>NC_134690.1:377296851-380066851 GCF_050947455.1 Rhinoderma darwinii
TTTTTAAAAAAATAAAATATATAAAACAAACGGAAAAAAAATATAAACAAGTATATTACGGTTTTGTTTCCCAGAAACAGGAGCCAAACAAGATTATCGAATATCCACAGTGTTTCATTTACTTTGCCTGACCATTTAAGTGGCTGGAATGTTTTGGAAAGACACTGATTTACAAGAAACATTCTTAAAGCACACAGAAATTTCCACCATTGAGGCACAAATAAAAGAAAAAGTATAAAAAAAGAAGCTACCTATGATTCTGGATACAGCCAAAGTGCTTGTACTCTCTCCAAAAGTAAGTTCTAATGCCAGCAAAAACTTGTCCGAACTTGCAAACGGCAGTGGTTTGCAGCATCAAGCTAAGAAGCGTTGATTGAGACACGTCTGCTTCATAATGCTGGCTTTTCTGAAGACTTGTATTAAAAAAAGGCAAAAACTTTCACAAAGCCCCTTTCTGGTTGTGAAGAGTATGCTTTGGAGGCCTTATTTCACAAATATGGAATACAAGGCCCTTTTTCAAAACTAAAAAAGAGGGATAGATGCAATCATTGAAAATTTTCATGCACGCTTAATATGTTACTACATATGTTTATATAAAACACATCTATATGTGCTTTCTGGACTGTGACAAGTGATGTTTTATAGCCTGTTGTATAGACAATGCAAAATATATCTGCTCTTCAGCCATTTTTGGTAACCTAAATGTTCTAAGTGTTGCTAGGTATAGAAAGTTTTCTGATGTCTGACACAACAGACGTGTTTCAGTTAATTGCCGCCATTACCCAATTTTTTTATTTTTTATTTTAATTCTTGTGAGTATGCCGCTGGGGATGTGTATGAATGTAAATAAAAATTGTTAATATTATACAGCACAATAGCCAACATTCCGCTGCAGCCAAGTTACAGTATGTTGGGCCACAAGGTGTAAAGGTAATACAGTCCAAATAAATGACGAAATTCAAGTCGCTGACAAAGGCATTCCGTAATTCTTTATGTTTACTTTTTAACAATGCCATAAAGAAAATCACATACATTTTTATTCTGTAAAAAAAAATCTATGAATAAAATCAATGTTATACGTAGAGTTCATGAAAAATAACGAATTGTACTAGGATCATTTTAAATACTATATTAAATACAAAAAAACAGCACCAGAACTGCTACAGTATACAAATTATTTTTTAAATCAAAGAATAAAAAAACCACATTTAATTAACTTTTTTTCTAACTTTTTGTTTTTGACTGGAAATACTAAACATAGTTTCCAGGACAAACTAAATGATAACTGGTGACAAATCCTAGAATTTAATTTTTTTTATTTTTATTTTTTTTAATTAAAAATTTACTTTTTTTTCTAAACTGGGATTTCCGTCTTTTTTAAAGAAAAGTTTCTTTACAATGACAGATAAACTCTTTTTTTTATTATTGAATAACGCTTGCTGGAAAAAGAGTTAAGGGAACATTTTACTCATAAGGAAATGAAAAGAGAATATATTAACCTAAAAGTGGGTACTTCAAGAGAACTCAGTCTTTCCACTCGAAGGCCTCCTGGGAGGAATATAGATGTTCACACATTATAGACAGGAAGAAGGAATTTAAAATTAATTTAAACAGCAGGGGCAACAAAGCAAGATATCTTGTTTTATTCGCTAGGTTACTGATAAAAAATGCTTACATTCCAGATATGTTCACTGAAGCTTTCAAATCGCTATACAGTTGACAAAAATACTATTAGAGCTACCAAAAACATTTAGTACTATAGAGCGGAATATTTTTTTCGGGACGTTTCATCAATTCTAGGAATCAGTAGCTTCCATGAAAAGAATAGAGGGCATCAAATAACTTTTCCTGCTTGTATCATAAAAATCCTGTTTGGACACCACTGAACGTCAGCTGTACTCAGGGAAGAAAGTTATTTAATGCTGGGCTGCACACGACATGGAAGGTCCATCCATTATTTAGGTCTATGAAAGGGATGTGCAGTAAATACTAGAACCCAAGTAAGACTTGCCAAACCAATAAATTCAACATGTTGTGGTGACTAAGAAATACACGTCTTTTATAAAATATTGCAAATTTTATTTTAGGTAATGGAAATATCAAATGTTTTTTGATTATTTCTATGCATACAACTATTTTGCCAACACTTTTATCTATCATTTATACATGGTATCATTTATCAAATGGTTGTATTTCATATTTGCATATATATATATTTTATTATCAATGTTTCTTTTAGTTATAATATTTTATCAAATTATGTATGTATCTTGCTATAGCATTTCAAACCACATCATGTGAGCCCTTTCGTCAAAAGGAGGATGAACTCAACACATTTTTTTCAACAGGATTTCTGGTTCCATTGTTATTGAAAGGGGTGCTACGATTTATGAACTAGGTTTCACTTGCTCGTGTATATGCTGTACGAAGTCTGGATGAGGTGGCTTATTTCCAACCCTGTAATGTGTTGCCTTTACAACAAAAACAAAAAAACAAAAAATGACAGTGTGAAATGATTCATCCCCAAACAAAAACAAGAGGCCCAAAGCCGGTTTATTGTGTTTGTGTGATAGATATTGAAAATGAATTTATTTTGTTGCAAGGCCAATTTATCCATTACTGGAAATGCTAAGCAAGTGGAATTTATTGTTTTGTTAATAAAATGTTTCTTAATACACTATTTTGTTTTTATTTTTCATAAACCGTACTGACTCGGAATTTTGTATTTGTTCATTATACTTTTAATGGGTGAATGTTATAAACAGCTTCTTCTTGTGGTAGACATCCAAAAAGATATTACAAGTAGCATTGTATGCATGGTTTTCTCAGTAACCGTCATCTGCATAGCACTCTAAATGATCCATAATTCCAACTCCCTCTGCAAGTGTTGAAAAATGTCATTGAGATTAAGGCTGGGTTCACACGACCATGTTACGTCCGTAATGTACGGAACGTATTTCGGCCGGAAGACCCCGACCGAACACAGTGCAGGGAGCCGGGCTCCTAGCATCATAGTGATGTACGGCGCTAGGAGTCCCTGCCTCTGCGTGGAACTACTGTCCCGTACTGTAATCATGATCACTATGATGCTAGGAGCCCAGCTCCCTGCACTGTGTTCGGTCGGGATCTTCCGGCCGAAATACGTTCCGTATATTACGGACGTAACATGGTCGTGTGAACCCAGCCTAAAGGCTCACCTGGATCAAAATTGAAAGAACCCTCTCCTATTTTGGACAATATGTAATTTATAATTTATTCTGAATTGAACACTTGAAAAAATCTGCACATCCAAAATGGAACACTGATTAAAGTGATAGTGTTCCACTACAGTAACCAAATAATGTCCAAAATGGGAGAAGAATAGCATGAATACACAAGAAAGCCAGGGAACAAAAAGATGTACTATATAAGTAGATAAATATAATATGATAATACCAAAATGGGCCAAGATGGAGGCAAAGGACCAGAGGAGAGTGTGTGAGTGAGTCCACCTCACCCGACGCGCGTTTCTCAAGAATGCTTCATCCGGGGAAAGTTTGACATACGCAAGCATTGATACTGAAATCCCAAGAACCAATCACAGTGGTAGGTGACGGCTGTATATAATGATGTCTTGGAAACTGCCAATCCAAATTACAGTACCCTGGCCATATGCGTGAGATCAGCGCCAACTCCTACAGGAAGAGGGGGCGGCGCAGACAGCAGACGCACGCGCCAGAGCAGACCAGAAGAAAGGCGGAATTGATATGTGTGAGGGCGTGCCGTGCATGCGTGTGACGTCAGCGCCGCCACTCTAATGAGGGGGCAGGGGACACACGGACGACAGGCACATGCGCATCAAGCCACAACACAAACCACAATCAATGAGGCACTAGGCATGTGCAAGACGTCAGCACCAGACCGCCAATCAGCACCCAGGGAGTGGCGAGGATGGCAGGCACATGTGCAGCACAAGCAAAAGACATTATCAAAGGATCCCATAATTTAAAAAAATGCATCAAAACCTTATGGATTGCTGACCTCAACGCCAGACCAAAGAAAGTCCGGCACTGAGGGCAGATGCTCACACAGACGCAACAATCAACATGTGGAAAATATGTATATAATATTTGAATATATAACATAATATCTTTACAGTTAGCAATAAGCTTTAATGATTAAGGCAAGATATAAATGTGGCAAAGTGTATAAATACAAATATAAAGTGAATATCATCTTATGACAGTAAAATAAATATGTATAAATGAATAAATACATATATCTGTAACAATACATATATCTATAACAATATAATAAGACAACCCGTATTGATAACTTTAATGGGCATTGTGCAAAATATATAGATAAATATATGCACATATCAAAGAGAATAAAATACTTACAGCTGTCCATAGAATTTTATGAAGAGGGGAAGGGGAGAAGGCAACTGGAGCAGAGTGAGAGAGAGTCACACAGAGACGCTCCAGCAGCTTCTGGTAAGTGTTCTATCTCACCCCAGTGCTTGATTAATAGTTACACTGCTCATTAGTGCTCTAAAATGTCCTCCATGTTGCTTCTGAGGGTATGCTACAGAGAGATTGGGGAGCAAGATTTCCTCCACTCTGTGCGTGCAGTGTTTAGAAGACATGATAGCAGTCAGGCTTCACCCACTAGCTCAGGAATTACTGATAATTAAAGATAGAGCTTGCATAGGGCAAAACTGCTTATAAATGCAGAATACAAGACATATATTGGTCAGAAATAGTGTTATTCCTCAAGTACACATACACATACAGCCGTCTTTACCTTGACTTTTAACGCATTAAATAAACAGTCGCAAGATCTCTTATCTTGACTTTTTCAATGACTTTTCAATGGCTTTTGTTGTAGCAAGTTATCAGAGTCAAGTTAAAGATGGCTACATACGTATAAAGCAGCTTTTTTTGAAAAGTGACCTGAAAGGTTAGGTACGCTTTAAACAAAATGTTCTGCCTATACTGAAAATATCCATTAGTGGAATTGAACATTTCTGTTGTAAAGATCCATAATACAGTGTCCACAGCCTATTATGGACACATACCGTACCACTGTTTGCCTCTAGTTTAACATGGTGGCACAACAAAAAAGATGGCATGCTCAATCACATGGTGTATTACACAGGATATTTGGGATAGTGTATTCAAGAATTTTTTGACTCATAGTGTCTTATGAAGCCTAGAAATCCATAATACAGACTCATAAGGATGCCCTGTGTTACCATATTATCACTTTGTGCTGTGGAAATGAGCACATTTAGATAAACTCTATTGTTCACTCTATTAGATTGTACGCACTGCACACTTATTGTTAGTTTTTATGTAAATGAATGGTCATAGTTACATTCAAAAAGTACAAAGGTCTGATCATATAAAAAGCTGGCTCATAACATAGTTACTTACTGAGCCCCTGACTAGTCCTATAATGCCATGTTGTTAGACATTTCCTTGAGCAAAAACTTGTCTGTTTCTTGGAATGTAGAGTAACAATCAATATGGTGATTAAGGTGGATCTGTCATCTTTCCTGATCTGTCTGTTTCAATTCCCCATGATATTATAATTTTTAAACATCTTTTTTTTAAAGAAATCTGCATTGTGCCATTCCGTTGTTATTCCTCCTAGAAATTTATGAATAAATTGACAACTGGGTTACTAGTCGGGAGTGTGTCCATACACAGTCTGACAATGTCCAATCAGTGCTCACATTGTCAAACTGTGTTGGGACATGCTCCTTTTACAAGGGGAAAGAAACCTCCCATTTGTAATTTTTTTAAAAATACATTTCCGGTAGGCTTAACAGAGGAACAGCACAGTGCAGAGCTTTAACAAAAGATGCTCTACCATCGTTATTTTATTTGAAATACAATTATTTACTAAAACAGACATGGCAGGAGAGTCGACATGCCTCTTTAATTCTGTATTTGTCTCTTTCCACATTATGTTTGAGCTTTACGTCGAAGGTATGTCAGGAAATAGGAGTACAGCGGCATACATTGCTAATAGGCCACCATTGTTAAAAAAAAAAGTATACCGGCAGGATATGCTCTTTAACAATATTCCTCAGCATAGAGTAGTGAAAGGTATGCCAATGCATACCAGACCACATATGTCAAGAGGACATTTAACGTAGAGCAAGTGTATGGGGCCCAATGGATACGTTCAACGCATATGCCTGGAGATTTCCTGGTGCATACGCTGAACGTTCTGTAGTTCACAAACATAATGTGAACATAGCCAAACAGTGGTTGTCTCCTAAGTTTCTTAAATAACTGACTTGCATGCCTAGATATTTAACACTATAGAAACAATGTTACTGCACTGCATACTGTAGAATTTTCAATGATACAATTTTCAAGATTTGGCTCACGTATGCTATGTACCAGGTGTATTTACTATATGTCAATGAGTTTTTTTGCAGATAGAATGTTTTATCAAAATCTAATATTAATGAAACAATACAAACTGTATTGATAGACAATATATAACCCAAAAATTTGAATCACGTCTTGAGAAGCAAGCAAATTGCAACACATTTTCTTTGCAGGGATTATGATTACTTTTTGTTACCTTGGAGATGAAAAGGTTAGTTTAAGAAGGACAACTGGGACACCTAAATTTTTTTAGTGCCAACTAGGTGTTTCAAGTAATGATTATACCACCGCTTGTTAAAGATAATTGCCTATTAGAGGTGTAGGATTTAGAAGACATATTATAAGAATGATTTAACAAAGCAGAAGTATTACACCAATGACCTGAAATAATCCCTGGGAGGAAAATATTGTTGGCTTGCTAACCTCTGCAGACTGCCATGATGAGAAACGGACAGAAACGGAGATGATGAGCAGTAAGAGAATCAATGAATTGTCATCAGAGTTTATGGGATGTACAACATATCCTGATCCTAAGGCAACATTGTCTGTTTGTATTCAGTTATTCTATCACTATGTGGAAAAAAAAATACATACACAACTGGAGATAGATTTGCGATGCTGATGTATTCACAGAGGATTGCCTTAAAAGATACACTGTAACAACTTGCAGCTGTGTCAAAGTAAGATTGTATCTTTAAAAGGGTTACTTACTTTTAAAGATTGGTGGAATCCCGCAAGGGTATGCTATCAATGTGTGATTGACATGGGTCTAAGCGCTGGGAGCACAACTAATCACAAGAACAAAAGGGGCCACGGTGCTTGATGGAGTGTCTTTGCAGTTTTGGGGATTTTACCTGAAATCACTCTTATCTGTGCTCTGTATCTATTATTGCAGCCTTTGTGCAGAACAGCATCACTCACAATACACCACTACCAGACACAGTACATGACCAGAAATGGTTAGAGGTGCACAGTGGCGGATTAAGTAGACCATAGGCCCTGGGCTGTTAACCAAATTTGGGCCCGCCTTCTCCCCTGCTGCGCCTCAACTATTGTTAACACTACATTTTTGTGCAAGCATTAAGAAATGGGTGTTATGATTCCCCTTGTCAAAGGGCTATGCCCCTAAATACTAAGGCTATGTTCACACAGAGATTTTTGCAGGCAGAACTTCTGCCTCAAAATTCCATTTGAAAGTTTGAGGCAGATTTTATTCTCCCTGCACGCCGATTTTTGCGGCGTTTTTTGCGGTGCATTTCGCCCACGGCCATTGAACGCCACAGGCATAAAACGCCGCGAAATACGCTCTTTTCTGCCTCCCATTTATGTCAATGGGAGGTCAGAGGTGTAAACGCCCGAAGATAGGGCATGTCCCTTCTTTCTCCCATGAGGCAGTTTTACCGCTTGCGGAAGAAAACCGCCCCCGCCTCCCATTGAAATCAATGGGAGGCATTTTGGGGCCGTTTTTTACAAGTTTTGCGGCGTGGCTTCTGCATCAAAAAACTTGTCAAAAAACTCAGTGTGAACATAGTCTAACAGTCTCCAACCATCGCTGACAGTATCACATTGCGCAAGGACACATCCTCCTGACAAGGGGAATGGTTACACACATTTGTCTATCATTCCTGGACTGCACAAAGACTTTTTGTGAAATACAAGGATTTCCTATAATAATCATGTCAGGAGAGGTGACAGATTCTCTATAAATCCAGTGACTCACAGGTCACATCTCAGATTCTAGTAGCTTTTTTTCCTCTTTTCTTCTCCATCCAGTCCATGAGGATTTCTCCCGGCCATGACCCATTTCTGCAGAATTTGCCACTCAGATGTCTTCGGCTCCTCACTTTTCCAACATTTCCACACCTTTAAACGGAGATAAAATTCTCATGGTGCCACACATTGTGACCCTTAATATAATAATAACTATACACTGCGCCTCTGAATATAATAGTACCAAACACTGTGCCCATGAATATAATTGTGTCAAACACTGTTAAGCACCACATACTCTGTGCCCCCTGTAGATAGCACCACACACAGCCCCCTGTATATAGTGCCACCCCCTGTAGATAGCACCACACACAGACCCTGTAGATAGCATCACACCCCCCGTGTACGTAGCGCCACACACAGCCCCCTGTAGAAAGTGCCACCCCCCTGTAGATAGTGTCTCACACACCGCCACCCTGTTGATTGTACCATACAACCCTGTAGATAGCGCCACACAGCTCCCCTGTAGATAGTGCCACAAAGACCCCCAGGAGATAGTGCCATGCAGCTGCCCTTGTAAATAGTGCCACACACACCTTATAGATAGAGCCACACAGCCCCCCCATAGATAGTGCCACACAGCCCTTCTTTAATTAGTGCCACACACACACACACCCCTGTAGATAGCGCCACCCCCTGTAGATAGCACCACCACCTTGTAGATAGCGCCAAACAGCCCCCCTGTTGATAGCGCCACACAGCCCCCTGTAGTTAGCCCCACACCCCCTGTAGATAGCGCCACACCCCCTGTAGATAGTGCCACAAACACCCTACAGATATTGCCAACCCGGTGTAGATAGCACCACCCCTTTCAGATAGCGTCACACCGACCTCTGTAGAAAGCGCCACACAGCCCCCCTATATAAAGCGCCACCCCCTGTAGTTAGTGCAACACTTACCTATCCCCGTTCCAGCACTGTCCTCTTCTCCGACAATGCAGGCCAGGTCACTTCTGACTAGGCCGCATCTAGCGGAGTGATGCAAGTAGTGCGATGATGTCATTGAGCCGCCTGCATCACAAAAAAAGGCAGAATGCCAGCAATGTCCAAAGGACGCGGATACAATTGAGTCCAGGGGCCTACAGTTTTGTTACGGTTTCTGCCCCGAATCACAGCAAAAACGTGACAAAGCTGTGATGTGGTCTTTGGGCCATAGCCACTCAGTAGCCCCGGGCTCCGGGTGGCCACCCATAATGAACATATAAGGGATCCGCCTCTGAAGGTGCACTTATCACACGTTATAAGGCTATACCATCAAGGTCCTTCATAATAAAATTTAAAAAGTGCAATATACTTAATGTTGAAATGTTCAGTTTTTCGGGTGTCGTGGGTTGCAGTTTTCGCAGACCAGTCTTTGTGTTAAAAATTACATAATGTAAACTCTGACGTCACATGATTGATGTGGCCAATCTTTTGCCAGCAGAAGTGTTTTTAAATTGGACAAAATATCTTTTGTGGGTGACCTCAGTATAGGGGTTTTCCATAAAAGGGTATGATTCACATTACCCCTTAAAAAGTCCAGAACTAGGGATGATCGAATCAATTCTAAACAAATCAAATTTATTAGAAATTTCCCCAATGTTTCGGATTTTTGCAAATCTGACCTTTTTGGGATTCATCCCTCATGAATCGCTCAAAATGGCGGTTGCCATTTTACAGATCAGAAGACAAAAAGGCAGAGAAGAAGGATCACAAGACCTCATAAGGCAGCCTGGCCGGCTTCCCCATAATGCCTCATAGGCAGCCCTCTCTTTAGTGCAGCCAATCATGAGCGGTATCACTGATGACTCAGTGGATGACAGTCAGTTGAGTCACAGCCACTATAAACAGCCCAACCCGGAACTGTTGCTGCAGATAGATAGTGGTGGATTAATGTCAGTGAGTGTGTTTCATAGTGAGGAGGAGAGAATAGATAGTTAGATTTACAATAATTTGATAGAAGAATATATTTTAGAGGGCGATAGGAGTCAGTCTGTGTCAGTGTGTTAGTTATGCAGACACAGGAAGCCATTGCTGTGAGTAAGTGTTGCTACAGCTATACAATTTTTACATCAATTTGTGAATCACCAATCTTCATAAAATTATTCACAAATTGTTAAGGATCTGCCAGGCACAGCTTCTGTATTCACGCCCATAGGTAATCAGTCTGCACCTGCTTCTATGTCTGTGAGACTGACTCCATCTTCCACCACTCAGAATGGCAGGCTTAGGAGTGGGAGAGCCTATCACAGCCTGGCCAGACGGAGCTAGCTCCCGCCCTCTGTCTATTTATACCTGCCTTTCCTGTTCCTCCTTGCTTGTGATTCTTGTTTTGTTTCCTGGCCCTGCTGCAGCTTCTTTAACCATTTGACCCTGCTTCATATCGACCCTGGCTTACTGACTACTCTCCTGCTCTGCGTTTGGTACCTTGTACACTCCTGGTTTGACTCGGCTTGTTCACTACTCTCCTGCTCTGCGTTTGGTACCTCGTACACTCCTGGTTTGACTCGGCTCGTTCACCACTCTTGTTGCTCACGGTGTTGCCGTGGGCAACTGCCCCTTTTCCCTTGCTTCTGTGTACCCTTGTCTATTTGTCTGTCGGGCACTTATTGAGCATAGGGACCGTCGCCCAGTTGTACCCCGTCGCCTAGGGACTGAGTGGCGGGTAGATTAGGGCTCACTTGTCCGTTTCCTTACCCCCATCATTACATAATCACAAGCCCATATACCTACTCTACCTTGGTCCCTCACACTACTATGGACCCCCTTGAGACCCTGGTTCAGCAAATGCAGGGTCTCTCCCTACAGGTCCAGGCCCTGGCTCAGAGGGTCAACCAGCCTGATGCTACCATGGTAGTGCCCCTCACCTCACCTCTTAAACCCCACCTCAAGTTGCCTGACCGGTTCTCAGGGGACCGGAAGACTTTTCTCTCCTTTCGGGAGAGTTGTAGGCTCTATTTTCGTTTAAAGCCCCACTCCTCAGGTTCTGAGAGCCAGCGGGTGGGTATAATTATGTCCCGGCTCCAGGAAGTGCCCCAAGAATGGGCCTTCTCCTTGGCTCCTGACGCCCCTGAACTTTCCTCCGTTGATCTTTTCTTTTCTGCTCTCGGACTCATTTATGACGAGACTGACAGGACCGCCTTTGCCGAGAGTCAGCTGGTGACCTTACGTCAGGGTAAGAGACCTGTTGAGGAGTATTGCTCTGACTTTAGGAAGTGGTGCGTAGCGTCTCGGTGGAATGACCCTGCCTTAAGGTGCCAGTTTAGGTTGGGTCTGTCGAATGCCCTGAAAGACCTGCTAGTTAGCTATCCCTCTTCTGACTCCCTAGACCAGGTTATGGCTTCAGCGGTACGACTTGACCGACGTCTCAGGGAACGACAACGTGAACGTTTTTGTGTTTTCTCCTCTGACTCCCCCATGATGCCTCCCGAGGTTCCGTTGCTTCGTTCTTCCACGGAAGACTCGGAGGTACCTATGCAACTCGGGGCCTCCATGTCCCCCCAACAACGATGAGAGTTCCGCAGGAAGAATGGTCTCTGCTGCTATTGTGGGGATGACAAGCATCAAGTGAACACCTGTCTTAGGCGTAAGAATAAGCAGCCGGAAAACTTCTGCGCCTAAGTGATCATCGGGGAGGTCACTTGGGCGCACAGGTATTTCCCGTAAATATGAAACGTAATAAAATCTTGCTTCCCTTTCAGGTCTCTTTTGGTGGTAGGTCTGCTACCGGCAGTACCTTCGTGGATTCAGGGTCGTCTGCTAATATCATGTCTGTGGAATTTGCTATGTCTCTAGCTATGCCTTTGATTGATTTGCCTAAACCTGTCCCGGTAGTGGGTATCGACTCCACTCCTCTTGCTAATGGTTATTTTACACAGCATACCCCTGTTTTTGAACTCCTTGTTGGCTCCATGCATTTGGAGCAGTGCTCTGTACTGTTGATGCAGGGATTATCGTCCGATTTGGTTTTAGGCCTTCCCTGGTTGCAGTTGCATAATCCCACGTTTGACTGGAATACTGGGGATCTTACCAAATGGGGTAATGAATACTTGACGTCATGTTTTTCTGTTAATTCTATTTCTCCCCCTGAGGAGGTGAACACGCTACCTGAGTTTGTTCAGGACTTCGCTGATGTTTTCTCTAAGGAGGCCTCCGAAGTGTTACCTCCTCATAGAGAATACGATTGCGCTATCGATTTGGTACCAGGAGCTAAGCTCCCTAAGGGTAGGATATTTAATCTCTCTTGTCCCGAACGTGAAGCCATGAGAGAGTATATCCAGGAATGCCTGGCCAAGGGTTACATTCGCCCCTCTTGGTCTCCGGTAGGTGCTGGCTTCTTCTTCGTAGGGAAGAAGGATGGTGGTCTTAGGCCATGCATTGACTACCGTAACTTGAATAAGGTCACTGTAGGGAACCAGTATGCCCTTCCTTTGATTCCTGATCTCTTTAATCAGGTTCAGGGGGCCCAATGGTTCTCTAAGTTTGATCTACGGGGGGCGTATAACCTTATCGGCATCAAAGAGGGAGATGAGTGGAAGACTGCGTTTAACACGCCCGAAGGTCATTTCGAATACCTCGTCATGCCCTTTGGGTTGTGTAATGCTCCCGCAGTCTTCCAGAATTTCATAAATGAGATTTTAAGAGATTACCTGGGGGTATTTCTTGTAGTGTACCTTGATGACATACTTGTGTTTTCCAAGGACTGGTCCTCCCACATTGAGCATGTCAGGAAGGTGCTCCAGGTCCTTCGGGAAAACAAACTGTTTGCGAAGACCGAAAAATGTGTGTTTGGGGTGCGGGAGACACCATTTTTGGGTCAAATCCTCACTCCTCATGAATTCCGCATGGACCCCGCCAAGGTCCAGGCTGTGGCAGAATGGGTCCAACCTGCCTCCCTGAAGGCGTTACAGTGCTTCTTGGGGTTCGCTAATTATTACAGGAGATTTATTGCTAACTTCTCGGTCATCGCTAAGCCTCTTACAGACCTCACTCGCAAGGGTGCTGATCTCCTCCGCTGGCCTCCTGAGGCTGTCCAGGCTTTTGAGGTCCTTAAGAAGTGCTTTATCTCGGCCCCGGTGTTGGTTCAGCCCAACCAAATGGAGCCATTTATCATGGAGGTTGACGCGTCCGAGGTGGGAGTGGGGGCTGTCTTGTCCCAGGGTACCAGGTCCCTCACCCATCTCCGTCCCTGTGCCTACTTCTCCAGGAAGTTTTCGCCCACTGAGAGTAACTATGATATTGGCAACCGCGAACTCTTAGCCATTAAATGGGCATTTGAAGAGTGGTGCCACTTCCTGGAGGGGGCTAGGCACCAGGTAACGGTCCTTACCGACCACAAGAATCTGGTTTTCCTAGAATTTGCCCGGAGGCTAAACCCGAGACAAGCCCGATGGGCGTTATTTTTTACCAAATTCAATTTTTTTGGTTACCTATAGGGCTGGGTTTAAAAATATTAAGGCTAATGCACTGTCGCATAGCTTCATGGCCAGCCCTCCTTCGGAAGAAGATCCTGCTTGTATTTTGCCTCCAGGTATAATCATTTCCTCTGTTGATTCTGATTTAGTCTCTGAAATTGCTACTGATCAAGGTTCAGCTCCCAGGAACCTTCCTGAGAACAAGCTGTTTGTTCCCCTGCAATTAAGGCTAAGGATACTTAGGGAAAATCATGACTCTGCACTATCTTGTCATCCAGGCATCCTGGGTACCAAGCACCTCATTGCCAGAAACTATTGGTTTCCTGGGTTGCCTAAAGACGTTAAGGCCTACGTCGCCGCTTGTGAGGTTTGTGCTAGGTCCAAGACTCCCAGGTCCCGACCAGCGGGCTTACTACGTTCTTTGCCCATTCCCCAGAGACCTTGGACCCATATCTCCATGAATTTTATCACCGATTTGCCTCCATCTCAAGGCAAGTCGGTGGTGTGGGTTGTAGTAGACCGCTTCAGTAAGATGTGCCACTTTGTGCCCCTCAAAAAACTACCCAATGCTAAGACGTTAGCTACCTTGTTTGTCAAACACATCCTGCGTCTCCATGGGGTCCCTGTCAATATTGTTTCTGACAGAGGGGTAAAATTTGTTTCTTTGTTTTGGAGAGCCTTCTGTAAAAATTTGGAGATTGATCTGTCCTTCTCCTCTGCCTTCCATCCAGAAACTAATGGCCAAACCGAGAGGACTAATCAGTCTCTAGAACAATATTTAAGGTGTTTTATCTCTGACTGTCAATATGATTGGGTCTCATTCATTCCCCTCGCCGAATTTTCCCTTAATAACCGGGTCAGTAACTTGTCAGGGGTCTCCCCCTTTTTCTGTAATTTTGGGTTTAATCCACGGTTCTCCTCCGTTTCACCTGGCAGTTCCAACAATCCCGAGGTAGAGGTCGTTCATCGGGAACTGTGCGCAGTCTGGGCCCAGGTTCAGAAGAACCTAGAGGCGTCCCAGAGCATACAAAAAACTCAGGCAGATAGAAGACGTTCTGCTAACCCCTTGTTTATGGTCGGGGATCTGGTGTGGCTATCGTCTAAGAACTTGCACCTTAAAGTCCCGTCCAAGAAGTTTGCTCCCCGGTTTATAGGGCCGTACAAGGTCATTGAAGTCCTCAATCCTGTCTCCTTCCGACTGGAGTTGCCCCCATCTTTTCGAGTACACGATGTGTTTCATGCCTTCCTCCTTAAACGCTGCTCCCCGTCCTTGGCTCCCTCGAGGAAACCTCCTGTCCCCGTTCTCACCCCTGAGGGGGTAGAATTCGAGGTGGCCACGATTGTGGACAGCAAGATGGTCCAAGGCTCCCTCCAGTACCTGGTCCATTGGAGAGGATACGGGCCTGAGGAGAGGACTTGGGTACCCGCCCGGGATGTTCACGCTGGGGTATTAGTCAGGAGGTTCCACCTTCGTTTCCCCAATAAACCAGGTCCATCTAGAAAGGGTCCGGTTGCCCCTCATAAAAGGGGGGGTACTGTTAAGGATCTGCCAGGCTCAGCTTCTGTATCCACGCCCATAGGTAATCAGTCTGCACCTGCCTCTATGTCTGTGAGACTGACTCCATCTTCCACCACTCAGGATGGCAGGCTTAGGAGTGGGAGAGCCTATCACAGCCTGGCCAGATGGAGCTAGCTCCCGCCCTCTGTCTATTTATACCTGCCTTTCCTGTTCCTCCTTGCTTGTGATTCTTGTTTTGTTTCCTGGCCCTGCTGCAGCTTCTTTAACCATTTGACCCTGCTTCATATCGACCCTGGCTTACTGACTACTCTCCTGCTCTGCGTTTGGTACCTCGTACACTCCTGGTTTGACTCGGCTCGTTCACCACTCTTGTTGCTCACGGTGTTGCCGTGGGCAACTGCCCCTTTTCCCTTGCTTCTGTGTACCCTTGTCTGTTTGTCTGTCGGGCACTTATTGAGCGTAGGGACCGTCGCCCAGTTGTACCCCGTTGCCTAGGGCGGGTCGTTGCAAGTAGGCAGGGACTGAGTGGCGGGTAGATTAGGGCTCACTTGTCTGTTTCCTTACCCCCATCATTACACAAATCTTCTTCAGTAATATTAACTCTGGTGCTGAAAGCGTGCCACTGCCTGTTGAAACAGATGACGTCTCCCATTGTTTAGCATATATCTATTAGTGCCACCAACATTGGTGTATTGTTCTGCGTCATGAATTTATATATTTATACTTCAGTCTGTGCCCAAGTGACAATGTAGAGTAGAAAGCCATTGCTTCTTTATTTTCCAGGATGATCAGACACACTGTCACTGGCACTTGTAGTCGTGGGGGTGGAAGTGGTGGATAATTTATATGTATATATTTTTTTCTTTAAAATAACATCAAACCAGTTACTACTCCCTAAAAAGGGATACTTTTTGAACTGCTTGTTAAATAGTCATTGCTACTTACGATACCACTGTGTGTATATAAACACCGGCAGGCATCTGGACCAAAAAATAGTGTCATTATTTGGACCACTTATTAAAAAACCATTGCTTCTTTTGATACCACCGTGTGTGTAAAAAAACATCAGCAGGCACATGCCCCCAAAAAGTGATGCAACAAATTTATTCGAACCAAATTGAATCTGATAGCTGGTTCGACCAAATCGGACCTGAAACTAATTACGGGAAATTCGCTAATCTCTACCCAGAACCCCTTTAAGTGGTTTAATCCTCTAAATGTTAGCAAGAATATTTATATTTATTCACAACAAACACAGAAGGTGCAATGTAATAGGATGCCAATTGACCTGGGCATATTTTCAGAATCTAGGAGAAAATGAATGTCATTAATTATAGACTTATATGCCCCCATAAGGATTAATGACATCATTCAAGTCATTCACCATTGCAAATAAAAAGCAAGTTTTGTGAAATTGAACTTTGGTTGTATATTGATTTACGTCAGTAATTAAAGCTTGGTATTAGAATACACTCCTTGATAATTTAATTTACCATATAGTATGCAGTTCTAAACATTCCCAATAAGCTTGAATTTCAAGATTATAAGAAAAAACAGGAAGACTAATACCAGTCTACACACTTCAGAGAGAAGACCGCATGAACTGAAGGATGTAGTGTTGCTACTGTCTCCACTCTGGCTTACTCTTGTGGTAATACATATCCACTTTATATATCATTTCAAGAAGATTTCTACGGCAACAAAGGTATTACAATTTAAGAAGGCCATAAAAGGTCTCCAAAGCTCATATGCAATTACAGTGTGTCAACTGTGAAATCTCTCCGGGATCATTAAATATATCGTCCATTGTGCAATAGGTCATGACATAAATCCTTTAAATCTGTACTTGTAAACTGATAAAGGGGAATGCAATACACACTGGGAAATCAGAGCAGCTTCTAGGTTTTAGTGATTGTATAGAATTTTAATTTCCTGGCATAATTATACATTCTGTCACTAGGGGCAGTAGTTTTTTGCATAAGATACATGACAGAATACATTTCTCATTTGAAAACTGCTTAAAAAATGTGCAAATATGTAAATTCTGAAATCTATATGACAATATACATATTGTAAAGTTTATTGTACATCCAATTATTTTCTGTCTTATTCCCAAAAGAATAATATTTATTTTACTATTATTATTATTATTAATATTATTATTATTATTATTATTATTATTATTATTATTATTATTATTATTATTATTATTATTATAAGATTATTGTTGTTATTGAAACCCTAAGTCTACACAAATACTGAAATTTGGGCGTAATTGTAATTAACCCTAATATCATGCTCCTTCCATGTCTTACTCATACCCACCCAGAAAGATGAGATATGGGCAGTTGTTAGTTGCGGTCTTCCCACTAAAGAGCTGCTCTAGATGTCCTTGCGCTGAAGTAACTAGTAATACTGGCCCTTCAATGTTAGTAAAACATGAGGAGATTGGTTTTATGTTTCAGCAGACCTGCTAATTCATTAGGAAAATGTTGTTGTTACAGGCATATGCAGGCTCAGCTACAGATGTAGCAATCTTTTACTTGACACCCAAAACGTTAAAGGGAAACTGTCACGTGGAAACTGCAGTGTGACCTCTGGTCAGTCTGTTATAGAGCAGGAGGAGCTGAGCAGATTGACATATAATTTTGTGAAAAAAGATTTACTAGAACTTGTCGTTCATGGATCTAAACCTCTGCTTATTCTGGGCTTACGAGTCCAGTGGGAGGTTTCACTGAGTGAGCACACCCACTGGACTCCTAAGCCCAGAATAAGCAGAGGTTTAGAACAATAAATTGCAAGTTTAATCTTTTCCCACAAAATTATACATCAATCTGCTCAGCTCCCCCTGCTCTATAACAGAAAACCCGCAGATAGGACAGTTTTTTCAACATAACAAGTTTCCTTTAAATACACTGTGGCAAGAAACTTAACTTGACCTTCTCATTGGCTTTTGCTGTGTTAAGTTATAAGTTATCAGTGTAAAGTTAAGGATTGCTACATCTGTTTAATTGCTCCACAGAGAACCCAAAAATCAACTACTCATGTATCCACTTCATGCATCTCTGAGTATGACATGG
Organism: Rhinoderma darwinii; assembly: GCF_050947455.1. Lineage (NCBI taxonomy): Eukaryota > Metazoa > Chordata > Amphibia > Anura > Rhinodermatidae > Rhinoderma > Rhinoderma darwinii. Next base: position 377,314,999 of record NC_134690.1, read on the forward strand.
GGGAACAGCAGTATTGTTTTAGAATTTGAGGGGCGTAGTAGCTTTAGTGTTTTTTTTCTTATTCTACATGCAATAAATAGGCAAAGTAATGAAGTGGGAATTAAATGGTAGTTTAAAGCTTGAATTCAGCAACAAATTAACAATTTATTATTTTATGTAACAGATACAAGATGTCGTGTAACATGATTTCCGTCATTGTCCCTTCTGATCTAAATGATGTTCTCCTGGTTGTATTTGTCATTAAAATGACATCACTTCCAGCCTCAGGTCCATTACTATGAAGTCAGAGGAAAATTTGTGTCAATGGCTCCCATGGCTGGGCTAATTTGGAAAGATGTATGTCTGAACTCTGTCTGAGGGATAGAAGTAAAAAAAAAAAACATGTGGTAATGTGTATAGAGCTAGGGGTTTTGCTAGATTCCTAGTGTGTAGTTTTAGTGAGGGAGTTGAGCTTCAATAAAATATGTATATTGTACTTATTCATAGAAAAAAAAAAGAAAACTCAAAATCCCTTTTTGTTTAACATTAAAAAGAATAGCTTCCATTAGGATGCACTGTGTTTTAGGTTTTGATCTGTTAAAAATAAATATATTAGAAATGGAAGCTTTGATAGTACTTTGAATGGAGCCTAATGCCAGCTTCACACAAGTGTCAGACGGGCTAATTTTTGTGCCCATATTACAACCGCAAATCCTGGCAAAGCCATAATTCTGATGACTTGAACTAGCGGCATCATAGATCCCTATGTTGCCATCAGATTGGGTGATCAGGCCCACGGTCAGGCCGGCACCTGTGGCTGAAATGTGGGCACAAATATTATAATATTATTAATATTAATATGTGCCCATATTAAGCTTGTGTTAAATTTTCCTTAGGGCTACATGGATACTTTTTGCAGCACAACTTTCTAATTTTAACTGTCACGCTACAAAAAGTTTCCATTTAGTTTCAGCTAAATAATGTATTTTGTTCTCTTATAAATTAGCTTTGCTACATTGACTTCAAATAAAGATACAAACTCTCACCTACTGAAATATGTAACATTGGTAATAAACTATATTTTAAAGCCCTGCAGCACAATACCATAAAAGATGCAATGCACCCCAAACATTGTATACAATCAACTATTGGTAATAAAACTCTGCACTGGCAATATGTAATAAATGATGTTATATTGGCCTAATTACAGGCCTTTCCCCCAATGGAATTTAGATTTAATATGGAATTACTGACTAATTATATTCCACCCTGAAAACATTCATCATAAATAAATTGGTGAAACTGATGAAATTCAATCACAATGGCAGAGAATATATACCTTGCAGCTCTGGGCAGGTTAAAGTATATTATTCAATAGCCCTAAAGAAATACTGTATATAGATTAGATTAAAATTAAATTAAGAGTAGATTAAAAAGTCAATCTAAGCTCCGGAAATGTTTTTCCCATTGTAACTATGTGGTGTCAGTAACGTACATTAAGTGCTATACTGTAACATGGCTACGGTATGATAATCCAGCCATGGTTATAATCATAGCAAGTCTGTATGTTACATGTCTCACCAGAAAAGTGGATCCTCTAAACTGCAATCAGTTTGGCGCTTGGGGTGCAGAATCTAAGGAAACTCTCCATTCTTCACCCTTAAGCCCTGCAAGGAGGTATGGACTTTCCCAGTCGGTTTACCTTGGTCAAGAGCGTAGCTAGAGGTATTCAATTGATTAGTAGTCAGGAAGTAGCAAGCCAGAGACATACCTCCCAACCGTCCCGGATCCAGTGGGACAGTCCCGATTTCTCACCGCTGTCCCGCCATCCCGGGCGGTCTGCAAAATATCCCGCTGGGCGCTGCATCAAAACAGCTGATTGCTGCTGACTGCAGCAGCGATCAGAAGAAGGCAGGAGTCTTGCGGCGGTGTTCTCACTGGGATCGATGCCGGTCTGGGAGTGGACCAGTCCAGTCACCTGACCTGTCATCTGACATCACCGGTCAGGTGACTGGACTGGTCCACTCCAGGGCCGGCATCGACACCAGTGAGAACGCCGCTTTAAGACTCCTGCCTTCTTCTGACGGTGAGTGACGTCAAAACAGAGTGGAGAGTGGCAGCAGTAGGCTACCTCTACCGCTCTCCGGTCTGGCGGCAAAGTGGCACAAAGTATAAGGGGGTTGTGTTGCGCTACCTACAGGGAGGCTGTGTCTGGAGCTATCTACAGGGGGGCTGTGTGTGGAGCTATGTACAGGGGGGCTGTATCTGGCGCTCTGTACAGGGGGGCTGTGTCTGGAAAAATCTACAGGGGGCTGTGTGTGGAGCTATCTACAGGGGCGGCTGTGTCTGGCGCTATGTACAGGGGGGCTGTGTGTGAAGCAATCTACAGGGAGGCTGTGTGTGGAGCTATCTACAGGGGGGCTGTGTGTGGTGCTATCTACAGGGGGGCTGTGTGTGGAGCTATCTACAGGGGGGCTGTATCTGGAGCTATATACAGGGGGGCTGTGTCTGGCGCTATGTACAGGGGGGCTGTGTCTGGCGCTATGTACAGGGGGGCTGTGTGTGGAGCAATCTACAGGGGGCTGTGTGTGGAGCTATCTACAGGGAGGCTGTATCTGGCACTATGTACAGGGGGGGCTGTGTCTGGCGCTATGTACAGGGGGGCTGTATCTGGTGCTATGTACAGGGGGGCTCTGGTGGATGATTTTACCAATGACCGGTAGCAGAGATACACAACTGGAAAAAAAAATCCCCATCATGTAACTCTGCTACCTGTCAATTGAAAATTCATCAACCACAGGGTCTCCCTCTTGACTTTCATTGTTCTCAGCCTTTTGGTTTGTCCTGCAGCTGCTGCTGCCGTGATGAGAAAATGTTAAACCCAAGTTAGGAAAAGTAACATAAAGACGATATAACCGGATACATAATATCTGTAATATCCAGACAGTCTAGAGATCCGCAGTGAGAATATCTGTAGTAGAACCAGGGGCGTAGCTAAAGGCTCATGGACCCCAATGCAAAGGTTCTTCTTGGGCCCCCCACCCCAAACTTCTCAGGGCCGATGGCCCGCAGCTTTCAGCTGCATCGCTGGGTCTCCTAAGTGATCCAACAATGCAGCACTAGCAGCCAGGGGCGTCACTAAGGACTTAAAACATCAGGGGGAATAGCCCCAATACATATGTTCCGCCCCCCCAAAAAAATGTGTGCGTGTATGAATATGTGCATATATATATATGAGACAGTATATCTATAGCACTACGACCCTATAGCTATGGATAGGATTAGATACAGTGGCTCAGCAGACAGTATCACACATGATAGGATTAGATATAGGACCCAGCAGATAATATCACACATGATAGGATTAGATATAGGGCCCAGCAGACAGTATCACACATGATAGGTTTAGATACAGTGACTCAACAGACAGTATCACACATGATAGGATTAGATACAGTGGCTCAGCAGCCAGTATCACACATGATTGGACCCAGGAAAGGTAAGAATAATAATTATTTTCCTTTTTGACGTGATATGAATTATTTTTGTGTGTTTGTTTTTTTACAAGTTCGGTTGTTGGACTACTTCAGATTCGAGGACTACTTCGATAACTGCGTTTTTTTTATACTCAATAAAATGGATAACGAGGGTTGTGTGGAATTTTTCTTTCAATAAAATCTTTTATCTATGTCTTTGTATTTGTTTAAACTTTCTAACTACCGCCCTAGTAATTGTCGCTGGCTGATTCACAACACCCATTACTAAGGCGGGGACTTAATGTTAGACATGAAGAGGTTAACACTAATCCCCATTATTACCCTGGTACCCAGCGCCACCAGGAAGAGCCGGGTATGATCTAGTACCCTACCATCTGTAGTGACAGAGGGGCACTGGGGCAGCCGCAGTCTGGTATTATTAGGCTGGGAAAGGCCAAAAACTGTGACACTTCCCATCCTGGTAATGCTAGGCTGCTGCTGCTATGTTGTATCTGGCAGGTTATAAAAATGGGAGAACCCCACATCGTGCTGTCCAATTATTTATAGAAAAAAATGACGTGGGGCCCCCCCCATTTTTAATAACCAGCCAGATACAACACAGCAGTAGCAGGCTAGCATTACCAGGGTGGGAAGGGACGCTGTTTTTGGCCTTTCCCAGCCTAATAATACCAGCCTGCGATCACCCCAGTATCTGACTATCCCTACAGATGGTCGGGTACTGGATCGTACCCGGCTCTTCCTGGCACCCCTGGTGGCGGTGGGTACCGGTGTAATATTGGGGGTTAGTGTTAGCCTTTTCACCGGCTAACACTAAACCCTGCCTTAGTAATGGATGCTGTCAATCTGTCAGCCGCCATTAGTAAGTTGGCAGCGATAAAGTAAAAAAAAAATACAAAGACAGAAAAAATAGATTTATTGAAATAAAACACCCCCACACAACCCTCATTAACCATTTTATTGAGAATAAAGAAGTAGTCCTCGAATCCGACGTAGTTCAACAACCAAACTTGTAAAAAAACACAAAAAAAAAAACATTAGTAAGGGCCTGTTCACATCATTGCTGTCCTTTCGTTGATGGGTTCCATCAGGTTAACCCCTCAACAGAAAGGCAAACTGAAACCTCCGCTACCGTTTCCCTCACCTTTGATCTCAATGGTGAAGGAAACGTTGCTAAAGATTTCCGTTTGTCACCATTGTGGCAGGGTTCCGTTGTTTTGCATTGATTCCACCAAAACAACGGAACCCATTCACAACGGTGACAAACGGAAACCATTAGCAAAGTTTCCATCACCATTGAGATCAGAACAGGGCCCTAGATACAGGGCCCTGGATACAGGGCCCATGTGCATGTGTGATACTGTTTGTTGGACCCTGTATCTAAGCCTAATGTAGGCTTAGATACAGGGCGCAGCAGACAGTATTCTTATGCAGTATAAGTTGGGGCCCTGTATCTAAGCCTAACACACGGTAGGCTTTAAAGTGTAGCTAAATGTTCGACAAACTTCTGACATGTCATAGAGACATGTCAGAAGTTTGGATTGGTGGTGGTCCAAGCACTGATACCCCCACCAATCGCTACAACGAAGCAGATGAAGTGCTCGTGTTAGCGCCCAGCTGCTTCTTTCCGTTCGGCTTTTTCCGGAAAGCTAATGTATCGGAGTACGGGCTCATAGACTTTCTATTGAGTCCGTACACAGATACATTTATTTCCGGAAATAGCCGAACAGACACGAAGCAGCTGAGCTCTCAGACGGGCACTTCAGCTGCTTCGTTCTAGAGATTGGTGGTTGGACCCCCACCAATACAAACTTCTGACATGTCACTAAGTCTCCCGGGAGCCCCGTCAATCAGCTGTCTTATAGGGGGTGCAGAGCCCGTACGAGTGCTGCTTCCCCTTCATTTCCCTCACTTGCTCACACTGTGAATCGCTGTCACGTCCGTCTCGGCAATTCAGTGTGAGAAAGTGACTGGAATGAAGGGGAAGTAGCACTCCTACGAGCAGCTGCAACCCCTTCAAAACAGCTGATTGGCGGAGGTCCCGAGTGTCTGACCCCAACCCATCAGCAAGACACTAAAATTAAACTTACCTCCTCTTCGGCCGCAGGTCCTCACTCCATCAAGTGTCGGGATGCTGTGCGCAGCGCATAACATCATGACGTTATGCGCTGCGCATAGCCTCTGATGCGCTCCAGGATGAGGAGGGTAAGTACTGTCAGTTACTATAGTAACAGGGGCTCGTGTAGTTTATTACATAGGCCCCAGTTTCTATAGCAACTTTTCATTGATGTGGTGCGGGGGGCTGCGGGCCCCCCTGGCTTCTGGGCCCGGTCGCAATTGCGACCGCTGCGACCCCTATAGCTACGCCACTGAGTAAAACCACAGGAAGCAATCAATAAATCTAAATGGTGATACAGGAGCATAATCCAGAAACACGGCCAAGGTCTGGGTTAGGAACAGGGTCATGGTCAGGATTAGGGTTAGAGTTAAATAACAACAGTAACAATAGCCTAACAAAGGATGTATCATGATCTGCAGACAAGGCATGGTAGCCTCATTCCTGGTTAAATTGGCCGCCAGGCCTGACGTCATCAGTGGATGCCAGTTGCCCCGGCAACCCAATGCTTTTCGGCTTGGAGAAGAGGAGATCCGCAACCGGATCCAGCAGTGTTCGTTGGGACTCGTCGCTAGAGCAGGGTAAGGGGGATTAACACTGAGAAGATCATATCTTTCAATTTAGATATTTTAAATAATGACATGATCTTCACTTTATAATTCTCCATGAGAAGACTAACAGGATCATTTTGAAGCTAAAAATTGTCTCTTCAAAAAAAATTGCAAAATTTGAATTGGAAAGTCCTAAATTGTCACTGGTGTCCATTTTTCTTTCTTTTTTTTTGGGGGGGGGGGGGGTATTTGAACGGTTTACAGGCTTGTAAAACATTTTCTGATAAACTGCATATGTATTAAAATATCAATAAATAACTTATTCAGTTTCAAATCCCAATCGCCATCCTGCTCCCATGACGACTTTTCACTAGTTCCTTTTTTTTTGCACTTTATTGGTGACTTTGCAATGATTCTGTCATCCTAACACAGACAGTCAGTAAAAATAGGGGTCTTTCTTCAACATCCCTAATAAAAAAAATAGATGCATCTGTTATTTTTTTGGAATGTGGAGAAGCTTTTGCAGATTGTATTTATAATCATTATAGAGTTCCCAGTTAATGCTGCTTATGTACTCATATAAGTATTCTGACCCATAGACAAATATGCCTTCTAAAACTATAATCACATCACGCAATGGGAACACATTCCGCTTATTCGACGGAGAAGTTCCTTGTGCATATGCCAAACATAGCCATAGGCCCCATTCACCCGACGGAGGCCAAAAGTGTGTCCTTTTGGTCTCTGTTGGGGTTGTATGAGTCGGCATACTTTTTTTAATGTATAGGAAATCGCAGCTCACTCTGGCTGAAGACTGTATACAACCACTTTAAGGGTATGTGCACACGATAGCTGCCTTTTACGTCTGAAATGACAGACTGTTTTCAGGAGAAAACAGCTCCGTCGTTTCAGCCGTAATTGCTCCTCCTCGCATTACGCGAGGCGTCTTTGACGCCCGTAATCTTGAGATGCTCTTCATTGACTTCAATGAAAAATGGCTCAAATTACGTCCAAAGAAGTGTCCTGCACTTCTTTGCCGAGGCAGTCATTTTACGCGTCGTCGTTTGACAGCTGTCAAACAACGACGCGTAAATTACAGGTCGTCGGCACAGTACGTCGGCAAACCCATTCAAAGGAATGGGCAGATGTTTGCCGACGTATTGGAGCCGTATTTTCAGGCGTAAATCGAGGCATAATACGCCTCGTTTACGCCTGAAAATAGGTCGTGTGAACCCAGCCTAAGGCATGTATTTGATTAAATAGTAGCTGGTAAATGCAACTCATATCTGATATTTACACTAGACCTACTGTTGTTTATTTATACCATTAATAAAATAAGTCAAGTAAGAAAAATCAGTATATGATATATGAAAATTTCAAATACATGGATGGATACTAGACCAAACCAAGGAAAAAATTATTTAATGATAAACATAAAAATCTTCATGCTTCTAAAAAAGCTATAAATAACAGGTAAAGAACATTGAACAAATCGTGAGCTCGTTGCATATAGGAATTTTTTGCAGGGAATGACATATTAAAAGGCTTGATTATAAAAGTTGACCTAGGACAAAGGAGGAGCAAAGAAGGAGGGAAGGAGCAATTAATCTTGATGGTGAATGATGGGTTCTGAATGACCATGTCTACGTCAAAGCAGCAATAAAGATGTAGAGGAGGAAACATCTTCGGCAAGCAGATGTAGCCCTGACATGACTGACATGTCATTTTTTTCTCTCAATGTATTCTTAGCCCAATTTACAACCATAGATTCATATTTTGCATATTTAAAATAGTTTAAGTTAACTTTAATACCAAAAAAATAACAAGTAGGCTATGGAGGAGCAGACAAAGAGATTTGATAGAACATCTTAAAATATATCAGCCTTTTAGCAAAACAAGTCTTTACCTTACATTTCCAATAAAATTAATTGAAAAAAAAATCATATATATGACAATGGGTCGTAGAAGGAGAAATAAAGAACTATTCATTCAGTGAAAACAAAGAAAAACAATGATGCTAATGTCCTCATTGTGTTTAATGGGTTTAAAAGCTACAGTAGTCTAACAGAACAGAACTGATACCAAATGATGGCATAAAAATCCCATCATTTGGTATCAGTTCTATTAGACTTCTGTAGCTTTTGATGGACAGAATAACATAGTCTACTGCGCTATTCTGCCCAGTAATAAAAAGGAAAGTCTAATAGATACTATTCAAATCAAAGGGATCTTTTAGCTACCATTAGGGTTCTGTTCTGCATTGGACTAGAGTCCCTTGGGCCCACCAGAGGGAAAGATTTTGAGGGTCCATCCACCATCTCAACAGAATACATGCACATCCACTGTTATCATTGTACTCATAGGACATTAAAAAATTCTGCACTGGATTTAAACCAGTAGAGTCACCAATAAATTGTATCTAATATGAAAGCATAAATCTACCAAACAGAATTAAAAGAGTATGTACACCTTTACTACTGTTTTATGTCTACAGCTCCTATGCAGACCTTTGTGTCTCCATGCTTACAGGCTACAAAAAGCCCTGTGTAGTCTGATTATACTTTCTTCCATCTGTCCCCTACTTCTTGGTAACCTACTGAATGTAAGTTAGCAAGAGGTAGGAAACAGATGGAAGGTAGTATGAGTGAATTATTGTCATATGTGTCTCCAATAACAAGATAAGAGGAGGAACATACCTACAGTTTGCAAGTCTTTATGCCTGGACCTGTGGTCCAATGGTGTGGAATTTTATATAGCACCAACATATTCTGCAGCGATGAACAGTGATTTTCGCCATTCACATTAGTCCTTGTCCCCAGTGGGGCTCACAATCTAAGTTCTCTATCACATACCCCTACTAGCAAGATTGACGATCGGCTGCAAAGATCATCTCTGAAGGACCGAAACGTCTCTGCATTATACCAGCAGCCAATTGATCTCAATTGGAACTGTGTAATAGTTTATTTCACCTGTGACAGCACTGCAGGGATATTGATCACTTGTTGTTGCATTTCTCTACGGAATAAAGATGGCAACAGCGAAACACCATGTCATCAGATTATCGTCCAGGGACCTAACTAACAGGAAGGGCTTGTCCAAACCGATTTTTACAGTGTGAGAGGAGAAAACCCAGGGAAAACCAATGCAAACACAAACATAACATACAAACTCAGTGGTCTATTGAAAGAGTTGCCTTAAAGGGGTTGGCCACTATCTAATGAAATTTGTAAAATGCCCTAAGTAGCTGTATTCTGATACGAGCAACTTTAAATACCCCCATCATTCACCACTGCGCTTCATTTCAGGGTTACCTTTCCCCCCTGGAAGGGCTTAGTAAATAGAGGATGGTGCGATTATCCTGTCCACGAATTTCAAAGATGGCGACGGTCAGGTGATTTGGTCACTTGACCACCTCCCCTTCTGCGCTGGCGGTGAATCATGGCTCAACAAGATCAGTGCATGCGCGGATACTGGCAGCATAAACTTCTGTATCTGCACATGCGCGAAAAGTATTCAGTGCCGGAAAAGAAAAGCAGGAAATCGGAGATGTGGTCGGGTGGCCAAATTACTTAACCTTGATATCTATGGATGGGATAATCGTGCCATTCTGTGTCTACTAAGTCTTTCCAGGGGGAGAAGGAGACCCTTAAACGAAACGCAGGGATGAGTGATGGGGGTATTAAGTTGCGTATGGAATTGCTTGAGGCAGAACACAGGAAAGAAAACGGGAGCAAGTGTTCAAATCCCCTGCAGCGTCATCACAGGAGAAAAAAAATAATGGGCTTGTCCATGATTAGAATAACACGGCTGCTTTCTTCCAAGAACAGTACCACACCCGTTCATGAAGTCAGGGAAAATACCATAAGCAAGGTATTTGAAGACAGAAGACTAGAATGCTGAAGTTTACCATTTGCTGATTTGTAAGTGGGAACCGAAGGCTAGGCACAATTGATAGCTATATACTGTGCGTTTGCCAGACACTGTCTAAGTGATTAGAATGCTTTATACTATGATAAAACACATTATTGTAGCACATTTTAGAACAAGCTATCACTGTATAGAACATTATAATGAGCTATATGCAGCAAGGGAGAGTGAGCAATCTGGAAACCTGGAACACTATCAAATGATTTAAATATCAAAGTCCAATGCAAATATATAACCTGCTAGGGAAAGGATACTGACTGCAGCTATTTGGACAGCTTTGTGTATGGTTAAATAATATAATACAGTGGGATAATAATTGCCTATTTTTTTACTAAAACTGTCTGTAATATCCAAAAATTGGTTATAATTTTAGTTTTAGAAATTAAAAAATAGTTTGTAATAGAGGCCCCAATTGGAGGAAAACATTTCCTATATTGTGTGTATAGCCATTTCAGCAGGGTGTGTGTGCTTTATGGCAATTAATGGGAGTCAATTAACAGAGAAATGTAAGAGATTATTACAGTCTCCAGTACAGCACTCTTCCGAGAAGCCAGGGAGTTACAGGGGAAATGCATACAGAGTTTTATCTGTGTCAAGTGTTACAATTTTGGCATTAACTACACCTCCAGCAGTTCAATAGAGCTGTCATTAAATCCTCCACTCCCTGCTGACATTACCCAGTCTACACAGCAAAGCTGACAAGTGAGCTGAAAAAACCCCAGAAAGTATCAGCCTGTTGTGACTTCTCTAGTAACCAGTGTGCAAACTAGAACATTCCAATATTTTTCTTTTTATTGATAGTGACATAAAAAAAGATATGTTTATAACAAAACCTTAAACTAAAGCGACCCTTCAGGCTTCCTCTTACCTCTAAATATGTGCAGCGATTACTTGAAGTTCATCTTTTTCTTACTGGTGATTTCATAGTCTGTACTTACTGTAAAGCAAATCAGCTCTCTTTGCACTGACATCCTGGTTATTAAGTGATGGGCTTGTGTTTATACGCAGCAGCCAATCAGAAAAGGCAGAGCTCAAGTGGGAAGGGAGCTGCAGCCTGAAAAGGATAAAACAGGAGATGGATTTCAGACTCCGCGAAGGCACTCTGGTTAAACTATAGTCATAGATTACAGCTCTGCCCTAATGGAGCTGAGGGGAAAAGCAGCAAAGTAGTAAGTACTGAGAAAAATAACAGGTGGCACAGTGGCATAACTACCACTGTAGCAGCCGTAGCGGCAGCTACAGCAGTAGTTGCACCACTGTGCCCAACTGTTATTTTTCTCAGTAAGGCACAGGGAAGACTCCCTGTTCAGGCCGACGTGATAATGTCAATGCATCATGCTGGTCTGCGTAAGCGTCCCGCCCAGAGCATGTGCAGCGCTCCATCCATCGCGGGAACGGGGCAAGGTAAGTACAATTTTTTTTGGAGGGTGGCACTATATACAAGGGGGAGTAGGGTAACACGATATACAAGGGGGAAGCAGGTTGGCCCAACATACAAGGGGGAGCAGGGTGGCACTATATACACAGCGGACTGTGTGGCACTATATACAAGGGGGAGCAGGGTGGCATTATATATAAGGGGGAGAGCAAGGTGGCACTATAAGCAAGGGGGAGCAGAATGGCACTATACACAAGGGGGGAGCAGGGTGGCACTATATACACATTGGGCTGTGTGGCAATATATACAAGGGGGGCATCAGGCTGGCACTATACACAAGGGGGGAGCAGGGTGGCACTATATACTCGGTGGTCTGTGTGGCACTATATACAAAGGAGGAGCAGGGTGGCACTATATAGAAGGGGGGAGCAAGGTGGCACTGTATACAAGGGGGAGAGCAGGGTGGCACTATATACAAGGGGGGCTGTGTGGCACTATTTACAAGGGGGAGCAGGGTGGCACTATATAAAAGGGGGAGCAAGGTGGCACTATATACAAGGGGAGGAGCTGTGTGGCACTATGTACTAGGGGTGCTGTATAGCGCTATTTACAAGGGGGTGGTCTATGTGGCGCAGTCTACAGGGGGCTGTGTGTGGTGCGATCTACAGGGGGCAGTGTGTGGCGCAATCTACAGGGGGCTGTAAGGCACTATCTACAAGGGTGGGGGCTGTGTGGCACTATCTACAAGGAAGGGGGGCTGTGTGGCACTATCTACAAGGGAGGCTGTGTGGCACTACATACAAGGGGGGAGAGGGGGGCACTATATCCAAGGGGGGATCAGGGTGGCACTATATACAAGGGGGGGAGCAGCGTGGCACTATATACAAGGGGGGAGCAGGGTGGCACTATATAAAAGGGGGAGCAGGGTGGCACCATATACAAGGGGGAGCATGGTGGCACTATACACATTGGGGGAGCAGGGTGGCACTATATACACGGTGGGCTATGTGGCACTATATACAAGGGGGGAGCAGGCTGGCACTATACACAAGGGGGAGCAGGGTGGCACTATATACTCGGTGGGCTGTGTGGCACTATATACAAGGGAGGAGCAAAGTGGCACTATATACAAGAGGGGAGCAAGGTGGCACTATATACAAGGGGGAGAGAAAGGTGGCACTATATACAAGGGGGGCCTTGTGGCACTATATACAAGGGGGGGCTGTGTGGCACTATATACAAGGGGGGAGCAGGATGGCACTATATACAAGGGGGTGCAGGGTGACACTATATACAAGGAGAGGAGCTGTGTGGCACTATCTACTAGGGGGCTGTATAGCGCTATTTACAAGGGGGAGGTCTGTGTGGCACAGTCTACAGGGGGCTGTGTGTGGTGCAATCTACAGGGGGCTGTGTGGTACTATCTACAAGGGTGGGGGGGCTGTGTGGCACTATCTACAAGGGAGGCTGTGTGGCACTATATACAAGGGGGGATCAGGGTGGCACTATATACAAGGGGGGAGCAGGGTGGCACTATATACAAGGGGGAGCAGTGTGGCACTATAAACAAAGGGGGGAGCAGGATGGCACTCTATACAAGGGGCAGCAGGGTGGTGCTACATACAAGGGGGCAGCGGGGTGGCACTATATACAAGTAGGAACAGGGTGGCACTTTATACAAGGGGGGGCAGGGTGGCACTACATAAAAGGGGGAGCAGGGTGGCACTATATACAAGGGGAGGAACTGTGTTGCACTATCTACTAGGGATGCTGTATAGTGCTATTTACAAGGGGAGGTCTGTGTGGCGCAGTCTACAGTGGGCTATGTGTGGCGCTATCTACAGGGGGCTGTGTGTGGCGCGATCTACAGGGGGCTGTTTGGCACTATTTACAAGGGAGGGGGCTGTGTGGCACTATACAAGGGAGGCTTTGTGGCACTATATACAAGGGGGGGAGCAGGGTGGCACTAAATACAAGGGGGGATCAGGGTGGCACTATATACAAGGGGGGCAGTGTGGTACTATATACAAGGGGGAGCAGGGCGACACTATATACAAGGGGGAGCAGGTTGGCACTATATATAAGCACTCCACACATTTGGCCCAGGTGATTTTAACTAGATAATGACCTTATAAGTGTTTCTGCTCTTGCTTGTGCTCTCAGTTGGCCACTAGGAGCGCATGAAAAGGTGATCTTTTTCAATCTGTTCACATGTTGTGGTACTGTGTGGTTGTGTCTGTCGCTGTGGTGCTTCACCTGTGGGGGCATGTAGCTCAGAGCCAAGGAGGCTTGGTCGTGGCCTGACAGCATGGGTGCATTTGGGCCTCTGGGGTGCTCCCTCTGCAGGAGTGGTTTTGCAGTGGCAGCGACCGACATGCGGTGCTGCAATCAGTAGAGTAGGGACCCACATTTTGAGAGGTCGCCGTGAAGGGGCAAGTGGGCTTATACAATTTGATCAAAATGTTAACAAAGAATATGTTCATGTTTATAACTTTTGGCCTTGCAGCTATAGAACAATGTATTACAAGTGGATGTGCGGTCCATGTCTAGTCTTATACTGATACTATATACAAGGGGGCTGTGTGGCACTATATAAAAGGGGGGAGCAGGGCGGCACTATAAACAAGGGGGGAGCTGTGTGGTACTATATACAAGGGGAAGCAGGGTGGCACTATATACAAGAGGTGAGCGGGGTGGCACTATATACACGGGAGGAGCAGGGTGGCACTATATAAAAGGGGAAGCAGGGTGGCACTATATACAAGGTGGAGCTGTGTGGCACTATATAAAAGGAGGTAGCTGTGTGGCACTATCTACTAGGGGGGCTCTGTGGCACTATTTGCAAGAGGGGAGGTCTGTGTGGTGCAGTCCACAGGGGGCTGTGTGTGGTTCTATCTACAGGAGGCTGTGTGTGGCACAATCTACAGGTGACTATGTCTGCTGCTATCTACAGGGGGCTGTGTGGCACTACCTACAAGGGGGGGGGGGTCTGTGTGGCACTATATACAAGGGGGGCTGTGTGACACTATATACAAAGGGGGGAAGTGGGGCACTATATACAAGGGGGAGCAGAGTGGCATTATATAATAGGTGGGAGCAGGGGGCACTATATAAAAGGGGGGAACTGTGTGGCACTATCTACTAAGGGGGGCCCAATGAAACTATTTACAAGGGGGAGGTCTGTGTGGCGGAGTCTACAGGGGGCTTTGTGTGGTGCAATCTACAGGGGGCTATGTCTGGCGCTTTCTACACAAGGCTGTGTGGTACTATCTACAAGGTAGGGGGGCTGTGTGGGACTATCTACAAGGGAGGCTGTGTGGCACTATATACAAGAGGGGGCTGTGTAGCACTATATACAAGGGGGGCTGTGTGGCACTACACCTTGATGGCTGTGTAGCCATCTTTACCTTGAATTTTAACCCATTAAATAAACAATGGCTAGATCTCTTATCTTGACTTTTTCAATGAATTTTTAATGGCTTTTGTTGTGTGATATCATGCTGAAGCAAGTTATCAGAATCAAGTTAAAGATGGCTACATCTGTATATACAAGAGGGGGCTGTGTGGCACTATATACAAGAGGGGGCTGTATGGCACTATATACTCGGTGGGCTGTGTGGCACTATATACAAAGGGGGAGCAAGGTGGCACTATATACAAGGGGAGAGCAGGGTGGCACTATATACAAGGGGGGCCATGTGGCACTATATACAAGGGGGGGCTGTGTGGCAGTATATACAAGGGGGGAGCAGAGTGGCACTATATACAAGGGGGAGCAGGGTGGCACTATATAAAAGAGGAAGCAAGATGGCACTATATACAAGGGGAGGAGCTGTGTGGCACTATCTACTAGGGGGGCTGTATGACACTATCTACTAGGGGGGCTGTGTGTGGCAGAATCTACAGGGGGCTGTGTGTGGCGTTATCTACAGGGGACTGTGTGGCACTATCTACTAAGGTAGGGTTGTGTGGCACTATATACAAGGGAGGGGGACTGTGTGGCACTTTATACAAAGGAGGCGGGCTGTGTGGCACTATATACAGGGGGGCTTTATGGTGATATCGACAGGGGGGCTGTATGCTACTATCCACAAGGTGGAGGTGGGGTCGCTATTTACAAGTGGGTGTGACACTGTCTACAGGGGGGCTGTATATCACTGTCTACAGGGGAGCTGTATGGCACAATCTACAGGGGGCACTATCTATAAGGGGGGGGCAGTCAAAAGTTTGCTATTGGACCCAGTCTCTCCTAGTTACACCCCTGGTTGGGTGTAGGTACAGACTTAAATGTACATATTATGAACACAACTGGACAATCGCTTTAAAAAATAAGTAATTTTCTGATACATTTTCTGTAATAAAACAAATGCAACAATCCCCCAAGGTAAACATTTCTTTGAAGAATTATTGTGAATTGCATGAGAAAATTTCAGCAGAAATGTTACAGTTTGCACTTTATGTTGCTACTATCTGGTTGGTCGTATACCAAAATTTTTTAATATTCAGAGACACCTGAAACTAATTATTGTAGTTTCTGTGCCAGGGATATTTCTGTAACAGTGTGGACATGTTTAATGAGCAGAAGTGTGCAGGGCATTATGAACCCACAAAACAAATTAATGTGTTTCACATGAATGGGTGAGTGAATGCACATCACAGCTTAGTGGGGAAAAAAGACCGAAATAGCATTACTGAATGTTAATTTTATTAAGAAACTGGCCACCATTGCTAATGACACTGTTAAATATGGTAATCACTTTTTTTCAACGTAACTTCATTAAAGAGGCTCTGTCAGGAGTTCATAAGTGCCCTATCTCCTACCTAATCTGATAGTCGCTGTAATGTAGATAACAACAGTTTTTAGTTGTTTTTTTAAAACGTTTATTTTTGACGGAGTTATGACTATTTTTTGTTTTTCTTCTAAAAGCCCAAGTGGGCGTTTTTTTACTTTTGACCAAGTGGGCGTAGTAAAGAGAAGTGTATGACGCTGACCAATCAGCGTCATACACCTCTCTTCATTCATGTTCATCTGTACTCAATCGCAAGATCACGCTGTGCTGTCACTTACTCCCTCATTACCGGATTGTCGGGAGAATGAAAAGATATCGCCTCCTGGCTGGAGGTGATGTATTTTCGTTCTCCCGACACTTCGGTAATGTTCCTGTGAAAGTACGTTTTAGGTGTCAAAAATAAACATTTTTAAAAAAACAAACAAAAAAAAAACAGTTGTTATCTACATTACAGCGACTATTAGATTAGGTAGGAGATAGGGCACTTATAAACTGGTGACAGATACTCTTTAACTTAAGTTCTTCAATAGATTTATTTACCAAAATTTTAATATATTGCAATGTACAACCACAACATTTGAATAAAATTATGGAATTAATGATTATTTATTTTAATTCATTCCTTAGTTTATTCAAGTTGAATGTATTAGACCAGAAGTTTCCAAGATTTGGCTCATCAACTCCTGAAAAACTACAACTCCCAGAATGCTATACTACTATAGCAAAGGTTTAGCTGTGAGGGATGCATTACTAGGAGTTGCACCCGGATTTTGGTGCCTGAGAGGGTCAAACAAAGTGGCAATGTGGTAAGGAAAACGCCATACCAGTTTGTCTCTTGTCGGCTCCACCTTGCTTTTTCATTGGCTTCATGGTCAGCCCATTGTAGTCAATGGTCACCATGCAAACTCTAAAAAAGTAGTCGGACCACATTAAAGGGGTTGTCCACTGCCGGACAACTGGTGACCTATCTACTGGATAGGTCATCAGTATATCATTGGTGCGGCTCCGACATCCGGACCCCGCACCTTTCAGCTGCTCCGGTTGCCTACGGGCACCGGATGTCATTTCACATTATGCGATGTGTGGAGCTGGAAGCAGTTGGCTCCGTACATTGCATAGCAGCCGTGTTGCAGAACTGCAGCTCTTCTCCTATTCACTTGAGTAGGAGCATAGCTGCAGTACTGCAGTTCAACCAGTACTCCGTGGCCGGAGCCAAATGCTTCTGGCTTGTACGTCTGGTGTTCAGAAATAATTTATTGTAAAAGACTACGCGTTTCAACGCTGAACCAGCGTCTTCGTCAGGCCAAGTGACACTTAGCCAGATGAAGACACTGGCTCAGCGCCGAAACGCGTAATCTTTTACAATAAATTATTTATTTTTGTATTTCAAAACACTGAAACGGCTTCTACCTTTATTACCAGAAGCGCCGTTTATCTTCCACCAATTTTTTCTTCCTGCAAATACTTTACAGCGGTAATCACCTCCAGTTAACGGATGGGACCTGGCTGCAGCCGTCTAATGATACCTATTTCATTATAAGTCTACAACAGCGTTGTGCCTCTGCTAGCACAACGCCAAGAGGTGAGCTCAATTGACTTTCCCCAGTTTTATTCTATTACTTTTGGTGATCTGCACTATGTGGCGCCGTGCGTTTTTGCTGTCTTCTCCAGTTATCCAGTGGATAGGTCATCTGTTGTCCGGTAGTGAACAATCCCTTTAAGTGGACATTGATTGCAGATACTAGCATATACTGAGACAATCCCTTATGAAGCCGTATACTGGCATATATGAGGTCAGAAAGGCATGCGCTTAACTTTTTTTTATTTTACATATTTATTTTTTTCTTTTTCTTTTCTGATTATTTATGTAAAAGAATTTTCTGGAAAAAGAATGTGTCCTATGCCCATGACTATCGAGTTTGGAAGATAATAGAGGAGTATTAGTAATGCTGTTAAACTTAGACAGTGTACACTTAAGGCCTTTTTACACCGGCCAATTATTGGGCAAACGATCAGCAGGTGTAAAGAGGGCAACGATCAGCCGATGAACTAGGAAACACTCGTTTATCGACTGATTGCATCGATTTAAATGACGAAACTATTATTGTTGTCGGCAGCACATCTCATGTGCTGCCGACGTGATAAAAATGTATGGGGACGAGCGATCAGAGTAAAAGGAGCAAACGAGCGTGGATCAACAAGCTGTCTTGTTGATCGGCACTCATTTACACGACCCAGGTTGGGCCGTGCAATATCACCCTTAGACCAGGCAGTCAGAAGATGCGTCAAGTTTATCACAGTGCTGCATGCTGTATAATACATTTGGGGCATTTTGCTAGATATGTTAGACACTTTTCTCTTCCTTATATCACATTTTGGTTGGCTGCACTTTGGCATTTTTTAAGTCACACCTCTTTTTGCTAAACCATACCCCTTTTCTAGACACTTTTGAAAAGTCTCTAATGTGGTGCGAATAACTGTTCTTTTTGGCACTTTCTTGAAAAAAATATGTCAAACAAAATGTGACATCTTGTGCCAAAAATTTGCCACATTTAGGTGCAAAACATGTCAAAAAAGCTCAGCAGCTACAAAAATAAATCTGTTGATTTTAAATTGCATACTTAGAAATAGGGAGTTTCTTTCATGATTAGGCCTTTTGTTTGCTCGTAATTAAAGATGAGCTGCTTTTGTGTTCGCTGATTCACCTATTGGTACATTTTGTTTTCCGATAATTATGGCAATGGAGTTATATAGAATTTAAAAAAATGTCTGTCTCCTTTCAGAAACAAAGACACACCTGTCCACAGGTTGTGTGTGGTATTGCAGCTCAGCCCTATTCACGTCAATGGATTTGAGCAGCAATACTAAAAAATTAGTAAAGCGAGGACACACGTATAACAGACTGCACATCTATATATGAATGAAATCACTTTATTACCACAATACCTTAATACAATGTAGGAAGCAAACAGACAAAATCTAAAAATGCTTAAAAATGCACAAATATATCTGCTAGAACCCAGTCCTGGCCCCTGGTTAGGCCACAGGAGGATCACTCATGGTAAAAAGACTGATTATATAACATACACCACCAATCAGATGTCTCCCTACAATGATATATGGGGTTAAAAACCCCAATGACAATGCAAGGCATCAAACTAATGCATTTACAATGTACTAATAAAGTGTACCAAAATACAACCATGAGAGAGAGAGGTGATGGGTGGCTATATTCCCATGAGGACCAAGAGACCCGACGCGTATCGCTGGACTTTCACATCTTACTCCTTCGGACTTTAGTCTAAGACTGGCGTATAAAAAGTCAATCTCAGTAAATCTGGGCATGTGAAGCTGCTTTTAAGCAATCAGTGTGTGGACAATGAGGGATGGTTCAACCCTGCCATTCAGGAAAAATTGACATCTTAGTATTGGAGACCCTAAAATAAGTCTACAGTACCAAGGTATCAGTGTCCATTATAGACTTAAAAGGAGGGAGCTGTTCACATGCATGGCCACCTCTTCATTTAATACCCTCTTGGATGCGACTGCTGCCTCTTTTGGTGGAAAAGGGCTAGATAACCCAGAGGTGGTACCCCACCTATCAACCTATCATTTATGACACTTCCTGTGGATATATTTTTGGTGAGAACGCCCTTTTAGTAAGTGGTATGCCCAATACAGAAGCCATTTTCACAGATAACTACCTCCTACTAGAAATAGTTTTTAACCACGGACTATATTCAATTATATCCACATCCACATGATTTCGATACAATTAGGAGTAGCAGTGATTTTCAGGTTTGAATATGTGTCTCCACTGGTTGCCCAGGACTATTGATGGCACTTTTTACAAGCCAAAGGTCCTCTCCACATTTTATTACTAAAATATTTGTATCAACTAGATAGTTAAAGAACCTGACTAAGTGCCTGTTATATACTGTTGTTATTTTTGTTAAATAGGTTATGTAATGTATTTTAATGAAACAAAACCTTGGCACCAGATAGTTTTGGTTAATATTGACGAGATACATAAAGAAAGGATCAATGTCCACGGTTCATTCATCCAAGCATGAGTCAAACAACACACTCTGCCCATAGAGCACCCATTATGCAGAATTAACTTAGCGTAAAAGGTTCAATAATAGTATTCTTACATCTGGTTCTATCTGCTACAGTTATACAAGAGAACATTTCCTCCACTGACTTCACATGTGACTAATGTATTTGATTCTGTATCACATGTATTTATCTGGTGATAGATCTGAAGAGAAATCCCAAGTGTAGAGGATCTGTACATTTCTTCCCATGGTTTTTCAACCATATGAAATCTAGAGAGCAACAGGGTGACTTGAATGGTGGCGTTTCATAGAAGAACAAATTGGTACAGGAAAAGTCATTTCATATAGGAGGATTACTGTGTAGGAGGTGAAATAAGTAAGTGATTGAAATAGAAATGATTCCTTATGCTTTCAGCTTAGCTTTATACAGTGTTTACACCTCTCTTTGCTAGAATTTCAACAGTAAAATGTTTAGATTACTTTTTTAAATTTATTTTCTGAATTTATTTTACTCTACTGACAGGAAGAAATAT
This sequence comes from Rhinoderma darwinii, assembly GCF_050947455.1. Lineage (NCBI taxonomy): Eukaryota > Metazoa > Chordata > Amphibia > Anura > Rhinodermatidae > Rhinoderma > Rhinoderma darwinii. The sequence goes on from NC_134690.1 coordinate 377,335,825, forward strand.
AGGAAACATTTCTACTCACAGCAATTTCTGTCCTGCACTGATCTCTGCTGTTAGATAAAGTCCAAAGTACCAGTGGACCCTCAGGTGGGCCCAGGCTCTGACACAACAATGGGCTACTGTTATGGCCGCGGTGGCGGACCACCGGCATTACTCACCCGACGACGGCCGCAGATCCACGAGCTCATGTCGGCGTCTTCCTCCTCTGAGACGCCGGCACACTGTACTTTCCTTGTCTGCTGCTAGGGTACGTGCACACGCTCGCTCCCAGCCTTAAAGGGCCAGCATGCACACCTACAAGAAGCTCCCTATCCCATCCCTACTCTCCCTGCTGTATTAAAAGAACTCTGTCCTCTTCCTCCTTGCCTGTGCATTGTTGTTGTCTACCCATGTTTGTATAGCAAATGGTCCCTCAGTTGTATTCCTGTTTCCAGTGTTCCAGAATCCTGCTTCCTGTAACCTGTAACTGTGTTTGTTCCTGAGCTGAAGTCTAGTGTTGGAGTCGTGTTGTGTCATCTGCCACGTCCAGTGTCATATGTCACGCCATGCATTATCTGTGCCATGAATCATCTGTGCCAAAGCGTCTGCTAGACCCCGTGTCTGTCTGGACCCTTACAAGTACTCTTGTGCAAAATACTTTTTGCATAGACTGTTGTTTGGACAGCTGCCACTCTGCTATGGCGGAGCGGCCTAGTGTGCCCATATACTCCGGGATTGTGACAGCTACTAAGGGTCCAGCAGAAGACAACATCATTTGAAGCTGATTTTGGAGCCAATAACTTGCCACTAGGATCTAAATCTGCGTGAACAACAAAGTAGACAATGATAAATTGATAGTTTTTTACCGCTCAGACGGTTGTGGATGTAAAGTCTGAAGTGTCCATCAAGGGTTTGACCTTCCCCCAGCTGGCATGCAGAAAGAGCAATCAAAATTTCCATTGGTGTGTATCTCGCTGGTACTTGTGCTTCCAGACAGAAATGAAACTGCAGAAATGCAACTGCTTGCTGTGTATATCCTCGTACTTGATGTTCTAAATGTCCAACAAGGGAGAAAAAGGAGATAGTGCCACAAAACGCGCCAAAAATGGCCGAAAATGCCTCCCATTGATTTCAATGGGAGGCGGAGGCGTTTTTTTCCTGCGAGTGGAAAAAACGGCTCGCAGGAAAAAGAAGGGACATGCCCTATCTTCGGGCGTTTACACCTCTGACCTCCCATTGACATCAATGGGTGGCAGAGAAAGCATATTTTTCTGCGTTTTATGCCCACGGCGCTCAATGGCTACATACACTGTATGGATAAAAGTATTGGTACAAACATCTTAATCATTGAATTCAGATGTTTCAATCACTCCCATTGTCACAGGTGTATAAATCCAGCACCTCGCCATGCAGTCTACTTCACAAATATTTGTGAAAGAATAGGGGTTCTAAAGATCTCACTGAATTCGAGTGTGCTACTTTCATAAGTCACCGTTGCAATAAGTCAGTTCATGAAATTTCTTCCATCCTAGATTTTCCACGATCAACCGTAATTGGTATTTTTGCACATTGAAAGCATTTAGGAACCACAGCAACTCAGCCACAAAGTGTCAGACCACGTGAAGTTACAGAGCAGGGTTGCCAAGTGCTGAAGTGCATAGTGCATAAAAGTCGCTAAAACTCTGCTGACCCAATAACTGCAGAGCTCCAAACCTTCACTGGCATTAACATCCACACAAAAACTGTGCCACGGGAGCTTCATGGCATGGGTTTCCAGGCCGAGCAGCTGCATGCAAGTTTTACATCACCAAGTACAATGCCCAGCGTCGGATGGAGTGGTGTAAAGCACGCCGCCACTGGACTCTGGAGCAGTGGAAACGTGTTCTGTGGAGTGATGAATCACGCTTCTCTATCTGGCAGTTTGATGGACGAGTTCAGGTTTGGTGAATGCCAGGAGAATGTTACCTGCATGACTGCTTTGCGACAACTATAAAGTTTGGTGGAGGAGGTATAATGCTATGGTGTTATCTTTTATGGGATGGCCTAGGCCCCTTAGTTCCAGAAATCTTTTACTTCAGCATACCAAGACATTTTAGACAATTGTATACTTCCAATGTGGTGAAATGATTTGGGGAAGGCCCTTTTCAGTTCCATGATGACTGTGCCCCAGTGCGCAAAGCATGGTCCATAAAAGATGTTTGGGTGAGTTTGGTGTGGAAGAACTTGACTTGACTTGACTCTGGAACTTGAACTTGACTGCAAAGAGTCTTCACATTAATCCCATCCAACATCTTAGAATTGCGAGCCAGGCCCTCTCGTCCAACATCAGTGTCTGACCTCACAAATGCTCTTCTGGATAAATGGGCAAAAATTCCCATAGACAAACTCGAAAATCTTGTAGAAATCCTTCCCAGAAGAGTGGAATGTCTTTGGATTTAAAACAAGATTTCATAAAAACTCCTGTAGGTGTACTAAGTAGGTGTCTCGATACTTTTGTCCATATAGTGTATATCACACAATCATCTACTTTCTCTTTCTATTCTACTGCTCTTTGCTCAATAACATCACCTGTAATACTCCACTCTCTGGTCCGTGTGCATTGTGGAATATTGGCTCTGTTTGAAATAAAACCACTATTGTACTCGACAGTTTCCACTCAATATCTTTTCACTTGCTGGCACTCACTGCAACCTGGAACTTAGTCTCCAACGCTGTCTCTACTGCTGCCCTTTCCCATAGGGGGTTGCAGTTCAGTCACGTTCCTGGCTGTTCAGGATGGCAATAGGCAGGGTCGGGGGTGCGTAGTTGTACTTTTCTCCACATAATGCTCTTTTCAAGTTGTACCTTAAGCCACTCTCACTTTCCCATCCTTTGACGTCCCCACTGTCAGACTCCACCCATTTTCTTTGCTTGTTGCAGCCATTTACCATCATCCGGGCTCAACGATTCTCTTTATTGACCAATGCGCTGCCTGGCTCTCACACTTCTTTTCCTGCGTGCTACCAACACTAATCATTACTTCAACATCTCCAGTGATGAATTGCTGTCCCCTTCAGCTTCTGAGCTCATTTCTCTTACCCCCTCCCTAGGACTTTCCCAGCTCACTAACCCTCCAACACATGAATATGTCAGCTTGTTTGATCTGATCTATTCTCTGTTCTCCAATTTACCTTATCCACTCTTGGATCACCATCTCCTTTCCTACCCTTATACTTTTGGCTCCCTTCCCAAAACCTGCCACCTACGTTCCTAGAAATAAACATGCCATCAACTTGCCAGATTTGAAATGCCTTAAGACCTGCATTCTCTCCCATTCCTCTAACTTGCCCGACCTAGGCCACAGTCCATTATAAACCAAACTTTAAAATGTACATTGGTACATAGGTTTGTGCCCCCTCTACTGTACTGTCCATTTCTCCAGGCACTGTAGACGGCAACCTTGGCACAGAACTCAAAACCGCTACCGCCAAAGTTACTGTAGGTTTGCTAAGCGACAGTGGAGAAAGTCTCGCCCACATGCCTACTTCCTTTAGTACAGATTTGTGATGCAAACCTACAACCTTGCCCTCATCCATGCTAAACAAATATACTTCACTAACCTCTTCTTTCTCTTGTCCTGTAGCCCAAGCAACTGCTACTGATCGCAGCGCCACTGACCTTACCGTTTAAGGACGAAGTTGATGATATATGTCAAGAGATTCCAGCAAACTTTTCCCAAGATGACATCCCACAAACCCCCATGTTCCATCCGGAACATTCTCTAATATTTGACACTTCCCATCTAACCACCTGTCCCCTCAATCCTATTCCCTCACATCTTGTCCCTGCTGTGTTCCCTGGTGTCATTTCCACCAAAATATTCAACCACTCTCTCCCTCATCGGGAAATTTGCATTCATCGTTTTAGCATGCTGTAGTCACCCAAATTCTCAAGTACCCCACTCTTAAACCGTACTTTTCTGCTAACTATTTTCTAACTTTTGCTTCTAAACTTCTAGAACGTCGGTGAATACTCATTTGGTCAATTACCTCTCTACTAACTCTCTAATGGAACGCTTAAAATTAAAAATTTGCATTAACCAAAGTATCTAATGATCTCATGTCAGCCAAATGTAATTGTCAATACTTACTTTTAATCCTGCTACAGCTACACCCAATACTGCTTCACACTCACTGCTCCTTTGGCTTAAAGGACAATGTCCTTTCTTGGGTTTCCTAGTATCTCTCTAACTGCTCTTTCAGTGGCTCTTTTTCTGACTCTACTTTCTTTCCCATTCACTTTATCTCTCAGTCGGGTTCCCCAAGGTTCAGTGCCGGGCTCCTTCTTGTTTTCTCTCTGCACAATTCAAGTTGGTTTCTAGTTCCCTATTCATGCTGATGACCAGTGCCGCACCTGCTATAAGGCGAGGTGAGCCGACAGCCTCAGGCGGCGCCACCTAGCTGAAAATGGGGGGGCAGCATTTTGAACCAGGGACGGACTGGACCGGGAGTAAGGGCATGCCTTATTTTACTTACCTGACGTGCCGTATGATGGGCACGTCTGTAAGAACACTCGCCCTCTTTGATGCTGTACGCAGCACGCGCCGCCAGAGAGCAGCAAGTCTGCAGAAGGAGCGGTCGAGAAGAGAAGTGACGAGATGCACAAGGTGAGTGGTGGCCTGTATTAAAAACTAAGCGCCACTTACAGCGCTCACGCTCCTGCCTTCAATAATTCAAAAGGTGTCGGTCGGCCATATATATATATATACAGTCCAAAGATAGATGAACACAGCACTGAAGTACTTCCAAAAAATCAGGCCATGTGCTCGTCACCAGGGGATGAATCAATTCCCCAATTCAGAATAGAGAGAAACATAGAACAAAGTAACGGCACCAGGACTTCAGAGTAGATGAAAGCAAAAGTGGATTTATTTACTTCAACACAGCAACGTTTCGATTCAACAGACATGAGAAAGGTTCCTGTTGAACCGAAACGTTGCTGTGTTGAGGTGAATAAATCCACCCTGCTTTCATCTACTCTGAAGTCCTGGTGCCGTTACTGTGTTCTATGTTTCTCTCTCTATGTATATATATATATATATATATATATATATATATATATATATATATATATAGTGAAGGAAATAAGTATTTGATCCCTTGCTGATTTTGTACGTTTGCCCACTGTCAAAGTCATAAACAGTCTAGAATTTTTAGGCTAGGTTAATTTTACCAGTGAGAGATAGATTATATTTAAAAAAAAACTGAAAATCACATAGTCAAAATTATATATATTTATTTGCATTGTGCACAGAGAAATAAGTATTTGATCTCCTACCAACCATTAAGAGTTCAGCCACCTCCAGACCAGTTACACGCTCCAAATCATTTTGGTGCCTCAATTAAAGACAGCTGTCTTAAATGGTCACCTGTATAAAAGACTCCTGTCCACAGACTCAATTAATCAGTCTGACTCTAACCTCTACAACATGGGCAACACGAAAGAGCTTTCTAAGGATGTCAGGGACAAGATCATAGACCTGCACAAGGCTGGAATGGGCAACAAAACCATAAGTAAGACGCTGGGTGAGAAGAAGACAACTGTTGGTGCAATAGTAAGAAAATGGAAGACATACAAAATGACTGTCAATCGACATCGATCTGGGGCTCCATGCAAAATCTCACCTCGTGGGGTATCCTTGATCCTGAGGAAGGTGAGAGCTCAGCCGAAAACTACACGGGGGGAACTTGGTAATGATCTCAAGGCAGCTGGGACCACAGTCACCAAGAAAACCATTGGTAACACATTACGCCGTAATGGATTAAAATCCTGCAGTGCCCGCAATGTCCCTCTGCTCAAGAAGGCACATGTACAGGCCCGTCTGAAGTTTGCAAATGAACATCTGGATGATTCTGAGAGTGATTGGGAGAAGGTGCTGTGGTCAGATGAGACTAAAATTGAGCTCTTTAGCATTAACTCAACTCGCCGTGTTTGGAGGAAGAGAAATGCTGCCTATGACCCAAAGAATACCATCCCGACTGTCAAGCATGGAGGTGGAAACATTATGTTTTGGGGGTGTTTCTCTGCTAAGGGCACAGGACTACTTCACCGCATCAATGGGAGAATGGATGGAGCCATGTACCGTCAAATCCTGAGTGACAACCTCCTTCCCTCCACTAGGACATTAAAAATGGCTCGTGGCTGGGTCTTCCAGCACGACAATGACCCGAAACATACAGCCAAGGCAAAGGAGAGGCTAAAAAAGAAGCACATTAAGGTCATGGAGTGGCTTAGCCAGTCTCCAGACCTTAATCCCATCGAAAACTTATGGAGGGAGCTGAAGATCCGAGTTGCCAAGCGACAGCCTCGAAATCTTAATGATTTACAGATGATCTGCAAAGAGGAGTGGGCCAAAATTCCATCTAACATGTGTGCAAACCTCATCATCAACTACAAAAAACGTCTGACTGCTGTGCTTGCCAACAAGGGTTTTGCCACCAAGTATTAAGTCTTGTTTGCCAAAGGGATCAAATACTTATTTCTCTGTACACAATGCAAATAAATATATATAATTTTGACAATGTGATTTTCTGTTTTTTTTTTTTATATAATCTATCTCTCACTGGTAAAATTAACCTAGCCTAAAAATTCTAGACTGTTCATGTCTTTGATAGTGGGCAAACTTACAAAATCAGCAAGGGATCAAATACTTATTTCCTTCACTGTATATATATTCTAGCGTCCATGGCCACGGGCCGTCGGGTTTACTCACCTCCCAACGCCCGCAGCCATGGATCTGTGAGCGCTGGTCTCCGTCTCCCTCCTAGGAGATGCCAGCGCTCACTTCCGCTCCGTTCGGCTGGGTTCCGTAGGGTGCGCGCGCACGCTCGTGCCCGGCCTTAAAGGCCTTAAATCGTCATCACTATCAACTGCCACGATTTCCTGGTCTATAAGAAGGCCGGTGGCCTTCTAATCCTTGCCTGAGCGTTGTTAGTCTTTCCCAGTCTGTCTCGCAATGGTCCCTTAGTGTCTCCCGTTCCAGCTGTTACCCGTGCCCTGTTACCGTTCCTGTATTCCGTATTGTTCTAGTTCCTGTGCCTACCAGCGTTGGAGTGTCATCTGCCACGTCAAGTGTCTTCTGCCACGTCAAGTGTCGTCTGCCACGTCAAGTGTCATCTGCCACGTCAAGTGTCTTCTGCCACGCCAAGTGTCATCTGCCACGTCAAGTGTCTTCCGCTTCATCAGATACAGCCCGCCACGTCTGGCGCCACCTGCCGCACCAGCCTCCATCCATGCTGAAGCCACAGCCACCACCCGGACTATTTCAGGTACCCAAGCATTACTGTCTGCCATTGACTTCCGCATAGACTGTGACCTGGTCAGCTGCCTCCCCGCTACGGCGGAGCGGCCTAGTGGGTCCACATACCCTGTGTCCGTGACTACGCTCAGGCCATGGAACCCGCTGGCCAGCCCAAGACCCCAGTACAGAAGATTCAGACAGAGATGCATGACCAACGCACACGTTAGGATCAACTCCTTGAGGCGGTGAATTCTATCCTGGTCCACCTGGATCTGCTCGCTGTTCCACCCCCGGTTCTTCCTCCTGAAGCTGTTGCCGTGCCACTGCCTGTTGCTCCCCCTGTTTGTTCCGGATCCTCAGTTCCTCTGCCCCTTCCTCCTCGCTATGACGGTGACGCCAGAGCATGTAGAGGATTTCTCAATCAATGCACGGTGCATTTTAGGCTACGGTCTCATCTCTTCCCCTCCGAGGAGGCAAAAGTGGCATTTATTATCTCCCTCCTCGCTGGCAAGGCCCTCGCATGGGCGAACCCAATCTTGGAGCAACAAGGACCTGTATCCGCGGACCTAGCCTTGTTCCTGCAGTCCTTTTGTGCCGTGTTCGAGGAGCCGGGTCAAACATCCTCTGCCGCAGCTACTCTGTTGACCCTCAAGCAAGAGGGCTCCACAGTAGGGGAGTATGCTATCTCCTTCCGTACCCTAGCAGCCGAGCTGGCATGGAACAATGAGGCACTGGTGGCGACCTTCTGGCAGGGACTGTCCTCTCACATCAAGGATGAACTGGCAGCCCGCGACCTTCCTTCTACCTTGGATGCCCTCATCCTGTTAGCCACCCGGGTTGATATGAGAATCCGGGAGCGCTCCCAAGAGGGTCGTCAGGAGAGCCGGGCCCACAGACCAGCACCCTCTGCCCAGAGACCACTATTGTCCACTCCTAGTGCACTACCTGAAGAACCCATGCAGGTAGACAGAGTCCGGTTATCTGAACAGGAGAAGCAGCGCAGACGCTCCTCTGGACTTTGTATGTATTGTGGCCTCAAGGGTCATTTTGTGCACAAATGCCCACAGAAACCGGGAAACTCCAGTACCTAGGGTTGGTTGGAGAGGCAACTCTAGGTGGAACGTCTCCAAACGTTAAAACCTCTTCCAAATTATCGATACCTGTGGCCATAGTCACCGGACAGACATCACATCCTTCCTCCGCCTATCTTGACTCTGGAGCGGCTGCTAATTTTATCCACCAGGATCTAGTGGATCGGTTTCAACTACCCACAGTCCGTCTGGAGAGACCCCTGGCAGTTGCCTCTGTGAATGGTCTACCGTTGCCTGATCCGATCATGCTCATCACTGAGCCGTTGAAACTACGGGTCGGAGCTCTTCACTCAGAACAGATCACCTTCCTGGTACTACCTAAGGCTATCAATCCTATCCTGCTGGGTCTGCCATGGCTCCGTCTACCCGCCCGGACACTCGACTGGAATTCTGGAGAGGTTCTTCAATGGGGTTCCAGATGCCATAGCCATTGCCTGTCACAAGTCCGTCCTGTTGTGCCCCCTCTGCCTCAGTCACTCTCCGATCTACCTTCTCAGTATGCCAGTTTTGTGGATGTCTTTTGCAAACGAGAGGCTGAGACGTTGCCTCCACATCGGAATTATGACTGTCCCATTGAACTGGTTCCCAATGCTTCTCTTTCCCGTGGACGAGTATATCCTCTCTCCTTGCCAGAGACTTTATCGATGTCAGCCTATATCAAGGAGAACTTGGAGAGGGGTTTTATTCGAAAATCTACCTCCCCGGCCGGGGCAGGCTTCTTCTTCGTTAAAAAGAGAGATGGATCTCTCCGACCCTGCATTGACTACCGTGGTCTCAATCAGATCACGGTCAAGAACAAATACCCGTTGCCACTCATTTCCGAGCTATTTGAGCGTATACGAGGAGCCAAAATTTTTTCCAAGCTAGATCTGCGGGGGGCCTATAATCTAATCCGGATTCGCCGGGGTGACGAATGGAAGACGGCATTTAACACCCGCGATGGGCACTACGAATACCTAGTGATGCCCTTCGGACTGTGTAACGCTCCCACAGTATTTCAGGAGATCGTTAATGATATCTTCCGAGATCTCCTCTATATGTGTGTTGTAGTTTATCTCGATAATATTCTAATTTTCTCCCCAGATCTGATGACCCATCGGAGGCATGTTCGTCAAGTTCTTCTGCGACTAAGAGAGAATCGCTTGTATGCCAAGTTAGAGAAATGCACCTTTGAAAAGAGGTCTTTGCCCTTCCTGGGCTATGTCATCTCGGATCAAGGCCTTAAAGGTAATGTGTCGCTAGAAAAACATTATTTTTTTTTTTTTAGTTAAACAGTTGGTGTATAGGTGATTAGACATTGTTCTAATTTTTTTATTTTTTTCACGAGTCAGGAAATATTATAAATTAGATTCTAATTTATAATATTTCCCAGCGCTGGTCAATAGATGGAGCAATTCCCAAAATTGCAGCATTGCATGTGGTAAAGCAACTACATTGCTTTATGCTGCAAAATTTGAGAAAACTCACTCGCTCTAGTGAGCTCTCAGAACCCCCCCTCCTTTATCCTGGCTAGTTCCGGGAGAAACGAGGGGATTGAACGGTCAAACCTCCTACACTGTGTGTCGCCATTTTTTGAGCTAACACACAGTGTAGTAGGTTTACATACAGTAGTAAACACACACTAAAACACGAACATACATAGAAATTACTTACCTGCTCCTGCCGTCACCACTCCCTCCGGTCCGTCCGGTCCGTCTGCTACCGCCGCTCCAAGTGCACAAGTCCGGAAGCCGCGACCGGAAGTAGTAATCTTACTGTCCGGCCGCAACTTCCGGTCCACAGGAAAATGGCGTCGGACGTCGCACAGTTCAACTTGGACCGTGTGGGAGCGGCGCATGCGCCGTTCCCACACAGACGGCGTACAGCATAGTGGATGGAACGGGCCCCGTTCGCATTCACTATGGGACTGTAGCTGCCGTATTCCATGCCTGTATGTGTCGTTAATCGACACATACAGAAATGGAAAAAAAAATGGCAGCCCCCATAGGGAAGAAAAAGTGAAAAAATAAAAAAAAATGAAACACAAACACACAAATAAATTAAAAAATGTTTAATAACACACTAAAGTCAAATTGATGTAAAAAAAAAATTTTCCGTGACACTGGTCCTTTAAGATGGACCCTGAGAAATTAAAGTCTGTCCTGGAATGGCCACGTCCTCAAGGCCTAAGGGCCATACAGCGGTTCCTGGGTTTCGCCAATTTCTACCGGCAGTTTATTCCAAACTTTTCTTCTCTGACGGCCCCCATCTCTACCCTTACCAAGAAGGGTGTGAACGCCAAGGTATGGACTCCAGAGGCAGAGTCCGCATTCATTAGCCTCAAGAAAGCCTTCACTTCAGCTTCAATCCTCCATCACCCTGACGTATCTCGGCAGTTCTCACTAGAAGTGGACGCTTCCTCTGTTGGTGCAGGCACACTTCTGTTCCAGAGGAGCTCCAAAGGAAAGGCAGTTGTATGTGGCTACTATTCAAGACTGTTTACTTCTGCTGAGCGCAATTACTCCATTGGAGATCGGGAGCTACTGGCTATCAAATTGGCCCTGGAGGAGTGGAGACATCTTCTGGAGGGCGCTGCTCACCCCATCCTGATCTTCACCGACCACAAGAACCTCACCTACCTTCAGTCCGCTCAAAGACTGAATCCTCGTCAAGCCAGGTGGTCACTGTTCTTCACCCGTTTCCAATTTCTGCTCCACTACCGTCCCGCTGACAAGAATGTGAGGGCCGATGCCCTGTCCAGATCATTTGAGATGGAAGACACGGTGGAGTCCCTTCAGACGATCATAGACCCATCCTGCGTTGTCAACGCCAATCCTCTGCAGCTTAGAAATATCCCTCCAGGGAGAACTTTTGTTCGGTTGGCAGACAGAAAAAGAATTCTCCGCTGGGGACACAGTTATAAACTAGCTGGGCACGCCGGTGTCCGTAAAACCCAAGACCTGATTGCTCGTCACTTTTGGTGGCCCACGCTACCTAAGGATGTTCTGGACTTTGTCTCTGCTTGCACGGTCTGTGCCTCTAATAAATTGACTTACTCCAAGCCTGCCGGCCTGCTTCAGCCTCTGCCTGTACCCAGTGCCCCCTGGCAGCACATCGCTATGGACTTCGTCACAGACCTTCCTCTCTCAGCAGGATGCAACACCATCTGGGTGGTGGTGGACCGGTTCTCTAAGATGGCACATTTTATCCCGCTGACCGGCCTACCCTTTGCTCCCCGACTGGCGAGTCTCTTCATTCAGCACATCTTTCGCTTGTATGGCTTGCCTCTTCACATTGTGTCCGACCGGGGGGTTCAGTTTACCTCTAAGTTCTGGAGAGCCCTCTGTAAACTCCTGGATGTGAGTTTGGACTTTTCCTCTGCCTATCACCCCAAGTCCAATGGGCAAGTTGAGAGGATCAACCAGATCATGGAAAATTATCACCGCCACTTCATCTCTTCACAGCACGATAACTGGGTACAGCTTCTTCCATGGGCCGAGTTTTCTTACAACAACCACACAAGTGAGTCCACCACTTCCACTCCGTTTCACATTGTGTACAGTCAACATCCCAGAGTTCCTCTTCCTGTATCAACTTCATCTCAGGTACCCGCTGTTGACTCTGCATATGGGGACTTCCTGCAAATCTGGCAACAGACCTGGTCCTCTATTTTGCTGGCGGTGGATCGCATGAAGCGAAAGGCAGATACCAAGAGAAGAGAGCCGCCTCAGTATCTTCCTGGGACTAAAGTCTGGCTGTCCTCTCGCAACATTCGCTTGAGGGTGCCTTCATACAAGTTTGCTCCCAGGTTCCTTGGTCCTTTCGAGATCCTGCAACAAATTAACCCTGTCTCCTATAAGCTGCGGCTGCCTCCTACCCTCAGAATCCCTAACTCCTTCCATGTGTCCCTCCTGAAACCAGTGGTCCTGAACCGCTACAGCAAGACTTCTAGTTCCACAGTTGCTCCCACCGGTCCTTCTGATGTATTCGAGGTAAAGGAGATCCTGGACTGCAAAAGGGTAGGAGGAAGGACTTTCTATTTGGTGGACTGGAGAGGGTTTGGTCCTGAGGAGAGGTCCTGGGAGCCAGAAGAGAACCTCAGCGCCCCTGCTCTTATTAAAAAGTTCCTCTCTCACTCTGGCCCCAAGAAGAGGGGGCGTAAGAGGGGGGAAACTGTAGCGTCCATGGCCGCGGGCCGTCGGGTTTACTCACCTCCCGACGCCCGCAGCCATGGATCTGTGGGTTCCGTAGGGTGCGCGCGCACGCTCGTGCCCGGCCTTAAAGGCCTTAAATCGTCATCACTATCTACTGCCACGATTTCCTGGTCTATAAGAAGGCCGGTGGCCTTCTAATCCTTGCCTGAGCGTTGTTAGTCTTTCCCAGTCTGTCTCGCAATGGTCCCTTAGTGTCTCCCGTTCCAGCTGTTACCCGTGCCCTGTTACCGTTCCTGTATTCCGTATTGTTCTAGTTCCTGTGCCTACCAGCGTTGGAGTGTCATCTGCCACGTCAAGTGTCTTCTGCCACGTCAAGTGTCATCTGCCACGTCAAGTGTCATCTGCCACGTCAAGTGTCTTCTGCCACACCAAGTGTCATCTGCTTAATCAGATACTGCCCGCCACGTCTGGCGCCACCTCCTGCACCTGCCTCCATCCGTGCTGAAGCCACAGCCACCGCCCGGACTGTTTCAGGTACCCAAGCATTACTGTCTGCCATTGACTTCCGCATAGACTCTGACCTGGGCAGCTGCCTCCCCTCTACGGCGGAGCGGCCTAGTGGGTCCACATACCCTGTGTCCGTGACATATATATATATATACACTACCGTTCAAAAGTTTGGGGTCACCCAGACAATTTTGTGTTTTCCATGAAAACTCACACTTATATTTATCAGATGAGTTACAAAATGACTAGAAAATATAGTCAAGACATTGACAAGGTTAGAAATAATGATTTTTATTTGAAATAATAATTTTCTCCTTCAAACTTTGCTTTCGTCAAAGAATGCTCCATTTGCAGCAATTACAGCATTGCAGACCTTTGGCATTCTAGCTGTTAATTTGCTGAGGTAATCAGGAGAAATTTCACCCCATACTTCCAGAAGGCCCTTCCAGAAGTTGAACTTCCCTGAGAGGCCGGCACAATAACCTAGTGCAGGTCCCTCAGGAGGGGGAGTAATCTTAATGGTCAAATTACCAATAATTAACTCTGTATGCACCAGGAAAAATATATATACCATGCCACAAAGTGAGATAACCACCCCGGCATGCAAGATAGTTTATTTAAAATATATGCACTGGAATACCAAGAAAATCATAGTATGCATGCCATAATCCATAATGGAAACCACATATTTTCATGGTTAAAAACAACAATATTAAACTGCACGCCAATCTGTCCCTATCCACTCCCTATATTCAACCAAATATATCACATGCAATATAATAAAACAGAATACATGTGTGTGTGTATATATATATATATATATATATATATATATATATATAATATATGTATATATACTAGTTTAATGCTCAGGACTATATAGAAAATCTGTGATATATGTGCAAAATTATGTGTCAGGAAAAACATGTGCTAAGAGATGCAGAAATGTTATGAAATAACATGTGTGTAGTTTCACAAAAAAAAGAGTAAATTTGTGTGTATCTACAAATATCTCATAGTAGTAAAATTTAAGCACAACTGTGCCTTGTGAAGTTGTAATATAGAAGGAATGGGTGCAAATTAAATGTGTGAATGTGTGAGTGTTTGTATATATCAAATATCATGTGGGTGCAGTACCAGTGACTGAGTAAATATATTAGGTTATCAGTGTCCTGCTGTTTCCCTAACGGTCATTCACTTTTGTGGGAGTTACGAAAACAGTGTAGCAAAGCGAGCTCAGCTGTTTCCGTAACTCCTGCCCCCTCTCCACTGATTCTGTGCGGCCACTTCGAAAGGCAGGATGGGGTAGAGGGTGATAGGTGTAGGTCCCAAAGGTGGGATGCCATAAATGTATAAGATGGGAATACCCCTTTAATTATTCCCCTTTAAGACTCTACTCATGGGTAATAATGATTTTAACTCAATTACTTCTATAAAAGCAAATCCCTATCTAACTAATTTATTAGCTGCATCATCACTTATTCTCTGAGCATAGATCAATCACCTTTACAGTGTGTCTTTTAAATTCCACAATACACCAGAGCAGTATTCACAACATGCAATCGAGCCGGTGTCTGCTGGGTGTCACTGGTAGTAGGCCACAGAAACCGTGAAAACTTTGGAAAGACTTAATTAATCTTAGAGCATTTGTTGAATCCCTGAGATAATTCATGGTGAGTAGTTTTCTTTAGTTTATAGGTGTTGACTATTGTGTGATACTCTGAAATATGAATTCCTTGAATTTAACCATTATATAGACCTCATAATAGTTATTTAACTTGTTATGTTGATAAATGTAGGTAACTTAATGTCACTTCTATATCTTATACAGTAACTGATGAATGAAAGTAAAAAAAATAAGAGTAATGTATCGTATCATACTTGAACTGCATGAATTAGAATGCTTGTCAACTTTAAAGAGACATTTATGGCAAAGACATAGCAAAAAATGTCTGACATGTGAGTGTGACACCTCTGGATCCCCATTTATTTAGAAAATGGGGGATCCTTGTTTTGCAATGAGAGGTGGCCAGCAGAATTTGTGCAGCTCTCACCATTCAAGTCTATGGTAGAAACAGAAACAGCCAGGCAAGCTATTAAGACTCATGCATATGGAAATGGGGAGGAATACCACATAATACGATATGCGATGGGGCGTGCCGCAATTTGTTTCTTGCAGAGTAACACAGAAGTTACACAGAGGTACAGGAGGTACCTATGGGATTCTATTGACACTTTATTACAGATACATACCTCACCTCATAAAACAACAGTGTGTGTATGAAACCTCAGTCTCAGTCCAAAACACTGGCAAAATGTCATACCACTAACACACCTAAAAAAAATCGCAATGAAAATGGGATGTAAATACAAATTTTGCCACAATGGCCATCAGGGTCACATCTAGATTTGTTATAAAGACAATTTTAGGAAAATGTTCCTAGACCTGCTACCATGGAAAAAAACAATAACTATTTAATGCCGCAATTATCAGTGGGAGAAAAACAGTGGGACACAAAACGAGTCAGAATATACTGATCTTTTCTTCTTGCTGAAACCTTCTTGTATACAAATACTGACACTGACACGTCCCTGCTCTCTTTGCCATCTTCCCACCTTTCACCCTACTTATCTGTCATGTCTGCTCACTACCTTAGTTACAGACCTGTGCCCTCTGTGTCTACTTAAAAGAAAACTAAACGTAGAAATTAATGATAATAATAAACAGAATATAAATTATTTGTCATTCTATAGGATTTGTTCTTCCATATGAATTTATACAGCCTCTGAAACAGTTTTGTTGAAGTCTTACTGAGAACACAAGGGTAATTTTCTCCTTATCTCCTCCATTTTTGCCTGGTAGACAGTGGGGGGTTGGGACTTGGAAAGGGATGGGGTTTAATATTTTATGTCTCCCAGTGGAGACAGAGTTGTGGGGCTTCTGCTGCAGCCAGTTGTCTTACAGTCAGACACAGGGTTCTGAGAAGAAAAAGAAGGAGGACATTGCTGATTCTCTAGAAAACATATAGAAAAAAATAGATAAAAGTATATATATTTATTTTTATTTCTCACTTTTAACTGCTATATGAGCCAGAATAGGATCAAAGTAAAGGGGAAGATTGAAGAGGTTGTCCAATGAAAAGGCAAGCTATTTATTATTTTACTTTTGTAAGATTAAAAAAACTAATATACTTTAGTTTTCCAACCGGCAGGGATTGCAGGTTTTCAGTCTTGGTGGACCTGGTAGTTTGGAGCTGCCGTTGTTGCTGTGATATGGGATCTGGTGGAAGGAGTTCCCACCTTTCCTCTTTGTGTCAATGACGCGGATGAATGAGCTGGCTGCCTGGCTCAATACATCATCTAAGCCAGCCCCTTCACTGTCATGGCTGATTCAGAGACTGAGAAGGGGGCTTGCTGAGCTACTGAATATAAAAACATGGCAAAGCATGAACTTTTATAAAAAGTTAGAAAAAGCAGGACAATTGTAAAAATAAAAATATAAATGCATTATAAAAATATAATATTTTAATAGTACACAATGTGGCACAATCATAGGGTAATAACAATAAATAGCTCAAAACATGGTTTGATTTTTACACTAAAGCATGGCTTAAAAACGTATAATCCAAACTTTTTATCACAGTTATTATTTAAGAGATCACAACCACTGGGTGACATAGACACATATAGCATAGAAATCTCATGACAGATTATCGTGAAATCTTGTTTTTTTTCAAAGCTGGTCATCTCATGCCCCACATCTCAGGATATGTTGAGATAAGAGGAAAGGTAAGGAAGGGCACATCCTTACACAAGTCCAATTTAAATCAATGGGCTATCCATATAATGCACAGATGTTCTGGGTCGATTCCTGCCGGTGTTTATACACATACGTTGGTATTGGAAGATTTACCACTTTCACCGACATGATTACATGTGACAGTGACAGTGCGCCTGATCAGTTCTGGAAAGTGAAGAAGCATTAGGCATTTTACTCTGTTCATTTTAAAAAATATTGCCACTTGGACATAAAACTGATGTATAACGGCGCTGTATAACTGCTTGATGCAGACTAATCCACCAATTTTTGGTGGCACTATTATTAGCAATTAGATATATGCAAAATAATAAGTGACATCTCAGCCATGATGTCTGTATGAGCAGGCAGCGGCACGCTATCAGCAACAGGATTCAAATTTAAATCTATTTATTTGATTAAAAAAACCTGTCACTTAGACATAGGCTGAAGTATAACAGCGCTGTATAAATGCAAATTCTTGCTGGCAGTATTAAATATATGCAAAACAAGGAGTGACGTCTGTATAAGCAGGCAGCAGCACCCTATCAGCACTAGGATCAATATCACTGAAGATTTGTGAATGATGTGATGAAGATTGGTGATTCACAAATTATTGTAAGAATTGTATAGCTGCACCAGCACTCACTTGCAGCAATGGCTGCCTGCCTTGCTAACTGTAACACTGGCACTGATGGATTACTATCTCTCTCTAAAATCTCTCTAGCAAATTATTGTAAATATAACTATCGATTTTCTTCTCCTCACTATGAAACACACTCACTGACACTGATCCACTATCTATCTGTTTTCTGTTTATCTCTCACTCTCTGTCTGACGTCTTCTCTCTCCTATCTTTTTCCCCACAACAGCATTTTGTGGTTGGGCTATTTATAGTGGCTATAACTTATTTGACTTTCATCAGTGACTCACACCTATACCCCCCATGGTTGGCTGTGCTAGAGGGAGGGCTAGCTACAAGGTATTAGGGGGAAAGCCGCATGGCCACCACCCAAAGTCATGTGATCCTTCTTCTTTGTCTTTTTGTCTTCTTCTGATCTGTAAAATGGTGGATGACATTTTGAGCAATTGGTGCAAGAGAAATATGGAATATTTTAGATTCGCAAAAATCCAAAACTTTTGAGAAATTCCAAATAAATTTGATTTATGTAGAACCGATTCACTCATCTCTAGTCAACACCTCCTTATTAAATTAAATAAATGATCTGCCTGCATGTGAAGTTTCAAAGAATGTTTCTCCTTCCGTAATATTACATTGACCTGGACATGAATATTGGAGCTCAAGGAAATAATAGATCAAGGAGAGCACCATATCCCAGAACCCTCTAGAGAACCCCAATGGAGATATATTAATGTTAATATTGGAAACCCATAAGGCCAATAAGCTATATTGCAGTGTAGAAGGTAATAATTACTCTTATCTGAACAGGAAGTATGAGGCTATTTTTATTAAGTGTAAAATAAAAGTCTATTTCTTGCTGCTGGTTTATAATACTTTAATGTCCCTGATAAATTCCAGGAATATGTTTTTATTCTGTCATCCAAGCTAACTGAGTGATAATATATTCAACGTGTTTTCTCATGTCGTTTTATGTTGTTACATTGCGTACAGTGTTAAATAAATTACATCATTGGCTATGATTTTTTACACTTTGTTACAGTATAAAAAATAAAAAATAAAGTATAAAAAAAAGGACTCTTTTAGAAGTAATTGTCTCATAAAGTAACCAATTTTCATATTGAATGCAGCCTGGTGATCAACTGATCATCGCAAATGCTTGTTCATCAGCTGACCGTTGCCCTGTTTATACAGACAACACCAAAAACAACAAACAATATAGTGCTAGACCGGGTGGGCTTATTTTTTAAAAAGGTAAATCTTTATATCATGATATAAAAATTGATAAGATGAGACAATGCAGACATAGAAACGGTGGATGAAGCAGGTCAGACTATTTAATAATAATATAAAGTTTTACACGTATGTGAACATAATACACACAAGACAATTCACAAAATATATACATTAAAGTGAAAGTGCAAATATTAGTAATTATCCTGTTACACAGCAGGAAAAAATGTGTAAATGCTTTAAAGTTATAGAGACACACCAGACCTCTAAATAAAAGTATATAGATAGAGCAGTATGACTCATATATAAAGTGCATAGAGAGAACTTGAAAAGGCTAAGGTCCTGTGAACACCCACCACATCCGTTTCGCCAACGGCTTCGTCATTTACACACGGCAATGATCGAGAATGAGCATTCATATAAACGCTCATTTGCCCGATCATTGACCCATGTAAAAGGGCCTTTAGCTAAGTTCTTGAACTTAGATGCGATTAATAATAGCTGGATCCTGCATATCGACCAACCCTTACCATAGCCGTCAGTCCCACTGACCTGACGGATTCGACTTTGACTGCAAAATACAGCTTTTATGTATACAGGATACATAGAAGTTGTATCTAAAAAATAAAAAAAAATTGTAATAAAAAAATTCAAAAGATGTTCAAAATAAAATCAAACATTTATTAAACAAATACATTGAATTTAAAAGTTTACATAGTCATTATATATAAACAGTAATCAGTAATCTCCTAAAATTCCCCTAGTGGTGGCTGCAGGCTTCTAACATTTTTATCATTTAAAGAGGCTCTGTCACCACATTATAAGTGCCCTATCTCCTATATAAGGAGATCGGCGCTATAATGTAGGTAACAGTAATGCTAAAAAGTACCTAAAAAAAACTATCTATTTTTACCACTTTATTAGCGATTTTGGTTTATACTAATGAGTTTCTTAATGCCCAAGTGGGCGTGTTTTTACTTTCGACCAAGTGGGCGTTGTACAGAGGAGTGTATGACGCTGACCAATCAGTGACCAATCAGCGTCATGCACTCCTCTCCATTCATTTACACAGCAGCATCGCGTTCTTACTAGAACGCGATGTGCAGCCACATACACAGACATTAACGTCTCGCGAGATTACGAGGTAAACAAGATTTCGTTTCCCTTGCTGGAAATCTCACAGAAAAGATTCAGAAGTGTCAGGATTCTGAATACACATGACGTCCTGGCTGGAGGTCATGTATATTCATTATAAGGACACTTCATTAACGTTAATGTCTGTGTATGTGGCTGCACATCGTGTTCTAGTAAGAACGCGATGCTGCTGTGTAAATTAATGGAGAGAAGTGCATGACGCTGATTGGTCACTTATTGGTCAGCGTCATACACTCTGTACAACGCCCACTTGGTTGAAAGTAAAAACACGCCCACTTGGGCATTAAGGAACTCATTAGCATAAAGCTAAAAATCGCTAATAAAGTGTTTTAAAATAGATCGTTTTTCGAAATAAAAAGCATCACTGTCGCCTACATTATAGCGCCGAACTCCTTATGTAGGAGATACGGCACTTATAATGTGGTGACAGAGCCTCTTTAACTATGCGTCTACAAAAGGGATTTAGAGCTCCAACCACTATATAGATATATTAAGAAATTATTCAGCACAGAAATTTGGAACTATTTAGATGTTTTTTTAATAAAAAACGGTATTCAAGGGTGGACATTCACTTAAAATAAACAGTGATGCCTACATATCACTAAAACATCATTTTCATATAAATGTTTATAATGTAATAATATATAAATAATTATTCTAATTTTTTTTATCAGAAAAGTATGTTGTAAAAACAAAAGCATAAAATAGATATGATGAGTAATAACAGAAATATACATACAGTTTATTAGTCACCAAGACATCAAAAAACAAATTGGTGCTTGACGTTTCCATTGTATCCGTACTAAACAGCAGAATGTAATGTCCATAAACTTTAACAAGGTAAATAAAATGTTATTGTTAATTATCTCCCAACTGTACGATCAGTTATTACAGCACGGCGGATGTTTTTCCGACTTTTTCAGTCATTCGCAACAACAAAAGTTTTGTCAATAAACAGAAACATTATGTAATAAAGTGGAAGTAGATAAACATGTTTTTGTAAATGGTTTCCTAATTAAAGAACACATTGAGAACTCATCACTATACATTATAGTATTATAAACAAGTGGTTACAGTCATTTCTTGTTTTATTCTCACTTGGCTGGCATCCACTTTAGAATAGTAACATATTTTTGCAGCATATGGCTTTCAACGTAAAACTTCAGTATTTCTTTCACTGCAGTCCCAAATCTACTTCTCATTGTAAACTGGCTGCAAATTGTGCAAATGGGACTTAACAGATCAAAGTTGGTGTCTGTAAATTTCAATAGAGAGGTGAATTATGCTACACTACAAAAGACAAATATAGTAAAATATAATAAAATATCATCATTTAGAAATAAAAATAATAAAGTAAATTAAAATAATATTTCTTGATCTCGGTGTGTAACCCAAATTTTGGTACAGTAAAATTAATTTTATCCAGCATATCTGGAAATAATAGGTGTCAGATTATAAAATATTATGAATTATCAAGAAATTCTAAAAATCTAAATAATATAAGACTCATTTGAAAGGTCATCTTATATAAGTTAGAGAACCTCCAAAAAGAAAGGTTTAAGTACTTGTACCATCTCTATAACCCCTTTAAATTTGCCTTATTAGGGCATATAGATGTCATAGAGGGGATCTTCTGCTCAGGACCCTCTCTATGAGCCAGAGCGGAGAGAGCCACTATCAAAGAGCTGCACTTGTAGATCAAAACCATCCATGTATTACATGGGTGGCTATTCATATCCTCAGTTATTGGGGAAATATATGGGTTTCTTAAAGGGGTTATGTGGGGACCAAAAATTATTAGCAGTGTACTCACTGCAGTATATGAGTACACTTGCTAACATACATTCTGGTCCACCGTAGCAATGATTATGAGATTTTAATAGATTTTTATAGCGCTGGCAGGGGATCGGATGTCTAGTGGCACAGTCTTTCTTCATGACAACACGATTCTTCGTCATGTGACCGACTCCGCTGTACTTGAAAACGAAGCTGCAGAAGTGCTCATGTGAGCGCTGAGCATCTTCGTTTCTGTTCATTTCCGAGAAAAACCGATGTAGCAGTGTACGGGCTCATAGACATTCTATTCTATTCTTTTTAGCGATTGGTGGTGGTCTCAGTGCTCGGACCCCCACCAGTCAAAACTCCTGACTTGTTACTATGACATGTCGGAAGTTTGTTGAACGCTTAGTTACCCTTTAAGATAGATATGCAACAATATGCTGATCCCTGGGCTGGCATCAATTAAAGATAGGATCAGGGTGAGACAACTGCTTTAACCCCTTAATGACCAGGCCCGTTTTGGCATTAATGACCGGGACGAGGTGTCGTTTTTTCTTTCGTACCATTTTGGATACATGGGACTTATTGATTAACTTTCATTATAGACCGCTGTCTCTTTGCTTATTCTTGTATGGTGTTCACGGGTTGATACGATGGCGGTGATTTCATATATGTGTATTATTATTTTTTTACACTTTTTCAAAATAAAAACACTTTCTATGGAAAAAAAATTGTTTTTTTTTCATGTTTACTGTGCAATTTTTTTTACAATTATTTATTTTAGTCCCACTAGGGGGACTTCACTTTGCGATCTTCTGATATAATGCTTTGGTACTCTTAGTATAGCAAAGCATTACTGCCTGTCAATGTAAAGCTGACAGGCAGTATTTTTGGACAAGCCTCTGGTACGATTTATTAGGCATATAGTCATGCCAGGCCTGAGGGTCTTTGTTAGGACCCCGGCTTCATGACAACCCATCGGCAGACGGCGAGCGCGTTTGCGGGCCGCCAATGCTAACAGAGCAAGCCCCCTCCCTCTGTCAAACCACTGAACTGTTGGGGTCGCTATTGACCTCGGCATTTAAGGGGTTACATGGCTGAGATCTGAGGTTTTTCTTATCCAGGCAGTTGCAGCTGGAGCCTGGCTGTCAGTCACAGTTTCTGTGCCCAAGCGATAGCCATCACGTACATGCACATTGGAATACGGGAACACGGCCCTTCCAGTGAAGATTTGGCTTTTATGGTCTCCGCTCGGTCATGTACTTCTTGTCTTGTTGTATGATGCTGGAAACAAGATTATTGCCATACTATTAGACTCAGATTATCAGATTAAAGAAATTTTATCTCAGTTAACCAGGCATGCTCAAATACTGTAAACATACAGACCTACACACGGACATAGTATAGATGCTTTATTGGATATATACGTGTTAACAGTATTTTATGTCCATTCTTGTCTATGTTATGTCTGTATTGATTTTTAAGCACCGTGTTGTTAGTGTTTTTTCACCCATAATGCAGATATCAAAATCAATACAGATTAAATACAGAAAACCAGACGTATAATCAAATACAGACATCAGTAAGAAAATAAATATGAATCAGTGGGCTCCAGTGGAAAAATATTGAATAACATTAAAAGGGTTGCCTTAAGAATCCAAAACCCTTGACCAGATCCATAATTGTGGATATTGACAGCGTAGATCATAGCTCCCCAACCTTTCTTAGCTTGCGAGGATGATCGGAGGCTGGCGGGGCATGTGTTTTATGGGTGCAGGGTGCCAGGTGGAGTGCCAACAAGCTAAACTGCGTTGGCCAGTGTATTTAGATGATAAACTAAGGCAGCGAACTGAATCTTTACCCGGAATAAGGAAAACCTACCTATGACTCTGTCTCAAGTCACTTTCCAATACGACAAATGGTGTCGAGCTACTCTGTCTATTCAAACAGAAAAGGTCTATTAAAGATATGACATATGGCTCTTACCCTTGTTTTACAGCCAGTGATAAGGTTTTTACTTCAGTGCCAAGTTTTGGTAATACTCTGACATCCCTGGTACAACAAGGGCACAATAACAATGTCTCTAGCTGGGAGCCATGTATAGTGGACCCTACATCTACATGTGCCACTGGTTGGGGATTACTGTTGGAAAGGAGAAGTCTCCTGCTTGTGACCTCCTCTATTAGCCACAAGTAAGACCTGCTTAGTGGTTCCAGCAAATACATTCTGCCATGTATTACAAGGGTAACCCGTTCAATTGAATAAGCGCCAGTAGCATAGCTAGTGGGGGACAGGGGGGTGGTGGCCCCAGGCCCAATTAGATGGTGGGACCCACCATGACTGCCGCCACCATAACCACCGCTCCTGCTGCCCCCACCATGGCCATGCTACACAGGGCGGCCTGCTGCCTGTCTGAGGGGGCAGTGGCGCAACTAAAACCAGACGCTGCTACCCCCGCCTGCACTAATTGTACCTGCGTCTATAGGACGCAGATACAATTGCATGCATAACCGCTGAATGGCCGGACATGTTCCGTGGTCAACCATTCAGAGCCTAACAATGACGCTGATTGGCAGGGCAGAAGTACTTGCCCCGCCAATCAGCGCATTTCAATGACTCTAACGCTTCCATTGTTGAAAGGCTCTGATTGGCGGGGCTGGTCATCCTGCCCTGCCAATCAGCGCCTTTCAATTACGCTAGCGGCACGATGGCGTCATCGCGCTGCTTCCATTGTTGAAAGGCGCTGATTGGCGGGGAAAGTCATTCTTCAGAAGAGAGCAGGACTGCATTGACACAGGATGGCGTGGGGACAGGATCAAGGTGAGTATGTAAAGGTTTTTTTTTTTACGTAAAAATGTGAGTGGCATTACCTACGGGGGGAGCTATATGTGGAGCACAATCTACAGGGGAGGCTATATGTGCGACATTATCTACAGGGGGCTATATGTAAGGCACAATCTACAGGGGGGCTATATGTGGGACACTATATACAGGGGGTGCTATATGTAAAGCACAATCTACAGGGGGCTATATGTAGAGTGCTATCTACAGAGGGCTATATGGGCGGCAATATCTACAGGGGGAGCTATATGTGGGGCACTATCTACAGGGGGCTGTATGTGGGTACTATCTACAGGGGGATCTAGGGGGCACTATCTACCGGGAGCACTGTGTGTGTAGGACACAGGGTATGGTGCTATTGTAATCAGGGACATGGTGTATGATGCTATTATAATCAGGGACACAGGGTATGGTGCTATTATAATCAGGCATGGTACTACTATAATCAGGGACACAGTGTATGGTGCTATTATAATCAGGGACACAGTGTATGGTACTATTATCATAAGGGACACAGTGTATGGTGCTATTATAATCAGGGACACAGTGTATGGTGTTATTATAATCGGGGACACAGTGTATGGTGCTGTTATAATTAGAGGTGCAGTGTATGGCGCTATTATATTTAGGGGTGTAGTGTGTGGCACCATAATAATTTTATCTGCATTTATAGGTGTAAAAATGTTTGAAAAGTGAGAAGCTGAAGACATCTGAGCAGCAAACTGTAGAAATGGGCTGTGGCCGGGAGAAGTCATAATAGAGGTCTGAACCGGGTGAAGGAGAAAAGAGAAAAAGAACAACCAGAATCTGAAAAGACAACACCACTGAATCACTTAATGTAAATGTTTATTCTGCCTCTAATCAGTACTGTAGTCACTGTATGATCTGCAGCGAGATAATGGGCGGTATGATTATTTTTGGAGAAACAGCAACTCCCAGCATATCCTTACAATTGTTCGGGTCATGCTGGGAGCAGTAGTTTTATGCTGTACAAACCTATACGGCAGGGGAAGCCTGGCTGGTATATACAGGGATGATGGGGTTCATATAAAGGGATTATGGTTGTTATATACAGGGATTATGGTTGTTATACACAGGGATGATGGGTAGTCCAGCCATCATCCCAGCATCCCCATCATCTTTGTGAATACCAGCCATCATCCCCTTATATAACCCCCATCATCCCTGTATATAACCCCATCATCCCTGTATATACCAGCCATCATCCCTGTTTATAACCCCCATCTTACCTGTATATACTAGCCAGGCTGGTATATACAGAGATGATAGGTGTTATATACAGAGATGATGGGGGTTATATACAGGGATGAAGGCTGGTATATAATTAGAATATGCCTCTTCAGTTGTAAACATGCGTTAGGGGGGGCCACTGGGTTGGGGCCCACTCAGATATTTTTTGCCCCCCCCATGTGCTAAACCCCTAGCTACGCCTCTGATAAACGCCATGTTATACTACATACAAGAGGGGCCTGACCACAACTTCCTCAGTTTCCAAAGTTAAACACCCCAACATCAGAGTAAGAATTAAAAAAAGTTCTCTCTCTGAATGCATGCAATTATACAAATCTAATGTCCTATAGCAATGGTTTCTAATCTGTAGCTTTTACAAAATGACAACTTCCAGCATGCTCTGAAAGCCCGAAGCCTAAGGTTTAGTATCGAAACAACTGGAGAGACACAGGTTAGAGATCATTGTCCTATAGAAGGCAGTTTGGCACTACCTGGCACATGGCACTAGCAGCTTCTACACAGCACGTTGCCACGTTACGATACAAAGTCATTCAGATTAGAGATGATTTAAATTGTGTTTTGGTTTAGCTTTCCCTGTAGCTAAATTAAGAAAAATGGTGGCTAATCTGATATCGCGGCAGTATTGTCGCTTATCCTTGTTCCATTAGAGAATGTTCAGACTCTAATCAAATATACATTATTTGACTCAGTTATAATAATTCTTTTGGTTTCCTGAATTTTCTTGCACACCCTGTATGTTTATGTACGTAGTCTTGGCACTAGATATTAGAAATGTAATATTTGAAGCTTTGCGACAATGAAATGCAGGAATGGAGCGTCTAGGCATATGTAACACATAAAGTATATTTAGATGAAGCTCTTGTTTTTAGCTAAACAAATGACTTCACAATGAACACAATGTAATTGCTCTGTTATGAGCAATTTCACATCCACTGTCACACCTAAGTGCTAAAACTTGCAGTCACTTCCAGAAGTGGAAAAGCTTCCAGGTAAAAATGACTGGACCAGCTGGTAGAACACAGTTTTCTACTGTTTTATGTTCACAATAACAAAATGATGAAGTACATGCGGTAGAGTTTCTAAAATGTATTACAAAAATCTGCAACACAACATTTTATACATGACGCGTGTGTCTCTGGGACTGCATTAATGGACTTTGTGAAGAAAGATACATGTTGGGCCTTATATTAAAATGTACCATGGAATAACACACATTTATATTGACAGATACAGACACATAAAAATGCACACAATGTTACATACAAATATATATTCTGACATGCCTGGCAGATACGAGTGACAGGGAAGAGAATGTAGAGGAGGGATAATTGCCAGGGTAAAGGGGAAAACGTAAAAAAGGGTTGCTATGATAGAAGGGAAAGGGGGATAATACGTACTTAAAGAGGATCTGTCACCAGTTTATTAATGTCCTATCTCCTAACTAATCTAATAGGCGCTATGATGCTGATAACTACAGTGTATTTATTTTTTATCAAAAACGTTTATTATTTGCAAAGTTATGAGCTTTTTCCTAAACATGCTAATTAGGCTATACTTGCCAAATGGGAGGTGACTCTTTCTTTACACTCTGGGCGGTGTAATGTTTTCTGTATGACGCTGTCCAATTGTCATACAGCAACACAGCGTGATCATATAGTATACAGCTTCCATTCCCGACTATGTTTTCAACTGGTAATATCTCTGGTTGTTTCACAGCCAGAACTGCGATCCTGGTACCATATGAAAGATTAGAATCTCATCTTTCATAATCCAGCAGTACCACTGTACCACAGCCGGAGATATGACTATTTGAAGTGATCCCCCTTCCGCCCAGCCTCAGTCTCTCACACTGTGTGAAGCAGCGTCATAGGCTGTGAGGTAGCTGCACCTCAGGAGAATCGCTGGTGTTGACACCCACTTGTCTAGTATAGCCTAATTTGCATATTTAGCAAAAAGCTCATAACTTTAAAAATAATAAACTTTTTTGGGACACAATTTTGACTAGCATTATCAGTGTGACAGCGCCTATCAGATTAGCTAGGAAATTGGTCATTACTAAACTAGTGACAGATCCTCTTTAAAAGAGGGGTGGGAAGGGGGGATCTGTCTGCCAGAGGAGATGGGAAGAGAAAGGATACTGCTGTCTACTGTATACTGATTTTATTTGAGCTATGTGTGGTGGTATTATTTAAGCCCTGTATGGCAGTATCATTTAACTATATATTATACCCAGGTATGTAACACTTCTACTAAGAAATTCCGTCCTAGGCACCTTACAAATGTTAGACAAAACAAGAAAAACATCTCAAACATTATTTATTTGTTGCATTTTTCATGACATACAGTACTGTGCAAAAGTTTTAGGCAGTTGTGGAAAAATGCTTTCAAAAATAGAAATGGTAATAGTTTTTTTTATCAATTAAAAAAATGCAAAGTAAATGAACAGAAGAGAAATCTAAATCAAATCAATATTTGGTGTGATCACCTTTTGCCTTCAAAACAGCATCAATTCCTCAAGGTACACTTGGATTTTGTAGGATTATAGTCAGGTGTATGATTAAACAAGTATACAAAACTATTAACACTTCTATTTTTGAAAGCATTCTTACATTTTCTTTGGAAATCAGAACTATTACATCATCCATTTTATTGATGGATAGTTTTCCTATGTATATTAATTACAACATAATCTGATTTTGTTGCTGATCAAAAATAAATTGGTGAGGGTCAGTTAAAGCATTCTCTGTGTGGGTGTATAAAAAAATAAGATTACATGTACATTATATATGGGTTTCATTTCACTATTATTCTCTGTTATTAAAATAACAACTTTTTCCTTATAGACATAAGATCCTGTCCAAATTTATACAGGAGTTATTATTAAAAATCAATATATAGCAATATAACTCTTGGAGTGACATTGTAACTCTCCGGAGTACCCTTAGAGACACGCAGTATAAGCAGAAGATTCTGCTGGTCTTATCAGCTTACTGGAAGCCAAAACTATAGCGCGTGTGATTTACCTGACTGCATGCTTTATTAAACACGAAGACCCTGATGAAATATATCCTCCCTGGACTGTGAAAAATATGACCCTATAGAACAATAACCTACTTTGAAGTAAAATATAATGTTCAGAATTACTATTGAAGCACACTTCTAAAACAATGTGCACAGGGTTTGGATGTGTTAAAGAATGCTAAAGTAAATTCTGGAATTTTAGATGCACATAATAACTTTTTTTTTAAATGTATTTTTTACAGCAAGACAATATTATTTTGTAACTATTAAAGAGCAATTTATAAATACTTCAGGTAAGGTTATGTGCACACCAAGATTTGCCGCTACATTACACATACACATTTGAACAGTGCCACTGAACAGAACCCTATAGAGTTGTAAACATCTGTCATTGACATCCATTTCCATTTTACTGGCTAAATGTATGTCAAGGCGACACTCTTTTAGCCAGAGGGGTTACTTGATGCTTCTGGGTCCCAATGTTACATAGTTACATAGTTCGTACAGTTGAAAAAAGACACATGTCCATCAAGTTCAACCAAGGGATGGGAGAAGGGAAGGGAAACATTTCTACACATAGGAGCTAATGTTTTTTTGTTCTAGGAAATTATCTAAGCCTTTTTTAAAGCCATCTCCTGTCACTGCTGTGTCCAGCTCCTGCGGTAGGCTATTCCATAGATTCACAGTTCTCACAGTAAAGACGGCTTGTCGCCTCTGCAGGTTGAACCTTTTTTTTTTTCCAGATGGAGGGAGTGCCCCCTGTTTTTTTGAGGGGGTTTTACATGGAACAGGATTTGACTCTATTTTTTGTATGTGCCATTCATATATTTATATAAGTTAATCATGTCCCCCCTTAGTCGTCTTTTTTCAAAGCTAGATAGGTTTAATTATTTAAATCTTTCTTCATAACTTAGATTCTCCATGCCCCTTATTAGCTTCGTTGCTCTTCTTTGTATTTTTTCCAACTCCAGGGCATCCTTTCTATGAACTGGAGCCCAGAACTGAACTGCATATTCTAGATGAGGCTAATGCTTTGTAAAGTGGTAATATTACATCCCTGTCCCACGAGTCCATGCCTCTTTTAATACACGACAATACCCTGCTGGCCTTTGAAGCAGCTGATTGACACTGCATGCTGTTATTTAGTTTATGATTTACAACTACACCCAGATCCTTCTCAACAAGTGACTCCCCCAGTGTATCTCCCCCTAGAACATATGATGCGTGCAGGTTGTTTGTACCCAGATGCATAACTTTACATTTATCTACATTAAACCTCATTTGCCAAGTGGACGCCCAAACACTTAGTTTGTTTAAATCCGCTTGCAATTCACGAACATCTTCCATAAATTGAACATTACTACATAGCTTAGTGTCATCTGCAAAAATAGAAATAGTGCTGTTAACCCCATCCTCTATATCAATAATAAATAAGTTGAATAATAGTGGTCCCAGCACTGAACCCTGGGGTACACCACTTATAACCGGGGATCATTCAGAGTAGGAATCATTGACCACAACTCTCTGGATACGATCCTTGAGCCAATTCTCAATACAATTACAAACAATACTTTCTAAAGCTATAGTCCTTAATTTACTCATTAGATGTCTATGAGGGACAGTGTCAAATGCCTTTGCAAAGTCCAAAGACACTATATCCACAGCGGCCCCTCTGTCTAGGCTTCTGCTCACCTCTTCAAAAAACAAATCAAGTTGGTTTGACAACTTCTGTCCTTAGTAAAACCGTGCTGGCT
Source organism: Rhinoderma darwinii (assembly GCF_050947455.1). Lineage (NCBI taxonomy): Eukaryota > Metazoa > Chordata > Amphibia > Anura > Rhinodermatidae > Rhinoderma > Rhinoderma darwinii. Next base: position 377,366,302 of record NC_134690.1, read on the forward strand.
GTCACTTATAATACTATTTATTGTCACATAATTCTGTATGTAGTCCCTCAATAGCCCCTCAAACATTCTCCCCACGATGGATGTTAAGCTTACTGGTCTATAATTAATGTGAATTATGTAACAAGGCTTCCACCTATAATATGCCTTTAATAATGCTAGTAACTTCAAACGAGACAGAAGCACCAGAACTGGGTGAAATTCTATATATTTTCTTCCACTTACAGCTACGCCCTGGCTTTTGGCAAATGTCAGGGCAATAGAACTTTTTGGGCACATAGAGCCCGAGCATGATGTACACCTAGCCTATACTTGGGAATTTTTACTAGGATCTGTCTGAAAATTCCAAATTTCATCAATAATTTGTAAGGCTAGAAGGGTATTGCTCCCCCCAAAAAAACAATTCCATGTAGTTACCTGAAAGCAATGGTGCCCCTGCAGTCTTACAACATGAATATAAGCTTTTCCTGCAAATGTGGACAGAACTGTCCTTGGTCTTTGGTCTTTTCCAGCATAGGGAAATTCTTTTCTTAGCTTTGTGAAGAAACTCAGATACATGCCACATTAAATATAGTTTTAAATATAATTTAAAATAAAAAAACAAGAATAAAGCACATATATTGTGGATTGTCATGATGGCCAATTATACCATGCAGTGAAAAGTGAACTGTCAATCAATAAATAAGAATGTTCTCTTCCACTAAATAAATATTTAGAATATAGCAGCCTGCCTGGCACAGTGTCCTAGATCTCATAATAGGTCTTAAACACAAGAGTATTAAAGTGGAAAAAAATATCCAAGAATCAATGTTTGAATCAATCAAGGCTGGAAAGAAACAAACTTTTCCAATCTTATGCTGAGCAAAAAAAATAAAAAAAATCACTTGAAAAGTCAACGTTTTGAAACTAGTAAATGCTTATAGCGTTCACTATATAACCCTGACACAGGGCACATAGAACTTGTATATAGTAACACTTCTTTTGTTATATGGAGACATAGATAGCAGTGTACATTATGGGGTACATGATAACAATACCGCTTTTTGAAGGGAATCAGGGAGCATTATGCCAATCTTTGACTGGATATCATAAAGCCCTTCCTACTCAAACATGTCGTGGGAGTGTTTTATTAGGTAAGGCACTACCTAGCCAGCCGCTATCAGCACCACTAGCACTCGTCTATGCAGTTTCCCAGCACGGCTCAGTGTCTGATGAAGGTCGCTTAGAACGAAACGTCGCACTCTGCCACTGGCATTAAAAACAAAATAAAAATACCTTTGTTTCAAAATTGGTGTGCCGGATACTCTTTTATACTAACATTTGGGTTGGGCCCCTATCCGTGCAAAACCCCATCCTTCCACGTATCTTGTGCTGTCTTAACCTATACACAAATTGAGATATAACGGGACTTGACATGAACTGGTTAATTCTTCTGAAGATTCAACTGAGAAGAGAATTTTCCAGAATTCGCTCAAACCTACAATATATTTTTCACCTTTAACCTTGCTTTATAACATATTACACAGATATGTGATGTGTCTAAAAGGTGGGGGTTCAGCAACTGGAATCCTCACAGATCTCAAGACAATGACATCTTTGTCAACTTGTATTCCAGGAGAGGTGAACAGCAAGTTCAATCTATCCCTTTCCATGGAAATCACTGCTAGTGACAGACGAGTTTTCACTCCAAGGTTATTGTAGCTTAGACTGATTTTAATAAAGAAGTACTACATAGTGTCTTACTAGGACCAGCTACATCTAGTAGCCCTTCTAAAAAACACATGATCAAAACAATTACTTTCACCCATATATTACAACACTATCCAGTGGTGTAAGCTGAAGTCCCTTGGGTCACAATGCAAAATCTGTAACACCCAACTCCCCCCCCCCCCCCACTTAACTTGCCCCATATATAATATTTGTGCTTTTCTATGTGATGTAAGGGCCATTTGGCAGTTGTAACTGCTAACTGCACCGCTATAGCTACACTCCTGACATTGCCAAATAAGACGTCTGAATATGTGGGTTTTTAATTTATATAGCTAATCATACACATGGCAAAGCCGTGCACAGACCGGAGGCACACAGAGTCCCTATGCATCCAGATCATGGAACTGTTGGCACTTCATGTGCTGCCATATCTTTCCTCCCATGAGGCACTATATTCCTTTACTATATGGCATGGTATATTATTTTTCTAGAATCTATGAGAAAAATATACTGCCTTTATTTGAAATTGGAGACATACAGAGGTACTGTATAGGTCCCTAGCAGTGTATGGGCGTTATATTACAGATCTAACATGATTCAAGCATACCTTTCAATAGAGAACTGAGAATCTCTTAATTCTGAACTTAAGTTGAGAGCAAAAACCAATGAGTCCTCTTATTAAGTAAAATTAGTTTTCAATCACCAATTTCAATGTGGATATAAATAGGGTTAGGATTGTGAGTGTCATCACCTGGGTTTCTCACACAACAATGTTTTATCTGAAGTGATGACAGACTGTAATGAAAATATGATATAAATAGTTGTATGAAATCAGCCAAATGCTGTATGTTGTTTATAGGCTTCTACATTTTGGCAGATGTACGTCCACTTATTCAGCTGCCAAGGAAAGCCTTAATAATGTTATTAATAAGTAATGACGACAGAATCATTTTTGCTGGCCAAAGAGTATTGTAAAATGCTATCTATGAAAGGCGGTGGAGCTTCCATGAAGAGCTGCATTTGGTAAAGCCACCAGTCTTCTAGTCATGCAGTGAAGTATGAACAATGATGGTAGTAGTAACCAGGGCAGCAGTCCAAGGTTCCATCTCCGGTGGGGCCCCCTGAGGACGGGACCCCTTATAAGCAACCTGATTTTGCCATTGAACCCATCATTGTACTAAAGCACAAGAAAAATAGGTCATTTACGATTAACCTTTTCACTACCCTAGGATTTTAAAAAAACAAAAATAAACTGTGTAAAAATTGTGAGTTTATGGGGGCTATAATCTCCATTGCCCAGTGCCTAAATCGTCTCTGCCAGTAGCAGAGGTAAGGTTGAAATAATTTCTCCTTATTGCCTTTATAATCCAGCTAATTTCTTAAATAATTAATTACAGTTTGGCACAAATATATTGAGTTCTGTGGGTTTAGGAACCAGATATGCAGCTTTAATGCACTATTGATGAATGGAGGAAATGTTGTGGGGTTTATGGCAGCAGTGTTTTCTGGAAATGGTCTGTTTCTTAAAATAGTCATTTATCTGAATGAAGTCAATCATTAACAAATGTTTTCACCGTACAAAAATACATTTCTCCAAATGTAGGGAGGTCTATTTAATTACTTGTAAAATGAAAATACATTAGGTTTAATTCAAAGTAATCATTTATTTTTTCTTTTTAAGGAAATGTGCATTTTATTTTCATATATTTTTTTAAGTTCTATAATTGTAACAATTTTATTTAATTAATTTGTTCAAATGCTCACTAGATATAAACATATACCATGTAACTAGTATGTGGCAAATCTGAAGTAGAATTTATAAATAAGAAGCAGGCAGTTTGAGGATATAATTTAGCTGTTTGGAAAACATGAAGAAAATGTAACAATTTCCAACTGATTATATTTTTAGAAAGTTAATATGTTTAATTTTAGTTTCATATCCATGTTGAACATATTTGGAAATGCTGAATTTCTTTACTACAGAATATGTGCATTATTTTATTTGTGTTTAACAGTTTAGAAGACATTAACCCCATAACGCACCTTGGCGCAACTGTAAATCATGGTTTGCCCTGTCTTAACGCACCATGAAGTACAGTTATGTCATGGGGCTTTTTTGTCACCATGTCAAAAGATAGGGGGACAGAGCAGTGATATCAGCTGTCTGCGACAGCCGATAGTTACTGGGATGCATCGGAGGGCCAATCACAGTACGGAGCCGCACGCGATCGCTGTGATTGGTCAGTCAGTAGTGACTGACCAATCACAGCATTGCAGCATGGTTACCTGGAAAAAAGAGCCGGGGAGCCATGCTAACCGATCGGCTGTTGGCAACAGGAGGCCTAACAATGGCCTCCTGTCTGCCAAATACGGGGACCTGTCAGGCCCTGCCCGGAAGCGGGGCTTAAAAGGCTTCCATCCGCAAATGGAAGATGGAAGCGGGCTCAGAAGCCGTGGGTGTCAGCTGTATGTTACAGCTCACACCCTGCTGAAACGGCAGGGAACAAAGCTAGCTGCCTTTACCCCCTTTGATGCCGCGATCAAAAGCGATCACGGCATCTTAGTGGTTTTTAACCTACCGGCATCTCTGTGATCGTAGGGGTGCCAATCTATGGCAACCGGAGGCCAACCGTGGCCTCCTGATCTGCCACGTACGGAAGCCCATTAGGCCCTACCCAGAGGCGGAGCTAATAGGTTTTCTGTCAGTGAATAACTGACAGCTCTAAAAATTGCACTACGTGGGTAGTGCGATGTATTAAAATAAAGATCAGAGGTGCAAGTCTTCAAGTCCCCTAGTGAAACTTTAAAAAAGTTATAAAAATGTTGTATAAAAATGAAAAAATAAAAGTTATATATTACAAAAATAAAAACTGCCTTTTTTCCTATAATAAGACTTTTATTAAAGGGAAAAAATGAAAAGTATACATATTTGGTATTACCACATCTGTAACGACCAAAACTATAAAAAAAACAAAAAAAAAAACGATACAAGAAACGCTATTTTGGATCAACACCCCTCCCAAAACATAGAATAAAAAGTGATTAAAAATTTGCATGTACCCCAAAATAGTACCAATAAAAACTACAACCTGTTCTGCAAAAAAACAAGCCCTTGTCGACTCAAAAATAAAAACGTATGGCTCTCAGAATATGGTAATACAAAAAATAAATTAGTAAAAAAAAAGTGATTTTATTGTGCAAATACTGCAAAACATGAAAAAACTATATACATATGGTATTGCCATAATCGTATCGACCCCCACAATAAAGTAAAATGTAACACAGTGAACACTGTAAAAAAAAGAATGAAAAAACATTATCAGAATTGCTCGTTTTTGGCCACCTTGCTTGTCAAAATGTTTTAATAAAAAGTGATCCAACAATCTCATGTACCCCAAAATGGTACCAATGAAAACCACATATTGTCCCGCAACAAATAAGCCCTCACACAGCTCTGGTGGAGAAAAAAATAAAAAAGTTCTGACTCAGAATATGGCGACACAAAATATGCAGAGTGTTCCAAAAGCGGATAAGATCGGGCGCCATTTATCAGTGCGACACCGGACACACATCTATGAATTATTATTTATTTACCGCATTATTATACCATCTTATTATGCCCTGATGTACTCCATACAGCTTACATATGCCCCCACATTATAAACTGAAATACCAGCAAAACGCCAAACAGAACTACTATTAAGCTAAATCAGCACTCCAAAAGTGAAATGGTGCTTCCTCCCTTCTGAGCCCTACAGCGTGCCCAAACAGCAGTTTTCATCCACATATATGGCATCGCCGTACCCGGGAGAACCCGCTTAACATTTTATGAGGTATTTGTTTTTAGTGGCACAAACTGGGCACAATCTTTTGTGCACTAAAATGGCATATCAGCGGAAAATTTACATTTTCACTTTGTACCATCCACTGCGCATCAATTTCTAATGAAAAAACCCTTGTGGGGTCAAAATGTTCACTACACTCCATTAAATGCCCTAAGGGGCGTAGATTCCAAAATAGAGGTCACTACTTGGGGGTTTGTTTTACTATTTGACCTCAGAGCCCTGCAATTGTGGGCCAATGCTGCGAAAATCACCAAAATAGGCCTCAAATTCGCATGGTGCTCTTCACTTCTGAGCCCTGTCATATGTCCAGGCAAATGAAAAATTCCCTGAGGGGTGTAGTTTGCAAAATGGGGTCACTTTTTTGGGACTTCCCCTCTACTCTGGTACCTCAGGGGTTTTGCAAATGCAACATGGCGCCCAGAAACCAATCCAGAAAAACCTTCATACCAAATAGCACTCCTGGCTCTCTCAGCCCCGCTTAAATTACTATCCAAAATATATTCTGACATATCACTTCATAAAGTCCCTGAAAAACCATGCTTTTTACAAGCTTGGGAGAAAGAACTTCAAATAACTTTAGATATCCAGGACATATCTCAAATTCTCTGCAACTCACACGGATACACCAGATGCGTTTGGGTTGAAGATAACTCATATAAACCTCTTACCCGGTGGTATAGAACTCCAGAATTCCTCTGCAAAATAGGCCTCACCCCTAATAACTTACGTTGGCGCTGCAATGGGCATACTGGCTAATTGTCGCATTTCTGGTGGGATTGCCCAAGGGTTCGGCCCTTCTGGCTGGCGATCTCGTCCATTTGCAAAATGACCATAGACATTGATGCTGCTCTGGTTCTCTTATGGAGACATACCTTGTTTTATAAGCCTTCCAAAAACAATCTTGCAACCTTTATGATAACTGCTGCAAAATTGCTAACTCTAGTAAAATGGAAGTCCACTGAAACACCTGCGATTCGGATGTAGGTAAAATGGACCACTTTTGTAGGATGGAGGAGCTCACTTTTGTAGGATGGGGCCCCTTGAGAGAAGCCAGGCATGATATTGCAGTAGACTGTTGTCGTATGTTATATTAAACCTTTTAGACGAGCACAGGATTTTCTTCTTATGTAAATAGTTCATGTTTTTTTTTTTGTGATCTGTATGGCGATTGACCATTACGGTTTGTTCTATTGTACTCTTCATTAACCTTCCACTTCTGTATATTTTCAAAATGCAATATTCTTCTATGCTTTGAGGTGAACATATGCACGTTTATTTACCTTGTATTGTTTGTTCTGAAATTGGAAAATCTTTATGAAATAAAGAATTTTGTAAAATATAAAATATGGAAAAAATCGAAAACGACATTTTATTTTAAAAAACTTTTTATTTCCCTGCCTGATTTCACTAAATTCAACAAAAAAACTGTGGGGTCCAAATGCTCACTATACCCCCTCGATAAATTCCTTGAGGGTTGTAGTTTCCTAAATGGGTAAAACCGGCCCTCGGGAGAAAGAAGGGACATGCCCTATCTTCAGGTGTTTCCACCTCTGACCTCCGATTGACATCAATAGGAGGCAGAGAAAGTGTATTTCGCGGAGTTTTATGCCCGCGGCGCTCAATGGCTGAGGGCGAAAAACGCAGCGAAAATCGGCGTGCAAGGAGAGGAAAATCAGCCTCAAACTTCCAAACGGAATTTAGAGGCAGAATTTCCGCCTGCAAAAAACTCTGTGTGAACCCAGCCTATGTGCCCCACTGAGCAGAATTGTATTGTATTAGTTTAACCCGAGTTCTCCATTATAATGTAGAGAATATTGAGTGCACATGTAGCAGGGAACAGATCAAGCATCCTAATAATGCTATTTTATTGACTTATCTACATAATGGATGGACAGATTTTTATATGTATGTATAGGATGCTGTTCAGTGTCGGACTGGATTTACTTGGGGCCACTAGAGTAAATTATCCTGAGGGCCCATCACATTCTATACAGAACATGAGCATTTCCACTTTCAATTGCATTGTAAAATTAGTTGTTATCATTACATCCAGAGGACATATCATCAGATAAGAAATATAACCTAGTGGTAAGTCATGACTGCAAAGTCACCTACAAATGGGTTTTTATTCTGCTGGACTTTACGGTCCAATTATTATGTCAGAGCCCGGCACACCGAAGGATCCGTTTTTACTCTGATAAACCAGTCAAACTCTGATGCAGTTTACAAATGTATAGCTTACAGGGAGTAAGGCACCATAGCTTGAAAAAGGCTTAGGGCCGAAACATTGTTGGTGTCTGTACTATGGGACAACAAAAAGATTTCCATTTTTGGAATGCTGACGTCATCGCTTCTTCATGTGAATCCTTGAGTGCTCTGGAGCTTGCCCATAAAGTTGGTGTGTGGCATTCTTTCATCCCCATTTAGAGTGACAGTGGTGCTGTTCCCATCCCTATTTCTAGCAAAGTATTAAAAGTTTAATTTTGCATTTTTTATTTTATTTCGAAGGCTATGTTCACAGTCGGTGTGTTACATTGTCCTGCTCCGTCAGAGGAGCAGAGCAAGGGAATAACGGAAGCAACAGTTCAGTTGCACGATGGACACTGCCTAACGAAACCCATTGACTTTAATAGGTTTCCGTCGGCTTTCTATCAGGGTTACCGGAAACAATAGTGCAGCATGCTGCGCTATTGTCTCTGGTAATCTCTGGAAATCTCTACCGTATCTGCGACGAAGGCCCCTAAGGGATAATCCAATGCAGATGTAAACAAAGCTTAACTTTTCTTTCCACAACATTCCATACAAAGGAGACAAATAATGACAACGTGGGAAAGTACTAGACTTGTAAAATGGGCAGCTGATATTTTTGATTATGGCAGCATATATATGTATTTATACAGTAGGTCTATTTTCACTATTATCTCATGACAGGTAATTGCAGACAAATAACTTTGAAAGAGAAAAGCTACTATAAAATAATTCACTGAGTGGGATCAGACAGAAGCATAAAATGTAGTTTATTTTATGAGAAAATTCAGTGTTCTGTGGTTATCTGTTGTGCTGACATTACACTTGTTACCTCCAGAGATCGATTTGTATATATAACATATATAGTCTGCATTAAGTGTTTATCTTGGGTACCGCTGCTATAGCTGGTTGACATATGCAAATGTGTAAAGTCTGCTACATGAATGCTGTACATTTATAGAAAAACACTGAATATATTATATAAAAGCCTTTATGGACATCCGCATTTTAACAAATATGTCCCCTAAAGCAAATTATCATACAAAATTAGAATAATGTAATGCTATTGAATCTCTTTAGTGAGTCAGAATAAATAATACATTTTACATTAATGAACACACTGAAAACGTAATTATTAGGTCACACTTTAGAGTATTGGACTACATATACTACAGTTAAAGTGCTTTGTACAATGTGTTGATAATTTACTTATTTTCTCTTTACATCTTACCTTAAAAAGTTGTGAGGCATGAACTCCCCCACAAATGCTCAGATTTATGCTTCAGGTTATTAAAACATTTAATTTGACATCCCCCCCCCCCCCACCCACCCACTCGACTTGTATAGAGGGAACAATGTGATTCTGTAATTTTAGGGTTCCATATAACTGATATACATATATATATATTAGTATGTGTGTGTATGTGTATGTATATAAATATATATAAATATTTGTTGAGACTAAAAGAATGTTGGTTGTACCTATAGGAGTTTGGTGTAGATAAAAACTTTTAATCCCCTAAAATAAAAAAAGTTGTGAAAAACAGACATCTGTAGTGAAGCTAAACTTTTTGGGACACTTTTCCCATTTGTATAGTAAAGTAATTTAATTTGAAAATTATTTTAAATAGTTTATTAGTCCATTTACAGTTTCCAGCCTCTCACACTAGTTGTTTACATAGTTCCTTCTCTTCTCTTGGTGGAGAAAAGGACATCATGACGTCCATTTTGCCTTTCTTTTTGTTAACAGTGTATGGTCTATGGGAAATCTTGGCTGTGAGGTTAGGGGGAGACTAAGATGAGCTGGGAGCACACCTTTTCACTAGGCCACATAGTGCTGGCTTGGATGCCTGTATGGTACAAATGCCCATGGGTAGAACTACATATGTACTGTCTGTGCTCAAGAACAAATGCCATACACTGGACAACAAAATCCAAATTAATGACGACATTTTTTGTGCCATGTAAAGGGAAGATGACTACATAGGCAATTAAATAGGTCAAAAATGTCTGTATGAGTATGATGCCTTTTTCTGCCATTACATGTCTGTGATGTCGGGACATTGAAAAAAAATATTATTAATAAAAAATTGTAAAATTATATATTTAACAGGAATTATATAATATTTAACAGAACATATATTTATACATAAATAATTCATTACATTTTTTAGAGTATTATTTGAAATGTGTTTCCTAAGAACTACCACATGGATTTTGAATCTTTTGATTGAAAATCTCCTTTAAATCAGACCAGAGGATAAAATACATAGGAACAGGCACAGAGAAGTAACTAAACTAATATTAATACATGACACATATAGCACATAAATAAGATCAGACATGTATCCCATGGTGTTAGAAAATAATGAGCAGATGGGAATGTAGAGAGGTGATATTATTTATTAGCAAATACACAAAAGAATTAGATTGGCAGTCTTGAGGAGAATTGCTTTGGGAAATATGTATTTTTCAAAACTACTGTTAAGTTAGTTATGCTCATGAAAAAGAAAAGTTCCAAAGCTGGAAAATATATATATTTTTAATTAATATTCTAAATACTCAGCATAAATTAGCAAAAAAAATAATAATAATAATAATAATAATAAAAAAGAATAATAAAAAAAACATAATAATAAGGTTTGGAATACTCTTTATAGATTAATTTGCCAGGCTGGGGTATTTTTTGGGGTATTTATGGCTATAAAATTGGAGCAATAAAATGGAAATAAAAATGACTGATGCTGTTGGCAAAGACTTTTAAGAATACTGTCGAGGTAAATAAGCATAATTGAATATATTATATTATAAGGTGACCCAATCCATTAGGATGGATAATTATGCCGAAATGGAACCTAACTTTTTAACCAACTATGCGTAAATCAATAGTACAAGCAACTCTAAGAAACTTTGTAGCATATCTTAATAGAGGCAAACTGCCTCTACCTCCACTTATCCGACCCCCCCAACTGTTCACTGCACTCTGCATTTACTGCTAAATCTGTTTCCTCAAGAGGAGACGGACCATCAGCTCACTGAAGGATCGGGTTACAGCTGCGTTTAGAAGTCTATGAAAAGAGGAGGAGGGAGCAAGAGCATAGTGAGAGAGAAGCAGAGACACTGCTGCAGCTTATAGTAAGTTTTATATCTCACTCCAGTGCTGGATTCTCAGCTACACTGCTCATTACTGATGTATAATAAAGTTAAGAAAAAAGGTGAAGTGTATGACCAGCAGTAAGATGGATCTTGTTGTAGTTTCAATGAAATGAGCATGCTATTAATTAGCGTGAATAACCAAACTGAAGACTCTACAAACACTATCTCTATGGTTACAGGAATTGATACTGTCAAAACTAGTGGACTGGAAATGAATTGAAGGTTTTTAAAGATTAAATCATGCTGAAGATTACTACTCTAGTGCTTTTAATAGCTAAAGCAGGAATGAAGGTGATTTAAAAAAAACCAAAAAACTAGACAATGACATTTAGTACATTTTTCTATTTCTTTACAATCTACCAAACCCGTGACTGAAAATAAGTAGATTTTGACAATTTGGAGATAAAGGTAACTATAACCATAATTTATAAATTTGCATATTGTGTGGAGCGATATAAGTTTCAAAGTAATTGTCTCATGTATTTAACCTGTTAAGAACACGGGCAATTTTGGCCTTGAAGACCGAACAATTTTTTTCTATTTTCATTCTTTTCATCCCGGCGCTCATAACTTTTTAATTTTTTGTCCGACGTAGCTGTATGAGACTTTGTTTTGTTTTGTGGGAGGAGTTGTACTTTATGTAGGTACAATTTTTTGGTACATTTACATTATCGTTTAATGTCTATACATTTTTATTTTGGCAGAAACGTAGAAAAAAAGGCAGTTCCACTGCAGTTTTCTTTCTTTTTTGCCGATACATTGGCCTGTGTATTGATTGTAGACAGGCAGTTGTTAGGGCATACCTAAGTATGCCTTAACAACAGGAAATATGGTCAGACTGCCCTGGACCCTGGGCTGTCCTCCCATACTAGGTATAGCCAATGATCGTGTCACAGGGATTTCCCCCTTCTCACTTTAGCTTTGAATGCCACAATCAGCTTTGATCAGCCGTTAAGGCGTTAACGGCAGAGAGAAGATGTTTCTCTTCTCTCCGCCGATAGAGTGGGGATGCGGCTGTTTATTACAGCCGTTACAGCCACTGCCCCACTCATCGTGGCGCGCGGACACTGGCTGTAACACAGGACGAGAATACCCATCCTAATGCACCAAGTACCCGCCGCTCAGGAAGAGTATTCTCGTCCTGTGTCGGCAACCAGTTAATTTTAGTTTCATTATTAGTTCTAAGTCTGTAGAAGAGAAATAATATGTTTGTTATTTATTTTTTCAAATATCAAAACAGAGTAAAATCACAGTATTAGTCACAATATCTTAAACCACTTTCACATGGAGCCATAGTCTTTAAGTTGGAAGGTCCGATTTTACACTATTATTATTTTAAATATTGTAGCTACATATTTTTTATTTGTCGGGGGATAGAAAGATCGCGTATGTTGGATTCAACATTGCTGATCCTTTGTTCCTGTAGAATAAAAGCTGCTGTCAAAGGAGTACATAGCCAAATTAGCATATTTCGAAAAATGCTCATTACTTTGCAAATAATAAACGTTTTTGGAAAAAAATTACACTGTAGTTATCAGCATAATAGTGCCTCTTAGATTAGTTAGGAGATAGGGCATTAATAAACTAGTGACAGATCCACTTTAAGGCCATTTTACATGAGTTGATGAACAGGAGAACGGAACACTCGTTTGTCGGCTGATCATATCTATTATGTGACAGTAAAAATCATCGTTGTTGGCAGCACATCTGCCCATGAACACAGTGTATGTGCTACCTACAATGATCCAAACTGTATGAGGATGAACAATCTCGTTAGTCTCCATACCTACAATGATTGCTCCATGTAAATCGTCAATCGGCATTCGTTTACTGAAAGAAGCCGGTGTAATAGGACACTTACAATCTGTTATGTCTGATTCCAGAAGGGCTGCGTGTACAGTGATCTTAGTGGGCTGGTGATTCTCATACAGATGCTGCAAGCTTCCTCTTCTTCCACCTTAGAAAGCTGCTCAATGTTTGCACATTCCCCCTTCTACAAACGTTCTCCACAAGTAGAGTGATTACTACCACCCCACCACAACACACACACTGTTAAATGCTACCTGGCCTCACTTTCTCTTGGCTTCTTAGTGTCCCACATTCTGAGTGCCTGCAGACGATTGCAGTGCTCCTTCCTTCAACCCTATCTTTGGCAGTTTTCCCCACCTTCTCTGTAGATTCCTAAACGGTCTATCTTCATGGTACTTCATGGTCTATTATAGTACTGCAGAATCCTAGGTGCGTTATCCAACTCCTCCTTTTCAAAACATCAGGAAGAAGGATCCATCAGCAGGATTCAGCTGATGGCCGATGAAAGCATTAAATGCCCCATGTACTTAGTCATCTCCACCAAGTTTGTGTAAATCTCCTTTCTTTCTTTTTTTCTTTTTCTTTCTGTTTAGTAATTTTTATTAGTAAACAAATAAATGAAAAATAACATATGTATAGAATGTTTTTTAACTGCTGTGTACTGAGTATATTTTGCATGATGTTGTAAGGCACAGTTTGTGGTCATGGTATGGCGGTAACTTTTCGTAGTATACAGGCTTTTAGTATTTAGTATTTAGGCACTGAAAATTTTTATTATTTAGAAGCGGTATGGTGCATGGTAGCAACACTTAAGCACTAAATGTTATTGTTATTTGGTCCATAGATAATGAAATATACTGTATTTTTGGGTACAGTATGCTGTATTATTTAGACAGGAGAAAGAAGAGAAATTTGATCCAGCGCTTGTAGTATTTAAAAAGGAAAGAATAATCATTCGCCTACGCGTTTCAGACACCACTTGTGTCCTTAATCATGGCATGTAGTTATTCCACCTCTTTTTTTTAATTATTATTTAGACACTATATACAGTATTATTTAGAACACTGTATATTGTATTGTTTGGGTATGGTAGTGCATATTATTTGGATGCAGTATGGTATATTATTTAGGCACTGTATGGGTTATTCAGGTACATATGGCATAGTATATAGATACTGTATACATTATTATGTATACATTATAGATTGCAAACTGTATGGCCTCTTATTTGGGTGCAGCATGTTGACGTATTTGGGCACTGTATTACATATAAATTAGAACAGTATGGGATATTAAGGGCAGTATGAAATAGCATTTAGGCACTATACTGTTTGGGGGCTGTATGTCCTATTATTTAGATACAGTATGGGGTATTATTTGGGTATTGCATAGCATTTTTATATGGGCAGCATATGGCGGTATAATTTAGGCACTGCAATAGTAAACAATGTTCTAATATATGTAAGACCAAGTTCACATTTTGCTTTACAGCAGCTATATGTGATTAGTTGCAAAGTTGTTTTTTTTCCTTTTGACTTGAATGGAGAAAAAAAACTGTGGAAAAAGGACTTTGTTAGCAAAAAATTTATTATGAATCAATAAGTTCTCACATGGTGTCTTGACGCATCACCGTGCAAATTATAACCTTAGTCTAAATCTCTGAAACAGTGTCTTTTTTTAATAGTTGGGAACTAAAATATAACACCAAGGAAAATGGGGCAAAAGCAGACATCACACAAATACAGTTTGAAAAATTCTTCATGTTAGTATATATATATATATATATATATATATATATATGCATTTTTTTTTAAACAACAAACATCTTTTGACAAGTTTTTATAGAATTCTGCAACGTTTATTTTTTTTTAAATAATTTTATTAACTCAATAAGTTCATGTAATTTTAGCTATAGATGACTGGAAAACGTATATATTTAAACACTTTTGTCTCTTATCACTAAGGCCGGGTTTACACGAGCGTGTGCGTTTTGAGCACGCAAAAAACACGGCATTTTGCGTGCGCAAAAGGCACTTAACAGCTCCGTGTGTCAGCCCCGTATGATGCGCGGCTGCGTGATTTTCGCGCAGCCGCCATCATTATGACACTCCGTTTGGATGTTTGTAAACAGAAAAGCACGTGGTGCTTTTCTGTTTACATTCATAGTTTGACAGCTGTTGCGCGAATCCCGCTCGTCCCACGGAAGTGCTTCCGTGCGGCATGCGTGGTTTTCACGCACTCATTGACTTCAATGGGTGCGTGATGCGCGAACAACGCACAAATATAGGACATGTCGTGAGTTTTACGCAACGGACTCACGTTGCGCAAAAATCACGGACTGTCTGCACGGCCCCATAGACTAACATAGGTCCGTACGACACGCGTGAAAATCACGTGCGTTGCACCGACGTATAACACGCTCGTGTAAATGAGCCCTTATTACGATCTTTTATCTTGTTTAAAACTACACAAGATTTATATTTTGAGCATTTTCTACTTGTATTGTTTTTTGCATTACCTTTTTTTAAATTACATTGAATGGAGTAAAAGATGAAAGTGTTCCTGCCAATTGAGCACAGTCTCATTGTTTAAAAGATACCGCTAATAACCTGAAAAATATGTACGTATTAACTAAACATTAGCAGCTGCAGTATCATTAAAAGGAATTCAATAGAATGGCTGGCAGCGACTCCAGTTTATTGACTAACTTCAGATCACTG
Source organism: Rhinoderma darwinii (assembly GCF_050947455.1). Classification (NCBI taxonomy): domain Eukaryota; kingdom Metazoa; phylum Chordata; class Amphibia; order Anura; family Rhinodermatidae; genus Rhinoderma; species Rhinoderma darwinii. The sequence goes on from NC_134690.1 coordinate 377,381,786, forward strand.
GTTCCATCCATTAAATGAAAATCTAAACTACACTGTATTAACAGTTTTTAATCATTGCCTAATAGTCACCAGATTCTGCTTATTTTAATTAGGTTCCTGCTTATTGCATTGATACATTAGTAAACAGCGTTAAAACCCAGCGGCTTGGAATGGTCTGAAATTAACCATTGAATAAGGCTCCATATTTGGAGCTTAAATTATTAGTTTTTTTTTAAATAAAAACATAGTTTACACTATAACTAATAAATTTTCAAAGCGGATTTCCAGTTGGGAGGTTGAAAATTGTTGTAAAGTCAGTACCTGGTATAGGTCATGGTTACCTGGTATAGGTCATGGTTACCTGGTATAGGTATAGGTCATGGTTACCTGGTATTTATTTTCCTCAGTGAAGGAAACTGCTTGGCAGTTTTATAGCTCAGCTCCATTAGGGCAGAGCTGCGATCTGTAACTACCACTTAGGTGCAGTGCCTACTGGGAGTCTGAGGTAGTCTGAGGCACACCTCCTGTCTCATCATTGGTTGAGGCTCTCCCTCCCACCTGAAGCTCTGCCTCTTCAGGTTGGCTACTGTGTATACACAAGCCCATCAGAAGCTCACCAAGAAGTCAGTGCATAGAAAGCAGATTTCAAGTACAGTAAGGGCAGAATGATAAAAAAGTACAGACGTCTAAACCACCAATGAAGGGTCAAGGGGTTTCCTCTTCCTTCTCTACTTTGCAAATTGGAGAAAGGTCATCATCAGGTTTTCCTTACAAAAAGGCTCTCAGGGCTTACTAGACCCATTTTTGCCACTGGTTACCATAACCTTCCTAGGAACAGTTTGTATATTTTGATGCCTGAGCATATATTTTTGATGTGTCAACAAAACAAAAAACTAATGATTTGTCCTGAAGACTTGAGAGTAAAGCACACAGCTTAGGCAATATTGCTCATGAACATTAACATATTTCCGTACATGTACATCAAATTCGAAAACTGTGCCTGCACGATCGTCAGAGGAAGGGCAGCTGTGATTGACAGCTGTTTTCCTGTACTAACATCCAGGATCAGAGAAAACTCTGATCCTGGCAATTTAACCCCTAAGGCAATTTATCCATGTGGATTCTGGGGCTGACAAAGGGTGGGGCTCCTAACAAAAGCCCATAGTGTGGTTTATTATTAGAGACTGATAGAGCATACCTTAGGTGTACCCTAACAGATGCCTGTGCATTTTTTATCCACAGGCATTAATGTACTGTCATATAGATAAATGAACAAACAATTACAAAAAAATTTGAAAAGTAAAAGCCCCCCTAATTGGACTAAGAATGCTAAAAATAACTGAACAAAGTAAAAAAAAAAATGATGTAAATGAAAATAAAACAAAAACATTAATACATGTTTTTTTCCAAATTAAAAATGTCTAAAGAGTAAAAAAAATATCCACATATAAGGTATTCCTACACTTGTAACATACAACAAAGTAATAATGTCTATTAAAGCAAATGGTGAGTGCTAAAAAAAAAAACTAAAAATGAAAGCATGTGCAAAATGTTATTTTTTATGCATTGGATCATAGTAAAAAAAAGGTCATTTCAATTGTACATTAACTTATATATACCCTAAAAACAAAACAGCTATTTAGTGTTAAACATATAAACAATTATAGTGTAATGGCAGCGGCCTTGGACCGCCACCGTTCCCCTCCGTCGGACGGCCGCAACTGCAGACTCCTGGCCTCCTGCCAGCGTCTCCCTCCTAGGAGATTCCAGCTCATGTGGCCGTCCTGCCCTGGACTAACTTCTAAGGTGTGCGCACTCATCCCCAGCCTTAAAGGGCCAGCGCGCACACAATAAAAGATCCCAATCCAATCTCCAGATCACCCTGGACTATAAAAAAAGGCTCTGTCCCTCCATTACTTGCCTGAGCATTGTTGTTGTCTACTCATGTTCGTATTGCAAACGGTCCCTTAGTTGTATCCTTCTGCCAGTGTTCTTGTATCCTGCTTCTTGTATTCTGTTGCTGTATTGTTTCCTGTTCCTAAGCCTTTAGTTGAAATCGTGTGTATCATCTGCCACGTCTGGTGTCATCTGAAACGTCTGGTATCATCCGCCATGTCTGGCGTCATCTGCCACGTCAAGCTCCATTCGTGCCAAAGCATCTGCTACTGTCTGGACTCTTACAGCTACTCTTGTGCTAAAGACTTTGCATAGACTTTAAATAGACTCTTATTTGACCAGCTGCCACTCTGCTATGGTGGAGCGGCCTAGTGGGTCCACATACCCCTAGATCGTGACATATAGCTGTTGAAATGCTATGAGGCAAAACAAATTCCCTTATTTTTAAAGGGATATTCCCAATTTAGGCATTTATGGCACATCCTGTGACATATTATGTGCCTAAAAGGTGTGAGTCCCACCTCTAGGACCTTCACCTATCAGGGTATTGAAGTAAATGGGAGATTCAGAAAGCGTTGAGCAACAGCGTTAAGCTCTTTCCATAACCCTGATAGGCTTAATTTAAGAGGACAATGCACTACCATGGCCACTTCCCCATTGAAATGTTTGGAGAATGCAGCAGTTGGTAATCAGTGAACGTTCTCCCGATAGGGAAGGGTCCTAGACATGGAACATGCACCTATCTGGCATTCATTGCCCATCTTGTGGATACGTCATAAATGCCCAAGATGGGAATACCATTTTAAACCAAAAAGTGTTTCAGTCCCTACGACGGGTTAAAGGAATTTTCCATGAAAATAATTTTTTTTTAAAACGCAAAAATTTCATACAAAATTTATTTTTTTATATATATCTTACTGAGATATGATTGGCTATAACAAGAGAGCTGGAACATTGCTAACTGTATGTAGAGTAATGTATCATCTGTATTTACATGAACTTTAAAGGGTTGTCCAATCAGGCTATACAGATATTATAGAGGGGAGACACCTTTTGGGATCTGCTCTCTATAATCCAGAGTGAAGAAAGGCTAAAAAGAAAGATTCTCCGCTTTGCAAATGTTGTGTGTCTTTGTATTCTATGTATGGCCCCCTGCTTTAACTCCAAAAATAAATCCCATTCCCTCCTTAGAAAAAACTGTAGAGGTTTATTAAATGTAGAGCATCAAAAATTGTTGTATCTAACTTGCATATTTTGTGTCTTTATCCTTTTCCTTATTGTCTGCCAGAATGAGAATCACACAGACACTAAGGAAGGGATACTGCTGCAGCTGCATCCCCCTCCTCCGTGTTGTCTTTTTACTTTTTTTTTTACAATAGACTGAGCTTTGGGGTACTGAGGAGGTTTTTAATATATAAAGAGAGCCTGCAGGCGGGTAAAGGGGAACTACATGCTTCTGGAAGGGCAAGAAGATGCCTCTTTGACCTAAAAGATATATAACAAAGTTTTGTATAATAAATTTAAAACTGATCTATGCAATAAAAATTATACCGATAGATACGCTTTAATGAGAGCACGCAGAAGAAAGGAGGATCTGCTAAGCAATAGTATCTGAGTAGTGCATTGTCGGAGGACCTTTGAATAAAAAGGAGTTTTCGAAACAGGTACATAGAAAATGGCCTATATATATGTCATCAAGTTAGGCATTGTAATAAAATACATAAGCAGAAATGTTATTTGATTTATGCATTGCTTCCTTAAAACTAGCCTCCCCTTAGAGTTTGTACGTTTATCAGAATTCCAAATTTTTCAGGAATTGAAATATACCATCAATGCTGAAATGCAATTAAAAATTGATGACTATCTCTTACCTTCATATAAAAAGGGGTTTTGCACACATAAATTTCACTGACATTCTCTATAAGTGTTAGGGTTGCTTTTTTGATCTAATCGGGCTAAATAATGTATGAATCTAGAGAAAGACGTTATATTTCATTTCAAGATTTTCCCAGTAAGCTTACTCACTGAACCAAAGAGCCAGCCAAAAGCTTTAAATCTTCCACAACCAAACCCCCATGCACCGTGCTATCCATTACATTGCTCAAAAAAACATAGGCACATTATTTTCAAAATTATGCAGTTTTAGTTGAATAACAGATAATGTATAGGGAAGTTTGAGGTGTAATGTTAATAGAGGGCCTCCGAAATGTACATTATATATGTAGGCAATTAGGAAGTGAAATGTACATATTCAAATGAACTTATTGGATTTAAGATAGGACACTGTCTATATTGGTATTTGGACTATAAGGGGCAAACTGGCTATACGGCAGCTTACAAAGTTGGACATCCACAGACTTTGGAATAAAAAGTTAGGTGAGAAATGCTATACAGTATAAAAAAAACGATACACAGGTATTGTGTCGGTGCCGGCACATCCCTGGGCTCAGGGGCGTAACTAGGAAAGACTGGGCCCCATAGCAAACTTTTGACTGGGGCCCCCCCTCTGCTGGGTATCACACAACCCCCCCCTTGTAGATAGTGCCTCCCTATAGATTCCACCACACAGCGCCCCCTATAGATAGCACCATACACAGCCCCCTGTAGATAACGCCATACAGACCCCCTCTGTAGATAACACCATACAGAACCCCTCTGTAGATAACGCCATATAGCCCCCCCCCCCAAAAAAAAACGGCCTATAGTTTGTCCTACAAAAGACATGCATCCCCTATCCACAGGATAGGGGATACATGTGTGATCACTGGCAGCGATAAGGAGAACGGGGGACCGAAAGTCCCCCGAAGTTCTCCATGACAAACCTCGGACTTCCGGCGTCTGCACAGTTCAATAAAAATGAAAGGAACGCTGGTCACGCATGCGCACAAGCACGACCGGCGCTCCATTCATTTCTACGGAGCTGCCGACACAGACCCCGGAAGTCCGAGGTTTGTCATGGAGAACTTAGGGGGGACTTTCGGTCCCCCGTTCTCCTCATCCCAGCGTTCCCACATGTATCCCCTATCCTGTGGATAGGGGATGCATGTCTTTTGTAGGAACAACCCCTTCAGTGGCGTCGCGCTGTAGCAGCCATAGCGGCTGCTAGCGGAGCCTGCGGCCATCGGAGGGGGCCGTGCCGGCGGGTGCCACGGGCCCCCTCATGCTGCAGGCCCTGTAGAAGTCGCTACTGCGTATAGGTTTGTACGGCGTAAAACTACAGCTCCCAGCATGGCCAGAACAATGGTAAGGATATGCTGGGAGATGCGGTTTCACAAAAAAAATCCTATCACCATCATCTCGCTGCAGATCGTACAGTGACTACATTACTGATTAGAGGCAGAATAAACATTTACATTAAGTGACTCACCGGTGACATCTCAGATTCTAGTTCTTTTCTTCTCCCTCCGGTTCAGACATCTATGATGGATTTCTCCCGGCCATGACCCATTTCTGCAGTTTTCCGTTTAGATGTCTTCAGCTTCTCATTTCTGCACCTATAAACAAAGTTAAAATTCTCAACACATCTAAATATAACTGTCACACACACACACACACACACACACACACACACACACACACACACACACAGTGCCCCCTGTAGATAGTGACCTATATAGAAGCCCCTGTAGATAGTGCCCACATATGGACTCCAGAGCTGCAAGGCAATAGTGCTAACCACTGAGCCACCGTGCTGCCCTACATATAGCTTCCCCTATAGTTAGTGTTCCACGTATAGCCCACCTCTGTAGATAGTGTCTCACATATAGCTCCCCCTGTATATAGTGTCCCACATATAGCCCACCCCTTTAGACTGTGCACTACATATAGCCACCCTGTTGCTAGTGCCCACAGGTAACCCACCCCTGTATATAGTGTCCCACACATAGCCCACCCCTATAGAAAGCACCCTAAAAAAATAGCTCCCCTATAGATAGTGCTCTACATATAGCCCACCCCTGTATATAGTGGCCCACATATAGACACCCCCTGTATATAGTGGCCCACATATAGACCCCCCTGTATATAATGGCCCACATATAGAGCCCCCTGTATATAATGGCCCACATATAGAGTCCCCTGTATATAGTGGCCCACACCCCCACATATAGACCCCCCTGTATATAATGGCCCACATATAGAGCCCCCTGTATATAATGGCCCACATATAGAGCCCCCTGTATATAATGGCCCACATATATAGCCCCCTGTATATAATAGCTCACATATAGAGTCCCCTGTATATAGTGACCCACACCCCCACATATAGACCCCCCTGTATATAATGGCCCACATATAGAGCCCCCTGTATATAATGGCCCATACCCCCACATATAGACCCCCCTGTAGCTACTGGCCCACATATAGACCCCCCTGTAGCTACTGCCCCACATATAGACCCCCTATATGTATATAATAGCCCACATAAAGATGACCCCCCCACTATAGATAATGCCTTTAACATTTTTATGAGGGGGAAAAAAAAAAATTGACATACTCACATGATCCCGTTCCCACGCTGTTCACTGGCGATGCAGACAAGCTCTCTTCTGAGCATGTCTGCAGGAGCTGAACGAGCATCCTCCAATGACGCTGATTGGCGGGGCAGAATGACTTGCCCCGCCAATCAGCACCTTCCAAGCATGGAAGCGGCGCGATGATGTCATCGCGCCGCTAGCCAATCAGTGTCATTGTAAGGCACTGGATGGTCAGGCACGGAAGATGCCCGGCCATTCAGTGCTAATACATGTATTTGGCTGCCGCTAGCACTGGGGCCCCCTCCGGTGCTAGCGACACCTACAGGCATGAGAGGGCCTGTGTAAGGCTCGGCGTCGCGGGCCCCACAGTAGCGGCGCTACCGCTGTAGCAGCCATAACGGCTGCTAGCGGCGCCACCGGGCATTTGGGTGTGCGTGTCGGCTGGCGGCACGGGCCCCCTCAAGCCCCGGGCCCCGTAGCAGCCGCTACTGCTGCTACCGCGGTAGTTACGCCATTGCCTGGGCTGTCTCTAGCCACAGGGGTATTATTTAGCATTCACTTGACTTTATACTTTTATAATTTTTCTGTACTTGTCATACATGTTACTATCTTCGAATTGCATTCCCATGGTTGGAGTAGGCTAATAATGTTAGATATAATGTTATGTGGACTATGCTATTCTGTCTTCTCACAATGTAATATTACCTTTTGTCCACACAGTTACTTGTTTGATACCAAAAGAAAAGGGCCATATCTGTATTTTCTGGTTTACAAAAGTTTCTACAACTTGTTTTTTGAATTTATGACTTAAAAAAAATATGTTTATTTTAATTTATGTTGTCACAGGTTTTTTTTAAGTCTTTAAATCTTGACTATAGTGAGATGTGACGGCTTCAATTCTAAGCACATATTTAGTGTTTTAATTAGGTACTGCTGGTATATCCTTTGCTATTCCATTTGCATTGCTTGTTTCTACTTGTACAACTAAAGGCAGAGGTGTAACCTTGAAGCTCCTGGGCCCCAATGCAATATCTGTAACGGGGCCCCCTCCTACCATGTGCCAGTGGTGTCTTCTTATGTGGTAGAGGGGCTCTCTCAGGCATCGGGCCCGGTTTAACTACTACCTTTGCACCCCCTATTGCTGCGTCTCTTTGGGCTATACAAAGGGGTGATCCTCAAAAGCTTAGAATGAATAGGTGGTGTGGAATGGAACCTGTCACAATGAAAATGCAATCTGGTGGCAGCATGTTATAGAGATGGGGGAGATGAGCAGATTGACATACAGTTCTGTGGGAAAATATTCAATATAACCTGTAATTTATTTATCAAAATTTCTGCTAATTCTGGACTTCGGAGTCCAGTTGGTGGTCCTACTCAGTGATTGATAGCTATGTTTGTATGCACACTCTCACAGGGAAGGCTGTCAATCACTAAGTAGGACCTTCCACTGGACACCTAAGCTTAGAATAAGCAGGGATTTATATAATTAAATTACAAGTTATATTGAATATTTTCCTACAAATCTATAGATCAATCTGTTCAGCTTCTCCGGCTCTATAACATGCTGCCACCAGATCAGACTTGAATAGAACAGGTTCTCTTTAAATTTGCTCTAAATTAAGAAGTGTCCAGGGGTGGGAAGAAAGGACAAAAAAGCCTTCTTACAGAGATTTACGCTTCTCCTCTAATGTGTCCGTGGTTATTGTTAAGTGTTGACCACCCACTAGGTTGACCATACTGTTGTCGATTCCCATTCAGTTCACTTAACTTCCATCAATAGATGATATATAGCAATTATAACTTCAGTCTATATCCTTGAAATGTTGTCCAATCTACAAAGTGACATAAATTAGGCCAGATTGACACAGTCAATATATTGTATGTATTTTAGCTTTCGAATTAGGATAACCAGAAGCTCACCAAGCATCAGGAGCCCTACACCCCTTTCCCCAGCAGTTCTGAACTAAACTCAAAAAAACACTATAGTGATCTAAGTATGGCTCAGTAGGAGAGTAGGGACTCCAAGTGTTGGAGATTTAATAAAAACTTTAACATGTGGAAGTGTTAAACAGACCTTAGGCTGTTGATGGAGGGAAAGGAAATAGTGGCAATCACCTAATTGGTTTGGAATAAAGCCTGTAGATAAGTTGAGCAGCTCAGAATTCAGTTTGAAGTTCCGTATTAAGATGTGCTCTATGGTGACCTATCAACATAGAATTGCAGATCTAACATTAGATCTCAGCGGAGACTGTGCTCCAAATTAAGGAAATTCCAATTGTTGAGATGGATTAAATACAGGGAAATACTTTTCCTAGATTTGATCCAGTTCAACTATTACAAATTCCTTCATTTAGAGCATGTCCCCGCTAAGGTTTTGTGCTAGATCTAAATTTCTCTTCTGCTATATCCTTCACATACAGAAGACCATCTCTGCGATTGACGACCGTGGGTTAGGGTAGCAGTCTATGCATCTATGTATATTTGTATGAACGCTTGGGGACTAAACCAACAGTGCCTTGACTTCAAAATGACTGATTATTTATTTAGAAATTATTTTTTTTTTGTTAATATTTAAAAAATATTGCACTCATATGTGGAGCCAAACTTTAGTAAACAAGGGGGTAGATTTCCAAAGACTGGCATTTCATATGCCAGTCCTAGTTTGAAGCCTGCAGAAGTAAGATGCTGTCACGAAGGGTCTGTGGTCCCACTGGGCCGTACCGCCTTGGCGGTAAGGCAGCTGGCTAACAGAGAGCAGGTAATTGTCTATAGTTCTATATGTACCTGTGGCAGCTCAGACAGCAGCAGGGCAGGCTCGGCTGGGACTTAGGTAGCAGGCGGACGTCAGGCAAGGTGAAGGTCAGACGTGGAGGCAGCACGGCATGACTTTGGCACAGCTCAGTGCTAGACAAGGAAGGTATGGATTGCTATGAACAGGAACTGGAAACAAGTATAGGTACAGGGACAGGGACTGGAACAGGAAACACACTAGGAGGCCATCACATAGACAAACTATAGGGAACACAACAACACTCAGGCATAGAACTAGCGGTCTGGACCCCTCTTATAGTCCAGGGCACTCACGGGTCAAAGTTCGTCCATGAGGTCCGGTGCGTGCGCTGCCTCTTTAAGAGCGGGCACGAGCATGCGCGCGCACCCTACGGGATCCGGCAGAGGTGAGTGGACGCGAGCAATGGCGTCTCATGAGGAGAAGGCTGGGGCCAGCGCTTGTCGACTCGTCAGGGGGAGGTTGGAGCTGACATCCCGCAGTCACGGATATTACAGTATCCCCCCTCTTACGCCCCCTCTTCTTGTGACCAGAGTGAGAGAGAAATTTCTTCAGAATAGTAGGGGCATTGAGGTTCTCCTCTTGCTCCCAGGACCTTTCTTCAGGAACAAACCCCCTCCAATCCACCAAATAAAAAGTATTTCCTCTCACTCTCTTGGTGTCCAAGATCTACTTGACCTCAAAGATATCCGAGGGGCCGCTGGAGGCAACCGCAGGGCTGGGAGTCTTGGAATAGCGGTTCAGGATCACAGGTTTCAGGAGGCATGGAAGGAGTTGGGAATACTGAGGGTAGGAGGCAGCCGAAGCTTGTAGGCGACAGGATCGATCTGCTGCAGAACCTCGAATGGTCCGAGGAACCTGGGGGCAAATTTACATGATGGCACCCTCGGTCGGATATTCCTGGATGACAGCCAGACCTTAGTGCCAGGAAGAAACCGAGGAGGCTCTCTTCTCCTAGTGTCAGCCTTCCGTTTCATGCGGTCCACTGCCATTAGGATGGAGGATCGAGTCTGCTGCCAGATCTTCATAAAGTCTCTAAACGTGGAGTCAGCTGTAGGTACCTCGGAAGTATCAGGCATCGGAAGAGGAATTCGTGGGTGCTGGCCGTAGACAATGCAGAACGGTGTATTCCTAGTAGACTCGCTGGTGTGATTATTGTAGGAGAACACCGCCCACGGGAGCAGCTGCACCCAGTCATCATGCTGCTTGGAGATGAAGTGGCGTAGGTAGTTCTCCAAAATCTGGCTGATCCTCTCGACCTTACCATTAGACTGAGGATGGTAGGCAGAAGAAAAGTCCAACTTCACGCCAAGAAGTCCGCAGAGGGCTCTCCAGAACCTCGAGGTAAACTGAACCCCCCGATCAGACACAATATGCTACGGCAAGCCGTGCAGGCGGAAGATGTGTTGGATAAATAACTTGGCCAACTGAGGAGCAGAAGGAAGACCGGTCAGAGGAACGAAGTGGGCTATCTTCGAAAATCGGTCCACCACCACCCAGACAGCACTGCGTCCAGCAGAGAGAGGCAGGTCCGTGATAAAGTCCATCGCTATATGCTGCCAGGTAGCATTGGGCACAGGCAATGGCTGGAGCAGACCAGCAGGTCTGGAGTGGGTGGCCTTGTTGGCTGCACATACAGCACAGGAAGAAACGAAGCCCACAATATCCTTGGGCAGAGTGGGCCACCGGAAATGACGAGCAATCAAATCCCGGGTCTTAGGTAACCCCGCGTGACCTGCCAGCGGAGGATTCTTCCACGATCAGCCAGGCGCACAAAACTCCTCCCTGGAGGAATGTCCCCAATTTGCAGGGAATTGACCGAGACAATGCAAGATGGATCGATGATGTTCTGTGGACTTTCAATGGAGTGGACACGAGCGCTGTCGTTTCCTGTGGAGGAGGCTGGGGCCAGCACTTGCCGACTCGTGGCTGCAGCTGTCAGGGGGAGGTTGGACAGCCCGCAGCCACGGACATTACAGAGGTTGCAAGATGTAAGAAGTAATTTATTACGCACCTTCTGCTGTCCGTGTGCTAGAAAGAAAAATCTACACCTGCTGCGAGATAACATAGATTACCCCTGTAATTTAAGCCAATTCCATGTGTAAATTCTAGTAAATTTGTCGGGTTGTGGGTGGCACTGTCCCTACTGCTAAGCTATTCCCACTTTTTTTAAATGGTGTGAGCGACGTAAATTCACAAAAGTCGCATTTTTGGGGGGGCACGTATTGTGATTTTTGATGCATTTGCAACTTTTCTACACCAAAAAACAAAAAAAGTTGGTAAATTCCCACAAGTCTTTATTTACTGATATAACAGGTATACATATTGATATATCTATTAGCTTTAGTGCTTTATGAAGCTTTGCAATTTGACTTTTGAATTGTTCTATACAAAGTAATTTCATGAGGACTTTAACATAGGGGTAAACAGCAGTTCCTCTCCCCCCAGTACTGCTGCCAAGCAATTGAAAGGCCAGTGGTCAAAATAGCTGTGGTATAGATATAGCATGTTTGTGAGTGTGAGAAATTACTCGCAGAAGTTTGGACGGTGCAGGATTGCAATATTTAAGACTTGCTGAGTCCGTACATCATACTGCACCATTTACTACAGCATAAAAATTGATAACAGAGATAAAAACCCCATGCAATCTTCAGTCATGCCTGACATCCTATTTGCTGATCCTATTTCTAATAAAAATAAATCCTTTCATACAGCACAGTTTGATGATGTTGTTTGTTTTTATTTTTTTTTCTTATTTGTCCCTCCTGTTTCTGCATTCAACATGGTATAAGATTTAGTATGAGTTTAGTAAATAATTTTAATCATTCTAATTATTTTTTTCCCTTGAATTCAATATATATTATATATGAACTGCCTCTGTTCCTCTTTCCCTCCCTCTTGTATTGATTTCAAATGACTATACAGTCTCTAAGCTTCTCATATTCATTAACTCTACTGTGCATTTAAACCATATTTTGTATGTAAAATGTGAACAGCTACATAGAAATTATTATAGATATTTAAAAAAAAAGATTATATTTTTATTTGACAAATGATTCCTCATATAGACATATCTAACTCTAGAGGTGGAATCTTCTATATGGGGGAAATGGTATGCCAACCCTTATGCATGCCATTTTATCACACCATAGTGACAGTTCATGTGGGTGCTATTTTTCAACGACCCTCAGCGCTATCATTTTTTAATTCCTCAGTGTTAAACCTGATGATATAGTTGTGTACATAAAAGAAACAAGGCCACACAGTAAAGATCAAAATTAACCCCTCCCATTAGGTTGCCCATTTTTGCCACCCCGGACAGAAGGGCCTGGTGTTTGTTTCACCCTCAATGCCCTTTCCATGTCCTTTGGGACAATTTCCCACCCCTTGCTTACTAACATTGCCGTTTCTCTGGAGAGGGGAGATCTGCATAATAGTATCTAATGTTGTTATGATGGGGGTCCAAGTGCTGAGACGCACACTTATTACTAAAATGAGGGCGGTGTTAATGATCTGCTGAATGTTGTGCCCCTTTGACTCTCAGTGGCTTTTCACAGCGCTCTTAAAGGGAATGTGTTGCCAGAAAAACATGTTTTTTTGTTTTTAATTAAACATTTAGTGTGTAGGTGATTAAACATTGTTCAAATTTTTTTTATTTTTTTCACGAGCCAGGAAATATTATAAATTAGATTCTAATTTATAATATTTCCCATTGCTGGTCACTAGATGGAGCTATTCCCAAAATTGCAGCATTGCAAGTGGTAAAGCAACCACATTGCTTTTTGCTGCAAAATTGGGTAAAAAGCCCTCGCTCTAGTGAGCTCTCAGCATCCCCCCCTCCTTTATCCTGGCTAGTGCCGGGATAAACGAGGGGTTTGAACGGTCTAACCTCCTACACTGTGTGTCGCCATTTTTTGAGCTAACACACAGTGTAGTAGGTTTACATACAGTAGTAAACGTACACAAACACGAACATACATTGAAATCTCTTACCTGCTCCTGACGCCGCGGCTCCCTCCGGCCCGTCCGCTCCGTCTGCTGCCGCTGGTCCAAGTGCACAAGTCCGGAAGCCGCGACCGGAAGTAGTAATCTTACTGTCCGGCCGCGACTTCCGGTCCACAGGAAAATGGCGCCGGACGGCGCCAATTTCAAATTGGACTGTGTGGGAACGGCGCATGCGCCGTTCCCACACAGACGGCGTACACAGAAGTGGATGGGACGGGAGCCGTTCGCAGTCCCTATGGGACTGTGGCTGCCGTATTCCATGTCTGTATGTGTCGTTAATCGACACACACAGAAATGGAACAAAAAATGGCAGCCCCCATAGGGAAGAAAAAGTGTAAAAATAAGAAAAAGTAAAACACAAACACACAAATAAATATAAAAGTTTTTAATAAAGCACTAACATCTTTAACATATGAAAAAAAATTTGGTGATGACACTGTTCCTTTAAATAGGTGCACCACAAATGAAAAAAAAATTATCTACTTCTAATCACCAATTGATTGATAATAGTATGGTGCATCATGAGTACCAACCAGATGGACTAGTCATCAGAATTGATTCTTGATCAGAACAAAAATTACCTCAAACATCTGGATTTGGAAAACTTTTGGAAAAAATTGATTTGGAATTAGATGAAATCGAAATCCAAGAGATACAAATGTAATTCTCCATGTTTGGATATAGTATTTTCTTCCATACCTATGAATTATTTACTGTCATTGTCATAACCCTCCAGGGTCACAGAAATAACTCTGTTTTTTTAATCTCCTCAGAATCTGGAGATGGTCAAACCATTTGATGCTGAAAGATCACCTCAAAACTATACAAACTGCAAACGTACAAAGTAACAGAAGCTTCTGGTTGATCTGATGCTCAGAGCGAAAGCATCAACTGTACTTTATATCACATATCAGTTGGCCTAAAATATATTTAGAATTTATTTTTTTTATTAAAGAGAAGTGCTTGGTATATAGTTACCAAATTAAAGCATGTAAGTATAGGTCTGGGACCTGAAAATTGGCACTTCTAGGACAGGTTAAAACATACACTTTGAGATTCAGATTATGCTGTGCCAAATGTATCATTGGGTATAGATCAAATGGGAATGGAGTTGGACAAGTTAATCTGACCTTTACTGGATTGTGACTGGAAACTCTCTGCATAAATATCTATATTTCTATATAGCTTTATACTGTATGTGTTTTTATGTATTAAAAATACTTTCGTTTATGGCTTTTTACTTCTGATCAGAGATGAGCAAAAAAAAAATTAAATTATCCTTTATAGATCAATCAGATTCACTGCTATTCTTGAACCTGGGGAATCAATTCTACCACCTGTATAGATGAGTGAATCTTTTACTTATTGAGGACACAGATAATTTTTTCCTTAAAGGGGTTTTTCCAACTAAACGGGGTGGGCAATCTCTTTTTATTAGAAGGGTTACCAAAAAATAAGGACTCCCATTGTTTAGTTGTAATCAGGGATGGAATTTGGCAACACCACCGCAGTGTAATTAAAGCATTACATTGTGAATTAACATCAGAGGGTTTTCTACATATAAACCCTCATGACAGACCATAATCTACTATTGGGCCCTTGAAGAGAGCAGAACCAGCCCTGATTAGTCCTATCCATTTTGACAATGGGTGGTGAGACACTGCACATGGCTCCATTCCCTAAAGGAAATGCATTGTTAACCAAAAAGTGGCTAAGGAATTGGTTCTGAAGTTCATAAAAAAATACTAGTCCTTCTTTCTGAAGTGGCAACCCCAGAACCAAAATGAATGGGCCTATTTTCATATTTGCTTTGGGACACCCTTATTTCTATGTATGATATTAACACTCAATGTAATGCACCGATTTTCCAGATATTTGAGAGAGAGATTCTTAAATGTGAGGAGCACTAATGATGCATTGAATAGCAGCGGTTTCCACCCTTTTACTCTCTCATTAGTCCAGCATCTTTTCTTTTGCCTGATTACTGACCTAAGCTAAAGTTCTTTGGGTGTTCTTCTATTATGTTTTGTGTTTTTCTTGATAAGTTATTGTGCAGTATTAGAGACTATCCTACAGTATATGGATTCAATGACTCTTTGTGTTTTGAAAGAGTCCCAAAGATTTAAGCTGCCCATACACACTCATTGAGCCAACAGCTATTTTCCCCGGCCTTGGCTAAGCCAGCACGTTTATCTCCTGGTATAAACTAATATATGGCAAAAACCTTTTAGTGGTCCTGTGGAAAATTATGGGTGACTACTGCACTCATCATACCGTTCAATAGTGAGCTGAATATTAAGCAGGGTTAGCTTTGATCAAGTCCGGGTGTTTTCTGTTGAATTATTAATGCAGATGTTTCGTTTTTCGCTTCCAAATTTTTTATTCTGGGTTTTCTACCTGTCTACTATGATCTCTTAATATTTATATACCTAATTGTATAAACTAGTGAGTGTTATTCTTGGATACTTATTTTATACTACGATTCATATTGTAATCATATTTGCATCAACTCCATAGCTCATACATACACTAGACCTCCAGTTACATGCATGGTTCATATATGATATGATATATACACCTTGGGGAACATGTTTTTAAAATATAGAAGGAGTTTATTTTTGTGTTGGAGAAGTTCTGGAGTACAAAGTGCACTGTATTTATAGAGCAGCTGGATATTGTTTTGTATGTTTTTTTTGTATTATTTTTTATAATAAAAAAATTCTAGATAATAACGAAATTATTGAGTCGGCAAAAAATCCTTCTCATAGAGTTTACATAGACATCATGGGCAGGCCCCTGAGGGTCTTTCTGTGAAATGATGGATAGGTTGGCAACTCTGATTAAACGAGAAGCAGAAGAAGAGCTGATAATCTAATTTACAGTATAAAGGCGTATTGTATGGACTAATCCAGAGCAATATATATACCTCTCTTGATACATATTGCAATAACCTCCCTTCTTGTTGGTAAGATTAATTGCACATTACCTAGACTCATTTCCTTCATATCTAAATCTGCAACATGACCATGAAACACGCCTCGAGAGTTGTTACATACACATAAAAAGAAACAAAATTGATTATTTTTGTATTTCATAATTTCATTAGGGAAATACAATCCTCTTTGTGATAATCTATTACATCCTTAATGTGGATAGTATTGGCTTGCTTTCATGCTATTAAAAGGAATTGAACGGGTGAGTGCCAGGTTAGCCGCTCTTGAAATTGTTTGATATATTTCATTTTGATTTGGTTATCCTTCACATGCAATAAGTTACTTTACAGGAACATCGCAAAACAAAATCACCAGTAATTACTTTGGCAGAAATATGTCTTGTAAGTAGTCTTCCAATGAATTCAATTGTATTTCCTAGCAAGATGCAAGATAACCCAGACTTTCTTTCATCTTCCTCTATCTTTGTAGTCAACAGCTTTCAGATCAATACTGAAATAACACATTTTAAAGTCTGGTAGCATAACCTTAAATGTTTACTTCTTTTACAAACAATAAAATATATTTATATAAACCCATGTGACTAAACAAGTGAAGTGGCCGAAAGCTTTATAGTTCTAAGTGTCCAACTAAAAACCTGTTCTATATGAATTACCATTAGCATTTCATGGGATTCTTGATGTTTTGCGTTGATTTAGGACAGACTCCTGCTATGCATCCCAATGTATTGCATTATTATTCATAATATTACCGCCGGTAAAATACAATATGTTTGAAGCTTCCTGGGTAAAAGACCTTTAATTTGCCCTTGATGGAGTGGTTTAAAATTAGAATAAAAATGTCTGCTTTTTGCCCCAGAAATGGTGCCACAGTTGTCCATTGCCGGTGACTGGTATTGGAGCTCAGCTTAATTCATTTGAAAGGTTGCATTCTGGAAATGTTACATAGATAGTAAAGGCAGGACTTGGAGATGTATGCCATGTTAGGAATAAAGGAATTAACTGAATCATAGGTAACATCATGGCAGTGAGCGTTTGGGAATGAACAATAACATAACTGTCACGGTCACAGGGTATGTAGACCCACTAGGCCGCTCTGCCGTAGCGGAGAGGCAGCTGACCAGGTCTTAGTCTATATGAAAGTCTACAGCAGTTCGTAACACTCGGGTACCTGAACTAGTCCAAATAGTGGCTGTGGCTTCAGCACGGATGGAGGTCGGTGCAGCAGGTTGCGCCAGACGTGGCGGGCAGTACAAGACGTGGCAGAAGACACTGGATGTGGCAAACGACAGCAGGTGCAGTAGGACACGACTCCAACACTAGTAGGCACAGGAACAAGAACACAGCATGGGATACAGGAACAGGTAACAGGGCACGGGTAACAACTGGAACGGGAAACACTAAGGGACCATTTGCAAGACAGACTTGGTATAAACTAACAATGGTCAGGCAAGGATCAGAAGAGCTGGGGCCTTCTTATAGACCAGGAAATCATGTGGGTTGATGATGATGATTTTCGTGTGCGCGCGCTGGCCCTTTAAGAGCAGGCACGAGCATGCGCACGCACCCTATGGGTCACAGAGGACCGGAGCGGAAGTGAGCACTGGCGTCTCCTAGGAAGGAGATGGGGACCAGCGCTCACAGATCCTTGGCTGCGGGCGTCGGGAGGGGCTTCAATATTGTAGAAAAGTAAATAAGTATCTCTTTTTGGTCACTAGATTAACTTTTAAGTACCTCAAAAATATCTTGTTGGAAATGCTGATCGGTAATTAGAAACATTCGCCAGAGCAGAGGGAGAAAGACCTCGAGTGCACAGGTGGTGAACACTGAAACCAGTACCAAAGACTTTAAGGAACACCAACGTGGAGGTGTATAGGGAGAATAAGCTGTCATGGAAGGATAACTTAACTTTAAAGGGAAACTGTCGCAAGCATTTCACCTATTAAACCAGCAATACCTGGTGGTAGTGGGTGAAAAATCATTTCTATATAACCTATAATTGTCTTCTTAGTCAGCTCTGTAGCTTTAATATTCAGTTTCTTTGTGTTCCTGTGCTGTATGCTAATGAGCTCATATCTTCATTTGAAAAGAGTCAAACCTTCATTCCTCAAGTCTGTAAAGGATTTGCCAGACACAGCTTCTGTGTGCAATCAGTCTGCACCTGCTCCTATGTCTGTGAGACTGACTCCATCTTCCACCACTCAGGATGGCAGGCTTAGGAATGGGAGAGCCTATCACAGCCTGGCCAGACGGAGCTAGCTCCCGCCCACTGTCTATTTATACCTGCCTTTCCTGTTCCTCCTTTGCCTGTGATTCTTCTATGCTTGTTTCCTGGCTTGCTGCTGCTGCTTGTACTACTCATCATCTGCTTGTTATTGACCTTGTCTTTCTGACCACTCTCCTGCTCAGCGTTTGGTACCTCGTTCTCTCCTGGTTTGACTCGGCTCGTTCACTACTCTTGTTGCGCACGGTGTCTCCGTGGGCAGCTAAGCCCCGTTTCCCTAGCTTCTGTGTACCCTTGTCTGTTCGTCTGTCTTGCACTTACTGAGCGTAGGGACCGTCGCCCAGTTACAACCCGTAGAGTGGCGGGTAGATTAGGGCTCACCTGTCTGTCTCCCTACCCTGTCATTACAAAGTCTTTCCTAGCTTACCCCGCCTCCTTACTTTTGATTGACAGATCCACACCTTCCCCCAGCACACAAAATCCTGCGCTTGTGCATTGATGTCTTTTTCTGGTGTGTGCGTACAACGGGACACCGGATTATTACGATAAAATGTGCAAAATGTTTGCAGACCGTTATTTACAGTCGGAGGAGGAGTTTAGGACAGAGGATAATGGCAATTAACTTTTTATTGCAGCGGCCAGTGAGGGATAAGTAAAGTTCAATAGGTGAAATGCTGGTGACAGGTTCCCTTTAAGGACTGGTCAAATAGGTAAGAGAAATCAGAAAAGAGCAGTAATTTGAATGGCAAGAGAGTTTGAAACAATAGAGAACAGTTAGAAGAGAAAATAAGATAATGAAATAAAGAGAAATAATTCCTAGATTTGGCATCAAAAGGTCATTGGTTTTGTGGTCTAGTCTTAACCAGACTGAAGAGGGTCAAGTAGTAAATTTGATGTGAGGAACTTGGTTAGTTATAGAGACATAATGGAAAAGAGAAATGAGGCAGAACTAGACATCAGAAAGGACTAATGTTTGAAAATATGAAGGTGTGTTGTAAGGCTAAGAGGAAAGTAACTGTGATGAAAAGAGATTGAAGAATTTGGATAGTCCTGGGACCAGAGTGGAGGAGTGAGCACAAAGTAAGTTAAAGGATTGAGGAGACAGGTAGAAGTAGAAGAGGATGATTATAGAAGATAAGGCATACCTATAAATCAATTTGTTCCCCATAAATGAGTAGTGTATGCATAGATAATAAACTTTGTAATATATCCAGTTAAAGAGAAATGTTTCTTTTTCTACTTATCAGATGCAATTTTCTTCCTATACTTGGCTACTTGAGTGTCTATAATGGTTCAGAGTCTCTGCATTCACTGAAAAATGAGGCAGAAACTAGAAAGCAAAAAGGACTAACATTGGGAAGTATGATAGCATGTTTAAAGGCTAAGAGCAAGGCATTTGTGATGAAATACAAGTTGAAGAATTTGGTTAGTGCTGGGACCAGATTGGAGAAGTGGGCACAAAGTAGGTTAAAGGATTGAGGAGACAGGTAGTAATAGAAGAGGATGATGTTAGGAGAGAGTTAAACATATCTATAATTCCATTTTTTCCCCCACATAAATCAGTAGTGTTTGCAAAGATAATAAACTTTCTAATATATCTTGTTAAAGAAAAATGTCTCTTACTCTACTTATCAGATGCCATTTTCTCCCAATACCTGGCTGCTGCAGTGTCTGCAACTCTTCAGAATCTCTGCAGTCACTGAAAAATACATGTCAACTATGAGACACAAACACATGTATATACTAGTATAGAGAGAAGATCATTGTAAATTATAAGGCTATCTCACCAGTACTTGACTGTTTAGTCTTTTCTTGTGTAATGTCCTAAACAGTCTGCTGCTGTGTGTAGTTGCAGACAGGCTGCGAGTTCTCATGTAAGAGCAGTTGAACACAATAGTGAGGCTGGGAGAACATTGGGAGCTCATCTAAGAGACTGATCAAACCCATCTGCTAGTGAATTAGAAGCAGGCACAGAACTGGGGTCTGGGGACAGAGCTCTTGAGTGTGCATGGACATCATAGCAGCTGCTCTTCACCCCTTCTGGAGCTGAGCTCATAAGAAAACCCTGACAGAGATGGAGGGTGCAGAGGGTGACAACTGCTAAAAAATGCTTCGTACTGGTGACAATGCAGTCAGAAATTATGTTATTACTCAAGTACGCACACGACCGCTTATTCTGAACACTCACCTGGATCAAAGGCTCCGTTCACATGTTCCGGATTTAACAAAGATTTTTGGGGCTAATCCTTTTTCGGATCGAACGCACATCAACTGCACATCCGTGGCACAAGTTCAAGTGTCAGGGCTTATTTAGACGAACGTGTAATACGTCCGTGCAACGCACGTGATTTTCACGCGCCTCGCACGGACCTATGTTAGTCTATGGGGCCGTTCAGACTGTTCGTGAGTTTCACGCAGGGTGTGTCCGCTGCGTAAAACTCACAACATGTCCTATATTTGTGCGTTGTTCGTGCATCACGCACCCATTGAAGTCAATGGGTGCGTGAAAATCACGCGCAGCACACGGAAGAACTTCCATGTGACGCGCGTGATTCGCGCAAGAGCAGTAAAAAGTATGAATGAAAACAGAAAAGCACCACGTGCTTTTCTGTTTACAAACATACAAACAGAGTGTCATAATGATGGCAGCTGCGCGAAAATCACGCAGCCACGCATCATACGCGTCTGACACATGGAGCTGTTAAGTACATTTTGCGCGCGCAAAACGCCGCGTTTTTGCGCGCGCAAAAAACGCAGCGTTTTTGCGCGCGCAAAACGCACACGCTCGTGTAAATCCGGCCTCAGCCTCAGATTTCTGATGTGGATCCCCTCGTTAACACATGTCTATTACACGCATATCGCAAATCCAAGATGTGTAAACACTAAGTAGCCGTTCACACAGAGTTTTTTGTCCTAATTTTTACGACGAGACCGCGTCCGAATCTGCTCCAAAAAATGTCTGAAATCCCCCCTCATTGATTTCAATGCGAGGCAGAGATGTTTTTTTTTCTTGGGCAGCTATTGGCAGCGCGCGGGAAAAAAAAAGCTGCATGTTCTTTCTTGCCGCGGTTTCCGCATTTGACCTCCCATTGAAATCTATGGGAGGCAGAAAAAATCTGTGGCGCTTGTTTCTAAACATTTGTCACTGCGTTTTTTGCCCACGGTCCTTGCATTAGATTCAATGGCTGTGAAAAGAAAACACCGCGAAAAACGCTGAAAAAAAACCACACACAATTCAAAATTTGCGTACAAATGAATTTTGAGGCTGATTTTTTTCTGCCTGCAAAAAGCTCAGTGTGAACAGGGCCTTTCAGAAATATTTTGAAGCGTACCTCCTGACAATGAAAATGTGAAAATTTCACATTGCTCCAGAACCCACATGTATAGCTATATTTTTTTAATTCACTTTGAGTTGTGTTTTTTTATGGTATTATTTTAAAGTACATGAAATGTAATAGTTCATTTGGATTAATTTTTTTCTGGAGAGGAATACAACAAAAATACTTTTGCAACAGATTCTTTTTTTCTTTTTTTATAAATTATTTTATTTTCTGTTTTCCACAACACAAACACGATGTGCAAACATCTGAAGCACAAACATCGGCTCACAGGCCAGTATAGGTTTCCACAATAAGTGCAAAAAGAACATAAACGCACATCTGACACATTAAATGAAATGGACGACCTATGCATCCTGAACCCGCAGCCATGCACAGGTCCATGAGTAGACATAGCAGAAAGAGAGAGCAAAGCAAAAGAGGAGATGAGACAGAGAGAGGAAAAGGAGGGAAGAAAACTAACAGTGCCCCCTATGCCTCGGGATTATATTCAAGTAGCCACAATGTTCCTGAACTCAACAGAAGATTGGAATCTGACCCAGTGATACCAAGTTTTGAGAAATTTAGCATGAGTCCCTCTCATGGATGCTGTGAGATCCTCCATTCTCATAATCTCCTGGATCTTGCCGAACCACATGCCAACCGATAGAGGGCAAGTTTGTCTCCACAGAGCAGGAATACACGCTCTAGCTGCGTTCACCAGGTGGCGAACCACAGAACGTCGGTACGTAGATAATGGAACCTCGCAGAGATGGAGCAGGAAAAAGGCCGGTGTGCGCTGAAGGAGGAAATCTGTGAATCTGGAGGAGATGCGCCACACCTCCAACCAGAAATCTGTCAGCAGCGGGCACTCCCAGAAGATGTGTAAAATCGTGCCCACCTGGTCTCTGCATCTCCAACACAACGGTGAGACTGCAGGGATCATTGCATGCAATCTGGAAGGCACTCTATACCATCGCGATAAGATCTTAAATCCCTTGAAATCTGCTAGCCATGGAGGATTTATGTGTCATTGTAAACAAACGATCCCTGTGTTCTGCAGTAAATGTTAGGCCCAAGTCACTCTCCCAGTTGAGCAGGTAGGAAGGTGTGGGAAGCTTGGATGGGGAAATCAGTAGGATATATAGTCTGGACAGAGGGTGACGTAACGTGCCCGTGCCTGTGCAAAGAAGCTCGAAAGGGGCACTGTCCCGAGCATATTCCGAAGGGTTAGGCAAGGACGCGAGAAAATGTCTCAATTGAGTGATCTGCCAAGAGGTAAAAGGAAGGGGGTCTGTCAGAGACGCTAACTGTGGGCCAGTCATCCAAGTCTCCCCTTGTATGAAATGAGCAGCATGTCCCTTACCTGCCCACAACCAGAGCCGGAATGGACCCCTTTCTCACAGTGGAGGGAATGCGGGATTGCCCAGGACAGGAAACAGGGGGGAGGGAGACGAGGAGATCTCTTTCCGGGGAAAGAGCCGGGACGCAACCGCCAAGGTGGTTCCAATAGTCGGGTGTGTCCGCGCCGATAGGGGGATATCTTTGCCCAACCAAGGCAGTGCCTGCAAAGGAACCGCCAGAAAGCTCTGCTCCATCGACACCCACTGTTTAACCTCCGTGTGTCTGAACCAATCCAGAATTCGTGACAGGTGTGAGGCCTGATGATAGGAGACAAAGTCCGGAAGACCAACTACGCCCTCAAACCTAGCACGGAAAAGAATGGAGCGGGCTATACGGGCTGGTTTCCCCACCCATATAAATCTATGGAGTAAGGACAGCAGATTCTTTATATATATACATATATATATATATATATATATATATATATATATATATATATATATATACACTACCGTTCAAAAGTTTAGGGTCACTTAGAAATGTCCTTATTTTTTAAAGAAAAGCACAGTTTTTTTCAATGAAGATAACATTAAATTAATCAGAAATACACTCTATACATTGTTAATGTGCTAAATGACTATTCTAGTTGCAAACGTCTGGTTTTTAATGCAATATCTACATAGGTGTATAGAGGCCCATTTCCCTCAACCATCACTCCAGTGTTCTAATGGTACATTGTGTTTGCTAACTGTGTTAGAAGGCTAACGGATGATTAGAAAACACTTGAAAACCCTTGTGCAATTATGTTAGCACCGCTGTAAATAGTTTTGCTGTTTAGAGGAGCTATAAAACTGACCTTCCTTAGAGCTAGTTGAGAATCTGGAGCATTACATTTGTGGGTTCGATTAAACTCTCAAAATGGCTAGAAAAAGAGAGCTTTCATGTGAAACTCGACAGTCTATTCTTGTTCTTAGAAATGAAGGCTATTCCATGCGAGAAATTGCCAAGAAACGGAAGATTTCCTACAATGGTGTGTACTACTCCCTTCAGAGGACAGCACACACAGGCTCTAACCAGAGTAGAAAGAGAAGTGGAATGCCCCGCTGCACAACTGAGCAACAAGACAAGTACATTAGAGTCTCTAGTTTGAGAAATAGATGCCTCACAGGTCCTCAACTGGCAGCTTCATTAAATAGTACCCGCAAAACGTCAGTGTCAACGTCTACAGTGAAGAGGCGACTCCGGGATGCTGCCCTTCAGGGCAGAGTGGCAAAGAAAAAGCCATATCTGAGACTGGCTAATAAAAGGAAAAGATTAATATTGGCAAAAGCACACAGACATTGGACAGAGGAAGATTGGAAAAAAGTGTTATGGACAGACGAATCGAAGTTTGAGGTGTTTGGATCACACAGAAGAACATTTGTGAGACGCAGAACAACTGAAAAGATGCTAGAAGAGTGCCTCACGCCATCTGTCAAGCATGGTGGAGGTAATGTGATGGTCTGGGGTTGCTTTGGTGCTGGTAAATTGGGAGATTTGTACAAGGTAAAAGGGATTTTGAATAAGGAAGGCTATCACACCATTTTGCAACGCCATGCTATACCATGTGGACAGCGCTTGATTGGAGCCAATTTCATCCTACAACAGGACTATGACCCAAAGCACACCTCCAAATTATGCAAGAACTATTTAGGGGAGAAGCAGGCTGCTGGTATTCTCTCTGTAATGGAGTTGCCAGTGCAGTCACCACATCTCAACCCCATAGAGCTGTTGTGGGAGCAGCTTGACCGTATGGTACGCAAGAAGTGCCCATCAAGGCAATCCAACTTGTGGGAGGGGCTTCTGGAAGCATGGTGTGAAATTTCTCCTGATTACCTCAGCAAATTAAGAGCTAGAATGCCAAAGGTCTGCAATGCTGCAATTGCTGCAAATGGAGCATTCTTTGACGAAAGCAAAGTTTGAAGGAGAAAATTATTATTTTAAATAAAAATCATTATTTCTAACCTTGTCAATGTCTTGACTATATTTTCTAGTCATTTTGTAACTCATTTGATAAATATAAGTGTGAGTTTTCATGGAAAACACAAAATTGTCTGGGTGACCCCAAACTTTTGAACGGTAGTGTATATATATATATATATATATATACATATATATGAGATTTACCGTGCATTGTAAGTAACACATTCAATTTGTTTTATAAAATGTTGCAATTATGGGGATATTAAAAACCTATATTTTTTATTTTTATAACTGTTATTTAATATAATCGGTTTTTAAAAAATAATTGTGTTTATTCAATTTTTATTTGTTCCACTAAAGTACTTTAATGTATAATTACTACTTTTTTTTTTCTATAATTCATTGAAATACTTGTGTATTTCAATGCATTATAGCCTATCCATATAATATGAATAAGCATCTATTAGAGCCTACCCAAAACATAACTTTTTGTCTTGCTTTAAAGGGAATGTGTTGCCAGAAAAACATGTTTTTTTTAAAAAAATTAAACATTTAGTGTGTGGGTGATTAAACATTGTTCAAATTTTTTTTATTTTTTTGCACGAGTCCAGGAAATATTATAAATTATTTCTAATTTATAATACTACCCATTTTTGGTCACTAGATGGAGCTGTTCCCAAAATTGCAGCATTGCAACGTTGGGTTAAAAGCCCTCGCTCTAGTGAGCTCTCAGCATTCCCCCCTCCTTTATCCTGGCTAGTGCCGGGATAAACGAGGGGTTTGAAAGGTTTAACCTCCTACACTGTGTGTCGCCATTTTTTGAGGTAACCCACAGTGTAGTAGGTTTACATACAGTAGTAAACACACACAAACACTAACATACATTGAAATCTCTTACCTGCTCCTGCCGCCGCGGCTCCCTCCGGCCCGTCCGCTCCCTTTGCTGCCGCTGTTCCATGTGCACAAGTCCGGAAGCCGCGACCGGAAGTAGTAATATTACTGTCCGGCCGCGACTTCCGGTCCACAGGAAAATGGCGCCGGACGGCGCCAATTTCGAATAGGACTGTGTGGGAGCGGCGCATGCGCAGTTCCCACACAGACGCCGTACACGGCAGTCAATGGGACGGGAGCCGTTCGCAGTCCCTATGGGACTGTGGCTGCCGTATTCCATGTCTGTGTGTGTCGTTAATCGACACACACAGAAATGGAACAAAAAATGGCAGCCCCCATAGGGAAGAAAAAGTGTAAAAATAAGAAACAGTAAAACACAAACACACAAATGAAAATAAACGTTTATATTAAGGCACTAACATCTTTAACATATAAAAAAATTATTTGTGATGACACTGTTCCTTTAAAGACAGTTCTTGTCTGTCTGCTAATAGATGGGAATCCTGAATGGGGAACCTTTTTCTATGAACTCAGTACACCTGAATCAAATATTTTAAAGTGTTTTTTTCTAAACCAGACAACCGCTTCAACCAAAAATGTTATTAATTTTAATTTGATTGAAACAAAATAATGCAGCGTAAAATATATCAAAGGTCAATAAAGAGATCTGTCTAATGATCTATTTATACCTAGGACTATAACTATTAACACATCCACCTACACCATCCTAGGAGGGAATTCTGTACTGTAGGAGCAGTGAGACTATGGAGCTTTCTTCCAAAGTGTTTAGAAAGGGTCAGTGATATCTTTCTTGAGTGTAACATTACAAGTTATTGGCACTAGATAACTGGAAATGGAGCATTGATCCAGGGATTTATTGTGCCACATTTAGAGTCGAAAGGGATTTTTTTCCTAACATGAAGAAAATTGACTTCTAGCCCATTGGGTTTCTTCCTCCCTGGATAAACATTGCAGGAAAATAGATGTTTTCAACCTTATTAACTATATTACAATGTATGCAGCAACCTGAGTCTATAAACCGTACATTTCAGCTTATCACAGTAATACTATATAATAAACCTTATAAAAGAACTAACATTTATTCCTTTTACAAGTGCAAATTATTTTTTAATTCATATATCGTTCTTTCTTGCATGCCTCAGTTTCATTACAATACTTTCCTAAAATACCAATGCAAAAATTCCAGCGTAAATTATGAACAATGCCAAAATTAAAAAAAACAAAGAAAAGGATATACAAAAAGTACTATATGACCCTTTACTTTGAAAGGCAGCAAAGAAATCATTAAAAAGAAATAGCTTCCAACTGCATTGGTGTAATAGAGATACTTCAGTGGATAAGGCAAAGATCTAAAGGAAAAATATACACTACTTCTATTGATAACTCAACTACGCAGATGCTGGGAACACATTAGGACTGAAGGAAAAGAACATTTGCTGTACTTTAACCATCAAGAACATAGAGAGATTGTTATTGACTATTTCTACAGAAAGTCACAGAAGGTGAGAAAAGAACGTAAGATAGGTGTGTTTATAAGAGCCTACATGAGGCACCCAATAAAATTGTTGCAACTAGTTATAAAGTACTTAGAGTATATAGGTTGCTCAAAGTAAATCTTTCAAAAAATAATCCACACGGGAAAATAAGACATACAAAAATGTCTGAGGAAGAAAAAAAAAGTAAAAAAAAGACCAATACGAAAACACTTGAAAAAGAGAAAATTACTCAAGGTGAATTAAGTACCCATTTACATGTGTCAGATTTGATACGAATTTGGGCGATGACAATCTGCATTCCTTGCATGTGAATCGGGTTTCCACAACCCTGTTCACATGCTACAGAAAATTTCTGCCTGGATTATTGTCTGTGCTGCGGAAATAAGTAGCGTGCCACTTTTTCCTCACAGAAAAGCAGAGAATTAGCTCCATTTACATAGTTGCATTTTTACATAGGTTGAAAAAAGACACAGGTCCATAAAGTTCGATCTTTCTCAATCAATTACACATTTTTCATTGCTTGATTAATTATAACCCTCAATGTCATTTGTCTGTAAATAATTATTTAGCCCCTTTTTTTAATGCTGACATTGTATCTGCCGTTATTACCTCTTTCTGTAGGGCATTTCATAGTTTGACTGCTCTAACTGTAAAGAATCTTTTTCTTTATTGATGTCAGAAAGGTCTTTCTTCTACACACAATGAATGGCCCCTTGTCCTCAGTAAAGTCCTTGGACAGATTGAATGAAAATGGGGCTAATCCTTGTGTGGTTCTGAAGTAGTTTAGGGGTCTTTTCTGGGAATTGATGCCTGTCATGACCACATGTTGCATTTTTAATTTTTATCACTATTTAGCTGTAAACCAGGGGAATGATATTGTCCCTCTCCCAGCAACCCAGAGTCCAGCCCTTCTTCACGTGGCCATGTGGCTATGATCGCCTTACGTACCCTACCTCCGCATGTTATATATTGTTGCTGTATTATAATTTTTTTTAATTTGCCCTATTCATAAGCAGGCTCTGTATACCTAGGTCTCTTCCACCGCTATTTGATCATTTGAACAGTCCCAAAAATATAGATCTATCTAGTTGATTTCTTTGCCCAGGTAGAAACCATGTAAAGAGGGGCTGGGCCCTGGGTTGCTGGGAGATGGACAACACCATTCCCCTAGTTTACAGCTCTACGCATGTGTATGCGAGCGAGACACCTATGTAGCGCTTAATCCTGTGTAGAGAGGTTATTGACTCATGCACAATGCCAACCAACGGCTGGAGTGAGGTAAAGCACGCCACCACTGGACTTTGGAGCAGATGGTTTTGGAATGGGATGCCCAACAAGCTCATATAGGTGTGAGGGTCAGGTGTCCACATACTTTTGGCCATATAGTGTATCTATCTGTAAAGTTGGAGAACCAATATATTACTACAAAATTAAATGAGTTCCTTTGGAATATAATGTTTTTATATAATTGTCTATAGCCTAAATATTATGTATTTTATAGTTCCAAATTAGCTAAAAGGTTCAGATTTCTAATTTCTTAGTCTATCTTTGACCCAGCCCCTTCTCCCTACTGCCATTTACCTCTACTCTGCTTACATGGCTTCATGCTCTTGTATAATCTTTTTTTCATACATCTTTAGTTATCTTAATTGCTCATTCAAGAAAAATTACTCTTAGAAGTGACTAATGACCCCAAGGCCTAAATTAAGCTCCCTGCCTGCTTCATCTCTCAGCAGTTATTGATACAGAAAACTATTAGACCATTATATCACTTTTTATTACTTCCAGCTATTGGCAAAGGTCAGCTGGGAACTTTTATTATCTGTCCCTGCAGCTTATTTTATTCACAAAAAAAGTAAAACAAAAAAAAAAGTAGCTTTTTCTGAGTTTGTTAGGAGTATTTACAGATTCAAGAATTTGGAAAGATCACTTATATCCAACTGTTCTTCTGGTACGTCTGCAAATGAGCCTCATCTGGTCACAGTATTAATTATTTTCTGCACCTTGACATAATAACACATCAAGTGCCTCAGGGAGGTAAGACACCGGGATCGCACAATATCTCTGGCAAGAAGACGGTTACAATACACAGCCGCACTCTCTCCACAAAAAGTGTGCCAGGGTGGGCATCATTATGGATTCAGCCTGGGACCAGACAAAGGTCTGCAGGACTATTTCTTGTAAAGCCTTGTTAGAACATACCAGTGCTATGCCCTATCAAGTGCCAGTGCATATTTCTACACACATACACAATATAGTAGCATACTTATGTATAAAGCATTAGATGCCCATAATGGGATAAAAAAGTTTTTCATCAAATACATTTTATTTAATAAAACATGTGTGCAGTAATATAACAACCAAATATTTGGTATTCCCATAACCATTACAACATGTCCTATAAATCAGGGACGGACATACCATTTGTGCAACCTGTGCAGCTGCACAGGGGTCCAGTAGGTGGGAGGGTCCAATGTCACCTTAAAGCAACTATCTTCTGTCTATTAGATTGCACGTAAATGCCTGCGCTAATGAATTTTATGGCTAAGAATTACTGATAGATTGTTTCTTTTTGCTCATCCCGCCGAAATTAAATTAATAAGAATAAAAGCTAAAATATACGTACGCAGAAATGGTATGTGTTAAAACGACAACTTTCCTGGCAAAGAACAAAACGATATTGCTGCATTGATGCAAAAATAAATTACGTTATTAGTTCCAGAATGGCAAGATCAACCCCTTCACGACGGCCATATAGTTTCAACTGCCGATACCCCATGCAGTTGCCATGTCTATAAACGTTGACAGCCTTGAACAGAGTGCTGCTTCAGTGTGTGCTGCACTTTCATGTCTGCCGGGGCTTTAAGAGCCCCGGACTACACCCCCCCCACTGTAGATAGCGCCACATACAACTCCCTGTAGATAGCGCAAAAATCCCTGCAGATAGCGCTACCTAAGCTCCCTCTAGGAGCGGAATCCCCGGCCAGCTCTTTGGCCGGGGATTCCCCTCCTAGAGGGAGCCCCTGACGTCTCTCCATCCCCGATGTAAATAGTGCCCCCCTGTAGATAGCAACCACCCCTGTAGATAGCACGACCTAAACTCCCACTAGGAGCGGAATCCCCGGTGTTAGATCGCTCTTTGCCCGGGATTCTGCTTCTAGAGAGAGCCCCTGATGTCACTGTCCAACGTCAGGGGCTCTTTCTAGGACCGGAATCCCCAGCCGACACTCTGACCGGGGATTCCACTACTGGAGAAGCCCCTGGCGCCACTATACATATATGGACCATGACGTCAGCGTCTCTTTCTTGGAGCGGAATCCCCGGTGTCACATAGCTTTGTATCGAGGATTCCGCTTCTAGAGATTGTCCCTGACATCATTGTCCATTTGGACAGTTTACGTCAGCGGCTCTCTCTAGGAGTGGAATCCCCGGTGTCAGATGGCTCTGTGCTGGGGATTCTGCTACTGGAGAAGCCCCTGGCGTCACTATCCATATATGAACAGTGATGTCAGGGACTACTCCTGGAGCGGAATCCCCAGCTACAGCGCTGCCAACACTGAGGCGGAGGATTGCGCTTTTAGAATTAGCCCCTAACGTCACTGTCCATATATGGATAGAAACATCAAGGGCTCCCTCTAAGAGCGGAATCCCGGGCCAGATGGATTAGATTCCTACAGGCAGCTACAGTGGTGCTATTTACAGGAAGGGGTGCCAATTACTGGGGGGGAGGTGGGGTGGTGCTGATGCATACAGGGGGAATGCCACTATCTACAGGGGAAGTGGTGCTATCTGCAGGGGGTGGCACTATCTACAGAGGGGATGTTGCTATCTACAGGGGGTGGTGCTATCTACAGGGGGTGGTGTTATCTACACGGGGATGGTGCAATCTGCAGGGGGAAGTACTATCTGCAGGGGGTGGCGCTATCTATAGGGGTTGCACTATGTACAGGGGGTGTGGTGCTGTCTACAGGGGGTGCTATATACAGGGGGTGTAACTATTTACATTATAGTAAGATGGATTCCACTCCTAAAGGCAGCTACAGTGGTGCTATTTACAGGAAGGGGTGCCAATTACAAGGGGGGGTGCTGATGCATACAGGGAGAGTGGCACTATCTACAGGGGAAGTGGTGCTATAAGTAGGGAGTGGCGCTATCTACATGGGGATGGAGCAATCTGCAAGAGGATGGTGCGGTCTGCAAGGGGAGGTTCTATCTGCAATGTATATATACACTGTGTATATTGTATAGTGTATATGTATATTATATATACATTACACATAATATAGAGAAATATATATATAAAAAATTACAATAAAGTGTTTAATTCACGGTTTTTTGTCTGCTCATAATAAAAATTTAAAACATGGAATTAATTAAGCTATTCTAGAAAATGAAAGTCCCATAAGTCTTGTAAAACACAAAGTAAAAATAGTTGTGATATTCAAAGCGGTTGCAAAGATATTATCGTTTGTGTTAAGTGAATATCAGAAATGGAAAATGTGACCTGGACACAGGGGCATCAATGACCCTTGGTCATGTCATGAAAGGGTTAAAAATTGATCGGTGCTAAATAATGCAGATGAAATTTACTTTGAAAATGTAATATTTTCTAGTCACTGTGGTCTTATTAGTGTCAGTGGATTGTCATTGCATTCAGAGTTCTTAAAACTTGACTTACATATAAAAAATTGCATCGAAAATAATGTGTATTAGACTATGTTCACACAAAATTCTGCCTGGAAAAATCAGTTCCGTTTTTTTTAAGTGTTTTTTGAACACATGTGTTTTTTACCGTTTTTTTTGCCGCGATTTTTGCTGCGTTTTTTTTTGCAACGTTTTTTTTAGGCTTTTTATTAAGCTATCTTTTCAATAGAAAGATGGAATAACCGCGAGCATCAAAAATCGTGGCAAAATAAAGTGTCAAAAATATGTTTCCCATTGATTTCAATGGGGTTTTTGAGGCGAAAACGCCTCAAGATAGGGCATGTCGCTTCTTTTTACTGCGAGTGTTTTTTCTGCTCGCGGTAAAAAAAACGCCTCCACCTCCCATTGAAATCAATGGGAGTCAATTTCGGCTGTTTTTTGCCGCAGCTTTTGCCGCGGTTTCCGTGGCAAAAACCGCAGACAAAAACTCTGTGTGAACAGGGCCTTAATGTAATGAGGTTGTGCGCGATGAGGATGAGCAAATATTTTAGTCTCTACTAAACCAAATTTAGCCATATAGTGGCAGCATATGTCTGGAAAAAAGAGTATCTAGGGGTATACTGTATACTAGGGGAATACCTCTGTATCATGGCATCCGATTAAACAGAATCTAACAGAAAAAACTCTGTATAACTCCATATGGAATTTGAGGCAAATGGAGGTGCAATAGGACCCCCATAGAAGTCTATGAGTGCCCTATTACTGCTTCTTATAAGTCGGAGCTGCAATAGACTCGTGTGCATAAGGCCTTAAGCTTCGTTCCTCAACCGTTTTTAAGCAGTACAGATGTGTGCTTCCATACGTACCTTTCCTCTTATCTCGACATATCCTATGATCTGGGCTGATTCTAGCCTTTCTGCTGCCTGTGGCAAAAATTTAAATGGCGCCCCCCAGTGTTTAATTGACATCCCTCTGCCTGTTCTACATCACTTGCAGCCTTTTTCAACTTTTGCAGATGCTCCGTTGCCTTGTACTCCCATGGCATGCGCAGTGCAGCGATGAAGCCGGGCACAGTACACCTCTCTGCATGGTGCGTGCCCAAGTAGTACAAGGCAATGGTGCATCCAAGAAAGTTAGAGGAGGCTGCTAGTGATGTATAACTGCCAGGGGAATGTCAATCAAGCACAGAAAAATGGGTTTGGAGACAGGACTATGTGACTCTTCAGGATAGCGGCACCGCCCCATGAACCTTTAATGAATAATTAGCCTTTTTAAAAGTTGATTTAATAGATTTTGCTGCATTTGAAAAAAACCATAGAGGGGAATGTTTGGAAATATTGTCAGGTCATGTATTGCTGCATGGTGGTGGTTCAAGGGTTTAAAACTACCTGACACGTCCCCATTAAATATACAATGCACTGAAGACAATTCCATCTGCCCTGCACAATCAAGCTGAGTACATATATAAAGTGCCAGAACCAAGCTCAGTACATAAATACACCAGAATCACTCTCAGTACATATATACAGTACCAGAATTACGCCCAGTACATATATACAGTACCAGAACCAAGCGCATTACATAAATAAAAAAACAGAACCAAGCTCAGCACATATATACAACACCATAACCAAGCTCAATACATACATACAGCACCAGAACCAAGCTCAGTACATAAATACAGTACTAGAACCAAGCTCAATATATAAATACATCCCCAGAACCAAGCTCAGTACATATATACAATACCATAACCAAGCTCAGTACATATATACAGCAACAGAACCAAGCTCAGTACATAAATACAACACCAGAACAAAGCTCAGTACAGAAATGCAACACCAGCACAAGTACAGCTTAATTTAATGCAACCCCTACAGTATAGGTTTGTACGGCATAAAACTACAGCTACCAGCATAACCCAAACAATGATAATGATATGCTGGGAGTTGCGTTTAAAAAAAACAACAAAAAAAACCAAACACCTATCACCTCACTGCAGATCATACAGTGACGGCAGTACTGATTAGAGGCAGAATAAACATTTATATTAAGTGACTCACAGGTGATGTCTTCTCAGATTCTAGTTATTCTTTTTCTATTTTCTTCCGAATCCGGTCCTGATCTTTGTGATGACTTCTCTGGCGCACAGCCCATTTCTGCAGTTTGCTGCTCAGATATCTTCAGCTTCTCACTCTTCAACATTTCTGCACCTATAAACGAAGATAAAATTCTCATGGTGCCACACACGGCCCTAAATATAATAGCGCCATGCACTGCACTGCTAATTCTAATAGCACATACACTGTGTCCCTGATCATAATAGCACCATATACTGTGTCATACACACACAGTGCCCCCTGTAGATAGTGGCCACCATAGAGCCCCCTGTAGATAGTTCCCCCATAGAGCCGCCTTATAGAGCCCCCTGTAGACAGTGCCCCACATACTGCCCCTGTAGACAGTGTCCCACACAGAGCCCCCTGTAGACAGTGCCCCACATAAAGCCCCCTGTAGGCAGTGCCCAAGATAAAGCCCCCTGTAGACAGTGGCCCACATAAAGCCCCCTGTGGACAGTGTCCCACATATATAGTGCCCCCTATAGAGATTCCTGTAGATAGTGTTCCATAGAGCCCAATGGAGATAGTTCCCCCCATAGAGCCCCTGTAGATAGTGCCCTACATAGATCCCCCTGTGGACAGTGGTCCCCATAGATCCCCCTTAGATAGTGCCCTACATATACCCCCCGCTTCTATGTCTGTGAGACTGACTCCTTCTTTCGCCACTCAGGATGGCAGGCTTAGGAGTGGGAGAGCCTATCACAGCCTGGCCAGACGGAGCTAGCTCCCGCCCTCTGTCTATTTATACCTGCCTTTCCTGTTCCTCCTTGCTTGTGATTCTTCTCGTTTGGTTTCCTGGGCCTGCTGCAGCTTCTTGAACTATTTGTCCCTGCTTCATACTGACCCTGGCTTACTGACTACTCTCCTGCTCTGCGTTTGGTACCTCGTACACTCCTGGTTTGACTCGGCTCGTTCACCACTCTTGTTGCTCACGGTGTTGCCGTGGGCAACTGCCCCATTTCCCTTAGCTTCTGTGTACCCTTGTCTGTTTGTCTGTCGTGCACTTATTGAGCGTAGGGACTGTCGCCCAGTTGTACCCCGTCACCTAGGGCGGGTCGTTGCAAGTAGGCAGGGACTGAGTGGCGGGTAGATTAGGGCTCACTTGTCTGTTTCCCTACCACCATCATTACAGTAGTAGTAGTAGTAGTAGTAGTAGTAGTAGTAGTAGTAGTAGTAGTAGAGCATTGACTTGTGTTAGCCATTAATGAAGACTGGAAAATAGAACAGGCTAAATGCTAAATTTTGAAACGCGAGCATTTTATAGACGTCTAACATTTTTTTTGAAAGCTCATATTCTACTATGTTTATAGAAAAAGTGTAACTTTTACTACAAATTAATTGAATGTAGTAAGAAATGTGATCTAATGTATCTAATATTTTATTTCAGGCATATTATAACAGATTTAAAGGGTAATAGTAAAAGTGCATTACCTTAAAGGAAAATGACATCCAAATTCTTAAAATTAAGCTGTAAGAGGTGTTTTCAGTGGTCAAGAAAATCCACTTTTCTTAGCAACATTTGATGATCTCTTGAGCCTTTGACATTGAACTTGTTTTTTTTTTTTACATTTTTTGTGCCATTCACACAAGATACTTATTAGTTCAATGCATTAATCTCTATGAGGTCATTTCATCACCTCATATTCATAATCCATAGAAAAGAGAAGGAAACGGCAAATAACAATATTTCCTTTTCTTTGCTCTTCTCTGTGTCTCCTAATCTTGTTCCTTCTATATGTGCAAGGTTCTTCTGGCTCCTTGACCTTGATCCTGCTATGACCCTACTATGTTCTTGACCACTTGTTTGGCACTACTCTGTCATTGCTACAGGTAATTACTTCAAGTAGTGATTGCTTTCAGTATCAATTCTGTAGTAGCTTTCATGTTAGGAGGATCTCAAGGGTAGTGAAGCACTCAATTGAATGCATTCCTCGTAAGCACATGACCTAGACTTCAAGGATATCTTTGCGCAATTCATATCCTTTGTGAAATTAAAGGAATTTATATTGCAGGATTACATTTCCGTTTACTCTAGTGTCAATATTGTACATCAACACAATAAAATTAAATTAAGGAAATGTTTACAAAAAAATATTCAAATTTTCCTTAGTATTTTCATCAGCATGAGGGCCTCCTAACACTGGATAAAGTAGTGTCTATAGTTTAAAACGGTTCCTCTATCACACATAATTGTAATGCAATCTACTAGATATGTCCATGTGTTTAGGGTGTGATAGTAGCATTTTTGCATTTATCCCCTTAATGACCGGGCCTGAAAAAGCCTTAATGACGAGCTCCATTTTTCAGTTTTTTCCTCTCTGCCTTTCAACATCCTTTACTTTTTTATTTTTTTTCATTGGTGACTGTATGAGGCCCTGTTTGATGCAGGAGAAATTGTATTTTTTTTTGCGCGCGGTTTGGGGGTATAAAAAAATTCACTGTGTAAGTTATGGAATTTATTTTTACGGTGTGAATATAAGAAAAGGCGATTATCGACATTGATTTTGTCATTTCTTTTTTATCCCATTCACCTTTAAAATAATTCCAGTTATTAAAATATATTTTATGCAAAATAATGCCTTTTTTTATACATTAATTTTTTTTGTTAAATTGTTTTTTTAATCCCTTTATGGGATAACTTTATTTACAACTTTTATTTTTTACTTATAATGTATTAGCATACTCCTGTACATACATTACACTGTGTCATTATGTAAGGAAAACACATAGTGTGCCCCAACAGCAGGCAAACTAAACACAAAGCCCTTTGGTTCTTTCTAGATCCCCAGGGATGTCTGTAGAGGGATTCCTCGTCTTCGATTGGGTCACCGGGTTTTCAGTGACGCGATCGAAAAGGGGAATTCTCTTTGATCATGCCATGGTCACAGACCTCGGATATCAAATGGTTAAACAGCTGGGGTTGAATTTTTTTCCGATCCTAGCTATGTTTAGGAGGCTTCTTTAAGTTGAGGAGCTTTAAAGCGTGAGTGCTCACAGGAGCGCTCATAAGCCTCTTCTACATCGTCGCCAAAAGACGTAGCTGTAGAGGAAGCACATGCACATCCAGCCGTCAAAAGATGGTGGCCGGTCGTTAAGGAGTTATTTCATTTTTTTCTGATTTGGTAGATGTACGATTTATATCTGATTTTCCTCTGTAAAGAAAATTAGCTCAATGAAGCTTTTAACATGTGCTCAAAGATGATGTCAGAATAATATATCGCACAGACACCTCATCTGTTTCTCTCCTGATTGGTTGAAATTACTGTTAATCCATCACGATCAAGCATAGAAGAAATCTTTCACCTTTGCAGTTACAAAACTGGGACATGGCAGAATAAACATGTCATTCCTGACTTAGGAATTCTAGCAATTCTGAAATTAGATAGATAGCTCTTCCCGTCTTGATTACTGTAAAGGGAAAGATTACAAGTTAGAGAAATAATTTTGTGCTATTTCAGATCTGTATGAAAAACAAAAGCATTCTTAATTGTACGTCTATCACAAGAGATTTTCTGGTTACAGATACGGAGATTAATCTACATATGTGTCCACCCTGAACTTTTCTTGAATTGGGTTAAGTTGTACAATTTGTCATGATACTAATTCAATACAATCTCATGACATCCAGTGAAAAAAAGTATACGTTAAACATATACTTTTATTAACATAGGAGTCTATGGCCTATGGATGGTATCCATCAGAGATTCATCACAGCTATCCAGCAAAAAACTTATACATTAAATGTAAACGTTATCTAACATGTAAGTCTAGGGGTGATGGATGCTGACAGATGACAACTGTTGAAGGCATCTGTCGGAGGTATACATTTTTTCACGTATTTTTTTAACATCTTGCACCATACATCTTGGGATATATTTAAGGAAAGACACTTCTGTCTCAAAAGGTGCCAAAATTCTGCAGCAAATTGCATTTAAAAAAAGTATATAATGGGTACCACATTTATTATGTAGACACAGTTTTCACATGTATTGCAAGTAGGAATTGTATAGAAAAATGGGCATGGCTACGGAAAGTCGTACAATGGACTAAAGTGATTAAAGATATGTGCCATGTCAAGTGAAAAACAAAACCACTGGTGGATATGTAACCATGAGGTAAACAAAGGATTAAATACGAGTCTAACATGTCTAGGAAGTTGCACTAAATATATTATGCCTTATGTGCCATTTTGATAAATTTCCATGTCTGGTCCCCTGCCCTCTTTTTTTGACTTGGCTTGGGGTATAACTTCAGATGAGGGGTCACATATTAAAGATAAAAATAGGGCCCCTTGTGCAGGTTTTGCAACCACAACCTATAACCTCCTGATGCAGAAGGACTTGGTGTATCTCCTTTCTATGATCCTTGAGCTAATTCCTCACATCCTTGTTTGCTAACATGGTAGGTCCTGGGAGAATTTATCATCAACCATTAAATTAAAGGATGTAGCCAATCTGGACTGGCCATCCCACTCCACAGAGGCTCCATAGCAGCTGCATGGTTTGCCTCTATGGTACATGGCGATCAGGGCCGGCCTTAGGAGTATGTGACCTGTGCCATTGGACAGGGCGCATCACTCCAGCAGGTGGAAGGGTGCGCTGCACTGGCTCCTTTCCCCTGCTTGTTTCAGAAGCGCTTCTTTACTCAGTGGCTTAGCTACCGCTTTAGCAGCCGTAGCGGCTGCAAGCGGACAGCAGGTGTGAGGGCGCCCGTGCCGCCCATCGGGATGCGCCCCCACATGGTGGTGCCGCCGCTAGCAACCGCTACAGCGGTAGCGACGCCACTATAGCAGAGCAGGGAGGTATCTTCCTGCGCTGCTATCTACTAGCAGCCACTGTAGCTCCCTGAAGGAGCGGAATCCCCCTGTGCCCGGGGATTCTGCTCCTGGATGGAGCACTTGATATCTTTGTCCATACATGGACAGTGACATCAGGGACAACTCCTGAAGCGGAATTCCCATCCACAGCGTTGTCGACTCTGTGACCCGCGATTCCACTCCAGGAGAAGCCCTTGACGTCACTGTCCATAAATGGACAGAGACGTCATGGGGCTTCTCCTGAAGTGGAATCCCCGATGCTGCGACCGGGGATTCCACTCTAGGAGAAGCCAGTGACGCCACTGTCCATAAATGGACACAGATGATAGGGGTTTCTCCTGGAGGGGAATACCCTGTCACAGCATCGGCAACGCTGTGGACGGGGATTCCACTTCAGGAGTTGCCCCTGATGTCACTGTCCATATATGGACAGAGAAATCAAGCGGAGCGCTGCAGGAGTGGAATCCCCGGCCACAGGGGGATTCCGCCTCTTCAGGGAGCTACACTGGCGCTACCTACAGGAAGGGGGGTGCTACCTACAAGGGGGCTGTGCGCTATGTGGCACTACCTACAAGGGGGGCTTTATGGCACTACCTACAAGGGTGCTGTGTGGCACTACCTACCAGGTGGCTGTGTGGCACTACCTACAAAGGGGCTGTGTGGCACTACCTACCAGAGGCTGTTAGGAGAAAGAAAACACAGCGCCACATAGTGTAGATTACCCGGGCAATAGAGGTACAATATCCAAAAATCCAAATAGGTGCTCACCTAGGATAAGAGGATAACGGACAGTTGAGAGAATAGTAGCTGCTGCTGCCAGGACTCAGTGCCGGTGTTCCAAGGAAAACCGCAGAAGATATGCTGATATACAGAAAAAAGGAGTCTCCAAGGCGCTGCTGCACTAGGAAGGTAATAGGCATAAACGATATGTAATATTCAAGCGATTTATTGAAAACAAGGCTACGCGTTTCAATGCCGCACCGGCATCTTCATCAGGCCATAAAAAAAGCAAATCAATTTAAATACACGCTGAACACTGAAAAAACCCGCCAATGTGACCGGGGTCAAAGTGCTCAGATGACGTCACAAATAAAAAGGAATGCAACCATTCACACGAGGCAGTAGATCGTATAATCAGCGATCAGGACCTTGGACAGCAGCATTGCAAACCATACGCAACTGAATCAGAGGAAACACATAGCAAAAAGAACAGCAATGGTACATAGTGCAGAAATTTGCAAATGGATATTAAATATTTGAATATTATTAAAATACTCTGTTTAGGTCGGAGCAATATAAATAAGAAAAATAAATAAAAGAAATGATCCAAATATACAAGAAAATATATATATATATATATATATATACGGCAGTAAAATTACTTGAAAATAGAAGCATCCAAAGGGATGTTAAAACGACTGTATCTAAATCGAGGTAGAAGAAACAGAATCATATTAGCAGATTAATTTTAGAAACATCTAAACGTATGCTGAAAGTAATAACATCCAAAAGTGACATCCATATGGATGCTAAAATGACAGCGCACGTATGAACAGAAAGACGGGCATCGATTGAATATGTACTTAAAAAGGGATAACACAATATAATACAATAAGATACCATTATGAAAAAATAATAAACAATTATGGAATATAATTATATAGGTGTAATACAATAGGTGTAATCCCTTTGGATGCTTCTATTTTCAAGTAATTTTACTGCCGTATATATATATATATATATATATATATATATATATATATATATATATATATATATATATATATTTTATTTTTTTTCTTGTATATTTGGATCATTTCTTTTATTTATTTTTCTTATTTATATTGCTCCGACCTAAACAGAGTATTTTAATAATATTCAAATATTTAATATCCATTTGCAAATTTCTGCACTATGTACCATTGCTGTTCTTTTTGCTATGTGTTTCCTCTGATTCAGTTGCGTATGATTTGCAATGCTGCTGTCCAAGGTCCTGATCGCTGATTATACGATCTACTGCCTCGTGTGAATGGTTGCATTCCTTTTTATTTGTGACGTCATCTGAGCACTTTGACCCCGGTCACATTGGCGGGTTTTTTCAGTGTTCAGCGTGTATTTAAACTGTGCAGTTGATTTGCTTTTTTTATGGCCTGATGAAGATGCCGGTGCGGCATTGAAACGCGTAGCCTTGTTTTCAATAAATCGCTTGAATATTACATATAGTTTATGCCTATTACCTTCCTAGTGCAGCAGCGCCTTGGAGACTCCTTTTTCTGTATATCAGCATACCAGAGGCTGTGTGGCACTACCTACAGGGTGCTGTGTGGCACTACCTACAAGGGGGCTGTGTGGCACTACCTACAGGGGCTGTGTGTCACTACCTACAAGGGGCTGTGTGGCACTACGTACAAGGGGGCTGTGTGGCACTACCTACAAGGGGGTGTGTGGCACTACCTACTAGGGGGTGTGTGGCACTACCTAAAAGGGGTGTGTGGCACTACCTACAAGGGGGCTGTGTGGCACTACCTACCAGTGCTTGTTTTTAGCCATTTTCTGTCTTTCTCAAAAACAATTTTGGGTAGGGGTGCCCTGAGGAAATGTTATTTTTCCAGTGGTGCTTCGAGTCCAAAAAGGTTGGGAAACTTTGTACTAGACTACAGGATCCCGTCGTGGAGCAGCTCAGTTTGTCGTGGGAACAGGGCCTAGGTGAGTAAAAAAAAAATTATGTTTGGGGGCACTGTCTACAAGTGGGAGGTGGGGGCACAATTAGAGGACAAAATACTGTGTCCTTGAAGGGATTACAATATATTATATTATCAAATATTATTATTATACTGTATGAGGGGCATTAAAGGGGCATTAGACTGTGTGGGGGCACTATATAGAGCATTATACTATGGGAGGCATTATACTTTTTTATGGGCCATTTTTTTTATGATGGGGTGGGGCGCAGAAAGATAATTTTGCACAGGGCGCCATTTATGCTAAGGCCGGCCCTGTTGACAATGACCTGTCATACTTGTGGTGACGTGTCATCCATACTGACAATACTATGACATGGTGACTTCAGTAATGAGGAGAAAGTAGCTAGCTTCCCCTCCTGAAAGAACTTCAATACAAATGAATCTACTTTTAGAAAGACGTGAGAGTTTTCTAGCAATTTTATAAAATACATAGATGGGCATTTCATTTTTAGAAACTTGTCACAGACCACGGTTCTGAAAGTGGTCATCTCAAGCTTTTCCATTGAAGCATTTCCAAAAATGAAAATTACAACTTGCACCTGCGTATTCTTACAGAAAAATGATGGTGTTTTTATACAAATTAGGCACTGCATGTCCTTACTCCTCCGACTCATAAAGGGCTCTTATTACTATTCGCTGCCAATGTACAGATGCAGCTATTGGTACACGTATGCAATACCAGCAGAAGCTATTTATGAGATGAAAACTTGGGAGAAAGCAATATATATATATATATATATATATATATATATATATATATATATATCTGAACAACACAATAAGGTTTCTTATACGGCCTCTCTCTCTTCTTGTCATCTTGGCTCATTTCAGTTTGTTTAATTATCGACATTTGTCCCCAGTTTATTTAATATTTCCATGGTTTAACTTCGCTTCTTAGCTGTCTGCAAGCATACATTATCCTCATTTACTCTGATTTTGTACCTTCCAGCTGCTTCTGCTGTCTCTTTATACAGCTAATTCCACGCAGACTAGATAGAGTTTGGCTTCTGCCCTTAACACTTCTAAGAAACAGTTCCTACTAAAGTGGCTAATGATTTCA
The DNA here is from genome assembly GCF_050947455.1 of Rhinoderma darwinii. Classification (NCBI taxonomy): domain Eukaryota; kingdom Metazoa; phylum Chordata; class Amphibia; order Anura; family Rhinodermatidae; genus Rhinoderma; species Rhinoderma darwinii. Next base: position 377,424,518 of record NC_134690.1, read on the forward strand.
TTAGAGTTAATACATGGGCCATTACTTCTTATTAATTCTCATTGACCTATTGCATCTGCAGCCTTTGCAAAACCCATCAGACATTGTGATACAAATATCTTTTTTATTTTTGGGTGGGAATGTTGTTTTTTTATATATACTTCGTGTGCGCCGCCCGAGTCCCGTCAGTGATCCAAGGAAAGATAGAACATGTTATATCTTTCCTCGGATCGGAGAATCGGGTCAGTTTTCACGGACCCGATTCACCCGCTAAAGTGAATGGGTCCGTGAAGACTATCAAGTGCCACTCAGGTGCCGTTAAAACCGGCCCGAGTGGTACAACGGTCGTGTGCATGAGGGGTAAGATAAGGTTCACGGAAAGTCTGGACATTACATTCAGTGGGAGCATTTAAAAGAGTCCACTATAGGTATAAAGGTGTGCACCAGACGAATGCAATTGTATGCCAGACTATGCCAGTATGCAGAGGTCTGCCATTGACGTTCCCTATAAAAGGTGAATACTGAGAAATATGTAGATAATTGTATTGAACAGAGTAGCCAACTATCCTTTCCAGTATTGTTGAAACAAAAGGTATACCAGCCAAATGTATACCAAAAGGATGCTCCCTTGACATACATTAGACTAATGATAGACTATGACAGGGATCAGCAACCATTGGCACTCCAGCTGTTGTGAATCTACAAATGCCAGCAAGCCCTGACAGCTTGCACCTGTCAGGGCATGCTGAGAGTTTTAGTTTTACAACAGCTGGAGAGCTGAAGGCTGCTGATCCCTGCCCTACAGGCCCATTAGTGCTAGCCTCATTACCAAATAAGTGCTCACCACACTGCCCTATAAATGCCATCTATACTGACTCATAAGTGCCTGCTAAATAGCCCCCACAAATACTAGCTATATTGACCCCATAACAGCCAACTACTTTACTTTCCTCATACCAGTCCCACCAATCACTGGCTAAAAGAGAGGGATAGCGTCAGGTTTCTGCAGGTCCAATATTAGATCCAATCTCCTGAAGCTCTTAGATTTTCTGTACAGTTACCGGTGTAAATTTCCTTTAATCCAGCATCTGTTAATCTTCAAATATAACTGTACAGGGAAAATCACAAATGTTAATTTCGATCTTGAATTATCTGGGCCTTAAGATGTTGGTCCAAGGGGTAGCAGGCAATGATTTTTTTTTTTCTGAGACTTTGTTAAGGACTCATACTACGGCTGTAAGAAACATTCATTTTAATGGGCAGCATAGGATAGGAGTGGGCTAGTTCTACTAGGTCTAACAGTGACTAGTAATGTCCATTTATTCCAATGGGATGTATTCCATGTACAACCTAATCTCTTATTCTTGGGATTGGTGGAGCTGCCCGTTCTTTCCAATGATCAATGTTGTTTGTCCTTTTCTATCAATTGGTCATAAAGTATTATGTATTTGGGTTCAAACACAGTGGTTTGTACTTGTAGTTTCTCTTTCTGTCTTGCAACCTGCTGCAAACTCTAAATGTAAACCTAACCTATTGCTTACTTTTGTGTTTGTATCCTTCTCTTTTTTTAGATCTCTTCACTTTATGATCTTATTCTAAGACTCATATAAAATATTTTATTATCATTATTTACCAGTTTTCTTGGCAGTTATGCAGTAGGACTCTACAGGGTTTGGGGGCTATTTATATTTACAAAAGACCACCTGCTACCAGGACTTTGATCTTCTTCCAGACCAGTTACTTTGTTTTGCATTCATACCTATGGGATGAATTACTGGCTGAGTACACTATAACAGCTGTGATGTGTGAATATGCTGCTTGTATGGTTGATGAAATGTATATATATACACTACCGTTCAAAAGTTTGGGGTCACCCAGACAATTTTGTGTTTTCCATGAAAACTCACACTTATATTTATCAAATAAGTTGCAAAATGACTAGAAAATATAGTCAAGACATTGACAAAGTTAGAAATAATGATTTTTATTTGAAATAATAATTTTCTCCTTCAAACTTTGCTTTCGTCAAAGAATGCTCCATTTGCAGCAATTACAGCATTGCAGACCTTTGGCATTCTAGCTGTTAATTTGCTGAGGTAATCGGGAGAAATTTCACCCCATGCTTCCAGAAGCCCCTCCCACAAGTTGGATTGGCTTGATGGGCACTTCATGCGTACCATACAGTCAAGATGCTCCCACAACTGCTCTATGGGGATGAGATCTGGTGACTGCGCTGGCCACTCCATTACAGATAGAACACCAGCTGCCTGCTTCTTCCCTAAATAGTTCTTGCATAATTTGGAGGTGTGCTTTGGGTCATTGTCCTGTTGTAGGATGAAATTGGCTCCAATCAAGCGCTGTCCACAGGGTATGGCATGGCGTTGCAAAATGGAGTGATAGCCTTCCTTATTCAAAATCCCTTTTACCATGTACAAATCTCCCACGTTACCAGCACCAAAGCAACCCCAGACCATCACATTACCTCCACCATGCTTGTCAGGCACTCTTCCAGCATCTTTTCAGTTGTTCTGCGTCTCACAAATGTTCTTCTGTGTGATCCAAACACCTCAAACTTCGATTCGTCTGTCCATAACACTTTTTTCCAATCTTCCTCTGTCCAATGTCTGTGTGCTTTTGCCCATATTAATCTTTTCCTTTTATTAGCCATTCTCAGATATGGCTTTTTCTTTGCCACTCTGCCCTGAAGGCCAGCATCCCGGAGTCGCCTCTCACTGTAGACGTTGACACTGGCGTTTTGCGTGTACTATTTAATAAAGCTGCCAGTTGAGGACCTGTGAGGCGTCTATTTCTCAAACTAGAGACTCTAATGTACGTGTCTTGTTGCTCAGTTGTGCAGCGGGGCCTCCCACTTCTCTTTCTACTCTGGTTAGAGCCTGTTTGTGCTGTTCTCTGAATGGAGTAGTACAAACCATTGTAGGAAATCTTCAGTTTCTTGGCAATTTCTCGCATGGAATAGCCTTAATTTCTAAGAACAAGAATAGACTGTCGAGTTTCACATGAAAGCTCTCTTTTTCTAGCCATTTTGAGAGTTTAATCGAACCCACAACTGTAATGCTCCAGATTCTCAACTAGCTCAAAGGAAGGTCAGTTTTATAGATCCTCTAAACAGCAAAACTGTTTACAGCGGTGCTAACATAATTGCACAAGGGTTTTCAAGTGTTTTCTAATCATCCATTAGCCTTCTAACACAGTTAGCAAACACAATGTACCATTAGAACACTGGAGTGATGGTTGCTGGAAATGGGCCTCTATACACCTATGTAGATATTGCATTATAAACCAGACGTTTGCAGCTAGAATAGTCATTTAGCACATTAACAATGTATAGAGTGTATTTCTGATTAATTTAATGTTATCTTCATTGAAAAAAACCTGAGCTTTTATTTAAAAAATAAGGAAATTTCTAAGTGACCCTAGATTTTTGAACGGTAGTGTGTATGTATATATATATATATATATATATATATATATATATATATATGCAGCAATAGTGTAAAATATTGTTACTTTCTGGTAATTTTTAACTTATCTTTATAAGTTATTAAAACAAAATTACAATATTTATTTGTATTTAGTATATTTTTCTATTTAGTTTGAAAGAATTTCATGTCTTTATCTTCATCCCTTCTACTGTTTCTATCAAAAATCTTCTGGTTGCCCCTGGAAACAGACAACAGTTTATTTCTACGTTGCTGTCAGACATGTGATCTCACAGCTTAGGTCTAACCGTGTGACTGTCATTTCAGCGCTGTAATAATATGGCACAAAAACTGCACAAAGGAAGTAAACAAAGTACTGTACAGTAAGCTTCCCATGAACCGGAATTAACATAAGATTATGTTACTTGTAAAGTCTGGGATCCTCCAGAAAGGCAGTAAAAATATTAATTGAAAAGTTAAATAGGACGTGCTAGTTAAATGTTAAGTTAGAACATTAACTTGAAATATATTAGAATGACTTTGTTTCTTAATTAGAGGAGTCTCATAACTGATTATCTCCACTCAGTTTTTTAGTTCTCACCTACTTCCAGATTATCATGCCTCTCTATATCAGAAACAAGTGCTCAATTATCAGAATTTTTGTATTATCAGATGTCAGATTAAAAGAGTTTTATTCTGGGGCATTTTCTCTAAGAACTTTGTGTCGTTCCTCTAATATTCCTCCTAAAAGCTGTTTTCATCATTTCACAACCGTGCATTACCATTCTCCTTGTCAATAGAGTGTTCCTGCACAGTCTGATATTGTCAAGACTGATGGGACAGTATCAGAGTGTGTAGGGACATACCCTATTAACAATGGAAGTGGTAAAATTTAATTTATTAATACATTTCCCAGGATAATAATATTGTAATGATATAACACAGAGTTCCAAGAAAAGATGCTTTAGAATTATTATTTTATAGGGAATATAAATGTTTTCTGAAATAGACGTGTCAGGAGTGCCGACGGGTTTTCTAAACTGAACCATACAGCAGAGCTGCCAGGTCCTCTTTACTGCATCAAACAGGGGAGCTGACAGGTCCTCTATACTGAATCCTACAGGGAGCTGACAGCTTCTCTTTATCACACAACACAGGGGTGCTGACATGTCCTCTTTACTGTACCATGCAAAAACCATAATGGTGCTATTTACTACACCATGCGGGAGAGCTCACAGGTAGAAGAGCCATATAGAAGAGCTGGCATGTCTTTTTTAATGCACCATATAGGAGAGCTTACAGTTCTTTACTGCATCATATAGAAGAGCTGGCATGTCTTTTTTAATGCACCATATAGGAGTGCTTACAGTTCTTCTTTACTGCATCATATAGGAGAGCTGACAAGTCCTCTTTACTGCACCATACAGGGGAGCCAACAGCTCCTCTTTACTGAACCACACAGGAGAGCTGACAGCTCCTCTTTTCTACACCACAGAGGAGAGCTGCCATGTTTTCTTTACTGCACCATACAGGAATGCTGACAGCTCCTCTTTATTACCAAAAAACAGAAGAGCTAATATATCCTCTTTACTGAACCATACAGGAGAGCTGTCAGGTTTTCCTTACTGCGTCATACAGAAGAGCTGGCAGATTCTCCTAACTGCACCATACAGAGTAGCAGACAGGTCCTATTTACTGCACCATACAGGGGAGCTCACAAGTCCTCTTTAATATACCATACAGAAGAGCTGATATGTTCTCTTTACTGCACGATACAGTAGAGATTACAGCTCCCATTTACCGCATTACATAGGAGAGCTTACATGTCCTCTTTACTGCACCACATATGAGCGCTAACAGCTCCTCTTTACTGCCCCATACAGAAGAAATGTCAGGTCCTCTTCACTGCCTTATACAGGATGGCTGACAGGTTCTCTTTACCATACAGAACAGCTGACAGGTCCTTTTACTGCACCATACCGGAGCAAACAAGGGATCTGACAGATCCTTTTTACTGCACCATACAGGAAGGCTGCCAAGTCCTTTTATTGCACCATACCGGAGAGCAGGCAGGTTGTCTTTACTGCACCATAAAGGAGAGCAGTCAGGTCCTTTTACTGCACCATACAGAGAGCTGACAGATCCTCTTTACTGCACCATACAGGATAGCTCACGGGTCCTTTTACTGCACGATACAGAGAGCTGACAGATCCTCTTTACTGCGCCATACAGGCAGGGCTGGCCTTAGGGGTGTGCGACCTGTGCCATTGCACAAGGTGCACCACTCCAGCAGGTGGAATGGGGCGCTGCGCTGGCTCCCTTCCCTTGCTTATTTTAGAAGCGCCCGGCCAAGGCGACTCAGCAGCTGGTTTTCTGTGGCTACCGCTGTTACGGCAACTTCATAGCAATCAAAGTCAGTAGGGTTGGAGAAAGGGGTTTCCCAACTCTAGGATAGGCTATTAATGTTTGATCGGTATGGATCTGACTCTCGAGATTCCTGCTGATGAGAAGGATGAAGGCATCGTGGTTTACAAAGGCACAGAAGCTCATCTGGATAGACATTGTGCCTTATGCTGCGCTCTTATTAGCAGGCACAGCCACCTGTATGGATGAGCTACTGTGCGGTGTCTGCAGATTTTGTAACTACAGTATAATTTCTATAACACACAGTTCAGAGGATATTGTGGTTCCTCCACCGATCAATCATTGATAGTGGTCCTCAATGTTTCAGACCTAGAAAGTCCTTTTCATTGTTTTAAAAAAGGACTGCCTGGTTTTCAGATTTTCTTTTATTATATGGGTGTGGAGGCAAAACACTGTTTGCAACGAGGAAACAACAATGTTAATGCTTATTATCAAAGTACACAAAGCCTAACGAAATCAATAGAAATCTATGGTGTCCATTCTTTTCAAGATCTACTCTAAGTCTAAGGGTCCTCTTACACGGTCTAACATGGGCCTTGCAAACAAGCTCCAATCAACGATACAGCTCGTTGATCGCCGCTCCTTTGCTCCTTTCACAAGGAGCTAGTATGAGGACGAGTGCTCGTTACTACAATCGTTCGTCCCCATCCATTTCTACCATGTCGGCAGCACTTCTCCCTGTTTACACAGGGAATGTGCTGCCGATAACGATAAGGAAAATAAGCGTTTGCTCGTTCAACGGCTGATCGTTGCCCTGTTTACACAATTATCAGGAGCGAGTGTTCTGTGAACGCTCATTTGCCTGATAATTGGCCGGTGTAAAAGGGTCCTTAGTCTTAGATAAGGGCTGGGTTGTAAGCATGTGGGGCTACTCTTTATAAAAATTTGCATTGCTTAACAGGCCAACCAATTCTTTGGACTGGAATCGACTGAAGTTTAGAGCTAAATCTCAGGAACCAAATACAACATAAATAAAGTTTAGGGCTGGACTGTATATCTGGCAAGCCCAACAGAAAGTCAGTACATAGAGTACTCATTTACATTACAACAAGGTGGTGTGAATTTAAACTTAGAAACTAAATCACCAGTGAAAAATAGACTATAATGTCATTGCCACACTTATGGGGCTGTAGTTGTCAGTTAATAGTTTCTTATGTACTGTACTTAGTTATAAGTCACTGAGTAACTGGAAAACACTGATGACATGTTGTAAAATCATGATGAGCTGTGCCAAATGACAAACTCAACTCTGCTTAATCAATATACTGAATCAATTGAATTTCTTTTTTTCACGTATGAAAGTTATCTGATGACATACTGGCACATAGACGATTGGCACCAAAGTAGGTATCAGGTTTTCACTTGATGAAATTGATAAAACCCTGTCTGCCAGCAGTCTCCGCTAGGAGAGCTTATCGTATGTGGATCTGTACAGCTCCCATTGATTCAATAATAATTCTGTTTTCAATAAGCTCCCTCTACTGGTGGTTGCAGGTAGTCAGAATTTTATCATTCAACTCTATAGGAGATTTGGTGCTCTGTATCAGAAAAATAGAGACCTACAAAGATATATTATATGTTTATTAACACAGGATATTGTAACTAATAATAACATTATTTTCAAAGACAGAGTTACGCTTTAAAGAATGAAGATGTTTTATCCTATACTCAGTTTTAGTCTTATGCCATTGTGGTATCATGGTGGTTGATGTTGACAACCCTTCTTTTTTTTAATCTCACATGGTGTTTGGGCTTGAGATTCCTGCATTTACTAAAAGAATCAATACATTTCTCCATTAAGTACATTTTTTAATTGTTATTCTCTTTATAATGTTAGATGGGAAGAACTATTATCGAGTCTTCTGAGTCTTACTGCTTGAGATTTTACTTTGATGACTTGTGTACTGGGCATTTTATAATCTAGTCTTCATTCACAGATGATATGGAAACTGCTCAGATGAATTTAATTGTTTGACAGACACATTAACTAGTGACTCTTCATGCTGTGTTGGTCATATTTGCTGACCTTTTTACTGTCCATTAGGGGGGATTCACACGAGCGTGTATTCGGTCCGTGCGGGCCGCGTGGTTTTCACGCGGCACGCATGGACCAATACAAGTCTATGGGGCAGTACAGACAGTCCGTGCTTTTTGCGCAGCGTTTGTCTGCTGCGCAAAAAGCGCGACAGGTTCAATAACTCTGCGTATTTCGCGCATCACGCACCCATTGAAGTCAATGGGTGCGTGAAAATCACGCGCACCACACGGAAGCACTTCCGTGGGACGAGCGTGATTCGCGCAACAGCAGTGAAAAGGATGAATGAAAACCGAAAAGCACCACGTGCTTTTCTGTTTCCGAACATCCAAACGGAGTGTCTTTGCTATGAGCGAAGCCGGACAAGCGTACCGAACTTCACCGGGTTCGGCCAAACTCGTTTTGGCCGATCCCGGCAAAAAAATTATCGGTACGCGACGTCAGGAGATAGTCACTGTCCATGGTGCTGAAAGAGTTAAACTGTTTCAGCACCATGGACAGTGACTTGCGATCCCAAAATACATTAACCTGTAAAAAAACCCGAAGTTCTAACTTACCGATTACTCCTGTCTCCTTCCTGCAGTCCGACCTCCCGGGATGACACTTCAGTTCAAGTGACAGCTCCAGCCAATCACAGGCCAAGCACAGGCTGCAGCCAATCACAGGCTGCAGCGGTCACTTGGACTGCTGCGTCATCCAGGGAGGTGGGGCCCGATGTCAAGAGAGGCGCGTCACCAAGGACGCGTCACCAAGGACGCGTCACCAAGGCAACGGCCGGGAAGTTCTCGGTAAGTAGGAACTTTATCTTTTTTTTTTTACAGGTTTTTCGCTGTTGTGTTCGGCATTCACTGTCGAGGGTGCTGAAAGATTTAGCTCTTTCAGCACCTTGGACAGTGACGGGCGTTGACAAGCCTCATCTCTATGATGCCGGCTGCGCGAAAATCACGCAGCCGCGCATCAGACACGCATGACACACGCAGCTGTCAAATGGTTTTTGCGCTTGCAAAACCCTGCGTTGTTTGCGCGCGCAAAAACGCAACGTTTGTGTGAATCTGCCCTTATAGCTACAGGTCTTTGTAAAATATACTTTATTTGGGGCCACAACTCAATCATATTTTCAAAAATAATGTAAAAAACATTAATTTGCTCATTTAATTTACATTTTTCAAGACTGAAAAAAAACCGATGACTCTTACTATAAGGTCAAGGTCACAGAGGACATTATTTATTTTTTTATAATTGTTTGGACTATTGTATTTTACGCCAATAACCAGGAGATTATTGTGAATCAAGTTTCTGAATTTCTCATTCACATACATCATTTGCTGTCATTTTAGCATGTTGCATTATTTTTCACTACGTGCTCTAGATGTAATGTAAAGAAATGTAAATACTGTACTAGTTTCACATGGCTTTATTACGGATTAATGCCCTACAGATCCATAATACAACAGCAACACCCTGAAATAGGCCCATACTGTTCTTAGAGGTTCTATAGTGTTTCATGGATTCTGTATGATCTATGAGAGAAAAAAATGATATTTCGTATTATGTAGGCATTGCTTCTAGGGGAGAATATGGTGCCTTTGTGAAGACATCATAGGGCAGCACACATAGTGACTATGCATCTGCAGTACAGATCTGAAGGGTCTGTGTGGGTTGCTGTATAGGCTCCCGTATTGCAGCCTTGCTGTGTGTGATCCCTTAAAGTGGTTATACAATTAAAAAAAAAACATTTTCAAATATCCTACTTGAGTATTAAAGGAGTCTATTAAGGCATATGAATATATGAATGTCATAGAAAGCAGACCCTATGGTCTCTTTCAAAAGGCAGAATTTTGGTCAGAAATTTACGGACGTCATTCGGGCGTTTTAGCCTCGAATTACGTCCGAAAATACGGCTCCAATGCGCCGGCAAACATCTGCCTATTCATTTGAATGGGCTTTATGATGTTCTGTGCCGACGGTCATTGTTTTTACGCGCCGCTGTCAAAAGACGGAGCGTAAAAATGACGCCAGCGTCAAAGAAGTGCCTGTGACTTCTTGGGACGTAATTGGAGCCGTTTTCAATTGACTCCATAGAAAAACAGCTCCAATTACGCCCGTAGTGGACGCAGCGAAAAACGCCTGCCACATGCCATTACGTCTGAAATTCCGGAGCTGTTTTCTCCTGAAAACAGCTCCGTAATTCCAGCCGTAATGGACGCTGCCGTGTGAACATACCCTTAGTGTTTATAAATCAAAACTGGAAGAAAAGATTTGCACCTCTTCCGTGTTTTGAACCAACTCCTAGTTCTGGTTTAAAAATACGGATACAAAATACTAACCGAAATGCTCTGTGTGAAAGAGACCTATGAGTCAGAACCATACAGGCAAGTTCCAAGCAGATTTGAGCCATCCATGTATGACATTGATGTCCATTTGCCTGAATGGCCACCATGTAATACTACATAATGTCTGGCTGGCAACGGATTCCTCCTGGCAAAATCAGTTGTTTGCTGGGGTGTCAGAAGTCATTTGTAGGAAGACAAGAGGGAAGTCTGTTGTTTAGGTAATAATCTGTCAGCAAGAGTGGAGCGTGGTTACAAAAAGGACTAAAGGGCTCGTCACAGCAATGCATTATATGAGTGGCCCATTGATTTCAATGGGTGCTTTTTTTCTCCTGTGGTGTGGGGAATGGAAATTGAACAAATTGTTGTAAATCCTCAGAAATCAAAGGAAGGAAATGTAACCATTGGATCACTATACGTCAGGGATCTGATATAAGTACTATTTTGTTTAATGTATTTCTTAGTCTCTGTTCACATCTGCGTTAGGGTTTTCAATTGTTTTGCTCTGTCATAGGAACATAATAATGAAAAACCAGAGCCCTGGATCTGTCGCATGACGCAAACCAATGCGCCTGATGGGACCCATTGACTTTAATGGGTTCTGTTGAGCTTCCATCACGGTGTCTATCGTTTTGCCAGACTGAGTAGCGCAGTGGATTCATATAAACGCCAGTCTTAATAAATATCCTCTTATGTTTCTGTCTAACACTTACTGCTGAGTTCAACAGCAGTTTGTAGCTGATCGCTGGGATTCAACTCCAGGGCACCCTATGATTAGCCTATATTCGGGGGGCCATGCGTCCAAAAAATATTTCCTAAGTTAATAACACATTTAACATGCAGCCACGTCAGAGAGGCCTAGTAAGAACGCTTAAAGTGCAGCAATTTTTACAGGTATAACATATTTGGAATTTTACTGTATGTAAATAAAATTATAACTATATTTGTGCTATATCTTTATATCTTGACACAGTTAGCAATAATTGAATTAACATGCAACGTTAAGGTCAACAATGGTAAATAATGAGGCGACATTGTCTGCAATCACATCAGTGATAATTACTATAAAGATTGGGATGACCTCAGTACTGACACTTTGTCTTGTTAGGGTCAAACGATACTAATATGCCTATAATTTATGATAAGGTCAACTATCCACTCAACACCCGGTGAGAATATCATTTTTTTGTGTTACAAATGTTACATAAAACAGCATTACAGTAAAGAAGACGTTCCCTGTTACACTCATTGGAGTAAATGTATCTTCCTAGTAGATGCCATGTAATAATATGACACTTCCCCTTCGGTTAATGCAGAAACAATGGCTTAATTTTGTTGTCCACAAGTGTGAAAGGATAACCTATTGCACAGTGTTTAATTCGGGCACCACAGGTTCACCAGAGAAAAGGATTCTTAGGGCACATTGTCTATCTATACAGAAAATGTTCACAGCCACTTTATATGTTGCTGTTATCATTGCAGTCGCACATACAGAAACGTCCTTCTTTACTTTTCCTCTTATCTTAACATATCCTGAGATGTGTGATGTGAGATACCGGCTTTGAAGAAATATGATTTTGTGATACTCTGTCATGAGATGTCTATGCTGCATGTGTCTATGTGTGGCCACCCAGTGGTTGTGATGTCAATTGCAGCCTGTCAAGGGTTTTGCTAACGCGATATTGTATTGAGTATGTTTGAAAAATTGGAGTCCTTAACCAAATTTAAGCAAACGTAAAGGTGGACGCATCTGTACATGTAGGGGAATGGGTATAACGCTATGTGAGTGTCCTAAAAATAATGTCATACTGAAATATAGAATAGAGAGTGTGTGTAGATGGAGTTAGATGATGGTCACAGACAATATTTCATGTTCTCTGTCAGAGGTGGAGTGAGATTGGTCTGAAACCAAAGGCAATAATGGTGAATACACCTGAGCTGGGTTAGGCCACATGCACACGCCCGTAGTGTTTTTTACTGGCCGCAAATACGGATCCATAGTTATCTGCAAGTCATCCGCATATATGGCACACCGTCCGCAAATACGGTTCGATCAAGTGCATCTGTATTTACAGGTCCGCAAATAAAAGGGGGCTACAAATGATGTCACTAACATGTCCTAACCTCTTGAAAAGGTCACATGATCGCTCAGGCGTCATTTTATTAGGAAAACCCCTGCTGTCATATAGCAACGCTTCCGCAATTACAGACAGCTACGCATTACATTCGTAAATAAATTACATTCGGAAATATACGGAAATGTGTCAGTGGCTTATAAAAATGAGCGGGTCCGCAGATTATCCGTAATTACAGATCCCTAATTACGACTAAATACTACGGTCGTGTGCACAGGTCTTAACATAATGCTTTTGAGCAGAATTTTGTGTATCTCTTGTTTATTTGCATTGTTTCAGACCCTGCATTTCAACGTTAATGCTTCTGACTTCTCACGATGGGCTCCTGGACTCTGCCCTAACAGTCAGTCCATCCCTGTGGTCTGTTTTGTTCTTTACTAAAAGGTTAAATTTAAGCAAAAATAGATCCATACATTTGGAGTAATGAGCAGAATACTTATCTTATCAGAGCTGTCTATTCAAGTTGAACACCATGTTTAACTATTTGGTCAAAGAACAGGATTGGTACATATGTGGGTATATTTAGTATAAATTTATAATTTTATATTTAAACAATAGGAAACAGAATACTATGGTCCAGTATTTAAGGTGCAAATGAGAATAGATTACATTTATAAAATATGAAGAAAAGTTTGAGAATAACAAATTCTGCTCATCCCTCCCAACCATCCTTTCTACCTTCTGTATAGGAACATATCCATCCAACATCTCGGATAATAATTTTGGCTGCTTTGTAAAATCAGCTTTTCTAGTTTTTGACCTCGACCCAAGTACTCAAAAATGTTCTCACCAATGATGTAATCACATTACAGAAGATATTGAGCCAACATGCGCTATTTACCGTATTCATAAATCAGAAGTAAGAGTGTGAGCTAAAGTTTTGTTTTATTATGTTACATTTAGCTGCAGAGATATTGTCATTTTTTTATATTCAGTTGTGGCAGACATTTTTGCAAAAGTGACAACAGAAAGTACAGACATATTGATTGTCACTTTTGAATTTAAGGTGTGTTCACGTCAGCGTTTGGTTTGGTTGATGGGTACCTCTAGACTTTTCCATCGGAGGAACCCATTAACGCAAAGGCAAATGGAATCCATAGCTTCCGTTTGATTTCAATGGTAATGCTTCCGTTGCTAATGGTTTCCATTTGTCTCCGTTACGTAAGGTTCCCGTTGTTTTGGCGGAAATCAATAGCGCAGTCAACTATTGAAAAACCCCGTAATAATTAGAGTCTATAGTCATATTTTCTTGCATCAGCCCCATGCTTCCTTCTAATGTATATTTGGTAGGTAAGCAAGGAATAGATGGGAGGAAGTATGACTGCACGATCAGACTACACAGGGTGTGTTTAGCCCAATAGTCGACAAGCCTTTTAACCTCTTCCTGACATCTACCGTAAATATATATATATATATATATATATGGCGGAAGTTGGGGGGGGTAGAGTATGGACCGGCTCACGCGCTGAGCCCACTCCATATGTTCAGCATGTTGGCTGTATCTTAAATGCTGCATTCAATAGCAATTCTGGCATCTACGCCGTTAGAAAGAGGGAGGCGACCCTCACCAACGTCCCATCAGACCCCTGCGATACGCGAACGCGGAGTGCCGATGGTTGTCATGGCAGCCTGGGGGCCTGATGAATTCCCCGAGGTCTGCTATCTTTGTGATCCTACTAAGTCCTGCCAAAGGCATGGCATAAGAGCCTGAAAAAATAATGATATACTGTAATACATTAGTATTGCAGTATATTGTGAAAGTGATTTAACAACAGCTGGTTAGTGGGACTAATTAAAAAAGTCAAATTTACAGTAAAATAACGTTTTTTTTATATGTATAAAATATTTTACATATTAAAAGTTAAAAAAAAACTTGTCCATTTCGCCCCAAAAGCTATCTAAAAAAATTAACATAACTAGTATCGCCACGTCCTTAGGAGTTGCAACTATTACAATACAATGTTATGTAACCCGCACGGTGAACGCAGCAGAGAAAAAAATTTTAGAACGCAAGAATCGCTGTTTCTTCACCTCTTCTCCCACAAAACAATGTAATAAAAAGTGATCAAAAAGTCTTATGTACCAAGAAATGGTACAAATAAAAATGACAACTTGAAAAAAAAAAGACAGAAAAAGTTATAACTCTCAGAAAATGGTGTTTTTAGCAATTCGTTTTTTCCTTGTAAAAGTAGTAAAACATGGAAAAATCTATATAAATTTGGAATTACCTTAATCGTTTTGACCTGCAGAATGTCATTTTTACCAAAGGGTGAACGCCTTCAAAACGAAACACAAAAAATAATAGAGGAATCACACATTGCACTCCGCAAAGAAATGTTTTCCAGTCTCCCAGTACAATATATTGTACAACAAATAGTACCATGAAAAACTACAACTCGTCCCGCAAAAAACTACTTTATACGGCTGTAGATGGAAAAATAAAAAAAGTATGGCTTTTGGTAGGTAGGGAGGAAAAAGTGAAAATTAAAAACCGAAAAATGCCTAATTTCACCTATTAAACCTTTTTTTTTAATGTCCACACTGTATTAGTTTGTAAAAACAATTTTCCTATAACTTAATGTTTAGTTTATATTGTTTTGATATGATAGAAATTTGCAGAGATGGATATGTGGGGGCAAAGTGTAATAATATAGACTAATAGCTGTATATTTGATATCCGCAGAGCTCATAAATGACTCTTATTTAACTGCACCTAATATAAATGGATTAGAAATAGCAAACCTAACTTTGGAGCCTATTGAGATAAAAGGTTCAGGTACAGTGCAGAAATTGCTGGTTTCTATATTTAATAATGCTACAAAGCACAAGCTCAGTACAATGTTATTATGTATTCTCTTTTCCATCTTTATGGTAACAGTGGGGTTTGTAAACTAAGAATCTACATAAAACTGATATTACATCATTTATCCACATTATTTATATAATGGATGATAATGAGAGACAAGAAATTGATATGTCTGTCTATTTAATCTGAATGAATGGCGCCACAGACACATAGACAGCAGGGGTTCCCTGTGCAGAACTGTATGTGGTCTACTTTGACTCTAACTTCACCAATTTTGCTGGTGGATTGCAAACCATAACTACTGTAAACCATGGGAATAATTAGTGCAATCCTTTACATACAAGTTCGTAGTAGTACTGTATTGTGTGTGTGTGTGTGTGTGTGTGATGCTTCATTTACCCTGTGGAGGCGCTGCAGAAAAATGTAACCCTTATTGTTAGGTTCCCACTCAGATTACAGCTGAGGAGTCCCAGTAGGGGGACACTTTGTGATATGCTTATTGTCAACGGCCCCTTCTAACAGGTAGGGATTGACCAATTCACAACCTGCATGTCCAAAGCACAACACACTTTTTAAATGTAGCTCCCTGGCGATGAGCTGATTATTGGGTATCCAGCTGCTGTAACCCCTAGTGATAAGAGCTGCACCTAACACCTACTCCGAATGCAAGTAATTGGGTGACCATGTACCAGATAGGTCGAAAGTTCCTCATTTTAGTAGCTTTCTGCTCTCACCCACGCTAGAACGTCTATTTGCCCTAAATATCCGTGGGCATATTGTTCGCTCAGGACATGACACAAAGGATGAATTGTGGCAAATTACAAACTAAGCACTGCTACATTGACAAACTTTATTCTAATATATACAGTATAAGCATATCTTATTTTTTTTAGACTTCTACATTAACAGGGGCTCATTAATGAGAAGGGGCTCAGCATTGTGTACTGTGTATCTGATCGTTTGAATTAGCATTCAAGACCTGTAAGAAGTAGTACTCCTTTATCTGACCTCTTCAGTTTTTCACCCAATAATGATGTTTCTGGTAAGATATCATTGTCAGTACATTATTCATTGCACATCTTGGCCAACATCCACATGCTTTCAAAGTAAGTTGGTGAGGCGAAAGAAGAATGGTACAGCTGGGATGAAATGTTCCTGGAGGGCATTGTAGCAATTAGATAGATGAATGACCATAAGTTTTAATTAGAACGCTAGGTACACATTCCATATCATTACTCCTGGAAACAAAGCTAATGCACTGCTGAACGCCGCAGCTCTATAGAACAGTCAATAACTTAGAGATACACAATCTTTAGCTTGATGTATCATTTTTAACAATGCTGCTTTCTCCTATGTCCAAGTGTAAAATAAAATCTATGTACAGTATTTCCCAGTGAACCTCCATGTACCAATTCTATACATATATTTACTGTCGAATGAAGGAAGAACACGGTTCTACAATCTGAACGTATTCCACAACCAATAAAATATTCGTTTTAAAGAACTATATCACACAATCTGTACATTATATTACGTAAGATATGTGTTAGTGGTAGAGATGAGCAAATTTCCTGCAGTTCATTTCAGGTCTGATTCAATTTGGTCTGAATAAATTCGCAATCGTAAGTGCCCCAATTGCCCTAAAAACTCATGTCTGACTCTCTGATATCTACTAGGACTGTATTCAACCCCTTTTAATGCAAGGCATTATAGGGAAGCCTGCCTGAGGTAATGTGATCCTTTTTCTAATCTGCAAAATGGCGGTCAGTCCTCACCGGCTGCTGCCATTTTACCACAATTTGTGCGCTTTGGAATTTCACACTCATTGAATCCAAAGTGTTTGAGAAATTTGGACTGAATTCATGTTGTGTAGAATCAGTTCGCTCATCTGTAGTCATTAGCCCTAACTCCCCCCATCATTCATTCCAACCATCTGACTTCTCTAGTAGTTGCATTTTATCTACTGGCAACTCATGCCACCCAATGACGCCACCTGATGCTCCATTCATATTTTTCTTGTTGTGGTTCATATCCTTCTGTATTTGCTTCTAGTTACGTCTCCTGGCTTGGCTACCACCCATCTCTTGAATCTTATACTAGTTCTGTTTCTACTTAGGCCTCACGCTTACCATACATACATTTTTTTTTTATTTCTATAAATCAATAGTAGATTTTAATACATTAAACTTTGTAATATAACTTGTTAGGAAAAAAAAGTGCCATTTCCCTTACCTTCCAGAAGCCGGTTGATCCTCTTGTCCCTGCCTTAAAGCTATCTGTAAGTTTTCAACAACCTCCACAGGACCGAATAAAAATCAATCTAGAGTAATACAGCAAATAGAAGACAGGCAGGAGGGGGATGTAGCAGCAGTCTCTTTCTCTTATCTTCTCTTGTCTGTAAGGCTGCATGCATTTAATAAAAGTAGGAGCAGAGGTGGAGAGACATCTGATTGGCTCCGAAAACATGAGCATCGGATCCGAAAGAACCTGTCCACTAAGCAGGCCTCGTAAGTGATTGTGATTTTATATTATTTTAGGCGTGCTGAGTTTTCTTACTTTA
This sequence comes from Rhinoderma darwinii, assembly GCF_050947455.1. Taxonomy (NCBI): domain Eukaryota; kingdom Metazoa; phylum Chordata; class Amphibia; order Anura; family Rhinodermatidae; genus Rhinoderma; species Rhinoderma darwinii. The sequence goes on from NC_134690.1 coordinate 377,442,227, forward strand.
GCCTGCCAACTCCAGCCACTGGTTACTGGTGCTGATCCTGACTCGGGCAACCCCACCTGTGCCATCTGGAAGCTGCCACCATCGGGAACTTATCAGGATGTAACCTGCGAACTCCCTTGTAGCATATCTGCTTGCAGAACCTAAGGGTGAAGGCTCTTATGTGCTGTTCCTTAGAACTGGTCACCACTTCACCCCTTTACTCGACTACAAATTTGTACATTAACCTTCTCAGGCTTTAAATACAAGTTGATATTGCATTGTCAGGGGTAGATGATGTTCTTATAAAGAATATCACTCATTTTGACAAATATTTCATATTTTAAATAGCCATTAAATTTAGTTTAGGGGATTGGATGGGGGATGCCGACACCTAAACTTCTATTAGTTGTTCCTTACGTATTTTGCTATCATATTTTTAAATCTCTCCTATATGAAAGCTTTGTAGCGTGAGATAAAATGTTATTGCAATCAGAGGATTAGCTCAGGCAAAACGAATCATCCTCGATTATACTGTGAACTGTAGAGACGGTTTGTGGGAAGCTAAACTTCAGGAGGTAAATTACATGACAAAGATTTAATAGAGAAAAGTCACATATTGTGAAGGATTAATAGTGACATTATGTGAAGGGTCTTTGAAGTTTGTGCTAGAATGATTATTTTTTAGTCCTTGGAACACGGAGTTGATTTAAATAAAAGTAAGATTGCAGGTAAAATATGTAGCATTTCTCCTTTTTCTTCAATAAAAAATTCTACATGTAGGCGTAATAACATTTGTACTGCTGTTCTACAGGTTTTACTCCATGATACTGATGCTATAACACTGTCACACTATAGTCATCTCAAACCGGCCTTATTAGCCTAAGCCATCATGCACACAGCCACATGAATTTGAGTCCGAATTGCATTCATCACAATGTTACAGGGCTGCAAAGTTATGTGTGGCTTGCCATACATCACACTCTGTCTAAAGACTGTCCTTCTAGGGGAAAACATGGTCTGAGGTACGCTATATGGACAAAAGTATAGGGAAATCTACACATTACACCTACCTGAGCTTTGATCAAATCCCACTCTAAATCCATAGGCATTAAGAAGGAGTTGGTCCCCCGTTTTCAGCTAAAACAATTTAATAGTCCCCCCCTCCACTTTTACAGCTTTCTACAAGATTTCCGAGTTTGTCTGTGGGAATTTTTGTCCACTTATCCAAAAGAACATTTGTGAGGTCAGACATTGATGTTGGAGGAGAGGGCCGGGCTCACAATCTCTGTTCTAGTTCATCCCAAAGGTGTTGGATGGGTTTGAGGTCAGGACTCTGTGTGGCCAGTGAAGTTCTTCCACACCAAACTCACCCCACCATGCCTTTATGGACCTCGCTTTGCGCACTGGGGCACAGTCATGCTGGAACAGAAAAGGGCAGAACCCAGGGGCGTAACTAGGAAAGACTGGGCCCCATAGCAAACGCTTGACCGGAGCCCCCCCCCATATGCCACAAGCAGCCCCCCTTATAGATAGTGCCCCCTGTAGAATGTGCCATACAGCCCCCCTGTAAACAGTGCTATACAGCCCCACCTATAGACAGTGTCACACCCCACTTGTAGATAGCGCCCCCAACATCCCCCTTGTAGATAGGGCCATACAGCCCCCCTGTAGATATCGCCATAAAGCCCCCCCTGTATATAGCGCTATACAGCTCCCACGGTATATAGTGCCACACAGTCCTCCTCCCTTGTATATAGTGCCACGTTGCCCCCCCTTAGTAGATAGTGCCGCACAGCCCCCCTTAGTAGATAGTGTCACACACAGACCCCTGTAGGTTGTGCCACACACAGCCCCCTGTAGATAGAGCCACAGCCCTCCCCCTTGTAAATAGTGCCATACAGATCCCCTAGTAGATAGTGCCACACAGCCCCATTTAGTACTGCCACACAGCCCCTTGTATATAGTGCCACACAGCTCCCCCATGTGTATAGTGCCACTCAGCTCCCCCTTGTGTATAGTGCCACACAGCTCCCCCTTGTGTATAGTGCCACACATTGTCCCCTTGTGTATAGTGCCACACAGCTCCCCCTTGTATATAGTGCCACACAGCCCCCCCTTGTGTATAGTGCCACAAGGCAGTGGCGCATCCGAGAAAGTTGTATCAGCCAGGGAGATGTCAATCAAACATGAAAAGTTGGGTTTGGAGGCAGGACTTTGTGACTCTTCAGGATAGCGGCAACCACCCCATGACCCTTTAATGAGTAATTAGCATATAGTGTGCGCCATTTTAAAAGTGGATTTTAAAGATTTTGCTGCATCTGAAAAAAAACATACATTTGGAAATATTGTCAGGTCATGTATTACCGCAAGGTGGCGGTTCAAGGGGTTAAAACTACCAGACAGGTTCTCATGAAATATACAATGAATTGAGAACAATTCCATCTGCCCTGCAATTTTGTTATTATAAATATATTCTATATAATTACAGCTCCAGAACCAAGCTCTGACATATATGGCTCCAGAACCAAGCTCAATACATAGATACATCCCCCGAACCGAGCTCAGTACATATATACATCACCAGAGCCGAGCTCTACATAAATACAGCACCAGAACCAAGCTCAGTACATATATACAGTACCACAACAAAGCTCAGTACATAAATACAGCACTAGAACCAAGCTCATACATATATACATTCCCAGAACCAAGCTCAGTACATACATACAATACCAGAACCAACCTCAGTACATAAATACAGCACTAGAACCAAGTTCAGTAGATATATACAATACCAGAAGAAAGATCAGTACATAAATACAGCCAAAGAACCAAGCTCATTACATAAATACAGCCCCAGAACCAAGCTCAGTACATAAATACAGCACTAGAACCTAGCTCAGTACATATATACATCCCCAGAACCAAACTCAGTACATAAATACCCAATTTATAGCCACGTAAAGGTAAATTTGGACGCCTATTTAGTGGGTACAGTTGTGTCTTCTAGTTCAGCATTCTTAGTGCATCAATGCCATCTTCTTACCCTTTTCTTTATTGTACATTTCCATTTACATAGAAAAACATAAAATAGGTGTTTCACTACATTTTATTTTTCTTAGAATGAATTATGAGGTCAAAATATAAATTTTAACTGCAATATTTACATACAACATTATCTTATGAATATTTGACTAACAGTAATTCACTGTGATTATGTATGAGAAACAGTAACTTAGTTAGTAATCCTCCTGATAAAACCTTCCAAAAGACATATCTACACAACCAAGTCGTCCTTTTATCACAGTGCAAGTTAAATGGATGATGATTAATCTTAAAGGATACTGTTGTATTAATATTTATAAAATGTCTCATTTCTTGCATAATGAACTCATTTGTATTATTGGTCTCACCCTCACTAATGTCTGATGTACATACATAAGATTCTGTATTTCCTGTCATATTTCTGTGCAAGGATTATGCAATATACGAAGACAGATCACTGGATGCATATTAAATAGCAATTAAATGGAATGTGTTGCTTTAACGAATATTCAGAAAATTTGCTTAACAAATAAAATGACAACTTGTGAATAATGTAAGGCGAGCCTAAATCTGCTAATAATTTCCTGAGGATTGTTGTAGGAGGTCTCCAAAGATAGCATCAAATGTATGAATCTAGGTTATACCACCTTTGTGAAGGAATGCCTTATTAACACCTTAGCAAAGAAAAATCTGCACAACTATTTTTGTCAAATACAGGAGAAAACACAAGTGAGAACATTTGTATTCCTGTATCATCAGCAAAGATCTTATCTATTAACCCTAACACACTCAACAATGTATAATTATTGGCAAATTATTATTATTATTTAAAAAAAAAAAAAGGTTTTTAGAGGCTATGTACACCTTTTAACTGAACTTTTTTTTTATTGTTCATTTGCTTCCTAAATGCAAAATTAAGCAACTTTCTAAATAGTATTCAATAAAAATGTCTTCCAATTGGCTGTAGAACCTGTGTAACTCCTGTAGACAGCTGATCTCCTGCTTTCTCTATACTCTTAGCTGCTGTGCAAAACGTCTTTTCACTGCTGCTATCTTTAACATAGAGAAGGGAGGGAGAGAGCAGTTGAGTCAGACGATATATTTCGGTTGGAATTTGCAGGAGACCAGCTGTCACCACTAGGTGCAAACCATTAATCAGCCTCAAAATAGAAAGGTAAGAGTAGACTTTGCCAAACAACAGCTAAAGAAGCCAACCCAGTTCTGGAACAGCATGAAACTGAGATCAACCTGTACCAGAATGATGGGAGGAAGAAAGTATGGATAAGGCTTGGAACGGCTCATGATCCAAAGCACACCACATCCTCTGTAAAACATGGTGGAGGCAGTGTGATGGCATGTGCATGCATGGCTGCCAAAGGCACTGTTCACTAGTGTGTATTGATGACTGAAGACAGAAGCAGCCGGATGAATTCTGAAGTGTTCAGGGATTTACTTTCTCCTTAGATTCAACCAAATGCAGCAAGGCTGATTGAACGTCGCTCCGTAATACAGATGGACATCGACCCAAAACAAACTGCGAATGCAACGCAGGAGTTTTTTAAGGTAAAGAAGTGGAATATTCTGCAATGGCCAAGTCAGTCACCAGATCTCAACCCGATCGAGCTGAATTTCACTTGCTTAAGACAAAACTTAAGGCAGAAAGACCCACAAACAAGCAACAACTGAAGACAGCTGCAGTAAAGGCCAGGCAAAGCATCACAAAGGAGGAAACCCAGCGATTGTTGATGTCCATGGGTTCCAGACTTCAGGCAGTCATTGCCGGCAAAGGATTCTTTACAAAGTAAAAAAAAGAAAAAATATTTTATTTATGGTAATGTTAATTTATCCAATTACTTTTTTGAGCCCCTGAAATGAGGAGGATGTGTAGAAAAATGGTTGCAATTCTTAAACGTTTTACAGGATATTTTTGTTTAACCCCTTGAATTAAACCTGAAAGTCTACACTTCAATTGCATCTCAGTTGTTTCATCTCAAATCCAATGTGGTGGCAGCAGAGCCCAAATCATGAAGATTGTGCCACTGTCCAAATAATTCTGGACCTAACTGTAACTTTAGGATAGGCCATCCTTGCATTTTTGGTATGGGTCCAACACCTGGGACCCCAGCTGATCAGTAGAATAAAGGGGTTGCTGCACTTTCTGGACCATTCTGGCCCCATCAATGTTTTCCATACACATCAGCACATACGCACATGTGACTGTGCCTTGTACTGCAGCTCAGCATTATTGACTAAAGCATTGTGCCCCTCATTCTACTGATTGAAAGGGCTCTCGAGGTCTCAATGTATATTCCTGTAATACTATATTTAACTTATTTAACCCCTTAGTGACCACCATTATGCCTTTTCACGGTGGTCACTAAGGGGCCTTAAGCTAGGCTGTCGCCTTTTCACAGCAGCCTAGTTTATGTCCTGCACGGGTCTCCCATGCAGGCTGGAGCGGGTGCTCGGCTGTCTTATCACAGCCGGGCTCCTGCTCCAATGGTCGCGATCGAAGTTTACTTCTATCATGGCTGTTGTTTAACCCATTAAATGCCGTGGTCAATAGCGACCGCGGCATTTAAATCATTTACAGAGGGAGCCAGCTCCCTCTCTCACCCATCGGCGGCCCGCAAATGCAATCGATGGGGTGTCATGGCAGCTGGGGGCCTGATAGAGGCCCCAAGGTCTGCCCTTGGTATGTACCTATTAGGAAGTGTCGGAGGCACGTTCTAATAGATGCCTGTCCGTTTTACACTTACAGGCAATAATGCTCTGGTATACTAATTATACCAGAGCATTATATCTGCGATTAAGAGATAGTAAAGTCCCCTAGTGGGAAGAAAAATAAGTAGTAAATGTGAAATAAAAATGATTAATAAAGATTACAGTAAAAAATACAAAAATTTATTTTTTCCATAAAAAGTGGTTTTATTTAGTAAAAGTGTAAATAAATAAATAAATAAAAGTTCACACATATGCTATCACCGGGACCATAATGACCCAAAAAAATAAAGCTAAACTGCAAGGTGAACACTGTAAAAAAAACTGCAAAAAACAAAGGCGAAATTGCAATTTTTTTCCATTGCCCCCGAAAAAGTCATAATAAAAGTTAATCAATAAGTCCCATGTAACCCAAAACAGTACCAATCTAAGCTACGTCTCGTCCCGCAAAAAACAAGCCCAAAAAAATCACTACATTGACGGAAAAATAAAAAAAATTACGGCTCTTGGAAAGCAACGATGCAAAAACAAATAGTTTTAGTTCAAAAGAGTTTTTATTGTGCAAAAGTCATAAAACATAAAAAAACTCTACATATGTGGTATCGCCGTAATCGTACCGAACCATACAATAAAGATAACATGTAATTTTTTGCCGCACTGTAAACGGCGTGAATTTAAAACGCATAGAACAGTGGCGGAATTTCAGGTTTTTTTATAATCCCCCCCAAAAAAAGTTAATATAAGTTAATCAAAAATTTATATGTACCCCAAAATGGTGCCATTAAATAATACAACTAATCCCGCAAAAAAACAAGTCATCATACAGCTATGTGGACGTAAAAATAAAAAAGTTATAGAGCTTTGAATGCGACTATAGAAAAATGAAAAAAATAGCTTGGTCATTAGGGACTAAAATAGGTTGGTCACTAAGGGGTTAAAAGTTCTTGCCATTCCTATACTCAAACTATGTTGCCTGTTAAATTAGACCTTTCATTGTTTATCCAGGCATAGAAGCTGTACTAGTGGCTGGGCCTGGTACTACGGTTCAGCCCCATTCAGAAAGTTCTGCAGTCCCTTCTGTGACGATCGCCGAGCTCAGGTCACGTCACAGGGGTGAACTACACTACTGAGTTTATTAATTTACCTCATAAATCCACGCCCACCTACTCTAGATGACAGGATTATGCTAAATTACTCCCGTAGTTTCCAACACCCCAATAATTTATACCACAGTATGCTACCACCACCTATACTTATCTAGGCAATAGGGGCCTAAGTCTCTATGTTCCCTTAACACCAGTTCCTATAACACAGGTTATCTAAATTGAACATAAAATACAGGTAACGTTCCTCACCTTCGGAAGATTAAGTTCTGTAAGACTACAAGGAAGAGACTTATAAATATTTCAGATTTAATACACAATAGTGCAGTGCAATACATAAAATAGTTGTCAGAATAAAAGATAAAAAAATATACATACAGTTACAATGCAATCAAACAGTTTATGAAAATAAAAGGGATAAAAGAAACAGAACAAAACCTTACTGATGTACAGCGGCGATATCCTGGCTGTGGGGACAGCTGAAAATATGGGCAGTCACTCCAACCGAGATATGGATCCCCAACGACTGACACTGACCCTCACTTCTCATGGCATTTTAAACCCAGTTTTTTCCCTCCAGTTCACTGGCTGGTGATGTCACTGAGAGGAGGCTGTTCATATGATAATGAAGGGTACTCCTCCCATTACACAGTTGTATTTCTATAGAGAAACATAAAAGTGATCATGTGTCCTTGCAGGAATCCCCTAGAAATATAATATTACCTGCATTCACCTGTGCAGACATTTACCAACCAGGGCATATCAAACACCACTATAATAGGCCCATGTTTTTAGCCAATAGCCAATCCCAGGTAGTTCCTCTGAGTGTAGGGATCTGAATTTGACATATATATGAGGGCTATTTTCCCTGATCATAACTAGCTATGTGCGTCATTACAAATATAAATTATGACGGGGTTTGCCTTGATGTATCATACTTTCTTTGAACACCATGCCATTCTCCCATGTTTCTCCTGGTCCACAGACAGACACACCACAGGCATCCATTTGCATAGCTTTAGATGTTTGGTCAGGATGTTTGGTCAGCCCTAGTGACAAATCCTTAATCAGCACATCTCGCACCTTGGTGAGGAAAGAGCCAATTAAACATTTGTCAGACAGTGGACATCCTTTGATGGCCAAAGATCTGCATTTCCTATGCAAATCAGATGTATCTTCTGTGTCAGAGGGAGTTATAAAATTGCCTCCTAGTAACCTACTTTTGATTCTCTTACCTATAACACCACACCTCCCCCCTTAAGACATGGCATGGGATCATTGATATAGCCATCAATATCCCAAGCCGATCTCCGCAGCTTCCCCCTGGCGCGATAACCCATCTGCGTTGCCATGCTCACTGCCCTTTTTGTGCTGGATAGTGAAATCATATTGTTGCAAGGCTAAACTCCATCTCAGCAGCTTCCCGTTATGACCTGCTACCCTGTGCAACCAACTAAGTGGGTTGTGGTCGGTCACTACGGTAAATCTGCGCCCATAGAGGTATGCCTGTAATTTCTGCAAGGCCCATACAATGGCCAAACATTCCTTCTCTACAGTGGCATACGCAACCTCCCTCGGTAGAAGCTTTCTGCTCAAATACATTATTGGATGTTCATGCCCTTCTGGATTTACCTGGCTGAGCACTGCGCCTAGCCCATAGGCGCTGGCGTCAGTCTGCACCACAAACTTACGAGTGAAATCCGGGCTTTGCAAGACTGGGGAGCTAGCAAGGGCAGCTTTTAAAGCTGACAGAGAACTCTCGCAGTCGGCAGTCCAATTAACTATTTGAGGCTGTTTCTTCTTTGTGAGGTCTGTCAAAGGTTTTGCTAGGGAACTATAGTTAGGAACAAACTTTCTATAGTATCCTGCGGTCCCCAAAAAGGACATAACCTGTTTTTTGGTCTTAGGAGTGGGCCAGGCAGAAATTGCATCAACCTTTCCTGGCTCTGGCTTTAGTGTCCCTCCACCCACCTTGTGCCCGAGGTACTGCACTTCGGTCATGCCGATTTGACACTTTCCAGGCTTGATGGTCAGTCCTGCATCCTGGATACGCCTGAGCACCTGTGACAGGTGGGTCAGGTGATCCTCCCAGGTCTGACTGAATACAGCAATGTCATCCAGGTAAGCGACAGCAAACCCTTCAAACTTCTCTAACAGCTTGTTCACCAAGCGCTGGAAGGTGGCAGGAGCATTTTTCATACCAAAGGGCATTACCTTGGACTCATAGAGTCCAAAGGGGGTGATGAAAGCGGACCTCTCCTGCGCTTCCACGGACATAGGGATTTGCCAATACCCCCGACTTAAATCCATAATTGTTAGGTACCGGGCACCGGCTAGCTGATCCAAAAGCTCATCTATGCGGGGCATTGGATACGCATCAAACACAGTGATGGTATTCAACTTCCTGTAGTCCACGCAAAATCGTGTTGTCTTGTCCTTTTTGGGGACAAGCACTACAGGTGATGCCCAGGCACTTTGAGACTCCTGGATCACGCCCAGCCCTAACATTTCCTCTATTTCTTTCTTCATGTCAGCCCTCACTTCTAGGGAAACTCTATAAGCTGCTTGCCTAACAGGTTGGTGATGCCCCGTGTCTACATGGTGAGTTGCTAGCGGAGTTCTCCCAGGTCTCCCTGTAAAAGTGGCAAGGAAGGGGTTAAGTACCTCCTGCAGCTGGAACTTCTGACCCTCAGACAGCTGTGAATTGACTACGGCATCCTCAATGGATCCTATCTCCTTTGCGGAAGCCACTAAATCCAGCAGTGTTTCACTTTCTCCCTCCTCTGGCAAACTGCAGACTGGCAGAGCGCACATATCCCGGTCATAATGCGCCTTGATCATATTCACATGAAAAACTTTGTGTTTCTTGCGAACATGATCGATCGTGACTACGTAGTCCACATCGTTGAGGCGTTGATGAATTGGATATGGGCCTTCCCATGCTGCCTGGAGTTTGTTTGGGCTCATAGGGACCAGTACCCATACCTTCTGACCCACCGCATACACTCTCTCTCGGGCATTCCTATCATACCACCTCTTCTGACTTGCCTGTGCCTGCACCATATTCTCATGTACTAGGCCTGTCAGTTCCTGCATCCTCTCTCTGAATTTCAAGACATAATCTATCACAGAGACCTCTGGTGTAACCAATTCTCCCTCCCATGCTTCTTTCATGAGATCTAGGGGTCCCCGTACCCTCCTTCCATACAGGAGCTCAAAGGGTGAGAAACCGGTTGATGCCTGCGGTACCTCTCTGTAAGCAAATAGCAGGTGCGGGAGATAACGCTCCCAGTCTCGCCCTTGGGACGCCACAAGCATTCGTAGCATCTGCTTGAGGGTCCCGTTAAACCTTTCACACAGACCATTAGTCTGAGGATGGTAAGGGCTGGCCACCAGGTGTTGCACCTGTATTTTCTTACAGAGGCACTGCATCAAATTTGACATAAACTGGGTCCCCTGATCTGTGAGCATCTCCCTGGGAAATCCTACACGGGAAAATATGGTCAGAAGGGCGTCTGCTACCTTATCAGCCCTGATGGAGGATAATGCTATGGCTTCTGGGTAACGTGTGGCATAATCCACTACCGTCAGGATAAAGCGCTTTCCAGAACTGCTGGGTATGGCCAAGGGCCCTACCAGATCCACAGCAATCCGTCGAAAAGGCTCATCAATTATGGGCAAAGGAATGAGGGGGGCCCGGTGCACAGGTCCCGACTTCCCCATCCTTTGGCACACAATACAGGAACGGCAGTAATCTGTCACATCATTCCCCAGGCCAGGCCAGTAAAAATTGTGTTTTAAACGACTCTTAGTCTTACTTATCCCTAGGTGACCAGCTAGTGGTATCTCATGAGCCACCCGCAGGAGTTGTTCCCTGAACTGACGTGGCACCACTAGTTGCCTGTCTTTTAATGCATCCTGCTGGGGGTCAGTGGAAATACTTTGTCTATACAGTCTCCCCTGGTCCCAGGTTATTTTTTCAGTGTCCCCCTCCTCTGGGGTCCGATCAGCCAGTTGTCGCAGCTTCTGCAGACTATCGTCAGTGCGTAGGGCCGTCTGAAACAACTGACATTCTGCGTCTGTACTGGCTGATAGCAACACATTCTGACTAACTTCTGCCGCTGGCTGCGGGCTGTCAGCTGTCCCCACTTCCTCTGCAGCAGACACAGTAGGGGGGCCAGAACCCAGACACAGGTTTGTGTTACAGGCACCCTGACTGCGTGTCACAGGAGAAATGGACACAACATTCTCCCCGTCTTGGTGAACTGGTGTGTGTGTGGATGTGACAGGGATTTCATGCATGTTTATGACGTTTCCCGCTACTAAATCTACACACAAATCATTATCTGACGCTATACAATCCCCACATCCTACATCATTGCTAGTTATACAGTCTATATCCAATGCATTGTTAGATGAGTCTAGGTTATCACTAAGCACAGTAACATTATGTAATTCTATAACATTGCTGGACACAGGGTCATCACATTCCATAGTATTGACAGTTTCATTATTATCATATACTACCTGCGGTGACACACATGGGGCAGCAAGTACGCTAGAGTCCTCCTCATGGTCTGAAGAAATATATCTGGAGACTAAACGTCCCAGATCGGTTCCTAGTAACACATTAGTGGGGATTTTATCCGTCACTCCCACATCCATCATCCCTCTTCCCGCCCCCCAATCCAGGTAAACTCGTGCCATGGGTAAGGCCGGGATCAGACCACCAACTCCAGAAACAGTTAGAGTTTTTCCTGGGATAATGTCTTCTGAAGAAACAAGCTCTGGGTGGACAAGAGTCATTTCGGCACCAGTGTCCCTCAGTCCCATGGTAACCGTCTTGCCCACAGTGACCGCTTGTAAATTGTCACAAGATGCCCTCTCCCTCCCACCCACAAACAAAACTGCTGGGGACAAAATAGATGGTTTGGGCAAAGGGGTAGTTTTCCTCTTCTCTGGGCAAGCAGTGCTGATATGCCCCACTTGGTTGCATCCAAAACACCTGCGATTATCAACAGCAGGCCTGGGAAGTGGGGCAGGGGCAACACCTCCTGGTGATCTGCGAGTAGGGGCAAAAGTGTTAATAGGGGGCTTTCCCCCTTTCCAGCCTGGAACAGCAGGCTTTCGCGCCTCTGGCGCTCTGTTGGCGGCATATACATCCGCTATCTGGGCAGCTTTATCCAGGGTCTTGGGCTCACGGTCCAAAATAAACTGTCGTACTTCCATAGGACAGGTGTGGAGAAACTGGTCCAGGATCATCAGATCCTCCAAATCTTCAAAGGTGTTGACAGCTAATCCCTGCGTCCACTGCCTGAAGTGGTTCTTTAGTCCATCGGCCAGGTCTGAGTAACTGTCAGTACCCGTGCGCTGCAAAGCCCGATATCGTTTCCTGTATACTTCTGGGGTGAGGTTAAATCGTTGGATTAAGGCCTTTTTAATAGCCTCATAATCTTGATCGATAGTTGTGGGCAGGGCTGCAAACACCTCCAGAGCTTTGCCTTTCAGCCCTGGAGTCAGATACTTAGCCCAGTCTGCAGGTGGCAGTTGGAATTGTCGGCAGACCTTTTCAAAACCTTTTAGATAAACATCCAGATCGCCGTCTTTCTCCATGACAGGGAAACGCTCTAGACGGGGTTTAAGGTTTACGGTGTCCGTGGGCTCACCCTGAGGTGAGGATGAAGCACTTGGCAGCTGCATTTGGGTCAACTTGAGCTGGTACTCCCGCTCTGCCTGGCGTTCTGCATACTCTCGCTCCGCTTGACGTTCCGCAAACTCTGCTTGGCGTTGTGCAGCTTCTCGCTCTGCTTTTCGTTGTGCAGCTTCTCGTTCTGCTTGGCGCTCTTGCATCACCAGTTGCATCCGCATATTCGGATCACAGTTGCCAATCTGCTGGAGGATTAGAGAAAGAGAAGACTCCATACCGTTTTGAGACCTGGTACTGCTGGTACTGCCATGCCCAGCCAGTTCCTGACTTGAGTCTCCTGTCCGTTCCTCTGAGGCTGAAGTTTCCTGCTCTGTTCCCTCGGAATGGTGGAGCTGTGTATCATCTGCCACCAACGCTAGGATCAGATCCACTTTACTTTTGTTCGTTCCGTCCAGCCTTCTCTCCTCACAGAGGACTAGCAGTTCATCTTTCCTCTTATTTCTATACACCTCTGCCATCTTATCAGCGGTTTTTCAAAATAAAAGAAAGAAAAGAAAAAACAAGAAGGGGAAGGGAAACTGTTTTGCACGTATGTATGTTAGCTGACAAATAGTATGCACTGAGTTCTTCCTTGTGGACTGTTGTATTCTTTTCAAGGATACTCCAGCCCTTAAGTGTAAAGGTTAATTTCTTAAACAAAACACTTAACGTCTTTAACAGTGTAAATGACAATAACACTATCCCACCGCTGCCACCAATCTGTGACGATCGCCGAGCTCAGGTCACGTCACAGGGGTGAACTACACTACTGAGTTTATTAATTTACCTCATAAATCCACGCCCACCTACTCTAGATGACAGGATTATGCTAAATTACTCCCGTAGTTTCCAACACCCCAATAATTTATACCACAGTATGCTACCACCACCTATACTTATCTAGGCAATAGGGGCCTAAGTCTCTATGTTCCCTTAACACCAGTTCCTATAACACAGGTTATCTAAATTGAACATAAAATACAGGTAACGTTCCTCACCTTCGGAAGATTAAGTTCTGTAAGACTACAAGGAAGAGACTTATAAATATTTCAGATTTAATACACAATAGTGCAGTGCAATACATAAAATAGTTGTCAGAATAAAAGATAAAAAAATATACATACAGTTACAATGCAATCAAACAGTTTATGAAAATAAAAGGGATAAAAGAAACAGAACAAAACCTTACTGATGTACAGCGGCGATATCCTGGCTGTGGGGACAGCTGAAAATATGGGCAGTCACTCCAACCGAGATATGGATCCCCAACGACTGACACTGACCCTCACTTCTCATGGCATTTTAAACCCAGTTTTTTCCCTCCAGTTCACTGGCTGGTGATGTCACTGAGAGGAGGCTGTTCATATGATAATGAAGGGTACTCCTCCCATTACACAGTTGTATTTCTATAGAGAAACATAAAAGTGATCATGTGTCCTTGCAGGAATCCCCTAGAAATATAATATTACCTGCATTCACCTGTGCAGACATTTACCAACCAGGGCATATCAAACACCACTATAATAGGCCCATGTTTTTAGCCAATAGCCAATCCCAGGTAGTTCCTCTGAGTGTAGGGATCTGAATTTGACATATATATGAGGGCTATTTTCCCTGATCATAACTAGCTATGTGCGTCATTACAAATATAAATTATGACGGGGTTTGCCTTGATGTATCATACTTTCTTTGAACACCATGCCATTCTCCCATGTTTCTCCTGGTCCACAGACAGACACACCACAGGCATCCATTTGCATAGCTTTAGATGTTTGGTCAGGATGTTTGGTCAGCCCTAGTGACAAATCCTTAATCAGCACATCTCGCACCTTGGTGAGGAAAGAGCCAATTACACATTTGTCAGACAGTGGACATCCTTTGATGGCCAAAGATCTGCATTTCCTATGCAAATCAGATGTATCTTCTGTGTCAGAGGGAGTTATGAAATTGCCTCCTAGTAACCTACTTTTGATTCTCTTACCTATAACACCACACCTTCGTTCTGCTGACTGGCGAGGGTCATGTAGCTCAGACCCCACTGCTCAAACATTGATGGCCTATCCCACACATACACCTATACTTAAAAAATGACAACCATTATGGCTGAACTTGATGTAAAAATCCATTTGATGTGGGTGCGCAGTATCTATTATCTTTTTCTCCTTTATTTGTTATGCCCCACACCGGGACCTTGAATAGACTTCAGCCAGCACTGCTTGTTGCGTTTGTAATGCCCTCATTTTTAGTTTTAAGATGAACCTCATAGACCCACGTACATGTCTTCTCATTTGTGTTCTGTCTTTATAGATTGCTCATAACACATTTTCTTCGTGATTGGTTTTCCTCGCTGTGTTTGCTATTGTGTATTATATCATGTAGAGCTAATTATATGGACGCTTTCAAGTCACACAATAATAAACTACGGTTGGATGTTGATATATTAATATATATATTTTAGCATTTCATGTCCACATAGAATTTAACAGCCATGATTAGGCAAATATGGCAAACCTATAATGTGGCTGATAAAACCTGACAGTTTGTTTGATAAAAAATAATGGGAGCACTAGAAGAAAGGAAAAACATTTACATATTTCATTATTACATGCGCCTTAAGCAATCGCTTTCACAAGCTTTCCCTATTTTTTCATATTACCACTTGTCTGCCTGAAAAAGCCACAACAGCTCTCATAGTGCATATGATGGCGAATATCCTCATAGTGGTAATATTTTGTATATAATCCATCTTATCACATACGTGTATCTTCTTCTACAGGATTTACAAGTTTTATTGTGTTGTTTTATGTACATTTATGTAAGCACAATAGAATCGAGAATAAACTACGTAAGATGTAAAATTGCCTTGTATGATACAACTAAGTATTTATGTTGCAGAGTTGAGTTTCTCAGATATAGCCGGGTTGGGATTGTTTTCTAAAACAACTAATTGTCATTGCACTATGAGAAGAGGTAAACAGGGTGTATTCAATTTCACCAGCGTTTCCCCGAAAAGCAGATTTCGCATTACGGATCCGTATTTCCCACAATAAGGTGTATAAGGCATTGAAGGCTGATCTGCTGTACTTCGAGTAACTGCAATATCATCAAACTTTTGAAATATCATAGAGACATATCAGAAGTTTTGATCGTTGGGGTCCGGGTGCTGAGATCCCTCACCCTCGCTGAAACGAAGGTGTAGAAGCACTTTGCCGAGCGTCCAGCATCTTCGGCTGTGATCGGTGATGTTATGTGAGCCGTCTTCAGGTTGGGGAAGAGCGCCGATCACAGCCGAAGATGCACCTTCATTTCAGCGACGATGGGGGTCTAAGCACCTGAACCCCACCGATCCACACTACTGATATGTCTCTTAATAAATAATAAAATGAGAGGATGCTCATTGTGGTGGATGGTTTTCTGCAGAAGATTTCCCCTTAATAAATAAAACAAGTTCAGACATAAATCTACTTTTCTCTTTGTTGTTTTTATAACATAACTTTTAACTCTTGAACTAAAGGCCCTATTACACGGGCTAGTGATTGGGCAATTGAGCGTTTATATGAACGCTGGTTCCCGACCATTGCCCTGTGTAGCAAGAGCAACGATGAGCCGATGAATGAGAAAACGCTCATTCATCGACTGATCTGTTCTTTTATGCAGAATTAAAAATCATCGATGTCGGCAGGACATCTCTCAGTGTACTCAGGGAGATGCGCTGCTAACATGATGAAAATGTATGAGGACAAGCGATCATAGTAATGAGTGCTCGTCCCTATACATAAGCCATCATTGTGAAAGGAACAAATGAGCGCCGATCAACGAGCTGTCTCATTGATCGGCGCTCATTTACGCGGCCCATGTCGGGCCGTGTAATAGTGCCCTTAAATTCTTATGTTGTTTCTAGATGTAAATGAGAATGATATAAAGTGTTAATAGAATTTAGAGACGTTTTCCCAACTAAAAGTATACACTGAAACATACTCTTTCTTTTTTTCTCTTCTCTTCTGTTTTGTTTTACTATTTTATTTATATGCTTAGAGGGGCAGCTCTAAGCTATGAGCAGACTGTGCAAGGAGGGGGAGGAGGGAGGAGGAGCTGAGCTGTTCTCAGGATCCATTATTCTGTGTTATCTGTATTCAGCTTTATAATATAGGTGTTACCTTTTATTATAATCTGTGATGATAATATGATAACTGCTAAGAATACTATTACACGGCCCGACATAGGCCGTGTAAAAGAGCGCCGATCAACGAGACGGCTCGCTGATCGGAGCTCATTTGCTCCTATCACACGGAGCAATGACTGGCTATGTATAGGGAGTAGAGCTCGTTACTACGATTGTTCGTCCCCATACATTTTCATTATGTCGGCATCGCATCTGCCTGAATACACAGAGAGATGTTTTGCCGACAACGATGATTTTTAATTTTGCATAAAAGAGCAGATCAGCCGACGAACAAGCGTTTTCTCATTCATCGGCTGATTGTTGCCCTTATTACATAGGGCAATGATCGGGAACCAGCGTTCTTAGAAACGCTTGTTTGCCCGACCATTGGCCGTGTAATAGGACCTTAACTCTGCACCCAGTGTGCACTGCACAAGCTGAAAAGGAGAAGTAATTAAGTCCAGGGGTTTGTGCTCAGCATGCTGTTACATTTGTGTGTATGAACGTACAAGTTTTGTGTTATTTTTGGAACAGGTAAATAAATGAATATTGAGCCAGAATGATTTACACCTGTATTCCAGAACTCTCCTAATACTTGGATACCAGTTTGGAATACCTGTCAGTACATAAGCAATAAAATATAAGATCAAGTGTTACTTCATTTATATGTATCCATGAAATCTGTTTAGGTAAATCATTTAAGAAATGCTCCAAGAAATACTCACACAATATGTAAGGTGTAAGTAATCAAAGTTTGTAAATTGAGTTTGAAAGTTCCATGACTTTACCTGTAAGACTGGGACGAGGATTTAAAGGCTTTGAAAAACTTTAAACTCAATTTTTTTTTAACTAAAACAATGTATTATGTGATTTTATGCAATTTGTAAATTGGTTTTCATTTAGAAATGTTTTGACTTTTTGAGATACAGCTTCTATGTATCCTGTATACATAGAAGCTGTGTCTTGCCATCAAAACCGAATCCGTCAGGTCAGCAGAACTGACGGCATCAGCGAAAGCTGGCCCTTCATGTCTCTGACACACAGGATCCAGCTAATAACGATCACATCTAAGTTTGTGATTAAATAATTATAGAAGAATTCCAGTAGAGAAATGGTGGAAAGACTCGACTGCTACAATTCTACTTGTGTCTTATCTTATGTTCTGTCTATGTCTCTCGTTTATTAGCCCACATGTACCTTGTTTCTAGCAGTCTCGTTGCCTACTGTATATAATCCAGCCAGCGGCTTCAGGGATTTCCGGCGAATTGTGTCTTCTATCAGGTGTCTCTTTTGCTAGATTCTGTCCAGCCCTGTTTGACAGTTTAAGTTTGCTGAGTCCTGGAACAAGGCTATTACCTTGTTTCTAGGCCCTGTCCTGCATACCTGCTTGGACTACTTCTGTTTTTTGACATTCTGCCCTTTAAGGCTGGGTTCACACGTGGCGGAATTTCACTTGAATTCTGCTGCGGACACTCCGCAGCGTTAATCCGCAGCGGAGCCGTTTCTCCATTGACTTCCACTTCTATTTAGAAGTGTTCGTTTAGACGATGCGTAAAATTCCGCTGTGGAGCATAGGCTGCGGAGCGGAATTTGGTGTCCGCAGCATGCTCTGTCTGTTGCGGACCAGTGGCGGACTGGTTGCGGACTCATGGCGGAATTTCTCCATTGACTTCAATGGAGATTTTAAATTCCGCAATGAAGTCCGCAGCTGTCATGCACATGTTATGTGTGCTGCGGATGCGTCTTGCTTTTTTGACATGACATTTCTTCATTCTGGCTGGACCTATGTATTTCTAGGTCTACAGCCAGACTGAGGAAGTCAATGGGGCTCCCGTAATTAGGGGAGCGTTGCTAGGAGACGTCAGTAAATAGTCACTGTCCAGGGTGCTGAAAGAGTTAAGCGATCGGCAGTAACTGTTTCTGCACCCTGGACAGTGACTACCGATCCCAATATACAGCAACCTGTCAAAAAAATAGAAGTTCATACTTACCGAGAACTCCCTGCTTCTGTCTCCAGTCCGGCTTCCCAGGATGACGTTTCAGTCTAAGTTGCGGCTGCAGCCAATCACAGGCTGCAGCGGTCACATGGACTGCCGCGTCATCCAGGGAGGTCGGGCTGGATGCCGAAAGAGGGACGCGTCACCAAGACAACGGCCGGTAAGTATGAAATTCGTTTACTTTCACTAGGGAAAGTGCTGGCCCTTCTCTCTATCCTGCACTGATAGAGAGAAGGGAAGCACTTTTCCCGCAGTCCGCAGCAGCTAGTCCGCATCAATTTACTGCACATTTTGGGCAGATCCGCCGCAGAATCTGCAACGCAGATTCTGTGCGGCATTGATGCGGACAGTTGCGGAGGAAATCCGCCACGTGGGGGCATGCCCTAATACTACTTCTACTTTTGAAAATGGCCCTAACTCTGCTTTACTTCTTGGTCTTGACTCTTGACTTTGTTCTAAATATTTTATTGCCCAGCTCCAGCTGCCATACAAGATAAACTGTCTACAGTTCAGACTTTTACCACTAGGTGGCAATTATTATGTTTCTAGCAAGAACTTCATTATTAGTGCTTTGCCCACGATCACTACAGCAAATAACTACATTGTGTATCCAGTACATCACATATATTACATACATACAGTATAAATATTTTACTGCTTGTATCCTCCTGTTCATTATAAAAAAAAAAGAGGAAAAATAGTTATGAAATATCAGAAATTCTTCCGCTAGAAACATAAGTGATCAGATTGATTCTTGTTTTGGACATAGTATTTAACCTCCTGGCTCAATTGAAAAGACTATTATGCTTTGTAGAAGTACAAGAGAAAAAAAGGAGAGTTGCAGGAACATCAAGGAATGTGTTATACTGTCATGCAGCAGCTGGGGCACAGAACTGCATCACACACACTGCAGCTGCTGAAGAACCTCTGTTTAAAGACAGAAGGAGCACCCTGCAAAAGTGATCTGTGGCAGACACATATACAAATGTTATCTAAAGACTTGTCAATAAAAATGTTTCCATTGATGTATGTATAAAAAAATTGAAATATAAAATAATAATAATAATAATTGTAGTAGTAGTATCCTATAATAACATATTTTGTAATTGCTTGCTATGAAATGCTGGCCATGTTCTGGTATGCTTGGAGCAGGATAAACTTAGGCGGTAGTTTATTGGATTCTATCTACTATCCTTCAGTAGGAACTATTAAAGGGTAACTAAACGTTTAACAAACTTCTGACATGTCATAGTGGCATGTCAGAAGTTTTGATTGGTGGGGGGTCCGAGCACTGAGACCCCCACCAATCGCAGCATATGACACTGATTGGTCACTGATTGGTCAGCGTCATACACTCCTCTGTACAACGCCCAGTTGGTCAAAAGTAAAAACACGCCCCCGTTGGTCATTACGGAACTAATTAGCATAAATCTAAAATTGCTCATAACTTGCTAAAAAATGATCGTTTCAAAATAAAAACCACTGTTGTTATCTACATTACGGCGCCAATCAGATTATGTAGGAGATAGGGCACTTATAATCTGGTGACAGAGCCTCTTTAATAGAAAGTCTATGAGCCCGTACACTGTTAGGGTATGTGCACACACACTAATTACGTCCGTAATTGACGGACGTATTTCGGCCGCAAGTACCGGACCGAACACAGTGCAGGGAGCCGGGCTCCTAGCATCATAGTTATGTATGATGCTAGGAGTCCCTGCCTCGCTGCAGGACAAATGTCTCGTACTGAAAACATGATTACAGTACGGGACAGTTGTCCTGCAGCGAGGCAGGGACTCCTAGCATCGTACATAACTATGATGCTAGGAGCCCGGCTCCCTGCACTGTGTTCGGTCTGGTACTTGCGGCCGAAATACGTCTGTCAATTACGGACGTAATTAGTGTGTGTGCACATACCCTTACATTGGCTTTCCGTAAAAAGCCAAACAGAAACAAAGCAGCTCGGTGCTCACACGAGCACTTCTGCCGCTTAATTTTAAAGATTGTTGGGGGTCTCAGTTCTCGGACGCCCACCAATCAAAACTTATGACATGTCACTATGACATGTCAGAAGTTTGTTGAATTCAGTTACCCTTTAAATGTTACTAATTAAGTGGACAGAAGTTATCAGTTTGTAAA
Organism: Rhinoderma darwinii; assembly: GCF_050947455.1. NCBI lineage: Eukaryota > Metazoa > Chordata > Amphibia > Anura > Rhinodermatidae > Rhinoderma > Rhinoderma darwinii. The sequence goes on from NC_134690.1 coordinate 377,463,059, forward strand.
CAAAATGCATTTTTGTTACTCATGACTATTTTTATAATTGAAGTTAAGCCAGCAGCAAATGTTTGATAGCTGGCAGCAATTTGCGACAACCATTGTAAGTAGGAGTTTTTGCCCGTAGCATTGCTCAAAATTTGCTGATATTCAGAGTTTACATGTCCTGTTATAGCAAAGGTTAGAGAGATGAAAAATACTTCATATTTACATTGTAGAAAGTATTTTATTGTAATAGGAATATCAGCAGAAAGAATCTGTATTTGTCTGAGCTCCTAAATCGTTTATCAAAATGTATACTAAAAAATATACAAATGCTGTATACATTATGTATCCATTATATTGTAATGTCAATGTAAAAATATAATCATCAGTCTGACAATAACTTTCAAGTATAATCTTAAAGGGACATAAAGGAACAGTAAAGTGAATGATAAATGATACAAGTAAAAAGAACATAAACTTGCCCTCAATGTGTGTCTTTTTGCAGGATTTTCTGCTGCTCCTTAAACAAATAGCTCTAATATGAGGTTTATGAGAAGGAGTCAGGCTTATTGCTGAGGCAACCACCACCATACGTATTGGATTTTAATTTTATCTGAAATAAAGTTAGAATACCATTCCTTTTAAACATACCAGCTCTGGATTGCATCTTTTCCACTTGTTCCGATTATACCGTGTGTCGCCACGAGGATCCATGCACAACCTGGACATACAAACTGGTGAGCTGGAGGATTCCTCCATTATTAGTCTATTAGATTACATGTAAGGGGGACTAATGAATTTCACAATTTACAATTACTAGTGGATTTTTAGAGAACCTTAGGGAGTGCTCTATGCTGAGCTATTTAAAGAGGCTCTGTCACCACATTATAAGTGGCCTATATTGTACATGATGTGATCGGCGCTGTAATGTAGATTACAGCAGTATTTTTTATTTAGAAAGAGGATCAGTTTTGATGAAGTTATGACCTATATTAGCTTTATGCTAATGAGTTTCTTAATGGACAACTGGGCATGTTTTACTTTTTGGCCAAGTGGGCGTTGTACAGAGGAGTGTATGACGCTGACCAATCAGCGTCATACACTTCTCCCTATTCATTTACACAGCACATAGCAATATAGCTATATCGCTATGTGCAGCCACATAAACACACTATAACGTTACTGCAGTGTCCTGACGATGAATATACATTACCTCCAGCCAGGATGTGATGTGTATTCAGAATTCTGACACTTCGCTGACACAATCCCGACACTACAATACAGGAAGCGTAATCTCGCGAGACCTATCATTTCAAACGAGATTACGCTTCCTGTGCTGTACTGTCGGGATTGTATTAGTGAAGTGTCAGGATTCTGAATACATATCACGTCCTGGCTGGAGGTAATGTATATTCATTGTCAGGACACTGCAGTAATATTATAGTGTGTTTATGTAGCTGCACATAGCGATATAGCTATATAGCTATATATATATATATATATATACTGTTGCAGCTCTGTAACTATTAGTCTTCTTCTCTCTCTTGGAGAGTGAAGAAGGTTAAGAGTTAAAACAAACTTTTCTATAACCACCATGAAAGAGTCATGGTGATCATCAGCTCCTTATCTTCCCAGATAATAAGCACACTGGCTCCGTTATCGATGGGCAGAAGCCATGGACGGAGGGAGAAGGAGGGGGTATGAGCCCGCTCCATAGAACGAACATGTCGGTTGTGTGTTAAGTCTGAACTATTACAATACATCATTATTTAGTCTGCACGGTGAAAGCCGTAAAAAATAAAAATGTTAAACCGCCAGAATCGCTGTTTTTTGGTCACTTCATCTCCCACAAAAAGTGAAATAAAAAGTGATCAAAAATTCTTATGCACCCCATAATGGTACCAATAGCTAACTACAGCTCCCCCTGCAAACAATATGCCCTCTAATACCGCTCAATTGACAGAAAAATAAAAAAGTTATGGCACTCAGAATGTGGCGACAAAACACAAATTTTATTTTTATAAATTTTTTCCTTGTAAAAATAGTAAAACATAAAAAAACTATATAAATTTGGTATCACCATAATCGTATTGACCCGTAGAATAAAGCTAAATATTTTTTTTCCAGTTTCCCACTACATTATGGTACAATAAATGATGCTGTACAAATCTAAATGCAAACATCAAAACCTCATACCGAAATATTGATGGAACAAAAAGAAAAGTTGTGGCTTTTGGAAGGTGGGAAGGAAAAAATTGAAGCGAAAATCCGAAAAATGGCTGCGGCAGGAAAGAGTTAAAAAAAATGGTCTTATGACAAATTTCCTAAAACATTCAGCCGCCGCCATAAGCTTTCACCTAGCGATGAGCGAATTTTTCTGAAAAGAGTACAGGGGATCACCGAGCAAGTGTCTCAGAGCTGGCAGAAACTGTGGCAAGGCAAACTGCGGTTTCATCGCACACAGTAAGACGCATTCTGCATAGAAGTGAAATGCAGGGTTATCATCCACTGCTAAAGCCAAAGCTCAAAAAAGCCCATTTAGCTATTGCTAAGGTTCATATTGTTAAAGTTCATGACTTTTGGGAATCTATACTCTGGTCTGATGAGACCAAAGTTAACATTTCTGGATCTATTGGCATCCCAAATGTATAGAGTCGCAACTGTAAAGGATTTGCCTGTCACAGCTTCTGTGTCGACGCCCGTGGTTAATCAGCCTGCATCTGTTCCTAGGTCTGCTAGAGTGACTCGATCTGCTACCACTCAGGCTGGTAGGCTGAGGAGTGGGAGAGCCTATCGCAGCCTGGCCAGACGGTTCTAGCTCCCGCCCTTGGTCTACTTATACCTTAATTTGCTGCTTGTCCTTTGCCTGTGATTCTCTTGTTTCCTGGCTCTGCTGTTCCTGCTGTTACCATTGACCTCTGCTTTATATTGACCCTGGCTTGACTGACTATTCTCTTGCTCTGCTTTTGTTACCACGTACACTCCTGGTTTGACTCGGCTCACTACTCTGTTGCTCACGGTGTTGCCGTGGGCAACTGCCCCACTTCCCTTTGCTTTTGTGTACCCTTGTCTTGTTTGTCTGTCGTGCACATATTGAGCGTAGGGACCGTCGCCCCGTTGTACGCCGTCGCCTAGAATGGGCTGTGCAAGTCGGCAGGGACTGAGTTGCGGCTAGATAAGGGCTCACCTATCTGTCTACCTATCCTGACATTACAGCAACGGAGAGGAGTATGGTGAGAAGTGCATGGTTCCCACAGTGATGGTAACGTTCCACATTGGGGATACATGAGTCCCAAATTTGTGGGGGAATGTACTTCATTGATGATATCATGAATCTCCAGATGTACTAAAACAGAAAATGCTACCCTCTCTACACACATGGGTCATCAAGCACTTTTTAAACATGACAATGACCCCAAACATTCCGTTGGTAAAGCATGTCACCTAACCTTAAAGGGGTTTTCCCAGAATCAATATTTATCACCTATTCACAGAACAGGCTTACCTTGTAATTTCTGGGAGCCCCATAGAAATGTAACGGTAAGATGTGCTGCCAAAGTTAGTAAAGCGATGGTCGAGCATTCACACTACCATTCCATTCCTATGGGACTCCCAGGAACAGCAAAGTAAGCCTGTTCATGTGATCGGTGGGGGTGGGGGGTGTTCCCCCATCTATCAGATATTTATCACCTATCCCAGGGAAAAAAAAGTTTAGACTTGCCCCGGCCGTAGTTTAGGTGACGCATCTCTCTCTTTTGAACGTAGCCCCGCCTCCTGGGATGACGCTGTAGACCATGTGACCTGCAGCAGTCACATGGGATGAAACGTCATGACAGGAGGCGGGGCTACGCTAAGAATAGAGGATCACGTCACCAGGACTACGGCCGGGGTAAGTCTAAACTTTTTTATAAATTTAAAAAAGTACCTTTTTTTTCTCATGTGTGATTTTTGCGCCAGAACCGCAGCATTTCCGCAACAGAGGAGCAGCGATTCCACAGAATACATTGACATGCTGCGGCTTAAAAAGCCACACTGCAGGTCCATTTTTTTTGCAGCGTGTGAATGAGATTTGTTCATATCTCATCCACTCTGCTGCGACTGTTATACGCTGCGGATTTTCCACAATAAAATGTGTTGCATAAAATCCGCAGTGTTCATACCTAGTGTGTTCCTACCCTAAGGCCGGATTTACACAAGCGTGTGCAAAAAACATGGCGTTTTGCGCATGCAAAAGGTCCATAATAGCTCCGTGTGTCAGCAGCGTATGATGCGCGGTTGCGTGATTTTCGCGCAGCCGCCATCATTATGACACTCTGTTTGTATGTTTGTAGCACGTGGTGCTTTTCTGTTTTCATTCATAGTTTATACTGCTGCGGAAGTGCTGGGCGTGATTTTCACGCACCCATTGACTTCAATGGGTGCATGATGCGCGAACAATGCACAAATATCGGACATGTCGTGAGTTTTACGCAGCGGACACACGCTGCGTGAAAATCACTGACAGTCTGCATGGCCCCATAGAGTAACATAGTACCTTTTTTTTTTCTCATTTGTGATTTTTGTGGCAGAACCGCAGCATTTCCGCAACAGAGGAGCAGCGATTCCACAGAATAAATTGACATGCTGCGGCTTAAAAAGCCAAAAACCACACGGCAGGTAAATTTTTTTGCAGCGTGTGGGTGAGATTTGTTCAAATCTCATCCGCTCTGCTGCGACTGTAATACGCTGCGGATTTTCCACAATAAAATGTGTTGCATAAAATCCACAGTGTTCATGCCTAGTGTGTTCCTACCCTAAGGCCGGATTTACACAAGCGTGTGCTTTTTGCGTGCGCAAAAACGTGGCGTTTTGCGCATGCAAAAGGTCCATAACAGCTCCGTGTGTCAGCCGCGTATGATGCGTGATTTTCGCGCAGCCGCCATCATTATGACACTCTGTTTGTATGTTTGTAGCACGTGGTGCTTTTCTGTTTTCATTCATAGTTTATACTGCTGCGGAAGTGCTGGGCGTGATTTTCACGCATCCATTGACTTCAATGGGTGTGTGATGCGCGAACAATGCACAAATATAGGACATGTCGTGAGTTTTACACAGCGGACACATGGACAAACGCTGCGTGAAAATCACTGACAGTCTGCACGGCCCCATAGAGTAACATAGGTCCGTGCGAGGCGCGTGAAAATCACACACATTGCACGGATGTATTACACGTTCGTCTGAATAAGCCCTAACAATAAGGCCCAGTTCACTGAGTTTTTGGGCCTTGATATTGACTCGGACACTGCGTCAGAATCAGCACCAAACAACTTCCAAAACCGCCTCCCATTGATTTAATCTGAAATCAATGGGAGCCAGTCGCGGAAAAAAGGAAAAGCAGCACGTCCTTTCTTGCCGCGGTTCCGCCTCTGACCTCCCATCGAAATCAATGGGAGGCAGAAAATGCATTTTTCGCTGCGTTTTTTGTCTGCTGTCCTCAATAGCCGCGGGCAAAAAACGCAGCAAAAAAATGCGGCAAGATAGTGTGGGCAGGTCAAAATCTGCCTCAAAATTCTTTAAGGAATTTTGGGGCAGATTTTTTTCTGCCTGCAAAATACTCTGTGTGAACAGGGCCATACTTAAACAGCACTTTGAGACACTTTACTCACTGTGTCAGAAGTGCTGCTGGCTCCCACTCCAGTCCTCTTCAGGCGATGTCTTCCAGGCGAGGTCTTCGGTCCAGACGTCCAGTCCTTCACCTCCAGCCAGGCTCCAGGTAAGTTGGGTCCATGTGTGTCCGCCGCTGCGCGCGCTTCGTTCGAGGGTGCGCGCGCGGGCGGTCGCGAGTGCGGGCGTTCGCGGGTGCGCGCTCGCTGACGCGCATGCGCGGGAGTTTTGCGGGTACGCGCGATCGGTCGGCGGTGTTTGACGGCCCCCATGAGAGGGGGGGCCCGCAGCTCACGACATTCTTTTGGTGAAAAAAACGGGCCCCTTTGCAGGGGCCTGTTTTTTTCTACCAAAGGCAAGTCACGGCAGTTGCCGGGCCCCCCTTTCAATTAGGTTTGGCCGGGCCCCTCACATCAGTACCCCTAATAACCCCCTGATGGCGGCCCTGTGTGTACCGTATATACAGAAAAATTACAAAAACCAGAAAACACAGTTCAGTCTCTGCATGAAGATGATACGTAATGCCTTTACAAGCAGTGTTTTACTATAGGTGTCATGGAAACAAATGTCACATTTCTGAACTGCACTGAAAAAACATTACAAAAACATTACAAAAAACATTATAGTAAAAATGAAGGAGGACAAATATATATTAAAATAAATGGATAGGAATACAGACATATAAAGTTAAAAATACAGATGTCTCCACCTTTAACTTTCCTTGAATTGCGTTGTTATACAACTTGTCATGATACCAAACCAATACAATCTCATGCTATCCAGTAAAAAACATATAGTGTAGGTTAAATGAGAACTTTGTTTTATCATGGGAGACAATAGGCGACGGGTGGCTGATGGAAGGCATCCATCAGGGGAATTCATCACAGCTATCAATCTATCAATCTATCTAGAGAAAACTATGTTAAGCAAAAATCGTATATTAACGTATACTTTTTTTACTGTATCATGAGAAATTGTATAACTTCACGCATATCAAGAAAAGTTAAGGGTGGACACATCTGTAATACCACTATACAATAATTAAGTGTGGCATTCAATGCCCATATATTTCCACCATGTAGTATCAGATAATAGTATCATACAATACTCTGTGCCATCGAGTACCCACATAAATCTGTTCAAGTTCATTTTGGTATTTTGGTTTTGGTATCAGCTATTGGAAATGGTATTGTTATTAAAGAGGTTATATAAAGAATGTTAATTTTATTTTTACCCACACATGGGATAACTTAACTTAACAACTGAAAAATGTCCATACTGGCGTATTCCATACTAGCACATGACTTTATGCCACATGCCATACTGAGATCCTCTCAGCAGCTAGCTGGTATGGCATGTCACAACTTCAGTCAATGTATACAGATACTAGCAGGGGTCTATGGACCAGTAATGTGAGAACCATAAATAGGTGAGTATAGCCTTTATTCATGAAGTTATCCCATGTGCAGGTATAAGCCCCAGATTACCCCTTTAATTTTTATATCTCAAACACCAGAATATGAATTAAAGTCATCCACTCTAAAGCATCACTTTAAATGGGTTGTTATAAATATTACGATGTTAAATATTTACAAAATAATAAAAATTTTATATTAGAAGCTATAATTGATTTTTATATTAAATGCTAAAATGTCACCAGCTTTTAATGTACTTGTGGCAGAATATATTTTTTAAAAAACATTCATTTATCGATATATATATATATATATATATATATATATATATATATATATATATACATATACAAAGTAATTGCTGTGTAAAGCATCGCCATCTGAAAAGATTTTGTTTTTCAGGTTAAAACATGATAATAATAATAATAATAATCACAAACCTATTTGCTCCATCATCTTATGCACCTTCTCTTGTCCCTGGGTAATACTTGTCAGGTTCTTTATTGTTAATATTTATTAAATTGCAGTTTTTTTACATCCATTAAACTCGTGTCCCAGTCTATGGTGATACAACTAACAGTATGAACAGACAATTCAGTCAACATCATCATATCTACATCTCGGCGTGATCAAAAGAATAGGCTATTCAGGGAGTAATTTGATAAAATGTCTAGACCTGCCTAAAAGCTTAAGTGCATGATAGGTTTCAAAAGTCCATTAAAGCCCGTAAGTATTATTTTCTATGACATGACAAGGGGCTGTAGTAGGGTCCACTTGTCAATCTTTTGTTACTTGTTGTACAACTTAGGAATTGGTCTCACGCAATCTTGTATAGCAAATAGATGAAAACATTGTGCGTGATAAGGAATACAATATACTACAATACACCATCTGTAATGATCTATAAAGGGCACATTAATTACATGCTTAGCTGACTGGAAAAGGGCACAATGCAGAACCAATAAGAGAGAATGGCAGGGTATGTATGGTACAATATCACCCTAGGCGGGAACTAATTCAATTCAGATGTTACTAGGAGCAAGTTACTTGACCAAACATTTTAAGATGGGCTAGTTATAGTGTATGGACTGTGGGGAAAAAAAATTAGGTTTCAGAGGGGTGTTTCAGCCTTTAGCATATATCACGTATCCCACTATATATATATATATATATATATATATATATATATATATACACGAGCATGAGTCAAAAATTATCCGCGCTCCATTTATATTAAAATTTCTGTTGTCCGGACTGTCTTATTAGCGCTTTCCGTTCGAGGTCGCAGTGCAGGTTTGAACGTGTAACGGCTGTTTACAGGTAAAGATGGCTACATCTGTATGTGTGACTGCGGTGCGAGAAACAATGGCTGCCCCGCTTGTGATTTGCACAAAAGAAGAGCAGCGTGCAGTGATTCGTTTTTTGGGTTCTGAGGGTATGTTTGTTGCCGATATTTATTCAAGAATTTGTGCACAGTATGGAGAAAGTGTTCTGTCATGAAGAAGGGGGTATGAATAGATAGAGAAGTTCAAGGAAGGTCACACAAGTGTCAGCCGTGATGAAGGAGCCGGACGCCTGCCACGTCCACGACTGATGACAACATTGAGCGCGCACGTGAACTGATTCTATTGGATAGACTATCACCTGTTTGGTCCCCTGAAAGAAGTCCTACGAGGACAAAGATTCATGTCTGATGAAGAGGAGAAGACTGCGGTGCATTCGTGGCTCTTAGCTCAGCCTAAAACATTTTTATATGCGGGGATACGAAAGCTTGTTGACAGATGGACAAAGTGTATTAAAAAGAAGGAAGATTATGTCGAAAAATTATGTATTTGTCTTTTCTGAAAGTTGATTAAAATAAATTCTACAGCCAGAGCGTGGATAATTTTTGACTCACCCCCATATATACATACCTTTACCTGTAGCACACTGTCAATCAATTGCTTTGCATATTTTGAGTAAAGTCACGTTGTTATTTATTTAGCTATTATGTTTTGGCATCTTAATTCCTGCAATCCAAGAATTCCCTGTAAAATAGTTCCCTAGGTCTGAACTGAGATTTTATATGCACAGGCAATAATGTGTTAGAATACCTAATTATTCCCGTGCATTATAAAAAAAATAATAATAATAATCAAAAGTAAAAAATACCCCTTTTGTGACTTTAATTCAGTTTACATTAAAAAAACATAGAAAAAAAACTGTGTTTATTAAATAAATTCCTTAAAAACATAAAACACACATATTTAGTAACCCCATAATCGTAAGAACCCATTCAATAATCTAAATCTCCTCGAGAGCATAATAGGCACAAAAAATATATATACTGGTACACTTAAAAAATATATTTTTTATTAAATCAATTAAAATACAAGATAAATGACATAGATGGATACTAACAAAAAGTCGAGTGTCGCTAGAAAAGAACTCTAAAAACCATGCACCTTCATATGGATGTGAATACTCACAGATCACAAGTACTGTAAATATCATGAATCACACTAATACATAAATCTCAATGTGGGGAGGTGAACGTGTATATCATCTGAAAAACTTGAATCTAACCAACAGGACAAAGAAGCAAATTTACAGGGACAAAATGATCAATGCGTGACCATCCATAAGGTAACTGGTAAGTCAGAAGATGCTAAAAAATGAAAAAAATATATTCGTCAAGGGACAGACTTAGCAGAGGAGGGCAAACACAGGAACAACTAATAATCTACCAGGCAGTCTGTCCATGTGAGATGATGTATGTTGGTCTGACAACAAGAGAATTTTGCATAAGAGTACAGAAGCATATTAGGGATATCGAGAAAGTCAAGAATGAAGACGACGTTTCAAAACTTAAAACGATACCAAAACACTTTAAAGAGGCTCTGTCACCAGATTTTGCAACCCCTATCTGCCATTGCAGCAGATAGGCGCTGCAATGTAGATTACAGTAACGTTTTTATTTTTAAAAAACGAGCATTTTTGGCCAAGTTATGACCATTTTTGTAGTTATGCAAATGAGGCTTGCAAAAGTCCAAGTGGGTGTGTTTAAAAGTAAAAGTCCAAGTGGGCGTGTATTAGGTGCGTACATCGGGGCGTTTTTAATACTTTTACTAGCTGGGCGCTCTGATGAGAAGTATCATCCACTTCTCTTCAGAACGCCCAGCTTCTGCCAGATCACGCTGTGACGTCACTCACAGGTCCTGCATCGTGTCAGACGAGCGAGGACACCGGCACCAGAGGCTTCAGTTGATTCTGCAGCAGCATCAGCGTTTGCAGGTAAGTAGCTACATCGACTTACCTGCTAACGCCGATGCTGCTGCAGAATCAACTGTAGCCTCTGGTGCTGATGTGTCCTCGCTCGTCTGACACGATGCAGGACCTGTGAGTGACGTCACAGCGTGATCTGGCAGAAGCTGGGCGTTCTGAAGAGAAGTGGATGATACTTCTCATCAGAGCGCCCAGCTAGTAAAAGTATTAAAAACGCCCCGATGTACGCACCTAATACACGCCCACTTGGACTTTTACTTTTAAACACACCCACTTGGACTTTTGCAAGCCTCATTTGCATAACTACAAAAATGGTCATAACTTGGCCAAAAATGCTCGTTTTTTAAAAATAAAAACGTTACTGTAATCTACATTGCAGCGCCTATCTGCTGCAATAGCAGATAGGGGCTGCAAAATCTGGTGACAGAGCCTCTTTAAGCTGTGCCATCAATGTAATCCTAAAGGTCTAAAATTCAGAGGTATCGATAAACTGCACCTCGGATCCAGAGGAGGTAACTTTGGGGAAAAAAATGGCTCAATTAGAGAGCAGATAGATTTACAAATTCGGAAGTCTTGCCCCCTAGGGACTTAATGAGAATTTTGGATTTAATGCTTTTCTGTAGTTTGTTTCCTCTTTTTAAATGAAGGGATGGGCTAGGGGGTCTTTTTCTCAATCTGCTTATTTTTTAACCTTTAACATCTATTTTTTAACCTGTAACATCTATTATGTTTATTTTTTATTATTTATGTTATGTAAGTACTTATATTTGTTTCTTGTTTATCTTTACCTTAGTTTATTCTTTTTGGTGAGAATTCCGTGCGATGGAATTTTTTGTGGGGTTCGAATTCATGCTGTAAAAGATCTCGGGTAACTAAAGAGAAGTCAATTTTATGAAGACATTGACAACTTTCTATTTGTGTATGATTTAGTATTCATTATTTATAGTATTTTCTGTGTACTAGATAGCACTATGCACTTTACTGTAGTGATTTAGTATTTGTTAGTAGTCTTTTTTTGTTTGATAATTATTCCTTATATAACTTGTCAGAATTTTGTACACAATTTGTCACAGTTTTTTGTAGCCTTTAGGTTTGGCAGTTAAAAATACCTACATAAGAGATGTTCATTCTGAAACTATACAGTTATTTCTAATATTAATATTGATATAAGATAATACAACTTTCCATTACATTCTGTTTAAATAACTTAACATGCTGTGTGTCTATTTGAGTATTGTAAATACACCCCCTTTCTTTATCTCATTTCCACTGTGTAGCCCGTTATATGCACATTTTAGTTCACTTTGCTTTACACATATTATGTATTCATTATTTTTATTATGTATGTAGAATATTGTGATCTTAATGTGTTCACACTGAGTTTTTTGCAGGAGGAAAATTCCTCCTGCAAAAACTGCTCCAGATGTTTTTTGCACAGTGGTTTCACAAAAACCCGTCAAAACACTCGTCGAGGTGTTTTTTTTACCCTTTCTGACTGATTAAAATGGGGTTTTGGAGGCGGAAACCGCCTCAAGATAGGTCATGTCGCTTCTTTTTACCGGGACGCATTTTTTTGCTCGCGGTGAAAAAACTCATCCAACTCCCATTGAAATCAATGGGAGGCATTTTCGGGCGTTTTTTGACGAGTTTTGCAGAGCGGTTTCCGCGCCCAAAAACTCATCAAAAAACTGTGTGAACAGAGCCTAATTCCCTTTTTTCTGGTCTAATCATTTTTTTCACTTCTGATGTCTATATTTCTTTGTTTTTCACTTCTGGACGAGGTCGCTTTTTATTTTACATAGATTATTCAGGTATATGTTTATGTATACATATTTTCCACATTATTCACCCTTTAACCCCTTCCCTCTTTGGCCACTTTTGACCTTCCTGACAGAGCCTCATTTTTCAAATCTGACATGTTTCACTTTATGTGGTAATAACTCCGGAATGCTTTTACCTATCCAAGCGATTCTGAGATTGTTTTCTCGTGACACATTGGACTTTATGTTACTGGCAAAATTTGCCCGATACATTCAGTATTTAATTGTGAAAAACACCAAAATTTAGCGAAAAATTGCAAAAATTTGCATTTTTCTCAATTTAAATGTATCTGCATGTAAGACAGGCAGTTATAACACACAAAAATGTTGCTAACTAACATCCCCCATATGTCTACTTTATATTGGCATCGTATTTTGATCATCATTTTATTTTTCTAGGACGTTACAAGGCTTAGAACTTTAGCAGCAATTTCTCACATTTTCAAGAAAATTTCAAAATGCTATTTTTACAGGGGCCAGTTCAGTTGTGAAGTGGCTTTGAGGTCCTTAGATATTAGAAACCCCCAATAAGTCACCCCATTTTAAAAACTGCACCCATCAAAGTATTCAAAACAGCATTTAGAAAGTTTCTTAACCCTTTAGACATTGCGCAGGAATTAAGGCAAAGTAGAGGTGAAATTTACAAAGTTCATTATTTTTTTCCAGAAATTCATTTTGAATCCATTTTTTTTGTACCACAGAATGTTTTACCCAAGAAATGCAACTCAATATTTATTTCCCAGGTTCTGCAGTTTAGGAAATATCCCACATATGGCCCTAGTGTGCTACTGGACTGAAACACCGGCCTCAGAAGCAAAGGAGCACCTGGTGGATTTTGGGCCTCCTTTTTATTAGAATATATTTTAGGCACCATGTCCGCTTTGAACAGGTCTAGTGGAACTAAAACAGTGGAAACCCCCCAAAAGTGACCCCATTTTGGAAACTACACCCCTCGAGGAATTTATCTAGGGGTGTAGCAAGCATTTTGACCGGCCAGTTTTTTTGCAAAAATTTTTGGAACTAGGCCATGAAAATTAAAATCTACATTTTTTCAAATAAAATGTAGGTTTAGCTAATTTTTTTTCATTTCCAAAAGAACTAAAGTAGAAAAAGCACCACAACATTTGTAGAGCAATTTCTCCCGAGTAAAACAATACCCCACATGTGGTAATAAACGATTGTTTGGACACACGGCAGGGCTTAGAATGGAAAGTGCGCCATTTGGCTCTTGGAGCTCAAATTTAGCAGGAATGGTTTGCGGAGGCCATGTCGCATTTGCAAAGCCCCTGAGGTGACAAAACAGTGAAAACCCCCAACAAGTGACCCCATTTTGGAAACTACACCCCTCGAGGAATTTATCTAGGGGTGTAGCAAGCATTTTGACCGGCCAGTTTTTTTGCAAAAATATTTGGAACTAGGTCATGAAAATGAAAATCTACATTTTTTCAAATAAAATTTAGGTTTAGCTAATTTTTTTTCATTTCCAAGAGAACTAAAGTAGAAAAAGCACAACAACATTTGTAGAGCTATTTTTCCCGAGTAAAACAATACCCCACATGTGGTAATAAACGGTTGTTTGGACACACGGCAGGGCTTAGAAGGGAAAGAGCGCCATTTGGCTCTTGGAGCTCAAATTTAGCAGGAATGGTTTGCAGAGGCCATGTCACATTTGCAAAGCCCCTGAGGTGACAAAACAGTGGAAACCCCCCAAAAGTGACCCCATTTTGGAAACTACACCCCTCGAGGAATTTATCTAGGGGTGTAGCAAGCATTTTGACCGGCCAGTTTTTTTGCAAAAATATTTGGAACTAGGTCATGAAAATGAAAATCTACATTTTTTCAAATAAAATGTAGGTTTAGCTAATTTTTTTTCATTTCCAAGAGAACTAAAGTAGAAAAAGCACAACAACATTTGTAGAGCAATTTTTCCCGAGTAAAACAATACCCCACATGTGGTAATAAACGGTTGTTTGGACACACGGCAGGGCTTAGAAGGGAAAGAGCGCCATTTGGCTCTTGGAGCTCAAATTTAGCAGGAATGGTTTGCGGAGGCCATGTCACATTTGCAAAGCCCCTGAGGTGACAAAACAGTGGAAACCCCCAACAAGTGACCCCATTTTGGAAACTATACCCCTTGAGGAAATTATCTAGGGGTATAGTGAGCATTTTGACCCCACAGGTTTTTTGCAGAAATTATTGCAAGTAGGCTGTGAAAATGAAAATCTAAATTTTTTCAAATAAAATGTAGGTTTAGCTAATTTTTTTTCATTTCCACAAGGACTAAAGGAGAAAAAGCACCATAAAATTTGTAAAGAAATTTCTCCCGAGTAAAACAATACCCCACATGTGGTAATAAACGGCTGTTTGGACACACAGCGAGGCTGAGAAAGGAAAGAGCGCCATTTGGCTTTTGGAACTCAAATTTAGCAGGAATGGTTTGCGGAGGCCATGTCACATTTGCAAAGCTCCTGAGGGGACAAAACAATGAAAACGCCCAACAAGTGACCCCATTTTGGAAACTACACCCCATGAGGAAATTAACTAGGGGTGTAGCAAGCATTTTGACCAGCCAGTTTTTTTAGAGAACTTATTGTAAGTAGGCCGTAAAAATGAAAATCTACATTTTTTCAAAGAAAATGTAGGTTTAGGTATTTTTTTTTCATTTCCACAAGGACTGAAGGAGAAAAAGCACCGCAACATTTGTAAAGAAACTTCTCCCGAGTAAAACAATACCCCACATGTGGTCACAAACATCTGTTTGGACACACGGTAGGGCTCAGAATGAAAGGAGCACCATTTGGATTTTGGAATGGTTTCTGGGCGCCATGTCACATTTGCTGAGCCCCTGTAGTACTAGTACAGTGGAAACACCCCAAAAGTGACTCCATTTGGGAAACTGCACCCCCTGAGGAATCATCTACGGGTATAGTGAAAATTTTGATCCCAAAGGTTTTTTGCTGAATTAATTAGAATTAAGCCATGAAAATGAAAAATATATTTTTTTTCCAACAAGATGTAGTTTTAGATACACATTTTTCATTTTTGCAAGGAATAGAGAAGAAAAAGCACCCCAACATTTGTAAAGTAATTTCTCCCGAGTACAGTAACGCCCCATATGTGGTTATAATCGGCTGTTTACGTATATGGGAGCATTCAGAAGAAAAGGAGCAGTATTTATCTTTTGGAGCGTAGATTTTGCTGGAATGGTTTGCGGACGCCATGTTGCGTTTGCAAAACCCCTGATGTACCAAACAAAAGTGACCCCGTTTTAGAAAGTACACCCCTAAAGGCATTTATCAAGGGGTGTAGTGAGAATTTAGACTCCACAGGTGTTTTTCAGAAATGAATACGCAGTGGATGGTGCAAAGTGAAAATTGCAATTTCTCCACTGATCTGCCCATTCACCACACAAGATGTTGTGCCCCTACAGAATCTTACCCCATAAACTGTTAAGCGGGTTCTCCCGGGTATGGTAATGCCTTACTTGTGGCCATAAATTGCTGTTTGGGCACACTGTAGGGCTAAGAAGGGAAAGACCGCCATTTGGAGCATGGATTTTGCTTGGTAATAGTTCTGTTTGGGGTTTTGCTGGTATTTCCGTTTATAATGTGGGGGCATATGTAATCTGTGCGGAGTATATCAGGGGTATATGTAATCTGTGCGGAGTACATCAGGGCATAATAAGAGGGTATAATAATGGGGTAAATAATACAATTATCCATAGATGTGTGTTACGATGTGAAGCGATCCGTTATGCGCAGGCCGGTGTCACACTGATAAACGGTTTTCTTTCTTATCCCCCTTTTGTAACACTCTGCACCTTTTGGGGACTTTTTCTCCTTCGTAGTTTGGGAAATATTACTGGGAAAGTTTTGCGCTGGTATAATACGGGCGCCCTCGCTTCCAGTGGATGTGCGGTGTCCCTTCCCTTTCCTAGTTCCTAAATACTAGGGCCCTGAAACTGAAGGAATGTTCACCTCCGGCCTGCGCATTGAGATGTTTTTTCATCACCGCATTACTAGTGCCATAACTTTTTTGTTTTTCAGTTGATTGGGCGGTGTGCGGGCTTGTTTTTTGCGAGACGGGCTGTAGATTTTATTGGTACCATTTTAGAACACATACGACTTTTTGATCACTTTTTATTTCATTTTTTGGTAAAGGAAATTACCAAAAACAAGCAATTCTGGAATAGTTTTTTATTGGTTTTTTTATCGGCATCCACAGTGCGCCCTAAATTACATGTTAGCTTTATTCTGCGGGTCGATACGATTACGGCGATACCAAATTTATATAGTTTTTTCTATGTATTGCGGCTTTTGCACAATAAAATCACTTTTTTTATAAAATCATTTGTTTTCTGTGTCGCCATATTCTAAGACCCATAACTTTATTATTTTTGCGTGCACAAAGCGGTGTCAGGGATTATTTTTTGCGGCACGGATTGTCATTTTTTATTAGTACTATTTTGAAGTAAATGTGACTTTTTGATCACTTTTTATAGCATTTTTTGGAAGGAGATGTGACCTAAAAACAAAGATTCTGGCGCTGTTTTTCATGTTTTTTTTTACCGCGTTCACCATGCATAATAGTTTTGTAGTTTGGGTCGTTACGGACGCGGCGATACCAATTATGTATAGTTTTTTGGATTTTTACGGTTTTTCCCATAATAAAAGGCTTACTATGGGAAAAAAGTCAGTTTAGCTTTATTTTTATTTGAAAAGTGTGTGTTTTTATTGTTTTACCACATTTTTATTAACTTTTTTTTACTTTTTTTACTTGTCCCACTAGGGGACATGAGGGCCTGATGCCCCGATCGCTACTCTAATACACTGCACTACATATGTAGTGCAGTGTATTAGCGCTGTCAGTTATTCACTGACAGCAAGCCTATGAGGACACGCCGCAGGCGGGTCCTCATCTCCTCCCGTACAAGGCAGACTCGGACGCCATTTTCTGGCGTCCGATTGCCACAGCAACCCAGCGATTGCTCTATTGAGCGCAGCATCTGAGGGGTTAATCTGCCGAATCGGAGAATAGCTCCGGTCCTGGCAGTTACAGGAGGGTGCCAGCTGTATTATACAGCTGTCACCCCGCGGTGATGGTGCTGGCTCTGCTCCTGAGCCCGCACCATCACTGCGCCGTACATATATGGCGCTTTGCGGGAAGCACCTCCCGACAGCGCCGTATATATACGGCGGATGTCGGGAAGGGGTTAATAACACACTTGACATTTTTATGGCAGATATTATTTTCGGAAAGTGGGTATTTTAAATACATATCGGCTAATGTGTACTATTTTTTAAAAGATTTTTGTGGGTATTCTTCACATTCAGTAACAATTCTTTCCTTTTTGCACTCTAGTAAACACTCTCTGGCGTAGTGCACATATAGTTTTGATCCATGAACAGTGTCAGACGGCGGCCGTGGTGTCCTCGCGCATGCACACACATGTCGGCTGATGTCTCTCACCCGGAGTGCAGTGGATCATCCAGACATGCGCCATAGAAGTACGCTAGGTATTTTTTATAAATAATTACACAGACGCATATTTTGGTTCCTCTAACCAACTATTATATTAATAACACAATCAGTGCCGATCCTAGCTTTTCTGCTGCCTGAGGCAAAAATTGAAATGGCGCCCCCCAGATTTTCATTGACATCCCCCTGGCTGTTCTACATCACTACCAGCCTTCTCAATCTCTTGCGGATGCGCCGTTGCCTTGTACTCCCCTGACATGCATGGTGCAGCGATGAAGCCGGGCAGTGTACACTTCACTGCACAGTGCGTGCCCAAGTAGTACAAGGCAATGGCGTATCCGAGAAAGTTGTATCAGCCAGGGGGGTGTAATTTAAACATGGAAAGGTGGGTTTGGAGGCAGGACTATGTGACTTTTCAGGATAGCGGCACCACCCCATGAAACTTTAATGAGTAATTAGCATATAGCGTGCACCATTATAAACGTTTATTTTATAGATTTTGCTGCATCTGGGTGGCAGTTCAAGTGGTTAAAACTATACAAATGAATATACAATGAATTGAAATCAACGCCATCTGCCCTGCAATTTTGTTATTATAAATATATCCCATATAATTACAGCATCAGAACAAAGCTCTGACATATACGGCTTCAAAACCAAGCTCAATACATATATGCAACACCAGAACCAAGCTCAATATATATATATATATATATATATATATATATATATATATATATATATATATATATATATATACAGTACCAGAACCAAGCTCAATACATATATACAGCCCCAGACCCAAGCTCAGTACATATATACAGCCCCAGACCCAAGCTCAGTACATATATACAACACCAGAACCAAGCTCAGTACCTATATACAATACCAGAACAAAGCTCAGTACATATATACAGCACCAGAACAAAGCTCATTACATAGATACAGCAATAGAACAAAGCTCAGTACATATATACAGCACCACAACAAAGATCAGTATATATATACAGCGCAAGAACAAAGCTCAGTACATATATACAGCACCAGAACAAATCATAGTACATATATACAGCACAAGAACAAATACAGCTCAATTTAGTGCAACCCCTGCCGTATAGGTTTTTACGGCGTAAAACTACAGCTCCCAGCATGGCCTGAACAATGGTAAGGATATGCTGGGAGATGCCGTTTCACAAAAAAATCATATCACAATCAAACCACCCATCATCTCGCTACAGATCATACAGTGACTACATTACTGATTAGAGGCAGAAAAAACATTTACATTAAGTGACTCACCGGTGATGTCTAAGATTCTATTTCTTTTTCTCTTTTCTTCTCCATCCGGTCCAGACGTCTATGATGACTTCTCCTGGCCACAACCCATTTCTGCAGTTTTCAACTCGGGTGTCTTCAGCTTCTAACTTTTGAAAATGTCTGCACCTATAAACGAAGATAAAATTCTCAATGCCCCTAAATATAATAGCGCCATACACTGCACATCTAATTATAATAGTGCCGTACACTCTGTCCCTGATTATAATAGTACAATACGCTGTGTACCCCACACACAGACACTGTGCCCCCTATAGATATTGACCCCCATAGAGCCTCTGTAGATGGTGCCCTACATAGTAACCAATGTAGTTAGTGGCCCACATACAGTCCACTTGTAGATAGTGCCCACATATGGGCTCCAGAACTGCAAGGCAATAGTGCTAACCACTGAGCCACTGTGCTGCCCTACATATAGCTCCCCCTATAGATAGTGCTCCACATATAACCCACCTCTGTAGATAGTGTCTTACCTATAGCTCCCCCTGTATATGGTGTCCCACATATAGCCCACCTCTGTAGACAGTGCCCTACATATAGCCCCCTGTAGATAGTGCCCAACAGCTAACCCACCCCTGTATATAGTGTCCCACATATAGCCCACCCCTGTAGATAGTGCCCTACAAATAGCTCTCCATATAGATAGTGCTCTGCATAGAGCCCACCCCTGTAGATAGTGCCTCACATATAGCTCCCCCTGTATATAGTGTCCAACATATAGTGCCCCCTGTAGATAGTGCCCTACATATAGCTCCCCTTGTAGATAGTGCTCCACATCCCCACATATAGACCCCCCTGTAGATAATGCCACTCACAGTCTTACTAGAAAAAAACAAAAAACTTGACATACTCACATGATCCCGTTCCCGCGCCGTCCAGTGGCAATGCACTGAGCAGGTCTGCTCTGGCTGAAAAATGCAAGCAGCAAAATGATGCCATTGCGCTGCTAGCATGGCTGAAAGGCGCTGATTGGTGGGGCAAGTCATTTTGCCCTGCCTATCAGCATCATTGTAAGGCACTGAATGGTCGGTCATGGAACGTGCGTGGCCATTCAGCACTAATGCATGTAATTGTATTTGCGTGCTATAGATACAGGTACAATTAGTGTAAGAGGGGGTGGCGGCGGCTGGTTTCAGTGGACCCACCGCCCCCTCAGAGAGCCAGAAGGCCACCGCCTGAGGCGAGAAGCTCATGTTGCCCCATGGATGGTGCGGCCCTGGACTTTATGATTGCATTTTATTAGATACCCTCACTCTGCTTTTCGTTTTCTTCTTTCCGGCTCCTCCGATGACATGCTCTTTTCACTACATCCCCGCATTTATTGCATGACATCACATCCCGTAGACCACGTCTCCTGAGGAAGAACTTTTTCGAAACGCGCGTTGAGGCGGCCGGGTGCTTACTAGTTGTTCCTGCGTTTGGTCTTCTCTGGTAAATCTGTCCTTTGCCAAACATGCTTTTTCATTTTTCAGCATCTTCTAACTTACCAGTTACCTTATGGATGGTCACGCATTGGTCCCTATAAATTTATTTCTTTGTGCTGTTGGTTAGTTTCAACTTTTTCAGATGATATACATGTTCACCTCCCCACATTGAGATTTATGTATTAGTGTGATTCATGATATTAACAGTACTTGTGATCTGTGTGCATTCACATCCATATGAAGGTACACGGTTATTAGAATACTTTTCTAGTGACACTCGGCTTTTTGTTAGTATCAATCTGTCATTTATCTTGTATTTTAATTGATTTAATATAAAATATATTTTTAAGTGTATCAGTATATATTTTTTTCGTGCCCATTATGCTCTCAAGGAGCTTTAGATAGGTATGATATTGTGTTGGAGTTTGGGCCACACTACTTGATGTTGTCTTTGGATAATTTCTTGGAATAATGTTAATTGTATGTCAATACCAGAATAAATGTTTCTGTTGCATTCCACTAAATAAAATAAAAAAATAAAATTTCAACACAAAAAATAAAAATGACTAGCTAACCTACATGTATATCCCACACAAAAAATAATCTACTTAATACGCAAAAACACATGACTTCATACAGTTACGCCAGCGGAAAAAGTTATGGCTCTTGAAACAATCACAAAAAAATCTGCAATGTGCTGGGGGTCAAAGCTAGACATCATTACACGGGTTATCCCCACCGATCAGCTGTTTGAAGGGGCTGCGTGCTCTGGCGAGCGCTGCGTCCTCTTCATTGCTTCCACAGCTCTGTACTGCACAACGTCATCACATACTTAGCGGCAGATTAAGTAGACCATAGGCCCTGGGCTGTTACCCAAACTTGGGCCCCCAATCCACACCACCGCCCTGCCGCGCCATAACTATTGTTACCTTTTTGTGCCAGCATTAACAAATGGGTGTTACGATTCCCCTTGTCACAGGGCTGTGTCCAACTATCGCTGACAGTATCACACTGTGCATGGACACATCCTCCTGACATGGGGAATTGTAACACGCATTTGTCTAACAGTCCAGGACAGCACAAAGACTTTTTGTGAAATACAAGGATTTCCTATAATAAACATGTCAGGAGAGGTGACAGATTCTCTATAAATCTAGTGACTCACAGGTGACGATTTCTCAGATTCTAGTAGTTTTTTTCCCTCTTTTCTTCTCCATCCGGTCCAGAGTTTATGATGACTTTTCTCGGCCATGACCCATTTTTGCAGAATTTGCCACTCAGATGTCTTCGGCTCCTCACTTTTCCAACATTTCCACACCTATAAATGAAAATAAAATTCTCCTGGTGCCACACACTGTGCCCTTAAATATAATAGCACCATACCCTGCGCCCCTGAATAAAATAGTACCAAACACTATGCCCCTGAATATAATTGTGTCACACACTGTAAAGTAATGCACCACATACACAGTGCCCCCTGAACATAGTGCCACACACATCTCCTGTAGATAGTGCCACACACACCCCCTGTGGATAGTGTCACACACAGCCCTCTGTACATAGTGCCACACACATCCCCCTGTAGATAGCATCACACATAGCCCCTGTAGCTAGCAACACACACATCACCCCATGGAAAGCGTTACACATAGGCCCCTATAGATAGTGCCACACAGCCCCCCTGTAGAGAGCGTCACACACAGCCCCCTGTAGAGAGCGCCACACACAGCCCCCTGTAGAGAGCGCCACAGAGCCCTCCTCCATTTGTAAATAGTGCCACACAGTCCCCCCTTGAATATAGTGCCACACATCCCCCCTTGTATATAGTGCCTCAGAGCGCACACCCCCTTGTATATAGTGCACACAGCACTTCCCCCCTTGTATATAGGATCGCACAGCACTTTCCCCCTTGTATATAGGGCCACACAGTGCTCTCCCCCTTGTATATAGTGCTACACAGCAATCCCCCTTTGTATATAGGGCCACACAGCGCTTCACTCCCCCCTTGTATATAGTGCACACAGCGCTCCCCTCCTTGTATATAGGGCCACACTGCGCTCCCCTCCCCCTTGTATATAGTGCACACAGCGCTCCCCCTTTGTATATAGGGCCATACAGAGCTCCCCTTCCCCATTGTATATAGGGCCACACAGCGCTACACCCTCCCCTAAAAAAAAATATATTGTACTTACCTTCCCCCGGCGGCCGCTCCGGCCAGACGCATGTCAGGCCGGACGCATGCGCAGACCTGCATGATGTAGTACGTCATCACGCCGGCCTGCGCAGGGAGTCTTCCCAGTGCCTTATAGGCTGCAGTCCTAACGTGTTCTGCGGCCTATAATATTCATTTGTATCCGAGTCCTGAGGACTCAGCTACAAGTGAATGTGACTGTCGTTAGCACCGGGGCGCCCTCCGGTGCTAGCGACGCCACCGGGCATGAGGGTATTTAAAAAAACATTTTGTTTATAAAAAGAAGCATCAGGTCAATTGTTTGGCGCGCCAAATGTTCCTATAGTCAATGGGAGCACTAATTACGCTCAGAAAAACACGCAGAAAGTGTGCACAAAATGCGTAAAAAAACATGGCGAAACACATAAAAAACTCCTGTGTTTAAAAATCACATTACAAAAACGCTAGCGTATTTGACACGTTTACACGTCATATTTTTTGAGTGCCGTGTGAACTTGCCCTTGTTAGAGTTTTGTGGCTGTTGCCCTTAGCAATCATATCCCCTTCTTTCTTGGTTGATGAATCAATGACTTGGCCAATTAGAGGCACTGAAGTCCTTGGCCGGCTGAGTACCACAACCCTAACCGAAGTGGTAGGAGTGCTATTGTGCTAAAATTGTGTTGCCTGGTTGGTTCTCTCTCTGGGTATCGTAAGAAACAAATTGTGACATAACATTAGTACACATGGCCATGGTTCTTATCCTCCAATAGTCAGGATTCTTGCCACTTGAATATCATTTTTAATTTCTCCCTGACACTACTGATACCATGTCTACATGGATATTAGGATTACTCACCGCACTTGCATAACCATTTGCACCAATTGGCGTAATGGCCTGTATCGCTCCTTGTTCACGGTCTATTGTCCGTGCTAGCAAACTAATCAAGCAATGCGGACCCTTTGATTCCTCAGGCTAGCCCAGATTTTTGTGGAAATATACTCTAATGCTGCCAAAACAAGATGTCAAATGCTAAACTCAACCAATAACAACTTTAAATTGCTTGCATTTACTTTGAACTACATTTTTAACAACTCTTTTTGAAAGTAATTCCAGCAAATAATAAAGTTTTTGGTCAAAAGCGATTAACTTTTCATCGGATATCAAAGCTAAATACAGAAGTGACTGAAATGAATACCGTGTGATGAACTTAAATAACACACTGAGTAAAAATGGAGCTGGAAGGTATGTTAACCTTCAAGTGGATGTAATGGTACTCAAGCAGAAAGTTGGATATGAGTTTTCCATGCATATAGGTGGAATGTGTTGAAGATTAAAAATGAAATATTCTATGAGAAGAAGAAAGGAATTAATTAAAAAATGAATTATTTGAAGTTCTTGTGAAGCATGCCAAGACACTCCAAATATTTTCATGATATATCTTTATAGGGGTCAGAATCCTGTTTTTTCTCATGCAGAACTCCAAATCCCCATCTTTCCTTCACAAAGCCATTCAGTTAAATAATACATTTTTCTAGGGGTAGCTTCAGAACCTATGGTATACAGATTTATTGAGTTCACGTATGCAGTAAGCTCCTAAACTCCCCGTTGTTGTGACAGGAAGTAGCCAGCATTTTATCATTTATCTCCATGGCTATGCAGGAGATTAGTTGTCTAGCTGAAAAACTGAACTCCGACTTCTTAGATTCTTGAATTTTGGATCTATTTAGATTAAAAAAAGAAGTGTTCAAGGGTGGACATTCACTTTAATGTTCAAAGAAGATAACACAGATCAGTAGCGGTATATTGATGATGTTTTAACATGCAGTATCTGTGTAACTTAAATTCCAAGATGCCTTTGAAAATATGGCACAAAAACAACAGAATACACACACTATGCAAACTATTCTCACTTCAAAGTTCACTGATCCTTTTAAGAAAATCTTGGCAGCTCTAAAACAACTATATCTTCTTGGTTAATTCCATTGAAGCAAAACTCATAAAGAAAAATACTCTGAAGAAATGTGGCTAAACTCTATATTAATAATAAATATCACTTAAAAGTGATCACATTGAAAAGTGATGAAGTGATAGATTTTGAAATGTTATCTTCTTTTGGAATTAGATTTGGTTAGCTGAATTTGTAACATGAAATCCATGGACTTTAGCTAAACCATAAAGTTAAATAAAAAATAAAAAAAAAATGGAAGATTATTTTAATGAAGTTGCAGGTACAAGTTCTGCTGGCATGTAAAAACGTATTAATTTGAGTGTTTTTTGATTAATATTCTTTTACATGTTACACAGCTCATGGTAAATGTCTAAAATACTACTGATAGTTATAAAATAGGCCCGTCTATCACAATCTCCTGTTTTCTTACATAGTAACAAAGTTGTTAAAAAGCTGAAAAAACATAAATCCATCCAGTTCAGCCTGTTCTCCTGCAATGTTGATCCACAGAAAGACAAAAAAACCTCATGAGGCAAAACCCAGTTTTCCTCATCTCAACTCCAATATGGCAATCAGAATAAATACCTGGGTCAACTAAGCATCGCCAGTGATCTAGTAACTATAACTTGTAATATTACTACACTCAAGAAAGGTATCCAGGCTCCTTTTGAACTCTTCTTTTGAATTCACCATGTGAGCTTCCTCTGCCAGAAAATTCTTTAGTCTCACTGCTCATTCAGTAAAGAATCCCGTCTATGTTTGTGTTGAAACCTTCTTTTCTCTAGATGTAGAGGATGCCACCCTATTATATTTACAGTTTTGGGCATAAATAGATCATGAGAGAGATCTCTGTATTGACCTTGGATATAATTATTCATAGTTATTAGATCTCTCATCAGCCATCTTTTTTTCTAAACGAAGTAACTCTAGTTTTAATAATCTTTTTGGGTACTGTTGTCCACCCATTCAATTTATTACTATAGCTGCCCGTCTTTGAACTCGCTCAAGTTCGACTATGTATATCTTCTGAACTGGTGCCCATAACTATATATAGTTTTCCATGTGCGGTCTCACTAGAGATTTATAAAGTCGGAAAACTATCTTCCCGTCAAATGCATCCATGCCCCTATTGAGGCACCCCATGATCTTATTTGTCTTGGCAGCAGCTGCCTAACACTGGTTGCTACAGTGTGACTCTTCACACAGTCATGAAGTTGAATGATAGTTTAGTAGATTACTGCATACAGATTTATTATTAAAGGGGTTTTCCAGTCCTAAAAAATTGATGGCCTATCCTCCAAATATGCCATCAATATCTGATTGGTGGGAGTCTAACTCCCGAAACCCCCGCTAAACAGCTATTTTGAAGGGGCCATACCTGCTCGTCCTGCAAATTGCCGACACACTTGGAGCAACGGTTCACAGTATTACAGCTTTCTCCCATTCACTTGAATGGAAGAAGGCTAGAATACTGTGAACTGCCACTACAAGTGTGTCGGCGATTCACAGTACGAGCAGTGACATTAATGAAGGGGAAGCAGCGCTCGCAGTCCCTTCAAAACAGCTGATTGGTGGGGGTCCCTGGAGTCGGAACCACACCAATTCAGGCATTGATGGCCTATCCTAAGGACAGGCCATCATTTTCTTAGAACTGGAAAACCCCTTTAAGTTCAATTGCAGTTGAAGTCTATATGCAGTATGCTCCTCCTAGGGGTGACTGCAGGCAGAATGATTTTGTTAAACTCCATAGCTATAAAGGGGACTTGGGCTTTGTAACAGAACACAGTTCCATCCATCATAAAAAAACATATTTTAAGAAATTAGGTAACTGCAATACAGCTCCATTCAAGTAAATGGGGGGGATGCTGCAGCTCCATGATCAGATGGTGGCCAAGAACGCTGCTGTTCTGGAAAACGCTTTGAAGCGATTTACCAACACTGCTGCACCTTCATTCTCTGGATGGATGGGGTTCACTGCAGTCAGGCCCCAACTTATCAAAAAGTGATGGCATATCCTAGCGATTCTGTGATGGGAAAACCCCTTTAATTAAAAAATGTAATCAACTTCTTAATAAATATGAATTTCAATAATTTTACAGTTGTGAATCATTGATAAATCTGCACTAGTACGTCTGTTGCTGGTGGCAATTCGTAATTATATTATTTATCAAATTTAAAATATAGTGGGGAAAAATTGTGAATTTTCCAGCAATCCCAGACACCACACACTGTATATCTATTTTTGCATTATGTGCCTTATAACCATAGACCAGCTCTACCAGTGACAATGTCTAGCCGTATGTAAGCATGAACATAATAATAATTGCTAGTATATTAAAGTATTATTATCTCTTTCCAACTCAACAGTAAAAGCTCTCGTAAGGGTATGTTCACACTGCCTATTTTCGGAATCGGAGGCAGAACGCCTCCAAACATCTGCCCATTGAAAACGGCTTTTTGTTTCAGGAGAAAACAGCTCCGTAATTTCAGACGTAATTGCTCGTACTCGCATTTTGCGAGGCGTCATTGACGGCCGTAAGTTAGAGCTGTTCTTCATTGAATTCAATGAAAACGGCTCAAATTACGTCTAAAGAAGTGTCCTGCACTTCTTTGACGAGGCAGTCATTTTACGCGTCGTCGTTTGACAGCTGTCAAACGACGACGCGTAAATGACAGGTCGTCGGCACAGTACGTCGGCAAACCCATTCAAATGAATGGGCAGATGTTTGCCGACGTATTGGAGCCGTATTTTCAGGCGTAAATCGAGGCATAATATGCCTCGTTTACGCCTGAAAATTGGTCGTGTGAACCCAGCCTTATTGTCTGATTGTAATTAAGTGATGGTTACAACATTGGGATTTCCTTCGCATCAAACAGATATTATTGATGTTCTTTAGTGAAAAATGTAGCAATGAATAAATTCATAAATATCACGATGACATTCCTACATATTTATCTATTCATATTATTTATAAAAAGATTTGTTATACTTGTAGTGGCAAATGCTGTATGTAAAAAAAAATACTGAATGCAAGGATAAAGGTGTTGTACCATCAGAGCAATCCCTGATCATATACCCTATTAAGACGTATGTGTTACAAAATGCGTCCTCGCTCACCTCTTTCCCGCTGGCAACATCTTTTTTTGACCCCAATGGGATTAAGGCCTGATTTACACGAGCGTGTGCATTTTGCCCGCGTTTGTACTGCGTATGCACTGCGTATACGCAGCGTTGGTGCGTTTTAAACGCGCGCACGACTAGCGTTTGCATCGCGCGTAAAAAACGCAGAGGGGATTAGTGGGACGCCCGCCTACAAATAGGCCAGCTGGCCCAACCCCTGCTTGCTGGTAGAAGTCTGTTTCGAACCTTATTTCCGCCTCTGCAGAAACCACAGTGTGTGTTTTTCCCTTCACGTTGGAATCGCCTTGACACCCAACTATTATGGCTTCGCCAGCGCTGGCGCGTGTGCTTCTTCTCTGGATGATCTCACGTCGGTTTGGCGAGCGCCGACACATGCTGCAGCACCAGACGCCTGGAAGAAGTCGCATTTGGGTTCATCCACTTGTGGCCCAACGTACAATAAAAGGCCATTTCCATACCCTGTATGAGGACTTACGCCGGCATCCAGACAAATTTCGAGCCTTCTGCCGCATTTCTGTGGCCACATTTGACCTTCTGCTTGAGCAAACTCGCTCTGGTCTCACCTACCAGAATACCAACATGAGACGCTGCATTTCGGCCGAGGAACGGCTGCTTGTGACCTTGAGATATGTGTGAAGCTGCTAGAACTTAGTCCATGCCGCTGTCTGCTTCACCAGCCCCCCACTAATATGTGTTCTGCCTTTCTTTTTCTTTCTCGTTCTCTTCTAGATTTCTGGCCACAGGCAATAGTTATCATTCGTTGCATTTTGAATTTCTTTTGGGAGTCACCACCATTTCCTTAATTGTCATATCCACCTGTGTCGTGTTGTGGCAGAGGTTAAAGAGCACGGTCATGCCTCAGCCCACGACAGAACAGTGGCTAAGTATTTCAGAGGGATTTCTTAGAGCTACTGAATTTCCAAATTGCATTGGTGCCCTTGACCGCAAACACATTCGTGTGAGAAAGCCCCCACGCAGTGGCTCGCAATACTATAACTACAAGCAGTATTTTTCTATGGTATTGTTAGCCTTGGCGGACACTAATTATTGTTTCACTATTGTTGACATTGGCTCGTATGGAAGCTCGGCAGATGCACGCATATTCCGTACATCAAGAATGGGGAAGCGACTCGTGAATAGGCGACTGGCGGTGCCGGAACCCTCCATCCTCCCGGGCTCCAGCGGGCCCCCAATCCCGTATGTAATCATGGCGGATGAGGGGTTTGCACTCACAAGGCAAGTCATGCGTCCCTTTGCAAGAAGGGTCTTGGATGACCGTCGGCGCATCTTCAATCTCCGCCTGGGCCGAGCTCGGCGATGTGTGGAATGTGCCTTTGGCATTATGTCGAACAGGTGGCGTGTCTTTCTGTCAACAATGCAATTGTCCATGCAGAATGTCACACGTGTTATACAAGCGGGTGTAGTTCTGCATAACTTCTGCCGCATTAATGATGCTAACTTTGATGCAGAATATATCCTAACACATGCAGGCACCACTGACAATGTCCCGGTGATTCCTCTCGGCCGATCTGTCTCCTCCGGCCTTCGAGTGCGTGATACTTTGGCGGCATATTTTGAGTGCCTATCTGGACCAGCACCGTGGGGGGCTGATGACCTTTGAAGGGGTGTATGTTGTTTGGCGGCTTCCCTACCCACGTCACGTGACCATTTTTTAATTTTGTGTTTTTTTGGGGTTGGTGTTGGGTTAGGGACTCGCAAAACATGAGGACCCTTGACGCGGGTTGCAAGCTTACATCTCTCGGGGTTTGAGCAGGACTTTAGACAGTTGCCGACTTACTTTCCCCAGATATCCTGTTGTGCCGACTACAGTTAGGAAAGTCCAATTGCAAGTGTACTTAGTTTGCTTCGATGCCCATGGCAGGACCTAAACTTTGCCATCGCTTGCAAGCCATGTCAAACCTAAAACTAAAACCTCATATCACGTGGGCATGCATTGGCCCAAAAGGCCAGAAGTGTGTGAGAGTGTAGGCAAAGGAAATGTGTTGCAAACCTTGTGTTGTGTGGTATAAATGAATAACAACACGAATTCAAACCATTAACCATGAAACAGTTTATTTATGTCTTAGGACCAAACACAAACTTTTAGTAGCAAAGCATAGACACCAACATGGTGTAAAGTAATCCAAATCAAAACCATGAGCCCACAACAAACGTGGCCAGGCCTGCACCACACACAACTGTGGTGTCCAAATATATTGGCACCAACACACTCAGAGGTGTTGATATTGTTGTCCTGGGGAGGCATACGCCTGCATTTCAGCACCACTATGCTGAACCTGGAGCTGGGTAGGTTGTTCCTCGCCAGCATAGTGGTGCTGATGTTGTGGGTGGAATGTTGGCCCTGCGAAGTAGGGAGCCAAAGGGCGCATGTACGGATGCGGCCGGCCCATCTGGGGGACAGGGTGGAATTGGGCAGGCACCTGGGGCGTGGATGGCGGCATGTATGCACTGCGCCATTGCTCTATCGCCGTGAAACAGATGTTTGGATTGTGGGGCGGTCTGCAAACGTCGATCAATGTGACTATCGACGCCTGCAGATGGCCCATACGGTCCATGGGCACCAGGCGTAGGAGGGGGACTATGCTGCGGCCGAAGGCATCATTCCCGTCCTCTTCTGCGGCTCGCCTAAGATAGTCGAGGACCCGAGTATCGACCTGGGCAGCTGTGGAGGGCTGTGGTGCACGAACACGGCGACTGTGGGCACGCACGGGGCGCTCCTGTGCTGGAGAGGCGACGGGCCCTGCAGACTGGCCAGGTGCGGGCTCCTGGGGTGTCGGCTCGGGGCTGGGCGGCAGGACATTCGGAGCAGGAGGTTCGCGCAGAGACTCCCCCACGTCAGTCTCCTCTGCGGTGTCCTCCAAATTGTCAGTGGTTCTACAAGGAGAAAAAAACGTAAGAATACAATATAGAACATTGCCCACACCAACACGTTGGCAAACAGGACATTGCCAAACACACATTAGACACATGCAAAGGCATAAACTCTTACGTGCGCATATCCATGATGTCCTTCAAGAACATGAGCTGCTTGGTGTAAATGTATGGGCGTTTGCGAGATGCCCCATCTCCGCTGCGACCCTTGTCACCCATCTCTCGCCTAAATTGATCACGGCAGCTCCGCCACCGTGTCTTGATATCTTGGACTGTTGGATGTAACAAAAACATAACACGCCATCAGAACTATCACCTCTCACTTCTAAATGAAGTGCCCTGCAGTGCCAATGACTTGGGACACGGGGATGCACCTGCTCCACCTAAGTTTCTCGTGCTAATGAGCGGACTACACATACAGGGCCCCCGGTCTTCTATAGGGATGACAGGCATTGACAGAAAATGCGTGGTACTCACCCAACCGAGTGCGGTCCCGGGTTCGGACAGTCTCGCACTCTTGCTCAAACAGGTTCTGGGCGACCAACTCCCATGCGTCCTCCTTTACCGTCTTGTTGTGGTACTCCTCTGATCGGGTGTCCCATATTGCCGGATGGTCCTGGACAAACAGGATGAGGCGCTCGACATCCATCCCGCGTGGCATGGCAGTAGAATAGATGACACGCTGAAAGCAACCTTGACAGAGTCTCCAGGCACTGGCTAGGCTTGCCCCCTCGCACTGGAAACGCAGGCACTTCCTGGTTTGGGTTTGCTTTGTCTAGCTTTATAGACTCTTTTGCATGGACATAACAGCTCTTGCGTGATTTTCGCGCATGCAACGCAGGAGCGTCCGTGTGTCATGCGTTGTTTTCACGCACCCATTGACTTCAATGGGTGCGTGTTGCGTGAAAAACGCACCATTATAGAACATGTCGTGAGTTTTACGCAACGCACTCACGCTGCGCAAAAATCACGCATCGTCTAAACTGCCCCATAGAGTAATATAGGTGCGTAC
Organism: Rhinoderma darwinii; assembly: GCF_050947455.1. Lineage (NCBI taxonomy): Eukaryota > Metazoa > Chordata > Amphibia > Anura > Rhinodermatidae > Rhinoderma > Rhinoderma darwinii. The sequence continues at coordinate 377,494,579 of NC_134690.1, forward strand.
GACACGCGTGAAAAGCACGCGCGTCGCACGCGCGTATATTACGCTCGTGTAAATGAGGCCTAAGTGTTCGCTTCAAAGACAGCTCTGCTACATTACCTGTTATACTCAGGTGCATTACACAACCACACCCTGCAGCAGCTAAACAGTCAGTAACCCCTACTGTGCTGGACTCTTGTGATTTGCAACTTCTTGCTATTCCATTGGATTCTGCTGATGAACTCTGCTACTTAAAACCTGTCTGTCCTATCAGCCTTTGCTTGAGGATCGTTTATTGTTCACCGTATTGTTCCTGTATATGGACCTGTCCAGCCTTGTGCATTCTGCCTCTCGCCTCCAAGTTCTTAGTCTGATCCTGAACCCTGTTTCTAGTACCTGTGCTCCTGACTACTGTGTTTGATCTACTGCTCTAGTCCTGCACCTGTCTCTGTCCTCGAGTCCTGCACCTGTCTCTGTGCTCGACTTCTGCACCTGTCTCTGTGCTCGACTTCTGCACCTGTCTCTGTGCTCGAGTCCTGCACCTGTCTCTGTGCTTGACTCCTGCACCCGTTAAAAAAACTGATACATTTCATTGGTCAGGCTTTTTTTGTCCCAACCCCCTGAAAACACCCAAAGGAAGGTCACATTTTCACCTAGACTCTATTTACAGCCTCCCTGTATATGATGCCACACACCTCCTGTATATGATGTCACACACCTCCCTGTATATGATACCACACACCTCCCTGTATATGTTGCCACACAGCCTCCCTGTATATGATGCCACATAACTCCCTGTATATTATGCCACACAGCCCTCTTGTAGATGCCACACAGCCCTCCTGTAGATGCCACACAGCCCTCCTGTAGATGCCACACAGCCCCGATGAAGATGATGCCACACAGCCCGCCTGTATATGATGCCACACACCTCCCTGTGGATGATGCCACACACCTCCCTGTATATTATGCCACACAGACTCCCTGTATATGATGCCACACACCTCCCTGTATATGATGCCACACACCTCCCTATACATATGATGCCACAGCCTCCCTGTATATGCCACACATCCTCCCTGTATATGCCACACAGACCCCCTGTATATGATGCCACACACCTCCTTGTATATGATGCCACACAGCCTCCCTGTATATGCCACACAGCCTCCCTGTATATGCCACACAGACCCCCTGTATATGATACCACACACCTCCCTGTATATGATGCCACACATCCTCCCTGTATATGCCACACAGACCCCCTGTATATCATGCCACACAGCCTCACTGTATATGCCACACAGCCCCCTGTAGATGCCACACAGCCCTCCTGTAGATACCACACAGCCCCGCTGTAGATGCCACAGAGCCCTCCTGTTTAAGATGCCACACAGCCCCGATGTGTATGATGCCACACAGCCCGACATGAATGCCCTACATACTGACCGATGCAGTGCTGTCTTCTTCAGGTATGGCCTCTCATCTTCACGGGATCTGCGGCGACGCGATGACACTCACCGATGCAGCGCCGACTTCTCCTGGTCTGGTCGCTAGTCTCATGGGATCAGCGAAGGCGATGACATCATCGCGCCGCCTTCGCAGAACCTGCGAGACTAGCGACCAGACCAGGAGAAGTCGGCACTGCATCGGTGAATCGGTGAGTATGTGTCGTCACGCCGCCGATAGCCAGCAAGGGAATTAGTAGTTCCATTTCAAATTCCCATGTCACAGATCCGTTTTTAACGGTTGTTACATGTATTGACAGCCGTTAAAAACGGATCCATTGATTTCTATGGGGGCCGTCAGGCCGTTAAACGGCCAAAAATAGGACATGTCCTATTTTTTGACGGCCATTATTCACTGGCCGTTAAAAAAATGCTTGTGTTAAAAGAACGGCCGTCACACAGTCGTGTGAATAAGGCCTAAGGCCCTGTTCACGCAGAGTTTTTTGCCGCAGAAACCGAGGTAGAAAACGACCGAAATTGCCTCCTATGGACTTCAATGAAAGGTAGAGGCGTTTTTTCCCCTCGAGCAAAAAATAAAAGCTTTGTGGGAAAAAGAAACGACATGCTCGATCTTGAGGCGTTTTCCACCTAAAAAACCCCATTGAAATCAATGGGAAACTGAAAAAAACTTGCCTTTTTATGCGTTTTTTTGCAACGATTTTTGACTCGTTCTTTGACAAAAGAGGTAGAAAACACGGCAAAAATAGTGGCAAAAACACGGCAAAAACCGCCTGTGGTGCAAAACCGCTTAAAAAAAACAGGAGCTGATTTTTCCAGGAGGAATTTTCAGCCTGCAAAAAAATTTCGTGTGAACAGGGCCTTAGTCTTAGATCATTAGGAGAACGTAGCTCACGGATAGGGTGTAAACAGTGTAGTGACCGGCACATGGTAGAGGCATTGGTGTAGCGGCTGATCAGAAAAATGAGCCTGGCTGCTGCATTCAGCAGGGGCGTAGCTAGGGGGGGGCAAGCGGGGCATGTGCCCCGGGCGCAGTTCAGAGGGGGGCACCAGCGCCCCCTCCTCCTGCACTATAATTGTACCTGTGTCACAAGGACACAGGTACAATTAGAAGCAATGAATGACCGGGCACGTTCCGTGCCCGGCCATTCAGCGCCTTTCCACCAATGAAGCGACTGGTACCTTTTGTACCAGTGACGCTTCCGTCGATGAAAGGCGCTGACTGACTGGCAGGGAAAGTCATCCTGCCCAGCCAATCAGCGCCTTTCATAGACGCCGCGTTCAACCCCCTGGAGACCTGCGCAGAAGAGAGCAGGTCTCCATGGCTGCCGGAGGGCGTGTGAGCGGGAATAAGGTGAGTTTGATATTTATTTTATTTTTTTAATTGTAATAGAAGTGTGCGGCTGTATCTGCGGGGGGGGGGGGGACTTTGTCTAAACGGAGGACTTTATCTACGGGGGGTGTCTATCTACAGGGGGACTATATCTACAGGGCTGGGCTATATACAGGGGGACTATATCTACAGGGCTGGGCTATATACAGGGGGACTATATCTGCTGGGCTATATACAGGGGGACTATATCTACAGGGGGCTATATACAGGGGGACTATATCTACAGGGCTGGGCTATATACAGGGGGACTATATCTGCTGGGCTATATACAGGGGGACTATATCTACAGGGGGACTATATCTACAGGGGGACTATATACAGGGAGGCTATATACTGGAGTGGGCTGTCTATAGAGAACCATATACAGGGGTGGGCTATATAGTATATAGCCCCCTGTAGATATAGCCCACCCCTGTATATGGTGCTCCATAGATAGCCCACCCCAGTATATAGCCCCCCTGTAGATATATTCCCCCTGTATATAGCCCACCCCTGTAGATATAGCCCATCCCTGTAGATATAGCCCCCCTGTGTATAGCCCACCCCTGTATATATAGCCCCCCTGTGTGTATCCCAGCCCTGTAGATATAGCCCAGCCCTGTAGATATAGCCCAGCCCTGTAGATATAGCCCAGCCCTGTAGATATAGCCCACCCCTGTATATATAGTCCCCCTGTAGATATAGCCCACCCCTGTATATAGTATCCCACAAATAGCTCCCCCCTATAGTGCTCCACAGAAAGCTCACCCCTGTATATAGCCCCCTTGTACATATAGTCCACCCCTGTATATAGTGCTCCACAGATAGCCCATGCCTGTATATACTATATACAAGGGTGAGCTATCTGTGGAGCACTATATACAGGGGTGGACTATCTAGTGGAGCACTATATACAGGGGTGGACTATATGTACAAGGGGGGGGCTATATACAGGGGTGGGCTATCTGTGAAACACTATATACAGGGGTGGACTATATGTGGAGCACTATATACAGGGGTGGGCTATATCTACAGGGGGGCTACATACATGGTTGGGCTATCTGTAGAGCTCTATATACAGGGGTGGGCTATATCTACAGGGGGCCATATACAGGGGTGGGCTATCTGTAGAGCACTAGGGGGAGTTATTTGTGGGACACTATATACAGGGGTGGTCTATATGGGGGCACTATCTACAGGGGGCTCTATGGCAGGCACTATCTACAGGGGGCACAGTGTGTGTGTGTGTGTGTGTGTGTGTGTGTGTGTGTGTGTGTGTGTGTGTGTGTGTGTGAGACACGGTGTATGGTGCTATTATAATTAGAGGTGCAGTGTATGGCGCTATTATATTTAGGGGCGTAGTGTGTGGTATAATGATAACTTTATATTTATTTATAGGTGTAGAAATGTTGGAAAAGTGAGAAGCTGAAGACATCTGAGCAGCAAACTGCAGAAATGGGCTGTGACCGGGAGAAACCACCATAGAGGTCTGGACCGGATGGAGAAAAAGAACTAGAATCTGAGACGTCACCGGTGAGTCACTCAATGTAAATGTTTATTCTGCCTCTAATCAGCACTGTAGTCACTGTATGATCTGCAGCGAGATGATGGGTGGTATGATTATGATAGGACTTATTTTTTGTGAAATGGCATCTCCCAGCATATCCTTACCATTGTTCGGGCTATGCTGGGAGCTGTAGTTTTACGCCGTACAAACCTATACGGCAGGGGTTGCACTAAATTGAGCTGTATGTGTGCTGGTGTTGTATTTATGTACCGAGCTTGGTTCTGGTGTTGTGTATAGAACCATATTGCTTGTGAAATGTACAAATAATTTTATGCTCGCATTACATAAAAATAAATGACACGTCGATTGGTAGATAAAACAAACACGGCGAGGGGGAAGGAGATGTCGGGAAAGAGGTTGGGGGGGGGCGCCAAACTGAATCTTTGCCCCGGGTGCTGGAGAACCTAGCTATGCCTCTGCATTCAGGATAGATTGGAGAGGGGGAGCTTAGTAAGACTGATTAGGTATAAGTTGCTGTAGTCAAAACGAGAATGAATCAATATGACAATAAGAGTTTTGGCAGTTACCACAGTAAGAAAAGGGCAGATTCTGAAGATTTCTTTGAGGCGTAGGAGACAGAAGTGTGTAAGTGATTGAATACACGGAGTAAAGGAAAGATCAAATTCAAACATAACCCCAAGACAGTGGGCCTGCTGTCTTGGAGTCATGGTAGTACCCCACACTGAAACAGAAATATCAAAGTTATTGAAAGATCTAGTTGAGCTAGAGGAAAATGTGTTAGAGACAGCGGACAGACAATCACTGGTGTTTTGTATTAGAGCGGGGGTGATGTCATGGGAAGAGGTATATAATTGGGTGTCACCAGCGTAGAGATGGTACTGGAAGCCAAATCTGCTGATAATTTGTTTAATAGGGGCTGTGTAAAAAGACCAGAGGAGAGGACCTAGGACTGATCTCCGAGGAACCTCAACAGCAAGGTAGGGAAGTTACATAATTTTTAGACAATTGGAAGTTTACAGTACAATAAAACTGAACCGTTTTAGGAGTTTACAAGCTTTTATGTTAAACTTATATTTTTCCACTGCCCTTTTGCCTCCAGTTGCTCACTAGCATAAAAAGGATTTAATCTCCCATATTTTATTCTAAATAAAACATGGGAATAAGTCCCACAAAATCTGATGCCATTAAAATCATAAATGGGATTATTCCACTCGAGCACCCCTCTTTTAGCTGGAGAGCTGCTGCAATGAGAAGCTCCCACTCTTGAAGAACTCGCTTTTTGAGAAGCATTAGAAGGTGTCACGTTTCTTACCAGAAAAGTGAATACTTCAACCACAATTGGTTTAGCGCTGGCTGAAATGAGATTCAGAGCCTAGGGAATCTCCACCACACTTCACCATTAACCTCTGCAAGAAGGTATAGACTTTTACGGTCCGATTCCCAGGTGGTGGTCCCCAGAGTAGTAACTTATTCGTGGAGGGTACATGGCTGAAGCAAATCTGAACTCAGGATACAGCGCTGGACACGGTTGCAGGGCTGGCCATGGACACTGGACTCAGGATACAGGATAGTCATGGACACAGGTTTCAGGAAACAGATACGGAACCTCCGCAGACTAATACTGTGTTAGTAATAACATTGCTCAGGCACTGAGGAAGTGGGCAAAGTTCCTTAAAGGGGTTTTCCAGCTTCTGACAACTGATGACCTATCCACCGGATAGGTCATCAGTACATGATCTGCGGTGGTCTGACACCCGGGCCCCGCACAGATCAGCTGCTCTGGTGCCTCCGTGCACCGGACCTACAAGCCGGAAGCAGTTAGCTCAGGCCACGGAATAGCGGCCGAGCTGCAGTACTGCAACTCTGCTCCTATTCAAGTGAATAGGAGCGGACCTGCAGTTCTGCAGCATGGCCGCTATGCTATGTACGGAGCCAACTGCTTCTGGGCTCTGTTCATAGCATTATGTGCCACAACATTCGTGCCCGCAGACCACCGGAGCGGCTTATCGTGCGGGGTCCGGGTGTCGGACCCACACCGATGACCTATCCGGTGGATAGGTCATTAGTTGTCAGAAGTTGGACAACCCCTTTAAGTCCAGGGTTTGCTGGGATAGGCTGGGGGAAATATTCCTGGTGCATGGCATAGGCTGGGGGAGAAGGAGAGAACAGAGCGCGCCGGTGTCCCTGGGAAGGGAGACGCCGGTGATGAGGATAAGCAGGCTGGTGGTCGATGAGGTGAGTGAGAGCCGCGGCCACCGACGCTACATGTAGTCAGAGGACGGTCCAGGTGTCAACACCAGGAGATCAAATACAAATGTCAGCCGACAATCAGAAGAAAATAGAGAAATGCAGAATCCCAAACCAAGTCAAGGTCAGAATCAGGATTAATAGTAACAATTCACATGCTAATAAAATACCTCAAACTTCAGACAACACTGAAAAATTCAGTATTAAATAATCCGCCAGGACCGATATCATCAGTGAGCTCCGGTTTCCACAGCTATCCGACGTGGCTGAAAGCAATAAAGCTGCGGCTGGAAGCAGGAGAGCCATTGCTGACAGCCAGAGATCGCCACAGGCTCAGAGAGAGGTGGGTAACAGGCGGTTTGAGGGGAAACCTGACTCCCGCCCTGGAGGACTTGCTCTTTGGGAAGCAATAGGAAGTCTAAGAGGAAATTTAATCCATCCTCCTGCTCCGGAGGATTTGCTTGTTTAGTAGCATAATCAGAGAGGGAACCAAAAATGGAAAATTTGTAACTGGCTTCAACATGTTTCAGTAGCTGGATCATTGGCGATCAACAGGTCACCATACTGGCTTTCTTTAGGTAAAGGTCAGGATAATAACAAATAATATAACATTATTGCAACCAATGTATCACTGCAGCTGTGATTCAATATTTAATTATGGAGATGTTTGTAGAAATGTATTATTGAAAATATTAATATAACAATGATAAGGCCTTGTTCACATTTGCGTCAGAGGCTCTGTTAGCAGCAGATCTGGCCGAGATTACCGGAGATGACCGGAGATTACAGGAGACAATAGCGTAGCATGCTGCGCTATTATTTTTGGTAAAATCACGGAAAGCTGACGGAACCTAGTAAAGTCTATGGGTTCTGTCGGCCACCGCCAGTGTCTGTTGTGCAATGGAACAATTATGCTTCCATTATTCCCTTGTTCTGCTCCTCTGATGGAGCAGTTCAACAGAACAAACCGACGCATGTGTGAACTAAGTCTAAAAAGAATAATAACAATAATTTATAAAAATAATTATAATAGTAGCAGCAGCAAGATCAAGTAGAAAGAACAATTGCATGGATGTTTTCATTCAGGCTTTAATACATTTCCAATAAGTAAATAACTTGAACATTATAACATCAAATTTCCTTTCAGCTTATGGCCTTATTCACACGAACGTGTTAAACGTCCGTGTGACGGCCGTTGAAACAACGGCCGTCGCACGAACCTATTTAATTCAATGTGGCCGTTCACACCGCCATTGTTTCAATGGACCGTGTGAAGGATCCGTAAGAAAATAGGACAATAGGAAATTTTTTCACGCATCCCTCCATAGACTCTAGTCTATGAGGGATAATAATAATAATAATAATAATCTTTATTTATATAGCGCCAACATATTACGCAGCACTTTACAATGTAGAGGGAACATGAAAACAATATCAGACATTACATAGTGACAAAGTTCATTTACAATTCAAACCTGGGGAGTGAGGACCCTGCTCGCAAGAGCTTACAATCTATGAGGACATAAGGGAGACACAAAGTGTAATAGTGTTTATTCTGTACAATGGTCCGGCCATTTTTATACACATGCGGTGGTAACATAAAGCTGCATGAGCCGGTCACCAGCCAGTATCCGTGTATGACGGACATGAAGAGAAGGAGTGTGAGGGAATCTTATTCTGATGACTAATCTAACTGGAGGGCCATGAAAAGGAGTCAGATTAGGGAATGTTATAGGCCTGTCTAAATAGATGTGTTTTCAGGGCACGTTTAAAACTGTGGATATTGGGAATTAATCTGATTGTCTGGATGCGTGATATCGCGTCCAGCAACGCAAATGCACCCCGGACATGAAACACGGCCGTTTTTCCCGTCCGAGATGCGCAACGCTCGTGTGAATCTAGCCTAATACATGATCATTTTGTTTTAATTACATGACTTCCAAGGTAAGGGGCAGTATTACAGGAACACACACCAAGATGATAAACATCAGCATTATAAAGGAGATTAATGATTCCATTTGCAATAAATTTCTTAGCAGTAAGAAACTTATTCCACCACACTCATTATGTCAAATATGTGTTTCAAAGGACCAACTGTGCAAAACTGGATTTCCCTGTGGTGCACAGAATGGTTGGCCCCTATGGCTTTAATAATTTCGCTGTTTCAATTTCCTTGCTAAAGCCATTTATTTTGATCTTTCTGCTAAGACGGCAGCATTATGGCCAGCATTTGGAAAGTTATCGTGTTAATCTACATTAGCAAAAGGACAAGAGGTGCTTACGACAGGAGGCATTCAACCTTATTTGTGAAGTAAATGAATATAAATGTCACACTATTTGTTTAGGCAAATAATTTATTTCTAATTGTCAAAGAAATAACTCATCACCGGAGCTCTTACTTATTCATTTGCTTTTTAATTGTAGTTATGTTGCATTTTAACATTTTCTGTACCCTCTGTGCGGCTTTAATATGCAAAAACAATCATCTCAAACAATTTGTTTTTAAACTGGTGGAACACATAGAATTTATTATGGCACGGGGAAATTAATTGGTTTTTATATTGCTAGGGATTTAATTGAAAACAAGAGGATTTTTCCAACTGATTAGACTTTAATAAAGATGACACCTCATTCCATTACTACAAACCAAAGATACAGTAGTAAAAAAAAAAATCTCTGCTCTTCTCTGTGTAATTGTGATGTGTCCTTACTTCACCTTTATAAGAAAATACTAATCCCCCCAATCCTGTGCCTACTGCTGCCCCGGTGGACCTAATACTGTGCCTTCTATACTTACTTCATGCTCCCAATATTATGCCTTCTGTCCTGTACCAGATGTTCCCAATATGGCCAGTCTTTTCCACATCCTACTGACCATGATTGTTGAATAAAGGAACATTTTTGCAATATCGGTGAGTGCTGCGATGTTAATTCTACTGTCAAAGATGTTCACAATATTGTGCTTTCTCTCTTGCCTCAGGAGCCCTTAATGCTATGCCTGCTCTGTTGCTGTCCCTTAAACAATATACCAACAAAGACAAAATAATACATGTTCCGTACTTCCAATCTTTACAGTGAACTATTGCTGGCCAGCAAAAAATATCAAAAATTAACAAGAGGTTCCTAATACACATTTGGGTCAAACTGTATAAGTCCTCTTTTAAGTGTGTCCCTACTCCAATTAGGTGCAGTATAGCATAGCAACCAATGCAACACAGCACCTGCAGGGAAAGCAACCCAGCGGCCCAACAGCATCCCTACTACCATGCTAGCCCACCTAGGGTTTGATTCACATCCCCCTACAGGCACAGCAACACAAAAACAGAGACAACCCCATAGTACCGCAACCATATGAACAGTTGGATGTGCGGCCATGTCTTTTTTTTCTCTTGTTGGTATATATCCCTTATACTGTGCTTGCTGCTGTCCTCAAGATCCAGCCCACCCAAAAAAGTACTGTAAGTGCCTAGTAACTCGCACATCACTTCCTCCTAATAGAAGAAAATGGTCTGATGAAGATACCGGTTTGGTGTCGAAACGCGTCACCCTATTAAAAACTACAACTACGCTTAACGAGATTGAATACCGCTTTCCTCTTGATGAAGTAACGCTAATTGACTTCTCAATTTTCCTGCATCTAATCCAAAACTACGCGGTGGAGCCTTGCAGTCCCACCGGATAGGAAGTAGCTGCAACTACATCATTCCTTTCATGTAATCAGAGTTGTGCCTTGACATCGCACAACCATCCCAGGTGAGGGGTACCCCAACACCTCTATTGTTTTCTTTCTTATTGTTGGGATTTCTGCACCATGAGGCGCTTTTTTCTTTGATTTTTCAGATTTACAAGTGTCCTAATGGAAGTGTGCAGCTAAGTGATCTTAGCCTTACACTTTGTTATTCAATTGTGCCTGCATACTAAGGATACAATTAAATGTCAATAGGGCACCTAAGGTGGGGCAGTATCCTCATGCTGGTATTCCCTAGCCCTCGGGACCCATAGAAATTGTGTGGTCTTCCTCCAATGTCTGGTATATGGGGCATTATTACTGCAATAGTCGGCATTGTGGTCACCATAAGGGGCACTTGGCAGTACTGTTGAGCAAGCTGTGGCTTTTTTGTGTATGTGGTGTAAAAGTCAAGGAGCTAAAAATAAACCTTTATTTTATTCTGGAAAAGATAGGCAAAGTGAACAAGTATAAGCAGAGATGACTCACTGGATTTGATTGTTGTTAATTATCCCTTTGACTGTGCCTAATCAGAACTGTATGCCATCTGTCAATATATGGTGGTAATGATTGGTCATGTTATGGTGGTATTATTTATATAATTTACTTTTTATAGTATAATATTCTTTGCGACGTGTGTGCAGACGTGTAAAATCCCAATCAATAAAAATATTATTTTGCAGAAAAAAATATTTCAAAATAGGCACTTAAAGGCATGGTGTCGCCCGAAAAACATGTTTTTTTTTTAAAATTTAAACATTTAGTGTGTGGGTGATTAAACATTGTTCAAATTTTTTTTATTTTTTTCGCGAGTCAGGAAATATTATAAATTTTTTCAAATTTATAATACTACCCATTTTTGGTCACTAGATGGAGCTAGTTCCCAAAATTGCAGCATTGCAACATTAGGTTAAAAGCTCTCGCTCTAGTGAGCTCTCAGCATCCCCCCCTCCTTTATCCTGGCTAGTGCCGGGATAAACGAGGGGTTTGAAAGGTTTAACCTCCTACACTGTGTGTCGCCATTTTTTGAGGTAACCCACAGTGTAGTAGGTTTACATACAGTAGTAAACACACACAAACACTAACATACATTGAAATCGCTTACCTGCTCCTGCCGCCGCGGCTCCCTCCGGCCCGTCCGCTCCCTTTGCTGCCGCTGTTCCATGTGCACAAGTCCGGAAGCCGCGACCGGAAGTAGTAATATTACAGTCCGGCCGCGACTTCCGGTCCACAGGAAAATGGCGCCGGACGGCGCCAATTTCGAATAGGACTGTGTGGGAGCGGCGCATGCGCAGTTCCCACACAGACGCCGTACACGGACGTGAATGGGACGGGAGCCGTTCACAGTCCCTATGGGACTGTGGCTGCCGTACTCCATGTCTGTGTGTGTCGTTAATCGACACACACAGAAATGGAACAAAAAATGGCAGCCCCCATAGGGAAGAAAAAGTGTAAAAATAAGAAACAGTAAAACACAAACACACAAATGAATATAAACGTTTTTATTACAGCACTAACATCTTTAACATATAAAAAAATTATTTGCCATGACACTGTTCCTTTAAAAACACTCTGTATATACTCCAGTGGTTTGCCCATAGCTAGGTAATTGCAATGGCCCAAGGCGATAGCGTCTTCACTTATAAAGTCTGTTTTAAAACTGCTCTGCTGGCTCACGAAATATTCTGCACATATACAAAAGGGTTATATATACCAAGACTAGAACACATGCTGGGATTACTCATCCATAAGATGAAGATAAACTAGGGATCAGCAGGCTGTCATCATTTTCAGAATTTAGGGACAACAGGGTAAAAGAGAACGAGAGTAACAGAAACGTACTAAACTTCATTTCATTATTCAGATCGGTAGGATGCAATATATTCAGCCTATAAAGCCACATGGTTTTCTTCTTCAATAATGTCTGGTTTTGATCACCCTTTTTTTTTTATCTTGAGGCAATTCATACTTCCCAATTAAACAAAAACCCTCGCAGATTTTCAAAAAAAAAAAACTAAAGTTAAAAGATAAAGTTCGTTTTAATAAAATCTTCAATAAAGAAACACGGGGTAGAACTTATACACTGTGTTATGCCTAAAGCACGGCCTGAGACAAACTGCAGTACAACACAGTGTAATGTTTATTGCCTGGACTGTGCCTTTAATATTATGAATATATTAACAACTGTGAATGCATAAGTTCTTTTATTGTTTTTTCCAACATAAAAAAAATTTAATCGGGGGATTTTACTACATAAACAACATTTGTGAATTTGTCTTAAAAGACTCAATATCAAATACATAGGTGTTACCTACATGTGTAATATATTGTTTTTGGACAGATGTATGCAGGGTAGATTGATGCTGTTTTGATCCAGTATTTTTTTTTTTAGCCAAAACAGAACTGGATCCCAAACAAAAGATAGTTACACTTCTTTTACTCTTTTTTTTTTTTGTCCACTCATGGTTTCTGCTAACAATTGCATTGAAAACTGCACGAAAAGCTGCATTGTGTAACTTCGCCTATGCCTTGCCTTTTATAGGGGCATAGCTAGGGCGACTGGTGAGGAATGAGCCTCGGGTGCAGGATTCAAGAAGGGGTGTCAAAGAGCCTTGCCTAGGGTGTTTAGATACAAAGATAGGGCATCGAAATTAACCTTTGCCCTGGGTAAAGGAAAACCTTGCTACAACTGTACTTTTTGCATCGATCCAAAAAGATAGATCTTTGTACTGATACTTATTTATATCACCTTTTTATCCCTCATTATTTTCTTGGGGATGCCTTCAGCATGGCATCGCAAGACCTTAAATGCAATGGCGCTGCTCCCGCAATGATGGTGTCGCTCTGTCGATAATGTCATTAAGATAATGAGGTCATCTTAAAGGGACCGTAAGCCATCATGGTATTTCAGAGCTAATTCCAGTCAAGGCGGCTCCAGCATGTCGTTACGAGGTCCCAGATATGATGACGCTGTTTCCACAATGATGATGTAGATGATTTCATAATGATGATAAGGTCATCTTAAAAGGGACACTTAGCTGTTATTGTCTTTCAGAGCTATTTCCACTCAAGGTGGCTTCAGTCTGTAGGTTGAGGTTCCATATGCGATGGCGCTGCTTCCACAATGATGTGCTGCTCAGTCGATGATGTCAAAATAGTGATGAGGTAATCTTAAAGGAAGGATAATCCCTTAGTGTCTCCCAGAGATAATTCCACTCAGGGATGGCTCCAGCATTGCGTCGTGAAGCCCCAGGTGCGATAGTGTCACGAGGCCCCAGATGCGATGGTGCTGCATGTACAAACCTGCCAACCTACCACATCCCCTTGTACAAACCTACCAAGATTCAACAGTTTACTTTCAATGAAGCAGAAGCTGTCTTTCACGTTGGGTACGTGGACCCACTGGGCCGTACCGCCTTAACGGTATGGCAGCTGGCCAACAGCACACAGGTAAAAGTCTATAGTTCATATAGGTGTACCTGTGATTGCTTCAGGCCGTAGCGAGGCAGGCTCACAGGGGACTTTGGCAGCAGGCAGATACCAGGCGTGGTGTAACAGGACAGGAGTGGAACAACGCACAGCACGACTCCAACTCAATACGGTACTTGACCAGGATAGCACGGGATACAGGTTACAGGTAGCAGGAACAGGAAACACTGGGAACTGGAAGAAACTAGGAGACCATTTGCAGAGACAAACTAGGGTAACGACAACAAAGCTCAGGCAATATAGGGAGGGGCAGAGCTCTTCTTATAGTCCAGGGTGCTCTGGACGAAATCAGCTCAATCTCACACCTGGCTACTTAAGGCTGGAATGAGCTTGTGAGCTCACCCTGGTGGTCACTGTGGAACAGGATGGTCGCATGTGCAGACATCTCTGGAGAGAAGGGCGTCGACCGGATGGAAGAAGTTTGTGGTCAGCGACCATGGACGTTACAGTGTCTCTCTGGAATTACCTTATTAAAAGTGATATTACTTGTTCCAAAAACATTTGGTAAGAAATGCATTTCTACTTGTACAGAGAAATTATCCACTGGATAATACTAGTAAAACAGTTTATCAAATATCTCAAATCTGCATAAATCAAAATAGCCTATAAAGTATTTTTACAACATTACAGTTGTAAATGTACTAAAAGGGGTAGTTTTATCACATACAACATAGGTGAACAGATTTTCCTATGCAAGTCATTTTTTTTAAAAATTCTAATCAGAGAAATTGCCAAATCAAAAGATATCCTCTTACCACTTTTTGGTGACAGGGGCACGTCTACAAGCAGTGTCCATTGTGGTGGTCATACAAGTGCTGTTATTCCCCCACTCTCCCCTATACTCCTGGCCTGTCTTCACTGGAGAAGTAGCTCCCCTAGCCCATCCAGTAGTGCACTATTTCATAGAAATTAATGGGACAAGCTGGGAATGTGCAGTAAAGTGGAGCTCTGCTGTTCATACTTTATATACAGCTTACCATGCAAAGACCGAAGAGAGATTTTACTCTAGTAGTCAAGCTGACCATTGAGCTAAAAATTGTGCCCGATCATTTCTATAGATAGCTCTATATTTGTTAATCCCTCCATATTGCTCAATGCCTTAAAAGGTAACTAAACGTTCAACAAACTTCTGACATGTCATAGTGACATGTCAGAAGTTTTGATTGGTGGGGGTCCGAGCACTACCCATAAGAGTCCATAGTATCAAAGATGATGGTACTCCCAAACACTTCCTCCATTAGCCTACACTGAATTGTTTACCCTGGAAAATATCAGTCTTCCCAATGTCACTGCCCTATAATAAGATTTATAATCTGGAAGTGACAAACCACCTTCCCTTTTAGGTCCAAACAGCAGTTTTTTTGGTTAGTTTGGATCTCTTTCCATTCCAAACCCAATTTAATATTTTTTGTCTAGCAATCTAAAAAAAATAAGAGGGGATTCTGATCGCTACCAATGAAATAAGAATATAATTTTGATAAAACCAAAATCTTTACTACATTTACACTTCCCAGCCACTATAATTTACGAAGTTTCTATTTTTGAAGGTCCGTACTGGTTTGTGGCAGACGTTTTTCAAAATGTAACTTATATACTGTATATTAGGATCTAATGGAAGCATAATTCCCAGATCCCTTATTTGTGAGTGACATTTAAGTCCAAGGTTGTTTTTGTAGTAGTTGGACCTTTTCCTGAGGGCTAGACAAATTCAGTGCTTAACACTTAGATATGTTAACTTTAAAAGTGCTCACCTCTTATTTATTAATTGTAATGCACTAGTTTGCCCATCAAACCAGAAATTAAGAACAGTGGCCCAGAAGGCAGGGTGATGATATAGAGATTGTATGGACCAGTAGTATGCATGCTTGTCCAGCGCTCCATACAATCTCCTCCTAGTGCCCTAGCTTAACTACCTCTATCAAATATTGCCCCTCATGCACTCTTGTCTCTGCACTTTTGTCCCCTGTCATCCTACCCTATTTGTTATTAAGAACTTTTTTGTTGCCCTAGTTCCAATTTTACACAATCTAATCTTCATCTGATCTAAACAACCATGGTGTACTTGTGATTTTGTATCTTGTTTTATGATACTTTGACTTGACACTAAGTCTATAAATTAGATTCTGGTCTCTTGACCTTTCCTTGTATTGTGAACAGTAAAAAGTTTAATAGAAAGTTTTATATAGACACTATCCATCAACTACTGTTATCTGTGGGCCACACTTGATTATGTCTGATTAGGATACCAACCAAAGAAGATGGTTCAGTAGGTGTCCACTGGGCACACAATAGCAATATATTGTTCCCCATGGTTTTGGTGAGGAACTAAATATTACCATTAGAGACTGATTTTTATTATTAATATTATTATTATTATTATTATTATTATTATTATTATCATCAAAGTTTGACACACAGAAAGCTTTTTAATACATCTATTGTTATAAACAGGCTACATTCTGCACTGCATATTTATCCTTGAGAATTATTAAAAAAAATTGCTAGAGCTGTTTTTCATTGTCTGAAGAGCACAAAATGGAGTATTACATTATTGTTGCCAAGGATTAAAATGTTATCTTTTTATCTTTTCACCTAATAATGGCTTTCGATTTTCAATATAAAGTAAATGACATGGCAGCTGTATTATGGTATGTGCCCAGAATGTGTGTTGTATGGTGGTTTTTGTTTACTAACCATGGTTGATCGAAAGTAATTTTGTATCGGTTTATTGTCTGTTTGCCATGTATTATTGTGTTATTATTGTCCCTTTTTTATCCAATTATTTATCTATATTTTTTTTTTTCAATTACTCATAATTCCATAAGAAAAAAGAATGCTTCATCTGTGCTTTTAGGTTGTTCTTGTAGCAGGTACAGTATCCATATGTATCTTATGAAGCTTACACTGGGGCTAATAAAGATGAAAAAGAGGAGCATTGCTCTCAAACATAAAATACAGCTTTGGCTTTACACCTTTTTTTCCATCAGAAAGACAAAGAGAGATCTTTATTTTGTTTAGGCAGACGAACTTGAGATTTAGCTCTGCATGACTGTACATAGGCTCTTCTACCCTTTTCTGCATACAATCACAAGCTCTAGGGGAAGTATAACCCCTGAACATAGAATGGTTGTAGTATTGCTTATAAAATAAAGATTTGAACATTGAACATTTAATATATAGCTCTTGAGGTCAAAATACACCCTTATGCTCCACTTACCTAATGCTCTGCCCACCATCAGTAAGACATGTGGTACATGGTGCACTTGTAGGACTAATAGTTAATATAGGACTATTGTTGCTATAAGTGACCTCTGCCTCCCAGCCACTTACAGATTACATGGTCGGGAGTTACGGAAACAGCGTAACCCACTAAGCTACGCTGTTTCTGTAACTCTCATATAACTGAATAGTAGTTACGGAAATAGCGTAGCATGCTACGCTGCTTCTGTAACTGCCATTCTCTACTATGGGAGTTACGGAAACAGCATGGCTCAGCGAATTACACTGTTTCCGTAATTTCCGACCATGTACCAAACATGTATTCAGGAAATGTCCGGGTGTCAGCTTGAGCACAAAAAGCTAGAACGGGGTTTAGGGGTCCCTGCTCTAGAGATAGGTACGGGTCCCAGAGGTGGGACAGGCATCTGTCTGACATTTATGACATATCCTGTGGATATGTCATGAATGCCCTTCATTGGAAAATCTAACTTAAAGTGTCTTCAGATCTGTGGGGCATAAGGTTTTCTGTAAGTGGACAGAGCACCTGTTTTCTTTGGTACTTGCAAGACCTTCCTCTCTGAACTCACTGTCTCCACCTTAATCCTTTCCACTGTGCATCCCTTAAACTCTGGAACTAACTATCCGAGCACCTCTGACTCATTCCCTCTATTAGAACTTTCAAAAGCAACCTAAAACCTCCTCTACAGAAAACCTTACAAGCTACAATAACTTTGCCTCTACTACACAACTATACACTGTTGTGTAATAGAGGCAAGTAGTATCTTTCCCTCACAAATTGTAAGCCCTCTCTCCTTTTGTACCAGTCTGTGCCTTCGTAAGCACATGTTGTATGTGCTTGCTTTTATATTTTGTTTATGCTGTATATTAAAACTCTTCTGTATTTCATATATACAGTACCCTAGAAGTTAATGGTGCTTTAAAAATTCTGGTGCCACTTGATGCTGTGCTGAGGCACAATGAGAAGCTGCAAGTCTTGTATGTTTGATGTCTCTGTCCTGGGGTATGTGGACCCACTAGGCCACTCAGCTGTAGCGGAGTGGCAGCTGGCCAAATTACAGTCTATGCAAAAGTCTTTAGCACAAGAGTCCAGACAGACATGAGGTGTAGCAGATGCTTTGGTACAGATGGCTCGTGGCAAAGATGATGCTTGATGTGGCAACTTACACCAGACGTGGCAGATGACACCAGACATGGCAGATGACACCAGACGTGGCAGATGATACCAGACGTGGCAGATTATACCAGACGTGGCAGATGATACCAGACGTGGCAGGTGAGGCACACACGACTCCAATAATAGGCTTAGGCTCAGGAACAAACACAGCAATAGGATACAGGATACGGGAAGCAGGATACGGGAACACTGGTGGTAGCGCTGTAAACTGAACACTTGCTGCAAGGTTCTCTCACAGATGACAGCTGATCGCTGGGTGTCCCAAGGCCAAGACACCTTGTGTCAGCTTATTGAGAACTGTAAGTTCTAGGAACTTTTCAACATTTTATTTTGGCAAAATAGTTACAAAAATAAATCTGGAAATCCATGGAATGCTTATCACTTTATATGAGAATTGATTTAGCATTTGTTGCATGATACTAAAGGTAAAGCCACAAAATGTGTGATGCAAAGGTACCCCGAAACTGAGGATTTCTGCCCCACACACCATGACTGGCATGCAATGCTGTACTACAAATTCTAGGAGTATCCCCACAGACCTTGTGATGGAAACAAATAAATAAAAGCTTTCGAGGATTGTAAATTGTTTGCCCACAGTATTTGTAAGACTGGAGAAAAGACTAATTGAAATGTCTTGGTGAATAAAATATAAACATGGCATGCAAAAGTACATTGCCATAAGCAACAGTGGCTTACCGAATAGTAACGTTCCTGTTCCATTAATTATATAAACTCTTGAGAGCCTGTAGATGAAAGGTTCTACATTAGCTATTTAAAAGAAATAAATCACATATTAAAATGTATAAAAAGAGTGTTATGCGATTACATGGAATTCTCTTACATTTGCAGATGTCTTTTGAGACCAGGTATATTTGAATGCTCTTCGACTCGTTCACCCACCTGCCCTAAAATAAGAATGTAGCCAAGCACATTAGACAATGCAGTGAGCTATGATAGATGACCTGAGAGTTCAATTCCCTAGCAGGGAGAAAGCTTTGATTAGCTTTGTCCTTTTCTTCCCTCTAGCAGCCTAACCTCAACATCAGCTTTTGAAGGTAAAATCAAACACAGAGCTTTAATGTCCAGGCGCTAGAATACAAACTAGATGGCACAACATACTCTGGCAAAAAAATGGCCCTGAAACATTGCAAATTTCAAACATATAAAGGTTTGGGCTTTTACTTGCCCATACGTGCTGCCTATAGCCTGTATCCTCTCACTATATTCCCTATGGCATTCCCTCTACCAACAAGGGAAAATCTAAGAACATAACGTTTTCTTTGGGCATTTCGTCATTTTTTGATTCTTGAGTCTCACTAGTCGCCAGGGTTCTCAGACAACCTCATTTATTTTTTATTGAACGTGTTATGTAGTGTTTTTAATTTTGATATAGAAGCAAATAAATGGACTCAGGGCACTGCCACTACTACTACTACAGTACAGTCCTGCTACTATGGGTGTAGCTATAAGGAGAGCTGATGTAGCAGTCACACCTCGTTCCAGTGTCTAAGGGGCTAAAGGCCCCTCTACCACATAAGAAGACACCTCTATTATAAATCTCACATGGTCAGTGGAGGCAAGGGTTACAGATTTTGCATTGGGACCCAGAAGCTTAAAGTTACACCTCTCTCCTCTACAATTCCTGCTTAATAAATGAAGTATGTTTTATGTGTATTCTCATTACATTTTATTACTTACTCTTACAATTGCTGTTGCGCTTTGTACTTTTTAATGTAGGATTTCAAAACACATGCGCACATGTGCATTTTGGACAATCGCTTTTTGTTAGAAGTATACCTCAGAAATAAGCTGATCACAAGGTGTCCCATTCCTGGGACCCAAAACAGTGAGATGTAACCCAGGAAGGAACATGGCACCAAGTGTTCAATTCCCATGCAAAGCCTCCACAGGGGGGAAAAATCATTACACAGTAGCATTACACCATCCCCATTTAAATCAATACGCTAGTTGTGCAATACATGGACATAATGGGTTCTCCAGAGCAAGATTTGCTTTTTATAGCTATTTTCTGCTATAGATAATAGATGTTATACAGCCAACCCCCTATACAAATTTACGCTAATGCAGAGAGAGCACCTAGGTCACTTCATTAGACTTAACCATGGTACTAATCATATGTGACCATATGTGATCTCCGTTTACCATTTTATTTGATCCATGCACTAGTTTGGTCACACATCGTTTTCCATCACGATAGTAGCATAAAAAAGATTGTATGTAAAAACCGTTAAAGAAAAATGGTCACCAGGTCTCTCCAGTGGGCAAGACACTGGCCCACTGTTGCCTACAGCACAAATAGACCGCCATAGAAAGTCATTTTGCAAATAGTTTACTCATCATTGTGTTTCTCAAAGGAAAAGACAAAAAGACAGATTTTGACCCTGGGTAGTCAGCAGGTACATTACATAAAGTCAATAGAAGGAATGCCTGCAGGCAGACAGAACCATTTTCCTGACCACCGAAAAGTTAATAGAGAGTAAATTTTATTATCAAATTTTATTAAGCTACGTATAGCACAAAACAGACCACATATAACAGTTTAAAATTATCACTGCCAAGGACCGAAGTTATAGTGAAGGCAACCAGCTGGAGGAGCCAGCAAGGTATTAGACAGCCAAGAATGAATGCCGGCTGACAGTCAGTCAGGAGGCAGCGAGCCACACTTAAAGTAGGGCAATAGATTCGGTTAGGCAGGAATTAAAAACACTTAGAGCCCCCCCGACATGTTTCGCGAACTTGTAGCGTCCTCAGGGGTACACGGGGCTATATGTGGTCTGTTTTGTGCTATACGTAGCTTAATAAAATTTGATAATAAAATTTACTCTCTATTAACTTTTGGGTGGTCAGGAAAATGGTTCTGTCTGCCTGCAGGCATCTCAAAGGAAAAGAACCCACAATTTCAAAATAAAGTATAAAT
Organism: Rhinoderma darwinii; assembly: GCF_050947455.1. NCBI lineage: Eukaryota > Metazoa > Chordata > Amphibia > Anura > Rhinodermatidae > Rhinoderma > Rhinoderma darwinii. Next base: position 377,515,736 of record NC_134690.1, read on the forward strand.
TAATTAAATGATATAACATGAATAAAAACAACTGAAAAAAATACCAATACTAAATATCTCAAAAGTTTAAAATATGATTTAACGTAAGTTTCTAATACAATTCATCCACATTTAAAATAATGGTATAGAATAGGTACTGTATCTGCCAAAATTCACACCAGGAAAAAAATACCATTGCTCTGATAGATTGTGAATTATATACTATTAATTGAAACTGAAACTGAAATTAAATTAGACGTTATTATCATTGCTGTTAAAAAGTTTTAATAAATCAGTTAAATTAATTCAGAAATCCTATTAAATTATATGACAGATTTACTTAATCACAAGTAAAAAAGAAATACCTTCATGTAGGACAGCTACAGAATTCAACTGGTGCATAAAATTATACTTCATATGAAACGTGAGAAGAGTAAGGGATATACTATCTATAGTAATAGTCCCTAACACAAGTAGAAACCGAATCTCTCATGTATTTCATTATAGTTTCATTAATTAAATAGGTAAAATCCTTGAATTATAAAAAAATGGAAACACAAATATGTATACATTGTTAATTTAGTTAGTTAATTAATGGCTAAAATACCTGAAATTTATATCATCACCGGCCACTGGTGGAAGTTCATGGTGCAGTCATATGTGGAATGTGGTGCATGTGACTGCACACTTGCCATCAGCGCTCCGTGCCAGATTACAGTCTGCTGGTCTGTTCGCCAGCTGAACTGTTGGTATTTCAACCAAAATATGCAAGCACCCAACTTGTGTCAATTGTCATTGTCTTTCAAGTCCCTAACTATCAATTACAAATAAACGTAGTAACTTGAAAAACAGATGGAGAAACAAATAGAAAAATCAGTCAACACATTGTAGATTTTATCTTACTCTCCAAATATAGTCCTGCTGCCATACAACAGCTCCCTCGGGTGTCAGGAAGTAGTCGGCATACAAGTCCCTGACTCTCAGTCTGTTCTAGGTCTGACATGAAGGGAGTTGACAGGAAGACTAGGCGCTGTTGGAAGGTGTTGGTCAACATTCGCTGACATGATATAAACCCTGGTGTAATTGTGCAGGATCACGTATGCTTCTATAACAGAGTCCACTTTGTGGGAATCCATCTGGATTGTGCTGTGGAGCACTCTCCATTTATTGGACAGGTTGCCAAAGGGTACCCTCAATGAACCTTCTTTCCCTAGTGAGATGGTAGTTGTATATCCACCACCTTTCATCCGATCCTCTTCTGGGAAATGGGTACATCACATGGGTGGAGAGGGAAATCCCCATCAGCAACAAGAACAAAAGGGGCCAGTAGTCCAGTGGATTTTGACATTACAGGGGTTTAGTGAGGGACAGTTGGTTCTATTGAAGCCGCTGACCAACTCTGGAAACCCCTCCATAGCACCCGATATCAAAAAATATATACCTGCAGTTACTGTCATCCAAGGTCAACAGTACTACAGAGATATGCTGTTTTTAATTGTAGTATCGAGATGCTGAGTGCAGTGGCATCTTAACACGGATGTGCTTGTCATCTAGTGTCCTGATGAAGTTAAGAAGCTGCGTTATTTCAATAAACTCCTGAATTGCATCACATAGGTCTTTAGTTTGGCCCAAATTGCATCACAGGTTTCCTTGACAATCCCTGGAATGGTTGACGTTCTCAGTAAAAATTCAAGACGTATTGACGCAAACAAGTTTCCCGTGGCCTGGAACTTGAATTTTTTTTTAAGAATTTAAAATTAGATATGTTATCGGTCCAAAGTTCAGCACATTTCACATACCCCCCCCCCCCCCCCTCGGTAACAGGAAAAGGGGACAGTTTATGTTCTTACCTCAGGGTGACAAGGAGTTGATCCTAAGCAGAAATACATCGCAGCGCATTGGGGTCCTGCAAGGTTGTTCCAGAGCGCAGCATCTCCTACAGTCTTTCAAATGTCTAGATGGAAAGGTGGCAATGAGCAGAGAATTTCCCCCGGGTGCTGATGTACAGTAGGTCAGATTACAGTTTGTGGCATTCGCCTTTGCAGGCCCACTGTGGAATGATAGGAGGAACCAATAGCCCCTTCTTCCTCCTCAGTTTTCCTCCAGCATTTCATGTCAACCTCCAAATATCCCAGAGACCAGCCAGTGTATGTTGTTGTCCAGGAAGCATCCGAAATGGTTAAAATCCAGAAATAATCACAAAACAAAGCAGGCAATGATGTCTATGCGAAAAGCAATAGAAAATGTCAATTGTACAATCATGTGAACTTCCTAGGGCAGGGGGGATCAATGGGTTGGGCCAAAAGTGGGCATTCTTCAGTTTTTTATACGGATGTAAAAACCTGCTGATCACTGATACTACGCAGATGTAAAAAACGGACACACGGAACGCCCTCTGACACAATACTGATTGAACATTGATGTCAAATCGTCAAGTTTTACAATGCTTATCTGACTATATCCTTACAGGGCTGCCTGCATAATCTGATTATGCAGACAGCCCTATTAGCCTGGATTCCCACCCTGCGAATCACACAGTCACTAAGCTCCACAGAAGGCCCGGGATGGTTGGTGGGCTCTACTCTCCTGGTCAGAGGCAGTGGCTGATTCCCATTCTGCTGAGCTCCACATCCTCCTCCTCCCAGTGTCGGACTGGGGTTTCTTGAGCCCACAGAGATGATCTGGAGGCGCTCCACAATATAGAACATGTATGCACGTCCACTTTTAATTGCATTGTAATCTTTGTAATCATAATTGCACTCACAAGATATATTACTAATAGGATGTCATAGGTTATTATTTAATTATCCCAATGGACTTTAGTGGCAAGTGATTGGCTTCAAAGTTACCTCCCAATTTATATATCTTCTGCTTGATCATTGGAGCCCATTACTGTGAAATATACTGGTGGGCAAATCCGACCCTACAGTCTACTGACCTTGCCCCCTTTTCCTACTAAGTTTCACTGAGTGTTTGATTACAGGCTTTAGCTTAGATTAGCTTGAGTACTGTAGACAGCCGCTGATCATATACACTCTGATCTTCTGAGGCTACATGCAGCTTTGATCATGAAGAGCCATATGGGCGAATGCACTCTACACAGACCCATCCATTGTTTGCTAGAAATGCCAAATGCCTGCTATCCAGGCTCATATAAAAGTGATGGACACTTAACAACCTGGGTTAATTGATTTGTATTTAAGTTTAGTTCAATAATTTAGTTCAAGAACAGTAGTGTAAAATATTCCGTTCTCCGTTCATGGGTTCCGTCGGGCCTTTTCATCAGGGGAACCCATGAACGGAATCAAACTGAAACAAACGGAAACCATAGGTTTCTGTTTGCATCACCATAGATTTCAATAGTGACGGTTCTGGTGCAAATGGTTTCCATTTGTCACCGTTGTGTAAGAGTTCCATTGTTTGATGGAATCAATAGCGCAGTCGACTATGGTGTTGATAATAAAGTCTGAACTATTACAATACAAAATTATTTGACCTGCACCTTGAATGGTGTCGTAAAAAATAAAAAAATTAAACCGCCAGAATCCCTCTTTTTTGGTCATTTCGTATCCCACAAAATTTTTATAAAAAGTGATAAAAAAGTCTTATGTAGCCCAAAATTGAAACAATAGAAACTACATCTTGCTCCACAAAAAATAAGCCCTTATACCGCTCAATCAAGGGAAAAATAAAAAAGTTATGTCTCTCAGAATAAGGTGACAAAACACAAATGTTATTTTTAACAATTAGTTTCTTCCTTGTAAAAGTAGTAAAACATTAAAAAAAAACTATATAAATTTGGTATCTCCGTAATCATATTGACAAGTAGAATAAAGTTAATATGCCATTTTTACAGTACGGTGAAAGACGTAAAAACGAAACCCCTCAATAAATGGTGCCGTGAAAAAATACAACTCGTCCTGCAAAAAACAAGCCCTCATATGGCTTTATCGACGAAAAAAATAAAAAAGTTATGGCTTTTGGAAGGTGGGGAGGAAAAAATGGAAATGAAAATAAAACAAATGGTTGTGACGGGAGAGGGTTCAATTATTTATTTGTGGATGTCATAAAGTCTTCTTTGTTTCTGAAACATGTTTGATTTTTCTTGTGATTTCAACTATTGTTCAAGAATTTCATTGTGCTGCAAATTTTTTAGAACATCTCTTTGAGCTAAAAATGAGGATATATTGTTCCTCCCTGTGAACATCAAAGACTCGGAATAATGATCTCACATAAACAGAATTTCACCTCAATAGAAAGGTTAAACATTTCATTATGTGATATCCGATTTAGTGAGGATGCCCAGGGCTTCTCTGGAGAAGTCTCTTCAGACTTGTAAAGGAACATTTAGCAGATATAGTGACCTATGTGGTGAGACGGGCAAAGTGTTTCCATGGACTCTTGAACTGTAAATACTGCAGGTCGAATGTAAGATGAACTTATAGTGAGTGGTTAAATTCCTAAAAAGAACACTTGACAAAAGGAAGCTAAAATCTATCACTATTTACAGTGTTTACTATCCTAACACTAGAATTTGTAGATGATTTTAAGCAATTAATGAGTGCCTGAAGGCAATATATAACTTTATTTGTATGACAGATGGGAAAACCCATATTGAACATTTCAGCTATAGGACGCCCATGTCCTCGACACAGTACAGTGCTGGGGATGGGCGCAATTAAAATACTGAATAGGCTCTGATCGTAGCGCCATGATTCGCTTCTAACGCCAAACATTAAGTTTGGTACTGATGCCAATAATTTTTTTCTTTCAAGAGAATTGTGCCATTCCCTGCCGGGCTACCTAGTCGGTCGCTTACACCTCATCCCGGCACTGTCTCTGAGAAGTAGGTGTCACAGTACTTCACTATTATAGACTGATGTCCCAATTCTTATTTATTTACTATATTGATATACTATTAATATTAAGATTCACAATGGTCATAAGCCTCGGGTGCCAGGCTTTCAAAGACGCCCCTTTAAGCAGTGATGATCAGGGGCGTAGCTAAAGGCTCATGGGCCCAGGTGCAAAAGTTCAGCTTGCCCCCCCCCCCGCACATATATTCCAACCCGTTTTTAACTTTCAGCTGCATTGCTGTATCTCTAAAGTAACCCATCGATGCAGCACTAGCAGTCACAGATGTTGTTACAGTCTTAAAAGATCAGGGGCACAAGTTCCAACTCATATGTTTTGCTCCTCTCAAAACAAAAATATACAAAAGTATACTTTTATAACAAGGCAGGCTAAGATAGAGCGGTGCAGCTCAATGTATGATAGTATACCTAAATAATGTATTCACCAAATAATGGTCATATACCCGTTCTACACAGTGAAAAGTGAAATCACAGGTGATGTCTGCTCCTATTGTAATTGTCTTGTCCGCTTTCCCCTTTCTTCTCTATTCAGATCCAGACCCCCATGATGACTTCTTCCAGCCATGACTTGTCTCTGCACACAAACTGTGCATTATGCTGTTACCACCAATGGCACTCTTAGTGCCCCTATACAGTAATAGTGACTGTATTTGTTCCCGACACAGTATTAGTGCCCCCTTTTTCTGCCATACAAAGTAATATTGCCCCCACCACAAGTTTTCCCAGAATAATAAATGATCACTTCACAGGAATTATCCTTTCCACACGATAGGTGATAATTTTCTGATCGCTGGGGGCCCCACCGATCGAGAGAACAGGGGTCCTGAACCCCCAGATCCTCCTCACTGCACTCCTGCAGTGAGGAGGAGCTTGAATGGAGCAGCGGTTGAGCTGTCTATGACCATGATGGAAACAGCCAAGCGCAGTACTCAGCTGTGCCTGTCTTTCCCATAGACTTTGAATGGAGCGGCACTCTCCACCGCCGCTCCATTCAATGTGCTGCTCACAGTGAGGAGGAATAGGGGGTTCGGGACAACCCTGTTCTCATGATCGGTCCCAGCGATCAGAAAATTATTATCTATTCTAAGGATAGCTGATAATTTAGGATAGTGGAAAGCAAAACAACCTTTAAAATGCCTGTTACTATATATTGTCTAATAAACCAGTAGGGGCAACCTCTTTATAATCTATAGTTTACCAATGGACACTGGCATAGCAGGGCTTTGTGTTTCACATTACAGCACAGCTCCAGACCTCCAGTAATGTGCAATCATGACCCATAGTAATCTCTAGCCCCCTTATCAGTGTCTTCTCCATAACTTGGCTGGAGCTGTCCTGTGGTGAATTATGACCCTCAGTAACCTGTTATCAGTGTCCTGTCTGCGCCGCTCTCACAGCTGAATTCTCCCGTTCTGTCCCTTATATACAAGTGAGTGACAGAACCAGGAGATAACTGTTGGATAGAATGTACAGAGAGAAACAGCAAACGTTATGTAAAGAAAATGAAAGAAAAAAAACAATGTCAGTGCATGAAAGAGGCCTGTCCTGTACTCACGTAGGTGTTGGTGGAAATAAGCAGCTCCTTGCTTACTCGGCCTGCGTCAGCGAGTGTCTCCTCCAATCCAGTGCCTCAGAGCACAAGAGGGGAGGAGACGGGAGGATTGTAGATGCACACGCTGCTGCACATGCGCTGTGTAAGGAAAGAGTTTATGTAAAAAGTAATTATACGGTCAGTCTAAGCGTGACTAGGGGGGTCTGAGGGCCTCCCTGGCTTAGGGGCCCGGTCGCAATTGCGTCCGCTGCGACCCCTATAGCTACGCCACTGGTGATTTCTGTTGTGCCCTGTGTGACCGCACAGGTTAAATATCCCTAAGGCCGACTCTGGTTGTCAGTGGGAAGTTGGGGCAGCATTTTACAAAAACTGTATGTCACAGATATTGCTCAGATTAAGTACAAGTTTTGTTCAACACCAAAAGTGAATGATCCTTTGTATTTTCCCCTTGCTATCATTAAATTACTTGATAAAGGTTGTCTTCAACACTTTTTGCCATTACCAGGAGTGGATTTAAAGCGGTGGGGAGCGAAAAGTATTAGCATTGTAGTCACTGCAGTATGTGAGTACTCGCTAATATACATTCCGGTTCCCGTCCCGCTGATTATGAGATTTTTATAGCGCTGCCGGGGGACCGGATGTCTAGTTGCACATTCTTCTTTGATGACGACGCGACTCTTTGTCATGTGACCGGCCCCGTTGTACTCTAAGTACAAGAAAGTAACAGTAGTTTCTGCTTGTACATAAATTACAGCAGGTCCGGTCACATGACGAAGAGTCGTGATGTCATGAAGGAAGACTGTGCAACTAGACTTCCGATCCCCCACCAGCGCTATAAAAATATATTCAAATCTCATAATCAGCGTGACGGGGGACCACATTTTATATTGGCGAGTGTGCTCACATACTGCAGTGAGTACACTGCTAATATATTTCGCTCCCCTCACAACCCTTTAACATAAGCATTTTTTTAGATTTTATCCTAAACCCCTTTTTTACCATAGGTAAATAAACTTGTTCAGCAATAAACTACTCAGCATCATCCATTCTGTCTACAGCACTGCCTTGATAGATTTGAATACTTATTTTAAATGGAATGTATCACCTATATTGTTTTATTAAAACCAGATAGTCAAACATATCATTTTTTTATTCTAATCTGTTTTCTGATTGTAGATTGTAGTTGTTTTTTTATGTACATTATAATGGAGGTGGCCATCTTGCCTGAGCGGCTGCTCTGCTTTGTTAATAGCATTCAGAGACATGTTGTACAGCAGCCACATGAAACTTAGGAACCAGTAGATTGGATGTTCATTGACTTCTATAGGAAAGTTTTCCATGCATTCTCTTTGACATGTGCAGAGGTCACTGTGCTTGAGCTGTGTCCATCACTTATTGTCAATGCTGGATCTTGTGTTTTCTGCCTCCAGCTGGATAATAGTGGTATTATCTTTCATGATAATGAAATGACTGCTGAGAAGTGATCTCTACAGAACAGGAAGTGTCAGTCTACTATAGGGCTCAGTGGCCAAATTAAAAACTGGAAGATTTCAGGATTTATTTTAAATATAGATAATGGCATGGAAACTGAAAAAAAAAAACAACACAAAATTCTTAAAAAATATTTTATACATAAAAACTTGATTAAAAAAATAGGTCACTTTCTGATGACACATTCTTCGAATAAAGTTTGGATTTTTTATAACTCATGAACAATTGTCTGATGTAGCATGTATCTTTAACATAATGTAGACATTATGTAATAGGACCCTTATATAATTGACAGCACATGGCAACCAATCAGACATCACATTTTCCAATCAGGGGCGTAACTAGGAAAGACTGGGCCCCATAGCAAACTTTTGACTGGGGCCCCCCCTCTGCTGGGTATCACACAACCCCCCCCCTTGTAGATAGTGCCTCACTATAGATTCCACCACACAGCGCCCCCCTATAGATAGCACCATACACAGCCCCCTGTAGATGACGCCATACAGCCCCCCTGTAGATAACGCCATACAGTCCACCCTGTAGATAACGCCATACAGACCCCCTCTGTAGATAACGCCATACAGACCCCCTCTGTAGATAACGCCATACAGCCCCCCCTGTAGATAACACCATACAGCCCCCTCTGTAGATAACACCATACAGAACCCCTCTGTAGATAACGCCATATAGCCCCCCCCCCCCAAAAAAACGGCCTATAGTTTGTCCTACAAAAGACATGCATCCCCTATCCACAGGATAGGGGATACATGTGTGATCGCTGGCAGCGATAAGGAGAACGGGGGACCGAAAGTCCCCCGAAGTTCTCCATGACTAACCTCGGACTTCCGGCGTCTGCGCAGTTCAATAAAAATGAAAGGAGCGCTGGTCACGCATGCGCATAAGCGCGACCGGCGCTCCATTCATTTCTACGGAGCTGCCGACACAGACCCCGGAAGTCCGAGGTTTGTCATTGAGAACTTAGGGGGGACTTTCGGTCCCCCGTTCTCCTCATCGCTGGGCGTCCCAGCGATCCCACATGTATCGCCTATCCTGTGGATAGGGGATGCATGTCTTTTGTAGGAACAACCCCTTCAGTGGCGTCGCGCTTTAGCAGCCATAGCGGCTGCTAGCGGAGCCTGCGGCCATGGGAGGGGGCCGTGCCGGCGGGTGCCACGGGCCCCCTCATGCTGCAGGCCCTGTAGAAGCTGCTATAGCGGTAGTTACGCCACTGCGTATAGGTTTGTACGGCGTAAAACTACAGCTCCCAGCATGGCCGGAACAATGGTAAGGATATGCTGGGAGATGAGGTTTCACAAAAAAAATCCTATCACCATCATCTCGCTGCAGATCATACAGTGACTACAATACTGATTAGAGACAGAATAAACATTTACATTAAGTGACTCACCGGTGACGTCTCAGATTCTAGTTCTTTTCTTCTCCCTCCGGTTCAGACATCTATGATGGATTTCTCCCGGCCATGACCCATTTCTGCAGTTTTCTGTTTAGATGTCTTCAGCTTCTCATTTCTGCACCTATAAACAAAGTTAAAATTCTCAACACATCTAAATATAACTGTCACACACACACACACACACACCGTGCCCCCTGTAGATAGTGCCCACATATGGACTCCAGAGCTGCAAGGCAATAGTGCTAACCACTGAGCCACCGTGCTGCCCTACATATAGCTTCCCCTATAGTTAGTGCTCCACGTATAGCCCACCTCTGTAGATAGTGTCTCACATATAGCTCCCCCTGTATATAGTGTCCCACATATAGCCCACCCCTTTAGACTGTGCACTACATATAGCCACCCTGTTGCTAGTGCCCCACAGGTAACCCACCCCTGTATATAGTGCCCCACATATAGGACCCCCCTGTATATAATGGCCCACATATAGAGCCCCCTGTATATAATGGCCCACATATAGAGCCCCCTGTATATAGTGGCCCACACCCCCACATATAGACTCCCCTGTATATAATGGCCCACATATAGAGCCCCCTGTATATAGTGGCCCACACCCCCACATATAGACTCCCCTGTATATAATGGCCCACATATAGAGCCCCCTGTATATTGTGGCCCACACCCCCACATATAGACTCCCCTGTATATAATGGCCCACATATAGAGCCCCCTGTATATAATGGCCCACACACCCACATATAGACCCCCCTGTAGCTACTGCCCCACATATAGACCCCCCTGTAGCTACTGCCCCACATATAGACCCCCTATGTATAATAGCCCACATAAAGACGACCCCCCCCTGTAGATAGACCCCCCACTATAGATAATGCCATTCACATTTTTATGAGGGGAAAAAAAAAAAATTGACATACTCACATGATCCCGTTCCCACGCTGTTCACTGGCGATGCAGACATGCTCTCTTCTGAGCATGTCTGCAGGAGCTGAACGAGCATCCTCCAATGACGCTGATTGGCGGGGCAGAATGACTTGCCCCGCCAATCAGCACCTTCCAAGCATGGAAGCGGTGCGATGATGTCATCGCGCCGCTAGCCAATCAGTGTCATTGTGAGGCACTGGATGGTCAGGCACGGAACATGCCCGGCCATTCAGTGCTAATACATGTATTTGGCTGCCGCTAGCACTGGGGCCCCCTCCGGTGCTAGCGACACCTACAGGCATGAGAGGGCCTGTGTAAGGCTCGGCGTCGCGGGCCCCACAGTAGCGGCGCTACCGCTGTAGCAGCCATAACGGCTGCTAGCGGTGCCACCGGGCATTTGGGTGGCCGTGTCGGCTGGCGGCACGGGCCCCCTCAAGCCCCGGGCCCCGTAGCAGCCGCTACTGCTGCTACCGCGGTAGTTACGCCACTGTTTCCAATGTCATATATAAAATAACTGAAGAATGGGCACAAGGACACTTCTCAATTTCTCAGGCAGTTTTAATGCACGAGTCTCACATTCTCTATATCTAGTTTTCAGTATATTTAACAAAAGGAATATTTGACATCAGTAAATTATAGTAAACAGGGCATATAAATAATATGTTGCCTTTAATTATGTGTACATTTCTGACAACTATCATTTAACTATCATTTAACATTTGTTATTACTAAGAGCCTCCTGGGGACAACTTTATAAACATTTGCTGTATTTACTGTAAGTGAATAGGTTGGAAATGATTGCCTTTAATGACTGCTTTCAGTACTAAAAGTGAAGCTCAGGTTTGGAGCCACTTTAACTATTATAATGCATTATGACGGACAGGGAGTGCTTCATATAATAAAGCAAAGCATTGACAGTGAGATCATATTCCCCAACAGTAAGTCTATCACTGCTGATGAGAAGCAATCCATCTCGGCCCTGGTACATAAATCACTGACGATATATACTAATATTAATAGATGTAAGTGACAAAACTATTTTACAACAACGGGTTGTCTAGTTTAGCAAATCCATTGTCAAATAACCTTTATGAGCTGGTTTAATAGAGGGGAATTCACAGGGCCGCACCGTCCATGAGGCAAGATGAGCACCTCGCCTCCACCCTCTCCTGCTCTATAATTGTACCTGAGTCTATAGGACGTGTGTCAAAGTGTACCAGTTCTGCCCAGGGTGTTACTTTTAGATGAGTTTTCAGAAGAAAAATTATTTTTGGGGATATCATTCCATCCATTGTGCTGATATCTATGTCACGTTTTTTAAAGTTTTTTTTATTAAGAATTTCTTTTGTTTAGAAGAGATAAAGATAACATGAAACTTAACATTTAATTAATGCAAAAAGGCAATTATATTACCCAGTATACATAGAGATTTCACTGAAACTTTTCCAATAATAAATATCAGTATCATCTGAAAAGTATATAAATCTGATTGTGTTATAAGTTATAAGTTCCTGTAAATGCACTTGCTGTACTAAGAGATGGTAAATATTAACAATTTAAACAACTAAATAATTTGAAATGAATGAAAAAATAACATGTATAATATATATATATATATATATATATATATATATATATATATATATATATATATGTATATATGAATATGTATATATATATGTATATATATATGTATATAGGGTTGTTGTTTTTCTGCCACATATAGGACTCTCTTGGTGCTATATTGTCTACTTGTGTTCATGCAGCATCAAAACTCAGTGCAGTTCTATAATAGGATTTTAGAGGCAATAACCATACTGAGAAAGTTGCACATTTTAGCTATTCCCTGTTATTTATAAGGCTTTATACAGAAGACTCATGTTTAAGAAAATACAAACCTTTCTAATAGCAATGCTGTAGCCTCTGTCTAAAAAAAAAGCATTAAAATTGTATAGCCCACGAATTAGTCCCTTTGTAATGCGTCCATGAGCTAACTGAATAGGACTAAACATGACGTGAGTTATGTGATCCCTACCCATACATAATGGGACCCCTGGCATTTAATAAACACCCACCAGATATCTAACAGGGCAATAGTAGATTATTAAAAATAATAGGCCATCAATAAGTGATCGCTCGGGGGCCTACTGCCGGGACCCAAACGATCAGCTGTCTTGAAGGGGCCGCAGCGCTCATGCAAGCGCTGCTTCCCCTTCATTCTGGTCACTGTTCATACTGTGAATTGCTGACACAGCAGAAGCGGTGGTTCACAGTATTACAGCCTTCTACCATTCTCTTCAATGGGAGAAGGTTTTCATGCTGTGAATCACCGCTACTGCTGTGTAGGCGAAACACAATATATGCAGTGACCGGAATGAAGAGGCCCCTTCCAAACAGCGCTGCGGCCCCTTCAAAATAGCTGATCGGCAGGGGTCCTGGCAGTCGGACCTCAAGCGATCAGCTATTGATGGCCTATCCTGAGGATAGGCCATAAAGCTTTAGGGAATAGAAAACCTCTTTAAATCTTCCTTTCAAAATGTATGTAACAGAACCAGGTGCATAAAGAGCAGACTCAGCTGCCCTGTATGAATATACTAGATCACTTGCCGTCTTACATATCTTGTACTATAACATTATGCAGTTCCAAATAAAGAGCAGTTATTGCACATATTTGATTTATAATTTGAGCCTGACAACAACCTTTTCTTATGGTAATGAGTTCAACAGACAGGATGTTTATCTAAGACATCAATTTTCTATAATATGCATAATATACTAATTTTACAGATACAGTATATCACCCAAACATACAAAAAAATATTTTTTACTAAAGAAAAATACAAAACAGTTATTAAAAGCAAAGTTATTTAACATTTAATGTAAACTATGAAATGTACATTTTTATTCATTCTTGATTTTTTTAATCGTCGATCAGCTGATCAAAACGATAGCTATTATGCTAAAGAGGCTGTATCTGATGAAATAACCCCTTTAACCCCTTAGAGACATGGCCAATTTCAGCTTTTTCAGTTTCGTTTTTTCCTCCCCGCCTTTCAAACGTCATAACTTCTTAGTTTTTTTTGTCGACATAGCCGTATGAGGGCTTGATTTTGCGGGACAAGTTCTAGTTTGTCATGAAACCATTTATTGTACCACATAATGTACTGGGAAGCTGAAAAAAAATATTTGTGGGGTGAAATGGGAAAAAAAACAGCAATTTTTTATGGCGTCCATTAAAAAATACATGTGCACCTTATTATACAGGTTGATACGATTACGGCAATACCAAATTTATATGTTTTGTTTTCACGAAGTACAGTAAAAAATAGTGTAGTACCGTGTTAGCCAGAAACAATATGCAATTTTAAATACTTTTGTGTCAAAAAAGACAAAAGTTTAGAAGGCATGATACCTTTATTGGCTAACCATAAAAGTTCAATATGAACTTTTATGGTTAGCCAATAAAGATATCATACCTACTATACTTTTGTCTTTTTTTACACAAATGTATTTAACATTGCATATGTTTTGTTTTATGTTTTACAACATTTAAAAAAATCAAACAGACGAGCTGTACTCACCATGTGACTGGACTTTCTCCCACAGGTCCTTCACCGGAGCAATGGAAGAGTCAACAGACATCGCCTCCAGCCATGCCAGGACGTTTATCAGAACCTGTCTGTTCAATTTTCCATGGCTCCGATGAAGAACCTGTGGGAGGAAGTCCCGTCACAGCGTGATCTCGCGAGATCACACTATGCAGTGAAACAAGCTGTGCATGAATGAAGAGATTGGTCAGCATCATACACTTTTCTGTAGAATGCCCATTTGGTAAAAAGTAAAAAAAAACGCCCAGTTGGTCATTAAGAACTAATTAGCATAAATCTTAAATTGTTCATAACTTGATAAAAAATGATAGTTTTTCAAAATCAAAAACACTGTTATCGACATTACAGCGACGATCAGATTAGGCCCTTATAAACTCGTGACAGAGCCTCTTTAAGCCTCTGATCACTGTTTCTTTTTTTTTTGTTTTTTTGTTTTTTATACAAATCTCTTTTTATAAACATATAATGTGGTTGTCATTTAAACAGATTTTTTTTAATCAGGTATTAGACAAAACAGTCTTACAATCATGGCAAGAGAAAGAAAAACATTGTTTAACAAACAATATGAACAAACCTTTAGGCACACGGGATCGCATCTGGATGAAATATATGTCAAAATGCCGAGTTTATCTCACACATGAAAGTTCACAAAAGTTCAAAAAAACACCCTTTTTTCATTTTTCCTCTGAAGTAATGTAAAAAACATACAAAATTGGTATTGCTGCATCTGTAAAAGTCTGAACTATTACAATATAACGCGCACGGTGAACGCCGTAAAATGAAAAAAATATATAAAATGCCAGAATCACTGTTTTTTGGTCACTTCATATCCCACAAAAAAAAACTAACTAAAAAGTGATAAAAAAAAAGCCTCATGTAGCACCAGGTACCAAAATGCTACCAATAGAAAGTTACAGTTCGCCCTGCAAAATATAGCAAAATAAGCCCTCACTTTTCTTTTGAGTTGGCTATTGTAAAAAGCTCCAGAAAATGCTACAGTGGTATTGCGTGGTAATAATTAATTGATGGAAACATAAAAAAGTTATGACTATCAGAATATGGCGGCAAAACAAAAATTGTATTTTTAACAATGAGTTTCTTCCTTGTAAAAGTAGTAAAAAATAAAAAAAACTATATACATTTTGTATCGCGTAATCGTATTGACCGGTAGAATAGAGTTAACATGGCATTTTTACCATACGATGAAATCCGTAAAAACAAAACCCCTTTAACTAT
The DNA here is from genome assembly GCF_050947455.1 of Rhinoderma darwinii. Classification (NCBI taxonomy): domain Eukaryota; kingdom Metazoa; phylum Chordata; class Amphibia; order Anura; family Rhinodermatidae; genus Rhinoderma; species Rhinoderma darwinii. The sequence goes on from NC_134690.1 coordinate 377,530,832, forward strand.
TGAGGAATCACTGTTTTTTTTCTATTCCACCACAAAAATAATAAGTTTTTTTCACGTTTCCCAATACATTATATGTTACAATCAATAGTGCTGTGAAAAACTACAACTCGTCCCGCAAAAAACAAGTCCTCATTTTGCTTTATCAATGAAAAAATTAAAAAGTTATGGCTTTTGGAATGTGGGGAGGAAAAAATTAAAACGAAAATAAAAAAAATTGCCTGTGACGGGAGAGGGTTAAAATGTAAGAATTTTTTTTTTTTTTTTATAAAAGTCAATTTAAAAGCTGTTTTTAATCACCTAATACAGTGATTTATTAAAAAAAGAAATTGGTTCAATGGTGTACATAGACTTGAAGCTGATTAGGGACTTTCTTCAAAACGGAAAGGTAATTTACAGAAAAGATGTCTTGGAGGTTGCTCGACAATTTAAGTCCAAAGAGATGCTGGTTTTTCACAAAATAACAGACTATTTAGTTATTAACTCAGCCACTGCTTTAATTTATACATTATTTTAAGCACTCTTTCAGCACTGTTTTAAGACACTCGCTAAGATACTTAATAATTATTGGACTTCTAAGATACTATTGGAATATTTTGACAGCTACAGGGAGCTATACTGATACTAAAGTTATATTAGGCAATGTTAAATACTTTTGTGTCAAAAAAGACAAAAGTATAGTAGGTATGATACCTTTATTGGCTAACCATTAAAGTTCTATATGCAGCTTTCAGAGCACAGAGGCCCCTTCTTCAGGCAGTTTACAAATGAATGACTTAGAAAAAAGCACAACATTTAGATGTTACACAAAGACAATTAGTACATGAGGTGATACATCATTAAGATAAGCCGGGGCAATAAAACTGAGGTTATAGGGGTGATGACTTAGGAGTTAAGGCATCTGGAGTCAGTCTGATGGGGGACGTGACGTGTGTCCATGTAGTGGCTCATAAATCCTGGTGTTAGATTGAGGCCTTGTGTCAATGACTGGAATTTTATCATCATCTTGAATTCCCAAATTTTTCTTTCTCTGTTGTTTTTAAAATGACCCTTCAGAATGAGTACCTTTAAATCTGCCAAACTGTGGTCTGGTCCAGAGAAGTGTTTTCCCACGGGTGTATCCACCTCCTGTTTTATTGTATGTCTGTGAAGATTCATCCTGGTTGACACGGTACTACACAATTTTTTACTGTACAAAGTTATATTAGGGAATTATTATTTGATGAATGTCTTAGTACTTGGCTCTCATGCAGGCTCTGTGTCTGATGCTTTAGTGGATCCGGGGATCCACTTCAATTAGTAAAACCGTTAAGGAGCCCTAACTCATTAAAGTTATAATCTCATTGACAATATAGAGTCCAATGATAACATAAAGCAGGAAACCCCTTTAAGTCTAAATTCAAGACACAAAAAGAGAAAAAGACAGACTTAACTTTTAGAACAGTAAGACAAATTGGAAACCGACTACTGTATTTTATTTCATGAAGTAGAACTACATAAGAAAACTTCAGGTGGTCCACAAGGACCTGTCCTTGAAGATAATAGTCTGGCATTTCAAATTACAATACGTGAAACAGATCAGAAAATTGAGCTCTTCCTGTGCTCTCCAAAAGATTTCTCAATTTCAAAATGTCATAAAGGGCTCTTGAATACACTTATTAATCTGTACTAAATCATAAAGAGCAGGTCTGTTGTCTTTAAGCATTTGATCATGTGTGCCATCAAAATATCATTTCCACATTCTCCTTCTTTATCCTTTTCTTCCTTTTATTTAGCACATAAGTTGTAAATAAATATTATTGCACTGAAAAGTATATATGTTTTTGGTACACAAACTATTACTAGGTAAAAGGATGAAATAAACCATATAATGACACTAAAATCCAATAAAAGTAATAGCAAATGAACCTTGGAATACATACTAAGAGAATCAGATATACAGTTTGGAGATTCTGACCTGTGGCCGATGGAAAATCTGTACCAGGGGTGGGAAAAAGTAGTCTTGGTGCCAACAATTAGGTTTTCAGAATGCCTCTACCTACACATTCGGTCCCTGAAGTTCTACATGAGGGCGGCAGAATCAACAGTAATTAAAGGGATCCTGTCATCAACATCTTACCTGTTAAACTCACCTGACCCCTCAATGGCCGCAGCTGTCCAGAGTTCGTTCCTGTTCTCTTCTTTCCTGAAGTCCTCCTCTGTCTGTAAATATCGTCGTTTAAACTCTTCCCGCCTTTTATGGTAATTATTTTTCCCTCTGGGATGCAGCTTCTTAACCCCGCCCACCGTTGCCACCTGTCTGGCCCTGACTGGCTAAGGAGCTGTCAATCAAAAAGAAGGAGGTGGAGTCCACTCTGAAATGCTGGAGGAATGAAAACCTGACTCTTTTCAGATGAAGATTTGACTCTTTTCTGCTCATTTGCATACGGTGCGGGACCACTGAAAAACGGAATACTAAAGCTACAGAGCTTACTTAGAACATATTTATAGCTTAGATGACAATGATTTTTCACCCACTTTCACCAGGTATTGCTGGCTTTATAGCTAAAATGCTGGTGACAGGTTCCCTTTAAATGAATTGCCCTCTGTCGCCCCGCATTGTCCTCCAATCCTTAGCGATTTTATTTATATGTATACTTCCTATGTCCCCGACCTTCCCAGCGCTAGCTGGCAGTGGATTCTTCTCCTCGCCCCTTTGAAATAACCAAACATTTCTGAAATCTGCACGTGGGTTAGCCAGATTCTAATTCAGTGGTGGTAATCCACTGCTTTTCACCACAGAATCCGCAGAAATAATAAATATGCTGCAGATGTTAAAATCCTTAGTTCATTCATTACTTTAGTTCATTCATTACTTTGTGCAGATATTTTCCTGAGTGGGTAAATAGGATATAAAATATCTCATTCACATACATTGTAGATTGATTTTAAGTGGTTTATGCCAGGATTTAGGTGTGGAATCCCCAGCTACAGTATATCGTAATAGAATCCTGAATGTGTGAACGTGGCTTTACAGTCTAATTATGTTTAATTAGTTAAGACATTATGAAGTAAACACAGTTTAATGGGCACAAAACATGTTCTACATTTGTAATGTCTACTGTATTTTGTTCGAAGGGTATGTGGGAGGTGGTACGAGTAGGTGGAAGGGTAAGAAGAAAAACTGCTGGAACTAGTGCTGAAGACAATGAGATACATATTTTATATACTGTAACACCAACATATTCCAAAGAACTGCACAGAGATTGGCATCACTCACTATCCAAATTTGGGCTCACATTCTAAATTAACTAAGTTTTTTCAAGTGTGGGAGGAAGCAAATGCAAACATGGGGATTGCTTACAAACTCCATGCAGATGTGGTCCTTGGGCAGATTTGAAACCAGGACCCTAGCGCTGCAGGCCAACAGTGCTAACCACTGAGCCACCATGAAAGAAAAAGATGAGACATTAGTCCTATTCAGTCCCAATCAAGTGAGCGCCCCATCCCCTTCATTATGCTGATCAACTGGGGTGCAGGAGATCAGACCCCACCGAACGAGGATAGGTCATTTAAGTCCTTGAGAAGCCCTTTAGAGCATGTTCAGACGTGGCACAATTTTCCGCTACAAATATTGCTGCAAATTCGCCGCAATTACGCCATGAATCTGAAGCAACATTTGCATATTTGACAGGTAATTCAGACGTTGCGGATATCACAGCGGACCTGCTTCAGATTTCAGCCTTTGCATTGCAAAGGCTGAAATCCGCAGTGAAATTCCGCGGCTTCTCCGCAACAGACAGTGCATGCTGCAGAGGGGAAATTCTACACCGCAGCTTAAATTCCGCACAGTTATTTTACGCAACGTAAGAACTAAGTTTCCTATAAAGGTATATAAATCAATGAAAAAAACGGCTACTGCAGATTTCCACTGCGGACTGTCTGCAGCGGAAGTCAACAGCAATTCCGCCACGTCTGAATGTGCCCTTAGGACTATCTTGTAGAAACAAAAATAAAGGCGAAACTATTTTCAAGAAGAATATTTTTCTATGATGAAAAGCAAGGTACAGCTACTCACATCAATCAAAGATAAAGTGGAAGAAAAATTATTATAAAACTAAATAAAATTTTGACGTTACCATAATAGTTATTTCCTTTCAGGAAATCCATGGCTTAGGGGATAATATTTTACTATAAGTCCATTAGATACATTCAAAATTGATTAGTTGCATCTTAAATCGATCAATAGAAATCACATTTATTGTATATTCATTAAAATAACCTATAGATGAAAATTGCTCCATGATTAATTGTATCCCAGCACTGGTGTCTTTTGCCTTGACCTGTATGTACATGTGTAGCAGAGCTGAGTGTGCCACTTGACATGTGTAATTTAATTTAATATATAGGTATGGTGCACAAAATAAACGATCACAAATAGTTTCATGACATATCCAGCTTTAATACATCTGCAGTTGACACTTAGGTCAAGACCAGACAAATGTCTAAATGTTAACAATGTTTTTTTCCTATCCTGGAAATGTAACATTTTTGTTTATGCCATTCTCTATTAGGCTTCATTCACATCTGTGTCGAGCTTCCGTTCATGGGTTCCGTCAGACCTTTCTGTCAGGGGAACCCATGAACGCAAACCAAACGGAAACCATAGCTTTCCGTTTGCATTACCATTGATTTCAATGGTAATGCTTCCGTTGAAAATGGTTTCTGTTTGTCCCCGTTCTGTAAGGTTTTCCGGGTTTTTTTCTGAATCAATAGCGTAATCGACTGCGCTATTGATTCCACCAAAAAAAAACGGAAAACTTATGGAATGGAGACAAACGAAAACCATTTGCCACGGAAGCATTACCATTGAAATCAATGGTAATGCAAATGGAAAGCTATGGTTTCCATTTAGTTTCCGTTCATGGGTTCCCCTGACAGAAAGGTCTGACGGAACCCATGAACGGAAGCTCGTCACAGATGTGAATGAAGCCTGAACTGTAGTAAAATTATTTTGTTGCTAGCTTGTTATGGATATGAATATTACCTGCATGGTCCAGGCTAAAACATCAAACTGGAGTTAAATATTGAAGTAAAATTGTGATAGTTGTCAGAACACGGAAATGTGTCATTTCGTTTAGCAGATACAGCATACAGTAAATGTTTAGCATGTATACCCTCCTACTAACTGCAGTGAAATCATTTACAAGAGGCATTAATCAAATGTAAGATGCTCTCCCATATTAATTACATGCAATACTCCTTGTGTACAGTGTTCAACTTATAGGGATGTTCATCAATGATTATGAGTGTTTGTTTTTTTTTTTCCAGTATATAGTTTATTTAGTAAAGCAAAATGAGATGATACATAAATAATACAGTCCTGTTGACCTCATATATTGTGATATCATGGAAGATAATGAAAAATGACAAACTTATCTATGCTGCATTGACGAACACAGATCTGCTACATCTGTATTCAACAATGATCAATATGTATGGTAAATAATTCCTGAATTCATATATTCAACAATGGGCATAAATACTTGGTGACAAATAATTCCTTGATGGGCAATATTCAATAATTAGCACCAGCCCTCATGGCAAATAATTCCTAACTCAATTTGACAAAGGTAGGTAGTAGTTCAGAGCGCACAAGACCAAGGAAGGTGCACGAATAGGGTCCAAACCCAATCGTATAACAAAGAAGTAATCGGCACACAAGTTAGAAGTTTTTTGAACACTTTGTCTCTTAGGTTCTGTGGTCTTTTGGTACATGGGGGAAATGGGATTTGGAACTCCGGAACTTATTTACCCTATTAAAACATCACTGGAAGCACTACAAAACACAGTCAGTAATAGGACCAGGGAGAAACCAAAACGTATACCATCCGTTCACACATACCATCCCTGTTCATATAATATCCACCACATCATTAGAAAACACTAGTCCCTCCTAGAAGAGGTCTACACAGGAGTTCAAGAGTTCCAAATCCCATTTCTCCCATGTACCAAAAGACCACAGAACCTCAGTCTAAGTGCCGCCCACCGCTCCACCCACATGATATCACATAAAAAAGCTGTTTTCAGCTATGATCTTTTGCGCCAAATGCAGCGGTCAGCCGCCATTGAAAACATAGGGCCAACGACTGGATACACCACTAACCAGAAGGACAAAGGTAAGAACATAGAAAACTGTCAAGTGAAGTACTCTGCATAATAATAGAGACTGTTGGTGTGCCCTGGGTGACGCACAGAAAAAAGTTTGGTCTTTGGTTTCCCCAGCAACATACAAACACTTACGTACAGAGAATACACAATAATAATATACACATTCCACCTATGTTTCACCCACACTTAGAATGAAATATATGTATTCAATAACTTCAGGACCATGCTCCTTAACACCAAGTCCAGATATGAATTAAGTTCACAATAAACCCACTTGTTCTTCCTTGTAATGCATACAAAATAGTGAGCCGATCTCTAACACAGATTGTGTTTGTATTTGTTTTGCTTGAAATTCCCTGACATTGTTTCCTATGCTAGGATGTCTTCTTTTCTCTATGTGCATATATCATATGTTATATCCTTGTACATACGCTATATAATATATCTTTGCATTATGATATGTATATTGCGCCATTTTCCACGATGTATTACCCCTATGTACAATGTGTGCGCACATGTCATAGATACTGTTCCTATTCTAATTTTATTTTTATTTAGATACAATTTTTTTCTTAAAATTTTTTAATGTCATGATATATGACTTATATGAAATATATAAATTTACATGATGCTAATATATTTATTTGCAATATAATTTGCTCCAATAGTGCCTGATGAAGGTCTAAGTTACGACCGAAACTTCGCACCCACTAAGCCTCTGGCATCAACTATTGATGAAATAAATTTCAAGAATTTTCAAAAAACTTCTAACTTCTGTGCCGAATACTTCTTTATTATTCAATTTGAGAAATGGCACAAATGCACATATTACATAATTTATTTATTTTTTGAAACAGCGTTACACATTTTCTTGGTATTGCAGCTCAGCCCCATTTGAGTTAATTCAGCTGAACTGCAATACGAGACACAGCCAATGGGCAAGAGTGGCGCTGTTCCTGGAAAAAATATACCTACAGTATTTTCTAAATTCATACATCCCCTTTAAGAAAACATGAGTATAAACATGTATCAAACGTACTAAAGAAATCACAGCCCAAACAATTCTTTTTATTATTTAGATTTTTATGCTAAAACCGAGTTTAATGAGATATATTTCATTATAAATTAGTGCAGAGCATGATACTGCTAACATTATTTGTTTGTTGAAAGTCAATGTTAAATAATTTCCCCAAAATGTATTCCAATCTATCAATTTATTATAGAATGGAAAATAGGTAATCTGTAATACACAAGTTTTTGTGTTCATAAGTTATTTTAATAGACCTATCACAAATGAGAACTCGACCATCTGCTCAATCTTCTAATTACAAATGCAAAAACAGTGTTGTCTCAAACTGCATCATAAACCAGCAGAATAGAAGTGATTTAAATGCATGGATGGGTTTTTTACTCAATACAGGATGCATCTGTTGTGATACATTTTTTTACAGCTTCAGGAGAATCTTTTTTTTTACAGAGTAAAAATGTTCAATAGAGTGAAGAATAAAATGCAAATTGGTGATTTGAGTATTAGAGAAAGTGAATCATTAAAGTTTGTCAAATGTTCATTGAAGGCGTTTTCCAGGGGAAAAAAAAAACTATATCCTCTGGAAGTGTGATCAGTGGGGATCTGACCACCAGGACCTCCACCAATCTGTACAATAAAGGGGTCATAGCTCTTCTGGAGCACCGCAGGCAGTTCATTGTTTATCAGGGCTCAGTGGCTCCTCCATGCTTGTGGTTGTATCTGGAATTGCAGTTCATCCCCGTTCAGTTGTCTGATGCTAAGCTGCAGTACCAGGCCCAGTTACATGAAGAGATGAGCAGCTGTGCCGGAATACCGCAGTGCCAATTGGAGCACAACAGACCCATCATTTTTCTGCTGATTTTTGGGAGTCCCAGGGATCACGTGACTGCATCGTCCATGGAGATAATTGTCCACAAGTAATGTCATGTGACACTTTCTGGCAGTGCTACATGCTTCAGTCTGGCATATGCCCATTAGAACTGAAGATGTATCCGCAGACAAGAGGTGCTCTCCTCTGCGATAAGATTGGATGCCTCCCTGCATAGTGTCTTGGGAGCGCGCCCTGAGGGGTGAGATGCAGTGCGGGATTTATAGTTTTTAGATCAGTGATTCAGGATGCTTCCTGGGACTACAAATCCCTACCACCGAAGCCCGCGAAGAACGGTAGGAAATTATTTAGCTTATTGAATGATTCCCTGTACATATTTGAACAATTAAAAAAAAAATTATGTGAATTCTGGCAAATGCCTTTAAGATATTTGCATGTAGGCATAGGCATAAGGGGCATGTATGATCTCTGCACATCTTGAACTTTTATTTTCAGGCGGTGTTGTACATCTTATGCACATTTTAGGCTATGGTTTCATCAGACTTTCAGCTGCAAACATAACTTTTAATGCATTTTTACCAAAGTTACAATTTGATGCAGAATTTCATGAAGGCGTAGATGAGTGAAAAGTTCTATGTGGCATTTTCAAAATGTGCCAGGTGTCTACTTTCAGTAAATATGTGGGTATGGGAGTATAATATGTTTTTTTTAATTTTATGATTCAGGTTTATTTTGTGAAAATTGTCCTAAAAGCAAAAGGGTTACTGAGTTGCATAATTACATAGTTGGTAAGGTTGAAAAAAGACGCAGGTCCATCAAGTTCAACCTATAATCCAGAGGAAGGCAAAACCCCCAAGAGGCGGATGCCACTATACTCATTAGGGGAAAAATTCCTGCCCGACTCCAAATGTGTCAATCAGAATAAATCCCTGGATCAACATCCCATCTCCAGAATCTAGTACTTGTAATATTATATTTTTCAAGAGAGGAATACGGGCCGTCCTTGAACTTCCTCAATTAATCAACTATCACAACATCCTGTGGCAGCGAGTTCCAAAATCTCACTGCTTTTACAGTAAAGAATCCCCATCTATAATTATGTTAAAATTGTCTTTCCTTTGGATATAGAAGATGCCCCGTTGCCATGGTTACAGGCCAAAGTGTAAAAATCTGTACTCTTCTTTCACATATTTGTACGTTGTAATCAGATCGCCTCTAAGCCGTCTTTTTCTAAACTGAATAAATCCAAGTTTGATAACCTACAATGCACACATTCCTTTAATTACCTTGGTCGCCCTCCTAGTTCAGCTACTGTATGTCCTTCTTATACACAGGTGCCTAAAATTGTACACAATATTCAATGTGTGGTCTGACCAGTGATTTGTATAGAGGTAAAATTATATTCTTGTCATGACATCTATGTCTCTTTTGATGCATCCCATAATTTTATATGACTTGGCAGCAGCTGCCTGGCACTGTTTGCTAAAGTTAAGTTTACTGTACAGCAATTTCCCCAAGTATTGCAATCGCCGTTTACCCAGTGTTTTACAGTTTATTGCATAATTGTATAATTTATTTCCTTGGCCCAATTGGATAACCTTACATTTATCCACATTAAACTTAATTTGCCATTTCTCTGTCCATGCCTCCAGCTTCCACAACTAGCTCTGTAATATTATATTATTCTCCTCTGTGTTGATTAATTTACAGAGTTTAGTTTCATCTGCAAATATTGAAATTGTATTCTCTAAGCCCTTTACAAGATCATTAATAAACATATTAAAGAAAAAGAGGGCCCAATACTGACCCCTGTGGAACCCCACTGGTAACTGTGACCCACTCTGAGGATGTAGACATGAATAATCACCCTCTGTTCTCTATCACTGAGCCAGTTGTTAACCCAACTACAAATATTATTCCCCAGTCCCAGCATTTTCATTTTACGTACTAACCTTTAATGCGATACAGTATTAAACACTTTTAAAAAGTCCAGATACACAACATCCACAGCCTTAGCTGGTTCCAGTCTAGAAATTCTGCATGGAAACTGATTAGATTCGTTTGACAGGACCGGACCCTCATAAACCCATGCTGATGCTACGTTATGAGTTGGGGGTTTTTTTATACTCCAGGACAGCATCTCTTTGTAAACCCTCAATTATTTTACCAGCAATGGAACTTTAACTTACAGACCTATAGTTTACAGGCCTCACTTTTTGACCCCTTTTTGTATATTGGCACCACATATTCTATGCGCCAGTCCTGTGGAATAGACTCAGTCATGATAGAATCCAGAATATCAGAAATAAGGGTCGGTCTTTTTACACTTTTTTTTTTTACCTGCAGCTCTGATCGCTGCTAGAATAGATTACACTACCGAGTAGTGTAATGTATTCCAACTGTCAGAGTCTGGTCCTCATAGGCTTCCATACATGGCAGGCCATTCTCTGGCCTCTGAATGCCATCACAACAATCGGCAACCCCCACAATTGCATGGGGGATGCCGATGTGCTACAAACCCCCAATCGATCGCCGCATTTAAAGGGAATGTGTTGCCAGCAAAACATGATTTTTTTTTTTTTAGTTAAACAATTAGTGTATAGGTGATTAAACATTGTTCTAATTTTTTATTTTTTTTCACGAGTCAGGAAATATTATAAATTGGATTCAATTGGATTCTAATTTATAATATTTCCCATTGCTCGTCACTAGATGGAGCCATTCCCAAAATTGCAGCATTGCATGTGGTAAAGCAACCACATTGCTTTATGCTGCAAAATTGGGTAAAAAGCCCTCGCTCTAGTGAGCTCTCAGCATTCCCCCCTCCTTTATCCTGGCTAGTGCCGGGATAAACGAGGGGATTGAACGGTCTAACCTCCTACACTGTGTGTCGCCATTTTTTGAGCTAACACACAGTGTAGTAGGTTTACATACAGTAGTAAACACACACAAACACGAACATACATAAAAATCTCTTACCTGCTCCTGCCGCCGCGGCTCCCTCCGGCCCGTCCGCTCCGTCTGCTGCCGCTGGTCCAAGTGCACAAGTCCGGAAGCCGCGACCGGAAGTAGTAATCTTACTGTCCGGCCGTGACTTCCGGTCCACAGGAAAATGGCGCCGGACGGCGAGCATTTCAAATTGGACTGTGTGGGAGCGGCGCATGTGCCGTTCCCACACAGACGGCGTACACAGAAGTGGATGGAACGGGCCCCGTTCGCAGTCCCTATGGGACTGGAGCTGCCTTATTCCATGTCTGTATGTGTCGTTAATCGACACATACAGAAATGGAAAAAAAAATGGCAGCCCCCATAGGGAAGAAAAAGTGTAAAAATAAGAAAAAGTAACACACAAACACACAAATTAATCCAAACGTTTTTAATAAAGCACTAACATCTTTAACATATTAAAAAAAAAATTGTGGTAACACTGTTCCTTTAAGGGGTTAATTGCCGAAATCAGCGCAGATGAGCCGCTGATCGGCAACAGTGGAGTGTCAGCTGTCAGGGACAGTTGACCTCCCGGTTTCCGATGCACACTGTCAACGACGCAGTGACTTTCTGTCACTATGACAGGAAGCCTATCAGGACCAGCCGAAGGCTAGTCCTGATAGACTTCTGTCCATGGCAGACACGAGGCCATTGTTTGGCCCCAGGTTGCCATGCCAACCATTGGCAATCCCCGCGATTTCATTGTGGGGTCTGCCGATGTGCTAGAAACCCCTAAAATGTGGTGATCGCAGCCGATCGCCGCATTAAAGGGTCTTGTTGCCAAAATCAGCGGCAAAGTACAGCTGGCCGGCAAGAGGGGAGTGTCAGCTGTCTCTGACGACTCAGTAACTATACGTCCTCGTGCGGGATGTAACCTCCCGCGACGATGTATAGTTACTGAGTTGTGCGGGTAGGGGTTAAGAGGCTTTAAAAATGTTGTGTCTTGCACTAGTTGTGAAAGATAATTGTCATTCATTATTGTCAAAAACCTGTTTCCTTTCGGGTATGTGCACACACACTAATTACGTCCGTAATATACGGACGTATTTCGGCAGCAAGTTCCGGACCGAACTCAGTGCAGGGAGCCGGGCTCCTAGCATCATAGTTATGTACGATGCTAGGAGTCCCTGCCTCGCTGCAGGACAACTGTCCCGTACTGAAAACATGATTACAGAACGGGACAGTTGTCCTGCAGAGAGGCAGGGACTCCTAGCATCGTACATAACTATGATGCTAGGAGCCCGGCTCCCTGCACTGAGTTCGGTCCGGAACTTGCTGCCGAAATACGTTCGTATATTACGGACGTAATTAGTGTGTGTGCACATACCCTTCCAGGTTTCTGCCTCCAAATTTATATCCGGTTAGTTAAAGTCTCTCAAACTGCCTGTTTGAAAAAATACCTGCTGCCAGGATTAAAAACAGCAGTAAATCTTTGGGTCTTGAGTCTCAGGCCTGGTTCAAAATTGGTAGAGGTCCCAGGGAAGAATATGTTTAGGGGCCCGCTTTTACTTTTGGGAAGGAAGAGAATGGTCAGTTAGGCTTCCCAAACAATTTTGTTCTACTCTGGCCACATACTGAAAGGTATGCAAGAAACACAGTATCAGGGGCATAGCTATAGGGGGCGCAGAAGTTGTGGTGGCGCACGATACCATAGAGATTCAGGGAACCCAAAAGGCTTTTTTGCCCCAGAATAGTGCTAGAAATAAAGTGTAATTAGTTGGGAGGCCCTATTACAGACATTTCATTGGGGCCCAGGAGCTTCACATTACTCCTCTGCTCATTATCTACATGGTAGTACTCAAATGACAATGCCCAAATAATACCACAACTGTCACCTTAATATAAATGTCAGATTAATTAACAGTTAGGTTTTTAGTAGACTGCCAGAAGTGGGGATAGGGTAGGCCACAGGGCCTTTCCCTGCTTTTACCCATATTTTATTTAACCACTGTATAAAGTGAAAAACATAATGTGTGTATATATAAATATATATAGATATATATTTATTTATATTCAATATATATGTGTACACTATAAAGCCATAAAATGTACACAACTGAAAGGTCAAGTGAACAACAGTGATTATATAGTTAAAATGGTGTCTATCAAGGAGTAAAATATATAAGGGTAAGTTCACACAGAGGTTTTTGTTCGGCAGAAAATATCTTCCTCAAAATTCCTTCCGGATTTTTTAAGGCAGATTTTGAAACGCCATTGTTTTTTGGAATCTTGTTGCCACGTTTTTTGCCGCATTTTTCTTTCGGCGTTCCTTTTTTGCAATGCAAAAACCGCAGCAAAAACAAAACTCTTCAGATAAGCAGTGGAGCTCTTTTTCTGCCTCCCATTCATTTAAATGGAGGTTCAGAGGTGGAAACCGCTACAAGAAAGGGTATGCTGCTTTTTTCCGCCTCTGCCTCCAATTAAAATTAATGTTTTTTTGCCACTGATTTTAATTCAGTTTCCATATCAAAATCAGCGCCAAACTGAACTGGGCCTTAGGATGCAAGTGAAAACTTAGTTCACAAAGTTCATGTGTTGGAAGCAGGAAAAATGGGCAAGCGTAAGTATCTAAGCGATATTGACTAGGGCCAAATTGTAATGGCTAGACTACTGGGTCAAAGAATCTACAAAACAACAGATCTTGTGAGGTGTTCCCTGTATACAGTAATTTGTACTACCCAAAACTGTTCCAAGGAAGTACAACTGAGGAACTGGCGACAAGTACATGGGCACCCAAGACTTATTGTTGTGCGTAGGGAGCGAAGGCTAACCTGTCTGGTCCGATGCCACAGAAGAGCTTCTCTAATTAAAATTGCTGAAAAAATGAATCATGGCTATGATGGACCGGTGCCAAAAAACACACAGTATTGTGGCTTTCTGAGTTTGGGGCTATGTAGCTGTAGAAAGGTTAGAGTTCCCATGCTGACCCCCTGCACACTACTCAAAGCACCTACAAGGGGCACAAGAGCATCAGAACTGGACTATGGAGCAATTGAATAAGGTTGACTGGTCTGATGAATCACAATTTTTTTACATCATGTTGCTGGGTGCGTGTGTGTCGCTTACCTTGGTAAGAGGATGCACTATGGGAAGAAGTAAAGCTAGTGGAGGCAGTGTGCTACTCTGGGCAATGTTCTGCTGGGAAACCTTGGGTCCTGGCCTTCATGTGGATGTTACTTTGACGTGTATCACCTAACTAACAATTGTTGCAGACCAAGTACACACCTTCATGGTAACGTTATTCCCTAATGGCAGTGGACTCTTCCAGCAGGATATGCACCCTGCTACACTACATAATTGTTCATAAATGGTTTGAGGAATATACCAATTATTTCAAGGTTTTGACTAGGCCTTAAAATTCCCCAGATCTCAATCCGATTAAGCAACTGTGGTATGTACTAGAAGAACAGGTCTTATTTCTTACAGGACCCAAAGGATCGGCTGCTAACGTCTTGGTGACAGATACCACAGGACACCTTCAGATGTCTTGTAGAGTCAATAGTCAATGCCTTGACAGATCAGAGCTGTTTTGATGGCACAATATAAGAAATATAATAATAAGTATATATAATAATAAAGTATTTGCAAGAAGTCACCTGGTGACTTCTCTTTAATACTGTGGAAGATGCCATGTAAGAAACCAGTTTTCAGAGTAAGTAACCATCGTAATAATTCTGGATGATTTTGAATGATCAATTTATGTCCCAATCAGAAGCTTTTTACATTTGAACTGAATATATTAATAAAGTAAGACAGTGAAAATAGATAAATAAAAAGAAGAAAATAATAATTTGCCAGCATTGCACAAATTCTACACTACAGTTTGGTAAACCTGGGGGATTTCTAAGGCTGAATGCCCTGAGATGCCCAGCATAAGATAACATGGTACAAACACTTTCACCTTCAGTAGGAAGCAATAATCAAAGCGTATTCTTTCTACAGAGCAGTATGTATCATGCAAATCTGAAATAGATTAAATACTACTAACCGCTATGGGAAATATTAATAGCCTCCAAAGCTTTGATCTATATTGATCTAGATGATTAATAGTAAATACAAACCCAATTAACTTCTATTAACATAAATACTCAATACTTAACTCCTTAACAACCGCCCACCGTCTTTTGACGGCAGGAGGTGTAGGTGCTTCGTCTACAGCGACCTCTTTTGGCATCGCTGTGGAAGATGCTGATGAGCGCTCCTGTGAGCGCTCATCCTCTAAGCAGGAGCTGTAATGTAGAAAAAGAAATGGGGGGAGGAATCCTCCAGCTCACCTGACACGTAAGTTTTGTGTCGCTGACATCGCACGAATCCTCGTGTCGGCACACGATGTGTAGTGGCAAAGGGTAACAGGAAAATGGATCCAGCGCTGATTGAAATAAAACGGAAACTATTTCCAAGTTTTACTAGTCTTCTATTTAAAAAGGTCCAAAGGTATGGAGTCCTAGTGTGCAGGAAGGAATATCGATCCAGTGGTAGGGCCTACGCGTTTCAGACGTGTCAAACGCCCTTAATCATGGCTGTAATGTACAGCTCCTGATCTTAGTGCAGCCTGAAGAATACAGCAGGGGTCGGAAAACATTTGGACCCCAGCTGTTTAAAACTTTGATCGTGTCACCAGAAACCTTGTGATGTGATCAAAGACCGGGGAATCTCTCTGCAGTGAGCCCTGGGGACATAGAATGGACCCCAGGGCTTTGTGCATTTGTTTGAGCGTATTAAGCCAGGCACTTGGTTCAGCGGACACGGCAACTGGCAGAATAAAACTTTTTACACCGATGCAAGTAACATTCTCAACCATGGTACGTTCCTAAGCCGTTACCCAATAGCTACCTAGCCGTGTCAGCGGACTCCCTTTAAGGATCTAGAGAATTATTTCTTCCTTTGCCTTCTTGTATTCCATCACTCATAGTTTTTCTTTTTAAGCCTATATAGTTATTTTAGCCTTTGTTTTTTTGCAAAACAAGTCGCTTATTTTGTAAGCACATCGGGTATATATATGTTAGTCTTTAATGTGTATACATTTTTTTAAAATAGCAGAATGCAAAAAAATAAAAAAGCAATTGCAACATTTACTAAAGTTTAGAGAGATAGGTTCAAAATAATAGTAGTAGAAGTGAACTTTATTTTAATTAAAAGTAGCCATGATAAATTGGAAGCCTCAACCAGATATTTTTTGAGAGCGTGACTGACCGAGAATGCAATCAGGTACAGAAATCATTAAATATGTGAGCAATAAGTGGATTACTGTCAATTTCATTCCAAGTAGTTTCAACAATGTGCTCTGAAATGCCAAAGATTGTCCAAAGATCATCTAATTATTTCACTTGTTGTCACATTTTGGGCAACTTCTTTTGCTGAACTTTTAGTACAACTTATCACGACTGATTGAAAAATTTAGTACATACAATGATCTCTGTTTGTGTCAGTTTTTCCAATGTGATTTTAGGTTCCAAATATGGAACTCGATCCAAAAGAACTGCTTGAGAAAACTAATGCGAACTTATATGTATATGTGTATTAGTTTTCCAATCGGTGTAGACTATTTGCACAAAAAATACAATTAGCAAAAAAAAGACACAAGAGTGAACATAGGAAAACACATCCATCATCCTATGGCCCATATTTTCCCCAAAGCAACCTCTAACATTTTTCTAAAGATGAGAATAATACAGCTTCTGTCACCACCGGGCAGCATGGTGGCGAAGCAGTTAGTACTTTTTCCTTGCAGCACTGGGGTCCTGGATTCTAATAAACCAAAAGGCAACATCCGTATTGAGTTCGTATGTTCTCCCCTTGTCTGTGAATGGCGATAATCTGTACAGCACTGCGGAATGGGTTTTTGCTATATAAGCAACAGAAATAAATACATTTTCAGTGTGGAAATCACTGTATACAGGCAGTAGCTCTAGTAACTACTTGTCTTGCACAGTGAGTCGTGATTACTTTTACCTAATTTATATTACCGGCTTTATTGGCACAGATAAACTTTTGGTAATTCTTCATGTTCAAAGACAGGTAAGAATCTGAATTAAATATATTTTTGGGATGTTTTTAATATGTAAAATGTATAGCTCCTTTAAAAACCCAAAAAATAACAAAGTACCATTAAAATAACATCTTGCTGCTTTCCCCTCCTTATTTTCTTCATATAATATATTTGTTGTATGAAGCTTGCATGTATTTCTATGGACTACAATTGTCTCCAAACAGTCTTTATTCCAGTTGCATTTTGCATGAAATGTACAACTGTTGCAAAACAAATACATAACTAAGGGAGGAAAAGAATTTGCACACAAGTCATGCTTAAGTTGTAATTGCAACTATTGCATGAGGAAAAACTGTGGGAGGTATTTATTAAGAAAAACACACAAGAATTTTGGCTGAAGTTGTACCATAAAACTGGAGCACACGCGTTTTAAACATGTTTTACATATCACAAGACAATTTTGGAAAGTGTCTAGAAAAGGATGTGTGACTAAGAGAAGTAATAAATGTGACAGAAGTATTAGGGCGGGTTCACACATGGCGGAATTTCACTTAAATTCTGCTGCGGACACTCCGCAGCGTTAATCCGCAGCGGAGCCGTTTCTCCATTGACTTTCACTTTAATTTAGCAGTGTTCGTTTACACGATGCGTACAATTCCGCTGCGGAGCATAGGCTGCGGAGCGGAATTTGGTGTCCGCAGCATGCTCTGTCTGTTGCGGAGCAGTGGCGGACTGGTTGCGGACTCATGGCGGAATTTCTCCATTGACTTCAATGGAGAGTCAAAATTCCGCAATGAAGTCCGCAGATCTTATGTGTGCTGCGGAGCGTATTGTTTTTACTACCATGACATTTCTTCATTCTGGCTGGACCTATGTATTTCTAGGTCTACAGCCAGACTGAGGAAGTCAATGGGGCTCCCGTAATGACGGGAGCGTTGCTAGGAGACGTCTGTAAATAGTCACTGTCCAGGGTGCTGAAAGAGTTACGCGATCGGCAGTAACTGTTTCTGCACCCGGGACAGTGACTACCGATCTCAATATACATGTATCTGTAAAAAAAAATATAAGTTCATACTTACCGAGAACTCCCTGCGTCTGTCTCCAGTCCGGCCTCCCAGGATGACGTTTCAGTGTAAGTGACGGCTGCAGCCAATCACAGGCCAAGCACAGGCTGCAGCGGTCACATGGACTGGAGCGTCATCCAGGGAGGTCGGGCCGGATGCCGAAAGAGGGACGCGTCACCAAGACAACGGGCGGTAAGTATGAATTTCTTTGACTTTCACTAGGGAAAGTGCTGTCCCTTCTCTCTATCCTGCACTGAATAGGGAGAAGAGAAGCACTTTTCCTGCAGTCCGCAGCGGCCAGTCCGCATCAATTTTCTGCACATTTTGTGCAGATCCGCTGCAGAATCTGCAACGCAGATTCTGTGCGGCATTGATGCGGACAGTTGCGGAGGAATTCCGCCATGTGTGGTCATGCCCTTAATGTAGTGTGCCAAGAGGTGGCATTAGGAAGAAAAAAGTTTCTAATATGTCTAGCAAAATGCTCTAAATTTATCATACAGCATTCACCAGTGGGGTAAATTTGGAGCCGTTTCTGCCTGTCTAGTCTAGTTTTATTCTGTCTAACTTTATTCCGGTATTAATACATCTCTCTCTATTACTATTATGACTCCACAATACAGCACGGTTTTTTGATTACATATGATTCTCATAAAAATATTCCTACGGGAAAGAAAGAAAATCAAGGAAGACGATCTTATTACTCATAGTAAAACATTGAGGTCGCAGTAAATCCGTAATTTTGCTGCAACTCACAGAAGACCAAATATCACCATGGAGCTCTAGCTTTAATGTAAGGCCACACGGAGCGGCCCTGACACGGTCTCGACGCGGCCAACATTCACGACGGCACCATGTTCGGCGCAGCTGTCAAATACCCTGTTAATGGCTGCATATTATTGCGGGTAAGACGTCACTTTACCTACAAAATCGTGCAGCCATAAAGGGTGTATTAACCCTTTCACTCCGCATCCCTTTTTCAGATTTTCATTTTCGTTCTTTCCTCCCCACCTTCCAAAAGCCATAACGTCATAGTACTATGAGGGATTGATTTTTGCAGGACAAGTTGTAGTTTTTTGTAGCACCATTTACTTTGCCTTATAATGTAATAGGAAATGGGAAAAAAATTATTTGTGGGGTAGAAAATGAAAAAAACACCAATTTCTCCATGGTTTTTTTGCGCGCCATTTCTACGGAATTCACTGTGCAATTAAAACAACATGTCAACTTTATTTTCTGGGTCAATACGACTACGGCGATACCAAACATATATAGTTTTATAATATTATATAATTTATATTTTACTACTTTTACAAGTAAAAACCTAAGTGTAAAAAAGAAAATATATTTTGTTTCGCCTAATTCCGAGAGCCGTAACGTTTTTATTTTTTCCGTCGATTAAGTGGTATAAGGGCTTATTTTTTGCGGGATAAGCTATAGTTTTTAAGAATACTATTTTGGTGTACATGCGACGGTTTGATCACTTTTTATTTCATTTTATGTGGGAGATTAGGTGAACAAAAAATAGAGACTCTGGCGTTTACAATTTTTTTTTTACGGCGTTCACCGTGCGGGTTAAATAATGATATATTGTGATAGTTCAGACTATTATGGATACCAATACTGTTTATTTATTTAATTTTTTACTGTGCTCTAGGGGGAAAATGGGAAAAGGTTTTTTTTTTTAACTTTTAATTATTTTTTATTTTTTTTACACTCAAAAAAAACTTTATTTAACTCATTTTTACTTTTTTCATTAGTCCCCCTATGGGACTTCAACCAGCGATCGTTAGATCGCTTGCACGATATACTTCAATACTAATGTATTGCAGTATATCGTGATTCTGACAGTACAAAGATGGCGGACCTGGGGGACTTCATCAGGCCCCCAGGCAGTCGTGCCAACCAACGGTTCTCCCCGATCTCGCCGCGGGGGGGGGGGCGTTGGGACGTTACAGGGGGTAGCCCCCCTGTTTTTAGTCATTTAGATGCCGCGATCTCTATTGAAACGGGTTAAACAAGCGGGATCGCACTAAAACGGGATCCCGCTCGTAACCCGGAAGTGTCGGCTGTAACACACAGCCGACACACTCGCTCTATGGAGCGGACTCCGCACGTGAGCCCGCTCCATATTCCCGCACCCGATGTGCGCCGTATATATACGGCGGATGTTGGGAAGGGGTTAATTAATGGCCACACGATTTTGCAGGTAAAGGGAAGTTTTAGCTGCAATAACCCGCGGCCATTAACAGAGTATTTAACAGAGCGCCGAACTCATTGCAGCTGCGGTTGTTGGCCACGTCACGACCGCATCAGGGCCGCTTCGTGTAGCCTTACACTAAAAAGGGTTGTCTGGCCAATAAGATCTTTAAAAATTATTTCAAAAGGAGGAAAAAGCTAAGAAAAATGATGTCATGCCTGTGTCTGCTATTGGAGGACTGGACCATGTGACATCACAGGGTTGAAGTGCCACAGAGGCATAGCCTTTAAAGCCTTTATATTTGACTACATTTTCTGCTTCATTTTCCTACATATTCAGCATGAGTTCTATGGTTTTGCACTCAGTTGTATTGAATACAAAATGTTGAATAGTAAAAATTATATGTATGCAAAAAAAAAATTCTATAATTACTAGTCTATAAAATGTTTGCCATTATGTAGCAGTCAGGGATTTTGATGTGACTACCTATTTAAAAATTAAGAACTTTAATTGTTGTTTAAGGACCATTGCTTTCTGGGAAAAAACAAGCTTTAATTCATGGATTATTACATTATCAACATAATTCTCTTCATTCTTCTCGCTATATCATCACAGTTAAAAGCACGGTTTATTCAGTATTT
This sequence comes from Rhinoderma darwinii, assembly GCF_050947455.1. Classification (NCBI taxonomy): domain Eukaryota; kingdom Metazoa; phylum Chordata; class Amphibia; order Anura; family Rhinodermatidae; genus Rhinoderma; species Rhinoderma darwinii. The sequence goes on from NC_134690.1 coordinate 377,551,714, forward strand.
GCATAATGTTATTAATTCCAGTCAAGGCTTTTTTCTTTGTAAAAAATGATAAATTTAAGAATTCGATTTTTTATTCTTTTATTTAATAATTGTTGACAGGATAAAAAAAATGTTGCAGTAAAGAAAACATCATGGTAAGCAAATGTAATTTATTCTCATACTCATACAATGCAAAAGCAAGGAGAAAGAAGATAAATATATAGCTTTATATATTGTTATTTTATCTAAATGGGCCATAGATGTAAATAATTTTTTTTTTGTTTTTTTTTTGCAATCAGAACATTTGTCAGAGTCTTGGTATATGTGAAACTTCCCATGATATGATTTGTGCATTACCTCACATGAGATTATAGCGTTTACCTCTAACAAGCAAGTGCAAATTTGGCCCAACTAATCGAGCAGATTTAGATTGAAACTGATTGACTTTAATACCATTGACGTCAAGATTATTGTTGTTGGGACAGAATAATCATAATTGCTGTGTAGACCTTTCTAGCAAAATCTGTCAGCAGAACTAAGGCAAATTGTAGTTTATAAATTGCCAGACAACAGACTGTTATAAAACTGCTTATTGGTTACTAATTGTTAATTTTATTAGGTATTAGGAGAAGTGAGATGTCACATAGCAGCTAAATATGGAGTTAATTTAATTAAGTAGTACAATAATCCGTCATAATTACTGCTGGACTGGGGCTCCGTGGGCCCACCAGAGGAAATGATCCTGATTGTCCACATTCCATCCATACAGAACATGTGCAAATCCACTTTTGATTGCATTGTAAACTTTGTTCTCATTGCACACATAGGACATATCATCAATAAGGTCTAATAGGTTATTTGGGAATCAAACCATAATAAATAGACCCTAGAGGTAACCCTTTGGAGTCCACTGATGCTTTGGTGGACCAGTGTGACCCTGGCCATAATCCTTCTGACCTTGGACGTGGTGCCTGAAAATAGTAAGAATGCTGAGAAAACATCAAATTTTAGATCCAAATACAAAAAAACACAAAAAATTGTAATGGAATTCCCCCAAAGCCATATATATTTTATCGGTGGTCTCGTACACTTAAAGAATTCTGACAAAATAGTGTATTTGGAAATGATCATACTCTACAATATGACTGTCTGGATATTCCCATGATCTGGTATCTGTCAAAAATATAAGACTGTAAATGAGAGTTTTCAGTAGAATTTTATTGACCCCATGTTTACTGGTACTAACTCCTTTTTACTGAATTTTGATTGGATGTAGAAAACATTATTGTAGATTAGATGACCTCTCAAATCTACGTTCTTGTGGTTGTAATGTATTACCTGTCGGATCAGGGCTAGTACATTTATCTTAACCATGTACATTATTTCTTCACTATAAAATGTTAAATATTTTTTTTTTTCTTAAAGTGACAATGCTCGATAAAAGTGTTGCTTTTGAAATCCCATCTAAACGATTTACACTTGACTACATTTTGAAATAATGGGAGAAATAATGCTCCCCATGTAATCATATTTGAGAACAACCAAGTAAAGAAAATGGAAGGATTATGTTGTTATATGCTGCAAAGTATATTTAATTTGCTGTCTTTAACTGTTTGGTAAAGCAAAATATAGACAAGGAAAATAACCTCTATTATGGTTGTGTCTCATGTAACAGTAACATCATAAGTGATGAAAAATGTATTTAAGTCGAAAAATATACATTTAAAAAAAAATATGAGCTTATGGGCAATAAACGTAAAATGATCAATAATAAAAAAAAAACATAGTTTTCTAGTAAAAATAGCTACAGTATAATATAGTTAAATAAAAAATAAATATAAATATATAAATATATATATATATATATATATATATATATATATATATATATATATATATATACGCACTCCAAAAAATATTCCACTTTAGATACATAGATAGATAAATAGATAGATGTCACACAAGAAAATGGCGAGAGCACACTGCCATCACTAATGTTACCTAAGCCACTAAATATAAATAAATATGCATTATTGCTAAATCTACTTTCAATAGGGAGGTTCTTAGCGCACATTTTGATCAAATTGTGTGAGCCCACCTGCCACGACAGATAGATAGATATGAGATAGTTAGATAGATGATAGATAGATAGATAGATAGATAGATAGATAGATAGATAGATAGATAGATAGATAGATAGATAGATAGATAGATAGATAGATATGAGATAGATAGATAGATAGATAGATAGATAGATAGATAGATAGATAGATAGATAGATAGATAGATAGATAGATAGATAGATAGATAGATAGATAGATAGATAGATAGATGGTCTTATGTATCATACTATTGAAATTTCCCACAGGGAACATTCCTGAATCTGATATTATTTTATAATTGACCACCTAAATGGGTTTTCTGGCTTAGAAAAAACATTTTTATTAGTTAGGCCCCGGATGACAAGTTGATCACACGGTGTTTCACTGTTGTCATCTATAATATGTAGAAAAATTCAACGGCATACATTAAATTCCCCTGCAGAGCTGCTAGTTGAAATAAAGCATTACACTGTTCTCAATAATATGAATTGGCTGCTTGTGTAATGCAGAGATGTGCCTCCAGATATGCTCTTTGTAGCCGATTTTCACTCTGTTTAATAGATGAGAGTCCAGAATGGAGGACGCCTCTATTAACTCTAAATTCCCTAATGGGATATTTGAGAATGTGTGTATTCTACCTGTGACTGCGTCAGATCAGTGCTGTATTCTCTTGAATGGTCTGCAGCGTAATAATACTCTGCAGACCGCCAGTGTAGTGTAAACCAATTATCTGACTCCTGTATGGTCACTACATTGGTTATGTGCTTGTATAGTTCTAGTGTACACTTGTCCCTGACTGAAAAAGTGAGTGTAGGTCTTTCCCTCAATGTGTGATTAGGTGTTTCCATGTTCCACTTTTATATTCCTTCTTGTATTGATAGTGCGGTTTCATATTTAAGGGAGTGGTGTTACAAAAAAAATAGATGTTAACTGCGGAGTACGCTTCTGTTTTTTTTCCCACCTACCCGTAAATTCCATTCCTGGATTTACCTCTATACTAACCACTGTATACCAGGAACACCCCACAAGATCTACCATTTCGGAGATGGTTTGACCCAGCCATCTCACCATCACAATTTGGCCCTTGTCAAAGTGGGGACCCACTTTTAATTTTGTCCATGAAAGTCTCTAGACTGCATATAATATATAGTAATGGAGGAGGGGGTCTCTAGCATGCATGCCATATATAGTAAGGGAGAGGGATCTCCAGCCTGTATATAATATATAGTATTTAGGGAGGGGTCTTTAGCCTGCATGTAATATAAAGTAAGGGGGGAGGATGGTCTCTAATCTGAATATAATATTTTGTAATGGAAAAGGGGGTCCCTAGTCTGCATTTAATACATAGTAAGTGGGAGAGCGGGGTCTCTACCCTCCATATAATATAAATAATAATGGGGAACCCTAGCCTGCATGTAATATATAGTAATGGGAGTCTTTAATCTGCATATAATATATAGTAAGCAATGGCGGATTATCATTAGGGCGGTTCGGGCGGACGCCCGGGGCCCAAGGCTCCCGGGGGGCCCATGGCCAGCCAAACCGCACATGATCGCACGGGCCCCCTCATGCCCGGTGGTGTCGCTAGCACCGGAGCGGGCCTCCGATGCTAGCGGCAGCCACATTCATTTGTATCTGAGTCCTCAGGATTTAGATACAAATGAATACTATAGGCTGCAGGTCACGTTCAGCTTTCAGCCTATAAGGTGCTGGGCAGACTCCCTGCGCAGGCCGGCGTGATGAGGTACTGCATCACGCCGGTCTGCGCATGCATCTATAGTCCGGAGGATTCACACGCGTCCAGCTGGAGCGGCCGCCACGGGGTAAGGTAAGTAAACTGTATATATTTTTTTAGGTGGGGACTATCGCTGTGTATATATTCAAGGAGGGGGGATTGCTCCGTTACACTATATACAAGGGGGGGTGCTGGGTGACCCTATATACAAGGGGGAGGGTAGTGCTGTGTGGACCTGTATACAAAGAAGGGAGTGCTATGTGACACTATATACAAGGGGGGGAGTGTTGTGTGACACTATATACAAGGGGGAGCACTAGGTGGCCCTATATGCAAGGGGGAGCGCTGTGTGGCAATATATACAAAGGGGGAGCACTGTGTGACACTATATACAAAGGGAGGAGCGCTGTGGGACACTATGTACAAAGGGGAGGGCTGTGTAGCACTATATACAAGGGGGGGGCTGTGTAGCGCTATCCACAGCAGTATGTGTGTGGAGCTCTTTATAGGGGGGCTTTTTGCCGCTATTTACAAGAGGGGGAGGGCTGTGTGGCGCTCTCTACAGGGGGGCTGTATGGCACTATCTATAGGGGGCTGTGTGTAACGCTCTCTATGGGGGGATGTGTGATATCTACAGGGGGCTGTGTGTGGCGCTATCTATGGGGTTGTGTAATATCTACAGGGGCTGTGTGTGGCACTATGTTCAGGGAGCTGTGTGTGGCACTATGTACAGGGGGCTGTGTGTGTTTGGTGTTTTACAGTGTGTGGTATTATTATATTCAGGCACGCAGTGTTTGATGCTATTATATTTAGGGGCACAGTATGTGGCACCATGATAACTTTATTTTCGTTTATAGGTGTGGAAATGTTGGAAAAGTGAGGAGCCGAAGACATCTGAGTGGAAAATTCTGCAGAAATTAGTCATGGCCGGGAGAAGTCGTCATGAGCTCTGGACCGGCTGGAGAAGAAAAGAGGAAAAAAACTACTAGAATCTGAGACGTCGTCACCTGTGAGTCACTAGATTTATAGAGAATCTGTCACCTCTACTGACATGTTTATTATAGGAAATCCTTGTATTTCACAAAAAGTCTTTCTGCAGTCCCGGACTGATATACAATTCCCCTTGTGAGGAGGATGTGTCCCAGCACACTGCGGTTCTGTCAGTATGTAGGGAGACAGCCCTGTGACAAGGGGAATCGTAACACCCATTTGTTAATGCTTGCCCAAAAAGGTAGCATTAAAAATAGTTACGGCGCGGCAGGGCGGCAGTGCAGAAGGAGGGCCCAAGTTTGGGTAATAGCCCAGGGCCCATGGTCTACTTAATCCGCCACTGATAGTAAGTCATATATATTTATTTGATTTTGCCATGGTGCTCTCTTGCAGCTGCCACATTATTGCTCCATCTGATCCCAGCGTAACTGTACATAGGTGATCTCCTCTGTGATTTAATTTTGATAGAAAATGGAACATTAAAGGGGTATTCCCATCTCACACATTTATGGCATATTCACAGAAAATGCCATAAGCATGTAATAGGTGCGGGTCCTGGAACTGGGACCCACACCGATGTGGAGAACAGGGGTCGCTCAAACCCAGTACCGTCTGAGGAGGCGCCCAGTAGCCACCTCATCCTGGCAGGTAATAAATGGTGTCGGGGACCGCAAATTCACGCTGTTCTCACTATTCTATTCTATGGGATTATGCGAAACAGCCGGGCAAGTGCTGCTCAACCATTTCCATTGCTCTCATAGAACATAATGGAGAAAGACGCGCTCATGCATGAATACCTTTACACTTAGTCTCTGTCTGGAAATGGCAGCCACCGGCCACCTCATCAGGAGGGATGGGGGTCGGACAACCCCCTTTCTCAATATTGAAGCGAGTCCCAGAGCCGGGATATGTCATAAATAGGCTATGTCCTCCTGTGAATATGCCATAAATGTCTGAAAACCCCCCTAAAGGTTTGTTCATACGTGTGGAAATAGTGTAGCAGAGAGGCGCATCAGTATTGCACCCAGGCAAAATAAACTTGTATTTTTTTGCAGTGGTTTTATATTGATTGTTGTTGTGGTTTTAGAAATGCCAAGGCAACGGTGACGCGTCCCTCTCTTGACATCCAGCCCGACCTCCCTGGATGACGCGGCAGTCCATGTGACCGCTGCAGCCTGGGATTGGCCTGTGATTGGCTGCAGCCTGTGATTGGCCTGTGATTGGCTGCAGCGGTCACTTGGACTGAATCGTCATCCCGAGAGGTCGGACTGAATGTCGAGAGGGACGCGTCACCAAGGCAACGGCCGGAGGCCGGACTGGAGGAAGAGGCAGGAAGTTCTCGCTAAGTACGAACGTCTTTTTTTTTTTTACATGTTGCTCTATATTGTGATCGGAATTCACTGTCCAGGGTGCTGAAAGAGTTACTGCCGATCAGTTAACTCTTTCAGCACCCTGGACAGTGACTATTTACTGACGTCGCCTAGAAACGCTGCCGTAATGCCGGGTGCACACATGTAGCCACCCGTCATTACGGGAGCTCCAATTACAGGTTCGGTCAGAACTAGTTCGGTCCGAATCGAACTTTTCCATGAAATTCGGCGAACCAGCCGAACCGAACTTTTCATAAGTTCGCTCATCTCTACCGTTAACTGTAATATAAGACATACTCTATTTTAGTGTTCATTATGAGCTATATATTTATACATATATATGAATATTGGCATTTGTGTGTGTAAGTGGGTGCTACTTCATGACCAAAGGAAACTACATAACAAATATTGCTAACACATTAGCTAGGTATATATATATATTAATTTTAATGCAATTGAACTAAATTTTTACAAGCTACAGCATAGTAATTCAACATTAAAAGTCTCAGCACCAGGATAATATGAAGAGTGGAACATTAAAGGGTAGGAAGAAAACTGGGCCTCTTTGAGAGAGTAAAGTCAGTTCAATGTAAGGTCTTCCTTTTTCAACAAGCGTCTGTCTAACTAACAGCAATAGCTTTGTATTGATCTGCCATGTGAATTTTATTCCCTTAACAATGCTTGACTATTTTTAGAAATTCACCTACAAGAAGTGGAATAATGGATACTTGATACATTTTTTATTCTTATTTTACAAATACCAATGGTAAAATAACAAGGAAAACGATGCACAAAGTTATAAAAACATGAACCAGCTACCATAGCAACAGCTATCATCTCACCCAGCCATATGTTTTCTCCAAATTTAAGGTTTGCAAGTTGTTGTTTTTTTCGCCTGTTTTCTTTGTCATCATATTTTAAGATCCAGAGGTAGTGAAACTGGTGATTATCATCTGATATTGTAATTTCAAATCAAAACACCGCTCTTGTATTCTAAGTAGCTGTCAGTTATGCAGTTTAGTAAACTAACGTGTCATTTTGTTATCTTTATTTACAGACTTTTTTTCTTTTGTGTACATGGTTTTTTTTTGTTGCTTTTTTTCACAACGCATAATATACCCTTGATAATATACGTCTTCCTCCGATTCTGCCCAAACCTCCCATTAAAGTGAATGGGAGTAGGAATATTTCTCCTGACGGGACCCTCCAAGCAAAATCTGCCGCGTAAACATAGTTTAAGGGTAAAATCAAACACAGAGTTTTGATACAGTTTTTTGGTGCGTTTTTTTTTTTAACCAAAGATAGAAGTGGATCTAAAGGAAAGAAAAGGTGTATAGAAAAGACTGATGCATCTCCATTCATTGGTGCCAAAAACTGCATTAAAACTGCATCAAAGTACTGAGTGTGGTCCTGGCCTTAGAGTGAGAGACACTGCTGCAGCAACCCCTCCTCCCCCTTTTGATTGCTACAATAAGGCCTTGTTCACGCGGCATTTATTTGACGCATTTTTGCTGCGTTTTACATTCCGAAAAACGTATCAAAAACACATGCCTTAAGCTTCCCATTGACATCAATGGAAAAAACGAATTGTAGTGCATACGACGCGTTTGTTTTACGCGCGCGTGTTTAAAAAATGTGTTGTGGAAAAAAAGAAGCATCAGATCAATTTCCATAGTCAATGGGAGTCCTAATTACGCGCCCAAAAACGTGGCGAAAATGCGCCGAAAACGCATCAATAAACACTTAAAAAAACGCATCAAAAACATGTCATAATGCCTGAACTGTAAAAAGCGCTTTGCAAGGCCTTACTAGTGCAAAACCAAAAACAAAAGTGTATAGAGCGCCGTGTGAACAAAGCCTTACAAACGCAAAAACACAAGGGTATGTATACGGCAAAAAAAACTATATAGTCACTATATGTAACAAAAAAATATTTTATTCTAATTAAATATACCACATATACAAGTTTAAACCCATTTATAACAGCATAGACATGCTAAACATAATCTTTTGGGGGTTGCCGCCCTGATTAACGGCCAAACATTGCCCACACAGAACCACCCAAAACCCCTCAAAATGCTAATACATAAGCATAGGTGAATCCAACTGTCACGATACGTGGCTATGTGGGCTCACTAGGCCGCACCGCCGTAGCGGAGTAGCAGCTGGCCAAACAACAGTCCTAGTACAAGAATACCTTTAATAGTCCGGACAGTAATGGAGGTACGGCACAGATGAACTTGTAGACAACAGACATGGTATATATCAGCAGGCATGACCAGTGGCACAACACGACTGCAACAGGTTAAGGCACAGGAACAGACATAGCTCGGGATATAGGATACAGGTAGCAGGGCACGGGAACAACGGGAACAGGATAACACTAAGGGACCATTTGCCAAGAAGACTAACATGGGTAAATGTAGCGTCCATGGCCGCGGGCCGTCGGGTTTACTCACCTCCCGACGCCCACAGCTATGGATCAGTGAGCGCTGGTCCCCATCTCCTTCCTAGGAGACGCCAGCGCTCACTTCCGCTCCGGTTCGCTCGTGCCCGCTATTAAAGGGCCAGCGCGCGCACATGAAAACAATCATCATCCTCAACTCACATGATTTCCTGGACTATAAGAGGGCCCCTGCCCTTCTGATCCTTGCCTGAGCATTGTTAGTGTATTCCAAGTCTGTCTTGCAAAAGGTCCCTTACTGTTTCCCTTTCCAGTTGTTACCCGTACCCTGTTACCTGTTCCTGTATCCCGTGCTGTGTTGCTGTTCCTGTGCCTACTAGTGTTGGAGTCGTGTCTACTGCACCTGCTGTCGTTTGCCATGTCCTGCGTCATCTGCCACGTCCTGAGTCATCTGCCACGTCCAGTATCCTCTTCCAAGTCCGGTGTGATTCGCCCGGTCTGGCGAAACCTGCGGCACCTGCTGTCATCTGCCACGTCTGGCGTTACCTGCTGAGCCCACATCCATCCGTGCCAGACCTGCGGCCACTGTGTGGAATAACCAGGTATCCTAGTGCGGGACTTTGTATTACTGGGGTGCTCTATTGTTTGGCCAGTTGCCTCCCCGCTACGGCATTGCAGCCTAGTGGGTTCACATACTCACAAACCGTGACAGTAAACACAACGACGCTCAGGCAATAAATGAAAGGGCAGAGCCCTTTTTATAGTCTAGGGTGATCATGGGCTTACAGAATCTCTTCATGTGTGTGCACTGGCACTTTAAGGCCGGTCGCGAGCGCAGGCGCACACCCTACGCGGAAGTGAGTCCCAGCGTCTCTTAGGAGGCAGGTAAGCACGACGGTCCACAGCAGTGGACGTTACACCAACAAATATATTGTACCAAACCATTTGAATGTATAAAGCGTAGTTACCGAGGAGTGGAAAAGGGGACTGAATAACTAGTGGACCTTATTCCGGTAATGAGATATTTGCTAATTATTTTGATTCAATTTGATAAAAAAGTATCTCCAAAGATATCAACTAGTATCTTAGTATCTCTACACAGTAGCCATTATATTAACTACACTAATTATCTTCTAGGACTTGGAAGAGATAATCTCAACGATATCATCCTACATGGTTGTGTTAGTGGACCTTTTTAAACTAAGTATTAAAGTATCATGACCTTTTATCATATCGGTTATCCATGAAGAAGAAGAAGAAGTTGCTTACAATATATATAGTACATAAAGTTCTTCCCAGCCAAGGGCTCATTCATTGTGAAAGCAGCCATATGGCAGAGAACAGACTGCACTAGGTTTCCACAGTATGGATCTGTATTGCATTTCATGTTGAACTATTGCTGCCATGTTGTGCCTTTGTAAGGCCCTATGCACACGGCCATAACCGTAATCACTGTCTGTAATTACAGACACGGCCGGCCGCGGACAGTGCCACCGCATTTCCGGGCCGTGCTCCCATTATAAAGTATGGGAGTGCAGTCCGTAAAATCCAAAAATAGGACATGTCCTATTTTTTGCGGATCATTACTACGGCCCGGACGATATACGGTAAGGTGTCCGGGGGCCATAGAAATTAATGGATCAATATTTTGATCCGCAATTACGGTCCGTAATTGCGGATCAAAATTACGGTCATGTGCATGGGGCCTAAGGCACTATGTTCTCACCTAGAAACAATCGGCATGAGCCAATTTTTTTTTTCTCACGGGGAAAACACCTCCTTGTAAAACCAACTTCACTTGTAGGTGCCGTTTTGGCCTATGGATGCTGTGTTTCACAGATGTTGTGTGTCGTTTGACACAGATTCTGATTACAACCGTGTGCATTCAACTTATCTCTAGACCACATTCAAGTCTTTTACTCCCCCAACAACAGTTCAAGGGACATTAGATTAATCTTTTCACAATAATAGATGTTATTTGTTGACTGATAAGCACAAATGAGCCTCCCCTGGTGAAAACTCTTATACACACGCACATTACACTATGCTAAGCTAATTTTTTCCTGCTATAAAATTTTATTATCAATGTATAAACTCCAAAAGCAGTTTTGTTAGAGGCTGGGAGATGTTTTTTATACCAACATCCCACCATGATTTACCCTGCAGGCAACTCCATAACTATATGAACCATACCAAAAGAATTGGAGCATGTAGCCAAATGTATATAAGAATATAACAATTTTATTACACAAATACGACAAACACTGTATTAAAAAAACATATAAAGACAAGACTCTAGTACAGACTATGTGGTATTATAGATCGAGACATAGAAATTGCTGGATAACATGTAAAAATAGAAAGGCTGTAATAATTAACCGCTATTTTAGACCCAAAGGGGTTCCATACTGATTATTTCTAATACTCTGTTAACATTTACGACTGGTGAAGGGGGAAAAGAGAAAGTGTCAGTGCATGGAAATAACAGTCAAAAGTCAGCCTTACCCATAACAGCAAAATGGTTAAGAAGATGTTCGCTCTCCCACAAAGACCCCAACGCGCGTTTCGCTATGAGTGCTTCCTCAGGGGGTGCACACACCCCCTAAGGAAGCACTCACAGTGAACTTAAGACAATAACAGCCAATGTTTGGTGCTCTATCCTGTGGACTTGAGGCAATATTACCTGATGTTTTTTGCCCTCTCTTGTGGTCTTGATACACTGTTAGTGCCCTTTTTTCCGAACATGAAAACTATTACCTCTGTTGCCCTCTCTTTTGTACTTGAGACAGTATTTCCCCATGTTGGGTGCCCTTTCTCGTGTACTGAAGACAATATTGACAATAAAACAATATTATCTGATGTCAAATGCCCTCTGTTGTGGACTTCAGATGATATTGACCAATGTTTGGTGCCCTTTCTTCTGAACTTTAGACAATACCGTATTATCTGATGTTTGGTGCCCTATCTAGTGGACTTGAGACAATATTATCCAATGTTTTGTATCCTTTCTTCTGAACTTGAGATAGTATTAACAAATGTTTGGTACCATATCTCTATTAAAGTTCACATTTCAAGAGTAAATCATAATTTCTAATAATAACAAAATACTAATTTCAGTGGATTTCTATTAGCATTTCATATCAAATAATGAATAAACTAAAATGCTTTTATTTGAACTGAACAGTAACCACACAAATATATATGAGCAATGATCCTTTTAAGTAAGAAAGGATATAAAATTAGGTGACTCCTTAAACTCTCTGCTTGAATGAATCATATGACATTAATGCATTACATAGCTTGTTGCACACTTGCTTGATCCGTAGTTGTGAAATGCTCTCATTTTGAATTTTGACACAGTGATAACAACTGGCATGCAATGTGCTTAGTGTAGTCAATGAAAAAGGATTTGTATTATCTAAGCATTCATTTTGTAAATTGCTTCAATTTACCAAAAAAGAAAGATTACATAATTTTCCAGTTATATTACACTACCACCATCAGTCAGGAAGGAAATATAATGTGAATAGAAATCATAATGAGGCTTTTCTGTTCCATTCCTTTGCACAATATTCAAATTCTTCTATCTGAAAATCCTTGGAAATCCTATACTTCTGCAAAATGCAGCTAAGTGGAGTGATTTTAAAGTACTATCACTCTTTTAAAGTAGACAATCTTCTCCAAATGGTTCTAGACAATCTGAGGTCGAGATGAGTTGTAACTTCAAATGGAAGCCAAAGTGGAGATTGCAACTTCCAATGCTGTGTGAATTCCCTGGTTCCATTTTGATATCCAGTGATAGAACCTTTTCTTGGGAAAGGATGATTTAGGGTAGTAAAAAATACTCTATTAGGGATGTTCTAGAAAATGCCTCTTAACAATTTTAGAATTTTATTTGTACTTTTTATTCTTTTAGTTTCTTGAAAGATAACTAATCAAAACAAAGTATTTTAGGCGATAGATAGATAGATAGATAGATAGATCGATAGATCGATAGATAGATAAATCTTTATTCATCCCCAAGGGTAAACTAATTTGCAGTTATAATCCCGGCATACAGTACATATTCATACAACAACAAATAATGATTCCTATGGGCCCATGCACACGACTGTAGTTTTCACAGTCCGTACATTGCCCGGCAGCCTGGAACACAAAAAGATAGGACATATCTCATTACGGCCGCATTTTGCGGTCCAGACTCATTGAAAAGAATGTACACGGCCATGTGCACGGGACGTAATTTGCGGGCGGCCCGCGGGTAAACCTCCACAGCCGTCAAAGCCTCAAATCACGGGCCGTGCACAACACTACGGTACTGTGCATGAGGCCTTAGTTAAAGTTGGCTATTTATATATATTTTTTAATAATAATAATAATAATTTTCCATTTATGCTTAATATTACAGAAGTGGGCACTTCATGTAGGCTTTAAAGAGGATCTGTCACTAGTTTATTAATGCCCTTCCTCCTAACTAATCTAATAGGTGCTATGATGCTGATAACTACAGTGTAATTTTTTTTCAAAAACTTTTATTATTTGCAAAGTTATGAGCATTATTCTAAATATGCTAATGTGCTATACTTGCCAAATGGAATGTTATTCTTTTTTTTGTCTCTGGGCGGTGTAATGTTTTCTGTGTGACGCTGTCCAATCAGCATACAGCTTCTCCTCTTCCCAGCCCAGCAACACAGGGTGATCGTATAGTATACAGCTTCCATTCCCAACTGTGTTTTCAACTGGTAATATCTCCGGTTGTTTTCACAGCTAGAACTGCAATCCTGATGCCATATGAAAGATTATAATCTCATCCTTCATATGGCACCAGAACCACTGTGGTCCACAGCCGGAGATATGGCTATTTGAAGTGATCCCCCTTCCCTCCAGCCTCAGTCTCTTACAATGTGTGAAGCAGCTTCATGCTTAAAGGACAGTGTCAGAGGCTGTAAGAAACGCTGGTTGACACCCACTTGTCTATTTAGAAAAAAAGCTCATAACTTTTAAAATAGTAAACTTTTTGGGACACAATTTTTTACTAGCATTATCAGTTTGACAGCGCCTATCAGATTAGCTAGGAGATTGGGCATTACTAAACTAGTGACTGAGCCTGTTTAATGGGCCACTAATGGTTCAGGAAGCTAATTAAGTCTATGGGTTATAGAGCTGGATATTCAGCCATTCTCATTCATATAATATAAAATTGAATAGAATGGAATAGGGCTGGTAGCATGTATTCATATCCACCACCAGCACTTCTGGTTCTTGATACTAGGTAGAGAAATATGGTGGCTGGAACCCAATGCAGTATGGCAATAGTCTATAAAACTTTAAATTCTCAAAAAGGTGCAGCAAAACAAGGCATAAAATATTTGTAATCAAAGGCAAATAATACTTCTCAAAGCCTGACCTGTGAGCATTGCCTTATCACCACCACCAAGTAATTTTCCCTTTACTTGGATCTATAGATAATAGTATACTGTGTTTATTATTTCTCAAAATAATACCTCCATACAGTGACAAATAATATCACCATGCAATGGAGACCAGAACTAGGACCTCTGTGAGAAACCGGAAATAAAGAATAGATGTCAAATCAAACCAGCTAAGCCATCAGCGATAGTCTCACAAACTAGGTTTCCTGGCCTTGTCATTGCAGCACCTCCCTATCGGCATCTACCAACAGGTTCCAGTGGGCCTTGAAAGACATATATTGATCCTGTCTGTGTTTTTTTGTGGACTAGGTGTCACAGATTATGTGGACCTGGGCGAAGAAAGAACAATTCTTTGCACTTTTGTTGTAGAAGGGATATGGCTTTTTTAGAACAATAGTGGCATTTTGAGTTCTCCCGCTTTGCCTGGCCTAGCAACCAGATGACCCAAGAGTCAACCAACTGGAATAGAAGGCATTGCACCACTAACAATCTAACCAGTTGAGTATTCAGCTGACAGGCCATCAGATGGCTGGAGGCAAAAATTCCTGCAGAAAAGACTGGTAGCCTACATGTCATGATATGTCACCTATACTATGGACATGTCACCTCATATGAACTTCATTACATAAAATCCCTTTCATATGGTAGTATCAATGGGCCCACTTTGATCCTTCTAGTTTTCCTAATCACCGTTTTGGTCACTATATTTGTCTTTCTTTCAAAAACATAAATATTGTTTTTATGCTTCTACCCCATTAGTTGTATTGTATGTTTTTTCTTATATTAATATATATTAATTGGTTTGTAAAATAATATAATTTGTACCGTAAAATATTTAAAGCATAATTATACGTTCAACAAACTTCTGACATGTCATATTGATATGTTAGAAGTTTTGATTGGTGGTGGTACAAGCACTGAGACCCCCACCAATCGCTAAAACGATGTTTGCTGAATGATTAGTTACCCTTTAAGCAGAAATAACCAAACTCAAAGTTATCTTATATAAAATATTATGAGAAGTCCTAATTTAATAGAAAAAAAAGGTGGAATAAAAATGACAACTTTGCCATCGAGAAGCCTGAAGAACAAAAGAAAAGATACAGCATTCTGGAGAAACACTCATCATAAGCTGGCATGTGTGTGGGGGCCTGCAGACTGTCCCTAGCCGGCAGATGCTGGTGGAAAGATGGATTGGGCATGTTGGATTTCATTCTTTATTACTTCAGGAGATAAACCAATGGCAGAGGCTTATTCCCCTCACCTTACTGTAATAAACATTATGTTTATGGTGGAGTCAGCAGAATTAGCAATTAACAGCTTTCGCACATGTACAATCTCCTTTATGGTTACCAAACGTCTCAATGATTAGATGACAAGTAATAGCAGTAATAATAAATGTAATAATACTAAGTTTAACACTAATTTGTGTTTCAGCTAAAACAAAACAAAAATATATAACATTTATAATAAAAGGTAGAAATCTTGGCCTACCCATCGTCTTGAAAAAAAATTCCCATAGCCTAAAACATGACGATCATATACAGTAATATTATTTGCCAAAAGTATTAGATTGAAATACAATATAACTGAAAATCTCACCTTTAATATTTGTTATTAATTTGTATGCAGTTGTCATATTTTCTTTGATGATTACCAAAGTTAGTTCAAAATATTATATTTACATATCAAAAAAGACAATTATTAGGAACAATTTTCAAGTTGTGGCACAATTTACTGATTGGCAATTTTCTTTAAATGAATCCATTAAAAAATTATACCTCAATTCAAGCCATATCCCATATTTATATGCTAATTTGTTCATATAAAACACAACACTGTTTGTAACGTAAGACAAATGAAAACTTCTGGAAAGTTTATTCTAATTTATTAATGTAACAAACCATCAATTTATGCAAAATGCATACAGCAGCACATTAAAAATTCCAAGTGAATTCTGGAAAGCAGCAATGTTAGAGCAATTCTTTCTACTACCGAACACCCCCAATATCTAAGATTAGGACGGAGATTAGAAAAATGACAGTAATTTTCCCAGGCCACAAGATTACGTGATTGTCTAAATTTGCTGTGGGGGACACACTATGGCTGGCACTGTACACTATGTGGCTGAAATTGTATAGGGGCACATTGTATGGCATCATATAGGGGACACACTGTGGCTGTCACTGTGTCAAGAAGGGTCTGTGGACTCACTGGGCCGTATCACCTTGGCGGAAAGGCAGCTGGCCAATAGGGCGCAGGTCAATGTCTATAGTTCGTATAGGTACCTGTGACAGCTCGGACAGCAGTAAGGCAGGCTCGGCTGGTACTAGGCAGCAGGTAGATGTCAGGCGAGGTGAAGCAGGTCAGACGTGGGATACAGCATGACACGACTTTGGCACAGCACAGTGTTTGACCAGGATAGTATGGAATGCAGGGAACAGGAACATGAACAGGAACACACTAGGAGGCCATCACATAGACAATCTTGGGAAACATCAACAACGCTCAGGCATAGAAGCAAGTGGCTGGACCCCTCTTATAGTCCAGGGTACTCACAGGTTCAAAGTCCATCAAAAGTCCGGTGCTCGAGCTGCCCCTTTAAGAGCGGGCACGAGCGTGCGTACGCACCCTACGGGATCCGGCTGAGGTGAGTGGAAGTGAGTGCTGGCGTCTCCCGAGAAGGAGGCTGGGGTCAGCGCTTACCGACTCGTGCCTGTGGCTGTCAGGGGGGATTGGAGCTGACGGCCCGCAGCCACGGACATTACACACTGTAAGGGACACACACATTGTGGCTAGCACT
The DNA here is from genome assembly GCF_050947455.1 of Rhinoderma darwinii. Classification (NCBI taxonomy): domain Eukaryota; kingdom Metazoa; phylum Chordata; class Amphibia; order Anura; family Rhinodermatidae; genus Rhinoderma; species Rhinoderma darwinii. The sequence goes on from NC_134690.1 coordinate 377,568,529, forward strand.
GTATGGGTGTACATTGGCTTGCACTGGTTGTGCGGCAGGCTATGGTTGACACTGTATAGGGGGTACACCATGACTGACATTGTATGTGAAGCAAATTGTGTGAGAGAACACTTTTCCTGGCACTATATTGGGGCACATTGACATTGGTTGGCATACTATGATGGACACACTGTGGCTGGCACTGGTATAGTATGGAGGCACATTGTGGCTGGCATTGTATGGCAGGGACAAAAGCAGGATTTTTAAAAAGAGGGGTTTCTAAATGCATACATCTTAAACCAATTTATTTTCGCCTTGTTCCAGCTACCCTCTGGTTTTTATGCTATGAATATTGGTCTGCATGTATCAACCAGCCTAGCCCTTTATATCACAAGTTCTAATATAAGAGGTAAGGCTAGTGGATATGTGCTGACCACAACTTGTGGTGTAAAAACTAGCGTAGATAGTGCCACCCTCAGTATAGTGGCACCTTTATAGTGCCTACCTTTAGATAGTGCCACACATACTTCCCCCTGTAGATAATGCCTCAGTGCCCATGTAGATAGTGCCACAGTGCACCTTGTAGATAGTGCCACAGTGCACATATACAGAGTGGCCCACACTGTTTCCTGTAGATAATGCTGCCGTGCCCATGTAAATAATGCCACAAGTCCCCCCTGTAGATAGTGCCACAGTGCCCTCGATAGATAATGACACAGTGCCCATGTAAATAATGCCACACACTGCCCCTGTAGTGTCACAGTGCCCATGTACATAGTATTATAGTGCTCCCTGTAGATAATGCCACAGTGCCCATGTAGATAGTGCCACCGTGCTCCCCCTAGATAGTGCCACAGTGCCCATGTAGATAGTAAAATAGTGCTCCCTGTAGATAATGCCACAGTGCCCATGTAGATAGTGCCACGGTGTTTCCTGTAGATAGTGCCACAGTGCCCATGTAGATAGTATTATAGTGCTTCTTGTAGATAATGCCACAGTGCCCAAGTAGATAGTGCAACACTACTCCCTGTAGATAATACCACAGTACCCATGTAGATAGTGCCACACACTGCATGTATATTATAAATAAATCATTATTTGCATTTCTTCACTATATAATAACATTGCAGAACAGATGTAAAGCTTCTAGTTCTGATACAGAACCACAAAAAAGGCCATACTCACTAGGTAGGTGGGTGGGTGAAAACCCGTTCCCATCAGGACGCAGACGGGTCAAAGAATGCTGCAGAAGGAGTGTGCATTAAGTAGTGATAGCCCCTCCCACTAGTCTTGAGGGGAGTGGCGGACTAAGTGCTCAAAGGTGTGCGATAAATGAGTGTCAGTGTAGTGCTAGGGTGTGAATGGATGGTAAAAAATAAATATGTATGTATGAAAGTGTGTAATAATGTAAAAAAAATAAATAAATAAATAAATAAATGTGATAAATAGGGGTCAGTGCTGTGAATAGTACATGGGGTGTCAGTACTATGTGTAATACGTGGAGGGATAATGTGCTGGTCGTCAGGCATGGCGTATCTTGCCGAATAACAGCCTATTTGTAACGCCGCTAGTGTTAGCTAAAGCGGGCTGCTCTGCATTCCAAACCAAACGCCAGCACATCATGCCCTCCCAGCATATAAGACCCGGCTGCGTCCTGAAAAAAAGTGTAGTATACGTAGTAAGAAATATCCATGAAACATGGGGTATTAGTTGTTATTTTGGCCAAAATACGCAAAGCTCGCAACCCAACGTCAAGGGTCCCCAGTGCCTTGCGAGTCCCTAACCAGAACTTTTCGTTCCTAATTTAAAAACACAAACAGAAAAAATGGGACATAAAGATCATCAAAACCACAAAAAAGGCCATACTCACTAGGTAGGTGGGTGGGTGAAAACCCGTTCCCATCAGGACGCAGACGGGTCAAAGAATGCTGCAGAAGGAGTGTGCATTAAGTAGTGATAGCCCCTCCCACTAGTCTTGAGGGGAGTGGCGGACTAAGTGCTCAAAGGTGTGCGATAAATGAGTGTCAGTGTAGTGCTAGGGTGTGAATGGATGGTAAAAAATAAATATGTATGTATGAAAGTGTGTAATAATGTAAAAAAAATAAATAAATAAATAAATAAATGTGATAAATAGGGGTCAGTGCTGTGAATAGTACATGGGGTGTCAGTACTATGTGTAATACGTGGAGGGATAATGTGCTGGTCGTCAGGCATGGCGTATCTTGCCGAATAACAGCCTATTTGTAACGCCGCTAGTGTTAGCTAAAGCGGGCTGCTCTGCATTCCAAACCAAACGCCAGCACATCATGCCCTCCCAGCATATAAGACCCGGCTGCGTCCTGAAAAAAAGTGTAGTATACGTAGTAAGAAATATCCATGAAACATGGGGTATTAGTTGTTATTTTGGCCAAAATACGCAAAGCTCGCAACCCAACGTCAAGGGTCCCCAGTGCCTTGCGAGTCCCTAACCAGAACTTTTCGTTCCTAATTTAAAAACACAAACAGAAAAAATGGGACATAAAGATCATCAAAACCACAAAAAAGGCCATACTCACTAGGTAGGTGGGTGGGTGAAAACCCGTTCCCATCAGGACGCAGACGGGTCAAAGAATGCTGCAGAAGGAGTGTGCATTAAGTAGTGATAGCCCCTCCCACTAGTCTTGAGGGGAGTGGCGGACTAAGTGCTCAAAGGTGTGCGATAAATGAGTGTCAGTGTAGTGCTAGGGTGTGAATGGATGGTAAAAAATAAATATGTATGTATGAAAGTGTGTAATAATGTAAAAAAAATAAATAAATAAATAAATAAATGTGATAAATAGGGGTCAGTGCTGTGAATAGTACATGGGGTGTCAGTACTATGTGTAATACGTGGAGGGATAATGTGCTGGTCGTCAGGCATGGCGTATCTTGCCGAATAACAGCCTATTTGTAACGCCGCTAGTGTTAGCTAAAGCGGGCTGCTCTGCATTCCAAACCAAACGCCAGCACATCATGCCCTCCCAGCATATAAGACCCGGCTGCGTCCTGAAAAAAAGTGTAGTATACGTAGTAAGAAATATCCATGAAACATGGGGTATTAGTTGTTATTTTGGCCAAAATACGCAAAGCTCGCAACCCAACGTCAAGGGTCCCCAGTGCCTTGCGAGTCCCTAACCAGAACTTTTCGTTCCTAATTTAAAAACACAAACAGAAAAAATGGGACATAAAGATCATCAAAACCACAAAAAAGGCCATACTCACTAGGTAGGTGGGTGGGTGAAAACCCGTTCCCATCAGGACGCAGACGGGTCAAAGAATGCTGCAGAAGGAGTGTGCATTAAGTAGTGATAGCCCCTCCCACTAGTCTTGAGGGGAGTGGCGGACTAAGTGCTCAAAGGTGTGCGATAAATGAGTGTCAGTGTAGTGCTAGGGTGTGAATGGATGGTAAAAAATAAATATGTATGTATGAAAGTGTGTAATAATGTAAAAAAAATAAATAAATAAATAAATAAATGTGATAAATAGGGGTCAGTGCTGTGAATAGTACATGGGGTGTCAGTACTATGTGTAATACGTGGAGGGATAATGTGCTGGTCGTCAGGCATGGCGTATCTTGCCGAATAACAGCCTATTTGTAACGCCGCTAGTGTTAGCTAAAGCGGGCTGCTCTGCATTCCAAACCAAACGCCAGCACATCATGCCCTCCCAGCATATAAGACCCGGCTGATACAGGTAGTTCTGATACAGGTAGAGAACACACAATCGTGTAAATTGTTGCTTTAAAACATATAGCAAAAAAATTATATATTCAACTGAAGACTTGATTTTATTATAACTGCAGGATTTTTCAAACCAGAGATAATGAGACGCATCTGCATCTACTCAGTAATGTTTCATGGAGTTTGCTGGGAAACAGCACGTTGTCAAGTCTGAAGATGAACGAACTTCATATGGCTCAATTCACAGAACTATTTGCAGCAATGAGATAATACTTTTTGTTTTCTAATATTGTTTTGGAAAACTTTTTTACTTCAGACTTAAAAGTCATTTAAAAAATTGATGTCATTGTTTGACAGTTGGATTCACACATGGCATATTTTACGCCACGGATTTGGCCACCGCGGATCAGCCACAAAATCCGCCACAAAATCTGTTGCAGCAGTGGACTAATGCAGATTTCACCCCAAATTCTCTGCAGCCAAATCCTTGGCATCAAAATACGTTACGTGTGACTGTAGCCTTACTGCCTATTAAGGATCACATTTAGGAGGGTGCACATATTACTAGTCATGGATTGTCACACCTGTGAGAGATTCTCCATGAATGATGTGGTCTTTGGCTAGCACCCCACTGTATTCAAATTAGCAAGTGGCAAACAAGGGGTCTATATACTGTGCTCGCACACAGGGGTTTACTGTTGTCTATGTCTGCCCTTGCCTGGATGTGTTGGATGTTTTTTCCAAATTGAAAATGAATATAAATTAAATGCTAATGTATAAAAAAAATAAAAAATAAGTACACATTGTCCTGCAAAAAACAAATCCTCCTATAGCTACACTGAGCTAAAAATTAAAATGTTCTGATCGACGGAATGCAGAGAGGCAAAACCAAAAATGTATTCTTGTCCTCAGGCCAACTTTGGCCTGATCCTCAAGAGGTTAAAATATCCTTAGAAATCACTAAAGAATAGCAACAAATATATAAAAATGATCATATTTATTGTATTCATTATTTTCTTGTAGAGGTGCAAGCAAGCAAACTCTCAAAAAATGTCACTATTGCATACTTTGTAAAAAAAATAAAATAATAATAATAATTCTAGTGCTATTTCATTGTATTGCCCATGGTGTGTGTCTGGCTGCATACACTCTACTGACCTTAGCTGAGTGCTTTATTTGTAATTATTTTAAACCAATGGATTTCCTAATTTTTAGAGTATATCTAAGCCGCTTCTTTCATTCTCGTGGATTATTCCTTCTTTGTCACACTATTTTGGTTTGTAGAGTACTTGAAGGCTTAACAAAGGGGAAACATGCCAACTCTCCTTTCAATAACCATTCTTTATTAATTTATTTATCACTGTACAAATGTCAACTATTTTAATATTTTAGGTTTTATTATGTTCTTTAAAGGGGTTTCCCAGCCACCAAAATGTTTTAAATACCACTTAGAAAACGATAAAATAATAAGAGATAAGAACTAATAAATAAAAAAATAGAACTAATATACACCTTATCAATACCTCACCGCTCCCATTCTAACGATTTCCAGTCCCCTGCCAATCTCTGTTCTTCCAGCTCCAGCGATGACCCGTTGACGTGGACGTGTGACCGCTGCTGCCAATCAACGGCGGTGTTCACGCGTCACAGTTAGGGCATGACCAGACGTGGCGGAATTGCTCTGGAATTCCGCTGCGGACAGTCCGCAGCGGAAATCCGCAGCGTACACATTTCTCCATTGCCTTCCACAGCTTTTTAGTAGGGTTCGTTTACACGTTGCGGACAATTCCGCAGCGGAGCATAGGCTGCGGTGCGGAATTTGGTGTCCGCAGCATACAATGGTTGTTGCGGACATGTAGCGGACTTGTTGCGGACTCATTGCGGAATTTCTCCATTGACTTCAATGGAGAGTCAAAATTCCGCAATGAAGTCCACAGATGTTATGTGTGTTGCGGAGCGTATTGGTTTTACTAACATGACATTTCTTCATTCTGGCTGGACCTATGTATTTCTAGGTCTACAGCCAGACTGAGGAAGTCAATGGGGCTCCCGTAATTACGGGTGACTACGTGTGTGCACCCTGTAATTACGGGAGCGTTGCTAGGCGACGTCAGTAAATAGTCACTGTCCAGGGGGCTGAAAGAGTTAAGAGATCGGCAGTAACTGTTTCAGCACCCTGGACAGTGACTTCCGATCACGATATACATCAACCTGTAAAAAAAATAGAAGTTCCTACTTACCGAGAACTCCCTGCTTCTTCCTCCAGTCCGGCCTCCCAGGATGACGTTTCAGTTCAAGTGACGGCTGCAGCCAATCAAAGGCTGCAGCAGTCACATGGACTGCCGCGTCATCCAGGGAGGTCGGGCTGGATGGCGAAAGAGGGACGCGTCACCAAGACAACGGCCGGGTAAGTATGAATTTATTTTTACTTTTACTAGGGAAAGGGCTGTCCCTTCTCTCTATCCTGCACTGATAGAGAGAGGGGAAGCCGTCTTCCCCTCAATACGCAACGGCTAGTCCGCATCAATTTAATGCCCATATTAGGCAGAGCCGCAACAGAATCTGCAATGCAGATTCTGTGCGGCATTGATGCGGACAGTGGCGGAAGAACTCCGCCACGTCTGGGCATGCCCTTACAGTCAGTGATTTGCTGCAGCAGTCACATGTCTATGTTGGCACGTCATTGCTGGAGCATGAAGAGCCGAGACCGGCGAGGGAACCGGGAAGTAATGGTATTGTCAGGGAATTGATGAGGTATTACTTCTTTTATGGCATTTTTCTGTGATTTTAAGTAAACTTTATCCGTTCGTGCAAACCTGCAAACTTGATATTTTTTCAATGCATTATTTCATATTACTTTTGGTCTTTTTGAGATGCAATTATATAATGATGATATACTCTTTCAAGGACTAATACATCTCCACCCATAAAACTATGCACCACGACACCTATCCCCACACAGATTAGAGTTTTCACATTACACCTCTCTGCAGGGAGAAATGATTGCTCATAGATGTAGTGGAATTATGTATTTTCATCTCTAGTATATTATATCTGTGATTTCTTCTCCTTTTCTATGACATTATTAAAAAATCAATAATCATTTTTTGTGGACAAAGATGAGAAAGATTGGGAATGTCTTTTGCCCTAATCTGGCAAAATGGTGGTAATTAAATATAATATTCTAAAGTTTGATTAAAGGGGTAGTCATGATTTAAAAATTGATGGTCTATTCTTAGGATAGGCCATCAATATCAGATCAGTTGGGGGTCTGTCTACCGACACTTTTTGGTCACCTTAGTTCCCCAAAAAAATTGAATAAAATGTGATCAAAGAGTCACAATTGTCTTAAAATGGTACCAATAAAAACTACAGCTCACCCTGCAAAAAAATAAGCTCTCACACCGCTCAATCGACAAAAAAAATAAAAAAGTTATGGCTCTCAGAATGTGGCGACATAAAATTATTATTTTTTGAACAAATATTTTTTTCTTTGTATAAGTGGTAAAAGAAAACAAGATAAAAATGGGTTTCTTTACAACTGAGAAACGGGAGTCAGACACTATTTACATAAAAAATTAGAAAAATATTAATTTTATTAATAGCAAAAAGGAAAAAGCTGGATATGCAAAACGCATGTCGGGACGCTCTCCTTTCGCTGGGCCACGTCTCTGACATCTATAGGTAACGCACACCAGGTTACTTTAGTTCATTTGGAACGCTACCCAGTCTTAGCTATACACTTTTTTGGACCTCATTAGATACTACCACTAAGGAGTCTGTATTTACTACTTGCCTTTTTTGGTCCTCTTGTGGGTTATTTTAGCTAGACTCTCTAGCTCTGCTCCCATTTGTATACCTGATGTTACCTGCCTTCCATTAGTACCACGCATGCTTCAAATCTATATTCATGTACCAATTACTATGATACTGCTGTGAAACCAATTTGTACATTTTTGTGGCCCATGTACAGTCCAATCTTGTCTTTGGATCCTCTATACATTATATATCTCCTCATTGTTTAAATGTTATTAATAAAAACATTTTTTTTATAATTTTCTATATAAATAGTGCCTCACTCCCGTTTCTCAGTTCTAAGGTATGATGTATTGGAGTTTCTATTTTGTTACTTCCCTCCTGTACACTGGAGGTGTTTAACCGTACGTAGGGATCACCTAGCCACCTGTCCGTGTCCTGTGAGACTTATGTTGTTTAAGATAAAAATTTGGTATTGCCGTAATCGTATTAACCTGTACAATAAAGTTAACATGTAATTTTTACCGTACGATGAACGCCGTAAAAACGAAATCTCAAAAACAACGTCGGAATTGCTGTTTTTTTCCCATTTCACTCCACAACAATTTTTGTTTTCAGTTTCCCAGTACATTATATGGTATATTAAATGGTGCCATGAAAAACAACAACTCGTCCATGTACAAAATAAGCCCTCAAATAGCTATGTCAATGAAAAAATACATAGGCACAGTGTTTACTTTAATTTCAGCATTTCTTGTGAGAGTTTGACTGCATTGTGAGATTTTCTTCTTCTCTGGAATGTATCAATATGAGGGTGAGGGTTCTATACAGCATCTGAATGGCAAAGTGGAGCCTTGCGAACAGATCTGGTCAGGAATAGGGATGAATGGATCGATTTGCCTGTTTCATTGTTATGCCAATTTGTTGGTCCATGTAATACAATCGGAGAATCGATTCACATATAGCCAAGAACCTGCATGAACTTTACTTTAAACAGAATTTTGTTGTCTATCAGGCATGTAATAAGATTTCCATGTGTATTATGAAGCCCAACTATAGGAGGAGGAGAGAGCTGCTTGTAAAAAGTTAATCTGTTAGAGGAGGACTCTACGTGTAAAGGGTTAAAGGGATTGTCCAACGCATAAAAGTATTTTTTTAAACAGCTATTCAAACATTAAAAAATCCATACTCACCTCACCGATCCCTCGCTGGTCACTATGTAGGAAGTCTCACTGTAACAGGATTTACCTTCTCCTGTTCTGCTACTTCTACTGAGAGACTCTTTCTTTTACACATGCTGCACACTATCAGTCCCCCCCCTTACAGTGAATTTTCCCAGCTTTTATATAGGACGTCTCACGGAGCAGTCAAAATCTTGTGAGACTTGGACTGCTCATTGCTGTATGCGGAGAGAAGACTTCATCTGAAGTCGTCTCAGCTTTTAAAGGACTAGAGCTTTTATCACTAAATCAGAGAGGACATTTCAAAATGTTCTTAATTATTTATATCTGTGAAAGATTTTGTATTTTTTGTCTACTACTACTCCATGAGGTTTCCCAAGAAGTGGGTCCTTTTAAATCGTTAATTAAATGGCTGTTTAAAACAGATGAAATAGGGAAGGTTACTTTTGGAGAACTTTTCTGCAGGGTAAAGAGTATTAAATCCCCTAGACCTTTCAGTCATAACATGAAAACCACTGACACGTGAAGTAAATAACAGTGATCATCTTGTTACAATGGCGTCTGACAGGGGGTGGGATATATATTACAACAAGTGAACAGTCAGTTCTTGAAGTTGATGTGTTGGAAACAAGGAAAAAGTGGCAAACGTAGGGGTCTGAGCGACTTTGACAAGGGCCAAAATTATATGGCTAGACGACATGATCAGAGCATTTTCAAAACAGCAGGTCCTGTGGGGTGTTCCAGGTATACAATGTTTAGTACCTACCAAGGAAGGACAAATGGTGAACCAAAGACCGGGTCATGGCCGTCCATGACGCACGTGGGGAGTGAAGGCCGACCTGTATGGTCCAATTCCACAGAAGAATTTTAAAAAAAATGGCTGAAAAAGTCTATACTGGCTATGATAGGAAGGTGTCAGAACACACAATGCATCACAGCTTGCAGCGTTTGGGGCTGTGTAGTTACAGACCGGTCAAGTTTCCCATGCTGACCCCTGTCCACTGCCAAAAGCACTTACAATGGGCATGTGAGCATCATAAATGGACCATAGAGCAATGGAAGAATGTGGCCTGGTCTGAAGAACCCCTTTTTATTTTACATACATCATGTGGAAAGCTAGAAGCTAGTGCGTCACTTACCTGGAAAAGAGATGGCAACAGAATGAACTATGGGTAAAAGGCAAGCCGATGAAGGGAGTGTAATGCACTGGGCAATGTTCTGCTGGGAAAAGTTGGGTCCTGGCATTCATGTGGATGTTACTTTGACACGTGCCAACCTGCCTAAACCCCATAGCAATGGTATTCACTAATGGCAGTGGCCTCTTTTAGCAGCAGAATGTGCCCTGTCACACTGCAAAAAAATGTTCAGTAAGGGTTTGAGGAACATGACAAATTTCAAGGTGTTGATATGGCCACTGAATTACTCAATATGATCGAACATCTGTGGAATGTGCTGGAAAAATAAGTCAGATCCATAGACGCCCCACATCACAACTTACAGAACTTAAAGGGTCTGCTGCTAACTTCTTGACATCAGATAACACAGGACACCTTGAGAGACCTTGAGGAGTCCATGCCTTGATGGGTCACAGTTGTTTTGGTGGTGCAAGGGGGACCTACATAAAATTAGGAAGGTGGTTTTAATGTTACGGCTGAAAGTTGTATAGCGTGACCTACACAAACAAACAAAGTAATGAATTCCAGGTCTAAATATGTGAGGTGTTTGTTTTTGAAAAATATGCTTTGAGGAATATGAAGGTGACTTCCAGTACTGAGCACTTCTCATGACTGGCTAAATAAAAGCCTTCACTGGTTTGTGATTAAAGCATATAAGAGCAAATAATGAAAATTTGATGAATCTTTGTTATCTTTCTTAAGAACTAAGTCATTTTATATTATGCTTTACTCTAATTTCCTTTAATAAGAGGAACTGAATTGCAAGGGATTGAGTTAAAAGAAACATTCTTTGTTACATATACTGAACAGTATTTAAAAGGAGCTGTAATCAGTGGTTTCCATAGGTTGTACGTACATTTTCTATACCTAGGATATCTCCAAGAGAAGATGCAAATGATCAAGTTTCATTGTTTCCCTTGTATTGATGAGGATTTATATTGACAGATTAATTTAACATTAACGTCTTCACCAGAGGATATGATGGAATATCACTAATAGATGCCATTGGTGGGGGTGTGACTGCTGGGACCCCCAGGATCCTCAGAATTAATGAGCCACAGTGCTGGTTAAGCGCTTTGAGTCCTTCATAGTTTTCCCATTTACATCAGCACTCCTAACCACTTACTGCACAGGAAACTTCAACACATCCCCATTAACTTCAATGAAGAGTGTGGCAGTTCCTTGTCGTTGGATCTGACCTGCAGAGAATCTGCCCCCTTATTCTTGGGATCAGCTTGGTTTCCAAAAGTCGGAAACTACCAATCAAAAAAGGGATGACATATCCAAAAGATATGCCATTATTTTTTAAGATTGGAATACCCCTTTTATTCGACAGTCTTTTATTTGTAAACATATTGGACAAATACCCTTGGTGATCCGTTAGGTGTTCAGTTAAGTAGAGCTGCAGGTAGTTCGGTTATTGTGGCCATAATACAGATGCAAAAATGTATTTAAATTTCTCCTGTTCTATCCTGCCAATCCCATGATGCCTCAGCACAGCCTCACAAGAGGAGGTTGAACCAGTACCATATCTGCCTGCTAGGGAGGACAGTGTTATTATTTTCCCCTCAATACTTTCTTAAAGTTAAAAGATTATAAATATAGAGCCAGGGAGGCTGAGCTGTGATCTTCTCCAAAAGTTGGTAAAAGTGTCTAACATGCCGAGTAAATCTTGTCTAAATTATTATACCGTAGGCTCCATTTTGATAAATTTAGCACATATTTATTTTTTGCAGACACTATTGATATATCTCCCCAATATCACTAACTAGTAAAGAATTTAAATTTGACCAAATTTCCTTATATATATTACTCTGATAGTCGGGCCATTGTGTCTTCAGGATTAGGGCACTCCTGCGTTGAGTATAGAGCATCCACATAACAGACCACACCACCCTCGGGAGCTAGAAATGAATTCACCGCCACTTAGGGTTGCCGTTCATCTAAATAGATGTAAAAGTCTAGGAATAACAGATATAAAATATGATAAGACATTAATAGTATTCTAACAATACAGTGTATCAATAGTGCAACCTGAAGCACAAAAATAACTAGATATATGATTTAATAAGCGGATACAGGCATTGCGAACAGTAATTGATTCAAAATGGTTGAATGATGATTGAATAAAATCTGTAAAAGCAGTCATCCATTCAACCGAGTGCTTTATATAGTAACATAATGTAGATCCTTGGTGACTTCTTAAATGAATGCAGTTTATACTTGCAGTCCATTATCTCATATATTAAAAGGCAAATAACGTCTTAGCATTAGTTACCTTCAGACAGCTTTCATTGATTGGATTTTAGCTGCTTTTCTACCACTTCTCTCTTAATGTGTCTTTATCCTCTGCTATAGGTTTGAAGTTGTTTAAAAGTAGGAAAGCCATTTAAAGTAATTTGTTAATCTGCTCAAGAATTATTCAAGCCCCTTATAGACTAAAAAGTTGAAGCGTTCATTCAACTTTGGTGAACCTGCAAGAATATGTTTGGGACTTGCTTAAAATAAATCCTCAGTATTTTATCGGTACTGCTCCCTTTATCTGTGTTAGTTTTCCATAATGACAGCCAAAGCCAACATCACCAAATGGCAGCAGAGTGCCCTCATAAATGGAACTACCAACATCGTACTTTCCTTAAAACAATTGTGGAATAAAATGATAAAATGAATCCTGATTGTAGAAAGTTAATAGAAACAATATACTGTACTGTAAATACATATATAGTAAGTTCCTTAGTGGCAGCTGCCATCAGCGAGAGACTCACATACAAACTGGGAAGTAGACAACTATTCTTCATAACTTTATCTATCATGATACAAAAGTGGACCTAAACTTGGTAGGGAACTATATATACAGTATTACTCAAATACGTGCTGCCGGAAGCTCACAACTCTGCATTAGGGGGCAGAGCTTCCTGCTCGTCTCCATGGCTCCCGTATGCAGATTTATGAACCACCGGCAGCAGGGACTATACACAGTCCGTTCTGTAATTTGAAGCAGAATTGCTGATACAAGTTAATTAGAAAAACGATAATTATGCACACTCCTGCATTATAATCATTTTTCAGTGACGCTGAAGGTATGATTTAAAGAGGACCTCTCCCTGGGTCCTACAAAGTGAGTTAGTAGTCTTACCTAATAGCTGCTGTGTCTGGGAGTCCAGCGGTGTTTGTCCTGTACTTGTTCGTCCTCCCCGTTGCTGAGCTATGGACCCCTCTTTATTTAGCAACCAATATGGAAATGACCCGCTGGCTAGCCAAGTGGGTTCGGCCACCAGCTATATTCAATGGATGGAGCTACCACTGAGCCTCTGACGCTGACCTATCAGCGTGAGGCTGTTTCCTCCAGACACTGAGACTCATGCGATGACGCTGCCCTAGGAATGTCTGAAGGAAACAGCCTCACGCTGATAGGTCAGCGTTAAAGGCTCAGTAGTAGCTCTGCCCATTGAGAATCGGTGGCGGCTAAACCCACTTGGGCCATTTGTATATTGGTTGCTAAATAAAGAGGGGTCCATAGCTCAGCAACGGGTGGAAATGCACAAGTACAGGACAAACACCGCTGGACTCACAGACACAACGGCTATTAGGTAAGAGTACTAACTCACCTTCTAGGACCTAGTGGCAGGTCCTCTTTAAATAATAAATCAAGGGAATAGGGTATATCTGGTGGATCCCCAGGGAGCAGTTTACAAAATATTTAAAGGGGTTATCTCATAAAGACAACCCCTCCTATAGCTTAAGCTTACCCAATGATCAGCTGTTAAGTGGAGGTCTGGCTCCAGAACCCCCCACCCCCCACCCGGTGTTTAGGGGGAAGCTGTGATCGGTAATACATTTCCTATGCAGCTCCAGGAAAAATACAGTATTATATGCCTCCTCTCTGTCTCATAGAGACTCTATGACATCCAGGAAATATGGCAAGTGCAGTCTACGTAAGACAACTCATTTAATGGGACAGTACTGATAATAGAAGTATATGGGAAACTGTTGTGTAATTATATTCCTAACATAGAAGTGTAGGCTAGCTCCTGTTATACCAATGGTAAACCTGTTAATAACTACATTTTCATAGACACGAAGGAGCTTTTGTTTTATATTCTGTGCTTATTACATATAATCAGTATTTATATGGTGCATCCATTCCCCCACACTGTGCTTTATGCCCAGTGACCCATATAGCACAGTATTATGTATTGTAAAGACCGTTTTAATATTCAATTAAAATTTGATGTACATTCCCTATAGTTCCAAATAGTTTATTAGGAGCAGTTACTTTTGTCATTCTTTGTTTGGGGCAAAAATTATTTCCGATAAACCTATTTTAAGCGCCAGGTGTAGTTTGTACATCTCTCTCCGCATACAGACCCAATCCTTCATGGCTCACTTGCTGTGCTTTTATGAGTTCTTTTGATTGGTAATTGAGAAAATAAATCTTTGAAGGACCTACACAAATGCAAAATATAAAAAAAAACACATTACGTTTCTGCAGATGCCTAATAATATATTTCCTAAGGTTCCTTTTGAGACCAGCGGATTAGGTTGTTTTTTTTTTTTTGGGGGGGGGGGGGGGTAGAGATTTAGTGTTGGCATTGAGGCCATAAATGCTTTAGTGAGGCACTGTCAACAGGAGCCTATGTGTTTCCACAAGTGGTGACTTCATCATATATAATCTACAGTATGCCTAAATCATTGTGACTAACTATACTTAGAGCAGGAAGCAAATCATACTGACGCGCTGGTATGCCATGACATCTGTGGCTTCATGTGTTTTGCTCAGTAAAAACACATTTTGCTCTTTTATCCAAGCTGTAAAATGTGTCGGAGCAGATATATCGACGACTATATAACAATGGGCTGTATTTTATTCTCCAATAACTTGCATAATTGCTATGACTTGCATTAAAGTTTACTGCTGGTGAATACATATAGAACAGTCATAATTCCTGTGTTAATCCTATCACTCCATCATCTCACTGTATTTCATACAAGAATATGTATGCAGGCAGTTCATTATCAATAGTATTGGTGGTAGAGGGTGATAGATGGCAGCCACTTGTTTGCTTTTCCTCCATTGAGCTCTGATAGAAAATATCAGTGCAGTCCATACACCATATATCTTTATTTATTTCTCATTGCTTATTGCGTGCCAACATATTCCACAGAGCTGTACAAAGGTTTTTATCACTCACATCAGACCCTGTCCTCACAATCTAATCTTAGACACACTAGGCCTTAGTGAAAACTAGCAACACTTAAAGCAAATGTTTACCATTTTACATATATAGAATTAATCTACATAAAAAGGTAAGTCACTTTTTAAATACATTGCATTACTTGTATACATCCTGTCCAGAGCTGCATTCACAATTCTGCCGCTACTGCAGGAAATAATAGAAAAGCTTTTGTGCTGTATCTACAACTGCGTAGCTGAATGCCTATAATATAGTAGGACAGTTATTTGTTTCCCATATTATTTCTTACATAAAGATTACACTTCTCAGACTGTGAATTACTACAACAAGCACAGTGCAGATATTGATCCAGCAGGGAATGCTGAAAGATTTCAGCTCTCAATCTGGTAGTATTGTTAATGCAGCTCTAGAGTATATTACAGTCTGTAACTTAGGAAAAGCACAAGATGCCACAAGAAACTCATGCACACGGGCGTGCTCGTAATCACGGCCCGCGATTTCGAGCACGCCCGTGGGCTGTGGGTTGCATTTTCGTGCCGTGCTGCCATACAAAGTATGGGAGCACGGCCCGCAAAATCCGAAAAGTAGGACATGCTTCATATTTCCCGGCACGGTTCTACGGCACGGACACCTTTCCGTAGCGCTACGGAAAAGTGTCCACGGACAATAGAATCAGGCGGTTTTGCAATTACAGATTTTTTTTACGATCGAGTGCATGGGGCCTAAGTAATGCAATGAACTTACAGAGTAACTCAACATTTTATGTACAGTAGCTTATAGCTATATATAAACTGTAAGGCCTCATGCACATGAACGTGTTTTTACAACCGCAATTCACCGGCAAATCTGGTTTCCACGGCCTGTGCGTTGGCCGGGAGCCTGGACTGCAAAAAGATAGGACATGTTCTATATGGGCTGCATTTTGCGGTCTGGGCTCATTGAAATGAATGTGTGCATGGTCCTTTGGTCAATTTGGTCCATTTGCAGGTGGCCCACGGATGACACTCCGTGGCCGTCCGAGCCACAAACCATGGGCCGTGCACACCACTACAGTCGTGTGCATGAGGCCTAAAGGTATGATTACACGCAGTGTTTTCAGGTGTATTTCGGGGCGTAAACGCCTTGAAATACGCCTGAAAAACTGGTTGCTGAACGGCGAAAAATGGTTAAAAATCGGCGTTCAGATGGGGCATTTTTTTACGCCGCTGTTTTAAAAACAGCACGTAAAAAGATGCCCCGTAAAAAGAAGGAGCATGTGACTTCTTGAGCGGTTTTGGGAGCTGTGTAAATTGTGTCAATTGAAAAACAGCTTAAAAAACTGCTGGAAATCAGAGGCTGCTTTCTCTGAAAACAGCTATCATTTTCAGCCGTTTTTACTTGTGTGTGAACATACCTTAAAATGTTGTTGAAAGGTGGATGCCTGTATGTTTATTTTCACTTACACCATGCCTATTCATGGCACAGTAATTATTTCTTCAAGTAATAGTATAAAGTAACTTCTTTATTACTAATAAGTATCTTCTGCTTTTCTGGTCATTTTAATTGGTGATAAAGACAAATTATTGTACTGAAAAGACTGACAGCAAGTCAGTTGTAGTAAAGTAATTAATCTTAGAAGCCTCAGACACTCTGACAGGTATCCAGATGAAAGAAGGAATTGTCTCTTTATAAAATGTCTTAATAAGATGAATTGTGCTTGATAAGTGATTTCACCCTTGCGCCTTTACTCTGCTATATGCCAGTAACATGACATTACACTTGAGAGCAAAATGCTTTATATATTACTTCATTTCTACAGTATTCACTGCAGTCTCTTTTATTTATTGTCCATTATTTAGATTATAGTAGCAGCAGTAATTATTCAGTACACAGATCACAAACATCAGTCGCTGTCCACCGTGGTTCTCACAATCTAATTTCCCTATATTTTTATTATTACACTGTTACTTAAGAACAACAAGAGTCCCATCTTCCTCTCCTTCCAGCAGCCTGTTCAGAAATCTTCTCAGTCACCAGGAAATCCTCAAGGGTAAAACAGTAATAGGCAGGGAGGAGGGAGATGCAGCTTCACTATCTGTCCTACAGTGTCTGTTATCAGTGTGAAACACATGCTGTGAGAGGGGAGGAGGAGCAGCAAACATTTATTTGACCCATCCAGCAGGTATATAGAGGAAAAATGTACATTTGAAAAGAGCTGCAGAGGGAATGAAAATTACTTCAAATATGCAGGTTACAGTGAACATTCTTACAAGATAATTTTGTATGCCTCTTTATAAAATTGGGTGCCTGCAGAGGTAAAGTAGGGCTCCATGGACTGTCATGTATGGAGCCATAATATGTTCATGTGCATGAGCACTTACTTGCAGTCCTAGGGTAAAAAATTGTTATGCTATTTGTGCAAAATGAAAAACTCAGCTCTGCTACATTGATAACATTTCCTCTACCATATTTGTTCCATAAAATGTTAACATTGGGAACCTAAATCTAATATATGGAGACATTCTTGCACATCTACATAAATGACCCAGTAGGGAATTTAACTGTTCTTGCCCGATGAAGAAATACATCTGCTATTGAAGTATATATATGAAAAGCAAGCAACTCATATGATTCATTTCTTAGCTTCGATGTATGTGCAGATGTAACTTCAAAGTGTGATATAATTCTCTTTTTTTTGTCTTTGATAAATTAAAATATAAATTTGTAGATTGCTTTAGTCTGATACTCCGCTGAGTAATTAGATCTGTTATAAACTAGAGGCCCCTTTAATAGAAGTATGTATAATGTATCTGAAAGCTTTCTAGGGCATTTAAAGTCACATAAATGGTCACAATAATCTCCAGAAAATCCCAGTGACTTTGGACCAATATGCTGTATTTTACAATTAGATATTTTATTACATTTTACACAGACAATTATTATTAGAATTAGCAAATTGTTTTATTTGTTTGCATTGCCATTAAATCCTTCTGCTTCCTATGTGGAAAAACACTCTGTTGTCAATCAAGCTGTTGGAATGTTCACAGCAGCAAAGGAGGAGTGTACTGATTTTGTGGGGGACAGTGACCAGTATACTCAAGAGATCATTTTATTGAGGACAAGGCTATATATAACAGAGTCAATGTCATGTAACAAGAATTAGGTTATGGCAACAATAACAACAGAAGATAAAGAATGACCCGTCATCTCATGTCATTATGTCAGTACAGACAGTGATTTTCATTTAGTGGGTAGAAACCAGTGTCAGACTGGGGTTCCTGGGTCTACTGGAGGAAATAATTCTAAAGGTCCATCCTCCATTACCACTTTTATTCAAAATATTTGTTTTTATCATTGCATAAACAGCAAATATTATCAATAAGATCTAATAGGTTATTTGTGAATCAACCCATAAGAAAACAACTCTAGTGGCACATGATTGACTCCAAAGCCAGCACTAAATTGGGTTGACTTCTGCTGCACCTTTATTGTGTCATTATCCTACTAGAGGATCTACTGGTACTTGGCTGGGTAAACCCGATCCTGGTGGGGATACAACTTGTAGCCAATTGGGTAACTAGAATAATGACAGTAGCAGGAGAGGAATGTCCAAATCTTTGGCAGGGCGGTGACCTGTTCACTTGCATGTTCATGTTGATGACAGGACAGCAGTGTTAGGCCTCAAGCACATGGCCGTGCCCATAATCAAGGTCCGTATGTACGGATCCGCAAAATGAGAAAAAAACACACATATGATGTACAACATGTGAAACCCTGGCATTGCCTAGCAACGTTTCCGTAATTATGGACGGCTATGAGTGCACATCTGTAGCCGTCCATAATAACGGAAGTGCCCATAGACTTCTATGGGGAGTCTGTGCTGTAATTACGGACAAGAATAGGACATGTTCTATATTTTACGGATTATTTCTACAAAACGGACACCCATCCATAAAAATACTGAAAGGTGTTCATAGCCCATAGAAATGAATAGGTCCGTAATTACGGTCTGTAATTACGGATGAAAAATACGGTTGTGTGCACGGGGCCGAACCTCAATGGTGCAACTTTCAGATGATCCATGATGGGTATGACAGATTCATTTTGATCCACTTTGAAACATATCCTAATGGATCCCGTTAACTTATTAGAAATATATCATGCTTCTGTTTTATTTACTATGGAGAATAGCACACCAAACCATGATATTATGCCCATCAGTGGCAAAAAAAACCTCATTATGCGATTTTATAAAGATAAAGTTAAAAAGAAAAGCTTCCCTCTGAGAGGTAAAGGGGTTCTTCTATTGAAGACAGAATAAGGGATGGGCTTCTACGGCAGCCAGTAGACCTGCAGTTAGACACAGGTTTTTGAGAAGTAGAGTGGTAGGGACGAGAATTGCAATTCTCTTGGCACAAGAATAGAAGAATTCTTTATATATTTCCCACAGTTTTCATTGCAACATGAGACACACTATGTTTAAAAAGGAGGCTATAAGGGAAGAATATGCCAACTGTCAGTAGAAAATATCTGTTTACAATTCCAAATGAAAACATATAATTTGAAAAGAACAAAAGCTATGTTTATTACATAAGAGGAGGAATACAAATCAAATATAAGAATTTGTACATAATAATGCAAGCTTAAAGGGACACTCCAGCCAAAACTAAACTTTCTTATGTGCTCCATTATGGTATTCCATGTGTCAGTCTCTCACCTGTTATATTTCTTGCTGCTTCTATCTCTATATATCAGACTGGGATGGTTGCTTAGCAGCAGTGTGAATCAGGCTCGGTGACACTCTGTCCCTACTTGATTCTATGGAGATCTATGTGTCACCCATCAAAGGCTTCAGCAGTTCCTGTACCGCCGCACTAGTTATACACAGGGGGGACAGAAACTTCTATCATCAGCTGCCACTGATACTTAGACAGGTTCCTGTCACATAGGTATAATGTAGAAGAATATAATACAGCCTCCCTATCTGAATACTTATGGTTTCTCAGCTTATTTAGGAGAATATAGAGAGAATGATCATTACATTATCCCCCAGCATGCAGAAATGGTATGGTCTTTAGCTGGTCATGTGATGCTGTACTGAAGCATCATGGGATTGATAGCAAAGCAGAGAGGAAGAGAAAGCTGCGGAAATCTAAGAATCAAGATGGAGGCTTTTTCTAAGCACAGACAAGGCAGCACTTCATAAATTTAGTACAGGATACATAGAAGAAGTGTAGAGTGTGGTATACAGTCAGGTGGGGGGTGCAGTTGGGGGGTGCAGACTCGGAAAGTTGTGTTTCCACTGGAGGTCTTCTTTAACAAACAACTGCAGAACCGAGAAGTATATTGTACCGAAACATTATTTGTACTACTGAACAGGTATTTCCACTTAACACCCAAGTAATCGTCATGTCAGAATGAATATTTGTCAAGCATTTTACTTGTTAGATCTAAGCTACTGCTCTACCAACTTGCATGATACATTGCTCAGTAAGTGACACTGCTCTTATAATTACAATAAATAGTTTTGCATAAAATAGCTTTAAAAAAGTTGTGTTTTTTTTTGTTATTTGTTTTTTTTTTACTAACTGATTCTTTCATGTTTTTTCTAAATATTAAGACATGAGTGTGTGGAGAAAGCAGTGTGCATTACCTGTTTCAAAGTCCAGAGCTGCATTCACAGATCAGCAGACTTCACAGCTGAAATATCCAGGTATTCCTTTATGTCTCAGATAATTTCTGCCAAGAGCTGATTGACTTGGAGTGACATTTGGGACTGGTCACTGTGGATGTTACTGTATAAGATGTACTGGCTAGCAGTGTATTGGGAAAATGTGGCTCGCATGGTACGGAGGCATCTGTGAAAGTCACAATAAATATACCTGGCTATTGTATGGTCTCTGTGAATGGCACTGGCATACATTGCATGGGGCACAGACTTAGAACTAAAATGACTGCGACTAGAATTGAGGGTAAAGGGTATTGCAACCAGCACTGTTATGCCCTGAAATATTTATTAAAACTGTCCACACTGTTGAGTTGTCTTTCCTTAGAGAAAAAAAATTCCATGCTGTATATACTCTAAAACGATTGTTTCACCAGAGAGCTTAAAGAGAACCTTTCACCTCCCCATACATGTACAGCTGAGTGCAGCATGTAATGGGGAGGGTTGCACAAACCCTGGGGCACTTTAAAAAAAAATTCTACCTCCCTTCGTTATTTAGATATCGGTGCCGTTATATTTGGCGCCCGATATTGAAATAACCCCCTGAACAGTCAACGGGCGTGTACTGGCAAGGGGGCGTGGTACTATGGCTGTGACACTGTCCAATCATATATGGACAGTGCCACAGCATGAGAGAGTGTGCGATTGCAGTCTTTCCAGCCGAACAGGCAAGGGGGCGTGTCAGTGCTACAGACAGTGCAAGCGCTCCCCAGCTCTACACTGTCCGTAGCAGTGACACGCCCCCTTGCCAGTTCGGATGAAGAGACTGCAATCGCACACTTCTATGTTGTATGTCAATATATTTATGTAAATGTGTGTTATTCCAAGTTTTATTAGCTCATTAAAGGCTAAGTTTTATAATTACTCCCTTCTTATAACAATTTAAAACTAAGATAATAGTATGATTAAAGCCTTATTCTGACTGTCAAAAGCTGCGGAAACTACGGGAACAGAGCAACAAATTTGGCGAGCAACAAGAAAAAAAAAAATGCAAATTTTACCGCTCGTCATCAAATTTTACCTGCACAGTTTATGACAAATTTGGCACAAACTGCTTAATAAATGTGCTCTATTGTCTACATACAACTTCTAATAGGTTGTCTTAGAGGGAATTATAGTTTCCCCAGTTACTGAAACGCCACAGTCCCATTTGTCAGGAAACTAAGACATACATCTCAGCAGAGGGGAAAATGTCCTGTGAATGAGAATCATTACAGAGATGACCAGGGGAAGTTTTTTTTGTATATTATTTCTATGAATGTATCTCTAAAGTCATTCTTATGTAACATAATTCATTTTTGTATGATAGTAATTGTTTCAGCCTCTTTGTCCTTAGTGGTTTTATTGTATTTCTCTTGATCTATTATCTCTTGCTCCTGTTGCCTCCACTAATAATTCTTGAGTAAGTGTAGCACTAGTGTCTCAGACGTAGCGGTTCACCGTATATTCTTACTCCTGACAAGGCAATGGAAGTGATTTGCTCACCTACCGCTTTTCTAAAAACTGTCCACACTAACATGTTATCTTTCCTTCTAGATGGAAATTTCATACTATATCTACTCCACAGCTATTTTCTTTTTACCAGAGAATTTAACTCAACTGAAACAGAACATCGTTGTTGGATATTCAGTGTAAGAACATTGGTTGTTACTTGTTTTAATTTTAATTGATTTGTACTCCAGATACCAAAAGATGTCCATGCAAGTACTTAAAGGGGCTGTCCACGACTGGACAAATGATGACCTACCCAAAGGATAGGGAATCAGTATTTGATCGTTGCTGGTCCGACATCAGGACCCCGAAACGATCAGTTGCACCGGCTGTCTCTGGGTGCCGGATGTTTTGAACGGTATGCAGTAGTTGGAGCCAGAAGCAGATGGCTCCGATCACTGCATAGTGGCCATTTTGCAGAACTGCAGCTCTGCTTATTCACTTGAATAGGAGCAGAGCTGCAGTACTGCAGCTGGGTCACTATTCCATGACCGTAGCAAACTGCTTCTGGCTCCAAGTACTGCATACCGTTCAAAACATCCGGCACCCAGAGGCAGCTGGAGCAGCTGATCGGTGCGGGGTCCGGGTGTCGGACCCCCACTCATCATATACTGATAACCTATTCAGTGTATAGGTCATCAGTTGTCTGGTTGTAGAGAACCCCTTTAATATTGTATGGTTTGGATAACCCTTTAGAGCATCTCTGGGGCACGTAACAAGTTCATACATTAGGTGGACAGCTCACTGATTTGAATGCCCTCAGTGCAATATATAATTTTGCCTGTGATGGCGCTGCAGGGAAACGTAATATTTGCGGCCGGATTCTTCTGCAGATTATAGTTGACTTCTTGTGGTCCCAACAGCTGGGCAATCTGTGAACAGTTTTTTTTCAGGGGACCCTCTTAATAAAAAGAGGTTACAAAATGCAGAGAAAACTCTTTTCAAAAAAATAATGCAGATGGGGTGACTGTCTAGAACCAGGTGGGACTGCCAGAAATGAAGATTTTGTGTCCCCATGCTCTTCTGGAGATCAGTGGGATTACCAGAGGTGCAGCTCAGTCTTTCTTTTGACCCAGGACAAATATTTAGTCCTGACCTTTCCCGCAGCACTATCAATCTTCTTATTCAGCTGGTTTCTTATTGGTGCCACCTACACCACCAGGCACACAGTGAAACGTTTTTCTTATATACTTGTAAATCAATTCCTCTGCTTGCTGTCAATAAATATAGACATTACTGATTAATTCAAAGACTGAGAAAAAAACAACCACTTTAACCCAAGATAGTGTGAACTGTTTTATGGCAGGATGCACTTGGTCATAGGCGGTACATTAGTGTGTAGAAACATGTAGAATATTCTTTATGAAGACAACATTTTTAGAAATCTATACAAATGTTAAAATGTGCTCATTGCTGTGACTAACAAGCGGCCTAGAAGTCTCGCTCAGCACAAAAAAAAATGGCTATAGAAATAATTGAGTAATCAGGCGCTAAAGTACAACCAAAAATGGCCAATCACAGGCTGCAGCGGTCACATGGGATGAAACGTTATACCAGGAGGCCGGGCTGCAGGATAGCGGAGGGATGCGTCGCCATGGCTACGCAAGTATGAAACTTTTTTTTTTATGTGCAGTTTTCTGCAGCGAACATACCGGCCGAAAAACTGCACCACAATTTGCTGCATTTTTTCGTCCGGAATTCCTTGCAGCGCACAGGATACGCTGTGTGCTTTTACGCGGCGTATCCGCCTTTTGTGAACATAGCCTTATACTACTAAATAAAAGGTCCATATTCACATCATAATGGAAGACACTTACCACATTGATGCCGATTTGCCATACGCATTGTCTATCAAAGACGGAATGTTTTTATGATGAGTTCCAGACTACATGACATTAACCCTGTTGGTCACAATCATTAGAAACTAATAGAAACTGTAAGGATGAGTCATACTGTACGTGGGCCGGGCCATAAAACAGCCCCCTCACTAACCTTTCTTCTTCATTTACCTGAAGTACACATCGCAGGATGGTTTTAACACAATGATGTCCACTGCTTCAGTATCCAGTAGTGACGATATCATTGCTGCAAAATACACAATTAAAATAGTAATTAATTATGTAATGTGTTCTATAACGGCATTTCTATACTTTGTGAATGCTTTTTTGGTACTGTTCTTCCGTTTCCTTGACTTCTCGAGATGTTATCTCATCATTTCATAGCAACTTTTACCTTGAATTTTCATTGATTCTATGATTCACGGTAAAGTAATAATGCACTTGGGATTGTTGAGTTGAACAGTGCTTAGAATAAAATGGAAAAATATAATTATTGTTGACTTAGAACACGTCTGCCGAGTTTTATAATGACTCTGGTAATGAAAACCAGTTACTTAGAAAACTTTAGGAGAGTGACTGTAGCATATTTTAGAAATCTGCAAATTTCTTACAGTGTTTCCCGTGCAATTAAAAGTATATCAAAATTCAAGACCAGTAGAATTTTTTTTCTTAAAAAGAAACTTTTTATTTATACATCACAGTATCTATATTTGTAATAGCATGTATACAGTCACTCATGGGCAGAGGGAGGGGTTGGGGGGAGTTTACAGAGAAGAAGTCAGATATTTCACATCTCATTAGCATACAGCGTGTTAGGACTAAAACTTATTTTTTCTAGTTTTGCCTGTAGATTGATCATTCACCAACATAGGTATAATTAAATTTTCATCCTCTTCACTTTTTGGGTAGCCAAAAGTGGTTACAGACTCCCTTTAAATACTTGCTAACTGCAGCCTCCACTAGAGGGAGCTTACCAGTTTATTATTATTAAATTTGATGTATAAACAGTATACAGTAAGCTCCCTCTAATGGCGGCTGCAGGTAGCCATCATTTTATCATTTAACTCTATTGCTTTATAGATAATTCGGAGCTCATAAAAACAGAGCTCAGACCTTTAAAGAGATAGTAAGAAATGACTCATCACTGAATGTTGTACGTATTTAGATTAAAAACATAAAATGGCGTTGAAAGATACAATTTCACTTTAAAGGGGTTCAGATTGGACAATCTCTTTTTGTTAGACGCAAACACTGAAAATAAGCAGACCACAGGGTGCCCAGCAATGAGAAATACCCAGCAGCAAGCATTATATTCCCTGCATAGGTAAAATGCAGTATTAGTGTCAGAACACATGTTGTGTAAATATTGCAGATTTTCCGTAATGGAATTGGTTGTGGAAAATCCGCAGCAAATACGGTAGCAGCAAAGTGGATGAGGTAAAACAAATCTCATCCACGCGCTGCATAAAAAATGCTCAGAAATTGACCTGCGGTGCGGAGTTTTATTCAGCAGCATGCCAATTGTATTTGTGTAAATGCTGCTTATATGTTGCGGGTTTTCCCCGCCTCATAAAACACAACTCAGAAAAAACATAATATTTACCCATGAGTCTGTGTTTCTTCCTCCAGGCCGGCTTCCTGGGATGACGTTTCATCCTATGTGACCACTGCTGCCAATCACAGGCTGTAGTGGTGGTCACATGGGATGAAACGTCATCGAAAGAGGCCGGCCTGGATGATGTCAGAGGGCCGGCCTCCTGGGATGACTTTTTATCCCATGTGACCACCGAGACCATGTGGTCTCCTGGGATGAAACGTATATTTCCGCAGCGGATATTCCGTGGCGAAAAACTGCACCACAGTTTGGTGCGGTTTTTCGCCCAGAATTCCCTGCGGCGCACAGGACAGATACGCTGTGTGCTTCCTCTAGGGAGAAAAAAAAAACACTCCTTGGCTACAATGGCCAATTAATTGAGATCCCAAGCAAGGGATGCCTTCTATTAATTCAGAATGCGCGGAAAGGGTAAAAAAAGATGCATTTTTGGGGTCATACATGAACGATACCCATCCCTAAAACGGAATGATAAATAATAGGCTTAATGATAATCATGATAGGTTAATATTATCCTTTACTAATGTAACACTGGAATAATAGGCTAAATTCAATGAACGCACGATTGTAAGGTCTACATTTCTAGCGCTATATTCCAGATACATGCTGACTCATCTCTATCTGTACTCAAATTATTTCCCTGGTGCCTGTAAGCAATTAAATAGTAAAACAGTTCAATATATTAATGTAGAAATGTTATGTTTATGACAACGTTAGGTAACAATTAAAAAAGTCAAAACTTGTCATGGATGACTTCTCTTTCGCATATTTTACTTTAGGTATCAATGGGATTTTTAGAACAATATTGTTTTATAAATTGTAAAGTAAAATTAGAAATCACTGATGCAAGAGAAAGTTCGAGGATATAACTTCATATAAGAATATCTTCTATAAATAAGTGGAAATGAGCGCAGAACACATCATCTCTTATTAGATAATATAGTATAGAAATGACTATTAATGCCTGGCAACAGACCTGGTGCACATTACATTACATTACATGTGTCAAAAGTTTTTATTGCTCATTTAGGTAAACAAATGTTTTATTCTGCTTTTCAGGGATCTGTTTATTCAGAGTATACTGATATATTATTGTTTAAAAGACCATTTACAGATGTAGCCTAGCTCAATTTGTTGTTTCCATTGTGCATTGTGTTTACTCACTAAGTAGGTTTTTCTCTGAAAAATTCCATCCGAACCTCCTATTGAAATCAGTGGGAGGAGGAATCTTCCTGCTGACGGCAGGAATAATTCCGCAGCGGATTTTGCGTCGCGACCTGCCATGCAAAATCCGTCGTATGAACAGGGCCTTAGACTCCCTATCTCATGGACAATGTGTTCCCATTCCTAGCTACCTTTTAAGAGAGTCAGAGCAGACCCATCGGAGTAGTTGTCTACTCTTCTGGACTGAGTCTCCCAAAATAGGAGAGATTTCCTGGACTCCCAACAGATCATGCAAATCTATTGCAAAAGGCAGGGAGAAACGGCATTGGACTGTGCCGGGGTCAGTACATTAAATGGCCCATGAGGTCTATCACTATATGTGCTTTATCATGTCTGCTCTGTTTATATCAAACCATAGAAACGGCAGAAGCCCTATAACTGTGTAAGGCAACTTTCAAACTGTGTTTACCCTGCAAATTTGACAAATGCGCCATGAAAACTCCCAGCGCATATGTCAAAGATAATCCTAGGCTCCGTTTATAGTGATAAATTCCAAAAGAGTCTTCTTTCGGCCACCACCAAGCGGCATAAGCCCAATATTCTATCCAGAGGCATCCAGTAAAAAAATGTATACGTAGAAAAACCAGGTTAGGGAACAAAACACTTATAACCGGCAATAAACCCAGTTTGCCAGGGATTTATTCATCTGCTAAATATATAAAAAATGTTAACATGGTAGTGCCTGATTGATGGATGCCACTGTATGGCATCTGTCACAGCCATTCGCTAAAAGGATATGTCATAATCTTTTCTATAGCTTTTATGACGTATCTGTTAAACGGATGCCATTATAGCCCATGGGTGACGGATGCCGGTGTTAGTCCAGAGCCTTCGTTTAACGTATATGTCAGGAGCTTTTTCCAATGTATATGTCAAATAGAGACCATTAAACGTAGTGTAGAAAGAGCCTACGACAAGAAGTGCAATACAGTTCTGCAGTTATCATGACTTTCATGTAGACTGATCCAGTATTCCTGTAATGTTCCAACGTGTACACAAAGTTAAACATTCATACAAGGAATTAGCACTTTGCCGCCATTAAGTATGTGCAATACTCAATATCATTAATTCAACAGATGCCACGGCTAAGTTTAGCTGTGTGTTCTCAGGTCTTCTACTGTGAACGCCGTATTTTTCTTACATGTTGCTATGGAAACTACAAATTATTTACTGCATAGTTTGAAAGACTGAGTTTGCAAAGTCAACTTAAAATGCTTTCTTGAAAATATCTACTATTTGACAGAATGCCATTATCTTACAAATACTGAATAATAAACTGCATGGTTTAAGGACAGGAGCTTCGAGCAATTGCAGTTTAAGGCCTGGATCACACACATAGTTTTGGAGCAGTTTTTGTTCAGTTTTTTTTAACCAAAGCCATAAGTGGATTCAATAAGGAAGGAAACCTATAAAGAAAAGACTGACGCATCTACTTTATTTTGGGTCCACTCCTGTGTTTGGATCCTGGTCTTACTGAGACTACAGAAACAATGTCAAGAAAGGAAGGACTGGCTAAAGTTTCGTATTATCCTTCCAGAATTTCACCTTAAAAAGGCCTTATCTGTAGAAAAGGACATGCTGAATTATATTTATTGGGTTATTTGTTAATAGTAATAATCTTTATTTATATAGCGCCAACATATTCTGCAATGAAAACCTGTAGATTTACTGTTAATTTCAATGCCAACCCAAAGGAGCTTTAACCCCAAAAAATTGTTAGGAGATTCAAAGGGATTGTATTACAAAACAGGGTCTATTTTTCAGAAACAGCACCACACTTATCCATGTTCCGTGTCTGGTATTGCAGCTTAACTGCATTCATATGAGTGGAGCTGGATCTGACCTGCAATACCAGACATGGCCTTTGGACAATAGTGGTGCTGTTTCTGGAAAAATTTACCCTGTTTTCTAATCCAATAAATCTATAACATTGACTTTTTTTCGGAATACTGGAACAAAACTAAGTGCAAACATGTCAATGTCCAATAATAGTTATTCCAACAAGTTCCATGCATCTCCTCCGATTGTTTTGTTTTTCATAGGGCAAGGGCAACATTGTCCTGTCTACAGTCCCCTTTGTTTGACAAGCATAGATCATTACCCCCTTTCCGTCTATGCTGCCACACTAGGATGGTTTTTAGTAGTTCTTCCCATTCTACATACCGTTTATTTTTATTTTATTTTTTTTGCTGTATAGAAAGAGTAGTCTACTTCACTTTTCTATTCAGAGGTATCCCACCAAAATGTACCGTATGCGTTTTCAACATGGGAGCCTATGGGTGATGAATGCCACTATATGCCTATAAAGTGGAATACATCAGAGTTTGCCATGAGAGGTAGACCCTGTTAACATCATGTTTTGAGTTTCTGTTTAGTGTACAGGTTTAACACATGATCCAAATATAGACAAAAGTATGCCATTCTAAAGCTTCCGTCTACTTTTTACATATATAAAACCCTTCAGGCATCCTTTTGTGGATCCGTTCAACGTATACCAAAAAGAACAACAGGTTCCCTACATGGCTAATAAAGATCTACGTGCAGAGTGGGGGGAGGAGGTGTTGCGCAGTGTAGCCCGCCACTGAAAATTATTCCTACTCTAGAAATCAAATAAAACAGTTTAAATATTCCAAATTCACTGTATATTAATAAATATTTTGTGGCTATATGTCCAGAATGTTATACAGGGTGGGCCATTTATATGTATACACCTAAATAAAATGGGAATGGTTGGTGATATTAACTTCCTGTTTTTGGCACATTAGTATATGGGAGGGGGGAAACTTTTCAAGCTGGGTGTTGACCATGGCGGCCATTTTGAAGTTGGCCATTTTGTATCCAACTTTAGTTTTTTCAATGGGAAGAGGGTCATGTGACACATCAAACTTATCGAGAATTTCACAAGAAAAACAATGGTGTGCTTGGTTTTAACGTTACTTTATTCTTTCATGAGTTATTTACAAGTTTCTGACCACTTATAAAATGTGTTCAAAGTGCTGCCCATTGTGTTGGATTGTCAATGCAACCCTCTTCTCCCACTCTTCACACACTGATAGCAACACCGCAGAAGAAATGCTAGCACAGGCTTCCAGTATCCGTAGTTTCAGTTGCTGCACATCTCGTATCTTCACAGCATAGCCAATTGCCTTCAGATGACCCCAAAGATAAAAGTCTAAGGAGGTCAGATTGGGAGGCATTTCTTCTGCGGTGTTGCTATCAGTGTGTGAAGAGTGGGAGAAGAGGGTTGCATTGACAATCCAACACAATGGGCAGCACTTTAAACACATTTTATAAGTGGTCAGAAACTTGTAAATAACTCATGAAAGAATAAAGTAACGTTAAAACCAAGCACACCATTGTTTTTCTTGTGAAATTCTCGATAAGTTTGATGTGTCATATGACCTTCTTCCCATTGAAAAACTAAAGTTGGATACAAAATGGCCAACTTCAAAATGGCCGCCATGGTCAACACCCAGCTTGAAAAGTTTCCCCCCTCCCATATACTAATGTGCCACAAACAGGAAGTTAATATCACCAACCATTCCCATTTTATTTAGGTGTATCCATATAAATGGCCCACCCTGTATATATATATATATATATATATATATATTGCATATACGGCGGAGGTCAAATGGGGGAGCCTGTCAGCTGTGTGTAAGAGCCGACACTTCAGTGTAATGAGCAGGATCCTGCTCGTTTAACCCCTTAGATGCCACAGTCAAAAGCATCTAAGCTGTTACAAACAGGGGGGCAGCCTTGTTACGTTGCATCACCCCACCTTCCTGTGAAGCGATTGAGGAGTGCCGATAGTTGGTATGGCAGTCTGGGGGCCTGATGAAGGCCCCCGGGTCTGCCATCTTTGCACCCCTATGAAGCCCTGCTTCTGGCAGTGCTTCATTAGAGACTGTCAATATAAAGACATACTGCAATACTACATTAGTATTGCAGTATATCATGCAAGCGATCCAACAATTGTTGATTCAAGTAGAAAAAATATATATATATATATTAAAAGTAAAAAAAAAACCTTTTCCCATTTTCCCCCAAGCACAATGTAAAAAAAAAAAGTTAATATACCTGGCGTCTGTAAAACTCCGAGCTATTACAATATAACATTATTTAACCCACACGATGAATGCCGTAAAAAATGCCAGAATCGCAGTTTTTTTGGTAACTTCGTCCCCACAAAAAATGGAATAAGTGATAAAAGAGTCTCATTTACCTCAAAATTGTACCAATAGAAAGTGCAGCTTGCCCTGCAAGTCATAAGCCCCCTTAACCGCTCAATTGATGTAAAAAAAATATATGGCTCTCAGAATATGGTGACAAAACACAAATTTTATTTTTAAGTATCAGTTTTTATAAAACATAAATTTAGTATATCTGTAATCGCATTGACTCACATAATAAAATAAACATGTTGTACTTACCGCATGGTGAACGCCGTAAAAACAAAACCCCCAAAAAATGGAAGAATCGCTATTTTTTCTCATTCCACCCCACAAAGAAATTTTTTCCAGTTTCCCAAAACATTATATGGAAGAATAAATGGTTGTGTGAAAATCTATTACTCGTCCAGCAAAAAACAAGCCCTTATACGACCATATCGATGGAAAATAAAAAAGTTATGGCTTTTGGCATGTGGGGAGGAAACGAAAGTTAAAATCCGAAAAATGGCTGCAGTGGGAAGGGGTCAATTATATTGACATGCTGTATAACGACACTATATAACTACATAAACATACATACCTACACTTGTTATATTAATCTCACCCGTTATGAATAGACCTATATATGCACATTCAGTACCATAGGTGTTCGTAGCGCACTTAGCAGGTGCAATGAGAAGTGGAGATCAGTGCCTCATGCGCACAACGCTGCTGCAAATCTACTGGCGTTTTGCCACAACCCCCAAACACAAATGTTTATTGTACGAATAGTTGAATTAGGGAATACATACATACACTATATGATAACCGGTTTTCTATTTTTCTTTTGTATTTTCCACTATTTTAGACATAACTAGGCAGATTGAATACAAATAAGTCAGTGATATTAACACAGTATGGAACTTTACGTAAATTGTTACTAGATGTTTCTTGCAAGTTTTTTCTCTGTGTACAAAATTGTTTATAAAGAATTTAAAAGCTGAAATTTGACAGAACCCATTGCACTGAGATTACAATGTTTTTGGATTGTGATCTATTATTTACTATGTTAATTATAAAGAACATTGATGCCACCCTGTGGTCTCTGGTTGAAAGAAGGATATGATGTGGCACAGTATATTACAACCTTGTGATTTAAACATAATTGAAATGAATTCATCATTCTCTAGTACAGACACAACATTTTATTACATTTTTAGGCAATGTTTTCTTATGTTGGTAAATAATTATCAGACTTTTATGTTTCTCTGGTATTCAAAGAATCAGAAGATTCCTTGATCTTAACAGATCCCCAGAGAAAGCTCAATGTTTGATGGAATTATTGTTTTTCATCATTGAGATGTGACTCTAGTAAAGAATAAATATTCAAAACTATTTCATTTCATTACATTACAAAATTACTATTGAAAATGACAACCAAAAAGTGTTTTATAATGCAATTCAGTCCCTATTGCATGGAAGTTGTACTGTATTGTTCTATAAACTAGTACCATATATCATTAGCAGCAAAGTGTTCCTGAAAATGATTAGAAATTATTTTTAACTATGTCCATATTATACTTAAAACAAAGAGAACTCATAAGTTCCAATAATGTATTTCTTAAAAGCGTTCTCTTTTGGTAAATTCTTATTTGTCAGAAGGGTCTCCCAAAAATAAGATGATTACCGATTGACCTGCTACTCGGCCCCCTAGTGATCAGATGTAATCTCCAGGGGAAACCTAGCAGCAAGTGTTAAATTCCTCTGCAGTGCCACCACAGGGGAAATGAAGCATTACATGTCGCTCACTGAAATCATTGGGCCACTCGTGTAATGCTTGGACCTGCTGGGTGCTCCAGAGAGAAGGGGATGTTTTTTTTAGCCGGCGTCTAGTCTGGCTAAATGATGGAGGATTTGGCTTCTCTAAACGAGACTTTAATTAAGGTCAATAGGCAATACTTGGAAAGGGGGGGGGGGCAGAATGGGTATTTGATGGGAGGGGATGAGTTTTCCCAATTAAGGTTTTAATTTAATTGTGTGCCTTCAATCTGTATAGGGTACCTAGAATCTTAAAACTAGGACATTATGAAAGGAAAACATTAAAAGTAATGTGAATCTCTGTCAAATATATTGCAGTAAATGGAATTTTAATTTCTAATTGCTTTTGACATTCTTAGCATTTATTGTCATTTTATCTTTATAATAGCCTAGCAAAAACAATTAAATGAAAAGAGGCACAGCCATAAACCAATTATTTAAATGACAATAAGATTACTAAAGCAATAATTATTTTCAAGGAAGGTGATAAACATTATTTTACTAAATGACCCAATTTCACTACTGATTAATAAACAACATTTACTGGGTGTTGAATTTAAGTCAAGATGTCATTAACTGGACATCAAAATAATTATTTGCTCCCTGCCCTCACTTCACTGCTACTGGAAGTTCCAAAATGTGTTTGTGTATTATAGAAGGAATGGTGTGCATCACTGTTATGGTTCCCATAGACCATCTAAGAGATGTCTAGTTAATATAAGTGTCTAGTTAATATAGGTGTCTAGTTAATATAGGTGTCTAGTTAATATAGGCTTACCATTAGAGAGCTTATAATGGTGCATGAGCTCCTGGAGTGTTAAACAAATACATATGTAGGGCTGTGGACTAAAGTTTAACGCAGCCTGTAGTCTGTAAATAAGTTCTACTGTACAGACTGTGGTAAAACAGCCTGCAGTCAACTGACAAACAGGTTTTCTACGGCTGTCCTGCTATATTATTAGAATTCCACCACTATTGGAGGACTCAATTGAACCCCTTAATGACAGCCCATACGCCTTTTCATGGGCCCCAGGTGGCCAATCCAAAAGCCCCTATGACAATCCGCCACTGACTATACCAACACTGAATTAGAGGCAATGTTGGTGTTTTTTGACAGCTAAAGACCCTTTGTCCCACAAATATACTATGTCTATGGTAAAATGTCATATGAAATGTTTAGAGATATAGTAAACTATAAATTAACTGTCATCTGCTTAACCCAAAAAAAAGTGAAAACCCGCCATTAAAAAAGAATAAAATAGGAAATATATCTGGCCCAGAAGGCATGCACCAAATCTATGTAGCAAGTAAGCAGCCTAATTAGGCTATCCTTTGCCTTAATAAAGATGAAGTTGCCTGACCTAGCTCTGTAGCTGAAGACCCAAGTGGCTTGTTGGTGCATGCCCCACCAGTACTCCCCCTCCCTATTTCCCGGAGGTTATTACACATAGACTATTGGGTTTATTTTTTTTAAAAACACCAAGTCATTAACAAATTCTGTATTTAAACTGATTTTAAAGAATGATCCAGTGAAGAGTCATTACATTTACTTATATATTATGGTGCCACCTGTTGGTCAAAGTGTATAGCAATGTGCATGTCCAACTCATGAGCATGTTAAGTTGTTCTTCACACAGCCAGTTCTCTGTGCAGTGATCCTCTGTTCACTGCAGAGCAGCCAATAGAAATAGCTCTCTGCTTGTCAGGGAAGGAGCAGAGCATCTGCAGTAGCATGGTAATATAGCTGAGGAGACTCCTTCTTCTCAGCTTGTTAGTATTGTAATGCTGAATTGTAAATTAAGAAGAGATTATATTGTCAGTTGCCAGAGGAGACTGATTCAGCTCAGAGCCCCTCCCCCGAGCAGCACGAATTAGCAGCAGCAGCACCAAGGAGGACTCAGGGAAAAGAAATTGATGAAAGAGGTATTTTTCTTAATGCTAGAAACACTTAAAATTACTTCAAAACAACTATTAACAGCATTTCAGGACTTTTAGTATAAAATGATTCATGGGATAACCCCTTCAAATGTAATATTTAAGGACTCATTGATGACGGGTTATGTTGCACAGGACTTAAATAAAGCCAATGGTATCAAGTGGTACAAACATTTTTAAACTCAATCCTCAAAATTATAGGTCCATACCTTTTTATGCAGCTTATTTTTTTATTAAAGCATTTGTCACTGTCTCACATACATTATTGGTACATAAAGTGAGAAAGTTAGGACTTTAGGATGAAGTATGTAAGTGCAAATTACTGAATGAAGGATAGAAAACAGAGAGGGATTATTAATAGTAAATGTTCAGATTTGGGCACAGTTTCTAGCGGGGTACCACCGGGGTCAATATTGTACCCTTTCGTTGTCTGTTTTTTTCTTATTAAAAATACTTTTGAAAGTACTTTATTACAGCATTCTTAGTTAATAAGGGTGATTCGTTTATTCAGGAGCCCCATCAAATAGCTGGAACAGAGAGTGGCTACCAAGACTATCTCCTAATCTAGAAGATCTGGACAGTCCATGAACTAATTAGTTTCTCCTGTAGTGGCGCTGTAGGGGATTGAACTCTTGCTGCATGATTCCTTTTGCAATTCCTCCAAAAGAGTACTCGAAAATCACCTATTATTGATCCCTACTGAATAGCAAATCAAATACTCCTATCACAAAAAAAATAAAATGGAACGACCAACCCATGATGCAAGGATCCTCACAAGTAAATACTAAAAACCTCCTGTCATGTCTGTGGCTGCGGGCCGTCAGGTTCACTCTCCTCCTGACAGCCACAGCCATGGGTCTGCGAGCGCTGTCCCCAGTCTCCTCCTCAGGAGATGCCAGCGCTCACTTCCACTCCCCTCGGGCGGGTCCCGTAGGGTGCGCGCGCACGCTCGTGCCCGCTCTTAAAGGGGCAGTGCATGCACCGGACTTTAATGTGTAATCAGCCCATGACTGCCCTGGACTATAAGAGGGGCCCAGCCCCTTGCTTCGATGCCTGAGCGTTGTTTGTTGTATCCTAGTTTGTCTAAGCAAATGGTCTCCTAGTGTTTTCCAGTACCCAGTGTTCCTTGCTCCTGTATCCTGTATCCCGAGCTATCCTGGTCAAGTGCCGTGCTGTTCTGTATTCCACACCTGTCCTGCTTCTCCACGCCTGACGTCTACCCGGTCCCTAGTCCCAGCCGAGCCTGCCTTGCTACTGTCCGAGCTGCCACAGGTACCCTATACGAACTATAGACTGTGATGACCTGCGCCCTGTTGGCCAGCTGCCATACCGCCATGGCGGTACGGCCCAGTGGGTCCACGAACCCTACGTGACACCTCCTATATAAAAAAACATGTTTCGCCACCTGCTTCGTCCGGGGGTCTTCACGTGTTGGGGATCAGGGCCCCCCTCTTTTGCTCTGTATTCTGTCCTCCTTTTTGTGCCTGTCTAGTTTAATTATTTTCCCTGACTCGACACTTGTCTAGGGCTGCAGCATTTATTGTTCAGGCACTTGCACTTTGCTGTATTTACCCATGTATTTCTTTCTATAGGAGGTTTTCAGCATCAAGGGTTTGTCATTCCATTTTATATTCTGTATTTTATTTTGTATCTCATAAAGATGTTGTATTTTGCATTGTACTGGTTATCCTGCCTGTATTTTGTGATAGAAGTATATGATATCTCTACAGACTGAAGTTGATTGCGGGAGCTCACTTTTTTTTGGGGCGATCCTTTTAACAAAAGGGCTTGCCAAAAGTAGAGAATTCCTTTAATAAATTTCTATATTTGCATATGATACTCAGCTTTATAGAGTAATTAACGAAAAAGAGAATGGTATTGAATTGCAGAGGGATTCAAGGAATTAAAAGATGTTTGATATAGGTTAATATGCCCTTTAGGCAAGAATAGAAATTCCACAATTATAAATTAATTAGTATAACTCTTGATAAACCTGGCATTTGTGTAGCAATTAATGCCAGGAAGCTGATGCAAAGACAAATAAAATCATGACATGCACCAAAAGGGGCATATAAGATGCATATGATGAGAACATAGTTTTACCTTTTATATTGATCACGTTATGTACTCCCGATGGATAGGAAAGACATAGCAGAAATGGAGCTGATTCAGAGGCGGTAGACAAAAGTAATTAAGTGAATTGATGGACTGC
Source organism: Rhinoderma darwinii (assembly GCF_050947455.1). Taxonomy (NCBI): domain Eukaryota; kingdom Metazoa; phylum Chordata; class Amphibia; order Anura; family Rhinodermatidae; genus Rhinoderma; species Rhinoderma darwinii. The sequence goes on from NC_134690.1 coordinate 377,605,498, forward strand.
AGTATACAAAAAAATTGATTTGGAAAAAAGATGGCTAACAGGTTACCTAATTACAACAAAGACATCTTCACCATTTACATCGGCATTGACCAGTGATACTATGAAACTCTGTTCCACATGATGTTGTGATGGTTGATTCAGTTTGAATTGATACCTAGATATGGAGGTGAATTTGTCTTTTGGTACAGCCCATTGTGATGCCAGGATGTGTTATCTAAGGTTTTTTACAGGACTGCCTATAAACTAACAGCATTATCTTAAAATTACAGTTGTAGACAATGCAGTTTATAAGAGGTTATTGATCAATTCAGCTCTGCTACATCTGTAGACCTGTCTATTCCATCACAAACATCCAATTCCTTCTTTTATACTTTGCTCTTGTTGAGTTATTGTAATGTTGGACTGTTTATCAAGTACATTTTATCTGATTTATGTCTAGTTTTGTATTCTGGCATTGTACAAGTTTTCATCTTTCATAAAGTTCAGTCGTACAGTTTTTGCTGATGACTATAAACAATCCCATGAATTATAGCATGCATGCAAAATGCAACATTGATGGATTATGAACTTGCCATTCTTTGACAAGTTCTAAACCATTTTAAACTAAGTGATTAAAATCATTAGAGTAAACTCTTCACCATCCATTACCTTTAATATCATAAAATGACAATCTAGTTAAAGCTACTGATAGTGTCAGCTGAATGATTTGTTATATTTCACATGCAAGGCCTATAAATCATCCTGGGGAATCAATGAATAGCAGCAATGCAACCATATGTTTTCATTTCTTGTGACATTCAATCACATTGTGTTTACAATGGTTTATTAATAAATACTTACAGTACATTACGTAAAAGCAAATAATTCGTACTATGGCCTTTCCAGTTTGTTAAGCAGAATTCTATATTTCCCTAATATCTCTGTTGCATTTAAAAAAAAAAAAAACAACACACTAGAAAATACATCAAAAAGACAAACCCAGCAATTCTTCCATCACAACACAATGAAAACAGAAACATATAGAGAAATATTTTCTATATGTTCCAGATCAGCCATTTACCCCTCCTCCTCATCTTCCTCCTCCTCCTCCCTTACATTCCTGTGTCTGTGGCTGTAAGATAACTGGCTACAGAGGGAGTCTTCCCCCACTCCTCTGCCTGCAATAAGACACAAATATGGTTAAGCCCCCCCCCCTCTTGGCTAAGCTCCACCCCAGCTGCTAACCAGCCAAAAATGGAAAAGAGCATTAGGAATTTAAGCCTTGTGTTCTCTGAAAGATAGTGATTAAGTGAAAGGTAGTGAGGTGTATTGCCTGACCAGGCACTAAGTTTCACAGATATCCGCAACGTTTCAGGCCGACGTTGGGTCACATGATCCCAAATCTGACCACCCAAATCCTACAGCATCTGCTATAGGCACCAGAGGACAATCTGTCAATGCAAGTCTATAAGACTCATATAGAGACTCTCATAAACTTGCATTGAGAGACTGACTTCCGGACCCTACAGCCAATGCTTTAGGATTTAGGAGTCAGAGTAGGGAGCTGGTGGCCCAACGGCGGTCTGGAATGGAGGGGCTAACCATAACATAAAGTGCCCGGTAAGCCAATACACCTCACTACTTTTCACTTAATCACATTTTCAAACGGGAAAGGAGGGAGGGGGTTCGCCTGAGCACTTATTTGAAGTAAAGATTGTGTAATGTGAACAAAAGTTATACAATAACATCAAATCGAATGTCATCATTTGAATATAACTACCAGAGGATCATCTCACTTTTAGGAATATAAAAAGATTACCCATAATGCTATGTTTAGTATACACACTTATAAATACTGTATATTACAAGAGGAAAGCTCTTTAGAGGGCATTGGTATGTGTGTCAGAATCATTTATCAGGAAAATATATATATCTAAAGTTAAACTTTTCCAAAAGACTACCTCTCTGAGAAGTCCTACACCAGGTTTTTCTGTTATGGATTTTCAATTCCCTTTTATCAAGTTGATATTGTCACTCTTTGTGAGAGTACTACCCCTCCTCTATTAGATAATTTTTCCATTGCAACTTGTGAGGCGCTCCTTCACTGTATACTGATCTTCCTACTGTTCCAACCTTCAAAATTCAGATTTCAATGCACAAGTATCACAACACTAGTCCAAATAGTGATGTACAATGAAAGCTCTTTGAAATTACTGAAAATTAACAATGGTCTTCTAGAGTTCCTCATAAAGAAGGCCAATATACATAGGATATAAGGGAATTTATTATCCATCACAGAAAAATTCGGTCTAGATTATGGTACACTAAGGGCCCATCTACAAGGGCCAATGATCGGGCTAACAAGCGATCGTACGAGCACTTGTTCACGATCATTGCCCTGTGTAAAAATGGCAATGATCATTTGATCAACAACCCAAAGCTCTTTTATGCTGCCATGAAAATCTTCGTTGTCGGCAGCACATCTCCTTGTGTAAACAGGGTATGTGCTGCCAACATGTAAACTGCATGGGCACCGAACAATCGTATATCGATTGTTTGTCCCCATATAGTTTACATTGGCCCATGTAAAGGACCGTTAAACGAGTGCCAATCAACCTGTAATTATCGTTAATCGGCGCACATTATTGGCACAAATCTGCACGTGTAAAACAAGCTTTAAACTTCTCAAAGAGGTGTTTTTTTGGGAGGATTTACTGTACTATCTACAGTAGATCCATAATAGATACTGTAATTGAGATTAATGTTGGAAGAATAGCAGATGTAGTGTATCCTAGACTCAATTCTGTTATGTTTCCTTAACTAAAAATGGGAATGGATCCCATGTAAAGGAACAGGGCATTACATTTTTGAACTCTTCTCTTAGAAACCAGTTCCAAATTTGGTTAAGAAAAACAAGAGCGAGAATGGATTTCTTCAAATACCATTAAGAACCTTATTACCCTATTTCTCCCATGTTGTTTTAGGTTCCAAGGACATATATTTATTTATGGTACTGAGAAAGTTTCAGTTCAGCAAGAAATGTGACTCGATCATTAGACTTGGATGGTTTTGAGTTGGAGAGGGGCAGTAACTGATGTCACTTTGTCGTTTTAAGTGTTTCCGCCTATACGTTGCTCTCAGCCCAGTAAAAACAGGATTTCCTCATTAAGGTTCATTTACATGAGTGTGTTTTAAGTCTGTATTCCCAAAGGATAGGTTTTCCGTCTTTTCTCAGCTTGGATCTGGTCCCAGTGTTGGCATTACAAAAATGGAACACAGTCTTCAAACATTTTCATGTAAACAAGAAATATCGTTTTTGAGATTTATGATAGAACTAATAACAAACAATTCCTTCTGCTTTAAGAAATCTTTGCAGTCTTTTTGTAACAAGTATTTTAGCTCCTTGAATTCCTTCATACCATAACCATATTGCTCATGTGGTCTTTCAAGCCAGGGAAAGTTATTGTGATGACTTTGTATTGCAAATAAAATGTAATGTGTATTGGCAAAGCAAGGATGGTAATGGTTGGATCTTGACCTGTTCAGTTTTTTGTTTCTCTGGAGATAAGTGGCATTAGATCAGACTCTCAGCCACTTATCTCCCACTTTTCTATTAAAATAACACACACGAGCCAATTGTTTTTGTTAGTCAAGGAACATAGCTGTTGGCTAAACAATGGTTAATCTGACAACTATCTTATGTGTATTAGCATTAGCAGTCATATGGGTGAATATTTTGCTTTTATTGTGTATAAGCAATCATGACTTTCAATTTGCAAGAATTATACCATCCTGTCAAATTATCCCATCCCCCATTTTACTCTAATCGATAACATAAAGCCGTAAAAATATGTTAAAAATCTCACAAGTAATAGTTCCAGCGATTACAGTGGCGGATACTGACACCAGAGGTGCCTGGGCCCCTCTTTCTTCAATGCCAACAAAGCTACAAAAATACAAATATACAAAACACAAATATATATATATATATATATATATATATATATATATATATATATATAAATATATATATATATATATATATATATATCAGCATTGTGAGAAACTAGACATGGACCGCACAATCCACAGTATATACGTTGATCTGAGCCGCTAGGCATAATTTAGAAACATGAACATGAGGTTCTTTGTAAACATTTTGATCAAACTGTATAAGCCCACTTGCCACTTCACGGCGACCTCTTTAAAGTGGGTCCCTACTCTAGCAGTTGCAGCACCGCATGGCGGCTACCGCCACCGCAGCACCGCTCCTGCAGAGGGAGCAACCCAGGGGCCCAAAAGCACCCATGCCTTCAGACCGTGCCAAGCCTCCGTGAAGTGGCAAGTGGGCTTGCATACAATTTGATCAAAATGTTACAAAGAACCTCTCGTTCATATTTAAATATTTTGCCTAGCCGCAATTGATCATAGTATACAGTGGATGTGCGGTCCATGTCTATTCTCTCCCCTTTGATATGATACAGAGTCTATCCCCTCTGTTGTTTTGTTTTACTTGGTGCCAGCACTCCACACTTTTGGCCCAGCTGATTTTAATTTAGGAATGACCTCATAAGTGTTCCTGCTCCTGCTTGTACTCTCAGTCGGCCACTGGGGGCGCATGGCAAGGTGAGCTCATTCCATCTGTTCACATGTTGTGGTGCTGTGTGGTGGTGTCTGTTGCTGTAGTGCTGCACTTGTGGGGGGACGTGGCCCAGAGCCAAGGAGGCTTGGCACGGTCTGAAGGAATGGGTGCTTTTGGGCCCCTGGGTTGCTCCCTCTGCAGGAGCGGTGCTGCGGTGGCGGTAGCCGCCATGCGGTGCTGCAACCGCTAGAGTAGGGACCCACTTTTAGAGGTCGCCGTGAAGTGGCAAGTGGGCTTGCATACAATTTGATCAAAATGTTACAAAGAACCTCTCGTTCATATTTAAATATTTTGCCTAGCCGCAATTGATCATAGTATACAGTGGATGTGCGGTCCATGTCTATTCTCTCCCCTTTGATATAGATATATATATATATATATATATATATATATATATATATATATATATATATATAGCAATAGAAAGCAGCAGCACTCACGAGAAACAAATGTGTAGGTGCCAAGCAAGTCGTCCAGATCCAAGGACAAAGCAGCATATAAAAGTAGAAATCTTGCAGCACTCCAAAATGTGAAAAATAAGTGGTTTATTCAGCCAACAAACAGCGACGTTTCTGTCCTACAATAGGACCTTTATCAAGCAGTGTGCACGAGACCGAAGGTGTTCAAACACCTGACGAGTAGAGATGAGCGAACTTATCAAAAGTTCGGTTCGGCTAGTTCGCCGAATTTCACAAAAAAGTTCGGTTCGGACCGAACTAGTTCTGACCGAACCTGTCACTTACGTGCGCCGAGCATGCTACTGTCCAGGGTGCTGATAGAGTTAATGGGCTGCACTAACTCTTTCAGCAACCTTCACAGTACATGCTCGGCGCGCGGAAAATACCATTTAAATGTAATAAAAAAATTAAAATTATACGTTCGTACTTACTTTCCTCCTGTCCGGCCTCCAGCGATGACGTTTCATCCCTTTCGCCGCTGCAGCCAATCACAGGCTGTAGTGGCGGTCACGCACGTCAGGATGACGCTTCATCCCACGTGACCGCCTCTGCAGCCAATCACAGGCTGCAGCGGCGACATGAATGAAACGTCATCGCTGGAGGCCGGACAGGAGGAAAGTAAGTATGAACGTATTATTATTATTTTTTGGCATGTATGTATGTTGGCATGTATGTATGTATGTATATCTGTGCATGTATGTTTGCATGTATGTTGGCATGTATGTATATATGTGCATGTTTGTATGTATATTTGCATGTATATATTTGCATGTATGTATGTTTGCATGTATGTATTTTTGCATGTATGTTGTCATGTATGTATGTATGTTGTCATGTATGTATATATGTGCATGTGTGTATGTATATTTGTATGTATGTATGTATGTATGTTTGCATGTATGTTTGCATGAATGTATGTATATTTGCATGTGTGTATATATATATATATGTATGTATGTTGTCATGTATGTATGTATGTTGTCATGTATGTATATATGTGCATGTATGTTGGCATGTATGTATATATGTGCATGTGTGTATGTATGTATATTTGCATGTATGTATGTTGTCATGTATGTATATATGTGCATGTATGTTTGCATGTATGTTGGCATGTATGTATACATGTGCATGTTTGTATGTATATTTGCATGTATATATGTTTGCATGTGTGTATGTATGTTTGCATGTATGTATGTTTGCATGTATGTATGTTGTCATGTATGTTTGTATGTATGTTGTCATGTATGTATGTATATATGTGCATGTATGTATGTTTGCATGTTTTTATTTTTGCATGTATGTTTGCATGTATGTTTATATATGTGCATGTATGTAATTATGTTTGCATGTATTTATGTTTGCATGTATATTTGTGCATGCTTGTATATATGTATGTATGTATCTTTGCATGTTTGTTTGTTTGTATGTATGTATGTTTTCATGTGTGTGTGTGTGTGTGTGTATGCATGTATGTATGATAGTTTGCATGTATATATGTGTGTATGTTTGCATGTATGTATATTTGCATGTATATATGTGCATGCTTGTATATATGTATGTATGTTTGTATATATGTATGTATATTTGTATATATGTATGTATGGCCATGTATGATACTGTCTGCTGGCGCCCTGTATCTAAGTCAACTTCGCGGCAGGCTTCTATACATGGTATAACAGTCAGTATCACACATTAAACTGAATCTAAGCCTACGACATGTTTTATTTCATTTTATTTTTTTTTACAGGTTTGGTGTTTGGACTACGTCGGTTTCGAGGACTACTTCGATGACGGTTTTTTTTCTACAATAAAATGGTTAATGAGGGTTGTGTTGGGGGTGCTTTATTTCAATAAAATATTTTATCTATATCTTTGTCTTTTTCTTTTCAAATTTTATTATTACCACTTTAGTAATGGCCGCTGTCTGAGTGACAACATCCATTACTAATGCGAGGCTTAGGGTATGTTCACACGGCGGGGGTCCGTAACGGCTGAAATACGGGGATGTTTCAGCCTGAAAACATCCCCGTAAATTCAGCCGTACCGGCATGTGCAGGCGCTTGAACGCCGCGTCAATTACGGCCGTAATTAGCGCTGCTATTCATTGGAGTCAATGAATAGCGGCTCCAAATACGGCCAAAGAAGTGACAGGTCACTTCTTCTACGCGGGCGTCTATTTACGCGCCGTCATTTGACAGCGACGCGTAAATATACGCCTCGTGTGAACAGACCAACGTCTGCCCATTGCTTTCAATGGGCAGATGTTTGTCAGCGCTATTGAGGCGCTATTTTCAGACGTAATTCGGGGCAAAAACGCCCGAATTACGTCCGTAAATAGGCCGTGTGAACATACCCTTAGTGTTAGCCGGTGCAGAGGCTAACACTAACCACCATTATTACCCCGGTACCCAAAACCACCAGGGGTGCCGGGAAGAGCCAGGTACGATCCAGTACCCGACCATCTGTTGTGATGGTCGGGCCCTGGGGCGGCCGCAGGCTGGTATTATGAGGCTGGGAAGGGCCAAAAACAGTGGACCTTCCCACCCTTGTAATGCTAGGCTGCTGCTGCTGTGTTGTATCTGGCTGGTTATAAAAGTGGGGGGGACCCCACGTCATTTTTTTAAATTATTTATTTATTTACATTTTTTTTTTAAAAAGACATGGGGTTCCACCCAATTTATCATAACCAGCCACATACAACACAGTGTTATTAGCCTGGGAATGGACAAAACCAGTGGCCCTTCCCACCCATGTAATGCCAGACTGCTGCGGCCTTGTATATGGCTGGTTATTAAAAATGTGGGGGACCCGTCTATTGCTAAATTTGTTAAATTCCAAAAAAAAAACGACGTGGGGGTCCCCCCCATTTTTATAACCAGCCCGATACAACACAGCAGCAGCAGCCTAGCATTACAAGGGTGGGAAGGTCCACTGATTTTGGCCCTTCCCAGCCTCATAATACCAGCCTACGGCCGCCCCAGTACCCGACCATCACAACAGATGGTCGGGTACTGGATCGTACCAAGCTCTTCCCGGCACCCCTGGTGGTGGTGGGTACCGGGGTAATAATGGGTGGTTAGTGCTAGCCTCTGCACCGGCTAACACTAAGTACCGCCTTAATAATGGACGCTGTCAATCAGCCAACTACCATTATCTAGGCACTAATAAAGTTTGAAAAAAAAAACACAAAGACAATTCTTTTTTATTGAAATAAGAAATCCCCAACAAAACCCTCGTTAACCATTTTATTAAAATTTGAAAAAACGCAGATCTACGCAGTAGTCCAACGAATCGAAGATGTAGTCCAATCGGTACATCAAAATCTGCAACAACATAAAAAAAAAGTTATCAATGTGAACAATACCAATACTTCTACTCACCTACACACATATATACACGCACACACAAACAAACAACCATACACAGACACACACATATATACACAAACACAACAAGATATACACACACACATAAACAGACAAACACACACATATACACGAACTCACACATATACAAACAAAAACACACATATCCAAACACACACACACACAGTTATACACACATACACGAACACATATACACAAACACATATACAAACAAAAACACACATACCCAAACACACATATACACAAACACATATACACAAACACACCCATATATACACACAAACACACACCCATATACACACATATACACATATACAAAAACACACACAAACATCTACACACAAACATATACACAAATACACCCATATATACACAAACATATACACAAAACACATATACACAAACACACCCATATATACACACACACATATAAAAACAAAAACAGACAAAGTCACATACCCAAACACACATATATACACAAACACACATACACAAACACGGTTTCTTTTAAATGCTGCTGGGGAACCCGCTCGATCCACTATATACGGCTGCGCTACAGTGCAGCATTTAAAAGAAACAGGATCCTGACCTGTCCATAGAGTTTAAGGCAGCACAGAGTATTTCAGGAGATGAGCGTGCAGATTCAGTGCTGCTGCGAACTCTGCTCTTACCATTACGTAGCTCTCAGTCTGTTACCTCTCCTCCACTCCTGTCCTCCAGAACACCTTCACATGATTGGCAAGTCACCACGTAATGGTAAGAGCAGAGTTCACAGCAGCACAGAGTATTTCAGGAGATGAGCGTGCGGATCTTGTGCGGGGTGGTGACTTGCCAATCACGTGAAGGTGTTATTGAGGACAGGAGTGGAGGAGAGGTAACAGACTGAGCTACGTAATGGTAAGAGCAGAGTTCACAGCAGCACTGAATCTGCACGCTCCTCTCCTGAAATACTCTGTGCTGCTGTGAACTCTGTTCTTACCATTACGTAGCTCAGTCTGTTACATCTCCTCCACTCCTGTCCTCTATAACACGTTCACATGATTGGCAAGTCACCACCACGCACAAGATCCGCACGCTCATCTCCTGAAATACTCTGTGCTGCCTTAAACTCTGTGGACAGGTCAGGATCCTGTTTCTTTTAAATGCTGCACTGTAGCGTAGCCTTATATAGTGGATCGAGCGGGTTCCCTAGCAGCATTTAAAAGAAACAGGATCCTGACCTGTCCACAGAGTTTAAGGCAGCACAGATTATTTCAGGAGATGAGCACGGGCAGCCGTTCGTTTTTCCGAGCCGTGCTCCCATCATGCACACGACCGTAAAAACACCCGTTATTGCGGGTCGTAATTACGACCCGCAATAACGGGCTCATAGACTTCTGTTACCCACGGGTACCTTTCCGTATTCTCACGGGAAGGTGCCCGTGCCGTTAAAAAAATAGAACATGTTCTATTTTTCTATTTTACGGGCCGTGCTGCTATAATTATAATGACAGCACGGTTCGCAAAAGCGGCCAGCTGCCCGTGGCCGGCCGGCCGTGCTCGTACTTACGAGTCGTAATTACGAGCACGGCCCGTAAAATAAAAAAATAGAACATGTTCTATCTTTTTAACGGCACGGGCACCTTCCCGTGAGAAAACGGGAAGGTACCCGTGGCTAACAGAAGTCTATGGGCCCGCTATTTCGGGTCGTAATTACGACCCGTGATAACGGGTGTTTTTATGGTCGTGTGCATGAGGCCCCGTAATGATGGGTGGCTACATGTGTGCACCCGTCATTACGGCAGCGTTGCTAGGCGACGTCAGTAAGGGTATGTGCACACACCCTAATTACGTCCGTAATTGACGGACGTATTTCGGCCGCAAGTACCGGACCGAACACCCTGCAGGGAGCCGGGCTCCTAGCATCATATTTATGTACGATGCTAGGAGTCCCTGCCTCTCCGTGGAACTACTGTCCCGTACTGAAAACATGATTACAGTACGGGACAGTTGTCCTGCAGAGAGGCAGGGACTCCTAGCATCGTACATAAGTATGATGCTAGGAGCCCGGCTCCCTGCACTGTGATCGGTCCGGTACTTGCGGCCGAAATACGTCCGTCATTTACGGACGTAATTAGTGTGTGTGCACATACACTAAATAGTCACTGTTCAGGGTGCTGAAAGAGTTAACTGATCGGCAGTAACTGTTTCAGTACCCTGGACAGTGACTACCGATCACAGTACCTGTAAAAAAAAAGACGTTCATACTTACCGAGAACTTTCTGCTTCCTCCAGTCCGGTCTCCTGGCCGTTGCCTTGGTGACGCGTCCCTCTCGACATCCGGCCCGACATTCCTTGATGACGATGCAGCCTTGTGAGCGCTGCAGCCAATCACAGGCTGCCGCGGCCTCTGCAGCCAATCACAGGCTGCAGAGGCCTCTGCAGCCAATCACAGGCTGCCGCGTCAGAAAAGGTCGGACTGGAGGAAGAAGAGGGACTCGTCAACAAGACAACGACCGGGTACGTATGAAATGCTTTTTATTTTATTTTTAATCAGCAGCCTCTTTTCTCTATCAGTGATTGATAGAGATAAGTGGCTCCCGATTTGTATAATGTTTTTGACCGGGTTCGGTCAAAACGGGTTCGGCCGAACCCGGTGAAGTTCGGATTCGCTGCGAACCGAACTTTACCGGAAGTTCGGACCGAAACCGGGTTCGGTTGTCCCGGTTCGCTCATCTCTACTGACGAGCAACAAAGTCAATTTGTGCTGACGATCCTGCACAACCTAATCAGGTGAGTCTATCCATATTCACCTCTGGTTTCAACATCTTTACCATCCATACGATATCACCTTAGAGGAGCGCCGTCTCTCTCTTTTTGTTTTTTAAGAAGCATCACTGACTGTGGAAACTTCAGACTGGACTGCAAAACACTTGGATTGATGCCTCTCCACTCTTCCTCCAGACTCTGGGACCTTGATTTCTAAATAAAATGCAAAATTTACTTTCATCAGAAAACAGGACTTTGGACCAGTGAGCAACAGACCAGTCCTTGTAAAGGCTTAGGAAACTTTTGCAGGTGTTTTGTGTGGATTAGATTATTAGAGTGTCACACCATGAGGCTACAATCTTCAACTTTTACCCAATATTCTAAATTTCTGAGAGACTAAGGCCTCATGCACACGACTGTAAAAACTCCCGTTATTACGGGTCGTAATTACGACCCGTAATAACGGGCTCATAGACTTCTATTGGCCACGGGTACCTTCCCGTTTTCTTACGGGAAGGTGCCCGTGCCGTTGAAAAAGATAGAACATGTCCTATTTCAGGCCGTAATAACGGCACGGACAGTCCATAGAAGTCTATGGAGCTCCCGTAATGACGGGTGGCTATATGTGTGCACCCGTCATTACGGCAGCGTTGCTAAGCGACGTCAGTAAATAGTCACTGTCCAGGGAGCTGAAAGAGTTAACTGATCGGCAGTAACTCTTTCAGCACCCTGGACAGTGACTACCGATCAGAATAAAGAGCAACCTGTAAAAAATAAAAGACGTTCATACTTACCGAGAACTTCCTGCTTCCTCCAGTCCGGTCTCCTGGCCGTTGCCTTGGTGACGCGTCCCTCTCGACATCCGGCCCGACGTCCTGGCCGTCCCTGGATGACGTTTCAGCCCATGTGACCGCTGCAGCCAATCACAGGTTAATCACAGGCTGCAGCGGTCACATGGACTGCCGCGTCATCCAGGGATGTCGGGCTGGATGTGAAGAGAGGGACGCGTCACCAAGACAACGGCCGGGTAAGTATGAAGTAGTGCAGTGCTATTTTTCCGCCAAAAACGTGCCCGTAAATACGGGTGGAATACGGGTGACACCGGACCCGTATTTACGCCAGTATTTACGGGTGGGAAAAAATACGGTCGTGTGCATGAGGCCTAAATTTGGGGTTTTCATTAACTGTTAGCCATAATCTTCAACATTAAGCCCCTTCCCCCTGCCTGCATTATGGGCCCTAATGACCAAGCAATTTTTCTAGGTTTTCTATCGTCACATTCTAAGTGCTATAACTTTTTTATTTTCACGTGGACATGGCCGTATGAGGACTTGTTTTTTGCGGGATGAGTTGTATCTTTCAATGGCACTGTTTTGAGGTATATAGGATTTTTTTAATTAACTTTTATTACCTTTTTTTTGGGGGGGATATAAAAAACCACCCAGCAATTTAGCCATTGTTCTATGGATTTTACATTTACGCCATTTACCATGCGGCGTAAATAACATGCTACCTTTATTCTATGGGTCGGTACGATTACGGTGATACCAAATATGTAGAGTTTTTTTTATGTTTTACTACTTTTTACTTTTGGACTAAAATTATTTTATTTTGTATCGCCCCTTTCGAGGAGCCATAACTTTTTTTATTTTTCTGTCAATGTCACCATATGAGGGCTTGTTTTTTGTGGGCCTTCATTGCTACCATTTTGTGGTGCATGGGACTTATTGATTAACCTTTTATTTGGGGGGGAATGGGAAAAAATTTGCAATTGTGTTTTTTTTTTTGTTTGTTTTTAAGGCTTTCACCTTGCGGTTTAAATAATATGTTAACTTGCGGGGATACCATATATTTACTAAATAAAACCATTTATTATGGGAAAAAATGTTTTTGTTTTGTTTTTTAATGTGTACCTTTTTATAAATTTTTATTTCACATTAATTGTTTTTTTCAGTCTCACTAGGAGACTTCACTATGCGATCTTTAGATCGCAAATATAATCCTTTGGTATACTTCCTATACCAGAGCATTACTGCCTGTCAGTGTAAAACTGACAGGCATCTATTAGGCCATGCCTGTGGCACGTCCTAATATGTTTATAGCTAGAGCAGACCTGCTTTTATTTATGACATTTTTTTCATTTTTAAACATAAATGCCAAAGCAGTTAACAGATGCAGTGTAAGGGTTCGTTCACATCTGCGCAGGGCTCCGTTCTGATGTTCCGTTTAGCTTTCCATTAGAACAGAGCAGTGACTGAAACAAGCTGAAATCATAGGTTTCCGTTAGAATCCCCAGTGGCTTCAATGGTGACGGATCCGGTGCAAATTGTTTCCGTTTGTCTCAGTTGTGCAAGGGTTCCATCGTTGTGACGGAATCAATACCGTAGTCGAATGCCAAAACGGAGCCCTGACGCAGATGTGAATGAGGCCTAAACTTCATTTTATGCATGGAGCATGCAGCTCTGCATCCTCTTCACTGCAGAATCTCTGGGGGGAAGAAAAATCTTGTATGGGATATTATGAAAGAAATAATTTTTGATATATTATAGTAGGACACACATGTATATGTATAATGTGTTCCTATAGGAATGCTATAAGCTTTAACATCAATATGTTACAAAATCTGCTGTATTTGGTGAAATCTATAGATAATATAATGTCTATGAAGCCTGGCAGAACATCTACTGATCTACTGAGCTCGACAAAGATCTGACAGGTTGGATTTTTACCTGTACAATCTTCTTGTTTGGCTTTAGATGTGTCTCAGATATTTATCTGATATAGCATGCAAGTTTAGTGAAGCAGAACATGAATATTAGTGAGGGTAATCACATCTAGTAGTGTTCTTCTAAACACCCTTCTTGACCCCTTTTGAAATATACAGTAACTGTTTATACCCTATCATGAAAATCTGTAACTTGCACTGCAGGACGGAGTCAGAGATCCCTTTTTGGGCCAGTATTTTTGAGCCAGTATTTATGATGCTTATACAGCGCCAACATATTCCGCAGCGCTGTACAGAAGTTGTCATTACTCACTGTGCCCAGTGTGGCTCACAATAGTCCCATTCAATATGTTTTTTTTTGTAGTGTGGGAGGAAACCCATGCAAACATGAGGAAAATATACAACTTCCATGCAAATGTTACTCCTGTAAGGAGACAGTGCTAACAAGTGAGCCACCGTGCTGCCCAAAGTTCTATTGGGGCTGTAATATGTATCAGTACTACATGAATCTGTAATACAGTCATGTGCAGAATGCCTCAAAAACATCTATTATCAGTGACCAAATCTTTACCAGTGTCATGATCCCTTTACACGGCGGATATGGGCCGTAAAAACGAGCACCGATCGATGAAGAGCTATGATCGGTTATATATGGGGAAGAGTGATCGTTACTACAATCGTTCATCCCCATATGTTCCATTATGTCGGCAGCACATCTCCCTGTTTACACGGGGAGATGTGCTGCCAACTAGCGACCATTATATTGGCCTCATAAGCATGCAAATCACCCAAAAAACGCATGAATTCTCATTCATCAGCTGATCGTTGCCCAGGACAATGATCAGGACCAGTGCTTACATGAGCACTCATTTGCCCGTGTAAAAGGGCCTTAAGACCAGCCAAAACCTTGAGCCGAATGTACATCTGATAGCACTGCATGATGAAATACAACTGGAGGATGTAGTGATCACATAACGGAGGCGGTAACAAGCTCCTCCCATCAATATAGCTGACAATATGGGATAATAGTTCATGAACAGAAGGAGTTTTTTAACCAACTAATGTTGACGTTTTATTGTATACCATTGTGTACAGAGCTCTGGAAGTATAGTTTAAAATATGAGTTTTATTACTGTGTTTTATATGTATTTGATAGTATTGGTATTTTTAAACTTTGTATGGCATATTGTACATAAAATGAAAGATATAAGAAGTAAAAACCTATTTTATGAATTTTCCTATAAAATGATGAATGAGTCGAAATACAATGATGTCACATTCACTCCATATGCCATCAGCGATTATCCTTCTTTTAGTCAGCTCAGCATATAGCATGTCTTCTAATTCTCTCTAGCTTTACTTCAATTATTAACTTCAATTTCAAGCCGTATTCTGGGTAACAATTAAGGTAAAGTGTTCGTCTATGGATTATGGCACTGATAGTCCTGGATACATTCCAATCATAAAAATGTTCTTTTATAACTAAGCATTGCTAAATACAGGAAATGTGATGTCATAAATCATTGGATGGTGATTGACAGATGGACCTGCGGGTGCTGCCAGAGAAGAACCAGCAAGTGGTTTAAAAATAATTCAATCAAATTCTGGGACTCTACTGTACAATGAATACTAAACATAACATGAATTTCTTTTATACTAGACATCTGATGATGGATCAAGATAGAAGCTTTTCAAAACTGAAATTTCATGCCCACATCCTAGTATTATTGTCTTTATTGCATGGACAGATAATGCATTATATTTATCTTTCAATTTTTTTTATTTAAAAGCTGAAATATATGCCTGGTTAGAACAATCTTGAGATTTATTAAAGGGTCTTTCTTAGATTTAAATACAAAGGTCTACTTTTTTTTTTTTTACCAAAACATTGCTAGTTGTGAATGGGCTTTTTATGGTATTGCAGCATTGTGCCATTAAAGTAAGTGGACTTAAGCTACAATACCAGAAACAGCCCATCTACACTAACTTCCGCTCAGCATAATCCCCCATACGATGTACTGTCATACAGTGCACAAATAACTACTCTACACAGTGTCTAGATATATGCCCAACACCGTATAATTCCAAACATTGGCCAAACAACCCTTCCAAACAGATGTCTAAATAATAATGTCATACAAATAATATAAATTATTTGTCCAGGTTGGGGGCTGTTTTGTATACTAATGACCAATGAACCGGATAGGTCATCAGTATTTGATCATCGGTGGAGATACAACACCCGGACCTCGCACCGATCAGCTGTTCTGGCTGCCTCCAGTTGTCGTAAGCTATGCAGGGGTCGGTGCCAGAAGCAGAAGGATTCGACCACTGTATAGCGGCCCAAAATAGCTTGAACCTGAAGTTTGTGTAGTATTTTCTTTTACTTAACACAGAAATATATAATCTTATAACAGCGCTTATTAGCTATGCACAATGTGGTGATAATCAAGAACAAAAAACAAATCTCATGACAAAACCCACACATTTGGGGGCATGAAATCATCTACGGAACAAAGTGAGATCAGACAGAACATTGAGTGTCTCCACCAGTAAGATGGAAGAGTAAAGAAATTCCAAGAATAACAGATGTTTATTTGACTCTATTGTCGTCCAAAGTTAAATAAGCAGAAAGGTTCTGCTGCTTCCGTACTGCGCACAAGTTGTTGATGTTTACTTTTTAGAATAACATGTTGCTCGTTTTTTACTAGTGCAATAATTTATGTTCTGCAGCAAAAGTTCATTGCTCTACCCAGAAAATGACCGTTAAGAAATTGCCTGACTTTCTGCAAGTAACAGACCATTTTATAAATTTATCTATCTATATTAAGAGCTAGATTTAGGGTAGGAACACACAGGGTGAAGACGCTGCGTACAAGTACACAATGTATCCATCCTGGAACCCGCAGGGAATTCCCTCTGACAAACCACACCAAATTGCTGAAATACTGCAGGAATAGAAAAAAAAGATTATACTTACCACCCACGCATTGTCATGGCGACGCGTCCCTCTCTTCTGAGCATAGCCCGGCCTCCTGGGATGATGCTGTAGTCCATGTGACCGCTGCAGCCTTTGACTGGCTGCAGCAGTCACATGGGATGAAACATCATCTCAGAAGGAAAGGCTGCGCTCAGAACAGAGAATCGTGTCGCTAGGACAACGGCCGGATCTAAGTGTTAGCTTTTTTATTCATTTTAACTCCCTTTTTTTTGTTTTTTTCTTTCATTTGCGATTTTTGCAGCGAAATTGCAGTGTTTCCGCTGCAAAAGTTTCAACACATGTTGCGGGTTTTACCTCCACATTGAATTCAATAGGGGAAAACCCGTAATAGAAGCGCAGCGATTCCGCAAGATAAATTGACATGCTGCAGATTAAAAGGCAGCACCGCAGGTCAATTTATAAAAGTTCTTTCTGCACTTTTTTTATGCGACGTATTTTGACAGCGACGTGTACAGTTACACCTCGTGGGAACAGAACACCGTAAAACCCATTGCAAACAATGGGCAGATGTTTGTAGGCATATTAGGCTATGTTCACACGGGGTATTTTGCCGAGTTTTTTTACGCGGAAACCGCGTCGCAAAACTCGGCAAAAATGGCCCGAGAACGCCTCCCATTGATTTCAATGGGAGGCGTCGGCGTCTTTTTCCCGCGAGCAGTAAAACTGCCTCGCGGGAAAAAGAAGCGACATGCCCTATCTTCGGGCGCTTCCGCTTCTGACCTCCCATTGACTTCAATGGGAGGCAGGAGAAAGCGTATTTCTCGCTGTTTTATGCCCGCGGCGCTCAATGGCCGCGGGCGAAAAACGGTGCGATAATTGCCGCGAAAATCGGCGTGCAGGGAGAGGAATATCTGCCTCAAAGTTCCAAACGGAATTTTGAGGCAGATATTCCTCCCCCAAAATACTCCGTGTGAACATAGCCTTAGGGGCTTTTTTTCTGGCGTAATTTGAGGCGTAAAACACCCGAATTACGTCTGAAAACACTGCGTGTGAACATACCCTAAGGGCATGGCCACAAGTAGCGAATTTGCTCTGGAATTCCGCTGCGGACACTCCGCGGCGGAAATCGGCAGCGGACCCGTTTCTCCATTGTTTTCCACAGCTTTGTGGTTGGGTTCGTTGCACGTTGCGGACAATTCTGCTGCGGAGCATAGGCTGCGGTGGGGAATTTGGTGTCCGCAGCATACAATGGTTGTTGCGGACGTGTGGTGGACCGGTTGCGGAATTTCTCCATTGACTTCAATGGAGATTCAAAATTCCGCAATGAAGTCCGCAGATGTTATGTAGATGTTATGTGTGCTGCGGAGCGTATTGGTTTTTTAACATGACATTTCTTCATTCTGGCTGGACCTATGTATTTCTAGGTCTACAGCCAGACTGAGTAAGTCAATGGGGCTCCCGTAATTACGGGTGACTACGTGTGTGCACCCATAATTACGGGTGACTATGTGTGTGCACCCATAATTACGGGTGACTATGTGTGTGCACCCATAATTACGGGTGACTATGTGTGTGCACCCGTAATTACGGGAGCGTTGCTAGGCGACGTCAGTAAATAGTCACTGTCCAGGGTGCTGAAAGAGTTAAGCGATCGGCAGTAACTGTTTCAGCACCCTGGAAAGTGACTACCGATCACAATATACAGCAACCTGTAAAAAAAATAGAAGTTCATACTTACCGAGAACTCCCTGCTTCTTCCTCCAGTCCGGTTTCCCAGGATGACGTTTCAGTCTAAGTGACGGCTGCAGCCAATCACAGGCCAATCACAGGCTGCAGCGGTCACATGGACTGCCGCGTCATCCAGGGAGGTCGGGCTGGATGCCGAAAGAGGGACGCGTCACCAAGACAACGGCCGGTAAGTATGAAATTCTTTTACTTTTACTAGGGAAAGTGCTGTCCCTTCTCTCTATCCTGCACTGATAGAGAGAAGGGAAGTACTTTCACCTCAATACGCAGCGGCTAGTCCGCATCAATTTAATGCCAATTTTGGGCAGATCCGCCACAGAATCTGCAACGCAGATTCTGTGCGGCATTGATGCGGACAGTTGCGGAAGAATTCCGCTACGTGTGGCCATGCCCTAATAGTATCCTGGTATACTAGTGATTTTGACTGGATGGGCATTAAGTTAGCAGAAAATACATTGGGGAGTATTTTCAATGAAGGAGCAGTTATGATGCTCTCAAAAATCACTAATTTGGACCTCACATGGAAACTAACTGCAATTCAGATCATATTGCCAGCAAGGTTAGCGCTCACAGTTGTGCCTGTTGTCAGGCAGCCACAATAATGCAGTTGGGTGTTGGCTATCAAGCTCACTAAGAAATAATTAGAACAAAGTGTCTCCTTTAATAATGACATTTCTGAGAGCAAGTGTCTGTTTACTTCAATCCAGATGTTTAACAAATTAGTTCCATGTTACACACTATTAGATAACGTAACTCTGCAGTAATTTTGTAAGTTAACCTATTGCTCAGATTTCATGAGCTCTTCATTCTGACATAATGTGATCTTATCTTCAAAGGAAATCTTCAGCTCCTATATTGGATCAATAATTACTACTGACATCCTTTAACCCCTTCAGGACTGAGCCTGTTTTGGCCTTGAGGATGAAGTTGATTTTATCAAATCTGACATGTGTCACTTTATGTGGTAATAACTCCGGAATGCTTTTACCTATCCAAGCGATTCTGAGATTGTTTTCTCGTGACATATTGTACTTTATAGTAGTGAAAAAATTTGGTCGATAAATGCAATATTTATTTGTGAAAAATACCCAAATTTTGAGAAAATTAGCAAAAATGTGAATTTTTCTAAATTTAAATGTATCTGCTTGTAAAACAGGTAGTAATACCACACAAAATACTTACTATTTCACATATCCCATATGTCTACTTTATGTTTGCATCATTTTTTGAACAACCTTTTATTTTTCTACGACGTTACAAGGCTTGGAACTTTAGCAGCAATTTCTCATATTTTCAAGAAAATTTCAAAAGGCAATTTTTTCAGGGACCAGTTCAGTTCTGAAGTGGATTTGAGGGCCCTATATATTAGAAAGTCCCCATAAATCACCCCATTCTGAAAACTGCACCCCTCAAAGTATTCAAAACAACATTCAGAAAGTATTTTAATCTTTTAGGCGTATCACAGGAATTACAAATTTCATTTATTTTGCCAAAATTAATTTGTAATACATTTTTTTTCCATAACACAGAAGGTTTTACCCGAGAAATGCAACTCAATATTTATTGCCCAGATTCTGCAGTTTTTAGAAATATCCCACATGTGGCCCTAGTGTGATAATGGACTGATACACCGGCCTCAGAAACAAAGGAGCTCCTAGTGAATTTTGGGCCCTCATTATTATAATATATTTTAGGCAACATGTCAGGTTTGCAGAGGTCTTGTGGTGCCAAAACAGTGGAAACCCCCTAAAAGTGACCCCATTTTGGAGGTCTTATCTGTTGCGGGACAATCTGTAGTTTTTATTAGTACCGTTTTTGGGTACATGCGATTTTTTTATCACATTTTATTCCATTTTTGGCAAGCAAGGTGACCAAAAACCATCAATTCTGACAGTTTTTTATTCTTTTTTTTTTACGGCGTTCACCCTGGGATATAAATTAAAATTTTACTTTATTTTTTTACGGGTCGATACGATTACGGCGATACCATATGTATATATTTTTTTTATGTTTTGCAGTGTTTGCACAATAAAATAACTTTTTTATAAAATAATAATTTTTTTGTGTCACCATAATGTGAGAGCCATAACTTTTTTATTTTTTAGTCAAAAAAGCTGTGTAAGGGCTTGTTTTTTGCGGGACGGGTTGTAGTTTTTATTGCTACTATTTTGGGGTACATGCGACTTTTTGATCACTTTTAATTCTTTATTTTGGGAGTGGTGGTGACCAAAAAAATTGTAATTCTGGCATTCTTTTTTTACTTAGTTTTTTTTGCAATGTTCACCGTGCGGGAAAATTGATATTATAGTTTTATAGTTTGGGTCGTTACGAACGCTGTGATACCAAATATGTGTACTTTTTTCAACGTTTACATTTTTTTCCTATAATAAAAGTCTTATTATAGGAAAAAAAGCAGTTCTTGTTTATGTCACTTTTATTTTTACACTTTTATAAAACATTTTTTTTTCCTTTTTTTTAAACTTTTTTGTTGTCCCATTTGGGACAGCTGCTAGTGTAATGTGTTCTAACTGTCATTGTGACATGACATTCACTCTGACAGAAAGCCTATAGGCTTCCGTACATGGCAGCCCGGAGGTCATCGTCTGACCCCTGGTTGACATGACAACCATAGGCAGCCCCCGAAATTGCATGTGGGGGCTGCCGATCTGCCGCATCTAAGGGGTTAATTGCCGAATTCAGGGGCAGCGGGGAGAGCAGGGAAGACACCCTGCACAGTTAACCGCCGCTGCGGTGTAGCGGCGCACAGCTGTTAACTGTTAATGCGCAGACGTAACTGCACGCCCAGGTGCGCAAAGATGCTGCTCACCTGGACGTGCATGTACGCCAAGGTGCGCGAAGGGGTTAAAGAGAACCTGGCAGCTCTCCTGACATGTATGTTTTAGAAAATAATTGTATTCCCCATGAAATAACAATTCTGGAACATCTTTTTTTAGGACTCTATGTTGTGTCGTTCCTCTGTTATTCCTCCTAAAATGTTATGAATAAATTGACAGCTGGGTGTTACCAGGCGGGGGGGGGGTGTCGCTACACAGACAGACACTGTCCAATCCCTCCTTACAGGTCAGATTGTGTAGGGACACGCCCCTTTGACAATGAGAATGGTAACACCCAGTTCTCAATTTATTCAAAAAAAATTTGTATAAATATCTCTGCAATTTCTAACTTAGGAATTGTCACGTAGCGAGTTAGTAGACCCACTAGGCTGTACCACCGTAGCATGGAGGCAGCTGGCTAAACAACAGGAAACCCCAGCAATACAATGTCCCGCACAAGGGTACCTGGATAATCCAGACAGTGGCCACAGCTCTGGCACTGATGGAGATGGGTGCAGCAGATAACGCCAAACGTGGCGGATGACACAGATGCCGCAGGTTGCGCCAGACGTGGCAGATTCCTCTGGACGTGGCAGATGACACAGGACGTGGCGGATTCCTCTGGACGTGGCAGATGACACAGGATGTGACGGATTCCTCTGGATGTGGCAGGTGACACAGGACGTGGCACGACTAGATACTAAAGGCACAGCACGGGAAATAGGAACAGGTAATAAGGCACGGGTATCAGCTGGAACGGGATACACTAAGGGCATGACCACACGTGGCGGAATTGCTCTGGAATTCCGCTGCGGACAGTCCGCAGCGGAAATCCGCAGCGTACACGTTTCTCCATTGCCTTCCACAGCTTTTTAATAGGGTTCGTTTACACGTTGCGGACAATTCCGCAGTGGAGCATAGGCTGCGGTGCGGAATTTGGTGTCCGCAGCATACAATGGTTAACCACAGAAAAAAAGTGGGACATATAACAAGATTAAAAACTCAAAAAATGGCCATACTCACAAATTGGGCAGGTATAATCCCAACAGGACGCAGCCAGGTCAAAAATGCTGCTGAAGGAAAGTGCTCAGGCGTGTTAAATAATAATAGCCACTCCCACTAGCCTTGAGGGGAGTGGCGTGTGGTGCATGGGATATGTAGTAAAAAGTCAATGAATAGTGTATAATGTGCAAGTAGTAATAATATGTGTGATATATAGGGGGCAGTACTGAGTATAGTGAGTGGTGAATAAAGTGTAAAATATAGGGGGCAGTACTAAAAGGGTCAGGAATGTGAGTGATGCATGAAATGTGGGTGCAGTGTGTAAAACATGGAGGGCTAATGGGTAAATCATGAGGCACAGCCTATATAGCCTGGTAGCAGCCTATTTGTAACGCCATGATAGTACATAGAGCGGGCTGCCCTGCTTGCTATGCCAGACCGCAACGCACCATGCTCTCCCAGCATTGAAAACCTGGCTGCGTCCAAAAAGTTGTAAATATAATACAAGTAAACATGGAAAATACATGCGGTATTGGTTGTAATTTTGGCCAAAAGAACGCAAACTCGCAATCCTCGTCACGGATCCCCACACTTGCGAGTCCCAAACTGGAACTTTTCATTCCAAACTTGAAGCTAACCACAGCATACAATGGTTGTTGTGGACGTGTCGCGGACTTGTTGCGGACTCATTGCGGAATTTTTCCATTGACTTCAATGGAGAGTCAAAATTCCGCAATGAAGTCCGCACATGTTATGTGTGCTGCGGAGCGTATTGGTTTTCCTAACATGACATTTCTTTATTCTGGCTGGACCTATGTATTTCTAGGTCTACAGCCAGATTGAGGAAGTCAATGGGGCTCCCGTAATTACGGGAGTGTTGCTAGGCGACGTCAGTAAATAGTTACTGTCCAGGGTGCTGAAAGAGTTAAGCGATTGGCAGTAACTGTTTCTGCACCCTGGACAGTGACTACCGATCACAATATACATCAACCTGTAAAAAAAATAGAAGTTCATACTTACCGATAACTTCCTGCTTCTTCCTCCAGTCCGGCTTCCCAGGATGACGTTTCAGTCTAAGTGATGGCTGCAGCCAATCACGGGCCAATCACAGGCTGCAGCGGTCACATGGACTGCGGCATCATCCAGGGAGGTCGGGCTGGATGCCGAAAGAGGGACGCGTCACCAAGACAACGGCCGGGTAAGTATGAAATTCTTTTACTTTTACTAGGGAAAGTGCTGTCCCTTCTCTCTATCCTGCACTGATAGAGAGAAGGGAAGTACTTTCACCTCAATACGCAACGGCCAGGTCGCATCAATTTAATGTCCATTTTATGCAAAGCCGCAACAGAATCTGCAACGCAGATTCTGTGCGGCATTGATGCGGACAGTGGTGGAAGAATTCCGCCACGTCTGGGCATGCCCTAAGGGACCATTTGCAAGACAGACTGGGAAAACTAACAATGCTCAGGCAAGGATCAGAAGGCCTGAGGTCTTCTTATAGACCAGGAAATCGTGGCAGTTGATGATGATGACGATTTCCTTTGTGCGCGCAGAGGCCCTTTAAGACCGGGCACGAGCGTGCGCATGCACCCTACGGGACACAGCAGACCAGAGCGGAATGGAACGCTGGCGTCTCCTAGGAAGGAAATGGGGACCAGCGCTCACGGATCCATGGCTGCGGGTGTCGGGAGGTAAGTAAACCCGACGGCCCGCGGCCATGGACGCTACAGGAATAACTAAGGAATGGCATACAGCAAGAAAATATTTTCCTGAATTGTTATTTAAGGGGGAATACAAGTTTTAACTAAAACAGACATGTCAGGAGAAGTGACAGGTCCTCTTTAGAATTTGGTGCAGGACAAAATAACACTACATACAGATATTTTGAGGAATTTAATAACCTTTCTACGCCAGTTTTCTGGCGTAGAAAAGTAAAATATTCGTTGAAAATTGCAACTTTTTAATCTTTTATGCCGGTTGACACTTTTTGAAAAAGGGCATGGTTTACAAAAAGGTATAAATTAATTTTAATTTGCACTAGAAAACTCGCAAAATTATAGCGGAAATCTACACCAGCTTCCATAAATTTCACTCTGTGGGGCATAGCAAGGTAGAGGCACGTGCCAGGCACCGTACCTTTGCCCCCAAGATTGGACTACCCCATGGGTCAATAAAAATATAAGCAAATAAATAAAAAATACATATGCTCGCATCACCACTCCTCTTCTCCTCTTCTCCCCTCCGATTCCCCCCAGGCTCTCACTACCGGCCGCAGCTGATACAACATACTTACCAGGCAACGCCAGGATGTTGTATGCGATGCAGAACTGTTGACATTTAATGCTGCATCGCATACAAGTCCCTGGCACTGCTTGACGTCATGACCTTGTATGAGCCACAGCATGCTGAAGGGACCCGGAGGGAAGAAGTGAAAAAGAGCCGTGAGGTGAGCATCCATTAGATGTCTGAGGGGGGAGAATAGATGGCACACAGCCACGATCGTTGCGCCACAATTGTGGTGCACGGCCAGCAGAAAGATGTAACAGATTTATTTCGAGGCGTGCACCTCTTAATAAATCTACTGCATCTTATTTCAGTGAAGAAGAAAACTAAGACTGGCGTATGAAAAGCTAGCCTTAGTAAATCCGTCCCATAGCGTTTTGAAAAGGAACGCTTCCCAACCGATTCTTAATAAATGGGTCCCAATGTACTAAGTTCAATGTGGGCACTGCGGCTTTCTCTGTTATGATGCCACTGTAGTTGGCTCTGTTAGGAGCTCTCTGCTGAGGGGACTGTGGTTGACATGCAATATGAAGGTATATGTCTGGCGTGGTTATGAATGGTATTGTGGTTGTCTCCGTTATGAAGCAATCAGCTGCTTGTGTCATGGGGTCATTTTTAATAGCTGGAATGCTATTAGACGATTACTTTTGAGGAGCTTTATATTGTTGAAATGCAATGTGCAAACTGGGCTTACAGCCATCATGACAAGGTTGAGAGATAAGGGGCCCATGGCCTTTATGGCTTACGGACCTGGACCCAGTTTTCTTCTGAAAAGTACCATTAACATTCCAAAATGTACTGTATATGTAAAATCTGTAGATAACTCCAATATTAAGGTAATGATCATGGGGGTAAAATTCTTCTGGTTATCCTGTCACAAATAACACGGCCTTTGATTTCTCCATAGCCTGAAATGGTTAATAAGGGAACAATATATCACGTTTAACAACACAGAAAACTGAAATAGGATGGGCTTTAGATTTAGTAAAGTATGATGGAATCCCATTTTTCAGAGTGACAGCAAAGCTTTAGGCCGTTCACAAATCAATAAAGGTGAACAATTATCTGGATTGTACATAATAGTTTTGATTTTTTTTCCATCATACAGTAACTGCCAACATATCACATTAAAAATAGTGTGTCCTTTTAAATGTGGTCCCTTTAATAGTCACATCTGAAATACTGGAAGGAAATTCAAGGACATTTAACTCTCTAGATAAAAAATTTGCTTTGGAATAAAAAAAAAAAGTTCCTATTTTTTACTCACGGTTTATGGGGATAATCTCTTTACGTTTGTTTCAGGGTCATTGTGATGCTGTAATCATTTTTTATTTTACTTTTTGAAAACTGTCACACAATTGCCACCAAAACTTTGGTTGCTAAATAGTACGGAATGAATTATTTACTCAGCAATTCAGGGCTTGGCTCAGTCTGAAGGCGGACTTAAAATATTTGTTGTTACAGGACACAGAGATCTCTCACTGAATGGGAAAACTAGCGACGTCCTGTACTGTATCCAGTTATGAGGCTCCTTAGTTACATGTATGCATTGGCTCTTTTATACCCTTATTATGGATGTCACTGTTCTAGCAGCATTTATATCTGTCAGGGAAGAGATGCGGAGCATGTTCCCAAGGATATTCCCAAAAATGCTTCAGAAGTGTAAGTGTAAAACTTCGCTCTAAGAGAAAGGACGACCGCAAAACATATGCAATCTGATTATATACATATTTATGTTATGCCATTTTGTTTGTTTAAAGAGATGTAGCAAAGTTGAGTTTGTTATTTAATTTTTCATGGCTGCATTTCTTGTGTATTGAGATATTGTAAGAGGTTTATCTGCAGCCCTATGTAAAAATTTCTAATAACACATTGTAGCGTGACCATGAGTTGTGACAAATGATAAAGTCAGCTCTGCTACATCTGATCAAGCTTATTATAGTGTAATTAGAATATTAGCACTGATCTAAATGATGATTATTAATGTAGAATTATTTTATTATTGGTTGATGTAATTATTATTATATAATGTTATAAAGATAGTTATTATATTATAATATTTACTTATATTCAAGGATATAATATTTAAAGGTTTGACGTGAGTAGCAGAATCTTTGTAAGATATTTATATCATCGCCCAGAGATCTTTAAAATTGCATAGGAAATGCCCTATAAATAAATTATATAAAAAGGCAAAGGAAAGCAGAGTGTCAGCATGGGCGGCTATGCAGAAATTCAGTAAGCACAGAATTAGGAGGTAAATAAGTTGATGAAATATTCGGTGTACTTACGCTAAGAAAATGCTAATCCTTTTATTTGCAAAAATATATGCAAAACACTTTTAGACTATTAACAACATCATAGGAAATCAAAAATGGAAAACCTGCTGGCACACTGAGATTTTCCATGGGATTTCTTAAATCCCCTGTAATTTATGTGCGGTTTTCAAATACCCAAAGCAGGTTGTAATACTTTTGTGAGTCACAACAAGGAACAGGAAACATTTTACCAGTGTGTACAAATATTAGTAAAGTCAAAGGCTGCAAAGAGTAGAAGTGACATTATTGACATTAGGCAAGAGCTGTGTAGTTGGTAGCCCTGAGGTTGGCCATATAGCTTCGCTTAGTAGGATCTACATTCATGTGGTAGACATGACTTGCTGACCATAGAATGGTATACGTTGCTGTTATAGTACACCAGCATTGGTGGACTTTCTCATACATGGTGGGAAGATATTCAATGGAGATGATTTACCCTCAAACGTAATGAATGACCTTTAAGACTTGACAGATGTGTTCTTGGTGCTGAATGCCAAAGATATTTCATAGAAGCTTTCTACCATTCATAAATGTTATTCAGATCCCAATGACTGCAGTTATGACAATCTTGACTATACAAAGAGCACTCCTTCCCTTGTTGGACCCTCTCTAACAATATTAGGCAAATAATTTGTTCCTTAAAGTTCATCATAAGTTTACTGGTACACCCCTAGCTGCAGACTGTCCCATTGTAGATGCTAGTTATTTTGGCACCTTCCTGTCTTCTGATTCAGGTCCTTCTTTCTCCTGCAGCAGACACAATACTTAGGTGCCCTAAGGTCTCCTGAAGTTCCCTGGGCTCAGAAGTTTTTGTTTCGTCTATGGGCTAATATCCTGGGCCATCTTGCTTCTTACCATAATATAATGTATAATAGCAGAATACAAATGTGTCAATGTCTGAGGCAAGGTATAGGACCTAAATACTGTATGTTGATGAGAAAACTGTATGGACGGCTTAAAGAAATAAGTTGTATGAACTAAACCAGTGAGCAACCCAACTGGTACAGATGTAGCAAAGTTTTACTTGAATGATAAGTTGCTGCAACAAAAGTCAATAAAAAAGTAAATTTAAAGTTTCTTGCCACAGTGTATTTTATGTGTTAAGAGTCAAGTAAATGATTGCTTGCACTCTATGAGCGGAAGCAGCATTTGGCATGAGCTATATAGTATGTGTGTTGTAGCCCTGAGATATAGGGCATAAAGCACCACTCAGTGGGAATGTAAATTTATGTGGTATTATTTTCTGACCATGGAGTGGGATCTGTCGCTGGATTAGTGGACATGACGCTACTACATATAAGGCTCTCTCTCACATGTTCAACCCTCTATAAAAATGTAAGACTGGTCATATCATCATTAAAATCCCTAGGTGGTTTTCTGGTCCACACCCTGCGGTAAGCAGTTCCTTCTATATGTCACTTCTATTGGGACTGACCAACTGTCAGTGTTTTGGATCTGGTTCTTCTAGTTCCTGCAGAACATACAGCACATGATGTGCTATGCGGTCTCCTTTTGGAGTGGAGTGTGTGTGGTCAAAGACCCTTTCAAATCTCTCTATGATCTGAACTCCATATTACTCTATATTGATCAGGAAATAGTATGAGGAACTAGGAGGAATATGTTGAAAGAATAAAATCAATGTGGAACCCAACTTTCTGCTACATAAAGCATTGGGTCTTTTTCTACCACCCCCTCCCATGTTGGCTGCTAACATTGAGTAGCATCCAACGAACATATAAGGAGGACCTGTATCTTTCCTGCATCACTCTCTTATTTTTTTCTTGGCTTGGCAAGTTACTGTTATGGAGCAGGTCGGGGGGAGCATATGTTCACAAGTTTCTTGATTGGCCCTTACGAGAATACATGTACATACATATTCCTCCATAAGATTAGGACTGTGCTATATAGAATTTCAGTAGCCTGTAGCTCATACAGTACTTCAGCGTCTACTGCTTCTCCAGTGGTAGCAGGGGAAGTTGTCATTCTTTAGGAGCCTTACACACCAGCGTGTTTGGTCCGTGATATACGGTCCGTATTTCGGACGCATTTCCCGGACCGAACAGACTGCAGGGAGCCGGGCTCCTAGCATCATAGTTATCTATGATGCTAGGAGTCACTGCCTCTCCGTGGGACAACTCTCCGTACTGTAATGATGTTTTCAGTACGGGACAGTTGTCCCGCAGCAAGGCAGTGACACCTAGCGTCATAGATAACTATGGTGCTAGGAGCCCGGCTCCCTGCAGTGTGTTCGGTCCGGGAAATGTGGCCGACGTACGCACCGTATATAACGGACCAAACACGCTCATGTGTAAGGCTCCTTACAGTCTTCTCTGCTCAGTTTTTCTTCTCTTAGGCTTCATGTACACGACCCATAATTACGGGCACGGCGGCCGCGGACGGCCACGGACTGCCTGCCGTTTTTACGAGCCGTGCTCCCATTATAAAGTATAGGAGCACGGTCCGTAAAATGAAAAAATAGGACATGTCCTATTTTTTTCAGCAGGTTTCTACGGCACAGAGAACCTCCTGTAGACTTATGGGAAGATGTCCGTCGGCCATAGAATAGAATAGGCCCGTAATTCCGTGCGATTTTAAGACCGTGTGCATGGGGCCTAAATCTGGTGAAACTTCACATTAAATTGCAGTCCTCTGCTGAAAACAATTGGTGGATTACCAGAGTTTTTGGATTATCAAATGCCAGATTACATTAATTTCACTATATTATTCACTCTATTGTAATTTATACCACACACCTTAAAGGCGTATTCCAGGAAACAAATATTATTCTTTGTATAATGAAAAGTTATATTACTTTACAATATACTTTCTATATTCATTTCTCAGTTTTCAATATCTTGATTTTTGTTTACTACCAGTGGCTAAAAATCTGGATAAAACATGCAAAAAGTATATTGCAACATTTTATAACTTATCATTAAACAAAAAATAACATGTATTTGCTGAAGCCAGTATCCCTTTAAAAGAGTCATGTATCAATGCAATTATGTAAGTGCATTGAAAAAAATGTACGTTAATCATGAATGCTGTATGTACTAATACCCACCGCCACTTTTACAGACACAAAAAATTTTTCTTTGTGTTGCCAAAAAAAGAGGTTCAGCCTTTACAGTTTCAAAAGTGTGAGGGTTCCCTAAAAGTTCTCAGAAATGTTATTCATAGAAACATGGTGGTGGGCAGCATCTGGTGAGGCTTAGCATTGTTTAATAGTGAGGGTGATACTACCCAACATGCGCACACTGCATTGGGGACTACAGCTCTAACTACCCTGCCCCCCAGAACACTGTACCACTCATCCGGTCTTTATACATGAGCCTTTATATATTCTTTTGCGTTATGTGCTGCCTCGGCCAGTATATTACTATTGTGTAATATACTGGCCGAGATAAATATGCCCTTTCACATGCAAGAACTTGGATAATACTAAATAAGAAAGTAGGTTTTGGAAGAGACCATGCGATTTATGCAATATCGTTCAAAGGTATGTTTATATTGGACAAGTGATAGTTCATGGGCTTCTTTCCCAGAAAGTACATGTGCTATGTTTCTAGATTATTTAAAAAAAAAAAAAGAGTTGAAAATAAAAACACTTCCCCCATATGATATTTATATGTTTTCTTTTTCTAATCGAAATGTGTTGACAAGTGTGTCCCTTAAAGACTAATTCCACTACAAAAGATCCCATTTAACAATCTAACAAAACCCCTCGCTCTATGCACAACAGTCTTTTTTTAATTATTATCTGCAGGTTATTCCCTTTTTCAAGCTCATGTCCTCCCAATATATCCCAGGACTGGGCGCCATCCTCCATACCTGCTTCTGGATTCATTTTAATGTTGTTAGCGATTTGCTTTTCTGTGGATAATTTTGCTGGCTTGATTTCATTTTTATATTTACATTGAGATCTTTGTAAGTCTGGAATTCTTTTTCTGAACGCGCAGCCTTCAATGTTTTAAATGCTTTTTGTTTTTGTCTTATTATATTCAGTAATTCCCTATTGATCCATATTGGTTTCCTTTTATTCCTAGAAATTTAGTTACCAGAGGGTATAAACTTACTACATGATTCATATAATATATCTTTAAAATCTCCGCATTAAGCTTAAGTATCGCTATTTACCATTACATGATTTTTGCTTTCCTAAAGTCCCAGGTATTTGTATTTCCCCTTCGTACTGTAATTGAAAATTATATTAAAACTTACCATATTGTGGTCACTATTGCCCGAATGCTCCCGGACCTCCACATCTGATATTGTGTCTAGTCTATTAGATAAGACCAGATCCAGCACATTATCCCCTCTGATTTATCAACCAACTGAGCGAAATAATTGTCTTGAATTGTGTATGAAAACTTCCAGCTTTTAGCACATCCAGCGGCCTCTATGACCCTATTAATGTCAGAATAGTAATAATCCCCCATTATAAGGACCTCATTATTACTTGCTGCCATTTCTATTTGTTGCAGTATTTCATCCTCCGCCTGTTCCACTATGTTTGATGATTTATAACTAACTTCAATTAGTCCTTATTTATTCCTAGACACCTCCCTACTTTGCCCCCACTAAATCCCCATTAACCCCTGCTGTAACACACTCCCTATCTAATCTGTCTAACCCCACTTTTGTATCCCTGCCCTCCCACCCCCAGATCCTAGTTTAAAACTTTTCCAGCCGTCTAACCATTCTATCCCCCAGCACCGCTGCACCCGCCTTTAGCCGAAAGAGAAATTAGCTCAGTTCTCCATGAACCATTCGTTCCTACACCAATATCTAAGCCACTTATTTAGCTCCCTAATCTCCCACTGTCTTACTAGTGACGCTCGTGGCACTGGTAGTATTTCTGAAAACACTACCTTGGAGGCCCTGGACTTCAGCTTCTCTCCTAGTTCCCTTAAATAAATTTCAACGAACCTCCATCTCCCACTGACTTTTTCATTGGTACCGATGTTTACCATGAGTCTTCCCCAGCTCCACCCAGATCCGCAATATGCCGAAGCCGAACACCCAGCAGACAACACACTGTTCAGCATTCGCGTTCTTGGCGACAGATGACCCTATCTGTCCACCAAATAATAGAATCCCCTACCACAAGCATCTGTCTGACCTTTGCTACACTCCTACTCCCATCCTTCCTACAGCAGTCATTGTCCTGGTTGCTAGTCAAACAGGCATATTACTAGGTTGCGCCAGCTCAGGACTAGCCTCCCTGGCACTTTCCCCCCTCGCCTTTCTTTTTACTGTTACCCAGCTATTAATCTCCGGATCCTGAGCTTGTCCCTCTCCACCTACCTCCACCTCGCTGGCCCCAGCCAGTGTTTGCTCAGTAAGCTCTAAACTCCTGCCCATGTTACAAGCTGAATATTTGGATCCAAAACCTGGGCTTCCAAATACAGAACATGCGTGCAACTAGTGCAGAGATATTCACCCTCAAACGGCTGTTCAAGACACACATACACTCCACATGACACACACCTGGTAGCATTGTCCATTTAGCACATGTTTAAATGGGGAGAAATAGTACAATGAAACAAATAAATAAGTAAATAAATATAGTATATAACTAAATCCTTTTTCCACCTTTTAAATTGAAAACTTTTTTATTACAGAATACAACAACAATGCACAACCAAAAATTGCCTTCATTTCCTACATCCTTTTGTTAAGCTATGGCCCTATGCAACTATCTGCAAAATCTCACTTTACATACTTGCGGACCTCAGTGCACCCTGATTTTTTCACTGATATATACAAAGTGCTGCCTATTTTTTGTCTCTAACTATCTATCTGTCTGTCTGTCTATCCGTCCGTCCCTCCATCCGTCCGTCCGTCCGTCTATCAATCTATCTACCTTTAAAAAGTAATTATTGCAGGTTTTTTTTCTAATATTTATGTAGTACAGTATCTTCTTGAATAGATAAGTGTGAAGAAACAAGGACATTTAATGTGAGATTGTTTTTGCATCTTCATTATTTGGCAGGATATCACTAACTTGTTTACTATAGACTCGTTTCTTGAATTTTGTTAGTGTTACCCAAAGACATCTGCCAGCCTAAATGATTATTATCACAAGCTTATGTTATAGGTCGGATAGAGCCCCATGCTGCTCATTCTTGGTAGTTG
The DNA here is from genome assembly GCF_050947455.1 of Rhinoderma darwinii. Taxonomy (NCBI): domain Eukaryota; kingdom Metazoa; phylum Chordata; class Amphibia; order Anura; family Rhinodermatidae; genus Rhinoderma; species Rhinoderma darwinii. The sequence goes on from NC_134690.1 coordinate 377,638,701, forward strand.
TTTTGGGCATAATTCACATGATAAATAGAAGTGAATACTTTAGGAAATATAGTATTTAAATATTGATGTCCATTGTAATCTACGTGGAGTGTTACCTCTGCTTATTGGTGAATGTGGGTTATTGATACATGAGGGTATCAGAGGTAGAACTATTTACTATTACACATTCATGATATATCCTGTGGATATAAGTATAAGATGGCAATACCCCTTTAAATACCTTTTTAAAAGGTGTCATTTTTAATGCTCCAGTCACATCTACACTTGGGAATATTGACAGTTTTATTTGCCATGTGACAAGAAAACATTGAATACATCAAACTTCTTGACCCTCAAAAGGAGACTTTGACACACAGCAGATAAAGCTATAAATGTCCATTGATAGATGTTAATTGAGTCTATATAAGAGTCTGTATAAGAAATAAATTGTGTGCTGATTCGTTTTTAAATATATCTTTATAGCGGTCGGAGCATTTTCTCTTACACAGAGTTACATTATGGAGTTACATTATAAAATTCTGTCTGTCTGCCCCGGCCACTCGGGGACCCTTAGGAATGTACTGTATACTGTTGCTTTATTAAGTTCAATGTATAAACAGTATGCAGTAAGCTACTAAACTCCCCCTAGTGGTGAATGCAGGAAGTCAGAATTTTATCATTTAACTCTACAGAGGGAATTGATTAACCACTTGCCGCACCTGGACGTACTATTAGGTCATGGTAACTGTATCATTCGCGCTCCATGTCACACAGCAGATAAAGCTATAAATGCCCATTGATAGATGTTAATTGAGTCTATATAAGAGTCTGTATAAGAAATAAATTGTGTAATCACAGCTGGTGGTTTTAATTTAGTTTTGGACCAAGTTATGGACTCGTCCTCGGGCAAGTCCTCGGTCGCAGCTACACAGTTATCTGCCCTCAGGACTAAACTTTTTGCCATGCAGCTGGTGGATATTTGGAGGATACTTAACTCTCAAAGGATTACACCTTCTATTCTCCGGTCCATGACATGTAAAATAGGATAGACATGTTTTTTGTGAGTCATCTCTTATTGTCCTGGTCCCCGACGTTTCAGATTGGTTCTATGATCTCGGCAGATCATGCGCCGGTTTTCTTCTCACTTAGGCTTTCAGATAGGGGGGTGACGGAATGGAATTGGAAGCTGAATCCTCTTCTTTTGGGAGATTCGGTGTGTCAAACGGCTATCACCCGATCTATCTCTGAGTTTTTAGACCATCATGCCTCAGACTCCACCCCACTTCCGTTGCAGTGGGAAGCGCTGAAGAGAGTTTTGAGAGGCACATTTATCCAGCAAGGTTCCAAACTGAAAAAGGAGTGGGCCTTTAAAATGCAGAAGTTGCTAACTCGTATTCAGACCCTAGAGTCCAATCATAAACAGTCCCGACAACCTCATACATTAGCTATTAGAGGCTAGGAATTCGTTGAGGAGTTTGCTGGATCAGGCTCATGCCTCCTTCAGGGATCGTGCTAGGCGCTTTTATTATGAACACTTCAATAAATGTGGTAGAGCGTTAGCGAGAGCGCTCCACCCGCAGGTTCCTGCCTCTTTTATTCCGTTGATTAAGTCGGGTTCGGGTGAACTTAGACATAAGCCGGAGGAGATCGTACAAACCTTTAGGGAGTATTATCACTCCTTGTATAATCTTAATGGTCCATTGAAGGATATGTCTCCTAGTGATCTGAAAGGGAAAATTGACCAGTATGTGGCAAAGACGGCTTTGCTAGAATTGGAAATGACTGAGACATCAGAGCTGTGTGCGGCTTTCTCAGAAACAGAAATTCATGGCATCATTAAGTCGGCCCCGTCGGGTAAGAGTCTGGGCCCGGATGGTTTCCCGACATCCTTTTACAAGGCTTTTCTTCCTCAGCTTCTTCCCTTTATGACTAAGGTATTCAATTATGTTACATCCATGACGCCATCTGTTACATCTGTTTACTCCACAAACGCTGGCGGCTACATCTCTGTTATCCCTAAACCAGGGAAGGATCACTCTGTCTGTGCCAATTATCGCCCGATTTCCCTAATAAATGTCGATGTTAAACACTATTCTAAAGCAATTATGAATAGGTTAGCTCCTCTTCTTCCAATAATCATTCATACAGATCAAGCGGGGTTCGTTCTCCGTAGAGAAATGAGGGACAATACCAATAAAACTCTTCTCTTGATGTCTCATGTGAAGAAAATGTCCATACCCACATGTTTAATTTCTGTAGATGCAGAGAAAGCTTGCATTGGGTATTTCTGAGGTCGACCTTAAAACAGATAGGCAGGGCCGCCATCAGGGGGGTATTAGGGGTACTACCGTAGGGGGCCCGGCCAAACTTAATTGAAAGGGGGGCCCGGCAACTGCCGCGACTTGCCTTTGGTAGAAAAAAACAGGCCCCTGCAATGGGGCCTGTTCTTTTCACCAAAGCAATGTCGTGAGCTGCGGGCCCCCCTCTCGTCAAACACCGCCGTGAGCTGCGGGCCCCCCTCTCATCTAACACTCGCGCGAACGTCTGGGCACGCCGGAAAGCAACCCGCTCGTGCCCGCCGCCGAGAGGGATGCGGTGCGCACACACCAAAAGTACAGCGACCAATCAACTGGGAAGAACAGCCACACAGGGACAGCGGCGCACAGTCTAATTCCCTGCTGGCCCGCCTCTGACTCCGCCTCCTCGTCCTTCTCCTCCGCCTCCTCGTCCTCCTCGTCCAGAGCCTCCTCGTCCGACTCCGCCTCTGCCTCCTCCTCCTTCTCCAGAGCGTAGCTGCGTAAGGAGAGGGGGAGGAGTCCAGTTCTTGCACGGCGGCAGGAGTTCTTCGATCCCCGCCATTTTCTGGAGCCTGGAGGTGAAGGACGACATCTGGACCGAAGACATCGCCTGAAGAGGACTGGAGTGGGAGCAGCTCTTCTGACACGGTGAGTAAAGTGTCTCAAAGTGCTGTTTATGTATGGCCCTGTTCACACAGAGTATTTTGCAGGCCGAAAAAATCTGCCTCAAAATTCCTTAAAGAATTTTGAGGCAGATTTTGACCTGCCCACACTATCTTGCCGCGTTTTTTGCTGCGTTTTTTGCCCGCGGCGATTGAGGGCAGCAGACAAAAAACACAGGGAAAAATGCATTTTCTGCCTCCCATTGATTTCGATGGGAGGTCAGAGGCAGAACCGTGGCAATAAAGGACGTGCTGCTTTTTCTTTTTTCCGCGACTGGCTCCCATTGATTTCAGATTAAATCAATGGGAGGCGGTTTTGGAAGTTGTTTGGTGCTGATTCTGATGCAGTGTCCGAGTCAATATCAAGGCCCAAAAACTCTGTGAATTGGGCCTTATTGTTAGGGCTTATTCAGACGAACGTGTAATACATCCGTGCAACGCGCGTGATTTTCACGCGCCTCGCACGGACCTATGTTACTCTATGGGGCCGTGCGGACTGTCAGTGATTTTCATGCAGCGTGTGTCCGTGTGTCCGCTGCGTAAAACTCACGACATGTCCGATATTTGTGCATTGTTCGCGCATCACGCACCCATTGAAGTCAATGGGTGCGTGAAAATCACGCCGAGCACTTCCGCAGCCGTATATATATGAATGAAAACAGAAAAGCACCACGTGCTACAAACATACAAACAGAGTGTCACAAATAAACACTGAATATATCCAAATTTTACCACTAACATAAAGCCCAATGTGTCACGAGAATACAATCTCAGAATCGCTTGGATAGGTTTAAGCATTCCCAAGTTATTACCACATAAAGTGAAATATGTCAGATTTGAAAAATGGGCTCTGAGCTTTAAGGTCCAAACTAGGCTGCGTCCTTAAGGGGTTAAATTTCTATGATAGTTTTGTAACATAGAAAGTCGCAAATGTATCTAAAGTCCCAATTTGTGAAAAAAAAATTAAACTTTGATGCATTTGCGTCCCGCTTGGCACTTAAAAAAGGGGTATAGGTATAGGTTAGCAAAAGGGCATGGCCTTCCACGGCCCAATGCATTTACTATAATTTATGGCAGAAATTGGCGTAAATTATAGTACAAATCTATGCCAGCACATATCTGACGTAAATCTGACCTTCTGATACATGGACTGCCAGAGATGCAACAATTTAAGTAAGAAGTGTGCTTATGAAACGTGAGTCTTTATAAATTTCCCCCTATGTCTCTGCAGGGGATTGAAGCGATGCATAAATAAAACAGAGCTCTGACTCATAAAAAGATATATTAAATACGCCACAATCTTGGAACTAAAAATGACATGTGGTAAAAAGTCGGAGATTCACTTCAGGTTTAGCTTTTTATACCTGTGTCACAAGTGGAGGTGAACAGGTCTTTGTAGTCTCCTCTGTCAAGATTTCCTTTGGGCTACATTCACACGAGCGTATCAGATTCACGCATGTGAAAAACGCGCGTGAATCTTGTCCGTTATGCATCAGTGGGCTTTGCGAGTGGCATGCGTTATTCACGCACTCGCAAACACATCTTTTTTTTCTATTATTTTCAATTGAATTGATGCGCAAATCACGCATCACGCACGGATGTGCATCCATGAGCGGTGCGTGGTTTTCACGCACCCATTGACTTTAATGGGCGGGTTGGTGCGTGAGAACACACCAATATAGGACATGCAGTGAGTTTTATGCAACGGACTCTCGCTGCGTGAAAACTCCTGCATGTGTGAACGGCCCCATTGAAATGAATGGGTCCGTGTGCTGGGCGTGATTTCCATGCGCAGCACACGGATATTATTCACGTTCGTCTGAAAGTGCCCTTAGGGTAAGTTCACACGTAGCGTAAATACTGCAGATTTCCAAAACAGATTGTGTAGCAGAAAATCCGCAGCATAATACAGTAGCAGCAGAGTGGTTGGGATTTGAACAATTCTCATCCACACGCTGCGTAAATGATAAGCAGAAAAAAAGCTCCGAAATTGACCTGAGGTAAGGTTTTTTAATCCGCAGCATGTCAATTGTATTTGTGTAATTTTTGTTACAGGTTTTCCCCATTGAATTCAATAGGGAGGAAAAACACGCAACAAATAGCAGATGTTGCGATTTTTGAGGCGGAATACCTACGATTCCGCCGCAAAAATGGCAAGTCAGAAAAAATAATAATCTTATGCCTACCCAGAATTCTGTGCTTCTTCATCCAGGCAGACCTCCTGGGATGACGTTTCATCCCATGTGACCGCTGGAGCCAATCACAGGCTGGAGCAGACACATTGGATGAAACGTCACCCCAGGGCTGCAAAACATCAGGACGTCAGAGGAATGCGTCGCCATGGTAAGTATATAAACATTTTTTTTCATTGCAGGATTTTCGCAGGGCACATTCTGGTCGAAAAACTGCACCACAATTTGGTGCGGTTTTCTCAGCCCGAATTCCCTGCGGCGACCAAGGCGGATACGCTGTGTGCTTTTATGCAGCGTATCCGCCCTGTGTGAACATACTCTTATGGGTGTTTTAAGATTTCTGTAGTTGCCTGGAGCCTGATGGATTTATGTGCAATGTTTTTGCAATCAAAAATGTTATCCGTCTTTATGGAACCCAAGACATTTTACAGAAGTAGTCTCCTTGCAATAAACCTAGACAATAAGAACATTAATTCTTGACTTGACTTTCTTATTTTTGTTTCATCTGTAGCACACACTGTACGCAGACCACCAAGTTTGTAGTCTAGTTTTAGAACAGCAGCTGTACTTTTTTTTTTACACTGGTTTCAAGGAAACAATGTGTAACGGGGCTCGGGATTAAGATTTTACAAAATTCCCATGCAGTACATTTGGTTTGCACAATGTTCTTTTACAAAAGATTAAAGGCTCGGCAACAATAAGAATTGTCTGGAGTGACCGAGATGAAAGTGAAAGTTTTGTAACCATGTATTATCAATAGTATACCTATAATTCTTGGTAGCATTGTCATCTGCGTTCTCTTTCTGGGAATTCTGTACAAACAACAGGTGTAGTGATACTGCAATTACTTCTGAAGTGATAATGAGTGTGTATGGGGGGTTTTGTTGCCCTGATAAGCATTGCTTTATAAAAAAAAAAAGATGAGGGGGTGCAGAAATAATTATCCCTCTCATAAGGTATATATATATATATATATATATATATATATATATATATACAGTGAAGGAAATAAGTATTCGATCCCTTGCTGATTTTGAAGTTTGCCCACTGTCAAAGACATGAACAGTCTAGAATTTTTAGGCTAGGTTAATTTTACCAGTGAGAGATAGATTATATAAAAAAAAAAAAAAATAACATTGTCAAAATTATATATATTTATTTGCATTGTGCACAGAGAAAGAAGTATTTGATCCCTTTGGCAAAAAAGACTTAATACTTGGTGGCAAAACCCTTGTTGGCAAGCACAGCAGTCAGACGTTTTTTGTAGTTGATGATGAGGTTTGCACACATGTTAGATGGAATTTTGGCCCACTCCTCTTTGCAGATCATCTGTAAATAATTAAGATTTTGAGGCTGTCGCTTGGCAACTAGGATCTTCAGCTCCCTCCATAAGTTTTTGATGGGATTAAGGTCTGGAGACTGGCTAGGCCACTCCATGACCTTAATGTGCTTCTGTTTGAGCCACTCCTTTGTTGCCTTGGCTGTATGTTTTGGGTCATTGTCGTGCTGGAAGACCCAGCCACGAGCCATTTTTAGGCTATGTTCACACGGAGTATTTTGCAGGAGGAATATCTGCCTCAAAATTCCGTTTGGAAGTTTGAGGCAGCTTTCCTCTCCCTGCACGCCGATTTTCGCGTAGGTTTTTCGCGGCGGTTTTTGCCCGCGGCCATTGAGCGCCGCGGGCATAAAACACCGCGAAATATGCTTTCTCTGCCTCCCATTTAAGTCAATGGGAGGTCAGAGGCGGAAACGCCTGAAGATAGGGCATGTCGCTTCTTTTTCCCGCGAGGCAGTTTTACTGCTCGCGGGAAAAAGACGCCGACGCCTCCCATTGAAATCAATGGGAGGCATTTTCGGGCCGTTTTTGCCGAGCTTTGCGACGCGGTTCCCGCATCAAAAAACTCGTCAAAATACTCCGTGTGAACATAGCCTTAATGTCCTGGTGGAGGGAAGGAGGTTGTCACTCAGGATTTGACGGTACATGGCTCCATCCATTCTCCCATTGATGCGGTGAAGTAGTCCTGTGCCCTTAGCAGAGAAACACCCCCAAAACATAATGTTTCCACCTCTATGCTTGACAGTGGGGACGGTGTTCTTTGGGTCATAGGCAGCATTTCTCTTCCTCCAAACACGGCGAGTTGAGTTAATGCCAAAGAGCTAAATTTTAGTCTCATCTGACCACAGCACCTTCTCCCAATCACTCTCAGAATCATCCAGATGTTCATTTGCAAACTTCAGACGGGCCTGTACATGTGCCTTCTTGAGCAGGGGGACCTTGTGGGCACTGCAGGATTTTAATCCATTACGGCGTAATGTGTTACCAATGGGTTTCTTGGTGACTGTGGTCCCAGCTGCCTTGAGATCATTAACAAGTTCCCCCCGTGTAGTTTTCGGCTGAGCTCTCACCTTCCTCAGTATCAAGGATACCCCACGAGGTGAGATTTTGCATGGAGCCCCAGATCGATGTCGATTGACACTCATTTTGTATGTCTTCCATTTTCTTACTATTGCATCAACAGTTGTCTCCTTCTCACCCAGCGTCTTACTTATGGTTTTGTAGCCCATTCCAGCCTTGTGCATGTCTATGATCTTGTCCCTGACATCCTTAGAAAGCTCTTTGGTCTTGCCCATGTTGTAGAGGTTAGAGTCAGACTGATTAATTGAGTCTGTGGACAGGAGTCTTTTATACAGGTGACCATTTAAGACAGCTGTCTTTAATGTAGGCGCCAAATTGATTTGGAGCGTGTAACTGGTCTGGAGGAGGCTGAACTCTTAATGGTTGGTAGGGGATCAAATACTTATTTCTCTGTGCACAATGCAAATAAATATATATAATTTTGACTATGTGATTTTCATTTTTTTTTTTTTTTATATAATCTATCTCTCACTGGTAAAATTAACCTAGCCTAAAAATTCTAGACTGTTCATGTCTTTGAGAAAAAGAGTAAAGCAGCACAGCAACAACAGTGGGTGCAGGCCTCCTAGGTTGAGGCTAGGAACCCTTGTTAATGAAATAAAAAAAAATGAAGAGGCAGCACTCCAAGGAAATTGGTGAAAAAAAGTGGTGTGTTTATACACCCCAGGCAGGCAATGTTTCGATCCGTCTCTATGGGATCTTTGTCAAGGCTTGACAAAGATCCCATAGAGACGGATCGAAACGTTGCCTGCCTGGGGTGAATAAACACACCACTTTTTTTCACCAATTTCCTTGGAGTGCTGCCTCTTCATTTTTTGGGATTTTATATATATATATATATATATATATATATATATATATATATATATCATCAAATGTGCATCATCATACTGTATATAGTGGTGTATGACAAGCAGAGACAAGGAAAGTTACACACAATCAATATAATTCTTAAACTGTCGGTGGAAACAAAACATAAAATACAAAAAAAAGGAAGAACTCTGGAGATGCTGCATTTGGCCCATTTGGGTACGAGCTCAACACTCACACAAAATCTTGCTTACCTTGGGATACACAACGCAGATCTCAAAGGTTCCACTGACTTGTGTCTTCAAGGTCATAATAAATGACCTGCATAATAAATGACTCATTTGCTCCAGTCACACGGAGGTATGGATGGGAGCGATCAGTCGTTACCCCGATCGCTCATCCCCATCCATTACTATCATATGGGCAGCTCGTCTCCCTGTTTACACAGGGAGATGTGCTGCCGACAACGATAATATTTAACTTTTTAAAAAAAATACGATCAGCGTTTGCTCGTTCATCTGCTGATCGTTCCCCTGTTTACACAGGACAATTAATGGCAACGAGCGTCCAGTGTAAAACCCCTTTTAGAAATAAGACTGGTTCCATGGTGGTTTCTAATTTTGTCATTTTTTATCTTCCTTTTGTGTCTTTACTGATCAACTCTCATCTTCCTATTGAGCTTGGGAAGACGATAATGAACTTTTGCATTTGTCTTTTTTCACCTGACCTGTTATAGATCTTCTATGCCCTTAGGTTGTATAACTACCTATTTGTTTTCTATTCTCCTGCTTATCCCTAAGTATGTTTTATGATCTTGGTTATTCAGTTTTCTCTGGGCCTTCGCACAGCTGATTTATTGTTGCTATCGAAAAACAAATCAGTTTTATTATAAAATTTTATAAACCAGAAGATGAGACCATTATAAATCAAATAAAGCCTTTCAACAGTGGTGTTCACATGTCCTAGAAACCTAGGGCTAGAGGCAGAGGGTAATCGATTCAAGTGGAAGATTAGAAGAGCTGTAAGTCCGGTAGCTATGATTGATAGCCCATTGTTAATGCGTGGTTTAAATCTGATAGGGGTTATTTGGTTGAATGAATGCAAATATTTCATTAGGAGCATCTAAGCCTTGTGTGCATGAAATTGTATAATAGAATGGAATCATTTTAGAAAAATTTACAAACAAATTGAAATTTAAAGTATCACCTATACACTGGATACAAAACTATCTAAAGTATAGGTTAATTTACTTTTATGCAACCTGAGTTTAAAGTCCAAACCTTTAGCCTATATGGACATGTGGACATCATAGACATCATCTTTGTATTACATTGTCATTTCAATGGTTGGCATGTAAGGGTTATATTACAAGGTCCGACGTGGACCGTGAAAACAGGCGCCGATCAACGAGACAGCTCGTTGATCGGCGCTCGTTTGCTCCTTTCACATGGAGCTATGTATGAAGATGAGCAATCGCTCGGCCCCATACATTTCTATTGTGTCGGCAGCACATTTTCCTGTTTACACAGGGAGAGGTGCTGCCAACAATAATAATATTTAATGCTGCAGAAACTATACGATCAGCCGATGAGTGAGCGTTTGCTCATTGAGCAGCTGATCGTTGCCCTGTTGACACAGGGCAATGACCGGGAACGAGAGTTCTGAGAAAGCTTGTTTGCTCGATCATTGGCCCGTGTAATAAGGCCTTAATACTACATTTATGGCCAACCACAGGTTACTTTTGATAGTAACTGTGTCATAGTCTAGCTAAGCAGTCTGTTTATCTTTTGATGTAATTTTTTGTTAAAAGTAAGGACCTTATTGTACAACAATATATTTTATTTCTTAAAGACACAGCCTAGTTTGGACCTTAAGGTCGCAGCAATTTTTTTCAATCACTGCTTTCTATAATTTTATTATTGTTCTGTCTATGTTTTTTATTTTGCTGGATGAGTTATATTTTGTAATGGCACTATTTTAGAGTTCATATAATGTATTAAATAAGCACCTATTATTTTTTTTGTTCATCGTTTGATGTTATTTTTTTATGGCATTTTTATTTAAGGTAAGAACCTAATTATAATATATTTCCACTCTTTAAAAACGATGTCTAGTTTGGGCCTTAAAGGTAAGGTGTCATGATTTTTTTTTTTTTTTTTTTTTAATTTATGTGTTTTTATTTAATAAAATATTATATTTAATTTATTTATTTTTTCACATAAAATGTTTTTTTTATTAACAGTATTTTACACTACTGGGGGCTGCCATGTTTTCTTTCTTCTGTGTATGTGTCTCTTATCGACACATACACAGATGGAATATGGCAGCTACAGGGCATAGGACATAATGAACCGGAGCCGTTTGTTACATCCTCTGCCATTTAGCTCTGTACTCCGCATGCGCAGTTCAGAGTGACCCAGCATAGAAGCTGGTTTGTAGAGGGAAAGCCGGCGCCATTTTGGTGAAGACCAGCCGAATGCAGGTAAGGCCCACCTTAGCAATGGACTTCGTCAAACAGACAACTGCCATTACTAAGGCGCTAATAATGTATTAAAAAAACACAGAGACATAAGAAAATATTTTTATTGAAGTAAAAACTCACCCACACAATCCTTGTGAAAACCAAACCATTTTATTTTAAAAAAAACGTAGATCACCGCAGTAGTCCACTGAATCTACGGCGTAGTCCAATAGGTTCAGCGGAACCTGCAAAAAAAATAAAGTTAGGCCTCAAGCACACTTCAGTGAAATGCTACAGTGGGCTATCCATTTTTTTAACGGATAGCACACTGACCCAATCATTTCTATTGGGCCGTGCGCACTTCCGTTTTCTGTGCGTTTTTTTTTTTTTGCAGTTTTAGTGTGAGATTTTTGCAAGTTTATTGGCGCCTTGTTAGGACTCCCCTTGACTCTGAGAACATTTCTCGCATTTTATGCGCCAAAGAATTAATCCAACGCTTCTTATTTAAGCAACACATTTTTAAAAAACGCTTGCGTAAAAAACTAACGGCTCGCTTTCCCATTGATGTAAATGGAAAACGTACTCAAATGTTTGATGCCTTTTTTGCGTGTTTTTTAATGCATTTTGTGTGCGATTTTTGCTCATTTTCTGGCGTATAATTAGGACTCCCATTGACTATGGGAACATTTGGCATTTTTTACGTGCAAAAGAATTGACTCAACACTTCTTTATTTACACAACGTGTTTTTTAAAACGCGTGTGTAAAAAAAGCGCATTGTATGTACTGACAGTGCGCTTTCCTATTTATGTAACTAAAAGCGTAATCAAGCGTTTTTTGATGCGATTTTCAGCACGTTAAATGCGTCAAAAACAAAGCATCAAATACACACCGTGTGAACTAGTCAACTAAAAAGTCATTCACCACAGGGTCTCCCTCTTGACTTTCAGCATTCTTAGCCTTTTGGTGTGTCCTATAACTTCTGCCAGCTGCCATTGTAAAAGCACTCCCAAAATGGGGGCTGGGCAATGCTTAGCAATTTAAAGACACCTTTTCCTTGCTTGTATCCAAACATAGGGAGGGGGGTTGAGTCTCCCTCCCACATTTACAGCAGCTGTAACTCATGCTACTTTGCCTAATTCACCTTGCTGCAATTCTGGGAAGGGCTCCCTCTGGTGGCCAAATAGGAAAACATGTCAAATTATTATTTAATTTTTAATACTTCCCACCTTGTGGAAGAAGAAAAAAATTATTATTATTTTTTTTAATTTCTGACAAATTCCCTTTAAAGAGCTTTCCCAACATAAATCTCTAAAGATCCATGCAGATGTCAGGGCTATTGGGCTATATAGGAGGACATACCTAGTTGCAACATCCCTTAAAGGAACAGTGTCACCCAAAAAAAAAATTTTAATATGTTAAAGATGTTAGTGCTTTATTAAAAACGTTTGGATTAATTTGTGTGTTTGTGTGTTACTTTTTTTTATTTTTACACTTTTTCTTTCCTATGGGGGCTGCCATTTTTTTTTCCATTTCTGTATGTGTCGATTAACGACACATACAGACATGGAATACGGCAGCTCCAGTCCCATAGGGACTGCGAACGGGGCCCGTTCCATCCACTATCGTGTATGCCGCTGTGTGGGAACGGCGCATGCGCCGCTCCCACACAGTTCAATTTGAAATGTGCGCCGTCCGGCGCCATTTTCCTGTGGACCGGAAGTCGCGGCCGGGCAGTAAGATTACTACTTCCGGTCGCGGCTTCCGGACTTGTGCACATGGAGCAGCGGCAGCAGACGGAGCGGATGGACCGGAGGGAGCGGCGGCGACTGGAGCAGGTAAGTTATTTCTATGTATGTTCGTGTTTCAGTGTGTTTACTACTGTATGTTAACCTTCTACACTGTGTGTTAGCTCAAAAAATGGCGACACACAGTGTAGGAGGTTAGACCGTTCAAACCCCTCGTTTCTCCCGGCACTAGCCAGGATAAAGGAGGGGGGGATTCTGAGAGCTCACTAGAGCGAGGGATTTTTACCCAATTTTGCAGCATAAAGCAATGTGGTTGCTTTACCACATGCAATGCTGCAATTTTGGGAATGGCTCCATCTAGTGACCAGTGCTGGGAAATATTATAAATTGAATCCAATTTATAATATTTCCTGACTCGTGAAAAAAAAAAAAAAATTAGAACAATGTTTAATCACCTATACACTAATTGTTTAACTAAAAAAAAACAACATGTTTTGCTGGCAACACATTCCCTTTAAACAGGGGGATTTCACTGGGCTCTTTCTAGTGGCATGTACACGTACGCTCATTACTTTGAATGGCTGACATTAATATTTTTTTAATGTTGTGGTGGGAATATCCCTTGAACTGTATTTTATAACTTTTTTTTATTTTTCCGTCTACATTGCCGTATGAAGGGTTGATTTTGTGGGATGAGTTGTATTTTTAAAAGACAATATCTTAGGGCTGTATATAATGTATTGAATAAGCTGTTGTTATTTACTTGTTTATTAATTGTAAGGACTTTATTATAATATAATTTAACCACTTAAAAAAAAGGCCTAGTTTGGGCCTTAAGGATACAGCTATTTTTTTCCCCCAAAATTTGTTGACTGCATTCTATATTTTTCTTACTTTTCCATTTTCTATATGGTGGCTTGTTTTTTGCCAGATGAGTTTTATTTTTTAATGGCACCATTTTAGAATATATATCATGTATTGAATAATTTTAAAAACAACTGAAATTCTACTATTGTTCTTTGGATTTGTTTTAACAGCATTCACCGTGCGGTATAAATGACATATTACATTTATTCTATAGGTCATTGTGATTATAGCAATACAATTTATATAGGTTTTTTGTTTGTTTTAATACACTTGCACGATACAACTTTTTTTTACTGCATCTGCATCTGTCTGACATTAATGGCATAATGATCGCTGGTTGAAGTCCCCTAGTGGGACTAATAAAAAATTAAAAAATGAGTTAAATAAAGTTGTTTTTTTTGTGTAAAAAAAAAAAAAAAGTAAAAAAAAAATACCTTTTCCCATTTTCCCCCTAGAGCATAGTAAAAAATGAAATAAGTAAACATAATTGGTATCGCCGCGTCCATAAAAGTCTGAACTATCACAATATATCATTATTTAACCCGCACGGTGAACGCTGTAAAAAAAAAAAATTGTAAACGCCAGAATCTCTATTTTTTGTTCACCTAATCTCCCACAAAAAATGAAATAAAAAGCAATCAAACCGTCACATTTACACCAAAATGGTATTATTAAAAACTAAAGCTTATCCCGCAAAAAAATAAGCCCTTATACAACTTAATCGACGGAAAAATAAAGAAGTTACAGCTCTCGGAATTTGGCGAAACAAAATAAATTTTCTTTTTTACACTTAGGTTTTTACTTGTAAAAGTAGTAAAATATAGAAAAAACTACACATATTTGGTATCGGCGTAATCGTATTGACCCATAAAATAAAATTAACATGTTGTTTTAATTGTACAGTGAATTCCGTAAAAATGGTGCGCAAAAAACCATGGCGGAATCGCTGTTTTTTTCATTTTCTACCCCACAAATAATTTTTTTCCCGTTTCCTAGTACATTATACAGCAAAATAAATGATGCTACGAAAAACTACAACTCGGCCCACAAAAATCAAGCCCTCGTAGTACTATATCAACGGAAAAATAAAGGCGTTATGGCCTTTGGAAGGCGGGGAGGGAAAGACGAAAATGAAAATCTGAAAAAGGGCTGCGGCGTGAAAGGGTTAATACTTCTGGAAACATAAAGTCTACTGTAGTGGTATCTAGAGATGAGAAATATATACAACAGCATTTACAACAGGCTGCATTTTATCTAGTCTGTGGATCTTGAGGAACAAAACTCTAAACATAGGCTGAATAGGAAACACTGGAGCAAATTGTCTTTACCTGCTGTGAACATCTGATTTGTTCATGGAACATGACATCCTGCTGACAGTACTAACAGAAAGAGATTACAGGGCTGATCTTTACTCTTTCTGCAAAGGTGAGCTCTATGTAATGATTATTGAATGCTCCCATAAAAAAATTACGGCACAATGTTTAAATTCCTGGCTCCAATACAGAAATATTCTAAGCATTTCTGTATAAGAAACAAAAAGAAAACTTTTTTTATTTGGGCTTTTTAACCCCTTTACATCACAGCCATATTTTTTTTCCAATTTTTTCCTCCCCATAACTTTTTGAATGTTCCGTTGATAAAGCCATATGAGGGCTTGTTTTTTGTGGGATGAGTTGTAGTTTTACATGGCACCATTTATTGTACCGTATAATGTATTGGTAAAAATTGTGGGGTGGAATAGGAAAAATACAGTGATTCCTCAATATTTTGAGGGGTTTCATTTTTACGGCTTTCACTGTACTGTAAAAATGGCATGTTATCTTTATTCTACCAGTCAATACGATTATGGCGATACCAAATGTATCTAGTTTTTTTATGTTTTACTACTTTTACAAGGTAGAAAATAAAAATAAAATTTGTGTTTTGTAGCCACATTCTGAGAGCCATAACTTTTTTATTTTTCCGTCGATTGAGCGGTAAGAGGGATTACTTTTTGCAGGGCGAGCTGTAGTTTCTATTGGTTACATTTTGGGCTACATGAAACTTTCTGATCACTTTTTATTTATTTTTTTGTGGGATATGAAGTGACCAAAAAACAGCGACTTATATACTATATTGTAATAGTTCGAACTTTTACGGACACAGAAGAACAAATTTTCTATATTTTTTTACTTTTTACATTAGTTTAGAAGAAAAATGGAAAAAGTATTTTTTGTTAACTTTTAATATTTTTTTACACTACTAAAAATTGTATTAAACTCAGGTGGTTCTGGGAGACTTAAACCAGCGATCATTAGATCTCTGGTACAATACGTACACTGCAATACTAATGTATTGCAGTATATTGTCATTTTTACAGACTCCTGTAGGGCTTAACAAGAGCTGAAGAAAGGCAGTGCTGGGGGCCTTCATTAGGCCTTTGGGCTGCCATGGCACCCCCTAATCGCATTGTGGGGGCACCGATGAGCTGACGGAGGTGGGCACCCTCTGTTTCTAACATCTTAGATACTGCGATCGTGATTGATTGCAGCATCTAAGGGGTTAAACGGTCAGGATCAGCACGATCGCTGTTCCTGGCCGCTGCAAACATCACCCCCCATACCGTGACGTGCTATTGCAATGTGCAGGTAGGGGTTAATTAGTATATAATTTAAAAAAAAAATTATTGTGTGCACTTGCGTGTAGAGACTTAGCATGAACTTCCTGTAATAGGGTCCCCCACCTACCATGTGGCATTCATAATACTGTTTTTGTTCTTATGGGGCTAGAGTCTGCAGGGGTCATCTTTAAA
This sequence comes from Rhinoderma darwinii, assembly GCF_050947455.1. Taxonomy (NCBI): domain Eukaryota; kingdom Metazoa; phylum Chordata; class Amphibia; order Anura; family Rhinodermatidae; genus Rhinoderma; species Rhinoderma darwinii. The sequence continues at coordinate 377,654,922 of NC_134690.1, forward strand.
ACCCATACAGGGGTTGTCTACTTTGGACAATCCCCACTTGTTGGACAGGTTCCTTCACAATAAGCTGATTGAAGTGTCCTGTTGCTGACACCCCCTTTGCTGCCACCTTTGTGGAGAAAATTGGCAGTAATTTATCCATTTCCCTGCAGCGCTACCACGGGGGAAATTAAGCATTACACAATGCCCATGCAAATCAATTAGTTGTTTGTATTACGCAGGACAGTAAAAGTTCTCCAGACCACGAACGTTCTTTCTAATTGCTCTCCGATCTGAAGGACTTAAACTAGGGCCCCCCTCTATTAACTCAGACTTCCCTAATATGATATGTAAAAAGAAGTTTCTAAACTAGACAGCATAAATCTTTTTTTTATTTCATTGTTTGATGGGGTAGGCTGATTAGGGGAGGTAGTCTGATCAGGGGGTGGTAAGGTATGAGGCCCAAAAAGAGCCTCTACCTTGTTACGCCTCACAGAGTGAAATCTAGTCCAGCCATGAATTGGTGTAAATTTTGGCTATCATTTATGACAGTTTTCTGGCATAAATTATAATAAGTTTTTTCAAGGCCTCTGTGGCCCAGCCCCCTATTGAGAAGACATGCCCTTTTGCGACTTTTCTATGACAAAAAACTGGCATAGAAAGGTAGATGAATTTGTTTCCTATGAGTGAACAACATTAGAATTAATTAATTCCAAAAAGATTATAACCAAATAAAATAAATACAATATTCCAAATACACCATAAATGACCGTGGAATGTAAATAAGTATTATTGTATGTAACAGTAATTGCCTATAAATCATCTAAATTTGTATGCCCCCCTCCTAGGCCAATTCAAACTGATTTTCCAAATTTTGAATGCGTACAAACCTCCGCGCGTGTGCTCGCGCGCGCACACACTCACACACACACACACACACTACATTACACTAACTACATTACAATCATTCTTTACTTATGGACCTATATGTGCACATTCTGTACAATAGACACATACACAGCTTACTTAGGTAGCACACCGCACTGCAGCAAATCTCCTAGCTTTCTGCCCCTCTAAATATAAAAACGATAGATACTGTATCAGAGTCAAGCTTAAGTTAACAGAATAATGTTCAGTCCATAAACACAGCACCAGAACCAAGCTTATAACAAAAACATAGCACAAGAATCAAGCTCAGTACATATATACAGCACAAGAACCAAGCTCAGTACATAAATACTGCACAAGAACCAAGCTCAAAACATAAATACAGCAGAAGAACCAAGCTCAGTACAGAAATGCAGACCCAGAACAAAACTCAGTACATAAATACAGTGCCAGAACCAAGCTCAGTACATAAATACTGCAAAATAGTAGAGAGTGGTCCAGCACACAATGCAGGTAAAGTCAATACTGCTTTATTGTAACAAAATTTAAAACAAATAAATAAAATTCCCAGGTGAAGAACGCTTACGCGTTTCGAACCATTCGGTTCTTACTTTTACCTATGAATAAGTAGCGAATGGTTTGAAACGCTTAAGCGTTCTTCACCTGGGAATTTTATTTATTTTGTTACAATAAAGCAGTATTGATTTTACCTGCATTGTGTGCTGGAACACTACTATCTTGGATCTGCATCTACCTCCGATGTAGAACTCTTGTTCGAAGCACCAATATAATATTGACGTTGTATTCAGATCTTCATGTGTGGTGAGCGGACCAATATGTTTATTTACATAAATACTGCACAAGAACCAAGCTCAGTACATAAATACAGCACCAGAACAAAGCTCATTACATAAATACAGCACCAGAACAAAGCTCATTACATAAATACAACACCAGAACCAAGCTCAGTACATAAATACAGCACCAGAACAAAGCTCATTACATAAATACAGCACCAGAACAAAGCTCATTACATAAATACAACACCAGAACAAAGCTCAGTACATCAATACAGCACCAGAACAAAGCTCAGTACATAAATACAGCACCAGAACTAAGCTCAGTACATAAATACAGCACCAGAACAAAGCTCAGTACATAAATACAGCACCAGAACTAAGCTCAGTACATAAATACAGCACCATAACCAAACTCAGTACATATATACAGCACTAGAACTAAGCTCAGTACATACATACAGCACCAAAATCAAGCTCAATTCATATATATACAGCACCAGAACTAAGCTCAATACATATATACAGCACCAGAACAAAGCTCAATACATATATACAGCACAGGAACCAAGCTCATAACAAATACAGCACAAGAACCAAGCAGTACAGATATCAATTGCAAAATTAGGTTAACCTCTGCCATATAAGTTTATACCCTGTGAACTACACCTCCCAGTATGGCCTTTACAGTGGTAAAGTTATACTGGGAGTTATTGTTTCACAAACAAGAATGATATCGCCTATTATCTTTCAAAATAAAGATTTGCGTTATTAAATGTGTTTTTTGTCTTATGTTACTCAAAACCAAAAATCTGCCTGGAAAAGCTGATTACGTTTCCTTTTAATCAATTTATTTAACATGAACGTATAATTAGGTCTATTCTGACTCATATCATACTGTAGACCATATGACTACAGTGACTAAAGTACTGATCAGATGCCATCAGAGGCAGAATAAAGAAAGAATTTGAGTGACTTACAGGTGACTTCTTCTCTGACCCGAGTCATTATCCTTCCACCATCATTACAAATGTTCTCGGCCACAACTCGTCTCTGTGGTGTTTGCTGCCTAGATGTCATTGGCTCCTCACTTTTGCAGCACATGCCCACACGGTGCCCCCTGAATATAGTGCTAAACACTTTCACACTGTGCCCCATAAATATAATAGTGCTACACCCTGTGCACCTGATTATAATACCACCACACACTGCAGCCTCCAAAAATAGCAGTGCTGCACACTGTGACCCTGAATAAAATGATGTCCAACATAGTTCTTCTGAATAAAATAATGCCCCACACTGTACCCCATGAATAAGGACCTGAATAAAACAATGGTCCACACTGTTTGTACCCTGAATAAAACAAAATGGCTCACACTGTGTCCCCTGAATATAATACCACCACACACTGTGCCCCCTGAATAAGATAATGACCCACATTGTGCCTTCCCCTGTATAAAAATTGGCCCACACTGTGCACCCAGAATAGAAAAAATGGCCCATAATGTGTCCCCTTGAATAAGAAAAATGTTCACATTGTGCCCCTTTGGGACAAAAATGCCTTCATTGTGCACCCCTGAATAAAAAAAAATCACTATATGCCCCCTGAATAAGCAATCCCAGCCCCCCGAAATGAAAGAATACAACACCTCTGGACATTCCCGCACTGGTATTTAGCAGCTGCTTTAGTCTCTTTTGGCCAGGCTCCTTAAAGAGGCTCTGTCACCAGATTTTGCAACCCCTATCTGCTATTGCAGCAGATAGGCGCTGCAATGTAGATTACAGTAACGTTTTTATTTTTAAAAAACGAGCATTTTTGGCCAAGTTATGACCATTTTTGTAGTTATGCAAATGAGGCTTGCAAAAGTCCAAGTGGGTGTGTTTAAAAGTAAAAGTCCAAGTGGGCGTGTATTATGTGCGTACATCGGGGCGTTTTTAATACTTTTACTAGCTGGGCGCTCTGATGAGAAGTAACATCCTCTTCTCTTCAGAACGCCCAGCTTCTGACAGTGCAGATCTGTGACGTCACTCACAGGTCCTGCATCGTGACGGCCACATCGGCACCAGAGGCTACAGTTGATTCTGCAGCAGCATCAGCGTTTGCAGGTAAGTCGATCTTACCTGCAAACGCTGATGCTGCTGCAGAATCAACTGTAGCCTCTGGTGCCGATGTGGCCGTCACGATGCAGGACCTGTGAGTGACGTCACAGATCTGCACTGTCAGAAGCTGGGCGTTCTGAAGAGAAGAGGATGTTACTTCTCTTCAGAGCGGCCAGCTAGTGAAAGTATTAAAAACGCCCCGATGTACGCACATAATACACACCCACTTGGACTTTTACTTTTAAACACACCCACTTGGACTTTTGCAAGCCTCATTTGCATAACTATAAAAATGGTCATAACTTGGCCAAAAATGCTCGTTTTTTAAAAATAAAAACGTTACTGTAATCTACATTGCAGCGCCTATCTGCTGCAATAGCAGATAGGGGTTGCAATATCTGGTGACAGAGCCTCTTTAAGAAAAATGCAGGGGTGCAATTTCATCATTGTTTCGCATGCATCACAGAGAAGCGCTGTGGCAGGGAGCCTAGCAGGGCTCGCTGCAATGCCGCTACACTATTCTATTGTATTCACATTTTAAGGATGTGGATACAACTGAAAAGGGGGAGCGGGTCTGCATCCCATCTCTTCCTGAATCTGCAAAACCGATGTTGTTAACTGGTTACAGTATGCACATGTCTATGTCAATAAGCACATTTAAAAACAAGTCCTCTCTTTCCCATTAATGCTGACTTGCCAAAAAAAACATGAACCAAAAAAAGTTATACTTTATTTGTAGAAAAATCTTGTTGAGCCTTAGATCTGTGACAGCGCCAATAAATAAAAAATGTTTTAAATTGCGCAGATCACAATTATAAAAGTTCAATCCATTATACGTGACTTAGAGGTCACATTTCTGTACGCTTTACTTGGCTTTGAAAATCAAACAGGGTTTGGCACCAAAAGCGGAGCAATTGTTCCAAGAAAGAATGATACAAGGCCGGATTGTTCACTGTAAAGCAGACATTCATCAGATAAGGCTCTGGACTGCAGAACATGACATGTCTACTGAAAAGTTCTGGATGGATCACTCTGTCCGATTGATACACTGCAGACATACATTACTGGTTATTTTGGCTCAAAGTGAGCATCTCATCTTCAAATTGTGAAGCACAGATACATCCAGAAGAAGGAAATTGCATTTCTTTGGGATACCATTCTGTTGACAAAGTATTTGCTACTTTAAGGATTAAAAGAAATAGTGATAGGATCAACCACTAATGTTTTGCTTCATGTGAAGTGCCTCCAAACATATATGTTTACCGTAACAATATTAACTAATGTATAATACCAGGGAATAGTCTATTGAAAATATTACTTACACAGAGCCAAACCAAATGTGTAAATTATTTTCTAATTAATATAAGAAATGAGGAAATTATGTAGTAATAATAACAGCTAATAGTAATAATAATAGCAAAAAAATTATAGTAGAATTAATATTAAAATAATGTGTTATTATAGTACCGCCAACACACTGTAGATCAGGGGTCTCAAACTCGGCCGGGTAAGTGGGCCGCATATAGAAAAAATGGGAAGTTGACGGGCCGCATTACTTTCAAATTTGATACAATACAAAATTATTGTTAATCAATTAGTTATTTGAACTACTATAACACTATATTACTAGAATAATAATACTACATTACTATAATAATAGCGCTAGGTTTAAAATTTGAGATATTTCTCCACGTGCTTATTTCAACAATCCAGCTTTCCAGTTTAAGTGTCGCTAAATGCAGTCCGGCGGCTCAGTTAGCACAAATGTCAAGATTGGGCAGCCCCTTTTTAGATAGTGCCGCATTGCCCTCTGTGGATGCTGCCACAGTGCCCTCTGTGGATAATGCAACACACCCCTAGATAAGGCCACAGTGCCCTCTGTAGATAAGGCCACAGTGCCCTCTGTAGATAAGGCCACAGTGCCCTCTGTAGATAAGGCCACAGTGCCCTCTGTAGATAAGGCCACAGTGACCTCTGTAGATAATGCAACACACCCCTAGATAATGCCAGTGTCCTCTTCAGATACTGTCACACACCCACTTGTAGATAACGCCACAGTGCCCTCTGTAGAGGCTGCCACAGTGCCATCTGTAGAGGCTGCCACAGTGTCCTCTGTAGAGGCTGCCAAAGTGCCCTCTGTAGAGGCTGCCAAAGTGCCCTCTGTAGAGGCTGCCCCAGTGCCCTCTGTAGAGGCTGCCCCAGTGCCCTCTGTAGAGGCTGCCCCAGTGATGTCAGGGGCTTGCCCAGAGCTGGAGTCCCAGGCAGAGCGCTAGTAGGCTCTTCCTGGGACTCCAGCTGTGCTCCTGACATCACTGGGACTCCTGCTCTGGGGAAGCCCCTGACATCATTGTCGATGTATGGACAGCGATGTCAGAGGCTTCCCCAGAGTCCCGGAGCAGAGACGATAATAGCGCTCTGCCCGGGACTCCGCTCTGGGGAAGACCCTGACACACTGTCCATATATGGGCAGCGATGTCAGGGAATTCCACAGAGTCCCGGAGCAGAGCCGACACCAGCGCTCTGCTCGGGACTCCGGCTCTGGGGAAGCCCCAGACATCGCTGTTCATATGTAGACAGCGATGTCAGGGAATTCCACAGAGTCCAGGAGCAGAGCCGACACCAGCGCTCTGCTCCGCTCTGGGCAAGACCCTGACACACTGTCCATATATGGGCAGCGATGTCAGGGAATTCCACAGAGTCCCGGAGCAGAGCCGACACTAGCGCTCTGCTCGGGACTCCGGCTCTGGGGAAGCCCCAGACATCGCTGTTCATATGTGGACAGCGATGTCAGGGAATTCCAGAGTCTCGGAGCAGAGCCAATACTAGCGGCTCTGTGTCCCGCGGGCCGCAGATGACAGCCCCAGGGGCCGCATGCGGCCCGCGGGCCGTGTGCTTGAGACCCCTGCTGTAGATCAAGATGATCATATAATTCAGAGCTCTGTGTGGGCACCTGCATTTTGATTTTGATTTACTACAGTAAAATATCCTTATGTTACGTAGGGTTCGTGGACCCACTGGGCCGTACCGCCTTGGCGGTATGGCATCTGGCCAACAGGGCACAGGTCAAAGTCTATAGTTCGTATAGGATACCTGTGGCAGCTCGGACAGTAGCAAGGCAGGCTCGGCTGGAACTAGGCAGCGGGTAGACGTCAGGCATGGAGTAGCAGGACAGGCATGGAATACAGCACAGCACGACTACAGCACAGCATGGCACTTGACCAGGATAGCACGGGATACAGGATACACTGGGAACTGGAAAACAATGGGAGACCATTTGCTTAGACAAACTAGGATAAGACAAACAACACTCAGGTACTGCAGTAAGGGGCTGGGCCCTTCATATAGTCCAGGGTGCTCATGGGCTAATTTAGCATTCAAGTCCGGTGCACGCGCTGCCCCTTTAAGAGCGAGCACGAGCATGCGCGTGCTCCCTACGGGACCCGGCCGAGGTGAGTGGAAGTGAGCGCTGGTGTCTCCTGAGGAGGAGACTGGGGCCAACGCTCGCCGACCCATGGCTGCGGCCATCAGGAGGTGAGTGAACCTGACGGCCCGCAGCCATGGACATGACACCTTATATTTAGAGATGAGCGAACTTATGAAAAGTTTGGTTCGGCTGGTTCGCCGAATTTCATGAAAAAGTTCGATTCGAACCGAACCTGTAATACAAGAAAGCCCCTAAAAATCGTGTATAACACTGTTTAAATTAACACAAAGAAAGGCTGTCTGCAACAGCCAAAGCCCAATTTCCCAGCCACCACAATAGATAAAATAAATAACTTTTATTCAGCTACGTATAGCTCGGACAGACCACATGAAATGAATTTAAAATTGTCAGCAGCCGAGGACCGGGCACACATATGTGTCATCTGATTCAACAGACACATATAATATTAGACGTAGGATTATCAGTGTTTCTCCCTATCCAGTTAGAATTAGTAAGTAACAGTAGGTCCGGTCGGCGGCTGTGTTTAAAACATTAGCAGCCCCCCCGACATGTTTCGCTACTAAGTAGCGTCCTCAGGGGTCCACGGGGCTAATGGCGGCACGAAATGAAACTGATCCTGATATAGATACGCCGGATGACATATTAGGAGGTGTGTCAGGCCCAATAGCCAATAGCAGCGGGAGAGACATAGCGAACTCTCAGCTGTATGCAGCCGACGTATGGACAGCAGAGTGAGATAGTCAAATCACAAACGGGAGGTGGCGCATGCGTATGGGAGCAAAGGGAGAACTTTAGTGATTTCACCCTAGTTCAGATCGCGACTTTACAAGGGAGTCGCTAGCGCATGTGCAGATAAACCACATACCGACATAGCGCCAGAGGTGTGCACTCTGGCCGCTAACGCTCTTTTTGTATCCCAAAACAACCCACGATCATATCATCTGTCATCACCTTATTATTGGCGTTACTTGGCCCGCACTCATCAAAGGGCACCAGCCGATACTGACGGCAATATAGTAATATGGGCTCATCTCCTGACCTCTGCATTCATCGGCTACAACTTAATTATCTATCTATAGCCCTTTCTCATTATGGGCTTCATATTACTATATTGCGGTCAGTATCGGCTGGTGCCCTTGGATGAGTGCGGGCCAAGTAACGCCAATAATAAGGTGATGACAGATGATATGATCGTGGGTTGTTTTGGGATACAAAAAGAGCGTTAGCGGCCAGAGTGCACACCTCTGGCGCTATGTCGGTATGTGGTTTATCTGCACATGCGCTAGCGACTCCCTTGTAAAGTCGCGATCTGAACTAGGGTGAAATCACTAAAGTTCTCCCTTTGCTCCCATACGCATGCGCCACCTCCCGTTTGTGATTTGACTATCTCACTCTGCTGTCCATACGTCGGCTGGATACAGCTGAGAGTTCGCTATGTCTCTCCCGCTGCTATTGGCTATTGGGCCTGACACACCTCCTAATATGTCATCCGGCGTATCTATATCAGGATCAGTTTCATTTCGCGCCGCCATTAGCCCCGTGGACCCCTGAGGACGCTACTTAGTAGCGAAACATGTCGGGGGGGCTGCTAATGTTTTAAACACAGCCGCCGACCGGACCTACTGTTACTTACTAATTCTAACTGGATAGGGAGAAACACTGATAATCCTACGTCTAATATTATATGTGTCTGTTGAATCAGATGACACATATGTGTGCCCGGTCCTCGGCTGCTGACAATTTTAAATTCATTTCATGTGGTCTGTCCGAGCTATACGTAGCTGAATAAAAGTTATTTATTTTATCTATTGTGGTGGCTGGGAAATTGGGCTTTGGCTGTTGCAGACAGCCTTTCTTTGTGTTAATGTATATTGTGCCCGCCAGCCACTTGGGGTCACACTCTTTTTTGCTTTCATAACACTGTTTAAAAGCCCTAGAAGCCCTGTATAACACTCTTAGGTCACCCATGAGTGTATCCAAGTACTTTTGAGCTGTCTTTAAGGCAAAGTTAGTGTCAAAGTTACGCCAACATGTATGGGACACGGTGATAACTAACAGAAACCACTGCACTTGTGCATGTTGTATGCTTAATGCATTGTTAAAAAAGGTACAAAAATTAACCATTTTTGGCGGCAGATGCCTGCCAGGGTTCATACATATAAGGTGGTAAAAGAAGAAGCAATGGCTTTTCACAAGCCCTCCAAAAATGTACCCTTTATATGGGCAGATGCCTGCCGGGGTTCATCCATACATGGATGTAAAAGCAACAAGCAATGGCTTTTGACAAGCCCTCCAAAAATGTACCCATTTTCTTGGCAGATGCGGCTTGCTCTCTGAGGAGTGAGGAGGTGCTTTTGTTTTGGGTGTGTTTTTTTTTGTATATACCTTCCCAGGGACTCTGCTTTATTACCTGCCCAGGTTTGTTACACCTGTCTGGGCTTGCAGAGTGCCCTGAGGGGGGCTCCATCCGGAGATGGAGTCCCGGTCCTCCACCCTCCGGAGTAGGCCGGTGGGGGGTGGAGGGACATCCCAGCCGGCTGGGAAAGTGGAGCCAGCCCTGGGGGAGAGAAGGTCATCTCGGGGCTGCAGCAATGTGGCCTCGTCGCCCACCAGGGCTGGGGCATCGCAGCATGCTGCAAAGAGAGCAGAGGCGATGGAGCACTCTCCAGGAGAGGGACCAGCAAGATCGGGCCCGGAAGACCATGGCTGCAGGGACCCCGCGGAGTGGGGGTCACTGAGGCCGGGAGAGGAGGCTACCACTTTTGGCTCCCGCCTGGTGGCCCACCTCGAGGAGTATAAAGACCTGGGTAGGTCCCTGCAGCGCCTCCGTGGAGAGCTAGCGGTAGCCCGGCAGAGGGCAGCAAAATCCTCTGGCGGCAGGAGAGCCAAGTTTTCGGCGCAGGTCCGCTCCCTGCTCCGGGAGGTGAAGGAAGTGGAGGAGAGGAGAGCGACCATCCTAAAAGGAGGAGGCGTTTTCGCTGAAAAGTTAAAAAATGAGGACCGTTTTACGGAAATGGCGGTTAGAGGAAGCGGTCAAGGAACCTCGGCAGCAAGCATGGAAGCTGCCATGGAGGAAACCCCTGTCGAGCCGGTGCCTGTCCCAGCACGGGAGGAGTCGGACGCAGAGGCGCCGCGCGAGTCGGGGGATTTAACGGCAAGGACTATTTCACCGAATATGGTACGTTTACCGGGGAGCAGCTCCGGGTCAGAGGAGGAGCACCCCCCCGGTCTACTGACACAGATCTGCGACCAGGAATCCCCTGTGTCGCTGGAGGGGTTCAGTTTCAGCTCAGAGCTGCCCCCAGAGGAAGAGGAAAAAAGTGCAGCAGCAGAGAAACGGAGGAAGAAAAAGATGCGGCAGAAGCTGAGAGAGGAGAGGCGGCTGAAAGAGGTGAGACTCGTGTATGTCCATGGGTCTCCCCTGCACTCCGGGTCACAAGAGATTCTGGTTCGGAGTGCAGAACCCGCAAACCCCCCAGCCCCGGCTCCTGCAGTGGGGTCGGGGCGGGAAAGCGGGAAGATCGCAGCGAGGACGGGCAAAATGGCGCCGGACGGCGCTCGCTGTGAAGTGGGCGGCACTGGCGGCCAGAGCGCAGCAGGGGGCGTGGTCCCAGAGCAGGCTGACGGCGAGCCCCGGAGACCGGTGCTTGGCGTGAGCCGAGTATCGGAGGAGGGGGCGGACCGGAAGTCAGCGGCGGCGCGGTCCCGTGGATCGGGTGCCTGTAACGTGGCCAGTCCTGTCACACCGCGACCGGTCAGCGTAATAGGTCTGCAGGCACCCGATGCCTCGGATAAGGGCGGAGCCAGTCACTCCGGAGTGGAGGAGGGGAGTGGCTTGGCAAATGTAAATCCAGAGTTGCTGCTGAAAAGCAGCTCAGAAATTAAAGTGACAGTACCAGTAAATGAAAAGTGTAAAATAAAAGTTAATGAAGAGCGTAAAATAAAAATTAATGAAGAAGGTAAAGAAAAGAGCAATGATGTAAATAAAGAGGTGATTAATGAAGTATATAGTGATGTAAATAGAGAAGTGTCTTTTCCTGCCCTGGCAAGTGATATGGACACCGATGATGCAGAGGGTTGCTTGGAGGTGCCGCTTATGTCATCTGGCGGCCCCTCCGTAGCTGCACCTGATGATGCAGAGGTGGGAGTTGGAGTCAGGGCAGGGAAAGCGAGTGAAAAGAAAAAAAATGTTGAGCCTGGCTTGGCCAAGGGAATGACAGGGTTGCGAGAGAAAGTGTCAGCCGGAAATGTGGGAGGGCCTGGAGCTCCTCTTCCCAGTGCCCCAAGCAGGACTTATGCCGGGGTAGTGGGGGGGGACCACCAGCCCACCCACCCTCGTCCTCCGGCCCTGGGGAAGGTCACTTGCAACAGCGCCTCCTGCAGGCCTTAAGGGGGGGAAGCAGTCCCTGACTGTAGGGGGTGTGCAGAGGGACCTATCATTCTGGAAAGATAGGTACGGGTTGGAGGCCTTCCGAGAGAAAAGAGGAGATCAGTGGTCGCTCCCGACAACCGGGCAGGCTGTGGTCAGGAGGAATGTGGTCCGTCTCCGGTGGCGTGGCAATGAGATCTGTCCCCCCAGGAAAACGGTGGTGGAGCTGCTGCTGGGGATGGGCTTCAGGGCACGTGACATCTTTGCCCTGATACACCCTCATGGCTCAGCTGAGTTCGACATCAGCTTTGTTCAACCAGGAGGCCTGGAGGTCTTCTGGGGGAATTATGATCTGGTGAGGGACGAGCCCGGCTGGCGGGATTTTGCTGCACAAGCGATATCCCACCAGAATGGTCTCAAGAAGGTGACCGTTCTCACCCGTAACGAGTCACTTTCTTGCATTGACATCATGACCTGGTTAAGTCGTTTTGGAGAGGTGGCGGAGATGCCCAGGAAGAATCTGGATGAGTTCGGCATCTGGTCAGGGGCCTGGACGTTTATGGTTAAACTTAGGCGTCTGGGGCAAACTGTGTCCCACATTCCATCCTCTGCTTTCCTTGGGAGGGATCGCATCCTGGTCTTCTACCAGGGGCAGCCGAGGCTGTGTCACCGGTGTGGCGACCCCTCACACTTGAGCGCAGGCTGCACGGTGCAGAAATGCGCTCATTGTGGGGGGGGGTAGGTCATCTGGCCGCATCGTGTGACCAGATTAGGTGTCACCTGTGTGGTGACTTAGGTCACCCATTCAGTAGGTGTCCTCGCTCCGTGGTCAATGTTGTCGCCAAGCCTGCAGGAGAAGAGAGTGGGGTGGCTCCTGTGGGTGAGGGGGCATGCAGAGACGGCGGGGCAAAAGGGCAAGTGAAGATATCAAGGAGAGGGCTCCAGCCTTCCTACCATCGAAGGCTGGAGAAAAGGCAAAAGGAGAGGGAGCTGAGGGAAGCCCAGGCAACTGGGTGGACCTCTGGCCTGAACCCGGAGCCTGCCCTGGAGACGGATGCCCTTGGGGACACTGAATTGGATGAGGAGGTCAGGAGGATCCAGAGGGAGCAAGCGGCTGAGGACTCTCAATCCTCCCAATATGAAAGTGTTGGTGAGGAAGAGAGGGTACAGCCTAAAAAAACACCTGGGACACAGGGCAAGATCTTGAGCGGGCCAAAGTCATCTGGCCATGCCCCGGCCACGGAAGGCAACATCTGCACCCCTCTGGTGCTCTCCCCCAACCGCTACCAAGCCCTCATGGATTTTCCAGCTCTTCAGTAAAGTGAAGAGGAGGGTGAGGTAGGGGTCTCAGAGGGCGCCGGACCCCTTCCCCCGAGAGGTACAAAGGCCTCTGGGGCAGGGGTCAACCTGGGGCAGGGGGATGAGGATGGGAGTGTGAGTGAGGGGGGGGAGGTCCGCCAGGAGGGGATGGACTCCACCACCTCCAAAAAACGTGCTAAGAAAGGGAGAGAGTCTGGGGGGTCCTCCTCAGACCATGACAGGGGTGGGAAGAAGAAAGCCATCTAATTTTATCATCCAGGATGGCGGTACCCACACCGTTGACGCTGGCTTCCATTAATGTCGCCAGCATTAAGTCAGATATGGCTTTTTGTTTTTGCAAGAGACCAGGCTGGCGCTTTTGGCAGACGTCGTAAAAGCCAGGAGGGATTGGCGACGCGGGCCCTCCTACTGGTCTCTTGCGGCCGAGCCATATAGCGGTGGGGTGGTTCTTTTCACCGCACCGGTAAAATGCCGACGGATGATAGAATTAGAAATGGGAAGGTGCCTGATTTTAGATGTTCTCATAAAGGGACAAGAATTGCGATTAATCAACATCTATGGTCCCCAAACTAAGTGGGTCGGAAAAGTCTCTTTATGAGGATTAAGCCTTTCCTTTTTTCTAGGCGACAGGTCATCTTTGGAGGGGATTTTAACACTGTCGTTAGACCCCGCGATAGAGGAGGTTCCATAGACAGACTGGCCTACGATAGTATAGCCTTAAATAGCATAGCTAGCGAGGCTCGCCTGGTGGATATCCACATCAGGCATACCCCAGGTCACCCCGGGTTCACCTATCAAAGAGGAAGCTGTAGGTCTAGGATAGATAGGTTTTTTTTTAAGGAGGAAGCCATCTCTTCACCAGTGTCCGTTGTTGAGGAGGAATTCTCCGACCACTGTATGATTTTGTTTTCTCTGAACATTGCAGAATCCCTTCGGATGGGTCGAGGCATATGGAGGCTGAATTCTACTCTCCTGGAAGAAGCGGAAATAAGACAGGCCTTTGAAGATTTTCTCCAGGACCAGGTACCTTTGTTGGATCTAGGTGGCACTAAGTCTGAGTGGTGGGAGTTGTTTAAATATCGGGTGGCAGGATTTTTCCGCCGGCTTTCAGGCCTCAGGTCCATGAGCAGGTACCGCCTGTATCAGGAGCTGAGGAGGAAACTCGAACGTCTGGTCTCGGACGGAGGTAGCCAGGAGGAGATCTCCGGGGTGAAAGCGTTGCTCAAGAGGTGTCAGTATGATAGGCACGCATCTTTGGTTCTTGAGAGGGATTTCGGGAGGTACCGCTCGCCCGACCCCTACAGGAACTGTAAGATGTCAGTGAGTCGTAAAATAGTGACAGGACTAATAGACAGTATAGGGTCCCTGAGGAGATCCAAGTCAGGGATTCTGGAGGTCGTTAGATCCTTCTACTCTCACCTTTTGGGTAGGCAGGATCTAGATGTCGGCTTTCCTGGCTGAAACTATCCCTGAGCCGGGAGAGGACTCCTCCCTTAATGTTTTGATGGATCCAATCAAAGAAGAGGAAGTAATGCTGGCGATTGACGGACTAGGTCTGAAAAAATCGCCAGGGCCGGATGGCTTAACATCCGAGTTCTATAAGACCTTTAAAGGAACCCTAGTTCCTCTCTTGACAGCGGTATTTAATGAGTGTCTATCCTCGGGCACTCTGCCAAAGTCAATGAGGAGGTCAGCTTTGATTGTTCTATCAAAGGGTAAGGATTCGACCCGTATTGAGAATTGGCGTCCCATAGCGCTCCTTAATACGGACAGAAAGGTTCTCGCAAAGGTGCTGTTTAATCGGTTGGTGAAATTTGCACCCCGGCTTCTTTCGCCGGTCCAGCATTGTTCCGTTCCAGGCCGCAGCACTTTTAGTGCTGTCCTCAGTGTCAGAGAGGCAGTGGAGCGGGGAAATTCTGGCCAGTGGAAGGGGTACGTCCTGTCCTTGGACCAGGCCAAAGCGTTTGACCGAGTGAATCATGAGTATCTATGGTCGGTCCTTCTGAGGTATGGTCTGCCGGGAGGGTTTGTCAATTGGCTCCAGACCTTATACACTGGGGCAGAGACTTTCGCGCTGGTTAACGGTTGGGTTGGAACCCCCTTTGAGGTTGGGTCTGGTGTCCGCCAGGGCTGTCCTCTGAGTCCCCTGCTATATGTGTTTGCGATTGACCCTTTTTTAAGAAGGGTTGACCGTGGACCATTGGCGGGGATCGGGGTCGGCTTGGAAGGGCCGGAAGCCACTCAGAGGGTGGTCGCATACGCGGATGACGTCTCCATTTTCGTCTCCTCTCAAGGGGAGGCGGAGTGGGTGATGTCAGAAGTGGAATGTTACTCACGGGCATCTGGGTCCAAGGTTAACCGCGACAAGTGCGTGAGTCTCTGGCTGGGAGGAGGAGATCCTAGTTTTGGTCTCCTGGACACCCTTCCAGAGCCTCAGGGGTCTGCAAAGATCTTAGGAGTGGAATTTGGCCCGGGTGATTATCCCAAGAAAAACTGGGATGACAGGCTAAAGTTAGTTGCCCAGAAGGTCGGCCAATGGAAGGGTTGGTCCTTAACCCTTAGAGAAAGGGTTTACTTGGCCAAAGCTTACCTGGTGCCCATGTTGCTCTACCTCGGCAGTGTGTGCATCTTGCCAGAACCTCTCTGGGCTCGGGTCTATAGCCTGTTCTTCCAACTGTTATGGGGGAACAGGCTCAACCTAATTAAGAGAGAAGTTACGTATCTACCAAGGAAACTAGGAGGGTTAGGTATGGTTAACCCAGTGGTGTTCCTAGTGAACACCTTTGTTAAGATCAATATGGCAAACCTCTGGCAAGAGAGGGCTCCTTGGTGGATTCTCTCCTACAGGGAGTGGTTTCAGCCCTTCTTCCAGGAATGGGAGAGAGGAGGCCAAGTGAAAGACCTGCGTACACCCCATGGACATCTCCCAGCTTATGCCGCCCTGGTCTTGAAGATGGTACGCCGGTGGGGTCTGGAGGTGTGGGAGATCAGGATCATGCCGAGGAAATTCCTCGACAGAAGGGTTCTGATGACCCACTTCCAGAAGCCCCTGGCTCTCAAAGACTGCCCAAGTAGTGACCTCAGGGAGGGATTAAAACTTTTAAATTCAGTGAGGATTCCCCAGAAGTTTTGGGATCTGGCTTGGCGCTGCTTCCACGGGAGACTGTACGTAAGGGGCAATTTGAAGTACAGAAACACTGATGACAGAGGATGTCCTCGGGAGGAGTGTAGCGATACACTAGAGAGTATGGAGCATTTCCTGCTTCATTGCTCCTTTAATGCAGAGGTGTACAAAAGGGTGGGTGCCTCCATCGGCTGGCTCGGCTTAGCCAACCTCTCCTACGCCGGGTGGGCTTATGGGATGTTCGGAGACCTAGGTGGTAGGGACCGTAACACTTCTTTTTTAGTTAGCATAGTGGTTAGGCACTTTACCTGGAACGCACGGTGTTTAGTATCTACGCAGAGCAAAATCCTTCTGGTGGAAGAAGTTGTAGGGAACATCATCGGTGGCCTGGTGAAGGTACGTTCTTTGGAGGTTAATAGACTGGTAGCATCCAAAGCCTCTCGCCTATGGAGGGGCTTTTCTTTTGGGGTGCCTTAGGGTATTGACCTTCAGGGGGAGGGGGGGCTCATCTGGCTCGTCTGGGGGGGTCCGCCCTCGCTTAGGCACTAAAAAATTAAGCGATAGGGAAAACAATAGGGAAAGGAGGGCGAGTTTAGGGCTAGATCAAACAAAGGGTAAGAGAAGGGACAGCTTTAGGGGAAAGCGATAGGGGAAGCGATAGGGAGGTGTCGGCGTGGGTGGATCCTATCCCCGAGGGGGTCGGGTGGGTCTCTTTCTCCTCTTTCTGGTGGTAGGCTGGGATTGTGCACGGCAGAGTTTTTTGTTTTCTGTACATAAAGGCAGTATAAAGGCTTACAGGAACCGAACTTGGTGCTTTCGGGTTGTGTTTTTGTTGTTATGTATATGCGAGGGAGAGTGACAGGGGTTTAGATAGGCTGGGTGGGGGAATGGGGGGGTGTGGGGAGGATTATATTGTTTTCTTTTTTTCTCCCGCTCGGGCCCGGACTATGCAGAACATGAGAGGACATGGGGCGAGGGTCTGAGTGGGAGGTCTACGGTGTGGTGGCGGAGGCCAGCATCAGGACTAAGCGGACATGAGGGGACATGAGGCAGGGTGTTGGCCTGGTGTGGTGAAGGGTTAGGTTAGTTAGAGTTAGGGTTAGTATATATATTGAGGAAAAAAAAATAAAAATAATAATAAAAAAAATAAAATAAAAAAAAAAATAAAAAAGGACAAAATTAAAAAAAAAATAATAATAAAAAAAAATTACAAAATTAAAAAATTACAAAATATATATAGGTATATAGGTGGAGGTGTAAAAAAAGTATAGGTGTGTATATATATTCTTATGTATATGTGGGTGTAAAGATTAAAGTATGTTGTATATAAATATGGGTATGAACGTTGGGGGGTTTGACACATTCCGGCTGATTTTTTCAAATGAGTACGGAAGGGAGTGAGTGGGGGCAAATGGATACTGAGAGGTGGCGGGGGATACGATAAAAGTTGAATGTGGATGAGTGTAGCTGGTTGAGGAATTGGCCAAGTCTGGGAACATGGAGGAATACAGTGATGTATTTAAAAATATGTATATAATGTCTTATGTTTATGTTTGTATATGTTGTATTTTGGTTATGGTTTACATCGGCTGATGTTGTTGTTATGTTTTTTACTTTTATAATAAAAGAGTTCCATACATGGATGTAATGTAAAAGCAACAAGCAATGGCTTTTGACAAGCCCTCCAAAAATGTACCCTTTTTATTGGCAGATGCCTGCCGGGGTTCATCCATACATGGATGTAAAAGCAACAAGCAATGGCTTTTCACAAGCCCTCCAAAAATTGACCCTTTTTATTGGCAGATGCCTGCCGGGGTTCATCCATACATGGATGTAATATAAAAGCAACAAGCAATGGCTTTTGACATGCCCTCCGAAAATGTACCCTTTTTATTGGCAAATGCCTGCCGGGGTTCATCCATACATGGATGTAAAAGCAACAAGCAATGGCTTTTTGACAAGCCCTCCAAAAATGTACCCTTTTTATTGGCAGATGCCTGCCGGGGTTCATCCATACATGGGTGTAATGTAAAAGCAACAAGCAATGGCTTTTGACAAGCCCTCCAAAAATTTACCCTTTTTATTGGCAGATGCCTGCCGGGGTTCATCCATACATGGATGTAAAAGCATCAAGCAATGGCTTTTCACAAGCCCTCCAAAAGTTTACCCTTTTTATTGGCAGATGCCTGCCGGGGTTCATCCATACATGGATGTAATGTAAAAGCAACAAGCAATGGCTTTTGACAAGCCCTCCAAAAATTTACCCTTTTTATTGGCAGATGCCTGCCGTGGTTCATCCATACATGGATGTAATGTAAAAGCAACAAGCAATGGCTTTTGACAAGCCCTCAAAAAATTTACCCTTTTTATTGGCAGATGCCTGCTGGGATTCATCCATACATGGATGTAAAAGCAACAAGCAATGGCTTTTCACAAGCCCTCCAAAAATGTACCCTTTTTATTGGCAGATGCCTGCCGGGGTTCATCCATACATGGATGTAAAAGCAACAAGCAATGGCTTTTCACAAGCCCTCCAAAAATTTACCCTTTTTATTGGCAGATGCCTGCCGGGGTTCATCCATACATGGATGTAATGTAAAAGCAACAAGCAATGGCTTTTGACAAGCCCTCAAAAATGTACCATTTTTATTGGCAGATGCCTGCCGGGGTTCATCCATACATGGATGTAAAAGCAACAAGCAATGGCTTTTCACAAGCCCTCCAAAAATTTACCCTTTTTTTTGGCAGATGCCTGCCGGGGCTCATCCATACATGGATGTAATATAAAAGAAACAAGCAATGTGTTAGGGATCTGCCAGGTACTTCATCTAGCTACACTCCTGGGATTAATCAATCCACACCTGAGGCCAGACCTGTTCGACTGACACCTTCTCCCACCAACCAGGGTGGCAGGCTCAGGAGTGGGAGAGCCTATCGCGGCCTGGTCTCTCGGAGTTAGCTCCGCCCCCTGCCCTTTATTACCTGCCCTGTGCTCTCCCTCAGTGCTTGTAATTCTTTTGGATTCCTGGCCCCACTGCTGCTTGCTCCAGCCTGCTTCTGCCGTGCTTCTGCCTTGCTGCAGTTCTGCTTGACCTGCTTTGCTTGCCCTGGCTTGCTTCTGTCTCCGTGCCCGCTCGGGTGTACTCACTTCGTCCTGGTCCTGACTGTTCGTTCGCCGCCCCGTTTCCTCGTGGCGTTCCGTGGCTACTGCCCCTTCCCTTGCGTGTTCCCTGTTTGTCTTCCTGTGCACTTAGCCAGCGTAGGGACCGCCGCCCAGTTGTACCTCGTCGCCTAGGGCGGGTCGTTGCAAGTAGGCAGGGACAGGGCGGTGGGTAGATTAGGGCTCACTTTCCCTTCACCTCCTTCCTGCCATTACATAATTACAAGCCCTTACCTAGTCTACCATTTCTCCTACGCTGACGCTATCATGGACCCCCTTGAGACCCTGACCCAGCAGATGCAGGGCCTCTCCCTACAGGTCCAGGCCCTGGCCCAAAGGGTCAATCAGGGTGACGCTGCTTTAGTAGTACCCCTCACCTCACCTCTAGAACCCGACCTCAAGTTACCTGACCGGTTTTCAGGGGACCGTAAGACGTTTCTCTCCTTCCGGGAGAGTTGCAGACTGTATTTCCGCCTAAAGCCCCACTCCTCAGGTTCCGAGAACCAGCGGGTGGGTATCATCATATCCCGACTCCAGGAAGGGCCCCAAGAGTGGGCCTTCTCCTTGGCTCCTGACGCCCCTGAACTTTCCTCTGTTGATCGTTTTTTCTCTGCCCTCGGACTCATTTACGACGAGACTGACAGGACTGCTTTAGCCGAGAGTCAGCTGGTGACCTTACGTCAGGGTAGGAGACCGGTTGAGGAATACTGTTCTGATTTTAGGAAGTGGTGCGTAGCTTCTCAGTGGAACGATCCGGCCCTAAGGTGCCAGTTTAGGTTAGGATTATCTGACGCCCTGAAGGATCTGCTGGTTAGCTACCCCTCGCCTGACTCCCTTGACCAGGTTATGGCCCTAGCAGTACGACTTGACCGACGTCTCAGGGAACGTCAGCTAGAACGCTTCAGTGTGCTCCCCTCTGACTTTTCTGCGATTCCCCCCGAGGTCCCGTCTCCTCGCCCCTCCACGGAGGACTCGGAGGTACCTATGCAACTCGGGGCCTCCATGTCCCCTCGACAACGTAGGGAGTTTCGCAGAATGAATGGTCTCTGCTTCTACTGTGGGGACGACAAGCATCTACTGAACACCTGTCCCAGGCGCAAGAATAAGAAGCCGGAAAACTTCCGCGCCTAAGTGATCATCGGGGAGGTCACTTTGGCGCACAGGTATTTCCCGTTAATGTGAAACGCAATAAAATTTTGCTTCCCTTTCAGGTCTCGTTTGCTGGCCGGTCTGCCACGGGCAGTGCTTTCGTGGATTCTGGCTCATCTGCTAATATCATGTCTGTGGAATTTGCTATGTCTCTAAAGATGCCTTGTATTGATTTACCTTATCCTATCCCTGTAGTAGGAATCGACTCAACACCCCTTGCTAATGGTTATTTTACTCAGCATACTCCTGTTTTTGAACTCCTGGTTGGCTCCATGCATTTGGAGCAGTGCTCTGTACTGGTGATGCAGGGATTATCGTCTGATCTGGTTTTAGGCCTTCCCTGGTTGCAGTTGCATAATCCCACATTTGATTGGAATACTGGGGATCTCACCAAATGGGGTAATGAATGTCTTATGTCATGTCTTTCTGTTAACTCTATTTCTCCCCGGGAGGAGGTAAACACACTTCCTGAGTTTGTTCAGGACTTCGCCGATGTGTTTTCTAAGGAGGCCTCCGAGGTGTTGCCCCCCCATAGAGATTACGATTGCGCTATCGATTTGGTGCCTGGTGCCAAGCTTCCTAAGGGTAGGATATTTAATCTTTCATGTCCTGAACGTGAAGCGATGAGGGTGTATATCCAAGAATGCCTGGCCAAGGGTTTCATTCGCCCCTCGACTTCTCCTGTAGGTGCTGGCTTCTTCTTCGTGGGGAAGAAGGATGGTGGTCTTAGGCCGTGCATTGATTATCGTAACCTGAATAAGGTCACCGTAAGGAACCAGTACCCACTTCCTTTGATTCCGGATCTTTTTAATCAGGTTCAGGGAGCCCAATGGTTTTCTAAGTTCGATCTACGGGGGGCATATAACCTTATCCGCATCAAAGAGGGGGATGAGTGGAAAACTGCGTTCAACACACCCGAGGGTCATTTCGAATACCTGGTCATGCCCTTTGGGTTGTGTAATGCCCCTGCTGTCTTCCAGAATTTTATTAATGAAATCCTGAGAGAGTACCTGGGTAATTTTCTTGTTGTGTACCTTGATGACATACTGGTGTTTTCCAAGGACTGGTCCTCCCACGTGGAGCATGTCAGGAAGGTGCTCCAGGTCCTTCGGGAGAATAATCTGTTTGCTAAGACTGAAAAATGTGTCTTTGGGGTACAGGAGATACCATTTTTAGGGCAAATCCTCACTCCTCATGAATTCCGCATGGACCCTGCCAAGGTTCAAGCTGTGGCGGAATGGGTCCAACCTGCCTCCCTTAAGGCGTTACAGTGTTTTTTAGGGTTCGCCAACTATTACAGGAGATTTATTGCCAACTTCTCGGTCGTCGCTAAGCCTCTTACGGACCTTACCCGCAAGGGTGCCGATGTCCTCCATTGGCCCCCTGAGGCCGTCCAGGCCTTTGAGACTCTCAAGAAGTGCTTTATCTCGGCCCCCGTGCTGATTCAGCCCAACCAAGAGGAGCCATTTATTGTGGAGGTTGACGCTTCCGAGGTGGGAGTGGGGGCCGTCCTGTCCCAGGGTACCAGCTCCCTCACCCATCTTCGCCCCTGTGCTTACTTCTCTAGGAAGTTTTCGCCCACGGAGAGTAACTATGATATTGGCAACCGCGAACTTCTAGCCATTAAATGGGCTTTTGAGGAGTGGCGGCACTTCCTGGAGGGGGCCAGACACCAGGTAACGGTCCTTACGGATCACAAGAATCTGGTTTTCCTAGAATCGGCCCGGAGGCTTAATCCTAGACAAGCTCGGTGGGCACTATTCTTTACCAGATTTAATTTCTTGGTTACCTATAGGGCTGGGTCCAAGAATATTAAGGCTGACGCTCTGTCACGTAGTTTCATGGCCAATCCTCCTTCCGAGAAGGATCCCGCTTGTATTTTACCCCCTGGTATAATCGTCTCTGCCACGGATTCTGATTTAGCTTCTGATATCGCGGCTGATCAGGGTGCAGCTCCCGGGAACGTCCCTGGGGACAAACTGTTTGTTCCCCTGCAATACCGGCTGAGGGTACTCAGGGAAAACCATGACTCCGCTCTATCCGGTCATCCTGGCATCTTGGGCACCAAACACCTCATTACCAGAAACTATTGGTGGCCTGGGTTGCCTAAAGATGTTAGGGCTTACGTCGCCGCTTGTGAGGTTTGCGCTAGGTCCAAAACCCCTAGGTCCCGACCTGCGGGCCTACTACGTTCCTTGCCCATTCCCCAGAGACCTTGGACCCATATCTCCATGGATTTTATCACCGATTTGCCTCCATCTCAGGGCAAGTCGGTGGTGTGGGTGGTAGTCGACCGCTTCAGCAAGATGTGCCACTTTGTGCCCCTTAAGAAGCTACCTAACGCCTAGACGTTAGCTTCTTTGTTTGTGAAACACATCCTGCGTCTCCATGGGGCCCCAGTCAATATCGTTTCTGACAGAGGGGTACAATTTGTTTCCTTATTTTGGAGAGCTTTTTGTAAAAAGTTGGAGATTGATCTGTCCTTCTCCTCCGCCTTCCATCCCGAAACCAATGGCCAAACGGAGAGGACCAACCAATCCCTGGAACAATATTTAAGGTGTTTCATCTCTGACTGTCAATTCGATTGGGTCTCACTCCTTCCCCTTGCTGAATTTTCCCTGAATAACCGGGTCAGTAACTCGTCAGGGGTCTCCCCGTTTTTCTGTAATTTCGGGTTTAACCCTAGGTTCTCCCCCGTCTCCCCTGGTTGTTCCAATAATCCTGAGGTAGAGGAGGTTCATCGGGAACTGTGCACTGTCTGGGCCCAGGTTCAGAAGAACCTAGAGGCGTCCCAGAGCGCACAAAAGATTCAGGCGGATAGTAGACGTTCTGCTAACCCCCGGTTTGTCGTCGGGGATTTGGTCTGGTTGTCGTCCAGGAACTTGCGCCTTAAGGTCCCGTCCAGGAAGTTTGCTCCCCGATTTATTGGACCTTATAAGATCATTGAAGTCCTCAACCCTGTATCCTTCCGTCTGGAGCTCCCCCCATCCTTTCGCATACATGACGTCTTCCATGCCTCCCTCCTTAAACGCTGCTCCCCGTCCTGGTCCCCCTCGAGGATACCTCCTGTTCCCGTTCTCACCCCTGAGGGGGTGGAATTCGAGGTGGCCAAGATTATGGACAGTAGGATGGTCCAGGGCTCCCTCCAGTACCTGGTCCATTGGAGAGGATACGGGCCGGAGGAGAGGACTTGGGTACCTGCCCGTGATGTTCACGCTGGGGTATTGATCAGGAGGTTCCACCTCCTCTTCCCCACTAAACCGGGTCCCCTTAGTAAGGGTCCGGTGGCCCCTCATAAAAGGGGGAGTACTGTTAGGGATCTGCCAGGTACTTCATCTAGCTACACTCCTGGGATTAATCAATCCACACCTGAGGCCAGACCTGTTCGACTGACACCTTCTCCCACCAACCAGGGTGGCAGGCTCAGGAGTGGGAGAGCCTATCGCGGCCTGGTCTCTCGGAGTTAGCTCTGCCCCCTGCCCTTTATTACCTGCCCTGTGCTCTCCCTCAGTGCTTGTAATTCTTTTGGATTCCTGGCCCCACTGCTGCTTGCTCCAGCCTGCTTCTGCCGTGCTTCTGCCTTGCTGCAGTTCTGCTTGACCTGCTTTGCTTGCCCTGGCTTGCTTCTGTCTCCGTGCCCGCTCGGGTGTACTCACTTCGTCCTGGTCCTGACTGTTCGTTCGCCGCCCCGTTTCCTCGTGGCGTTCCGTGGCTACTGCCCCTTCCCTTGCGTGTTCCCTGTTTGTCTTCCTGTGCACTTAGCCAGCGTAGGGACCGCCGCCCAGTTGTACCTCGTCGCCTAGGGCGGGTCGTTGCAAGTAGGCAGGGACAGGGCGGTGGGTAGATTAGGGCTCACTTTACCTTCACCTCCTTCCTGCCATTACACAATGGCTTTTCACAAGCCCTCCAAAAATGTACCCTTTTTATTGGCAGATGCCTGCCGGGTTTCATCCATACATGGATGTAAAAGCAACAAGCAATGGCTTTTCACAAGCCCTCCAAAAATGTACCCTTTTTTTTGGCAGATGCCTGCCGGGGCTCATCCATACATGGATGTAATGTAAAAGCAACAAGCAATGGCTTTTGACAAGCCCTCCAAAAATGTACCCTTTTTATTGGCAGATGCCTGCCGGGGTTCATCCATACATGGATGTAATGTAAAAGCAACAAGCAATGGCTTTTGACAAGCCCTCCAAAAATGTACCCTTTTTATTGGCAGATGCCTGCCGGGGTTCATCCATACATGGATGTAAAAGCAACAAGCAATGGCTTTTCACAAGCCCTCCAAAAATGTACCCTTTTTTTTGGCAGATGCCTGCCGGGGCTCATCCATACATGGATGTAATGTAAAAGCAACAAGCAATGGCTTTTGACAAGCCCTCCAAAAATGTACCCTTTTTATTGGCAGATGCCTGCCGGGGTTCATCCATACATGGATGTAAAAGCAACAAGCAATGGCTTTTCACAAGCCCTCCAAAAATGTACCCTTTTTTTTGGCAGATGCCTGCCGGGGCTCATCCATACATGGATGTAATGTAAAAGAAACAAGCAATGGCTTTTCACAAGCCCTCCAAAAATTTACCCTTTTTATTGGCAGATGCCTGCCGGGGTTCATCCATACATGGATGAAATGTAAAAGCAACAAGCAATGGCTTTTGACAAGCCCTCCAAAAATGTACCCTTTTTATTGGCAGATGGCTGCCGGGATTCATCCATACATGGATGTAAAAGCAACAAGCAATGGCTTTTCACAAGCCCTCCAAAAATGTACCCTTTTTATTGCCAGATGCCTGCCGGGGTTCATCCATACATGGATGTAATGTAAAAGCAACAACGAATGGCTTTTGAAAAGCCCTCCAAAAATTTCCCTTTTTATTGGCAGATGCCTGCCGGGGTTCATCCATACATGGATGTAAAAGCAACAAGCAATGGCTTTTCACAAGCCCTCCAAAAATGTACCCTTTTTATTGGCAGATGCCTGCCGGGGTTCATCCATACATGGATGTAAAAGCAACAAGCAATGGCTTTTGACAAGCCCTCCAGGCCTGCTTGTAACAGACGGCAGTGGAGGTGTATTGGTGGTAGTAGAGGTAGCCAACAGACAGCAAGGGTGGTGGTAGTAGTAGTAGTAGCAGCACATTAAAAGACACGGACAGTCACAGGACAAAGCCCTGTGGTGGGGCAGGCCTGCTTGTAGCAGACGGCAGTGGAGGTGTATTGGTGGTAGTAGAGGTAGCCAACGGACATCAAGGGTGGTAGTAGTAGTAGCAGCACAGAGACTGGACAGTCACAGGAGGACAAAGCCCTGTGGTGGGGCAGGCCTCAGGCCTGCTTGTAGCAGACGGCAGTGGAGGTGTATTGGTGGTAGTAGAGGTAGCCAACGGACAGCAAGGGTGGTGGTAGTAGTAGTAGTAGCAGCACATTAAAAGAGACTGGACAGTCACAGGACAAAGCCCTGTGGTGGGGCAGGCCTCAGGCCTGCTTGTAGCAGACAGCAGTGGAGGTGTATTGGTGGTAGTAGAGGTAGCAAAACGGACAGCAAGGGTGGTGGTAGTAGTAGTAGTAGTAGTAGTAGTAGTAGTAGTAGTAGTAGTAGTAGTAGTAGTAGTAGTAGTAGTAGTAGCAGCACATTAAAAGAGACTGGACAGTCACAGGACAAAGCCCTGTGGTGGGGCAGGGCTGCTTGTAGCAGACGGCACTGGGGGTGGATTGGTGGTAGAAGTAGTAGCAGCAACAACAGCAGCGGCACATTAAAAAAAGAGTGGACAGGACAGAATCTCGTAGTAGCAGGCGGCAGTAGCAGGCGGAAGCGGCAGCAGCAGCAGCAATGTCAGATCTAATCAGTGGCATCTGGCACAGGGGTTTTAAAATCCTCACCGATCCACGCTTGATTCATTTTCAGAAACGTGAGATTTTCCAAGCTGTTGGCGGACAATCTTGTTCGCTTAGGGGTGACGAAGCCCCCTGCTGCGCTGCATACCCTCTCTAACGCTACACTGGAGGGTGGACAAGACAGTACACCCATGGCAAACTGGGCCAGTTCTTGCCAATGATCCAATCTGCTGACCCAGAAGTCCATGTGGTCTGGGATCAGGATTTCTGATGGAGAAAGGGCACAGTCCAGGTACGAGTGAACCTGGTTGTTTAGGTGCTGGACCTGGTGATGGTGAACATCCCTTTGGTGAATACGATGTGTGTCAGGTCGGGGTATTGGATGTAAAAATTTTGTCATCATATTTTCCAAACTGAATTGGCTGCTGCTGCTGCTGCCGCTGCTGCCGCGGCTGCCGCCTATTGCAGAGGTAGCTCTGCCAGAGGCGGTGGAACGATGAGACAGTGGGGAGCGGAGAGTGGCCCCCCGGTCAGACATGCTTGCAGCAGGTGTTTGCCGTTTGAAAGCCGTGAATAGCTTCTCTCGATAATAAGCCAATTTTGCCTCCCTCTCGGAAGGTGCAAAAAACTCCCCGATTCTGGCTTTATACCGAGGGTCTAAAAGTATGGCTATCCAGTACTCATCTCTTTGCTTCATGCTAACAATACGACAGTCAGCGCGCAAGTAACGAAGCATACAGCTCGCCATCCTGGCCAGCGTTTCAGAGGGCCCGGTTGGTTCCATCTCCGCCCCATACTGCCATGGTTGTCCATCATCAAGGTCGTCGTCAGACTCGTCATCACCATTACTGTCATGTTGTGTGGCTGCCTCGTCCCCTATCCCTTCCTGTGATTCCATCTCCAAATCCAGCTCCTCTTCAGGTCCTGTTTCCTCATCCTCCTCCTCCTCCTCCTCAACATCCATAGCCAGATGTGATCCTTCCTCCATCCTTTGCTGAATCATCGCTGTGAGCGTTTGCTCCATAATGAATATCAGCGGCATAACATCGTTCATTCCGCTAGCGTCACGGCTCACAAATCGTGTGGCCTCTTCAAAGGGCTTCAAAACGCGACATGCGTCTCTAACCAGCTGCCAGTGCCTGAGCTCGAAATTACACTGGCTCCAAACGCTGCCCGTCTGCTGCATCAGGAAATCATTCACGGCTTTCCGCTGTTCGTACAGACGGTCCAACATGTTCAGGGTGGAATTCCAGCGTGTTGGAACGTCGCAAATCAGGCTGTGTTCTGGGAGATTGTTTTGACGCTGCAAGTCCAGGAGGGCGTGCTTAAATGCATACGAACGTCTAAAGCGAACGCAAACCCTCCTGGACATGGCCAGCACACCCTTCAAACCAACATATGACTTTAAGAAGCGTGTTATGACCAGATTGATCACATGTGCCATGCAAGGAGCATGTGTCAGGTGACCTAGACGCAGTGCAGCCACAACGTTCTTCTCGTTATCAGAGACAACATTGCCCAGTGTGAGTTTCAGAGAAGACAGCCAGCATGCAATTTCCTCCTTGATGCACAGCAGCAGCTCCTGCCCTGTGTGGCTTTTCTCACCCAGGCTCAGCAGGTGTAAGACAGCGTTGTGGCGCTTCACCTTGCACCTATGAAAAGAGGAGGGAGGAGGAGTGGAAGATACGCTGTGTCCTGTCGGGGACGGGAAGACCTCCATTGAGGAGGGCAAGGAGGAGGAGGAGGAGGAGGAGGATGGTAGGCGCCTGGTGTCCGGAGTTGAACCAGAAAGATACAAGCGTGGATGTGGTAATGCCTGGCATTGCTGCGGTGGTGCATCGGACTGCAAAATATTGACCCAGTGGGCCGTGAAAGACATGTACTGTCCCTGCCCATAGTTGCTGCTCCAAGTGTCGACGGTGGCATGTACCCTGCTGCACACGAATAATTGCAAGGACTGGCTCACCTTTTCCTCCACATGCTTGTGCAAGGCAGGGACAGCTGTTTTGGAGAAGTAATGTCGGCTAGGTATTCGCCACCTAGGCTGAGCGCACGCCATCAATTGCTTGAAGCCGGCGGAGTCGACCAGGTGGTACGGCAGCGACTGCACCACCAACAACTTAGCCAGGTGTGAATTAAGCCGCCCGACAAGTGGATGACTGGGTATATATTGTTGCTTATTGGACAACGATTCCGTAATGGATAACTGACGGGACGTAGGAGGAGCACTAGATGACAGTGATGATGATGATGACAACGACATGGTGGATAAGGCCTGGCTACTACTTAGATGACAGGGACTAGGAGCAGCAGCGGCAGAGGGCTCTTCATTAGATGTACATGATGGTGGGGCATGTCGATTGTCCCACATGGCCTTGTGATGTGTTTACGTAGAGCGGTAGTTCCTGCATTGCTGCCCTGCCAACGCCTTACTTTCTGCTTGCAGATACGGCACTGTGCCATGTTTTCGTCCTCCGGGAAGGTACAGAAAAATTGCCACACGGCAGAGTACCGTAAAGAGGTAGTACCACGTCCACCACCACCACCACCACCACCCGAGCTTGCCCCTTGTCTGGCAGGCTTTTTTCGGGAGCCTACACCAGTAGCATCAGTGTCGCCGTCACCGGCTCCTGAGCTGACCCTACCGCTGCAACGTTTTGCAGAGTGACTTCTGCCCCTACCTCGGCTTGGCTGTTTATCACTGCCAGTGCCGCCACTACTACCCTCCTCCTCTGACGCCGTCATCACCTCGTCACCTGGTTCCCACGTCCTGTCTAAAACAACATCATCATAGCCCTCCGTTGGCTGACTCGCGGGAAAACAAATCATCATCACTATGTTGTTCAGTATCTTCCTTCACACCCGAGGAGATGTCTCTTAAGACTTTCAGGAATGATGGCTTCCCGCTAGGAAGGGGGAGTGAAGACATAGATGATGGAATGGAAACGCTAGAAATACCCATATTACTACTGTCACTGTGCCAAGGAACTGTAGAGGATGTGGAATCCAACAAAACCTGGCTTGAAGCCAGATCGTCAGAGTCTTCCTGCTGAGATGACCGCGAGCCAGCCAACCAGTCCACAATGGCCGAATTGTCTAAAGTAACCCACCCACCGGAGGAGATGGACAAGTCTGGCTTGCTGATACTGCTATTACTACCAGCAGGCACATGGCTGCTGCTACTAGTGGAACTGGGCACATGTCTTGTGCCACAAATGCTGGTACTGGGTATGGCACCAACAGATCCAACATTTGGACTGGAAGAGGACACGGCATGGGTGTTTTTTCCTCTACCCCATCCTTTCACAACCTTTTTTTTACCAGACATTTCACTGCTGGAGTGCAGCAAGTTGAATCAAAACCCCGGGGATGAGCCCCTTCTAAAAGCATATTCATACACTGGCTTGGCAAATGGCAATGAATGAGAATTTCTATCAGCCACGCCGCGGTGCACTCAGGGAATGCTGGGCGTTGTAGCACTACAAAGGCTGCCTCAGCTGCCTGTATTGCAAGTTGGATGCAACGGGGATGAGCCCCTTCTAAAAGCTTATTCACACACTGGCTTGGCAAATGGCAATGAATGAGAATTTCTATCAGCCACTGCACTGACTCAGGGAATGCTGGGCGTTGTAGTACTACAAAGGCTGCCTCAGCTGCCTGTATTGCAAGTTGGATGCAAGGGCCCGGGATGAGCCCCTTCAAAAAGCGTATTCACACACTGGCTTGGCAAATGGCAATGAATGAGAATTTCTATCAGCCACGCCGCGGTGCACTCAGGGAATGCTGGGCGTTGTAGTACTACAAAGGCTGCCTGTATTGCAAGTTGGATTGTTATGTTAATGGCCGGGGATGAGCCCCTTCTAAAAGCGTATTCACACACTGGCTTGGCAAATGGCAATGAATGAGAATTTCTATCAGCCACTGCACTGACTCAGGGAATGCTGGGCGTTGTAGTACTACAAAGGCTGCCTCAGCTGCCTGTATTGCAAGTTGGATGCAACGGCCAGGGATGAGCCCCTTCTAAAAGCGTATTCACACACTGGCTTGGCAAATGGCAATAAATGAGAATTTCTATCAGCCATGCCGTGGTGCACTCAGGGAATGCTGGGCGTTGTAGTACTACAAAGGCTGCCTGTGTTGCAAGTTGGATTGTTATGTTAACGGCCGGGGATGAGCCCCTTCTAAAAGCGTATTCACACACTGGCTTGGCAAATGGCAATGAATGAGAATTTCTATCAGCCACGCCGCGGTGCACTCAGGGAATGCTGGGCGTTGTAGTACTACAAAGGCTGCCTGCATTGCAAGTTGGATTGTTATGTTAACGGCTGGGGATGAGCCCCTTCTAAAAGCTTATTCACACAATGGCTTGGCAAATGGAGAATTTGTATTGCAATTTGGATGTTGAGAGTAGACTCCCACTGTAGTGGATGAGCCCCTTCGATTGCTGGATTCCTAAAGCTTTCCCTAACTGCACAGAGATGCTATCCCTACAGCTCCTGTCTGTAGAATGGCCGCTGAGCTCCGTGCATAGACCTTTATTGCAGGCTTTAGCCCGCCCCTATGCTGCCTCACGATTGGCTGGGAGAGCCGTTTGCAAGGCATTATGGGGTAGCCTGATGTCAGGTGATATTGTGAAATCCTCCATTTTACATCTAACATGTGGCAGGCGCCAAAATGTAGCCGGGTTCGGTCAAAACGGGTTCGGCCGAACCAGGTGAAGTTCGGATCCGCTGCGTACCGAACTTTTCCCGATGCTCGGACCGGTTCGCTCATCTCTACTTATATTTACTGTCCTCGCTCTTGAGTTGGGTCCTCTTCGGCTTCAGGTGCAGTGCTGTGTCCTGATGCTATTCAGTGTTTTGACACGCATGTAACGCTATGTCATTGTAGTTCGGGAGGGGAGCCTAAGAAGAACTTTTGCACTGGGGATAATAATAAGCAAATTTCCCAAAATTTGTTTCAGAGAATTAGTTGTCCAATTCGATTCGGTCTGAATACATTTTTTGTGAATCCCGAGTGCCCCAATTGCCCTGTCTGACTCTGTGGTGTCTTCTAGGACTGTATCTAAATTGGATCAGAGAGTCAGACAGGGAAATCAGGGCACTTGTTATTCCACCCTTAAAATAAAAATAAAAAATACTCACCTTTGCTGGTCTCCCTTAGCGATGAGTCCCTGGCAGTCTCCTGAGATGGCATTATTCTGTCCCAGGTGACCGCTGCAGTCTGTGATCACCGCAACCCCAAAAGTTTGAGATTTCAACAAATCCGAAACTTTTGGGAAATTCGGGCCAAACTCGATTGATGTAGAATCGATTCGCTAATCTCTTACTGGGGCCCATAAGCATTTAGCTACAAATATTTTGGCAATCCATGTACTTTTGTGTGATGATTGGATAGTAGATATTTTTTTTGTTTTTGGATTGGTTGCCTCTGCTATTTTATTTGCCAACTTTGTAGTAGGGGATATTTGCATTCCTTTACTTTGTGCCAGTTAGTTAATACAATGTTTATTTTTTTGGGCATGACAACGTCCTATTTTTTTCCAAAATTTGCAACTTTACTACTGGCTGACATACTACTGACAACAACATCCTAATTAATAACTCATTAACTCACTAAATCAACATCAACACTAACATTATTGTCATCTACTCCATCAAAATTCCCATAAGGGAGTATGCACACGGTGCGGTTTTGACACGTTTTTAACCACGCGGCCGAACTTCGCATTCAAAATGCATGCGTTTTTAAACCAATTCGCCGCGACTTTGCAAATCACTGTAAAAACGCATGCCTTTTTTGGTGCGGTATTTGGCCGCACGGTAAGTACAAAACTGCACCGTGTAAATACATCCTTCAGTTACAGCACTGAACTACAAGGAATCTCCTCCACAACACCTTCAATGTAGTACTTCCTAATTAGTATAATTCACTGAAAGACTTAGATAAAACTTAAAGCATACCTGAGTTTTGAATGAAAATTTCTTAAACCTCCTCTGCATCTATCCCCAGTGTTGTAGGCACGATGTGCCCAATTTTTTTCCGCACCTACTGCCCCCTTTTCAGCTGCCCCGCTATTTTCTGTTCACTCCATAGTGTGTTGCCGATATGATAATGTATCAGCTTGGTAGTATGGACTTCTGTTAGCACACTACCAAGCTCTACTTGCGTCTGTATCCATAGTGTGCACGTTCCTCCACCAGATAGAAGTATCTCAATGCCTGCCCCTCTTTATTGCCGTATAATTTCATGAGCTACAGAGGGTTTTCAAAACTCGGACGCAAATTGTACAAATAGTTAGTAGTTATTTTATATATAGTGCATATGTCGATTAAAAAATTGTGCATGCTACTCATGTGATATAAAACACGGTCAGCTGTTATATGCACATTAAGTCATTACAAAAATAATATTTAGAAAAAGCATTATCAGGGCAATCTACATTTCCCCCCTTTGTTGTAAGATGTGGCGATGTGGTCATTGACAATTACATTACACGACATATGTCTGAGAGTTATAACGGAGATATGCCTCTGGAAATTGTCCCGATGTATACCTCCGATGGGCACTGCAGACGCAGTCTTAATACACCCCTTGTTTTTGTGTTGATTTTCTTCTATTATTTATTTTATTATTTATTATTTATTTTATTCATTTATATAGCACCAACACAGAGATTGCAATTTCTCAAAACGGCTCCTGACCTCATTGGTGCTCATAATCTAATTTCCAAATTAACCTATCAGTATGTTTTTTGGGGAAACTGAAGGAAGAACAGAAACACCAGTTTTCTTTTATCCCTAAAATAACTCTTATCAGTTATTACTGATTCGAGCAAGTCACTGAAAAAAAAATATGAATTTGGGACGTGATCTTTTATCCGATATACCTTTTTCTTGCCATGTTTTTTGTTCAGGTTATTATGCAAGTATAGATTACATCAAATGAAAGAAAAAAGGCAAGTACAACCTAATAAGTGGAAAAAGCTTTAGAAGGAAACAAGCTAGTAGTAAAAATGATGAAGAGGAGAGATAAAATCACAAATAATATATAGAGTCTAATAGCTGAAATAGTTCTGTTTTGTTCACTGGAGATGCTAAGATAAAGGACTTAAATGGAAAATTGATTAAAAACAAGCATTAGTAAGCACGTCTTTACTTAAATGATAAAAGTGATGAATTGGCTATTTATCATATAGGTTTTCTGGAGCAAAGACACTGTTGTAATTCTGGATTCAATTAGCTGTCTCTTCATATACTGTAGCAAATATTGTAGCAAGACATCTCTTTACTACAAATAATATACTAAGGTCATTATTTGGGGTAGGTTCTTTATGTTATAAATTAAATGGACGAACCCATCGGAAAATATAGAACTGTTTACTTCTAGAAACATTCATGTTTGTGAAGAGGCTAATTCATCTGAGTCTGTACAGTGGCATGTGACTGTACGGGTTTTCCATGTGCCGCCATACAATCCTCCATTTGGTTCCTGCAAAGAATTCTACTGGAGAATACCTCTGTAGATACAGCATCCGATGGAGCTTGCCACAATTGTCAGATTTGCATAAAAACCTCTTTCTGCCTCCATATAAAATTGGAGGTGTAAGGAGGTAAAACCAATTACAGAGATGCTGTATGGTGGCACAGATGTATTATGGTGGTATTACTAACGAATGCCAACATAGCCAGCGTCTCCATAATACATTGTTCATTGTAACATATTAATTTTTTTTTCTCCCATTTTCTATATGAACCCATGAAATAAAAAACCTCTGTGTGCCACCATATAAAATCAGAGGCAGGCAGAGGTACAATATGGCCCCATTTCAGTCCCATGGAGGTTAAGACCACCTTGTGACATTGCTGCTAATAGCCGATGGTTCGCAACTCTACCTTTAGCTATACTGGCTATATATTGCTTCTATAGCGCTAACATATTTTACAACACTGTACACAGATTGCAGTTATTAAGTCCCTGTCATTTATGAGGCTTATCTCATATCATCTTCTTATCTCAGATACATGCACACACTAGTCAATGTATGTATCAGCTTGTTCTGGGGCACTGGGAGTAAGCCAAAATACCCAAAATAAACCAACACAATTACAGAGAGAACACACAAGCTTCAGGCAGATGTTTCACGAGATGTGTATGCTATGTGTCTGTGTGGACACCCAGTGGTTGCAGTGTAAATTGCAGCCTGTCAATGGTTTTGTTAGCATGTCGTGATATTGTTATGAATTCGTTTCATGATAAATTGGAGTCCTTAACCAAATGAAAGCAAGTGTAAGTAGCATAGTTTTTAAGTTAACATTTAATTTTAAGCTTTTTTGTTTTTCTAAGATTATCTACACCTACACGTAAAGATTATATCCTTTTCCATGGCTGTCCAATAATCTGGAATATATGACCATTTGGCATTTATCAATTATCATAAATGCCAGATTAAAGAAATTTGATTGAATTTACAACAAGAAAATAATAATCAGCAGCACAGAAGAAACAAGTACACTGTAAAACAATGTTTGTTTTCTTAGCAAATTGAGTTTTACTTTGTTTGCATTATTTTGAGAACAAACGACATGATTCTGCCAGAGGCAATTTCCCTTAAATTTACTTGTGTTTCTATTTTAATGGAGACCAAAATTACTTTAATTCACTCAGACAGTGGTATGGCTAAATGACCACAAAAGTTTGTGCAACTGGTGTCATCTATATTAGTCTGTATTTGGGTGGTTACGCTGATCCTAGACTAGGAGTCCTTTTATCCTTGTACGAATTTAGACATTCATTTTGGTAATGAAGTGAAGCTGATGTTTGGATTTTCTATAAGCATTGCAGAATGAATAGAAAAATGGATGCCCTAGAGCAATTTAACATACTAGAGGCGTTAATTTTTTCACTGTGGTCTCTCAAATGCAAGTTTCTGAGGTACTCTGTACACTATAGGTACTTACCACCATGCAGAGGGCATGAAGGGGGGCGGTACAATCCCGTAACAGGCAACAGTATTTGTTATTGACGGTGGTGTTTAGGGCCTACAGTGTACAGAACACATTATAAACTTCCGATTGGAGCATAAGAGAGAACAAAAATAACAGCACTGATATATACAATAGGTTCATTTTGCTCATTATTAATATTTTCTCGAAGGTTCATGGGAAAATACTGTAGATATATTGCCAATGTACTGAAAATGTTGGTAACTAATTTTAAGTTATGCAATTTGGGTAGGAGCCATTTATTCAAAAGATCTATGATCTAATGTAGTCCCTAGATTCCATTAATATAATCTTCTGATATCTTAAATCTAAGAACATTTGGAAATGACAAAAGACCTATAAATATAGATTCCTTAAAAATTTATCGGCAAATGCCTTGAATAAACATGCAGTGATAGATCTTATTACAAGAGCTTTTACTGTTGAGTTGGAAAGAGATAATAATACTTTCTGAGAACTTTCTTTGCAACAATTTAGTTTTTTTAATCCAAGAATCAGTAGCTTAGCGTAGCTAGTGGGGGGGGGGGTAGGGGTCGGTGGCCGCGGGCCCACTGATATGGTAGGGCCCACTCACTGAGATGGTGGGGCCCTCCCCACCGCTCCACTATTCTCCTGCTGCTCTCACATGACTGTGAGCAAGCATCCCTCCCCGATGTATCCTGTTCCGAAATTATACAGGGATGATGGGGGTTAATACAGGTTTGATGGCTGGACTATTCATCATCCCTGTATATAACCCCCATTATTCCTGTATATACCAGCCTTGCTGGTATATACAGGGATGATGGAGGTTATATACAGGAATTATGGCTGGTATATACAGGGATGATGGTTGATATATACAGGAATGATGGGGTTATACATGGGGATGCTAGCTGGAGCATCCATCATCCATGTATATAACCCTCATCATCTCTGTACACAACCCCCTATTATCCCTGTATATACCAGCCATCATCCCTGTATATAACTATATATAACCCCCATCATCCCTGTATATAACCCCCATCATTCCTGTATCTACCAGCCTGGCTGGTATATACAGGGATGATGGAGGTTATATACAGGAATAATGGCTGGTATATACAGGCATGATGGTTGATATATACAGGGATGATGGGTTTATATATGGGGATGATAGCTACAGCAGCCATCATCCATGTAAATAACACCCATCATCTCTGTTCCTAACCCCCTATCATCTCTGTATATACCAGCCATCATCCCTGTATATAACCCCTATCATCCATGTACACAACCCCCTATCATCCCAGTATATACCGGCCATCATCCCTGTATATAACTGTATAAAACCCCGACATCCCTGTATCAGTTTGAAAATATAGATCACATGATTATTTTTGAGTTTGAGCCAATGAGGACATCGACTTGGTGAGTAACATGTTTTTTAAATGTAGTTTCTATGAGTATATTAAAGTGTTTTTCTATTTGAATTATAATAGTTGGATGCTGTAGGCCTAATTGTGAATGTACTTCTAGCCGCTCACCTGCTCTGCTTCTGGGATTTGTATATAATAAGGTTTATGTGATGGATTACAGCCGATGTTCTCCTTGCATATATTTGGCTAGTCTCCTGCTTTCAAGAATCAAGTTGGTTTGGATGTGTATCTCCTTTTGATATACGGCTGAACTGGTATTATAGTCAGCTATTAAACTTCTAAAGATTAGGATGTGTTTCTGATTTTGAGAAGAGTGTCTTCTCCTGTTAATCATTCTTAATGTAATTGCCCCCTTCTTTTCTACTGCTTTGCATAATGTAGTAGATAGCATTTAAACTAGGCAATATATGTGTAATGTACTTAAAGAGGCTCTGTCACCAGATTTTGCAACCCCTATCTGCTATTGCAGCAGATAGGCGCTGCAATGTAGATTACAGTAACGTTTTTATTTTTAAAAAACGAGCATTTTTGGCCAAGTTATGACCATTTTTGTAGTTATGCAAATGAGGCTTGCAAAAGTCCAAGTGGGTGTGTTTAAAAGTAAAAGTCCAAGTGGGCGTGTATTATGTGCGTACATCGGGGCGTTTTTAATACTTTCACTAGCTGGGCGCTCTGAAGAGAAGTAACATCCTCTTCTCTTCAGAACGCCCAGCTTCTGACAGTGCAGATCTGTGACGTCACTCACAGGTCCTGCATCGTGACGGCCACATCGGCACCAGAGGCTACAGTTGATTCTGCAGCAGCATCAGCTTTTGCAGGTAAGTAGCTACATCGACTTACCTGCAAACGCTGATGCTGCTGCAGAATCAACTGTAGCCTCTGGTGCCGATGTGTCCTCGCTGGTCCGACACGATGCAGGACCTGGGGCAGGAAGTGAGTGACGTCACAGCGTGATCTCTCGAGAACACGCTGTGTGTCTGCACTGCCAGAAGCTGGGCGTTCAGAAGAGAAGTGGATGATACTTCTCGTCAGAACGCCCAGCTAGTAAAAGTAGTAAACACGCCCAGATGTAACACACATAATACACGCCCAGTTGGACTTTTACTTTAAACACGCCCAGTTCGACTTTTGCAAGCCTCATTTGCATAAATACAAAAATGGTCATAACTTGGCCAAAAATGCTCGTTTTTTAAAAATAAAAACGTTACTCTTATCTACATTGCAGCGCCGATCTGCTGCAATAGCAGATAGGGATTGCAAAATCTGGGGACAGAGCCTCTTTAAGACAGCCTTCTATACTGCGCCCAAACTTTTAATTGTGGAAAATATAGCAGCGTATACAGTACAGCACTCATTCAGAATGATGACCACTATGATTAGGATGCCCCTCTGCATTTGTAAAAATGCATTGGGGGGGGCCTACTGGGTTGGGTCCCACTCTGATATTCCCCCCCCTGTGCTAAACCCCTAGCTACGCCTCTGCCAAGAATACATGAAAAAGATTTAATTCCAACTTTATAGAATTGTCCTATAGAATGAATTTGCACTGATAAAATGTTGCTGGGCATACATAGTAACATAGTAAGAGTAAGAAAAAAAAGTTAATCTAGAGCAACCTATTCTTCTGCAATGTTTTTCCAGAAAAATGAAGGCAAAAGCCAATTTTCCTCTGACACAAAAGCCAATTTTCCTTGTCTTAGGGAAAAATTATTTCCCTAAAATAACGACCCATCTCCAGTAATCTAGTGCCTATAGCTTGTAATATTACACTCAAGACAGGCATTCAGGCCTTTTGAACTCTTTTAGTTAATTCGCCATGACCACTTCCTCTGGCAGAGCGTTCCATAGTCTCACTGCTTTTACAGTAAAGAATCCCCTTCTATGTATGTGTAGAAACCTTCTTTTCTTTAGATATAGAGGATTCCCCCCTGTCATGCTTACAGTCCTGGGCATAAATAGATCACCAGACAGATCTCTGTAATGACCTTTGATATATTTATACATAGTTATTTGGTCACCCCTCAGCCATCTTTTTTCAAAACCAAAAAAAAATCCTTTTATTACTTTAGTTTCCTGCCTTTTAATCCGCTCAAGCTCTACTATGTATTTTCTTATACACTGGTGCCAAAGACTGTACACAATAGTAACATACAGCCCCTAGAGTTATACCATTAGGGCTCGTTCACACGTAACGGAATTGCCGCGTTTTTTCTGGCAAAAATTCAGCAGAATACAGTAGCAGCATAGTGGATGAGATTTAACAAATCTCATCCACATGCTGCGTAATATTTCCAAGCCGAAATTGACCTGCGGTGTGTATATTTCGGACCGTAGCGTGTCAATTCCTGCAACGGAAATTGTGCAGAATTGCTGCGTTTTTCATAGGAGACGTCTCCATCTCCTAACATTGGGAATAGCGCAGCAATTTACGCACTATTTTCTGCCGTAAAAACCGCAGGAAATGGTGCGCTTTTGCTTCAGCGGAAAGCCCTTGACTTTCAACGGAATTGCTTCAGAAATTTTCTGCAGCAATTCCGTTGTGTGTGGACAAGCCCTTATATTACAGAAAATAAGCAAGTTTTTTTTATAAGGCAGATTTTTATTCTGTTGATTTCTTATATATGTTCATATTGTTTGCTTGTTTGTTTTTTGCAGGAGATTTGTGTATACAAGAATTGTGGTTATACCAAATGGAGCTCTCTCTGGATTTGAAGAACTTACCAACATGTATGTACATAATTTATGTCAATGAACTGGCTAGTAAAATGCTTTGTAATCAAATGTTTAACATTAAATTCCTGTTCATCAGCGGGAGATAATTGACGCCTAATGCACAGTAAATTATGGTTAACATTTTTTTTTAATAAAAAGATCCCTAATTGTATAAAAAAAAGTAGACATAATTTTAAGTCAGTAAAGAGTTAAAAAAAAACAAATACATATTAGGTTTCCCTATATTAATAATGGTGCCTTTAAAAAGTACAACTCATCCTATAAACCCTGATATGGCACCGTCAATGGAGAAATTCTAATGTTACGGCTCTCGGAATGCTGAGATGAAAAAACAAAAAAAACTGTCCTTAAGGTTCAAAATAGAGCGCAACCTTAAGAATAAGGACTTGTCCACACGTAGCGGAGTTGCTGCAAAAAAATTCTGCAGCAACTTCCACTGCGGAAAAACCGCACTACTTCTTGCATTTTTTACTACAGAAAACGGTGCAGATTTTGCTGCGTTTTTCTTAATGCTGGGAGATGGTGACATCTCCTCTGAAAAATGCAGCAATTCAGCCACTTTCCGCAGCAGGAATTGACATTCTGCGTTACGAAAAATACGCACCGGAGGTTAATTTCTGGTCGGAAAATACGCAGCAATTCCGCTACGTGTGGACAAGCCCTTAGGTTTAAAATTGACTCGGTTTTTCAGGGGGTAACTACTCAGACCTGGCTTTATAAATTATACATAGTAATTTCCTAGGCTTCCATTAAAAGGATGATGAATAAGCAGTTTTTTTTTGTTTTTTTTTATATGAGTGATGCTACTGATAAGTTGACGTTATCTCGGCCAGCCGCCAATCCGAAATCGACACATTACTTCTGAAGTCCCGGATGGCGGCGAGCCTCCATTTTCCCAGCCAATCCGAGGCAGCCAGATGACGAAGCGTTCCTAGTAACCCTGGGGATCCCAAAGCGGATATATACACATGTTAGGATAAATACAGTAGGTAAGTATTGCAGGAACTCATAGAAAACCATATCACCGCGTTTAAAAACCTAAAGATTATGAATCCATTAGGACATAGGTTAATAAGGACACTTAAGTAAAGCACAATTCGTTACGATTTGGATATATCAAACGCAGATATCTTATGAGGTACATATATTGAAGATGATCCCCTGCAGCCAAGTTGATTGAAATCGCTCTACAAAGGGGGAGGGGGAGCGATATTAGATATAATAGAGTACAGAGGCTCAGCCAGAACTAGGAATACACAATTGGTGCATTAATTCACCCGTAGAGAGGGATGTCCTCAAAGGAAGCAGGAATAGGAGATCTGTTCATTTAGACCTGATGGATTAATGGTCTGCATCCGGAAGATCCATTGTGCTTCCTTTTGTAGGATCTTCCTGTCCAAGTTACCACCTCTCACTGTCGGTCTAATGTGCTCAACACCTTGAAACTTAACACAAGGGAATACAAGGTTCATGAGAATACTGCTAGAGGAAGAGAAAAATGGTCTGGCTAGGAGTACACAGGATTTAAAGGAAGGTATTACATCTGCACAAAAATTCTCCAGCAACATCATGACATTCTGCAGTATGAAAAATACGTAGCAATACGTAAATTTCTGGTCGGAAAATACGCAGCAATTCCGCTACGTGTGGACAAGTCCTTATGTTTAAAATTGACTCGGTTTTTCAGGGGGTAACTGCTCAGAGCTGGCTTTAGATCATAGTAAGAGGGGTATAAAATTTCACAGTCCATGTATACTAATAGGTAATATATCAAGGACCAACTTATCAGTAGCATCATTCATATAAAAAAAAAAAAAAACTGCTTATTCATCATCCTTTTAACGGAAGCCTAGGATATTACTATGTATGATTTATACATTGAGCACAATAAAAACATAGTATGCAGTAAGCTCCTAAGCTCCACCTAGTGGTGACTGCAGGCAGTGAGGATTTTATCACTTATCTCTATGTCTATGCAGGGAATTTGGAGCTCTGTATCAGAAAAACATTGAGCTCTGTCCGCTATAAATTATATTGTGTATGATATATTGTGAAATCAATCAGCAAAGAATGTTGGACCTAAAAACAACATGATGGTAAAAAGTGGTCATTCACTTGACATTACTCTCCATTTTCTCTTTCTTTCAATATCCAACCTAAAATATTTCCTTATTTAGCTTGTGATGTGTTGCTGACCTTCCTTCTTGTCTACTAACTCTTATATGGTGTTTTCTTGTCTAACAAATGGGCTAATATTGTTTTAGTAAAGCCGCGCCAGTTCTCTCCATATTGTTCTTATTAGAAAGTGATGACAGATCGTGTAGAAAATGTAACACTAACCAGTGTGGTTTCACTTTAAGCTTTACTATGCAAGCTCTGACCACATTCATGATTTATTAAAGATCTTAACTATAAACTAGAAGTATAGTACTCTTGCATATATTAGCCAATTAGGGACTTTACATGCAAAGATTGTGGTAAAGCTCAAGGCAATAAGATATCAGCGTGTTTTTTTACTATAATCACTGAAAATAGAATCATATTTCCAACATATTACTGAAAAAGGGAAGGTATAAATACAGCATGTAGACAAGCAACAGTGTTATATGGCGACTCTCAGGAGGTGGGCGGCTGCTTAGTATTATAATTGCACACAGATAAGACTTCTATAGGGTGCTAGTCACACGGTTATATGTAGTCCACCATGCAGTTTTATAGCTTATTGTTCACACACATTTTATTAGATCAGACGGACTGCCCCGCACCTTCTAAGGGCATCACACAAAGTACTGACACACTATTCTCCCCTAACTACACAAGACCTGACTACATCCTGCTAAACTGATAAACAAAGGTTTTTTTTACTTACAAACGTTTGAGTTTTATTTTTATCCTTATTTTATTGTAAAGGATCTGCCAGGCACAGCTTCGGGGTTAACTCCCTTAATTAATCAGTCAGCACCTGAATCTACATCCCTGAGACTGACTCCAGCTTCCACCACTCAGGCTGGCAGGCTTAGGAGTGGGAGAGCCTATCGCAACCTGGCCAGACTCAGCTAGCTCCCGCCCTCGGTCTATTTAAGCCTGCCTTTCCTGTTCCTCCAGTGCTTGTGATTCTTTTTCGTGTGGTTTCCTGGCCCAGCTACAGCTCCTTCTATTTTGTTCCTGCTCCATACAGACCCTGGCTTACTGACTACTCTTCTGCTCTTCGTTTGGTACCTCGCACACTCCTGGCTTGACTCGGCTCATTCACCACTCTGGTTGCTCACAGTGTTTCCGTGGGCAACTGCCCTTTCCCTTGCTTGTATTCCCTTGTATGTTTGTCGTGTTTGTCATGCACTTACTGAGTGCAGGGACCGCCGCCCAGTTGTACCCCGTTGCCTAGGGCGGGTCGTTGCAAGTAGGCAGGGACAGAGTGGCGGGTAGATTAGGGCTCACTTGTCCGTTTCCCTACCCCCCGTTGTTACATAATCACAAGCCCATACCTAGTCAACCCTGGTCCCTGACACCACTATGGACCCCCGTGAGACCCTGGCTCAGCAAATGCAGGGTCTCTCCCTACAGGTCCAGGCCCTGGCTCAGAGGGTCAACCAGCCTGATGCTACCTTGGTAGTTCCCCCCACCGCACCTCTTGAACCCCACCTCAAGTTGCCCGACCGGTTCTCAGGGGACCGGAGGGCTTTTCTCTCCTTTCGGGAGAGATGTAGGCTTTACTTTCGTTTAAAGCCTCATTCCTCAGGTTCTGAGAGCCAGCGGGTGGGTATAATTATGTCCCGGCTCCAG
Source organism: Rhinoderma darwinii (assembly GCF_050947455.1). NCBI lineage: Eukaryota > Metazoa > Chordata > Amphibia > Anura > Rhinodermatidae > Rhinoderma > Rhinoderma darwinii. Next base: position 377,698,003 of record NC_134690.1, read on the forward strand.
GAAGGGCCCCAAGAGTGGGCCTTCTCCTTGGCTCCTGACGCCCCTGAACTTTCCTCCGTTGATTGTTTCTTTTCTGCTCTCGGACTTATTTATGACGAGACTGACAGGACTGCCTTTGCCGAGAGTCAGCTGGTGACCTTACGTCAGGGTAAGAGACCTTTTGAGGAGTATTGCTCTGACTTTAGGAAGTGGTGCGTAGCTTCTCGGTGGAATGACCCTGCCTTAAGGTGCCAGTTTAGGTTGGGTCTGTCGAATGCCCTGAAAGACCTGCTAGTTAGCTATCCCTCTTCTGAGTCCCTAGACCAGGCTATGGCTTTAGCGGTACGACTTGACCGACGTCTCAGGGAACGACAACATGAACGTTTATGTGTTTTCTCCTCCGACTCCCCCATGATGCCTCCCGAAGTTCCGTTGCTTCGTTCCTCCCCGAAAGACTCAGAGATACCTATGCAACTCGGGGCCTCCGTGTCCCCCCAACAACGTAGAGAATTCCGCAGGAAGAATGGTCTCTGCTTCTACTGTCGGGATGACAAGCATCAAGTGAACAACTGTCCTAAGCGTAAGAATGCAGCCAGAGAACTTCCGCGCCTAAGTGATCATCGGGGAGGTCACTTGGGCGCACAGGTATTTCCAGTAAATAGGAAATGTACTAAGATCTTGCTTCCCTTTCAGGTCTCTTTTGGTGGTAGGTCTGCTACCGGCAGTGCCTTCGTGGATTCAGGGTCCTCTACTAATATTATGTCTGTGGAATTTGCTATGTCTCTTGCTATGCCTCTGATTGATTTGCCTAAACTTGTCCCGGTAGTGGGTATCGACTCCACTCCTCTTGCTAATGGTTATTTTACACAGCATACCCCTGTTTTTGAACTCCTTGTTGGCTCCATGCATTTGGAGCAATGCTCTGTACTGTTGATGCAGGGATTATCGTACGATTTGGTTCTAGGCCTTCACTGGTTGCAGTTGCATAATCCCACGTTTGACTGGAATACTGGGGAGCTAACCAAATGGGGTAATGAATGTTGTACGTCATGTTTTTCTGTTAATTCTATTTCTCCCCCTGAGGAGGCGAATACGCTACCCGAGTTTGTTCAGGACTTCGCTGATGTTTTCTCTAGGGAGGCCTCCGAAGTGTTACCTCCTCATAGAGAATACGATTGCGCTATGGAATTGGTACCAGGAGCTAAGCTTCCTAAGGGTAGGATATTTAATCTTTCTTGTCCCGAACGTGAAGCCATGAGAGAGTATATCCAGGAATCCCTGGCCAAGGGTTACATTCGTCCCTCTTCTTCTCCGGTAGGTGCTGGCTTCTTCTTCGTGGGGAAGAAGGATGGTGGTCTTAGGCCATGCATTGACTACCGTAGCCTGAATAAGGTCACGGTAAGGAACCAGTATCCCCTTCCTTTGATTCCTGATCTCTTTAATCAGGTTCAGGGGGCCCAATGGTTCTCTAAATTGGATCTACGGGGGGCGTATAACCTTATTCGCATCAAAGAGGGGGATGAGTGGAAGACTGCGTTTAACACGCCCGAAGGCCATTTCGAATACCTCGTCATGCCCTTTGGGTTGTGTAATGCCCCTGCGGTCTTCCAGAATTTCATAAATGAGATTTTGAGAAATTACCTGGGGATATTTCTTGTAGTGTACCTTGATGACATACTGGTGTTTTCCAAGGACTGGTCCTCCCACATTGAGCATGTCAGGAAGGTGCTCCAGGTCCTTCGGGAAAACAAACTGTTTGCCAAAACCGAAAAATGTGTGTTTGGGGTACAGGAGATACCATTTTTGGGTCAAATCCTCACTCCTCATGAATTCCGCATGGACCCCGCCAAGGTTCAGGCTGTGGCGGAATGGGTCCAACCTGCCTCCCTGAAGGCGTTACAGTGTTTTTTGGGGTTCGCTAATTATTACAGGAGATTTATTGCTAACTTCTCGGTCATCGCTAAGCCTCTTACGGACCTCACTCGCAAAGGTGCTGATCTCCTCCACTGGCCTCCTGAGGCTGTCCAGGCTTTTGAGGTCCTTAAAGGAACAGTGTCATCACAAATTATTTTTTTATATGTTAAAGATGTTAGTGCTTTATTAAAAACGTTTATATTTATTTGTGTGTTTGTGTTTTACTTTTTCTTATTTTTACACTTTTTCTTCCCTATGGGGGCTGCCATTTTTTGTTCCATTTCTGTATGTGTCGATTAACGACACATACAGACATGGAATACGGCAGCCACAGTCCCATAGGGACTGCGAACGGCTCCCGTCCCATTCACTTGTGTGTACGGCGTCTGTGTGGGAACTGCGCATGCGCCGCTCCCACACAGTCCAATTTGAAATTGGCGCCGTCCGGCGCCATTTTCCTGTGGACCGGAAGTCGCGGCCGGACAGTAATATTACTACTTCCGGTCGCGGCTTCCGGACTTGTGCACTTGGACCAGCGGCAGCAGACGGAGCGGACGGGCCGGAGGGAGCCGCGGCGGCAGGAGCAGGTAAGAGATTTCAATGTATGTTCGTGTTTGTGTGTGTTTACTACTGTATGTAAACCTACTACACTGTGTGTTAGCTCAAAAAATGGCGACACACAGTGTAGGAGGTTACACCGTTCAAACCCCTCGTTTATCCCGGCACTAGCCAGGATAAAGGAGGGGGGGATGCTGAGAGCTCACTAGAGCGAGGGCTTTTTACCCAATTTTGCAAAGCTGCAATTTTGGGAATAGCTCCATCTAGTGACCAGAAATGGGAAATTTTATAAATTAGAATTAATTTATAATATTTCCTGACTCGTGAAAAAAATAAAAAAAATTTGAACAATGTTTAATCACCCACACACTAAATGTTTAATTGAAAAAAAAACAACATGTTTTTCTGGCAACACATTGCCTTTAAGAAGTGCTTTATCTCGACCCCGGTGCTGGTTCAGCCCAACCAAATGGAGCCATTTATCGTGGAAGTTGACGCATCTGAGGTGGGAGTGGGGGCTGTCTTGTCCCAGGGTACCAGGTCCCTCACCCATCTCCGCCCATGTGCCTACTTCTCCAGGAAGTTTTCGCCAACTGAGAGTAACTATGATATTGGCAACCGCGAACTCTTAGCCATTAAATGGGCATTTGAAGAGTGGCGCCACTTCCTGGAGGGGGCTAGACACCAGGTAACGGTCCTTACCGACCACAAGAATCTGGTTTTCCTAGAATCTGCCCGGAGGCTAAACCCGAGACAAGCTCGATGGGCGTTGTTTTTTACCAGATTCAATTTTTTGGTTACCTATAGGGCTGGGTCTAAAAATATTAAGGCTGATGCACTGTCGCGTAGCTTCATGGCCAGCCCTCCTTCGGAGGAAGATCCTGCTTGTATTTTGCCTCCAGGTATAATCATTTCCTCGATCGATTCTGATTTAGTCTCTGAAATTGCTGCTGATCAAGGTTCAGCTCCCGGGAACCTTCCTGAGAACAAGCTGTTTGTTCCCCTGCAATTCCGGCTAAGGGTACTTAGGGAAAATCATGACTCCGCACTATCTGGTCATCCAGGCATCCTGGGTACCAAACACCTCATTACCAGAAATGATTGGTGGCCTGGGTTGCCTAAAGACGTTAAGGCCTACGTCACCGCTTGTGAGGTTTGTGCTAGGTCCAAGACTCCCAGGTCCCGACCAGCGGGCTTACTGCGTTCGTTGCCCATTCCCCAGAGACCTTGGACACATATCTCCATGGATTTTATCACCGATTTGCCTCCATCCCAAGGCAAGTCGGTGGTGTGGGTGGTGGTAGACCGCTTCAGTAAGATGTGCCACTTTGTGCCCCTCAAGAAACTACCCAACGCCAAGACGTTGGCTACCTTGTTTGTCAAACACATCCTGCGTCTCCATGGGGTCCCTGTCAATATTGTTTCGGACAGAGGGGTACAATTTGTTTCATTGTTTTGGAGAGCCTTCTGTATGAAGTTGGGGATTGATCTGTCCTTCTCCTCTGCCTTCCATCCTGAAACCAATGGCCAAACGGAGAGGACTAATCAATCTCTAGAACAATACTTAAGGTGTTTTGTCTCTGACTGTCAATATGATTGGGTCTCATTCATTCCCCTCGCCGAATTTTCCCTCAATAACCGGGTCAGTAACTCGTCAGGGGTCTCTCCCTTTTTCTGTAATTTTGGGTTTAATCCACGGTTCTCCTCCGTTTCACCTGGTAGCTCCAACAATCCCGAGGTAGAGGTCGTTCATCGGGAACTGTGCACAGTCTGGGCCCAGGTTCAGAAGAACCTAGAGGCGTCCGAGAGCGTACAAAAAACTCAGGCTGATAAAAAACGTTCTGCTAACCCCCTGTTTATGGTCGGGGATCTGGTGTGGTTGTCGTCTAGGAACTTGCGTCTCAAGGTTCCGTCCAAGAAGTTTGCTCCCCGGTTTATTGGGCCATATAAGGTCATTGAGGTCCTCAATCCTGTCTCCTTCCGGCTGGAGTTACCCCAGTCTTTTCGTATACACGACGTGTTTCATGCCTCCCTCCTTAAACGCTGCTCCCCGTCCTTGGCTCCCTCGAGGAGATCTCCTCTTCCCGTCCTCACCCCTGAGGGGGTGGAATTCGAGGTGGCCAGGATTGTGGACAGCAAGATGGTCCAAGGCTCCCTCCAGTACCTGGTCCTTTGGAGAGGTTACGGGCCCGAGGAGAGGACTTGGGTACCCGCCCGGGATGTTCACGCTGTGGTATTGGTCAGGAGGTTCCACCTGCGTTTCCCCAGTAAGCCAGGTCCACTTAGAAAGGGTCTGGTGGCCCCTCATAAAAGGGGGGGTACTGTAAAGGATCTGCCAGGCACCTGAATCTACATCCCTGAGACTGACTCCAGCTTCCACCACTCAGGCTGGCAGGCTTAGGAGTGGGAGAGCCTATCGCAACCTGGCCAGACTCAGCTAGCTCCCGCCCTCGGTCTATTTAAGCCTGCCTTTCCTGTTCCTCCAGTGCTTGTGATTCTTTTTCGTGTGGTTTCCTGGCCCAGCTACAGCTCCTTCTATTTTGTTCCTGCTCCATACAGACCCTGGCTTACTGACTACTCTTCTGCTCTTCGTTTGGTACCTCGCACACTCCTGGCTTGACTCGGCTCGTTCACCACTCTGGTTGCTCACGGTGTTTCCGTGGGCAACTGCCCTTTCCCTTGCTTGTATTCCCTTGTATGTTTGTCGTGTTTGTCGTGCACGTACTGAGTGCAGGGACCGCCGCCCAGTTGTAACCCGTCGCCTAGGGCGGGTCGTTGCAAGTAGGCAGGGACAGAGTGGTGTGTAGATTAGGGCTCACTTGTCCGTTTCCCTACCCCCCGGTTGTTACATTTATCTTTAATAAAAACCCATAACTGTATTTTCTAATGTACAATAGTTGCCACTATTTTAATTTCATTAACACAGGATATACTTTGCAGAAGCAGCACCAGTCAGCTTTTTCTCTATTGCACTGCTAGTCAGTACAGACAGGGAAATAAATCAATATCCAGAAACTTGTTTTAAAGTGTACCTAACTTTTCAGAAAAAGCTATCTTATGTGCGTATACATGAGGAATAACAATATTTCTGGCCATTATATGACTTTTATACTGCATTTTTTAGCTAGTGGATGGCACCTAATTTTTAACATGTTTTCTATACACTGAACACAAAGGAGAGGAGAATCCTGCTCTCTTATCACTATCTATCACATATATATGAGCTGCAGCAGCATAGAGAACGTTATATAGCAATAATGAGCAGTGTAGCTAAGAATCCAGCACTGAGGTGAGATATAACTCTTAACAGCAGCCTGTCACCTCTTTGCTCCTGCTCCCCCTATCCTTACCATAGATTTCTATGGGCAGCATGTCTGTGTCTCCTCTCTGCTTCTGCTCCCTCTTCTCTCCATAGACTTCTATGGGCAGCATGTCTGTGTCTGTGTCTGTCTCTTTCTCCATGTTCCCCCATTCACTCTCCAAAGACTTGTATGGGCAGCATGTATGTGTCTTTCTCTCCTTGCTTTCTTCTTCCCTCTCCATAGACTTCTATGGGCAGTGTATCTGTCTCTCTTTCTCTCATATTAGCAATCGTATAACGGCCACAAGACCCAGACCCTCACGGTTCTAATTAACGAAACTTACATTAACTTAGGACCCTATGGTGATCTAAGTTTGGTTCAGTGGTACCATGGGGGTCCCAGGTTTGAGGCCATAATAGGAACATTGAACATCAGTCTTAGGTGTCACATGAAAATTCGCAGTGGGAACAATATTCCTCCTGGAGTGAAAAAAAATATTAAGTGCGACAAAAAAAGTAATTTAAGACTTTTTAAACCATGATGAACAACTGGTTAAAGGATTTGATGGACATTTTGGGTCAAAACGATCCTTGCTGCCAGTGGTGAGGAAACTCCTGTTTATTATTGCATGTGATGGCTTCTGTAATGCTTTGTGTAAATGTATATGTCACTTTAAGCGACATTTGCATTTACGATTGTGATAGTGATAATGATAATTTGTAACAATAGTTGGCCAGTGTAAATGGGGCATAAGGAACCATCATCTGTTTATTATAAAAGCACGTAGTCATTTTTTCTTCAGTACAAAATTAGAAAATGAACATTTAAAAATAGTTTCGATCAATAAAAAGGAAAGTGTTTAGTTAGGAATTTTAATTGGTGTTTCGTTCACACTACAATTTCATCATAATATAATTTCATGGTGCTGTAAACAAATGCTGAAACTGTAAATTGCATAAGAACATAGAATGAGCTGGATGACACAAGCTCAGCATTAGTGTCTTTATTCTAATGAAGCTGAAGAAAAACGTAACTCCTATAATTATTTACTAACCACAGAATATGTGCAATCTATTCAATGTTAAACAAAATCACCTATATAATCATCTTACATATAAATACATGTATACCCCCATTGTATATGAGATGCTAATCTACTGAAGATGACATATAAAGGACTTCTGGGGAACTCACAACTTGAGGAGTATCCCTTTCTGCATTTATTATAACAGATAAATATATTTTTAATGTAGACTATTTAGGAAGTTACTTAATTTTGCATTAACGAAGCAAATAAACAATTTAAAAAAAAAAAAAGGTGTCCATAACCTTTTTGGCTCCTCAAAATAGCTGCATTCTTAAGGGATTAACAGGTGGAGGCAGAAAACTCAAATTTGTTGGTATTATGAAAAAATCTGATCTGTCAATAGATTTTAAGCCTGGTTCACATCTGTGTTGGAAGCTCCGTCACAGATCCGTACGAAAATACCGGAAACTATAGCGCAACTTGCTGCGCTATTGTATCTGGTAAAACTACGGACACCCCGACGGAAACCTGATAGAACTCATTAACGTCAATGGGTTCCGTCAGGCACCAATGGTGTACATTTTACAACGGAACCGGGGCTTCTGTTATTTTTGCTGCTCTGCTCCTCTGACGAAGCAGAACAACGGAAATACGACGCAGATCTGAATAAGGCCTTATCCATTTCTGCAGGACTCAAACTATTGCTAAAGTTCATCAGTTCCATCACGATCAGTTTATTTACAGTATTAATGTTTTTACTCATTTCTCTTAATATGTCCTTAGTTTATAAATTATTTTAGATAGATCTGGGAGAGAACAAACCAAATTGGAACCCATTCCACACGGCAGTATTTAGGTCAGTAATTTGCATCATTATTTGAAAGTCAAAATATGAAACGGAACATAAGTAGAAAAATTATTATGAAAAGATTTGCATCTCTTCCGTGTTTGGACCCACTCCTGATTTTGGCTTTTAAATACTGACCAAAATACTGCCGTGTGAAAGTGGCCTTATACTGCAGCTCCAAATATAACAAATTCAGCTCTGTTATATCTGTATATTAGGCTTATCATGCTATTATAAGCTTTACAACGTAAGCAGAATATCACAAGGCTTATAACTGTAGATCCACACCTGCATAGCCTATAAATAGCTATGGGGGAGCTGTGCACCATTTAATAGAATTAAGCTCTTCATTCCGTTTACTGACTCTTTTTATCATATTGTATTTATTTCTGGTTGAACTATTGGTCATTTTTTGTTTACTTTAACTTTAAATGTGTCTCTTGAGGGTTTCTTATAATATTTTCTCATTTTTATTTTATAAGCATTTTATTTGAATGACTGGAGATGAGGAGTTTTACAGGGTAATGTTTATTTCTAGCATGATTGGGGAGTTTATTCGTTGCAACTTTTTGTTTAGTAGCACATGCTGTCTTTCTCATTCAATCGCCTCTTTGTTTTTGTGGCAATAAGGCACGGCTGTGGGAGAGACCTTGAAGTTTGTTGTTCACTTCATCTTGATACATGCAGATGTACAATGGTGCTGGAAGGGGGAGTTTTCTACAGCAATAACCAAGGGCCGTTATCTAGTACTTGATAAGAAGAATATGACATCATTTCGCCCAGAGCAGTAATAACTTGTTTGTTTGGTTTTAAGATGTTAAATGTCAAATGAATTATTGCAAATCCAAAAGAATCTTGTAATATTTACCACCCTTGTTTAGATTAAAACAAGTGTTTTATTTTCTAAAGTTCATATTGCTTTTATATTCTTGGGGTTATATTTAAATATAATTGTTTATTTCACTGCAATAACTAATCAAGTGGTAAAAAAACTAAAAGAAAAAATAAAATAACTGAAAAAAAATCTCAAATTCATTATTATAATCTGTACACAAATACAGAGATAAGTCTTGTGCTTTCATACTAACTAAAGGTAAAGCTATATCTTAGGGAATTGCTTATATGGCAATTCCCCAGCATAATGTAATTGGAATTGCTTTTTTTAGTAACTGAAACGATTTTATAATTCCGTGCGATTGCCTTGCAGTAGTCATCGGCAAAATACAGGTGCTGCTCAACCCCTGAGAGACATCTTCCATATATGTACGGCAGATTTGCGCTCTGAAAATGTATCACAGGCTCAGGAGCTAAGCCTACACCATACGCGGCGTGTGCTGGCAGTTTTCTACAGCTGAGATCTGTCTGCAATGGCTGGGATCAGAGATAACTCCGATTTTGGATGTTAAGTCTCGCAGATGCGACAGATTAGCGACCGCGGCATCTGAGTGGTTAGACAGAGAGGCAACTATGGAACTTACTGTATTGAGTTCAATGTATAAACCGTATGCTCTTTGCCGCTAAGCTCCCTCTAGTGGTGGCTGCAGACATCCAGAATTGTATAATTTATCTGCATGTCAATTCATACGATTTGGAACTTTGGATCAGGAATCAAGAAATTAATCAGACTTGTCCTACAGTTAAAATTATTATAATTAGCATGAAAGTGAGAAGGTTTTCATGATATTGTATTCCCTCGACCAGAGTCTAGTCCAGATCTGTAGCAAGACTTTCCTTCTTCTGGGGCAAAGATTCAGTCTGCCACGCAAGCCCTATTTCTAAACAGCCTTACCAGTGCAGAGCGGATTGTTGTTAGTCAAGCATCATCATCAGATTGTAAATGAAAAGAACAAGTACATTTTCCTTTAACTCTGCTCAGACATACTGTACTTACCCCACTTTGTTCTTACAGACCATATTATACTGTAGACTCAATAGGACTAATTGGTTGGGATACTGTAAGTCGGTCATTCTTGTCTAATGTCTAATATTCAGAACTTAGCTGAAGAAGATGAATGTAACAGATGTTGTTTCAGGGCCCCGGAGCTTTGGGTTACACCTTTGAGAACGGAACACATACCGTACGTTCTGGATACCTGTTTTATGAGCTTATTTTACAGGTGATAAGTGAGTATATATGTACACCGACAAATGGGTGAAATATCTCACGTCCTGCCTAGTAGTGTTCAAGTACGCTCTTACTTTTATGCTGCATTTGACCGTCTTCATTGAACAATGCAGTCTAATAATATAGCTTGTTAACTATCCTACCATATGAATACAAGCACTTTTATCTGTCAGGGAGATTTTGGATCTTTCTGGACATTATACAGAGTCTGTAGCTTTTGTGGTTTGCTGGGCTAGTATCAAAATGATCACAAATATTGAAGACCGCTATATCTTTGGGACCACTTTAGTAGATATGAAGAGTATCTGAGCCACAATCTCTCTCAAGGCAGTTGTAGCTAAATATTACATCTAGTGCAACCAGAAATGTTTTGTTAACCTACATAAATGTTAATTTGCCCTTTATATCTTTGCTGAGAAGCTCTCTGGTGGGGAACTAGACAGCTGTTCTATGTGCTCTAAACAATCAGACTGTTCCCCTTTTACACAAAGAGGCAGAGAGGCTGCAGCATCATCTCCCCTCCTTTCACTCTCTCCTCTATGTCTTTTGTTACTGAAGATGAGTTTTTAGTGACTAAATAGAGCCCCTAGGCAAAGAAAGAGAATTAGAGGCTGTCTTAAGATGAGAAAGTTGCCACTCTCTGCTAATAATATTTAACTTTCAAGTATTCACATATACTGTACTATTGATTCATTTAGAAAATGGTATGCTTTAATGTAACAAGTAGTATTTATGATAATTACACAGAGTAAAAGGGGTTTTCTTCATTAAACAACCCCTTTAATTATTTAAAGTTATCATTAACACTGCTCTTTTACAAGATGATGTTATCGCAATGTCTAGGCAAAAATCTCCACTGCAGTGGTCGTCATGTATAAATGGCTGCCCATGTAGTGCACGGACACACAATGTCCCCCAGAGTAGGAGCCCCTCTTAGGCCTCATGCACACATCCGTGGCATTTTATACGGCTGCAAATCGCGGATCCGCAGAACACGTACCCACTCACGGATGGCTTCCATGTGCTTTCTGTAGTTTTAATGGACCAATGAATGGAATGGCCGAGACTGAGTCGCAAAAACGAACAGGAATAGAACCTGTTCTATAATTTGCGGAACGGGCACACAGATCCACAAAAAAACGGAAAGTGTGCATGGCCCCTTAGAAATGAATGGGTCAGTGTGCTATCTGGTAAAAAATAAGGGTAGCACCCTGAAGAATATCACTGAAGTGTGCTTGAGGCCTAACAGAACCGCTCTCTTCATTCTGGCACATAGAGGGAAGTCTTGACTAATAGGCCTATCGACAGGGTTCATCGTAAGAGAAATAAGAAAATAGTTATTTCATTTTGATACTACTACTACAGTATAACACATTTTCTCTAACTTTCATAATAATTTGGCTGTTTGCTATGAATGACATCACTTATTTTTACAAACTTTTTATGCCCCAGTTTCCTAATTGTGCCTCATAGTTGTACATATTGTTGTAATAGTCTTTTGCACTTCAATCACACCAACTTCTCTAATTTATTTCACATAATAACAGAGCAAAAGACTATCAAAAACCCTAGAAGATTAATTTTCTAGTCCACCTGCTACATTTCTTGTTAAAATAAAGAGAATTGATTATTTTCTTGTTCTATTTGAAAGCTGACCTTATGGGTTGGCAACAGTCAAAAACTAATTGCTTAGAATGTTTCTATGGCAATCCTTGTTAGTGTTGAAAAATATTCAGAACGGTATAAAAAGTCAACATTTTCTTATTAGAGAAACAGAAACAAAACACAAATTGCTTATTTCTCATTTTTTATTATTATTGTTAGATACTATATGTTTATTAGGTTACTGAAATACAGTATTTCTGCCCTGGCAGGGAATTCTGGACAAAAAACTGCACCAAATTGTGGTGTCGTTTCTCGTCCGGAATGTCAGCTGCAGAAACCAGAAACAAAAAAAAAAAACGCCCATACTTACCCTCTAACCGGCCTCCTGGGGTGACGGTTCATCCCAGGAGGTCATATGGGATGAAACGCCATCCCAGGAGGACGGCCTTGACGATAAAGCACAGAATTCTGGGTAAGGATAAGATTTATTTTTTCTGAATTGCAATTTTTGAGCCACAAAAATCGCAACATCGGCTATTTGTTGCAGGTTTTACCTACCTATTGTATTCAATGGGGAAAACCCGCAACAAAAAAGCAGCGATTTTGCAAATACAATTGACATGCTGCGGATTAAAAAAACGCAGCGTTAAAATGAGCGTTTTTTCCACTTATCATTTAAGCAGCGTGTGGATGAGATTTGTAGAACTCTCATCCACTCTGCTGCTACTGTATTATGCTGCGGATTTTCTGCAAATCTGCAGTATTTACCTTGCATGTGAACTTAGGCTGTGTTCACACTGTTTTTTATTGCGTATTTATCATGCATTTTTTTTTTGGGTAGATATTCTCCCACGCCTCTCAGTGGGAGTTTATTAACCAAAAAAAAAAAATGCATGTTAAAGACGCAACAAAAAAGCACAGTGTGAGCCCAGCCTTACCATGCTAAGCATCTAGTCATTACTCGGCAAAATCAAGAACACGTGAAGCAATTCATTGGGTTGTAAACAAGAAGTCACTTTTTGTGTGATGTTGAAGTTGATGCCAAATCAACATATCCAACTAAAGTAAAAATTTAATGTAGCCGGATTTATGTAGATTATTCTTATTACTTTAGAACAAGAGAGAGAATTGCGGAGGTTATAGTAGTTGAGATTTTTGATGGTATTATACATGTTATCAGAATTAGGCCTCATGCACACTACTGTATTATAGCTCCATACAACCACTGGACTGTGATCCTAATAGAAGTCTATGGGGCCCTACTGTACCTCCAGAAGCCAATTTTATACAGGATCATACAGAGTTTGTTTTTTGTCAGCATCTGTATGAATACGGCGCAAAAAAGTGTTGGCATTATCCATCGAATGTTAAATTACAAATATATTCTTCCCCAGAAGGAACGCTTCTAGATGAAAATACATCCGTAATGCGGTGCCGGGTGGAGGAACAATGTAGTGGCACATAGACTGCCTAAGGCTCCATAGCCGGGGCAGCAGGGACTCCGTGTGCCTTCATATAGGCTCTGCCATGTGCAGCAGGCATTAAATTGGCATCCCAAAGATAAGCTGTGCCATGTCAGTGATGGTCCAGTAGTTAAAACCTTAAATGCTTATAAAAGGAAATGTAGGTATTCTAGTTCGATGGCTGCCTTCAAGCAAATATTAACTTTTCAACACTATTTCACAGCTTATATACAGATATATATATATGTACTAAAAATATTGAGTAACTTTGCAAATACATTGCTTTAGTTATATTGTATTGATCCTGAGTGCAAAGCTGGATTCACAACTTTGCTGCACTGGATTGACGCAGTTTTGTTTCAAAATCAGATTGTTCCTTAATTACAGACTGCACAATATGCAAGTTTACCAGTGTAAGGCCTCATGCACATGAACGTAAAAACGCCTGTAATTACGGGTCCATAGACTTCTATTGGCCACGGGTCCCATTTGCTTACAGGAAGGTGCCCATATCGTTGAAAAATATGGAACATTTCCTATTTCAGGCCGTATTTACGGCATGGGCAGGCCCATAGAAGTCTTACGGGTGGCTACGTGTGTGCACCCGTAATTACAGGAGCTTTGCTAGGCGCTGTCCAGGGTACTGAAAGAGTTAACTGATCGGCAGTAGCTCTTTTAGCACCCGGGACAGGGACTACCGCTGGAGTTAATAGTATTAAATGTTAACTTACCTGCTTCTTCCTCCAGTCCGGCCTCCCGGGATGACGTTTCATCCCATGTGACCGCTGCAGCCAATCACAGGCCAATCACAGGCTACAGTGGTCACATGGACTGCTGCGTCATCCAGGGAGGTTGGACTGGATGTCAAAAGAGGGACGCGTCACCAAGACAACGGCCGGGGTACGTATGAACTTCTTTTAATTTACTTATTTTACTTTCAATCGCTGCGGAAACTCTGCCCAAAAGCGCTGGCCCGTTTCTCTAGTCAGAACTGATAGAGAGAAGGGGCTGCAGATTAGTGCAGAAAAAACGGGTCCGTAAATGCGGGTGAAATACTGGTGACACCGGACCCATATTTACGGGCACGGGTCCGTAAATACTGGTGGAATATGGGTCAAATACTTGTGACCAAAGACCCGTATTTACGCCAGTATTTACGGGAGGAAAAAAATACGTTCGTGTGAATGAGGTCTAATACGTTCGTGTGAATGAGGTCTACGGCTGGTAAAGATTTTGAGGCAGCAAGGAATAATTGGAGGTTTCAGCTCTGAAGCATTTAGAATTGTGAATGTAGCCTTGGGCTATGATAAAGGCTGTCACTCAAGACTAGTGTACGATAAGTGATACAATGTGTTTACAAAGCTATTAACCCCTTAATGAGCAGCCTATTTAAAACCTTAATGACTTTATTTTTTAAGTTTTTCCATCATCGCATTCCAAGAGCTATAACTTTTTTATTTTTGCGTCGACATAGCTGTATAAGGTCTTGTTTTTTGCGGGACAAGTTGTATTTTTTAATAGCACCATTTTGAGGTACATATTATTTATTGATTAACTTTTATTAACTTTTTTTTGGGGGGGAATAGAAAAAAAACCTGAAATTTCGCCACTCCTTTTTGCGTCCTAAATCTACGCCGTTTACCGTGTGGTATAAATAACACAATAACTTTATTCAGCGGGTTGTTATGATTGCAACGATACCAAATTTGTATAGATTTTGTATGTTTTACTACTTTTACACAGTAAAAACGCTTTTTTTTTTTCAAAATTATTTGTTTTTGTTTCTCCATATTTGAAGAGCCATAACTTTTTTAATGTTCTGCCGATGCAGTTTTATGAGGGCTTTTATTTTTCAGAACGACTTGTAGTTTTTATTGGTACCATTTTGAAGTAGATGCGACTTATTGATCACTTTTTATCACTTTTTTAAAGTCAGGATTCACAGAAAACAGCAATTTTTTTGTTTTTTATTTTATTTTTTACGGCGTTCACTGTGCGGGTTAAATAATGTAATAGTTTTATAGTTGGGGTTGTTACGGACACGGCGATACCAAATATGTGTAACTTTTTTCCTTTATTTTGTTTTTTTAATAGTAAATCAGTTTGTAAGGGAAAAAAGTGGGTTTTTCATTTTTTTTCACATTTATTTTTTTACTTTATTAAACTTTTTTTTTACTTTTTTACTAGTACCACTAGGGGACTTCAATATGCGATTCTCCGATCGCTTTTATAATACACTGCAAAACTCCGGCATGACCTAGCAGGCATTTACTACGGGCAGACCTGAGGTCCTTTATTAGACCCCCAGCTGCCATCGGAGACACAGACACTCGGCAATCTTATCACCGAGTGTCGGCGGGATGAGAAGGAGCTCCCTCCAAAACCACTCAGATGCAGCGCTCGTTATTGAGCGCCGCATCTGAGTGGCTAAACGGATGAGATCGATACTGATATTGATCTCACACTTTCGAGCAGGGACGCCCCCAGCTCTCAGCTACCTCTGGCACCTGAGAGCAGGGAGATTTAACGGCTCCCTGTTCTGTTTATTTATTCTGATGCAGCGCCGTGAAAAGGCTATTGCATCGGAATAAAGCCCGTTAGTAGCCACCGTAAAAAGGCGTATTGGCGGTCAGTAACGGTTTAAACAATGTAGAGTATGTGTATATATATATATATATATACATATACATATTGTTTAATGTTTAGCTTATTTTCTTATAACTAAGAAAGTGTAGTGATATTCCCTATAGGTGCCACCAAATGACATACGTTAGTTGATACCTTCTAGCCCTTTGAGTTACCACAAAACAGCTGTAGGGTAAGTTCACACGTAGTGTAGAAACTGCAGATTTTCCGCAACTAATTTTGCAGAAAATCCGCAGCATAATACAGTTGCAGCAGAGTGGATGAGAAAAGCTGCGATTCTGCCGCAAAACTTGCAACTCAGAAAAATATAAAAATCTTAAACTGACCTAGAATTCTGAGCTTCTTCATCCAAGCCAGCCTTCTGGGATGACGTTTCATCCCATGTGACCGCTGCAGCCAATCACAGGCTGAAGCGGTCACATGGGCTGAAACATCATTCTAGGAGGCCGGCCTACAGGACGGCAGAGGGTACCATGGCTATGTAAGTATGAAACTTTTGGGGTTTTTTTTGTGCAGTTTTCCACAACAGACATTCCAGCTGAAAAACTGCACCACATTTTGGTGCAGTTTTTCGTCTGGAAATCCCTGCGGCCGCCAGGACGGACAGACTGTGTACTTTTACACAGCTTATCCACCCCGTGTGAACATAGCCATAAGCTGTCAATTTTTATTTCCAGTGGGGTAGGTCACTTTAATATACTATGATATGCAACATATTCCGGATGAAGCTTTGAAGCAAATAGTTGGTGATTTAATCTTTGAAACTGATGCTCAAATGGCCCAGAGCAGAGATGACTATGAAATCAATCCAAAAATGTAAATGTTAAAAGGGACCATGGACAGAATTTTACCCACTGAAAGTAAACAATGAATGTTCCTACTGACTAACAACAAGCAGAGATATTGAAAACCGTGAATAATTCATCATTTCCATATTGTGCAGCTGAAAGGGAAATAGTTGCCCTTTACCAGACCGATTGACTAGAAGTCCTTTCACCTTGATACAAACTTTGCCAAACAACTTGAAACACAATTAAGGAAATATATTCAGTTTGGTTCTACAAAAAGTGTTTGCTGTGACAGAAAACAAGCTATCTATGAATAGCTCAGAATAGCATTAGGAAAAAGAGAACGTGTAATATTTCACAAAGATTTTAGCACCTGTCATTTTGTAAGTACAGTTTCTGTCATTTGACAAGTGTAAGATAAGGTGGTGCTATCATCGTTCTATTTATACTGTGGTTTATATACACTGTACAAAACACAATGACTCAGTAATGTATTACAGGCCCTAAGGATTGTAGCTGCGCTATTTTGTCCAGCAAATATGACGGAATCTGCAACGGAGGCACCGACACAGGAGTGTACACAGCCGAAGTCTATGTTCACACCTCCGTTACTTTGTTTCCGTCAGGCTACAGTTGTTTTTTCACAGTCCGAATAGAGTAGCACGCTGCAGTATTGTAGCCAGGAAAAAAATTGATACCTGATGGAAACATGAGTGATCAGTCAATGGAGAAAAATACAGATCCATCATAACTGATCATGACAGATCATAACGGATCTGTCATAACCGTCATGACTCCTGTAAAAACGGAAATCATGACGTAAGTGGGGACGGCGCCTAAATCTGTCTGTATGCACTGATGTGCGAAAGTATTTCCGCCCTTCTAGATTTCGGCTAGTATTGTACATTTAACAGAAAAGTTTTTGATCTATAATCAAATTGCAATATTGAACGAACGGATCCTGACAAAACACATCACACAGCTTTTAGACAGACTAATATTGTGTAGTGCCGATGCACCAGCTACCGATGTAGCCAAGTTTATCTTGACTCTGATTACTAGCAGCAGCGTGATATCACACAACAAAAGACATTGAAAAGACATTGAAAAGGTCAAGTTAAAGTTTCTTGCCACTGTGTTTAATGCATTGAAGGTCACGATAAAGATGGCTACATCTGTATATTCCATAATCTACCTGCAGAATATACAATTTATAAAATATCACATATGGAATTAGCTACTACTTAGGCATGCTAGGTGAAATATTCTGGTATTACTATATATATGATATATGGTTAATTCTTCACTAAGTTGTGGACAAAATACTGGTCATCAGGCACTTTTTTTAAACATAAAACAGTATTGACACTGCACTTCCTACATGATACATTAAAAAGAATATATAACTGTGCAAAAACAGGCTGACTGACCTTAGTAACAGTTCATTTGTATGCCCAGTATTCCAAAGATCAGTGGTGCTTGTCCATATAGTGAGATCTTTTGACAACTGTGCATGTTTACCAGTGTTTTGACTGCAACATAGTAAAGATAATGGTTGGAGTAAATATTTTTAAAGGTATATAGAAGCGCGATACTGTATATACCACAAATTGACTACTACTAGTGTAGTGGAAGAATTAGGCCACGTTCAGACGTGCCAGAATTTTTCCGCTGCAAATGTTGATGCAGATTCGCAGCAATTACGCAATGAATCTGCAGCAATATTTGCATATTTGACAGGTAATTCCGACGTTGCAGATATCACAGCGGACTTGCCGCAGATAACAATTCTTGCATTGCAAAGGCTGAAATCTGGAGTGAAATTCTGCTGCTTCTCCGCAACATAATGAGCATGCTGCGAGGGGAAAAATCTGCACCGCAGCCTAAATTCCGAACAGTTATTTTCCGCAACGTCTGAACTAAGTTTCCTAAAAATGTATAGAAACCAATGTGAAAAACTGCTGCTGCAGAATTCCACTGCGGACTGTCCGCAGCGGAATTCAGCAATTCCGCCACGTGTGAATGTGGCCTTAATGCCTGCATTCCTGGTGGTCTGGGGTTGGGAAGGCATTAATGCCTGCTATCCAGTGGTTTACTTACATCCCCAGGCTTCAGTGATGTCTCTGAAAGAGGCTCTGTCACCAGTTTATAGCTGTCTTATCTCCTACCTAATCTAATAGGCGCTTTAATGTTAGATAAACTGCTGGTTGTTTTTTTTTGTTTTTAAAAAACGTTTATTATTGACCAAGTTATGAACATTTTAAGATTTATGTAAATTTGTTCTTAATGCCCAACTGGGCGTTTTTTTTTTTACGAAAGAGTGAACTGACATCTGTTCAGTCTTCCAGACTTGACCTGCGGGAGGAATTGACGTCACAGCGTGATCTCGTGAGATCACACTGTGCTGTGGATCAAGCTGGGTTGGAATGAAGAGAAGTGTATGACACTGATTGGTCAGCGTCATACACTTTTCTTTACAACGCCCACTTGGTGAAAAGTAAAAAAAAAAAAGCCCAGTTGGGCATTATGAGCAAATTTGCATAAATCTTAAAATGTTCATAACTCAAAAATAAATGTTTTTAAAAAAAAAACACAAAAAAAGTGTTTTCTGCGTGGCTTCGTGATTTTCACGCATATGCCAGCCTTATGATGTTTAGAAAAATAAATGAAGGAAGTGGTTTTATTTTTCCCTTCATTTCTTGATCTACTGTTGCATGAATCACGCGCGACACACGGAAGTGCTTCCGTGTGCTGTGCGTGATTTTTACGCACCCATTGACTTCAATGGGTGCGTGATGCGCGAAAAACGCCCAAGTATAGGACATGTCGTGAGTTTTATGCAGCGGACACACGCTGCGTGAAAATCACGGAATGTCTGAACGGCCTCATTAAATAATTTAGGTCGGTGCGACGCTCGTGATTTTCACGCGCATATCACGGACGTCATACATGTTCGTGTGAATATGGCCTAAAGTTGGAAACTTTGGTGCACGCCTGTTTTCCGCAAAAATTTGCGATTTTTAACAAATTTACTATCATAAATTGCCATAAATTACACCGTGTTCCAAATTATTATGCACATTAACATTTAATTATTCGTTTTTCAATTAAACTCATGGATGGTATTGTGTCTTAGGGCTCTTTGAATCATTGTAATCAATCTCAGACACCTGTGATAATTAGTTGTCCAGGTGTGCCCAATAAAAGGAAAACTACTTAAGAAGGACGTTCCACATTATTAAGCAGGCCACAGGTTTCAAGCAATATGGGAAAGAAAAAGGATCTCTCTGCTGCCGAAAAGCGTGAAATAGTGCAATACCTTGGACAAGGTATGAAAACATTGGATATTTCAAGAAAACTTAAGCGTGATCATAGTAGTGTGAAAAGATTTGTGGCTGATTCAGAGCACAAACTGGTTAGTTCAGATAAAGGCATAATGAGGAAGGTTTCTGCCAGACAAATTAATAGGATTAGGAGAGCAGATGCTAAAATGCCATTGCAAAGCAGCAAACAGGTATTTGAAACCGCTGGTGCCTCGGGAGTCTCGCGAACCTCAAGGTGTAGGATCCTCCAGAGGTTTGCAAGTGTGCATAAAGCTATTATTCGGCAACCCCTAAACAATGCTCACAAGCAGAAACGGTTGAAGTGGGCTCAGAAATACATGAAGAGTGCCGTGCAACCCTGGATGGTCCAGATCGATGGAGTAGTGGATGGTTGGTGAATGGCCACCATGTCCCAACAAGGCTGCGACGTCAGCAAGGAGGTGGCGGAGTCATGTTTTGGGCTGGAATCATGGGGAGAGAGCTGGTAGGCCCCTTTAGGGTCCCTGACAGTGTGAAAATGACCTCTGCAAAGTACGTAGAGTTTATGACTGACCACTTTCTTCCGTGGTACAAAAAGAAGAACCGTGCCTTCCATAGCAAAATTATCTTCATGCATGACAATGCACCATCTCATGCTGCAAAGAATACCTCTGTGTCATTGGCTGCTATGGGCATAAAAGGAGAGAAACTCATGGTGTGGCCCCCATGTTCCCCTGACCTCAACCCTATTAAGAACCTTTGGAGCATCCTCAAGCAAAATATCTGTGAGGGTGGGAGGCAGTTCACATCAAAACAGAAGCTCTGGGAGGTTATTCTGACATCCTGCAAAGATATTCAAGCAGAAACTGTCCAAATACTCACACATTCAATGGATGCAAGAATTGTGAAGGTGATATCAAAGAAGGGGTCCTATGTTAACATGTAACTTGGCCTGTTAAGTTTTTTTTGACTGAAAGAGCTTTTGATTTCTGTAAATATGACCTCCTGATGCTGCAAATTCAACAAATTACCATTTTAGTTCTCTTTACAACCTTTAACCCGTTAGTGACCGGCCCATCGTGTTTCTACGTCGGTCACTAACGGGCCTTATTCCGATGCCATAGACTTTTTACGTCGCGGCATCGGAATAAGTAAACAGAGCAGGGAGCTGTCAAATCTCCCTGCTCTCAGCTGCTATTTATTGTGTCTAATAAAGGCCCCCAGGCTGCCTGGAGTGAATGCCTGCTAGATCATGCCGCATGCATGACCTAGCAGATGCCTGTCCGTGTTAAACGGACAGGCAGTAATACACTGCAATACAAAAGTATTGCAGTGTATTATAAATGCGATTTCAGAATCGCATATTATAGTCCCCTAATGGGACTAGTAAAAAAGTGAAAAAAAAGTTTAATAAAGTTAATTTTAAAAAAAAATTTGAAAAAAAAATGAAAAACCCAGCTTTTCCCCTTAGAAAATGCTTTACTATTAAGAAAACAAAATAAAGTTAAAAAGTTATACATATTTGGTATCGCCGCGTCCGTAACGACCCCGACTATAAATCTATTACATTATTTAACCCGCACGGTGAACGCCGTAAAAAAATAATAAAAAACTATGGAAAAATTGCTGTTTTCTGTGAATACTGACTTTAAAAAAATGTAATAAAAAGTGATCAAAAAGTCGCATCTACTCTCAAATGGTACCAATAAAAACTACAAGTCGTCCTGCAAAAAAAAAGCCCTCATACAACCGCATCGGCGAAAAAATAAAAACGTTACGGCTCTTCAAATATGGAGACACAAAAACAAATAATTTAGAAAAAAAAGCGTTTTTACTGTGTAAAAGTAGTAAAACATACAAAAACTATACAAATTTGGTATCGTTGCAATCGTAACAACCCGCTGAATAAAGTTATTGTGTTATTTATACCACACGGTAAACGGCGTAGATTTAGGACGCAAAAAAGAGTGGCGAAATTTCAGATTTTTTTCTATTCCCCCCCAAAAAAAAGTTAATAAAAGTTAATCAATAAATAATGTGTACCTAAAAATGGTGCTATTAAAAAATACAACTTGTCCCGCAAAAAACAAGACCTTATACAGCTATGTCGACGCAAAAATAAGAAGGTTATAGCTCTTGGAATGTGACGATTGAAAAACGTAAAAAATAGCTTGGTCATTAAGGTCCAAAATAGGCTGGTCATTAAGGGGTTAAAATGTTTTGATCTCTGTTGTGCATAATAATTTGAAACAGTGCATTTTGAGTTTTTTGCTTCTAAAAAAAACCTGTTATCATTAGATTTGTTCAATAAAATTTGCATTATACTCCAACGATTGATGGCTTGAAGATTATACTGACTGTCATTTGCATCGACTATTTAGGAAAGTCAGCGAAAAATAAAATTTGCATAATAATTTGGAACGCGGTGTATAGCGGAAATCTACGCCAGTTCATAGCTGGTGTACATTTGAGTTTGTGGTCCTCTGGACTGCCTAAGATGTGACACATGCATTATTATTTATATATTAATTATTTTTATATACTACAGGATTTGAGTCATTGTGCATCAAGGTTTAGTTCATGTTATGCAATAGTTTAATGTTTCAAAGAGATAACACATTGTTATGTTGTTAGGTTGGAATCAGTTGCACCAAATTACAAATTCAGCTCTGCTAGAAAAGTTAGCTTTGCTCTTAAGGGCACGGCCAGATGTGGAGGAATTGCTCTGAAATTCCGCTGCAGACATTTTCTCCATTGGTTTCCACACCTTTTTAGTTAGGTTCGTGCAGACGTGGCGGAAAACTCAGCTGTGGACCATTTGCTGCGTAATTTGATGTCCGCAGCATACACTGGCTGTTGCGGACTTGTTGCAGAATTTCTCCATTGACTTTAATGGAGATTCAAAATTACGCAATGAAATCCGCAGATGTTACGTGTGTTGCGTTGCGTATTGGTTTTACGAACAGGATATTTCTTCATTCTGGCTGGACCTATGTGTTTCGAGGTCTATAGCCAGACTGAGATGAAATGTTTTAAAAGAGAGCAGGATGTACTCTTCACCTGAATACGCAACGGCTAATCCGCAGAAATTTACTGCACATTTTAGGCAAAGCCGCAACAGGATCTGAAACGCAGATTATGTGCGCCATTGATGCGGACAGTGTCTGCAGAAATACGCCACGTCTGGCCATGCCCTAAAAGTTCCAGTAACTCTTAGCAAGTGACTGTTATATATAGGAGCTAGCAGAACAATGTTTCAAAGCTTTTCTTTCCATATATTTATGTATGTATGTTACTATCTATTATGTGTTTATAGATGCATTCTGGAGTAATGTACCAATATTTTTTACATTTTATTTTTAACCTTTTATAATTAATTTCTTATACAGAGAGATCTCAGAAAATTATGACCTGAAATCAATAGAGGCAAATGTGTTCTCAAACAACCCTCAACTACAAGAAATGTAAGTTATTGAGATATAGCCCAAAATACTGATGTAGCACCAATCTCAATATCGTGATCCTTAAAGGGACATTCAACCTAGAGTATACAGTACTTTATCTATACTTGTTGTAGAGTTGAAAATGCAATCAATTGCTGTTTATAAGCCAATATTTTAGGATGCAGACCGGTTGACGGTAGCACCCTTTAACCCCTTAGTGACCAGCCTATTTCAGGCCCTAATGACCAAGCTTTTTTTATTTCTTTTTTTCGTTTTTCTATAGTCATATTCAAAGCGCTCTAACTCCTTTATTTTTCCTCTGACATAGCTGTATGAGGACTTTGTTTTTTGCAGGATTAGTTGTACTTTTAAATGGCACCATTTTGGGGTACATATCATTTTTTGATTAACTGTTATTAACTTTTTTTGGGAGGGGAATAGGAAAAAACCTGAAATTCCACCATTCTATGCATTATAAATGCGTATCTAAAATGTTACCTTTATTCTATGGGTTTGTATGATTACGGCGATACCATACATGTATAGGTTTTTGTGTTTTATGACTTTTGCACAATAAACACTCTTTTGAACTAAAATTATTTGTGTTTGCATCGTACCTTTCCATAACTTTTTTATTTTTCCATCAATGTAGTGATATGTGGGCTTGTTTTTTGCGGGACAAGACGTAGTTTTCATTGGTCATTTTTGGGGTACATGGGACTTATTGATTAACTTTCTCTACATTTCTTTGTACTGTAATCTTTATTAATAATGTTTATTTAACATTAATTATTTATTTTTTTAGTCCCACTAGGGGACTTTAACATGCGTTCTTTAGATCGCAGATGTAATACTTTGGTTTACTTAGTATACCAAAGCATTATTGCCTGTCAGTGTAAAACGTACTGGCAATCTATTAGGACTTGTCTCTGTCACGGCCTAACAGGCATATAGCCAGGGCTGGGGGCCGAGCACCCACTCCAGCTTGCAATGGAAACCCGTGCAGGATTTAGACTCAGCCGCCTTTTCACGGCGGCTTAGCCTGAGGCCCTTTAGTGAACGCCGTGAAAAGGCGTATTTGGTGGTCACTAGGGGGTTAAATGGGTGAGTGACAGGAAGTTGATTAATATGTCTGCCCCCACGATCATTACTTTATCTCACATATTTTCATGTTGAATGGTCGGCCAAAATATTTATGTATATATGTATGACTGATGTTAGCTGCTCCTTTTACAACCTGCACTTTTGTAAACTTTTTGTTTTAGGCTTAGTGATCCTTTAGGTGATACAGTGACCTAACACAATCCATAGGTTATGAACAGAAGAAATACAGTTTTAAACTATGACTACTCCACTAAAAGACTTTGTTTTATATAAGGTTTGATTAAACAGTATACACTGGTCTAGAAAACGAATCATTTTAACAGGTATTTGATGTAACTGGTCTAAAAGAACCTAAAAAGTCATATAATTGTATTAATGAAGAAAGTTATATGACACAGAGGTCAAGTACTGACAACTTTACAGCTAATTGAAGTCCATTGGGATCTATTAGAATTCTTTTTCAATGATAAATGTTCCTGAGACTCATACAAATGAGAGTTATACATCTTGTATCTTGACGCCAGTCAATGGTATCTTACCCAGAACATTTCCATTAAGACACTAGTTGTCTCAACTGATCGGCTGCAGAAAAAAATAAAATATAGGAACACGTAACCTTGTAGAAGTGCTTCTTGGATTATAATTGCAGTAAGATTGTTTCACAAGATAGTTATACTCTCATACTCCCGATGAATCACGCTTTCACCTAATTTTCTGTAGAGTTTTGCATGAGTCACGCGCACTCCCTTGTCCACAGAACTTAAACACGAGTGGGTTTTCCTCAGACTTATCCCGCGAATAGTCTAAAGTGGAATACCAGAGAGATGTAAAAATGCATGGGAACAAATACATGTCCATAAAACAAGACATCATAGCATACAGTTAGGATTGGCAGCTGGTACAACAGAAGGCATTCAGTCGAGGCAGACAGCAAGATGGTCAGGGACATGCACAGGTTGGCAACAGAAGACTAACACGATACAGAATTAGCCGTTAATCAGGTGGTCAACTACAGAGGAGGTAAAAAATTTTTTACCAAATCCCTATGTAGAAGAGAGGCCACTAACAAATTAAGGGGTTTTGGTGAAATGATCAATACTTAACGGGGTCAAGGTTTCGGCATAACAACACCCTTTAGCACTAGCTCCCTAGAAGAGCCAGCCGCAGATTTGTATATGGTTTGGTGTTTTTTGATCAACTGGATATGCTGAGCACATTGTGCATGCATTGCCTCTCTTCCTGGCTCACTGCATCCTGGGGCTAAAGACCACTGCTGGAATGCAGGACGGTAAGTTTATTACATTAAAAAAAATGGTTTTTTTTTATTATTATAAATAATTCACATGTATATAGGTTTTTGTGTGTTAAAGGCTATGTACACCTTCGAAATATTATTATTTTTTTTTTAATAAAAATGTCTATTAGTGGGATTGGTGCCACTTTCAATACTTTTTATTAAAAAATATTTTTACTTTTGAAGATACAGCTGCTTTGTATCCTGTATACAGAGCAGCTGTATCTAGTGCTGAAATCTATATTCGTCAGGTCAGCAGAACTGACGGGTTTAGTGTCAGCGGGTCAGACAAGTAGGACTGAGCTATTACCGATCACATCTAAGTTCATAACTTAGATGTGATCGATTACAGGTGGATCCTTCATGTTAGAGACATGCAGGACCTGCTGACACTGGACCCGTCAGTCCTGTGGACTTAAGGGATTCAGGTCTTAGCGTACGATACAGCTGCTCTGTATATAGGAAACAAAGCAGCTGTATCTTAAAAAGTAAAAATAAAACCCCTCACAAAACCCCTTCTAAGGCTGAAATAGGAAATTACATAGTAGGCATTTAGAAGTGAAACTTGCTGTCTATATTTGAAGGTTTTTTTTGAGAAAGCAAATTGATTGCCTATCTGTAGGATAGGCAATCAAAGTGTGATTTATGGGGTCTGACCCCGATCTGCCTATCCAAAGGTCTGATCCCTTCAAAGTCTTTCCAGGTACAGCGGTCCGTCCATACATGCAGATCTGCATTGTATGGGGCTGAGCTGCAGTTGTTAGTGAGGGCTCCTAAGGTCCATATATCCCGGATATCCTAAGTGTAGGTCATAAATGTGTATTCCTAGAAAAACCTTTAATCTAATCTAACTGCTTGAATTATTGACACATTTGAAGATGGGATAGAGCTAAGTTACATCTCAATGTCTCTTCTTTTCTTTTTAGAAGAATTGAAAAAGCAAACAGTCTTGAATATATTGACCGAGATGCTTTCTGGAATCTCCCAATGCTCAAGTATCTGTAAGAGAACTTTATGTGTGATCTACTAATTCTTATTAACTTATAACAGACACAAATTAAATATTTGCAACGATAACAAATGATTAATAGCTGCAAAGAAACTGAGGACAAATGAAAGAAAATCCTTTCTTATAATAACAGTATTGAAAGTTCAAACACTGGGGACATTACAGATAATGGCCATGGCATTTGGAATGAATTTAAATGAATGTAATCCCATCCTCATCTCAACATGGCTTCTCACTTCTTTATCTCCCCATGTTAAATCATTATAATTACATTGATGCTTTCACCATGCTTATTGACCTTATTCTCTATGGACCCTCTGCTCTCGAGTCAGTTCTGAGTATTGGCTTATAGACCCTTTGACCTGCTCTGTCTTTCTTCTGAATGTTTTGAATGATATTAAACGCAGTGTATAAGGAAAATTAAAAACTTTTTTCAGTCTTGGTAAATATTCTATTATTATTGTCCTGTGCTATTAAAGGGAACCTGTCCCGTCAGACATGCAGTCTGATCCATGGGCAGCTGGAAAAGAAATAGGATAACCAATTATTTATTTATTTATTTAAATCCCTGCTAACTCTTTGATTAAGAGTCCAGTGGGCGGTCCTACTGAATTCTGTATTCAAACTAGACCGTGCTTTGTTTTTTTTAATAATTCAGATTAACTCCTTTAATATCTAAGCTATTTTTCGTTTTATTCACGGCCACATTTCTAAGAATCATAACTTATATTACGTTTTTGCATGGCTGCATTTCAAGAGTCGTAACTTTTTTATGCCTCTTGAAATGTGGCTTGTTTTTTGTGGGACAAGGTGTAGTTTTCATTAGTACTATTTTCGGGTACATGGGACTTATTGATTAACTTTTATTTGATATTTTTTGAGAGGGAATGGAAAAGGAATTTAGCTGTCGTTTTTTTTTTTGTACACCGATCAACCTGCAGTTGTGTTAACATAATGTGTTAACATAATTATGTTAACATAATTAACATAATGTGTTAACATAATTTTTCGAGTCGTTATGCAGCAATACCATATATGTGTATATTTTTTCCTCTTTTACTAAATAAAATCACTTTTATGAAAAAAAAGGCTTTTATTTTATTTTTACTGTTATATTTCATTTTTGAATTATTTTTTTTAGTCCCACTTTTATTTTATTTTTACTATTATATTTCATTTTTGAATTATTTTTTTTAATCCCACTAGGGGACATCACAATGTGATCTTCTGATCGCAGATATAATGCTTTGGTACATTTAGTATACCAAAGCATTTTTGCCTGTCAGTGTAAAAGAGGTTTAATAAACTGTTACTGATTGCAGACCTGGGGGCCTTTATTAGACTCCCGGCTGCCATGGAAACCCATTGGTTCCCCAAAATTGCGACGTGGGTGTGCCAATGGGGTGAAAGAGGGAGCATATTGACCGTGGCATTTAAGGGTTTAAACTGCCGGTATCAGAGTTCTCTCCAATTCTTGCAGTTGCGGCCGGAGCCTGGCTGTGCTTAACAGCCGTGCTCCTGCTGCTGATCTCGTGGGTACATTGGCAGTACCCATGAGATATGAGTGATGAATATATTCGTCACGATGCGGGAACTAGCACCCGCTTGTGACGGATATGCTCGTCGTTAAGGGGTTAATATAACAATATTCATGTACTCATTTATGTCATATATGGGAAAAGAGAGCAAATAAAGCTATGAGCCTGACTCATATTGCATCTCAAATCTTCAGACTCTGAAATATCAGTGAGCGTCTCCATTAACTGCAATCGAATATGAGGTTAACAGCAAAAAAATGCTTTAGTATTCATATTTTGCATATGATATGTTACATATTTGGGCTTTTAGATCCTGTTTTACATACAACTGTACTGTCAAAATCATAGAGAGCTCCCATTGTCAGTGAGTCACAGACTAAAGGAAATTCACTGCTGTCTCATTCTGCATTCGTAACATATTTGCCGGTAAATCATATGCTAATAAAGCTTACTGGCAGGCAGGTATAAATGAAGATGTCTTGTCGGAATGTTTGCAGACAGCAGCATCCCATATACAGACAAATATTGTCATACAACATTGGCTTATTCATTGTATACATCAGCAAAAATAGCAACACGTTTTACATCCCTGGCATACTGCAATTAGAAAGATATCTCTTGGCATCTGCTGTATCATGCACACATTTCCTTGTGGACTCTGTCAGTGTCTATAATAAATATTTTCTTGAGGTACAGATGTAGCCCAACATTGCCTCTAGCCAAGTTTAATCTGGGCACAAGCTAAAACATATACTCATTTCTTGGAGCGGTGTCAACAGACTTTATTGTAGAATATTTGAAAAATAAAATATTGCCACAAGTGAGGATCTTAAAATGTAAGCAGCACCCAATAAACATAGTTGTATTCCCAAGAGAGGCCTCAGGAGAGATAAAGGAGGGCCCGGTGGCTCAGTGGTTAGTATTACTGCCATGTGTCGCTGGAACGTAAGTTTGAACCACCGTGTTTGGCGCATCTTCTGACTGTCTGGAGAACCATACAGAATTGGCGAGCACCACTCCTAAAGCATAAATGTTGGGGTGCAAAACTAGCATCAGCGTCACCCCTGAGGAAGCTGACTTTTGTATCAGAGATACGCGTGGGGTTTTAGTTGTGGAGGTGCTGTGACCAGACATTATTCATTATTCACTCTCCTTTATGTATTGATTATTTTTGGTGTTGCTCTAGATCTATTCTGATATATACGTTCCCACTCTGTTGGGGTAGACTTATTGTCTTTTTTGTATTGCTCATTTTATATGATGTGATTTTTACATATACTTTGTGATATGTATTTATGCACTTTGTGATATACTTTCATGTGAGCACTTAGCACTTTAGATTGTACATAGGGAACATTTCATGTTACATATTGTTGCTCTACACCTTTATTTATTGTAGAGGGTATTGGTTATTTCTACCTTTTGTCTTGTCTTATCCAATATTTTGGGCCACCACCACAAGAGGGTCACATTATTTCCTATGACCCTCATATGAGTAATTTTCCCCTCTTTTTTATTTGTGTTGTAATACTTACTGTTTGTGGGTGTATGTATCATTATTTGTGTACTATAATAAGGTGTTCATTTTTTCTGCATTTTGACCCATTGTGGGTGTGCATACCTTTTCTTACGTAGTCTTCTGA
The DNA here is from genome assembly GCF_050947455.1 of Rhinoderma darwinii. Lineage (NCBI taxonomy): Eukaryota > Metazoa > Chordata > Amphibia > Anura > Rhinodermatidae > Rhinoderma > Rhinoderma darwinii. The sequence continues at coordinate 377,727,590 of NC_134690.1, forward strand.
CTGCCTGGTCTAAGTTTACATTGTCTAAATCTTTGATAGCATTAGTAAATCTGCCCCAATGTATTTAAAATAGCTCTTGTGTGTTAACCAATGGACACCTTTGCCATTAGATTTAGCTACGCCATTCTCTATAGATACCAAAGTCTAGTTAACGCTGTATGATCATCACCTATTCCGAGTTCCATTTAAGAAGTTTAAAGATCAATACTCTATAAAACAAAATACTATAGGAAGAAGTTATTAAGACTGGCTTTTCAAACGCCAGTTTTAAACTGAGCTGAACTGCGTTGGCATGAAATCCGTAAAGAATTTTTAGAAGCCATGAATAAAATGTACGCATCTTTGCCTGTCCGCGCAGCAGAAAATCAAATCTATGCCTGCTGTGAGAAGATGTAGATTTGGGCTATAATTTACACCAATTTCTGGTGTAAAATATAGTAAATATGTCGGTCTGCAGGAAGCCATGCCAGTTCCACTAAACCCTGCCCACTTTATTTGGCTACTTTTGAAAGGGCGAGAAAAGCGTAAAATTGCAAATGGTCACTAATTAGTGCACAAATATGTGGTGCGCCATAAAGTTCAACCTTTCTCAATCAATCACAAGTTATTCATTGCTTGATTAATTATAAACCTCAATGCCATTTGTCAGTAAATAATCATCTAGCCTTTTATAAATGCTGACATAGTATCTGCCATTACTACCTCCTGGGGTCGGGTATTCCATAGCTTGACCACTCTAAATGTAAAGAACCCTTTCCTATATTGATGTTTGAAACGTCTTTCCTCCACACGCAATGAATGCCCCCTGGTCCTTTGTAAAGTCCTTAAATAAATAAAATATGTGCTAGTTCTTTGTACTGACCACACATATACTAACACATGTTAATAAGATCACCTCTAAGGCATCTTTTTTTCAAAGCTGAACAAGCATAATTTTTCTTGCCTTTTATTGAGAGACCTCCTATCCCATTGAATAATTTAGTCACCTGCCTTTGAACCCTCTGAAACTCTACTATATCTATTTTTTTTACAATGTGGAGCCTAAAACTGAATCCCATATTCAAGATGTGGCCTTACAAGGGATTTAAAGGACAGGTGCCACGAAAAAAATAAATTTTATATAAATTTGCTTTTAGTGTGTTATTAAAATAAATTTTATTTATTTGTGTTTTTGTGTTTTACTTTTTTCTTTTTTCTTACTTTTACTTCCCTATGGGGGCTGCCATTTTTTTTTCCATCTCTGTATGTGTCGATTAACGACACATACAGAGATGGAATACGGCACATACATCCCCATAGAGAATGCGAACAGGAGCCGTTCCATTCACTATGGTGTACGCCGTCTGTGTAGGAACGGCGCATGCACCTCTCCCACACAGTCCAAAAGGAAGGTCTTCGACCGAGCGACATCCGGCGCCATTTTCATGTGGACCGGAAGCCGTGGCCGGACAGTAAGATGACTACTTCCGGTCGCGGCTTCCGGACATATGTTCAGAAGCAAGGACTAGGAGCAGAGGGAGCGGCGGCAGCAGCGGCGGCAGGAGCAGGTAAGTTATGTTTGTGTATATTCGTGTTTTACTGTGTGATTACCAATGTATGCAAGCCTACTACACTGTGCATTCGCTCAAAAAACGGCGACACACAGTGTAGAAGGTTTGAACATTCAACCCCCTCCTTTCTCCTGGCACTAGCCAGGATAAAGGAGGGGGATTAATTGAGCACACTAGAGCGAGTGTGTCTTCTCCAATTTTGCAGCATAAAGCAATGAGGTTGCTTTATCACATGCCAATGCTGCAATTTTGGGAAATGCTCCCTCTAGTGACCAGCACATGGAAATGTTATAAATTAGAATCTAATTTATAATATTTCCTGACGTGTGAAAAAATTAAAAAAATTAGAACAATGTGTAATCATGTATATACTAACTGTTTTAACAAAAAAAAAAATTCTAGCGACACATAATACTATTACTGCGTCCTTCAGTGCATTACTTTAAATCTATAAACATTAAAAATCCCCTGCCATGTTTTTGCCCATGCTGCCAGCTTATCTAGGTCTTTCTGTAATATTTTACAATCAAGCTTTTCCTTTTAATAAATGACTACAGTTTCTGTAAAGATGAGGCAGTTACCTATCTAAGGCAACGCAGAAGAGGAGCAGGCAGCATTGCACGAAGTATGGTATACTGGATACTATCATTATTGCATTTTAATCATTGTTATTGTTTGCTCATAACAGAATACTTGCTCCCAATAATTTCAGTAGTAAATTCTGTGCCAGAGGTCTCAGGATGAAAAATATTAATAATAAAAAACATAAAATTCAAGGCACACAATCCACAGGCCGTTACTGTACACAGGGAAGCAGATTCTTCCCAGTATAAGCTGCAAGTACTTTCCAAAAATAGTAGACAAACCGAGCCAACTTGGCTCAAGGGTAACAAGTAATTATTAAATCAGATTAATGTTCTTGGTTTTCAACGTGACAGTGCTAGGAATTTAAACCACTTTGCATTTCTTGTTAATAACAGAAGACATTTAAGGATGAGCAGAAATATTAGCAAAGTGCATTGTCAGTAGATATGGTCTGTGAGCTACCACCTACTTAGATACATGTATATAATATAGAGAAAGAATAAATGGTAGATTAGCTATATGGATCTGCTGCAGAATCAACATTTTTAGTCAATATCAATCTCTTGCCCACTACCTACCTGCGTTGGTTCCCAGAGTTATGGCTCATGCACATTACCATATTACAGCTCCATGCATGAGCCATACACTGAATGGTCACTTTATAGAGAGACCTGTCTAGTAGCTTGTTTGCCCTCATTTGGCGTTAAGAACCGCAGCAATTCTTCCTGGCAATGTTTCCACTAGGCGTTGAAATCGTACTGCAGGAATATTGGCACATGCGGACAGAATAGATTTTCCCAGTTATTGCTAAAGTGTCCTTCTGCCATAGGGAAAAGAGATGCCATGAAGGGATGAACTTGGTCAGCCACATTGCTTAGGTAAGCCCAACTGTTTATATGTCCATCCACAGGTATCAGAGGACCCAGGGTGTGCCAAAAAAACATTCCCCACACCATTACTCCACCTCCACCAGCCTGAACTGTTGACAACTGACAGGAAGGGTTCATAGATTCATGCTGCTTGCACCAAATTTTGACACTCCCATCAGCATGGTGCAACAGAAATCTGACCAGGCAATGTTTTTCCACTGGTCAGTGATCCAATTTTTGCACTTTTTTGTCCACTGGAGTTTTGCCTTTCTATTTCCCTTAGACAACAATGACACCGGAACTGGTTGTCTGCTGTTCGTCGACAAGTTGTTAAGGTCCACATGATCACCCTTTGCTGGATGTTTTTTCTCGATAACACCATTCTTTGTATAATCCTGACACTATGGCATGAGAAAACCCCACAAGGTTAGCAGTTTTTTAAATAATAGCTAGTTTAGCACCGATGACCGTGCATTAGATTGCACACTGAAACTGAGCCGTAGCTCATGAATATCGGGCACTACAGTACATAGGCCCCCAGCTGCTATGGCAACCCATTCCCCTCTGTCAAACCTTAGTTGCCGCAATCTGTATTGACAGTAGAATCTAAGGGATTAAACTGCCAGGATCAGAGTTATATTCGATCCTGGCAGTTGCGGCAGGAGCCCAGCTGCCTATAACAGTTGTGCTCCTGCCGCTGATCTCATTCGTACAGTGAGATTCCAAGAGATCCCAATAATGGATATATCCCTCCAAGAGTAGGAACTAGCACCCGCTCGTGATGGATATATCTGTCATGGGTCGTTTAGCGGTTATATAATGTGTTAACTGTATTATATACGTTGTTATTATTGTGGCAATAACATGTACAGTGAAGGAAATAAGTATTTGATCCCTTGCTGATTTTGTAAGTGTGCCCACTGTCAAAGACATGAACAGTCTAGAATTTTTAGGCTAGGTTAATTTTACCAGTGAGAGATAGATTATATTTTAAAAAAAAACAGAAAATCACATTGTCAAAATTATATATATTTATTTGCATTATGCACAGCGAAATAAGTATTTGATCCCTTTGGCAAACAAGACTTAATACTTGGTGGCAAAACCCTTGTTGGCAAGCACAGCAGTCAGACATTTTTTGTAGTTGATGATGAGGTTTGCACACATGTTAGATGGAATTTTGGCCCACTCCTCTTTGCAGATCATCTGTAAATCATTAAGATTTCAGGGCTGTCGCTTGGCAACTCGGATCTTCAGCTCCCTCCATAAGTTTTCGATGGGATTAAGGTCTGGAGACTGGCTAGGCCACTCCATGACCTTAATGTGCTTCTTTTTGAGCCACTCCTTTGTTGCCTTGGCTGTATGTTTCGGGTCATTGTCATGCTGGAAGACCCAGCCACGAGCCATTTTTAATGTCCTGGTGGAGGGAAGGAGGTTGTCACTCAGGATTTGACGGTACATGGCTCCATCCATTCTCCCATTGATGCAGTGAAGTAGTCCTGTGCCCTTAGCAGAGAAACACCCCCAAAACATAATGTTTCCACCTCCATGCTTCACAGTGGGGACGGTGTTCTTTGGGTCATAGGCAGCATTTCTCTTCCTCCAAACACGGCGAGTTGAGTTGATGCCAAAGAGCTCAATTTTAGTCTCATCTGACCACAGCACCTTCTCCCAATCACTCTCAGAATCATCCAGATGTTCATTTGCAAACTTCAGATGGGCCTGTACATGTGCTTTCTTGAGCAGGGGGACCTTGCGGGCACTGCAGGATTTTAATCCATTACGGCGTAATGTGTTACCAATGGTTTTCTTGGTGACTGTGGTCCCAGCTGCCTTGAGATCATTAACAAGTTCCCCCCGTGTAGTTTTCGGCTGAGCTCTCACCTTCCTCAGGATCAAGTATACCCCACGAGGTGAGATTTTGCATGGAGCCCCAGATCGATGTCGATTCACAGTCATTTTGTATGTCTTCCATTTTCTTACTATTGCACCAACAGTTGTCTCCTTCTCATCCAGCGTCTTACTTATGGTTTTGTAGCCCATTCCAGCCTTGTGCAGGTCTATGATCTTGTCCCTGACATCCTTAGAAAGCTCTTTGGTCTTGCCCATGTTGTAGAGGTTAGAGTCAGACTGATTAATTGAGTCTGTGGACAGGAGTCTTTTATACAGGTGACCATGTAAGACAGCTGTCTTTAATGCAGGCACCAAGTTGATTTGGAGCGTGTAACTGGTCTGGAGGAGGCTGAACTCTTAATGGTTGGTAGGGGATCAAATACTTATTTCTCTGTGCACAATGCAAATAAATATATATAATTTTGACTATGTGATTTTCTTTTTTTTTTTTTATATAATCTATCTCTCACTGGTAAAATTAACTTAGCCTAAAAATTCTAGACTGTTCATGTCTTTGACAGTGGGCAGACTTACAAAATCAGCAAGGGATCAAATACTTATTTCCTTCACTGTATGTGGTGTAGCTTTTTTTTAATGGAAAAATCTTTTTGGGTTTTGAAATATTTTTTTTAGAAGCTTTATTAAATGTTTTTTTAGTATTTTTTAAGTGCCACTAGAGGATTTCACGTCGGGGTGCATTCCATGCACATGCTGCAAAAACAACCCTATTCACATGTAAAGACCAGATTTTTAGTCAATATTTCATGTGAATACTTGAACTGTTTTTTTTTTACAAAGTCAGTGGGACATATTTTGTAATAGAATTTTATTTTGGGATGTCTTCCTTGAGAGGTTTCTATCCTTACAAGTACTTTTTAAATATATTTCTATGATCATCCAATATTCCAGAAAATGTGGTAATTCAGCAGCTATTAGATCTGTTACTGACAAATAAAAGTTGTTTTACTATATATAATAAAATATGTAGTGTTATGCGTAAAGGAGTTTTGCATATTCCGACAACTGATGACCTATCCACCTTATAGGTCATCAGTATATGATTGGTGCGGGTCCGACACCTGGACCCCACACCGATCAGCTGCTGCAACTTGCCTTCAGGCATCGGACGATATTGTCGAACTCCGGTCAAAGAATAGCGGCCAAACTGCAGTACTCCAGCTCTGCTCCTATTCAAGTGAATAGGAGCGGAGCTGCAGTTCTACCAAACGACTACTATGCAGTGGTCAGAGCCATCTGCTTCCGGCTCCAACTACTGCATACCGTTCAAAATGTCCGTTCCGGATCAGCTGATCGGTGCAGAGTTCGGATGTCGGACTCGCACCAATCATATACTGATGACCTATCCGGTGGAACGTGGAAAACCCCTTTAAGATAAGATAGGTCATCAATATCAGATCAGTAGGAGTCCAACTCCCAGCATCCCCATTGATCATCTGATTATAGCGCAGCGGCACACTGGTGAGCGCCGCGGCCTCTTCATTGCTTACCAGACATAGCTTCGAAAATATATATTATATCCGTTCCTGGTTCTGCAGCGCTTTGCACATCAGTTTCATTCAAGTGATTGGGACTGAGCTGCAGTACCATGCACAGCCACTGCCAAATGTGTAGTGCTGTGCCTGGTAAGCAATGAAGGGACCACAGCATTCACTCTAGACGTGAGGCCTCTTCAATCAGCTGATCAGTGGGGAGTGCCACTACTAATCTGATATTGATTACCTATACTAAGGATAGGTCATCATTGTCAATTTCCTGTAAAACCCCTTTAAACCCAATCATCATTAGTGTTCTATTGTATCAATAAACAATTATAAAAATGACCTGAGTTTTTCTTTAATCAAACTACAACACTCATTTTTAGTTCCCATGAGCACAAGAAATATACATTTTCCTGGAGCCTCCATTATTTTGTGTACCCCACCACCACATCCCCACCTCGATCTGTTTTAAACTTCAATCCTGGTTGGTCTCCTTTACTTCAAAGTGTTGGCTGTGGTATTATTTGGGCACTTTATGTTTTTACTGTATTGCACTATTATGTTGACATTATATGGACACTATTATACTTTTATTCTACACTGTACGGTGGTATTGTAGGGCACTATTATTTGGGTACTATGATGACAATACTATTCATGCTTCAATTTCATTCTCAACTGGCATGAAAAATGGCTGCATCTCTATGAACACCAATACCTTTCCCTGACAGACACTGGAGCTGTTGAAATGTCAGACGTTCAAACCAATAAAAAAAAAACACAGACATTTATTCCGACTATTAAGCTACTGACAGATACCCTTTGCCTGTATTTTATAAAAGCCGCATTTTTATAATGGATAAATTCTAGTGTTTTACGTTTAATAGTTCTGTGCCGCCAGAATTTAAACTACACGCTGACTGCAGAAGGCTTAATTGTTTCTTAAGAAGCAATGTAAAAAAAACACAAGCCACAAGCAGTCTCTGCTTTTTAGTCCTTAAATAATTCACACAGAGCGCACATTTCTAAAACTAATGCAAACATATTATCATGTTGGAAATACAAAGTACAAAGTATATATTCTCATAATGCTGTCATGCGGGGAATTATTTAGTGGATAGCATTGTGAATTTAACAGCCGTCCTACGGATACTGTAATTATAACACCTGGGGTATTTCAGAATCCAAATTTTAATTCTCTTATTATGGAAGAGAATATAGGGCATTTCATTAACAGCTTTTCTGCATGTATCTCCTATAATGAAGTATGTCCAGTTACCCTATAATTCTTAATCATTGTAATATATAACGTAATATATTCCAGGTTGAATTCTTACTTATTAAGCTAAGGGTTGCGACTAATCATTTGAAACGTAATTTTCAATTGTATCCCTTGCTTTAGGTTGATATACAACACTGGGATTCATTCAATTCCGGCTGTTTCCAGGATACAGTCCCTCGAAATAGTATTTCTGTAAGTTTTTAGCACCTTAAATAAATATTTTATAACTTTGGAAATCCGAGTGTTGCATGGCACTATCTTAATGAGGCGTGTTGCCTAACAAAAAAACAAAACAGATGATATTTAGAATTTACATCAAGTAATAACAGATAGATTCATGGATGAAGAGAGTGGGACTTTATGAAAAGAATTGTGAATAAAAAGTAACAAGGTTAGTCAAGAAATATGGAACACAGCAAGACCACCTTAAATCCATGGTTTCCATATCTTGCCCTGATGAAAGCTAATAAACCAGAAACGTGCGTATGTAAAGTGGAATGAATCGTTTTATAATTATAAAGCTGTATCTGTGCTATTAACCAGCATTCTGCATCCAGAATGAGAAAAACATTTTTCGTTGTTTGGCTATGTGTAAAAATGACTAGCAGTGAACCTATAGGAAGGTTATACATACAATCCCTAATGATAGATTTATTTTTTATTATTGGAGTTATTTATATAATCCATTATATAATCCAGCAAGAATTGATTATTGGGATTAAACAGAAAAAATAGCAGAATATAGATGATAGATAGACAGATGATAGATGATAGATAGATAGATAGATAGATAGATAGATAGATAGATAGATAGATAGATAGATAGATAGATAGATAGATAGATAGATAGATAGATAGATAGATAGATAGATAGATAGATAGATAGATAGATAGATAGATAGATAGATATTCCACTTTTAAATAGCATTTTTCAAATGTTCAAAAGATGTTGAATAATGTATCAGTGCGGTCCATAAATTGGGAACTCTACCGATTATTAGAATACAGGTCCCCCCAGAGCTCCTGTAAGGGAAATGCGCTTTTGTTTTTTATCTAGAGTTCTTAAGGGCATGGCCAGACGTGGCGGAATTGCTCTAGAATTCCGCTGCGGACACTCCGCAGCGGAAATCCGCAGCGGACCCGTTTCTCCATTGCCTTCCACAGCTTTTTAGTAGGGTTCGTTTGCACGTTGCGGACAATTCCGCTGTGGAGCATAGGCTGCGGTGCGGAATTTGGTGTCCGCAGCATACAATGGTTGTTGCGGACATGTGGCGGACTGGTTGCGGACTCATTGCGGAAATTCTCCATTGACTTCAATGGAGATTCAAAATTCCGCAATGAAGTCCGCAGATGTAATGTAGATGTTATGTGTGCTGCGGAGCGTATTGGTTTTTTAACATGACATTTCTTCATTCTGGCTGGACCTATGTGTATTTCTAGGTCTACAGCCAGACTGAGGAAGTCAATGGGGCTCCCGTAATTACGGGTGACTACGTGTGTGCACCCATAATTACGGGTGACTATGTGTGTGCACCCATAATTACGGGTGACTACGTGTGTGCACCCGTAATTACGGGAGCGGTTCTAGGCGACGTCAGTAAATAGTCACTGTCCAGGGTGCTGAAAGAGTTAAGCGATCGGCAGTCACTGTTTCTGCACCCTGGACAGTGACTACCGATCACAATATACATCAACCTGCAAAAAAAATAGAAGTTCATACTTACCGAGAACTCCCTGCTTCTTCCTCCAGTCTGGCTTCCCAGGATGACGCTTCAGTCTAAGTGACGGATGCAGCCAATTACAGGCTGTAGCGGTCACATGGACTGCCGCGTCATCCAGGGAGGTCGGGCTGGATGCCGAAAGAGGGACGCGTCACCAAGGCAACGGCCGGTAAGTATGAAATTCTTTTACTTTCACTAGGGAAAGTGCTGTCCCTTCTCTCTATCCTGCACTGATAGAGAGAAGGGAAGTACTTTCACCGCAATACGCAGCGGCTAGTCCGCATCAATTTAATGCCCATTTTGGGCAGATCCACAATAGAATCTGCAACGCAGATTCTGTGCGGCATTGATGCGGACAGTTGCGGAAGAATTCCGCCACGTGTGGGCATGCCCTAAGTCTCCATGCTCTGTTGATGGGGGGCTCATTTATTTTAGTGATTAGTTGAGGTCCGAGCTCATAGACTTACCTTACTGATATCATCTTTGGATTTGCCTCTAGCAATGGATTACATGTTTAGAGATATTGATAGCAGTTCATTGTAATAATGGAGCTCACTGTATATTTGGTGCAATGTTTATGCACTTTATTATTATACCTGAACTGTAACATTTTCCTTGCAGAGATATACAAGACAATATTAATATAAAGAAAATAGAAAAAAATACATTTGCTGGACTCAGCCAGGAAAGCATCAGGTTGTAAGTATGTCTATATGTCAGAACCAAGACATGATATAACTTTAACCCCTTAAAGGAGGCAGACAATTTTCATTTTTTTTCAGTTTTGTTTTTTTCCTCCCTGCATTCCAAGAGCCATTAGTTTCTTATTTTTCCGACGACATAGGTGTTTATGAGCTTGTTGTTTGCGGGACAAGTTGTATTTTTTAACGGCACCTTGTAATGTACTGAGAAACTTTTAGAAAATGAAATTGTGGGGTTGAATGGAAAGAAAAATGCAGCAATTCATCTATTGTTTTATAAGCTTTGATTTTATAGTGTTACCCGCACGGTAAACATGACATGTGAACTTTAGTCTGTGGGTCAGTACGATTACGGCGATAACAAATTTATATATTTATATATTTTTTGTAATGTTTTTTTTCTATTTTTACAAAATTAGGCCACTGCAGCGATCACCTAGGGCGGAGGGTCATTTGGGTGACAGAGTGCCCCCCTCTCTCTAAGTACTTAGATATCATGGTCGCTATTGACCACGGCATCTAAGTTGTTAAACAGCCGGGACCAGCGTTATCTCATCATGTTTAGTTTGCCAGAGCGGGATCCACTTTTTTTAGAAGCTCCTTGCTGTAGTGGGGATTGTCCAGATGATACTATGCTTTTAACCCCTCCCGCCCACCATGTTATAGTAAGTGACTAAAAGCCATCTTAGCGGTGTAATGGTCAGGATCAGAGATAGCTCTGATACTGGCCATTTGATCTCTTAGATGCTGAAGTCAATAGCGACTGCAACACCTAAATTGCTTGACAGAGGAAGAAGACTTCCTATTACTCCATCGGTGCCTCCTTGATGCGATCCGAGCTGATACGTTGCCATGTCAGCCAGGAGCCTAGCAAAGCATATACTATACACTAGGGCCAGGTTATGTAACAGAACATATATTATTGGTTAAATCCATAATTTCAGAAATAAATGCTATCTAGCAGCATACAGACTCAGTGGTTAGAACAGAGGACAACATCTGCATGGAGTTTGTATGTTCTCCCCAAGTTTGCATGGATTTCCACCAGTTTCCTCCCACACTCCAAAAAACAAACTGATAGGTTAATTTGGAATGTAGATTGTGAGCCCCAATGGGCACAGGGACCGATGTGAGTGATGACAATCTCTGTACAGCGCTGCGGAATATGTTGGTGCTACATAAATTAATTAAATAAATAAAAAGCTATTCATTGCATTTGTGATAGTTTTAGATAACTTTTAGAGTTGAATAAACACAAACATATTTTATTCTTATTTTCTTTTCAGGTGGCTTGTACAGAACGATATAGAAGAGATAGAAAACTATGCTTTCAACAGCACAAATTTACATGAACTGTGAGTTTATTAAAAAATTGCTTGTTCCAGGTGCGGATCTAGGACAGAAATCTAGGGGGACACGCTTGTGTTAGCACAACACACAAAAAAAAAAAACATTTACACAGTCAGGGACAGATGTACACTTATTCTTTCAGTCATGCACAAGTTTACTCTACCACTACTATACAAAGGCCAATATAACTAATAATACTGCCATACAATGACCATATAGTTGTCAGATACCAGTTTAGGCGGTCTGCAGAGTATTATCTCGATGCAGATGGTAAAAGAGAATACAGCACTGATCTAAAGCCGTCAAAGGCAGAATACATAGCATTTGGATCCAGTGACTCACATGAGACGTCTTCTTTCATTCACTTTCCTTTTCTTCTCCATCTGGCACAGACCGCCATGACAACTTCTGATGACTGCAGAGTTTGCTTCCCATACATTTTTTGGCTCCTTCCTTTTGCTGACCATTCCCATCCTCTCTAACAACAAAAACTCCCCATCCCGCTGTTACCACCAATACTGTGCCTGCGGTTTACTTACATTGCTACTCAATGCCCCCAAATACTATACTGCCAAAATAATAGTGCCTGAGGTCCCAAACACCACACTGCTAATATAATATTCCCTGGGTCCCATAGCAAACTTTTGAATGCACCCGCTTCCTCCAGACCATTTACAAGCCTGTGATAGTTAGGATGAGAGAACTCTTCCCGGCCAGAAAACAAAAAACACAACTTCTGTAAATGTGCAAAACCTAACATGACCTGATAATTGATTATTATCTTACTACAATTAGGCTACATTTACACGAGCGTGTCCGATTTATGTGCGTAAAAAAACAGCATATTTCGTACATTTCAAGTCCGTGTGTCATCAGTGTGCGTTGCGTATGGCATCAATGTGCTTTTTGTGTGACATGTATTTTTCACATCCATGCAAGCACTTCTTTATATATTTTTTAATTCTCTGCATTTCCTTACCAACTGATGCATGCAACACGGACAGCACACGGATGTTGTCTGTATGCTGTCCATGGTTTTCACCATAGACTTCAATGGGTGACTAGGTGCGCAAAAATGCACCAATATAGGACATGCAGTGAGTTTCATGCAACGGACACTCGCTGTGTGAAAACTCACGCATGTCTGAATAGAAGCTTTGAAATAAATGGGTCTGTGTGCTGTCCGTTACTTCAACGGACAGCACATGGAAGAGTATTATGCTTCACTGAATGAGCCCTTAGAGTTGTAGTTTCGCAAAACAGGTATAACAATTCTTGTGAAACTACAACACCCAGCATGACCTGATGAATAATTAGAGCATCCTGGGAGTTATAGTTTCACAAACAATGGTATCACACACTATTGGCCATATAAGTAGAATATGCAGGGGGAGCATAGGAGGCAGTAAACCCCAGACCCAGACCAGACCCCAAAATGTATTCACAACCCAGACTAGACCCTTAAATAAATTGATACCTAAAGACCAGACTCTCAAATTAATCCAGACATCAGACCAGCCCCCTAAAAATATTTAGACCTCAGACCAGACCCAAAATTAATTTAGACACCAGATCACAAAATAAGGTCATACCTCAAACCAGACCCCAACATTAATCCCGAGACCAAACCTCAAAATGAATTCATACTCCTGACCGGACCGCAGAATGTAGACGCTAGACTCCAAAATCCAGACCCTAATCCAGAGCAAACAAAGACTAATGTATTCAAAAACAGACCAGACCCGTCTATTTACTTACCGCTCCTCACTCCTGGGTATTCTTTAGGTCTGAGCGACACCACACAATCATCAGTGTAGTATGAGTGGGAGCGGGGATGTTTATCGGCCCACATTGCCCCCTTTACCTTAAATTCGCCTTCGGCTTGTTTTCCTCTTATACTGTTATTAATTTCTTTATTTTTTCCTATTAGAGACCTGAGCGGCAATCAAAGACTAACTACATTACCAGATCTTGTTTTCCATGGAGCCACTGGACCTGAAGTATTGTAAGTTAGATCTCTCTTTGATGAGGTTTAAATTAAATTTCTGAAATCTTACGTTTTGTCTACAGCTCAGATCTATGAGAAAGAACAAATCAATACTTGAGCTGTAGAAGTTTAGTTTGTAATTCTGAGTTGTGCATATACTAACACAAAACTCCTCACATCACAGCATAAGACTAATACACTCCATTATGATATTTGCAAATATAAATGAGAGATATTAGCGGTCTCCCATAGGTATTTTAAGTTGGTTGATATAGAGCAGGGGTCTCAAACCCGGCCAGATAAATGGGCCGAACATAGAAAAAATATTGAAGTTAATGGGCTGCATTACTTTCAAATTTGATACAATACAAATTTTTATAAATTAATTAGTTATTTGAACTGCTATAGCAATACTACACTACTATAACAATACTACATTACTATAACAATACTACATTACTATAATAATACTACATTACTATAACAATACTACATTACTATAACAACACTACATTACTATAATAATACTACATTACTATAACAATACTACATTACTATAATAATACTACATTACTATAACAATACTACATTACTATAACAACACTACATTACTATAACAATACTACATTACTATAACAATACTACATTACTATAACAATACTACATTACTATAATAATACTACATTACTATAACAATACTACATTACTATAATAATCATACATTACTATAATAACAATACTACATTACTATAACAATACTACATTACTATAATAATACTACATTACTATAACAATACTATATTACTATAATAATGCTACATTACTATAAAACTGCTACATTACTATAATACTACATTACTATAACAATACTATATTACTACAACAATGCTACATTACTATAACAATACTACATTACTATAACAATACTACATTACAATAACAATACCACATTACTATAATAATACTACATTACTATAATACTATTTTACTATAATAATGCTACATTACTATAACAATACTACACTACTATAATAATACAGTACTATAATAATACTACATTACTATAACAATACTACATTACTATAACAATACTACATTACTATAATAATACTACATTACTATAACAATACTACATTACTATAATACTACATTACTATAACAATACTACATTACTATAACAATCATACATTACTATAATAACAATACTACATTACTATAACAATACTACATTACTATAATAATACTACATTACTATAACAATACTATATTACTATAATAATGCTACATTACTATAAAACTGCTACATTACTATAATACTACATTACTATAACAATACTACATTACTATAATACTACATTACTATAACAATACTACATTACTATAACAATCATACATTACTATAATAACAATACTACATTACTATAACAATACTACATTACTATAATAATACTACATTACTATAACAATACTATATTACTATAATAATGCTACATTACTATAAAACTGCTACATTACTATAATACTACATTACTATAACAATACTATATTACTATAACAATACTACCTTACTAGAATAATACTACATTACTATAACAATACTATATTACTATAACAATACTACATTACTATAATAATACTACATTACTATAACAATACTATATTACTATAATACTACATTACTATAACAATACTACATTACTATAACAATACAAAATTACTATAATAATACTACATTACTATAACACTACTACATTACTATAATAATACTACATTACTATAACGCTACTACATTACTATAACAATACAAAATTACTATAATAATACTACATTACTATAACTATACTACATTACTTTAATAATACTACATTACTAAAACAATACTACATTACTATAACAGTACTACATTACTATAATAATACTACATTACTATAACACTACTATACTACTATAACAATACTGCATTACTGTAATAATACTACATTATTATATTAATAATACTTTACTATAATACTACAACATTACTATAACGATACTACATTACTATAACACTACTACATTACTATAACAATACTACATTACTATAACAATCATACATTACTATAATAACACTACATTACTATAACACTACTACATTACTATAACAATACTACATTACTATAACAATATTATATTACTATAATAATGCTACATTACTATAAAACTACTATGTTAGTATAATACTACATTACTATAACAATACTGCATTACTATAATAATACTACATTACTATAACAATACTGCATTACTATAATAATACTACATTACTATAACAATACAACATTACTACAATAATACTACATTACTATAACACTACTACATTACTATAACGATACTACTGTACATTACTTTAATAATACTACATAACTAAAACAATACTACATTACTATAATAATGCTACATTACTATAATAATACTAAATTACTATAACAGTACTACATTACTATAACAATATTACATTACTGTAACACTACTACATTACTATAACAATTCTACATTACTATAATAATACTACATTACAATAATAATACTACATTACTATAATAATACTACATTACAATAATAATACTACATTACTATAATAATACCGCTAGGTTTAAACTTACCGGAAATTTGCACGTTTTACATGCTTATTTTAACAATCCAATTTTCCAGTTTAAGGACATGACCAGACGTGGCGGAGTTCTCCATACACTGTCCGCATCAATGCCGCACAGAATCTGCGTTGCAGATTCTGTTGGGGCTCTGCCTAAAATGGGCATTAACCCCTTCCCGACATCCGCCGTATATATACAGCGCACGCCGGGTGGGGGAATATGGAGCGGGCTCACCGGCTGAGTCCGCTCCATAGAGCGAGTGTGTCGGCTGTGTGTTACAGCCAACACTTCCGGGTTACGAGCGGGATCGCGCTTTAGCGCGATCCCGCTTGTTTAACCCGTTAAGTGCCGCGTTCAATAGAGATCGCGGCATTTAAATTACTAAAAACAGGGGGGCGACCCCTGTAACGTCTCAACGGCCCCCCCGCGGCGAGATCGGGGGGAGCCGTTGGTTCACACGGCTGCCTGGGGGTCTGACGAAGTCCCCCAGGTCCGCCATCTTGGTACTCCTATGAAGCTCTGCCTCCGGCAGGGCTTCATAGGAGACTGTCAGAATCACGATATACTGCAATACATTAGTATTGCAGTATATCGTGCAAGCGATCTAACGATCGCTGGTTGAAGTCCCCTAGGAGGACTAATAAAAAATGTAAAAATGAGTTAAATAAAGTTGTTTTTTTTGTGTAAAAAAAAATAAAATATTAAAAGTTCAAAAAAACCCCCTTTTCCCATTTTCCCCCTAGAGCATAGTAAAAAATGTAATAAATAAACATAATTGGTATCGCCGCGTCCGTAAAAGTCTGAACTATCACAATATATCATTATTTAACCCGCACGGTGAATGCCGTAAAAAACAAAAATTGTAAACCCCAGAATCTCTATTTTTTGTTCACCTAATTTCCCACAAAAAATGAAATAAAAAGTGATCAAACCGTCACATTTACACCAAAATGGTATTATTAAAAACAACAGCTTATCCTGCAAAAAATAAGCCCTTACACCACTTAATCGATGGAAAAATAAAGACGTTACGGCTCTCGAAATTTGGCAAAACAAAATAAATTTTATTTTTTACACTTAGGTTTTTACTTGTAAAAGTAGTAAAATATAGAAAAACCTACACATATTTGGTATCGGCGTAATTGTATTGACCCATAGAATAAAATGAATATGTTGTTTTAATTGTACAGTGAATTCCGTAAAAATGGCGCGCAAAAAACTATGGCGGAATCGCTGTTTTTTTCATTTTCTACCCCACAAATAATTTTTTGCCCATTTCCTAGTACATTATACGGCAAAATAAATGGTGCTACGAAAAACTACAACTTGTCCCGCAAAAATCAAGCCCTCATAGTACTATATCGACGGAAAAATAAAGGCGTTATGGCCTTTGGAAGGTGGGGAGGGAAAAACTAAAATGAAAATCTAACAAAAAAGAGCTGCAGCGTGAAAGGGTTAAATTGATGCGGACTAGCCACTGCGTATTGAGGTGAAAGTACTTCCCTTCTCTCTATCAGTGCAGGATAGGGAGAAGGGACAGCCCTTTCCCTTGTAAAAGTAAAAGAAATTCATACTTACCCGGCCGTTGTCTTGGTGACGCGTCCCTCTCTTGACATCCAGCCTGACCTCCCTGGATGATGCAGCAGTCCATGTGACCGCTGCAGCCTGCGATTGGCCTGTGATTGGCTGCAGCCGTCACTTGGACTGAAACGTCATCCCAGGAGGCCGGACTGGAGGCAGAAGCAGGGAGTTCTCGGTAAGTAGGAACTTCTATTTTTTTTACAGGTTGATGTAATTTATGATCGGAAGTCACTGTCCAGGGTGCTGAAACAATTACTGCCGATCGTTTAACTCTTTCAGCACCCTGGACAGTGACTATTTACTGACGTTGCCTAGCAACGCTCCCGTAATTACGGGTGCACACACGTATTCACCCGTAATTACGGGAGCCCCATTGACTTCCTCAGTCTGGCTGTAGACCTAGAAATACATTGGTCCAGCCAGAATGAAGAACTATCATGTTCGTAAAACCAATACATTACGCAGCACACATAACATCTGCGGACTTCATTGCGGAATTTTGACTCTCCATTGAAGTCAATGGAGAAATTCCGCCATGAGTCCGCAACAAGTCCGCTACACGTCCGCAACAGCCAGTGTATGCTGCGGACACCAAATTCCGCACCGCAGCCTATGCTCCGCAGCAGAATTGTCCGCAACGTGTAAACGAACCTAACTAAAAAGCTGGGGAAAGCAATGGAGAAACATGTACGCTGCGGATTTCCGCAGCGGACTGTCTGCAGCGGAATTCCAGAGCAATTCCGCCACGTCTGGTCATGCCCTAAGTGTCTGCTCAGTTGGCAGTCACAAGAATGTCAATATTGGGCAGCCCCTTTTTAGATAGTGCCACAGTGCCCTCTGTAGATAATGCCACAGTGCCCTCTGCAGATAATGCCACAGTGCCCTCTGTAGATGATGCCACAGTGCCCTCTGTAGATGATGCCACAGTGCCCTCTGTAGATGATGCCACAGTGCCCCCTGTAGATGATGCCACAGTGCCCTCTGTAGATAATGCCACAGTGCCCTCTGTAGATAATGTCACAGTGCCCTCTGTAGATAATGCCACAGTGCCCTCTGTAGATATTGCCACAGTGCCCTCTGTAGATAGTGCCACAACCCCCAGATGGTGATAATGTTACAGTGCCCACCGTAGATAATGCCATATTGCTCTCTATAAATATTGCCACAGTGCCCCCTGCAGATTGTGCCACAATACCCTCTTTGTAGGTAGTGAATCAAAGCCCCCCTCATAGGTACTGCCACACAGCCCCCCTACCAGGTAGTGCCACACAGTCCCCCTCCCAGGTAGATGAAAGCAAGAAAAGATAGCACGATCAAAATAGTGCACACCCAATTTATTGGGTGTGTGCTATTTTGATCGTGCTATCTTTTCTTGCTTTCATCAATTTAGTCGTTTTGCACGTTCTGAAACACCTCTGTTATATACATATATTGTGGTGCCCGTACTTTGCTGCTTCTCGTATAAACACCTCCCAGATAGTGCCACACAGCCCCCCTCCCAAGCAGTGCCACACAGCCCTCTCCCAGGTAGTGCCACACAGACTCCTACCCTGGTAGTGCCACACAGACCCCTCCCTCATAGTGTCACACAGCCCCCCTCCCTGGTAGTGCTACACAGTCCACCTCTCTGGCAGTGCCATTCAGCCCTCCTCCCTGGTATTTCCACACAGCCCCACTCCTTGGTAGTGCCACACAGCCTCTCCCTGGTAGTGCGACAAAGCCCCTTCCCTGTATGTAGAGCCTTTGATTCTACCTCTAGAGTGGAGTCCCCAGCCAGAGCATTGCCGACGCTCTGGCCGGGGATTCCTCTCCAGGAGGCTCCACTAACTTTACTGTTCATATATGGATAGTGACGTCAGGGACTTCTCCAGGAGCGGAATCCCCTGCCAGAGTATCGGCAAAGCTCTGGTCAGGGATTCCGCTCCAGGAGAAGCCCCTCACATCACTGTCCATATATGAACAGTCACATCAGGGGCTCCCTCTAGGAGTGGAATCCCCGGCCAGAGCATCAGCAATGCTGTAACCAGGGATTCCGCTTCAGGAGGAGCCCCTGACGTCACTACCCATATATGGACAGTGACATCAGGGGCTGCTCTAGGAGTGAAATCCTGGGCCAGAGCATCGGCAACGCTCTGTCTGGGAACTCCACTCCTAGAGGGAGCCCCAAAGGCGCACTATACAGAGAAGGAGGCTGGGTGGCACTACCAGGGACGGGGCTGTGTGGCACTACCAGGGAGCAGGGACTCGCTCCTAGACAGGGGATCCCTCTATGAGCGTAATCTCTGGCAAGAGCGTCAGCAACGCTCTGGCCGGGGATTCCACTCTTATAGGAACCATGATGGCTGCGTCAGCAACCAGCAGCCGCGTGGGCCCCCCCAAGGTTTGCCGGGTGCTGACGCTGGACCTGCGGCTATGCACAGCAGGGGGACGGCTCTATCTACAGGGGTGTGTGCGGCATTTTCTACAGGGGTGTCTGCTCTCTGCTGTCCCGAGGATGTCTCGGGAGCTAAGGTGCACCGCGGGTCTAAGATGGCAGCCTTAGGGGCTGCGTGTTTGGGACCCTTGATATAGAGTATCCATGCTTACTATAGGACATAGCTGTCCATACCACAGTGGTAATCTAATTCAGCAATACAAAATGTACGTGTTTTACTTTTTCATTTGTTTCTTTCCTTTTACCTACTATTCGTTATCATAGCTCATCTCTTGTATGCCCCTGGGTCCCAGTTTTTATATAGATGGAGCGAAATCCAACCAAACATATCACTAAGATCTTATAAGCAATGGGACTTTGTTTCTCTTATAACTTTTTTTTGGGGTGAATTTGCTTATTAGAAACCCTGCATCAAATGTGTAAAAATTAAAGAACTTCTTCCAATTTTTTAAAGGAATACTAAATGTAGAGCATACACATTTTTCTATCCACATTAATTCATTCTCTAATATCCTCTTTATCCTCTCCTCCCTTTTGATGCTATCTTGCCTCATACTACAATCAAAACCTACTTCTCCCACTCCTTAGTTCTCTCAGTCTGTCTGTGAGGCAACTGGCTGAAGCAGGAGCCCTACCCCAACTGCTGTGTCTGCTTTAGGAGTCAGGCAGGCGTACTAATGCCCCCCACCTCTTCAATAAAGTACCTTTTCTAGCCATGTTCAGGTCAAAAATTGAAGAAATCAGAAAAAAACATAACACCTGTGTTTCCTGCAAGATTTCTACAAAAAAATCCAAACTGAGAAACACTGTTGGCAAGTTTTGTGTAACCCCACAGACTTTAATGGAATAATGGAGAGAGCAGCGTATATTTGCATATTCTCTACCTGTGTGCGCCTTGCTGATCTCATGATATCCTGTGGACATATCATAAATGTCATAAAGTGAGGACTTTCCAATTACATGTTTGAAAAAAAGGGCCTCCTCCATCCCGACAATTCCCACTGTCCTAAGCTCCGCTGCATGTAAAAGTTGCAGCAATGCTCAAGTCCCTCCACTCTCACTTTCTGTGCAATGTATGGGACACTTGTACACTGCACAGAAGGGGCGTCCCAGCTGCTGTCGTGTCATATACTGTATGGGTGTTCCATTCATGACACAGACAGAGAGAGAGGGGGGCTGTGTACAGACTAGAGCACTGTGGTAATTTTTACAAACAGCGGCACACAGGTCAGTGGACGCCATTAAGAGGAAGGAGATTTTTTTATATATAAACATGTAATTGGAAAGCCCTCTTTATCTTCATGAAGAATGAGGGATCTCAAACAATGACAGCTTGCAGAGATTTAAATTGATAGATAAATTGGTATATGAGCAAATACACATTTCTGTCCATCCCCCAAAAAATCCAAGAATGTTCTGGAAATGTTTAAAATAAAACAAAATGAGAGAACCTTGGTATTCAGGAGGGCAGTTTCAATAATTTTGTATATACTACAGAGTCAGAAGAAGTAATGTACTTCCGTATGGTGCTCTATGCATGCCGTATTTTGCAGACACTTCACCTGGTGTTCTGTCTGTCTGAGATATTCTCTGCAATCTGGCGTTTCATAGAATATGACCTTTTTTTTGTCGGATTCATACAGAATCTGAAAAAAAAAAAAATGAATTAGAAGGTATATTCATTAGGAGGTACAGTAAAGAACTATACACTTCTATGCATGCTGTACTACATTTGTATTGCTTTACTGTAGCAACAGGTTTCCAGTTCACAAGTGCAGTGGTTCGTCTTCCAATTCATCACCTACAAATTGTCCCTACAGGATTTCCAACATGGAAAAAATAGAAAGTCGCAGACCGTTAATATGCAATTCAACTAAACGTAGTTTATAAAGCATATGGTTTTTCTCTGATGTGTGTGTATATATATATATATATATATATATATATATATATATATATATATATATATATATATACAGTGAAGGAAATAAGTATTTGATCCCTTGCTGATTTTGTAAGTTTGCCCACTGTCAAAGACATGAACAGTCTAGAATTTTTAGGCTAGGTTAATTTTACCAGTGAGAGATAGATTATATAAAAAAAAGAAAAGAAAATCACATTGTCAAAATTATATATATTTATTTGCATTGTGCACAGAGAAATAAGTATTTGATCCCTTTGGCAAACAAGACTTAACACTTGGTGGCAAAACCCTTGTTGGCAAGCACAGCAGTCAGATGTTTTTTGTAGTTGATGATGAGGTTTGCACACATGTTAGATGGAATTTTGGCCCACTCCTCTTTGCAGATCATCTGTAAATTATTAAGATTTCGAGGCTGTCGCTTGGCAACTCGGATCTTCAGCTCCCTCCATAAGTTTTCGATGGGATTAAGGTCTGGAGACTGGCTAGGCCACTCCATGACCTTAATGTGCTTCTTTTTGAGCCACTCCTTTGTTGCCTTGGCTGTATGTTTCGGGTCATTGTCGTGCTGGAAGACCCAGCCACGAGCCATTTTTAATGTCCTGGTGGAGGGAAGGAGGTTGTCACTCAGGATTTGACGGTACATGGCTCCATCCATTCTCCCATTGATGCGGTGAAGTTGTCCTGTGCCCTTAGCAGAGAAACACCCCCAAAACATAATGTTGCCACCTCCATGCTTGACAGTGGGGACGGTGTTCTTTGGGTCATAGGCAGCATTTCTCTTCCTCCAAACACGGCGAGTTGAGTTAATGCCAAAGAGCTCAATTTTAGTCTCATCTGACCACAGCACCTTCTCCCAATCACTCTCAGAATCATCCAGATGTTCATTTGCAAACTTCAGATGGGCCTGTACATGTGCCTTCTTGAGCAGGAGGACCTTGCGGGCACTGCAGGATTTTAATCCATTACGGCGTAATATTTTACCAATGGTTTTCTTGGTGACTGTGGTCCCAGCTGCCTTGAGATCATTAACAAGTTCCCCCCATGTAGTTTTCGGCTGAGCTCTCACCTTCCTCAGGATCAAGGATACCCCACGAGGTGAGATTTTGCATGGAGCCCCAGATCGATGTCGATTGACAGTCATTTTGTATGTCTTCTACTTTCTTACTATTGCACCAACAGTTGTCTCCTTCTCACCCAGCGTCTTACTTATGGTTTTGTAGCCCATTCCAGCCTTGTGCAGGTCTATGATCTTGTCCCTGACATCCTTAGAAAGCTCTTTGGTCTTGCCCATGTTGTAGAGGTTAGAGTCAGACTGATTAATTGAGTCTGTGGACAGGAGTCTTTTATACAAGTGACCATTTAAGACAGCTGTCTTTAATGCAGGCACCAAGTTGATTTGGAGCGTGTAACTGGTCTGGAGGAGGCTGAACTCTTAATGTAGGGGATCAAATACTTATTTCTCTGTGCACAATGCAAATAAATATATAGAATTTTGACAATGTGATTTTCTGTTTTTTTTTTAATATAATCTATCTCTCACTGGTAAAATTAACCTAGCCTAAAAATTCTAGACTGTTCATGTCTTTGACAGTGGGCAAACTTACAAAATCAGCAAGGGATCAAATACTTATTTCCTTCACTGTATATATATATATATACATATCGATAGATAGATAGATAGATAGATAGATAGATAGATAGATAGATAGATAGATAGATAGATAGATAGATAGATAGATAGATAGATAGATAGATAGATAGATAGATAGATAGATAGATAGAAGCATAGAACACAGTAACGGCACCAGGACTTCAGGGTAGATGAAAGCGGGGTGGATTTATTCACCTCAACACAGCAACGTTTCGGTTCAACAGAAACCTTTCTCAAGCTATATATATATATATATATACATACATATATATATATATATACATATATATATATATATATATATATATATATATATATATATATATATATATATATATATCTTCAATGTTTAAAAGCAAAACTGAAAATAATGAAGCGGAACCAAGTAACAAAATAAAATTAGAATGGATCAGTAATTTGAGAGGGAACAGCATGAAATATTATTAAAACAAGAGATCATGGCTGGCCTTAGATATGTTCGACCAGTGCGGCCGCACAGGGCGCCAGCCGCCACACTGCAAGAGGGGCGCCAGCGACTGTGTTTATCCCCACCCCGTTGCAACTGCCAGTCGCCTTTCCACCCAGGCGCTTCTTCACTTAGTTGCCGTCGCTACCGCTGTAGCAGACATAGCGGCTGCGAGCGGTGACACTGCTGCTGCGGCTGCTATAGTGGTAGCGACGGCACTATGGCAGAGCAGGGAGGTATCTCCCTGCTCTGCTGTCTACTAGCGCCACTGTAGCTCCCTGAAGGAGCGGAATCCCCTTGTGGCCGGGGATTCCGCTCCTGGAGCGCTGCTTGATGTCTCTGTCCATATATGGACAATGACATCAGGGGAAACTCCTGAAGCGGAATCCCCGGTCACAGCGTTGCAGACTCTATGACCGGGGATTCCACTCCAGAAGAAGCCAATGACGTCATGGACACAGACGACAGGAGCTTCTCCTGGAGTGGAATCGACGGTCATAGCATCTGCAACGCTGTGGACGGGGATTCCATATATGGACAGAGGCATTAAGCAGCGCTCCAGGAGCGGAATCCCCGGCCACACGGGGATTTCGCTCCTTCAGGGAGCTACAGTGGCGCTAGTAGACAGCAGAGCAGGGAGATACCTCCCTGCTCTGCTATAGTGCCCCCCTGTGGATAGCAACCCTCCCTTCCAGTATAGATAGCACCACCGTAGCTCCCTGAAGGAGCGGAATCCCCGTGTGGCCGGGGATTCCGCTCCTGGAGCGCTGCTTGATGCCTCTGTCCATATATGGACAGTGACATCAGGGGGCTGTGGGGCACTACCAACCAGGGGGCTGTGCGGCACTAACAACCAGGGGGCTGTGCGGCACTACCAACCAGGGGGCTGTGCGGCACTACCAAGCAGGAGGCTGTGCGGCACTCCCTACAGGGGGCTGTGTGGCGCACTCTACAGGGGGCTGTGTGGCGCTATCTACAAGGGGGCTGTGTGGCGCTATCTACAAGGGGGCTGTGTGGCGCTATCTACAAGGGGGCTGTGTGGCACTATCTACAAGGGGGCTGTGGGCTGTGTGGCACTCCCTACCAGGGGTCTTTGCGACAGTTCCTACCAGGGGTCTTTGCAACACTTCCTACCAGGGGGCTGTGCGGCACTCCCTACAGGGGGCTGTGTGGCGCACTCTACAGGGGGCTGTGTGGCGCTATCTACAAGGGGGCTGCATGGTGCTATCTACAAGGGGGCTGTGTGGCCGACCCTGCAAGAGATTATAAATTTTTATTCAAATTCTACCTTATGTTTCGTGGTTTTTTTTTACTCCAGCTGAGGAGAAATTCCCCGTTAAGAAAAGCATAATTAAAATTAATGCAAAAGCAAAATATTAAGATTTACAATTTTTCGGCGTGTTTTTGTCTGCCATACAACAAAACATACAAAAAGAAAATCAGGTTTTCATGTCTTTGAAGCTTGACAAGAACAAGTCACTTGTGCTCAACTGTTAGATGTTCTCAGCATATGTCAACACATAACAAGCAAATTAGATCATAGATAAAGATCTTTTGATGTTATCCTTTCTTTATGAAGTATGAAAAATAATTGTAGTATATTTTAAAAAAAATTGTTTCAAATTTGCAAGAAAAGATACATTTTTCTCCATTTACTGGTAAATTGTTACTGTTTCTCTCACTTCATGCCCTCAGGCTAGGGCTTCATGACAACATTTGGTCGCCCATGAGTTGCAATAAAAGCCCTGTATTTGCATGCAAAAAAATCACGGGCAACAGGGTTGTAATAATGTCGACATTTTATCACAACTCTCAGGTGACTAAATGTCGCAGTGGACAGTGGGGGTAAAATATTTTGTAGGGGGAAGTCAAAAAGCATATGGAACTCATTTGCTCATAAACATACATATGTACTGATGTAGCCGCCTTTATCTTGACATTTAACGCATTAAATAGACAGTGTCAAGAAACTTTAACTTGACTTTTTTAATTGCTTTTCAATGTTTTTTGTTGTGTGATATCACACTGCAGCACGTTGTCAGTCAAGATAAAGATGGCTACATCTGTACTTAGCAAGAATAGTGCCATGGATATGACCATGTGAAATCTCTCGGCCAATCATTTGAGAGGTATCACATAAATAGACAGATGAAAAAATGTAGAAAGGTCATATACGAAGAGCAGCATCAGTGGTATAGCTGTAATAATACCCAGAGGTAAACAGAACAACCCATCTCAAACCAACAGTGTCCCATACTCAAGATCCCCATGAAATGCAAAGCATGACTGACTGGTGTTCAATAGTGGACATTAATTATAATGTTAATCAACATCAAATATAATAATAGAATGTAAATAATAAATAAGACACCAATTTAAAGAAAATTAAAAGAGAACTAAATACTAAGTGAACCGCACTTTACAATTTACATATTGAATAAGACCTGTTCACATCAGCTTTGCTTTCCATTGAGGGGTTTCGTCTTAGCATTCCGTCAGGCGAACCCCTCAACAGAAAGGCAAACGTAAACCTCAGCTTCCATTTGCATCACCTTTTATCTCAATAGTCACGGAAACTTTGCTAATGGTTTCCATTTGTCACCGTTGTGACAGGGTTCCGTTGTTTTTGACAGAATCATCAGCACAGTCGACTGCGCTATTGATTCCGTCAAAAACAACAGAACCCTTTCACAACGGTGACAAACAAAAAGCATTAGCAAAGTTTCCGTCACCATTGAGATCAATGGTGATGCAAATGGAAGCTGAGATTCCCGTTTGCCTTTCCGTCGAGGGGTTCCCCCGACAGAAAGCTTTGACGGAACCCCTTAACGGAAAGCAACGCTGATGTGAACACAGCCTTAGTCTACATAAAAAGATCAGTAACTTTTTAAAGAAATTATATGTTGTGTTTGGTCCTAAAATATAGCCTATATTATAGCCCAGAGCTGCAGTCACTATTCTGCCGCTTGCTTCTGGAAACATTCACCAAGCTTTTAAATAGACATGCCCCTAAAAGCTTAGATGACTTCCGATACTACAGTGAAATAGGGCATCCATTCATTATTCTACAGTGCTTGGTGTAAAGACGGTACTACCCGGAATACAAATCACCAGAGCTTAGCTTTGTTCAGAATCTGAATAAGAAGGGAATGGCAGGAGATTTTAGCTCTGGTTTCCGAAGAATTCGGAATGGAGCCCTGGGCTTTAACTGAAAACCAGTACAAGATTAGACGTGTAATGTTATGGATTTACAAAGTAACTTATTTTTTTTAATAGATATAAACCGTAATTATATTTGAGGCCTGCTAATAGTTACCTTGATATCTAGCGTGTTATCTAAGTTCTACAGTATTTGGCTAGATCTTTTTCGAGCTGGTAGTGACTGCAGCTAGGTGAGGATTGGAGTTTGATTAAGTGCTACATTTCGTTAATTTATAGATTTGAGAATTGATTTTCTAGGTTTGAGATTTACAGTCCATTTGATTTGCAGCGTGAATCAATTCAGAAGAGAATTTGTACATATGCATTCATATAGATGAGATAGGGGAATCGATTTAAATAAACAATTTACAAAATTATAAACTCTCATATAGATATTGTATGGTATCCAACAGAACTCTGCAGTTTGATTACCCTTTATTTTTGTAATCTTTTTTCTGCAGTATTTTATAATTGTATCCATCTAACTATAAAAGAATCCAACCTATATCTAAGTTTCACCAAGCATGGCAGTTTAGTAGTGGGTGCTATGGCCATACAACAATGGGTAAAGGGCTCAAACTCGAACAGAACCAATATCTATATGAAGTTTCCATGCTTTCATGTGTGCACTACTGAGGATTCTTCTCACATTTTTAAACATATTGAGGATTTATTTAGCTTGCTATTATATTGATTACAGTATACACTATATGTATGTGTACCTGAGAGAGGGATATTAGATTGTGACACACTTAGAAAGGGCCTTACGTTTAGAGGGGTTTTCCCATAATCTATATTAATCATCTATCTATAGGATAAGTAATAAATATCTGGTCGGTGGGGTCCAAACGCTGGGACCCTAATCAATCCCGAAAACCGGTTTATCTGGCCACCAATCTCTCCACTATCTAATGGGCTTCTGGATATAGCGCTCAGTAGCCCCATAAAAAAATGAATCGAGCAGTGGCCGAGCATGCACAGTCCATTCATATGGGATGCACAGGTAAGTCTGTTCTCGGGATCGGTACTGGTCCCAGCGGTTGGACCCCCACCAATCAGATATTTATCACCTATCCTGTGTAAAGGTGATAAATATCGATTATTTTAAAACCCCTTTAGCAAATATATGCAGGAAAAAGCTGTGACGTTGGCTGTGAGAGATGCCTAACCGTGGCATCCATTACACATAGACTATGATTGTATACATTTAACAGGTATGTCATGAACTTTCATTACCCTTTTCATGAAATATACATTAAAAGGATACCACCATAGACTATGGGTGACGGTTGCCACTGTTAGGCATCTGTTTAGCACATCAGTCACCTATAGGCTATAATGACATCCGTTTAACGGATATGCCATGAAAAGCCATTGAAGCTTGTGACGTAGTGCCTGTGATGCATGCCATACAGTGGCATCCGTCACCATCGGCTATTATTTTTAGAAAAACGTATTAGCTTAATGTATACGTTTTTTCTTTACTGGTGCCTCTTGATAGAATAGCATAGTCTACTATGCTATTATAAAATACTTATATACCCAACATTTACCGCCCGTTGGAGGCCAAAAGAACACTTCAGTCTGTATAATGGGAGCCTATGGGTATGTTTGCCGTATACGCTGGGAGTTTTCTTGAAACGTACGTCAAACGTACAGGGAAAACGCAGTGTGAAAGGAGTCTAAGCAATATGCAGTAAGCTCCTAATTTCCCCCCCAGTGTGGCTGCATGCAGTCTGAAATTTTATTTTAACTCTATGTCTATGCAGGGGTTTTGAAGCTCTGTACCAGAAAAATAAATCTATAAATATATTAAGAAATTAACTTGGACTTACCTGATGCAAAAACGACCTTTACTATAATGAGTAGGTACCGATAAACTAAAGGTTGTTTAAATGATACATTGTGACAAACAAAAGGAAATTCTTCCATTTATACAATTTTTTTATTTTTTATTTTTTTTTAAGGGATATATCGAAAACCCAAATCAACTCTTTACCCCGTTACGGTTTGGATACAATAAAAAAATTAACAGCAAAGCATGCTTATAACTTAAAAAAGCTCCCTTCTTTGGAAATGTTTTCGGATCTGATTGAAGCAAACCTGACTTACCCGAGCCATTGTTGTGCTTTCGAAAATTGGAAAAAACAGAAAAGGTATAGTATGTTTCTTTTAGCTTTAAAATGATATTTTGTAATACTGACCAAGAACATATTGAGACTGTTTGTTTCACCTATTGTTCATTAAAACACAAAGTACTATAACAATGTAGGCACTAACCTATTGTAACCTCAAGAAATATGTAATGTACAAAATTGGAACTACTTGTTTTCAGGCATTCAAATTCTAATATATGTCTCCGATGTTATTAACCAAATAATGTGACATACAGGATTCCAGTAAAGTATTGATCGGGAATGTATGGGCCTAGGAAAAGGCAATTAAAATAAATTGTGTGTGAAATAGGAACTGCGTTCACCTGAGGTCTTGTGAGTTATGTCATTGGAACTTTCATGTCATTTTTCAGTGTCTTGGCTCAACATGCAATTGATATGACGTGCAGAATCTGCCATTCACAACATTAAAAAGACAAACTACTAATGTACTAGAGATTGTAGATTTTCCAACTGTCTGTCATTGAAAAATGATGAGATGTACCATAGAATCTATGATATTTTATTTTTCTCTGCATATTATTTCCCTGACTAAATAGGTGACTAGTAATGATACATTAATATGAAAATAAATTAATTTACTAAACATGTAAGCCATTATGTTTTTAATTCGGCTTTATGGTTCCCCACAGACATTGAGGTTTAGTAGGAAAAATAAAAAAGATTCAGGCACTAGAATTTAAAGCTAACTAAAATCCAGATGTAACTATGGTCCGTCCTTCCTCTCATAAAAAAAATTCACATTCACAGGGTGCTGATATATGGGGAACTATCACACTGGGGAACTTGTGGTCCCCAGATATTATATTTCCCTAACTAACAAGATATCAACTCAAAAAGGTGACAAAATTGCAGTTACACC
Source organism: Rhinoderma darwinii (assembly GCF_050947455.1). Lineage (NCBI taxonomy): Eukaryota > Metazoa > Chordata > Amphibia > Anura > Rhinodermatidae > Rhinoderma > Rhinoderma darwinii. Next base: position 377,757,953 of record NC_134690.1, read on the forward strand.
AGGATTTTGAGGTTGTGAATTAGTTACATGCAAGTTCCTTGTCCTTAAAGGGGTTGCTTTTAACTAAATAACATCTTCTTAGAATAAAGCCACCCGAGGTATCAGCTGATCATTGCTGATCAATATTCTCCAGCCCTCAGCAATCAGCTGACCGATCAGTTATGGTGCAATGTATTAATATATGGCGCTCATTTAAAATAATGGTTTACTATGTAGTATATGTTTACGTCTGCGAGGGCAGGATCTGCCAGGCAGGGGTACCCCCTCTATATCTATATGTCCTAAAAATTCATATAGAATAATTGCACTGATGGGACAAACCCTTTACAAGGACTTTTCATACCTGCGGTTATATGACTATCTATCTAGTTTTAGGGACATATTGCATTATGGACTTCAGAACTACCAAATGAAGACCAGCCCAAAAAAATTAATAAGAAAAAAATATTATTCTATATACATCCATGAGTCAATGAAGTTTTATCTTCTATGAACATGAACCACAGTTGATGCAAAAGAAGGCAAATTCCACTCATAAATAGCATACGGTGGAAAAAATTATTTCGGATCTCTTTTGGTAATCCGACAGATCCCTAGACCAATAATCTACTGTAAGAATTGTTGCATCTGTGATTGAATTTTTTGGATGCCTTCTATAATAGTAGCTCCTTAAAGACAACCTGTCAGCCATGGACATACAAAGAAATCATTATTTTCTGACTGTGCAAGACTTCGAAGGCATGTCCACTTGTCCAGAACCATTGGCATGTGTTGGAAAAACTGGCACAGGCGGTGTATAAATGTGGAGTTTGGCCTGATCACCATATTTTTCAATGTAGTGAACAGTGATACATACATCTTCCAAATAGAGCTCAAAATCCTCTGCTTCCCTTCACTGTACACAGGACAGCAGCCACCACTAGGGGCAGCTCAGAGCAATTTTGTTTATACATATACTATTGAACTAAACAAGAGCTGTAAACATCTGTAGGCAGTTTGCACCCTCTAGTGGCAGATACAAGAGAGCGCTATGAAGCAGGAGAAGCAGTCAAGTGTAGGGGCTCCCTTTCACTATGGGTCAAAAGCAGTCCATTAATCTGTCCTTTATGGTAGGTACACCCCTCCTGTCAGCTATACTGACATGTTTATTTTAGTAAATTATTGTATTCCCCATCATATTAGAATACTGGAAAATCTTTTCTTAGAACTGCACATTGTGCCATTCCTCTGTTATTCCTCCTGGAAATGTATGAATACATTGACAACTGGGCGTTACCATATACCTTGTCAATGGGCGTGTCCCTACACAGTCTAAATCTATCAGCACTGGTTGGACATTGTCAGTCAATGACAAGAGGAAATGGTGACACCCAATGATTCATACATTTCCAGAAGGAATAACGGAGGAAAGTCAGGCGAATCTACAACATATAAGACAATAGAGAAAAGAATTCTAAAATATCAAATCAAGCACCATAACTAAATTTACCCTTTAACGCCAGTGGGGTGAATTTTCACTACGTCGCTCATCTGTAATTTTTATGTAGAGGATATGGGATGAAAATCTGTATAACAAGAATGTAAAATAAAATGTAAGATCTTTTAAACTGGAAGATAAATGAGGTCCAGAGTGATGTTTTGTCTATATACTGCTGGCAGCAATGACCAAAATCCTGCTGTTCCAGGTCACATAGTGTAGCTTCTAGTAGAATCTCTTCAGATATACTTTAGTGCCAGCAGTTTAAAAATAGTCATAGATGAATCGCTTCCCATCGTCTGATGTAACCGTGTAGACCTGCTGGAAACCCTGAACGTTAAACATAGTCCTACGTGACAATTATAATCACAATTTGCAAGATAATGAGAGTATTTAATTTGCAGGGCTTAAATATGCAACAATAAAAATGGATAATTATGTAGATTTCACAGCAAGTACTGGCAACATCAACTTATACATCCAGGAGAGTAGAATATATTAAGTATACTGTACTGGAGTCTACGGGAATAGTAGATATCACTACTACCTCAAAAACTGTGAAACTGCCGGTAGTCATGCAAGTCAAAGGCAGCTTTTCATATCCGCCCCAGTGTCAACAGCCCAAAATATTTTAGACTTTATAATGTTGACGTTTACATTTTTAATTAAGATTTAAAGGGGATTTTCAGGTTAAATAGGGTTTTCCCACAATTAACATTTATCATCTATCCACATGATACGTGATAAATGTATGATTGTGGGGGCCCCACCATTGAGACCCCCACCGATCGCGAGAACGAGAGTCCCAATCCTATTCCTTCTCACTGTGCGATCGCAGTGAGGAGGATTTTGAATGGAGCGCTGGTCACGCATGTGCGCTGCCTCTCCATTCAATGTCTATGGGGCAGATGGAAACAGTCGAATGCTGGTCTCGGCAGTATCTGTCAGTTTTATAGACATAGTGATCGGTGGAGGTCCCAGTGGTGGGGCCCCCAGTGATCATACATTTATCATCTATCCTCTGGATAGCTGATACATTTTATTTGTGGGAAACCCCCTTTACGCGCTCCACACCGAGCTAGTGGGGCCCTCTATGATCATACATTTATCACCTATCCTAAGAATAGATGATAAATGATATTCTTGGGAACACCCCTTGAAGGGGCTGTTTCAGATTAGAAAAAAGGGTCTACTTATTACCAGAAACAGTGCCAGAACACACAATCAGGGCCGGCCTTAGGGGTGTGCGACCTATGCCATTGCACAGGGCGCATCACTCCTGCAGGTGGAAGGGAGCGCTGCACTGGCCTACTTCCCCTGCTTGTGTTTAGGAAGCGCCCAGGCCCGGCGACTCGGCAGCTACCTTTCCGCCCGGGAGCTTCTTTTGTTAGTAGCGTCGCTAGCGCTGTAGCAGCCGCTGTGGCTGCTACAGCAGTAGCGATGCCACATTCAATAGTATCTGCACCCTAAGGACACAGATACTATGGAACACTATAGCATAGCAGGGAGGTATCTCCGTGCCCTGCTATCTACTAGGCCAGTTGTTCCAAACCAGGGTGCCGCGAGAACCCCCCAGGCGTGCCGCGACACTCCTCTGAGCCACGGCCATGCTTTCTCTCCTCCTCCTCACAGTGCGAAGTGCATGTGAAGAGGAGGAGATTTTTTGCAGCCTCCGTATATGGCACCCCCCTTCCTGTAATTAGCGCCACTGTAGCTCCCTAAAGGAGCGTAAGCGCTTGATGTCTCTGTCCATATATGGAGAGTGATATCAGGGGCAACTCCTGAACCAGAATCCCTGTACAAAGCGTTGCTGGCGCAGTGATTCGGCTCTAGGAGAATCCCCTGACGCCACTGACCATAAAAGGACAGAGACGTCAGGGGCTTTTCCTGGAGTGGAATCCCTGGTTACAGCGTCAGCAATGCTGTGGACGGGGATTCCGCTTCAGGAGTTGCCCCTGATGTCACTGTCTATATATATATCCAGGAGCAGGATCCCCAGTCATAGGGGGCTTCTGCTCCTTCAGGGAGCTACAGTGATGCTATCTACAGGAATGGGGGGGTGCTATCTACAAGTGGGCTCTGTGGAAGTACCCACAAGGGGGCTGTGTAGCCCTGCCTACAAGGGGGCTGTGTGGCACTACCTACAAGGAGGCTGTGTGGCACCACCTACAAGGGGGCTGTGTGGCACTACCTACAGGGGGCTGTGTGGCACTACCTACAGGGGGCTGTGTGGCACTAACTACAAGGGGGCTGTGTGGTACTACCTACAAGGGGCTGTGTTGAATTGTCTACAGGGGGAGGCGGGGGTTGTATGGCAGGAGGTGGGGGATTAAGGCACTGTCTACGGGGAGGCTGTAGTTCACAATCTACAGGGGGGCACTATCTATAAGGGGGGCTGTGTCTGGCAACCAGGGGAGGGGGCATTATACTGTGTGTAGGCCACTAAGCGGACATTATACTGTGTAGGAACACTACAGGGGCAATATACTGTTTGTGGCACTTAGGGAGCATAATAATGTGAGGGCACAATTAGAGGACAAAATATTGTGTCCTTGAAGGGGTTATAATATATTATTAAATATTCTTATTATACTGTATGTGGGGCACTAACGGGTCATTATACTGTGTGTGGGGGCACAAAAGGGGCATTATACTGTGTGGGCACTATATAGGGCATTACACTGTGGGAGGGCATTATACTTTTTTATGGGGCATTTTTTTATGAAGGGGTGGGGCGCCGAAAGATCATTTCGCTTGGGGTGCTATCTATCATAAGGCCGGCGGTGCACACAATCATTGCAGTCATTTACAACTTTTGGCACCTGAGAAGTCCCAGACACATAGTTCCAGGGACATTGCTAAAATTTGTAGGACCACATAGCAGACCGGAAATACATTATTTTATCTGAGTACCTCAGCCTCCTTTTCTCATTGCGGCTACTATGGCGTTAGTTACACCCATGCATCCTTTCGATGGGTGTAAAATGTGTGACAGTTACCTATGTACATGGAGCACAAGTCTTCGGTTGGCCATACATGTATTAATTATTGTTTATGATTTGGAATAGGGATAGAAAATCTTCTGCCTTTTATAGGTGTAGTTTAGAGATGAGCGAATTTCCCGAAATTCTATTTGGTCCCACTGGTTTTTCCAATCTGTAAAATGGCAGACAGTGCATGCAATAAATGTGTTGTGCCATCCAAGTTTTGTATTTTGCCTAATCCAAAACTTTTGGGAAATACGGACCAAATTTGATTTGCGTAGAATCGATTCGCTTGTCTCTAGTTATATATGATTTTGCATGATAAGAGGGAAATCTCAAATTATGATGATACTGCTTTTATTCAGCTTGGTGGTTTATGTCGCCCGTCTCTCTTCCCTGCCCAGTTTGGGTGCCTGGTTACAATTGCTACACATTTCACTTCTCCACTTATTGCCCTTTTCTTCTCTTCCTTCTCTCTCACATTGGAGTTACAGGAATATAAGATGTGGTTAATATTATCTTATATATTATAATTATATTCTGATATATCTATTTAACTTCACTTTCTATTCTTTTTCAGCTCCAGTCTGCACCCGTTCTGTAATAAGAGTAATTATTTCCTTCATGGGGAACTGAAGCCCGTGGATATGACATCTGAACAATCTAACGACCAGCTTAACGACAATGGTTTTGACTACTATTTTTGTGTTGATATGCAGAATGTTGCTTGCTTTCCTAAACCGGATGAATTTAACCCATGTGAAGATATAATGGGATACAACTTTCTCCGAATCCTTATGTGGTGTATTAGCATTTTGGCCATCACGGGAAATGCAATAGTGTTGGTCATTTTAATAACTAGTAAGTCAAAATTTACCGTCCCTAAATTTTTAATGTGCAATCTTTCATTTGCCGACTTTTGTATGGGTATTTATCTTTTGCTTATTGCATCTGTGGATATAAAAACAAAAAGCCAGTATTATAATTATGCAATTGATTGGCAAACTGGAGCGGGATGTCATGCGGCAGGATTTTTTACCGTGTTTGCCAGTGAACTTTCTGTTTACACACTGACGGCCATAACTTTGGAGCGATGGCATACGATAACCTATGCAATGCAGTTACAACGCAAAGTTCGATTTCGACATGCCTTCATCATTATGATTTCTGGCTGGATATTTGCCTTTGTTGTAGCTTTACTACCTATCATCGGAGTTAGTAGCTACATGAAGGTTAGCATTTGCTTACCAATGGACATTGAAACTCTGCCTTCACAAGCATACATTATATTTCTTCTAGTACTTAATGTATTGGCCTTTGTGGCTATTTGTATCTGCTATGCCCATATATACATCACTGTACGGAATCCCGATATCATCTCTTCACACAGTGACACCAAGACTGCAATACGTATGGCAATATTAATATTTACAAATTTTCTGTGCACAGCTCCCATTTCGTTCTTTGCCATTTCCGCGTCACTTAAGGTTCCTCTAATAACTGTCTCCAACTCCAAGATTCTTTTAGTTCTTTTTTACCCCATTAATTCATGTGCTAATCCATTTTTGTATGCCTTTTTCACGAAAGCTTTTCGGAAAGACTTTTACACTTTAATGAGCAAATTTGGCTGCTGTAAATCACAGGCTCACATTTTTAGAACAGAAACGTCATCTTCCAACCTTAACTCAAGAAATGGACATTATATCCCTGGTCAGAAAAACAGCACCGGCTCAGTGTACACATTAGTCACACTCAATCTCCAAAGCTGAAATGGTTACTTTTATTTTCTAAATTATTTACAGTGGTTTTTTTCCTGTTTTTAGGAAAGTTCTATAAGCAATATCTAAAATGCAAGATAGTTGGTTGGATGAAAGCTGAATTTAGTTAAAGTAAAAATGTATTTGTATATATTTTAGGAGTGTGTAATGAAATACTGTGCCTTTAAAATCCAAAAGCTCCATTTAACCCATGTTTCCATGGTATGAAGACCATCTTTTGGTCATGGTGGGCTTTTAAGTGTCTATTAAAGTGGGTGTTCTGTTTAAAATATCCATTTTCAAAAGGTTCTACTAGGGAATTCTGGGTCAATAGAAAAGGATCCCCATTTAGAACCCTCATTTATTCACCAGAGCAGAGAGTGGCTACATAAAGCATCTCTTACTTTGGAGACCCGGCACGTCTATGCTTTACATAGACAGAAGATTGAATTTAATGGGCACTGTGTAATGCTTCATTTCTCCTGTGGCAGCGCTGCAGGGAAATTGAACACTGCCAGATTCCCTCACAGATTACAGCTGATCACTGGAGGTCCTGACAGTTGGACGTCCTGTGATCTGCTTATCCTCGGATGACCCTTTTTACATAAAAGGGGTTGTCCAATGTGAATCCCTTTCATGTACACAAACAGGAGCATGAAATAATCCTACTAAGCTTTGTCTGAGACTTATTGAAGTTGAGACACCCAGAAAATGATGGTGGAGAGGGACATATACATTTCATTATGCTAGATTATCATTCAATGCTGTACTCACAATGTAAATTATGTTTTTTATAGTTTTTAGTCTTGAAGAAAAATAAATATATATGTGACAAATCATCATTTTCTTTGGGTATTTGCAACCAATAAGAATTGTGATTACAGATAGTAGACCTGACTTACCAGGCTTAAGATTTGCACATAATAAGAGTGATTTGCATTATGGGTTAGCGTTGTCTAGTTTAGAAAACTAATTTTCAAATGCCCTATTAAGGAATTCTGAATTCTATGTACAGGACCCTCATTTATCAGCCAGAGAGTAGAGTAGGTAGCAAGGGTGCCTTACAGTTGGAGAACCCGGTATGTCTATACTTTACATGGACAGCCCATTTATTTCAATGGGCACTATGTAATGCTAAACTTCCCCTGTGGTGGCGATGCAGGAAAATTGAACTCTTGCTGCGACAATCCCAAACAGATTATATCAAATTGCTGGGGGTCCCAGTAGCGATCATCTTGTTGTTAGAGGTCCCTTCTAAAAAAAAAAGGAATTGTCCAAACCACTTTTCTCTAAATATAATAATAGTAGCAAGATTATTTAAAGCAATGAATATCACAATTTAAATAACTGAGGCTGTTTTATCCTAGATGAAGTCATATAGTCATTTCATTGATATATGTATAGCATATGTAATTCTTAACTCCCAAATAGCCGCATAAAAACAACTTGAACAATTCTTAAAGGGGGTTTTCACAAAAATAAATTTTTGAAACAAGGAAACTAAACCCTTTGATCTCTAGGCTCCTGGTGGACCATCACTTGTCTTACACTTATCAAATATGTATTTGTTTTACTAAAAGTAAAAGCAGTGTAAACAATGGAAGTTTTTCTTGGGGTTCCTAAACTTCTCATTGTCATATAGTGTGCTTCTTTATAAGTATTTCTAGTTTAGACTGGAGTGTATTTACATGTATACATGACTCGGACATAGCCATGGCAACCAGAGTCTAAATCTCTATTGTTTACCAGTTGTATGTGGATTACTTGTCATTTTGCAATATGGAAACAAGGTTTATATTACAAAGTTATAGTTAATGACGTTCCATGTAACCATGCAGCTAATAAGATATAGCACGTATATGCAGCGTATATGGCACGAGACCACTGAAGCCAGTAATTGACTCTAGTCATCACATGGGTATACGGGGACATGTCACCGCTGCAGCCCAGTAAACAAAGAGCGGCAGGGAGCACCAGAGTGGCTGTGCTGGAACGCAGGAATATATCAGGTGAGATTTCATCTAGACGAGAATAACTCCTTAAACCCATTTGTAGGTATCATACAGTGGCTAACAAGGGAATCCATTTACCGCTGGACAGGCGCCGTGCCTCCAGCCCTTAAAACCTAAAATTTGATACAAGTTTAAGTCATAGGTTACATTCCCATAAATATTTCTCAGTTCAAAACTAGATCTCTCAACAAAATAAGAGAAGTGGGATCCCTTAGGGCGGGTTCACACGTAGCGTAAACACTGCAATTCTGTGTGGAAATTCCGCAGCATTTACAGTGGCAGCAAAGTGGATGAGAATTAGAAAATCTCATTCCCTTGCTGTGGAAAATAAACGCAACATAACGTTAATAAATTGATCTGCGGTGCAGAATTTAAATCTGCAGCATCTCAATTTATGCTGCATTTTCGTTGATTTTCTGTTGCGGGTTTTACCCATTGAATTCAATGTGGATGCAAAACACGCAACAGAAAGCCAAGTGTTGCGACGATTGCGCCGCAAAAATCGCAACTCAGGGAAAAAAAATCATACCCAGAACTCTCTCTTTCTTTCTGCAGTCTGGCCTCCTGGGATGATGTTGCATCCCATGTGACAGCTGCAGCCAATCACAGGCTCCAGCGTCACATGGCCTGCAATGTCTTCCAGGGAAGCCGGACTACACGCAGAGAAGAGGGAGGGGGTAAGTATGTATGGCATTTTTTTTTTATAATGCAGAATGTGTTTTTACACATTGTAGTAAAACATAAAATTATAATTCTGTTACATTTTCTGTTAAATAATCTCCACAATTTGAAGAATGAATTGGGGAGTATTCCAGGACTTTTAAAAATCTTTATTAGGGCAGGGGATGGTATAAAATATTGACCTAACAGGTACCCACCACCTCAAATGCCACCCAGCTTCAGTGCAATGGCCTCATCCTCCGCTGTTCCGATCCTGGAAGTTCCTGCAGTGGTCACATGCCGTTCATTGGTCATATGTCGCTGCAGTCAATGGCAGGCCAGGTTAATATTTTATATTATCCCTTGTCCTAATAAAGGTATTTAAAACTCCAGGATAAATGCCTTTAAGTGTTGCCAGAGAGGTTATTTCTGCCATGGAGAATTTTAATATTCAGAATAAACATTTGTAATCATGTTTTCCTGAGTTCGCATGACAAAAAACTGGTATCAGGATAGGACATGTTAAAACTATCATTTATTATTCTATTAAAAATTATTTTAATGGAACTTTTCTCTAGTAAATTTGCTTTTGGTTTTACTGAGGGGTCAGCTTACAGCTGCTACCCATAGATGTTTATGGAGAGGAGAGGGGGGGAGTGTGCAGCTGCAGAGAGAGAGAGAAAGGCACAGACACACTGCTGCTGCTACTGTTAAGTCTCTTACTACCTCATCCAGTGCTGGATTCAAAGTTACACTGCTGATTTTATCTATATATCGTCCTCCATGCTGCTGCTTCAATGTAAGTGTTTTACTGCTTCACCCCAGTGCTAGATCCACAGTAACACTGTTTCTTAATGTCCTAAAGGCTGATATTACTTTTGAGTGTATGTGAGATGGAGAACAGGGCCTCCTCTTCTCTGTGTGTGCTGTGTATGGGAGATATCATAGCAGTTAGTCTCTGCCCTGGCCCTAGAGCTAATATCAGGACCTACTGACAATTAGCGATGGAGCCTTCAGAGGGAAAAACTGGCAAATATTCCAGGGTACAAATGGTTAGGAATAGTGTTATTCCTCATGTAGATACACATGAAAGCTTATTCTGAAAAGTCACCTAAAATGACAGGTAAGCTTTCATCACTCGAAACGACCGTTACACTTTAAATTGTGCATACAGTTAAGAAAGGGTTAAACATATTCCTCCAGAAACACAATATACAGAGTATCAGTATTAATGCAGAATGTTGATCTGGGGATTTGTCCGATTGACAGCATAGAGTCAGGAAGGAATTTATTTCGACTGTATGGCAAATTGGGTCTACTGTATGCAATTCAAGGGTGATATTTGCCTACCTCTGGATCAACTGGACTTTGTAAATATAAAAGGTTGAACTTGATGGACTTTTTTAACCCACTAACTATGTACTGTAACTATGTAACAAGGCAATTTGTTCTGTATACCATGCTATACTCCAAGTATCGTCCTGTTCATATTTCATATTTGGCTCTTTTTATGACAAGTAGTTTTCAAATTTTGTTGAGCTTCATTTTTACTGATGTTTTCTGTCTTCAATTTAATATTATGGAAATAAACTTCACTTTTTTTACTAATCTATCGAAAAAAGACTGATATGATATGTCCTGTTTGACATAATACTTCATGTTAAAATAAGAGCCTCACAGCTTGATAACTATTGAGATAAGTTGTTTTCTCATTTCCAAATATTTTCTCACAAAATACCTAGAGGCAATTTTTAATTACTCTGGGTTTATCATAACTGTGCGATATTATGTCTTATAAGTGTTTATTCATTTTTAAGCTAAACCACAAGATTTTACCAGTCATTATAAACAGTCATTCTGTATATTCCAGAGTGTCCTTGTTAGAAACATGCCATCTGTGGTATCACAAGTACAAACAGCCCATGAGGGATGGACATATACAGTATATAAAACTATACAGTTTATATATACACTACCGTTCAAAAGTTTGGGGTCACCCAGACAATTTTGTGTTTTCCATGAAAACTCACACTTATATTTATCAAATGAGTTGCAAAATGACTAGAAAATATAGTCAAGACATTGACAAGGTTAGAGATAATGATTTTTATTTGAAATGATAATTTTATCCTTCAAACTTTGCTTTCGTCTTGGAATGCTCCATTTGCAGCAATTACAGCATTGCAGACCTTTGGCATTCTAGCTGTTAATTTGCTGAGGTAATCGGGAGAAATTTCACCCCATGCTTCCAGAAGCCCCTCCCACAAGTTGGATTGGCTTGATGGGCACTTCTTGCGTACCATACGGTCAAGCTGCTCCCACAACAGCTCTATGTGGTTGAGATCTGGTGACTGCGCTGGCCACTCCATTACAGATAGAATACCAGCTGCCTGCTTCTTCCCTAAATAGTTCTTGCATAATTTGGAGGTGTGCTTTGGGTCATTGTCCTGTTGTAGGATGAAATTGGCTCCAATAAAGCGCTGTCCACAGGGTATGGCATGGCGTTGCAAAATGGAGTGATAGCCTTCCTTATTCAAAATCCCTTTTACCTTGTACAAATCTCCCACTTTACCAGCACCAAAGCAACCCCAGACCATCACATTACCTCCACCATGCTTGACAGATGGCGTCAGGCACTCTTCCAGCATCTTTTCAGTTGTTCTGCGTCTCACAAATGTTCTTCTGTGTGATCCAAACACCTCAAACGTCGATTTGTCTGTCCATAACACTTTTTTCCAATCTTCCTTTGTCCAATGTCTGTGTGCTTTTGCCCATATTAATCTTTTCCTTTTATTAGCCAGTCTCAGATATGGCTTTTTCTTTGTCACTCTGCCCTGAAGGCCAGCATCCCGGAGTCGCCTCTTCACTGTAGACGTTGACACTGGCGTTTTGCGGGTACTATTTAATGAAGCTGCCAGTTGAGGACCTGTGAGGCGTCTATTTCTTAAACTAGAGACTCTAATGTACTTGTCTTGTTGCTCAGTTGTGCAGCGGGGCCTCCCACTTCTCTTTCTACTCTGGATATAGCCTGTTTGTGCTGTCCTCTGAAGGGAGTAGTACACACCGTTGTAGGAAATCTTCAGTTTCTTGGCAATTTCTCGCATGGAATAGCCTTCATTTCTAACAACAAGAATAGACTGTCGAGTTTCACATGAAAGCTCTCTTTTTCTAGCCATTTTGAGAGTTTAATCGAAACCACAAATATAATGCTCCAGATTCTCAAGTAACTCAAAGGAAGGTCAGTTTTATAGCTCCTCTAAACAGCAAAACTGTTTACAGCGGTGCTTACATAATTGCACAAGGGTTTTCAAGTGTTTTCTAATCATCCATTAGCCTTCTAACACAGTTAGCAAACACAATGTACCATTAGAACACTGGAGTGATGGTTGTTGGAAATGGGCCTCAATACACCTATGTAGCTATTGCATTAAAAACAAGACATTTGCAGCTAGAATAGTCATTTACCACATTAACAATGTATAGAGGGAAATTTCTGATTAATTTAATGTTATCTTCATTGAAAAAAAACTGTGCCTTTCTTTCAAAAATAAGGAAATTTCTAAGTGACCCTAAACTTTTGAACGGTAGTGTATGTGTGTATGTATATATATATATATATATATATATATATATATATATATATATTGTATAGTATTATATACTGTATATTTCCATCCCTCAAGGGCTGTTTGTCATGATGATTCTGCAGAAAAATTATAATAATAATAGTAATAAAATTATATATATATTTTTTTATTATTATTAGTAGATATTTTTTGTAACTTGTTACGTGCAGGAGCAACTTAACCAGTATTTATGCTTTGCTTGTTGTTCTGTATGAACTGCATGTTAACGAGGCAAATTTGATCTCTAACACTGATCTCTGCCCTGTTCACACGGTGTATTTTGATAAGTTTTTGGCGCGGAAACCGCTCCGAAAAACTCGTCAAAAACTGGCCGAAAGTGCCTCCCATTGATTTTAATGGGAAGCGGAGGCGAGAAAGAAGGGTCATGCCCTATCTCCGCGCGGTTACGACTCTGACCTCCCATTGACATCGATGGGAGGCAGAGAAAGCGTATTTCGAAGTTATTTGCCCGTAGCCCTCAATGGGCACAAGCGAAAAACGGTGTGAAAAATCGCGGCAAACGGTGTGCAGGAAGGTCAAAATCTGCCTCAAAATCCCAAACGGAATTTTGAGGCAGATTTTTCCTCCTGCAAAAAACTCCATGTGAACTCAAAGAATGGGATTGTTTTGGATATACCATCATCATCATCACATACTACCCTCCTTTTTGAGGATAGAGGAACCAGTAATGTGAGTTATGCTTAGCCTAAGGCCTCATTCACACGGCAGGGTTTCCCGGCCGGGTGCCGGCCGTTCATAAATCGGCCGGCACCCGGCTGCATTAGGAATAATAGACCCCTAATGGGGCTAATCACACGACCGATTTTTTGACGGCCGGGAAATCCGGCCGTCAAAAAATAGGACATGCTCTATCTTCGCCCGGGTACCCGGCCGCCCGGCTCCCATAGAAGTCTATGGGGCCGGGTATTACACGGTCATCACCGGAATGTGTTCCGAGTGATGGCCGGGCTTCCCGGCGCTTGCGCTCTATCTCCTCCTCCTCACAGCGCAGAGTGCATGTGAGGAGGAGGAGTTGATGCCATTCTGACGAATGGCATCGCTGCACACTGTGTGGCAGGGCCGGGGTGTACAGCAGGTGGAGGGAGCGCTGCGCTGGCTCCCTTCCCCTGCTTGTTAAAATCACCCTGGCCCGGCGACACCTTCGATGGCGCCGCTAGCAGCTGCTGCTGCTGCGGCTGCTACTACTGTAGCGACGCCACTATAGCAGAGCGGGGAGGTATCTCCCCGCTCTGCTATGTGCTAGCCGCACTTTAGCTCCTTGAAGGAGCGAAATCCACGTGTTTTCGGGGATTCCGCTCCTGGACAGAGCGCTTGATGTCTCTGTCCATATCTGGGCAGTGACATCAGGGGAAACTCCTGAAGCGGAATCCCCGAACACATGGGGATTCCCCTTCAGGAGTTGCCGCTGATGTCACTGTCCGGATCTGCCCGGCCCGGCACGGATGCAAAACTTTATGCAAACCGGCCGGGCAGAATGGCCGATTTTACCGGCCGGCACTCGGGCTCGGGAACGACCCGTTCGTGTGAATCCTGCCTTACTGCTGCATATTACTGCCATAATGCATATTACTGCCATAATGCTGAATGATATACTGCAGTATGTGCTACAAAATGCACATTGTTAGTGGTATACAGTGCCAAGATAAATAGGGCCACACATCACCCAAGTAAAGTGTCATATAATCCCCTAACAAATAATGGCTACACAAATAGTACAAAGGATTGTCTAGAAGATGCCACACAGTGTGCCCAAACAAAAAATGCATATAATGACTAGATAAACAACACATCCACTGCCCAGATAAACAGTGCATCCAATCACCAGATCACTAGCTCAAACAAGGTCCAAATGAAAACACAGAGCCGAGGTAAACAGCGGGCAGTGCCTCCGTAAATTATGCATGCAGTGGTACAAAAAGAAAGGATTTGATCCAGCGCTGCAGTGATGTACTTTAAAAAGGAACGTATTCCCACTTTTATTGGTATCAAAAAAGACTTGTTAAAATGTCAATAACAGGCTTGGCGTCAAGGCAGTATTCGGTAGGTGTAATGGGCCTATTACACCTACCGAATCCTTTTTAAAGTACATCACTGCAGCGCTGGATCAAATCCTTTCTTTTTGTACCATTGCCTACCGTGGACCGTTGCGGAGATCCGGGCGAAGCAGGACTGTCAGGAGGTGAGCTGGTGAGCTGGAGGTTTCCTCCCCCTGTATTACCTATGCATGCAGTGCTTAGAGAAGCAACAAATACTGTGTTCGGGAAAAAAACTGCATGTACAGTTCCTACAAAGTGCTATACCATGTCCAAATAGTGTAATATGTAGTTCAGATAAATAATGCATACAGTGACTTGATCACTTCTGCTTTGCAGTGTCTTGATAAATTTTTACATACAAATCTCCAATCCAGATAATGATGCCCTCAGTCTCTGCAATTGTGAAGTATGCTTTACTTGTTTTCCACTGTAGGAATTGTCATCTCATAGCATGGTCTTATTGAGAAAGAGATTTAGCTTCTTGCGCAGACCCAGAAATGTCCATGGTAAAAAAAAAGAAGTACCAGATTTTTCGGTCTATTAGACGCGCCTGACTATAAGACGCACCCAGGTTTTAGACAACAGAATATAGGGAAAAAAAATCATATTTTACTTATTTTACAAAGAAAAAACTATTGGTTAAAAAAAATTATTTGTTCAGTTTCACCACATTCTGAGAGCCGTAACTTATACTTTTCCATCGTTGTAGTTCTTATTAGCACCATTTTTATGGTACAAACGATTTTTTTATCACGTTTTATTTCATCCTTTTTAGAGCTATGGGGACCAAAAGACAACGATTCTGGGGCTTTAAATAAAAAAAATTTACGCCGTTCACTGTGTGAATCAAATTATGCTATATTGTAATAGTCCAGACTTTTACAGAAGCAACGATTACATTTTTTTATTATTTTTTTATTTTTACATTGTGCTTTGGGAAAAATGGAAAAGGTTTTTTTTGTTTTTTAACTTTTAATACATTTTTACACTGCTGAAAATGTATCTAACTTTTTTATTTTTACACATTTTATTAGTTCCCCTAGGGAACTTGATCGCTGGTACAATACACTGCAATACATGGATGAGTTACGGAAACAGCGTAACTCGCTGAGCTACGTTGTTTCCGTAACTTCCATAGCAGTGAATGGCAGTTACATAAGCAGCGTAGCATGCTACGCTGTTTCCGTAACTACTATTTAGTTCTATGGGATTTATGGTAACTGCGTAGCTCAGCGAGTTACGCTGTTTCCGTAACTCGACCGTGTAACCAGGAAGTGGCCGGAAGACAGTGGAGCCGGGTAAGATAGAACGGGGTTTAGGGGGCCCCGTTCTAGAGATATTGTATCACTGCCTAAGGGAACGATTAAAATATGATTTTTATTATAGAAAACCTTACTAAAATAAGGGCTAAATAGCCAATTGTACTAATAGAGGCATAAGCACGGTAGACCAGACAGAGGAGGAACGGTTACAATATTGTTGTTAGCACCATTGCTGCCAACTAACAATTCCCCCAGTCTGAATTATAATATAACACCCGGTCAATCCGTGCCACTAACACGTGTCCCTACGCGTTTCCGCACCGTTATTATCACAGTGCTTCATCAGGGGTACACTGATGTGATTTCAACACATCGATTTAGATTAGTATGGCCGGGAGACACCTATTGCGTGTCTCATTTACATTCACCCGGCTCGTATACGACACTGGTCAGCTGGTCGAACACGAGCCGAGTGAAATGCCGGACATAAATAGTACTAAGTCCATCCCTCCCTGAAGTGACGCGGCGGCCGTGTAGCCAACCCATGTCGAGCAACGCACATGACGCTGCCCAACCAGGGCCGGCCCCCCGGCGTTCGCCGTCACTACAGGAGTGAAGGACAAAAGCGTCCATGGTAACCAGGGATCACAAGGCGGCCAGATCTCACTGGTATCTAAGAGGTAGCTAAGGAGAGGATCCAGGAAAGCGACGCGGCGATCGTAGACCGCAGCATTAGCCAACTATGTCACCACAGTGTGACATCCATATGAGGAGGGACATAGCGATGACAGACATACATTCGATCAACAGGGGTATCTCGGGGGAAACCCAAAGGAGGACCAGTGATGTCACCGCGATATTATCGCAAAACAGAGGGCTGGACCCAATATAGTAACCACGGGGCAACCATATTGGAAAGGGATGAAAATACGGTATATATCCAGGAGTATAACCAGTCGGGGTCACAACAGTGCTATCAAAGGAAACAATTATACGATATTTGTTCATTGAGACCCGCCGGTTTCATGGTATGCATGCGGAAAATCCATTGGGCCTCTTTTTGTAATATCCTCTTATCCCAATTGCCACCCCTGGCAGATGGCCTGATGTGCTCAATCCCCTGGAATTGAATGGCATGGGTGTCACCGTTATGCTGTTCCCAAACATGTCGAGCCACCGAGGTATCAACATTACGACGAATGTCGCCTATATGGTCCCTTATTCGTCTCCTGAATTCTCTAATTGTCTTGCCGACATATTGCAGTCCGCAGACACATGAGATCAGGTAAACGATGCCCTTGGTTTTGCAATTGATAAATGATCTATTGTCATATGTCCGACCAGTCACATGGCTATGAAAGTTGTTACCACATGAAATAGAATCGCAGGCTTTACAAGACCCACATCTAAATGTACCTTTGATATTGTGCGTGAGCCATGTAGTGGGGCGAATGGATAGCATATGGCTATGGACTAAACGGTCCCTGATATTCCTCCCCCTCCTGTACGTGACTAGAGGTCTGGCACCCACAATGTCCCCCACATCTGGGTCAGTCCGCAAGATCCCCCAGTAGGTCTGTAGGATATTCATGACCTCACGATTGGATGAATCATAGGTACCTATAATGCGCATTTTGTCGTCAGTCATGCGCTTTTTAGGATTCAAGAGTTCACTCCTATTACAATGAATTGCATTGCGGTAGGCCGATCCAAGGACATCATGGGGATAACCCCTACGATGAAATCTATTCCGTAGGTCCGAAGCAGCTAGTTTGAAGTCAGTCATGGTGGAGCAATTCCTGCGTACCCTTAAATATTGCCCCTTGGGTATGCCTTTTCTCAGGGGTGCGGGATGCCAACTCTCCCATCGAAGGAGACTGTTTGTTGCTGTCTCCTTCCTAAAGATATTGGTTTGTATATATCCCTGTTCAGTCTTAAGTATATTGATATCCAAAAAGGTCATTTTGCTCTCATGAATAGCCGACGTAAAAAAGAGCCCCATATCATTAACATTAAGGATGCTCACAAATTCACTGAACTCCTCTTTAGTTCCAGACCACAAGATCATGATGTCATCAATAAATCTTAGCCAAAGGATGATCATGGAGGTCCATCGATCCATCTCCTCCCCAAATACAATCATCTTCTCCCACCAGCCCAGATAGATGTTGGCATAGGAGGGTGCACATGGAGTCCCCATTGCTACCCCCCTAAGCTGGTGGAAGAATTTGCCATCGAACAGAAAAAAATTATGTTCGAGAACAAAATGAAGGAGGTTAACTACGAACTCATTATGAGCCTGAAACTGTATTCCCCTTTCCTTCAAGAAATCCTCAACAGCCCTACATCCCGTGGTATGGGGTATGGAGCTATATAGGGCCTCTACATCCAGTGAGGCCAGATATACACCAGGATCGCATTTGATGCCCTCTAGACGTCTCAGTACATCCATAGTATCGCGCACATACGATGGAAGGGCGGATACGAATGGACTGAGGATACGATCAATATAAAGACTAGCATTCTGAGTCAGGTTGTCGACCCCAGAGACAATGGGGCGACCCTTAAGAGGAGATATACCTTTGTGTACCTTGGGTAGGCTATAAAAGGTGGCATATTGTGGATGATCAGTCAGAATAAAGCGTTGTTCATTAATGCTCACCACATTGAGAGATCTGCCTTGATTTACCAATCTCTTTAGTTGGTTTGAAAAAGTCAGCATAGGATCATTTGGTAAAATTCTATAACAAGCAGTATCGCCCAAAATACGGTGGCACATTTCGCTGTACTGAATACGATCCATCACAACAATATTGCCACCTTTGTCTGATGGTTTGATGACAATATTGTCATCCTGCTCAAGGGCCTGTAAGCCAGCCATCTCATCTCTCGAGGTGTTGAATTTAACAGTATTGGAAGGATCGATCTTCCTAAGTTGATCTACCACCACCTCCAGAAATACATCCATTGGAGTATTGTCATTAATGGGGGCATTTCTGGTAGATGGCTGTCTCAAATCTGTGAAAGGACCATCACCCACATTCCTCTGACCCTCTTCTAGTAATTGATTAAGTGTTCTAAAATGTGGCATATCCTCCTCAGAGATACCTAATTCAAGGCATTCTCGCCTATCGTGGGTCTTGAAAAATTTCTTCCATTTTAATTTGCGCACGAATAGATTCAAATCCTTGACCCACATAAAGAGATCGAATCTATTCGTGGGCACAAATGAGAGGCCTTTCTTAAGGATGCTAGTCTCCTCGGTCGTTAGGGTACGTGATGAGAGATTGATTATCTGCAGGTCGTCTTCGTATTTACCACAAGCTACACCTCTCTCCTGTCTCTTAGTAGGTATTCCGAGATGGGGTGATTTCGTGATAAAAAACCGTCCCTATTGGGGCCCTTGCCTCTACCTTTGCCCCGTTGATGATTGCGGGTTGGATTTCTCCCAGAATTATAACTTCCCCTAGCTCTCCTACTGGGAATTCTAGCAGTATCGGAATCTGATTGGTCCTGTTCTGAGGAGGATTGTTCGGTCTCAATATCAAATCCCCCCAGATTTTTAACGCTGTAATCGAAGATTTTACCTTCTTTAAAATCAGCGGTATCACGGACATATTGGAAGTGTTTTCTCCCTTTTATGTGTCCAGTAAATTTTTCAATACCCTGTTGAAGTGCAATCTCTTTTCTCTCATAATCTGCATTGTTAGAAAATCTCCTGACCGATTCAATGCCCTCCTTCAGTTCCGTTGTGCTGCGTGCCAATAATATTTTTTCCTCCTCCAGTAGGATCCCCATAAACCTAAGGGATGAATCAATAGACTCTTTCTCCCATTTGCGGAGTAAATCTGGGGACCTAACCCGTGCAGCAGGGATGAGGGCGATGCGTAGGCCCCTGGGTACTATCTTATTCCTGAGATAAGTATCAAGCGTCTGAATCTCCCACCACGACCTAATATGATCCTTATAGATCCTGGTAAGATTATTGAAGGAAGCACTAATACTAAGATGTTGGGTCTGTGATACCAGTTCATTTTCAGAAAACACTTCCTGAGCATCACTCATCCACTTAGCCACATTGATCTCACCAGTGAGAAAACCTGCCATCCCCACTGTAATTGTTAGATTGTAGATATGGAATTGACGTTAAGCAACAATTGTTGCATTGATATACAATAGGTATTCGTTCACTTGATAAGTTAAATTGTATCACTGCCTAAGGGAACGATTAAAATATGATTTTTATTATAGAAAACCTTACTAAAATAAGGGCTAAGTAGCCAATTGTACTAATAGAGGCATAAGCACGGTAGACCAGACAGAGGAGGAACGGTTACAATATTGTTGTTAGCACCATTGCTGCCAACTAACAATTCCCCCAGTCTGAATTATAATATAACACCCGGTCAATCCGTGCCACTAACACGTGTCCCTACGCGTTTCCGCACCGTTATTATCACAGTGCTTCATCAGGGGTACACTGATGTGATTTCAACACATCGATTTAGATTAGTATGGCCGGGAGACACCTATTGCGTGTCTCATTTACATTCACCCGGCTCGTATACGACACTGGTCAGCTGGTCGAACACGAGCCGAGTGAAATGCCGGACATAAATAGTACTAAGTCCATCCCTCCCTGAAGTGACGCGGCGGCCGTGTAGCCAACCCATGTCGAGCAACGCACATGACGCTGCCCAACCAGGGCCGGCCCCCCGGCGTTCGCCGTCACTACAGGAGTGAAGGACAAAAGCGTCCATGGTAACCAGGGATCACAAGGCGGCCAGATCTCACTGGTATCTAAGAGGTAGCTAAGGAGAGGATCCAGGAAAGCGACGCGGCGATCGTAGACCGCAGCATTAGCCAACTATGTCACCACAGTGTGACATCCATATGAGGAGGGACATAGCGATGACAGACATACATTCGATCAACAGGGGTATCTCGGGGGAAACCCAAAGGAGGACCAGTGATGTCACCGCGATATTATCGCAAAACAGAGGGCTGGACCCAATATAGTAACCACGGGGCAACCATATTGGAAAGGGATGAAAATACGGTATATATCCAGGAGTATAACCAGTCGGGGTCACAACAGTGCTATCAAAGGAAACAATTATACGATATTTGTTCATTGAGACCCGCCGGTTTCATGGTATGCATGCGGAAAATCCATTGGGCCTCTTTTTGTAATATCCTCTTATCCCAATTGCCACCCCTGGCAGATGGCCTGATGTGCTCAATCCCCTGGAATTGAATGGCATGGGTGTCACCGTTATGCTGTTCCCAAACATGTCGAGCCACCGAGGTATCAACATTACGACGAATGTCGCCTATATGGTCCCTTATTCGTCTCCTGAATTCTCTAATTGTCTTGCCGACATATTGCAGTCCGCAGACACATGAGATCAGGTAAACGATGCCCTTGGTTTTGCAATTGATAAATGATCTATTGTCATATGTCCGACCAGTCACATGGCTATGAAAGTTGTTACCACATGAAATAGAATCGCAGGCTTTACAAGACCCACATCTAAATGTACCTTTGATATTGTGCGTGAGCCATGTAGTGGGGCGAATGGATAGCATATGGCTATGGACTAAACGGTCCCTGATATTCCTCCCCCTCCTGTACGTGACTAGAGGTCTGGCACCCACAATGTCCCCCACATCTGGGTCAGTCCGCAAGATCCCCCAGTAGGTCTGTAGGATATTCATGACCTCACGATTGGATGAATCATAGGTACCTATAATGCGCATTTTGTCGTCAGTCATGCGCTTTTTAGGATTCAAGAGTTCACTCCTATTACAATGAATTGCATTGCGGTAGGCCGATCCAAGGACATCATGGGGATAACCCCTACGATGAAATCTATTCCGTAGGTCCGAAGCAGCTAGTTTGAAGTCAGTCATGGTGGAGCAATTCCTGCGTACCCTTAAATATTGCCCCTTGGGTATGCCTTTTCTCAGGGGTGCGGGATGCCAACTCTCCCATCGAAGGAGACTGTTTGTTGCTGTCTCCTTCCTAAAGATATTGGTTTGTATATATCCCTGTTCAGTCTTAAGTATATTGATATCCAAAAAGGTCATTTTGCTCTCATGAATAGCCGACGTAAAAAAGAGCCCCATATCATTAACATTAAGGATGCTCACAAATTCACTGAACTCCTCTTTAGTTCCAGACCACAAGATCATGATGTCATCAATAAATCTTAGCCAAAGGATGATCATGGAGGTCCATCGATCCATCTCCTCCCCAAATACAATCATCTTCTCCCACCAGCCCAGATAGATGTTGGCATAGGAGGGTGCACATGGAGTCCCCATTGCTACCCCCCTAAGCTGGTGGAAGAATTTGCCATCGAACAGAAAAAAATTATGTTCGAGAACAAAATGAAGGAGGTTAACTACGAACTCATTATGAGCCTGAAACTGTATTCCCCTTTCCTTCAAGAAATCCTCAACAGCCCTACATCCCGTGGTATGGGGTATGGAGCTATATAGGGCCTCTACATCCAGTGAGGCCAGATATACACCAGGATCGCATTTGATGCCCTCTAGACGTCTCAGTACATCCATAGTATCGCGCACATACGATGGAAGGGCGGATACGAATGGACTGAGGATACGATCAATATAAAGACTAGCATTCTGAGTCAGGTTGTCGACCCCAGAGACAATGGGGCGACCCTTAAGAGGAGATATACCTTTGTGTACCTTGGGTAGGCTATAAAAGGTGGCATATTGTGGATGATCAGTCAGAATAAAGCGTTGTTCATTAATGCTCACCACATTGAGAGATCTGCCTTGATTTACCAATCTCTTTAGTTGGTTTGAAAAAGTCAGCATAGGATCATTTGGTAAAATTCTATAACAAGCAGTATCGCCCAAAATACGGTGGCACATTTCGCTGTACTGAATACGATCCATCACAACAATATTGCCACCTTTGTCTGATGGTTTGATGACAATATTGTCATCCTGCTCAAGGGCCTGTAAGCCAGCCATCTCATCTCTCGAGGTGTTGAATTTAACAGTATTGGAAGGATCGATCTTCCTAAGTTGATCTACCACCACCTCCAGAAATACATCCATTGGAGTATTGTCATTAATGGGGGCATTTCTGGTAGATGGCTGTCTCAAATCTGTGAAAGGACCATCACCCACATTCCTCTGACCCTCTTCTAGTAATTGATTAAGTGTTCTAAAATGTGGCATATCCTCCTCAGAGATACCTAATTCAAGGCATTCTCGCCTATCGTGGGTCTTGAAAAATTTCTTCCATTTTAATTTGCGCACGAATAGATTCAAATCCTTGACCCACATAAAGAGATCGAATCTATTCGTGGGCACAAATGAGAGGCCTTTCTTAAGGATGCTAGTCTCCTCGGTCGTTAGGGTACGTGATGAGAGATTGATTATCTGCAGGTCGTCTTCGTATTTACCACAAGCTACACCTCTCTCCTGTCTCTTAGTAGGTATTCCGAGATGGGGTGATTTCGTGATAAAAAACCGTCCCTATTGGGGCCCTTGCCTCTACCTTTGCCCCGTTGATGATTGCGGGTTGGATTTCTCCCAGAATTATAACTTCCCCTAGCTCTCCTACTGGGAATTCTAGCAGTATCGGAATCTGATTGGTCCTGTTCTGAGGAGGATTGTTCGGTATCAAATGCGCATTATAGGTACCTATGATTCATCCAATCGTGAGGTCATGAATATCCTACAGACCTACTGGGGGATCTTGCGGACTGACCCAGATGTGGGGGACATTGTGGGTGCCAGACCTCTAGTCACGTACAGGAGGGGGAGGAATATCAGGGACCGTTTAGTCCATAGCCATATGCTATCCATTCGCCCCACTACATGGCTCACGCACAATATCAAAGGTACATTTAGATGTGGGTCTTGTAAAGCCTGCGATTCTATTTCATGTGGTAACAACTTTCATAGCCATGTGACTGGTCGGACATATGACAATAGATCATTTATCAATTGCAAAACCAAGGGCATCGTTTACCTGATCTCATGTGTCTGCGGACTGCAATATGTCGGCAAGACAATTAGAGAATTCAGGAGACGAATAAGGGACCATATAGGCGACATTCGTCGTAATGTTGATACCTCGGTGGCTCGACATGTTTGGGAACAGCATAACGGTGACACCCATGCCATTCAATTCCAGGGGATTGAGCACATCAGGCCATCTGCCAGGGGTGGCAATTGGGATAAGAGGATATTACAAAAAGAGGCCCAATGGATTTTCCGCATGCATACCATGAAACCGGCGGGTCTCAATGAACAAATATCGTATAATTGTTTCCTTTGATAGCACTGTTGTGACCCCGACTGGTTATACTCCTGGATATATACCGTATTTTCATCCCTTTCCAATATGGTTGCCCCGTGGTTACTATATTGGGTCCAGCCCTCTGTTTTGCGATAATATCGCGGTGACATCACTGGTCCTCCTTTGGGTTTCCCCCGAGATACCCCTGTTGATCGAATGTATGTCTGTCATCGCTATGTCCCTCCTCATATGGATGTCACACTGTGGTGACATAGTTGGCTAATGCTGCGGTCTACGATCGCCGCGTCGCTTTCCTGGATCCTCTCCTTAGCTACCTCTTAGATACCAGTGAGATCTGGCCGCCTTGTGATCCCTGGTTACCATGGACGCTTTTGTCCTTCACTCCTGTAGTGACGGCGAACGCCGGGGGGCCGGCCCTGGTTGGGCAGCGTCATGTGCGTTGCTCGACATGGGTTGGCTACACGGCCGCCGCGTCACTTCAGGGAGGGATGGACTTAGTACTATTTATGTCCGGCATTTCACTCGGCTCGTGTTCGACCAGCTGACCAGTGTCGTATACGAGCCGGGTGAATGTAAATGAGACACGCAATAGGTGTCTCCCGGCCATACTAATCTAAATCGATGTGTTGAAATCACATCAGTGTACCCCTGATGAAGCACTGTGATAATAACGGTGCGGAAACGCGTAGGGACACGTGTTAGTGGCACGGATTGACCGGGTGTTATATTATAATTCAGACTGGGGGAATTGTTAGTTGGCAGCAATGGTGCTAACAACAATATTGTAACCGTTCCTCCTCTGTCTGGTCTACCGTGCTTATGCCTCTATTAGTACAATTGGCTATTTAGCCCTTATTTTAGTAAGGTTTTCTATAATAAAAATCATATTTTAATCGTTCCCTTAGGCAGTGATACAATTTAACTTATCAAGTGAACGAATACCTATTGTATATCAATGCAACAATTGTTGCTTAACGTCAATTCCATATCTACAATCTAACAATTACAGTGGGGATGGCAGGTTTTCTCACTGGTGAGATCAATGTGGCTAAGTGGATGAGTGATGCTCAGGAAGTGTTTTCTGAAAATGAACTGGTATCACAGACCCAACATCTTAGTATTAGTGCTTCCTTCAATAATCTTACCAGGATCTATAAGGATCATATTAGGTCGTGGTGGGAGATTCAGACGCTTGATACTTATCTCAGGAATAAGATAGTACCCAGGGGCCTACGCATCGCCCTCATCCCTGCTGCACGGGTTAGGTCCCCAGATTTACTCCGCAAATGGGAGAAAGAGTCTATTGATTCATCCCTTAGGTTTATGGGGATCCTACTGGAGGAGGAAAAAATATTATTGGCACGCAGCACAACGGAACTGAAGGAGGGCATTGAATCGGTCAGGAGATTTTCTAACAATGCAGATTATGAGAGAAAAGAGATTGCACTTCAACAGGGTATTGAAAAATTTACTGGACACATAAAAGGGAGAAAACACTTCCAATATGTCCGTGATACCGCTGATTTTAAAGAAGGTAAAATCTTCGATTACAGCGTTAAAAATCTGGGGGGATTTGATATTGAGACCGAACAATCCTCCTCAGAACAGGACCAATCAGATTCCGATACTGCTAGAATTCCCAGTAGGAGAGCTAGGGGAAGTTATAATTCTGGGAGAAATCCAACCCGCAATCATCAACGGGGCAAAGGTAGAGGCAAGGGCCCCAATAGGGACGGTTTTTTATCACGAAATCACCCCATCTCGGAATACCTACTAAGAGACAGGAGAGAGGTGTAGCTTGTGGTAAATACGAAGACGACCTGCAGATAATCAATCTCTCATCACGTACCCTAACGACCGAGGAGACTAGCATCCTTAAGAAAGGCCTCTCATTTGTGCCCACGAATAGATTCGATCTCTTTATGTGGGTCAAGGATTTGAATCTATTCGTGCGCAAATTAAAATGGAAGAAATTTTTCAAGACCCACGATAGGCGAGAATGCCTTGAATTAGGTATCTCTGAGGAGGATATGCCACATTTTAGAACACTTAATCAATTACTAGAAGAGGGTCAGAGGAATGTGGGTGATGGTCCTTTCACAGATTTGAGACAGCCATCTACCAGAAATGCCCCCATTAATGACAATACTCCAATGGATGTATTTCTGGAGGTGGTGGTAGATCAACTTAGGAAGATCGATCCTTCCAATACTGTTAAATTCAACACCTCGAGAGATGAGATGGCTGGCTTACAGGCCCTTGAGCAGGATGACAATATTGTCATCAAACCATCAGACAAAGGTGGCAATATTGTTGTGATGGATCGTATTCAGTACAGCGAAATGTGCCACCGTATTTTGGGCGATACTGCTTGTTATAGAATTTTACCAAATGATCCTATGCTGACTTTTTCAAACCAACTAAAGAGATTGGTAAATCAAGGCAGATCTCTCAATGTGGTGAGCATTAATGAACAACGCTTTATTCTGACTGATCATCCACAATATGCCACCTTTTATAGCCTACCCAAGGTACACAAAGGTATATCTCCTCTTAAGGGTCGCCCCATTGTCTCTGGGGTCGACAACCTGACTCAGAATGCTAGTCTTTATATTGATCGTATCCTCAGTCCATTCGTATCCGCCCTTCCATCGTATGTGCGCGATACTATGGATGTACTGAGACGTCTAGAGGGCATCAAATGCGATCCTGGTGTATATCTGGCCTCACTGGATGTAGAGGCCCTATATAGCTCCATACCCCATACCACGGGATGTAGGGCTGTTGAGGATTTCTTGAAGGAAAGGGGAATACAGTTTCAGGCTCATAATGAGTTCGTAGTTAACCTCCTTCATTTTGTTCTCGAACATAATTTTTTTCTGTTCGATGGCAAATTCTTCCACCAGCTTAGGGGGGTAGCAATGGGGACTCCATGTGCACCCTCCTATGCCAACATCTATCTGGGCTGGTGGGAGAAGATGATTGTATTTGGGGAGGAGATGGATCGATGGACCTCCATGATCATCCTTTGGCTAAGATTTATTGATGACATCATGATCTTGTGGTCTGGAACTAAAGAGGAGTTCAGTGAATTTGTGAGCATCCTTAATGTTAATGATATGGGGCTCTTTTTTACGTCGGCTATTCATGAGAGCAAAATGACCTTTTTGGATATCAATATACTTAAGACTGAACAGGGATATATACAAACCAATATCTTTAGGAAGGAGACAGCAACAAACAGTCTCCTTCGATGGGAGAGTTGGCATCCCGCACCCCTGAGAAAAGGCATACCCAAGGGGCAATATTTAAGGGTACGCAGGAATTGCTCCACCATGACTGACTTCAAACTAGCTGCTTCGGACCTACGGAATAGATTTCATCGTAGGGGTTATCCCCATGATGTCCTTGGATCGGCCTACCGCAATGCAATTCATTGTAATAGGAGTGAACTCTTGAATCCTAAAAAGCGCATGACTGACGACAAAATGCGCATTATAGGTACCTATGATTCATCCAATCGTGAGGTCATGAATATCCTACAGACCTACTGGGGGATCTTGCGGACTGACCCAGATGTGGGGGACATTGTGGGTGCCAGACCTCTAGTCACGTACAGGAGGGGGAGGAATATCAGGGACCGTTTAGTCCATAGCCATATGCTATCCATTCGCCCCACTACATGGCTCACGCACAATATCAAAGGTACATTTAGATGTGGGTCTTGTAAAGCCTGCGATTCTATTTCATGTGGTAACAACTTTCATAGCCATGTGACTGGTCGGACATATGACAATAGATCATTTATCAATTGCAAAACCAAGGGCATCGTTTACCTGATCTCATGTGTCTGCGGACTGCAATATGTCGGCAAGACAATTAGAGAATTCAGGAGACGAATAAGGGACCATATAGGCGACATTCGTCGTAATGTTGATACCTCGGTGGCTCGACATGTTTGGGAACAGCATAACGGTGACACCCATGCCATTCAATTCCAGGGGATTGAGCACATCAGGCCATCTGCCAGGGGTGGCAATTGGGATAAGAGGATATTACAAAAAGAGGCCCAATGGATTTTCCGCATGCATACCATGAAACCGGCGGGTCTCAATGAACAAATATCGTATAATTGTTTCCTTTGATAGCACTGTTGTGACCCCGACTGGTTATACTCCTGGATATATACCGTATTTTCATCCCTTTCCAATATGGTTGCCCCGTGGTTACTATATTGGGTCCAGCCCTCTGTTTTGCGATAATATCGCGGTGACATCACTGGTCCTCCTTTGGGTTTCCCCCGAGATACCCCTGTTGATCGAATGTATGTCTGTCATCGCTATGTCCCTCCTCATATGGATGTCACACTGTGGTGACATAGTTGGCTAATGCTGCGGTCTACGATCGCCGCGTCGCTTTCCTGGATCCTCTCCTTAGCTACCTCTTAGATACCAGTGAGATCTGGCCGCCTTGTGATCCCTGGTTACCATGGACGCTTTTGTCCTTCACTCCTGTAGTGACGGCGAACGCCGGGGGGCCGGCCCTGGTTGGGCAGCGTCATGTGCGTTGCTCGACATGGGTTGGCTACACGGCCGCCGCGTCACTTCAGGGAGGGATGGACTTAGTACTATTTATGTCCGGCATTTCACTCGGCTCGTGTTCGACCAGCTGACCAGTGTCGTATACGAGCCGGGTGAATGTAAATGAGACACGCAATAGGTGTCTCCCGGCCATACTAATCTAAATCGATGTGTTGAAATCACATCAGTGTACCCCTGATGAAGCACTGTGATAATAACGGTGCGGAAACGCGTAGGGACACGTGTTAGTGGCACGGATTGACCGGGTGTTATATTATAATTCAGACTGGGGGAATTGTTAGTTGGCAGCAATGGTGCTAACAACAATATTGTAACCGTTCCTCCTCTGTCTGGTCTACCGTGCTTATGCCTCTATTAGTACAATTGGCTATTTAGCCCTTATTTTAGTAAGGTTTTCTATAATAAAAATCATATTTTAATCGTTCCCTTAGGCAGTGATACAATTTAACTTATCAAGTGAACGAATACCTATTGTATATCAATGCAACAATTGTTGCTTAACGTCAATTCCATATCTACAATCTAACAATTACAGTGGGGATGGCAGGTTTTCTCACTGGTGAGATCAATGTGGCTAAGTGGATGAGTGATGCTCAGGAAGTGTTTTCTGAAAATGAACTGGTATCACAGACCCAACATCTTAGTATTAGTGCTTCCTTCAATAATCTTACCAGGATCTATAAGGATCATATTAGGTCGTGGTGGGAGATTCAGACGCTTGATACTTATCTCAGGAATAAGATAGTACCCAGGGGCCTACGCATCGCCCTCATCCCTGCTGCACGGGTTAGGTCCCCAGATTTACTCCGCAAATGGGAGAAAGAGTCTATTGATTCATCCCTTAGGTTTATGGGGATCCTACTGGAGGAGGAAAAAATATTATTGGCACGCAGCACAACGGAACTGAAGGAGGGCATTGAATCGGTCAGGAGATTTTCTAACAATGCAGATTATGAGAGAAAAGAGATTGCACTTCAACAGGGTATTGAAAAATTTACTGGACACATAAAAGGGAGAAAACACTTCCAATATGTCCGTGATACCGCTGATTTTAAAGAAGGTAAAATCTTCGATTACAGCGTTAAAAATCTGGGGGGATTTGATATTGAGACCGAACAATCCTCCTCAGAACAGGACCAATCAGATTCCGATACTGCTAGAATTCCCAGTAGGAGAGCTAGGGGAAGTTATAATTCTGGGAGAAATCCAACCCGCAATCATCAACGGGGCAAAGGTAGAGGCAAGGGCCCCAATAGGGACGGTTTTTTATCACGAAATCACCCCATCTCGGAATACCTACTAAGAGACAGGAGAGAGGTGTAGCTTGTGGTAAATACGAAGACGACCTGCAGATAATCAATCTCTCATCACGTACCCTAACGACCGAGGAGACTAGCATCCTTAAGAAAGGCCTCTCATTTGTGCCCACGAATAGATTCGATCTCTTTATGTGGGTCAAGGATTTGAATCTATTCGTGCGCAAATTAAAATGGAAGAAATTTTTCAAGACCCACGATAGGCGAGAATGCCTTGAATTAGGTATCTCTGAGGAGGATATGCCACATTTTAGAACACTTAATCAATTACTAGAAGAGGGTCAGAGGAATGTGGGTGATGGTCCTTTCACAGATTTGAGACAGCCATCTACCAGAAATGCCCCCATTAATGACAATACTCCAATGGATGTATTTCTGGAGGTGGTGGTAGATCAACTTAGGAAGATCGATCCTTCCAATACTGTTAAATTCAACACCTCGAGAGATGAGATGGCTGGCTTACAGGCCCTTGAGCAGGATGACAATATTGTCATCAAACCATCAGACAAAGGTGGCAATATTGTTGTGATGGATCGTATTCAGTACAGCGAAATGTGCCACCGTATTTTGGGCGATACTGCTTGTTATAGAATTTTACCAAATGATCCTATGCTGACTTTTTCAAACCAACTAAAGAGATTGGTAAATCAAGGCAGATCTCTCAATGTGGTGAGCATTAATGAACAACGCTTTATTCTGACTGATCATCCACAATATGCCACCTTTTATAGCCTACCCAAGGTACACAAAGGTATATCTCCTCTTAAGGGTCGCCCCATTGTCTCTGGGGTCGACAACCTGACTCAGAATGCTAGTCTTTATATTGATCGTATCCTCAGTCCATTCGTATCCGCCCTTCCATCGTATGTGCGCGATACTATGGATGTACTGAGACGTCTAGAGGGCATCAAATGCGATCCTGGTGTATATCTGGCCTCACTGGATGTAGAGGCCCTATATAGCTCCATACCCCATACCACGGGATGTAGGGCTGTTGAGGATTTCTTGAAGGAAAGGGGAATACAGTTTCAGGCTCATAATGAGTTCGTAGTTAACCTCCTTCATTTTGTTCTCGAACATAATTTTTTTCTGTTCGATGGCAAATTCTTCCACCAGCTTAGGGGGGTAGCAATGGGGACTCCATGTGCACCCTCCTATGCCAACATCTATCTGGGCTGGTGGGAGAAGATGATTGTATTTGGGGAGGAGATGGATCGATGGACCTCCATGATCATCCTTTGGCTAAGATTTATTGATGACATCATGATCTTGTGGTCTGGAACTAAAGAGGAGTTCAGTGAATTTGTGAGCATCCTTAATGTTAATGATATGGGGCTCTTTTTTACGTCGGCTATTCATGAGAGCAAAATGACCTTTTTGGATATCAATATACTTAAGACTGAACAGGGATATATACAAACCAATATCTTTAGGAAGGAGACAGCAACAAACAGTCTCCTTCGATGGGAGAGTTGGCATCCCGCACCCCTGAGAAAAGGCATACCCAAGGGGCAATATTTAAGGGTACGCAGGAATTGCTCCACCATGACTGACTTCAAACTAGCTGCTTCGGACCTACGGAATAGATTTCATCGTAGGGGTTATCCCCATGATGTCCTTGGATCGGCCTACCGCAATGCAATTCATTGTAATAGGAGTGAACTCTTGAATCCTAAAAAGCGCATGACTGACGACAAAATGCGCATTATAGGTACCTATGATTCATCCAATCGTGAGGTCATGAATATCCTACAGACCTACTGGGGGATCTTGCGGACTGACCCAGATGTGGGGGACATTGTGGGTGCCAGACCTCTAGTCACGTACAGGAGGGGGAGGAATATCAGGGACCGTTTAGTCCATAGCCATATGCTATCCATTCGCCCCACTACATGGCTCACGCACAATATCAAAGGTACATTTAGATGTGGGTCTTGTAAAGCCTGCGATTCTATTTCATGTGGTAACAACTTTCATAGCCATGTGACTGGTCGGACATATGACAATAGATCATTTATCAATTGCAAAACCAAGGGCATCGTTTACCTGATCTCATGTGTCTGCGGACTGCAATATGTCGGCAAGACAATTAGAGAATTCAGGAGACGAATAAGGGACCATATAGGCGACATTCGTCGTAATGTTGATACCTCGGTGGCTCGACATGTTTGGGAACAGCATAACGGTGACACCCATGCCATTCAATTCCAGGGGATTGAGCACATCAGGCCATCTGCCAGGGGTGGCAATTGGGATAAGAGGATATTACAAAAAGAGGCCCAATGGATTTTCCGCATGCATACCATGAAACCGGCGGGTCTCAATGAACAAATATCGTATAATTGTTTCCTTTGATAGCACTGTTGTGACCCCGACTGGTTATACTCCTGGATATATACCGTATTTTCATCCCTTTCCAATATGGTTGCCCCGTGGTTACTATATTGGGTCCAGCCCTCTGTTTTGCGATAATATCGCGGTGACATCACTGGTCCTCCTTTGGGTTTCCCCCGAGATACCCCTGTTGATCGAATGTATGTCTGTCATCGCTATGTCCCTCCTCATATGGATGTCACACTGTGGTGACATAGTTGGCTAATGCTGCGGTCTACGATCGCCGCGTCGCTTTCCTGGATCCTCTCCTTAGCTACCTCTTAGATACCAGTGAGATCTGGCCGCCTTGTGATCCCTGGTTACCATGGACGCTTTTGTCCTTCACTCCTGTAGTGACGGCGAACGCCGGGGGGCCGGCCCTGGTTGGGCAGCGTCATGTGCGTTGCTCGACATGGGTTGGCTACACGGCCGCCGCGTCACTTCAGGGAGGGATGGACTTAGTACTATTTATGTCCGGCATTTCACTCGGCTCGTGTTCGACCAGCTGACCAGTGTCGTATACGAGCCGGGTGAATGTAAATGAGACACGCAATAGGTGTCTCCCGGCCATACTAATCTAAATCGATGTGTTGAAATCACATCAGTGTACCCCTGATGAAGCACTGTGATAATAACGGTGCGGAAACGCGTAGGGACACGTGTTAGTGGCACGGATTGACCGGGTGTTATATTATAATTCAGACTGGGGGAATTGTTAGTTGGCAGCAATGGTGCTAACAACAATATTGTAACCGTTCCTCCTCTGTCTGGTCTACCGTGCTTATGCCTCTATTAGTACAATTGGCTATTTAGCCCTTATTTTAGTAAGGTTTTCTATAATAAAAATCATATTTTAATCGTTCCCTTAGGCAGTGATACAATTTAACTTATCAAGTGAACGAATACCTATTGTATATCAATGCAACAATTGTTGCTTAACGTCAATTCCGTTCTAGAGATAGGTGCAGGTCCCAGAGGTGGGACCTGCATCTGTGAATGTCTTTGAGTGGCCCAGCCAGAGCCCTGACTTGAACCCAATCCCATATCTCTGGAGAGACCTGAAAATGGCTGACCACCGACGGTCCCCATCCAACCTAACAGAACTTGAGAGGATCTGCAGAGGATCTGCAGAGAAGAATAGCAGAAAATCCCAAATTCACGTGTGCAAACCTTGTAGCATTATACCTAAGAAGACTGGAGGCTGTTATCGCTACCAAAAGTGCTTCAACTAAGCACTGAGTATAGAGTCTGAATACTTATGTCAATGCAATTTTTTCGTTTTTCCTTAATACAGTTTCAAATATTACTAACATTGTGTTTTCACTTTGTCATTATGGGGTAATTAAGCGCAGAATGATGTTAGCACAAGGCCTGAACATAACAAATGTGAAAAAATGTAAAGGGTCTGAAGACTTTCCGAATGCATTGTACGTATATAGGATAAATAAGAAATGCGTGTACAGTATGTACGTACTGAACACTGTTATATTTATAGTCTTCTTATCATAGAATAAAATTAATTCTTCTTCCTGCACTGTGTACTGAATTTAGCCTTTTACATAGAATTAACATTTTAGAACTGTAAAGACATTGATTATTCACTCAGCGCACAGTGCGGAGAAAGCTTTCAAGATAGTACAGTACATTACATGGTATGGGTAATACCTGCCAAGAACATTATGGCTCCTGAGGAAATGCTTAATGTCCTACTAATCAAAATGACTGAGTCTTAGAACAGAAATTACACATCACCTTTAAAAAAAGGCAGCCATTCAAAGTGAGTTCATCTGGACGAGTAACTAGGGAATATTGACTCATAGTTAACAAAATGTAGAAATGCATTTTCTGTCTGTATTGGTGATAGCGTCAATATCAAATTAGGCGACTGTCAATACTACTTATTGCAGCTTTGAATAAAATCAGATTCTGTTGTTAGTTGACAATATGCAATTCATGTTAAAAATCAAATAAATAGTATTCACTTATTTCCATTGTCAGGATAAAAAAAATTATTCTAGTTTTCTAGTTTTTTCAAATCAAAACCACATTAGATTTAATATAAAAAAAAAAAGTAAAAACAAATGTAACCAGAGATTGGAGTTCAAATGTATATCAGGTGTTTATATATATATATATATATATATCAGGTGGTGAAGCAAATTTTAATGGGCCTCAAACAGTACATACCGTAATTATAAAAATTGTCCAGAACAAGTGGTTGCCCATAAAAGCCAATCAGAGTTCAGCTTTCATTTCCTAATACACAGAAATTATAAAATGTGGCTGAATGGGCCAAAAATATGAGATCTAAAGAGATTTTCTTAGAATAACATGATTTTAATAATTTAAGCGGATTTTATTTAAACCCCATAAGCATCAATTTGGAGCTTTTAGGACAAAGCTATTTTTTTCATGCTTTTATCGACACATTTCAAGAGCTAAAACTTTTTTATTTTTCTGTCGGCACTAAAAAAGGCTTGTTTTTTGCAGGACAAGTTTTTTTTTTATTGTCATTTTTATTTGCATAGTCTGCAATCCACTATTGTTTTTTGAGACTTTTTTTTAACGCCATGGACAGTGCGGTATAAATAACCTATTAACTTTATTCTATAAGTGGATACGTTTACTGTGATACCAAACATCTATTTTTAAGAAATAAAAACTTTTTTGATGAAAAAAAAGTTTTTGTGTTTTTTTTGGGGGTTTTATGGTTTTTGGTTTTATGACTGGGGGGCTTTTTATTTTATTAAAATTGATTTACTTCCGGTGCATAAAATTCAGTCCATGGTCATGTGATGGACACACATGTGATGGGGTCGTTAGAAGACACTGCTCTGATACACATACTGTAAGGACGAGCTGCACGGCGGATTCCACACAGCGTGTCCGACCTCGAAACCGCAGTACATTCCGTCCGAAAAATCCCACCAAGTTGTGATGCGGTTTTTCAAACGGAATATCCGCTGCGGAAGAAAGCCGTTCATACTTACCCCCTCCGTCCTCTGACGTCCGCTTTGGCCACCCTGGATGACGTTGCAAGCCATGTGATGCTGCAGCCTGTGATTGGCTACAGTGGTCACATGTGATGCAACGTCATCTCAGGAGGCCGGACTGCAGGAAGAAGGGGTAAGTATAATTATTATTATTTTTTTCAGTAGTTGCGATTTTTGCGGCGTAATTGCTGCTAATACACTGCAACACTTGGCTTTCTGTTGCGGGTTTTGCATCCTCATAGAATTCAATGGGGAAAACCCACAATGGAAAAACAAAAACGCAGCATAAATTGACATGATGAGGAATTAAATTCCGCACCGCAGGTCAATTTATTAACGTTTATGCTGCGGGGTTTTTTTCCGCAGTGTGGGCATGACATTTTCTAAATCTCATCCACTTTGCTACCACTGTAAATGCTGTGGGATATTCGCAGACAATTCCATTGCGGAAACTCCCCAGCGTTTATGCTACGTGGGACCCCGGCCTAAGGGTAAGTTCACACGTAGCTTAAATACTCCGGACTTTCCACAACAGATTAAGGCCTCATGCACACGACCGTATTTTTTCCCACCCGTAAATACTGGCGTAAATACGGGTCCGGTGTCACACGTATTCCACCCGTTTTGCACCAGTATTTACGAACCCGTGCTCGTAAATATGGGTCCGGTGTCACACGTATTCCACCCGTATTTACGAGCACGTTTTTGGCGGCAAAATAGCACTGCACTAATCGGCAGCCCCTTCTCTCTATCAGTGCAGGATAGAGAGAAGGGACAGCCTTTTCTGTAATAAAAGTTAAAGAAATTCATACTTACCCGGCCGTTGTCTTGGTGACGCGTCCCTCTCTTCACATCCAGCCCGACATCCCTGGATGACGCGGCAGTCCATGTGACCGCTGCAGCCTGTGATTGACCTGTGATTGGCTGCAGCGGTCACATGGCCTGAAACGTCATCCAGGACGTCGGACCGGATGTCGAGAGAGACGCCTCACCAAGGCAACGGGCGGGAGACCGGACTGGAGGAAGCAGGAAGTTGTCGGTAAGTATGAACGTCTTTTATTTTTATTTTTTACAGGTTTATACTGATCGGTAGTCACTGTCCAGGGTGCTGAAAGAGTTACTGCCGATCAGTTAACTCTTTCAGCTCCCTGGACAGTGACTATTTACTGACGTCGCTTAGCAACGCTGCCGTAATGACGGGTGCACACATGTAGCCACCCGTCATTACGAGAGCTCCATAGACTTCTATGGACTGTCCGTGCCGTTATTACGGCCTGAAATAGGACATGTTCTATCTTTTTCAACGGCACGGGCACCTTCCCGTGAGAAAACGGGAAGGCACCCGTCGCCAATAGAAGTCTATGAGCCCGTTATTAGAGGTCGTAATTACGACCCGTAATAACGGGAGTTTTTACGGTCGTGTGCATGAGGCCTTAATTGCGGAAAATCCACAGCATAATACAGTAGCAGCAGAGTGGATGAGATTTGAACATATCTCATCCACACGCTGCGTAAATGATAAGCAGAAAAAAACACTCAGAGGTGCGGTTTATTAATCCACAGCATGTCAACTGGATTTGCTGCGGTTTTCCCCATTGATTTAATTCAGGAGGTAAAACCCACAACTAATAGCAAATGTTGCGATCTTTGTGGCGGAAAAGCTGAGATTTCTGATGCAAAAATCGCAACTCTGAAAGAATAAAATCCTATACTTACCCAGAATTCTGTGCTTCTTCGTCCAAGCCGGCCTCCTGGGATGACCTTTTATCACAGGCTGCAGCGGTCACATGGGATGAAACATCATCCCAGGACGCCAGGCTGCAGGACAGCAGAGGGACGCATCGCAATGGCTATGTAAGTATGAAACTTTTTATCTTTGTGCAGTTTTCCGCAGAGGACATTAAATCCAAAAAACTACACCACAATTTGGTGCGGTTTTTTGGCCAGAATTCCCTGTGATGCCAAGGCGCATAAGCTGTGTGCTTTTACGCATCATATCCGCCCTGTGTGATCGTAGCCTAAGGGTAACAATCCCAGCCCCTGTGTGTCTATCACATAACCATGAACAGAATTGCATTCACTGGAAGTAACCAATGAATGTTCCTACTGACTAACAACAAGCAGAGATTTTAAAAACCGTGAGGAATTATTACAGAAAGTATATTAGAAAATTGTATAACTTTTAATGATATAAAAAATAACATTAATTTGCTGAAACCGGAAACCCCCTTTAATAATACAGCATACGGTGACATTGTAGAGAATTGTGGCAGCAGCACATGGAGTATTGTTTGATGTTGAAGAAATTGACAGGTCTACAAAGAGCCCTGTTGACAACCCCATCAAACACCTTAGGCACGAATTGGTGTTGATTATGAGCCAGTCTTTTGCGTCCAACATCAGTGCCCGATCTCATAGAATAGATGCAAAGTCATAGAATAATGATCCACAATTTAGTGGAAAGTCCTCCCAGAATAATAAAAGCTAAAGTTAAAATGGCAAAGCAGGGGCCAACTGCATAATAGAGTTGTCTGCTTTGGACAATATATTTTTGTTGATAGGGTCCCGTCAATGATAAGCTTGTCCCATGATGTCCCACTGCTAGGATCCCAAGTGATCAGCTGTAATCTGTGAGGGAACGCAGCAGCAAGTGTTTAATTTCCCTGCAGCACCATCGTAGGGCACATGAAGAATTACACAGTTTCTGCGTCAAAATCTGCACCAAAAGCTCTGTGTGAACTGGGCCTTAGATGTTTGGTCATGTAGTGTGTTTTAATATTCTTTCACAGGCTGCTTTAGTATAACAGTGTATATGATGGAACGAGAATATACACGTATGTAATTTTCACCTTTTTAGACATAGAAGTTGTTTCAGTGAAAGTAAAATGCTTCATTCAAGACAAGTGGTCTGAACAAATTCCACTTAATATATCAACAAGTAGTTAAAAGTAATGCACTATATATATCACTAGAACATTTCATGGGAACAAGTGGGAATGCTGGTGAGTTATGCAATGCAAGTAATCTGTCCTTCTATTTATTAAGCACATCCTGTTTGTCTGGGGTCACTGTGACCTGTACAAGTAGTGTTTATTAAGTAAATCATGTATTCATGTTTCCATTTACCCGTATACTATATCTGAGTGTAAATATGTCTGTAACACAATAGTAGGACAAACTAAGGCCTGCAACATGCAAAAATATTCCATAACCATTTAGTTTTTTCTTTATTGCTTGTATGGGGATAGAAAGACTTTTCTCACAGTTGGACTATGCTACAAATGAAACTCTTAGTAATTATACAGCTCCATAGCAAAACTCGGCTTGACTTTGTAATTCTGGCTGCATGAAGCCACCACCAGGGGGACCTAATTGCATATGGTATGAATTCAATGGGAGCTGTATAAATCCATATGCTGTGAGCTCCATCTAGTGGCCACCGCTAGTGTAAAAAACTAGGGAAGCATTTCAAACCCATACTCTCTCACACCATAGCGCCACAACAGACACTATGGTCGGTACACTAGTGCTTAGGCCAGGTTCACACATCACAGTTGCGGTGCCATGTGATGCATTTATGGATCACTTTTTAAAAAAAAATTGCGATCAGATTCACCAGGGAAGAGATGAAGAAAGTTGTCCTTTATAAAGAGGGCAGCAAATGCACCACACTGCACTGTAACTGCTGTGAAGACAGCCTAAGACACTGTTCACATATTGGGGTTTTTCCATCTAAAAAAAATTGTGGCACAAAAAAACAGTGTGCAAAACGTCATAATGCAGTAGTCAGTCGTTTTTCTGTTATGAAACTAAGATCAAACAATCATTAAAGGAGTTGTTCAAGAATTAATGAAAAAAAAAAAGAAAATCACACATAATATAGTGCATGCCAATCACTTTCTAACAAACCTAGAACCAGTCCTGTATCTTAGATGGATGCAGAGATCTACCCATTCATTGCTCCGATTGCTCTGCTACATTTTCCTCAGGCTGGCAGATAAGGGGGTGTGTCCTTTCTGCTGCAGAGAAGTAATTTCCTATTGGCTAGTGGCAGTGGGAGAGAGGAACTGAGCATGTGCGTCTTCCCTTAATCAGATCAGTAGCAGGACGTTCACATTACTATACAGATTGAACATCAGGTGGCGCTATTATACTGAAGCAAAGGGAATATCCCACAACTGGAACATGGAACATTTTTGTAACATAAGGTAAATTACAAAACAAATGAATTTTTAATGTTGAATTATATTGCAATAAGATTTGATAGTGGGAAAACTACTTTAAAGAGATCTTTTGGGGGCAACAAACTGTAAATATGGCTGAAATAAGAGAGTACAAGGTATGTTCTAATTTTATATATCTATTACCTTATACCTTGTTCATCGACAAGCTGTACTTTAAAATAAATTCCACTCCACATAGCTGCTGTATGTATTTCTCATCCATGGATTCATAAATGTATGTTCCTGCAATATCCAGTCCAGTAAGGCTGGGTTCACACGACCTATTTTCAGGCGTAAACGAGGCGTATTATGCCTCGTTTTACGCCTGAAAATAGGGCTACAATACGTCGGCAAACATCTGCCCATTCATTTGAATGGGTTTGCCGACGTACTGTGCAGACGACCTGTCATTTACGCGTCGTCGTTTGACAGCTGTCAAATGACGACACGTATATTGACTGCCTCGGCAAAGAAGTGCAGGACACTTCTTTGCCACGTAATTTGAGCTATTCTTCATTGAACTCAATGACGCACAGCTCAAGATTTACGAGCGTCTCAGACGCCTCGTAAAATACGAGGAGGAGCTTTTACGGCTGAAACGAGGCAGCTGTTTTCTTCTGAAAACAGGCTGTCATTTCAGCCGTAAAAGCAAGCTAGCGTGTGAACATACCCTAAGGGTATGTTCACACGGCGGGGGTCCGTAACGGCTGAAATTACGGGGATGTTTCAGCCTGAAAACATCCCCGTAATTTCAGCCGTACCGGCATGTGCAGGCGCTTGAACGCCGCGTCAATTACGGCCGTAATTAGAGCTGCTATTCATTGGAGTCAATGAATAGCGGCTCCAATTACGGCCAAAGAAGTGACAGGTCACTTCTTCTACGCGGGCGTCTATTTATGCGCCGTCATTTGACAGCGGCGCGTAAATATACGCCTCGTGTGAACAGACAAACGTCTCCCATTGCTTTCAATGGGCAGATGTTTGTCAGCGCTATTGAGGCGCTATTTTCAGACGTAATTCGGGGCCAAAACGCCCGAATTACGTCCGTAAATAGGCCGTGTGAACATACCCTAATTGTCATGCAGTGGATGTAGTCTGTTTTGCAACAGCCTTTAACCCCTTCCCGCCACAGCCCTTTTTCAGATTTTCATTTTCGTTTTTTCCTCCCCACCTTCCAAAAGCCATAACGTCTTTATTTTTCCGTCGTTATAGTCCTATGAGGGCTTGATTTTTGCGGGACGAGTTGTAGTTTTTCGTAGCACCATTTATTTTGCCATATAATGTACTAGGAAACGGGAAAAAAATAATTTGTGGGGTAGAAAATGAAAAAACAGCGATTCCTCCATGGTTTTTTGCGCGCCGTTTTTACGGAATTCACTGTGCAATTAAAACAACATGTTAACTTTATTCTCTGGGTCAATACGACTACGGCAATACCAAATATATATAGTTTTTTCTATATTTTACTACTTTTACAAGTAAAAACCTAAGAGTAAAAAAGAAAATTTATTTTGTGTCGCAAAATTCAGAGAGCCGCAACTTTTTTATTTTTCCATCGATTAAGTGGTATGAGGGCTTATTTTTTTGCGGGATAATCTGTAGTTTTTAATAATACCATTTTGGTGTAAATGCAACGGTTTGATCACTTTTTATTTCATTTTTTGTGGGAGATTAGGTGACCAAAAAATAGAGATTCTGGCGTTTACCCGTACGGGTTAAATAATGATATATTGCAATAGTTCAGACTTTTACGGACGCGGTGATACCAAATATGTTTATTTATTTCTTTTTTTTACTATGCTCTAGGGGGAAAATGGGAAAAGGTATTTTTTTTGAACTTTTAATATTTATTTATTTTTTTTACACAAAAAAAAAACTTTATTTAACTCATTTTTACTTTTTTTATTAGTCCACCTAGGGGACTTCAACCAGCGATCGTTAGTTCGCTTGCACGATATACTGCAATACTAATGTATTGCAGTATATCGTGATTCTGACAGGCAACGATTAAGCCCTTAAGGGCAGTGGCGTAACTACCGCCGTAGCAGCAGTAGCGACTGCTACGGGGCCCGCGGCATGAGGGGGCCCGTGTCGCCCGCCGGCACAGGCCCCCACCATGGCCGGAGGCTCCGCTAGCAGCCGCTATGGCTGCTACAGCGGGACGCCACTGAAGACTACGGCAGAGCAGGGAGGTATCTCCCCGCTCTGCCATTAAACAAAAGACATGTATCCCCTATCCACAGGACAGGGGATACATGTGTGATCGCTGGCAGCGATAGGGAGAACGGGGAACTAAAAGTCCCCTGAAGTTCTCCATCACAAACCTCGGAATTCCGGGGTCTGTGTCGGCAGCTCCGTACAAATGAATAGAGCGCCGGTCGCGCTTGTGCGCATGCGTGACCAGCGCTCCTTTCATTTTTTATT
Organism: Rhinoderma darwinii; assembly: GCF_050947455.1. Classification (NCBI taxonomy): domain Eukaryota; kingdom Metazoa; phylum Chordata; class Amphibia; order Anura; family Rhinodermatidae; genus Rhinoderma; species Rhinoderma darwinii. The sequence goes on from NC_134690.1 coordinate 377,800,026, forward strand.
GAGCTGCCGACACAGACGCCGGAAGTCCGAGGTTAGTCATGGAGAACTTCAGGGGACTTTCAGTCCCCCGTTCTCCCTATCGCTGCCAGCGATCACACATGTATCCCCTGTCCTGTGGATAGGGGATGCTTGATATTTGTAGGACACACTATAGGTCTCATTTTTGGGGGGGCTGTATGGCGTTCCCTGCAGGGGGGGACTGTATGGCGTTCCCTGCAGGGGGGGTGCTGTATGGCGTTCCCTGCAGGGGGGGGCGCTGTATGGCGTTCCCTGCAGGGGGGGGCGCTGTATGGCGTTCCCTGCAGGGGGAGGCGCTGTATGGCGCTCCCTACAGGGGGGGCGCTGTATGGAATTCCCTACAGGGGGCGCTGTATGGCGTTCCCTACAGGGGGGGCTGTATGGCGTTCCCTACAGGGGGGGCTGTATGGCGTTCCCTACAGGGGGGGCTGTATGGCGTTCTCTACAGTGGGGGCTGTATGGCGTTAGCGCCATACAGCCCCCTCTGTAGATAACACCATACAGTCCCCCTGTAGATAACGCCACACAGTCCCCCCTGTAGATAACGCCATACAGTCCCCCCTGTAGATAACGCCATACAGTCCCCCCTGTAGATAACGCCATACAGTCCCCCTCTGTAGATAACGCCACACAGTCCCCCCTGTAGATAACGCCACACAGCCCCCCCTGTAGATAACGCCACACAGTCCCCCCTGTAGATAACGCCACACAGTCCCCCCTGTAGATAACGCCATGCAGTCTACAGGGGGGGCTGTATGGCATTATCTACAGGGGGGCTGTATGGCGTTATCTACAGGGGGGGCGCTGTATGGCGTTATCTACAGGGGGGCTGTATGGCGTTATCTACAGGGGGGGCTGTAAAAAAGGCACTATCTACAAGGGGGGGTTGTGTGACACCCATGGGAGGGGGGGCCCCAGTCAAAAGTTTGCTATGGGGCCCAGTCTTTCCTAGTTACGCCGCTGCTTAAGGTCTTAATAGGTGTACAAAGATGGCGGACCTGGGGGTCTTCATTAGGCCCTCAGGCAGCCATAGCAACCATCACCGCTGCGGGGGGCGCGATGAGCTGTTAGAGGGGGTCGCCCCCCTCTTTCTAACGATTTAAATGCTGCGGTCTCTGTTGACCGCGGCATTTAACGAGTTAAACTAGCGGGATCGCGCTCGAGCACGATGCCGCTAGTTACTCTGAGGTGTCGGCTGTAACAAACAGCCCGCTCCATACTCCGTGAGCCCGCTCCATACTTCCTCTACCCGACTTTGGATACGTCAAATGTCGGTAAGGGGTTAATATGAAGCTTTGTTAGAAAGATTAGAAGATTAGAAAAATGGTGTATTGCTGTTGTTTTTTCATTTGCTGGAAACAGCGCCACTCTTGTTCATGGGGTGTGTCTGGTATTGCAGCTCATCCCCATTCACATGAATCTAAGGCACAGCTCACCTTCTGAAAAATAATATACTGTACAGTGTCTAAATAGGACTAAGTAAATGCATCACATATGCATTAAATGTATACGATAATAGTCTATGGGTGATGGATACGTTAAATGGATGCCTAAGAGTGGCATCCATCACCTATAGACTATAATGGTATCCGATTAACGGATACATCATGAACTCTTATGACCCCAGTATGTGATGTATAGGTTTAACAGATACTATTACAGTCTATGGTGACGGATGCCACTGTTAGGGCACAGTCAAGTGTGATGTATACATCCTGAACTTTTCCCACCATGCAAAAATGTGAAGGGGACCTCGATAATAATGCTATACTATTAATATTAAGATTGGTTGTAGTCACAAGCCTCAGGTGCCAGGCCATCTGTGGCAACCCCTTCAGAAGGGCTGAGTTCACACAGGACGGATACGCTGCGCAAAAGTACTGCAGCACTAGCAGACCGAACTCCTGGGATGACATCTCATCCCAGGAGCCCGCTGCAGCCTGTGATTGGCTGTAGTGGCAGTGACCTGTGATGAAGCGTCATCCCAGGAGGCCGGCCTTCAGACGTCACCCAGGCCGGCCTCCTGGGATGACGTTTCATCCCATGTGACCACCACTACGGCCTGTGATTGGCTACAGTGGTCACATGGGATGAATCGCGCTGGAGGGAGGAAAACAGACTTCTAGGGAAAGTATCAGGTTTTTTTTTTCTCAGTTGCGTTTTTTGCGGCGGGATCGTGCGATCCCGCCGCAAAAACCGCAACAACTATTTGTTGCAGGATTTAGCTCCCCATTGAATTCAATGGGGAATTCCCGCAACAAATAAACTGTTTTTACGCAAATACAATTGACATGCTGCCGAATAAATTTCCGCAGCACAGGGCAATTTCTGAGCAGTATTTCCGCTCAGTTTTTATGCAGCATGTGGATGAGATTTGTTCAACCTCATCCACTTTGCTGCTAGTGTATTATGGTGCGGATTTTCCGTCCGCAATTCCGGATGGAAAAAATGCAGCAATTCCGCAACCTGTGAACATGCCCTAGTGGAGACTGATGTGACCTGTGTGGGTTATTAAAAGTGTTCATTTATTTTCATGATCAGCTCATGTAAAATTCTTCAACGATTTACAATTGCTGCTGAAAATTGCTTCTCTAAATCCTGAGAACGTTTATTTCAGTTTTGATGTTTAGGGTATGTGCACACACACTAATTACGTCCGTAATTGACGGACGTATTTCGGCCGCAAGTACCGGACCGAACACAGTGCAGGGAGCTGGGCTTCTTGCATCATACTTATGTACGATGCTAGGAGTCCCTGCCTCTCCGTGGAACTACTGTCCCGTACTGAAAACATAATTACAGTACGGGACAGTTGTCCTGCAGCGAGGCAGGGACTCCTAGCATCGTATATAACTATGATGCTAGGAGCCCGGCTCCCTGCACTGTGTTCGGTCCGGGACTTGCGGCCGAAATACGTCCGTCAATTACGGACGTAATTAGTGTGTGTGCACATACCCTTACCGTGTAGAAAGAAGAAAGTGATATTACTACTTACCCATCATCAATATTCTCTGTGTGTTGGGTAATTATCAGATTACACCGATTTTCCAGCTGCATTTCCCAGTTGAGTTTTCAATACTGAGGGAAATCACTGTCAGCAAATCACTAAATCACTATAGGAAATTACTGTATGAAATACTATATATTACATTTCTATAGATATATATTTCTAGCAATTTACAGCTATTATTTATTCCTTAATACAGTGGATATGGAGAAGAAACGTGACAAAACCTTTTTATTGGTGCTTGACATGGACCTTTATGTACAGATATGGAATATTACAACTAAAAAACATAGTATATGAAATCGATTCTAAATCAATGACCTGCAGCTTTTTAACCCCTTCCCAACACCCACCGTATTCATACGGGTGCACGTCGGGTGGGGGAGTTAGGCGAGGGCTCACGGGCTGAGCCCGCTCCATAGAACAAGCGTGTCAGCTGTGTGTTACAGCCGACACTTCACGGTAACGGTCAATAGCAACCGTGGCATTTAAATGACTAGAAACAGGGGGGTGGCCCCCTTGTAACGTTGCAACAGCCCCCTGTGGCGTGATCACAGGGTGCCGATGGTTGGTATGGCAGTCTGGGGGCCTGATGAAGGCACCCAGGTCTGCCATCTTTGTACTCATATGAAGCCCAACGATCACTGGTTCAAGACCCCTAGAGGGACGAGTAAAAGAAAGTTTTTTTTTTTATTTTTTTAAAAATACATAAATTAAAAGTAAAAAAAAAAAACGTCCTCCATTTTCCCTCAAGCACAATGTAAAAAACGTTTAAATTAACATTACTGGTATCCACATGTCCGTAAAACTCCGAACTATTTTTGTTCACACACAAACTCAAAAACGTCTAAAAATACAGAGCTGTTTTCAAGGGAAAACAACTACTGATTTTGAGACTTTGAAGCAACTTTTAAGGCTGTGTTCACACTGAGTTTTTTTGCAGGAGGAAAATTCTGCCTCAAAATTCCGTTTGGGATTTTGAGGCAGATTTTGTCCTTCCTGCACGTCATTTGCCGCGTTTTTCGCTGCATTTTTCGCCCGCGGCAATTGAGTGGTACGGGCAAAAAACTCAGGAAAATATGCTCTCTCTGCCTCCCATTGATGTCAATGGGAGGTCAGAGGCGTAAACGCGCAAAGATAGGACATGTCCCTTCTTTCTCCCGCGAGGCGGTTTTACCGCTCACGGGAGAAAACCGCCCCCGCCTTTCGGCATTTTTTGGCCGGTTTTTAACGAGTTTTGCGGAGCGGTTTCCGCTCCAAAATGCTCGTCAAAATACTCTGTGTGAACAGGCCCTAAGCGTTTTTTACGGCGTTTTTTACGGCCATTTTTGGAGCTGTTTTTCTATAGAGTCAATGAAAAACGGCTCCAAAAACGGCTCAAGAAGTGACATGCACTTCTTTTTCGCGGGCGTCTTTTTACGCGCCGTTTTCCAAAAATGACACATAAAAAACGCCCCTGTCGGAACAGAACGCCATATTTCCCATTTAAATCAATGGGCAGATGTTTGTAGGCGTTTTGCTTCAGTTTTTTCAGGCGTTTTTCAAGGGGTAAACGCCCCAAAATATGCCTGAAAACACTACGTGTGCACATACCCTTACAATATATCATTATTTAATCCACACGGTGTACACCGTAAAAAAATAATTAATTAAAAACGCCAGAATCGCTGTTTTTTGGTCACTTCATCTCCCACAAAAAATGGAATAAAAAGTAATCAAAAAGTCTCATGTACCCCAAAATGATACCAGTAGAAACTGCAGCTTGCCTCGCAAAAAAAAAACCCCTCATACTGCCCAATCGACAGAAAAATATAAAAGTTATGGCTCTCAGAATATGATAACTAAACTAAAATTTTATTTTTAACAATAAGTTTTTTCCTTGTAAAAGTAGTAAAATTTTATAAAAAAAACGACATAAATTTGGTATCGCCGTAATCATATTGACCCGCAGAATAAAGTTGACATGCCGTTTTAACCGTACGGTGAACGCTGTAAAAACAAAATCCCCCAAAAGACTGAGGAGTTATGGCTAAATAAAAAGCTGTGAATTAAGGCTTATTTTTCTAATTCACTGTAGACTTTTGAAAAAAACAAACTAAAAAAAAACGCTACTGAAAGGCTTCAAAATATGTGTGTATGAAGCCGGACATAAAGACTATGGACAGCTTTGCAGACATTTTTTTATTATTATTATTTGTTTGATTTCACGCCATTTGTGTTATATGTGCCTGAGGTGTACAATTTGTGAAATTGACACATTATCAGTTGCAGCGCGCTGTGAGATAGGAGTCCTCGGTATTCATGAGCTGCAGGCTCACCCTGCCCATCGCACGCCCACCCGCCGTTGATTGACAGCTTTCTATCTATTAGGCTGGATTCACACGAGCATGTTCGGTCCGTAAAGGACGGAACGTATTTCGGCCGCAAGTCCCGGACCGAACACACTGCAGGGAGCCGGGCTCCTAGCATCATAGCCCGGCTCGCTGCAGTGTGTTCCGTCCGGGACTTGCGGCCGAAATACGTTCCGTCCTTTATGGACCGAACATGCTCGTGTGAATCCAGCCCTAGAGTAAGAACAAATAGGACGGATAAGCTGTGTAAAAGTACACAGCAAATCCGTCCTGGATGCTGCAGGGAATCCTGCCTGACAAATTGTGGTGCAGGGTTTTTCGGGGGCGGCAAGTCCTGCAGGAATAAAATAAGAAGTTTATACTTACCCCGGCCGTAGTCATGGCGACACATCCCTCTCTTCCTGGCATAGCCTGGTCTTCTGGGATGACGCTGTAGTCCATGTGACTGCTGCAGCCTTTGATTGGCAGCATAAATTGGCATGCTGCGGCTGAAAAAAAAACGCACCACAGGTCAATTTATGAACGTTTTTTCAGCTGATATTTTCTGCTGTGTGTGGATGAGATTTGTTCAAACCTCATCATCACTGCTGCTAATGTAATACGCTGCAGATTTTCCGCAATGGAATCTGTTGCAGAAAATCTGCAGTGTTCCGCCTAGTGTGTTCCTTCCCTTACGTGCAAAGGAAGAAAGCTGTTAATTAGTGGTGGGTGGGGGAGGGGAGCCTGCAGCTCATCAATACCGAGGATTCCCAGCTCACAGTGCGATTCTGTGTATTGTTCTGCGTCAAGCATTTATACAGCGCCATGTTGTACTTCAGTCTGTGTCCAAGTGACAATTTAAAAAAAAATAGATTTTAATTTTAATTTAAATCCTGGTGCTGATAGCGTGCCACTGCCAGCTAATACAGGCGTCATGGACGCGACGTCACTCATTGTTATGTCGGCAAAAAGTGCGGTGAAAAAACGCTCTGAAACAATTTCAATGGAAGGTCAGAGGCAAAAAAGGACATGGCAAAAAAGGACATGCCGCTTTTATTTCCTGCGAGCGTCTAAGGCCTCATTTACACGAGCGTGTGCGTTTTGCGCAGGCAAAAAAATGCAGCGTTTTGCGTGCGCAAAAGGCACTTGACAGCTCCGTGTGTCATCAGTGTATGATGCGCGGCTGCGTGATTTTCGTGCAGCCGCCATCATAGAGATGAGGCTAGTCTACGTCAGTCACTGTCCAGGGTGCTGAAAGAGTTAACTGATCGGCAGTAACTCTTTCAGCACACTCGACAGTGAATTCCGATCACAATATACAGCAACCTGTGAATAAAAAAAAGACGTTCATACTTACCAAGAACTTCCTGCTTCCTCCAGTCCGGTCTCCCAGCCGTTGCCTTGGTGACGCGTCCCTCTCTTGTCATCCGGCCCCACCTCCCTGGATGACGCGGCAGTCCATGTGACCGCTGCAGCCTGTGATTGGCTGCAGCCTGTGCTTGGCCTGTGATTGGCTGCAGCCTGTGCTTGGCCTGTGATTGGCTGCAGCTGTCACTTGGACTGAATTGTCATCCCGGGAGGTCAGACTGGAGGAAGAAGCTGGGAGTTATCGGTAAGTCAGAACTTCTTTTTTTTTTACACGTTCATGTATATTGTGATCGGAAGTCACTGTCCAGGGTGCTGAACCAGTTTAACTCTTTCAGCACCGTGGACAGTGACTGTCTCCTGACGTCGCGTACCGGAACATTTTTTGCCAGGTTCGGTCAAAACGAGTTCGGCCGAACCCGGTGAAGTTCGGTGTGCTCATCTCTAATTTGACACTCCGTTTGGATGTTTGTAAACAGAAAAGCACATGGTGCTTTTCTGTTTACATTCATCCTTTTGACAGCTCTTGCGCGAATCACGCAGTTCGCACGGAAGTGCTTCCGTGCGGCATGCGTGGTTTTCACGCACCCATTGACTTCAATGGGTGCGTGATGCGCGAAAAACGCACGATTATAGAACATGTCGTGAGTTTTACGCAACGCACTCGCGCTATGCAAAATTCACGCATTGTCTGCACTGCCCCATAGAGTAATATAGGTGCGTACGACACGCGTGAAAAGCACGCGCGTCGCACGCGCGTATATTACGCTCGTGTAAATGAGGCCTAAAAGCGACTCCGGGTATAAAAAAAACGCCTCTGCCTCCCATTGAAATCAATGGGGGCCGATTTCAGCCTTTTTTTACGCTGATTCCGATGTGAAAATCAGCACCAAAAATCTCTGTGTGAGCTGGGCCGTATACTTCAGTCTGAGTCCAAGTAAAGTTTTTTTATTCTAAAAAGTATTAAAAAAATCAGACAATGCAGTGTGTTTTTAAATAGGATTGTTACCAACGGCCACCATCTATTTATCCATAGCCATATATGTTGATGTTATTTTGACATTACTAATGCTGTCTTGACGATAAAGAGGTTGAAACGGGATGGATACAGCCCTAGAAGACCTCAGCATGTCATACACAACTTTTCAGGGCAATCGCGGCACTTTTATTCCCGATAAATTTATTCAGACCGAATCGAATCTGATGACCAGTTTGACCGAATCAGCCCCAAAACGAATTTCGGGAAATTGGCTCATCTCTAGTCTTGTCACATTGACACAACCCCAGATAATAAGTAACAAGTTATGTATGTCTAATCATCGTCCAGGCTTCACTGGCCCAATGCAAGCACTACTCCGAAGATAACAGCATAGAGATGGTGGGTGCTTTATCTGTACTTGCACCCACCACTCCAGTAATATTCATCCATCTCTTATTTATAGTTTTGTTTAAATAGGTTTTGTAGAACTCAGACTTACTAAGAACATGTTCCTTTTCTTTGTCCATAACACACAAACACACCAGAAACATGTCATATAATTTATGTATTTTCCCTTTTATGCAAGGACATTTAGGCTCTAAACTTTTCTTGTAGCATTTTTCAGCGTTTTGCATTTTTATGCCAGCATTCAGTTTTCTAGCTGCTGCCGAGTACAGGGAAGGAGGGACGCCCATTGTGGCTTTAATGCTTTCCCAGCAGGACATTTTCTCTGCCTTTGTCTGGCTAGCAAAAATCACAACAGGTATCAACGGTAACTGTTCTCTTCTGCGAAAACAGCAAACAGCGTTGAAATGTCTTGTTTTTTTATTAATAGTAACGTCTTCCTTGATGACACTGGGCAAAGATATGTTTCTCAGCATGACATGACATGTGACAGTTATACTACACTATGATACATAGGCATCCTACCAAAGAAAAGGTACCAATAACCGCACTATGAGGGATGCAGAACACAATACACAAGGTAATGGGGTGCTGCTCAAATTCACAAAGGGTGTTGATTTAGCCCATGTGTGGCGGGTATTTAAAGGGGTTGTCCGAGATACCAACATTTTTTCAAAAACTCTGTCATACATTACCCCTTATACAGACAACCTAAATAAAGCATTATTTTTAAAAAAAATTCTACTTCGCACATTTCTTCTTTGAATTTAGCACGGTTTGTTTACATGCAGTTCAGCTCTGGTTTGTTGATCTTTCCTTGTTATGAAACTTTTTTCCCGTGCACGCTCATTGCAGGCTGCAATGAGCGTGCACGTACCTTCCAAGAGTTCACGTGAGCTGTCCTTGCTCCTCCCCGCTGACCTCCTTCACTGGACTTGTCTCCTTGCTGACATTCTTGAAGGATGATGAGCAAATGTTCTCCCCCCATTATGTTTTTCACATTTATGTTTCCTTTCTCTTTTCAGGTCTATAAACCTCTTCGTGTCTCCCCTCACCCTCGTCCACCCTCACCCTCGCCCACCCTAACCCTCGTCCACCCTCTTCTATCTCATGTCTCTCTCCACTAAGGCTATGTTCACACAGAGTTTTTTTGCAGGAAGAATATCTGCCTCAAAATTCCGTCTTGAAGTTTGCGGCAGATTTACCTCTCCCTGCACGTTGATTTTTACCCGTTTTTTGTGCGCTGTTTGCGTATTTGTTTGCCGCTTTGTTCGGGGCGTTTTTCGCTTCGTTTATCTTGGCGTTTTTTGCTTGTTTGTTTGCGTCTTTTTTTGCGATGTTTTTTGCTGTGTTTTCCATTGCGTTTATCGTAACCTTTTTCACATCGTTTATCATTTCTTTTTTTTGCATCGTTGTCTGCGCCTATTTTTGCTGCGTTTTTCGTTGCGTCTTTCGTGGCGTTTTCCCAGTTGATTTTCGCTGCGTTCTTTGCCTCTGTTTGCGGCGTTTCTCGCGTCTTTTTCCGCTATGTTTTTCGCAGCTTTTTCCGTGGCGTTTATCGTAGCCTTTTTTGCGTTGTTTTTCGCGTCTTTTTTTGCGGTTTTTTTTCTGCGTTTTTCATTGCGTCTTTCGTGTCGTTTTCCCTGTCGTTTTTCGTGGCGTTCTTTGCCTCTTTGTTCGCGGCTTTATTTGTGATGTTTTTCGCGGCATTTATCGTAGCCTTTTCGGCGTTTTTTTTTTGCGGCATTGTTTGTGCCTTTTTTTGCTGCGTTTTTTGCGTTGTTTTCCGTGGCGTTTTTCGCCCGCGGCAATTGAGCGCCGCAGGCATAAAACAACGCGAAATACGCTTTCTCTGCCTCCCATTGAAGTCAATGGGAGGTCAGAGGCGTAAACGCCCAAAGATGGAGCATGTCGCTTCTTTTTCCCGCAAGGCAGTTTTAATGCTCGATTTTAATGCTTGTTACAACAAATTGCAGCATAAATCACGCACCAAACACGCTTGTTTGGTGCATGGTTTTCATGCATGCATCTACTTGAGTGTAGGTGCATGATAACGCACCAATAGAGGACATGCAGTATGTTTCACGCAGCGGACTCTCGCTGCGTGAAAACGGCCCCATTGAAATAAATGGGTCGCGTGTGCTGTGCGTGGTTTCGACGTGGTGTGAATGGGGCCTTATGCGCGATTTACACTAGCGTGAATCAAGTCTGTGTGCTGTGCTTTGAAAAAACGCACAACACACGCAACCCATTTATTTCAATGGGGCCGTTGACACATGCGTGACTTTTCACGCAGCGAGAGTCCGCTGCGTGAAACATACTGCATGTCCTCTATTGGTGCGTTATCATGCACCTACACTCACATTGAAGTCAATGCATGCGTGAAAACCACAAACAGCACACACGTGTTTGGTGCGTGATTTACACAGCAATTTGTTGTAAAAAAGAAGGTAAAAATGGGCTGGCTTTGTGAGTGCGTGAATAACACATGACAATCGAAAAGCACACTGATGCATAAGGGCGGATTTAAACGAGCGTGTGCGTTTTGCGCACACAAATACGGTGGCGTTTTGCGTGCGCAAAATGCACTTGACAGCTCCGTGTCATGTTCATACGGATGCGCGGCTGCGGTTTTCGCGCAGCCGCCATCATTATGACACTCTGGATGTTTGTAGCACGTGGTGCTTTTCTGTTTACATTCATTATTTTACTGCTGTTGCGCGAATCACGCTCGTCCCACGGAAGTGCTTCCATGGGATGCGCCTGATTTTCACGCACCTATTGACTTCAATGGGTGCGTGATGCTCGAAAAACGCAGAAATATAGAACATGTCGCGAGTTTACGCAGCGGACTCACGCTGCGTAAAACTCACGGACTGTCTGCACTGCCCCATAGACTTGCATAGGTCTGTGCGACCCGCGTGAATACCACGTGGGTTGCACGGACGTATAGCACGTTCGTGTTAATCCGCCCTTACGCAAACACACAAATGGGATTGACGCAAGTTTTTCACGCGCGGAAAATACACACGCTAGTGTGCATGAAGCCTTACTAATGGACGCTGTTAGACAGTGGCCATTAATAATGAACTAATAATAAATTTTTAAATAAATGAGAAGGACATAGAAAAAATATTGTAATAAAATAACACACACAATACTGGTTAACGATTTTATTAAAAATAAAAAAGGTGTCATTGAAGTAGTCCTTGAACTTGATGTAGTACCAAGGACCCAACCTGTAAAAAACACCTAATAACTAAGAGAAAAAAAAAAAGAGGGATGCTTAGATACACTGCTCATGTGTGATACTGTTAGACCATGTATCTAAGCCTACCACAAGGTAGCCTTAGTAACATTACCCAAGCAGACAGTGTCACACATGGGCCATGTATCTAAGAATACCACATGTTAGGCTTAGATACAGGGCCCCAAAACACTAATCTTAGGGTATGTTCACACGGCAGCGTCCATAACGGCCGAAATTACGGGGCTGTTTTCAGGAGAAAACAGCCCTGTCGTTTCAGCCGTAACGGCATGTGCAGGCGCTTGAACGCCGCGTCCATTACGGACGTAACTGTAGCTGGTTTTCCATGTAGTCCATGGAAAACGGCTCCATTTACGTCTGAAGAAGTGACATGACACTTCTTTGGCGCGGGCGTCTATTTACGCGCCGTCTTTTGACAGCGAGGCGTAAATATATGCCTCGTGTGAACAGACAAACATCAGCCCATTGCATTCAATGGGCAGATGTTTGCCAACGATTTCAAGCCGTAATTTCGGACGTAATTCGGGGGTTAATACGCCCGAATTACGTCCGTAAATAGGCCGTGTGAACATACCCTTATACAGGAATAAAAAGAATGTCATCTGGGGTCCTGTATCTAAGCCTACATTGTGTTAGGCTTAGATACAAGCTCCATGTGTGACACTGTTAGTTAGACCCTGTATCTAAGCCTAACAATGTAGGCTTAGATACAGGACCCCAGAAGATCTTATCTAGTTCAGGACCAGACACCGTTTAGCCATTTTTAGCACGTGTTAGTTAAATGGCTATAACTTTTTTATTTGTTGCGCTAACGACGTTATTTTTGCGGCGTTTTTTCCGTAGACAATGCAGGTTTATTTTTTTATCGTTTTTATACACACCTTTTTTGCCATTTTAGAATTTTCATTCATAAAGTTTGAAAATAATAGTAAAAAAATAAGCTTTTTTACGTTTCAGCTATTTTTTTTGGTAATAACATAGTTTTACCCTAAAATAGACCTTTTATTTGTGATCGTCATTGTCTACCGTAAATTTCTATATATTACATGTCTATATTAGGGTAATTGGGTCAGCGCTAGCGTTACAACAATGATTGACAGGGGGAACGGTATTTTTTTGGGGTGGGTATTTTATGTGTATTTATTATTTAATTTTTTTTTGTACTTTACTATTTTTTTATTATTATTGTCTGTCCCTCAAAGGTCAAAAAAGACCTTTGGGGAACTTTATATATTTTTTTTCTTTTTTTTTTACACCATCTTTTCCACTGTAACTGGAGCTGCACAGCAGCCCCAGTTACAGGGGAAATCAGCCCTCTCATAGTGACGATTGTCACTAATAGGGCTGTGCTGGGTCTGATTAGACCCAGCAGCAGTCTGCCACTAACGGTACCCGGTGATCATGTGACCAGTCACATGATCACCGGGAGGAATAGAGACAGCGCCGCTGCTGCTGTCTCTATTCCTATACACAGCGTTCATTGAGCGCTGTGTAAAAAGACATCGGAGAAGACAGAAGCAGCGAAAGCTGCTTCTATCTTCTCCTCCGGGTCCCCGGCAGTCACTGACAGCCGGAGACCCGACATTCCCGCAGGTGCCGTCCCTCTTCACTTTTTTCACTGTGAACACGCATAGGCGCGCTCACAGTGAAAAAAAGCTGCATAGGCTGGGCGGGCACCCGCAGAAACGACACGTCTCCAGTGACGTGTCGTGTCCCATCCGAGGTCTCGCTGGGGCGAGACCATGTGATCGGGACACGACACGACAGTGGAGGAGGAAGAAAACGTGACGTCAGAAGACAGGTGATCGGAAGAAAAGAGCTGCCAGAACGGAGAACAGAAGCAAGATTGCACAGGTAAGTATATTAGGGAATATTTAATGTGTGTATTGTGTGTTTAACTTTTAAATAAAAATTTATCTCGGACAACCCCTTTAAGATGATATTTCTTTGTCTGGGATTTTAAGTCACTTGAACGGAAAGGTGTTCTGTCATTGATCCATACGATAGAAGAGTAGCAATACAAGATGATAAACAAAGAGCAAGTATTTATACATTTCTAAATATAAGGAGGTTTCTTTCGACTTATGTCAATTGCTACATGGCGAATATAAATACATTGAATGTCTAGAATAGTCTAACATAAATACAATTGCTTATTATCTGTTCTTTTACTATATAGCTTGTCACCATCACCAGTCTCCACCATCGGACCAGCGTTTTTATGGGTCCACCAGGGAAAATTGTTCTGAGGCTCACCCTTCATCCATACAGAACATGTGCATGTCATGTTTTTTTTTTGTCAAAATCTTTGTTTCTATCATTGCACACACAGGACAGATCATCAATAAGGTCTAATAGGTTATTTGTCAATCAACCCATAAGAAATAGACCCTAGTGGCAAGTGATTTGTAAGCACAGGGGGATTGCAAGGAATACATGAAGGTAAATTTCTCTTCACTTTATTGGAGACACAATAGAGTACTCTAGAAATAAATTACTTTCGAGGCCGGGAGTCTCAACCATGCAGGAGCTTCACCTTGGACTTGTCTGGGGTGTGATCAGGCAAACATATACCTGCCTGCCTTTGTGGGTCAGGGTGGTAACCAACCACACACTACCTAACAGACTCCCCATTCAGGTAATTAACACTTTTTGAGAAATGCAGAGCTCCATGTAACTGACCAAAATCACCATTTTTAGTTTTTGAATTGTTGAGTTTAACTTCAAACTAGCAAATTTCGCAAGTCTCAGAAAAACTTTGTAGATTTTTTTAAATATAAGAATCTAGAAGTAGAGACTTATATTAGTCACTAAAACTTGCACTGAGGCAAAAGAATAAAGGTTCAATTTTGTGTTACAGCATGACAGATTTATAACCCATCAAAAATAATATTTCAAAATATAATTATTCTTCAAGAGATGTTGCCACGATAACTCCATTGTCAGGGATCACAAAGTCTTCCAAATGTATCATTTTAGAGCAACTGAAAATACAAAGGAATCTGCACTGTAGCTGGGGGATCACATGACCTTTACGAAAAATTTACTTCACTTTGGAACAGCAAGATTAGCCGAGAAAGTGTCTGGTGATGGAGGAGAGAGGCTTAACGTACGGAAAACAACTGAAGGTAATCATCTATGTAATAGAAGTTTCTGAAGCATTTGTTAGACTTTCAAGAGATTCCAGAAGAATAAAATCCAGACCAATCTAGGTGTGAGACAAAGAGGAATTAACCTTATCACTGCCAAGCCAATGAACTTGTTTTTGGCTCCAATTTGCTGGGGTAGCTTACTAAACCTTATTAAAATTCACGTGAATATGCAGCGGCTACAATACAGCCCTCCTTGGCACTCACATACTTTGTTATAGCAGTCATAAATCTGTTCATTGCACAATCACCAAGCCAAAATTTTACCCGCTTAGCATTAGAATGAGCTTTTATCAGCCAGGTACACTAGAAAGTCATGGCGATATCATCCAGCAAGTAGTTGAATTGATATATTGTGTTTGATAATATATTTTTTATTCTGGAGGGATACGTCAGTGATATGAATATCGTAAAAATAAATCCTAATTTGTTTTGTGTATTTAGTTATATAGCACATCATATTCCATGTTATGGAATAAGTATAATTCTAAAAGGAAAACACACCAATAGCAAGAGCCGGGTCATCAATACTTACAATCCAAAGGGTTCAGAGGATGCAGACAAAATGCCAAGGTTCTACAAGAATGGAAAAGGTCATGTGCATATTGGAGGTTACTAGTATCAAGAGATTACTAAAAAGATGTAGCTATGAGAAAGATTGGAAAAAAAATGGGGCACATAATGTATGTATCATGTACTCTTGCTGACACTTTTACACTCTAACCGAGTCATATTGACCTGACCCTAGTATTAACTGGCAGTGATGATTTTGACCCTAGTGTCAGGTTTCTGTAATATGACATCCCTGTTGCAGCTAGGGAGCAATAGTATTTATAGCTTTCGCCAGCAGGGCAGCCACATACAGGCGGAATGAGCCCTACATGAAGCTCTTGATCCAATGGTTGGGGAACGCTGTGTTAGGGCACACCTAATATATGAAGGGGTTAAGGGCTTATGCATGTTTTAATTCAATAATCGACATTTGTCTACATCCATTGTTATTATAGATTAGATATTTGTACATGGAACTCTATGCTTATCCCATTCTAAGCACACTTTCCATCACTTCATACTGTCACTGTCACAGAAAAAAATGGACCGACTAGGCCGCTCCGCAGTAGCGGAGAGGCAGCTGGCCTTGTCACAGTCTATACAAGAGTCTATAGCAGTTCCTAACACACAAAGGTGTACCTGAACCAGTCCAGACAGTGGCCGAGGCTTCAGCACGGATGGAAGTGGATGCAGCAGGTGGCGCCAGACGTGGCGGATAATACTAGACGTGGCAGACGACACTGGACGTGGCAAATGACACGACGTGGCAAACGACAGCAGGTGCAGTAGGACACGACTCCAACACTAAGAGGCTCAGGAACAAGAACACAGCACAGGATACGTGTACAGGGCACGGGTAACAACTGGAACGGGATAATACTAAGGGACCATTTGCAAGACTGACATGGGATACACTAACAACGCTCAGGCAAGGATCAGAATAGCAGGGCCCTTCTTATAGTCCAGGAAATCATGTGTTGATAATGATGATTTCCAAATGTGCAGGGGCTGGCCTTTTAAGACCGGGCACGAGCATGCACGTGCACCCTACGGGACACAGCGGACCGGAGCGGAAGTGAGCGCTGGTGTCTCCTAGGAAGGAGATGCGAGCCAGCACTCACAGATCCATGGCTGCGGCCATCGGGGGGTGAGTAAACCCGACGGCCCGCGGCCATGGACGCTACACATATATTACATTAATGTTTGCAGATGCGAACCATCCGGAATAACCCATCTGTGAATAAATCTGCTTTTCAGGTTACAATTTAAAGGAACAGTCCAAGAGAAACTGATACATTGTGTTATGTCTAGGGCAGGTCCTGAGGAGATAAGACCCAGATATTCAGAGAAAACGAAAGACGAAGTCTTCAGATCCTGCACCAGATACTGCACAGCTTATTCGTTTTTGGGGTTGTTTTTTAGTGTACCTTTAAGTTTTTCTTTAAGCTGTTCAATCTGAGTGGAAACACTATTACAGATCTTAAAATGTCCACATTTATTCTTTTTTTCAGACAAAGTTGTAGTGAACCATCATGTGATCCAATATAGTAAGTCCATATAAAATAGCAAAAAAAAAATCACAATGACAAAAGAATATTTCAGAATCTAGTCAAAACAATGAAAAAATTATGAATTAATTCACAATTTTTCATTTCTTATAGTTATCTCATAGAAAATGCAACACACCAAGAATAAACCTTATAAGTGTCATTGATTCATTAGTAGAATGTTTTGCATTTAATAGGCTCATACTTTATAATAGTCCACTTCAAAATCACATAAAGAAGTTTACAAAGGTTTTGATTACTGCTTGCATAAGAAAATAAGATTAGCATAATAATTTCCAAATATTCTTGTATATAATTAATTCATAAACTGTATTGTTAAATTTGTATTATTATTTTTTATGAGTGTATAATAAACTTGAAAATTATTTACTATAGAATTTAATGGTGTAATCTCCAAACAACATCGTTATTTTGAACAAGTCTTTGTTAAGAAAAAGAAAACTTGTCAACATACCTAGAACATACCCAATCACATCGGTACCTTTCTTAGGAATACACAAACTAGGCCCGATTTAACATATAAGCTTGTTTGAGACAAAACCAGTGAACCTAGAAGACACCCACCAAAGCATGGGTAGAACATACAGATGTTGCAAAGTGAAAATTCAAGTTCAAAACCCAACAATTGTAGGTCAACATTGTTAAATAATGTGATATGTTTTTAAAAATAAGGAGGGGTTTAATTATTATGTTTAATAAATTGTGAACTTGCTAAACTTGAATCATGTATAAAAGCAAATGTTCACCCCTGTACATCATTCAATTTTTTTATTAGTCCAGAATTCTGTGCTTTCCCATCTGCAGCCACCACTAAATAGAGCTTACAATGCATACTGCGTTGTATTATTTAATGGGTACCTCTAGCCAAGTATATTTTCTTTTCTACCTGAATTTTTACTTGTAGTTTAGGTCTCAGCTAAAACTTTTACATTCTAGCTCAAGCAGCTGCAATGGTTTCTGGTGAAATACTCATTGCCTACTATATGGTAGCTTTACATGGACACAAAGTAGGGTAATAAATGTATGATTGCTGCGGGTCTGACAGCTGGGACTGATCATGAGAATGAGGGTCCCCCGTTGGAATAGAACGGTGGTCATGCATGCACACTACTGCTCCATTCATCCATTATGGGACTGACGGAAATAGCTGATGCTCTAGTATGTGAAGGGTGGTACTTGCCTCAACAGTCCAAAATCTTGTAGAAAGTGAGGAAGATATTCAATCAGTTGCATGGGTCTCATTCACTAGACCCCCCTATGCTGCCAGTTCGTCCTCACAATGGCACCAACACACCGCTGCTGCCTCCCACCGAGTCATTAAGTAAATCCTCTTCCTTCCTGCTATGGCTCAATGTCTCACTATGTATCTGCCGCGCAGGCCCCTCCTCTTATGACTGTAGTGACGGTCCCCCTGTTTGAGTCAGCTCATTATCATTAGAAGGAGGAGGATTTAAAGTTGTTTTCTCATAATAATCATTTATTACCTATCCACGGGATAGGTGACAAATATCTGATCTGTGGGGGTTTGACTGGTAGTACTCCCAGTGATCCCGAGAAAGGGGGTCCTTGATTGTCCTATGTAAACAGAGTGGAACTGCGCATGCTTGGCCACCACTTAATTCACTTGCTATGAGGCTGCTGAATGATGAACTCCGCTATCTTCGGCAGTCCCATTGTAAGAGAATGGAGCAGTGGCGGAGCATGCGCAGTACCGCTCCATTCACATAGGGCACTCAGGGACCCTTGTTCTCGCAATTGCTGGGGTCCCAGTGGTCGGACCCCCACCGATCAGACAATGATCATTATGAGAAAACCCCTTTAACGACAGCTTTATTTTACTGCTAAATGCCTAGCTAAGCCAGAATAGAAAACCTATACATACAAATAAGGCTGTGTATGCAGATCCCCTGTCACTTTGTGGGCTCTGGAGGACGGGGCTGTACTCAATCGCTTCCTGTAAACTGTAATAATCTATGATATTTACATGTCAATTGATCTCCATTCATTGCAGCTGCCATAAATCTATTCAGACAATACACGACGGAAGTGTGTGCATTCAATATGGCCTCCCCAGGGAATGTTTTTAAAATTAAAAAATAAATACAGTAGCTACATAAAATAAAAGACATTATTTATCTTCTACGGATTTACATCTAATTAATGAAACTAAGATTAAATCCATTAGATATTCCCTTTAGTTTTCATTAAATATGAATATACAGAATAAGTAGAACATATCTTTACATCTGTCGTTCGGAAAGGCTTTACCAATATTAGGATGTGCTTGGGATATTTTCCACTGTCTATAAGGCAAATAACACAGGAATGTGAGGAAAATGTGTGACCTTAAGAATTTGCAAATGTAGCAAGAGTGTCTTTGTCCATTACAATGTGATCCAGACATAATTAGGAAGTGACATTGATGTCACTTCATAATTAGCGGTTTGTTCTACCTTAATGTACAAATGCATTGTAGCTGATGACAGAACATGTCATTTGTTATAATAGTGCAGGTTACAATTGTATGAGTGGTTTCAAAATAAAGTCATGTGTATTCAATGGACGTAACAGAGACATTCAAAGTACAGATGTAACAGATCTAAATTTGTCATTGTGGCTAAGGGAAATTTCCTCTTATAACAATAGGAGGAACATTGTTGGGAATAAAAGAAAAAAAGAAAACCCAAAAAGTTAGAAAAAAAAAAAAAGGGTTGCTGCCATGTAAACCATAACTCTAGCCTTGCGCTAATCACCCAAAGCTACTCATGTAATATATCAAAAAGTGAAACTCATTTTAAGACTTTTTGTTAAAGTAACTTATACACGACTCAAAAAAAATAACAAATTTAACTGACTTTTTTCATTTCGGTGACCTAATGACATTGAAAAAGAAGAAAAGAACTGTGGCAAAAATGTCATTGCTTCCCAATACCATGGCAAAAATTCTGCAATTACAGAAAACCAAGGTGTTTTTGCAACATTTTTGTGAAGCTTTAGGGTATGTTCACACGAGGGCGTCCGTTACGGCTGAAATTACGGGGATGTTTCAGCCTGAAAACATCCCCGTAATTTCAGCCGTACCGGCATGTGCAGGCGCTTGAACGCCGCGTCCATTACGGCCGTAATTGGCGCTGCTATTCATTAGAGTCAATGAATAACGGCTGCAATTACGGCCAAAGAAGTGACAGGTCACTTCTTTGACGCGGGCGTCTATTTACGCGCCGTCGTTTGACAGCGGCGCGTAAATATACGCCTCGTGTGAACAGACAAACGTCTGCCCATTGCTTTCAATGGGCAGATGTTTGTCAGCGCTATTGAGGCGCTATTTTCGGGCGTAATTCGGGGCAAAAACGCCCGATTTACGTCCGTAAATAGGCCGTGTGAACATACCCTTAGAATTTTTTCACATGATTTTGCAAAAATAGCATAAAAAATAATAATAACCCCAACATGGCACATGTCAATTTGCTGCTCCCCTCAATTTGCTCCTGAGGTTCCAGTGTCAGGTGGCTTCTAGGAAGCAGGGACCCAGAAAAATTGCCCTATTTGACACCCTTATATCCGTCCCTGTGTGAATGTTCTATATGGATAAGAATAATTTAATCTAGTGACCCCAAGGACCACCAGTCTGACATTGAGTACTGGATTAGTAATATCTAAATGAGGGAGGGGTGCAAGATGATTTTGTCATATGATCCCTTTTGGCTTTGCAAGATGAATGACAAGACGTATGGGAGAGGAGTCACCACATAAGCTTATTTGCATATGCGGAAAAATATTTTCCATTCCTTGATTGCCACTTAGGAGGCCGTTTAGCAGTCACACTAGAGTTTTATAAGATGCCCTAAGATAGAAGACCTGTCCTTTGGTTCCCTTAAGAAATGCAGTAAAAGACAAAAATAATAGTAACAGGACTTAAACACTTATTCTTATTTTTCATCAGTCTAATATTTAATCATAAAAAAAGTTTTAGTGACTTTTCACAAAATTTATAAAAAAAAGTACAATACACCAATGAGTATAATTTAATTACCCGGGAACTTTTATTAATTTATTCTGCAAATATTAACATGAAAGAAATAAGCAGCATGAAAGCTCTGGGTAAAAATGATATAAAGATTTTATTCCTAAATTATATGAGTAACAATTTATCTTTGATTTTTCCGAACTAAAAATTACATATACATATCATTTTTGAATAATTTGAAAATTAGCAATACATTTTGCCTTTTGGGACAACTGCTGTACCTAAGTTAATCTATGGAAAAGACAAGAGCTGAAATCCCAAGGACACATTGTATATTAATATATGCAAAAGCAATTTGATGTGACATTATTAATAGCCAATGTCTAGAAAGTGCTGATGACAAGTTAAGCAAGTCGGTACCAAATTAGCAGGAGAGAGAATCATTCAATTTTAAAAATATTAAGTCAAGAATATCCCTGATACTTATGATCATCTGCTGTTATTTTAAAATTATGAGCCAGAGAGTGACTTTCATGGAACACTAAAAATAACTCATAGAGTATTTCTACCCCTAAAAATACAGAATCTCATGTCAACAGAATGTGGTTGTACCAGAATCGACTATTATGACCTATCCACATGATAGGTTATAATTGTCTGATCGATGGGGGGTCCAGCACTGGGATCCCCAAAGATCATGAGAACGGGGGTCCCAAACCCAAAGCCGCTGTGCCTGAATAAATATTGAGGGGTCGTAGCACCCCAAAGAATGATGAGGTCCCTTCATTCTAATGATTTCTTTCTAATTAATTTCATCTACATTGATGGCTTTGTATAAGGACAGGCTGTCAGACCTTGGGCCAACAAGGGTTGGTGTGAACCAACCTTGTCAGCAAGGGATTTAGCTTCGTACTACTCTAAGGAGCGGAGTCTAAGAGACTTTGTTGCAGGGGAACCCCAGTTTGCTACCCCAGAGTAAAAGGTGCAGAGTGGTCTGGAGAGTAAAAGGTCAGCGCAGGCTGCAGAGGTTCATTACAGGTAACGTAGCAAGTGGTCGGGGCTGGCGGCAGAGGTTTGTCAGGGTTAATGTAGGAAATGGTGAGGGCAGGTGGCAGACATGGATGGTCAAAGAACAAGCCAAGGTAAATACACGGAAATAAAAAATGAGATCTCAGAGATACACTAGGGACACTGAGGAACACTAGGGAACCAAATTGCTCTGGCAATGAATCCAGAGGGGGAAGGGATTTTATAACAGGGACAGTTGAGAATTAGTATTTTGGCATGCACTGTCCCTTTTAGAAACCGAATGCCAGCACGAAGGCGCACTAAGACCCAGCATAAAGCATCGGGGGAGAGAGCCAGATACAGAGACGGAAGGAGGAGAGCAGTGCGGACCAGAACACCAGAGACCGGTAAGCACATATCGGCGCCACGGCAGGGAGCCGGAAACGTTATCATTTATACCCTATTCTGATGGTAGAACCGGATATCAAGAGAAATTCTTAACCATGTTGAAAGTCGCACTAAAGACGTTTGATTAATACAGTTCCCATTCAATCCTTTTAGAATGAGAATTTGACAATTTGCACCATAGTTGCAGTCAGGCGCCACTTTGCTGTAATAACCTAGTGCCCTGGTTACCTTGAGACCTACAAATTTTGTGACCCAATGACTTCCTATGGATGTGAGTGATATGTGACAATCCGAGTTTAATGGTTCGGACTAAAAACATGACATTTCTTCTTACACGTTTACTTTTCTAGCCAGTACATATGTATATAAGGGGAGATTCACACGAACGTTGCGTTTTTGCGCGCGCAAACAACGCAGCGTTTTGCGAGCGCAAAAACCATTTGACAGCTGCGTGTGTCATGCGTGTCTGATGCGCGGCTGCGTGATTTTCGCGCAGCCGGCATCATAGAGATGAGGCTTGTCAACGCCCGTCACTGTCCAAGGTGCTGAAAGAGCTAAATCTTTCAGCACCCTCGACAGTGAATGCCGAACACAACAGCGAAAAACCTGTAAAAAAAAAAGATAAAGTTCCTACTTACCGAGAACTTCCCGGCCGTTGCCTTGGTGACGCGTCCTTGGTGACGCGTCCTTGGTGACGCGCCTCTCTTGACATCGGGCCCCACCTCCCTGGATGACGCAGCAGTCCAAGTGACCGCTGCAGCCTGTGATTGGCTGCAGCCTGTGCTTGGCCTGTGATTGGCTGGAGCTGTCACTTGAACTGAAGTGTCATCCCGGGAGGTCGGACTGCAGGAAGGAGACAGGAGTAATCGGTAAGTTAGAACTTCGGTTTTTTTTTACAGGTTAATGTATTTTGGGATCGCTAGTCACTGTCCATGGTGCTGAAACAGTTTAACTCTTTCAGCACCATGGACAGTGACTATCTCCTGACGTCGCGTACCGATAATTTTTTTGCCGGGATCGGCCAAAACGAGTTTGGCCGAACCCGGTGAAGTTCGGTACGCTTGTCCGGCTTCGCTCATCGCAAAGACACTCCGTTTGGATGTTCGGAAACAGAAAAGCACGTGGTGCTTTTCGGTTTTCATTCATCCTTTTCACTGCTGTTGCGCGAATCACGCTCGTCCCACGGAAGTGCTTCCGTGTGGTGCGCGTGATTTTCACGCACCCATTGACTTCAATGGGTGCGTGATGCGCGAAATACGCAGAGTTATTGAACCTGTCGCGCTTTTTGCGCAGCAGACAAACGCTGCGCAAAAAGCACGGACTGTCTGTACTGCCCCATAGACTTGTATTGGTCCATGCGTGCCGCGTGAAAACCACGCGGCCCGCACGGACCGAATACACGCTCGTGTGAATCCCCCCTAATACCCAGAATTTATGATTCATGTTCACTTATAAACTGCTATATAACTGAACAGACCGTGATGGATTTCTGGGAATCGGTCAATAATGGAATCATTATGTGGTATGGTTATTAATTTATGTTGCTGGAGGTGATCTATGACATTTAATGCATAAATGAAAGTAACAGAAAATAGTAATATGTTGTTTTGGATCATTTAGTAATTTACGATGCATCCAAGTTATATCTGATATGTGCATTAATCAGGAATTCACTTTATTTTTTTGTTTCGTTTTTTTCTTAGGCTTCTTTCACACTAGCGTTAGTATACTTTTACCTCTCTCCCGTCAGAGGAAGAAAGATTTAAAAGATTAAACGGAAAGCAACGGTTCCATTAGAAATACTATATTGATTTCAATGGTAAATCTTTTGTTTCAGTTGTTTTCCGTTTGTCTCCATTTGCCAGGTTTACGTTTTTTTGAACGGAAACAAAAGTTCTGCAGACTGCACTTCTGTTCCTGTTCAAAGAAACGGAAAGCTAGCGAACGGAGACGAACGGAAAGCAACTGAAACTAAAGAATTACCATTGAAATCAATGGTAAAATTCTAACGGAACCGTTGCTTTCTGTTTAATCTTTTGATCCTCTCTTCCTCTGACAGAAGAGAAGTAAAAGTATAGTAACGGTAGTGTGAATTTAGCCTTAACCATATTTCTTTGCATTTGTATACACAATAGTTGTAATTCCATTTAAATAGTGTTTCTCTTCAATACAAAAAAAAATGAAAAATTACCCTTGAGTGTTATGTTCTTATATTCGGGTATTCCTCAGTTTTCTTATGTACGGGTATCATGGTGGGTGACAACCAGTAGAGGTGACCATTATAATACCAAACATTCTACAGGCCCTAATTGGCACATAAATGTAAATTATTACATCAAGTTACATTGCCATTGCTATCAGAGTATCAGTTGTCACTGTCAATCTGATATTCTTTTAACCCCTTAAAGGGGTTTGTCAAATATTAGGGCATATAGAAATCATAGATGGGTTCTTTGTGATCCAGAGTGAAAAGCCGCTATGTATTAGCAGCTCTTGTTCTGGCAGACCAAGCTCGTCAATATATTACATAGATGGCAATTCATTGTAATGCTACATTTACTCTGCATGTAATACTTTAATAGTGGTTCTTCAAATCCATGAATTCCATAACTTCTTTGAGTTCACACGGTGCGTTTTTGGTGCTTTTTTAACATGCACTGTTTTTTTTCAATTTTGGTCGATTATCTTCCATGTCTCTCTCTCAATGCGAGTTTATCAACCAAAACAAAAAAAATGCATACTAAAAGCACAATGAAAACGCAGTGTGAACCCAGCCTTAGATGCCGAACCTGCAGCAATTAGCTGATTGCCAAGCCAGTTGTGGTTCCCTCCAATGACCATAACTTTTTTTATTTTATATAAGACTACCATATGTAGCTGTTTTACGAGACAAGTTGTAAATATTTTATGCATTATTTTGAAGTACATATGAAGTACATTTGAAGTACATATGAAGTACTATGATTTATATTATATTTTGCTAACAATAGTTATTGTTTTTTATTATTATTGTTTATGCCGTTCACTGCTTGTTTTATTGTATGGATTGTTACGAGTATAGGGATATGGGGATTTCAAATATGTGTGTTTATTGCTGTTTAGCAACTTTTATTTAATAAAAATTGGTAATTTAAAAAAACTTTTTTTCTTTTATGTCTCTACTTTTGTATTTAGTGTTTACATTTTTCCTCATGAAAGTGGTTTTCCAAGATTGACATTTATCACATAACTATAGGATAGGTGATAAATGTCTGATCACTCACTAGAACAGGGGTTCCAAGCCCCTCGCTCCTCCTCAATGCACCTCCGTAGTATGGAGATGCTAAAATGGGGTGGTGGTCAAGCATGTGCCCTGCCTCTCCATTTAATGTCTATGGAGCTGATGGAACATTCAAACGATTTACTTGTCTATTTCTGTCATTCCCATAGACTTTGAATGGAGTGGCACCATGCATGCTCAATTGCCGCTCCATTCAATGTCCCCCTCACTGGGATTGTGCATTGAGGGGATACGGGGGGCTTGGGACATACAATGCAAAAAAAAAAGGCATGCCTGAAAATCCAGACAGAACTAAAATCTGCCCTACAAAATGTATGCATTATGTGATTGGAGTTAGTACAACTTCGCACCATGTTTGGCCTTGTCAGGGCATCTGCCGCATCACCTTGAACCCTACTTGTGAAACTTTATTTTAATGAAATTGTCGTGTTCATATCCAGTTCAATTGACAAAGAAATACGGAGGTGATCCAATACTTAAATGTAGTCTTGAATATGTTTGTCCTATAGTCTGTTTTCATGGACAACATAAATCTACAGTATGAAGTTTTTCAGGTCGGCCAGTATAACATTTACTTATTTATCCCATCTGACTATGAAATAAGCCTGAACGGATAAATAATTTAGTTCTAATAAAGTAATAAAGTTGGCGGCGTCTGATGCAAAAGTCGAATGATATAATTCCTGAATAATGAGGGACGCATACAGCACCCAGAACTTGTACCATAATAACATATTTAAAATAGATCGAATTCATTAAAATACGTTAGTTGCTGCTAATTTACAATCATTCTCTTTGATATATACAAGTGACAGTAAACAAATGAAGTTATATAGAAGGAATGTGTTCTGAGAATTATCACATTTCCTTTTGATCAGTAAAAGGGTAGCTGTGGGAATTTAATTCGTAAAAATTAATTCCCCAAGGTATACAATATTTTTTTAGAAACTGCCACCTTGTATAGTCAAACTCTGTCATCTCAGCTAATTTTACTATTTATGTGGAATATCATTGAAAATATAATGGATTGCAAAGATTAGCTGTATTTGGACTTAACCTAGTTTATTTTCACGTTTTAGCATTTTTTTTAACACTTTAATTTGACTATTATTTACACTATATTTATGTTATTACAACAAATATATGTTGTTCATTGCCAAATTTGGAAAACTTTACTTAGAGATAATACAGATGACGGGGAACCATGTGACAGACGTTTTTTTAATGGCCCTCACACAGCTGCATTAAAATGAATGCATGTCACGTGACGTTTTTTTTAACGGACATGTCCTATTTTTGCACTATTTTTGCCAGTTTTCCTGGATTCCACAATAGACTCAAGTCTATGAGGGATCCGTGAAAATGGGTCTCGCACGGGTGCAAATCGACCGTGAAAAACTGACGTTTTTCATGGCCAATTTGGCACTCAGTCGTGTGAATATAGCCTTAAGTGGATTGTTTACCTTCAGCACTTTGTAACTATAGGCTCTCTCTGTAGCCTGTATAACTAATGACAGCGGTTTCTTGTTTTCAGTTTTGGAAAACAGGAAATAAAGGGCTATAGATGAAAAAAAAATCTGATCAGAACTTATGCAACTTGACAAGTGGGGTAACTCATGGAGTAATATGTGCCTGTGCAACCATTGTCCCTCTTCTTGCACCACCGCCGATACAAGCCTCTCCATAGTGAACTTTGCAAGGGTGCGACCTGGTTATTCTCTGCACAGTCCATACTTCCGTGAGGGACATTTTAAGGAGAAGATTGCAAAATCCCATAGATGTCACCACTGGTTTAGACTAGCTGGAAACCCATAGTGACATAGTAGGTCCACACTCCCGTTTCGAAGCCCGACTGTGACATCTATTTTCACTCTTCTGCAAATGCACAGGAATATATGATGAAATTAGAAAAAAAGGTCTGCTTTTATCCTGACCATGGACTGTGTTTGGTATTGCAGCACAGCTCTTGTTAAGTGAATGGGGCTGAGCTGCCATACCAGACACAGCACATGGACAAGACTGGCGCTGTTTCCAGAAAAAAAAACAACAGTTTTTTATTTTTTCTAATCCTGGACAACCCTTTTAGATGGAAAGTTGGATCACCTCTATAAATATATAAAATGGGGCAAAGGTTTTACCAAAAATGTTTCTTATAATATAATAATATAATACAATTTGCTGTTTGTTAGATCAGTCATTTCTAAATCTAGCATTTTTTTTATATTAAATTATACTATATAGTTATTCATTTATTTTATTGTTATATGTGTCCAATTTTTTTTTCTTTTTTTGTCTTCTCTTCAATTAGTTTTGTTTTTTGAAAGGTTAAAGCTTGGCCTCCTACATTCACTATAGCAATTAAGGCTTCAAAGCTTGAGACTTGTGAATTGTAGCTTTGAGATTTGTCATATTTTATATGTATTTTCTTTTTTTCTCCAAGTGTCTTAAGACATACTTGTCTGCCTGAGAAATGATTACTATGGGAACACCATGTGCAGTATATAGTTTTTATATAATATTTCTCTAATTAGGGGGACTATAAGAAAGACTGACACCTGCATAGCTTGTCCAAATGCTACAAATTAACTGCAAAGGCAACAACTACACTTCTTGTGCTGATAAGAACACTGTGAAGTGGCTGGTAAATAAAAGTTGGATTGCAAAGAATAACTAAAATAACAACTGCATTGATGGAAATATCAAAATTACTGTGGAAAAGGGGGGATAAAGTGTAAGGTGTTCCTATTTAAATCTCAATGAGGTCAAGACCATGTAATATCTGCCACCTCTATGTCCACTAAGTGGTACTTAATAGAGTCTTCATGTGTATGATCTCCAACCAGTGAAGTCTTTGTGTTCCCTGTGATAATCTCCCACAAGATTATGCATTAGCTAGAGTATTAACTATTTTCTTTCCCGTAAAGGCTAAGGAGGTCTAAGGAAATATGATCATAGGGATTTTCATTGGGGCCAGTGAGCCTCAAGCTATGGCTTGAGGGGAGATCTGGAGGACCACCAGCAGGGATAGTGGGGATAATTCATTTACTAAGCAAAATGTACTAAAATTCTGATGCAAGATACCTAAAATAAAAATGGTTTACAAAGCATGAGCCAAAATTATTATGTGTAAAAAGACATATCGGCAAAGAAAACATGTTGGGATTTGACTATAATACCTGGGACTAGCAATATTTGAATGCACTTTGTGTATTATCATTGTGGTTAGTGTTTTTTTTTTTTCTTTTACACAAAAAACTTTTCTGTTGGTTTGTTTGTATTTGCCGTTATGTAGCGTTTATGCTATCCCCTGTCCAGTGAAACTTTTCCCACTGTTGTGGAAGTCAATGGCTCGAAATAGATTAGACTGAAATTTTGACGAGTTTTCCAACAGACACTCACGCCAGGGACTTTATCCAGCATCCTAATCAGGAGATTTCATATCGATATGAGAGAGGACAAATAAAACACACAGACAATGCTCGTATGCTCAAAATACTCCTCTGAGGTTTATTGCCAAACTCAATTACAATAATATCATTCAAAAGGGGTGTAGGCTTGAGGTTAACCAATCAGAGGCAATGTGACAATAATTCTTATTCAGCCAATAGCATACCATGAGAATATTTCAAATGCATTATAATAATTATTCATTAAAATTCTGACATCAGAATTGCACTTGGAGACAAGCATACAATAGAGTGGTGTTATCTGTTCTTTCCCATAGAGGGAGTACATAAGATAAAGAGAAATAGTTGCACTTTATGTCTGGGCGTTCAGCCAGACAGCCATTTGAAGGACATAAGAATAATACACAATATTAACAGATTTTTGCAGACTCAAGCAGAACTGTGTAGAGGAAAGTCATTAGAAAATGGAGAATAAATATCTTCGTAATTCGGCATGCTTGATAATTCATGATGTAATTTAATACAGAGAATATAAGCAAATTGTCCATCCATCACAAACCCCACTTTTTCTCATATTAAATTACAGAAATTATATTGTTTGAGGTTTCAAGTCATAATATATATCAATAGGACCACAACTTAATAATATAATGGCATCACCAATCTCAGGTTTGGGTATAGGGTCCCACCAGTTCATTGACAAGTCCTGAACATTTTCATCCTCTTCTGTCTTCTTCTCTTTACTGACTGTCGCCCTTAGGGTAACCCACACAATAATGGAGTCAGGCTGTATGGTGGTGTCCAGTGGGAGATTTATTATTACCCACCTCCTCGTCACTTATATTCAGTTGTAGAACACTTGGATGCTGCTGATTGGTTCACTCAGCGCTTTGGCCTTTGCTTTACTTTGACAATTGCTGATGTCAGCAGGACTTGTTCTGGTCCTTCTCGCCTGTCAGTCACCGTCTCTTGTTAGTGTACGTCACCAGGCTGTACACAGCACCTCATACTGTGAGCCTGGGGTGAGTTCCCTCGTAGATGGATTAGTGGTGTGTTATTGCGACTGCCACAAATCCCTCCGCATCTGTGCTCTTACTCCAGCAAGTTGCTTGTCTGCGTGGCTGCTTAGCATTTTGACACACTTTAAGTTCATGTTTATTGGCACCTGCTGGGGACCCATCCTTTATCAATTGTTAAAAAAAAACCGCTAATCTGGTGATAACATCATCTACATAATATAAAAGTTGTTGTTAGTACATACAATAAAAATGTCAGGCCCTTAAACTAAAGCAAATAAACAATTTTATATAAGAAAAACTTCTCTGTCCCAATGGTAAGGGCCCATAGTAAATGTGTAGTTACTGGGTACATTTTATTTTGCACTTGGTCTTACACTTTTCAGCTGGATTGTACCTTGATCTGAGCTGATTACCTGTAACAGCTCCTACCCACAAAAATATTCACAGATACCATATGTTTTATCTGACAAGTGTCTCAAACCAATTTATTTTTATTACCTACGCAGAGATTCAAACTAACACCCTTATACATATACCTAATGTCTTAGGAAGCTAAAAAAAACAACAACTTGAATTACCTGGGAAGACCTCTCAAGTTCTCTTTGTGGTAGGCATGTATGATAAGGTTGGCAATAGTCTGTCAGGACTGTTCTGTAGGCAAATCAAACAGCTCTAACAGAATTTAGCAGCAACAGCTGTAAAACCTGCGACATAACAATTAGGTCTTACCAAATTGATCCTTGAAGTCTTGGAGGCATATGTGAGGCCACATTCCCTCAATGCAATTGCCATCAAGAGTGCCTTGGGTGCTACCGGTTTACCTTCCTTTATCCATCCACGTTCTGTTAGAATCTGTTTTTCACGCCTTCTTCTCCCAGTTAGACACTACCTGTGGAGAACAATCTTTTCATCGCATAATCATTAATTGATCTTAATCTTAATTTAATTGAATAAAAACATTAACAATTACATATTTACGTTAAACATTCACATTGGGCAGTAACTAAAAGTGATACATACAAACTTATTTTTCTTCTTTTTATATATACTGCACAGCATTTTATTATCAAACAGCTGGTTCAATCCTCAGCAAAACTAATATTGTGCAATGGGAATCCACTTCCACTGAGAAGTTATCATTTACGAGTTATAACACTGACACATGCCTCCAATAGTCCAATGCTAAGGCACACTGATCCAGAACTTTACATAAAACTTAACCTCAGTATTTAATATTCCCACAACACTTCTTGAATACCATTATCATACAAACTAACATTGGGATAGCATCTAGAAAGCTGCTGATATCTTATCATTGTACAAACACCAGTTCAATACTTGGGGTAAAAACTATTCCCCTGTCACTACACACAACTTCTGCAGTGGTGAAGATACTGGCCAGGCTTCAGGCCACCCTGAAAACAGGTCTACACATACGAGTACATTTTCATACACACCTACATCAGGTAGTTGTATGTTCTGCAATCGATGGAACGGGTAATCTGGCCGGGGTGCACATTTCATAGGTACCTTTGCTGTTTTACCTATGTCATGCCGTGCACATATCATGCAGGCTGCTACAAAACTAGTGGTGACATTATTGACTCTAGGGGCAAGCCAATTTTCTGTTACCTGGCTGCACATATTCTCCTTGCCAGCTGTGTCATTTCTTGCACTCTCAATTGGCTTACCCGATGATCCAACAAAGGTCCTAGTAACACTAGGCCCATAATTGTGGGCGATGCCAAAAGCGTACCTAGAGTCTGTGTAAATGTTTGCCGTCTTACCTTTTGCCAGGTTACAAGCCTCAGCGAGTACCTCCAGCTCCGCTCCTTGAGATGAACAAGAAGGTGAGAGTGTTTTCTGGATGATTTTTATCTTTTTCAGACAAATTCAGCCGGCTGTAATATTTTATAACTTGTTTCTTCATGCAGCTGTAATATTTTACTCAGCGCATGTGCAGAGATAAGAAACATTCCTTTACACACAGAGGAGGAACTGATTTCATTTATAACTCAAATTATTTAACCCCAGACTCAAGACACTAAAATTTTTACAAAGTACTGCTGTTAAAAATAAGAGCATACAATATAGATCTGCTATATTATGGCCACTAGTTTCAAACTTCACATGTGTTACATTACACACATGTATCACACATCACACAGATGTCACATCACGCCCGTTCACATTACAATTCCCCCATTCTGACCCACTTTAGTCACTGCAATGTACCTGGCTGCTCTGTTTTCTTCACTCTGAGGGTATGTTCCCACGCACTGTTTTCAGACGTAATTCGGGCGTTTTACGCCTTGAATTACGACTGAAAAAATGCCCCTAATACGCCTACAAACATCTGGCGATTGCTTTATATGGAAATTACGATGTTCTGTTCCCACGAGCCTTTATTTTATGCGTCGCTGTCAAAATACGGCACGTAAAATGACGGCTCGTCAAAAGAAGCGCAGGACACTTCTTTGGAAATTTTTGGTGGCGTTTTTCATTGACTCCATTGAAAAACAGCTCCAAAAACGGCCGTAAAAAACGCTGCAAAAAACGCGAGTTGTTAAAAAAACGCCTGAAATCATGAGCTGTTTTCGCCTGAAAACAGCTCTGTATTTTCAGCCGTTTTTGCTCACTGCGTGTGAACATACCCTTAATATCAAAATTGACACGTGTGTTAAAATTTTTCTCTCTCTCACATCAACATACTTGTAACCACCTGTAATCACTTAATTTATCATTTTAAATTACGCCTAGTTAACGGAGTTAAATCCTGCCATCCACCATCCCTTATTCAACTTTCCGCAAACCATTCTATTTATCACATGCAACTGTAGCGTCCATGGCCGCGGGCCATAGGGTTTACTCACATCCCGACGCCGCAGCCATGGATCAGTAAGTGCTGGCTCTCATCTCATTCCTAGGAGATGCCAGCGCTCACTTCCGCTCCAGTCCGCTGTGTCCCGTAGTGTGCGCACGCACGCTCGTGCACGGTCTTAAAGGGCCAGCGCGCGCATATGTGAACAGCCATCATCATACACTACACATTATTTCCTGGACTATAAGAAGGGCCCTGCCCTTCTGATCCTTGCCTGAGCATTGTTAGTGTATCCCATGTCTGTCATGCAAATGGTCCTTTAGTGTTTTCCTGTTACAGTTGTTACCCGTGTCCTGTTATCTGTTCCTGTATCCCGTGTTGTGTTCTTGTTCCTGTGCCTACTAGTGTTGGAGTCGTATTTACTGCACCTGCTGTCTTTTGCTATATCTTGTGTCATCTGCCACGTCCTGTGTCACCTGCCATGTTCAGTGCCATCTTCTGCGTCCAGTGTTATCCGCCACGTCTGGTGCAACGTGCTGCACCTGCTGTCATCTACCACGTCTGGTGTAACTTGCTGCCCCCACCTCCATCCAAGCCAAAGCCTCGGCCACTGTCTGGACTATTCAGGTGCCCTAGTGCAGGACTTAGTATTGCTGGTTTGCTCTGTCGTTTGGCCAGCTGCCTACCGCTACGGTGGTGCAGCCTAGTGGGTCCACATACCCACAGACTGTGAAAGTACGCTCAGGCCATGGACCCTGCTGGTCAACCTGACATCTTGACGACACAAGCCGTGCTGGCCAAGATGCAAGACCTCCACTCACGGCAAGACCAACTCCTCCTGTCGGCGAACGCCATGGCTCATCGGCTGGTTGCTTCAACCACAGTCGTCACACTACCTATTTCTGCTGTTCCTCCTGCTATACTTCCTGTCAGTACCAGTGCCAATCCTCTGTGCTTCTTGCCGCTACCTCCTCGTTATGATGGAGATACAAGGACCTGCAGGGGATTTCTGAATAAGTGCCAGATCCACTTCAGACTACATGCCAGGGCCTTCTCTTCTGATGATGTCAGGATCGCCTTCATCATCTCTCTCCTTACTGGCAAAGCCCTGGCATGGGCAAATCCTCTGTGGGAACATCAGGGACCAGAGACCCATGACTTGCAGTGCTTCTTACGGACTTTCCGCTCGATTTTTGAGGAACCTGGGAGAGTTTCTTTGGCTGCTGCCTCCCTGCTGACACTACACCACGGAGACAACTCCATGGGCGAGTATGCCATCCAGTTCCATACCCTGGCTGTTGAATTAACTTGGAACAACGAGGCTTTGGTGGCCACATTCTGGCAGGGAGTGTCTTCTGGGATTAAAGACGAGCTGGCCGCTTGCGATCTGCTATCTACCCTGGACGATCTCATCCTACTTGCCACCCAGGTTGACATGGGGATCCGGAAGCATTCCCAAGAGGTTCTCCGGGAGAGAGAACTTCCGAGGCTGGATTCCACTTTCCAGCAATCCTTACTATCCTCCTCAGTCATCCCACCAAAGGATCCTATTCAGATGAACCGAGTCAAATTGTCTACCCAGAAGAGCCAAAGAAGACGCACTTCTGGACTTTGTCTGTATTGCGGTTTTAGAGGCCATATTGTGCGTTTGTGTCCTCAGAGGCCAGAGTGACCCCAGTGCCTAGGATTGGTTGGAGAGACAGCCCTAGGTGGAACGATACCAAATAAAGCATACCATAGTATCCGGCGAGAGGACGCATCGGGTTTCTGCCTATCTGGACTCCGGGCCAGGGCAAACTTCATCCAAAAGGAGCTAGTGGATCATCTCCAGTTGCCCACAGTTCCCCTGGAGACACCTTTGGCTGTTGCCAAGTTGGAGCCCTTCAGTCTGAACTAATTTCATTTCTTGTTTTGCCCAAGGCCATCAATCCTGTTCTGC
The DNA here is from genome assembly GCF_050947455.1 of Rhinoderma darwinii. Lineage (NCBI taxonomy): Eukaryota > Metazoa > Chordata > Amphibia > Anura > Rhinodermatidae > Rhinoderma > Rhinoderma darwinii. Next base: position 377,834,516 of record NC_134690.1, read on the forward strand.
CGGGCCTGCCTTGGCTTCGACTGCATGCCCCAGTCCTGGACTGGAATTCTGGAGAGGTTCTCCAATGGGGCTCCAAGTGCCTCGGTCTGTTGAAGATCCATCCTGTCCAGCCCCCTCTGCCTCAGTCATTGGCGGGACTGCCTCCCCATGTCGCTCAGTTTGCAGATGTCTTCAGCAAGAGGGAGGCTGAGATGCTTCCTCCACATCGGACTTATGACTGCCCCATTGAACTGGTTCCTAATGCCTCTCTCCCCGATGGACGGGTATATCCTCTCTCTTTGCCAGAGTCTCTATCCATGTCGGCCTATATCAAGAAGAATTTGGAGAGGGGTTTCATACGAAAGTCTTCCTCCCCGGCCGGGGCTGGGTTCTCCTGCGTTAAAAAGAAAGACGTATCCCTTCGACCCTGCATTGACTACCGTGGTCCCAACCAGATCACGGTCAAGAAAAAATACCCGTTGCCACTTATATCCGAACTGTTTGACTGTATACGAGGAGCCAGAATTTTTTCAAAACTAGACTTGCGTGGGGCTTATAATTTGATCCGAATCTGTCAAGGGAATGATTGGAAAACGGCGTTCAACACTCAAGATGGGCACTACGAATACCTGGTGATGCAATTCGGTCTGTGTAACGCTCCCGCGGTTTTCCAGGAATTCGTCAATTATATCTTCCGAGATCTCCACTATATCTGTGTTTTAGTTTATCTCGATGATATTTTGATTTTCTCCCCAAATCCAACGACTCATCGGAGGCATGTCCGTCAAGTTCTACTGAGATTAAGGGAGAATCGTTTATATGCCAAGCTGGAGAAGTGCGTCTTTGAGAAGAGATCTTTGCCCTTCCTGGGCTACATCATCTCGGATCAAGGTATCAAGTTGGATCCTGAGAAAGTGAAAGCTGTCCTGGAGTGGCCACATCCTCAAGGCCTAAGGTCCATACAGCATTTCCTGGGATTCCCCAATTTCTACCGGCAGTTTATCCCAAAATTCTCCTCACTGACATCTCCTATCTCTACCCTTACCAAGAAGGGTGTGAACGCCATGGTGTGGACTCCAGAGGCAGAATCCGCATTTCTTAGCCTCAAGAAAACCATCACTTCAGCCTCGATCCTCCATCAGCCTGACGTGTCTCGGCAGTTCACATTGGAGGTGGACGCTTCTTCTGTTGGTGTAGGTGCACTTCTGCTCCAGAGGAGCTCCAAAGAAAAGGCAGTAGTATGTGGCTGTTACTCGAGACCTCTTTCTTCCGTAGAGCGCACTCTATTGGGGATCGGGAGCTACTGGACATCAAATTGGCTCTGGAGGAGTGGAGACATGTTCTGAAGGGCGCAGCTCACCCCTGATCTACACCGACCTCAAAGCCTCACCTATCTTCAGTCCGCTCAATGACTAAATCCCCGTCATGCCAGGTGGTCGCTGTTCTTCACCCGTTTACAATTTGTGCTCCACTACCGTTCCACTGACAAGAATGTGAGGGCCGATGCCCTGTCCAGGTAATTTGAGACGGATGACACTGTGGAGTCCCTTCAAAGTATCATAGACCTGTCCTGCATTGTCACTGCCAATCCTTTGCAAGTTAGAGACATTCCTCCGGGGAGGACTTTTGTTCGGTTGACAGCTATAAACTGGCTCAGCACGCTGGTGTTCGTAAGATTCGAGACCTGATTGCTCGTCACTTCTGGTGGCCCACGCTACCCAAAGATGTTATGACTTTGTCTCTTCCTGCACGGTATGTGCTTCTAACAATGTTACTCACTCCAAGTCTGCCGGCCTGCTTCAACCTCTGCCTGTACCCAATGCCCCCTGGCAGCACATTGCGATGGACTTTGTCACAGACCTTCCTCCCTCGGCAGGATGCAACACTGTCTGGGTGGTGATCAACCGGTTATCGAAGATGGCACATTTTATCCCGCTAACCGGTCTACCTTCGGCTCCCCGGCTGGTGAGTCTCTTCATTCAGCATATCTTCCGCTTGCATGGCTTGCCTCTACACTTGTGTCCGATCTGGAAGTTCAGTTTACCTCATAATTCTGGAGAGCCCTCTGTAAACTTCTGGATGTGAGATTGGACTTTTCCTCAGCCTATCACCCCCAGTCCAATGGACAAGTCGAGAGGATCAACCAGATCATGGAGAATTATCTCCGCCACTTCATCTCCATTCAGCATGACAACTGGGTACTGCTTCTTCCATGGACCGAGTTCTCGTATAACAACCACACAAGTGAGTCCACCACTTCCACTCCATTTTACATTGTGTACAGTCAATATCCTAGTCCTTCTTCCTGTGTCGATTACATCTCAGGTACCCGCTGCTGACTCTGCATTTGGGGACTTTGTGCAAATCTGGCAACAGACCCGGTCCTCTAATTTGCTGGCAGTCAATCGCATGAAGCAAAAAGCGGATCCAAAAAGAAGAGAGCCACCTCAGTATCTTACAGGTACCAAAGTCTGGTTGTCCTCACGGAACATTCGTTTGGAGGTGCCTTCATACAAGTTTGCTCTCAGGTTCCTCGGTCCTTTTGAGATTCTACAACAGATAAACCCTGTCTCCTATAAGCTGCGGCTGCCTCCTACCCTCAGAATCCCCAACTCCTTCCATGTGTCCCTCCTGAAACCAGTGGTCCTGAACCGCTACAGTAAGACTTCCAGTTCCACAGTTGTTCCCAGCTGTTCTTCTGATGTGTTCGAGGTGAGTGAGAACCTGGACTGCCAAAGGGTAGGAGGAAGGACTTTCTATTTGGTGGTCTGGAGAGGGTTTGGTCCTAAGGAGAGGTCCTGGGAATCGGAAGAGAACCTCAGTGCCCCTGCGCTCACTAAGAAATCCCTTTCTCACTCTGGCCCCAAGAAGAGGGGGCGTAAGAGGGAGGAAACTGTAGCGTCCATGGCTGCGGGCCGTCGGGTTTACTCACCTCCCGACGTACGCAGCCATGGATCAGTGAGCGCTGGCTCGCATCTCATCCCTAGGAGACTCTAGCGCTCACTTCCGCTCCGGTCTGCTGTGTCCCGTGAGGTGTGAACAATCATCATCATCAACTACACATTATTTCCTGGACTATAAGAAGGGCCCTGCCCTTCTGATCCTTGCCTGAGTGTTGTTAGTGTATCCCATGTCTGTCTTGCAAATGGTCCCTTAGTGTTTCCCTGTTCCAGTTGTTACCCGTGCCCTTTTACCTGTTTCTGTATCCCGTGCAGTGTTCTTGTTCCTGTGCCTACTAGTGTTGGTGTCGTGTCTATTGCACCTGCTGTCGTTTGCCACATCCTGTGTCATCTGCCACGTCCTGTGTCATCTGCCACGTCCAGTGCCATCTTCCACATCCAGTGTGATCTGCCACATCTGGTGCAATGTGCTGCACCTGCTGTCATCTACCACGTCTGGCATAACCTGCTGCACCCACCTCCATCCGTGTCAAAGCCTCGGCCACTGTCTGGACTATTCAGGTACCCTAGTGCAGGACTTTGTATTGCTGGGGTGCTCTGTTGTTTGGCCAGCTGCCTCCCTTATACAGCGGTGCGGCCTAGTGGGTTCACATACCCACAGACCGTGACTTGAACCAACCATCTTACAGCTGCCAGCCTCTTTAACAATTTTTTACAGTGTGTTATTTTGCCTTCACATTCTTCCAACGTCACAAGATCCAACTTCCATTACTCTTTAACATTCTTTCAATTACAGCCTCAGCTCCTTTTACTCATTCTAATATAATAATGGCCGGGACCCATGCCCCAAGGCTGTCCCGCATTTTTGTCTCACTTTCTCCTGACCCCATGATCAGAGTGCAGTAGGGTGATCTCCGGTAAATCCCCCACCTCCAGGCAAACTGGCCACGTCTGCCGACAGATATCTCAGACCAGTCTGTCTCCTAGACTGTCTTACCAATACGATATCAAAAGTCATTCCTCCAGATATTCTAGCAGTAGGGTATCCTTTCCTCTGATCCCTCACTGTTTTGAACATCAAGAACAGACAAAATACTGCCAATCAACAATTGCAAGAGCAAATTCTTCAACACATTCGACATTCGTGAACCTTCATTGAATCAAGCAGGAGTTGCTCACATTCATTTCAAACATCTACAAACCCCTCGCTGCCGGGGTATAGCTTTTGGTTTATACAGCCAGAGATGTATTTTGGTGATGATTTCTTTAGGGACCCTGGGTGTGAGCCATTACCAATGTCCTTCACTGTAATTTGTGTAGGTAGTTATATTACTATGACACGTGGGACTTGGGGTATGTGTCAGGGTCATTCATTGAACACAGGTTGTTATTTTACAATGGTATTCAATCCGGATGGTCTGATTTTATACTACTACAGACTAACGTTGGATGTTATGATACATCAAAGTTATGCCGGATTATAAAATACGTCCTAGAAATCAGTCTGTACTGATTCCCACATTATGCCAGTCTGACAATTAATACAACTGGTGTTTTTTGGGTTTTTTAAGCACCCTTACACACAGTATTACAAGCTAGCAGTGTGTGTTAAAATTGTAACTGTCATGGACACTGGGTTTGTGGACCCACTAGGCCGCTCCGCCGTAGCGGGGAGGCAGCTGACCAGGTCACAGTCTATGTGAAAGTAAGATAGCAGACAGTAATGCTTAGGTATCTGAAATAGTCCGGACGGTGACTGTGGCTTCAGCACGGATGGAGGCAGGTGCGGAAAGTGGCGCCAGACGTGGCGGGCAGTATCCGATGAGCAGATGGCACTTGATGTGGCAGATGGCACTTGACGTGGCAGATGGCACTTGACGTGGCAGATGGCACTTGACGTGGCAGATGACACTTGAACACGGGTAGGCACAGGAACAATGCGGAATACAGGAACGGTAAAAGGGCATGGGTAACAGCTGGAACGGGAGACACTAAGGGACCATTTGCGAGACAGACAGGGAAAGACTAACAACGCTCAGGCAAGGATCAGAAGGGCTGGGGCATTCTTATAGAGCAGGGAATCATGTGGGTTAATGATCATTGTTTTCATGTGCACGTGCTGGCCCTTTAAGAGCGGGCGCGAGCGTGCACGCGCACCCTACGGGACCCGGCCGGACGGAGCGGAAGTGAGCGCTGGCATCTCCTAGGAGGGAGATCCATGGCTGCGGGCGTTGGGAGGTGAGTGAACCCGACGGCCCGCGGCCAAGGGTGCTACAGTATCCCCCCTCTTACACCCCTTCTTCTTGGGACCAGAGTGAGAGAGGAACTTTTTAATAAGAGCAGGAGCACTGAGGTTCTCTTCTGGCTCCCAGGACCTCTCCTCAGGACCAAACCCACTCCAGTCCACCAGATAGAAAGTCCTTCCTCCTACCCTCTTGCGGTCCAGGATCTCCTTTACCTCGAATACATCAGAAGGACCGCTGGAAGCAACTGTGGAACTAGAGGTCTTGCTGTAGCGGTTCAGGACCACTGGTTTCAGGAGGGACACATGGAAGGAGTTAGGGATTCTGAGGGTAGGGGGCAGCCGCAGCTTATAGGAAACAGAGTTAATTTGTTGCAGGATCTCGAAGGGACCAAGGAACCTGGAAGCAAACTTGTATGAAGGCACCCTCAAGCGAATGTTTCGAGAGGACAGCCAGACTTTAGTCCCAGGAAGATACTGAGGCGGCTCTCTTCTTTTGGTATCTGCCTTACGCTTCATGCGATCTACCGCCTGCAAAATAGAGGACCGGGTCTGTTGCCAGATTTGCAGGAAGTCCCCATATGCAGAGTCAGCAGCGGGTACCTGAGATGAAGTCGACACTGGAAGAGGAACTCTGGGATGTTGACTGTACACGATGTGAAACGGAGTGGAGGTGGTGGACTCACTTGTGTGGTTATTATATGAAAACTCCGCCCATGGTAGAAGCTGTACCCAGTTATCGTGCTGTGAAGAGATGAAGTGGCGGAGGTAATTTTCCATGATCTGGTTGATCCTCTCAACTTGCCCATTGGACTTGGGGTGATAGGCAGAGGAAAAGTCTAAACTCACATCCAGGAGTTTACAGAGGGCTCTCCAGAACTTGGAGGTAAACTGAACACCCCCGGTCGGACACAATGTGAAGAGGCAAGCCATGCAAGCGGAAGATGTGCTGAATGAAGAAGCTTGCCAGTCGAGGAGCAGAGGGTAGGCCTGTTAGCGGGATAAAATGTGCCATCTTAGAGAACCAGTCCACCACCACCCAGATGGTGTTGCATCCTGCTGAGAGAGGAAGATCCGTGACGAAGTCTATAGCGATGTGCTGCCAGGGGGCACTGGGTACAGGCAGGGGTTGAAGCAGGCCGGCAGGCTTGCTGTGAGCCACCTTGTTAGAGGCACACACCGTGCAAGCAGAGACAAAGTCCAGAACATCTTTAGGTAGCGTGGGCCACCAGAAGTGACGAGCGACCAGGTCTTGGGTTTTACGGACACCAGCGTGCCCAGCCAGTTTAGAACTGTGTCCCCAGCGGAGAATTATTTTTCTGTCAGCCAACCGAACAAAAGTTCTCCCTGGAGGGATATTTCTAAGCTGCAGAGGATTGGCGGTGACAACGCAGGATGGGTCTATGATTGTCTGAAGGGACTTCACCGTGTCTTCCGTTTCGAATGATCTGGACAGGGCATCGGCCCTCACGTTCTTGTCTGCGGGACGGTAGTGGAGCAGAAATTGGAAACGGGTGAAGAACAGTGACCACCTGGCTTGACGAGGATTCAGTCTTTGAGCGGACTGAAGGTAAGTGAGATTCTTGTGGTCGGTGAAGATCAGGATGGGGTGAGCAGCGCCATCCAGAAGATGTCTCCACTCCTCCAGGGCCAATTTGATAGCCAGTAGCTCCCGATCTCCAATGGAATAATTGCGCTCAGCAGAGGAAAACAGTCTTGAGTAGTAGCCACACACTACTGCCTTTCCTTTGGAGCTCCTCTGGAACAGAAGTGCGCCTGCACCAACAGAGGAAGCGTCCACTTCCAGTGAGAACTGCCAAGATATGTCAGGGTGATGGAGGATCGAAGCTGAAGTGAAGGCTTTCTTGAGGCTAATGAATGCGGACTCTGCCTCCGGAGTCCACATCTTGGCGTTCACACCCTTCTTGGTAAGGGTAGAGATGGGGGCCGTCAGAGAAGAAAAGTTCGGAATAAACTGCCGGTAGAAACTGGCGAAACCCAGGAACCGCTGTATGGCCCTTAGGCCTTGAGGACGTGGCCATTCCAGGACAGACTTTAACTTCTCAGGGTCCATCTTAAGGACTTGATCCGAGATGACATAGCCCAGGAAGGGCAGAGACCTCTTTTCAAATGTGCATTTCTCTAACTTGGCATACAAGCGATTCTCTCTTAGTCGCAGAAGAACTTGACGAACGTGCCTCCGATGGGTCATCAGATCTGGGGAGAAGATTAAAATATCATCGAGATAAACTACAACACACGTATAGAGGAGATCTCAGAAGATGTCATTAATGAACTCCTGAAATACTGCGGGAGCGTTACACAGTCCGAAGGGCATCACTCTGTATTCGTAGTGCCCATCGCGGGTGTTAAATGCCGTCTTCCATTCGTCACCCCGGCGAATCCGGATAAGATTATAGGCCCCCCGCAGATCTAGCTTGGAAAAAATTTTGGCTCCTCGTATGCGATCAAACAGCTCGGAAATGAGTGGCAACGGGTATTTGTTCTTCACCGTGATCTGATTGAGACCACGGTAGTCAATGCAGGGTCGGAGAGATCCATCTTTCTTTTTAACGAAGAAGAATCCTGCCCCGGCCGGGGAGGAAGATTTTCGAATAAAACCCCTCTCCAAGTTCTCCTTGATATAGGCTGACATTGATAACGTCTCTGGCAAGGAGAGAGGATATACTCGTCCACAGGGAAGAGAAGCATTGGGAACCAGTTCAATGGGACAGTCATAACTCCGATGTGGAGGCAAATTCTCAGCCTCTCGTTTGCAGAAGACATCCGCAAAACTGGCATACTGAGAAGGTAGATCGGAGAGTGACTGAGGCAGAGGGGGCACAACAGGACGGACTTGTGACAGGCAAAGGCTATGGCATCTGGAACCCCATTGAAGAACTTCTCCAGAACTCCAGTCGAGTGTCGGGGCGTGTAGATGGAGCCATGGCAGACCCAGCAGGATAGGATTGATAGCCTTGGGTAGTACCAGGAAGGAGATCTGTTCTGAGTGAAGAGCTCCGACCCGTAATGTCACCGGCTCAGTGATGAGCATGATTGGATCAGGCAGCGGTAGACCATTCACAGAGGCAACTGCCAGGGGTCTCTCCAGACGGACTGTGGGTAGTTGAAACCGATCCACTAGATCTTGGTGGATAAAATTAGCAGCCGCTCCAGAGTCAAGATAGGCGGAGGAAGGATGTGATGCCTGTCCGGTGACGATGGCCACAGGTATCGATAATTTGGAAGAGGTTTTAACGTTTGGAGACGTTCCACCTAGAGTTGCCTCTCCAACCAACCCTAGGTACTGGAGTTTCCCGGTTTCTGTGGGCATTGACGCACAAAATGACCCTTGAGGCCGCAATACATGCAAAGTCCAGAGGAGCGTCTGCGCTGCTTCTCCTGTTCAGATAACCGGACTCTGTCTACCTGCATGGGTTCCTCAGGTAGCGCACTAGGAGTGGACAATTGTGGTCTCTGGGCAGGGGGTGCTGGTCTGTGGGCCCGGCTCTCCTGACGAACCTCTTGAGAGCGCTCCCGGATTCTCATATCAACCCGGGTGGCTAACAGGATGAGGGCATCCAAGGTAGAAGGAAGGTCGCGGGCTGCCAGTTCGTCCTTGATGTGAGAGGACAGTCCCTGCCAGAAGGTCGCTACCAGTGCCTCATTGTTCCATGCCAGCTCGGCTGCTAGGGTACGGAAGGAGATCGCATACTCCCCTACTGTGGAGCCTTCTTGCTTGAGGGTCAACAGAGTTGCTGCGGCAGAGGATGTTCGACCCGGCTCCTCGAACACGGCACGAAAGGACTGCAGGAACAGGGCTAGGTCCGCGGATACAGGTCCTTGTTGCTCCAAGATTGGGTTTGCCCATGCAAGGGCCTTGCCAGCGAGGACGGAGATAATGAACGCTACTTTAGCCTCCTCGGAGGGGAAGAGATGAGGCCGTAGCCTAAAATACACCGTGCATTGATTAAGAAATCCTCTGCATGCTCTGGGATCACCGTCGTAGCGAGGAGGACGAGGCAGAGGAACTGAGGATCCGGAACAAACAGGGGGAGCAACAGGCAGTGGCACGGCAACAGCTTCTGGAGGAAGAACCGGGGGTGGAACAGCGAGTAGATCCAGGCGGACCAGAATAGAATTCACCGCCTCAAGGAGTTGATCCTGACGAGTGCGTAGGTCATGCATCTCTGTCTGAATCTTCTGTCTTGGGCTGGCCAGCGGGTTCCATGGCCTGAGCGTACTGTCACGGACACTGGGTTTGTGGACCCACTAGGCCGCTCCGCCGTAGCGGGGAGGCAGCTGACCAGGTCACAGTCTATGTGAAAGTAAGATAGCAGACAGTAATGCTTAGGTACCTGAAATAGTCCGGACGGTGACTGTGGCTTCAGCACGGATGGAGGCAGGTGCGGAAAGTGGCGCCAGACGTGGGGGCAGTATCCGATGAGCAGATGGCACTTGACGTGGCAGATGGCACTTGACGTGGCAGATGGCACTTGACGTGGCAGATGACACTTGAACACGGGTAGGCACAGGAACAATGCGGAATACAGGAACGGTAACAGGGCACGGGTAACAGCTGGAACTGGAGACACTAAGGGACCATTTTCGAGACAGACAGGGAAAGACTAACAACGCTCAGGCAAGGATCAGAAGGGCTGGGGCATTCTTATAGAGCAGGGAATCATGTGGGTTAATGATCATTGTTTTCATGTGCGCGCGCTGGCCCTTTAAGAGCGGGCGCGAGCGTGCGCGCGCACCCTACGGGACCCGGCCGGACGGAGCGGAAGTGAGCGCTGGCATCTCCTAGGAGGGAGACGGAGGCCAGCACTCACAGATCCATGGCTGCGGGCGTCGGGAGGTGAGTGAACCCGACGGCCCGCGGCCATGGGCGCTACAGTATCAATGATTATTCAAAACAACATTCAAATTTTTCCCTATTGCACTGGATTCTCCATTATCAGGACTTAACCATTGAAGCCCTTGTGGTACTACAGGATATTACCCACAAATATCCAACTTTTCTGTCACCCACAGACAGTCAGTACCTCCCAACTATTATCTCAGAGCAAACGGGTTACAAGATAACTATTGATCCTTAACGATTTTACACAACAACTAAATAGCAAATGACACACTACAACAGAGCAGCACAAGTTTTTTTTTTCTCACTGTCCAAGCTACAATCCTTTAATTTCAAAAACTTCACATGAGTTACAACTTCTCTCAACCATGCGCTACGTCACCGCATTCCAAAGGGGGAGGTCATCACTTCTAACAACTTTTTCTGGTTAAGAATGTAATTGCTGGCAAAAATTCTCTCATGTCTTTCATATCAACAACTCAAGATCAGGTACGCACCTGCAATCTTTCATCACACAAAATTTCAACATACCTTTTTGGATCCATCCTTTCATACCATTACTGGATAAAGTGCCCCGTCCAGAAGATGTGACGTCATGATAGCTAAATTCCAAGGCTCAAGCAATACATGTGTGAATGGTGTAAGAATAAGCTCCTTACCTACCGCATTTTTTTTTTAAATTCACAGATGTAAAGCCAGACCTCTCCGACGACAGCTATCAGACGAGCAATCTCCTGGGTTTTTTCAGCGCCATTACTGTTGTGGAAGTCAATGGCTCAAAATATACTAGACTGACATTTAGATGAGTGTTCCAACAGACACTCACGCCAGGGACTTTATCCAGCATCCTAATCAGGAGATTTCATATCGATATGAGAGAGGACACATAAAACACACAGACAATGCTTGTATGCCCAAAATATTCCTCTGAGGTTTATTGTCAAATTCAATTACAATAATATCATTCAAAAGGTGTGTAGGCTTGAGGTTAACCAATCAGAGGCAATATGACAATAACTCTTATTCAGCCAATAGCATACCATGAGAATATTTCAAATGCATTATAATAATTATTCATTAAAATTCTGACATCAGAATTGCACCTGGAGACAAGCATACAATAGAATGGTGTTATCTGTTCTTTCCCATAGAGGGAGTACATAAGATAAAGAGAAATAGTTGCACTTTATGTCTGGGCATTCAGCCAGACAGCCATTTGAAGGACATAAGAATAATACACAATAATAACATTTTTTTGCAGACTCAAGCAGAACTATGTAGAGTAAAAGTCATAAGAAAATGGAGAATAAATATCTTCGTAATTCGGCATTCTTGATAATTCAATATGTAATTTAATACAGAGAATATAAGCAAATTGACCATCCATCACACCACTTTATGTGCATGTATTGTTCCTATCATTCACTACAATGGGTCTTTACTAGGGTGAGCGTCGCTCTTTTCAGGGCGGATGCCTTGATTAGCCAAGGTAATACTAGGGTGTGATAGGGTTATTAGGTTGGTGTATGATAGTTTATTTTAGAATTAATTTAGAATAAAAGTTGTTTTATTTATTATATAGTTCACCGCCTGAAAGAACGATTAAAATTTTTTTTTTTTTTTTTGTAAAGTTTATTAATAGTATTTATAAAAATTGTGGCTCAACCAGCCACTGATACCAGACCAGGCATAAGCAAGCGATTAGCGACAGGAGAAATTGGTTCAGAGTGATTGATGTATCTCACACCTAAATAACACTTCCCCTGCTAATAGTATAAATTCCGCTGTATCCTTGCCAAAAATCACTATCTATATAGATCCTACGCGTTTCCTCATCACACTAAAGTGATGTTTCCTCAGGGATTCATAGATATAAATTGTAAGTTAAATTCTAAAGTGTTTCAATGATTACAATGTTACAGCACTGGATAGCACTGTTCCTGTGCTGATTATTAGCCTCCAGGCGTATGCACGGCTCTAATGCACTGTCCGTACACGCGCCGAAAAAGACCCATGGTTTAAAAGGCTGAGAGTCCGCCCTCAAAAGGTCGTCCCCAGGGAAAGCCACCAATCCGCGTCCTACACGCCAACCTGTGACGTGCCGGAGGCGGCTCTCCCGGACCTAGCAACCAGTGAGGGTTCCTGAACGCCGAATAGTGTCCATAGTAACCAGGGGACGCTAGACGCGGCTCCTGAACTGTCAGTCGACAGCAATACACATATGAATACAGTTAATGTAATACACGGCAGTTTAGAGGAACCAAGCCGTGTAAGTACATTGGGAGAGGTGAGTCCTCATGAGAGCCGTCTTAGTAGGAGACAACGCTCTCGAACGTGACACAGTCAGTGTCCTATTATCCCAGACAACAGCCAGGGAACACAGATACATCCAGGCAGCGTATATAGCAAGGTATGGGGGATCCACAATGTTAATCATCCCGTCCCAGTTTTCCTTCGAAAATCACATGCACAGTCACAACTCGCGCCCACTGACCAGTGATATACAGGAGGAATCAACTGGTAACCTACTCAAGTGGTATCAAAATCAAAAGTAGGAGTATTCCGGTGTCAGAAGAGCCGGGAGAACTAGAACATGTGAGAAACGCGTAAAAAACGTGTACAAAAACGCATGGTGTGCATGGAGGACAAGGGCCAATTGATCCACAAATACCCAGGAGTGGCATATGTTGTAAATATTGTAAATATGGAAGACTCCCTACATGACCCAGCAACCATAGGGTCACATTCCGCGGAAAAAACGCGTTCAAAAACGCATGGTGTGCATGGAGGACAAGGGCCAGTTGATCCACAAACAACCAGGAGTGGCATATCTTATAAATATGGAAGACTCCCTACATGACCAAGCAAGCCATAGGGTCACATACTGTGATTAAAGGAAACAAGAATACGAGATTTGTTCGTTAATGCCATGAGGGTTAATTGTCTGCATTCTAAAAATCCATTCTGCCTCTTTTTGTAATATCTTCTTATCCAGGTCCCCACCTCTCAGGAGGGGTCTCACATGTTCTATTCCCTGGAAGACAAGGGCAGTAGCATCCCCATCATGGCAGGACCACACGTGTCTCGATACCGGGGTGTCCACATTCCTTCTGATATCCCCAATGTGGTCCCGAATCCTTCTCCTAAATTCCCTTTTGGTCTTACCCACATATTGTAGGCCACACTTGCAGGTAATCAAGTAAACAATGCCCTTTGTTTTGCAGTTTATGAATGACCTGTTCTCAAAGGTTTTACCAGTTTGGGTGCTCGTGAAGTTCTTGCTACATAATATGGACACACAGGCTTTGCATGTTCCACATCTGTATGTCCCTTTAGTACTGTTAACCAGCCAGGTACTACACGGTGTCATCGGTTGTAAATGGCTGTGGACCAGTCGGTCCCTAAGATTACGTCCCCTTCTATAGGTAATTTGCGGGGCATCCCCAACCATGGCCCCCACATCTGGATCTGCCTTAAGAATACCCCAGAAGCGTTTGAGCACTTCCCTGACCTCTCTGTTGGCCGAGTCGAAAGTACCAATGACCCTGATTTGTTCTTCATTTGTTTCCCTTGGTTTGGGGTTAAGCAGGTCCTCTCTATTGCACCCGAGTGCATTCTGATATGCCCCTCTCAACACATCCCTGGGATATCCCCTATGTCGAAATCTATTCTCTAGATCACGTGCGGAAATCCTAAAATCGGTAATCGTAGAGCAATTCCTCCGTGCCCTGAGGTATTGGCCCTTTGGTATCCCTCTCTTAAGATTAGAAGGGTGCCAGCTTTCCCACCGTAGTAGGCTATTGGTCGCCGTCTCCTTGCGATACATATTGGTCTCCAGAATCCCCATGTCCGTCTTAGAGATCGTAATGTCCAGAAAAGTGATCCTACTGTCTTGAATCTCAGATGTAAAGAAAAGACCTAATTCATTGGCATTCAAGATCTCCACAAATTCCTTAAATTCCTCCCTGGTCCCTGTCCACAGGATAAGGACATCATCTATAAATCTCAGCCAGAGCAAGATAGATGATGACCATTTGTCCATCAATTCACTGAACACAACTTCCTTTTCCCACCAACCCAGATATAGGTTGGCAAAGGTGGGTGCACATGGACTACCCATAGCCACTCCTCTGAGTTGATGGTAGATCTTCTGATCAAATAAAAAGAAGTTGTGTTCTAGGACAAACCTGAGTAGTTCAATCACAAATTTATTGTGGGCCTGGTATTGTATCCCTTTATCCATCAAGAAGTGTTCAATAGCTCTACATCCCTGATTATGTGGAATGGAACTATAAAGTGACTCAACGTCAAGAGATGCCAATAGAGTCTCACCATCGCAGCGTATGCCCTCCAGCTTTCTCAGCACATCCATTGTGTCCCTCACATAGGATGGCAGGGACACAACGAACGGCCTAAGCACCTGATCAAGGTACAGGCTAGCGTTTTGTGTGAGGCTCCCAATCCCCGATACAATGGGACGACCCTTCAACGGGTTCACCCCCTTGTGTATCTTGGGTAAACTATAAAACGTTGCCGTTTGCGGGTACTCTGTTAGAATGAATTTCATTTCCCTATCATTAATAAGGTTATCCGATTTTGCCGGACCCAGGATGTCCTTTAATTTCTCCTTGAAGGTGGTCATCGGGTTATTGGTAAGGACCCCATAGCAGTTATGATCATCCAAAATATCGTGACACATCCTGCTATATTGTGATCGATTCATCACCACTATATTCCCCCCTTTGTCAGAGGGTTTTATAATGATATTATCATCCCTCTCTAGAGATAACAGAGCTGCCATCTCTCCAGTGGAAAAGTTAGAGCCATGTTCCTTATGATTGATTAATTTCAGTTGGTCCTCCACTACCTTAACAAAAACATCAATGGGGGTATTGTCACTAAGGGGTGCATATTTGGTTGACGGGACCCTTAGCTCAGTAAATGGGCCCTTGCCCTCCTCCCTGTGACCCTCCTCCCATAGATCCTCCAGCAGTCTAAAATGTGGGAGATCCTCTTCCATAATTCCTAATTCAAGGCATTGCCGTTTGTTATGCATCTTGAAAAACTTTTTCCACTTAAGTTTCCTGGCAAAGAGGTTGAGATCCTTAACCCACGTGAAAAGATTAAATTTATTGGTTGGGACAAATGAGAGGCCCTTGCTGAGTACCTCCACCTCCTCTCCTGTAAGATTACGTGTGGAGAGGTTCACTATCTGGAGTCTATCACTGTTCCCTACTGAAGTGCCTATAGCTCCCTTCTGTCTCGCAAAAGGTAGTCTGAGATCGGGTGGCTCTTGGCTAAAAAACCACCACGATGCTGACTCTTTCCTCTGCCTCTCCCTCTAAAGTTTTGACGGGTCTGGTATCTACCAGTTTCGTTCCCTCCCTGACCTCTTCTGGGTGGATTTCTACCAAACTCTGAGTCCGATTGTTCCTGCTCAGACGAGGAAGGATCGGTATCAGGCTCATGCGACAGACCAGTCCTAGCGCTATAGTCAAAGATTCTTCCTTCTTTGAAGTCCACAGTGTCACGTACAAATTGGAAATGTTTCCTTTCTTTAATGTGACACGTGAACTTCTCAACTGTTTGTTGTAGAACCACCTCCTTTCTTTCGTACTCTGAGTTGTTGTTAAATTTTTTAACTACAGTAATACACTCTTTTAGTTCTTGACTACTACGTGCCAGGCTGATATGTTCTTCCTCTAACAAAATTCCCATAAACCTCAATGAGGATTCGATCGATTCTTTCTCCCACTTTTTTAAAAGCTCAGGGGAGCGAACCCTTACTGCAGGGATAAGGGAGATTCTAAGGCCCCTTGGAACAATTTTGTTTTTAATGTACGTTTCTAGAGTTTGAATTTCCCACCAGGATCTAATGTGGTCTTTATATACTTTAGTTAGTTGTCGAAAAGAAGCAGTAATGCTTAAATTTTGAGACTGCGGTATCAGTTCTTTGTCTGAGAAAACCTCCCTCGCATCTGTAAACCATTTGTCGGTATTGATGTCACTCGTCAGGAATCCTGCCATCCCCACTAAATGATATCGTTATATAGTAGATTCACTGAAAAATTGATAATAAATGTCGTTCTAATATTATAGAATATAGTTCACCGCCTGAAAGAACGATTAAAGCATCCTAATCAGGAGATTTCATATCGATATGAGAGAGGACACATAAAACACACAGACAATGCTTGTATGCCCAAAATATTCCTCTGAGGTTTATTGTCAAATTCAATTACAATAATATCATTCAAAAGGTGTGTAGGCTTGAGGTTAACCAATCAGAGGCAATATGACAATAACTCTTATTCAGCCAATAGCATACCATGAGAATATTTCAAATGCATTATAATAATTATTCATTAAAATTCTGACATCAGAATTGCACCTGGAGACAAGCATACAATAGAATGGTGTTATCTGTTCTTTCCCATAGAGGGAGTACATAAGATAAAGAGAAATAGTTGCACTTTATGTCTGGGCATTCAGCCAGACAGCCATTTGAAGGACATAAGAATAATACACAATAATAACATTTTTTTGCAGACTCAAGCAGAACTATGTAGAGTAAAAGTCATAAGAAAATGGAGAATAAATATCTTCGTAATTCGGCATTCTTGATAATTCAATATGTAATTTAATACAGAGAATATAAGCAAATTGACCATCCATCACACCACTTTATGTGCATGTATTGTTCCTATCATTCACTACAATGGGTCTTTACTAGGGTGAGCGTCGCTCTTTTCAGGGCGGATGCCTTGATTAGCCAAGGTAATACTAGGGTGTGATAGGGTTATTAGGTTGGTGTATGATAGTTTATTTTAGAATTAATTTAGAATAAAAGTTGTTTTATTTATTTTTTGACTGGGGGACTTTGCCTCGATGGTTTGTATGTTTTTGAAAATCCTACCAGTTTCATATCTTGGGGTCCCAAGTCCTTCATTGGTTGGATCTGTAAATTTATTTCTAATAAAGCCTTTTAGTTTAGCATAGCAAGGAGTATAACAACTCCAAAGAAACAGGATTCCTTCTGTACTATGACCTGCAGCGATAACTAGCATTTGTTTTACCAAATAAAAACAATATACTAACATTTAACTACAATTTTCACATCTATGCTTTAAATAATTAATATTGTTGACAATGAATATCACAGTAACCATATCTGCCAATCCTGTATGATACCGGGAACAGTATATCAAATACATTTATACTACTTCTCAAGTATAATGCTATTTAAATACATATCTGTTAGAACAAAAATGATATTACTTCTCCCTTGACTTATTACTGATAATATTATGGACCTGTGTGCAACTATATCCTTCATATTAATATAGTGTATTTTATTCCTGGTTTATTTAATTTATTTTCACAGCGTTCTTAAGATAAGATAAATTGTCTAGAAGATAATAGGTGCCACCAAACTATATCATTATGAATGACCTTAATAAAATAGGGGAGGATTAGAATCCTGTCACTTCGGACAGTGCCTGATGAATCCCAGGGTGGTGTAAATCTAATCCTTGTGTGACATTGCAATAGAGTTTGACAAAACTGTCTGCCATCAATAATCTCAGGTACGGGCTATCTATAGTAAAAGCAGATAGATAACAACTGTCGGCCATCAGTCATGGTGCGATATATTTATTTATCCTATTTTATGTCCCATATCCAAAAGCATTTGTCAGCAAAAATGTCATCATTGCAAATAAAGTGATACAATTCTGAAAGCTTATATCTAATATATATCTAACCTCAAAGTGGAGTTGATGTGTGTTTGTTTAGTACCAGTGAAATATAATGGAAAAATTCTCCTAAACAAGTATGAGTAGGATTGATATCAGAGAGGGAATTTTTATGTTCATGTAATGTGGGAATCAGCTTGTTCAAGTTAAAGATCTCATTGTGGTCATAATTGTAACGATTCAAGAGATTTTATCTATATCACTCACCATTTATTGGTATTCAATGTAAGTGTGTGAACTAAAGATCATGTATAAATTCAGCATGAATACCATATGTACTGTATGAAGGTCCATCGCAATTATTTAATGTATATCGGTAAATTTTGGGCTCGGCCTTTAAGTTGCACAAGGGCATTTCTTAGAAAAGTGGCGGTGGATATGCATGTTCAATGTTGGGGAATATAGTCCTCACTACCACTTTCCAGACAAGTGCAATGATCAACCAGTCTTTATATATGACCTCTATTATCTTATTCAAGACTACTCACAGGTCAGGATATTGGCCATAACAATTAGTATAAATTCACACTACATTTGTCTTTTATCTTTTTTTCAAAGTATTTTGTCCTTTAACAGGCAGATCCCCTTCATTTACATGGAATGAAAGCTAATCCCAAAATGGATCAGTTTCTATTCGTATAGACAGGCTTTTTTGTCACCTCAGGGATATATGGAAGATATATTATGAATGTTGTGATCAAGGGCGGGCTGGGCCGGGGGGGCAGGGAGGCCAGTCCCCCAGTAAACTTTTAGGTCTGTTCTCCATTTCTTTTCCCCTACCCTCCCCCCACCGCGGCCGCGCTATGCCTTTAAGATCCCTTATCTAACAGACGTGCGGCGATAGGCACGTCTGATAGAACACGCCCCTCCTCTCCCCTGATGGTGCCTGCACCACCAGAGCAGAACAGGCGCGCCAGAGAGAAGACATCGAGGAGAGGCTGGCCGGGCTTTGACTAAGGTGAGGACTGTCTAAAAATAACTGAGTGCCGTTCACGGCACTCAGCCTTCTGACCCCCTGCCCTTTATTAACTTTAAAAAGTCACCAACGGCCGACGCTATGGATTGGGGGGGATTTGGGCTGTTTGCAAGGGGGGGATTTTAGCTATTTGCAATGGGGGGTTTTGGCTGTTTGCAAGGGGGATTTTGGCTGCTTGCAAGGGGGGGATTTTGGCTGCTTGCAAGGGGGGGATTTTGGCTGTTAGCAAGGGCAGAGATTTTGGCTGTTTGTAAGGGGGGATTTTGGCTGTTTTCAAGGGGGGATTTTGGCTGTTTGCAAGGGGGGATTTTGGCTGCAAGGGGGGATTTGGGTTGTTTTCAAGGGTTTTTTTTGGCTGTTTGCAGGGGGGGTTTTGGCTGCAATGAAGGAGTTTGGCTATTTGCAAGAGGGGGATTTTGGCTGTTTGCAAGGGGAGTCTAAGCATCTCGCTGACTGAAAAGGGCTCTATGGGGGGATTATAACCCTCGGTGGTTATAATACTGTAAGGGGGGTCTGAGCGTCTATGACTGCTCATGACTCAAAGCACTCAGCATTCAGAATTAGACCCCCACCCTTGCAGTATAATTCTTCCCCATAGAGCCCTTAACAGTCAGTCAGATGCTCAGACCCAGGTTTGGCATCAGCACCCGCTGCTCTTTCAGGGGCTTACTTGGCCGCCGGGTGCATCCGTATGCTGCTGTCATGGCTCCCGAAGGAGTGGAATCCCCAGCCAAAGCGTTGCCACTCCTAGAGCAGCCCCTGACGTCATTTTCCATATATGGACTGTGACGTCAAGTGCTCCTTCAGAAACGGAATCTCCGGCCAGAGCGTTTGGCAACTGTTAGAAGGAGCCCCAATGGCGCTATCTACATGAAGGGTTGTGTGTGGCACTATTTACAAGGAGGTGTGTGTAGCTTTATCTATGGGGGTGTTGCATTATCTACAGGGGGGGTGTGGCATTATCTACAGGGGGCTGTGTGGCATTATCTACAGGGGGCTGTGTGTGGCAGTATCTAAAGGGGGGTTTGTGGCATTATCTACAGGGGGCTGTGTGTGCCAGTATCTACAGTGGTGTGTGGCATTATCTACAGGGAACTGTGTGGCATTATATACAGGGGGCTGTGTGGCATTATCTACAGGGGCGGCCTGTGTATGGCAGTATCAACAGGGAGCAGTGTGTGGCAGTATCTACAGGGGTGTGTGTGGCAGTATCTACAGGGGCCTGTGTGTGGCATTGTCTATAGGGGGTGTGGCATTATCTACAGGGGGCTGTGTGTAGCAGTAACTACAGGGGGCTGTGTGTGGCATTATCTATGGTATGCTGTGTGTGGCACTATCTACAGGGTGGTGTGGCAGTATCTACAGGGGGCTGTGTGTGGCAGTATCTACAGGGGATGGTGTAGCATTATATACAGGGGGCTGTGTGGCACTATCTACAGGGGGCTGTGTGTGGCAGTATCTACAGGGAGCAGTGTGTGGCAGTATCTACAGGGGTGTGTGTGGTGCTACCTACAGGGGGCTGTGTGTGGTAGTATCTACAGGGGCCTGTATATGGCGGCATTATCTACAGATTGCAGTGTGTGGCATTATGTACAGGGGGCTGTGTGCGGCAGTATCAACAGGGGGCAGTGTGTGGCAGTATCTACAGGGGGCTGTGTGTGGCAGCAGTATCTACAGGGTGTGTGTGGCGCTATCTACAGGGGGCTTTGTGTGGCAATATCTACAGGGGGCTGTGTGTGGCATTATCTACAGGGGTGGCATTATCTACAGGGGCTGTGTGTGGCAGTATCTCCAAGGGTTTGTGTGGAATTATCTACAGGGTCTGTGTGGCATTATCTACAGAGGGCAGTGTGTGGCATTATCTAGAGGGCGCTGTGTGGCATTATCTACAGATGGCTTTGTGGCATTATCTGCAAAGAGCAGTGTGTGGCATTAACTAGAGAGGGCTGTGTGGCATTATCTACAGAGAGCAGTGTGTGGCATTATCTACAGAGGGCTGTGTGTGGCATTATCTACAGAAGGCTGTGTGTGGCATTATCTACAGGGGGTGTGGCAATATCTACATAAGGGCACTGTGGCATTATTTACATAGGGCACTGTATATATGGGGGCATAAACTGGTGGCCTAACCTCTATATGTGGGCATAAACAAGGCCTAACTTTTATATGCGGGCACAAACTGGAGGCCTAACTTCTATATGGGGGCATAAACAGGGCCTAACTTCTAAATGGGGGCACAAACTGCCGTTTTACTGCAGCTGTGAGTTCCCCTGCAAAGGGGCCCACTACATCTGTGTTGCCCAAGGGCCCACATAAACCTGGAGCCGAACCTGCTCAGACCCCTCCGCCCTTGCATTATAATCCCCCCTATAGAGCCATCAGTAGTTATTATACTTCAAGGGGTCAGAGCGTCTTACTGCTGAGGTGTCTATTCGGGATATAACTTCCTACCACAGAGCCATCAGAGTTGGACACTCAGTATAATCCCCCACCCCACATAGAGCCCTCAGAAGTTTTTATACTGCAAGGGTCTGACTGCTTACGCCTAATGCACATGACTGTGGTGATTTTCCAGTCCCGCAAAACCACCACAAATCCATTGTCTGTATTTGTCCGCCAAAAAAAACCAACTTCCGTAGTGCATCAGTGTGTCATCAGTATTCACGGATCAGCAAAAGAAAGGGAGGTTGGAACCTCCTGAGAAGGTCACATGATCAGCAAATACGGACAGTAAAATGACACGTCCTGAGTTTTTGCGGCCCGGACTCGAGGCCCCAACGCGGATCCGTGAACATCACGGTCGTGTCAATGGGGCCATACAAATAATGGGTCCGTGTGCTATCTGGAAAATTGAGCATAGCGCACGGATTAAAAAAACTGTGTGTGAATTAGGCCTCACGAAAAAAGTGTTTACGAAATTATTGTTTTTTTTATTTGAGCTGTTTTAAGTTATGGGCCTATTTTTTCAAATTATTTTAATGTGTTCCCTAATGTAACGATTTAGTACTATTTTTTGTATTTGTTGCTGCAGTCATCTTTATTAGCATCTGTGTATGTGTCTCTGCACAACACATACACAGGCGCCATATGCCACATACACCAGGCATAGGAGACTGGGGATGGAAGCCAACCCTTTCTCCTATGCTGGAGCCATTCTAGCAGTGAATGCAGGACCGCCCGTCAATTCATTTGAATTGCCACCTCCTCCCATCCCCCACCTCTACCTAACACTTCAATGTGACCACTAGTAAGCCCCGGTCAAATAGCTTATACAGGGACTCTTCTGTGGCTTTAGGAGTCCCTGCATTAGCTTTTTCTGGCGCACGGGATCTCCCAGATGCTTCAGAATTATTAATAACTATTAATATTTCTGCTGCATCTTCAGGTCCCAGGGGCTCCAAAATAAACTCCATTTGATTGACCTCTAGTTTCTTTTGCTGTGCAGGGGAGAAGAAAAGAGATTGCTGTAGGCGAGGATAAGTTTTTTGATTTTTCATGCTGCAAACTTTTTTTTGTTGTTTTGCAGGTTCCATTGGACCGTTTGGACTATGTCGTAAAAAAAAAAAATGTTTTATATAAAATGGTGAAAGAGGGTTGTGTTGGGGAGTTTTTATTTCAATAAAAAAAAATCTTATGTCCCTAATTTTTTTAATACTGTATTACTGCCTTAGTAATGACCGTTGTCTGATTGACAGCGGCTATTACTAAGGTAGGGCTTAGTGTTAGCCAGTGAAAAGGCTAGCACTAATTCCCTATTATTACCCTGGTACCGACTGTCACCAAGGCTACCGGGAAGAGATTCGGGTACGATCCAGTACCCGACCATCTGAAGTGATGGGATGGCTGTAGGCTGGTATTATCAGGCTGGAAAGGGACAATAACCGTGGCCCTTTCCACCCTGGTGATACTAGGCTGAGGCTGCTTTATTGTATCTAGATGGTTATAAAAATTGGGGGGGACCCCATGTCTTTTAAAAAAATAAAAAAAAATATTTATCTTTTTTAAAGAAGAACGACGTGGAGTGCCCCCATTTTTCATAACCAGCCAGATACAATAAAGTAGCCACAGCCTAGCATTACCATGGTGAAAGGGTCACTTTTTTTTTAGCACGGGGGTATTATTCAGTCACTATGTGGTTATGGTGTGGCAGTATTATTCAGTAACAGTATGGGGGTATTATTCAGTCACTATGTAGTCATGGTGTGGCAGTATTATTCAGTAAAAGAATGGGGGTATTATTCAGTTCAGTCACTATGAGGTTATGGTGTGGCGGTATTATTTGGACCTTATATAGTGTTATTGTTGGTAATATTGGTCTTTGTATAGTGAGTTGTCTTCAGTTAAAAATAGGTTAAAAATGGGCCTCTATTCTTGGGCCAGTGCTGTGTGCTTGCCCCCCGGCTAAAATTTGCCAGCCAGCCCCTGCTTGTGATCGATATGGGCCCATACTATGCCTCCGATTTTACAATAAAAACAGTTCATTTTTTTGCCATATTATGAAGGTATTGTCCCTTAGAAGCATTATACCTGGGGGAGATAACACTTCCTCACAGAGGCACCATATAGCATTACATGGAGTGCCTTGGACATGTAATATAGACCCATAGGGTTTCTGTGTGTAGTCGTACAAGGTCGATTCGATGGCAATGCCAAGTGCATAAGCCCTAAGGAATCCAAAAATTCTGTATGGCTCTGTATACACTGGGGTTTTTGGTTTTATTAATTCAATAATTTTTGTTAGAAACGGATATGTTGACAATTATAAATAATTTCTATTGAAAGTAAACTGGTAACAGTGCGCATCATTTCTAATAATGAAAAAAAATAAGCAAGAAACGCCAAAATGCCATGCTACATCTTCAGGTTCTGTAAATACAACTGTATCTGCAAGAAGCACTCCAGCAAAAAAAATGTTGCACATATAATGTTAACTCACCAGCAATATTCTAGCAGTGTCATTTGTTTGTTCTCAGGTCAGTTGCATTCATATATTTTGAACCCTTTCATTATGGGCAGCTGTGTCATGTGATTCTAGTCTGACAATCAAAATAGACCACGCTCTCATGTGTAGACAAGAGGCATTTTCTCCTGTGTGGAGGACTTCCTGTACACTAGAGGATTACTTTATTACGAATCAAATTCCTCCTGGCAGGTCTAAGACACCTCCCACTCCCCCACCGAGCTCCACCCTCCTTGTTCCTTTGTATCTGCATGCATAAAGTCCTTCTACGGAAATCATTTCTGCCCTAAGGGAGCAGGAGGGCAGTGATATGATAGGTGAGTACATACAATGGTTAGCTGCAGAGTTATAAGCCTCCCCTAACTCACACTGACTGTCTATACTATCTGTGAGTGCTGTGAGCAGAGTCCAGTGTATTTCTATGTTTCTCACTGTCTCCTGCTTTTAAGGACTGACATGGAGAAATCTATTATAGCAAGAGGCAGTGGAGACAGGCTGAAGCTGCATTTCATAGAAATACACTGAGACTCTGCAGTGTGAGAACAGAAGTTCTAAGTCACTGATTTATCACTTGCTGCACTTAGACAGGACTCAGAGCAGAGCAAGTTCAGTGTGAGAAGACTCCTCTCCCTCTGCCTCTGCAAAGCCAGCAGCATCATTGGAAAAGTAGTCTGCATTAGGGGAACCATATCAGAGGGGAAGAAGGAACAAAGAATGCAGACAACCCATAAATTGCACATCAACTAAAACAGATATACAGAAGATATATACAGGAGCCTCTACATTATTGTTTAAAAGCAGCTTATCCTGCAAAATATGAGAAGAAAAAAATTGCTTAAGTGCTACTTTATTACAGTTGTATGTACACTTGGCTTGGATTTTTCTTTTGCAAAATTTAAAAACAAACTAAAAAAAGCTAGTGAACCCATAGTAAGGCCACAGTTCCATTTTTATGTGTCATTTTTAGCCAGCAAAAGGGATACAAAAAAAGTGGAAATATAACTCTTTCCTTTATACTTTTCCTTCTTTCAAGGTCCGCTCCTGTTTTTTGGCAAAGATACCGGCACCAAACTGGCTTATGTGAACAGGGTGTAAAAAAAACTAGCACCAATCTAGAATAATTGCTTAGGCATTCATGATAAATTTTACTAATGATAAACAATTTGGTCTTACCCCCAGTCCAGAGACACCTGTGAGCACCAATTCCATTTATTTGAGCTTTAGATCTGAAGGAAAACATGCAAATAACTCAATTTCTGAGAGTTTGTAGCCATATATATATATATATATATATATATATATATATATATATATATATATACATACATATATCTATATTTATATATATATATAGATAGATAGATAGATAGATAGACACACGCACACGCTGACGGTACTGTGCAAAAGTTTTAGGCAGTTGTGGAAAAACTGATGCAAAGTAAGAATGCTTTCAAAAATAGAACAGTTAAGAGGTTTTTTTCTCAATTAACAAAATACAAAGTGAATGAACGGAAGAGAAATTTAAATCAAATGAATATTTGGTGGGACCAGCCTTTGCCTTCAAAACAGCATCAATTCTTCTAGGTACACTTGCACAAAGTCATAGATTTTGTAAGATTATATTCAGGTGTATGATTAACCAATTATACCAAACAGTTGATAATGATCATCATTTTCATATGTAGGTTGAAACACAGTCATTAACTGTAAAATAAACCGCTGAGTAGGAGGCTTAAAACTGAATGAGGACCAGCCAAACTCTGCTACAAAGGTGAAGTTGTGGAATAAAGATTCATGTCACAGGTCTATCATGGCAAGACGGAGCACAGCAACAAGACACAAGGTAGTTTTACTGCATCAGCAAGGTCTCTCCGAGGCAAAGATTTCAAAGCAGACTGGTATTTCAAGATGTGCTGCTTAAGCTCTTTTGAAGAAGCACAAAGAAACAGGCAATGTTCAGGACTCAGTGGTCAGCCAAGGAAACTTAGTGCACCAGATCAAAGACACATCATGCTTATTTCCCTTCGAAATCGGATGATGTCCAGCTAAGTCATCAGCTCAGAACTGCCAGAAATCAATGGGACCCAGGTACACTCATCTACTGCTCTGAGAAGTCTAGCCAGAAGTGGTCTTCATGGAAGAATTTAAGCCAAAAAGCCATAACTTCGACGTGGAAATAAGGCCATGTGACTCAACTGTGCATGAAATCAGAGTAAATGGGTTGCAGAAAAGTGGCAGCAAGTGCTCTGGACTGCTGATTCAAAATGTGAAATATTTGGCTATAGCATAAGGCAGTTTGTTTGCCGATGGGCTGGAGAACGGTACAATAATGAGTGTCTGCAAGCAACAGTGATGCATGGTGGAGGTTCCTTGCAAGTTCGGGGCTACATTTGAGCAAATGGAGTTGAGGATTTGGTCAGGATTAATGGTGCCCTCATTGCTGAGAAATACAGGCAGATATTTATCCATCATTCAATACCATCAGGGAGACGTCTGATTAGCTCCAAATTTATTCTGCAGCTGGACAACAACCCCAAACATACAGCCAATATCATTAAGAACTAACTTCAGCGTAAAGAAGAACAAGGAGCCCTGGAAGTGATGATGATGATGATGATGATGATAGTGATCTCAACATGTCTGGGTTTACATGAAGGACAGAAGGTTTTAAAGAGAGCCTTACACCTGCCCATACATGTGCATCTGAGTGCACCATGTAATAGGCAGTGCTGCACAAACCTTGTCACTTTAAAAAAAATATCTATCCTCCTCCGATATTTAGATATCGGTGCCGTTATAATTGGCGCCCGATATGTAAATAACCTCCTGAACTCTCAATGGGGTGTTTCTTTATTTCTCAACGCTTGCGCACGATCTCTGCAGAACGACAAGACTGTGTGATCTCTTGAGAGCACAAGCCGCTCTAACACTGTCTCTAGCTGATTGGACAGTATCAGAGCGATAAGTAACAAGCCCCCATGACATTTAGAAATAAAGAAACGCCCAATTGACAGTTCAGGGGGTTATGTATATAACGGCACCGATACCTAAATAACAGAGGAGGATAGACATTTATTTTTTTTAAAGTGAGACAAGTTTTGTGCAGCACTGCCTATTTCATGGTGCCCTCAGCCTCACATGTATGGGCATGTGAAATGTTCTTTTTAAGGAAGCCTACATCCACAGAAGATCTGTGGTTAGTTCTCCAAAATGTTTGGAGCAACCTCCCTGCCGAGTTCGTTCAAAAACTGTGTGCAAGTGTACCTAGAAGAAATTATACTGTTTTGAAGGCAAAGGGTGGAGACACCAAATATTGATTTGATTTAGATTTCTCTCCTGTTAATTCACTTTGCATTTTGTTAATTGATAAAAAACGATTACTTCTATTTCTGAAAGTATTCTTAATTTGCAGCATTTTTCCACAACTGCCTAAGACTTTCGCACAGTTCTATATATATATTTATCTATAAATATATATATATATATATACATATATATATATATGTGTGTGTATATATATATATATATATATATATATATATATATATATATATATATATATATATATATATATGAAGCAGCCAGGAGAAACATCGACTAGAGCTTTACTGGTATATTATAACTAATCAAATTAAATTATTGTTCGAAATGCCCAAAGCAAAGTTATACACTAGCTATGTAGCTTTATGGTTCGAACTCAGATTTCCCTAGACTTTTTTTTTTTAAGGAAATTGTGAAAAATCTTTAGCTAAATTAATGTGAATCGCATTATTTATCATAATGTACACTAAATTAAATTACTCTAGTAATGGGATCTATGGGAAACTGTTGGAAATTACTCCATCTGCCTGCTTTGTTTTTAGCTTACTCCTGCTGCCAGCAAGAGTGATTCCATTATTAACGATATATAAGGTGATTATCATTTCTGCAGTTTCCTAATATTTTGTGTACGTATGCTATACATATGTAAAAAAATAAATAAATGCCTCATACCATAAGCAAGTTTATTTCTCCCAGCAAGTTCAATCATTAAAAATTACCAGGTGAATCCAGTATTGCAGGGGTTGTCTGGGAGAAGTAAAAAAAAGTCTGATCTTTTTTCCATAAACAGCGCCACTGTTGACCGTGGGCATGGGTTTTGCAGCTCCTCCACATTTAAAATGAATTAGGCTGAGCTGCAAAATCAGACACAGTCCATGGACCGATATGGCACTGTTTCTGGAAAATAAAATCAAACTTTTTTTTTTTTTACAACCACTTTAAACTTTAGTAGTGGGATTTTATCTAGTTTGGTATGATTGGCCCATCACCTAAAGATTAACAATTAAAAATATATTTAGAGAAACAAAGACCTTTTGATAATTTCATTTGTTTACACTGGATTTTTAAAAATAACTTGCTTCTGTCTACAAAACACAAGGAAATGTTTAGAAGAGAAGCAATTAACTTGTTTAAAACCAAAAATAAGAATGCATAATACGAAAATTGACTTAGCAAGATAATCAATTCAGTACATTATGAAACCGCAAATAAATGGCGGATATCCGGATAATTCCTGGATAATTCGCAATTTAAAGATAACATGTCAGGCTCTGCTCTCCTGACATGTTTGACCATGCTGGAGCATCTGGTCCTCTGTCATTCCTCCTGGAAATTAATAAATTGATAACTGGTGCTACCATTCCCTTTGTCAATAGGCTGTAGCCCTACACAGTCTGACACTGTCAGCACAGATTTAAGTGTCAGAGTGTGTAGGGATATGCTCCATTGCAAAGATAACACACAGTTGTCAATTTATTCATACATTTCCAGGAGGAACACCCAGAGTTCTCAGAAAAGATTATCTAAAATTATTATTTAGTAGTAGTAAAATTGGAATAAGTATTTATTAACCAGACATGTCAGGAGAGCTGATAAGTAATCTTTAGAAAATCCCAGCTATGTAAATCACAGGGCACGATAACATGAATGCACTCCCCACAAAAAAATCAAATAATTCCCACCAAACATACAGACCACCTAAATCATGAAAAAAAAACGTGTATAATGTCAATAATATTGAAATAGATAAAAAGGAAAGTCAGGGGCTAGCCATATATTTACTCATAGTCCCAAGAGAAAATAAGACGTCTAGAAGACTACTGTAACTTGTATGGGAACCTTAAAGGGTAACTAAACGTTTGACAAACTTCTGACATGTCAGAGTGACATGTCAGAAGTTTGATTGGTGGGGGTCTGAGCACTGAGATCCCCCCCCCCCCCATCGTTCAAACAAAGCGGCAGAAGCGCTCGTGTGAGCGCTCAGCCGCTTCGAGTCTGTTCGGCTTTTTCCGGAAATCAAAGTAGCAGAGTATGGGCTCAATAGAAAGTCTATAAGTCCGTACACCGATACATCGGCTTTCCGGAAAAAGCCGAGCAGAAACAAAGTGGCTGAGCGCTCACACGAGCGCTTCTGCCGCTTCGTTTGAGTGATTGTTGTGGGTCTCAGTCCTTGGACCCCCACCAATCAAAACTTCTGACGTCAGAAGTTTGTCAAACGTTTAGTTACACTTTAAAGGAGACTTTGAGTAAAAATGATCTTCTGATATGTAATAAATACAAATGTGAAGATTACATTGGTGACGTAATTGGTTAGAATAATTTCTAGAACAAAGAACAAATCCCTTCCTCAGAGATTTCTATTACTGCACATCAAATGTAACATTATAAGCAAGCTTCCATTGATCTGAGTAGTCCTTTGTTTTATATTTTCAGTAACAGAAACTTCTGAGCAGTGCCATAGGGTTTTAATCCCCCTATAGAACTCCATTATTCTACAAATCAATGTTGGTTCAAAATTACAGACTTCACCAATGTGTTTCCTTGACCTGAAGGTCACCACAAGAGGGAGTCACTGGGGTCGGTAAATCCGGCACTGCGCTCCTCCCACTCTAGGTCCAATAGCAGTGATGGAAATGTTCATTTATAGCACAATTTATTTGATTATTTTGTTTTCCAAGCCACTTTTTTTTTGTCAAAGAAATGTGGACAAACAGGGATTCCGCCTATCAAACAGATATTGTATTAACATTGGTAATCAATCAATCAATACTAATCAAGCAATAAAGTAGATCTTCAAACGACTGATAATCGGAAGCAGAACGCCTACAAACTTCTGCCCATTGAATTCAATGGGAAATACGGCGTTCTGTTCCGACGGGGCGTTTTTTTACACATCATTTTCAAAAAATGGCACGTAAAAAGACGCCCAATAATAAGAAGTTTTTTGAGCTGTTTTTAATTCCCTCTGTAGAAAAACAGCTCCAAAAACGGCAGTGAAAAACGCAAATGTCATTAAAAAACAGCTGAAAATCAGGAGCTGTTTTCCCTTGAACATACCCTTAGCCTTTTGGTGTGTCCTATAGCTTCTGCCAGCTGCATTGTACAATAACTCCCAAAATGGCAGCCGGACAATGCTTAGCAATTTGAGACACCTTTTCCTGGCTTGTAGCCAAAAATAGGGAGTGGGGGTGAGATTCCCTCCCACATTTACGGCAGCTGCGAGTCAGGTTGCTTTGCCTTATTCACCTTGCTGTAATACTGGGAAGTGCTTCCTCTGGTGGCCAACATAGGAAAAGATGTCAAATTATTATAAAATTTGTAATACTTTCCACCATGTGGAAGAAAAAAAAAATACAGCAAAAAACATAAAAATTATAATAGAAATAAGTAACTTACTTAAAAAAAAAAATAAGGTTTAATTCGCGACACATTCTCTTTAAACTAGAGGTGAATTTCAGACTACCACAGACTTCCATATGACAATGCATCTAGGCTAGAGTCAATGATCGTAGTAAGCATTAACCAAAGGTTATATATACAGTTATAGCCACGTTTATCTTAATTCTGATAACTTGCTGCAGCGTGATACCACACAACAAAAGCCATTGAAAAGTCATTGAAAAATTCAAGTTAAAGTTTCTTGCCACTGTATGATGCATTAAAAGTCAAGATAAATATGACTACATCAGTGTGTGTGTGTAATGTGTACACACATTATATATATATTTTTTATTTTTTTTTTTTTAAATATAAAGACTCAAAAGGTTTAGGTAAAGGGTTGGGTGCCACTTACAAGTGTTAGAGCACCCCCACTATAAATTTAAAGGCAAACTTCAAACAATGATGGAAACAACTTATATAGGACCAAGAAGTCAAAAAGAGCCATGAAAATAATGCAAAAGTACAAATTTTATTAGGACATACAACAACAATCATCGCAAAAATTAAAACTTCAAGGAGATCTAAAAGGACAGTATGGGTTATGAAAACAGTTGTTTAGGGTATCCTACAAAGAATGGGATCCATGACATCACAAATGACAGTGTGTCTGTCAAGAAAGGAAGGGGGAGAGGAGGGAAGAGAAAGGTTTTCCAGTACTGATTAGAGCACATATGTTCGGTGCAACAAAAATAACACCTGTCCCTGGACATCAGTACATTCACTACCAGATGTAAATGGATATTTGTGAGTGTCCAGGGTCAAGGGATTGAAGATCCTAACCCTCCAAAACAGCATTTAGTAAGAAGACAACCGACAGTAATGGAGTCAAAGAAAAGAAAAGAAGCATGGAAAGCATCCCAGGTATGTGTGAATACAGGAGGATCTGCTCAAAGAGCGGATCACTTATATGGCAGGCTTACCCATAATGATGATGGTATATACGGTCCCACACTGCGGCCCAAAGTGATAGCGCCCCCAGTTTTAAAAGCGCAAGTGGTCTCCCCCACATATAAAAGGCCGCAGGGACACCATAGAACATATATGACCCAATCAGAGTCACAAGTAAAATTATGTCTGATGTTAAACTTATGACCAGTTAGTGGATGTGTAAAAGTGTTGCGCTTACACATTAATGAGCAGTTAACACATCTGTGGCACGGGACATTCCCTGGTTTTAAAGACTTTAGTAAAGATTGTGACCCTTTTTTGTATGTTGACACCCTAGTCTTAACCAATCGGTCACGAAGATTTTGTGAACGTCGATAAGACATTAGAGGATTATTTTTCAATTCCTCGATGTGCCCAAAACTGTTGCTAATAATAGACCAATGTCTATTCACAATCTTGGAAAGATCCCCACTAGCTTCATTATAAGTTGAAATAAAAGGAATACGTTTTTTTTGTTGTTTCTTTTGTGTGAGGGAATTTTCAGATTGGACCAAACTATACCTTGTGACATTACAAAGCTTATTTTTATGAGATAGCAGCAATGATTTAGGATATCCTCTCTGTAGAAAATTATTTGTCATGATACTTAATGATTCATCCAAGTCTTCCTGTTTATCAGTGTTACGTTTAGCCCTAATCATTTGACTATACGGTAGGGATTTGACCATATTTTTTGGATGACAACTGTCAAATCTTAATAAAGTATTTCGATCTGTTTCTTTCGTATACATTTTTTATTTTAGTGTATTGTTGTCAATCAGTACTGTAACATCCAAAAATTGGATGCTATCCATCGAATATGTCATAGTAAATTGGATATCCTCATCAATAGAATTAAGGAATAAGTGAAAGTCATTTAGTGTAGTAGCAGTATCTGTCCAAATGAGGAAGATGTCGTCTATGTAGCGCCACCACCTCAACACATGTGAGAAGTTGTGGGATACATAGATCGACATCTCCTCCATGGTGTCCATAAAAATATTGGCATAGGTCGGAGCCATGTTGGACCCCATGGCCGTACCTCTCAATTGTATGTAATAGCTGTCATTAAATGAAAAATAGTTGGCGGTCAAAATGAGCTCCACCAAAGACATAACGAACTCGCTTGAGGCGGCATCATAATCTGAAGCCATCAATTTGCGTCTCACGGCATCAAGACCATTACAATGGCTGATTGACGTATAAAGAGAGGTTACATCGAAGGAGACCAAAATAGATCCCTCCGGTAAAGCAATGGTTTTTAATTTTTGCAAAAAATCGGTAGTGTCCCTGATGTAGGATTTAGAATTTATAGCAAAATCCCTCAATACTTTATCTACAAAGATGGATATATTACTCATTAATGAACCTCGACCGGACACAATCGGGCGGCCCGGGGGATTAGTCAAACTCTGATTGGTGAACGGATCTGTGATGCTTTATTTTGACACAGCTGAGGCTTATGTCCTAATCACTTGTTTTTAACGTTTTCTGTATGATGTATTGTAGTTCACAATTATTGTTGATGCACATTAGCACTTTATGTATCATATTTATATGTTTATTGATACCTTAAATTATCTGCTGATAATGATTTTGACACCAAGCACTTTATTTGTTTTTTAATGAGATCAATTATGTAAAGTGATCTCAGCCCTATATATGCTTGCAATGCTAGATGTGTCACTATGCTTGATAAAGATCCTATTGTAGGATTGAAACTTCGCTTTTGTATTGGAATTAAATAAACCACTATTTTCTTCATTGGAGTGCCGCATATCTTCTTTTGCTATATCTGACATTTCGTCCGAGGATCGGGACGTTTTTGCTGGGCACCCGTTCATTGATTTCCATGTGAGTGCTGCTGCTTTCTCTTTGTGTATATATATATATATACACACACACACACACACACACACACACACACACACACACACACACACACACACACACACATTGTATTGTATAACATAGTCCAGGCTGCATACTTTGGAAATCATTCACACCAAAGCCCAATAATATCCAACTTCCAATAGATATCTATTGCACAATTAGCAGATAATTCATTGATGATCCACTTTTTCCACTGTGTGAGATAAGAGGTTCTGCTCTTGTGGTTGTTAATAACATGCATAACTGTCATAATTACATTAATTCATGTCAGACCGGCAGGAATTATCTTATAGATGTAAACGATGATTACTTGATTGACATTATGTAAATTATACAATATTATAATGCTCATTATATGGCATTGATTGTGTTTGTCTGTTTGTATTAGTGGATACAGCAATTAGAGGTGACTTTAAGAATCCTGGAGTATATACACAAGAATGTTCTGTTATATTACTTGTTACTCTTACAGCTAATTGGCTTGACATTGTGGTTAATTGTTTTGCATTGATTGTTACATTATGACTCAGCACCGCAGGATAAAAGGGTTACTACCTGGTATTACCTTTAGTTCAGTCTGCTTAGTATCATAGTTACTAACACTTTCCATCAGTTTCCAGGGACACTTGGCTACTTTTGCATGTTAAATGGCTTTAATTATGAATATCTCATGATATTTAAAAGTTCTAAAATATAAAAAGGTCTTTAAAAATTGTAAAATGTCTAAAAGGAATGTCTCTGAGATGTAAGTCTGTGGTTTAGAAATATATATTTTTAATGTTATAGATATTTAATTTATTATTTTTTTTAAATCTCCCTGGTGACAGTCATATTGGAGACACACATTTCCTGTAGCGTCTGTATAGACATTACAGCAGGGTGTGTGGGTGTGTGTGTGTGTGTGTGTGTGTGTGTGTGTGTGTGTGTGTGTGTGTGTGTGTGTGTGCTTTATGGCAGTTGCAATGAATGGGACGAAGAAATGTCAATGACCAACATTTAATTTCCTGATGATACGTTATCTTTAAAGTGTAGCTAAATGTTCGACAAACTTCTGACATGTCATAGTGACATGTCAGAAGTTTGTATTGGTGGGGGTCCGAGCACGGAGACCCCCACCAATCGCTAGTACTAAGCAGCTTAAGCGTTTGTGTGAGCGCTCAGCTGCTTTGTTTCTGTTCGGCTTTTTCTGGAAAGCCAATGTATCGGAGTACGGGCTCATAGAATTTCTATTAAGTCTGTACACCGATACATTTCCGGAAAAAGCTGAACAGACACGAAGCGGCTGAGTGCTCACACGAGTGCTTCAGCTGCTTCGTTATAACGATTGGTGGGGGTCTCCGTGCTCGGACCCCCACCAAGCCAAACTTCTGATATGTCACTTTGACATGTCAGAAGTTTGTCGAACGTTTAGCTACACTTTAATGGGAAAAATCATTTAAGGAGATATATAATTATATACGTCAATTTGGTTCCATGTTTTAGTATTACTAAAGTTATAAAGAAAAAAAAAGTTGAAAAAAAGAACAAACAGAAAAGAACTAAAATAATCATGAGAAAGAAAAAGCAATTCCAGGGACAACCCTGCAAGAACTGAAATTGCCTCTGGTAAATTGATACACTTGGTAATTGTAAAGCATTATTTATTCGCAGGGCTATTATTATAGTTGGTGAAGCCCTGAATAACTTGTGTGAAGAAACCCTGGTTTACACTTGTGGTAGTGAAGTGACAGAGAGCATTTTTCCTCATAGAAGTATCACTAGTAAGTGTCCATAAAACTGATTATTTAGAAAACACCTTTCAAACTTACAAACCATGTTATTATCCTACATCATTTTATCGTATTGCTTTACAAGAGATCATACAACAGCAAACAAAATGGCTACAGGTTCATAATATGGACCCATTTAGGTTTTATGTGCCTCTATATAATAGTAGTTAAGTTTAGTAGACTTCTAAAATCTAGAAGAAAAAAAAATTGGATTTTTTTATTTTATAAAGTATTTATTATTTTAGATTTATTTAGAATCTTTATATATGCAATTTGTTCCTTAAAAATGTGAATGTTCAGATGACTTATGTGGTAATATATAAATCAAAAACTATTCAAGCTATAGATATGCAAAATTAACTTGATCTTTCACGCAATGAACCATACAAAAATATATATATAGTGGCAGAATTTCCAAAGAGGAAACAGAGGGTGCACATAAAGTTGTGTACAGCATGTATAGGAAAGTATGTAATATTCATAGTACACGGACTCAGACCCTAAAAGGTACTTTTTTGTTTTTATTGTGTAGTTATCGTCTCGGTTTATGGGGGTTCCATCATTTATTGAATATTATTTGGATCAATTCTCGATTGCTTGGAATCTGATTGCTGTTTTTTAGAGAGGGAAAGAGGTGAAGAGAAGTGAAGAGAGGTTACCTCACATTACCTCACATGTACCTCCATCATATAGAACCACTGATACAGAAGCAGCTGAGTACGCTCATTTGGCTATTTTTATATCTTGCATAGACTATTATTGAGATTGACTGCTTGTCAGGACTGAGGGGTATGTGGACCCACTGGGCCACTCCGCCATAGTGGAGTAGCAGCTGGTCAAACGGAAAGTCTATGACAGACACTAGGACAAGAGTATCTAGGTAGCTGCCTTGAACCGGACTATCGGAAGCATGCTCAGTCATATATACAGCACCAGAACTAAGCTCTTTACATAAATACAGCACCAGAACCAAGCTCATTACATATATACAACACCAGAACAAATACAGCTCAGTACAAAGATCATTTGCAAATTCAGTTGAACCTTTGCCATATAAGTTTGTACGACATAAAAATCGACAGCTCCCAGTATAACCTGAACAATGGTAAGGATATGCTGGGAGTTGCTGTTTCACAAAAAAGAATGCTACCATCCGTCATCTCGCTGCAGATCATACCATGATTACAGTACTGATCAGTCACAGGGAGAATAAACATTTACATTGAGTGACTCACAGGTGATGTCTCAGATTCCTTTTTCGTTCTATTTCTCTTTTCTTCTCCATCCAGTCCAGACATCTATCATGACTTCTCCCGGCCACGGGCCATTTCTGCAGAGTTTGCCGCTCAGATGTCTTCAGCTCCTCACTTTTCCAACCTTTCTGCACGTATAAACGAACATAAAATTCTCATGGTGCTACACACTACGCACCTAAATATAATAGTATCACACATTTTGCCCCTTGAATGCAATAGTACTATACACCGTGCCCTGAATATAACCGTACCATACACTGTGCCCCTGAATATAATAGTACCATACACTGTGCCCCTGAATATAATAGTATCAATATCACACAGTGCCTGTGAATATAATAGTACTATACACTCTACCCCTGAATATAATAGCACCATACTCTGTCCCCATTAATTAAATTGTGTCAAACACTGTAAAGTAAAACACCAAACACACTCACAATGCCCCCTGTAGATAGCTCCAGTTACAATGCCCCCTATAGACAGCGCCAGTCACAATGCCCCCTGTATATATCACCAGTCACAATGCCCCCTGTAGATAGCGCCAGTCACACTGCCCCCTGTAGATAGTGCCAGTCACACTGCCCTCTGTAGATAGCGCCAGTCACAAAGCCCCCTGTAGGTAGCGCCAGTCACAATGCAATCTGTAGAAAGCTCCATTCACAATGCCCTCTGTAGATAATGCCCCATGTAGATAGCAGCAGTCACAATGCAATGCCCCTTGTACATATTGCCACTGTAGATATTGCCCCCTGTAGGTAGTGCCCCCTGTAGATATTGCCCCAACGCTGCCCACAGAACAAAAAAAACATTCTCCTGTCCCCGTTCCCGCGCCGTCCTCCAGCGACGCAGGACTGATCAGAGACTAGGTGACATCACCGAGCAAATGGCGCAGTCGGCGTGATGATTTCATCATTGTGACATGAACCTAGTGTCCCAAAATTCCTCATAAAAAAAACCCTGTACAAGAAGATAGTAAGGGTATTTCCACAATCCACCTCCGATTAATTTCAACGGGAGTTGACGCTTCTTTTTCCGCTAGCTGAAATAATTATCTAGCGGGAAAGAGAAGGGTCCTGCTCGAACTTTGGGCGGTTTCCACCCGAAATCCCATTGATTTCAATAGGAAGGGAGGAATCTCCCTGTGGTCAGCAGGAATAGTTCCGCTGCAAATTTTGCGGCGGGACCTGCCACGCAAAATCTGCCGTGTAAACTAGTCCTAACAGGAACGTTCCTCCAGTGGTGCTATTCCTGAAGAGCGCCTCCCCTTCCTACTTGTGCCTATAATTCTTCTCTAGTTCCCACATTCCCTTGCTCCTCCTCGCTTCCTCACTTAGCACCAGGCTCTAGGGATTTTAGGAGGTGGCAAAGGCTGATTTAGAAAATTTTCTGCCAACTGTGGGTGCCTTTCTGTGACAAAACATGCATGACAGACATCTGTGGGTTCAATCTGTAGCACCTCATCAATATAAGCTCAATCCCAGTTCACATATCAAAGCAGGGATTGATCGATAACAAATCTGCTGAATTATAGTTTTTACTTGTGGCGTTGTCATCCGAAGCAAAAACTTTTACAGACAAGTTGTTAAAAAAGTGTTTGTCTGAAGTGTATGATCAGTTCAATCATTCTAAATTCCTGTGACTTTAATTTAATTCCCTTTGCTCCCATTAACAACTCCTCTTTGTACTTCCTAGCTTTACCCTCCATCAAGATTCCTAATGCTGACCCATTCCCCTCCATAGTTGGGTTTAACAAGAAGTGAATATTGTATCATCCATAGACAGAAACAGTGAATAAAATAGATATGTTTTTTTTTTCCTTTTTTGTACTTTCATGTTTTATTGGGCAATGTGAGCTGACTTTGCACTTTAAGTTCCTTTGAGAAATCTACGACTGCGTTTTAATTGTACAAATACAATGCAGAAACTTTTCTATGTTGTCTACCTTAAGCAGTTAAATCTAGTTTGACACTATATTCCATTGCACGTCATTGCTCCGTAATGCTTATGTAAAGCAGGTATTTCTAAAATAGAGCATCATTGCAATAATGTAGCTGAAAGTGCTGACCTAATTTACATGTGACAACTCTACTTAGATGTATCATGTGACGTGAGAAAGAAGCAAACTTAAAATATTCATCACCACAGAAAATATATTTAGATCAGTTTCTTAGCAAGTGCTGAAAAGTTTCAGGCACCATAGTAAATAATTTGTGATACTTCTTGAGAAGACAGGCACACGAAGGAGATAAAAGATTGCGCGCTGAAAATCAACACTGCTTAATGATGGAGAAAATTAGAATAAAAAATACAGCTTGAACCTATTGGGCCCTGAAACAAAATCTTTACCATAGCCTCCAAAACCATCACGTCCCATTTATAAAACTGTTATGCCCTCTTTGTATGTGTCAAGTGACTTTTTGAGCCTCCCAGGCACCCAACCTTGCTGTGACTGCAAATTCTGCATCCCCCAGAATTACACCACTGGATATAACGGACATTACAATTTATTGAATTCTTCTGACCACAGGATATGGCTCTATTCGCATTGTGTTTGGGCATTCTATCAGAGGTATATACCTCGAGAGTATTTCTCGATGTTTACCACCAGTGGATTGTTGGCCATTGGACCCCATTGTAAAAAAAAGTATACTGCATGGTATGCTTTTTTACTATATGCCTCCGCATGAAATAGAGTAGTCTACTACACTATTTCATACAGCTACTACTGTATGTACTGTGATACATAGAAGCTGCAGAAGTGAAACGTTGTGGGGGGTTTTTCAGATAAAAGTAAGTTGAAAAAGTTATTTTTAACACAAAATAAATGCATTTCATTTAAAAAAAAAAAAAAAAAGACCCCAAGAGGTGTTCATAGTCATTAGATAATAAAATTCCAGCTGCCACTAGGTGGAGTTTAAGAGTTACTGCATACTGTTTTATGATTGAATTCAATGTATGAGTAGTATGCAGTAAGGTCCCAAGCTCCCTCTAGTGGTGGCTGCAGGCAGACAGAACATTAGAATATAACTTTTATGTTATCTGTAGGAGATATAGAGGTGTTTGCAAATTAAACAGTTTTATACATGTCAGTTAGACTTGTTAAAAAAAAATTACATTGGTGGGGATCCGCCACCTGGCATCACACTGATCTTAAGAAATATATGTATAACATTACTTGTTTTCTTTTTATGTTAGAAATAATCAAATGTTGTTTGCTGTTTTCTTTTTGTTATTTCCACAGGAGAAAAAAAATTCAACTGCTGGATGGATATAAAATGGACTCTTGTAATAGATGGTAATGTAAAGTGTTGCAATTTACTGGAAAAATCCAATCTCAATGGAAATGTACTCTTCAATGTGTTGGAAGCTGTAATATTCTATCGAAAATTAGGATACCTCTAGCTGTTTTCTTAAAATATGCAGCAACTTCTAAGGTTACAATTTTTCCACAATTTGTTACTGGCAAGCAATCATAAGGCAGTTTGGTTAAAAATAAATATGTTATTATTACCCGCTTTTTGTAAGGGGAAATTGCAGCTATTTTTGTGGTTGGAAATGACTGTTGCACGCGCTTTGAAGCAATCATGTAAAGAAGAAAGAAATGTATCTTCTTGAGCGCTATGTAAGGTAAAATATTACCTACAGCTTGTCTCTGAGAATGTTTTCACTCCAATACTTTAATTGTATATCAAAAGTGGAAATCAGTCTAGATGGAAAAGGAATGGAAAAAAAGGGGGTGCATATATTATTTTTCTTTTTGCTAAATGATGCTAAACAAGTAAGAACATGGCAAAATGTTTTTATTGTGTAAAAGAATTAACATAAAAATACTATAGAAATTTGGTATCATTGTAATGATATCGAGCCGCAGAATAGAGTTAACATGTTGTTTGAACCGCATGGCGAATGTTGTAGGAAAAAAGAAAAACAGTTCTAGAATTGCTTTATTTTTGTTTCTTTGTCCCCCAAAAAAAGGTATAAAGAATGCTAAAAAAAAAAGGCCTGTACCCTAAAATGGTACCAATCAAAAAATACAGCTCGTCCCACAAAATATTGGAGTGTGGGTTTTCAGTGGCACAGCT
This sequence comes from Rhinoderma darwinii, assembly GCF_050947455.1. Lineage (NCBI taxonomy): Eukaryota > Metazoa > Chordata > Amphibia > Anura > Rhinodermatidae > Rhinoderma > Rhinoderma darwinii. The sequence continues at coordinate 377,874,883 of NC_134690.1, forward strand.
GGGCACAACATATTTGGTACTGAAATGGTATATCTGTGGAAAACGTGCACTTTTCACTCTGCAATATCCATTGAGCACAAATTTCTGGAAAACACCTGTGGGGTCAAAATTCTCACTACACGCCTAGATGAATGACTTAGGCGGTGTCGTTTTGAAAATATGGTCACTTCTATGGGGTTTCTTTTATTACTTCACGTCGGAGACTTTGCAATTGTGAACCAATGCTGTATAAATCACCAAAATAGGCCTCAAATGCGCATGGTACTCTTTCACTCCTGAGCCCTGTCGTATATACAGAAAAAAAAATTAGGAACAGATGTAGAGTGTTTCTAGAATCAGGAAACACAGCATAATAATCATAACACTGTCTTTTCAAAGTGTCACAAGCTGTGTACAACATATTGGGCACTAAAATTGCAGTTTTCTCTCTGCAACATCCACTGCGCACTCTTTTTGTAAAACACCTGCAGGGCCAAAATGCTCACAATACCTCTAGATGAATTCCTTAGAGGTATAGTTTCCAAAATGGGGCCATTTTTGGGTGTATTATGTTCTGCCTCCTCAAGGCTTCTTCAAACATGAAAGGGTACCTGGAACACATCCTAATAAAAAGGAGACCCCAAAATTCAGAAGGTGCTCCTTTGTTTCTGAGGCCTGTGTTTGAGGAGAATAGCACACTATTGCCCTAAATGGAATATTTCTGAAAACTACAGAATCTGGGTACTATATATTGAGTTGTGTTTCTCTGTTAATACCTGTTGTTGTGTCCTAAATAAATAGATCTAAATTAAATATCTGCAAAAAAAAATTTAATCTGTAAATTTCACCTCCACCTTCTTTTCATTCCTGTGAAACACCTAGAGGATAAACAAACTTCTTGAATGCTGCGTTGAATACTTTAAGGGGTGCAGTTTTTAAAATGGGGTGATTTATGAGGGGTTTATAATAAATAGGCCCCTGAAAGCCACTTTAAAACTGGATTGATGCCTAATAAAAATATGTTTTGGAAATTATGTTGAAAATTTGAAAAACTGCTTGTAAATTTATAAGTCATATAACATCCCGAAAAAAAAAAATGCCTAGAGAAAGAAGACATATGGAAATCTTTATTTATTTACTAATTTGTGTGGTATCATTACTTATTTTAGAAGCAGGGGATTTCAAATTTTGGAAAAATTCAGATTTTGTTAAATATATCAACCAAAATTTACCACTAGCATAAAGTACAATGTGCCACGATAAAACAATTTCAGAATAACTTGGATAAGTAAAAGCTTTCCAAAGTTATTACCACATTAGGTGACAAATGCCAGATTTGAAAAACGGGGCTGTGTCCTGAAGTCCAAAATGGGCCATTATCTTAAGGAATTAAAAGGTTAGCCCCATTACAGAAAATCGCTAGGATGTGCCATCATTTTCTAAATGGTAGGGGTGTGACTGCTAAGACCCCCACCAATCCTGAGATTGAAGGGGCCGCAGCGCTGCTTTAGCACTGTGTCCCCTGAAACGCCCCTGACCACCAACTTTGCAGTTATGCATTTTTTTACGGCCCTATTTACTTGATTGGCTGATAGTGCCACTGCTAAACCATGGGTGCAGCCCCTCCTTACTAAGGATCGGTGGGGTCCCAGAGGTCAGAACCCCACTGATCCTTAAGGCATATCCTAGCAATATGCCATCTCTTTTTTTTTTAATGGGAATAATCCTTTAAGGACACATACCATTTTTTATATATACATATATATATATATATATATATATATATATATATATATACACACTACCGTTCAAAAGTTTGGGGTCACCCAGACAAGTTTGAATTTTCCATGAAAACTCACACTTATATTTATCAAATGAGTTGCAAAATGACTAGAAAATATAGTCAAGACATTGACACGGTGAGAAATAATGATTTTTATTTGAAATAATAATTTTCTCCTTCAAACTTTGCTTTCTTCAAAGAATGCTCCATTTGCAGCAATTACAGCATTGCAGACCTTTGGCATTCTAGCTGTTAATTTGCTGAGGTAAACGGGAGAAATTTCACCCCATGCTTCCAGAAGCCCCTCCCACAAGTTGGATTGGCTTGATGGGCACTTCTTGCGTACCATACGATCAAGCTGCTCCCACAACAGCTCTATGGGGTTGAGATCTGGTGACTGCGCTGGCCACTCCATTACAGATAGAATACCAGCTGCCTGCTTCTTCCCTAAATAGTTCTTGCAAAATTTGGAGGTGTGCTTTGGGTCATTGTCCTGTTTAAGGATGAAATTGGCTCCAATCAAGCACTGTCATCAGGGTATGGCATGGCGTTGCAAAATGGAGTGATAGCCTTCCTTATTCAAAATCCCTTTTACCTTGTACAAATCTCCCACTTTACCAGTACAAAAGCAACCCCAGACCATCACATTACCTCCACCATGCTTGACAGATGGCGTCAGGCACTCTTCCAGCATCTTTTCAGTTGTTCTGCGTCTCACAAATGTTCTTCTGTGTGATCCAAACACCTCAAACTTCGATTCGTCTGTCCATAACACTTTTTTCCAATCTTCCTCTGTCCAATGTCTGTGTTCTTTTGACCATATTAATCTTTTCCTTTTATTAGCCAGTCTCAGATATGGCATTTTCTTTGCCACTCTGCCCTGAAGGCCAGCATCCTGGAGTCGCATCTTCACTGTAGACGTTGACACTGGCGTTTTGCGGGTACTATTTAATGAAGCTGCCAGTTGAGGAGCTGTGAGGCGTCTAATTCTCAAACTAGAAACTCTAATGTACTTGTCTTGTTGCTCAGTTGTGCAGCGGGGCCTCCCACTTCTCTTTCTACTCTGGTTAGAGCCTGTTTGTGCTGTCCTCTGAAGGGAGTAGTACACACCTTTGTAGGAAATCTTCAGTTTCTTGGCAATTTCTTGAATGGAATAGCCTTCATTTCTAAGAACAAGAATAGACTGTTGAGTTTCACATGAAAGCTCTCTTTTTCTAGCCATTTAGAGAGCTTAATCGAACCCACAAATGTAATGCTCCAGTTTCTCAACTAGCTCAAAGGAAGGTCAGTTTTATAGCTCCTCTAAACAGCAAAACTGTTTACAGTGGTGCTAACATAATTGCACAAGGGTTTTCAAGTGTTTTCTAATCATCCATTAGCCTTCTTACACAGTTAGCAAACACAATGTACCATTAGAACACTGGAGTGATGGTTGCTGGAAATGGGCCTCTATGTAGATATTGCATTAAAAACCAGACGTTTGCAGCTGGAATAGTAATTTAGCACATTAACAATGTATAGAGTGTATTTCTGATTAATTTAATGTTATCTTAATTGAAAAAAACTGTGCTATTCTTTCAAAAATAAGGAAATTTCTAAGTGACCCTTAACTTTTGAACGGTAGTGTATATATATATATATATATATATATATATATATATATATAATTTTTGTTTCATGTTTTAGTATTGCAGTTTAGATGTGTACAGAGGGATGACTTTTTGTCTCCCTACAGAGGTCTTTCTTAAGTACAAAACGTGCTCCACACAGATGATCAGCCCAATACAGATGAATTACTGCTATACTCCAGACACTTGGAACAGTTGAAGTACAATAGTTTGAATATCTCATTCAAATTTTAACATAAAGGAATTAAACATGAGCCACAAATTTCAAAACATACTTCACAAAGCAGATCAGCGTGATTCTTTTATACAAGCCGGAGTTCTGTCTGCACAGTGCTTTAATTAGAACACATTGTAGAAAATTCTGAATTAATGACCCTGACAAAACTTAAGCAGCAAAAAGTAAATAAAAGGGAAATAGTGAAATAAATGGAAGTAAACTACAACCTTAAAACAACTTCTCGGTTGACACCTCTGAGGGCAAGTAATAGTGCCTTCCTTTGTAATCCTCCATAGTTATTAAGTGTCTATTGTTATTTAATATGCAGTGTCCATGTTTTTTTAGAGCTATGTTCTTTTCTTATTTTCAGACTTCTATTATTGCAAAAGATGTAATATTTTTTAAGCTAATTAAAGCTAGTATAAAACTAGAAAACCATGGCTGCTTTCCAGAAGTAGCACCACTCTGGTCCATGAGCTGGGTCTGGTATTGCATATTGGCTCCATTCCCTTAAATTGGGCTCAGTTTCAATAGCATTCACCCATCAACCAATCAACCCATCAACAAGAGTGGTGCTGTTTCTGGTAGAAAGTAGCCATGTTTTTCTAACCTTATAAAAACTTATTTCATGTTTTCTGGAATTTGGTGAGTTCTTTCCCCTTTAGTCCTGTAAGGCAGAACTAGATGAACTTGTACAAACATTTCATTACTGTTGGTAATTTAATATGATTGAAATACATTTATGTGTTATTCGTGTGGCCAGCTCTGGGGACTGTCAGCCGTATTCCCATGCGTGATCTTGGTAAAACTATCCCCTTGATGTATACTCAGTATTCACCACTAGTACCTTAAGAGACAGCTAGATGTCTATTCTGGTCTCCTCTGTTATTCTTTGTGGAAATTTATTAATAAATTGACAACAGGGTGCTACCATTCCCTTTGTCAAAAAAGCATTTTCAGGCACAGTTTGACAGTGTCCAATCAGTGTGGACAATGGCAGGGTGTGTAAAGTCCCTTTTACATGGGCCAATTATCGGGCAAATGAGCGTTCCCCAGCTAATTGTATAGTTTTTGCTGCAAGAAATATTATCGTTGTCGGCAGCACATCTTCCTGTTAAAGAGGGAGATGTGCTGCCGACATTATAGAAATGTATGAGGACATTAACAATCGCTCGTCCTCAAACATAGCAAAAGAGTGCTGATCAACGAGCTCTCTCATTGATAGGCGCTCGTTTACACGGCTTACCATGGGCCATGTAAGAGGACCGTAAGACATGCCAAATTGACAACTTTACTGCACCATACAGGCAGCTGACAGGTCCTTTTTACCAAACCATAAAGAAAAGCTGACAGATGCTCTTTACTGCACCACACAGGAGAGCTGATAGATCCTCCTTACTGCACCACACAGGAGAGCTAACAGCTCCCCTTTACTGCACTATACAGGAGAACTGACAGATCATCTTTACTGCACTATACAGGAGAGCTGACAGTTCCTCTTTACTGCACAATGCACAGGAATGCTGATAGATCCTCTCTACTGCACCATACGGGCAGCTGACAGGTCCTTCTTACCAAACCATAAAGAAAAGCTGACAGATCCTCTTTACTGTGTCAGAGATCATTACCATGTATATTGTTTGAAAAATATTATCCTCACACATATGTATATACATTTCAGTTATTTGTGTAATATACTGAAAAGTTCTTTGTTCATGTCGGACACACCTATGGAAGACACTGCCCCCTGGAATGCAAGAAGAGTGTACGTCAGAATTTGCAGCTGAGAAGCAGGTGGGGGGCTTGGGCACTCCCACATCCCAAGGGAGAGGTCTTTCCTGTGTGTTTCTTTGTTCTGAATAAAGTGCAGTTCTTCTTCCTGGCTGATCTAGGGAAAGCTGTGTACCAACATCTCTGGCTGGTTTACTTCTTTCCAAGCATGCCTTCAGCTTTCAACCTACAGAGGTGGTTATTCGGTGTGAAATAACAGGGGGAAGGAAGACACCCTGAAATACGAACCTGACATTTTTGGCACCCCAGATGGGACCTCACTCGAGGAAATATCAAAATCCGGATAACCGACCATCACAGGGTGAAACAGAGGACCCAAAGTTGCCCACTGAAAGAGTCTGATCATCTCCATACTAAGCACGGTAAGTCAGTTGATTTTATAAATCTTCGACTTATCTGTGTTAGTGGACAGTCTTGTGGCGATCTGTAGAACCCTTTTGTTGATTTCCTGGATTATCTCAGGCGACAGAGGTGATATTTTCCGCTGTGAGGTTGAAAACCTGTGAGACCTTAGTCGCGCCCGACTAACCATCCTCTGGGTAATTAGGGACTAGATAGAAAATACGCAAGCACAATATACATGTGTGATAAGTCGTGGATAGTATTATAACCTGTTTTATACAGGTGCACGCGGGGTGTGTCTAAACACTGATAAGTCGTGGATAGTATTATAACCTGTCCTATACGCGTGCATGCGGGGTGCAATGCAATGCACTGATAAGACGTGTGATAAGACGTGGGACAGGCGCACGTGGGGTGCCATGCACTGATAAGTCGTGTAATACGTGGGACAGGCGCACGCGGGGTGCCATGCACTGATAAGTCGTGTAATACGTGGGACAGGCGCACGCGGGGTGCCATGCACTGATAAGTCGTGTAATAAATTGTAGGTAATATGTTGGTCAGACCTAGAAGGTTGCAGACCAAAATTGTTATATAAATTACATGTATAATATAGAGTTTTAGACTATTAGAATGGATGGTTTACGGTCCATATTCAAATGATCAGGATCACCCGATCCTATTCATGATTTGGTGAAGCGAATGGAAGTTAGGAATAAGAAAGGTATTGTATGTTATATGTATTAGAAAACAAAAGAACAGCCCCCACCTCATAATGGCTCTGTAAGGAGCAGCCCCCACCTTATAATGGCGTCTGTACATCATGTCGAGTGTGTTGTTTCCAATGGGAGAGGCTGCCCCACCCCCTGCCCCTGATGTGGCCACGCCCGGCCCAACCAAATCAGTATGAAATAATCGCCTTGTTAATTTTGTCATTTGTAACACATGCTGCAGTGTCTTTTCTATTTTTAGATTCCATTCTAGTGTGCGGTACGCTGTTCAATGATGAAACAACACGTCATCATAATATAGAGATGGTGGCTGACAGTTTGGACTGTTACAGATTATGTGTTTGATGTTTTGAACGTACATAATTCCTATACGAAATGTGATGAATGATTGCAGATACGTACGTTGTTTTGCCTGCATTGAAAGTGTTAAGATTGTGAGACTAGAAGCTGTGAGGGGTGAGTGTGTGTGACCCCCGCCTCCCACTGTAGTATGCTGTGTTTGGGAGGAGGAGGGGGGGCTGACTGGGTGCAGTCTGCAGACAAAGGATTTCAATAGGCACCGCTTTTAGATATATATATATATATATATATATATATATATATATATATATATATATATATATATATATATATCAGTAATGTCTACAAACCTAAATACATTTCTTATCTTTGCGCATGCGCTGTTGTTTATAAAAGTTACGATATTTATGTGTTATGATGTGATCAGATTTAATGTGTTTTGATGTTAATTCAGATGTATTAAACTATAGATACTGTGAGACACAGGGTTTTGAAAATGTATGTGCCCCCACCGTTCCCTATTTTTATATACAGTTTATTGGTTTGCAGTAACTAATGTTATCAGATATAATATTTTCTGTTTTATTGAATAACTAACTACAATTGTGTTGTTTTTGATTTCACACATGAGTTATGTCATTGTAAAGATAAAATGTATTTTCGTCAGGAAAAAGTCATTTTTGTTTCAGGCTGTTGTACATTACAGGTGGTTAAACTAGTGCCCGACTTTGTTATGTTGAGATGTAGTTTTGAACTCTGCTACATTACTTTCGCAGAGTCCACAAAGGGGGGAATGGTGAAGGAACTGATCAGGTACAATTTTGGTTTGTTTTGAATTAATTAATTTGGTTTCAGGAGATCTACAAAATGTGTATGAGACCCCAATGAGTAATCCAGATTAAATGTGTATGGGAGTAACCTAAATGTTGAGGTATTTCTGTGTAGATGGTTCCAGATCTTTCCAGAACGGTGAATATGGCACTGGGTATTCTGTGCTGTAGGCTCCACCCAATATGAGGTATTATGTAAAAGACCATCCCCCTCCAGCAAATTTACACAGGAGGCGAGGTGACACCACTCACAGATGAGTCTTTACAGATTTAGATGGGGGAGAAGGCAAAACAAAAAAAAATTGTCTGAACATTGTTTATTTTATGCCAGATTTCAGTAATATATTTTTATTTGTTTTTGTATTAATCAAGTATTTGCAGAACCTGATAAAAGTGAGATTCTCAAAGTGTACTGGATTATCAGATGAGTGTGGAGAAGTCTATAATATTTGTTTTTATTTTAGAGAATGAAGACGCCATCCCTTTGAGATGTTCTATCTATATGTGACATGGGTTTTTAATGTAAATTTGTAATGTAGAGATAGTTCATCATATACAGTATGTACAAGACAGGATACGAGGCACCAGGTAAATTATCCAGAAACCACTCTCACCTTCTTGTTCATCTCAAGGAGCAGAGCTGGAGGTGCTCGCTGAGGCTTGTAACCTGGCAGAAGGTAAGACGGCAGACATTTACACTGACTCTAGGTACGCTTTTGGCATCGCCCACAATTATGGGCCCATTGGTAGTAGGAATTTTATTAGATCATCGGGTAAGCCAATTGAGAGAGCGAGAGAAGACAGACCTGACAACAAGGGTATGTGCGGCCAGGTATCAGTAAATTGGCTTGTCCCTGGATACAATAATGTCACCGCTAGGTTTGTAGCAGCCGGCATGATGTGCGCACTGCATGATATAGGTAAAACAGCAAAGGTACCTGTGAAAAGTGCAGCCCGGCCAGATTACCCGTCCCAGCGACTGCAGAACATACAACTACCCGAGGTAGAAGTGTATGACAATGTGCTCGTGTTTGTAGACCTGTTCTCAGGGGGGCTTGAAGCCCGGCCGGTATCTTCAGTGGAATAGTTTTTATCCCAAGTATTGACCTGGTGTTTGTACAATGATAAGATGTCAGCAGTTCTCCAGATGTTATCCCAAAGTTAGTTTGTTTGATAACTGTATTTAAGAAGTGTTGTGGGAATGTTAAATACTGAGGTTAAGTTTTATGTAAAGTTCTGGATCAGCCTTAGCATTGAACTATTGGAGGCGTCAGATAAAAGGTACACAAGCGGAATATTCCCATTTGAAAACATTTTTCATTTATTTGTTTTTTTGTTGTTATTGTGGAAGGAAAATTCTGTGCAGTGTTTGTATGTGTATGTATATATATATATATATATATATATATATATATAAAAAAGAAAAATGAGTTTGCATGTATCACTTCCAGCTATTGCTCAATGTGAACGTTTGATGTAAAGATGTTATTTGTTAATGTTTTTCTTCAAGTTAATTATTTGATTAAGATCAATTAATGTTTATACAACGAAAAAGCTTGTTCTCCACAGGAAGAGTCCAACTGGGAGCGGAAGGTGTGAGAACCAGATTCTAACAGAATGTGGACGGATAAAGGAAGGTAAACCGGTAGCGCACAAGGCATTCTTGATAGCCCTTGTATTGATGGTGTATGACCTCACATATGCCCCAAGACTGCATGGATCAACGTAGTAAGATCTAATTGGTATGTCCCAGGTATTACAGCTGTTGCTGCTAAATTCTGTTAGAGCTGTCTGATTTGCCTACAGAACAGTACTGGCAGATCGGTGCCAACCTTATCAATTTCCGCCTCCCACAAAGAGAACAGACCTTGAGAGGCCTCCCCTGGTAGAACGAACTAGATTAGAGTAAGAAAAAATTGGTTTGAGACACTTGTCAGATAAACATGTGGAATCTGTGTATATTTCTGTGAGGTGGAGATGTTCTAGGAAATCAGCTGAGATCAAGGTACAAATCCTGCTGAAAAAGTATCACCAAGTGCAAATGAAATGTACCCAGTAATCACACATCTTCTAGGTGCCCTGTCCATTGTAACAGAGAAGTTTTTTCTTATATAAAGGTGTTTGATGTCGTTTAAGGGCCTGACATTATTGTATGTACTTAGAACAACGTTTATAATGTATGCGGATGATGTTATCACCAGATCAGTATTTATTTTAACAATTGACAAGAGTTGGGGGTCCCCAGCAAGTGCCAGTAAATATGAACTAAAAGACTTTTAACACGATGAACTCCATCACTGAGGTGCGGCAGGCGCAGCCTGAGCCAGTACAACGCGTTTATCATGAACTGACGGCAGTATCACAATTCTAAGCAGCCGCCCAGACAAGTAACTTGCCAGAGGAAGAGTACAGATGCGGAGGGTTTGTGGTAGTCACAATACAACTCCACTAATCCGCCTACGTGGGATCTAACCCCAGGCTCACAGCATGAGGTGTTATGTACAGCACGGTGACGTAAACTGAAGGAGACGGTGTCGGACAGATGAGAAGGACCAAACTAAGTCCTGATGACATCAGCAAAGATCAAAGTAAAGACCAAAGACCTGAGTGAATACGTTAGCAGTATCAAGTGTTTTGATAAGTAAGTGGCTAGGAGGGGGTAATAATAACTCCCCCACTGGACACCAACGTAGTCTGACTCCACAATTGTGTGGGTTACCCTGAGGGTGACAGTCAGTGAAGAGCAGAAGACAGGAGAAGAAGAGGACGATGATGTACAGGACTGGCAATGAACTGATGGGACCCGAAACCTGAGGGTGATAGCATGAGATTGGTGATAGCCTTATGTTATTAGTTGAGGCCCTATTGTTTATAATGTCTGAGGTTTATAATTATAATGTGTGTAAATATGCCACGGTGCTGCAAATTACAATCTGAGGAGTTTTATGTGAAGGTGTGAGGTGAAGGTCACTGTGCTGCCCATGACCTGTTATATCTGCAGGAGTAAAAGTCCCATTAGGACAGTAAGTGTCAGTGCGACAATTATTACCATTAATAAAAATTTAGACTGGATTAATTATATATATTACAACCAGCAGCGGCTTGTAGATTATATCAAGACAACAATCCCGTATCCTGAGGAGAATAGGGAAAGTTAGGACCACTCCGAAACCTTGGAAGTCCAGGTACAAAGGGGGGTTACTTACAAGGAGTAGCTCATCTCAAGCTGGTGAAGAAATCAAAACCCCTACCCGCCTGGTTCGAGTGGTCAGTAGTAGGTTGATAGGCAAGACTCAGGGATAGAGTAATCATATTTTTAGGGGGGACTGTCAGGGATCATTACCATGTATATTGTTTGAAAAATATTATCCTCACACATATGTATATACATTTCAGTTCTTTGTGTAATATACTGATATAGATATAACAAGTTCTTTGTTCATGTCGGACACACCTATGGAAGACACCGCCCCCTGGAATGCAAGAAGAGTGTACGGAAGAATTTGCAGCTGAGAAGCCGGTGGGGGGCTTGGGCACTCCCACATCCCTAGGGAGGGGTCTTTCCTGTGTGTTTCTTTGTTCTGAATAAAGTGCAGTTCTTCTTCCTGGCTGATCTAGGGAAAGCTGTGTACCAACATCTCTGGCTGGTTTACTTCTTTCCAGGCATGCCTTCAGCTTTCAACCTACAGAGGTGGTTATTCGGTGTGAAATAACAGGGGGAAGCTTCCTGAAATACGGACCTGACAACTGCACCACACTGGAGAGCTGACAGATCATCCTTACTGCACCGCACAGGAGAGCTGACAGATCCTCTATACTACACCACACAGGAGAACTGACAGATCCTCTGTACAGCACCACACACGAGAGCTGACCAATCATCCTTACTGCACTATACAGGAGTACAGGAGAGCTGACAGCTCCTCTTTACTACACCATACAAGAGACCTGATAAGTCCAAATTTAGCCCAGGACTGGGATCCATCTTTTATCACTCTGTCTAGCTTTTTGGGTGAAGACTAGACTCTCTAGTCACTGAGATAGAAAGTGATGTCATCCAATTGATAGATGTAGTTAGGAGAACATAATTTGGAGATGACACAAGTGTTTTTCCTGAGGAAGAGCGTTTGGTCCTGTAGCATGGGACGGCGCTCGCCAAATCGCAGAGAAACCATCCACGCTGGCAGCACATGGCCCAGCGGAGTATACGGCATAATTTTGAGTCGAAGAAAAGAAGCCTGTAAACACTGTAAAGTACCCAAAGTATTTTGCAAGCTGCAAAAACGATGAGAACATGTGCACACATCAAGCATGTGTTTGTGAAGGGTGTCTTTTTGTAGGCTGGCCTCTCCATAACGCCAGCCTCCGGTTTTTTTTACGCGCGTGAAAAGCGCATTCCATACGCACGTAAAAAAATGCAGAAACGCAGCATAAACGGATGACACACACACCTACAATGCGCGCAATATGCCGTGTTTTTTGTGCGTGCAAAACGCACACGCTCGTGTGAATCCAGCCTGTGGGGGACACGCCCCTTTGAAAGAGGAATGATAACGACCAGTTGTCAATTTAGTTATACATTTCTAGGAGGGATATTAGAGGAATGGAATAAATTAGAGTTCTAAGAAAATATGTTCAGGAATTGTTATTCCATGGGGAACGCAAGTATTTACTAAAATAGCCATATCAGGAGAGCCGACAGGTCCCCTTTAAAGTAAGCCTTCAGTTATAATTGCAGCCGTATCTCTCGGCAAACGTTTAAAAGTTTAAAACTTCTGGGCTGTTTATTGGATACTGGGTACTGTGAAGGCCTACCTGAGTCCTTCCCTACAAGAATTAAAAATGGCCCAAGGGGAAAAATTTGCAGAGGACATGTAGCACACAGAAGATTTTTAGTATTACCATTCTTTCTGGACCCCAAATACTGAAACTAACCCACAGAAGTTTCCATAAGGCTTTATTCACTCATTAAAGTTGAGCGATATCGATATTGCAACAACGTGTGAATTAGACCTAAGGGTGTATTAATATGCATAATTTTGGTTGCATTTTCCAGGCGTGGTTTGTGCAAAGTCATGGCAAAAAAACCTTTAGTTATGCAAAATCGCAATAAATGTAAAGTAGTTTAGGAAAACTGTTGCATTTTTACATCAATTTTGTAGGGGCAACTTGCTAATCGGTGGGTTTACTGACAGCTGGGACCCCACTGATTATGAGAAAGGGCTCGGCTATTTCCAGCGCTCCCATAGAGAATGAATGGAGCGGACGTGCGCATGAGTGACCTGCCGCTTCGTTCAAACAAACGGGGTTACAAAACTCCCGTTCTCGTGATTGGTAGAGGTCCCAGCTGTCGGACACCCACCGATCAGCAAGTAACTTGTTCTAACCGGAATACCCCTTTAAGGCCTTGTTCAGACAGTGCAGATCTGCTTGAGATTTTGCATGCATTTTTTCAGCCAAAATCAGAATTAGATCCAGAATTGGAAGTCCTTCCTTCATATATTTCTTTTGTTTAGGTTTCATTCTTGGCCTTGGCTAAAATACATGCAAAATCGTCAGTAAATCTGCTTTGTGTGAACACAGCCTAAGAATACAGTCACATGTGGCAGAAACTTTGTTGCAGAGATTTTCTGCATCTGTATGAAACTTGCAAAAATGCATGCATCTGTTGCAGAAACAATCTCAGGCCGGATTCACACGAGCGTGTGGGTTTTGCGCGCGCAAAAATGCTGCGTTTTGCAAGGTCCGTGTGTCATCAGCATATGGTGCGCGGCTGTGTGATTTTCGCGCAGCCATCATGATGACACTCTGTTTTTATGTTTACAAACAGAAAAGCACGTGGTGCTTTTCTGTTTTCATTCATTGTTTTTACTGCTGTTGCGCGAATCACGCGCGGCACCCGGAAGTGCTTCCGTGCGCCGAGCGCGATTTGCACGCACCCACTGACTTCAATGGGTGCGTGCAGCGCGAAACACGGCCAAATATAGAACATGTCATGAGTTTCATGCAGCGGACATACGCTGCGTGAAATTCACTGACAGTCTGAACGGCCCCATTCAGTAACATAGGTCTGCGCGACGCGCAGAAAATCACGCGTGTAGCACGGACGTATTATACGTTAATCTGAATAAGCCCTCATTCAGATAAATGAAACTAATTTCCAGTTACATAAATTTCTGCAACAAAATCTGCAGTGTGTGTCAGGCACAAGTGTTTTTCTATATGGGCATGTTCATCCACAACATAAACACTGCAGATTTTCCGAAAATGAATAAGGACACATTCAGACAAGGCGGAAATCCACAGCAGCCGGTTTTTACATTGGTTTCGATACCTTTCTAGGTAACTTAGTTCGGACGTTGGGGAAAATAACTGCAGAATTTAGGCTGCGGTGCAGAATTTTTATGCACATTTTGTTGCGGAGAAGCAGGGGAATTTCACTGCGGCTTTCAGCTTTTGCAATGCAAAAAGTGAAATCTCTGGCAAATCCACTGTGATATCCGCAACGTCTGAATTACCTGTCAAATATGAAAATGTTGCTGTAAATTCTCAACGAATCTGCAGCAACATTTGCAGCGGAAAACTTCTGCCACGTCTGACTATGCCCTTAATTGGGGGAAATCCACAGCATATTACAGTAGCAGCAGAGTGCATGAGTTTTGAACAAATCTCATCCACATAGTTGAACCCCATAAAAACAAAACATACTCTTATGATGACCTTAGTCAAATATGTGGTCAATTTGCCGTGTCTGGATCGGGACTTTTGTTTGTTTGTTTGTTTGTTTGTATGTTTCTCTTTTGTTTTTCTGTAAAAAATGTGATCCTTATGCTTTGTTTGCAATGTTTCATTGCTGTATGTAATGATTAGATGTATACTGGATCAATAAAAATCTGTTTATTAAAAAAAAAAAAAAAAAAAGAATTGTCTGAATTCTTCTCACCTTCCCCCAAAGAAATATTTTAAAAAATCTATACAACCCATTATATTTGCAACAAAATGTTGCCATTGGAAAATAACAAGGCCTTATATAGCTATTTTGAAGGAAAAATACGGAGGTTAAGAAAAATGAAAAAAAAAATCTGCCTTACTTGATCCAAAATAGGCTGCATAAGAGGTTATTATTCATGGACTCTGTATTTCATTACATACAGTAAAACAGAAATATTATCCCCTTTTGGAGACACGAAGAGCAGGAATGTCTTCGTTTTTGAAAACATCTTTGTTTCTATTGTTACTGTATTGGATCTTTATGGATTCAGACTTTTGCCGTGCTTGCAGTCAACTTTTTTCAACATATTTATAATTAGCCACATCCAGCAATTTATATGAGAAACCATTATTCGTTTTCTGATTTTTTTTTCGTCAAGGAAGTATACAACTCTCTCTGTAACTTTAGTGCCACCACCTGGCCTGTTTTGCTGTGAAAATAAAAGAAAAGGTAAAAAGGAAAATGAAATTTCCATCATCAATCAGATGTTTGTTCACAGAATTGTGTCATGTTATAATGCAGTGTACAATGTGCATGTGGGGGGTGATTTGGAGAGGGAGGGGGATGGAAAATACATGTGATTGAGATAATGTTTTGTATCTTTATTACAATTAAAATAACTAAAAGACAAAAAGAATGCAATGTGAGCTACTTACAATTATATATTATCCATTATTTACATATCTCCGGCATATTCCAGAGCTGAACATATGATGCACTCACATCAGCACATGCTCTCAAAGGGCTCTCATACTCTAGTCTACGTACCGCAGGCAAAAACATGCTAAGCCAATTAATATTAGTATTAATATATTTTTTTCTTGTGTGGATCGAAGTCTGAATACTGGAGAGAGCCCACACAAGCACTTGCCTGAAAATGGAAAACTACTATTGATTGTTGTAATAGTAAGGGTTGAACTTGGACAATTGAGGGTCACATATTAATAGTGAAGGTGCGCATAGTCATTTGACAATTAGGGTATATTCAGATGCGGCAGATGCATTGCAGAAATTTCTGCAACTGAAAAATCCTATACATACACTTCAATAGCGTTGTTCCAGCAAAATGTACAGCGATCTCTGCAAGCCCCATTTAGATGTATAGAACAGCCACAGACGAGGCGAAACAAGATGGAGCTGGCAGTCAGAAAGTTTTACAAAAATATACATATACGGTAGTGTCAGTGT
Source organism: Rhinoderma darwinii (assembly GCF_050947455.1). NCBI lineage: Eukaryota > Metazoa > Chordata > Amphibia > Anura > Rhinodermatidae > Rhinoderma > Rhinoderma darwinii. The sequence goes on from NC_134690.1 coordinate 377,890,663, forward strand.
GTGGGTGTTGTGCCGTCATGTACAGTTATCAGGGCCAGAGGACAATAATTTTTCTTTATTTCCATTCAATGTCCCATTGCCCTTATTAGCAGCGGTGGTATATTTCCCCTCTATTGTATTCTACGGGAAATACAAGAACATCCGAATTAGTGTTTTCAGCTGCTTATATCTCATGTTTTCTATAGTGGAAACGTCATCCCAGAAGGCCGGCCTGGACAAAGAAGAAGCACAGAATTCTGGGTAAGTATAAAAAAAAATGTTAGACTTCTTGCAGTGCGATTTTTGCTGTGGAATCGCAGCTTTTCCGCTGAAAAAAATCTCAACATCAGCTATTTGTTGTGGGTTTTACCTCCCCATTGAATTCAATGGGAAAAATCTGCAACAAAAAAGCAGCGATTCTGCAGCATGTCAAAGTATTGGCTTTTTAAATTAATTTGAAACCAAAAAGTTGTTTTTTTTCTTCTGATTTGTAATTTTTGTAGCGGAATCGCAGGTTTTCCGCTGCAAAATCACATTTGCTATTTGTTGCGGGTTTTACCTCCCACTGAATACAATTGGGAAAATCCGCCACAAAAGAGAGCATTTTCGCAGCATAAATTGACATGCTGCGGCTTAAAAAAAAACCCACTGCAGATCAATGTAGGAACAGTTTCTAGGCCGATTTTTTCTGCATCGTGTAGACGAGATTTGTTCAAAACCCATGCACTCTGCTGCTACTGTATTAGGCTGGGTTCACACGACCATGTTACGTCCATAATGTACGGAACGTATTTCGGCCGGAAGTCCCGGACCGAACACAGTGCAGGGAGCCGGGCTCCTAGCATCATAGTTATATACGATGCTAGGAGTCCCTGCCTCTGCGTGGAACTACTGTCCCGTACTGTAATCATGATTACAGTACAGGACAGTTGTTTTGCAGCGAGGCAGGGACTCCTAGCATCGTACATCACTATGATGCTAGGAGCCCGGCTCCCTGCAGTGTGTTCGGTCCGGGTCTTCCGGCCGAAATACGTTCCGTACATTACGGACGTAACATGGTCGTGTGAACCCAGCCTTACACTGCAGATTTTCCGCAGCAAAATATGTTGTGGAAAATCCGCAGTATTGATGCTACGTGTGAACTCAACCTACAACTGAACACTGTAGGTGCCCAGGTCAGCAGAGCAAGGGAAGACATACCATAGCTAAGGGGACCCACTGCAGTCCAAAATCAGCTAGCAGCTTTCTACTGTATGTTAAGCTGGCTCTACACTTTAGTTAGCTTTCGGCTGTCTATTAGACCCCTCCATACACATGCACGCTCAACTCGAATGTTCTCAAAAGGGAAAAGGGAGTAAGCCACTGTCAGACACCATTGGTGGCAGCTTATCTCCTTAAGAGTCAGGCATGTTGACACCCAACTGCCTGATCCTTCTTAGGCTCGACATCTGCCATCAAGGGGGAGCCAGGGCGCCACCATAACACATTAGCTGGTCGGCTGACATTCGTCTATGTGTATGGCCACCTTTACGTCGGGTTCCCATGAAGCATAAACACTGTAGAATTTCCGCAATGGAATTCTGTGTTGAAATTCTGCAGTATTTAAAGTAGCAGCAAAGTGGATGAGATTTGAAGAAATCTCAAAAACATGCTCCAGAAAATATTTACAGCGAAAACATTCATAAATTTACCTGCGGTGCGGAATTTAACTCCGCAGCATGTAAATTTATGCTGGGGATGTAAAACCCGCAACAAATAGCAAAGTGTTGCGGTTTTGCAGCAGAAATGCTGCGATTGTGCCTCAAGAGTCGCAAATAAGAAAAAAATAAAAGCCTTTTTTTGTGTAAAGCTGATTAAAAAAAAGTCCATACTTAACCCAGGCCATTGTCATAGCAACGTTTTCTTCTGTTGTTAGTTTGGCCAGCCTCCAAGGATGACGTTTGATCCCATACGACTGCTGCAGTCAATCCAAGGCTGCAGTGGTCACTTGGGCTGCAGCGTCATCCCAGAAGGCCGGACTGCACAGACAACAGAAGAAAGCGTCAGCATGACAATGGCCTGGGTTAAAGAGGCTCTGTCACCAGATTTTCAAACCCCTATCTCGTAATTGCAGCAGATCGGCGCTGCAATGTAGATAACAGTAATGTTTGTTTTTTTTTTTTAAACGACCATTTTTGGCCAAGTTATGAGCATTTTTATATTTATGCAAATGAACCTTTCTTAAGTACAACTGGGCGTGTTTAAAGTTAAGTACAACTGGGCGTGTATTGTGTGTGTACATCTGGGCGTTTTTACTTGTTTTACTAGCTGGGCATTGTGAATAGAAGTGTATGATGCTGACGAATCAGCATCATTCACTTCTCTTCGTTAACACCCAGCTTCTGGCAGTGCACAGACACACAGCGTGTTCTCGAGAGATCACGCTGTGACGTCACTTCCTGCCCCAGGTCCTGCATCGTGTCGGACGAGCGAGGACACATCGGCACCAGGCGACAGAGGCTACATCGACTTACCTGCAAACGCCGATGCTGCTGCAGAATCAACTGTAGCCTCTGTCGCCTGGTGCCGATGTGTCCTTGCTCGTCCGACACGATGCAGGACCTGGGGCAGGAAGTGACATCACAGCGTGATCTCTCGAGAACACGCTGTGTGTCTGTGCACTGCCAGAAGCTGGGTGTTATCGAAGAGAAGTGGATGATGCTGATTTGTCAGCATCATACACTTCTATTCACAACGCCCAGCTAGTAAAACAAGTAAAAACGCCCAGATGTACACACACAATACACGCCCAGTTGTACTTAACTTTAAACACGCCCAGTTGTACTTAAAAAAGGCTCATTTTCATAAATATAAAAATGGTCATAACTTGGCCAAAAATGCTTGTTTTTGAAAAAAACAAAACGTTACTGTTATCTACATTGCAGCGCTGATCTGCTGCAATACGAGATAGGGGTTTGAAAATCTGGTGACAGAGCCTCTTTAAGTATAGACGTTTCATTTTTTTCCAAAAGGATGGTTTCCGCAGCTGAAATTTCGCCCGAAAACCTGCACCACAATTTGGTGCGGTTTTTCAGGCGGAATTCCCTATGGGTTCCTGTTCGGATACGCTGCGTAGTTTTACGCAGCGTATCCGACCTTTGGGAACATACCCTTAGATTGCATGTAAGGGGCTCAGCTATTTAATTTCATGGACAATTACTGGTGGATTGTTAGAGAGATATAAGGAAGTGCTCTATGATGAGCTACAGTATTCGCATGCAAGATCCCATATACCGCTCTTGTACCATTGTCCTCTGCTGTCTGTGTCATCACTAATGGCAAAATCCATTGATTACTATTGCAAATTTTTTCAGTTCTATATATATCAATATATTGTACTTAAATAATATAGACAATTTCATACATATTACTTACTTTTCTTCATCATCTACATGTTAGATGGTTAAACTTTGAATGAGCAATCGAATGTTGAGTTGAAGTCCCTCATCTGGACTAATTTAAAGTTGGCACATATACAATGACAAGCACAATAATAATTACTCAAATGTCTTCTGGGACAGAGACCTGAAACACTAACATGTACAGTATATTTGTCAATGGTATATTGATTTTTATTTTTTTTTACAAAATAAGTACTGGTGTGCTAGAACCAGCAGAGGTATTCCTCAAAAATTTCCAATGTTTCCATTTGCATTTGGAGGCCAACACCATTTACATTTCCTATTTACATTTGCTAGTTAATAACAATCTGTTGATTTTCCAGCCAATGGTCCTAATTTCCATTGGTGAAAAACAATAGGCTATTCACAATGATGAACATAGAATAGAGGGAGCCCCATAGAAAAGGTCAAACTGGGCGCCCCCATTATGGTGCTGGGTTTTGCCAACCAATACAGAAGGGCCTCATATTTTTCTCCCCCTTCATGCCATTTCCCAGACCCTTGGTCCAATTCCACACTTCTTTGTTAACAATGCAGCTTCTCTGGGAACAGGAAAGATTCTCACAACCCAATATCAAAGAAGAAGGGACCAATCAGGGTTGAGTCCCCCCTCTCTAAGGGCCTTATAGCAGCCGCATGGTCTGCCTCTATCTTACATCCAAGGTTAGATATTTAAATGATTGAAGTAAATACTTTATTGTAGTCGTCAACCGTGTGACTGCGCCATGGAAATAAGTCTACGTTCACAAAATGTGTTGATGCTAGAAGGCTATTATTAGCCAGAAGAGTGCCAAAAGAGTAAGCTTGGCTGGTATATGTCTGTATACCTTTGTCTCAACTGTATTGTACAGGCATACAGTTGCATACGACTTGGCCATACATTCTTTGGTAGACTTCATTGAATGCCAAAAGAAGCTTTACATTGCAAACTTGACTTGGCCAGGGGAAGATGTGACTGTAAGGACAGAAAAAGATAAAGAAAAGAAAGTAATTTTTCTATATCTGTCATTCTTCATTCACAATCTCTGAATCGCTCTCTCGATGTTCAAATAATACATTGAAAGTTGTTAGTGTATAAATGAAATAAATTATTACAATGCCTTTGACATAAATTTGATCAGTTCTAAAAATAATGAAAAAATAGGAACATTTTTCAATAATTATCAGCAGTTGGCTGGATGCTAAAACTAGCTTGCCATATGTTTCACGATAACAGAAAACAAGAACGCATGGAGAACACATGGTATTATAGTATATAGAATCTTTAGTCTGTGCTGTTAATTAACGTCATTTTTCATTAAATTTGATGTGTGTGTGATCCAGGTTATGTAATTATAAATAAAATGAAATGATGAGTATGAAAGTAACAGTTACTTTGCATTAGAGTTTTTGCAGTGAGATAATGCCAGCAATTGTGAGAACCATTCTATCTTAAAAGCTTTGTACTTAAAGGGGGCTTTCTGCTTTGGATAATTACTTTTTGTTAGAACCGGCCTCCAACGATAAGCTCATCACAGGGTGTCTCACAGCTAGGACACCTAGAGTTCACCTGTAACCTACAGGAAATCCAACAGCAAATGTTGAATCCCCCTGCAGTACCACCACAAGGAAAATAATCATTACACAGTTCCCATTGAAATCAACGTGGGTCGTCCTGGGTGAGAAATGTTCTTTGTAGGTTCCTTCCACAATGGCTAAAAGATGAGTCTCCTCAAAGGGCCCTCTATTGACTCAGAATTTCCCTAATAGAGTATTTAAAATTGGGTTTTCTAAACCATACAATAGGTTTAATAATTTAAAGAAGTTACCATTGTTCTCAAAGCAAACACAAATATAGCAATAATGACCCTACTCCACATTTCTATACATAGATGTAATCTATATTTCTTATTAAATAAAAAGGATATGTACTGTTTATAATAGTGTATACAATGTCCAGAAAATTTCACACACTGCCTATATAAATAGTGTTAGAGAGAGCCCCATTATTGCCATACATAGGCCACATAAATAATGTCATACAAAGCTTCATTAATGTCCATATAGTGTCACACGATGCCCCCCATTACATCGGCCTGTGTCAGGACATGAAGTCAGAGGCTGCAAGCCACAATAGTGAATGGTGGCTAAGGAAGCCAAGAGATCTCTTGCACTTGCAGGCTTGGTAGGGTTTCCAGACATCAGAGGGGTTTTCCAGATGGATTTGGGTACTGCATATTTTACCTCAGCCCAATAATTTGGGGAACTGTTAAGGGGTCTAAGCTAAAAGTCTGTCCCTCATCAATGAGATATTTTGATATTTCTGTGTGACATGTCTGAAGATCATTTTATCTGGATTTTTTTTTTTCATTACAAATTATAATACCTTGTTATGTGTGACAGAACAGCAATAAGTTGTAGAACCTTTGGATGTGTTAAAATTTCAAAAATAGATGCAGTCATCAAAAAGTGGAATCCTGTTACTTCCATAAACTAGTTTCAAAAAATAAATTCAGATGGTGGCAGCATACAAAAATTGTTCATTTATTTATCAATTAACTTCACATAAGGTAACATTTTGTCTCCTAAGGCTGGATTTACACGAGCGTGTGCGTTTTGCGCGCGCAAAAATCGAGGCATTTTGCGCACGCAAAAGGTCTGCAAAAGCTCCTCCGAGTGTCATCAGCATATGATGCCTGGCTGCGTGATTTTCGCGCAGCAGCCATCATTATGATACTCTGTTTTTATGTTTGTAAACAGAAAAGCACGTGGTGCTTTTCTGTTTTCATTCATAGTTTTGACTACTGTAGCGCGCATCACGCGCGGAACACGGAAGTGTGTCCGTGTGCCATGCGCGGTTTTCACACACCCATTGACTTCAATGGGTGCATGCAGCGCGAAACACGGGCAAATAAAGGACATGTCGTGCATTTCACGCAGAAGACATACGCTGCGTGAAACTCACGGACTGTCTGAACGGCCCCATTGTCTAACATAGGTCCGTGCGACGCGCGTGTTTTTCAGCACAGACGTATTATACGTTCGTCTGAATAAGCCCTAAGGATGAGAAATGTTTGTTTCGAATCTCAATTGTTGCCTGACCTGATGTGTTTGGCCATTTGGAAATCCATGGATGGCACAATGACTTGTCTGCAGAGGTTAGTTATTGTAATAGTTTGATTTTCTTATGATGGTCTATAAACTATAAAAAAAAGTGATACTTAGCTGCAGTTACAGATGTTATATGTGAGTAGTTTTTTCCACAATGAAATGGTGAGCCCCATTGTATATTATGCACTAATATACACCGCATTCCAAATTATTATGTAAATGTTATTTTTCGCTGATTTTCCTAAATAGTCGATGCAAATGACAGTCAGTATAATCTTCAAGCCATCAACCGTTGGAGTATAATGCAAATTTTATTGAACAAATCTAATGATAACAGGTTTTTTTTTAGAAGTAAAAAACTGAAAATTCACGGTTTCAAATTATTATGCACAACAGAGATCAAAATATTTTAAAGGTTGTAAAGAGAAATAAAATGGTAATTTGTTGAATTTGTTGAATTTGCAGCATCAGGAGGTCATATTTACAGAAATCAAAAGCTCTTTCAATCAAAAAAAACTTAGCAGGCCAAGTTACATGTTAACATAGGACCCCTTCTCTGATATCACCTTCACAATTCTTGCATCCATTGAATTTGTGAATATTTGGACAGTTTCTGTTCGAATATCTTTGCAGGATATCAGAATAGCCTCCCAGAGCTTCTGTTTTGATGTGACCTGCCTCCCACCCTCATAGATATTTTGCTTGAGGATGCTCCAAAGGTTCTCAATAGGGTTGAGGTCAGGGGAACATGGGGGCCACACCATGAGTTTCTCTACTTTTATGCCCATAGCAGCCAATGACACAGAGGTATTCTTTGCAGCATGAGATGGTGTATTGTCATGCATTAAGATAATTTTGCTACGGAAGGCACGGTTCTTCTTTTTGTACCACGGAAGAAAGTGGTCAGTCATAAACTCTACGTACTTTGCAGAGGTCATTTTCACAATGTCGGGGACACTAAAGGGGCCTACCAGCTCTCTCCCCATGATTCCAGCCCAAAACATGACTCCGCCACCTCCTTGCTGACGTCGCAGCCTTGTTGGGACATGGTGGCCATTCACCAACCATCCACTACTCCATCCATCTGGACCATCCAGGGTTACACGGCACTCATCAGTAAACAACACGGTTTGAAAATTAGTCTTCATGTATTTCGGGCCCACTGTAACCGTTTCTGCTTGTGAGCATTGTTTAGGGGTGGCCGAATAATAGCTTTATGCACACTTGTAAACCTCTGGAGGATCCTACACCTTGAGGTTCGCGGGACTCCAGAGGCACCAGCGGCTTCAAATACCTGTTTGCTGCTTTGCAATGGCATTTTAGCAGCTACTCTCCTAATCCTATTAATTTGCCTAGCAGAAACCTTCCTCATTATGCCTTTATCTGAACAAACCTGTCTGTGCTCTGAATCAGCCACAAATCTTTTCACAGTACGATGATCACGCTTAAGTTTTCTAGAAATATCCAATGTTTTCATACCTTGTCCAAAATTTATCGCACTATTTCACGCTTTTCGGCAGCAGAGAGATCCTTTTTCATTCCCATATTGCTTGAAACCTGTGGCTGCTTAATAATGTGGAACGTCCTTCTTAAGTAGTTTTCCTTTGATTGGGCACACCTGGCAAACTAATTATCACAGGTGTCTGAGATTGATTACAATGATCCAAAGAGCCCTAAGACACAATACCATCCATGAGTTTAATTGAAAAACTAATAATTAAATGTTTATGACACTTAAATCCAATGTGCATAATAATTTGGAATGTGGTGTATGTACAGTATATATGTTTCAGTCTCTATATATATGTGGCTAATTTTTGGTTTAAAGAGGGTAGCAATAAAGAGTCCCGCACATTGCGCCATCCAACCTAATGCCGGTCCTGCTCATCTATCACGCGGACCTGACGGGTACTGTAGTCAGCGAACAATACAGCTTTTATGTATACAGGATACAGAGCAGCTGTATCTCAAAAGGTAAAAATATTTTTTTTATAAAAACTAAGTTGAAAGTTGCACCAAACACACTGACTGAACTTTTTATTAAAAAAAAACAATAAACAAAAAACATTTCAAAGGTTTACATAGTCTTTAATATCAACATACATTACAACATTGTTTTACTAAAAGATATCAATAAAATAAGTACTTTATATAGTTTTACTATCTGGTGAAAGCCGCGTTAATAAGCATATATTCAAGCTTTTTTATTCTGTGCTCAGCTACAGTAAAATAGAATGGATTTGTGATTTATATATTCCTGCCTACTTTGCATATAATAAAATGCTGGAATAGAGGATCAGACTCAAGTGATATTTCATTCTTGTGAAAACATCTACAGATTAGGACTTAGTGATTTATACATTAAATTTCACTGTTATACTGATTATTTTTTTAAATAAATGCTGCCCAAGGTGTGAATTATTGGAAGCATTTGTGAAAATATTCAATAAAAATTTAATTAGATCTTTTTCGTTTTTAATCTATTTATGAGGTGGTTTTTTTTCTTTTTCTTAAAGACATGAGAAACAAATATTCCAAGATTTTCAGGCAAAGGAAAATTAACTTAGTAGACGGGTACAGTATACTGAACCTGTCAATTGTCCCGATATATTTTAATTAAAAATACAATAGACTTTAAATATAAAGTCAATCTCTGGCACATTCTGATAAAGACTCTCCTAATGTATGTATGTGAATTTACACATATTGAGATCAGGCTAAGAACATTTTCATTGCCCATACTTGTGCACAACAGGTCCTATTTAAAGCGGATTTGTCAGCTAAATGTGCTGCCCTAAGTAAGGGCAGCATATTAATGGGACAGGTCCATTCTCCTATTAGCCAAAATGGCACAAAAAATATTGTGCCATTTGGCTAATAGGAGCAATTAAAGAATACACCAGACTCTTATGACTATCCACATAAAAAAATTATTTTTTTCACTTTTACCACTAGAGCAGTTATAGAAAGCTCACATGTCCTGTTCTCTGTAGCACACTTGTCAGCTTTGCTATTTATTGTGTACAGGCACATGATGAGGAGGGTTGTTAAGGCCTTGTCACATGGGCCAATTATTGGGCAAACAAATGGTCATATGTGTAAACAGGGCAGCGATCAGCCAACGAACATGCAAACTTTTGTTCGACGGTTGAGCACATTGTTTAAGCCGCCATAAAAATGGTTGTTTGTTAGCAGCACATATCCCTGTGTAAACAGGGGATATGCTGCTGACAAGTTGCAAAATGTATGAGGGTGAACGATCGTTTGTCTCCATACTCCTGATTATTGCTTCAGGTAAATGTGCCATGTAAACCCCCCCCCACACACACACACACACACTCAATGACTGCACTTTTATATTACTGGAAGCCTAGACAAAGCAGGATAAGGGGCGTAGCTATAGGGGGTGCAGAGGTAGTAGTCGCACCCGGGCCCTGGTTCCTCAGGGGACCCAAAGGCACTTCTGCCACATAAGAAAACACCAGGATTATAAATTGCACATGGTAAGTAGGGGCCCTGGTACGGATTATGCATTGGGGTCCAGGAGCTTCAATTTGCGCCTCTAGGCAGGAAAGCAACACTATACAATATACACAGAGATAAGACTCTGTATGCCTATCCCTGCTCTCTGCAGGAGAAACTGTACTCCATCATTTCCTATAGACTAGAAACCTCTGGGATTTCTCTGTCAATTGACTCCCATTCATTTGAGCTGCCATAAAGCGCACACACCCTGCTGTACTGACTATACAGGAAGTTGGGTTGTTTTGGTATCTGGGAAAAATTCATAAATTGGATTAAAATACTGTATAGGCAACCACAGGCAAGAGTAGGCATGAATGGTCAAAAATCAGCTTACCTTAATTTAGAAAGGGGAGTGCGGCAGGGTTGTCCTCTGTCCCCTCTCTTATTTACTTTAGTAATAGAGGTTTTGGCAATGAAGATAAGAACCTCTGAGAATGTAGTGGATTTCCAAATGGGTAATAAGGTCGATAAAATCTCATTTTACGCAGACGATGTTCTTCTGCTTATAGGGGATGCATTTTCGGTCGACCATGTAATTCGGTTATACCAAGCATTTGGTGAGCGGGCTGGCCTTCAAATCAATTCTCAAAAATCTAGTTTGTTAAATATCTCGGCTGAGGTTAACCCTGATCAGATTTCCTCCTTGAACTCCGTTGAGGTGTTTGAATAGTTAGGCGTAAAAATTTCTAGGGACCCCGCTGACTACATTACACTGAATATATTTCTTCTGTTTGCATTTTCGAGGAGAAAAGTTAAAGCATGGAATAAGTTACCAGAGCTGCAAAAATTGCACTGATCCAAATTTTTTTTTTTACCTAAAATATAATTTTTTTTTCTCTAACTGTCCAATTTGGTTACCAGGAAAAAAAAATGAAAGCTGTAGAAGCTATCTCTATTGATCTAATTTGGAACAGGGAAAAAAATTGCATTAAATACTCTATTCTTGCCCTACCAGTAACCAAAGGGGGCTTTGCCCTTCCTGATTGGAGGAAATACTTTTTAGCTCCTCAGTTCCAACAGTTTCAGGACTGGGAGGGCCTGGGTGCTAATAAATTTTTGTTGAAAACACTAGAGGACAAATGGTCTAATATATTTGAAGGTCTAGAAGCCGGGGTTGTGAATTCCCAATTTAGGACTTGGGCCTATTTATGATAACCAACAGCAGGTCTCGGATGCTGTCAAACTCATTGAAAACATGTATAGCTTTATTGAAGACACTCTTCTATGGGAGAATAGGAATATTGGTGAGTTTGATGGCCTCCCGGACTCTTTGTTTTGGAAAAAGCATCACATCACAAGGATATAATTTATTTTTAATAATGCACCTCTAAAAATTTTTACGAAACTGCAGACTGTCCCTGATTATGGTCTGTTTAGATTTTTATTTTTATTTTAAAAACACGCCTTTTTGGCCATTAAATATAAATCACGGTTTGTTCTTACAACTTTTCAATCATTAGCATATTTAAAAAGTAATAAAGGACTTTTGTCCTCAATATATAAAAAATTCCTTTTAGGGGATGAATGAAATAATATTAAATCACAAAGAAAATGGGATAAGGATCTTGGGATTATGATTAATTGGGGTTTAGTTTATAAAAATATCGGAGAAGCATCATTAAATCCCAATCACTGATTTATTTGTTTTATGATTAATCTTAGACTTTATCATACACCGAAGCTTTTAAAGGTTATGGGGTTAAGGAATAACGATAATTGTCAGAAATGTGGTATACATCAAGCTTATCTCATCCACTTGTTGTGCCGTTGTTCCGAAGCTACATAGATACTGGAGTGGAGTGGCAGCATCTATTTCTAAATAAATTCGGAAAGAGGTTCCAATCGAACTGATGCTATTTATTTTTGGCATCAACGGTCTTTTGAAAGACTATGGTTGTAGCAAACTAATTAGAAAGATTTTGTTTCTGGCAAGATTGGTTATCATTTATAAATGGATCTCAAAAGATTTCCCATGGGAAGTAGAATGGCACCATAAGGTGAATACAGTGATGCTCTTAGAAAGATCATATTACTTGATGCTAAGTAAAAAAGGAAGGGGACATTTTTTTTTAATAATATCTGGAACAGATGGATAATGGAACTATCCCCTGAACAGAAAAAGACCTTAGGGATAGTTTAAAATGTGTTAGTAGTTGTTTGAGGAGTAATTTTTTTTATCTCTCTCTCTCTCTCTCTCTCTCTCTCTCTCTCTCTCTCTCCCCTTCCCACGCGATATTTCCCAGGGATTTAGGGGGTGACTGTTGATTTTCCAGAATTGACTTTTGGGATAGCGTCTGTACTGCATAATATTTTGTTTGATACAATATTAACTCAGGACATTTTTGTTATGTAGTATGGAATATTTTGTTGTATAAATCAACAGCAATAAAAAATTATATTATATAAAAAAAAAAAAAGTCTATACAGGAAGTACAGTGTCATGTCCCTCGACTTAGGTTTCTATTCACTGTCATGTTATGTTATATGCTCCTATTGCAGTTGCTTTGCTTTATTTAGTTTGTCCCTGCTATCTCCCTGTAGCTAGGCTCTGAGGTAATAGCTCCTCCCTTCTTTCTGTGCCTAGTTGTCTTTCCTCATGGTTCCCATACTGTGTAGTCATCTCCTGCTCAACTCTGGCAAATATCATTTTTTCACCTGCTGGTTTGTGTACATTACAAGTATTTCAGCCTGAAAATAAACTTCTCTGGAAACTTCCCACGTGCCTCTTCAGCTGAGTTGACGCTATCTGACAGTGTCTTGGTGTGAGTACCGGTTCAATACAGACATATACAGTGAGATTGTCTCAAGGGCCCTACAACTTACAGCCTGGTCATGGAGTCAGAATATACAGGAATGAAGTGTGTGTCTCCAATATGGCCGTCTCCGGGGTAGGTTTTACAATAAAAATATATAGCTACAGCATTTAAAAAAATAAATACTGAAGACGTTATTTAACATTTATATTTTATTCTGCATATCTAATTAATGAAACTAAACATCCTTTTATATAAGGCCGTAGTAGAGCTCTTATAAAATTGCATAGGGGCCTCTACTGTACCGTACCTTAATATGTATTTGGATTCCGTTCAAATCCAGATGAATGTATCTCTGTACATACGACACCAGATGAAGTTTGTATAGCAGCACGCAGATGCCGTGAAGATCCGTAATAGGGAGATGTATGGCCTCTATGTGCTGCTATACACCCTCCGTACACATGGCTCTGTTGTTTGCATGAGAATATTTTATCACCAAATAGACAACTTTTAGAATTTTTCATTTAAAAAGATTCATCAGGGTTTCATATAATGCAGGTTTTTAGATGATCAAAACTCAAATTCCCTTCAGCAAGCTCATTTAAAAAAAAATTAGATAGCATTAGTGGTTGTCTGAGGGCTCTCATGTATTGCTTGCAGGTTCTCCTCAATGCTTTCAATAAGGAACAGTCAAGCAGCTTCATACATCCTATCTTATTAATCATTCCGTTTATTGCCTGTTTTCCAATGGAAGTTGAAAAAAAAAATACAACTTTGTATAATATTATGTAAATGTTTCAGTTTAGTTTTAGATGAATAATCAAAAGTCCTGTAATCACAGAGATGCCTGGAGGTGAAATGCTTTCATCAAGTCAATTATATGTCTTGATTTGTATTTATTTGTTTGTTTTATTGTATCAGCATGTATGCATATCTGTTAACGTTTTAGCATTCTGAGCATATGCAAAGCCTCAGTTAATCCTTTAATCTTTTGAATCAAGTCTATCATCAATAAACAGGGGAAAGCAGATTGAATTAACACCCCATTCAGCTTCCACGGCAGGAATACTACTGCAGGGAAAATTTGAGCTAAAAATTACTAAGTGCCACTGTATCATTTCTTCTGCAAAACAAGTTGAAATGAATGTATAGCATGGAAAACAATTGCATAAACAGACAAGGCTGTTTAAAAATGCTTACTATACCCCGTGTACACAGATTACTTTGGCGCCAGGCATAAAATTGTTTGTAGTAATGAGTTTACAATCCGGAAAGTAGTTAAATGGATAGCAGAGCTAAATAAAGTGCCCATACAACCCATTCATGGATGCAGTAAGGCTTCGTTCACATCTAAGTCAGGGCTCAATTCTGATGTTCCGTCAGAGGTTTTTGTCAGAATGGAGCCCTGACTGACACAAACGTAAGCCATAGGTATTGATTCCGTCAAAATGACGGAATTTAAATCAGAGCTCCGTTCTGACAGAAAGCTCAGACAGAACGTCAGAACGTAGCTCTGATGCAGATGTGAACGAAGCCTTACTTATCCCTTCAGTAGTAATGTAGAATGGGCTCCCTTTGTACCACTTTGTGGGAAAATTTAGCAGCAAGTAGTCAATTCGCCTGCAGCGCCACCGCAGGTGAAAATAAGCATTACAATGACGGACAAGCTTGTCTACTGTTTCCAATAGAAACAGCATAACTGTAGCTGCTCTGGACTATAAAAAAGACCTCAACTCAACAGACTATATATTAAAAACTTGCACATTATGCAATAAACATTAGTTTTACTTTTTCTGAACTTTAAATGAAAAGATCAGAAAAGGCCTTTATAATATTTTTTTCCTTCTCTGTACTTTGATGGTGAACATTAAGGCTTCTTTTTCAATGTGACGCTTTTGTCACTCACATTGGGCCTGGGTCTGGATGAAAAAAGCTGAAAAGTCTTTGCCCCAAGGAAAGGCGTACATTTTGTCTACATTTACATTACTCTTTCTAACAGAGTACCCAAAAAAGTAGTTCTCTATTATGGGTTTGCCATACAGTGCCAAGATAAATAGTGCCACACACTGACCAGGCAACGTGGCAAAGAGTACACAAATAACTATTAGATACCATGCCTACACAAATGAAACATACAATACCCATAATAAATATGGACACACAATCCTCATACAGTATGCAGATGTCCTACAGTTCTTATATTTCCAATCTATATGAGGGTAGTGAGAATCTTCCGCTGTGTTTGCAGCAGAGCAGAAATCCACTATAATTTTTGTGCACTCAGACATGCTTTTGCTCATTTACTTATTCAATCACTCACCTGGATGATAACCGCTTAATCAGAAGTCTATTCACACAGAATAAACTGACCCATATCTCACTCATTGGAGTCTCATATACTCAAGCAGGTGCCCACAGGCTGTAACTCGCATAGTGGATCCTGTGCTTAGAACAGGGTGAGTTTCTCTCATGATAGGACTGTTGGTTGGCATGTTTGCAGCCATGCTGAAATCTCCCTCCTTAGGGTCCTCTTACATGGCCCGATGTGGGCAGTGTAAACGAGCGCCGATCAACGAGACAAGTCGTTGATCTGCTCTTGTTTGCTTCTTTCACAAGGAGCTATGTATGGGAACAAGAACTCATTACTACGATCACTCATCCCCATACAATTCTATCAGGTCGGCAGCATGTCTCCCACACAGGGAGAGGTGCTGCCGACAAAGATAATATTTTGTGCTGCATAAACGATACAATCAGCCGATGAAAGAGCATTTGCTCGTTCATCGACTGATCGTTGCCCTGTTTACATAGGGCAATGATCGGGAATGAGCGTTCTGTGAAAGCTCATTTGCCCTATATATGGCCCGTGTAAAAGGGCCCTTACTTCAGAGTAGCGTATCTGAGAATGGGCTAGGCATGGGAGTATGTCTGCGATGCTGGCATGTACTAGACTTGTTTTCTATTGTAGGAATTGATGTCTATTTGATAATATGTCCTAATTGATGGCGGAATTCATACCCACTCTAGTTAAAGGTTTACCATTAGAATAAAAAAACATATATTAAATAATACCCTATAATATTCGCACATTAAAATCGGAAAACCGGGGGGTCGGAAGTGACAGCATGACGTAGACGTGTGACGCCTATGCCGCGCTAGCTCCACCCCTCCTCCCAACACCCGAAACCCTGCTCATGCCGTGGAAGCCTGCCTCATCTAATGCAGGTCTGGAGAATTGAATGTGACGCCCGGACACTGACTTCCCTGGTTACCTAGCACGGCTACTCATTGCTCCTAGGCTCTCGCTCGCTGCTTGTTGTCCTCCGGCTCAGTCCCCACCAGGCACGCTCCTCTGTATTTCCCTCACACCGTTCACTACTGCTGGACGTGCTGCCCCCCCCTCCAACTGGAAGCTGGATGTGGAGAATTGGAAACCTCACTTGGGAAGTTTGGCGACCCTGATCCTCAACTGTCCCCTATTCTCCCGCTCCCTCACCTTCCTGCCACACTTTATTTTTTACCAGTAAGGACCAGCTCAAGACTGTGGTGGAAGAGAATACTCTGCTGGAGAGATTGCTACTCTCCTTCCCTGGAAGTCCAAGCTGACCCTGATCATTGAGTCCGGATGGGTGAGGGGCATATGTCACTTTTTGCACTGTATTATTGGAACATAATCTAATAACTGGCTAACAGGATTGGTTGCTAGGGGAGATCCCCATATATCTAAATGAATTGAAGTGAATGGACATATTAACATATTAACCATAAAAAGTGGTGTAGTTTCTCTGATTCTTTGAACGGAGCTTTCTTTGAGCTATATCAGGTTGGACACTTGCGTATTAAATCATGCACAAGGCTAATCCTGGTGGGAGCTCAATAGTTGTGTAAGCTTGTTGAGGAGAAGTGTTGGTTTATTTTTGTTTTTTCCCTTCCCTTTTGTGACTGGTTCTGGGATTTGTCTGTAAACCCTGAAAAGAGCTAGGTGGGTTTCCCCTTATAAAACAGCTTTTCGTGGTGGTTGCTGGGGGAGATATTTAATTGGAAGATGGGCCCAAAACCCATCAGTAGAACATCAATGGGAGAAGGTTCCCCTAAAGGCAAAAGCAAAATGGAAGCCTCAGGCAAAATGGAGAAATTTTGGAGATCCACTCAGGGTGAAACCCGCACAGCACAAAGACAACATAATGCTTAAAACAAAGTTGACCCACCACGTTATTGTGCAGTTGGCTCCCGCTACACAGCTTTGGAGGGGGAGGAGGCAGCATCTAACGAGCTCCCCGCTGACATTTTGGGTGAGATTTTTAGCCAAGTGAAAGAAAGCAACTCGGCCTGGATGATCTCTTAATGCAAATGGGTGTAGTTCAAAGTGACATCTCTCTGATCCGTAATTGGCAAAAATATGCGGAAGGCAAAATGACATCCTTAATCAAGGAATCAGGAACGGTTAGGGAGGAAGATGGATAAGTTGGGAGTTGAAAATATAGAGTCGAGAGATAAAATTGTGGATTTAGAGGACAGATCCAGAAGATGTAATATCCATGTATTGGGTTTCCCAGAAGATGTTGAGGGGAAAGATACGGTCGCTTTTATAGCAAATTGGATCACAGAAATGGTGGGCAATGAGTCACTGCCCTCTCTTTTCAGAGTGGAACGTGCACATCGCATCATGGGCAGTAAACCCGCCCAGGGGGCTCCCCCAGGAGCTATTTTGATTAAAATTATGTGTTCCAGTGATTGGGACTAAATTTTGAGTAAAATGCGAGAACGTGATGAAACGCCAGATAGCAACTTATCCAGATTTCTCCAGAGCCACTCAACAAAAGAGACACCGTTTTTTGGAAGTAAAAAAAAAAAAAGGCTCGCTCAACTACAAATCTCCTACTCTTTACTATTTCCGGCCAAGTTGCGAGTGGTTTACCAGGATCAAGTAAAAATGTTTTCCTCTCCAGAAGAGACTAGAGAGTGGCTGGACAGTCGTGGCCTATGATATGGCGACAGTGACTTTTCTTCTGTTTTTTTCTTCTGTACATGCTGTTGTTATTGGCTAGGGCTGGAGGGGCTGGGGTGGGGAGTAGGGTTGGTGGTCTAGAGGTTTGAGATCTGTGGTGTTACCTATCAGGTCATGCGGGGGGGTAAAGATTCTCAAGGGGTTAAGAGATTTTGCAGGTTCCTGGGATACAAGGTGGTTTAAGACTTCTTCTATTGGATGATCTCAATGCCTGGAATTTGGCCTTCTGGTGGCACTCATTTAATTTTTAGATGGAAAGAAAAATTGTTATTTTGAATGTGAGGGGGTTCGGGGAACGGGTGAAAAGATGTACAGTTTTTGACATCATGAATAGACATCTCCATGGCATATTTCGTTTGATTGATACACATTTTTCTGAAGAAAATATTAGTTATGCTAGAACAAAGTGGGCAGAAAAGGAATTTCATTCTGTGTTTTCCTTCTATTCACGGGGGATTAGTGCATACGTGCATAAGAAAGTGAAGTTGGATATTATAGATTCCAATGTGGACAAGGAAGGGCAATATGTATTTATATACGGTAGATTATATGCGATATTGTGTTTATTTATATCCAGCATTCTTTTTCAATAGAGGTACTTAATTGTTTGTTGAAATTTATGGAATCAAAACAATATTGTTCAATATTAGCCCTGGGAGACTTCAAATGCACCATGAACGAACATTGGATAGGGTTAGATTGGTAAGTAAGGAGTCAGCGAGTCAACAGGTCTCTCTCCTCTTGCAAAATTTAGAAACAGTTTTTGAAGACGTGTGGAGAAGAAAGTATGAGGAGAAGCAAGTCTTTTCCTGCATCAGTAGAACGTATCAATCCATGTCCCGGATTGATCTGGCCCTTATTAACAACAAATTTCTGGATTTTGTGCAAAAAATTAAGCCCAATGGGTTATCAGACCATTCTATTATGGTAGTTTAGGTTAATTCAGGTAGAAGTACAAGCCCTAGAAAACAGCTGTTCAGGCTGAAACCACATTGGTTGAATATTCTACATAATCATAAAAAACTTCTTGAGAGGGATTCTGAAGTAAGATGGGAGAGACTAAAGCAGAAACAGAAAGAACAGCAGGAATTTTTGGTTAAAAAATTCCAACATAAGATTTTTTTTGCGGGCCAAAGCTATTTTAACGAAGTAGGTAAACTAGGTAAAGGCGCTCACTTTATAGAACAGAAGCATAACATATCACAGTTACATTTTCAAGTACTGGAACACATACCAGTACTTAGAAGAGGGGGAAATAGAATACAAACATTAAAACGCAGGGAGGCTTTTTGGATCCATACTCTACAGAGAATACAAAATTAGCAGTTTTATATAACAGGATATCATTAATACTTAGTACCGTATACCCAGTAGTACAATATAGTGATTATTATTATGCTGACATCTGACGCATTTTATTTATTTATTTATTTTTCTTATATTTTTCTTAAATTGTAATGTACTTCAATTAGCCATCATATTTCTGTTGCAAACATAATTCTTATATCTTGACTATACTGGGACTGCAAATGGTTGGCTTTCCTCTAACGTATCCAGGTCATGTTAGAAAATTCTTATCTTCCTTCCCTCATAGCTGTGTAGCTAACTATTCAATATACAAATTTTGATACACGCATATACTCTATTTATCATCTCCTAGGATTACCTGGTCTTGGTCACATTTATTACGTTATATACCCAGATTGGCCCTTCATTTATTTAAGCAGAACATTTACGCCACCATGGTGCAGTGTGCCTGCCTCCTATACTAATTAGCTATGTGCTAACATCTACTAACTACATAATGTCTCTGAAACATTGACTGCTAAAGCCACCCTCTATGCTAATTAGCCATGTACTTATATCAACAAATACGTTAACAACATGATCCACTTCCAGTTCACCGCTAGATCCGGGCCTTCACTGCTCCACATTCCTCTACACTTCCTTCCTCTATGTATCCCTACGACGCCGCTCTCGGCACCGTCGGGATACACTCCTCCCTATGCACTGATATCAACATTATGATATGTTATATATGGAGTTTAATATATACCCATTCATGAATTTGCCTGAAGAAGGTTTAGGATCTGACCGAAATGTTGCACTGATACTGGCAAATAATAAAAATTATTCTTGGAAAATATTCTCACTGGTGTGCATAGTACCTACTTATACCAGGTAAATTATTATCACAAATTATTGGCAGTCAAAGACCTCAAAATAATGTTGAATGTTTGAAGAATAAAATGGGGCAGTTGATATACAGGAAGGAGGATATTAGGGGGGAATTCTTTGATAATTTTGGGAAACTGTATGAATCTGCCTTGGGGTCAGACATTTTTTCTGCACTTGAGCAGTATATTGATCGGATAGTTTTTCCGTCTCTTAGTGAAGAGTATAGGGATTTGTTAGATGCAGCCATCAGAGTCGGGGACTTAGAGTGGCGCTTCAGTCTTTTTCAGGTAATTCTGCCCCGGGGGCTGATAGTCTGCCATCTGAAATATGTACGAAATATGGGGACGTAGTCCTCCCACTATTGTTGGAAGTGCTGAGGGAATAAATTTGTTATGGAATCACTGGTTGAGCAATTCTCAGGATGTAAGTTTATGGAGTTGCTAGGTGTGCGATTCCCCAAAGGCTGCTGGAGACTGTCGGGACTGAGCGTGCAAATAAATCCGCAAACCCAAGTCACAACTCTTATCAACAGAGTCTAAGGCTAGTCTATGGTTTTTGCCAGAGCCCACCGCAAGGCAGAATGGTTTTTGCTGCATAGAACCCAGCTTGTTTTAACAGATTTCGGTCTTGGATAGGAGGTGCAATGCAAGCAATACCAGAACAGGTAACAGGACAGCCAGAGGGTAAACAGAAAGTACAAATCACAAAGCTAGGGGATGTCAGGAATAGCAGCGGTCAGTACCAGCCGGGAGAAAAAAGTCAAAATCCGCAAGCAAGGGGTAATCCAGACACAAGCCGAGGTCCAGTTCCAAGAAGTCAAAATAGCCAATGGAATGGTACAAGGTATAGTCAGTAGCTTGATCAAACACATGGAAACCAGGAAATTCACAAGCAAAGAACACAGAAGCAACCCAGGTTTAAGTACTCCACCTTTACACCTGATAGGAAGTAAGACAGAGAAAAGGGATAGGTTGAACAACTAAAACCAGAACCGCCCAGAAGCTAGACTAGTAGTCAAGGTAATCTTAAAGGGACGACATTTCCTAACACAATTGGAGTGAGAAAACTCTCCAACACTATGTCGGAAGCCATTATCATCTTGATCTTAAAAAAGGGTTAAGACTCATGCGATATGGAAGCCTACAGACCGATCTCTTTATTAAATACAGATGTAAAATTATTTACAAAAATACTGGCCAATAGGCTTAAGAAAGCCATCTCGACCATAATACACATGGATCAGAATGGCTTCATCCTGGACAGGAATGGTATTAACACACTATTTGTGAGTATGCAGTTGGGCCGGGGGAAACCCGCTCCATCCTCTCATTAGACGCCACAAAGGCGTTTGACAGATAATGACGATGTTTGGAATTGGCAGAATGTTTATACACATGTCAAAATTATGTATAATGGTCCGACGACCAGAGTAAATTTTACAGGAGAGTTAACTCCTCTTATTGCTTTATCGAGGCGAACGAGGCAGGGTTGCCCCCTATCTCTGTTACTTTTTGCTTTATTTATCGAAACCTTATCTTGATGAGAAATAATGCAGATATCCATGGATTTGGATTCAGCAGTGGGGGTGGCTGACAAAACTATTTTATTTGCAGACGACATTCTGCTCTGCCTTGACGAGTCAGAGAGATCCGTTCCTGAGGCTATTAAAGTGATAGAACAGCTTGGAGTTTTTGTGGTTTTTTTTCAAGTTTACTTACATATAAATTGGAGCAAATCCATTCTCGTACTGTTGGATGAAATGGATATGGAACTCTTTGGGGAACTCTCTATCCTTGATAGCTCACAGAGTTTTGAGTATTTTGGAATCAAAATAGATGGGAAAATAGGGAATTAAATAGCGTTAAATATAGTCCCACTAATATCTAAAATAACGGCAAAAAACACGTCTGGCTTAAACTGCCACTGTCAAGAGCAGCACACTTATTAAAATGGTTGTGCTTCCACAATTATTGTATGTTCTGACTGCATGTTCAATCTGGATTGATGCTAAAATATTTAAATTAATTTGAAGTCCTTCTGAATGATCTTAACTGGGGACGAAAACGGGTGGAAGTTTCTGGTGAAGATGGCAAAAGGAAAGCTGGATAATATTTATGAACTGCTGGAAAGTGGTCAATTGGGAAATTATGGATTTAAGAAATGGCCTATTAGTAGATTGCACTCTGAGAGTTGGGTGGGAGTTAAGGAGATATTGGGGATCAATGGGGCTTTACCCTTCACACCAATATGGCATAATTATAATTATAAACAATTTCTTACAGTACCAGATACAATTATATGGGATAGGTTAGGAATCACTAAGGCCCCATGCACACGACAGAAAAAATCGTCCGTAATTGTGGACCACAAATACGGTCCGCAATTACAGACCCATTCACTTCTATTGTCAACGGACACCTTCCCATTTATTTACGGGAAGGTGTCCGGGCCGTAGAAGTGTACCGCAAAAGATAGGACATGTCCAATCTTTTGCTTTTTACGGACCGTGCTCCCATACTTTGAGTAAGCGATCCCATTTGAAGCTATACAAAACACATTTGATTCAAATAAAATTTTGTATTTAGATATTATCAAGTAAGACACACATTTCTTAAATACACAAGCACATAATAGTTCTAGGGTTCACCACCATGCTGGGCTAGATCGTTTAATGGTTACAAAAATTATTAAAAATGCGATATCAAATATTTATAAGATGCTTATTAGTGCACACTCAGATAATACTTATTTCATGAGTCAGTGATTATGGAATAGGGATATAGGCCCATTAGATGAGTGAAAATGGGAAAATTAATACAAGAGTTGTAAGGGTGTTTCAGTTAGTGGCAAATATCAAATGATCCATTTTAATATTATCCAACGCTTATATTACACACCAGATAGTCTCTATAAAATGCCAATGAGAGAGGATTCAAACTGCATTATATGCCATCAGCCGTCGGCTGCATTCCTTCATATGATTTGGGAGTGCTCATTGGTTAAGATATATTGGAGTAAGATTTTTCAAGAAATAAGAAATATATGTAAGGTTAATACTCCTAGATCTGCAATCTTGGCTCTGCTTGGATGCTCCTCCAAACTCATAGGCGCAGACCTATCCAAAAAACAAATTATTCTGATTCTTAAGGTCTCTTATTGGCAAGAAGCGGATGGAGATCGACCCCCACGTTTGGGAGATTGGTTGATAATGACCAGGACCGTTAAGGAATATGATCAATAAGGAGCACTCAGGCAGAACTCAAAAAATGGTAGGGGGACTCAGAGTTGAGTGGAAAGGGTACCTTTCCTTTTTTCATGGTCTCGGCACCTTGTAAGTTTTGATTCATATGGTGCTTGAGGATCTATGATGTGGGCTAGGGTTGGAGTGGGTGGGAGTTAGGGGTTTTATTTGTTGTTTGAGGCATTTTGTTCACATGAGCTGTCAATGTACTATGCTGTTTGTAAATGCTGAATATGCTTATGTTTGATTTTTCTACTGATACTTAAATTTAAAAAAATGATAAATTTAAAAAGAAATAAATCGAAAAAAAAGTTTTTTTAATATCTTACTTGTATGTTTCTTCAAAATGTAGGATCTGTTTTTTATCCCTTTGCGCAATGTTTACCATACAAGGTCTTCATATCAGTGGATAGCCCCGTCCTTAAAGTAAATGTCCACTCCTAATACTACGTTATCTTTTTAGGTAGAGAATTCGGTGCTCATCAATTTTGTAATATAGCTTTATAATGGTAAGGGTATGTTCACACGCAGTGACCAAAAACATATGAAAATGCGGAGCTGTTTTAAGGCGAAAACAGCTCCTGATTTTCAGACGTTTTTGTAGCAACTCACGTTTTTCGCGGCGTATTTTACGGCCGTTATTGGAGCTGTTTTTCAATGGAGTCAATGAAAAACGGCTCCAAAAATGTTCCAAGAAGTGACATGCACTTCTTTTTCGCGGGTGTCTTTTTACGCACCGTATTTTGACAGCGACGCGTAAAATTACACCTCGTGGGAACAGAACACTGTAAAACTCATTGCAAGCAATGGGCAGATATTTGTAGGCGTATTAGGGGCATTTTTTCAGGCGTAATTCGAGGCATAAAATGCCCGAATTACGTCTGAAAACACTGCGTGTGAACATACCCTAAGAAGTCTGTTTCTTGCATACATTGCTCCAAATCCCATGCATAGACAACATTAAATAATACAATTCAGGCAGCCACCACTAGTGGGAGCTTAGGAGTTAATTACATACTGCTTTGTTATTGAATGGTGTTCAAGTCAAGGGTGGGCATTCCCCTTAAAGGGACTTCATTACTATAATTCATCATTTCTAGCAACTGGAGAGTTAAGCAGTTTCAAAATGTAAAAAATATATAACAAACTCCTGCACAGCTTGCCGAGCATTATCTTTTGAGCTCATAATCTCTACCATGGCAATATCTTTAATTAATTTATAATGAAGGAATTACGTATTGCATAGTTAGTAACTTTATTTGTACGCCTTCGAGTTCTAGCGAGGTTTGGGAACTATAACCATGCATCTGGAATTTTCTAAACTGATTTGTCATATTGGATCAACTTGTATGTGACTTTTATATTTCCTTTGAAGTCCATCATTGTTTAATACCCTGTTAATACACTGTGCGCTGTGCTGTTCCTTATTTGATGGTTTACATCTGAAGTTCCGAGAACTGTAGCAGAAAGAGCATTAGCTGCCTTTAATCAGCATGCTCGTCACTGCAGAGCTGCATGCATTACTAAATACTCCGTTTGATTCCTGTGATGTATTACTCCCTGCTGTTAACTATTTTTTTCTTGGTCTTTCATTAGTGTAAACTTCTTATCTTCTAAAAGCTTTCTAGGTATCTTTTGTCAGGATAACATTCAGAGTAGAAAGAAGGGCTAGAAACAGTGATGCTGTCATGTTAGTGTTTTCAAGAGATATAGTATTAGCAGATTTTAATTCTTAAATATACAAGCGTCTGTGCCAGGTTTGTCTTGCCACTCAGTGGTAAATGCCATTATTTGGATCCTTGTATAGATGAATATGAAGGGCATGACTGTCACATGCACTGATATTGAGAAGCAGTTGGATGTATTCCCATTCCCGGTATGGAGGGCATGGAATTTTAATAGAAAACGTAAACATTGGTTTTTACCAAGAATATGTGTATTTTATTTATAGACTAGCGGTTATTTTACTAATGTATATACACTCCCATGTGCACTCTCTCCATATTTCTTTCTATACTTTTCTTTGGCATGTACGTGCATTCTTAAACCTAATGTTAATCCTGCATACCTATGTTGAAAGGAGTAGGCGGGTAATGGGTCTAACAAACCGGCCCATAACAGTGACGAGATGTCCAGTCCACACTGGGCTCAGGATAGAAGTGTCGTAGCGGCCCCTATTAAATCTGGTAAGAGCGTCACGAACACCAAATAATACATTAACAGTTCTTTACTGAAGAATTCTCATGTAGAGGTAATAACTTGAACGTTACACTCGCCAAACAGTTTCTCTATAACCGCAACTATATACATGGGCTGGTGGTGATAATGAGTTCTTCTCCCATTACTATATTGGTTACACCTGTTTGGGCATGTTCCCAGCGGATCCCGTCCCGCTGGGCATATTAGGTACTTGCAAGCCTCAGTGGCTTCCACCCCGCTTAGCTTATCGACTATCTGTAGCTCTTGACGACCTCCGCCCCATGCGGCAAATTTGACTCTGCACACCCACATACTGACTAAAATCCTGGTGGCCACCTGTAGCGATGACTTCACCCGTATGTTCATTAGAACAGGCTTTAGTCGGTTTCTAAGAGGAGAACATGTGTCTTTGCTGCTTAATGGTATGTACAACCAACCAACTTGGCGCCAATAAACAACTCCTTTTATAATGTTTCATGAGACGCCCTCTTAACCGGAGATGCGTGACTAAGAACCGCAAATGTGATGCTGAAAAGGCCTTAGCATAAGGGACTAAGTATCTCCCCAAAATGCTGCTGATCCCATCTTGATTTGGGCCCCAAACACACCAATCATAATGTATGGGGGCATCTGTGTGGCCATTAAATTGTATAGGGGCATCTGTGTGGGCATTATACTGAATGGGGGAAATCTGTGCTGACTTTATATTGTATGGGTGCATCTATGGAGGCATTATACTGTATGGGGGCAGCTGTGGGGGCATTATACTGTGTGGGGGCAGCTATTTGGCATTATATATGGAAGAAAAAAAATATAGAAAAAAGCTTTATTCGCGCATCAGGTTAAAAACCTGGGAGAGGACAGGTTAGGCATGCAAACGCTTAGGCGTTTGGAACAAGACTGTTCTTACTCATAGCATATGTAACAAAATCAGTGCATGTGTTATAAAACCATAATTAACCAATCCTGTCAACTCTCCTAAATGTTGAAATGCATGCCGGTTTCATGTGTTAGAAGGTAGCAGTTCACATTAAAGTGCGTGTATACACAAAAACTATAAATTTATTAGTCAGAAAACTTTATGAACTTTAAAAACTTTATGAACTGTGCCAAAATTACAATAAATTACAAAAAGATACTTTTAATTGATCGATTTTTTTTATACAATTTTATTTAAAAAATTTACTATTTTACAATATAACAATTTATTATTTGTATCTTACATTTATTTTCTGTGTCTTTACATCTCCACAATCCTGATGTACCACTTAACTACCGATACACTTAAAGAGGCTCTGTCACCAGATTTTGAAGCCCCTATCTGCTATTGCAGCAGATCGGCGCTGCAATGTAGATTACAGTAACGTTTTTATTTTTAAAAAAACGAGCATTTTTGGTCAAGTTATGACCATTTTCGTATTTATGCAAATGAGGCTTGCAAAAGTCCAAGTGGGCGTGTTTAAAGTAAAAGTCCAAGTGGGCGTGTATTATGTGCGTACATCGGGGCGTTTTTACTACTTTTACTAGCTGGGCGTTCTGACGAGAAGTATCATCCACTTCTCTTCAGAACGCCCAGCTTCTGGCAGTGCAGACACAGCCGTGTTCTCGAGAGATCACGCTGTGTCGTCACTCACAGGTTCTGCATCGTGTCGGCCACATCGGCACCAGAGGCTACAGTTGATTCTGCAGCAGCATCAGCGTTTGCAGGTAAGTAGCTACATCGACTTACCTGCAAACGCCGATGCTGCTGCAGAATCAACTGTAGCCTCTGGTGCTGATGTGTCCTCGCTCGTCCGACACGATGCAGGACCTGTGAGTGACGACACAGCGTGATCTCTGGAGAACACGCTGTGTCTGCACTGCCAGAAGCTGGGCGTTCTGAAGAGAAGTGGATGATACTTCTCGTCAGAACGCCCAGCTAGTAAAAGTAGTAAACACGCCCCGATGTACGCACATAATACACGCCCACTTGGACTTTTACTTTAAACACGCCCACTTGGACTTTTGCAAGCCTCATTTGCATAAATACAAAAATGGTCATAACTTGGCCAAAAATGCTCGTTTTTTAAAAATAAAAACGTTACTGTAATCTACATTGCAGCGCCGATCTGCTGCAATAGCAGATAGGGGTTGCAAAATCTGGTGACAGAGCCTCTTTAAGGGCATAACAATAAGGGGTATAAAGGTAGCAGTTGCTGTGGGGCCTTAGTACATTTGGAGCCCAATGGCCCCTCTCCCACATAAGATGACAACAGTTATGAATTTTGCATTGAGGCCCAGAAGTTTGAAGATAAGCCTCTGGGCTTTCCTATAAAAGTGAACATAGGTGTACTTAAATTCAGCTGCTTAACTATTATTTTTATCTTAAATTACTTTTAAAGTGTCATAAAAAGAAACTATGAAATTAGAAAATGCTATATTTAAAACACCTATTAAATTCCATAGGACATTTACAAGGTAATTTAACAATCTATTTCTATTCTCTCCTAATTACTGAAGGTGCCTATCAACATTAGGATGCCTAACATTAAGAGTGATATTTCCAAAGGCTACAAAATTATTAAGAAGATTAAGCACTACTGAATATTTTCTAGAGGATTTATTTTCTAGTTGGAAAGTTTAGTTGCTAGATGAGATCAGGCCAGACAAAATCTCCAAACCTAATATTTTTGTATTTTTCTGTATATTTTTAAGGCAAATCTTTGTTTTATTAATTAATTCTAGATTTCTTTCTAATATTTGTAATCTGGGGCATCCTTTAAGCGATTTACTATATGATCTCTAAGTTATGGCTAATGTGATAAAATAATTACTTTATGATAAAGATGCTAAATTCTATATTTAAAACAATCATAAAAATGACAAATGTTTAGATGCACCTTTTAAAGAACGTTTCCGGCTATGAGCAAAAACGTAACTTGAAGCTCCTCGGCACAAATGCAACATTCAGAACAGGGCCCCCTACCTACCATGTTTCATTTATAATGATGGTGTTTTGTATCATGTGGCTGAGGGGCTTTCACAAACCCCCCAGGCCCCATTGTTTAGTTGCAATTACTATATTCCGCACCTCCATACAGGTAAATGAAAATATTAAACAAAGTGCATTTAATGCCAACCAGTCCCTTAGTACAATAATATCCGTTGTCACTAACAGCACCAATTTATAACAATCGTAAACTAATGATTATAAAAGATAAGTAAAAGCAAAAAAATAATGGGCCTTTATTTTACTTGCATACTGTATACGTGGTGCTACAATGTGTTAGACGCTGGACTTTGATTCAGAAAAATATTTATTAAGATGTCCTGTCACTTTAAAAGACAGCAATTTATTCCAGTAGCCTGCAAACACAGGATTATGGCTTTTACAGCTAATAGCTTCTCTCTGGTCGTATAATATTGTCAGAGCTAATTATTATCTTTTAAAAACAGATTTATGGGAAAATAGGAAATGATATATGAAACATCTATATGGGTTACATTAGAATAACTGTTGGAAACCGATAGCTGCCTTTTAAGAAAATATTACTGCATCTGTCTATTAAGGCGTCTTCAGTGAGAAAAGAGGCTTCTACATTTGCATGAAAAATATGCTTGCTTCTGCGTGTGTAGATTTTAATATTGTTGAATGTGGACAGAAAGGAAAAGTTTCCCGGCGTTAGATAAAAGGAACAGCTTTTCTTAAAACTCTGACTAACACCGTTCCTCTTTTATTCCTCCTGGAAATGTATGAATAAACTGACAACTTGGCGTTACATGGTACGGTTGAAAAAAGACATGTCCATCAAGTTCAACCAAGGGATGGGAAAAAGGGAAGGGATGAAACAAAAATTCTACACATTGACATGATATTTTTTAGTTCTAGAAAATTATCTAAGCCTTTTTTTAACCCATTCAGGACTGATCCATTTTTTGATTTTTCATTTTCATTTTTCACTCCCTGCCTTCCAAAAGCCATACATTTTTTATTTATTTTTCCGTCAATAAAGTGGTGTGAGGGCTTATTTTTTGCGGGAGGAGTTGTAGTTTTTTATTGGTAGCATTTCAAGTACCATATAATGTACTGGGAAACAGAAAAAAAATTATTTGCGGGCTGAAATTGGAAAAAAACTGTGATTTTTCGATTGTCTTTTGGGTTTAGTTTTTACGGCTTTCAACATGCGGTAGAAAAGACAACTTAACTTTATTTAGTGGCCCAATATGATTACGGTGATACCAAATTTATACAGTTTTTTTTAATATTTTACTACTTTTTAAGAAAAAAAACGTTAAAAAATAAAAGATTTTTTGTGTCGCCACATTCTGAGAACCATCATTTTTTTTTTTTTTCATCGATTGAGCAGTGTGACGGCTTATTTTATGTGGGACGAGCTGTAATTTTTATCGGTACCATTTTTTTGATCACTTTTTATTACATTTCTTTTAAAAAGCTAAGTTGACCAATAAACAGCGTTTTATTTTATTTTTTATCTTTTACAGCGTTCACCGTGTATGTTACAAGCACATTTTGTTTACTTTTTTTATTTTTTGTATTACTTTAGCGGAAAATAGGAAAATATGGTTTTTTTTTACTTTTAATATATATATATTTTTTTCACTACTAAAAACTTAATTTTACTATTTTTTACACAGTTTATTATCCCCCCCTAGGGGACTTGAACTAGCGATCGTTGGTACAATACACTGCAATACTAATGTATTGCAGTATATTGTCATTTTTACAGGCCTCTGTTAAGCCCTGTCACAGGCAGAGCGGAGGCAGTCCTGGGGTCTTCAAAAAACTGACATGCTCCATAATTCCCGGCACAGTTCTACGGCATGGATACCCATACGTAGCGATACGGAAAGGTGTCTGTGGTCAATAGAACTGAATAGGGCCGTAATTACGGCCGGTAATTACAGACGAATTTACGATCGTGTGCATGGGGCCTAAAACTGTACAATCAGCACTGGCAGATTTAGACTGTGTAGGGACATACACTATTGACAGGAGAAATGGTAACAACCAGTTGTTAATTTATTCATACATTTCCAGGAAGAATAACAGAAGAATGGCACAACACAGAGTTCCCCCGGAATCTGAATTGTTATTTCATGGGGAATGAAAATACTGACCAAAACAGACATGTCAGGAGACTATACAGGTCCTATGTAAGTGGGTTGAGTTTACAAATGTAAAATGTATATTAGGTACTGAATTAGGGCTGGGCGATTATGACCTAAATCAAAATTAATTGAACATTTACCATTGATACCGATTAATGAATGATTATTTAGGCCATGCCCCCTTTTTACATGTCACGCCATTGAATTAATATATATCCCCCTGAGCCTGCTGTATACTACTGTATATAATATACCCCCTGACACTGCCCCCCACACGGTATAATGCCCCATAGTGGCCCCAACACAGTATAAAGCCCCATAGCACCCCACGCACAGTATAATGCCCCTAAAGCTGCCCCCACACAGTGTAAAGGCCCTATAGTGCCTCCCCACACAGTATAATGCCCCATAGTGCCCCATACAGAGTATAATGCCCCATAATGGCCCCACACACAGTATAATGCCCCAAAGTACCCCATTCACAGTATAATGCCCCATAGTGCCCACACACAGCATAATGCCCCCATAGCTGCCCCAGCAGAGCATGATGCCCTTATAGTTCCTCCCCACACAGTATAATGCCCCATTTTGCCCCCACACAGTATAATCCAATAATGCAGAAATTCTGTTCAAACGGCACTGAGAAAATTAGTCCCAATGGCAGATTGCCAGGACATTGCCCGCTGGTCCTCTATTATCTTTGTGTGACTTTGCTTTTTGATATTTTTTAATTAGAAATGCATCAAAAGATGTTTCATTGAGAACAGTATGTCAATATAATATACCATCCACTTAAGGAAAATATGTCCTACTTTTTGGCTGTGCCATTAAAAACAAGTAGAAATGCTGGCAATGAACAATAAAATGTTACTCCAATGTGGATAAATAAAAGGATACATTGCTCCCTATGTCACAAGAGCACTCTATGTAAAAGGGAACGTCTTTATGTCATTCATATTTCTTCCTTTCTCGATTGTAGAAGCTTAGAATAACTTAAACAAAACATTGGATTCCTTCCAAACTCATTTGCCATTCCTAATTCATGTTTTAGAATGAGAAAAATGAACTTTGCTGGTAGAAAGCTCTGCCATTAACTTGCCTGTCAAACTGTAAGCTGAAATTATAGTGCACTTACCATGCAACGCCTTAATGAATAATTTAACTTAAAATTAAAGTTCCCTTATTAGTGATAATGATAGCTGAAATCGATAGTGAATGCCCTCATCCAGTTTGATTTGCTAAAAAGAAGATAGTTAATTTCCTGCAAAAAGTACAGTTAGTGATAACGGTATTGAAGTGAAGTATTCGGGTTCCTGTGCATTACCGTAGTAATTAATTTGCGTGCTTTGTTTTACTAACTTTCATGGAACATTTTACCATTAGGGCATGTTCAGATGTGGCAGAATATTGCCACTGCAGATTTGTCCTCAAATCCACTGCAAAATGTGCATGTGTTACATTGCAAGGGGTAAAATTCACTACAGTGAATTTGAGAGTGGCCTTAGGGTATTTACAAGACATATTGAAGTACTTTATTCTTCTATGTTGACTTGCTCTACACCAGTTGTTCCCCAGAGGTTCAGTAGACAGACCATAAATTCAGATCATGCAGATGCCAGACGACCCTTGAATGGAGAATGGTTGGACCCATCCCCTTTGCTGGGGAAAGGGGTGTAAAGGGGGAAACAAACATCAAGCCCATCTGTTTTGAATGGCAAAATACAACACTATAATGGGGCCCTCTCTATTCTATATATGGCACTGGTTTCCTGAAACCTGGTTAGGCATTCCCCAGAAGAGAGCAACAGCAAGGGCTGTCACTTTTACAGTAGGCGTGGGATAGTTGCACAGGTACCCTGAGCGGAAACACATTTTATGGGGTCCCCCCATGGTAATGAGGTTAGGAGTTACTGCTCTAGTCACAGAGGTTGTTGTTTTGTTAAAGGGAACTCCAGTAAAACCTGAGTTTCCCAGTTTTAATTATCCATTAGGAATTCTTTAAGGACTGCCACCCAACATGTAGAGTTTACCATACATTAGAAATCAGAAGTTAAAGCAGTAGGCAATGTAATTATTTTCTATTTTCTCACAGAAATGTGTTTTGAATTTTGCTGTGGTAGTCCGCATATTCAATCAATCACATACAGTAATAGCAGTGGCCATTATTTTCAAGATGATCTAACTTTAGGATTATGACACTAAGGAAAAAAAAGAGCAAAGCGTCATCACTGTAAAATTTAGTGAGAGCTTCACTGGGAATACATGTAATGGCTGATAGTGCTGTAGTAATGTACCATAGTAATCATGTACACAGTTGAGTCACATTATTATGACCACCTCCTACTTTTGATGTCGGCAGCGCGTAGCCCATGAAGGAAGTGATGTGTCGTGGGCTGGGTTGGTGGGTATATAAGGTGTGCAATAGGCTGTCTGATCACATATCACTCGTTGTCAAGAGGGGCGATTTATCAGAGTTTCAAAAAAGGATGATTATTGGCTTTCGGGCCAAGGGTGGCAGTATTTCTCAAACAGCGCAGTTTGTCAACTTCTTGCATGCTGCTGTGATGAAAGTGTATCGTGAGTGGACAAATGGCACCATTGGGTATAGCCGATGTGGATACTGCAGAGCTCCACGTGCTATAGATGTGAGAGGTGAAAGTCGGCTATGAAGGTGCGCGAGGGCTGAACGACAGGCTACAGTGGAGTAGCTCACTGTAAAAATCAACTAATGGGCTGCCGGACGTGTGTTTAAAATAACAGTTCAGTGAACCCTACTGCATATGCGGCTCCGAAGCAGATGGATGATCACTGCTCCGATGCTAACAAAGGTGCATCGGAAAAAAAGGCTTCAATTTGCACAGCAGTATTGGAATTGGACCACCGATGATTGGCAAAGGGTTGCCTTCTCCGATAAGTCATGTTTTCTGCTTCATCGAACGGATGGACGGTGGCGTGTCAGGCGAGAAACATCAGAGAACCAAACCATCTGCAGCCATTGCTGGAAGAAAACATGCTGGTGGCGGCAGCGTTATAGTCTAGGAAATTTTTTCATGGCATTCTCTGGGCCCACTCATCCATCTGGAGGGCACTCTGAACCAATTTTGGTATGAAGAATTTGGTACCACCCCAATTGTAACAACCTGTAGAATAAATGAACTTATTATTTTAACTGCACAGTAAATAGCGGGAAATGCAAAATAACAATGGTAGAATTTCTGTATTTTTGCACTGTCCCCAAGAATTCTTTATAAAAATTAATCAATAAATAATATGTACCCCTAAATGGTACCAATTAAAACTACAAACCCTCACTTGGCTATGCCAACAGAAATATTTAAAATGTATGGGTCCCAGGAATGTGGCGACACAAATGACTTTTTTCTATAAAACAAGTTTTTATTCTGCATGTGTTTTAATGTTTTATAAAACATGTTTTTATACATACTAAAACATACAAAAAAACTATACTTTTTTGGTATCGCCATATTCGTTCCGACATGTTATTTGTACCGCATGGTAAATAGTGAAAAAAAAAGGACATAACAATTGCTGGTTTTTTTTACGTTCCTCCATCTAAATATTTATTAAAAGCTAATCAAATTATATGTACTCCTGCAAATATCAAGCCCACATACAGCTACATCGATGCAAAAATTAAAAATTGAATGGCTCTTGGACTGTGGCAATGAAAAAACTAAAAAATAAATGCTTGGTCCATAAAGCCCAAAATATGCTGGACTTTAAGGGGTTAAACATGGTGAATGCCATTTTGTGCACTTAACCAATGCTTTTTCTATAAAGATAGATGGATAGATGGAACGTCTGTGTACAGGGGCGTAACTATAGAGTGTAGGTCTGGATGCCACACTGAATGGGCCCCCACAGCATGGATTCCCCCAACATTGACACCTCCCCCCCAGCATGGACACCTCCAACATGGACCCACCTAGATTAGACCCCTAAATGAGAACCCACATCAGACATAAAAAAAAGTTTACTCTCCGCCCCTGGTGTCTCTTCAGCGTCCACCCGCCATGGATTCTCACAGGAGGCACAAGGTCATGCAGCGGTGCATAGAAGGTCCTGATGCTTCCTGGCATCTTCTTTGTGCCGGGGCAGAGTCCTTGTGTGCAGGGCCCTCATATGTGGCAGCCTGCGCGGGATCCGGGATTTCTTCCCTTCCGGACCCAGATCATTACACGAATGTTTTTGCATTTACACATAGAGTCCGTTAACCCCGTAGATAAAATGAACAGTATAATACCCCTTTAGTGCCCCCCATACAGTATAATAATATTTAATACTATAACATATTATAACCCCTTCAAGGACACAGTATTTTGCCCTCTAATTGTGCCCACACAGTATTATGCCCCCTAAGTGCCACACACAGTATATTGCCCCCGGTAGTACACCTACACAGTATAATGTCTGCTTAGTGGCCCCCACACAGTATAATGCCCCTCCCCTGGCTGCCACACACAGCCCCCTCATTTTAGTGCCCACCTGTAGATTGTGCCAAACAGCCTCCCTGTAGACAATGCCATAATCCCCCACCTCCTTCTTGTAGATCTTGCCATACAGCCCCCCACCTCCCCTTGTAGGTAGTGCCCCCAAACCCCCAAAAATTTTTACTCACCTAGGCCCGGTTCCCACGACGAACTGAGCTGCTCCATAACAGGTTCCTTGCATAGGCGGGCGTGATCCTGTAGCCTAGTACAGTGTTTTCCGACCTTTTCGGACCTAAGGCACCACTGGAAAAATAAAATGTCCTCAGAGCACACCTACCAAAAATTGTTTAGAGAAAGACAGAAAACGGCTAAAAACAAGCACTACACTCTTACGGTATGTGAACACAGCGTTTTTTTGTAAGGCAAAAAAAAAATCAGCCTCAAAATTCCTTCAGGAATTTTGAAGCAGATTTTGAATTGACAGCCTTGACTTTTTTTTGGGCCTTTTTCTTTAAGCCGTTGAAGCTAATGCAAAAGACCCAGGCAAATAAAGCACTCCAAACGAGCACCGCAGGTATTTTCTGCCTCCTATTAATTTCAATTTGAGTTCAGAGGTGAAAACCAGTTGAAGACTATCAGCCCTGTCAAGCAGCGCCTTTCAACGATGCGGGTGGCGCAAAGAAGTAATCACGCTGTTTGAGTCATTGAGAGGCGCTGAATGGCCGGGCATGGAATGTACCAGATTATTCATCGACTATAGTGCAGGAGGGGGTGGCGGCAGCAGGCTGCCGTCATGGAAAGTGCATTCCTGGTGCCCCCCCACTTCCCCTTAGTTGCGCCTGGAGCACATGCCCCGCCTGCCCCCCTAGCTATGCCCCTGCACACAGCCCCTTGTAGGTAGTGCTACACAGCCCCCTGTAGGTAGTGCCACACATCCTCCTTGTAGGTAGTGCCACACAGCCCCCTTGTAGGTAGTGCCACAGAGCACCCTTGTAGGTAGTACCACACAGCCCCTTTGTAGGTAGTGCCACACAGCCCCCTTGTAGGTAGTGCCACGCAGCCCCCTTGTAGGTAGTGCCGCGCAGCGCCCTTGTAGGTAGTGCCACACAGCGGTGTTCCGTGGGCAGCTGCCCCGTTTCACTAGCTTCTGTGTACCCCTGTCTGTTTTGTCTGTCTTGCACTTACTGAGCGTAGGGACCGTCGCCCAGTTGTACCCCGTCGCTTAGGACGGGTCGTTGCAAGTAGGCAGGGACTGAGTGGCGGGTAGATTAGGGCTCACCTGTCTTTATCCCTACCCTGTCATTACAGCTGTGGACGGGGATTCTGCTTCAGGAGTTGCCCCTGATGTCAATGTCCATATATGGACAGAGACATCAAGCACTCCATCCAGGAGCGGAATCCCCGGCCACACTGGGTTTCCGCTCCTTCAGGGAGCTACAGTGGCACTAGTAGATAGAGCAGGAGGATACCTCCCTGCTCCGCTATAGTGGCGTAGCTACCGCTGTAGCAGCTGCAGCGGCTGCTAGCCGCGCCGCTGGCCATGGGGTGCCTTTCGCGACGGGCGGCACGGGTGCCCTCATGCCCGGTGTCGCCGCTAGCAGCCGCTATTGCTGCTACAGCTGTATCGACGCCACTGAGTGAAGAAGTGGCCTGGCGAAAAGGCAGCTGCTGAGTCGCCAGGCCCAGACGCTTCTGAAATAAGCAGAGGAAGCGAGCCAACGCAGTGCCCCCTTCCACCTGCTGGAGTGATACACCCTTTGCAATGGCACAGGTCGCACGCCCCTAAGGCCGGCCCTTTATGTAGTCATCTTTATCTTGACTCTGATAACACACAACAAAAGCCATGAAATAGATACATATGAAATTGATAGATAAACAGATAAACAGATAAAAAGACGGACATAGATAGATAGATAGATAGATAGATAGATAGATAGATAGATAGATAGATAGATAGATAGATAGATAGATAGATAGATAGATAGATAGATAGATAGATAGATAGATAGATGCAATTTTTCCTATTAATTAAACATATGCCATATTGCCTGTTCTCTACTCTAACAAACATCAACAATAAAACTTGATATACTGTAACTGTTGTACAGGGAAAAGGCCTCTCTATATCCACTGTAACAACCAGACATAGTCCTTATTTTGCACAATGTTATTGCTTAATTCTTTATTGTTTTGTTTTTATCTGTTGCTGTTTTTCCCCGTTGATTTTCCAAAATCTCAGTCGTATATGTATATACACACAAAGTCTGTGAATACTGTGCTTATTACATAGTCACCTAATGTCCTAATGCAGCGTGCTGCGGATATCAATGACACACAAGTCACCATAATTTGGAAAAGTATAAAATATGTATAAAGTGAATGTATAAACTATTACAAACACAGAACTAAATACATTTACCTAAATTTCCCTTAGGCCTAATGAAAATATTGACTTGTTTTTCATGATATAGTGTAAATGTTATTGCTGCCTATGGGGTATGTTACTTAATTGTATCCTTTACGCAAGCATGGATTTGGTCTAGTAATATTTGTTTCGAATAATAATGTGTCTAATTCCATCTGTCAATATTCAAATCTATATCATACGAACACAAACTGAATGTATTGGGCGGCGCTGTACTTCTAGATGGATAAATCAAATGTAATTTGATTCTTACAGATGATGTTGAGCTCTTAGCATTATGACTCAATTCTGTATTTATTACAATAATTTCAAATTATTTTTTAATTTTACATTTTTATTTAATATTAAAAGACTGTGTAAACAATTAGAGTTTAATTGAAGTGGTAAACAGGCAAAATCACAGACATTGCAGGGAAAATGTAGTATAAGGGTATGTTCACACAGGGCGAATATGCTGCGTAAAAGTATACAGCGTACCCGCCCTGGTTCCCGCAAGGCATTCCGGCTGAAAAACCGCACCAAATTGTGGAATTGGTGGAATGTCCGCTGTGAAAAATACAGGTAAAAAAAGAAAGTCTATACTTACCTGTAGTCATGGCGACACGTCCCTAGAGATCTGGGTAAGTATAAATGTGTTTTTTTTGTGTTGCAGTTTTTCCATTGCAAAAATCTCAACATTTGCTATTTTTTGCGGGTTTTACCTCCCCATTGAATTCAATGGGGAAAACCTGCAACAGAAAACTAGTGATTCCGCAGCATAAATTGACCTACTGCGGATTTTTTTAAAAAAAGCCCTGCAGATCAATTTATGATCGTATTTTTCAGCAGGTTTTTTACACAGCGTGTGGATGAGGTTTGTTAAATTCTCATCTACTCTCCTGCTACTGTATGCTCCGAGATATGACTAGAGAAGTCATTGGGGGGTTATCACAGGAAGCCAATATCCAAATATATAATTAATGAGACTTGGGGGGAATCACATTACAAATTATAGCATGCCCTAAATCCCACACACCCATCACCGATATGTACCATGGAATGTGGAACTGTTAAGATTCAACAATATTGGAAGAGAGTGCTGGTGTTAGGGATCTGCCAGGTACTACGTCTAGGTATACTCCTGGGATTAATCAATCCACACCTGAGGCCAGACCTGTTAGACTGACACCGTCTCCCACCAACCAGGGTGGCAGGCTCAGGAGTGGGAGAGCCTATCGCGGCCTGGTCAGTCGGAGTTAGCTCCGCCCCCTGTCCTTTATTACCTGCCGTGTTCTCTTCCTCAGTGCTTGTAATTCTTCTGTATTCCTGGCCCCACTGCTGCTTGCTCCAGCCTGCTTCTGCCGTGCTGCAGTTCCGCTTATCCTGCTTCGCTTTGCCCCTAGCTTGCTTCCTTCTCCGTGCTCACGTTGGTATACTCCACTTCATCCTGGTCCTGACTACTCATTCCCCGCTCCGTTTCCTCGCGGCGTTCCGTGGGCTACTGCCCCTTCCCTTGCGTGTTCCCTGTTTGTTCTCCCGTGCACTTAGACAGCGTAGGGACCGCCGCCCAGTTGTACCCCGTCGCCTAGGGCGGGTCGTTGCAAGTAGGCAGGGACAGGGCGGTGGGTAGATTAGGGCTCACCTTCCCTTCACCTCCTTCCTGCCATTACATAATTACAAGCCTATACCTAGTCTACCATTTCTCCTACGCTGACGCTATCATGGACCACCTTGAGACCCTGACCCAGCAGATGCAGGGCCTCTCCCTACAGGTCCAGGCCCTGGCCCAGAGGGTCAACCAGGGTGACGCTGCCTTAGTAGTACCCCTCACCTCACCTCTAGAACCCGACCTCAAGTTACCTGACCGGTTCTCAGGGGACCGTAAGACGTTTCTCTCCTTCCGGGAGAGTTGCAGACTGTATTTCCGCCTAAAACCCCACTCCTCAGGTTCCGAGAACCAGCGGGTGGGTATCATCATATACCGACTCCAGGAAGGGCCCCAAGAGTGGGCCTTCTCCTTGGCTCCTGACGCCCCTGAACTTTCCTCTGTTGATCGTTTTTTCTCTGCCCTCGGACTCATTTACGACGAGACTGACAGGACTGCTTTAGCCGAGAGTCAGCTGGTGACCTTACGTCAGGGTAGGAGACCGGTTGAGGAATACTGTTCTGATTTTAGAAAGTGGTGCGTAGCTTCTCGGTGGAACGATCCGGCCCTAAGGTGCCAGTTTAGGTTAGGATTATCTGACGCCCTGAATGATCTGCTGGTTAGCTACCCCTCTTCTGACTCCCTTGACCAGGTTATGGCCCTAGCAGTACGACTTGACCGACGTCTCAGGGAACGTCAGCTTGAACGTTTAAATGTGCTCCCCTCTGACTTTTCTGCGATCCCCCCCGAGGTCCCGTCTCCTCGCCCCTCCACGGAGGACTCGGAGGTACCTATGCAACTCGGGGCCTCCATGTCCCCTCGACAACGTAGGGAGTTTCGCAGAATGAATGGTCTCTGCTTCTACTGTGGGGACGACAAGCATCTACTGAACACCTGTCCCAGGCGCAAGAATAAAAAGCCGGAAAACTTCCGCGCCTAAGTGATCATCGGGGAGGTCACTTGGGCGCACAGGTATCTCCCGTTAATGTGAAACGCAATAAAATTTTGCTTCCCTTTCAGGTCTCGTTTGCTGGCCGGTCTGCCACGGGCAGTGCTTTCGTGGATTCTGGCTCATCTGCTAATATCATGTCTGTGGAATTTGCTATGTCTCTAAAGATGCCTTTTATTGATTTACCTTATACTATCCCTGTAGTAGGTATCGACTCAACTCCCCTTGCTAATGGTTATTTTACTCAGCATACTCCTGTTTTTGAACTCCTGGTTGGCTCCATGCATTTGGAGCAGTGCTCTGTACTGGTGATGCAGGGATTATCGTCTGATCTGGTATTAGGTCTTCCCTGGTTGCAGTTGCATAATCCCACGTTTGACTGGAATACTGGGGATCTCACCAAATGGGGTAGTGAATGCCTGATGTCATGTCTTTCTGTTAACTCTATTTCTCCCCGGGAGGAGGTAAACACGCTACCTGAGTTTGTTCAGGACTTCGCCGATGTGTTTTCTAAGGAGGCCTCCGAGGTGTTGCCCCCCCATAGAGATTACGATTGTGCCATCGATTTGGTGCCTGGTGCCAAGCTTCCTAAGGGTAGGATATTTAATCTTTCATGTCCTGAACGTGAAGCTATGAGGGTGTATATCCAAGAATGCCTGGTCAAGGGTTTCATTCGCCCCTCGACTTCTCCTTTAGGTGCTGGCTTCTTCTTCGTGGGGAAGAAGGATGGTGGTCTTAGGCCGTGCATTGATTATCGTAACCTGAATAAGGTCACCGTAAGGAACCAGTACCCACTTCCTTTGATTCCGGATCTTTTTAATCAGGTTCAGGGAGCCCAATGTTTTTCTAAGTTCGATCTACGGGGGGCATATAACCTTATCCGCATCAAAGAGGTAATCTCTCAGGATTTCATTAATAAAATTCTGGAAAACTGCGTTCAACACACCCGAGGGTCATTTCGAATACCTGGTCATGCCCTTTGGGTTGTGTAATGCCCCTGCTGTCTTCCAGAATTTTATTAATGAAATCCTGAGAGATTAACCGGGTAATTTTCTTGTTGTGTACCTTGCTGACATACTGGTGTTTTCCAAGGACTGGTCCTCCCACGTGGAGCATGTCAGGAAGGTGCTCCAGGTCCTTCGGGAGAATAATCTGTTTGCTAAGACTGAAAAATGTGTCTTTGGGGTACAGGAGATACAATTTTTAGGGCAAATCCTCACTCCTCATGAATTCCGCATGGACCCTGCCAAGGTTCAGGCTGTGGCGGAATGGGTCCAACCTGCCTCCCTTAAGGCGTTACAGTGTTTTTTTAGGGTTCGCCAACTATTATAGGAGATTTATTGCCAACTTCTCGGTCGTCGCTAAGCCTCTTACGGACCTTACTCGCAAGGATGCTGATGTCCTCCATTGGCCCCCTGAGGCCGTCCAGGCCTTTGAGACCCTCAAGAAGTGCTTTATCTCGGCCCCCGTGCTGATTCAGCCCAACCAAGAGGAGCCATTTATTGTGGAGGTTGACGCATCCGAGGTGGGAGTGGGGGCCGTCTTGTCCCAGGGTACCAGCTCCCTCACCCATCTCCGCCCCTGTGCTTACTTCTCTAGGAAGTTTTCACCCACGGAGAGTAACTATGATATTGGCAACCGCGAACTTCTAGCCATTAAATGGGCTTTTGAAGAGTGGCGGCACTTCCTGGAGGGGGCCAGACACCAGGTAACGGTCCTTACGGATCACAAGAATCTGGTTTTCCTAGAATCGGCCCGGAGGCTTAATCCTAGACAAGCTCGGTGGGCACTATTCTTTACCAGATTTAATTTCTTGGTTACCTATAGGGCTGGGTCCAAGAATATTAAGGCTGATGCTCTGTCACGTTGTTTCATGGCCAATCCTCCTTCCGAGAAGGATCCTGCTTGTATTTTACCCCCTGGTATAATCGTTTCTGCCACGGATTCTGATCTAGCTTCTGATATCGCGGCTGATCAGGGTTCAGCTCCCGGGAACGTCCCTGGGGACAAACTGTTTGTTCCCCTGCAATACCGGCTAAGGGTACTCAGGGAAAACCATGACTCCGCTCTATCTGGTCATCCTGGCATCTTGGGCACCAAACACCTCATTACCAGAGACTATTGGTGGCCTGGGTTGCCTAAAGACGTTAGGGCTTACGTCGCCGCTTGTGAGGTTTGCGCTAGGTCCAAAACCCCTAGGTCCCGACCTGCGGGCTTACTACGTTCCTTGCCCATTCCCCAGAGACCTTGGACCCATATCTCCATGGATTTTATCACCGATTTGCCCCCATCTCAGGGCAAGTCGGTGGTGTGGGTGGTAGTAGACCGCTTCAGCAAGATGTGCCACTTTGTGCCCCTTAAGAAGCTACCTAACGCCAAGACGTTAGCTTCTTTGTTTGTGAAACACATCCTGCGTCTCCATGGGGCCCCAGTCAATATCGTTTCTGACAGAGGGGTACAATTTGTTTCCTTATTTTGGAGAGCTTTTTGTAAAAAGTTGGAGATTGATCTGTCCTTCTCCTCCGCCTTCCATCCCGAAACTAATGGCCAAACGGAAAGGACTAACCAATCCCTGGAACAATATTTAAGGTGTTTCATCTCTGACTGTCAATTCGATTGGGTCTCATTCCTTCCCCTTGCTGAATTTTCTCTGAATAACTGGGTCAGTAACTCGTCAGGGGTCTCCCCGTTTTTCTGTAATTTCGGGTTTAACCCAAGGTTCTCCTCCGTTTCCCCTGGTTGTTCCAATAATCCTGAGGTAGAGGATGTTCATCGGGAACTGTGCACAGTCTGGGCCCAGGTTCAGAAGAACCTAGAGGCGTCCCAGAGCGCACAAAAGATTCAGGCTGATAGTAGACGTTCTGCTAACCCCCGGTTTGTCGTCGGGGATTTGGTCTGGTTGTCGTCCAGGAACTTGCGCCTTAAGGTCCCGTCCAGGAAGTTTGCTCCCCGATTTATTGGACCTTATAAGATCATTGAAGTCCTCAACCCTGTATCCTTCCGTCTGGAGCTGCCCCCATCCTTTCGCATACATGACGTCTTCCATGCCTCCATCCTTAAACGCTGCTCCCCGTCCTGGTCCCCCTCGAGGAAACCTCCTGTTCCCGTTCTCACCCCTGAGGGGGTGGAATTCGAGGTGGCCAAGATTATGGACAGTAGGATGGTCCAGGGCTCCCTCCAGTACCTGGTCCATTGGAGAGGATACGGGCCGGAGGAGAGGACTTGGGTACCTGCCCGTGATGTTCACGCTGGGGTATTGATCAGGAGGTTCCACCTTCTCTTCCCTACTAAACCGGGTCCTCTTAGTAAGGGTCCGGTGGCCCCTCATAAAAGGGGGAGTACTGTTAGGGATCTGCCAGGTACTACGTCTAGGTATACTCCTGGGATTAATCAATCCACACCTGAGGCCAGACCTGTTAGACTGACACCGTCTCCCACCAACCAGGGTGGCAGGCTCAGGAGTGGGAGAGCCTATCGCGGCCTGGTCAGTCGGAGTTAGCTCCGCCCCCTGTCCTTTATTACCTGCCGTGTTCTCTTCCTCAGTGCTTGTAATTCTTCTGGATTCCTGGCCCCACTGCTGCTTGCTCCAGCCTGCTTCTGCCGTGCTTCT
Source organism: Rhinoderma darwinii (assembly GCF_050947455.1). Classification (NCBI taxonomy): domain Eukaryota; kingdom Metazoa; phylum Chordata; class Amphibia; order Anura; family Rhinodermatidae; genus Rhinoderma; species Rhinoderma darwinii. The sequence continues at coordinate 377,934,247 of NC_134690.1, forward strand.
GCCTTGCTGCAGTTCCGCTTATCCTGCTTCGCTTTGCCCCTAGCTTGCTTCCTTCTCCGTGCTCACGTTGGTATACTCCACTTCATCCTGGTCCTGACTACTCATTCACCGCTCCGTTTCCTCGCGGCGTTCCGTGGGCTACTGCCCCTTCCCTTGCATGTTCCCTGTTTGTTCTCCTGTGCACTTAGACAGCGTAGGGACCGCCGCCCAGTTGTACCCCGTCGCCTAGGGCGGGTCGTTGCAAGTAGGCAGGGACAGGTCGGTGGGTAGATTAGGGCTCACCTTCCCTTCACCTCCTTCCTGCCATTACAGCTGGCAGACATTTGAAATATTTGGGATGGACCACTACAGATGACTTTTTTTTCCATTCCTTGCTCCCTGAAATTAATTATCTAATGGATAAATTACAATATACAGCACGTCTTGGCACTTGACAGGGATTTGATGGAATGTGTGAAAGAGGTTTCATAACATGCTATTCACTCCAGTGTAACATCTGGCCAATGTAGTAATTTCCCACATCAGCAAAACTGCAGCAAACCAACCATGTGTGAAAAAACGGCCTAAGGTGACACAATTTTGTATTGTTTTTTGTAAAATCTTCTCTGTCAGTGAAAAAAAAAAATGTTTTTCTCCATTCTCCAATTAGTAATTCTTTATTAATTGTTTTAAGGATATATCCACTTTCACAACCATTTTATATTGCTCCAATGTATCTAAAATGCAGAATGAAGCAACATTGCGAATATTTGTCATTAAAAATGTCCTAGTGTTTGTAACTACAGCTCCTATGCCGACCTATCTGTCTCCATGGTTACAGACTACAAACAAACCCTGTGAAATTTGATCCTGCAGTCATTCCCCTTTCCTTCTGTCACCTTCTTCCTACAGTACATCTATTCAGTAGGTTACTAGAAGTGGGAGACAGATGGAAGAGAGTTTGAATGCAGAATCATACTAGTAGACACAGGGTTTGTTTGTAGTCTGTTACTATAGAGACACATAGGACTGCATAGGAGCTGTAGACACAAAATGGTAGGATATTTTTAATCAAGAGTATTTGCAAAACTGCTTCCTTTGTCATTTTAGACGCATTGGAACAATAAAAAGATTTGGTGGCAAAACTGTAACCTTTTTTTAAAAATTGTATGGTGTTATATAGTTACCTGCTTTGGTGAAATTTCTTATGTATTTATCCCACATAAACATCTGTCCAGATCTATAACATAAAGGTGACCATTGTCCTTAAAAAAAAAATTTAAAGTAGGTTTTTCCAATTTTAGTGGGATCTGTTCACAATTCAATGCGGCGGATGTACACACATTAGATAGTCAGCAATTGGGAGGAATCAGCCAGCAAATATCTGATGCCTATGGCTGTCTGGGGAGCACTGGTTTCGTCCCCATGTGAATGTGCATCTGTAGTTGGACAGAATATTATCTTCAAGGAGCTCCATCAACATCAATGATGCTAATATAGCTCAGATCTGTTTGGAATCTCCCATCTGTCATTTTGGCTCTTACAGCTACTTATTCTTTTTCTCTCAGTACTTACATTTGTATGAGATACATACTGTATGCTAAGCGTAACGATCAGTGCACATCATTTCTACATCTTAAGTTCTAAAGAGATGTTTCAAATGATACTTTATCATTGAGTTGCTAAGCATATACAAGTACCTTACATATTTATTCATCCTACAAACACAGCATATTGACAAAATGCTCTGTTCTTTTGCTGTTCAGACATTTTCCACTACACTGAATTTTAAAGCTAGACCTAGACACTTCAACTGTGCCTTAAGCACTACTCCTATATGTCTATATATGTTAGTTCTGGTATTACTTTAATAAACTCTTAATGATACTGTCCTCTTCACATCATGTTCAAGTGCTGTCCATGACCTGTGTTTCACTTAGGACGTGACCTCTTTCCCTATTCCTCTTCTCATTCACTTTCTTAGGTTTCCTCTCGTGCTGCACTTATCCTTTGATACTTTTAAACACTTACAGACTTTTCAGACCTTTATATATTGTCAGAAGGTTTCTTTCTTCAAGACAGCTTACAGACTAAAATAGCTAAGTGCCAACCAGAGTGACCAGCAGGTTTTACTAAAAAATGTATTGCTTTACTATCTACAATCAAAAACGTCGTTTTTACTTGTCTGTGTTTCCCCTCTAGATTATGTTGCTTTTATTTGTATTATCTACCTTTGTAATATGAGATAATGTCCTTTTAATTGACTTACTGTCTAAAATTATGGATAAAACATTTCTCTAAATTTGCTTCTGGTTTGGACGCATTTTCAATAATATATTTGGATTATAAAAGGATTATAATAACTAATAATACATTTTAAAAAAATCAGAAATAGATCTTCGCTTCCCTGCCATTGTGTAAGCTGGTTTATGAAGAACATAAACAGAAGTCTCTGGCTTGCCGTCACCAACTCAGTGCAAGCACAGGGAATATTAAGTTACACTACAGGGTGGGCCATTTATATGGATACACCTAAATAAAATGGGAATGGTTGGTGATATTAACTTCCTGTTTGTGGCACATTAGTATATGGGAGGGGGGAAACTTTTCAAGCTGGGTGTTGACCATGGCGGCGATTTTGAAGTCGGCCATTTTCTATCCAACTTTCGTTTTTTCAATGGGAAGAGGGTCATGTGACACATCAAACTTGTCGAGAATTTAACAAGAAAAACAATGGTGTGCTTGGTTTTAACGTTACTTTATTCTTTCATGAGTTATTTAAAAGCATCTCTTTGTTTACAGCCATTGACATGTCGCAGAGGTTAACACGTGAGGAGCGGATATAAATTGTGTTGATGTCTGGTGAACGCAGTACCCGGGTCATTGCAGCAGATTTCAATGCAAGACACCCTACGAGACCACCCATCTCCCATGCTACAGTTTGCAAACTGCTTGCCAAGTTTCGTGAAACTGGTTCAGTGTTGGATTTGCCCAAATGTGGACGCATGAAAACTGTCACTAATGAAGAAACATCAGTGGCTGTCCTAGCTTCATTCAGCAAGAGCCCACAGCGTAGCACTCGCCGGATGTCACTGGAGAGTGACATCAGTCGAACATCCCTTCGGCGGATATTAGCTACTCACAAATGGCACCCTTACAAACTCCAGCTGCTGCAGCATCTCAACGAGGATGACCCAGATCGGCGCACTGAATTTCCAGAATGGGCAAAACAAAAATTGGAACAGGACCCTCAGTTTACACAGAACATTTTGTTCAGTGATGAGGCAAACTTTTATGTGAATGGTGAAGTTAACAAACAAAACCACCGCTATTGGTCTGACACTAACCCACATTGGATAGATCCCTCCAAGACTGTTGGAACACAAAAATTGATGGTATGGTGTGGTATATGGGGTACAAAGATAGTGGGGCCATTCTTCATCAATGGAAACCTCAAGGCCACGGGATATCTGAAATTGCTACATGATGATGTGTTTCCCTCTTTATGCACTGAAGCTGGCACGTTCCCTGAGTTTTTCCAGCAAGATGGTGCACCACCACATTATGGTTGTCAGGTCCGAGCATTCCTAGATGAACAGTTTCCTGGAAAGTGGATTGGTCGTCGTGGGCCAGTTGAATGGCCCCCTAGGTCTCCCGATCTGACCCCCTTAGACTTTTATCTTTGGGGTCATCGGAAGGCAATTGTCTATGCTGTGAAGATACGAGATGTGCAGCAACTGAAACTACGGATACTGGAAGCCTGTGCTAGCATTTCTTCTGCAGTGTTGCTATCAGTGTGTGAAGAGTGGGAGAAGAGGGTTGCATTGACAATCCAACACAATGGGCAGCACTTTGAACACATTTTATAAGTGGTCAGAAACTTGTAAATAACTCATGAAAGAATAAAGTAACGTTAAAACCAAGCACACCATTGTTTTTCTTGTGAAATTCTCGATAAGTTTGATGTGTCACATGACCCTCTTCCCATTGAAAGTTGGATACAAAATGGCCGACTTCAAAATGGCCGCCATGGTCAACACCCAGCTTGAAAAGTTTCCCCCCTCCCATATACTAATGTGCCACAAACAGGAAGTTAATATCACCAACCATTCCCATTTTATTTAGGTGTATCCATATAAATGGCCCACCCTGTAGTTGCCCTACTTGCTCCCAATTTATGCTGATTCCATTAACAATATATTCAAGTGTATCCATCATTACAAAAAAAATGTCACAATCCCTCCGAGGCGGCTGCAGATGTGTATTAGATGGAGACGGTATTGTTGCGTTTAAGCTGCATATTTTAGGTATTTTCTTCTCTCTGTTGGTTTCTGTAAATACAGATTTTTCCTCTCCATGCTTGCTGAGTGGCTGGGCTTTTATTGGTGAGAAACAGTGAGAACTGCAGCTGCATATAACTTCTCCCCTGCCTCCCTGTTTTCTATTTATTGTATTGCTGTAGACAAACTTAGAGGTTTTTGAACATTTACAGAGAGCCTTTAGGCAGGGATAGGGGGACCATAGGCTCCTGGAAGCAAGAAAGATGACTCTTTCCTCTAATAAGATATATTACAAATGTTCATATATTCAAATATACTACTGATTCATGCAAAACAAAAATATAAATATAGGTGAATTTAAAGAGTTGCTTTTTTTTATGCAGTCCCTTAAAGAGGTTGTCCACTACGGAACAACTGATGACCTATCCACCGGATAGGTCATCAGTATATGATCTGTGGGGGTCCGACACCAAGACCCTGCACCGATAATCTGCTGCGGTTGCCTCCGTTCACCGTACGTCCATGCTGGAAGCAGTTGGCTTCAGTCATGGAATAGCGGCCGAACTGCAGTTCCCCAGCACGGCCGCTATGCAATGTACGGAGCCAACTGCTTTCGGCTGCGTACATTGAATACTGTGCAATGACATCCGGTTCCCGCAGGCCACCAAAGCAGCTGATCAGTGCGAGGTCTGGGTGTCGGACCCCCACAGATCATACACTGATGACCCATCCTGTGGATAGGTCATCAGTTGTCCGGTAGTGGACCACCCCTTTAATGTTTTCTATGTAAAATACCTTAAAACGATTTTCAGTAGATTATTGAAATGCTTGAAATAACAACATTGTAATAATTAGAGTAATTTACAATAGGGGTATTAAAAAAAAGTTTTCCCACAATAGACATTTATAGAATATCCAATTAATAAGCCAACCCGTCTAAGGCCTCTAGTTCCCTTATGAACAATGAAGTGATGTCATTTTATGAGCAATAACAATGTCATTTATCATATTTAATCATATTTAGCAGAATTTAACAAGAGATGTAGATACATATTTAGTTCTATAAATTTCATTACAAATTAAATAAAAAAGATTACATGTCTACAAGATCCTGGGTAAAACTGCAGGTAGGCTCCCCTGACATCAATATAAACATATTGTTAAGGATCTGCCAGGCACAGCTTCTGTATCTACGCCCATAGGTAATCAGTCTGCACCTGCTTCTGTGTCTGTGAGACTGACTCCATCTTCCACCACTCAGGATGGCAGGCTTAGGAGTGGGAGAGCCTATCACAGCCTGGCCAGACGGAGCTAGCTCTCGCCCTCTGTCTATTTATACCTGCCTTTCCTGTTCCTCCTTGCTTGTGATTCTTCTTGTTTGGTTTCCTGGCCCTGCTGCAGCTTCTTGAACTATTTGACCCTGCTTCATATTGACCCTAGCTTACTGACTACTCTCCTGCTCTGCGTTTGGTACCTCGTACACTCCTGTTTTGATTCGGCTTGTTCACTACTCTCCTGCTCTGCATTTGGTACCTCGTACACTCCTGGTTTGACTCGACTCGTTCACCACTCTTGTTGCTCACGGTGTTGCCGTGGGCAACTGCCCCTTTTCCCTTGCTTCTGTGTACCCTTGTCTGTTTGTCTGTCGTGCACTTATTGAGCGTAGGGACCGTCGCCCAGTTGTATCCCGTCGCCTAGGGCGGGTCGTTGCAAGTAGGCAGGGACTGAGTGGCGTGTAGATTAAGGCTCACTTGTCTGTTTCCTTACCCCCATCATTACACATATGTGTTATAATAAGATTGAATATTATTGTATAGAATATAGCTCTCCTGACAAGAGATGAAGTAATGTGATATAGTAAATCGTTCCCTCGACATCTATAGCTGACGTATATGTACAGAACATAGTAATAATATATGGTGCAACACATGATAATCATCTATAGATCTAAAAGAAGACCAAACGATATACAGTTCTACTTGATGCTTTAATATATGATCATCTACATATACTATTCATTGTTATGAAACAGGAAAGGCAAATGTGTTGTATGAAAAGCAAAATAATAGTTATCAAAATCTCCAAGTAACAATAGAAATCTGTCCATTTTAATAAGGGTAACAGAATTATTTTCTTTATCCACTAGATGGAGCAAATTTTGTATTCCGCAAAAAATTGAATCACGTGAATTATATAAAAAAAATGTGCTTCACTGCTTCAATAAAAAGTATCGCTCAGGAGACAAGAAAAAAAAATCCGCCCTATTAGGAATTACATGACACCAGAATCAGATTAAATCCACACTTATCCTATTCAAGGTTATTTCGCAAATTTCCACTATTGAGAGACCTTTTTGTACTACTCTGGTAACGGCTAGGCAAAGCAAATTACCAATTGACATTTTTACTCAACTCTCTTGATAAGATATTCAGTATTGCAAGTTTCCGACTTCAAGTTATTTTTCAGGTAGGTGATATGTTGAGGCATTTACAATTCTCATTATATGGTGTGTGTGTGTGTGTGTGTGTGTGTGTGTGTGTGTGTGTGTGTGTGTGTGTGTGTGTGTGTTTGTGTGTGTGTGTGTTTGTGTGTGTGTGTGTGTGTGTGTTTGTGTGCACATTTTTGACTACCTCTATGGATTCACCTGCAGCAGCCCTTCTTTTTCTCTTACCTCCTGTATTTGGTGTCCTGCAGGTTTATAGTGACTACCAGTAAGTCTCTTGCATTCATGTGTATAATGGTAGTCACTGGGGGCAAATTGTTATGCCTGGTGTTTTATATGCCAGTCTTAACATATATTGGAGTAAAATGTGACAAATTTATTAAAAGGCGAAAAGCCTCTTAACAAAATTTGTTGCATCTTTCGGCCAGGCCGTGCGCCACAGCTGTGGTGCAATGACCGCGGACATGTGACATCCATTCCCCCCACATTAGCCATAAAATAAAAAAAAACACAACTAAACTCACTGCTCCTCTTTTCCCCCCCAATGCTCCCGCAGCATTCCAGCGCGGCTCATACAAGGTCCTGACGCAGAACAGAGCCTGTGACTTAAATGCGACGCAATACTTCAATGTCATCTGCATCACATACGTCCTGACGTTGCCTGGTGTCTGTATGTTATATGCTCCGTGTCATGCTGAGGGAGTCTGAGTGGAAAGGGGAGTAGTGAGGTGAGCATTATTGAAAAAAATGCTTTACTTAACAGGGGGCAGTCTGATCGGGAGGCGGAAAGTTAAGCGCCAAGCACGGGCCTCTAGCTTGCTATGCCCGTGAGGAGTGAAATGGAGCTGATGGCTGACATGGATTTCCACTAAAATGTATGCATGTTTTCTGGTGTAAATTATAATAAATTTCTTGGGCTACTGTGGCCCGGACAATTCCAGAAGCCACGCCCTTTTCACAGCAGTAGCGTAAAAAGGTCAAAAGTCGCAATTAGCACCCCAAATTGCAACTTTTGGGCCCTTTTGCAACTTTTCTTTGTCAGAAAACTGGTGTAGAAAGGTTGATAAATTACCCCCACTATCTATCTTCTATGTGGTTCCACAGAAGCCCATGCAATCTGTTATAATTTGGCAAGGCGCCCAAGAGCTTCAAGTTACACCTCTGTCCATAAACAGTATCACGACGCACCTTGGTAAAAAACTACTAAGCTTGTTTTAAAGAAAACCTTTCACCTCCCCAAACAAGTGCAGCTGAGTGCAGCAGGTTATAGGAAAGGCTTCACAAACCCTGTCTCACGTAAAATAATTTTTCTAACTCCCTCCGTTATTTACATATCGGTGCCGTTATATTTGGCACCCAATATGTAAATAAGCCCCTGAACAGTCAATGGGGCGTTTCTAACTAACTAAAATGCAAGTGGGCGTGATGACTTCGCTCTGACACTGTCTAATCAGCTGCGGACAGTGTCAGGGCGGCTTGCGCTGTGTTCCCTCCCGCAAGAACACACACAGACTTGGTGTTTGTACTGCAGATAGCGTGCGCGCGCGGCCGTTCGCTCGCACATCGACGTCACCACTACCGCCACCACGGAACGAGAAGAGGCGAGGAGGAGAAGTAGAGACGATGAGAAGGAGACAAGGAGGAGAACTACTTACATCCGTCAATGTGCGCGCGACTGGCCGTGCACGTGCGCGCCCACTCTATCTGCAGCACAACCACCAAGTCTGTGTGTGTTCTCGCGGGAGAGAACACAGTGCTAGCCGCCCTGACACTGTCCGCAGCTGATTGGACAGTGTCAGAGCGAAGACATCACGCCCCCTTCCCTTTTAGTTAGTTAGAAAAGCCCCATTGACTGTTCAGGGGCTTATTTACATATTGGGTGCCAAATATAACGGCACCGATATGTAAATAACGGAGGGAGTTAGAAAAATAATTTTACGTGAGACAGGGTTTGTGAAGCCTTTCCTATAACCTGCTGCACTCAGCTGCACATGTTTGGGGAGATGAAAGGTTCTCTTTAATTTACTGAAAACATGACTCATTAGCATAGTGTGTTTTCCTACAGGAGTTCAGCGTGCTACCTTAGGGTCCAAGTACACTAGCTTATGGCACAATGTTTCAGTGTCCAATCCTTGTGGCCAGTTTCTTCAGACCAAATCAGTAAGTGTCCAGACAACTGTGCAGTCTTTATTCGGGACCTCCATCAAGGAGCCTTAGTGGACAGGGGCTAAAAAAGTGTCTCTCTCTATGGAGGACCGATCCATACATTAATAAGGACAGCTCATAGATTTCAATGGGCACTGTGTAATGCTTCATTTCCCCTGTGATGGCGCTGTAGAGAAATTAAACACCTGCTGTCAGTTTCCCCAGTAGATTACAGCCGATCATTAGGAGTCCAGGGAGCAGGACATCCTCTGGACAAATTATTTCTGGGGAACCCTTATAACAAAAAGCAATTGCTCAAACAGGAAAAACCTTTTAATCAGCCCCTAGGTAAGTGAGGCACTTCCTTGTAAGCCAGGAACATTATTCAGTTCTTGGGATCTAAGTAAGGAAGTTCCAAAAAGGATCATCCAATTTTGTGTGAAAACAACTGTCACAAAAAAAATTTGACCTAAACATTGGCAAGTTATATCTATAAAACCAAAAACTGAAGCCGTAGTTTAAAAAATATGAATACCTATTTTATGAAAGTACAAAATTGACTTTATTAATCCATAAAGACATATAACATGTGCACAAAAGACATATATTAAATACATATTAAAAATAGAAAGTGGTTGAGCAGTGGAGGACACAGCAGGTGACAATGATCTACAGAAAATACAATGAACACAAATAAATATATATATGGGCATACAAGCAATCTAATATGTAAGAGTGTAATACAAGTACACAGTAAGTACTGACACTCAAAGAACCTAGTCATTCATCTGGAAACTGCACAATAAATGTTAATACATATTGATATCGATTAGTCATGAGTAACCCATTCATTAATTTATATCTATACCTGAGACAATGTGGAATCCTTTAGTACAGTAGGTGCAGTTACTGACCATGTTTTATGTAGTGTAGTAACTTTTCTTGCCTGCAGGTGTCACCACAGATACAGCTGCCTATCAAAAAATTTCTGCAGACTCAAAATCTGAGAAATGAAAAGCGTTAAATCATTGACTGACTCACGTCTCCAATAACAAAGTGGTGTCAGTGTGACCCATGTACCTTTCATCAGGGTTATATTTGTAGCAGGGATGTGGATAGAGGAGACAGGGAGTATTTATATCTGCTGCTATATTCGATGTAACTATACACAAACCCTGTAAAATTCTGCACTTTCTGGAAAAAATAACAAAACAATTATTCATGTTCCGTTAACAGTACTTCTGTTCACACAGTGAAACTGCTGTGTCTTACTACAAACAATATGACTCTACAGGTGAGTCGGCAGCATTAGTACTTTTCATTAAGGTGATAAAGCAGATGAGTTTACTCATGAAAAGAAAAGTGCCTTTTAGCAGTATAGCTAGAGGCTGCAACAAAGTAAAAGCTGTTAGCTGTGCAAAAAGCTGAATCTCAACTGTGAAAAGTACATAGCACACGCAGCGCATACACAAAGCATGCCATTCTGGCTGTGGTATTGTTATACAGCAGCCCCACAGCCCTGGGTTATAGTCAGTGATATAAGTACAGTCACACAGCTATACAGAGAAAGAGAAACGCTCCACATACTGGAAGTCGAGTTTAGTTATTTTATTCATGATTTGCAACTTATTTGTATAGGATTTAGAGCAGAACAGAAATCTGTAATGTACACTTGAAGTTTCTTGAAATTCTAATAATATCAGCAACATCTACAACTCACTCAGAAAATAGGGGGGGGGATATCTATACGTATGTACATATATATATATATATTACATATCCATCAAGTTCAACCAAGGGATGGGAGAAGGGAAGGGAAAAAATTCTACACATAGGAGCTAATGTTTTTTTGTTCTAAGAAATTATCTAAGCCTTTTTTAAAGTCATCTACTGTCCCTGCTGTGACAGCTCCTGCGGTGACTATTCCATAGATTCACAGTTCTCACAGTAAAGAAGGCTTGTCACCTCTGCAGATTGAACCTTTTTTTCTCCAGACGGAGGGAGTGCCTCTTGTTTTTTGTGGGGTTTTATATATATATATATATATATATATATATATAGACTAAACTGAAAGTTCCTGGGACCCAGTGCAAAACCTGTAACAGGCCCAGGCCCAGCCTTAGGGGTGTGCGACCTGTGCCATTGCACACGGCGCATCACTTCAGCAGGTGGAATGGGGCGCTGTGCTGGCTTCCTTCCCCTGCTTGTTTTAGAAGCGCCCGGGCCAGCGACTCAGCAGTAGCCCGGATACTTCTTCACTTAGTGGCGTCGCTACCGCTGTAGCAGTTATAGCTGCTGCTAGCTGAGACACTGGGCATGAAGGAGCCCATGCCTCTAGTCGGGACAGCCCTCCCATGGCCGGCGACGCCGCTAGCAGCCTCTGTGGCTTCTACAGCTGTAGCGATGCCACTATAGCAGATCAGGGAGATATCTTCCTGCTCTGCTATCTACTAGCACCACTGTAGCTCCCTGAAGGAACGGAATCCCCGTGTGGCTGGGGTTTCCGCTCCTGGACAGAGCTCTTGATGTCTCTGTCCATATATGTACAGTGACATCAGGGGCAACTCCTGAAGCGGAATCCCGTCCACAGCGTTGCCGACTCTGTGACCAGGGATTCCACTCCAGGAGAAGCCAGTGACGTTAAAGTCCATAAATGGACACAGACGACAGGGGCTTTTCCTGGAGTGGAATCCCTAGTCACAGCGTCGGCAACGCAGTGGATAGGGATTCCGCTTCAGGGGGTTGCCTCTCATGTCACTGTCCACATATGGACAGAGACATCAAGCAGAGCGCTCCAGGAGCGGAATACTCAGCCACAGGTTACAGTGGCCCTACTTACATGAAGGGGCGGTGCTATCTACAAGGGAGCTGTAGGCTGTGTGGCACTACCTACCAGGGGGCTGTGTGGCACTACCTACCAGGGGGCTGTGTGGCACTACCTACAAGGGGGCTGTGTGAGACTACCTACAAGGGGGCTGTGTGGCACTAGCTACAAGGGGGCTGTGTGGTACTACCTACCAGGGGGCTGTGTGGCACTACCTACCAGGGGGTTGTGTGGCACTACCTAAAAGGGGGCTGTGTGACACTACATACAAGGGGGTTGTGTGACACTACCTACAAGGGGGCTGTGTGGCACTACCTACAGGGTGCAATTTGGCACCAGCTACAAGGGGGCTCTCTGGCATTGGCTACAAAGGGGCTGTGTGGCACTAGCTACAAGGGGGCTGTGTGGCACTACCTACCAGGGGGCTGTGTGGCACTACCTACCAGGGGGCTGTGTGGCTCTACCTAGAAAGGGGCTGTGTGGCACTATCTAGACGGGCTGTTTGGCACTTTCTACAGGGGGAATCTGTGAGTGGTGGGCTGATGGTTATTTTACTGTGAGTGCTGGGCTGATGCTTATTTGGGTATGGTCAAACGTGCACGGCCGATACGCCTGAAATTACGGAGCTGTTTTCAGGAGAAAACAGCTCCTGAATTTCAGACGTAATGGCATGTTGCTGGCGTTTTTCGCGGCGTCTTTTACGGACGTAATTGGAGCTGTTTTTCTATGGAGTCAATGGAAAACGGCTCCAATTACGACCCAAGAAGTGACAGGCACTTCTTTGACACGGGCGTCTTTTTTACGCACCTTATTTTGAAAGCGGCGCGTAAATAAAATGACCGTCGGCACAGAACATCGTAAAGTCCATTCAAATGAATGGGCAGATGTTTGCCGGCGCTTTGAAGCCGTATTTTCGGACGAAATTCGAGGTTAAAACGCTCGAATTACGTCTGTAAATAGTGTGTGTGAACCCAGCCTTTTACTGTGAGTGGTTTCCACCTCTGAGCTCCAATTGAAATTAACAGGAGGCAGAAAATACCTGCGGCACTCGTTTGGTGTTTTTTTGCCTGCGTCTTTTGCATTAGCTTCAGCGGCTTAAAAAAAACGCCCCAAAAAAAAAGGTCAAACAACACTGTCAATTTAAAATCTGCTTCAAAATTCTTGAAGAAATGGCACTGTCTACAAGGAGGAGGTGGGACATTTATGGCACTGTCTAAAAGGAGGAGGTGGAGGGAAGCATGGCCCTGTCTACAAGGAGGAGGTGGAGGCTGTATGTCATTGTCTACAAGGTGGAGGTGGGGGCTGTATGGCACGATCTACAAGGAGGAGGTGGAGGAGTATGGCACTGTCTACAGGGAGGCTGTATGGCACTGTCTACAGGGAGCACGTTCTACAAGTCGAGGGGGCTGTGTGTGGCAGCCAGCGGAGGGGGGCATTATACTGTGTGGGGGCCACTAAGCGGACACTATGCTGTGTAAGAGTACTACAGGGGGCAATATATATGGTGTGTGGCACTTAGGGGGCATAATTCTTTGTGTGCACAATTAGAGGACAAAATACTGTGTCCTTGAAGGAGTTATAATAGATTATATTATTAAATATTATTATTATACTGTATGGGAGGCACTAAAGGGGAATTATACTTTGTGTGGGCACTATACAGGGCATTATACTGTGGGGGGCATTATACTTTTTTTACGGGGCTTTTTTTTATTATGGGGTGGGCCGCCGAAATATAATTTCACACTGAGCTGGCCTATCATGTGCTATTTGTAACAGCGGCCGCTCACCACTACCGTTCGTGGTCGTCGCCATATCCCTTCATCTCTCCTGGCTGGATGCGCTCTCCATAGCTGTCCATAGCTGCTGCTCTCCTGCTCCATTTATGAGTGCGCACGCTGACTCTCCTACTCTGAGAGGTCAAGTGCATGCCGAATTTCCACCCAGTTTCCCAGGGTATAAAAGGTACTTCCTTCTTTCTATCCTCATTTGAGAATTTAGATTCCTTTCTAGTTTGCTAGAGATACACTGTGTTATACTTTGTTTGGATTTCCGGTCATTGACCTCTATCTGTGCCTTTGACTATCCTTGCCTGCCGCCTGCCCTGATCTCTTGCTTGTGACTCGTGACAGACCTCTGCCGCTTACACTGACCTTTGGCTGTAACAACTGTGAGTACCCATCTACCACCAACCCTGACCTATGCTATACCTTACCCAGCATTCTGTCTGATGATATTGTACTATGCTTGTCTACGATGGCCGTTGCCAAGGGAGACAACTATGTGGGTAGCGACCTGCGGTTCCCCAGCAGCGAAGTCCAGATCACTGTAAAGGATTTTAACCTGTTCCTGCACCACAACATATTATTGCGTTGTAGTGGAGGTGATGTTTAGAGCAGGCTTCATACGCAGCGGGTGTCAGCTGTGTTTTACAGCTGACACCCGGGACTAACAACCAGGAACAGCGATCGCTCTGTTCCTGGCTGTTTAACCCCTTAGATGATGTCATCAAGCACGATCGCATCATCTAAGACGTTTGAAAAAGGGGGGCACCCACTCTGACAGCTCATCGGCCCCCACTCAACGCGAACGGGGGCGCCAATGGCTGTCATGGCAGCCCAGGGGCCTAATGAAGGCCCCCAGGACTGCCTTTCTTAATCTCCTGTTAGCTGTGTCTCTGCCACGGCTGAACAGGAGCCGGTAAAAATACATTACAGTGCAATACGTTAGTATTGCAGTGTATTGTACTGTATTGTATCAGCGATCCAATGATTGATGCTTTAAGTCCCCTAGGGAGACTAATAAAATGTGTAAAAAAAGTTTGATAAAGTTTTCAATAGTGTAAACAAATATTGCATATGAAATATGTTTTTTGGTCCCTTCATATCCCACAAAAAATTTAAGTCTAATGCAGCCCAAAATGGGAGACAAAACACAAATTTTATTTTTAACAATTAGTTTCTTCCTTGTCAAAGTAATAAAACATAAAAAAATATATATAAATTTGGTATCGCCGTAATCGTATTGACCAGTAGAATAAAGTTAACATGCCATTTTTACCGTACGGTGAAAGCCGTAAAGACTAAACCACTGAAAAAATTGAGGAATCACAGGTTTTCTCATACACCTGAAAAAAAATAAACCTTTCAGACATGGAATAAAAAAACACCTGCCTAATATTGCATAGGTCCCACTCGTGGGCTAAAAAAACCTTATTGAGGCATGGACTCAGCAGATCCTTTAATACCTGTAAGTTGTGAGGTAAGTTTATTCTACTAGTCAATAAGATTACGGCGATAGCAAATTTATATCGTTTTTTTTAATGTTATTCTACTTTGACAAGGAAGAAACTAATTGTTAAAAATAAAATTTGTGTTTTGTTGCCACATTCTGAAAACCATAACTTTTTTATTTTTCCGGCAATTAAGTGATTTGAGGGCTTATTTTTTGCGGGGCGAGCTGTAGTTTCTATTTGACATGTGTTTCCAGCACATCCCACAGATGCTCGAACAAATAGAGATCTGGAGAATTTGGACGCCAAGTCAACACCTTGAATGTTTTGTCATGTTCCTGAAACCATTCCTGAACAAATTTTGCAGTGTGACAGGCGCATTATCCTGCTGAAAGCGGCCACAGCCATTCTGGAATACCGTTGCCATGAAAGGGTGTTCTTAGTCTGCAACAATGGTTAGATATCCACATGAATACCAGAACCCACGTTTTCCTAGCAGAACATTGCACAGAGCATCACACTGCCTCCACCGGCTTGCCTTCTTCCCATAGTGTATCCTGGTGCCATCTCCTCCCCAGGTAAGTAATGCACGTGTACCCATCCATCCACATAATGTAAAAGAAAGCGTGATTCATAAAACTAGGCCACCTTCTTCCATTGCTCCATGGTCCAGTGCGGATGCTCACATGCCCATTGTAGGCACTTTCGGCGGTAGACAGGGTTCAGCATGGGCACACACCCATCTGTGGTTTCACAGCCCCAAACACAGCAGATACGATATACTGTGTCTACTGACACCTTTCTATCATAGTCAACATTAACTTTTTCAGCAATTTGTGTTACAGTTACTCTTCTGTAGAACCAGACAGGCTAGTCTTTTCTTCTAACGTGCATCAGTGAGCTTTGGATGTCCATTACCCTGTCTCCGATTCACTGTTTGTCCTTCCTTGGACTACTTTTGGTAGGTACTAACCACTGCATACCTGTTTGGAGATATTCTGGCGTAGTCATCCAGCTATCACAAATTGGCCCGTGTCAAAGTAGCTCAGATCCTTACACTTGCCCATTTTTCCTGCTTCCAACCCTTCAACTTCAAGAACTGACCTTTCACTTGCTGCCTAATATATTCCACCCCTTGTCAGGTGCCATTGTAACGAGATAATCAATGCTATTCACTTCACCTGTCAGTGGTTTTAATGTTATGGTTAAGGGGGGATTCACACGAGCGTGTATTCGGTCTGTTCGGGTCGCGTGGTTTTCACGCGGCACGCATGGACCAATACAAGTCTATGGGGCAGTACAGACAGTCCGTGCTTTTTGCGCAGCGTTTGCTGCGCAAAAAGCGCGACAGGTTCAATAACTGCGTATTTCGCGCATCACGCACCCATTGAAGTCAATGGGTGCGTGAAAATCACGCGCACCACACGGAAACACTTCCGTGGGACGAGCGTGATTCGCGCAACAGCAGTGAAAAGGATGAATGAAAACAGAAAAGCACCACGTGCTTTTCTGTTTCCGAACATCCAAACGGAGTGTCTTTGCGATGAGCGAAGTCGGACAAGCGAACCGAACTTCACCGGGTTCGGCCAAACTCGTTTTGGCCGATCCCGGCAAAAAAATTATCGGTACGCGACGTCAGGAGATAGTCACTGTCCATGGTGCTGAAAGAGTTAAACTGTTTCAGCACCATGGACCGTGACTTCCGATCCCAAAATACATGAACCTGTAGGAAAAAAAACGAAGTTCTGACTTACCGCTAACTCCCGGCTTCTTCCTCCAGTCTGACCTCCCGGGATGACAATTAAAGAGGCTCTGTCACCAGATTTTGCAACCCCTATCTGCTATTGCAGCAGATAGGCGCTGCAATGTAGATTACAGTAACGTTTTTATTTTTAAAAAACGAGCATTTTTGGCCAAGTTATGACCATTTTTGTAGTTATGCAAATGAGGCTTGCAAAAGTCCAAGTGGGTGTGTTTAAAAGTAAAAGTCCAAGTGGGCGTGTATTATGTGCGTACATCGGGGCGTTTTTACTACTTTTACTAGCTGGGCATTCTGATGAGAAGTATCATCCACTTCTCTTCAGAACGCCCAGCTTCTGCCTGATCACTGCTGTGACGTCACTCACAGGTCCTGCATCGTGTCAGACAAGCGAGGACACATCGGCACCAGAGGCTACAGTTGATTCTGCAGCAGCATCAGCGTTTGCAGGTAAGTAGCTACATTGACTTACCTGCTAACGCCGATGCTGCTGCAGAATCAACTGAAGCCTCTGGTGCCGATGTGTCCGACACGATGCAGGACCTGTGAGTGACGTCACAGCAGTGATCAGGCAGAAGCTGGGCGTTCTGAAGAGAAGTGGATGATACTTCTCGTCAGAGCGCCCAGCTAGTAAAAGTATTAAAAACGCCCCGATGTACGCACATAATACACGCCCACTTGGACTTTTACTTTTAAACACACCCACTTGGACTTTTGCAAGCCTCATTTGCATAACTACAAAAATGGTCATAACTTGGCCAAAAATGCTCGTTTTTTTTAAATAAAAACGTTACTGTAATCTACATTGCAGCGCCTATCTGCTGCAATAGCAGATAGGGGTTGCAAAATCTGGTGACAGAGCCTCTTTAAGTCCAAGTGACAGCTCCAGCCAATCACAGGCCAAGCACAGGCTGCAGCGGTCACATGGACTGGCGCGTCATCCAGGGAGGTGGGGCCCGATGGTCACCAAGGACGCGTCACCAAGGCAACGGCCGGGAAGTTCTCGGTAAGTACGAACTTTTTCTTTTTTTTCTACAGGTTTTGCGATATTGTGTTCGGCATTCACTGTCGAGGGTGCTGAAAGAGTTAGCTCTTTCAGCACCTTGGACAGTGACGGCCGTCGACTAGCCTCATCTCTATGATGGCGGCTGCGCGAAAATCACGCAGCCGCGCATCAGACACGGATGACACACGCAGCTGTCAAATGGTTTTTGCGCGCGCAAAACGCTGCGTTGTTTGCGCGCGCAAAAACGCAACGCTCGTGTGAATCTGCCCTAACAGTGTAGTATTATAAGTTATGAATAACAAGGTATAAAATATGTATAAAATATTAACATAACATAGTTTATGAATGTAAATGTTTTAGGTTTGTTTCGAGAAAATCTTCTATCTAACGTGCATTTTTAAGTGCTATATTTCTAGACTTTGGGTTTCTCTGTTTTTACCATCTATTGTAATAATAAATATCTAGGAATATCAATGATATTCTTAAACAATTCCTTGCACTTCTTGGTGTCGGGGGTATAGCTATTTCTGGACAATGTGGGTTCTGCTTGTCTGTCTCTATAAATTGATAAGTAGGGCGGAGTGCCCGGGAAACATGTTGTTGTAGTCACGCCGGCTTGTAATCTGTGAAGGAGACCAGGAATAAAGGGCTGTAGACACATGCAATATCAAATTTGCCACCCGTTTCCTTGTCAGGAAAAAATAGACATTGATGGGTCAGGAGGAATGCCGCTGAACTTTGGACAAAATGACTTACACAGTCACGGATTCTGGAACAATGCCTCCAAGGCACAGAAGTATTTGCAATCCCTTCGCCCCAATACCAATAGCCAAAAGTTATGGACACTGGTTCTGCATACCTCCCAACAATTGAATTCTAAATTAATTCAAGCCCTAGGAACACCTCCAAAAATTGCATAGAAATGCTCCGTTAGGCAAATATCCATATGCCCCGACTCTTTTCAGTCTTATTTCCATAAAAATAGTTTGTAGGGAGGAATGTTCTGCTTATTACAATGCTGTATCTGTACTGATACAATGCTACGTGTGGTTATGTGACAGGCTCGAGTGTACATGAACCCATCCTCCCTGTTTACACCATTGGTCTGGAATATATACAGAACTACCGTATAGTAGTCATAATCAGATCTTTTTGGAAGGCATCATTCCTTTGTAATATTTTTGCAATTAAAAAAATAACCATAGACAAAATGCAAAAAAAAAATAAAAATTGATTAAATATCAATGTTCTTTTTAAGAGAAACAGCTTAAAAAATTAATATTGCAGCCAAATATTTGGTAGTATTTTACATCTGAAGACAAGGAAGTTATATTCAGTTTTTTATTCATTATTATCTTTGTGCTGAAACCCTAAATCACCAACATGCATAGAACTTGATGGGGAGAGATCTGGTAAGTACAAGAATTAATATCTACTAACATCAATCACAAAGAATCATTTGGACTTGTGTAATGTCTCAACGTCTTTAATTCTTTGCAGGGATTGTTAGTCTTTCTTAAAAGCTTGCCTGTTTTATATACAGCGTGCCAAAAAAAAAATTCACATTATGTAAATTTATACGTAATATTCTTCCTGCATAAACTGTCGAGAATTATTTTTTCAAGCTAAATTAAAAAAAAAAAAAAAAAATGCTGTGTATCTGATGTTCTCCTTAAATGTATTTTCCTTTATTGTAAGTAAAAAAAATCCACTTGAAACATATAGTAGAAGAAGAATGCATTTCATGGCAGTGAATTGCTTAAGGGGAGCTTTTCGCCAGTACAGGCACCCTTTATATTACAGCATCTATATAATGCCATATCAAAGCTTATATATTAGGTGAAATTTTACCCACTAAATGACCCCCAATTCTATTTACAGGGAAGTGGAGGAGGGGCAAGAGGTTGTCGATCCAAGAGCTATTATGCCAAACTTTAGGGATCAAAGATGGGGGGCGCATCTAAAACCGCATTTTTCCCATGGTACAGGAAGATCTCTGGTACTGAATCTAGAAAGAGAAAATGATCTCAGTGAACCGTTTAAAATTCACAATTTGCTGTAATAGTAACAACTAAACAAATTGAAAACAAATCTGCACAAAAAAAGAGGATAGGAGGGAACGATCTTATGCTGCCCCCGACTTCTTCCCACAAATCATGCTACACAAATCACTTTATTTTCTATAGTTGAGGAAGGGCAAAATGACCTGATATTGCTGAGTGTATTTGGTCCAAAAAAGTGAATCACATGATTATTTTGTTACTGGCTCAATTCTAATAATAAAGTTTCCTTTTAAAGGGAACGTGTCATCAGAAAATTACCTATTGTTTAAAGAAAATGTGAAAGAAATAAGAGGAGGACAAACGGCGCTCCTCTAAGGTAATACTGTTTAGAAATTGCATAAAGAATAGTACAAGTGAGCTGGTAAACTCACCTAGTATTGTTGTGCACGTGTAGGCACAACACTACTGCTTTGCATTGGTGACGATGATGATCTCTCTTTAGGTGCCGGCTGCCACGCGTCGCTATCCCACGGGTGGAATCCACTTTGCCTGGGGAAAAGGAATCAAGTAGAAGGGAGAAAAAATGCAGCATTCGGAACACGGCGCCTGGCAGATAATTATTCATTGGAGGTATATTACTTACGTATTTTATTGTCACACACTACGCGTTTCAGGACCTGGTATAAGCCTGAGGAAAGGACCTGTCTTGCTTATCATGTAGTCTATCATGTCCCATTGCGCTTACAATATTTTTGATTGAAAGAATTAGTACTGCAGGCTGGGCTATCCTAGCCGTCAAAAACAACAGAAAGCGTTACAGAAGCCTTGAAGGACCCCATTAACTTATGAAATAGATAAATATATTAGATAAATAGATAGATAGATAGATAGATAGATAGATAGATAGATAGATAGATAGATAGATAGATAGATAGATAGATAGATAGATAGATAGATAGATAGATAGATAGATAGATAGATAGATAGATCAGTGGCGTCACTACCGATGTACAGTTTAACATATGGATGTTATTGCTCCCAAAGGGGGCAATACCAGGTATTAGAGCTAAGGGTGTACAGTACTTACGTTTTCAACAGGAAATTGCATTATCTGTGGGTATTTTTTTGTCTATATTTTTTTTTTTCTTTTAAAGGAATTTTGAGGCAGATTTTTCTGCCTGCAAAAAAACTCAGTGTGAACATGGCCTTACACCTTCATCTTTATATTCTATTTTAATGAATATGAAATATTATAGAAATATTATGAGATAGATATCTAGATAGATAGATAGATCAGTGGCGTCACTACCGCTGTAGCAGCCGTAGCGGCTGCTACGGTGCCCATGGCATGAGGGGGCCAGTGTCGCCCGGGCCCCCACCATGGCCGGAGGCTCCGCTAGCTGCCGCTATGGCTACTACAGCGCGACGCCACTGAACACTACGGCAGAGCAGGGAGGTATCTCCCCGCTCTGCCATTAAAGGGGTTGTTCCTACAAAATACATGTATCCCCTATCCACAGGATAGGGGATACATGTGTGATCGCTGGCAGCGATAGGGAGAACGGGGGACCGAAATTCCCCTGAAGTTCTCCATCACAAACCTCGGACTTCCGGGGTCTGTGTCGGCAGCTCCATAGAAATGAATGGGGCGTGACCAGCGCTCCTTTCATTTTTATTGAGCTGCGCAGACGCCGGAAGTTAGAGGTTAGTCATGGAGAACATTGGGGGACTTTTGGTCCCCCGTTCTCACCTAACAGTTCCAGCGATCACACATGTATCCCCTATCCTGTGGATAGGGGATACATGTCTTTTGTAGGACACATTATAGGTCAGATTTTTTGGGGGGTTGGGGCTGTATGGCGTTACCTACAGGGGGGGCTGTATAGCGTTACCTACAGGGGGGGCTGTATAGTGTTTCCTACAGGGGGGCTGTATGCCGTTACCTACAGGGGGGGCTGTATGGAGTTACCTACAGGGGGGCTGTATGGCGTTAACTACAGGGGGGGCTGTATGGCGTTACCTACAGGGGGGCTGTATGGCGTTACCTACAGGGGGGCTGTATGGTGTTACCTAGAGGGGGGGCTGTATGGCGTTACCTACAGGGGGGCTGTATGGTGTTACCTACAGGGGGGCTGTATAGTTTTACCTACAGGGGGCTGTATGGCGTTATCTACAGGGGGGTTGTGTGGCGTTATCTACAGGGGGGCTGTATGGCGTTACCTACAGGGGGGCTGTATAGCATTACCTACAGGGGGGCTGTATAGCGTTACCTACAGGGGGGGCTGTATAGCGTTACCTACAGGGGGCTGTATAGTGTTACCTACAGGGGGTGCTGTATGGCGTTACCTACACGGGGGCTGTATGGCGTTACCTACAGGGGGGGCTGTATAGCGTTACCTACAGGGGGGCTGTATAGCGTTACCTACAGGGGGGCTGTATGGCGTTATTTACAGGGGTGGCTGTATGGCGTTATTTACAGGGGTGGCTGTATGGCGTTATTTACAGGGGGGCTGTATGGCATTCTCTACAGAGGTGGCTGTATGGTGTTCTCTACAGGGGAGGGCTGTATGGCGTTATCTACAGTGGGGCTGTATGGAGTTCTCTACAGTGGGCGCTGTATGGCGTTCTCTACATTGGGGCCGTATGCGTTCTCTACAGTGGGGGCTGTATGGCGTTATCTACAGAGGCGTCTGTATGGCGTTATCTACAGGGGGCTGTATGGCGTTATCTACAGGGGGGGCTGTAAAAAAGGGACTATCTACAAGGGGGGGTTGTGTGACACCCAGGGGAAGGGGGGCCCCAGTCAAAAGTTTGCTATGGGGCCCAGTCTTTCCTAGTTACGCCCCTGAGATAGATAGATAGATAGATAGATAGATAGATCGATCGATCGATCACCATCTGAAGCCGCCAGTAGAATTGATCAATAGACAGCTTGACTGTTCCTTTACTTAGTTTTGCTTCCCATGAGCCCAGAAACAAAACAAAACATTGATAACTGACAGTCCAATAGAAAAATAGAGCACATTAAGAAATAATGACTAAAGTTCCAAAACTGTAACATATCGGCTTGTAGACTCGAAGTTTCACATGATAGTTTGAGGTGCTAACAGTCAGATCACTGACATCCTTTTGACATATTGTAGCTGTAACAAGGTTAAATCTCTGTGCGGATCGGAACACCATATAACACCAAAACATATATAAAAACTTATTTTACATTGGTTATAAATGTAAAGACAAAATCGTACAGTATGTTCCCCTTTTGAGATGTAGAGTTTCTTTGTGACAGGAGTTGCAATAAGTTTAATCCTTCTTATATGTGCATTTCTCTGGTGCCTGAAATGAAACAGTAGCTATTGAAAGAAAAATAATTAATGAAACAAAATAACCCCTACAATATCAAAAGCCGCTTCAGAGTCTTCTTCCAGGATTCGCACAGAACATGTCTAAGGGAAGGTCACTGTTGGCCCTTGATAAATCACACAGATGTCTATGCGTGAGAGGTTATAAAATAACTACCTGTCATCCTTTTGGTCTAAAATAACCTGTTAAACTTTCTTGGAGAATGGTAGGCTGTTTATTTTCACGTAATTGCTTATCTAGAAGTCATAGAAGACCTGGCATTTAATATATGATGTTTGCATTTCATCATTATATACAGTATTCATTGATGGAGTATGGCACTTCATAAAACATAAGCACAGTTATTTGTCGAGCTCAATAGGAAATATTTAAAGAAAAGTGCACTTATAAGAGCGGCATTTCATTTTCTTGTCACATGCTTTGTTGAGAACACTTTCACAATGTTAACTCACAAATTGCTTCAAGGGGTTACTTGGTCTATTATTGCTTCCCAGAAGTTAGCTCTACACCATCAATATCCAAAATTGACCCAGAAGTTCTCAACATATATCACTCATTATGTTGTTTTGTTTCATTAAAGGGGTGGTATTATGAAGACAACCCCTGCTCATATGCCCTAGCTCAGGACCCCGGTCTGTGACCAAGGTCATAGAGGCACTCTGTAAGTGGAACACCCACTCTGGTGGACCCTGCCACATCCACCTCCATCCGTGCTAAAGCCCCTGCTAATTGTCTGGACTATCTCAGGTACTTTCGTTCTACGTACTTCTTGTATAGACTTGTGCACTGACTGTGACTTAGCCAGCTGCCACTCCATTACGACGGAATGGCCTAGTGGGTCCACATACCCCTAGATCGTGACAATGAGCTTGGTTCTGATACTGTATGTATGTACTGAGCTTTGTTCTGGTGCTGTTTATATGTATGAGCTTTGTTCTGGTGCTGTATTTATGTATTGAGCTTTGTTTTGGTGCTGTATTTATGTACTGAGCTTGGTTCTGGTGCTGTATATATGTATGAGCTTTGTTCTGATGCTGTATTTATGTACTGAGCTTGGTTCTGTTGCTGGATATATGTATGAGCTTTGTTCTGTTGCTGTATTTATGTACTGAGCTTGGTTCTGTTGCTGTATATACAGTGGATATAAAAAGTCTACATACTCCTGTTAAAATGGCAGGTTTTTGTCATGTCAAAAAATCAGTACAAGATTAATAATTTCAGAACTTTTTCCACCTTAATGTGACCCATAATCTGTACAATTCTATTGAAAAACATACTAAAATCATTTAGAGGGGGGAAACAAAAATAACCAAACTACAATAATGTGGTTCCAAAAGTGTGAACACGCCCTTATAATTGGGGATGTGGTTGTTTTCAGAATTAGCCAATCACATTTAAGCTCATGTTAAATAGTAGTTAGTACACAGCTGCTATTATTTAAAGTGATTCTGAGTAACCGCTTATAAAGTTCAGCTGTTCTATTAGGATTTTCCTGACATTTTCTTTGTTGCATGTGACATCAAATGGTCCTTAAAGAGCTTACAAAACATGAAAAAGATCTGGTTGTTGAAAGACATCAGTCAGGAGAAGAGTACCAAAGGCTTTCCAAGGCTTTAGATATACTATGGAACCAAGTGAAGACGGTCATCAAGAAGTGGATTGCATTTGGCACAACAGTGACATTACCAAGAACTGGATGTCCCTCAAAACTTCATCAAAAGACAAAAATTGGTCCGGGCGGCTACAAGGAGGCCTACAGCAACTTTAAAGGACCTGCAGGACTTTCTGGCAGGTACTGGTTTTGTAGTGCATGTGACAACAATCCCCTTATTCTTCATATGTCTGGGCTGTGGGGTAGGGTGGCAAGACGGAAGCCTTTTCTAACAAAGAAAAACATCCAAGCACGGCTATGTTTTGCAAAGACCTACATCAAGTCTACCAAAAGCATGTGGGAAAACGTGTTATGATCTGATGAGACCATGGTTGAATTTTTTGGCCATAATTCCAAAAGGTATGTTTGACGCAAAGTCAACACTGCACATCACCAAAAGAACACCATACCGACAGTGAGATTCCTTGAACGAAACAGGGATGGGAGAGAGGAAGTGGAAGGGAGGGGAGAAAAGAGAACAGGTGCTGCTCTAAGGGGATATTGTTTGGACAGTTTGTATTACAATTGTTGAAAATGGCTCATCAGCGTGAGTGAGTATAACTAATGAATTGCATACTCACCCCTTGAGTTTGTGCAAGCTCCTCTTATTTTGTTTTTATTATAAAAATGTAATAAATTTCAAGTTTTATCTAAACGGAAAAGTGAGTGGATCATTCTTTAACGAACGAACGGGGAACCAAGTACCACATAAAGTAGATCCAGGAGCGCCACAAGAAGGAGTATTTGTTTTACATAATCCATTGGACATACCCACAGTGAAGCTTGGTGGAGGTAGCATTATGGAGCATGGTGGAGGCAGCATTATGGAGCATGGTGGAGTCAGCATTATGCTTTGTGGCTGTTTTTTTGCCGCTGGAACTGGGGCTTAAGTCATGGGGGAGGGAATTATGAACAGTTCCAAATATCAGTCAATATTGGCACAAAACCTGCAGGCACCTGCTAAAAAGCTGAAGATGAACAGGAATTTCAGCTTTCAGCACAACAATGACCCAAAGCATACCTCCAAATCAACAAAAGAATGGCTTCACCAGAAGAAGATCAAAGTTTTGGAATGGCCCAGCCAGAGCCCAGACCTGAATCCCATTGAAAATCTGTGTGGTGACCTGAAGAGGGCTGTACACAGGAGATGCCCTCTTAATCTGACAGATTTGGAGCGCTTTTGCATGGAAGAGTGGGCAACAATTGCCAAGTCAAGATGAGCCATGCTGATAGACTTCTACCCAAAAATACTGAATGCTGTCATAAAGTCAAAGGGTAATTCAACAAAGTATTAGTTTAAGGGTGTGCATAGTTATGCAACCACATTATATTTGTTCTTTATTTATATTTTTCCACACTAAAAGATTTCAGTTTGTTTTTCAATACAAGTGTACAAATTATAGGTGACATTAAAGGTGGAAAAAGTTCTGAAATTATTAATCTTGTACTGATTTTTTTGTCAAACACCTGGCATTTTAGCAGGGGTGTGTAGACTTTTTATATCCACTGTATGCACTGATCTTGTATATGTACTGAGGTTGGTTCTTGTAGCGTCCGTGGCCGCGGGCCGTCGGGTTTACTCACCTTCTGACGCCCGCAACACTGAGGAGGATAGACAATCTTGAGCTGAGCTTGCTGCTCACGGAGCATGCAGTTAGTGGGTTACAACTGGAGGGTGAAGACATGGGTGAGCAGGATCAGGTAAGTAGCTGGGTTAATGTAGTTAGGGGCAGTAGAAAGGGGTCAAAGAAAAGGAAGGCCGATCCGGTTTCTGACATTGCAGGCAAAATTGCCAAGTTGGGTGATGATGCGAGGGTGTCAGTCTCAGAAATGGCAGCCCTAGTGGATACTGATCTCCCTAACAGCCGGGAGAACAGCCCAGCTAGTAGTCGGCGGGAAGGTAATGCAGGTAAGCCAAGACAATTGATAGTCGTAGGGGATTCTATAATCAGGAAGACGGATAGAATAATTTGTCGCCAAGACCACCTCAACCGAATGGTTTGCTGTCTCCCTGGTGCCAGGGTTCGGCATGTGGTGGAACGGGTGGACAAATTGCTGGGAGGGGCTGGTGATGATCCAGCTGTCATGGTCCATGTCGGTACCAACGACAGAATAAATGGTAGGTGGAGGAGCCTTAAGAATAATTTTAAATAACTAGGCTACAAGCTGAAGGGCAGGACCTCCAAAGTAGTATTCTCAGGAATACTGCCTGTGCCATGCGCATCACAGGAAAGACAGCGGGAGCTCAGGGAGTTAAATGCATGGCTGAAGTCTTGGTGTAGAGGAGAAGGATTTGGGTTCCTAGAGCACTGGGCTGACTTTTCATTGGGGTACAAACTGTATTCTGCAGATGATTTTCACCTAAATGGAAGGGGGTCCGCTATGCTGGGGGAGAGAATTCTAGCTGGGGTGGCGGAGTATTTAAACTAGGGCTGAGGAGGGAGGTCAATGTAGAAAAAAAAGGGGTAGCCAGGTTAGAGAGGGGTCAGACTATATTGGTGGGGGGAGAAACAGAATGTGGGGAGAGGACTAGACAACAAGATAAGGAGATCCTTTCGTTACAAAACATCAGTGTAAATAAAAAGGCCCGATTAATATCAAATCACATTTCTGATAATAAAAGTGAAAAACTGACAGGCAAGTTAAAGTGTATGTTCACAAATGCCAGAAGTCTAGCAAGCAAAATGGGGGAGCTGGAGGCCTTGATACTGGAAGAAAATATAGATATAGTTGGTGTTGCTGAAACATGGCTGGACTCTTCACATGACTGGGCTGTAAATCTACAGGGTTTTACACTTTTTCGGAAAAACAGGACAAATAGGAAAGGCGGTGGTGTATGTCTGTATGTGAGAAATGATATGAAGGCGAGTGTGAAAGAGACAATAGTGGGTGAAGATTGTGAGGAGGTTGAAACCTTGTGGGTGGAATTACAAAGGGAGGTAAACACTGAAAAAATTACTTTTGGTGTAATCTATAGACCCCCCCAATATAACTGAGGAGATGGATGTTCAGCTATATAAACAGATGGAGCGGGCTGCACAGGCCGGTACTGTAGTGATAATGGGAGATTTTAATTTCCGGGATATTAATTGGTGTCATGGTTCAGCTTCAACTGCAAAGGGGAGACATTTCCTCAACCTGTTGCAGGAAAATTTTATGTGCCAGTTTGTGGAAGACCCGACTAGAGGTGAAGCTCTGTTGGATCTGGTCATTTCTAATAATGCAGATCTTGTTGGGAATGTCAATGTTCGTGAAAACCTCGGTAACAGTGATCATAATATAGTTACATTTTACTTATACTGTAAAAAACAAACGCAGGCTGGGAGGGCAAAAACATTTAATTTTAAGAAAGCCAATTTCCCCAGGATGAGGGCGGCAATTCAGGATATGGACTGGGAAGAACTAATGTCGAATAATGGAACAAATGATAAATGGGAGATCTACTTTGAGTTATTATAGTGCAAAATTTATTCCTATAGGTAACAAGTATAAACGACTCAAATTAAACCCCACATGGCTTACACCTTCTGTGAAAGGGGCAATACATGACAAAAAAAGGGCATTTAAAAAATACAAATCTGAGGGTACAGCTGTAGCCTTTGTAAAATATAAAGAGCTTAATAAAATCTGTAAAAATGTAATAAAATTAGTATATAAATGCTAAAAAGCCAAGGTCTGAACATGTAGGACCCCTAGATAGTGGTAATGGGGAGTTGATCACAGGGGATCAAGAGAAGGCAGAGTTACTAAATGGGTTCTTTAGCTCTGTATATACAACAGAAGAAAGAGCAGCTGATGTAGCCGCTGCCAGTGCTGTTAATATATCTGTTGATATACTGAATTGGATGAATGTAGATATGGTCCAAGCTAAATTAAATAAAATAAATGTGCACAAGGCCCCGGGACCAGATGGGTTACACCCTAGAGTCCTTAAGGAGCTTAGTTCAGTTATTTCTGTCCCCCTTTTCATAATATTCAGAGAATCTCTAGTGACTGGTATAGTGCCAAGGGACTGGCGCAGCGCAAATGTGGTGCCTATTTTCAAAAAGGGCTCTAGGTCTTCCCCAGGTAATTATAGACCAGTAAGCTTAACATCCATCGTGGGGAAAATGTTTGAGGGGCTATTGAGGGACTATATACAGGATTATGTGACAATAAATAGCATTATAAGTGACAGCCAGCACGGTTTTACTAAGGACAGAAGTTGTCAAACTAACCTAATCTGTTTTTATGAAGAGGTGAGCAGAAGTCTAGACAGAGGGGCCGCTGTGGATTTAGTGTTTTTGGACTTTGCAAAGGCATTTGACACTGTCCCCCATAGACGCCTAATGGGTAAATTAAGGACTATAGGTTTAGAAAATATAGTTTGTAATTGGATTGAGAATTGGCTCAAGGACCATATCCAGAGAGTTGTGGTCAATGATTCCTACTCTGAATGGTCCCCGGTAATAAGTGGTGTACCCCAGGGTTCAGTGCTGGGACCACTATTATTCAACTTATTTATTAATGATATAGAAGATGGGATTAATAGCATTATTTCTATTTTTGCAGATGACACCAAGCTATGTAATATAGTTCAGTCTATGGAAGATGTTCATGAATTGCAGGCAGATTTAAACAAACTAAGTGTTTGGGCGTCCACTTGGCAGATGAAGTTTAATGTAGATAAATGTAAAGTTATGCATCTGGGTACCAACAACCTGCATGCATCATATGTCCTAGGGGGAGCTACACTAGCGGATTCACTTGTTGAGAAGGATCTGGGTGTACTTGTAAATCATAAACTCAATAACAGCATGCAATGTCAATCAGCTGCTTCAAAGGCCAGCAGGATATTGTCGTGTATTAAAAGAGGCATGGACTCGCAGGACAGGGATGTAATATTACCACTTTACAAAGCATTAGTGAGGCCTCATCTAGAATATGCAGTTCAGTTCTGGGCTCCAGTTCATAGAAAGGATGCCCTGGAGTTGGAAAAAATACAAAGAAGAGCAACGAAGCTAATTAGGGGCATGGAGAATTTAAGTTATGAGGAAAGATTGAAAGAATTAAACCTATTTAGCCTTGAAAAAAGACGACTAAGGGGGGACATGATTAACTTATATAAATATATTAATGGCACATACAAAAAATATGGTGAAATCCTGTTCCTTGTAAAACCCCCTCAAAAAACAAGGGGGCACTCCCTCCGCCTGGAGAAAAAAAGGTTCAAGCTGCAGAGGCGACAAGCCTTCTTTACCGTGAGAACTGTGAATCTATGGAATAGCCTACCACAGGAGCTGGTCACAGCAGGGACAGTAGATGGCTTTAAAAAGGGTTAGATAATTTCCTAGAACAAAAAAATATTAGCTCCTATGTGTAGAAATTTTTCCTTCCCTTTTCCCTTCCCTTGGTTGAACTTGATGGACATGTGTCTTTTTTCATCCGTACTAACTATGTAACTATGTAACCATGGATCCCCTCCGGTCTGCTGTGTCCCGTAGGGTGCGCGTGCTCATGCCCGGCCTTAAAGGGCTAGTGCACGCACAAAGGAATCGTCATCATCATCAACTGCCACGATTTCCTGGTCTATAAGAAGGCCCCAGGCCTTCTGATCCTTGCCTGAGCATTGTTAGTTTTCCCAGTCTGTCTTGCAAATGGTCCCTTAGTGTTTCCCGTTCCAGTTGTTACCCGTACCTTGTTCCCTGTTCGTTTCCTGTGCTGTGCCTTAGTATTGAGTCGTGCCACGTCCTGTGTCATCTGCCACGTCCGGAGGAATCCGCCACGTCCGGAGGAATCCGCCACGTCCTGTGTCATCTGTCACGTCCGTAGGAATCCGCCACGTCTGGCGCAACCTGCGGCAACTGTGTCATCCGCCACATTTGGCGTTATCTGCTGCAACCATCTCCCTCAGTGCCAGAGCTGCGGCCACTGTCTGGACTATCCAGGTACCCTTGTGCGGGACATTGTATTGCTGGGGTTTCCTGTTGTTTGGCCAGCTGCCTCCCCGCTACGGCGGTACGGCCTAGTGGGTCCACTAACCTGCTTCGTGACAGTTCTGGTGTTGTATTTTTCTGGTGTTGTATTTATGTACTGAGCTTCGTTCTGGTGTTGTATTCATGTATTGAGCTTTGTTCTGGTGCTGTATATATGTACTTAGCTTGGTTCTGGTGCTGTATATTTGTATTGAGCCTGGTTTTTGGTGATGTAGTTATGTATTGATCTTAGTTCTGGTGATGTATATATGTACTAAGCTTTGTTCTGGTGCTGTATATATGTACTGAGCTTGGTTTTCTGTGATGTATTTATGTATTGATCTTAGTTCTGATTTCTGATGATGTATATATGTGCTAAGCTTGGTTCTAGCATTGTATCTATGCATTATGCTTGAATCTGATACTGAATTGTATACTAAATGTTTGTATTTGGGGATTGTGGCAATAACCCAGAGATTTCTTGCGGTGTGCTGTACTCCATCCCTCTCACAGATCAAAGTCTAACTAAATGAGTTGCGCACTCTTAGCATGCTTAGGATACTGAATGTGCACATATAGGTTTATACAGAATGAGTTAGTTTAATATGAGTGTGAGTAGGTATGTATGCTTATGTAATCTTTTATATATATATATATATATATATATATATATATATATATATATATATATATATATATATATATATATATATATATATATATATATATATATATATATATATATAGTGTGGCAATCCAGTTACACAATCTGGACAGGGAACCAACCAAGCTGGGAAATTCTAGGAAATTACTGAAACATACAAAAATATTTATGTATAACCCACATTTATATAACGTTTATGTGGAGTATTGTAGTTGCTTTATTCAATTATTAGAGATGGAGAAAATTTCGGTGGTGCGACACACCGCAACAACAACCCCCACCCCCTGGGCACGTATATCTATGTTGGCAAATTAGGTAACCTGTTGCCTTAAAATTTTAATCCCAACCCTGGAGAGAACCTCTCTAAAAAGGACCTGTGCAACTGGATTCGAGAGATGCAGCATCAGAATAGACGGTCCAGTTGCAGAGTTAACCACCCAATACTGGAAGCCACTCATGCGGAATAGAGATTACTGTGTGATTAAAAGTGGTTAAGGGTAATTTATCATTGGTCAAACTGCTAAATAAGTACGACAGCTTTTATTTACGTGATGTCATTCACCTGTTATATGTAAATGGTTTTCCTCCAATTTGTTACTACTGTAAAACCACTATCATTGAATTCTTAGGATAGTAGTAACGATGGAGTCAATCCTGTAATCATAAAAATTTGGATATCACTAATAGCTAGAATTGAAAAAAAATTAAAAGTAAAATTTAATAGCGCCTTTAAAAGACTGTTTGGAAACTGCACGAACCATGATTCAATTTTTAATACAAATTATTTAGATTTTTATTTACCCAACATGGTCATAAAGAAAGTCTTGTTTATAGCAAAGTAACAGATCAGCTCATAACAATTTACTACAGTACATGCTATCAGAAATTCTGCACAAGTAACATTCAGACACATGATATTATCATATATGGAATTATAATAAGACCATAGGGAAATACCAGTATAATTTCCACCTGCTTCAGTTTAGGGATTTCATGGCTTTAAGTTCTACCACGTGTATTGGTTCTACAAATATAGATAGTTTAAAACATAGACCATTCAGCCATAACATTAAACACTCCTCCCTAATATTGCATAGGTTCCTCTCGTGCCGCTAAAACAGCTCTGACCCGTCGAGGCATGGACTCCACAGGACCTCTGAAGGTGTACTGTGGTATCTGGCACCAAGACGTTAGCAGCAGATCCTTTAAGTCCTGTAAGTTGTGAAGTGGGGCCTGCATAGATCAAACTTGTTTCCCCATCACATCCCACAAATGCTCAATCAGATTGAAAAATATGGAATTTGGAGGCCAAGATAATATTATTTAGAGATTCTCTAGTGACTGGTATAGTGCCAAGGGACTGGCGCAGGGCAAATGTGGTGCCTATTTTCAAAAAAGGCTCTAGGTCTTCCCCGGGAAATTATAAACCAGTAAGCTTAACATCCATCGTGGGGAAAATGTTTGAGGGGCTATTGAGGGACTATATACAGGATTATGTGACAAAAAATAGTATTATAAGTGACAGCCAGCACGGTTTTACTAAGGACAGAAGTTGTCAAACCAACCTGATTTGTTTTTATGAAGAGGTGAGCAGTAGCTTAGACAGAGGGGCCGCTGTTTATATAGTGTCCTTCATAGACGTCTAATGGGTAAATTAAGGACTATAGGTTTAGATAGTATAGATTGTAATTGGATTGAGAATTGGCTCAAGGACTGTATCCAGAGGGTTGTGGTCAATGATTCCTACTCTGAATGGTCCCCGGTTATAAGTGGTGTACCCCAGGGTTCAGTGCTGGGACCACTATTATTCAACTTATTTATTAATGATATAGAGGATGGGATTAATAGCACTATTTCTATTTTTGCAGATCACACCAAGCTATGTAATATAGTTCAGTCTATGGAAGATGTTCGTGAATTGAAAGCGGATTTAAACAAACTAAGTGTTTGGGCGTCTACTTGGCAAATGAGGTTTAATGTAGATAAATATAAAGTTATGCACCTGGGTACAAACAACCTGCATGCGTCATATGTCCTAGGGGGAGCTACACTGGGGGAGTCACTTGTTGAGAAGGATCTGGGTGTACTTGTAAATCATAAACTAAATAACAGCATGCAAGGCCATCAAGATATTGTCGTGTATTAAAAGAGGCATGGACTCGCGGGACAGGGATGTAATATTACCACTTTACAAAGCATTAGTGAGGCCTCATCTAGAATATGCAGTTCACTTCTGGGCTCCAGTTCATAGAAAGGATGCCCTGGAGTTGGAAAAAATACAAAGAAGAGCAACGAAGCTAATAAGGGGCATGCAGAATCTCAGTCGTCCCACCAGAGGATCCGATGCAGGGTAATTATGTCAAATTGTCTACCCAGGAGAGACAACGCAGACGCACTTCTGGACTTTGTTTGTATTGCGGCCGTGGAGGCCATATTGTGCGTCTGTGTCCCCAGAGGCCGGAGAGACCCCATTGCCTAGGATTGGTTGGAGAGACAACCCTAGCTGGAACGGAATCTAACAGAGCATTCGGTTCCAAATTGACTATTCCTGTGACCCTGGCATCCGGCGAGAGGACGCATCAAGTTTCTGCCTATCTTGACTCTGGCTCTGCTGCTAACTTCATCCAGAAAGAGCTAGTGGATCATCTTCAGTTGCCCACAGTTCCCCTGGAGACGTCTTTGGCTGTTGCCTCTGTTAATGGACTGCCTCTGCCGGACCCCATCATTTCTAAAACCAAGCCGTTGAAGCTCCAGGTTGGAGTCCTGCATTGTGAATTTATTTCCTTCCTTGTTTTGCCCAAGGCCATCAATCCTGATCTACTGGGCCTGCCTTGGCTTCGACTACATGCCCAAGTCCTGGACTGGAATTCTGGAGAGGTTCTCCAATGGGGCTCGAAGTGCCATGGTCGTTGTCTGTTGCAGATCCATCCTGTCAAGCCTCCTCTGCCTCAGTCGTTGGCGGGACTGCCTCCCCATTTTGCTCAGTATGCAGATGTTTTCAGCAAAAGGGAGGCTGAGACGCTGCCTCCATATCGGACCTATAACTGCCCCATTGAACTGGTTCCTAATGCCTCTCTCCCCCGTGGACAGGTATATCCTCTCTCCTTGCCTGAGTCTCTATCCATGTCGGCCTATATCAAGGAGAATCTGGAGAGGGGTTTTATACGAAAGTCTTCCTCCCCGGCCGGGGCTGGATTCTTCTTCTTTAAAAAGAAGGATGGATCCCTTCGTCCCTGCATTGACTACCGGGGCCTCAACCTGATCACAGTCAAGAACAAATACCAGTTGCCACTCATTTCTGAGCTGTTTGATCGCATACGAGGGGCCAAAAATTTTTCTAAGCTAGACCTGCGGGGGGCTTACAATCTAGTCCAGATTCGCCGGGGTGATGAATGGAAGACGGCATTTAACACCCAGGACAGGCACTATGAATACCTAGTGATGCCCTTCGGACTGTGTAACGCTCCCGCAGTGTTTCAGGAGTTCGTTAACGATATCTTCCAAGATCTACTCTATGTCTGTGTTGTTGTTTATCTCGATGATATTTTGATTTTTTTCCCCAGATCTGACGACTCATCGGAGGCATGTCCGTCATGTTCTACTACGATTGAGGGAGAATCATTTATACGCCAAGTTGGAGAAGTGCGTCTTTGAGAAGAGTTCTCTGCCCTTCCTGGGCTACATCATCTCAGATCAAGGCCTCAATATGGATCCTGTGAAAGTGAAGGCTATCCTGGAGTGGCCACGTCCTCAAGGCTTAAGGGCCATACAGCGGTTCCTGGGATTCGCCAATTTCTACCAGCAGTTTATTCCTAACTTCTCTTCTCTGACGGCTCCCATCTCGACCCTTGCCAAGAAGGGTGTGAACGCCAAAGTGTGGACTCCAGAGGCAGAGTCCGCATTTATTACCCTCAAGAGAGCCTTCACTTCAGCCTCGATCCTCCATCACCCTGACGTATCTCGGCAGTTCTCACTGGAAGTGGACGCTTCCTCTGTTGGTGCAGGTGCACTTCTGTTCCAGAGGAGCTCCAAAGGAAAGGCAGTAGTATGTGGCTACTACTCTAGACTGTTTTCTTCTGCTGACGCAATTACTCCATTGGAGATCGGGAGCTGCTGGCCATCAAATTGGCTCTGGAGGAGTGGAGACATCTTCTGGAGGGTGCTCCTCACCCCATCCCGATCTTCACCGACCACAAGAACCTTACTTACCTTCAGTCTGCACAACGACTGAATCCCCGTCAAGCCAGGTGGTCGCTGTTCTTCACCCGTTTTCAGTTTGTGCTCCACTACCGTCCCGCGGACAAGAATGTGAGGGCCGATGCCCTGTCCAGATCGTTTGAGACGGAAGACACGGTGGAGTCCCTTCAGACCATCATAGACACGTCCTGCATTGTCACTGCTAATCCTCTGCAGGTTAGAGACATCCCTCCTGGGAGGACTTTTGTTCGGTTGGCAGACAGGAGAAGAATTCTCCACTGGGGACATAGTTCTAAACTTGCTGGGCACGCTGGTGTCCGAAAAACCTGAGACCTGATTGCTCGTCACTTTTGGTGGTCCACGCTACCTAAAGATGTTCTGGACTTAGTCTCTTCATGCACGGTGTGTGCCTCTAACAAAGTGACTCACTCCAAGCCTGCCGGCCTGCTTCAACCTCTGCCTGTACCCAATGCCCCCTGGCAGCACATTGCGATGGACTTCGTCACAGACCTTCCCCTCTCAGCAGTGTGTCATCTGCCACGTCCAGAGGAATCCGCCACGTCCTGTGTCATCTGCCACGTCTGGAGGAATCTGCTACGTCCTGTGTCATCTGCCACGTCCGGAGTAGTCCGCCACGTCTGGCGCAACTTGCGGCTCCTGTGTCATCCGCCACGTTTGGCGCTGTCTGCTGCAACCATCTCCATCTGTGCCAGAGCTGCAGCCACCGTCCGGACTATCCAGGTACCCTTGTGCGGGACATTGTATCTCTGGAGTTTCCTGTGGTTTGGCCAGCTGCCTCCCCGCTACGGCGGTACGGCCTAGTGGGTCCACTAACCCGCTTCGTGACACGCAGGCAATAGGTTGGGGGCATTAAGCGGTGTGGATTACAAATAGGGTGGGACATATGTTCATAAGAAATTTGGGTCATCCATGATTGTTAGCTCAGTGTTGAAATGTCATCCATGCTAATGACACGTCCCCTGGCCACGGTGACAAGTTGCATCTCACAGAAGTGACGTTACTATGGCTGACAAAGCCACAATGGACTAGTGAAGCATGGTCCGTATGAAGTATGGGTTAGGGTTCCACAGTGGGGTCTCTAGCTGATTTAGCGTTCCCTAGCCTAAAGAAGCTTGAGAGGCAATTCTCCGTAGGACTTCAGAATATGTCTATGCCATATAAATTAAGGGACATAAATGAAGAAAGCGACTGCCGTAAAAAAAAAAAATACATGTGAAATATATATATTGGACAGATATACATGGATTACGATTGAGGGTAAACAGGGGTCCTATCCCATTAACCCTAAAATAAATATATATCAGAAACTTTACAAGAATCAGCCTGTGATCCTGAAACTCACATTAAAGTCGTGAAATGTCTAAAATGTGGTTGAGACATACAAGGACAGAGACATTCCAGAGAGATAAATTCTGGGTGTTTACAATACGATCCTTTTTCCCTAGACTTCATGTTATTTCATTATATTCAATGTCATTTTGATTTTATGCTCTCTCCAAGGCTACTTATTTCAAAAGTGGAAGATTGTTGAAAGCGTATGGGATTCATTCTGACAACTTTCAACCTCTCACAGGAGGGTCACTTAGTGAAACTACATAATCTGGGAAATAATATTCCATAAATCATTTTGTCGTGACCCCTGCTCACCTTTACTGTTTATTACATATTATATTTTTTTCATGACAAACTGCTCTTGAATTTGTATTTATTGCTCCTTTGTATTCTATAGCCGAGATATATTAGGACAAAAAAGTGATTAAACAATAGGAAAAGTAAATGTGCTGCACAACTAATATACAAGTAATAGTCGGCTTCTTGCTTATGACTTGATTAGATTTTGATAAATACACCCAGTGCTCCTTAGTGACAGCTAAGATGATAGTATTAAGGATGATGCATATTTTGTTCCCCGTATACTGTATTCCAATTTGCAGCATTAGCATAGTTTATGACAATCACTAAAACGAGATCACAATGATGAATGTAAAAGCACTGTTAGCTGTTATGAGAATAACTATAGTTCTCAAACTGTAGGGGTCAAATCTATTACGCAGTTTAAATAGATCAGAATGGTAGCTAGGCTTCTCTTTTTTCACTTGGGTATGTGTTATCATCCAATATGCCTTATAATCCAAGAATTATGGCATTTAAAGGAACACGCCAGGCAAAACTGATGCACTGTTTTATCCTATATTAGGGGGAGGGCTGCGCTGCATGAGAGAGTTGCATCCCAAGGTAGGCTTGAAAAACACTTGGATCGAAACGTCACTATTATGGTGGAATAAAATTCTCGTGCCTTTTGATACGTTTGCTGGAGCCTTCCTTTATTTGACGTCTGTTTCTGGAGTCGACAAGGCTACGACTCTCACACTGCGTGCACCGGATGCATTAAGCATTGGTATAACTACCTTCCATCAAGATTGCGACTGTGATGTTCTGCTGCTCTCTTTTTAGGCTTAAGCATCGTTTTTAGTCAATTACTTAATTTAAGTATGTAAATACAGCTATCTATAATCCTATAGGGGTCGAATTCTTCAGTCTTCTCACTTCCCCTGAAATGTTTGTTTTAGTAAATACTTGTTTTGACCATGAAATAAAGATTCTGGAACATATTTTCTTAGAATTCTGCTGTGTGCCATTCCTCTGTTATTACTCCTAGAAATTGATGAATAAATTATGAACACAATCTCACTCTGACAATGTCCAATCAGTACTGACAATCTGTGAAGGGAGACACCCCCAACTGGTAACACCCAGCTGTCTATTTATTCATACATTTCTAGGAAGAATAGCAGAGGAGCAAAATAGTGTTATAATTAAAGGTGCTCCAGAATTGTTATATCGTGTATGACTGCTCAGTTGCAGAATAGGCCACACAACAATTTGTTAAAATTTTCGCATGTTTTCACATTATTATTTTTTTTACGCCGCTGCTATGAAATTACTTGTAGTCTATAATGAGCCATGAAGAGTTAAAGGGTTTATCCAGTCCCTATAAATTGATGGACTATCCTCAGGATAAACCATCAACTGCTGACTGCCGGGACCCCAGGCGATCAACTGTTTTGAAGGGGCCGCAGTTTCCCCTTCAATCCTTATCTACTCATACTGTGAATTACCAACAAACTTGTAGCAGCATTTCACAGTATCACAGCCAGGGCCAGCCTTAGGGGTGTGTGACCTGTGCCATTGCACAGGGTGCATCACTCCAGCAGGTGGAATAGGGGGCTTCGCTGGCTCCCTTCCCCTGCTTGTTTCAGAAGCGCCCGTTCCTGGCGGCTCAGCAGTCGCCTTTACGCCCGTGCGCTTCTTCACAAAGTGACATCGCTACCGCAGTACCAGCCATAGCGGCAGCTAGCAGCGACACCGGCATGAGGGCGCCCGTGCCAGGCCCACCACGGGCGGAGTCGCCGCTAGCAGCCACTGCAGCTGCTACAGCAGTAGCGATTCCACTATAGTAGAGCAGGGAGGTATCACCCTGCTCTGCTATCTACTAGCGCCAATGCAGCTCCCTGTAGGCTGTGTGGCCGGGGATTCCGCTCCTGGACTGAGCGCTTGATGTCTCTGTCCATATATGGACAGTGATATCAGGGGCAACTCCTGAAGCAGAATCCCTGGACACAGACGACATGGGTTTCTCCTGGAGTGGATGTAATGTCGGGGTAGGGAGACAGACAGGTGAACCCTAATCTACCCGCCACTCAGTCCCTGCCTACTTGCACAGCCCGTCCTAGGCGACGGCGTACAACTGGGCGACGGTCCCTACGCTCAATATGTGCACGACAGACAAAACAAGACAAGGGTACACAGAAGCAAGGGAAGTGGGGCAGTTGCCCA
The DNA here is from genome assembly GCF_050947455.1 of Rhinoderma darwinii. Taxonomy (NCBI): domain Eukaryota; kingdom Metazoa; phylum Chordata; class Amphibia; order Anura; family Rhinodermatidae; genus Rhinoderma; species Rhinoderma darwinii. The sequence continues at coordinate 377,973,605 of NC_134690.1, forward strand.
CAGCAACACTGAGAACAACAGAGAAGTGAACAAGTCGAGTCAAACCAGGAGTGTACGAGGTAGCAAATGCAGAGCAGGAGAATAGTCAGTCAAGCCAGGGTCAATATGAAGCAGAGGTAAATGGTAATAGCAGGAATAGCAGAGCCAGGGAACAAGAGAATCACAGGCAAAGGACAAGCAGGCAAATCCTTTAGAGTACCCCCCCCCCATTTTATGAGGGGCCACTGGACCCTTCCTAGGAGGACCTGGCTTGTTGGGGAACCGAAGATGGAACTTCCTGAGTAATAACCCGGCGTGAACATCCCAGGCGGGTACCCTTGTCTTGTTTTGTCTGTGATTCACATATTGAGCGTAGGGACCGTTGCCTAGTTGTACGCCGTCGCCTAGGACGCGCTGTGCAAGTAGGCAGGGAGCGAGTGGCGGGTAGATTAGGGCTCACCTGTCTGTCTCCCTACCCCGACATTACATAGACCAAGGGTGGTAGCTAGAACCGTCTGGCCAGGCTGTGATAGGTTCTCCCACAGCCTGAGTGGTAGCAGATCGAGTCACTCTAGCAGACCTAGGAACAGATGCAGGCTGATTAACCACGGGCGTCGACAGAGAAGCTGTGTCAGGCAAATCCTTTACAGTGGAATCCCCGGTCACAGAGTCGGCAATGCTGTGGACGGGGATTCCGCTTCAGGAGTTGCCCCTGATGTTAGCGAGCTACAGTGGCGCTATCTACAAGGGGGCTGTGTGGCACTACCTTCAAGTGGGCTGTGTGGCACTGCCTTCAAGGGGGCTGTGTGGCACTACCTACAAGGGGGCTGTGGGCTGTGTGACACTACCTTCAAGGGGGTTGTAGACTGTGTGGCACTACCTTCAAGGGGGCTGTGTGGCACTACCTACAAGGGGGCTGTGGGGTACTACCTTCCAGGGTGCTGTGTGACACTACCTACCAGGGTGCTGCGTGGCACTACCTACCAGGGTTCTATGTGGCACTACCTATAGGGTTCTGTGTAGTACTATCTAAAGGGGGTTGTGTGGCACTATCTACAGTGGGCTGTGTGGCACTATCTACAAGGGGGAAGTTTGGTGGCGCTGTCTACAATTGGGCTGTGTGGCACTATATACAAGGGGGTTGTGTGGCACCATATACAAGGCGGCTGTGTGGCAGTATCTACAAGGTGGCTGTGTAGCAAAATCTACAAGGGGGCTGTGTGGCACTATATACAAGGGGGCTGTGTGGCACTATATACAAGACAGCTGTGTGGCACTATCTACAACGGGGCTGTGTCGGTCATTTGGTATTTTTTTTGCCAGTGTCTTTTGCATTAGCTTCAATGGCTTAAAAAAAACTCTAAAAAAAAAAAAAGGTCAAACAATGCTGTCAATTCCAAATCTGCCTCAAAATGCAGTTGTTTTTTTTTTTGCCCTACAAAAAAATGCTGTGTGAACATTCCCTACGAGTGTAGTGCTTGTTTTTAGCCGTTTTCTGTCTTTCTCTTAACAATTTTTGGTAGGGGTGCCCTGAGGAAATGTTATTTTTCCAGTGGTGACTACAGTTCGAAAAGGTTGGGAGTACTAGGCTACAGGATCACGCCGGCCTATGCAAGGATCCCGTCGTGGAGCACCTCAGTTCATCATGGGAACGGGGCCTAGGTGAGTTAAAAATGTTTGTTTGTTTGGGGGCACTGTCTACAAGGGGGAGGTGGGGGGATGTATGGCATGATCTACAAGGTGGAGGTGGGGGATGTTTGCACTGTCTACAGGGAGGCTGTATTGCACAATCTACAGGGGGGCACTATCTACAAGGAAGGGGTATGGGTGGCAGCCTGGGGAGGGAGCATTATACTGTGTGGGGGCCACTAAGTGGACATTATACTGTGTAGGGGTACTACAGGGGGCAATATACTGTGTGTGGAACTTAGGGGGCATAATACTGTGTAGGCACAATTAGAGGACAAAATACTGTGTCCTTGAAGGGGTTATAATATATTATTAAATATTATTATTATACTGTATGGGGGGCACTAAAGGGCATTATAGTGTGTGGGGGCACTATATAGGGTATTATTGTGTGAGGGGCATTATACTTTTTTTATGGGGCATTTTTTTATGATGGGGGTGGGGCGCCGAAAGATCATTTCACACGAGGCGCCATCTATCCTAAGGCCGGCCCTGATTACAATATTGTGATTCGCCACTATAAGTGTGTTGGCAATTTACAGCAGGAGCAGATAAGGAATGAAGGGAAGCAGCGCTCGTATGAGCGATGTGGCCCCTTCAAAACAGCTGATTGGTGGTGGTCCTGGCAGTTAGACTCTGACCGATCAGATATTGATCACCTATCCTCTGGATGGGCCATCAATTTTTAGGGACTGGACAACAGCTATAAGGCTGATGCAGCGTTTGGAAAATAACTTGTCCTACCTCTTTTGTCCCCTTTTGGTTATCATTTTATATTTAGATATCCTGTTCCTACTCCAGATGTGCTGATTTAAAGACACCAGAGAAGTTTTATGTGATATGAGAGCTATACACATTAATGCAGTATTCTCTTAGTTTTCTTGGCTGCTTCATTTGTGCTCTTGGTTAAAATCACTTCTAGTCTGAAATATTATGTTCAAGATCAATGACCATAGCTTTGGAAACTTATTGCACAACAATAGTCTGTGTTTACTGTGTTCCCAAAAATAACATCCATACCACAGCGGCAGGGTTTGAATGAAAATGATACAAAGCTTCTTGTATTTTGGAACATAAAAGAGAGAAAAGTAATAAATAAAATAGCTACACGACTGCATGGTTTTTGAGGCTATTTACAGTGGATATAAAAAGTCTACACACCCCTGTTAAAATGGCTGTTTTTTGACATGACAAGATGAATCATTTCAGAACTTTTTCCACCTTTAATGTGACCCATAATCTGTACAATTCCATTAAAAAACAAACTAAAATCATTTAGAAAAATAAAAACAACAAAACTACAATAATGTGATGGCATAAGTGTGAACACCCTCTTATAATTGGGGATGTGGTTGTGTTCAGAATTAGCCAATCACTTTGAACTCATGTTAAATAATAGTCAGAACACAGCTGCCATTATTTAACAGATTCTGAGTAACACCATATAAAGTTCAGCTGTTCTATTAGGATTTTCCTGACATTTTCTTTGTTGCAGGTGACAGCAAAAGCCATGGTCCGTAAAGAGTTTACACCACATCAAAGGGATCTGATTGTTGAAAGAAATCAGGAGAAGGGTACCAAAGAATTTCCATGGCATTAGATATACCATGGATACAGTGAAGACGCTTATCAAGAAGTGATTTACTTTTGGCACAACAGTGACATTACCAAGAACTGGACATCTCTCAAAACTTGTTGAAAAGACAAGACGAAAATTGGTCCGGGAGGCTACCAAGATTTCTACAGCAACATTAAAGGAGCTGCAGGACTTTCTGGCAGGTACTGGTTGTGTAGTGCATGTGACAACAATCACCCGTATTCTTCATATGTCTTGGCTGTGGGGTAGGGTGGCAAGACGGAAGCCTTTTCTAACAAAGAAAAACATCCAAGCCTGGCTATGTTTTGCAAAGACCTACATCAAGTCTGCCAAAAGCATGAGGGAAAACGTGTTATGGTCTGATGAGACCAATCTTGAACTTTTTGGCTATAATTCCAAAAGATATGTTTGGTGCAAAGCCAACACTGCACATCAACAAAAGAACACCATACTCACAGTGAAGCATGGTGGAGGCAGCATTATGGAGCATGGTGGAGGCAGCATTATGCTTTGGGGCTTTTTTTTCTGCAGCTGGAACTGGGGTTTTGGTCAAGGTGGAGGGAATTAAGAACAGTTTCAAATATCAGTCAATATTGGCACAAAACCTGCAGGCCTCTGCTAAAAAGCTGAAGATTAATTTCACCTCTCAGCATGACAACGACCCAAAGCAAACCTGCAAATCAACAAAAGAATGGCTTCACCAGAAGAATGTCAAAGTTTTGGAATGGCCCAGCCAGAGCCCAGACCAGAATCCCATTAAAATTCTGTGGGGTGACCTGAAGAGGGCTGTACATAGGAGATGCCCTCGCAATCTGACAGATTTGGAGCGCTTTTGCAAGGAAGAGTGGGCAACAATTGCCAAGACAAGATGTGGCATGCTGATAGACTTCTACCCAAAAAGACTGAATGCTGTCATAAAGTCAAGGGGTAATTCAACAAAGTATTAGTTTAAGGGTGTACATATTTATGCAACCACATTATTTTTGTTCTTTATTTTTCCACCCTAAAAGATTTCAGTTTGTTTTTTCAATACAATTGTACAGATTATAGGTGACATTAAAGGTGGAAAAAGTTCTGAAATGATTCATCTTGGACTGATTTGTAACATGACAAAAACCTGGCATTTTAAAAGGAGTGTGTAGACTTTTTATATTCACTGTATATTAGAATCATATCCTCTCAATTGAAGTAAGTGTGAATATTGCTGCAAGTTACCACTACACCTAAGGCCCCATGCACACGACCGTAAAAACTCCCGTAATTACGGTCCGTAATTACGGGCCCATAGACTTCTATTGGCCATAGGTACCTCCCCGTATGCTTACGGGAAGGTGCCCGTGCCGTTGAAAAAGATAGAACACCCGTAATTACGGGAGTTTTGCTAGGCGACGTCAGTAAATAGTCACTGAACAGGGTGCTGAAAGAGTTAAACGATCGGCAGTAACTGTTTCAGCACCCTAGACAGTGGCTACCGATCACGATATAGATAAAGCTGTAAAAAAAAAAAGACTTTTATACTTACCCAGAACTCCCTGCTTTTTCCTCCAGTCCGGCCTCCTGGGATGACGTTACAGCCCATGTGACCGCTGCAGCCAATCACAGGCCAATCACTGGCTGCAGCGGTCATATGGACTGCCACTTCATTCAGGGAGGTCAGACTGGATGTCAAGAGAGGGACGCGTTACCAAGACAACGGCCGGGTAAGTATGAATTTCTTTTACTTTTATTACGGAAAGGGCTGCCCCTTCTCTCTATCCTGCACTGATAGAGAGAAGGGCTGCCGATTAGTGCAGTGCAATTTTGCAGCCAAAAACGTGCCCGTAAATATGGGTGGAATACGGGTGACATCGGACCCGTATTTACGGGCACGGGTACGTAAATACTGGTGTAATACGGGTCGAATACGTGTGACCAAGGACCCGTATTTACGCCAATATTTACGGTTGGACAAAAATACGGTCGTGTGCATGAGGCCTAAAGCTAAAATTATAAATTTTGTCTAATCATTTATTTTAGGAGCTATATTAATATTCTTCTAATAACTTTTTGGGTTGGTTTTCTTTACAATGTAGCTTCCAGATAACAATTCATATCATTTGATGTGGGTATCTAGCAGTAACAGCTATTATATCTTCCAGAGCTTAATACAGTAAAATGATAATATGTTAGCACCTAATAATTCAGCAAACCTGAAGGTCCAGCGAGTCCAGAGGATACCCGAGGTATTGCAGCCAATCAGTGAGTAACTAAAATAATATTGGTAAACTATTCTGGTGATGGGGCTCACTCCAGAGTAGGCAGCACAGATTAATTTGAGCTGGTGTTGGATAGAAGAACTATTTTATTGGCATCTACCCAGGAAAGGAAGGAGAGCTGTCATTGGAAAATCATATGTAGATCCTTCAAGCACACCGGTAATGGTAAGGTAGTGTTGCATTTTCATTAATATCTTATGCTGTTTCTATTAACAGAAACAGGCTCGGATTTCAAGAAGGCCTTATTATTAGAATTCTAATAAATATCACATTCGGTTCCTGAGTTCCTCTCGCAGTGTAAGCGGTGTGAACGTTGGGTTTTCAGTATGTAGTGTTTGTCTAAATACATAGATTCTATGGATTTATCTCACATCTATGGACCAATATATATAAACAAACACTCTCACCCTACTCAATTATCTACAGGATAAGAAATCTTGGTGATTGAATTTCATTGTTAAAGGCTGATTACACCTTTTAAATGTGTTTGTTTTTTGTTTTGTTTTTGTGTAAGTTTCTAAATACTTTTTTTTCTAAATTATTTATACTTTTTGAGATACAGCTGCTTTGTATCCTGTATAGAGAGCAGCTGTATCGAGCACTGAAACCTGTTTACGTCAGGTTAGCGTCACTGAAGGGTTCATTGTCAGCGGGTCCTGCGTGTCTCTGCAGGATCGAGCTGTTACTGATCACATCTAAGTTCATAACATAGATGTGATCGATAACAGGTGGATTCAATGACCTGTTGTATTCAGGTGTCAGCACACGATACAGCAGCTCTGTATACAAAATACAAAGCAGCTGTATCTCAAAAAGTAAACATTAATTTTAATAAAAACTATTTAGAAAGTTGCACAAAACACACTGATAGACATTTTTATTTAAAAAAAAATAATATTTCAAAAGGTGTACGTAGCCTTTAAAGAGTTACTGTCATTTGATTTGGCATGCTATCAATGAGGTTATTAATGGCTGTCTGAGGAATGTTATGCCACGCTGAATGCACTTGGGCACGCAAATCATCAAGATTGGTTACTGGCAACTCCCTTTACAATTGCCGACCAATGATGTCCCAGATGTGCTTGATGGGAGACAAGTCCATGCAGGCCATGGTAGCAGGTTTGGGCCATGCAGGCTGCTCACAGTAGCACAAGCAACATGCGGCCTAGCGTTGCCCTGTTGAAAGACAGCTTCTGGGACACTTTGGAGAAATGGCTGTACCACTGGTTCCACGACAAAATCAATGTAACGTCGAGCTGTTAGCGTAACTGTAATGAAGACTAGAGGGGTCCGGCTACCGTACATTATGGCATCCCACACTATAATCTCAGGAGAAGGACTGGTGTAATGTTCCCTTGTGAAGGCCTCTTCATGGTGTTGCCTACGTGGTCTCCAAACCAATCTCCGGCTATCATTGCATCCGAGACAAAGGTGGGACTCCAGGGGCGTAACTAGGAAAGACTGGGCCCCATAGCAAACTTTTGACTGGGGCCCCCCCTCCGCTGGGTATCACACAACCCCCTCCTTGTAGATAGTGCCTCCCTATAGATAACATCATACACAGCCCCCTGTAGATAGCGCCATACACAGCCCCTGTAGATAACGCCTTACAGCCCCCTGTAGATAACGCCATACAGCCCCCTGTAGATATTGCCATACAGCCCCCCCTGTAGATAACAACATACAGCCCCCCTGTAGATAACGCCATACAGCCCCCCTGTAGATAGCACCATACACAGCCCCCTGTAGCTAGCACCATACACAGCCCCCTGTAGATAACGCCTTACAGCCCCCCTGTAGAAAACACCATACAGCCCCCTGTAGATAATGCCATACAGCCCCCCCCTGTAGATAACGCCATACAGCCCCCTGTAGATAACGTCCTACAGACCCAAATCCCTCTGTAGATACCGCCATACAGCCCCCTGTAGATAACGCCATACAGCCCCCCTGTAGATAACGCCATACAGACTCCCCCTGTAGTTAATGCCATACTTTACGCTCCCTGTAGATAACGCCATACAGACCCCCCCTGTAGATAACGCCATACAGACCCCCCTCTGCAGATAACACCATATAGCCACCCAACCCCCCCCCCCCCCCGAAGAAAGGCCTATAGTTTGTCCTACAAAAGACATGCATCCCCTATCCACAGGATAGGGGATACATGTGTGATCGCTGGCAGCGATAAAGAGAACGGGGGACCGAAAGTCCCCCAATGTTCTCCATGAGAAACCTCGGACTTCCGGCGTCTGCGCAGTTCAATAAAAATGATAGGCGCGCTGGTCACGCATGTGCACAAGCGTGACCGGTGCGCAAGTAATTTCTATGGAGCTGCAGACAGACCCCGGAAGTCCGAGGTTTCTCATGGAGAACATTGGGGGACTTTCGGTCCCCCGTTCTCCTTTCGTTGGGAGTCCCAGCGATCCCACATGTATCCCCTATCCTGTGGATAGGGGATGCATGTCTTTTGTAGGAACAACCCCTTCAGTGGCGTCGCGCTGTAGCAGCCATAGCGGCTGCTAGCGGAGCCTCCGTTCATGCTGTGGGCCCCGTAGCAGCCGCTACGGCTGCTATAGCGGTAGTTACGCCACTGCGGGACTCATTGCTGAAGAGGATAGACCTTCATTCCAGCCTATCCTTAGTAAATGTCCTTTCCCCAGCACATATGCAAATAGAAAATTAATAAAGTCCCAAAAAGGTGCTAAATTCCTCCTGAGACCTCTACTTCTACGAGGGCTAGTCCAGAGCTTCCAAGCTTTTGCCACTGCTAGTAGGGATGGCAGGTTACGGATTTCTATGTTTTTGATATTTAAAATAGAAAACATAGTGCAACACTATTTGGACAATTTATCAAAACACAAATTTTATCCCAATACTCACAAGGGTTTAAAATATTCCAAACATGTAGTAAAAGGTTTTTAAAAAGCGACACGCCAAACAAATCCAGCCCAACCTTGGGTTTCGTCCTTCAGACAAGCCCCGGAAGAAGTCGGACGGGTGAAACCCAGGGTCGGGTTGGATTTGTGAACCATGATCAGGGTCTTATCGCCGGCACCATACGTGCTATTTGTCACAGTGCTGCTCCGTTCCAGTACATGACATATATTCGGTGTACCCATACTATTAAAAGCTGCTCCTTTGGACACCAGGTGAGGGTATCTCACTATATTCTTATGGTACACTGTGAATAATGTAGACAACTCCTCTCCTCAACATAGAACGTGATTCACCAGTTTCCAGCAGCTCTTTTTGACTTTTCTATGAAAGGACTTATAAGTATTCATTTCCATAAAGCTATGGTCTGAAATTACAATATTGTCAAGTTACAATGGTTATCCTGGAAGAAATTAATATTGTAGCATGAGGAAGTACTGCATATGAGAATGGTATAGCCCATAAACAACTTACATTAGATGTAAAAATATCATTCCTGAACTATGTCCACCATCTGTCCTATCTCTTTGCTGACAGATACCATCTTGTAGAGAGGCTGGTTATCAGGCTGAATATTGTGTTATACACATTACGCTTTAGGTAAATATTTAGTAGTCTTCGCAAAAATATCTTATTTTAATAGGCAACTCAAAATCTATATTACATTCCACTGTAATCTCAACATACTGTAATCATTGCTCGGAATATGGAGCGGTATTTCAATTGAGCGTCCATTTATTTTCAGTGCTTGTATTAAAGAATAGGAGGTAATACAAAGTATTTAAGACCACAAAATCATTCATTGAAACCGTTTGCACTGAAGAAAAGAGGGGGAAAAAATCAAGAAATTGACAATCGTTCAAGAATAATTCATTGTAAGCCTTTATAAATCTCCCACAGGGCACTACTGGAGTTCTTTGAATCTTTCAACAATAATAAAGTAGAGACATAATTGGATAGTTAGTACACAAAGAGTCATATGTTTATTTTGTCAATAACATTAGTCTTCAGGGAGTTATTAAAACAGAGTTAATATCCTTTGTAAAGAGCATGTTGGATGGAGTCCAATACATTATAACAAGTAATATCACTCAGTTGTCAGACTGTCTTCTTCATTACTATCAATCTGCTGGAAAAGATTCTCTAGATTCCACTGAAGATTCACTCGTTTAAAATGTGACACATTGTAGCTCTAAAAAGCTTCATGGATTCGGAAGGGACTTCAAATATATTATTTTGGAATGTTTTATATCCTTGTGGTATGATTGGTGTGACATTGAGTAAGCAGTGTTTTCTATATCAAGGTAGCATGAAATATTGATGATGTATGTTATAACACATGGTCACAATATGGTGTGTACCGCAAGAGTACTTGCAGCTTAGCGTCATTTTTTCATATATATTAGGGAACTGCATTATGTTCATTACCATCATTTATTGTATTTGGCTGATTTGCATCTACACTAACAATCTAAACACATAAAATGGCAACTGTAGGGAATTCTAACGCCCCATAGTTGCCTTTTAATACCAATAGCAAACAATAGACCACCATTTATGCCAGATTATACTCTGACGATGGGATACAAGCTACAAACTGACATAAACCAGCTTATGTCTGCCTGAAGAACATAGGGAATTTGAATTCCCATTGGCTTTCCCTTTCTATTTCCAGGCTCCTTCTTGCAGGTGGAGTGATTTGACTATTGACAGTATATTAATACATTCATACAATTCTCTTATATTTCGCCTAATATCCATCAAACTGTTGCTGCCATGATGGTTGGGGCCGCAACGCTCTCGATTGTGCTACACAGTGGCGTCTGACTGGGACAACAACTGGCTCCGTAAGATGACTTCTGGCCTTCCAGTCGACTTAGGCGGGATTCACACGACCGGGTCGTTCCCGAGCCCGAGTGTCGGCCGGTAAAATCGGCCAGATCCGGACAGTGACATCAGCGGCAACTCCTGAAGGGGAATCCCCATGTGTTCAGGGATTCCGCTTCAGGAGTTTCCCCTGATGTCACTGCCCAGATATGGACAGAGACATCAAGCGCTCTGTCCAGGAGCGGAATCCCCGAAAACACGGGGATTCCGCTCCTTCAAGGAGCTAAAGTGCGGCTAGCACATAGCAGAGCAGGGAGATACCTCCCTGCTCTGCTATAGTGGCGTCGCGACAGTAGTAGCAGCCGCAGCAGCTGCAGCTGCTAGCGGCGCCATCGAAGGTGTCGCCGGGCCAGGGTGCTTTTAAAACAAGCAGGGGAAGGGAGCCAGCGCAGCGCTCCCTTCCACCTGCTGTACACCCCGGCCCTGCCACACAGTGTACAGCGATGCCATTCGTCCGAATTGCATCAACTCCTCCTCCTCACATGCACTCTGCGCTGTGAGGAGGAGGAGATAGAGCGCAAGCGCCGGAAAACCCGGCCATCACTCGGGACACATCCCAGTGATGGCCGTGTAATACCCGGCCCCATAGACTTCTATGGGAGCCGGGCGGCCGGGTACCCGGGCGAAGATAGAGCATGTGCTATTCTTTGACGGCCGGTTTTCCCGGCCGTCAAAAAATCGGTCGTGTGAATAGCCCCATTAGGGGTCTATTATTCCTAATGCAGCCGGGTGCCGGCCGATTTATGAACAGCCGGCACCCGGCTGGGAAACCCTGCCGTGTGAATGAGGCCTTAAGGAACATACCTTTCCTGATTCCTATTCCTGTGCATTGTAGCCGTCTACTGTTTGTTCCTGATCTTCACCTCAGCCTTGTTCCTGACCTTGACCTCAGCCTTGTTCCTGACCAGGCTTCTACCCTGTCCTTTGGATTGTCTGACTGGTACCTGTAGTCCGCCTCTGTCTCTGACCCATGGCTGCACTCCTACATACGCTTTCCTCTTGTCCTCTGGCCTGTCATTGGCTATGTTCCTGACTACGTAACCTGGGCATCTTCTGGCAGTAAAGTACAAATCCCCTTGTGGGGGTAGAACATGACATTTCTTTCCTTATAGGCTATGTACACCTTTGAAAACTTTTTGTTTGTTTGCTTTTTTTTTCAATAAAAATCTGTATCAGTGTATTTGGTGCAACTTTCTAATTACTTTTTATTTTAAAAAAAATTACCTTTTGAGATACAGCTGCTTTTGTATCCTGTATACAGAATAGCTGCATCTTGCACTGAGACCTAAATCCGTCAGGACAGCGGCACTGACGGGTTCACTGACAGCGGGTCCTGCGTGTTTCTGACACGCAGGATTACCAATCACATCTAAATTCATAACTTAGATGTGATCAATAACAGGTGGATCTTGTGTGTCAGAGACACACAGGACCCACTGACACTGACGGATTCAGGTCTCAGTACAAGATACAGCTGCTCTGTATACAGGATACAAAGCAGCTGTATCTCAAAAAGAAAAAAACATAATAAAAAGTAATTAGAAGGTTGCACCAAACACACTGATACACATTTTTATTAAAAATGTTTTCAAAGGTGAACATAGCCTTTAGGCCGGATTTACACGAGCGCGTGCCTTTTGCGCACACAAAAAATGTGCCGTTTTGCGCGCGCAAAAGGTACTTAACATCTCCGTGTGTCACCCTCGTATGATGTGTGGCTGCGTGATTTTCACGCAGCCGCCATCATTATGACACTCTGTATGTTTGTAAACAGAAAAGCACGTGGTGCTTTTCTGTTTTCATTCATACTTTTTACTACTGTTGCGCGAATCACGCGCATCACACGGAAGTGCTTTCGTGTGCTACGTGTGATTTTCACGCACCCATTGACTTCAATGGGTGCGTGATGCGCGAACAACTCACACATAATGGACATGTCGTGAGTTTTACGCAGCGAACACACGCTGCGTGAAACTCACGGACAGTCTGCACGGCCCCATAGACTAACATAGGTCCGTGCGAGGCGCGTGAAAATCACGCGCGTTGCACGGACGTATATCACGTTAGTCTAAATAAGCCCTAAATTTAAGGAAAAGTCACAGGTGAAGACATGCAAATTGCTTGTGAAAAAACTCCTGGGAAAGAAGCCGGTCTGGCTTTGAAACGCATCGCTTTGTTGACACATCTGTAATAAACTATTATAGTTTACTGATTGTTCGAGATGTTTCATTACTAACCAACCAAATACTGGGCAGCACCAAGGGTCTGCTCCGAGTTCTCTTTTTCTACCCTTTATCTCCGTTGATTTGAATGGGCATTATGTAATGCTTAATTTCCCCTGTGGTGGCACTGCAGAGAAATTGAACACTTATTGCCAGGTTTGCCCACAGTTTACAGCTGATCGCTGGGGATCCGATCAGAGGACTCTTTTATCTGATCAAAGAAACAGCTTATTGTCAAGGGATTTTTCTAAAAAGTAGAAGTTGTCCTAAAGTGGAGAACCCCTTTAAGTTCTCCTTACTATTGGCAAATTAGTACCTCACTTGTTCACATGACACTATTTTGTCATTGCTCATTAGCCAAAATTAAGGACTAGACTACTACTCACTAATACTGTCTACTTGAACAATTATTTTAGTTGCAAGGGTTCAACCCCCAAAATCTCTGTTTTTGATTGGTAACCTTTTGAGGCCAGGATCACACACACATAGTTTTGATGCAGTTTGCGGTGCAGTTTCGTTTTTTTTTAGCTATAGCCAAAAGTTGATCCAAAAGGAAAGAAAAGACTGATGCATCACGTTTCTTTTGTGTCCACTCCAGTGTTTGGCTCTAAAAACTGAGCCACAAACTGCAGCAAAAACTGCATCGAAACTTATCAGATGTCCATAAGAAATATAATTTTTTTGAAAATATGAGTAAATAACCATCATAGCCATCACAAAGTCTTTACAATGTTACAAGGATAGGAAAATGGGAAGAGTTATAAGCAAAATTCAGTAGTTAGAGAAACATATGAAAACACTTGCATATCTGCTAAAGGTCACGACGACCTGTTAAAACGAAATTTTTTTTTACTCTTCTAATTAGGTCAGAATGAAGAGAACAAAAGCAAATCTGTCTATAAAATTGGAATATGTTCCGGAATGTGATCAAAGTCCTCAAAGAAATATCCAGATTTACAGCAGAATTTTGTAATACAATCGAGTTCCGCTCACATTCAAAATGTAAAATCTCATTTAGAGGGACCACTACGCATATGTTCACACGGGTCGGATACACTGCGGAAAAGTCTGCAGCGTATCTGACCCAGAACATGCAGAGAATGGTGCTTTAATTTGGTGCATATATTCAGCCAGATTGAGTGCTCCGGAAAATGGCAGTAAGAAAAAAAAAGTCCTATACTCACTTCTCCTAGCCTTGCCATAGCAACATGTCCCTGCTCTTCCGGCTGCTCTGTGTCCAGGGTGCCCCCTGTGATGACATTTCATCGTCTTTGACCACTGCAGGGGTCAAATGTGAAAAACGTCATCATAGGAGACAGACTGGACACAAAGGAGCTGTAAGAGCAGGGATACATTGCTATGGAAGCACCGCCAGAGGTAAGTATAGGCATTATTTGGTTTTTTTAACCTGCAGAATTTTCTACGAATATAGGTATTTTTTGAGGAATGTGACTTCCCGTTGATATCAATTGAGAAATTTTGCAACAAATGCGCAGCATACTGGCATTTTAAATAAAGTACCTAGCAATCTAACTGTTTGGATGAGTGTGCGATCTGCATATGCGCCACCCAACATCCCTGCCAGCCCCACCAAGATAATAATTGTGGATAATAATTAATTGTGGCAGTGGCCGGAAGCGGGAAATAGCCCTGGATCGCGGGGTAAGTACGTTACATCACATGCAGTTATTTTAATGTACGACTGCACACAGTGTCCCGCTGGTTCCGTATTTCAGAACCATAGGCACATCATGTGCCACTGTATGGTGCCTCTATATATTACCACACAGCAATGCTTCTAAGAAAGAATGCCTCCATAATACTGCATGCAAAATTGGAGGCAAAGGAACATACAGTTTGGGTCAATAGATGTCTATGTGTGTCATCTTACTGATCCGTCCAACATTGATCCATAATATGGCTGTGCCATGAGCCCTTAAGTATATAATTGTGCCACAGGCCTGATAGCCACAGTACATTTTGAGTTAATACACTTTCCAACACTCATGTAATAATCGTAATCAGTACACACATCATGGCAATTCACGATAATTTATGGAGATCATTAGACTATTAGATGGTTCTGCGTTGAGATGAGCAAAATTATTTTCCATGGATTCTCCCATTTGTGGATCAATCTCATTTGCTGCAAATCTCAACCCTAATGGATTGGTTTTATCATCTTTTATTTTGGGTGGGCAGACATTATATAAGGGGTATCCAGTCCTTCATGACCAGTTTTGCACCCGAGGCCACTAATTCCTTGTCATTGTCACATTGCATTTATAAAGTGGGATTTTCACTTAATAATTTGGGAAGGTTCTGCAAGAGTTTATGTACTATTTGATTAATACGTGACTTGAGTAGAATTGATAAGCTTTGACTAACATTTGCCGCTGTCAATGTTGTGTCCATCAATGTCATTAAAAATATCCTAGTAGTATCCTAGTGCCAGTAACAGGCACTAGGTAGGTACGGTCATCAGATAAAATGAAACATACATATTATCTGGATCTGGGGTGACCAGAAAACAGACTTATATTTACCCCTGAGACAGAATATAACATAAGCTTACTAGTGAATTAATTTCAGATGACCGTAGAAAATATAAGTAGATATAAATAAATATCAAATACTTTATTAAGGAATTTGGAGCTAACAGTGGCAGTTCCCATGTTCTGAACCCACATTAGCCAGAAAGTAGATTGGCTACAAAGAGTATCTCTTGCTCTGGAGGACCCAGACCATGTCCATGCAGTACAAGGACACCCTATTGATTTTAATGAGAGCTGTGTATTGCTTAATTTCTCCTGTGGTAGCGCTGCAGGAAGATTAAACACTTGCTTCCAGGATCACCCACATAATACAGCTGATTGCTCAGGGTCCCAGCAGCAGGACACCCTGAGATCAGCTTATTGTCAGGGGACCCTTGTAACAAAACAGGAATTGTCCAAAGTGGACAACTCCTTGAAGTGAAAAACAACACTGGCTAAGGCTTTATTCAGACGAACGTAAAATACGCGCGTGCAACACGCGTGATTTTCACGTGCGTTGCCCGTAGCTATATTTGTCAATGGGGCCGTGCAGACATGGCAGCGTTTTTTGCGCAGCGTTGCTCCGTTGCCAAAAACTCACGACATGTCCGTTGATTCAGCGTTTTCAACGCATCGCGCACCCATTGAAGTCAATGGGTGCGTGAAAACCACGCATGTCGCACGGAAGCACTTCCGTGCGAACTGCGTGTTTGCGCAACAGCTGTCAAAAGGATGAATGTAAACAGAAAAGCACCACGTGCTTTTCTGTTTCCGAACATCCAAACGGAGTGTCTTTGCGATTAGCGAACCCCGACAACCGAAGCTAACTTCACCGGGTTCGGCCAAACTCGTTTTGGCCGAACCCGGCAAAAAAATTTCCGGTCCGCGACGTCGGGAGACATTCACTGTGCATGGTGCTGAAAGAGTTAAACTGTTTCAGCACCATGGACAGTGACTTGCGATCCCAAAATACATGAACCTGTAAAAAAAAACGAAGTTCTAACTTACCGATTACTCCTGTCTCCTTCCTGCAGTCCGACCTCCCGGGATGACACTTCAGTTCAAGTGACAGCTCCAGCCAATCACAGGCCAAGCACAGGCTGCAGCCAATCACAGGCTGCAGCGGAAACTTGGACTGCCGCGTCATCCAGGGAGGTGGGGCCCGATGTCAAGAGAGGCGCGTCACCAAGGACGCGTCACCAAGGCAACGGCCGGGAAGTTCTCGGTAAGTAGGAACTTTATCTTTTTTTTTTACAGGTTTTTCGCTGTTGTGTTCGGCATTCACTGTCGAGGGTGCTGAAAGATTTAGCTCTTTCAGCACCTTGGACAGTGACGGGCGTCGACAAGCCTCATCTCTATGATGCCGGCTGCGCGAAAATCACGCAGCCGCGCATCAGACACGGATGACACACGCAGCTGTCAAATGGTTTTTGCGCGCGCAAAACGCAGCGTTGTTTGCGCGCGCAAAAACGCAACGCTCGTGTGAATCCAGCCTAATGGTGGAGCAGGGTCGAATTATGACTTATCTGAGGAGGTAAAATAAAAGTACATTTCATAAAATATATGTAGATATTAGAGGGAAGTAAAGGATTGTATGGAAAGAAAAGGAACACAAGGTCTTCAGGTTATATAGTGTAGGGCTGGAGATTTCTTTTCTGTAACAGTATGAAGAACAAACCAGTGAACACCATACAGTTTCTGCTAGTCCCTAATTCTACTAGAATTTTTGCTATTGGAATTGCAATCAATTTAGGACTGTGATATAATTTATTTCATATTTTTCTCCTACAATGAAGCTCATCAAAAAATTCACTGAAAACATTAATTCTGATTGCCAAAGTAGTATAAAATGATATTCAGATTTGTTATTGTTACTTTAAGGGTATGTGCACACGATGAGAGGCTTTTACGTCTGAAAAGACAGACTGTTTTCAGGAGAAAACAGCTGCCTCGTTTCAGACGTAAAAGCTCCTCGTAATATGCGAGGCGTCTTTGACGTTTGTAATCTTGAGCTGCTCTTCATTGACTTCAATGAAGAACGGCTCAAATTACGTTGCAAAGAAGTGCCCTGCACTTCTTTTGCCGAGGCAGTCATTTTACGCGTCGCCGTTTGACAGCTGTCAAACGACGACGCGTAAATGACAGGTCGTCTGCGCAGTACGTCGGCAAACCCATTCAAATAAATTTGTAGATGTTTGCCGACGTATTGTAGCCCTATTTTCAGGCATAAAACGAGGCATAATACACCTCGTTTACGTCTGAAAATAGGTCGTGTGAACCCAGCCTAAAGGAGTTTTTCCATCTTGGACATTTATGGCATATCCACAGGATATGCCATAAAAGTCTGATAGATGCGGGCCCGTCTAAACTCCGTTCTAGCTTATTCGTCTCCCACTGCCTCCCGGCCGCATCCTGGTTAGGTGGTCAGGAATTACGGAAACAGCCGAGCTAACTGAGCTACGCTGTTTCTGTAACTCCCAAAGAAGTGAATGGGAGTTCCGGAAACAGTGTAGCATGGCGAGCTATGCTGTTTCCGTAGCTACCGGGTTCCGAAAACAGTGTAGCTCGCTGTGCTACACTGTTTCAGCAACTGCCATTCACTTCTATGGGAGTTACAGAAACATCGTAGCTCACTGAGCACTCGGTTGTTTCTTTAACTCCTGACCACCTAACCAGATTGTGGCCCGGAGGCAGCGGAGAGGAGCAAGCTAGAACGGGGTTTAGGTGGCCCCGTTCTAAAGAGAAGTGCGGGTCCCAGAGGTAGGACCCGCATCTATCGGACTTTTATGGCATATCCTGTGGATATGCCATTAATGTCCAAAATGGGAAAACCCCTTTAAGGATAAATGCACTCGAGCAGAACGTCTTCTCTGCTCATTGTTTTATAATCCCCATAGCTCAAAACAAGGGTTTTTTTGTTGGACATGGGCACACTCATATTTTGTTTCCCCTTTGACACTTTTTATTACTGGTCAGTACTTCCATATACTATTTTTTTTAAATATATATATAATTTTATTCTACCTCCTCTCACACCATATTTAACACGGTGCCCGTGTGGCTCCCGGATGGAATCCTAGTTGCAGTCCCCTACTCGGACAAGCACAAGAGGCTGTTGTGCACCCAGCACAACGCCTTGTGGTAAGCATATTTCTTACCCCCAAGCCCCTATTTGCTTTTCTTTTGTGACGATGCACTTTGTGCGCCGGCCGTTCTCTCTCTTTTTTCGTTCCCTCATACTCTAGATATATTCCCTACTAGGACATATAGAAAGGATTTATTTATTTTTAAATTTAAATTTTTATTGTTATTTTTCAGCAAAACAAACATAAAGGAAAAAACAAATTAGTTTTAACATACATATCTAATACAGTTTAAGTATTACATTATCTTATCCACTATTCAACCAGTACAATAAAAGAAAGAAAAAGAAGAGAAAAAGAAGAGAAAAGAAAGGAGAAAAAATGCAAAATACAAGAAAGGCAGTTACCATTTTTTCCCCGAAAATTTGCCTAACTTTTAGACTGCATAAATAATAATAATATAGGTGATACATGTTTGATCGCTGGGGTTCCCATCACTGGTACCCCTACAAATCAAGCTAATGGGGGTCCCTATTCCCCCTAAGGAGCCGAGCTGCGGCCACCCATGCATGCTGTCACTCCATTTATTGTCTATGGGAGTGCCGGAGATAGCCGGGCGCTGTATTTGGCTATCTTCAGCAGTTCCATAATGGAACGGTGCGGCACATAAGCAACTGCTGCTCTGGTGTTAAAATCTCACTTTTTTCAGGGGATTCGGAACCCCTGATTGGTGGGGGCCGCAACAGTGGGGCTTCCAGTGGTTGGACCCCAGCGGTTAAACACTTATGACCTATCCTGTGCATAGGCAATAAGTTTCTGTGGTGGGATAACCCCTTTAAGATTGATTAGCTGGTAACCAGTGGTACACATCGGGTTCTCAGTTTTTTGCAAATGAAAATCATCATTTTATTGCAAGTTTTGTCATGATTTTAGGCCTGATTGTTTCATAAGTAGGTTAATGTAACCTTGTGAATCAGCAAAAAAATTAAGTAAACAGAAAAATTAAATTTTCATTAAAATGTACATCTTGCTTTTAAGACACTAGACTCAAATGCATCTGTTCTTATTTTGCAACCACTTGGCTGAACTTTGAAATACAGGTCATAAAGTAATTGAGGAAATATCTTCCGGAAACCTATTGCATTATGTGGAGATTGTATATGATTGTCTGTTTGAAGAGGAGCCACCACACAAGAATGCACAAATATCAACGTTATCAAAATACGCTCGGGAGTTACATTAACAGGAACAGAAAATTAAATAGGTGCTATGAGTCATTTTGAAAATGGATTTAAGACATGGTTGAGGGCTACTGGTATTAATTATCATATAATACAACATTGATCTTCATTCAGGTGTATGACAATGAAAAGAGATGAAAGGGTATGTCCAACTTTGAGCACCAATTTATAATTTATATACTGTATAATCTAGATTAAAAGTCGAGTAATTTTGTAAATACAATATATACAATATAATTTAGAGCTGCATTCACAGTCCTACTGGTCATCATGGGAACAAAGATAGAGTACGAAAATATAAGTTTGGGCAGCTTGCAGCAGGGGTGAATCAAGGATTAAATCTTAGAGGGGCAGAGCGCAAAAGCCCAAAAAAAATTTCTATGGTCACTCCCCTCGCCACTCCCTTAAACATGTTAAAAACACCATCAACACAAATCGAAAAATTAAAAAGTGTAACATAGAAATACCTAATAATACGGTCAAGGACAGGCGTACCCTCACTTCATCAGTCAAGTTAACGCTGCCACTATACAAGCAACAATATAACCAATAATACCAACACACAGTGACCATATAGTGGTCAGATACAAGGTCTACAGTGGAGGGCTGCAGAGTAGTATCATACTGCAAACTATATAAGAAAATACAGCACTGATTAGCATGCAGTCATAGGCAGAATACATAACAATTAAATGACCCGTCTCCCCTTATTATGTCGGTTTTATTGAATATTTGTATTACTTATGCAATAACAATACTGGAGCACCATTTCTTAGAACTCGCAACACAAAAAAATGTTGGTCAGCACATCCTAACAAAATGAAAAATGTGCAAGTACAAGTACGCTGTGACTGCAAACATCACATGTAAAGGAAAAAACATTGCAATAGCATTCTGCGAAAGCTAAGACTACCTGATACACTATATATAAATAAATATACATTACTTCTACGTTTACTTACAAAAATGAGGTTCTTAGCGCGCATTTTTTTATCAAATTATGTGAGCCCACCTGCCATGACAAGCGACGTCTCTCAAGTGGGTCCCTAACTTAAAAATACACCTACGTTTTGGATCTAAGCCTGCAGACTATACTTGGGGTAGGTAAGAGTCAGCTTTACTCTAATTAAAATAACTGTACAAGAGCACTTACGATGCTCTGGCCAGGGACTCCAGCATTGTACAGCTCTTGACATCACTGTTCATTTATGGACAATGTTGTCAAGGTCTTCCCCAGGACCGGAGTTCCTGGCCAGAGTGCTTTCAACACTTCTAGTGCTTCAGGTAGTACTCTGCCTGGGGGGTTCGGTTGACATATCCCTCTATATACCTATACAGTAGAATAAGTCTTCACCTTCCATCAGAAGCACACGCCAGGAGTCCTCCCGAAGTATACCTC
Source organism: Rhinoderma darwinii (assembly GCF_050947455.1). Taxonomy (NCBI): domain Eukaryota; kingdom Metazoa; phylum Chordata; class Amphibia; order Anura; family Rhinodermatidae; genus Rhinoderma; species Rhinoderma darwinii. The sequence goes on from NC_134690.1 coordinate 377,994,428, forward strand.
AGACGGAAGGCTATAATGTGATCTGAACTGGACCTAACTTGTACCTGAAGAAAGACCTGAGAATACCTAGACATGTGTTTCTTCACTACATGAGAGGAAACATTCAACAACACTGTCAGTAGACAGATCCTTAAAAGCTAGGGTGCCATTGTAGGAACCATAATTTATGGCTTGACAAAAAAGAAGACAATACTCTGCCTTTTAAATTTCTTCATACAAAAATTTCAGCCTGTTGTGTCCAAGAGCTGACAATGCTGTAGATGCCGGTTACGATGGGTGCTTCCCTTAAGTGCATTGGTAAGAGATGGTCACCTGTCACAAAGGAATAAACTTTCACTGTGTAAAGCCTCATGGACACGACTGTAGCCATGTGCACGGCCGTGACTTTCGGGTCGGCCGGCCACGAATTTTCAGCCGCGAGCCCCCCGCAAATCGTGGGTTGTGCACATGGCCACAGAAATTATTTTCAATGAGCCCGGACCACAGAACACGGCCGTAATAAGGCTTGCCAGTTCTTTCTGCGGTCCAGGCTCCGGGGCCATGCACGGACCGTGGAAACCACCGTCGTGTGCATGGCCCCATAGGAATGAATGGGGCCGCAATTCTCCCGTGGATTTTCAGGGGAATTGCGGTCTCAAAAGCACGTTCATGTGCATGGGGCCTAACATCGACCCGCTGCAGCCAACTAGTATTTCCCTGTATCAGCTGATAGTAGAGAGAGAGCACAGGGTGATATATATACAAGATATGGGATGGAGCCAGGAGAGGCACTTCAGGAGACAGCAGACCCTACTACAGATACATGATAGAGTCGCCAGCTGATCCTACATTGAGTAATGTATGTGTGTGGCAGGGATGGAGAGAAATGGCAAGTACGGTATTTAATGATGTAAGAATACTAGTGATTGGTGGGGAAGGGGCAATTAAAGATGAATACAATAGCTATTAAGTTGAACTTCAGTATCAAGAATGGAAGAGTGCACTCTGAAAACTCTGCCTTGGGCACCAAGAAAGGGTATCCCATCCCTCAAGCTGTGTCTATCTCACCACTGAAATGAGTGCTGGAAATAGTTAATTCAGGACATTGTTGTGGGTCCCGATTCCTCAGCCATTAGAAATGTTTTCCTTAATTTTCAGCTTATTGATGGATGAGTCACACAGACTTGATGATTATCTATTCATCGTTAGTTATACATAGTCACATTTATATACTAGAGCTAATTTCATAGGAAACCAATTAACCTATCAGTATGTTTTTGGAGTGTGGGAGGAAACTAGAGAACCTTTTCAACAAAACATAGTTCTTTTCAGCTCATACAAAGAAATAGCTGATGTTCTTTGAAAATTCAAGAGCTGAATCTGTCATTACTTGAGCCTTAGGAACAGAAAGAAAAGGCAGAAACTAAGAAAGTACAATGATAAATGAAATCATGTTTTTTTTTTTGTATTTCTTCTGAATCTCACTTCTCTTTCTATGAAAAAGACGAGCTTACAATTTATGCTTTTTCTTTGCATTTTGCCATTTCAAGGCTCGAGTGCTATACATAGCATGTCAGCTTCTGTCTGCTGAACACTTGACAGGTCAAAAAGGTCCAATGTTTTGTGCTTCTTTGATATTAAATAAGGTTACAATTATATTACAGATTTTTCTATCATTAGAAAATATAATCCTCTAAACTGTTTGCCATGAGGTATATAGCAATGCCAGTATAAAGTCCAAAAAGTAGTAAATAATTCATATGTGTGGTTGATATCTGGCCCATTTTGCACATTGTCTATATTCATTTGGGCCCAGATTATGAGAGGGCTGTTTGTTGAGGCTGGTTGATGTAGAAACTGGTAAACATCTTAACTTAAAGCTTTATTAAGAACTGGGGCTCATGTCATATGGCAGCTATACATATCTCACTTTCCTCTGTCTAACGTGCCTTCTTACCTTAATTGATGGGATTAAATGTCTTAGAAATGTTGTTAATAAAAGGGAGGACCCTAGTCTATTAGTCAGTTGAAAAGAGCACTTCTCTTTCTTTCTCTCTAGAGAACCCAGTATCTTTGCATCACACGAACAGCCCATTTATTTAAATGTGTGATGTGTAATGCCTTACCTCACCTATTGGGGTGCTGCTTGGGAATTAAACACTTGCTGCCAGGTTTTCCAATAAATTACAGCTGATCACGAATGGTCCCAGTAAACATCATCTTATGGTTAAGTGTGCGTTCTAACAAAAAGAAATGTATGTATGTATATATATATATATATATATATATATATATATATATATATATATATATATATAGTATATATATATATATATATATATATATATATATATATATATATATTTATATTCATATATATTATATTCTTATTTATATATGCATATATATATATATTGTGTGTAGATAGATAGATAGATAGATAGATAGATAGATAGATAGATAGATAGATAGATAGATAGATAGATAGATAGATAGATAGATAGATAGATAGATAGATAGATAGATGATATATATATATATATATATTATACACACACACACACACACACACACACACACATATATATATATATATATATATATATATATATATATATATATAAAAATATACATATATGTATAATATTGGACACATTAGAAAGGACACCTGCTGAATGCAACGTATACCGTTCAGTCCCATAAATAAATGTGCAACCAAACAAGTGCTACAATTGAAATAAAGTTTATGTTTCAAAAAATATTCAGATCTTTGGAGCAAATCCCTGCAAACACTGATCAAACTCATCATCTATAATATGATGATGATTGTGAAAAATCAGTCATGTTTACTTTGTTTCGTGGTGCTGTTTTATTTATTCTTCTAGGCTATTCTGCTGGACCACTGTGGTCCATTATCATGTCAGAACTTGGGCCCACTAGAGGATCCTCCATTGGGCCAACCCAACTCTCAAAGAAGTTAATTGGGAGCATGTTAAACCAGAGGAACCACACATGACACCCAGAACTGGCAAGGAATTGAAAAATTAGCAGTTTCGTTAACAGCTAAAAAGCCACAGCTTGTCTTTGCCTAAACATATATTCATGTCTAATTAATATATATATAATATTCTGCGTAAATTATCATAATTGGACTGAACAGATTATGATAGAGATAATTATGCGCCTCTATTTTAAACATCTGTCAAGAACACTTGATGATCAGGTCAATAAATACTCTTTGGATATTTGCATATTTCTTTTCACTGTTCAGTGGTCCATAATATTTGAGAAATTATTTTCACACAATCTTCTCATATTAGATGATAATTGGATCAGAGAAACTAAGAAAACTTGTGAATGTTTGAGAAGTAATTGGCTGGTACATAATGAGCGAAGGACACTATTTCCACTGCTTCTCCACGAGAGCGGCTTGTCCTCTGACCTTAGAAGTGAAAAAGTCACATAAATACCAGATTATGAAACATTTCTCTGATACATTTAAAAGTGATGTTGATATAACAGAGAAACTCCAAGTGTTTTCTATATATCATGATCCCAATCATTAGGCGCTCTTGACTAGTTGAACTGTCTTCAGCTACTAATGAGTGAGTGTTTATCTCACATTTTCTACTTCACTGCCCATTTCAATTAGGCTGGAACGAAAGTAATTATGTGCATTTTATTTTCCAAGCTTACATAAGATTATAGCCACAGTAAACTATGCAGTTTATGCTGTACTCAGTGCATTCTGTATGGCTCACACTATAGTCTTTAAAGTGATAGAACAAATTAAAAAGACTGCAGGAAAGTGTAATTTCTGCTATTAAAATCATATGGAAAACTATATTGTGCAGTGAGACTGTTGGTTTCCAACTCTAAATGAGAGGGGGACATTTATGAAACTGGTGTAAAGGAGTAAAGTGAAGCAACTGTTAGAAGGTCAGATCTTAGTGTGTTTGGCCCTTGCCCCTGACCCATTTCCTCCGCTCGATGATGGGACAGTAATGGTCAGACACAGCGGTTGTCAATGGAAACGTAAATTTAATTTAACGAGCAATGAGGGTAATGGTTACAATACGGGACACAGCTTAGCAGTTACAGTCACAAATGGGCACAGAGCTTGGCGGTTACTATCAAAAATGTGTACAGAGCGTTTCTGCTGCAGTCTCTTAATGGGTACAGAACAGAACTTGTACTCACGGTTTGTGCACGAGGACCCCCTCACATAACTGGTGATTAAACTGTAGCAGACATTGGACTGGTTACAGCACCCAACGCAAATTTTTGGTGCCCCGATGCAAAATTTGCAAGCAGGCCCAACATCTTCTGTACCATGGGCCATTTATAGTACTGATCATTTTATTATGTGGCAGAGGGGCCTTTGGGCAACCTCAGGTAAGAAGCGCAGGTGCCACTGCTACCTCTGCACCCCCTGACAGGACTTCTTATATGGATGTTCATTTCCTTAAATGCTATGTTACATTCACAACAATTTGTTTTTGTTCTAATGCATCTTAAAAGAAAAATAAGAGAAACTGTGCAATTAGTCTACAGCTCCTATGCATTCCTATGTGTCTCCACGGTTAAACAAACAAACAAACAAACAAACTGTGTAGTCTGATCCTGTAGTCATACTCCATTCAATTTATACTCTACCCCTTGTTAATTAAATGAATGTATGTTAGTAAGAGGTAGAGGACAGATGGAGGGGGCTATGACTAGAGAATCAGTCTATACAGAGTTTGTTTGCATTGTTTGTAGTCTGTTACCATAGAGACACATAGGTCTGCATAGGAGCTGTAGCCCCTAATCATAGGATTTTTTTTTTCTTATCAATGATATCTTGCATCAATTTCCATTTTAGATGCGTTGGAACAATAAAGTAAAGTTTGGTAGCAAAGGTGGTCATAGCTATGTTTAGGCATGGTGCATTTGTTGTGGATTTTTGGTGTGGATTCTGAACTGAAAATACACAACAAATAACAGTACGAAACAGAAACAAACTTTAGGACATGCTGCAGATTTTCAAATTCAGAACATGCGTCATATATTGTACATTTCCTCTAGATTTTTGTCATGAATTAAAATTTTGTAACGCAAAGGGTGAAATCTGCAGGAAATCTGCAGCAAATCACAGCATTTTACACTAAGGGTATGTGCACATGATGAGAGGCTTTTACGTCTGAAAAGACAGGCTGCGTCGTTTCAGACGTAAATGCTGCTCCTCGTATTATGCGAGGCGTCTTTGACGCCTGTAATCTTGAGCTGCTCTTCATTGACTTCAATGAAGAACAGCTCAAATTACGTTGCAAAGAAGTGTCCTGCACTTCTTTGCCGAGGCAGTCAATTTACGCGTCGTCGTTTGACAGCTGTCAAACGACGACGCGTAAATGACAGGTCGTCTGCACAGTACGTCGGCAAACCCATTCAAATGAATGGGCAGATGTTTGCCGACGTATTGGAGCCCTATTTTCAGACGTAAAACGAGGCATAATACGCCTCGTTTACATCTGAAAATAGGTCGTGTGAACCCAGCCTAAAGGAGTTTTCCAACCAGTACCATTGTTAGACTTGTGGGGATCCATCCATTAATACCCACATCCCCTTCATATCACACCAGGACCTCTGCAGCGAGGAGGAGCTGTATGGAGCAGTGGCTGGAGCATGGTGATACTGGTCCATGCATAGGTAATAAATCCTTGGATAGGAGATAAATGTTATTAGTGGGAAAAACCCTTTAAATGCATAAGCTGTATTTAGAACTCCACAAATAGTATCCGGCCACATTCAAGCTGTCACTTTTATGTAGTTGTCACTTTTAAATGGGGCTACTGTGGCTGTCCCTGTCTTAGGTGGCATCTGTAAATTACACATGCTGTAAGTCTGGTGCAAGCTGTACGGGGGGCATCTGTGGTTTCCAAAGTAGGTAATGGGGACATCTCGAGATGGCTCAGACTGTGAAGAGGGGCATCTAAAGCTGTCATATTGACACACTCAGACCCTCTAATGACCGAGCAATTTTTTTAGTTTTTTTTTTTGTAGTCGCATTCAAAGAGCTATAACTTTTTTATTCTTCCATCTACATAGCTGTATGAGGACTTGTTTTTTGCGGGATTAGTTGTACTTTTTAATGCCACTATTTTGGGGTAGATATCATTTTTTTATTAACTTTTATTAACTTTTTTTGGGGGGAATAGAAAAAACCCTGAAATTCCGCCATTGTTCTATGCGTTTTAAATTGACGCCGTTCACTTTGCGGCGTAAATAACACGTTACCTTTATTCTATGGGTCGGTACAATTACGACGATACCACATATGTATAGGTTTTTGTATGTTTTTTTTTGCACAATAAAAACACTTTTTAACTAAAATTAATTTATTTTTGCCTCGTCTCTTTCCAAAAGACTTAATATTTGTATTTTTCCGTCAATGTAATTATATGAGGGCTTGTTTTTTGTGGGACGAGATGTCGTTTTAATTGGTTCTGTTTTGGGGTATGTGGGACTTATTGATTAACTTTTATTATGACTTTTTGGGGGGGCAATGGAGAAAAATAGCAATTTCGCCATTGTTTTTTGCGTTTTTTTTACGGTATGCACCTTCCGGTTTAAATTACATATTAACTTTATTGTTTGGGTCATTACGGTCGCGGCGATACCATATATGTGAACTTTTATTTATTTTTTACACTTTTACTAAATAAAACCACTTTTTATGGAAAAAAAATGGTTTTATTACTTATTTTTTTAGTCCTACTAGGGGACATCACTGTGCGATCTTTAGATCGCTGCTATAATGCTTTGGTATATTTAGTATTCCAGAGTCTCTGGCACATCCTAATAGGCATATGCCAAGGGCAGACCTTGGGGCTTTTATCAAGCCACCGGCTGCCATGACACCCGATCGGAGACATGCGATTGCATTTGCGGCCCACCGATGGGTGACAGAGGGAGCTCCCTCCATCTGTGAATAATTTAAATGCCGCGGTCGGTAGTGACCGCGGATTTTAACGGGTTAAACGGCCACGAACGAAGTAAAGTTTGATCGTGGCCGGTGGAGCAGGAGCTCTCATCAGACAGCCGAGCCCTGGCTCCAGCCTGCACGGGACACCCTTAGTGACCACCATGAAAAGGCATATTGCTGGTCACTAAGGGGTTAAGGCTCTGTTCACATCTGAGTCAGAAGCTCTGTTAGGAGCCTCTCTCGCAGATTTAGTCTTTTTTGGCCGGACAAAATAGCGCAGTATGCTGCGCTATATTGTCTTGCAAAACCACAGACACAGTGACAAAAAACTCAACAGAACCCAATAAAGTGAATGGTTTCCGTCAGGCACCGTTTGTTATGTGACGGATCTGGTGGCTCTGGTTTTTCATTGTTCTGCCTCTATGACAGAGCAGAATAATGTAAAGCCTTGACGCAGATGTGTTCCTGTAATTTACTGCACTGTATGGGGGGCTTGTTACAGAAACTTGCCTTAGGTTATTAAAACACCACATTTTTTTTTCTGTTTACTCTCAGGCTGTTACCTCCATTGTAAGAAGAAAAGAGGAATCTGCATTGTTTTTCCAGTTTTTATGTGGGCTGTTATGTGGGTGTTTTTATTGTGTGAGAGTAGAGAACAATAGAAAGGGGGTGTACATATTTGGCAGGTGGGTGACTAAAAGGCTTATCTCCATGACCTCTATAATGGCAATTGGAAAATAAACTGTTGATGTCGGGTTCTTGATGAACTATTAAAATCATAAAATCTTGAGATGAAAAATAATTATAAAATAAAGGAATATTAAGCTCTAAGTGAAGTCTCTACTGTGTGAGGTCCTTATGGAACTGATTTTCAGTTGCGGAAATTTCTGCAACAAAGTCTGCCACATGTGAATCCACACTAAGTCTAAAACCAGCCTGACGATCAGCTGACTGCCACCTGTCGGACTTCAGAAACCACTGGCGATCAGTTGTAATCGTTGTGGGAAGCTGTGGCAAACCCAAACATTTACCCTGCAGTGCCCACTGCAGGTGAAATGCAGTGTTACATTCCGGCCATGTAATATATGGATTGGCCAGGTCAAGGGGTGTAGCTATAAGGAATGCAATGGTACGAGCCACAGCCGGGCCCTTGTGCCTTAGGGGGCTCAATGGTCTTTCTGATGCAAAAGAAGACACCAGTATGTTAATTGGCACATGGTAGATGGGGGACCGTGTTACAGATTTTGTATTGGGGCCCAGAAACTTACACCACTGGACGGGTTTACCAGAGCAAGACCTGCATTTCCCAACACTGGCATATAGAGGTGAGTATCCAAGCGAGCCCCCCCCCCCCCCCATATGCCCCTTTTAATAATAATGTAAATCTACATTGTTTTATAAAGTTACTGTAAACCTCACCTACTGCTTAACCAATGTAAATGTAACAGAGGTTTTGACAGTAGCTCTAGTTCTGACAGAATGCCAGAACCTGTTCTCCTAGCATTCCTGAACCAGACTGTTCAGGCTGAACGGTGTTGCAGTTGGCTAAAGATAAGGGAGTACACCAGATTATCGAATTCTTGGTGGATGCAGAAAAAAAGGAAATGTAATATTGTAGATTGCTTGAGAAAGACCCCATTGAGTAGGGTTGAAACGTCGCAAGGGGTGATTAAAGTGATCCTATCTATCACTGAATTTGGAGTGCTGTCTTGTCTTTTGGAATTGTTGCTATGTATATATACAGTTGGGTCCAGAATTATTTGGACAGTGACACAATCTTCATTATTCGGGCTCTGCATGCCACCACGTTGGATTTGAAACAACTGAGATGCAGTTGAAGTGTAGACTTTCAGGTTTAATTCAAGGGGTTGAATTGCAACCATTTTTCTACACATCCTGCTCATTTCAGCGACTCAAAAATAATTGGATAAATTAACATTACCATAAATAAAATGTTTTTTTTTTAAATACTTTGTAGAGAATCCTTTGCTATCAATGACTGCCTGATGCCTGACACCCATGGACATCACCAAACGCTGGGTTTCCTCCTTTGAGATGCTTTGCCCAGCCTTTACTGCAGCTTTCTTCAGTTGTTGTTTGTTTGTGGGTCTTTCTGCCTTAAAGAGGCTCTGTCACCAGATTTTCCAACCCCTATCTCCTATTGCAGCTGATCGGTGCTTCAATGTAGATAACAGTAACGTTTTTCTTTTTCAAAAACGAGCATTTTTGGCCAAGTTATGAGCATTTTTATATTTAGGCAAATGAGCCTTTCTTATGTACAACTGGGCGTGTTTAAAGTTATGTCCAACTGGGCGTGTATTGTGTTCGTTACATCTGGGTGTGTTTACTTGTTTTACTAGCTGGGCGTTGTGAATGGAAATGTATGATGCTGACGAATCAGCATCATCCACTTCTCTTCGTTACCACCCAGCTTCTGGCAGTGCACAGACACACAGCGTGATCTCGCTCATCCGACGCGATGAAGTTCCTGTGGGAGGAAGTGAGTGACGTCACAGCGTGATCTCGTGAGGACACGCTGTGTGTCTGTGCACTGCCAGAAGCTGGGTGGTAACGAAGAGAAGTGGATGATGCTGATTCGTCAGCATCATACACTTCAATTCACAACGCCCAGCTAGTAAAACAAGTAAATACACCCAGATGTAACGAACACAATACACGCCCAGTTGGACAAAACTTTAAACACGCCCAGTTGTACATAAGAAAGGCTCATTTGCATAAATATAAAAATGCTCATAACTTGGCCAAAAATGCTCGTTTTTGAAAAAGAAAAACGTTACTGTTATCTACATTGCAGCGCCGATCAGTTGCAATAGGAGATAGGGGTTTGAAAATCTGGTGACAGAGCCTCTTTAAGTTTTGACTTAAGCAAGTGAAATGCAGCTCGATCGGGTTGAGATCTGGTGATTGACTCGGCCATTGCAGAATATTCCACTTCTTTGTCTTAAAAAACTCCTGGGTTGCTTTCGCAGTATGTTTTGGATTATTGTCCATCTGTACTGTGAAGCGACGTCCAAGCAACCTTGCTGCTTTTGGTTGAATCTGAGCAGAAAGTAAATCCCTGAACACTTCAGAATTCATCCGGCTGCTTCTGTCTTCAGTCACATCATCAATAAACTCTAGTGTCCCGGTGCCTTTGGCAGCCATGTATGCCCATGCCATCACACTGCCTCCACCATGTTTTACAGAGGATGTGGTGTGCTTCGGATCATGAGCCGTTCCAAGCCTTCTCCATACTTTCTTCCTCCCATCATTCTGGTACAGGTCGATCTTAGTTTCATGCTGTTCCAGAACTGGGCGGCTTCTTTACATGTTGTTTGGCAAAGCCTATTCTGGCCTTTCTATTTTTGAGGCGGATTAATGGTTTGCACCTTGTGGTGATCCCTCTGTATTTGCTCTCATGAAGTCTTCTCTTTATGGTAGTCTTAGATACTGATACACCTACTTCCAGGAGAGTCTTCTTCACTTGGGTAGATGTTGTGAAGGGATTTTTCTTCACCATGGAAAGGATTCTGCGATTATCCACCACTGTTGTCTTCCGTGGACGTCCAGGCCTTTTGAAGGTCACAGGATCACCAGTCCACTCGTAACATTTGTGCTATCTCTCTGATGAATTTCTTAATTTTTTTCAGCCTAACGATGGTCTGTTTCACTTGCATTGAGAGGTCATTTGACCTTATGTTGTGGGTTCACAGCAACAGCTTCCAAATGCAAATGCCACACCTGGAATCAGCTCCAGACCTTTTACCTGCTTAATTGATGATGGATTAACGAGGGAATAGCCCATGCAGCCCATTAAATAGCTTTTGAGATAATTGTCCAATTACTTTTGGTCCCTTGAAAAAGAGGCAGCTACATATTAAAGAGCTTTAATTCCTAAACCCTTCCTCAAATTAGGATGTGAATACCCTCAAATTAAAGCTGGAAGTCTGAACTTTAAGCCCATACTGTTTATAGAATGGTATATTCAATATGTCTTGGTAAACAGCTAAAATGCCAAAACATGTGTCACTGTCCAAATAATTCTGTAACGTAACACTATATATATACTGTGTGTGTGTGTGTGTGTGTGTGTGTGTGTGTGTGTGTGTGTGTGTGTGTGTGTGTGTGTGTGTGTGTGTGTGTGTGTGTGTGTGTATGTATGTATATATATATATATGTACATATATATATTAAATTAGCAATTTTATTTATGGAGTAATGAGATGTCTGATGAGAAACATGTAATGCATATGTAGTCGAAACATTAAAAGATTTCTATCTGGGTCATTTTGTTCTAAGGTCTGAAGCAAAATATATTGAAGCAATGATAAGTACTTGTGATACATGAGTCATGACTGTGATAAAGAAGTTTGGAGTTTATCTTTAATACAGTAAGTGGAAAGGGAAATGAATTGGACGAGACCTCTCAGATAATGTGGTTTAAAATAGATTCAGCGGGATGATACATATTTCTGGACACGTTAAAATATCATTTCAGCATCAGTCATATTTGTTAAATATATTGTACATAAACCAAGCATATAACAAATAATAGTTTGTATCTCCAGCTGCTTGTATTATATATTAGCTAGTTATTCTATTGTTTGAGAAGCAAAAATATTAGAAATTTATCTATTTACTGTTATTTATAGGGCGCCAAGATATTCCGCAAATCGGTGCAGAAATAGTAATTACATACAGTATATGGGACAGTACCTCAGTGTTAAGTGGGGTCCAAAGTTTCAATCCCACGAGGACATTATAAATATTGAACTTGTATATAATTTCCTTCAGGTACTTGAGTTATCTGCCACTCTTCAAATTCATAGTATTTTTAAAGGGTAACTAAACATTTGACAAACTTCTGACATGTCATAAACCACCAATAGCTAAAACGAAGATGCAGAAGCGCCCGCGTGAGTGCTCAGTCGCTTCATGTCTGTTTGGCTTTTCCCGGAAATAAATGTATCAGGGTACGATCTCAATAGAAAGTCTATGAGCCCATACATCGGCTGTCCTGGAAAAAGCCGAATAGAAACCAAGCGGCTGAGAGCTCACACAAGCACTTCTGCTGCTTCGATTTAGCAATTGGTGGGGGTCTCAGTGCTCGGACCCCCACCAATCAAAACTTCTGACATGTCACTATGACATGTCAGAAGTTTGTCAAACATTTAGTTAGACTTTAAGTGCTGTAGCAAAGATAAAAATGAGGTCCCTTTCAACACTGACCTGTTTTCATGACTTGAGCTCAATATTAATTTCCTTATTTGATAACATTGTAGCACCAGTGGAGACCACAATCCTACGCAGGTACTTACCCTTCATTAAAATGGGGACTAGACCAATCTGGAATAGGCAGCTGTATAGGATGCCACTGTGTTACATACTAGGTTAGTATCCTCTAAAATTGAACAAACACAAAGATACAGCAGCATCCTGCTGGTGCTAAGGTTTGTGCCAACATTCAAAATGTTTATTATTTTAAATTGTATTACTGCTATATTTACTATACTGATACATTTGAGGTGCTTAGTGCACATTTTGATCAAACTGTGTGACACGACCTCATACAGATGGGGCGCTATACTTAACAGATTAACCTCCCTCTGGGCCCTTGGCCTATAAAATGTATTCAGGATAGGTAGAAACCAGCTTTATTCTATACTCGTAAAAACAGCCTTGGACAGATGGGAGAAGTGCACGATCAGGAAGAAAGAAGTCACCACCCCTAAAAGTACAATGCAAAATAAATTTTTTGAGCCAAAGCCAGAAGTGGATCTAACAGAAACGAGAAGTATAAGGGTATGTGGACACACAAAATCCAAAAGATCTGAAAATACGCCTGATTTTCAGACGTTTTTTAAGCCACTCGCGATTTTCGCTGCGTTTTTTACTGCCGTTTTTTAAGCTGTTTTTCTAGAGTCAATGAAAAAGAGCTCCAAAAACTTCTTTTTCGCGTGCGTCTTTTTACGTGCCGTTTTTGGAAAATGAGGTGTAAAAAAATTCCCTGTCTGAACAGAACGCCGTATTTCCCATTAAAATCAATGGGCAGATGTTTGGAGGCATTCTGCTTCCGTTTAGTAAACGCCCCGAAATACGCCTGAAAAACACTCCGTGTGAACATACCCTTAGTCTTTCCTTTATACGAAAGTGAGTCAAAACTTATCTCTGGTTGCAGAAGTTATTTTAATCATCTTTCAGGAAAAAAAAATACATAATTTTTCGACATAATCTTCATTCTTTTTAATACACTTTATCCATCTGTCAACAAGCTTTCGTATTCCCACATTAAAAAATGTTTTAGGCTGAGCTGCAAGCCTTGAATGCACTGCTGTCTTCTCCTCTTCATTAGACATGAATATTTGTCCTCATAGGACTTCTTTCAGGGAACTAGACAGGTAATAGTCTATCCAATAGAATCAGTTCACGTGCGCGCTCAATGTTGTCATCAGTCGTGGGCGTAGACATGCGTCCGGCTGCTTCTTCATGGCTGACACTTGTGTGACCTTCCTTGAACTTCCCTATCTATTTATACCCCCTTCTTCACGACAGAACACATTCTCCATACTGTGCACAAATTCTTCGATAAATATCAGCACCAGACACACCCTCAGACCACAAAAAATAAATCACTGCACGCTGCTCTTCTTTCGTGCAAATCACAAGTGGGGCAGCCATTGTTTCTCGCACCGCAGTTACACATAAACAGGCGTAACACGTTCAAACCTGCACAGCGACCTCGTACGGAAAGCGCTGATAAGACAGTGCGGCCAACAGAAGTTTTAATATAAGTGCGGATAATATTTGACTCACCCTCGTATTTCCTATTCCTTGTGAATCCACCTCTGGCTTTTGCGTAAAAAAAAACCTGACAAAAATGCAGCAAAAAAAAAACACTCTGTGTGAAACCACCCAAACAAAGTGAAGTAAATGCGTAGGTGGTAATCTGCTGTGACAGCAACGCAAAAGCAAACAAAGATGCAGCAGCACCCTGCAGGCGCTAAGATAAATGCAAACATTGAATATTTTTATTCTTTTAAATTGCATTACTGCTATGAAATTGGACAAGCATGTGGAAATTAAATTCCAAGCCCAGGGCTTCTGGCACTATATAAATGATGTAGAAGAAAAAAAAACTTGGTCAGTTCACCACTCTTGCAGGATGTTCGCTCTGATTAAGAACTTTGGCTTGAAACGCGTAAGCTGGATGAGATGGTTTTTATCTGTTGTCGATACTAAATAAAGCTGCAAGATTTTCAGTATTGAGTGCTGTAGTTTCTTTGCCTTATATAAATGATGATAATATGTAAAGAAGCTTTTTGGGACTAAATCTATGTTTATCCCTCTAATGTTCCATTGTGTCATCTAACGGTTGCTATCATCTCTGAAGCACTTGATGTCACAAACAGCGCTGATTGCACTGTCACTCACCACTTTGCACTCCAGCACTGTGCACTGTTCTCTTGCATCCTTTTGGCGGTCGCACTATGTTGCGAGGTGATCGGTGCGTGCTGCTAGTGTTAATTTCAGGACACCATTTGACCCTGCAGGGTTCCTTAGTGGGTATTATGCTTCTCTGACTTCCTTTGGCATATGACCACACCTTGCTGCTACAACCTGTGTTGCTTAACTCCTTTTGAGCTGTACTATGTTGCCTCTCAGAAATGCTTTCCAGCGGCTGCTTCTGTGTTGAGGTCATCAGTGTCAGATAAATAACACAGCTAGTTCTTCATTCATTGCAAGAGGGTCAGTTCAGTTACTCTATGCCTCTAGCCAGTTATTTTCTTACTGATCGCCAGTGTTTGACCTTTCTCTAGTCCTGGACTCTGCCTTTTGCCTAGCCCCTTGCAATTGTCTGTCTGGTACCTGTTGTTCTACACCCAAATCCTGACCTCTGTCTTTTCCTGACTTACCTCCTGCCTTGCCGATGGATACCTCATCTACAATTTGTAGTCATACTCCTGTTTATAACTTCAGGCTCAGAAACCTGGCTCCATCTACCCACTTTCCAGTTCTGTCTTCTCGTCTGTATCCTGTCATTGTTGCTGCGTCCGGCTGCCAGCAGGTGACTATTCTATTGGCCGCGATTTAGAGATTCCCTGCAATAAAGTCCACATGTCCGTACGGAGGTTAATGGATGAAAACGAGGGATTCCTTAGACTGCTCACCCCAGTCTAAGCAGCGCCTTAGGGGTCCACTATCTTTCTTGACAAACCGTTACAAAACACTAGAGTCTGCACTGCTTCCTATAACACGGACTGCACAACAGATGCTATGCTTGTAACAAAAACTAATCACATGCCGACCAATGAAAAAAATCCTATCTTGAACTAATGAGTCCCAATAAGGACCAAAGAGGTTGTTCATGTATATTTATAGGTGCATGCTCTAAAATAAAGTACGTAAAGAACTAAACCAAAATGCAGTTGCTAAGAGGTAACTTCTCCTCAAAGTATATGTCCATCTTTGAACACAATGTTTCAGCTTACATATAGAATTATGTAAAGTTATTACAAAGTTATTAAACCTATAAGGTCTATATCTTGAATAGCTTTGTAAATACATTGTATTTCTTATCATTGTGTTCAAGGATGGACATACACTTTGAGAAGTTACATCTTAGCACATTTTTGGTTTAGTGATTTACCGGCTTTATTTCAAAGCATGTGACAATAAAATCTTCATATGAACAACCCCTTTGGTCCTTATTGGAACTCATTAGTCCAAGACAGGATTTTTTTTCTTGGTCGGCATGTGAATAATTTGTTTTACAGGTATAGCATCTGTTATGCAGTCTGTGTTATAGAAAACAGTGCAGACTCTGGGGTTTTGTAACAGTTTCTCGGGCGAGAATGTGGACCTGTAAGGCCGCAACTGATTTGGGGCTGATTAGACTCTGATGGGGAGTCTATGGGATCCCTAATTTTGGTCCGCAATTACAGACCATAATTCCAGATCGAAGTAAGGACCCATCAATTTCTATTACCCACGCACACCTTCCCGTATATTTACGGGAAAGTGTCTGGGCCGTAGAAAGTATCCACAAAATATAGGACATGTCCTATTTTTTTATTTTATACTTTATAATGGGGGCACGGCCAACAAATGCGGGTGTCTGTCCGCGGCCAGCCGTAGCTGTAATCACGAACCGCGATGACGGCTGTGTGCATGGGGCCTAACACAGCAAAATAATTACTTAATGCAGAGCTACTAAATTAGATCTTTAGCTTTGTATATACCGGCAACTGAAGAAAGAATAGCTGATGTAGGCAGTGCCAGTGTTGTTAATACATCAATTATTATATAGTTAATTAGTTGAATGTAGATATGGCCCAAGCTAGATGGGTTACACCTAAGAGTTTAAAGAACTTAGTTCAGTTATTTCTGTCCCCCTGTTCATAATATTTAGAGACTCTGTAATGACTGGAATAGTGCCAAGAGACTGTGGTGCCCAATTTCAAAAAGGGATCTAGGTCTTCCCCAAATAATTACAGACCAGTAAGCTTAACATCTATTGAGGAAAAAATGTTTGAAGGGCTATTGAGGGACTTTATACAGGAGTATGTGACAAAAAATTGTATTATAAGTGACAGCCAGCATAGATTTACTAAGAACAGAAGTTGTCAAACTAACCTGATTTGTTTTTATGACGAGGTGAGCAGAAGCCGAGACAGAGGGGCTGCTCTGGATAGTGTTTTTGGAACTTGAAAAGGCATGTGACGTGACACTGTCCATCATAAACGCCTAATGGGTAAATTAAGTACATAGGTTTAGAAAGTATAGTCTGTAATTGAAATGAAAATTGGCTTAAGGACCGTATCCAGAGAGTTGTTGTTAATGAATCCTACCGAACAGTCGCCGCTTATAAGTTGAGCACCCCAAGGTTCATTACTGGGACTGTTATTATTTAACTTATTTATTAGTGATATAGAGGATGAGATTAGTAGCACTATGTCTATTTTAGGGCGGAGAGTCACTTGTTGAGAAGGATCTGGGTGTACTTGTAGATCATAGACTAAATAACAGCACAATGTCATTCATCTGCTTCTAAGGCTGCCAGGATGCTGTCGTATATATTTAAAGAGGCTTGGACTCGCGGGATAGGGACATAATATTACCACTTTACAAAGCCTAAGTGTGACCTAATCTAGAACATGAAGTTCAGTTCTGGGCATCAGTTCATAGAAAGGATGCCCAGGAGTTAAAAAAAAAAATACAAAAAACAGCAACTAAACAATAAAGGGCATGTAGAACCTTAGTTATGAGGAGAGATTAAAATAATTAAATTGATTTAGTCTTGAAGAGAGACGACTAAGGGGGGACATGATTAACTTATATAAATATGTACAAAAAATATGGTGCAAATCCTGTTTCAGGTAAAATTCCCTCAATAGACAAGGGGGCACTTCTTCCGTCTGGAGAAAAAAAGGTTCAATCTACAGAGGTGACAAGCATTCTTTACCATAAGAACTGTGAATCTATGGAATAGTCACCACAGGAGCCGTCACAGCAAGAATAGTAGATGGCTTTAAAAAAAGCTTAGATCATTTCTTAGAAGAAAAATAATATCAGCGTTAATGTCAATGTGTAGAATTCTCATTTGAATGTTGATCCAGTCTGATCGCCACTGGGTATCAGGAGGGAAATGTTTCCTTTTTAGGGCAGATTAGTTCACCCCTTATGGTGTTTTATATTGTTCTGGCTCAATAGGGGTAAAACAAAGTTTTAATGTTTACCTATATTTCTTCCTTTTCGCTCATGCCTTGGTTGAACTTGATGGACACATGTATTTTACAACTGTACAAACTATGTAACTATCTTGTAATGATTCTGATAGTCTACAGCTACATTCACAATTTTGCAGACTTCAGAGCTGATATCTTGCAGCATTTCTTACTGACTCAATTTCTACATACTCTGATGATTTGCATTCTTTGAATGTTTCTAATGACAACCATTAGAAATGTGAATGCCGCTCTGAGATATAATACTGACTATAACTCCGACTCAGTACAAGATAAATAAAGCAAAGTATTAATACAAAGTAACTCAACTTATTAAAGAATTATTCCCATCTCATAAAGTAATGGCATTTCGATAGGATATACCATCTCTTTTTTGTGAGTATCCAAACTCGGAGTCCCCCCACTCACAATACTGGGAATGAAGGGGCTAATGCGTTGGTTTAGCTCTGCATTCCCTTTACTGTTTTTCCCGTTATGGCAGCACTCCCGGCCACCTACCATGCACGGCTCCATTCAAGTGAGAGGGACCATGCCTCTGTTCCCTGTATAGCGGGTGGTCCTGAGCATCGCTGTGCAAGAAAAACTTAGCAATATTCCATTTCTTAATGATTAGGGAGAAGCCCTTTAAGTAAATCATATTGATTAAATCCTCTAAAATGATGTTAAGAGGCAAAAAAATGCACTTTGACAACCTCTGTATTTTTGGCTTAGTGACCAGACAGTTTAATAAGTGTCAGTGCGTGCAGTTTTACTGGCTGTATCTTGTTTATTAGGCCATTAAAGTGATTTTTACTGTTTAGATGAGAGATAGAACTATTTCATTTATATTTTGGACAAGGCATGAGAAAAAACAAAAAAAAATTATTGATTTATCATTCTTCTGAATTCTGATTCATATAAAGGGATCCTAAGGATATGTTCAGATCACTGACTTTTCTGTTGGAAAATCTGTCACAGATTTGCCAGAGAATTTGCAACAGAAATCAGAAACGGACCCCCAGATTTCTGCAGCGGCTCTGTAGTTTAATCTGCTGTGGTTCCGCACGCAGCTTAGTCCCATTCAATGAGGCTATATGCATGTGGCTACCTAACAACGACGCACAAAAACGAGTAGCGGAAAACAAAGAATGGCAAGTAATTTCTTAAAACTGCTTTCGCGTGTCATTCTTCATTTTTCTCTATGCGTTTTTCAATTCCGCAAAGAGAGAGAATTTTCTCTCTGAAAATCAGCCTTGTGAACATGGTCTAGAAATGTTTTTTTTACATGTATTTTGATATATGATTTGTATAGTTTAGGAGATTTGGGATAACAATAGGGCTGGTGGGGGCTAACTGCCTACGCCTTCATTCTCGAGAGTTAAGATATCACTAATACCCAGGTACCCAACCTGCAGCTGCACAATCATTCATATAGGTGTATCATAAAAAGATGACGCACCTGAATAATTACCAACCACCGGGTGTGAAAGCGAAGTGGGCAGGCAGTAAGGGGTTAATATACTCTTCGTCTTTATAGAATACACACCAGGAGACTTTATCTGTAATAACCTTATAGGAATAAATAATGCTTTGTTTTATTTTGTTCCATTTTCTCAGTAAAACATTGAACTATAAAGATTTATAAAACATTGAACCGTGGTTATATATCCAATGTAGAACAGTACAGACCTTTTACACATATTTTCATATACATATTCAAGATTTCACAGTGCTTCCTATTGTTAACTCCCATTAATAGATCTCTATGTACAATTTTAAGATCTTTGTTTGATTTGCCCCCTTGTTATAATATTCAGTACCTGATGTGTCTCAGGACAATAGTCCATCTCCAAATAACTACATGAGGTTGCATGAGTGTAATACTAATGCAATATTTAAAGAAATGTTATATATGAGTAGAGACTAGTAGCCATAGTGATTACTATTGATCCACCTTTATAAAGTACTGTCACTTTATATGGAAATTTATTGAGTTTTTAATTGGTCCCTGCCCCAGAGGAGCTTTGTATGATCTATGGTGTCTATAACAATAAATTTACCTGCTGTAATGTCCGTGGCTGTGGGCTGTCAGCTCCGGTCCCCTCCTGACAGCCGCAGCCACAAGTCGGCAAGCGCTGGCCCCAGCCTCCTCCTCAGGAGACGCCGGCGCTTTGTGCCCGCTCTTAAAGGGGCAGCGCGCACACCAGACCTTTTGACGAACTTTGACCCGTGAGTACCCTGGACTATAAGAGGGGTCCAGCCCACTGGTTCGATGCCTGAGCGTTGTTGTTGTTCCCTAGTTTGTCTATGTGATGGCCTCCTAGCATGTTACCTGTTCCTGTACCTGTTTACAGTTCCTGTACCTGTTCCTGTTCCTGTCCCTAGCATTCCATACCACCCTGGTTGAGCACTGTTCTGTGCCAAAGTCGAGTCGTGCTGTATCCACGTCTGACCTGCTTTACCTCGCCTGACGTCTACCTGCTGCCTAGTCCTAGCCGAGCCTGCCTTGCTGCTGTCTGGGGTGCCACAGGTACCTATACGAACTATAGACATTCACCTGCTGGCCCTGTTGGCCAGCTGCCTTACCGCCAAGGAGGTACGGTCCAGTGGGTCCACAGACACTTCGTGACATCTGCACAGTTGTTATAAAAAGGATGCTCAATGAAAACTGAACAGGGTAGAGAGGAAAATCTACATAAATCAAAAGATGGTACCATTACTTAAATCGATATCTTAGCGAAACGGGTTTCATAGATCATCACTGTCCATGGGGGTCCTAACCCCACAAAAAAACAAAATCCCTGCATATTGCACTTGACTATAAATAAACACATTTTTATTAGATGAATTTACCATTAAAACTTAGGTTTACATTGAACATTAGGCAGACATCTTTGTCCAAGTAAAAAAATATTGAAAAATTTAGTAAGTCATCTGATCCTTATAAAAGACCATTTCTACTCAGATATATGACATTTGCTATCAGTAATGCAGCACTGCATATGCTTTAAAAGTGGAAACCTTTTCTAAAATCAAAAATATGCTCAGGGCAATTGTACCTTCTTTCCATCTCTTAGCAACTCGTACAAATTATATAACCCAGCAAAGGGCAACAACTAGTGCCATTTTCCTCACTTTCCAGGAGTCTATAGTTTTCATTTCCCTGCCTACAGGCCCTATGTTAATGTTCAGAATCCCTCTTTAATCCCGCCAAAAATTATAGTAATAAAGTAATACAGTAACTGGAAGACAGGGAGGAGGGGGATGCATCTGCAGTTTCTATCTGTGTGTCTGAAGGGCTGCATGCTGTGAAAGGGGACAGCAGAAGTGAGGAGACATATGATTGGCTCAGACCATCACAAGAAGAACCCATCTACTCAGCAGCAGAGGGAGTGAAAGTAGGCATTTCAACAGGCAAGCGGTGGCGTGGAAAAAGAAAAGAATTTTTTTTCTAAACACACAATAACTGGCTGCGCAATATCTAATATATAACTTCAGCTGCCTACAGTGTGATTTTTTTATTTTTATTTATTTTGATATATATGCTTTAATCCTAAATCATGATGGGTGTGATGTTTAAAATAGTTATTTAACAAATCCTACTTGTTGCAGCACTGTTTAGCTGGCAGTCGAAAAATATGTAAGTCAACAACATCTCCTACTACTCCTCCGTTAAAATCTACACCTCTCCTACCGGACCCTACTAAAAAATTCAATCTGATCATATATGGAGGGCCAGATCGACCGGATCCATAAATAGAATTATAACGTATATGGGTAGCTTTACTAAGAGATAGTTAATGTACCATAGATAGTAATATAAATTGTGGCTGACTTGTCATGTTTTATGTTTTGGAACATTTTTTCCAACTCTATAGAAATGACTCTGACGAGTAACTACACCCAAGTCCTAGGCGTTAAAAACAAGACACCAAATAAACAGTGTTGAAGGCGGAACCTGAGGAGCGTCAGTATTTAGCAGTTTTTACACTAAATCTGTTTTTTTGTGGCCGTGAATGCATACACATACGTAGAACTCCCTATGGATATTGTATAATCCAGATAAAATATACCAAGAGTCACACAGTACTCCATCACGCATGGTCAGATGACTTTCAGTTGTCTTCTCCTTTCTTATAAGAACCTCTTCCCTCTGAGAATCAAATCTGAGCAGAGAAACAACAGTTAACAAATATCATTCAGCCTAATACAACAATAATAAATATATACGTGTTCATACTATAAATTACAAGGGTTAGTGGTCGGTGATGGTGACTGCATTTATTTATGCCACAATTATTCGATTTGGGAGTGAAATTTTAATTTTCCAAAGTTAAAGACAGGAGGAGCCCTGACAACGACTCACGGTTAGTCAGTGTAAATGCAGACTAAAAATAGGAACACGTTGCCTGCATGGAATACAAACTGTTCCATCTCCCAGCTGTAATTCACTTCAAACAAAAAAAGTTAAGGACATGACAAAAGAAAAAATGGAATTAAAATAACATTGCTACTAATCTCCTAAGGACAATCTCACCATGGAGACCCTGCATTTCTATTACCTCATGATGTATTTGACTTACCTGAACCAAGTCTGCTCAGCATCTACTGATGCCTGCACATACTGTGACTGCAGTGGGGTGAGCCTTTGGTGTCCAGCTCAAGCAGCAGCGTACAGACCACCT
Source organism: Rhinoderma darwinii (assembly GCF_050947455.1). Taxonomy (NCBI): domain Eukaryota; kingdom Metazoa; phylum Chordata; class Amphibia; order Anura; family Rhinodermatidae; genus Rhinoderma; species Rhinoderma darwinii. The sequence goes on from NC_134690.1 coordinate 378,016,780, forward strand.
GGCTTAGAACTGTAAGTATCATCTGAAATGAAAGTTACATGTAATTGTGAAGTACAACTAGATCTCATGTTACTGTATGGAAATCTGCGGAATGAGCAAAATCTAGTACTACTTTCTTTTAGATTACACTTTATTTTTTCTTTTGGCCAAAATGTATACAGTACGTTTACGCATTATGATGGTGAATGAATATTACCGAACATATACTTTAAACTGTTTATGTCTGCACTACATTAAGGTGCTATAGAATGGGTTTGTACAGTATTTAAGACCTATAGAAACAACTTAGACAACTACAAAGTTACACACTGTAGTATATATGTCACCTGACTGTGTTGTAAGCTATGCTTTTGACTTCTAGCGACTAGATGCATATGTGAAACCTACTACAAACATAGAGATAGATCCTATGTTCTCAATCGATGGTACGTATACCCGTAGGGGTACATGACATGACTCTAGGGGGTACTGTTTATGATGATAGCCCTGGGTGTACTTTGATGTAATTTATTTGAGGAGTATTTGGCTAAGAAACATTGGGAAACACTGGTATATGATAACAGTTATTAGAATTCAACAACTCCTAATGTGAAAGGTTAACAGTAGTAGATATGCTGATGATTTCTAATGTGATTGATCTCACTGTACAATGCTTTATGTGTATTCAATGATATATTGAATATTATTATTTTTTTTATTAATACTATTACTACTACTACCAAATTATAAAGTTATATTTTATCCATCTAAATACTTAGTATTAACGTTAAATACAGTAGGGATCAAGCATCAATAGTTGTAATTGCAATGCGGATGAATCAAAATTTCCTACAATGCTACAAATATCCTCAATAGAGGAAAGCTTATAGGGTAGGTCTAACCTATTTTACATATACACCACCGTGTTGGTGGAAAAAACTGGCATACAGTACTAAAGTCATATAGTATTTTTAGAAATGAAAAGGGATGTTCCACCTGCCATATTTTTTTTTTCTTGTAGTGATATTGATACCTGACCCATAATGGTTATATGGAAGAATATTAATATATATTTATTGGCTAACAACATCATTGTTTCTTTTAGTCTACAACAAGCTTGTTCCACTACTCTGTGTTATTTGCTTAGAAAATGCAGTTATATTTTATTGCTTACATTGTTTTCTATTGTTTATGTGTAATAATGCATGACGCATGTAGTAATATGAAGTATATCACTACAACTCATGTTAAAAAAATTGGGCACCAATGGGTGGCCAATGAGTATCACAATCATTCTGTTCATTAATATGTCTAACATCTCACGTGTGGAAGGATAAGCATTAATACTTTGGGATTGCTCAAATTATTCTGTATTCCGTATGAATGATACGTTTTGTCCTTGAAGAAAGATATAATTATAGTTATAAATACTCAGAATCCTTTGAATCTGAATGATATGCATTTTATGTAAATTGGTCATAAGTATTAATGTTATTATGATTCCAAATCCAATAGATAAAGTAAATCCCTATATAACCCACGCAAAGGAGTTTCCCACTACAGACAATTCTAGCATATCCAAATCCGGCTCATCTGTTTCTGCAACACCCATAGGCGTAAATGGAGAGAACTGCTTACATGCGCGCCCACCTCTTCATTTATTCTACGTCTGGATGTGATGGGATACCAGTTCTCCCGATAGCTGGGAGCCCCAGAGGTGGGACCTGTACCTATCAGACATTTATGGCATATCCTGTGCCAAAATTGTTTATATAGGGAGATCCCCGTAAATATAATATAGTTGTAAAACGAATGACGTGTTATTTCATTTTCAACTATGTTTGTGTCTGAAGTGGTCACTAGAAGCCTCCTAAGAAAGGGTTAATAAAACGCTTATGAAGGTTTTCTTTTATTCAAGTCATGGTAAATCTAGTAGTAGAAAGTTCATTTTTAAATAATCGACCCTATGTAAACTTTGTTAGATACTCAGAAAATTCTATGTGGTAAAGCAAGTGTATGTCATTCTGTAATCCAACATGAAGACGTCAAAAAGGGAACTCATCAGATGACATGCAGCACGTAGACCAGTCTAACTTCCACTTAAAGTCGTCATTATATTTCCTTGTTTCCACATTAGCTCAAACTTTCTTTATGTTCTCCGCTTTGGAACATGCTGACATAAGAAACAAGAGTTACTTTTTAGTCTGCATTGAGTAAAGGGGAAGTGAAGAAAGTAAATGTTGCAGAATTTGCTGTAACGCTACTTGATAGTTATCAATAGAAGGAAAAAAAATGATGTCATTATATTTTTGGTGTACCTAGAGAAGTGTGGATTTTCTCCCCTGAGATCTCTTATCTTGGATGGAAAACAAAGCTGATAGAACAGGATATATTTGACGTGCTAAGACAAAAAAAATAATCTTCTCTCTGTTTCCTTGCTGTATTTGATGAACAATAATATCTTATTAGCTTAGGAAGTAGAACACACGGTGTGGAGTAGTGTAGCTTGGTACATAGAGAACGAGAGGTCCTATAGCAAAGAAAAAAGGTTGGACTTTTTCAGGTGCTGCCTGACACCATCACACTACTATCCACCTGTGACAGGAGGTCCTGGTGCCAACATTCCTGTTTTATGAGTCAGCTACATTTTCCTCTTCCTGGTTTGCTAACATTGCAGCCCCTGTGAAGACCACATCTCTCTGCAGGTTCTCATCACCTTTTAAAATGTGGATCAGACCAATCTGGAATGGGCTGCATAGGCTGTCTCTATGGTATGTACGCCCTTGGTCAAGCTCTTTCTCACTGCAGATACAAAATGTTTGGGTTGTCAACTCTTTATAGACATTTTGCTTCTGTTGGCTTGTGCCGAAAGATACATTGAGAAGAACATTTTCAGCCTGAGTTTCTAACCAAAAAAAGAGTGTACAGAACACTTTACACAAATTCCATTATTGGGTAAAGTTGAATATCATTTCTGGACGGTATTCTATCTTGGCAGAGAGAATTGTGTTTACACATTTACTTCCATGACAAATTTTTCTAATGTACCTTTTATCTGAGTTGTATCCTCACATCACTGTCAGAATTCTGCAATTCTACAGAATCTAGGAACTGTCTTTTTCAATGTACATCCCAAGCAACAAAGGATTTTTTTCTTATTGCTATCATAACTAGGAAGTTCACACAAACGGTAAATGTCAGGGTCCAATGACACTCTCGCAATACAAAGATTTATTGAACAAGATGGTGGCATTTGCTAAATGGAAAAATAATTGAGATGGGTAGAGAGTAAGTGTCCTATCTTCGGCATCTTAGGAGCATCTTCTGCTTTATATTCCTTAAAAAAAAAAAAAAAAGTTTTCAGTTAGCAAGACAAGATTATATGATTATAAAATATGAAGCAGTGGGGGAGCGGTCATAGGAGTATTTTGACAACTAAGAGGTAGAAATGAGCAAATCTTCAAAGATTCTATTTTCTAGTGATTCTCCAAACTGTGAGATTTGCTGCAAATCTTGAACCTGGTAAATTATTTCTACGATTTCTACTCATAGGTAATGTAAAGTATATAAGTTCCCATTGCAGGCTGGGATCAATGGGATCCCACTGATCACATTCATATCCTCACTTCTAAGAATCTTCAGAAATATGTGGTCAGTACAGACAAGTTCCAAATATTTAAAGGAGTTTTCCAGTGAGAAGAAATTAATGGCCTATCCTTAGGATAGGACATTAATATCTGATTGGTGGGGGTCCAACTCTCGGTACTTTCAACGAGCTGTTTTGAAGGGGCTGCAGCGCTCTGTTCATTCCTGTCACTGCTCCATAATGGGAAACACCGACACACTTGTATCAGGAGTTCACAGTATTAAAGCCTTTTCCCATTCAAGTAAATGGGAGAAGGCTGTAATATTGTAAACCATAGCTACAAGTGTGTCAGCGTTTTGCAGTATGGAGCAGTAAAGGAAATGAAGGGGAAGCGGCACTCATACAAACTCTGCGGCCCCTTCAAAACATCCAATCGGCGGGGGTGCTGAGAGTCAGACCCCCACCGGTAAGATATTGATGGCCTATCCTGAGGATAGGCCATCAATTTCTTTGTTACTGGAGAGTTTAATTTAGTCCTGGTATCACTTGAAATGATAATATGAATCCTTTTTTAATGGAGGGGTTTTAAAGTTGTTGTTAAATGCCTGTAGGTTTTATGAACATATCTGAGCATATTTTCAATGAGACTCAAAATGCACAGCTCACTATAAGGGGGTTTTCTAAATTTTGGGGATGGTTCATGGTATAGTAACCCCACAAAAAGGCAAAAAAAAGTGCAAAACCCCAAATTTTGCAATGTTCACTTACCTTCACCACTAAACAACCACGCACCCAGTGTAAGGTCAAAACACCAAAGGTAGAAAAGCAGCAGATCGATGGAAAAGAATTTCGATTTAAATAACCCTAATTCCTGGACAACTACCAAAAACGCAAAGAAAATGTGATTAATAAATGTAATGTGGAAAAAAAAACTGCTTGTCCACAATGCAAGTCCCCAATGTATAATTTCTATGGGCTGCATAGAGAGAAGTGGTTCAGGTCAGATTTGCTCCACATATCTGGATGGTGTTAACTTGTGTAGGAAACTCCTTCTCCACAGGCTCAGCACTTCTAATAAACAAAAGATTTGGGGGGAACTGGCTAGATTGTCGGACCACCCCTCACTTCTGAAAAAGATGGTAAAAGCTAACAAGAACAAGGCCATATGGAACTGATAATTGGGTTGTAGTGTGGCACCGGTAGGGGAGGCTAACGTAAGTTTGGATTGGATTATGGGGTGCATTTATAGAAAGATATTAGTTCATATTTGGTACCATAAATTCTGTAACCAAAAAAAAGGCCAAAAGTAGTAAGAAGGGACCAAAAAAAGTTACCAAAATAACACCATTGTTTTAAAGGGCAATATTTTTTGGAAGAGAGTGAATATTCTCAGCCATAAAGTGGTCAGCTGTGTCTTTCCTAAGAAAACACCATTAATATATTCATGCAACACTGCTCGCATATTCACAAAATAAAATAAATGAATGCGTAGTAGGATTCTTGTACCAGACAATAGTATTACAAGAACTCGCTGAAAGTAACATGATCCTTAAATGCGCTAGATATCATCATTTTTCACTTTTAGTTCCCTCTGCAGCTTTTAAGGTTTGAAAGTAAAGAGGTGATTTTAGGGAAAAAAAAGCAATACTGAAAAAAGTTAGTGAGCCGTAAACTTGCTTACAATTTTATGAGGCATTTGAAAGAAAAGATTTCTTATTTTTTAAAAAAAAGTACAGTTTCACACAATTATGGTTTTCGACTCAATTTCATCCCGACATTCCCAGATTCATGCTTGCTGAATTTATTGGTGACAGACAGTATCTACTGTAGAGGATCGGTTTTGTACCAAAGCTGCTAATACTATATAATTGTGCTAAAAGGCAGAAGAAGTTAGAAGCAAAGATCAAGCTAGCGACTCATCTATTGAATACATTTCAAAACATGATATTATACTATATAAAGCTGGTGACAAACTTTACATCAATTTAAGGCCCCATGCACATGAACTTATTTTTTTCCTCCCGTAAATGTAAATACTGGCGTAAATTCGGGTCCATTCTCACACGTATTCGACCCGTATTCCACCAGTATTTACGGACCCGTTTTCTCTGCACTAATCGGCAGCCCCTACTCTCTATCAGGATAGAGAGAAAGGGCAGCCCTTTCGGGCAGAGTTTCCGCAGCGTTTCAAAGTAAAAAAAAGTTCATACGTACCCCGGCCGTTGTTTTGGTGACGTGTCCCTCTTTTAACATCCAGACCAACCTCCCTGGATAACGCGGCAGTCCATGTGACCGCTGCAGTCTGTGATTGGCCTGTGATTGGCTGCAGCGGTCACATGGGATGAAACGTCATCCCGGGAGGCCGGACTGGAGAAAGAAGAAGAAAAAAAGAGTTCTGAGTAAGTTAACTTTTAATACTATTAACTCCAGTGGTAGACACTGTCCCGGGGGCTGAGAGTTACTGCCGATCAGTTAACTCTTTCAGCACCCTGGACAGGGACTATCCCCTGACATCGCCTAGCAACGCTCCAGTAATTACGGGTGCACACACGTAGCCACCCGTAATTACGGGAGCCCCATAGACTTCCTATGGGCCTGCCCGTGCCGTTATTATGGCCTGAAATAGGACATGTTCTATATTTTTCAATGGCACGGGCCCCTTCCCGTAAGCATACGGGAAGGTACCCGTGGTCAATAGAAGTCTATGGGCCAGTAATTACGGGCCGTAATTACCGCTCGTAATTACGGGCGTTTTTACGTTCGTGTGCATGAGGCCTTACCAATGGATAGGAAGTTGAGTCTTAACTGATGATGGGAAAAATGGCAAATGTTATAGAAAAAATTGTCAATAAAGAATTTTATCATTTGACTCTTCGGCTATACAGGGGATTAGAAGCTCTGCATCAGAATAATTCAACCCTTTAAAAACTGGGTTGAATCAGCTCAAAGGTTTGAACCCAAAAATGACATGGATCACCTGTCCCATTAAAAATTGTTGTTGAATCTGCAGGCAGCATTTTGAAGAACAGGGAGAGCTGAGCAGATTTATATATATTTTTGTATGAAAAGATTCATTCTAACTTGTAAACCTCTGCTCATTCTGGTCTCAGGAGTCCAGTGGGTGGTCCTAATCACTGATCTAAGGTTACAATCAATATGGCTGCACTATTGCAAAAATGACAGCTGAAATTGAAGAGCAAAATAGCAATATCTCTGTGATTAAACGAAACATAACTACTAAACGTGGCTCTGACTCTGATCAGATCCTCATTGGTGCTGTATAAGGCCCTAATCTGAGTATCAATTGTGATTCTCTCACCCTCCCAAACGACTAAATGAGTGACTGACCACCGTCAGTAACAAGATCGTCAGTACATCTGGAACCAATTAGCCCTATTACTGATATCATATGGGAGCTGAAGCCAATAGCTTTGTGTATTATAGCTAGTACTATATGGGCACTAGAACTGAGAGTATATGAGTACGATTATTGCTATTGTTACTGTATATGACCACCACACTAGGTTACTATATCTGACATTATTTAGGCACTTTAGTTGGTATCTGGTATGATTATATGGGTACTCTTGCTCCTGTTTTTTTGGGCACTGGTATTATTATTGACACTATGAGTGGTATTACTTAAAGGGTGTTATGCCCGTGGTCGCTGACCACCGGCATGTCCCACTTACCGGCAGCCGTGACCACAGGACTTTGTCTTCATGCCGGCGTCTTCTTCCTCAGACACCAACACACGCGGCTGCAGCTCTCCCCTGTCTCCCGTAAGGAGCACGCGCGCTCTCACTCCCGGTCTTAAAAGGGCCAGCGCGTGCACCTGTCTAAACTTTCCCAAACAACCCTGTGACACCCTGGATTTTAAAAAGGGCTCTGCCCTTCCTCTTCTTTCCTGAGCATTGTTAGTCTTCCTGTGTTCATCTATGCAAATGGTCCCTTAATTGTATCCTACTCCCAGTGTTGACGTTTCCTGCTTCCCGTATCCTGTATCCTGTTGCTGTGTTTCGTTCCTGATCCTAAGCCTATTGCTGGAGCCGTGTGTGCCTCATCTGCTACGTCTGTATCATCTGCCACGTTTGGTATCATCTGCCATGTTTGGTGTCATCTGAAATGTTTGGTGTCATCTGAAATGTTTGGGATGATCTGCCACATCTGGTGTCATCTTCCATGTCAAGCATCATCTGTGCCACGTTTGTGCTACTCCGAGCCAGTAAGGAAAGCCAGTAATTTGCAAAAAACACTAGGTTTCTTGTATTTACAAACAAACTTTAAAATCTGTATTTAAAAACGTGTCACACCAAGTCAAGGGCTGACTTGGCGTGCCATGTATTTATATGCTGATTTTAAAAGTTTGTTTGTAAATACAATAAACCTTGTGTTTTTTGCAAATTACTGGCTGTGCTACTCTATGTGTTGTCTTCTTCTTAGTAGGCTTATGAATACATCAGATTAGGCCGGAGACATCAGTAGACCTACTGAGCCCAGCATGCACTGACATCTGCCACACAAGTAATACTGCATCTTTAGCTTTAATCAAGACGTTTAGGAGAAGGATACTATCAGGACTATTGGACTGACTTTGTGGATTCATTGGGTAGTTTTGAGCTGCTCAGTATTTATTTTAGCTTATGTATGTTTAAAAGAGTTTTATAGGACAACTCTGAACTTAGCCTGCTCGACCTTCTATAAAGTGTGCTTAACACAACGATCTATCTATCTATCTATCTATCTATCTATATATATATATATATATATATATATATATATATATATATATATATATATATATATATATATATATGCCAGATCCACTTCAGGCTGCACGCAAGGTTGTTTCCCTCCGATGAGACCAGGATCACTTTCATCTTTTACTGGCAAGGCCCTGGCATGGGCTAATCCTGTCTGGATTAGCGTGAGGGCCCTGAAATCTCCAATTTTCAATTGTTTATACAGACTTTCCACACTGTTTTCGAAGAACCTGGTCGGTCATCTTCCGCAGCTGCTTCCCTTCTTACTCTCCGTCAAGGTGAGACCACGGTTGGAGAATATGCAATCCAGTTCCGCACTCTGGCAGCAGAACTGGCATGGAACAATGAGGCCTTATTCGCGACTTTCTGGCAAGGATTGTCTCCGCAATAAAAGATGAGCTTGCCGTCCGTAACCTTCCATCCACCCTGGCTGCCCTCATATTGTTAGCAACCTGGATCGACATCCAAGAATGGTTCATTCAACAGTATCTAGTAGATCATCTCCAATTGTCTACGGTTCCTCTAGAGAGACCCCTGCCCAATCCTACATTGTTCAGGACAAAACCGCTGAGACTTCAAGTCGGAATTCTCCATGCGGAACAAATTGTCTTCTTTGTCCTGCCAAAAGCTGTCAATACTATTTTGCTGGGCCTGCCTTGATTTCGTTTACATGCTTTGGTACACAACTGGAACTCCGCAGAGGTCCGCCAATGGGGCTCCAAGTGTCTCCACCGCTGCCTGCCACAGGTTCGTTCTTTCCAGCCTCCTCTGCCTCACTCACTTTCTGGACTACCTTCACATTATGCTGGCTTCGCGGACATCTTCAGCAAAAAGAAAGCTGAGGCTCTTCCTCCTCACCGATCCTACGATTGCCCAATAGAACTACTTGCATCCTCGTGGATGGGTATATCTTCTCTCCTTGCCAGAGACCCAGGCCATGTCATCTTATGTCAAGGAGAACATTAAGAGGGGGTCCATTCGGAGGTCTACTTCTCCGGCCGGAGCCAGGTTCTTTTTCGTAAAGAAAAAAGACGGATCTCTTTGACCCTGTATTTTTTGCCGTGGTCTTTACCAGATCACGGTCAAGAATAAGTATCCCTTGCCACTAATCTCAGAGCTCTTTGATTGCATATGTGGAGCCAAGATTTTTTCTAATCCGGATTTATCAGGGTGACAAGTAGAAGACCGCATTCAACACTCGAGACGAACAATACAAGTATCTTGTGATGCCCTTTGGTCTGTGTAATGATCCAGCAGTATTCCAGGAATTTGTGAATGACATCTTCCGGGATCTCCTCTATGTCTGCATGCTGAATTTGGATGACATCCTGATCTACTCTCCAGATCAGACAACGCATCGGAAGCATGTTCATCAAGTCTTGTTGCGGCTCAGGGAGAATCGTCTGTATGCTAAACTAGAGAAATGCATCTTCAAAAATAATTCTCTTACATTCCTGGGCTACATTGTCTCCGATCGAGGCATCAAAATGAATCCAGAGAAGGTGAAGACCACATCCTCAGGGTATTTGGGCCATACAGCAATTTCTGGGATTCGTAAATTTCTGCCGGCAGTTTATCCCAAACTTCTCGTGGCTGACAGCTCCTATCTCTGCCCTTACTAAGAAGTGTGTGAACGCTAAAGTATGGACCCCGGAGGCAAAGTCAGCATCTAACAACCTCAAAAGTGCCTTCACTTCAGCCTCGATTCTCCATCATCCGGACATATCCCAACAGTTGTCTTTGGAGGTTGACGTTTCCTCTGTTGGTGCAGGTGCACTTCTGTTCCATAGAAACTCCAAGGGTAAGGCAGTGGTGTGTGGCTACTACTCGAGAATTTTTTCCCCCGCATAGCACAATTACTCCATTGGGGATCAGGAGTTACTGGCCATCAAATTGGCCTTGGAGGAATGGAGACATTTGCTATCTCCAGTCGGCTCAACGGTTAAATCCTCGTCAAGCCAGGTGGTCGCTGTTCTTCACCCGATTCTAGTTTGTGCTCCACTTCTGTCCCGTTGGCAAGAATGTGAGGGCAGATGCTCTGTCCCAGTCGTTTGAGATGGAAGACTCTGAAGAGACTCCTTAATATATTATAGACCCTTCCAGTGTTATTCTCATCAATCCTCTGCAAATTAGAGACATTCCTTCTGGGAAGACCTTCGTCCATCTTGCAGATAGGAGAAAGATTCTCTGCTGGGGACACAGTTCCAAACTGGCCGGGCACTCAGGCGTCCGTAAAACTCGGGACCTTATTTCACGCCAATACTGGTGACCCATGCTGCCTAAAGATATTGTGGACTTTGTCTCCTCCTGCACTGTCTGTGCCTCTAATAAAGCTGCTCATTCCAGAGCTGCTGGCCTGCTCAGACCCCTACCAGTGCCTGATGCTCCCTGGCAACATATTGCAATGGACTTTATTATGGACCTTCCTCCTTCAGCTCGATGCGCTACTGTCTGGGTGGTGTGGACCGTTTTTCTAAGATGGCGCATTTCATCCCACTAAGCGGTCTTCCCTCTGCTCCTCATCTGGCGAACCTCTTCATACAACATATCATTCGTCTGCATGGCTTGCCTTTCCATATCGTGTCTGATCGGGGGGTTCAATTCACTGCAAAATTCTGGAGGGCCCTCTGTAAACTCCTCGATGGAAAATTGGACTTTTCCTCTGCCTATCATCCTCAGTCTAACGGTCAAGTCGAGAGAATTAAACAAATATTGAAGAATTACCTTCGTCACTTTATTTTTGTTCAGTATAACAACTGGGTGCAGCTTCTTCTTTGTGCCGAGTTCTCCTACAACAACCACACAAGTGAATCTACTGCCTCTACTCCATTCTTCATCGTTTACAGCCAACATCCGGGTCCCTCATCCAGTTCCTGCTACATCTCAGGTACCCGCAGCTAACTCTGCGTTTGGGAACTTTCTTCACATCAGGCAGCAGACCAGGTCATCTATCCTACAGGCAGTCGACCACATAAAGAGGAATGCTAATAGGAGAAGAAGAGAACCTTCTCAGTTTTCCCCTGGAACCAAAGTCTGGAAGTCCTGCAGCAAATAAACCCTGTGTCCTATAAGCTTCACCTGCCTCCTGCCCTCAGAATCCCCAACTCATTTCATGTATCCCTCCTGAAACCTGTGGTTCAGAAGCGCTACAGTAAGTCCCCTCATTCTGCACTTGCTCCCAGCGGTTCTTCTGACATCTTTGAGGTGAAAGAGATTCTGGACTACATGAGGGTAGCAGGAAAGACATTCTATCTGGTGGACTGGAAAGGGTTTGGTCCTGAGGAGAGGTCCTGGGAGCTGTAGGAGAACATCAATGCCCCAGCTCTCATCCAAAAGTTCCTCTTGCACTCTGCACCTAAGAGGAGGGGGAGTAAGGAGGGGTACTGTTATGCCCACAGTTGCTGACCACCGGCATGTTCCACTGACTGGCAGCCACGACCGCAGGACTTTGTTTTCATGCCATTGGCTTCCTCCTCAGAGACGCCGACACAGATGGCTGCAGCTCTCCCGTCTCCTGCAGGGTGCGTGCCTCATCTGCCATGTCTGGTATAATCTGCCACGTCTGGTATCATCTGCCACGTTTGGTGTCATCTACCACATCTGGTGTCATCTGCCACGTCAAGCATCACCTGTGCTACATGTCTGCTACTCCGAGCAACTGCCTGTACATCCTCCCAGGTACTCTTGTCCGAGAGTCTGTTATTGACTATTGTTTGGCCAGCTGGTTCTCCGCTACGGCAGAGCAGTCTAGTGGGTCGAGTGAGACTGGTCTAGTGGGTCCTGTGAGAGTCTAGTGAGACCGAAAAGCATTAGCAGTGTACTCACCACAGAAAGTGAGTACAAACGCTAATATACATTCAGGTCCCCCGTCGTGCTGATTATGAGATTTTAATAGATTTTTATTGCGCTGGCGGTGGACCGGAAGTCTAGTTGCACGGGCTTTCTTCATGACGACAATACTCTTCGTCATGTGACCGGCCCCGCTGTACTCTATGTAATCGCTGTAGCAGTAGTACATCGATTACATAGAGTGCAGCAGGGCCGGATGAAGAGTCATGTCGTCATGAAGAAAGACTGTGCCACTAGACTTCCAGTCCCCCACCAGCGCTATAAAAATCTATTAAAATCTCATAATCAGCGTGACGGGGGACTGGAATGTATATTAGCAGTGTACTCACATACTGCAGTGAGTACACTGCTAATACTTTTCGGTCCCCACATAACCCCTTTAAGGCACAGCTTACGCCTTAGGATAGATGTCCCGGTATATAGAATATCACTGCTAAATATAAAATAATGATTAGCCTAAGACGCAGTACAGGGTTCACTGAAGTAACAATTGAGTAAAAAATACCTTTTAATAGTAACTTGTTAAAAACAGGGGTAACACACCACTGTGACATAAGCCCCACCGTGATTATTAAAAAATGTATTAAACAAAAAACACTGAGTCATTATGATGCATATATCTCGGTGTTTGTAACGATATTTTGTCTGGAATCAGCATATATCCAGGGCACACCAGTAGTACAATCCCCAAATAAAGCACAGGTGTCCGAATAAATCGGATCTCCTAGTGCTGGGTGTAACACAATATGACTGTCCCCAATGCAAACATTCCATAAACAATAAACGACCCTACGCGTTTCAGATACTCATCCTCAGGGGTCCGTATCTTGGTAACTCTGGCCTCTTCACCAGCGATAGTGATATTCAACAGCAGATATTCTGCTGTGCGTCACGGCAAGATGCACGTATCGATGTCAACGGCATACTTCATTGCAGGCGCTAGGTTACTATAAACGCTAAAACTCCACCCCTCGTATTAGGCGGCAACACATGAACTGACCAATCCCAGCACCCTCTCGATTCGTGACACCTGCCCATGTGACCCCCCGCCGTCAGCTGACAACCAGGGGTCATCATCGGCCGCATCAACCCGAACGCGCAGGCGCAGTAGAAGCCAAGGACAAGTCGCCCGGACTGCCAAACACGAGGAGGTAAGCGCTACACGATAATGTATTATAAGTATATCTTGCGGGACAGTTAAACACCGCAAGTGGACTACCTCACAGAGCAACTAAAAAGTAAATAAACACATGTAAGGTGGACAAGAATACTAGATCCCTCATGTCAGGAGGGACTGAAAGGCGATCTCCAAATGTATCGGCTGACCCATATGGCCATCTCAAAACTTGGTATATTAGGCAAATATGAACTCACCCACCCTATAGGCAACCCAGTGGAGATAGGCCACCCATAGGGGAATGGTAAGGCATGTTAGATAAAACATGTGTAATTAGTCTGCTCATTTAAACCTGCTGGTTGTATACATTCCAGTCTATGGATCCATTGTGCTTCTTTGCGTAAAGAACAAGATAGTTCCCAGAGGTCTCAGGGTCCCCATTGTTCCAGCATCAAGATTAAAAACCGCTAATATAAAAGAAAGGTGGGAACAGGAGATCACAGGGAGCTCACTTAGGCTGATGCAGATTTTGGTAGAGGAAGAAAAAGTCCAGTTTGACTTTATTAGTGCTGAGCTTAAAAAGGAGATTGAGGCAGCTAAGTCCTTGGTAGATACCCCTGGCTTTGATAAAAGGGATAAAATCCTCCAACAAACTTTAGAAAGGTTCACTAATCATCTAAAGGAACGTAAACACTTCCAATTCCAGAGAGACCTACAGGAATTTAGGGAGAAAAAAGCGTATGATTTTGTTACTACACAACAACAGCAATATCAACAGACCAATAGGGGGCCGAGGGAATCTGACCCTTCCACATCAGAGAGTGAAACTACAGACTCTGTAAGAGTGGGCCCATTTTTTGGTGGTAGTGGTGGGAAACAAAAATTTAGGGGAGGAGCAAGAGGTAGAAATAGAGGCCGTGGGAGAGCCTCTTCTAACAGTGGCAATAATTTTTTCAGCCAACAATCCTCCCATTTCCCGCTATATGCTGAGGGGACAAAAGGATTAGTGAAGGGGAATAATATGGATAGGCTTCAAATCATTAACCTTTCTGAATATAATTTGAGTGCATCAGAGAATACATTATTAGAAAAGGGACTTTCTTTTGTCCCTACAGTTAAATTTGACTCATTTTCGTGGATAAAAGATCTCAACTTATTTGCTCGTAAACTCAAATGGATAAAAAATTTTAAACACCATAATAGGAAAAAATGTATGGAATTGGGGTTAGAGGAGTCTGATATGGAAGGCCTTTCAGCCCTAGAGGGGTTACTAGAGGAATCTGGAAGAGCTCCAGGTATAGGTCCCTTCACCAACCTAAAAATGAAGAGTAGGAAGCTGCCACCTATAGGAGACTTTACCAATGTGGATTTATTTGTGGATATGGTAGGAGATGAGATAAAAAGTCTTAGTCAGGACAGTAGGGGCATGGATAACAACTTGTCTTGGTCTGAACGATTAGCTCTGACCACTTTAGAGAAAAAACAGAACATTGTTCTAAAGGCATCTGATAAAGGTGGGAACATTGTGGTCATGAGCAGGGATGATTATAAGAAAATGTGTGAGGACATTTTATTTAACCATGACTGCTACACCATTTTAAAGGATAACCCTACGGCACTATTCAAGAAAGAGCTGCTGAGCATCTTGAGTGATGCAAAGAGCAGATCTTTGATTAGTGCAGGTGAGTTCGGGTTCCTATACCCACAATTTCCTGTTATGGCGTGTTTTTATAGCCTGCCCAAAATCCATAAAGGGTATCCTCCCTTACGTGGCAGACCCATTGTTTCAGGCATCAATAATTTAACTCAAAATGTGAGTACATATGTTGATCAGGTGTTGCGCCCCTTTGTCTTGAGTCTTACATCATATGTACGTGACACTATGGATGTCTTGAAACAGATCGACGGTATTTCTCTGGAGAAAGATACAATCCTGGCTAGTCTGGATGTTGAGGCGTTGTATTCATCCATACCTCACAAATGTGGTTATAAAGCGGTCGAGTATTATCTGGGATCTAGAGGTACTCAGTTTGCAGCTCATAACCAATTTGTTTTGCAGTTATTACAGTTTGTTCTTGAAAAAAATATATTTATTTTTGAAGACAAAATTTTTCATCAGCAATGTGGTACTGCAATGGGGAGTCCTGCTGCTCCCACCTATGCAAATTTATTTCTTGGCTGGTGGGAGGAGACAATTGTCTTTGGGGACAAATTTGTCAAATGGACTTCATCCGTTGGATTATGGATTAGATATATTGATGACGTGTTGATCCTCTGGAACTCTACAGCGGATGAGTTCCATAGTTTTGTAGCAGCCCTCAACAATAATGATGTAGGACTAAAATTCACATGTGAGATCAGTGAGAAAGAATTGTCCTTTTTAGACTTGAAAATCACAAAAACAGAAGAAGGCACAATCCGCACCAAGGTACATCGGAAAGAAACAGCAACTAATAGTTTTCTGCAATGGAATAGCTGTCATCCTTATTCCCTCAAACGTGGCATTCCGAAAGGCCAATTTATGAGAGTACGCAGGAATTGTAGCTCTATGGGTGATTTTGAGTGCCAGGCCCAGGAACTCAAAACAAGATTGAAGGACAGAGGCTTCCCCAAGAGTGTTATTAGGAAGGCCTATGAGGGAGCAAGGGATGCAGATAGGCAATGTCTCCTGGTCCCTAAAAAACGGAAAGAAGAACAGGTCACGAGACTCATAGGCACCTATGATTCCAAACAAAATGATATCATGCAGATACTGAATAGGTATTGGCGTATTCTCAGTTCTGATGTAGATTTAGTAGATCAGATCACACAGAGGCCGTCTGTCACGTATCGGAGAGGGAAAAACATAAGGGACAGAGTCATGCATAGCTGTTTTGACCCCATCTCACCTAGGGGTACGTGGCTGGATAGACAAATACCAGGCACCTTTAGATGTGGTAGCTGTAAAGCCTGTGAATTCATTTTTAAAGGGAATAGCTTCACTAGTGTCGTTACACAGAAACAATACAATATTCGGGATTATGTCAATTGCAAGACAGCGGGAGTGGTCTACCTAATCACATGTCCATGCCCCCTTAATTATGTGGGTAAAACAGCACGACAATTTCGTCGCCGTATTAGGGAGCATGTTGGAGACATTATCCATGTTAGGGACACCCCAATATCTAAGCATGTGCATGCTAAACACCAAGGTCAGGCAGCATGCTTAAAGTTTCAAGCAATTGAACTTGTTAGACCCCCTAAAAGAGGAGGGGACTGGGACAACCTGATTTTACGCAAAGAAGCACAATGGATCCATAGACTGGAATGTATACAACCAGCAGGTTTAAATGAGCAGACTAATTACACATGTTTTATCTAACATGCCTTACCATTCCCCTATGGGTGGCCTATCTCCACTGGGTTGCCTATAGGGTGGGTGAGTTCATATTTGCCTAATATACCAAGTTTTGAGATGGCCATATGGGTCAGCCGATACATTTGGAGATCGCCTTTCAGTCCCTCCTGACATGAGGGATCTAGTATTCTTGTCCACCTTACATGTGTTTATTTACTTTTTAGTTGCTCTGTGAGGTAGTCCACTTGCGGTGTTTAACTGTCCCGCAAGATATACTTATAATACATTATCGTGTAGCGCTTACCTCCTCGTGTTTGGCAGTCCGGGCGACTTGTCCTTGGCTTCTACTGCGCCTGCGCGTTCGGGTTGATGCGGCCGATGATGACCCCTGGTTGTCAGCTGACGGCGGGGGGTCACATGGGCAGGTGTCACGAATCGAGAGGGTGCTGGGATTGGTCAGTTCATGTGTTGCCGCCTAATACGAGGGGTGGAGTTTTAGCGTTTATAGTAACCTAGCGCCTGCAATGAAGTATGCCGTTGACATCGATACGTGCATCTTGCCGTGACGCACAGCAGAATATCTGCTGTTGAATATCACTATCGCTGGTGAAGAGGCCAGAGTTACCAAGATACGGACCCCTGAGGATGAGTATCTGAAACGCGTAGGGTCGTTTATTGTTTATGGAATGTTTGCATTGGGGACAGTCATATTGTGTTACACCCAGCACTAGGAGATCCGATTTATTCGGACACCTGTGCTTTATTTGGGGATTGTACTACTGGTGTGCCCTGGATATATGCTGATTCCAGACAAAATATCGTTACAAACACCGAGATATATGCATCATAATGACTCAGTGTTTTTTGTTTAATACATTTTTTAATAATCACGGTGGGGCTTATGTCACAGTGGTGTGTTACCCCTGTTTTTAACAAGTTACTATTAAAAGGTATTTTTTACTCAATTGTTACTTCAGTGAACCTTATAATTTCTTTCATATTGTGGGAGCACAATTAAATTTTTATCAAACTATACAGTGAAATTACATTTAGTCCATACAGTTAATAATTTCATTATATCTAGGTATGGCAGCCTTTGCACTTTCTGAATTAAACACAGATGGGTGGATGAGTGAGGCTAAAAGCGTTTTTTCTGAATGTGAACTGATGTATACAGTTCAGGGTGCATCTCTTAAAACTACCTTCAAAAACCTTAATAGATTGCATAAAGATTATACTAGAAGTTGGTGGGAGATCCAGAGTCTGGAAAACTATTTAAAGAACAAGATAGTTCCCAGAGGTCTCAGGGTCCCCATTGTTCCAGCATCAAGATTAAAAACCGCTAATATAAAAGAAAGGTGGGAACAGGAGATCACAGGGAGCTCACTTAGGCTGATGCAGATTTTGGTAGAGGAAGAAAAAGTCCAGTTTGACTTTATTAGTGCTGAGCTTAAAAAGGAGATTGAGGCAGCTAAGTCCTTGGTAGATACCCCTGGCTTTGATAAAAGGGATAAAATCCTCCAACAAACTTTAGAAAGGTTCACTAATCATCTAAAGGAACGTAAACACTTCCAATTCCAGAGAGACCTACAGGAATTTAGGGAGAAAAAAGCGTATGATTTTGTTACTACACAACAACAGCAATATCAACAGACCAATAGGGGGCCGAGGGAATCTGACCCTTCCACATCAGAGAGTGAAACTACAGACTCTGTAAGAGTGGGCCCATTTTTTGGTGGTAGTGGTGGGAAACAAAAATTTAGGGGAGGAGCAAGAGGTAGAAATAGAGGCCGTGGGAGAGCCTCTTCTAACAGTGGCAATAATTTTTTCAGCCAACAATCCTCCCATTTCCCGCTATATGCTGAGGGGACAAAAGGATTAGTGAAGGGGAATAATATGGATAGGCTTCAAATCATTAACCTTTCTGAATATAATTTGAGTGCATCAGAGAATACATTATTAGAAAAGGGACTTTCTTTTGTCCCTACAGTTAAATTTGACTCATTTTCGTGGATAAAAGATCTCAACTTATTTGCTCGTAAACTCAAATGGATAAAATTTTTTAAACACCATAATAGGAAAAAATGTATGGAATTGGGGTTAGAGGAGTCTGATATGGAAGGCCTTTCAGCCCTAGAGGGGTTACTAGAGGAATCTGGAAGAGCTCCAGGTATAGGTCCCTTCACCAACCTAAAAATGAAGAGTAGGAAGCTGCCACCTATAGGAGACTTTACCAATGTGGATTTATTTGTGGATATGGTAGGAGATGAGATCAAAAGTCTTAGTCAGGACAGTAGGGGCATGGATAACAACTTGTCTTGGTCTGAACGATTAGCTCTGACCACTTTAGAGAAAAAACAGAACATTGTTCTAAAGGCATCTGATAAAGGTGGGAACATTGTGGTCATGAGCAGGGATGATTATAAGAAAATGTGTGAGGACATTTTATTTAACCATGACTGCTACACCATTTTAAAGGATAACCCTACGGCACTATTCAAGAAAGAGCTGCTGAGCATCTTGAGTGATGCAAAGAGCAGATCTTTGATTAGTGCAGGTGAGTTCGGGTTCCTATACCCACAATTTCCTGTTATGGCGTGTTTTTATAGCCTGCCCAAAATCCATAAAGGGTATCCTCCCTTACGTGGCAGACCCATTGTTTCAGGCATCAATAATTTAACTCAAAATGTGAGTACATATGTTGATCAGGTGTTGCGCCCCTTTGTCTTGAGTCTTACATCATATGTACGTGACACTATGGATGTCTTGAAACAGATCGACGGTATTTCTCTGGAGAAAGATACAATCCTGGCTAGTCTGGATGTTGAGGCGTTGTATTCATCCATACCTCACAAATGTGGTTATAAAGCGGTCGAGTATTATCTGGGATCTAGAGGTACTCAGTTTGCAGCTCATAACCAATTTGTTTTGCAGTTATTACAGTTTGTTCTTAAAAAAAATATATTTATTTTTGAAGACAAAATTTTTCATCAGCAATGTGGTACTGCAATGGGGAGTCCTGCTGCTCCCACCTATGCAAATTTATTTCTTGGCTGGTGGGAGGAGACAATTGTCTTTGGGGACAAATTTGTCAAATGGACTTCATCCGTTGGATTATGGATTAGATATATTGATGACGTGTTGATCCTCTGGAACTCTACAGCGGATGAGTTCCATAGTTTTGTAGCAGCCCTCAACAATAATGATGTAGGACTAAAATTCACATGTGAGATCAGTGAGAAAGAATTGTCCTTTTTAGACTTGAAAATCACAAAAACAGAAGAAGGCACAATCCGCACCAAGGTACATCGGAAAGAAACAGCAACTAATAGTTTTCTGCAATGGAATAGCTGTCATCCTTATTCCCTCAAACGTGGCATTCCGAAAGGCCAATTTATGAGAGTACGCAGGAATTGTAGCTCTATGGGTGATTTTGAGTGCCAGGCCCAGGAACTCAAAACAAGATTGAAGGACAGAGGCTTCCCCAAGAGTGTTATTAGGAAGGCCTATGAGGGAGCAAGGGATGCAGATAGGCAATGTCTCCTGGTCCCTAAAAAACGGAAAGAAGAACAGGTCACGAGACTCATAGGCACCTATGATTCCAAACAAAATGATATCATGCAGATACTGAATAGGTATTGGCGTATTCTCAGTTCTGATGTAGATTTAGTAGATCAGATCACACAGAGGCCGTCTGTCACGTATCGGAGAGGGAAAAACATAAGGGACAGAGTCATGCATAGCTGTTTTGACCCCATCTCACCTAGGGGTACGTGGCTGGATAGACAAATACCAGGCACCTTTAGATGTGGTAGCTGTAAAGCCTGTGAATTCATTTTTAAAGGGAATAGCTTCACTAGTGTCGTTACACAGAAACAATACAATATTCGGGATTATGTCAATTGCAAGACAGCGGGAGTGGTCTACCTAATCACATGTCCATGCCCCCTTAATTATGTGGGTAAAACAGCACGACAATTTCGTCGCCGTATTAGGGAGCATGTTGGAGACATTATCCATGTTAGGGACACCCCAATATCTAAGCATGTGCATGCTAAACACCAAGGTCAGGCAGCATGCTTAAAGTTTCAAGCAATTGAACTTGTTAGACCCCCTAAAAGAGGAGGGGACTGGGACAACCTGATTTTACGCAAAGAAGCACAATGGATCCATAGACTGGAATGTATACAACCAGCAGGTTTAAATGAGCAGACTAATTACACATGTTTTATCTAACATGCCTTACCATTCCCCTATGGGTGGCCTATCTCCACTGGGTTGCCTATAGGGTGGGTGAGTTCATATTTGCCTAATATACCAAGTTTTGAGATGGCCATATGGGTCAGCCGATACATTTGGAGATCGCCTTTCAGTCCCTCCTGACATGAGGGATCTAGTATTCTTGTCCACCTTACATGTGTTTATTTACTTTTTAGTTGCTCTGTGAGGTAGTCCACTTGCGGTGTTTAACTGTCCCGCAAGATATACTTATAATACATTATCGTGTAGCGCTTACCTCCTCGTGTTTGGCAGTCCGGGCGACTTGTCCTTGGCTTCTACTGCGCCTGCGCGTTCGGGTTGATGCGGCCGATGATGACCCCTGGTTGTCAGCTGACGGCGGGGGGTCACATGGGCAGGTGTCACGAATCGAGAGGGTGCTGGGATTGGTCAGTTCATGTGTTGCCGCCTAATACGAGGGGTGGAGTTTTAGCGTTTATAGTAACCTAGCGCCTGCAATGAAGTATGCCGTTGACATCGATACGTGCATCTTGCCGTGACGCACAGCAGAATATCTGCTGTTGAATATCACTATCGCTGGTGAAGAGGCCAGAGTTACCAAGATACGGACCCCTGAGGATGAGTATCTGAAACGCGTAGGGTCGTTTATTGTTTATGGAATGTTTGCATTGGGGACAGTCATATTGTGTTACACCCAGCACTAGGAGATCCGATTTATTCGGACACCTGTGCTTTATTTGGGGATTGTACTACTGGTGTGCCCTGGATATATGCTGATTCCAGACAAAATATCGTTACAAACACCGAGATATATGCATCATAATGACTCAGTGTTTTTTGTTTAATACATTTTTTAATAATCACGGTGGGGCTTATGTCACAGTGGTGTGTTACCCCTGTTTTTAACAAGTTACTATTAAAAGGTATTTTTTACTCAATTGTTACTTCAGTGAACCTTATAATTTCTTTCATATTGTGGGAGCACAATTAAATTTTTATCAAACTATACAGTGAAATTAAGACGCAGTACAGGGCTGCTGTTTCTCTATGAGTGGAAAAGGGTGAATGTGTCTGTCTGTTAAAGTGCATGTGTGCTGGAGGTCAGTGAATCACTAGCACAAACAAAAGGAATTGGAACTGTGAAAATCCCATTTTCTGCACATATATTTATCAGACTCCCGAATCTCGATCCATTTGTCAAGGTGCAGGTGGCTAATACAGGTGACGATTATCTGAAGTCAACATTATATATATATATATATATATATATATATATATATATATATATATATATATATATATATATATATATATATATATATATACACACACACTGCATGTCTGCTGGGCATTTACTCAGCATACAAGTGTGCACTGTTTTCACCTCTGACCCAACCCATCTTTCTCTGATTGATGTGGATGACGCTTTCCTGACACCAAATCGGGACTGGTGCATGTTCAGAAAGGAATTGAATCCTCTGCCCACAACAGGGAGTTCACTATGTGCATCTGCCAGTTCACTGCAGGAGGCACCGTCCACATCAATCAGGGAAGGATAGGCTTGGTCAGAGATAGAAACAACAGGTACTTCTAAGCTGAGTAAACGCCCAGTGGACACTTTAGGTCTCTTTTACATATGGCAGAGGACATTTTAAAACTTCTGTTTGTAATTTCCGGCTGCTGCGCTGCTGGGAACAAACAGGCATTCATTTAGAAAGGTCTTTACATGACTTAAAGAGGCTCTCTCACCACATTATAAGTGCCCTATCTCCTACATAAGGAGATTGGTGTTATAATGTAGATGACAGCAGTGCTTTTTATTTAATAAAACAATCTATTTTCACCACTTTAGCATAAATCTAAAATCATTAATAATGAGTTGCTAAATGCCCAAGTGGACGTATTTTTACTTTAGACCAAGTGGGCGTCGTACAGAGGAGTGTATGACGCTGACCAATCAGCGTCATGCACTCCTCTCCATTCATTTAGTCAGCGCATAGGGATCCTTTTAGATCACTATGTGCTGTCTTATACTAACACGTTAACAATACTGAAGTGTTTAGACAGTGAATAGACATTCCACGGGATGTCTATTCACAATCTCTGCACTTCGTTACTCTGTCTGTGGTAGTTACAGCAGAGCAAAGCGTAATCTCGCTGTAACCTGTTATTTACCGCGTAATCTCGCGAGATCACGCTTCCTCTGCTGTAACTACCACAGACAGAGTAACGAAGTGCAGAGATTGTGAATAGACGTCCCGTGGAATGTCTATTCACTGTCTAAACACTTCAGTATTGTTAATGTGTTAGTAGAAGACAGCGCATAGCGATCTAAAAGGATCTCTATGCGCTGCCTAAATGAATGGAGAGGAGTGCATGAAGCTGATTGGTCAGCGTCATACACTCCTCTGTTCAACGCCCACTTGGTCTAAAGTAAAAATACGCCCACTTGGGCATTAAGCAACTCATTAGCATAAATCTAAATCGCTAATAATGTTGTCAAAATAGATTGTTTTATTAAATAAAAAGCCCTGCTGTCACCTACATTATAGCGCCGATCTCCTTATGTAGGAGATACGGCACTTATAATGTGGTGATGGAGCCTCTTTAAAGGATGGTGGGTCCACTTAAATGAGAACCATGCAATGCTTCATTTCCCCTGTGGTGGCACTGCAGGAAAATGTAACTCTTGCTGTCAGGTTCACGCTCTGATTACATCTGATCGCTCTGGGTTTCAGCAGTGGGACAGCTGTGATCAGCTTATTGTCGGACAGTCATTTTAACAAAAAGGAATTTTAAAAGTATATAAAAGCACAGCAATTTCTACAATTTAGATATAGGTATTCTTCCTTTCTTTTAGAAAGCAGTACATGATATTTTATTGCTAACCACTAAACACACATTTGTGCGTAAGGAAATTTTGCATTGGAATTAACTTCTTATTTGTATCTGAGATCATAATAGAGGTTTATTCCAAGCAGTATTTGCACAATTTACATGGTATATATGTGATGTAACTGGTCACCTTCACTTTGGATGTAAACTATTTACTTCCCCAGAGGCAGCAATCAAGTCATTGGTGCAACTTTCTAAATACAGATGTATCTTGACTTTTAACGCATTAAATAAACAGTGGTAAGATCCTTTTTCTTAACTTTTTCAATGGCTTTTCAATGGCTTTTGTTGTGTGATATCACGCCGCAGAAAGTTATCAGAGTCAAGATAAAGATGGCAACATCCGTGCATCCCATCCTAATTCTGCCTCTCCGCACCAAGCTGTGTATATCATCAAAGAAGTGAAATGCTTTGTGCAGAAGCCTGTGTTATAGAATAAGAGATTGCGCAAATAGGAGAGCACTTTCTGCATGAGCTCTTCTACATCTTGCCTGTTCCCCCTCCCCCACACAGAAAGAGCCATAATTGATGCAGGAGGGCAAGAAAACGACATGATGTGTATTAGAAAGTTGCACTATGTACTGATAGCTGCCTCTGGGGCACTGATTTATTAAAAGGTAGGACCCCTTTAACACAGTGTCAACTAACACGTTGGTTCCAAGACCAGAGTCCGTAGTTTCATCTCTTTATAGCATGCCACCCAATGGCCAACATGAGTTATCCCAAACAAATGCTATTCTGCTTATTCGATACCTTATGCTTAACTGAGTCTGAATATATATTTTGCATCCATCTGGTCTATATTTTTGTATTGATATAAATTAGAGGCATATGGGACCTATAGACAGAGGAGAAACCAGTGCAGAATTACCCTTCAGACTCTCATTTTCAGTTTTACTATTGAGGTCTTATTCAGTGATTCAAAGCATTTGTGGTAGGCACTTAATGGAGCATCTCAAGCTGACGCTTTCACGTAGGCATCTGAGGAACGCCCCAATGGGGTATCCATGGTATTCATGGGGCATTATTAGGCATCACAGGCATCGAGGCACTTGGGTGGGCACACCTGTGGCTGGCAAACACTGTGAAGATAACATTTGCATCCTACTCTCAGAAACATTGTGGCCAATAAGACCTGCAATGAGAAACATTTGGTGAGCACACACAAGGCAGTACCTTAAAACTTACTCAAATTTTCCTTCATTCTTTTGTCCAGGAGGGATGGGGGCTGTACCCATTTTCAAGTGTTGGAGGATATGATTTCATGAGATTATTACGTTTTATGGACTCCAGTTAAGAGGGGATGACCCCATCAGGACTCTCATCTATTAGCTAGAGTGGAGAGCCTTTACAAAGAATTCTTCTTGTTTCAGTGGAGCTGGAACGTCTGTGCACAGGGGCGTAACCAAAGAGTGCAGGTCTCCATGCCACCCTGAATGGGCCCCCCACAGCATGGATCCCCCAACATTGATCCCGCCAGTTTGGATCCCTCCAGATGGATCCACCAAGATTAGACCCCTAAATCAGAACCCACATCAGACATTAAAAAAAAAGAAAAGCTTTACGCACCGCCCCTGGTGGCTCTTCAGTGTGCACCCGCCATGGATTCCCAGCATCAGGATCTTCATTGTGCCGGGGCACAATCCTCTCATATGTGGCAGCCTGCGTGGGATCCGGGATTCCTTCCCTTCCGGACCCAGATCATTACGCCAATGTCCCTTCATTTACACATAGAATCCATTAAGCCCATAGTTAGATGGATATGAATATGTTTGTTAGATAGATAGATAGATAGATAGATAGATAGATAGATAGATAGATAGATAGATAGATAGATAGATAGATAGATTTGAGATTTATTTTTTTACAGGCAATTTGATAGTTACTACAAATAGTAGTTCCTGGCTGCTTGTATTGTTTAGCTCATTTTACAGATCAGATCGTACTTTATTCATGTGCCAATTTTTTTTCTTACTCCTGTTACAAAGTTATTTAGTCTCCTTTTGTTTGATCGCTGACCTGTGTATTCCGAGAGATTTCCATCATCACTAAACAGCCCGGTGTTATATTAAAATGTTCTTTGTAACAATGCACTTGACCATTCATACCCAGATCCTAATAGTCCTCGAGTAGTACACTCTGAAATTTAAACTGTAACGTCATCTTCCTGATTAACTTCTGGATGTAAACATATCTTCCTCATGAATATATATTTACAATGCCTATAAAAAGTATTCACCCCTTGGATTTGTGTAAAAACATTGAATCACAGAAGATTTAACTAGGCTTTTGCAAATATAATGGAGGCAAGTGCCCCGCTTGGTACCCCCTCTGTCAGTCAGTATAGCGATTTGCTGCAAAGAAGTTGGACCTGGCATATCTGTGATTGCATGAACAGCTCATTGAGTTCAGTTGAATAATTGCTTAATTTAAAAACTTTCCATTAAAAATGCATACATCCCCTAGAGATAACAGCTGATTGCAGGCAAAGGGGCTAGTAGCCAGAACCTCATAGACAGGTCGTCATCATCAAGGGACTCATAGGAAAGGGAAGGGTTTATCCAAAACAGAAAAGCCCTTTAAATTATAAAATTCTGGCTGGTAGGGGTTTACGTATTTATAAAGTTCTTTTTTAAATAAAAAAAAAATCTGCATATGGTAAGCTCCCCCTAGTGGTGGATGCAGACAGGTCAAATTTTCTGATTTAAATGGTCACTAACTTTTCAACAAACTTTGCATAACTGAATAGTACAAGGGAATATAAGAAGCTTTGTAATGTCTCTTAATAGCAAAAATTCCTCTTTCTCCACTTATAAGGCTCCCCTTCCCCCTAACTTTTCACTCACTCTGAATTTACTGCTAAATCCATCTCCTCAAGACGAGACAGAATATTAGCTCACTGAGGGATTACAATGCTGAGACGCTGCTGCAGCTACTAGTAAGTGTTATATATCTATCACGGAGCCCGAGGTATGTGCTGTAACTGGGCCAGTAGGGGGCGGTGTGAACCCAACTTGTCACCAAGTGATTTGACTGGGGGATACCCTGGGGAGCGAAGTCTAAGGGAACTTAAACTCACCCTTTAAACCCTGTACAGGGATGGGGACTTCGCTGCAGGGGAACCCTAGGTCGCTAACCCCAGAGTAGTCTCTCTTGGTGACGGCTGACGTAAGAGGTGCGGATTGGTCCGGTGAGCAATAGGTCAGGGCAGGAAGCGGAGGTTCATTACGGTTAACATAGCTAATGGTCAGGGCAGGTGGCAGGCACGGATGGTCAAAAACAAGCAAAAGTTGGTACACTGGAATTCAATAAGTAGACAGAAAGGATAACTTGAAACATAAAGGAAAACAAGGGAACCAAATTTCTCTGGCAAAATATGTTGGGAGAGGAGGTCCTTTATACCCAGCGTGTCTGGGAGAATAAGAACGCAGGTATCAGTGTGTACTAGGACCTGGGGGAGAGCATCAATGGCTGGAGAGGCCGCCAGACGCTGAACAAGCAGGAAGAGGGCGGCATGGCTGTCGTATGGAGGTACAAACTCGGCCGGGGAGCACTACAATATATCACCCCAGTGCTGGATTCACAGCTAGATTGCTCCTTACTGCTGTATATTATCCTCCATGATGCTACAGCTTCTATATATGTGATAGTTAGGAGAGCAGGATTCTCCTCTTGTCTATGTATGCAATGTATAGAAGACATGATAGCCGTTAGGATCCGCCTACTAGCTTTGAGACAACTGGAAATTAGAGATAGAGCCTGCAGAGGGAAAAACTGTTAAATAATGCCACATACAAGTCATATAATGGCCACAAATATGACAGCTTATTCTGAAAAGTCCCCTGAAAGGTTAGGTATGCTTTTACTCTATGGCTATACAATGAATCTGGAAATCTGTGTGAAAACGGGAGCTCCAATCCCTATAAAGATATATAATAAAAATATTTAGCACAGAATATTTAACTTTAAAACTATGTGGATTGGTCTCCATCAGCATTGCACATGTGGAAACTGTAATTTCGAGATGCATTGGATTCAAAATAGAAATACTATTTCCAAGTCCATATAAATTGGATTGAAGTCTGGATTCCGACTTGGCTGCTCATAGAGATATGTCATATGATTTGAATAGCGAGGGTCCAGGCACCGAGAACGCCACCAAATGCTAGATACAACACTCGACTGAGTAATGTGCCCCTTCAGCTTATGCTGTCATTATCCACCTCTCCACCGAGATCACAAGATGACCGGTAAACAGTCTATTAGGACATGGCCAGCTAGCTTTGGTCAATGCCAAAAAATGCTGAGGTGCAGAAGGGATACAATGCTCTTCGGAGCTCTTATTCTTAGAATGAATGGGGATTTCAGCGCCTGGACCTTCACCTGTACGAACTTCTAACATGTTACTGTGACATGTCAGAAATTTGACTTAAAGGTTTACCGAACTGAGTGACCTTTTACAGTGTTTTTCTTTTTGTTTTCTATGGCCATTCCAGTGTAGCTCTCATCTCTCGGTCAGATTCAGCACATTTTCTCCAGTACTTGTCCCATTAATTTTACTTTCTAGAAATGGCATCTTCATAGCAGGATGCTTCTACCTCATTGGAGATGATGATGTTTTTGGTGGTGTTTTGGTTTTGGCTAACAGTGGATATAGTCATTTTAAGAACAAAAAGCATAATAGCGAACCGATCAAATCATAGAAACCTTAGCGTCTCCCATATGCTTTTTGTAAAACTGTAGCCAGGAGGTCATGTACTTATTTCAGCAGTGCCATTTTCTTTGCTTTTGTTCTATAATATTGTACTAGTGATAAATGCACCCAAGCAACAGTATAGGTACAGTCTCTGCTGTCTTGGAGGCTTGTAGTTTCTTCATGGCCTTAAACAAAGGGCTATTCAGTGGCTCGGAAATGTTCTTCCATGCCCCGGCTGTTACTATTCTAGAATATTGCCAGTTGTTTTGAGAGTTCTTTTGTCATCATCGAGTCATTTTTGGACAATTCATTCACAGTTGGACCTTTTAATATCTTCTCTTACCCCCAGGGTGGGATGCCTCGATGGGAAGAATTGCAGGGCCCCTGTTGATCAAACCTTTTCGTTTATGAGGTGCGATTTAGCATCAGGAGTGTGAGCCTACTGGTCTCTGCTTCCAACCCTGTTCTTGTCTTCTGCATATTCTTGACTGTCACAGTCCTGTCAGGCAAAACAGCCCCCAATGATGCCGAGTTCAGGAGAAGACAAACCTAAGAAATGCAAACCAGCTCTTTGGTTTTGCTATGGGGCTCAAGTATATCCATGGTGGATATCCCATAGTTTCCGTTCTGGGTCAGCTGTCACACAAAAGTGGATGTTTCTTGTGCACACTAAAAACAGTATTTTCTAAAGGTATTAAAAAGCAATTAAAGCAGTTTGTAAAGTGCCACAATGTGCTTACACGTACAATGCTTATAGTGTGCAAGCATACCAACAAAAGGAGTTACGCTTCCAACCTCCAAGTGATGTCCCTCTTAGTAGGCCGGGAAAGTCTGGATTTTCCTACTGGGGTAATGCATATTTATTTATTTCCAGCTTGAATGGACATAATTTTATTTGACACAGAATGGGTCATCCAGGGGTTTAAAAAAAACAAAATGGCGAATTTCTATCTTCAAATGTACTTCTTCCAGGACATTAAGACGTGAAGAAACACATGCCCAGATAGCAGACAAGCTTATTCAGTACTTTACGTTTTTAAGCATTTAAATTGTTGAAGACACTTATTGAAAATACCATCTCCTTTCTTCTAGGTCATTTAACCAATTCTCCTTTAAAGTTATTCCAACTGCGGTATTTCAGAATTTTCACCAAGACATCTTAAGCATGTAAGTGTTTTTACTGGAAAAGCGTGTAATTATTCTGTTAAAGTATTGACCTATATTGAATACGGCTGACGTGTTGAGGAAAGGATTAACTGAAGAAGCTGTTAGTAACTGTAATGTTACTAAACCTATTGATCGCTTGCTGAAAAATGCTCACATGTTTTTGCTATGGTTCATATTTGATGCTTTTAATAGGCATGAGTGCTGTTATTGTGTATCTGGAAATGGCCTATCATGTATTATCTTTATTTCTCCCAAATCAGCACATTTTAAAGGCTTTGTGCTCCTAGTATTTACTGTCACAGTATGGTTTCTACATTGTAGCAGCTTGTGGCTTTGATCTTTATGATATACATTATCCAAACTATTAAATCTGACTAAACAGCTTTATTTATAGGGGAAAAAAGTTTAAAACCGCATGTTAAAGGGGTTCTAAAAAAAATAATTTATAGAAAAAAAAAGCTGTTTAGTCCCTAGTAATTTTCCCAGTTCCCTGAATGCACTGTAAACAAAGTTATTCTGATTGTATACTATATCGATTAACACAGGGCTGGACACAGAGAGCTGAGGGCATCGGGGCAATAACAGTATACGGAACCCTTGCTCTCCAATATCTCATTATAAATCACCCTCTTCGGATGTAGCCAAGTTCATCTTGACTCTGATAACTTACTGCAGCGTGATATCACACAACAAAAGCCATTGAAAAAGTCATTGAAAAAGTCAAGTTAACATTTTTGGCACTGTGTATTTAATGTGTTAAAAGTCAAGATAAAGATGACTACATCTGTATATCTCTCTAACAATCCATCAGTGAATGTTAGCTATAAAATTCGCTCAGGCATTAGCATGCAATCTAATAGAAAATGGAAGGATGCTTTAAGTTGACAGTGGGCCCCCATACCTACTGGACCCCTCTGCAGCTGCACCAACGGAATGTCCGCCCCTGGATTAACCCATATAGTGAAGCATGGTCTACAATATAATCGCACATCACATGATTATATTGCTTTCGTGATCTAAAATGGCCAAACACTTATTTGCCAACAGCGATCTTCTCCCGACCACCCCATAAATATGCATTCTAGGACCCGCCAACTGTGCACATATATTTAAATGGGGAGAAGAAGACAAGCTTACCACCCAGCTGAATAAAAGACATCTGCTGCTGTGGGACACTCAGGAGGCCTCTGTCAAATTAGATTGTTAACAGATGCGGTTGAAATTTCCAGGATTCCCTCACATTAATCTAAAGTATATGGGCAGCTTAAAAATATGCATAGTTTGCACATGCACAGAAGTGCTTGAAAATCTGGACGCCTATTGATTCCGCAGTGTAAAGTGAAGCCCATAGTTGTGTTTTTTACATTCAAGAAAATGAAACATGCAATAACGTGGAGAAATATTAAAAGGCCTTGGTGAATATTGAGAAATATAATAAAATTACAGAATATCACTCACTTCTGATCCCCCACCCTCTCGTCCATACATGTAGCAGATTCGAGAATGCAGTACAGAGGATAATCCAGGAAAATAGTCAGAAACAAAACACGTCACAACAATAATATTCAAGGTTAGAGACAGTCAGATCACACAACCAGGATAAGGAAAAAAAGGAAACCTATAACTGCCACTGAGGCCAGCGCGCTGGGGCTTTAAATAAGACGCCTAGCAGTCTGACTGGACAAGTGGCCGTGTACTCTGTGCATGCACTGCGCGACATCCCTGCCAGCCCCGCCGAGAATAGTTGCGGCAGCCGGCAGAGAGACGGCGCTGGATCTCGATGGGATAAGTATGTTACAGTGGATAAAGACAACTGTCAGTGAAAACATTCTATGTATAGCATGAAAAAAGTAGAAAAATTCGGGGCACTCACCAATTACGGTAATAAAAACCTCTTTATTTCAAGACCTTGTTCTGTTTGATGTGGAGCAAGCCTATGGCCATTTTGCGTTGACACACTCAAGATGCGTGATATCAAACAACAAAAGCCATTTAAAATTCATTGAAAAAGTCAAGTTAAATAGTTTCTTGCCACTGTGTATTTATTGTGTTAAATGTCAAGATAAAGATGGCTACATCTGTATTTATGCCCATGAAGTGTCCTAATAGCGCATATGGACAGGGGTTGTCTGAATGGGACAACCCTTTAGGCTGGGTTGACACTGTTGCATTTCAGTTGCATTTGTTTTGTTGCGTTAATTAGTCACGCATTTTTATTTAACATGCGTTATATCTGTAGGCGTTTGTCCATTAAATTGAGGCCCAATTTGGCTTTTTAAAAAGAACAACTTTATTTACAAAGAATAAAGAGTAGAAAACCAAAGGTGTATTCATTATAATATTTCTGCATTGTAAAAAAAAATAACCTCCAGAGAACTATGTATGGACACATTTATGTCTATACGTCAATAGGTAGGCAGCTTGAACTTGCACAGACAACATTCCTCTGACTTCCTTAACGTCTTACCACACAACCACGGAACCGCACATGAACTTGCGGCATGAAAATGTAGTTTCACCAGCACCAAGTCAATTACTGTATAATCTCCAAGCCTAAAACGCAATATGAAAATACAATTAACCTATCTCCTATTGACAGACATTCGCCTTTGTTTTGCTGCGACTCGTCCAAAACAAAGAAACGCAAGTTAAAAAGGCAATAAAAACGCACTATTGAGAACCGAAGTGGCTTGGATGTTACTTAAAACCCCTTCCCGACATTTCACGTATCCATACGCCAAAGTCGGGTAGGGGAAGTATGGAGCGGGCTCACGGAGTGAACACGCTGTATACGATGCTGGTGTCGGCTGTTTGTTACAGCCGACACTTCAGAGTAACGAGCGACCGCGTTTAAATCGTTAGAAAGAGGGGGGCGACCCCCTCTAGCAGCTCATCGCGCCCCCCGCAATGCAATCACGGGGTGGCGATGGTTGCTATTGCTGCCTGGGGGCCTAATGAAGGCCCCCAGGTCCGCCATCTTTGTGCTCCTATTAAGCGCTGCTTTATAGAAGCCTGTCAGAATCACGATATACTGCAATACATTAGTATTGCAGTATATAGTGCAAGCGATCTAACGATTGCTGGTTGAAGTCACCTAGGGGGACTAATAAAAAAAGTAAAAATTAGCAAAATATAGTTTTTTTATGTATTTTAAAAAAAAAATTAAAAGTTCAAAAAAACCCCCTTTTCCCATTTTGCCCCTAGAGCATAGTAAAAAAAAATTCATAAATAAACACAATTGGTTTCGCCGCATCCGTAAAAGTCTGAACTATTACAATATATCATTATTTAACCCGCACGGTGAACGCCGTAAAAAAAAAATGTCAACGGCAGAATAGCTCTTTTTTGGTCACCTAATCTCCCACGAAAAATGAAATAAAAAGTGATCAAAACGTCGCATGTACCCCGGAATAGTATTGTTAAAAACTACAGCTTATCCTGCAAAAAAATAAGCCCTCATACCACTTAATCGACAGAAAAATAAAAAAGTTATGGCTCT
Source organism: Rhinoderma darwinii (assembly GCF_050947455.1). Classification (NCBI taxonomy): domain Eukaryota; kingdom Metazoa; phylum Chordata; class Amphibia; order Anura; family Rhinodermatidae; genus Rhinoderma; species Rhinoderma darwinii. The sequence continues at coordinate 378,049,907 of NC_134690.1, forward strand.
AGGAATTTGACAACAAAAAATAAATTTTCTTTTTTACACTTAGGTTTTTACTTGCAAAAGTAGAAAAATATAGAAAAAACTATACATATTTGGTATCGCCGTAATCGTATTGACCCACAGAATAAAGATAACATGCTGTTTTAATTGCACAGTGGATTCCGTAAAAACAACGCGCAAAAAAACATGGAGGAATCACAGTTTTTTTCATTTTCTACCCCTCAAATAATTTTTTTCCCCTTTCCTAGTACATTATATGGCACAATAAATTGTGCTACGAAAAACTACAACTCGTCCCGCAAAAATCAAGCCCTCATAGGACTATATCGACGGAAAAATAAAAAAGTTATGGCTTTTGGAAGGTGGGGTGGAAAAAACGAAAATGAAAATCTGAAAAGGGGCTACGGCGGGAAGGGGTTAACATATCAGATCAGCTATTCAGAAATAAAAAATTAGTACACGTCATTTGCCCAATCATGCCTAATTGTTTTAACCTGTAGGTTTTACAATTCTGTTAGGTTGAATTCACATTTTTGTTGTGTTTCATTATATAGCAGTATTTGTATATACAGTATATGGAGGTATCATTATGCACAGTATAAGGTGGTATTATTTATGTGTACAGTATATAATGGAGTTTTTTTGCGTACAGTATATGGAGGTAATATTCATATGTACAGCATATGGTGGTATTATGTATATGTACAGTATATGGAGATATGTATGTGTACAGTATATGGTGGTTTTATGTATATGTACAGTATATGGAGATATGTATGTGTACAGTATATGGTGGTTTTATGTATATGTACACTATATGGAGGTATTTTTTATATATACAGTATATAGTGGCATTATTTTACATCCAGTTTATGGGGTATTATTTATATGTACAGTATATGGTGGTATTATTTATGTATAAAGTATATGGCAGCATTATTTATGTGTACATTATATGACCATATTATTTATGTGTGGAACTGAATGGAAGGTGAGCCCTCAGAGTCAATTTATCTGGTGGGCCCAATATACTCCAGGCTGACACTGATTTTAAGTAATCAATGATTTTTAGTACCCTATGACTGAAAGATTATTTGCTAAATAGTTGTAACAATGCCAAATTGAGTCCAGGGTATTTAGACAGATTGACAGATATTTTTTTTATATCTTAGAAAACACTTTCTACCATGTAATTGATGGTTGTGCTTTAGCATTGGTCTGTTTTCTGCCTCTTCATTAAAGTATAGTACTGACCTGAAAAAAAAACTGTATACAGAATCGATTTATGCTTTCAGGGGACAGAAGCAGGACTGGGTTTAGAGAATAACAAATTTCTAGGAGGCCCGCAAGAGCAATTTGTGACTGTAGCATGAAAACTTTCATTGCTCTGGATCACCCAGGACTTTACCACTAACCCCTTCACTATTTAGACATACTATGGTGGTTTTATTTGGACACTGAATACCAGCTTGATTTAGGCATTGAATGCCAGTACAATACGAAATATTACAGTGATATGTGGGTAATTTTACTTGGACATTTGGATATTGTATGGAGTTATTTCCTCTGTCAATTTCTATTGTAGGCACAATATACTGCAGTTCGACACAGATTTTAAGTAATCAATATTTCTTAGTACCCAATTACTGAAATATTATTTGATAAATAGTTGTAACAATGCTAAATTCAGTCCAGAGTATAAAGCTTCACCAGCTTTTTTTTATTTTTATCTTAGACAAAACTTTCTACCATGCATTTGATGGTTATGCTTTAGCATGGGTCTGTGTTCGGGCACCATTTTCTATAAAGCCTGCCCTGAAAAAGAGGTGCCCCATACTGAAATATCAGCGCAATGACCCCCTTTATATTCTTACTAGTCATACGTTCAGTAAAACCATTCCAGATTAGGTACTGTTTTGTGTCGCTGCTCCATATTGTGACGCGCTGATACACATGTAGCGGCGGTTCACAGTTTTACAGCCTTTTCCCATTTAAATCAATGGTAGAAGGCCGCAATACGGTGTACCGCCACTATAAGTGTTCCGGCGTTTCCCAGTACAGAGCAGTAAAGGGAATGAAGGGAAAGAAGCGCTCTCCTTCAAAATAGCTTATCGGTGGGTCGTGCTGAGAGTCAAACACCCACCGATCAGATATTAATGGCCTCTCCTGATAGGCCATCAAATTATTCTCATTGGAAAACTCCTTTAAGAAAGTATATTATTTATTTGATAGTTTGACAACTAGGTAGTCCAACACTGAGAGACATTTTTCCAAAATTTCAATCTGCAGTGTTAACACATTGCTTTGTCAAGTACATATTAAAACTTTTCCGTTGCTTGAGGACCTTTCATTGCTCCGCTTGTTCTTCACTCCCTCACATCTGCCTCATTTCTATCCTTGCTTGTAATGACAGGGAAAAGGACTTGAAGATTAGAGACCGTGAATCTAGTAAGGAGAAGTATTATTTTCACAGTTAAACTTCTTCACTTTTAAAGTCTCAATCATTGACAGCTTATAAAACAGTCCATATTATTCCCATCTTAATTGCATTTGGCTGAAGACTATTTAATGTGATTATTTGAGTACTAGTATTTCTGGTAACCTTAAGGCTACATGCACAAATTACGCAGCAAAACCGAAGGCGCGTTTTTTTATGTGTTTTTCGGTGCGTTTTTTACATTTTGCTGCGTAATTTGCAGTATCTTCATGCTGCGGGTTTTGCTGCGTATTTCTGTACAACTACTGCCATAGAATTCGCAAGCAGAATCGCGAGATAAATTTACATGCTGTGGTTTCGAAAGGCCCTAAATGTCTGGCCTTGCTTTGTAGGAGGTACAGCTGTTTCCAAAGAATGGAGAAGTATTAGTAATTTCCATGAACTTACTCTGACCGGGACACATAAATCCCAATGAAAATAGAAAATGGCCCAAACTCTTGGAATATATAACATTTAAAGATAGTAATAACTAACAAGTAATACAGCATCTAGAATACTATTAAAATGACAAGTATTGCAAAGAAACGTGCTTTAAAATAGCTCATAAAAATCCACTGGACATAATTTATGTTATTCAACCATCGAACATTCGAAAAGGGCTTTGGCCGCTTGCTCGGCTCTCAGAGGAAAGACAATCAGAAACAAAGTCGAGCACTTCTGATGTTTCATTTTAGCGATCAGTGGGGGTCCTAGTCCTCGGATCCCCACCTATCAAAACTTCCAGCATATCACTATGATATGTCAAACGTTTTATAAACGTTTAGTTACTCTATAAGCAGCCAGACACCCCTTCCCTTGCGGTACATTAACTAATGAGGGCTCTATGGGGGGATTATACTGCAAGGGCTCTAAGGGGGGATTATACTGCAAGAGAGGGGTCTGAGCATCTGACTGACTGCAGAGGGCTCAATGGGTGGAAAATAATTAACCTAAATGGACTAATAAACATCTAAGACTATAAATAAGGTCATATAAATGAACAAGCATGCCCTGCGGAAACACGTTCTAAAAGGATCAGTGAACTTTTAGGACTAACCACGAGGTCATACATTTGAATGAGAATACCCCTTGTAAACACAACCCAAAAGGACTCGTGAACCTCTAACACCATCAGGGACGCCCTCAGGTTTTATTTATTTCAGTTGCCTATATAGCGCCAAAATATTATGCAGGTCCTCTTTTACTGTCCCCATTGGGGCTCATAATCTAAATTCCCTATTGGTATGTTTTTGGGAGGAAACCAGAGGAAACCCACAGAGAACAAACAAACTCCATGCAGATGTTGTCCTTGGTTGGATTTGAACCCAGGACACCAGCACTGCAAGGCAACAGTGCTAACCACTGAGCCACTGTGCTGGCCTAAGAAGGTTCCTCAGGCCTGAGGAAGACACTTGTTCAGCGTTGAAACGCGTAGCCACCCATTGAAATAAATGATTCTTATTTATTATATTCTGGACTTCATTTCTACAAATTTCGCCGCGTAGCAGCGCCTCCATAAGATCCATATTTTTCTCCTTCTCTCTCCGACAAGCAAGCGGTCCCTTCGGGGAACCGATCCGGATCTGGCAGCAGCACTGTGGATTTACCCTTACGCTTTAAACATCCTACCTAGGTGAGCATGGTATTTGCCCTCTTGCTTCACCCACTCAACATTTTGACCTGCACAAGGTGGCGCTGTGTGTCTTTTGCTCTTTCTCTTCAATACGTATGAATGAGCATACTCTATAAAACAAAACCTTTTAGGACTAGTAAACTCGTAAGACCTCACATAAGAACATACGTATGAGTGGGTATTTCCCATGGAAATACAAACTAAAAAAGTTAGTCAACCTACGTGTGCAAAGAGATGATAGGATATGAAGGTGACCTCTGGGTAAAACAGTAGATGTCCAACCAGTTGTCCTAACTCTTACAGCTATTGAACCACGCTATGTTTTTCTGCATTTCTTCTCATACAATGCTTGCTGTACTCTCATTTGTGTCTAAATACCTAATAAGAGGCTGTTGTAGGTTATGCTGTTGAACAGTGGGCAACCATTTTTAGGTTGTCTTTAGTGCAATATAGTGAACAAATTGTAGCGAACTACAGACTCATATAGAGATGGGAGAGACACCATGTTCAGGCTTTGGACAACTATTGATGTCTCCTGCATTGGTAGTTCCCATACCATACCCTCTATTTAGATTGTTGGTGGATTTTGATGAGGCTACTTCTGGTGGAGTAGCTTATGGGTTTGGATGCCTATTTTGATTTTCCCATTATCCTTACAATGCATCTTTTTTCATTTATTATTTATTTATTGAAAGTACATATAAAATGTGTATGGAGAAATACTGGAAAATTTCGTTTACATAATAAAAACTTATATATTCTGCATTGATATTTACCAATATTATTTTGTTGGTTTCATTGGATGAAATGCGATTCTCCAGATGTCGTTATACTCCCATCATTCTCTGCCAGAAGCTGGGAATATGAGAGTCATGAAGGTTACTGAAATTTCTAAAGGACAAGTCTTTTACCCTTGAAATTAGTAATTTTTTAAAGGAAATCTGTATCTTCTTCCAACACAATTGGAAAGGAAAAAAGCTAAAATGATTTGGATATAGAGTAGAATTCATAAAGAATTGAATGAGCATGAGAGTTAGAGTAGTAGCTAAGAATAAAAGATTAAAGCGTGAGTGTATTATACATATATAAAAAGATAGTTCGAAATTAATGTGTAGAGTCAAAAGCATGTATCTACAGTATCAATACTTCACAATAAGAAGCATATGTACCGGTGACCCTCCAATGATGCCTACTGATCGGGGGCTAAATAGAACCACATCACATATGCTAATGATAGGGACATGTTGAGGGGCCCCATAGCCAAGAATGAATTTAACCATACACCCATCAGTCAGGGGTTTTAGGAAATCTACTATGATTATTGTGAATAACAATTTAATATTCATATTAGTAAGTTTTCTTTTGTGGCACCTTCTACCTTCCTCCAGACTCTCAGGGCTTTGCTTAAAGGTATTGTTTGGTTTAAGTAGTCCATTTAGGGAATTCTGATTTTATAAAAGAAGTCCATGGTTCAGGACTGTCATCTATTAACCAGTGCGGAGAGTGGCTGCAAAACGTGCTTCTCGTACTGTTAGACCCTGCATCACACCATGTATGATTTCAATAGGCACCATGTAAGAGTTAATTTCACCTGTGGTGGTGCTGAGGAGATTGAACACTCGCTGTCAGTTTCCTCCGCAGATAACATCTGATCACGGGGGTCCTAGCAGCAGCAGAACACTCTATGATCAGCTTAATGTTGGCAGACCCTTCCAACGAAAAGGGATTGACCAAAGTGGACAACCCTTTTAAAGAGCATTTCCACCCAAAACGTAAAAATAGCCATACACTAGTAAACTTGTTTGTCACTCTTGAATTAGCTTCTCCGAAAATCAATTTGACAGTATGTTGAATGAACACAAAAATTCTATGGTATTCAAAAGTTGTCACCAGATCCTAAAGATGTTGACATCCAGACTTCTGAGTGGCGAACCTTCCTAGTGACATATTGAGGCATCCACCACTCAAGCATTGCTGTAGAACCAGTCAGACTAAGACTCTACTCCTTCCATAATAAGACCTGTGTTACTGAATCACCATGGACAATAAAGGGGTTGTCCAGGCACGGACAACTGATGACCTATCCACAGGATAGGTCATCAGTCTATGAGCCTGGACCCTGTACCGATCAGCTGCTTCCGTGTGCTGGATGCCATGCAGGCTATGCAGTATTCGGAGCCGGACGTAGATGCTATTCCGTGACCGGAGCCATCTGCTTCCTGCATTGACATCGAGGGCCGAGGCAGCCGGAGCATTTGATCGGTGCGGGGTCCAGGTGTCGGACCCCCACCGATCATATATTGATGACCTATCCTGTGGATAGGTCATCAGTTTTCCGTGCCTGGACAACCCCTTTAACTGCCTTATACATTGAAAAGTTGCAAATATAAGAGCTAATGATTTATTTTGGCAGTCGTCTGAACATTACGGTGACTTTTATTTGTTCATTATTGACTGGACATGGCTGCAATCTATAGAGCAGTTTAACCAGTGCACGATTATCACTTTATTATGGTCATCTGCTCCTTTCCACCGCATTCCTGAGTGCTTGGAGCCAGCTCCAGTGATGTCAGAGATCCGTGAAATTTTTGTCAGACAGAAATATTTACTCTTCCACCGGCATATAGAATAAACACGTCAAGGTTATTTGGCTTGTCAGCTGAATTAGCATATAATACTCATTTAATGAGTTTACCATGCAGTACTGCAGTATAAAGTATGTTGCATTTGTCTTTTGCTCATCGTATCATGTCCCTTTTACCTATTTAGTAATTATCTTTTTAAAGGGGTTTAACAAACATTAGTAATAATAGTGACGGGCATTTTACGGTTCTTGCCGGAAATCTGTATTTTTAATAACCCTGGTCATAGATACATTATGAATAGCAATTATCCCAAGGCATGATTTACCCCATCATAATGCACCTGTATTAGTGTCTTAGCCGCGAAACCGTATAAGTACCAAAATATAACAAAAAACTGGTCCAAAGATCACATTAAGATGATTCTTTCTGACCGCATTATTCTTTATGTACCGCCAGCATGCCAGCCCCGTGCAGGGCAAAATGGTCGCCACTCCCCAACACTGAGGCACGGTGTATAAGGAAAGTGCAATTATTTGTTTTCACTGTTTGATGTTGGGAGAGGGTAAGGGTCCGTTTACACAAGAGTTTTTAGCGCTGGTTTTATCGCAAAAACAGCATCAGAATCAGAACCCAAAAAACGTCCATTAATTTCAATGGGAAGCAGAGGCAGGTTTTTTTTCCCGGTCGGCTTTTGGCCGCTAGCAGAAAAAAAAAAACGCATGTCCTTGCTTGCGCAATTTCCTCCTCTCATTTCCCATTTACATCAATGAGAGGGAGAAAAAACCTGCAGCTCGTTTTGTGAGTGTTTTTCGCTGCGTTTTTTGCCCGCGGTCCTTGCATTATCTCCAATGGCCGCTGGCAATAAATGCTGTGAAAAAACGTGGAAAAATATGTGCAGGCAGTTCAAATTCTGCCTCAAAATTCCTCAAAAACTCAGTGTGAACTGAGCTTAAATGGGGCGTCAGAAGGAGACACAATGATGGAGGTTTATTCTGAATATACACCGTTTTTCTGCCATATAGAAGGGTGGGTAAGTCTTACCACCACCTACTCATGTGACTGTTACTGGAATGTGACACTGCTCCTTAAAAATTGTAAATTGACACAGCCTTTTTTAAATTACAATATGAACCCCAATGATTTGCCCTCTTTGGTGAGATTATTTGTCCTCTGTGGTACCTGTGACTGAGCAGCAGGGGGCAGTAGAGAACAGACCAGTAGGAAGGTTGATTAGGAAGGAGGAAGTAGAATCTGTTGGCGTGGAGGTCATGTGTCTTGCCATGGTAACCTGAGAAAGGACAAGGCCCAAGTAGAAGGAGCATCTCCAAAGGAGAAAGACTTTGGGGAGCCATTGCAAGTGTGGGCTGTGGATGCACCAGACCTGCATTAGAGTGTCCAGCAAATAGAGACTGTCTGCCCCGAGACCTTCACCCAAGTGAAGCAGAGTGTATGAACTGGGTGTGCTAAGAGGGCAGAAAATGTAATAAAGTATTTAATAAAACAAGTTCAAACATATTGATCCTCCTCCTGCAAAACAGAGAATAGTTCTGAGTTTATTCTGTAACCATTAAACATTGTGCACTACAAAAAAGAGTTAACCCGTGTTCTGTAAATTGTTTGAGACAATGTTCAGTAAAGTGTGTACATCTGCACTACAAGAAACGCATGGTTTTCCGTTCTTGTTGCCCCCGTTACATGGAATTTCATTAAAATTAATGGTGTTTGTACCAAACTGCTGTAGTGTCATGTCCATGGCCGCGGGCCGTCAGGTTCACTCACCTCCTAACGGCCGCATGCCATGGGTCTGCGAGCGTTGGCCCCAGTCTCCTCCTCAGGAGACGCCAGCGCTCACTTCCACTCATCTCTGCCGGGTCCTGTAGGGTGCGCGAACCCTACGTGACAGTACGCTCAGGCCTTCGTGCCAGGTAGAAACTGAGGAGGTTCTCTTCTCGTTGTGTCCACCTTCCGTTTCATGCGGTCGACCGCCAGCAGGCTGGAGGAGTCTGCTGCCAGATCTGCAGAAAGTCACTAAAAGCCGTGTCAGCAGCTGGTACCTCGGACGTATCAGACTCCAGGAGAGGAATACGTGGGTGTTGGCCATAGACAATAAAGAACTGTGTATTTCTTGTGGACTCGCTGGTGGGATTATGGTATGAGAATTCAGCCCACGGAAGCAACTGCACCCAGTCATCATGCACCAGTCAATGTGTTATTATTGTGGTAAAACACAAAAAAAACATATATATATATTTGGTATCGTCGCAATCATACCAACCCATAGAATATATGCCGCATGGTGAACAGCATAAATTTAGAACGCAAAAAACTATGGTGGAATAGCTGGGTTTTCTTTTTTAATGCTCCCTCAAGAAAAGTTAATAAACGTTAATCAATAAGTTATATGTACCCCAAAATGGTGCCATTCAAATGCGTAAGCTCTTATACAGCTTATACAGCTCTGATGACGGTAAAAAAAAAAGTCATGACTCGCTTTTAATGGCTACATGGCCACTTTGATGGTGACAAAAGTCGCGTACCCAAAGATCACTGTGTTGCCCTACATGCATCGGAGGTTATGAAAGTCTATGTGGTTGCTTTGCGACCCGCATGTTGCCACGACCGGATTCCACAGTCGCAAGAAATCCAAACCTGCTCAACTTTTTGCGACTGTTCTGGCATCGTGCAGTTAGCAACGCGGCCACATTGAATTCCACTACTTGTGATGTAAGCAAAACAGCGATCTCTTACGCACCACCTCTGTTGTGGCCATTACTCTAAGGGTATGTTCACACGCAGTGACCAAAAACGTCTGAAAATACGGAGCTGTTTTCAGGCGAAAACAGCTCCTTATTTTCAGAAGTTTTTTTAACAACTTGCGTTTTTCGCGGCGTTTATTACGGCCATTTTTGGAGCTGTTTTTCAATGGAGTCAATGAAAAATGCCCCCAAAAACGTCCCAAGAAGTGTCCGGCACTTCTTTTGACGAGCCGTCATTTTACGCGCCGTATTTTGACAGCGACGCGTAAAATAAAGGCTCGTGGGAACAGAACATCGTAATTCCCATTGAAAGCAATGGGCAAATGTTTGTAGGCGTATTAGGGGCGTTTTTCAAGCGTAATTCGAGGCGTAAAACGCCCAAATTACGTCTGAAAACACTGCGTGTGAACATACCCTAATTGTAACGACCTGGAGAATAAAGTTAACATGTCATTTTTACTGCACGGTGTACGGTGCACCACGTAAAAACGAAACCCAAAAAATAATGGCTTTATTGTTTTTTTTTTCAATTCCCCTCAAAATAAAGCTAATAAAAGTTTTTAATATATTATATGTACCCCACAATGGTACCATTAAAAAATACATCTCGTTCAACAAAAAACTATCCGCCATCAGCTACGTTGATGGAAACATTTTAAAGTTATGGCCCTCAGAACGCAGTGATAAGAATCATTGAATTCTCTAAGGTTCAGATTTGTTTAGATACGGATGTAGCCATCTTTATCTTGACTCTGATAACTTACTTGTGCCACTTTGTATTTAATGCATTAATAGTCAAGATAAAGACAGCTACATCTGTACACTCAAAGTCTGACAACAGGCTCCTCATGTACTCCAGTCTTGTAGTTTTATACCATAATCTGGCCTATGGTTATTTAGCAGACTACCATGCGCCAAACCCTTAAATAAATGTACCTGCAAACTACAATTGTTTTTTATTTCAAGTACTCTTATTTCATGGATTTGCTTTTCAACCCCTTGGCAACATCCGACGTAAAGTTACGTCTTATGTGCACTTGACCAAGATGGTGCGGGCTCAGGAGCTGTACTTGTGCCATACATGGTTGGTGCTGGCTGTTTCAAACAACATCCACCTGCACCGTCAGAGATCGGAAATAGCTCAGGCCACTTAACCCGCTCAGATGCTGAAGTTAATAGCAACCGCGGCATCTGAGTGGATAGACAGAGTGAGGGGTCTCCCTCTGTCCCCCTATCGCCCCCCCACGATCAGTGTCGATCGGTTGTCAGGGCAGCGGAAGGACCAATAAAGGTCCTCCAGTTCTACCAACCAGTGCCCTGTTATTAAGCCTTAATAGTAGAGTTATTATAAGGGCTTATTCAGATGAACGGGATATACGTCCGTGCAACACGCGTGATTTTCACGCACCTCGCACGGACCTATATTAGACTATGGGGCCGTGCAGACATGTGCGTGATTTTTACGCTGCGTGAGTCCGCAGCGAAAAACCCACCACATGTCCGTTCTTTGAGCGTATTTCGCGCATCACACACCCATTGAAGTCAATGGGTGCGTGAAAATCACGCGCACCACACGGAAGCACTTTCGTGGGACGCACGTGATTCGCGCAACAGCCGTGAAAAGGATGAATGAAAACAGAAAAGCACCACGTGCTTTTCTGTTTACAAACATCCAAACGGAGTGTCATAATGATGGCGGCTGCGCGAAAAGCATGCAGCCATGCATCATATGGGGCTGACACACGGAGCTGTCAAGTGCCTTTTGCGCGTGCAAAACGCCGCGTTTTTTGCGCGCGCAATACGCACACGCTCGTGTGAATCCGGCCTAAAGGCAATACACAGTGTATTGCATGAGTGATCTACAGATGTGGCAATCCTTTTCTTGACTCTGTGTATTTAATGCATTAAAAGTCAAGTTAAAAATTGCTACATCAGTAATGACCGCATAGCAAAGTCCCTAAAAAAAAAAGTAAAACAAGTTTTAACATTATTAAAAAATCTTTTAAAAATTAAAATACTATGGCCATATTGACACATAATTACAAAAGTTATCGCTCTTGGAATGCAACAATGGAAAAAACATAAGTGATAAAACTAAAATTGGCTGTGTTTCCAAAGGTTAAAGGGGTTATCCGGTAAGTGAAAAAAAAATTCTTAGGGGCTGCAAATCAAATAAATAAAACAAAAAAGCAATACTTAGCTATGCTTGCCCCCTACGATCTAGCGATGTCCTGGTGCTTGTTTACATGCATGTAGCATGTAACCGCCACAGCCAATCAGAGGGCTCAGCGACCATACGTGGTATTTCTGGCATTATGCTAGAAAAACCATTTGTCACCACAGAGACCTGCTGGCTGCAGCGGTTACATGCTACGTGCATGTAAACAAGCACCGGGACTGCCACCAGAGTGACAGCGCTAGATCGCCGAGGGCTTAGATAGGTAAGTATTGCTTTTTTGTTTGATTTGCAGCCCCTATGAAAAAAAATTCACTTCCCGGAAAACCCCTTTAAAGGTAGTTCCCCAATCTGGGAAGTCATAAAACACTGATCATTCAGGGGTTCAGCCTCTGGCACACCACAATTCCCAAGAACAGGACTTCTGTGTGACAAAAGGCGGCGCATCTGTTGTCATTATCTAGTAAAATGGAGTTACAGAAGGTGCTGTCATGATTGGGGGGGGGGGGGTCCCGGCAGCCAGACTCCAATCAATCAGTGTTTTATGACATGTTTTCCATGTTATCAACTTTTTGTGGGTAAATAACTTGAACATCTATCTACAGGGCAACGCAAAATAGAGTTCACTATATGTTTTGTGCTGAACAAGCAAATTATTTGCACCATGCGTTGAATAAAGCAAATTATACCATAACTACAGGAAATGTGATAAATAAAATCACAGCCAGTTTGTGTTTGGACATGGAATTACAAAGGTCAAGCTCATTGTCTATAAGTGTTTTCAATGACATATCCCCATTACAATGCTGTAAATGCTTCTTACAGAGGAAGGCTGAATTATCAACACAGCTTGTACTTTTTACGTAATAACAATGATACAATGCGCGTACATGTGGTAAGAATATCTAAAAAGGTCAAAAGAACAAAATACTGTACCTTCAACATTTATTGTTATATAATTATATAATATCTCATACCTGTTCACTGTGTTATTATATAATCTCTCATAATTTATCACTGTGTAATCATATTATCTCTTATACAGGTTTACTGTGTTATTATATAATATAATCTCTTATAGCTCTTCACCATGTTATTATATAACATAATCTCTTATACCTAATCACAGCATAATCAAATAAATAATCTCTAAAGCGTAATTCACATGAGCGTTGCGCACCTCAGACGTGAAAAATTATAGTTTTTCACAGCCGTGGTGCATCCGTGCTCGGCGCTGCAGGACGCGATATCTCGTATCCCCCATAGTTGAGAGTCTACGGAGGGATGCGTGATGCGTGAAAAGATAGGACATGTCCTATTTTCCCACAGACCCTTTACCCGATCCGTTGAAACAACGGCTGTGTAAACAGCCACATTGAATTACATAGGTCCGTGGGACGGCCGCTGTTTCAACAGCCGTCGCACGGACGTTTAATACGCTCGTGTGAATTAGGCCTTATAGCTGGGGTGCACAACCTGTGGCCCGGGAGCTTGCGATTCTGTTTCGTCCGGCCCCCAGCCATCTCTGGCACCCCCATATTTGGGGACTCCTCTCAGTTTAGCACTCCAGACAAGGAGGTTAAAAGTTGGAGAGGTGACTATGCATGAATGCGGCTCTCTCCATTGTAGTTTATAGGATTTACAGTAGAGATTGCTGTGCTTATGCTTGACGCACTTGGCTCTTGCTTTCTGGAGTGCTGAACAGGGGAACAGGAGACAACCATTGTGCCAATGTGAAAGTCCCAGAGGTGGAACCTCCACCTATCAGACATATATGGTATATACTGGTGATGTGTCTCACGTAGGAATACCCCATTGGAAGTGGCAAAATCTGGCAATGTGTCCTTCGGACCAAAAAAAGGTTGTGCACTCCTGTTTTAAACTTTATGTTCGTGTTATAATATAATCTTATATACCTATTCACCATGTTATAATATAATGTCTTATACCTTGTCACTGTGTCACAGCATTCTACACTCAACATTGAAATTGCAACAAGAAGGGCAAGCCGTAAGGTTATGCAAATCGTGGAAGTCCAGGTGTCGCTAAGATCTGCAAATTATCACATTTTCAAGCACCTACATATGGTAGCTCCAATCTGTGGCATGTGTGAGGGGAATAAAAGCCAGATTGAAAGCAAAGTTTTTTAGCCACATGAAAGCTCAAAAATCGGATCAAGTTGTGTGGGATGATTGTGTGACGCCTCCCGTTCGTCGACGTGCCAGTTTTCGCCACTTGTCACAAACTGAGAGGAACTCTCAATCCTTGAACTAAGAGACCTTGTTTTATCACTCCGGCAGGTCGCTACGCACCTAGGCCGAGATGTCAGCCCTGTTCAAAGTTGCGTGTCCCAGAGGTTGGGAGAACAGCAACAAATGGGAATGACAGCAAGAGGTGCACAGAGGCGAACCTCTGTACGGACTCATTGTCTGATTGGGAGAATGGCGCGTAATGATCCATTCTGTACTGCAAGTGAAATTGGACATCACATCTTAAGCCTAGGGTGGCAACCAGTGTGGACAAAAACCATCAGAAGGCGTTTGCACGACATTGGGCTACGAGCCAGATGTCCAGCTACAGGTGTTTCATTGACCACACGCAACCACTCTCAAAGGCTATCATGTTGCACAGCAAGACGGCAATGGAGGCTGGAATGGAGGCAGTGGCGTAACTACCGCCGTAGCAGCAGTAGCGGCTGCTACGGGGCCCGCGGCATGAGGGGGCCCGTGTCGCCCGCCGGCACGGGCCCCCACCATGGCCGGAGGCTCCGCTAGCAGCCGCTATGGCTGCTACAGCGGGACGCCACTGAACACTACGGCAGAGCAGGGAGGTATCTCCCCGCTCTGCCATTAACTGGTTCCCGACCGCTGGCTGTATTTTTACGGCCAGCGGTCAGGGACCTTAACCCCTTAGTGACCACTAATACGCCTTTTTACGTCATTCACTAATGGGCTTTAGGCTAGGCTGACGCCTTTTCACGTCAGCCTAGTCTAAGTCCTGCACGGGTCTCCCGTGCAGGCAGGAGCCGGGGCTCTGCTGTCTGATGACAGCTGAGCTCCTGCTCCAACGCCCGCGATCGAAGTTTACTTTGATCGCGGCCGTTTAACCCGTTAAATGCCGCCGTCAATAGCGACCGCGGCATTTAACTTTGTTTACAGAGGGAGTGCGCTCCCTCTGTCACCCATCGGCGGCCCGCGAATGCAATCGCGGGTCTCCGATAGGGTGTCATGGCAGCCGGGGGACTGATAAAAGCCCCCAGGTCTGCCCTGGACATATGCCTGTTAGGACGCGCCGGAGGCACGTCCTAACAGATTGCCTGTCAGATTTACACTGACAGGCAATAATGCTCTGGTATACGAAGTATACCAAAGCATTATAGCAGAGATCGGAACATCGCACAGTAAAGTCCCCTAGTGGGACTAATAAAATAAGTCATCAAAGTGAAATAAAGATTATTAATAAAAAGTACAGTAAAAAAATAAATAAAACCATTATACACATATGTGGTATCGCCGCGACCGTAATGACTCCATTAATAAAGTTAATATGTAATTTAAACCGCAAAGTGAACACCGTAAAAAAAAACGCAAAAAACGATGGCGAAATTGCCATTTTTTTCCTTTGCCCCCCAAAAAAGTCATAATAAAAATGAATCAATAAGTCCCATGTACCCCAAAACAGTACCATTCAAAACTACGTCTTGTCCCGCAGAAAACAAGCCCAAAAAATCACTACATTGATGGAAAAATAAAAAAATTACGGCTCTTGGAAAGCGACGATGCAAAAACAAATAATTTTAGTTCAAAAGTGTTATTATTGTGCAAAAGTCGTAAAACATAAAAAAACCTCTACATATGTGGTATCGCCGTAATCGTACCGACCCATAGAATAAAGGTAACATGTTATTTACGTCGCATAGTGAACGGCGTCAATTTAAAAACGCATAGAACAATGGCGGAATTTCAGTTTTTTTTTATAATCCCCCCCAAAAAGGTTAATAAAAGTTAATATAAAAATTATATGTACCCAAAAATGGTGCTATTAAAAAGCACAACTAATCCCGCAAAAAAACAAGTCCTCATACAGCTATGTAGACTAAAAAATAAAAACGTTATAGCTCTTTGAATGCGACTATAGAAAAACGAATAAAATAGCTTGGTCATTAAGGCCTAAAATGGGCTGGTCACTAAGGGGTTAAAACCCGAGCCATAGACTTTCTACGGCGCAGGTTTTAACTTGCTGCCCGCGCTATCGGGCAGCTGAATGTCGGGTCTCCGGCAGTCAGTGACTGCCGGGGACCCTGAGGAGAGGATAGAAGCAGCTTTCGCTGCTTCTGTCTTCTCTGATCACTTGTACACAGCGCTCAATGCGCGCTGTGTACAGGAATAGAGACAGCAGCAGCGGCGCTGTCTCTATTCCTCCCGGTGATCATGTGACTGGTCACATGATCGCCGGGTGCCGTTAGTGGCAGGCTGCTGCTGGGTCTTACAAGACCCAGCACAGCCCTATTAGTGACAATCGTCACTATGAGAGGGCTGATTTCCCCTGTATCTGGGGCTGCTGTGCAGCTCCAGTTACAGTGGAAAAACATGGTGTAAAAGAAAGAAAAAAATATATAAAGTTCCCCAAAGGTCTTCTTTGACCTTTGGGGGACAGACCATAGTAATAAAAAAAGAATAAAATAAAGTGCAAAAAAAATGTAAATAATAAATACACATAAAATACCCACCCCAAAAAAAAACAGTTCCCCCCCCCCGCCAATCATTGTTGTAACGCTAGCGCTGACCCAATTACCCTAATATAGACATGTAATATATAAAAATTTATGGTAGACAATGACGATCACAAATAAAAGGTCTATTTTAGGGTAAAACTATGTTATTACCAAAAAAAAATAGCTGAAATGTAAAAAAGCTTATTTTTTTACTATTATTTTCAAACTTTATGAATAAAAATTCTAAAATAGCAAAAAAGGTGTGTATAAAAACGATAAAAAATGAAACCTGCATTGTCTACGGAAAAAACGTCGCAGAAATCACGTCGTTAGCCCAACAAATAAAAAAGTTATAGCCATTTAACTAACACGTGCTAAAAAATGGCTAAACGGTATCTGGTCCTGAAGGAGCAAAATAGAGCAAAAGACATGTATCCCCCCCCTCTCCACAGGACATGTATCCCCTCTCCACAGGATAGGGGATACATGTGTGATCGCTGGCAGCGATAGGGAGAACGGGGGACTGAAAGTCCCCTGAAGTTCTCCATCACAAACCTCGGACTTCCGGGATCTGTGTCGGCAGCTCCGTAGAAATTAATGGAGCGCCGGTCGTGCTTGTGCGCATGCGTGACCAGCGCTCCTTTCATTTTTATTGAGCTGCGCAGACGCCGGAAGTCAGAGGTTAGTCATGGAGAACTTCAGGGGACTTTCAGTCCCCCGTTCTCCCTATCGCTGCCAGCGATCACTCATGTATCCCCTATCCTGTGGAGATCCTGTGGAGAGGGGATACATGTATTTTGTAGGACACACTGTAGGTCGCATTTTTTTGGGAGGGGGGACGCTGTATGGCGTTCCCTACAGGGGGGGGAACGCTGTATGGCGTTCCCTACAGGGGGGGGTGGCTGTATGGCGTTCCCTACAGGGGGGGCTCTATGGCGTTCCCTACAGGGGGGGCTGTATGGCGTTCTCTACAGGGGGGGCTGTATGGCGTTCTCTGCAGGGGGGCTGTATGGCGTTATCTACAGGGGGGCTGTATGACGTTATCTACAGGGGGGCTGTATGGCGTTCTCTACAGGGGGATGTATGGCGCTATCTACAGAGGGGGGCTGTATGGAGTTATCTACAGGGGGGGCTGTAAAAAAGGCACTATCTACAAGGGGGGGGGTTGTGTGACACCCAGGGGAGGGGGGGCTCCAGTCAAAAGTTTGCTATGGGGCCCAGTCTTTCCTAGTTACGCCCCTGAATGGAGGGCTATCCTCTTCAGCGACGTGTCCCACTTTTGTCTCAGACACAATGATGGCCAGAGATTGGTCTGAGGACCACATGGGCAACACCATGAAGAGGCCTTCACAAGGGAACCTCACACTGTGACGGTGTGGGTGGCATAATGTACGGTTGCCGAATCCCTCTAGTCTACATTTCAGGTACACTAACAGCTCGGTGTTACATTGATTTGGTCATGGAACCAGTTGTACAGCCATCTCTCCAAAGTGTCCCAAATCCATTTTTCAACAGGACAACGCCAGGCTGAATGTTGCTCGTGCTACTGTAAGCAGCCTTTGTGGCCTACACATGCTACCATGGCCTGCAGCGTCTCCAGACTTGTCTCCCATCGAGCAGATCTGGGACGTCATTGGATGGCAATTGCAAAGGGAGCTGCCAGCAGCTAATCTTGATGATTTACGTGCCCAAGTGCATTGAGCGTGGCATAACATTCCTCAGATAACCATTCATAACCTCATTGATTGCATGCCAAGGCGTGTATGTGGGTGTATTTCCAAAATATTTCCTTCTTGGTGTTGCAATTTCATTGTTGAGGAGTGTATAATCTGTTCCACAGTACCTCGTCACAATGTTATTATATAATACAAACTCTTATATATACCTCGGCCAGGTTTTTTATTTTTACACATATATATATATATATATATATATATATATATATACACTAGTATATATAGATATATACTAGTATATATCTATATATACTAGGATAGATAGATAGATAGATAGATAGATAGATAGATAGATAGATAGATAGATAGATAGATAGATAGATAGATAGATAGATAGATAGATAGATAGATCGATCGATCGATCGATCGATCGATCGATCGATAGATAGACAGACAGATCGTGGGCAGGTTTTAATGATTTAAACTTTTAATAACTTTGGGATTTGTGCAGATGTAATGTTGTATGGGAACATCTCCGTTTCAATAGCAGCGTGCCAAGTTGGAAGCCTTGGTGATTTGGTCCTGTGACTCGATAATAACGTTTGTATGATGTATGGCCTATTTAAACGACCTTCTCATTCAGCATGATCTGCATTCATGTGTCACTCAGCTCCTCTCACTGGCTGAACTGACACAAGGTTATATTTAACAGCTTCATTCTTCTCTGGTGATAAATGGGTCTTGTAAGCCACGGTAGTAGTGTAGGTGTTTTTCACAAATCTAGCTGCAGTTACCTATCATAAAAAAGACTCATTTTTAGAGACTGCGGGGGAGATTTATCAAAACAGGTGCAAAGGAAAAGTGGAGGAGTTGCCCATGGCAACCAATCAGGTCACTGCTTTTATTTTTCAAAGCTCTTATGAATAATGAGAGGTGGAATATGATTGGCTGCTATGGGCAACTACTCTACTTGTCCTTTGTACCAGTTTTAATTAATCTCCCCCTGTAATTTAACACGTCACATATTTCAGGGGGGGTTATTTATGGATTGGTATTTAAATAGGAATAGGGTGCCTCATCTGTTAACAAGCAATTGCTCTGTGATCTGTTCACACTACTGTTTAGGGGGTTCTCCGGAGTTTCCTTTCAGCTTTCCGGTATTTGTAGAGCAGTCTGTAGCGCTCTTCTTGCCGTCGAAAATAACAGAATACCAATAGAGTCAGTAGGATTTATCCGAGTGATTTGGACTCGTTGGAAAACTAATTCATCATAGAAATCATTTTTTCTTTATAAACGGTAGCCATGATGCTAGTGTGAATAGAGGCTAACTTTTATCAACTGTTGGAAAGAACTGTAGATGTTATGCAGTAGTTAAAGAGGCTCTGTCACCAGATTTTGCAACCCCTATCTCCTATTGCAGCAGATCGGCGCTGCAATGTAGATAAGAGTAACGTTTTTTTCTTTTCAAAAACGAGCATTTTTGGCCAAGTTATGACCATTTTTATATTTATGTAAATGAGGCTTTCTAAAGTACTACTGGGCGTGTTTAAAGTTATGTCCAACTGGGCGTGTATTGTGTGTACACATCTGGGCGTTTTTACTTCTTTTTCTAGCTGGGCGTTGTGAATAGAAGTGTATGATGCTGACGAATCAGCATCATCCACTTCTCTTCGTTAACACCCAGCTTCTGGCAGTGCACAGACACAGAGCGTGTTCTCGAGAGATCACGCTGTGACGTCACTTCCTGCCCCAGGTCCTGCATCGTGTCGGACGAGTGAGGACACATCGGCACCAGGCGACAGAGGCTACAGTTCATTCTGCAGCAGCATCGGCGTTTGCAGGTAAGTCGATGTAGCCTCTGTCGCCTGGTGCCGATGTGTCCTCAATTGTGCCGTAACTACCACGGCCATATGATTCTTCTTCTTCTCTCCAGGTCTCCTTAGGCTCCCTCAGTACGTCGCAGCTCATACAAGGTCCTGACGCTGAGCAAGGTCAGGGCCTTATATGCAGCATTTTAGGCCTCATGCACACGTCCATGCAGTTTTTGCGGCATGGACGGGCCGCGGGCCGTGCTCACATTAAGGGTATGTTCACACGAGGGCGTCCGTTACGGCTGAAATTACGGGGATGTTTCAGCCTGAAAACATCCCCGTAATTTCAGTCGTAACGGCATGTGCAGGCGCTTGAACGCCGCGTCCATTACGGCCGTAATTGGCGCTGCTATTCATTGGAGTCAATGTATAACGGCTCCAATTACGGCCAAAGAAGTGACAGGTCACTTCTTTGACGCGGGCGTCTATTTACGCGCCGTCATTTGACAGCGGCGCGTAAATATACGCCTCGTGTGAACAGACAAACGTCTGCCCATTGCTTTCAATGGGCAGATGTTTGTCAGCGCTATTGAGGCGCTATTTTCGGGCGTAATTCGGGGCAAAAACGCCCGAATTACGTCCGTAAATAGGCCGTGTGAACATACCCTAAAATGTATAGGAGCACAGTCCGCAAATGCAAAAAATAGCACGTCCTAATTTTTCGCGGGTCATTTCTACGGCCCGGGCACACATAAATATAAGGAAATGTGTCTGTGGCCCATAGAAATGAATGGAGCAGTATTTTTATCTGCAATTACGGATCCATGATTGCGGATAAAGATTATGGTTGTGTGCATGAGGCTTTATTTCATTGTCATCAGTGCTGCGTCACATACAACATCCTGATTCTGCCCAGCGTCAGTACATGAGCTGCAACAGGCTGAAGGATCCGGAGGGGAGAAGAGGACTGGTGAGATCAGCATACTTCTTCTTTCTTAATTGTCTGATGTGGGGGGAGTCTGATGGGTGGGATTTACCTACCTTTCTATGCACACAGAGTGAACTCTATGCCAGTTGGGAGTTGCGTAGATTTCCACTATAATTTATGGCAGGTTGAATTAATATTTCCATCCCGTTCTTCCTTCCTGACTTCTTAGTCACAGATTCTACAAAACGTACTTGGCAACACTTCAACAGTCCTATAGGACAGGCCACTGCCAATGCTCCGGAGCGGGGCGGACATGCACCGTACAAACTATATACAACCCCTTTAAGGCCACAAGAAAATTATTGGAGGACTGCAGGTGCTCCCCAGGCCATAGCTTGAGCATCAAGTGTTTAGACACTACTATATCCCCTTTTTACAACATCACTTATGAGCCCTGTCTATAGAACAAATGCATTGCATATCTAGATAAGTGAGGAAACATTTCTTCTTCTTGAAGGCAATTTAAAGATTATTTTTTTAAATGAAAAATATATCTTAAAATTCATGCTCATAAATAGTGATTTCACTTTCTGTCCTATATATTATAAGAGATAGGAACAATGTTTTTATCAAGCTTTTAAAGAACATTGTGTTTTCTTGCTCGTCCGTTCCAGTTCTTATTGAGGTCAGGTTTCTGAATATCCAAGTTTCTCAAATATTTTATTTTGTATTGTTAAAATTATGATGCTGTCCCACTGTGCGAGAACCACTGGTACACTCTACAGATAATAGACCTGCGCCTTAGAGTCTAAGGTATTCCCTGGTCATCACCCTTGACCCCCTGACAAGGGTTTTGACCTACTAAGGGAAAATGCCCAGGTCCTGATGACCTCATCAGAGATGCACAGACATGAAGCGTTGACAACGCAATGTAGACAAGGTCAATAGGCGAGAGAGGAGGATTCGACAGTGGTCGAGAAAAAAGGTTGCAGTGATGCCATGGAGACACAAAACCACCCAAACACACAAGCCCGGTGTGCAGTACCAGCCCAGTGGGCAGGAGGAGAGATATGGCTGGAGCGGGGTGAGGTGAGTAACAATTTTCATGTATCTAGTTTGTTTATGAAGTAAGTATAACCTAAACCTATGACATAGGGAAAACTAAATCATGTAAGACCTTATCAGGCGAGATCAGAGGATAAGTTTTAATTTAACTAGAACTTGTAAAACTACACTTTGTCATCATTTTCTTTGTTTTTGTTTTACAGCGCAATATCCCAAAGTGATTCACTGGAAAAGATTCAGTATCAAGCATTTGCCAAACTTCTCCACCTGAGAGAATTGTAAGTAGCAATTGCTTTTATTTATCTATAGTTTACAAACTTTATTGAAAGAATAAATACAACAGCACATAAGTTCATAAAATCTTCCGTACTTTTGTTCTGGCCACTAAAAAAAAAATAAAAATGAATACATATATATATATATATATATATATATATATATATATATATATAATATTATACTATGGTGTGAAAAAGTATTTGCCCCTTCCATCTAGGCGTAACATAACAATAGTTATGGGAGTTGGATGATATTATTCCCTTATTTAAAAGATCCTATTCATAAATTCTGAGTTTATAGATCAGGCTTCTCATTTATAAGCCTAAGAAAAGAGTGGTTACAAAGATCATCTTTGGCTCCCCATACATTATATGCTTCATATAGCTGCCATGTGACCTCATCATGTGGCCGCTTTATCCAATGGATCTGCCATTGTATTTCTATTCCTATTAGTGCCCACATGTCTTCTGTATGTAGTTGTGCTCTATGTGATGTATGGGGAGAGGGTGGGAGTCCCTCTTGGTGTTGAGCCGCGGCCAGCTACATGGGACCTCACAGAAAAAAAAGTGAGCTGAATTTTTATTATAAAGATCCACTTATGGCCAATGCAAAAATAATATTTGATCCTAGAAAACATCTTTAAATAACCTATGAATCCATTAGGGGTCTAACCTGAAATAAAATCCTAAACTCTTTTATTTCATTGTAGAACTATCAGAAACACGAAAAACCTGATCCATATTGGACACGAAGCCTTTGCTAATTTACCAAAACTACAATATTTGTAAGTTATTTCATTTTTGCCATTTATATTCTGCAGTCACTGCTATACTTTTGTTCTACTTTTACATCGGCAGTACCAGGAAGACTTCCTTGAATATTTTCATATTCACAGCATTGAACATCTGTATACACAGGTACTAAAATTCCAATATAATAGATATATACATTATATATACACAGTAAATACCAATTCTGACATACAAAAAAAACTGTGATGAGGAATTAACAACTTTAGCTCCTCCAAAGGAGTTTTAAAGGGAATGTCCCATGTATCTAATTTACTTTCATGAATTAGGTAAATTTTCCTGGAGGCATTCATATTGGGGATAAACACTTCCTTCCTGTATTAACTGTGTGGCAGGGTGTGTGTACTTTGTGGCAGTTGAAATGAATGGGAGTTAGTGGACAGAAATGTCAATTGAAAAGTACAGTCTACAGGAAGTGATGGAGCACAACCCCTCCCCACGGACACTGTGTGTATAGTGTATAATGTTGATATCTCACCTTATGTAGGCGTCCAGCGGTACAATAATGCTACCATTAAATCCCCTGGCACCTAATAATAATGAGAAGACTCTGCTGACCATACCCCAGTCTATACAACAAAGCTGACCAGTGAGCTACATAAAACAGGAAATATCAGTCTATTGTGGATTTTTTTTTTTTTTTGAATAGCCGCATAAACGAACTAAAAAGCACCACCAAATGAATATGTAATTTGCTGATGATACATTCCCTGTAAATTAATTCCTGATGCTTCTATCACTTTTACTTCCGCACTATAATTCTGGACATTTCAGAGAATGAGGAACATCTGAAGTAATAGTGGGCTTGGAAATGATTGTAATGAATGATTGTGAATTGAGATTTCTCTAGCATCGGGTATCGTACTAAAGGGCTTTATAACGGATGGATAGGCCATCAATGTGTGATTGGTGGGGGTTTGACCCCTGGGAAGCCCCCCCAATCAGCAGAACAAAGAACTGTGGTCCTTTAATTGTTTATTCAGGCACTGTGACAACCATGTGAGTGTGGTTGTACCTGGTACTTGCAGCTCAGCCTATTCAAGTGAATGGGGCTGAGTAGTAATTACCAGGCACAGCAAGACTCATGGCTACAGATGACCTAATCTTATGGGAAACTATCCCGGAGACAGGTTACCTATGAAGAAAACTCTCCTAGATTTGGTTGAGGTATGCAGCAATCGATCCTCATTTTATATAAGATACCGTTATCACTGACAGGTAAATCCTATTACAAAATCATTTATACCAGTTCATTTCAGCATAACACCTCGTCCAAGGAAGATTTAATTTAATGGAGTTTTTACCATGAAATGAGATGGAATATTTTAAGAATGTAGGCAGGAAGAGAAAGATACTGTAACTTTCTACTAGAACTTTACTAGCTCCAGGAAATGCATGTAATAATACAGAAACGTATATATATATGGGATTGTTTCCTGTCCAGCAAAAGGACAGCAGTTCTCTCTCCTCAACTATAGTACAGATGCAGCAGAGCTCAAATTGTTGTTTAATCATTTGGAGCTGCATTGTTTTTACACATGGAGCTGCAGTCCTGTGTAAAACCACAGATAATCCATCATAAAACAAATTAGGCTCAGATACATCTGTAAATTAGAACTGAACCGTGCTAAAGGCATGACAACCATCCCACAAAAGTACAATAGAAACAGATTTTCATGGACATGTTTAATAGCCGATACAAAGGCAAAAGATATGATGTGATGACATGACGATGATCTCTAGTGGACATAGATATACTGATGGTCTGAATAACAATTCCCATCTATGGTCATGTGGGTAAATGTAGAAATGCAATAGTTGCGTTTTTTGCCGTAGTTAAGGCCGCTATCAAATGACCATAATAGGGGCGCATTTTGGCATATGTATTACGACTGCAATACCTGGACCTCTTGTGGTTCTACTTAACTGGACTTAGATCACCATAGAGGTCTGTGTTTTGCAGCCATAATAAGGATGCTAAAAATCGCCCCTATTACGGTCGTCTTAAAGAAGCTAAAATGATTTTTCCTTTTTTGCATTCTGATCGACGGGAAATGATTACATCTATTCTGCCATTATGAGGTGGATTTTTACATAAGGAAACATTTTGTAACATTGAACTGATTTTTGAAATGATAATATAAGAGAATAATATTGGATCTGCAAAGGATCAATGACCTGGCACATCAAACTTTACATTAAAGGGGTTTGTCTGTTTATAATAATTTATTTTGATAGAAGGGTCCCCAAAAATAAACTGCAGGGTGTCCCACTGCTAGCGATCAACTGTTATCTGCAAGAGAATCTGACAGCAAGTGATCCATTCCCCTGCAGCACCACCACAGGGGAAATTAAGCATTACATGGTGCCCATTGAAATCAATGAGCTGGCAGTGTAATGCATGGACATGCTGGGTCCTCCAGAGAAAAGGTGTTCTATTTCGTGTAGTTAAGGGGGGATAAAGTTGGCGCTTCCACTCTAATTACTCCAAAAATCCTAAGAAGGTATTATAAAATGAGGTTTCTAATCCAGACAACCCCCTTTTAGCAACATTTTATATTCAAACAATATTATGCTGTATAGTTGCTGTTTGATATGTATCATTTGTTTCTGCTATAACGACAGCTGTCAGTAAATTATAGAATACACAACAGTTTGAACCGGGGAATCGATCTTGTGACCTTTACCATGAATAGAATAACCTGGACTTTCTCATGATTATTTATTCTGACCATAGATATCAGAAGCTGGCGTGGTGTAATGCTCTGGACTGACATCTTATTTGTTTCAGATAAATGTTTAATAAAGGATTGAGGCCAATCAAAAAACGTAGTCATTCCCTGTGGTCACATATCCATGTGCTTAGGTTAGAACAGTTTAAATGTCACAACTAGTGATATATTACATGACATATGTTTTATACAGCTTCTCGTAATTGGTTTATGGATTATTACAGACCTGTATTGTTAATGGTAATATTCTTTACACTTGCCTTAGGCTCTGTTCACACCACTTTTTGCATCCTGTTGAAATAACAGGTTTTTGTTTTTTTTCCCAAGATTAGAAAAAATATGCCTGTCCTATTGCATCCTGTTTCCACTGATCTCTAGTGCACAAATAACAGGATCTCTTTATTTTTCCTATTCTTAAATAGGACAGAAAAAAGAAGCTGGCATCTTTGTGCATCCTGTTTTTACAGTAAATTTGACCAAAAAAATTGAACAGGCGCTTTCAACAGGATGCAAAATGTGGTGTGAACAGAGCCTTAGCTCGCTTCCATCATGTTTCTGTCGCTTATGATGATCAGTATCATACTGCGCTATTCTATTCAGGAAAAATAGAAAAACACTGCTGGAATCAGGGAGACAGCGCTATTCAGATCGGTTAATCACTTCAACTTATATGACCTATTGATAGGTCCTCTTTAAAATGTTTTTCCAATTAAACAGGATTTTTATCAAAAACATACAGACGGCCATATATAAGTCAATCAGATTTCACATTTGGTAATTATGTTTGTTTTACTCATACAGAAAAACACATGTTTCTATGTGGCTGCCATTCAATTTGTCACCTTCACAAAAAAATATATACTATATACATGCATAGGCTCATCATCATCATCCTTTTTCCTCTTTATATTGAGGGGGGTTTGATGGAAAAAGTCAACCTCTATTTAATAACTTCTCATGAGCTCTTATTTTTCATAGGAAATAATGAAACAGATTAATTTGGTCCAGAATATCAGAGTGGGCTCTGGTTTGTGTTGCAGCGTCTGGCCACAATAGTCTATATACACTCGCTGTCCAGTTACTGATTATCCCTGGTCGCTGACAAAATGCCATTTAATGACGGTTGAAACAAAAGCCAGTCTGATGACGTGTGAAGCTTCAAAGGGTCACCAGGGACGACAGAATTAATGGCAAAGAAAAAACATCTATGACTGGTAACAGCGCACATATGCCATAACAGGCTGCCGCAAATTTGATATAATAATGAATACTTACAAGTGTATGTACATAGGAGTATTCTACCCCAGGAACAGCACAGAGAAAAATTCAATGCAAGTATTTACTGTAGCCAACGTTAAGCTATTAGTCAGGAGACATCAAGCATGAATGGCCTGAAATGTAATTGTTGCTTTTTTTGATAAATGGCTCAATGATTTACTGGATTTCTGAAAACGCAGAGAACATCAAACACAATATAGTAATAATATCTAGTATATTGGTTTTAACCAATTGGCAACCTCCGCTTTATATGTACCGCAAGTATCGGCTGTATATTACAGCTGACACCCTGCTCTAACGGACACGATCAGAGATAACTCTGATATCAGCTGTTAAACCACTTAGATACTGCAGCATCAGAGCGGTTCAACAAAGCAGTGCCTACTCTGTCAGCCATAGACCCCTGCAACGCGATCTGCAATGGGTTCTCATGGCCCCCAGGTCTGCCATCTTAGTTCTTCTATTAGATCATGCGTGAGGCAGGGACTAAAAAATGTCAAAAGAAGTTTCATAAAGTATTCAAGAATACATTAAAAACAATTAAAGGTTAGAAAAGGAAACATTACTAGTTATTTATCTTGTGAAGGCTGCAAAAAAAATGGCAGAATTTCTGCTTTTTGGTCAATTTGCCTCCACAAAAAAAGGAAAAAGGTGATCAAAAAGTCTTATTAACGTCCAATAAAAACTACAGTTCATCCCTCAAAAAACAACAAACCCTTACTCAGCTCCAGCAACGAGAAAATAAAAAAATTATAGGTCTCCTAATATGGCTACACAAAACAATGTATTTCTTTACCAAAATTGTTTTTTATTTAGCAAAAGTAGTAAAACATTAAAAAACACTATATACGTTTGGTATTGTAGAAATCGTTCTGACCTCCATAATGAATGTAATATGTCATTTTTACCTCTCGGTTTCAGTACATTATATGCTACAATAAATGGTGCAGTTAAAAAATACAACTCATCCTGCAACAAAAAAAAACAAGCCTACATACGGCTATGTCAATGGAAAAATAAAGAAGTTATGGCTCTTGGAAGGCAGAGATGAAAAAATTACATTGAAAAAATGAAGTGTCTCTCTCTTTCTGGAGGACCCAGCACGTCCATGTATTACACAAGCAGCCAAATTATATCAATGGGCACCATGTAAATCTTTATTTATTTTGTTTCCTTTATTATATTGGATCTTCAACTTTTAGCCACTGTGGAGAGTGGTTACAAAAACTCTCTCTCTGGAGGACCCAACATGTCCATATATTACACAGAGCACCGTGTGCTTCATTTCTCCTGTGGTGGCGCTGCAGGGAAATATAACACTTGAACACAGCAGATTAAAGCGGATTGCTGGGGTTACCAGGAGTAGCACCTTCTGTGATCAGTTTATTCTCAGAGGAAAGAGGGAAAAAACCTATTAAATGATCGCTTATCAACTAATTACAGTTTGGCTATTATTCCCCCCCACCCCCACCTCTTTTTCCATGGTTAGTCAATGTTTTCTTCTGGTTGTGAGCAGTTACATGCCCAAATGTTTCCTCTGCCTTTTCAGCTGCTGGTTTTTGAATGTGAGCATCTAGAGTGCAGAGTCTGATGTAGTCCGCCAACACTGCTCAGTAGTTAGTTTGACACAGACTGTATACTTATTCACTGACCAGGAATTCATTGTAGACACAGTAGGATCCACTGAGGAATGCACGGAGGTCATAGAAAAGTACAAAATAAAATGAGAATATTAACAGTTTGAAATCTGCTAAAGCAGCTTATGCTAAGGCTCTCAATACATTGTGACATTTCAGAACAATAAGTGAAATATTACATTCTTTCTACCTAGAGCCTAGCTGTACTGCAGCACATGCATGTATTTACAGAAATTATACACATTTCTCTTCTAGTAGCTCCTCATTAGTATTTTCAAAAGGCTATGGAACTTCAGGTTGCCTAGCAACCACATGACTCCCTGTCTGGGTGACCACTATTTCACTACATGTAGCTACATGTATTGCATGTAATGAGCCAGACAGGGACAGTAGGCCTGGGGCGTTGCCCCACAGAGGAATGGTGCAGCAAGAATGACAGATGACACAAGGGTAATATACCAAACACAACCTTACTGCACCTGGGGCTAACACTTGATGGTTTGCATGATAGGCACAGTTCTTGATGGTTACAAAACAGTTCAATGCTTAATGGTTTCACTCACTAGGAGGCACAAATGCATGGCGGTTACAGTATTCAACCTAATTACAGACTTTGGGACTATGGCAGGACACAGTGATGGTACTTGTAATAATTTTAGCTTGCGGCACTGTGAATACTTCTCCCTGCGGCCAGCCAGTCTTCCATGCTGGTACAGCAACTCGCTACTCAGTCAATTAAGCAACAATTTCTGTCAGTACTCACTTCCTTCTCTCAGGCCAGTCCTACACCTGCATCATTCTGTGGGGGCCTCGCACGATCCCCCTACAACAGCTAATCCATCTCTCTTCTCAGGCCCCTCTTTATCTTCAACATCTTCCACCCTGCTCACGGATGGCAGTTTGTACCCTATTCATCTAAACTACAACGGCTTACACCCCGCCCGGCTTTCCACCATCTCTCTCTGACCCGAATCCTCTACTAGGACCCGAAGCTCTCTTCTCCCGCTTGCCCTACCCAGGCGGCTCGCTCAGACACTTCTGTCTTTCGCTACTACGTCACAATTTGAGCCAGCTTCCTGGTGCTTTCAGGCTGTAATTCCGGCTATACAGACTCCCCAGGTATCTGTGTGGTCTCAGCTACGCTCTAATTATGATTCCTGTTTCATAGCCTACAGTGGCCACACGTAACATTGCAGTTGTACATAAAGTGCATTGAGTTAAGGATGTAGCAAAATTTACATTTAACGCATTAGATACCATTCATTTCAAATACATGTGATGTGTTAAATGTAAATTGAAAGTTTGCTGCATCTGTACATCAAGCATATACTCCTCCCCTAAAGAACATTGCAGAAACAGTACATTACATTATCACATAGCTTGCAAATACAAGGGAGAATTAATGTCATGTGTCACGATCCGTGGGTATGTGGACCCACTAGGCCGTACCGCCATAGCGGGATAACAGCTGGCCAACAGAGTACCAGGTCAATGCATAAATAGTCCAAAAACAGGGTACCTGTAGTGGTTTAGACAGTAGCAACGGCTAGGCACAGATGGGACCTTGACAGCAGACACTAGACGTGATGTAATACAGCAGGCGGAACTGGTGGCACAACACGACTCCATGTCTTAGGCACAGGAACAAAAAGCACGGGATACAGGATACAGGTAGCAGGGCACGGGAAACAAAAGGAACAGGATAACACTAAGGGACCATTTGCAAGACTAACATAGGAAAACACAACAACGCTCAGGCAATGAGAAAAAGGGGCAGGGCCCTTCTTATAGTCCAGGGTGATCATGGGCTAATTAGTGATAATTCCCATGTGCGCACTGGCCCTTTAAGGCCGGGCACGAGCGTGCGCGCGCACCCTACGGGACACAGCGGGCCGCTCCGGAAGTGAGCGCTGGCGTCTCCTGGGGAGGAGATGCAGGCCAGCGCTCACAGATCCATGGCTGCGGCCGCCGGGGGGTGAGTAATCCGCGGCCTTGGACGCTACATCATGCATATCAAAGCACAGCATGATATAACATACTTTACAACTTTTTGACCGTCCAATCTGCTTCTGCAGGGGCTCTGATTCAGCTTCCTGCAAAAGAACATTTTAAAGACACAGCACAACATATCAGGACACTGTGTCATCACAAAACGTCCAATAACCTGGGTTCACATCACACATGTATGGAAGTGGCTAAGTAGACAATATACTGCATCTCCATGCTACCCTGGTTTGCTGTAGGCCACACTCAGACAGAAGAAGGCATAAGAAGATAGGACACAACTTCAAGGTAAGAAATTATCAAGACAAGGTGAGAGTTTGTGAATTAAGATTCCATACCAGAAGGTGGCTCGTGAAGACGACTAGTATAGTATAACTGGATAACCCCGGCAAAGTATGTTGCAATAAGGAAAATGCATTTTTGCAGCTCTCATGATATGTCATGACATATATCTGTCTTTTTTCGATCAAATTAATTCCTTATGTATTTATTACTTTTATAGGGAATGTATCACCTATAAAAAAAAATTCTAACTAAAACCTGATATTAAAAAATAAACTTTTTTTCTAATCTGTTTTTATTTTTTTATTGTAGATTTTATTATTCTATGTTCTATACATGATTATGGGAACAGCCATCTTTCCTGAGCTGCTTTTAATAGCATTTACAGATATGCTATACAGCAGCCGCATGGACTATAGGAACCTGTGAACAGGAAGGGACACTTGACTTATATGTGAGAGTGTTGTGTGCATGCTCTGTGAGTGACCTGTCCACAGGTCGTTGTGCAGGGAGGGGGAGGAGGGGAGCTGTGTCCATCACCTATTGTCAATGGTAGATAGTGTGTTATCTATAGAAAGATGTTACATTTCAGTGTAATCCTGCCTGTGATGATAATGAGATGAGAGAAGCGATCGATACAGAACAGGAAGTGTCAGTCTATTGTGAGGCTCAGTGGCCAGAGTGAGAACTGCAAGATTTTAGGATTATTTGTTTTAAATAGATAGTTATAAAATGTAAAAAAAAAACATTAAAAATTCTTACAAAATATTTAAAAAATTGGTGGAGGGAACGGGAAAAAGGGTGGAGAAATAAGGAATTAGCAGGGATTACCACTGGTAAATAGGCACTCGGCTCAGCATGTTTATAAAAGTATCAAAATTTATTAAACAATTAATTAAAATATGACAGAGGTGGCACTGAGTGCAAAACTGTGTAAAAAAAATGACAAATTAAACACAACACAAACACATTGAATGAGCAAGCAAAAATAGACGTCACAAGCCCGGCCGGGTTACTAATATTTAGCTCATATAAATTATCTCTACCATTCATATATAATGACATAGACAATACAGAAATAATGTAGCATATAATTTGCAATATCTGGTAGTTTGAAATTTAATAGGACATATATAAGTGTGAGCTAAGAATAAACCCGTTATGTGAAGAGTAGTATGTGGGCCGTTCCATCAATAAATATATGCCACACAAGGATTGAAATTAGTATCAGCTGTAGATATAAAATGAATATAATCTCTTAATGCACGTATATAATAGTATCAACATATATCGCCCATAAGGCTTGTTGTATCAAAGAATTGCAATCGATCACATGAACATAAATAGAGGCGAAAACCAGCAGAGATTATTATCCAATGGCATATATCAAATCATATACTCATCGTCAGATGATATAACTCCTGGAATGTAGATCAGGGAATGAGCACTGAGTTCCATATTAGTATCGATCTGTTGGTTTGCCAGGTCCGTGCTTTTTCCAGCAGTCCGTGTTGTGGCTAGCAGCCAAAAGAAAAAAGCCAGAAGAGAACATAGAAGGTAATAGCAGTAACTGGAGGAGATTGTCCGTCCCAATAAAGTTCCTTTGTAGATCATATTGTAATGATGGGGTAAGGAGACAGACAGGTGAGCCCTAATCTACCCGCCACTCAGTCCCTGCCTACTTGCACGACCCGTCCTAGGCGACGGCGTACAACTGGGCGACGGTCCCTACGCTCAATACGTGCACGAGAGACAAACAGACAAGGGTACACAGAAGCTACGGGAAATGGGGCAGTTGCCCACGGCAACACCGTGAGCAACAAGAGTAGTGAACGAGCCGAGTCAAACCAGGAGTGTACGAGGTACCAAACGCAGAGCAGGAGAGTAGTCAGTAAAGCCAGGGTCAAAATGAAGCTGAGGTCAATAGTACAAGCAGGAACAGCAGAGCCAGGAAACCAGACTGAATCACAGGCAAAGAAGAGCAGTCTGGCCAGGCTGTGATAGGTTCTCCCACTCCTCAGACTACCAGCCTGAGTGGTAGCAGATGGAGTCACTCTATCAGACTTAGGAGCAGATGCAGACTGATTAACCACGGGCATCGACACAGAAGCTGTGTCTGGCAGATCCTTTACACATATGGTGTATAATACCAATTTCAAGCAAGAATGAGAAGGAACAAGCCGCATATATATCAGCCAAGAGGTCTCAGTTTATCTGGGTTTCTTCGGCATAAACATGGTGCAGATGAATCGTGCATGTGTGGCAAATAACTCCACAGGTGAGTTCACATACTACTCGGCGTGTGACATCCAAAAAAGGGGGTGTACGCTGACCTTCTTACAAAATATGTTTAGCATAAAAACGTTATTGAAATAATAGGTGATTTTCTGAAGACCCTTTCCCTTTAAGTTGGGAATGCCTGGTCACACCAGGTAACTGGATGTGAGCCTCACCTGTCCCCTAAATGGTATCCTGCAGTGTGTAAAGGCGTTCATGTGACCTGCCAGTTAATACATAGAGTAGTGAACAAAAAAAATAACTTCCTCAATCACACACTGGATGGGATAGGTGAAATAAGGCGAGCATTTACATGGGCACATTGATGTAAAAAATGTTCTGCACTCAATATAATTTAACAGACAAAAAAAACTAATTAACCCATCACTTTAATTAAATTAAATGCTGCCAAAGAAACAGACTGAAGCAAATGTGTTATGTGTCATGCAAGGCCTGATCTGTGACCAAAGGGGACATGCAGTAAAGTAGATGTCAAGTGGAAACACAACT
The DNA here is from genome assembly GCF_050947455.1 of Rhinoderma darwinii. Classification (NCBI taxonomy): domain Eukaryota; kingdom Metazoa; phylum Chordata; class Amphibia; order Anura; family Rhinodermatidae; genus Rhinoderma; species Rhinoderma darwinii. Next base: position 378,083,532 of record NC_134690.1, read on the forward strand.
TTCCACGTCTGCATTCCCCACCTGACTGTATAACACCCTCTACAATTCTTTTATGTATACTGTACTTACTTATTGAACTGCTGCCTCCCTGTTCTTTTTTAAAATCCTCCATCTTGATTCTGCGATTTCCCCAGCTTTCTCTTCCTCTCTGATTTGCTATCAATCCCATGATGCATCAGCACAGCATCACATACACAGACCAGTTAAAGACCATACCATTTCTGCATGCTGAGGGACACTGATTATCATTCCCCCTATATCCTCCTAAATAAGCTGAGAAACCATAAGTATACAGCCAGGGAGGCTGCACTATTTTCTTTTACATTATACCTGTCTAAGTATCAGTGGCAGCTGATGATAGCAGCTCGATCGGGTTGAGATCTGGTGATTGACTCGGCCATTGCAGAATATTCCACTTCTTTTTCTTAGACTCCTGGGTTGCTTTCGCAGTATGTTTTGGGTCATTGTCCATCTGTACTGTGAAGCGACGTCCAATCAACCATGCTGCTTTTGATTGAATCTGAGCAGAAAGTAAATCCCTGAACACTTCAGAATTCATCCGGCTGCTTCTGTCTTCAGTCACATCATCAATAAACACTGGTGACCCAGTGCCTTTGGCAGCCATGCATGCCCATGCCATCACGTTGCCTCCACCATGCCATCACACTGCCTCCACCATGCCATCACACTGCCCCCACCATGCCATCACACTGCCCCCACCATACCATCACACTGCCCCCACCATGTTTTACAGAGGATGTGCTTTGGATCATGAGCCGTTCCAAACCTTCTCCATACTTTCTTCCTCCAATCATTCTGGTACAGGTTGATCTCAGTTTCATGCCGTTCCAGACATGGGCGGCTTCTTTACATGTTGTTTGGCAAAGTCTAATCTGGCCTTTCTATTTTGAGGCTGATTAATGGTTTGCACCTTGTGGTGAACCCTCTGTATTTGCTCTCATGAAGTCTTCTCTTTATGGTAGACTTAGATACTGATACACCTATTTCCAGGAGAGTGTTCTTCACTGGGGTAAATGTTGTGAAGGGATTTTTCTTCACCATGTAAAGGATTCTGCGATCATCCACCACTGTTGTCTTCCGTGAACGTCCAGGCCTTTTGGAGTTCACGAGATCACCAGTGCGCTCTTTTTTTTTCAAGAATGTATCACACTGTTGATTTGGCCACTCCTAACATTTGTGCTCTCTCTCTGATGGATTTCTTCATTTTTTTCATATATATCTATATATATATATATATACATACATATAAGAGCAGCAAGAAAAGTAACAGATGAAAGACTGACACATGGAATAAAATAATGGTGCCCATGGGAAAGTTTCGTTTTGGCCAGAGTGTCCCTTTAAGTGAATAAGAGAGAAAATGCTTCAATTCAGTTGGAATGGCTGCTGCACTGTGGGTTAGATGGAACAACAAATGCTGCATTACAATACAAATAATACATGGTTATATCATTTCTAATGATAGTGTTCCTCAGGAGGACAATTGAAGAAGGCGCTGCAAAAAGGGGGAAGACTATGAAGCAGCAAGTAGCATGTCTGACAAAGCAGCCATAGTGTTTGCTCTGGGGTGCACCATCTAAGGGCTCCTGACAGCTTAGCAATTCAAATGCTGGGAGCATCATCTAATATTTCAGTCACTTGAGTTCATATTACAGCTGCATGCATGGTTTCCCATATTTGGAGGCATACTTACCATAGAGGCAGACCATGCCATTGCTATGGAGCTGTAGTAAAAGGGGAACCCACACTGAACTGTTCCTGCTGCTTCCCTTCACACCATCATTAAGTGAAATTATAAAATGTTGTTTCAATTCAACTGTCACTAGGGGGAGCTCACAGCATACAGATTTACAGATGAGTTTACTATGACTTCATAAATTCATATGCAGTGAGTGCCATCTACTGGTGGGTGCAGGCAGCATTTTATTTATTATTTAACTATATATATATATATATATATATATATATATATATATATATATATATATATACATATATATATAAATAGATACATACATACACACACAATATGTATATATATTTATTGTTTTTTTAGAGAATTTAAGTAAATAAATAAATATATTAATTTATTTATGTCAGTATATAACTATGATATACTTATATATCATATAACCATAATATATAACCATAACTATGATTGCACGGCTCTAATTTTCCCTCCATTATCAGGATGCTTTTCTTACAATACTAATTAAAGAGTTGAGCGGTCAGACGCTGACAGTCATAATCTCATCACACAATAATGTTACAAAGGAAAATAAAATGATGACAACATTATAAAACAGCCATCAACTTGTCAGCAGTTTCATTATTTATTAATACTGTAATATCATAAAAGTACAAGGTCTGGAATGACCTCCGCTGTTTGATTAACAACACACATTCGCCCTTTAGATGTCCAGAAATTGCCTTGAAACTCAACCTACAGACCTTATCTTAGTTAATTAGGATCCGCACTTCAACATTTGCCTTGCCGCTTCCATATTGAAGGATGACCTGTTGCGCTGCAGGTTCATTTAATCATGAAGTGTGTTCTTTACTTGACATCTTCGGGTTAGTATTATAGAACTGAATAGCAGCCTGTAAATTAATCACCTAAATTGCAAGGCATGTATTCAGAGGAAACGTCCCACCAGATTTAAGGCCCTCATCATTACTTGCAAGTTCATGTTACTCCGCATTAATAGGCAATTATTTTTTAAATCTATAGACCGTGGTTAATAAAAGAACCATCAGAACATCATACAATCTCACTTTACATATTTATTGCAGTGATTTCCAGCTGAAAATAGCTACTTGTGGAAATATGTTTGCCTCCGCTCTTGTTACCGCCACATATCTGCAGAGTATATGGGATCTTCAATTACCATAGAACATAATAACAATATTAGTTACACTTTGTTTTTGTTGTACTTTGCATTGCACATATTTTTTTTTAATATCTTTCAGGAGCATTTGTAATACAGGAATGCGAAAATTTCCAGATGTCACAAAAATCTTCTCAATAGAAATAAGGTTTATTTTGTAAGTATAACAACTAGATAATATTGTTAATATCTTATTATTTTATTTTATTATTATTATATTATGAAAAGGTTGTTTCTAAATTCAATATTTTTTCTAAAATTAACAAAAGTGCAAGAGTACAAAGAGTAAGCGGCTTTCACATGGCCATAACCCAGATACATTTTTGCATCCGTATTATGGTCGCAACACCCGGACTTCCCATGGTTCTACTGAGACAGATTTCGTGTCATTTCGCGTTCTAAGTTCAATTCAATTGAACTGTGGGAGTTCCGGGTTTTATAACTGTAAGGCTAGGTTCATAAAGGGTTTTTCTGATTGTGTTTTTTTTTAAAAAACACCTAAAAATGCCACTGACCCAAAAAACACCACTAAAATGCCATAAAGCCAAAACGCTGTGTTTTTTTAAATAGATACTTTAAACTAACATCTGGCGACAATGTTTTACCCCCCCCCCTCCTCCCGCACAAAAAATATGAGAAAAACACCACGAATCCAAGGCTATTCATTATTAATAAAATATGTGGGTTTAATACGGAGTAACAAAAAAAGAGGAATAAAAGAATCAGGCTCCATATCCCATGCTAACCACTAATCTATACTGATTTTATTATTAAAGGTGTTGTCTCAGCATAGACATATCACTAGGAAATTGCACCAATGTGCTATGGTTGGGGGTCCAATCGGTATGACTCCGTGTGATCGCTACAATGAAGTGATAGAGGTTATATAAGAGTGTTGTGCTACTTCGTCTCATGGCTTTCTCTGGAGATCACATGCTCGGCTACTTATTTATATAAATTCAGAAAACCCCTTTAACTCACCTCAGCCGAGCAAATTTAGTGTAGGATAGCACAGAAAATATACTCTATCAGCCAACCAGGGGTTGACAGCGCTTAGTGTCTTGTCTTGTTCTGAAATCTATTTATGCTGGAGGTCAGTACAGGAGGCAATGGCCGAGCCAAACACATATTTATAGCAGAGGCGTAGCTAGGTACTCCAGCACCCGGGGCAAAGATTCAGTGTGGCGCTCCCCTACCCAAACCTCTTTCCCAACATCTCCTTCCCCCTTGCCATGTTTGTTTTCCCTAACAATCAATGAGGTGTAACTCGAGCATAAAGCCATTTGTACATTTTACAAGCAATATAGTTCTATATACAGCCCCAGAACCAAGCTCATTACATATATACAACACCCGAACAAAGCTAATTACATATATACAGCACCAGAACAAAGCTCAGTATATATATACACCAGAACAAAGCTCAGTACATATATACAGCTCCAGAAACAAGCTCAGTACATATATACAGTGCCAGAACCAAGCTCAGTACATCTATACATCCCCAGAACCAAGCTCAGTACATAAATACAGCCCCAGAACCAAGCTCAGCACATAAATACAACACCAGCACGAATACAGCTCAATTTAGTGCAACCCCTGCAGTATAGGTTTGCACTAAATTGTATACAGCTCACAGCATGGCCCAAACAATGGTAAGGATATACTGGGAGTTGCTGTTTCACAAAAAAAATCATACCACCCATCATCTCGCTGCAGATCATACAGTGAATACAGTACTGATTAGAGGCAGAATAAATATTTACATTAAGTGACTCACCGGTGACATCTCAGATTCTAGTTCTGTTTCTCTTTTCTTCTCCATCCGGTCCAGACCTCTATGATGACTTCTCCCGACCACAGCCCATTTCTGCAGTTTGCAACTCAAATGTCTTCAGTTTCTCACTATTCAAACAGTTCTGCACCTATAAACAAATATAAAGTTATGGTGCCAGACACTTAAATATACTTAAAAACATTGTACCTCTAATTATAATAGCACAATACACTGTCCCCGATTATATTAGCACCATACACTGTGTCACACACACACACACACACACACACACACACACACACAGACACACACCGTGCCCCCTGTAGATAGTGCCCCCCATAGAGCACCATGTAGATAGTGCCCTACATAGATCCCCCTGTAGATAGTGCCCACATATAGCCACCCCTGTAGATAGTGCCCCACATGTAGCCCCCCAAGTAGATAGTGCCCACATATAGCCACCCCTGTAGATAGTGCCCCACATGTAGCCCCCCAAGTAGATAGTGCCCCACATATAGCCCCCCTGTACATAGTGCTCCACATATAGCCCACCCCTGCAGATAGTGCCCTACATATATCTCCCCCTATAAATAGTGCTCCACATGTAGCCCACCTCTGTATATAGTGCCTCACATATAGCTCCTTCTATAGTGCTCGATATATAGCCTACTGCTGTATAAAGCCCCCCTGTAGATAGAGCCGACCTCAGTATATAGCCCCCCTGTAGATAAAGCCGACCTCTGTATATAGCCCCCCCTGAAGATAGAGCCTGCCCTCTGTAGATAGTGCCCCCTGTAGATAATGTCACTTACATTTTTATTAGGATAAAAAAAAAAAAAACTTTACATACTCGCCTTAATCCCGTTCCCGCGCCATCCGGTGTCAATGCAGACCAGCTCTCTTCTGACATCCTTGCGCCGCTTGCGATGTTGAAAGGCGCTGACTTACAGGGCAAGTTATTCTGCCCAGCCAATCAGCGCCATTCATAGACGCAAGCGGCACGATGCCGTCATCACGTCGCTTGCATCTATGAAAGGCACTGATTGTCAGGGCACTATGACTTGCCCTGTCAATCAGCGCCTTTCAACGATGCAAGCAGCGCAAAGAGGTAATCTCACTGCTTGCTCACTGCCGTTCATCGCCTACAGTGCAGGAGGGCGTGGCGGCTGGTTTCAGTGGTTCCGCCGCCCCCTCAGAGAGGCAGCAGGCCGCTGTCATGGACGGTGCGCTCCAGGCGCTATCCCCACCTTCCCTCTTAGTTGTGCCCCCCCCCCTAGCTATGCCCCTGTTTATAGGGAGGTCAGGGGAAAAAGATGTCAGCTGAATGAGCGTTCATCCACCAGTTATCTTATGTGTATGACCAGTCTTAAGGCCTTTTTATATCGGTCAAACAAGCGCCATATGAACCCTCATTCCCGATCATTGCCATGTGTAAAGAGGGCAACAATCAGCCAATGAATGAGAAAATGCTCGTTCATCGACTGAAATGCTTGTTTATGCAGCAATAAATATTATCGTTATCAGCAGCACAGCTCTCCATGTAAACAGAGACACGTACTGCCGACATGATAGAAATGTACTGGGACGCATGATCTGATCGTAGTAACGAGCGTTCGTCCTCATACATAGCTCCTTGTGAAAGGAGCAAATGAGTACCAATCAACGAGCTGCCTCTTTGATCGGCGCTTCTTTTCACGGCCCATATCGGGCCGTGCAATAGGACCTTTAGTCGCCCTACTGTTTGCACAGTAGGTAACAAGTATATGTATTGTTATGTTGTGCTGTATTTAAAGGCATTGTCCAGGATTACAACATCCCCATTCACAAGAATGGAGATGAGCTGCAATACCAGACACAGTCCATGGACAAGAGTGGCGCTATTTCTGGAGAAAAGGAGATCTTTTTTTCTAATCCTGGACAGCCCCTTTAAGAGACACATTTCTCCTCTGGAGAGTATTTGATGACGTCACCTTCCTTCTTCTGTGTCTTTAAATGTTTCTCTTTCTTCAGGGAAATCTATGAGAATTTGCATATAACTGCTATACCTGCAAATGCTTTCCAAGAAATCACCAATGAATCTTTGATATTGTGAGTAACCAAAATATATTTCACAAATGTTTGCCTTCTATATAGTGTTTGGATTCCTGAGCTGAAACTATATGCAGATTGCATTCTCCAATTATGCTGTCATCACCCCGAGATTGTGAACCCCGATGAGGACAGTAAAAGAGGACCTCTGTACAGCGCTGCGGAATATGTTGGCGCTATATAAGTAGCAGAAATAAATAATAAGTAACAGAAATAAATAACTACCCAACAGGGGTCATATGAACATAGAGCGGGGCATTTGGGGTGAGGTTGATAGTCTGATAAGGACTATCATAGAGGGGATGCATATCCAACGGATCTTAAATAAGGCCGCTTTGCATCTCCAGGGGTTGTGCATACAGCCAAAATATATGGAACCCTATGTGGAACTGGCATTTTCTACTGAGGTTTTTTTCCATAGGCTTCTCTATAGGACATATATAAAAACTGGAAAAACAACTTTACTGAATGACACAAAATAAAAATAAAAACACTAAATGACCAGGGCGTCTATCTATAGTATAAGCCTCCAATTTTATTCCATTTATTGAATATAGATTATCTCTGCTTTGATACATCAAACTGATCTGCCTTTAATTATCTTCTGGCCACAGTCTGTGAACGCTGAATTTTTTCGTGATTTATCCATCTTCAATCTCACTTTAAAGCTCGACCATTGTTGAATATTGGCTCTATAGTCAACAAGTGCAAAATCTTTGTAATATATATTTATTACCTCTTTTTTTAGCCTCCACCTACTTTTCCATTTGCTTATTCTCTGTGTAGTGTATAAGAAATCTCCTGCTACCTGGAAACTGTCAACAAGGAGCTATTGGCCATGTTCACATGGTGGATTCCATCAGGACAGAATTCTCAAGTGTTCCCCCAACAATGCACATGAAATATCAGCGTGGAATGATTGTGGCACCATTTTCACATAATGCAACATGTTTATTATTGACATGGACTCCACTTTAAAAAGCAGCGGATTAGCTCCATTAATCTTCGATGGAGCTAGTCAGCATGCAGATGTACATGCCAATACGTGGCAGAAATCTAGTTTCAACTGCGTATTTCTGCCACGGATTATCTTCAAAATCTACAGTGTACAGTGGCGTACGCACCATAGAGGCAGACCATGCCACTGCTATGGGGCCGTAGTGAGAAGGGGGCCCAGGTCTGAACTCCTCCTACTACCCGATTTAGAGCCTGCAGCCACCACTAGGGGAAGCTCAGTGTATAGAGATTTTTACAGCTTCCATTGAGTTTAATGTATAAATTAATATGCCCTGTGCTCCCCCTAGTGGTGGCTGCCGGCAGCTAGAGTTTTACCATGTACTGTGTGAAGGGGAGCAGGGGATTTAGAGCTGTATGGTAGAGATTATACATTGTATTGATGCCAGTTGTATAGTGTAAATACATTGAAAAATATGAGCGCCATATTTATTAATTACCTGTTCCACTTTTGTGGCATACAGTCGGGTCTATTAGGGGCCATCACTTAGTCCCATGTTTTTTTACTCTAATGCAGTAATGCAGCAATAACATGTTGTCTAGGCCCGTGACTGCAGCAGCCAATCACTGGCCGCAGAGCGGCCTACTTGTCACCGCCGACACAACATGTCACCGCTGCAGTAGAGTACCCGATACCAGTCAGTGCAGGTGACAGGGGATTTGAAAGTACAACTCTTTTTTTTTCTTTTCTTTTTTTTTTAATCTACAGGGTGGGCCATTTATATGGATACACCTAAATAAAATGGGAATGGTTGGTGATATTAACTTCCTGTTTGTGGCACATTAGTATATGGGAGGGGGGAAACTTTTCAAGCTGGGTGTTGACCATGGCGGCCATTTTGAAGTCGGCCATTTTGTATCCAACTTTAGTTTTTTCAATGGGAAGAGGGTCATGTGACACATCAAACTTATCGAGAATTTCACAAGAAAAACAATGGTGTGCTTGGTTTTAACGTTACTTTATTCTTTCATGAGTTATTTACAAGTTTCTGACCACTTATAAAACCGCAGAAGAAATGCCTCCCGATCTGACCCCCTTAGACTTTTATCTTTGAGGTCATCTGAAGGCAATTGTCTATGCTGTGAAGATACGAGATGTGCAGCAACTGAAACTACGGATACTGGAAGCCTGTGCTAGCATTTCTTCTGCAGTGTTGCTATCAGTGTGTGAAGAGTGGGAGAAGAGGGTTGCGTTGACAATCCAACACAATGGGCAGCACTTTGAACACATTTTATAAGTGGTCAGAAACTTGTAAATAACTCATAAAAGAATAAAGTAACGTTAAAACCAAGCACACCATTGTTTTTCTTGTGAAATTCTCGATAAGTTTGATGTGTCACATGACCCTCTTCCCATTGAAAAAACTAAAGTTGGATACAAAATGGCCGACTTCAAAATGGCCACCATGGTCAACACCCAGCTTGAAAAGTTTCCCCCCTCCCATATACTAATGTGCCACAAACAGGAAGTTAATATCACCAACCATTCCCATTTTATTTCGGTGTATCCATATAAATGGCCCTCCCTGTACATTGAATTAATTTAATATTTTTTTTATGGGGCTGAAAAACCCCTTTACCAAGATGATAATGATAACATTCGCTGACTACAATGTTAAGCAAAGGTAAGGCTTCTATTTAACCAAGTTTTGGTGGCTTCTGCAAAGCTTGTGGTTATCTGGTACAGATGTAGTCATCTTTACCTTGACTGTTAACTTAAATACACAGTGGCAAGAAACTTTAACTTATCACGCTGCAGCAAGTTATCAGAGTCAAGTTAAACTTGGCTACATCTGTACATACATAAGAAGTAGGTAATTTGAAAATAGAATTTCTGTACAGCAAATAGTTAAAACTTGTTTACGAAGCCATTTACTGCTTAGCCCGTCCTGTCCGTGTTACGGTGACCCTTTGCATTTTTATGCTTTAGGAAACTTTACAGAAATGGATTTGAAGAAATACACAGCTATGCATTCAATGGCACAAAGCTGGATCAACTGTAAGTAGAAGTATTTGCTGTCTGCTTATGGAAGTTTAACCCTGTGCCTGCTGTCCACTGGTTTAATTTACTAATGTTGTTATATATCAGACCATTGAGACTAATAGAGAAGCATACTGGAAGTTACCATTAGACTTCTCAAAAATCTGCAATTTGGTGTGGTTTTTTTCGGCTGGAATTCCCTGCAGGTTCCAGGTCGGATGGAAATATGCAGCGTATACGCCCTTTGTTCACATGCCCTCAGGCCCCGTTCACACGACCATGCCAGTAATTACGGTCCGTGATTGCGGGCACGGCCAGCCACTGATAGCCGCATACAGCCACCCATGGAGCACGGTCCTAAAAAGCAAAAAATAGGACATGTCCTATTTCTGCCTTTCTACAGGGTACGGACACCTTCCCGTAAACATACGGGAAGGTGTCCGTGGGCAATAGAAATTAATGGGTCCGTAATTACAGATGAATTTTATGGTTCTGTGCCTTAAGGGTAGGAACACACACACAGCGTAAACACTGTGGATTTTCCGCAATGGATTAATTGCAGAAAATCCACAGCGTATTACAGTAGCAGCAATGTGGGTGAGATTTCAACAAATCTCGTTCCCACACTGTGGAAAAATGCAGCGGAAAAAAATGCACAAAAATTGACCTGCGGTGCGGTTTCTTCAACCGCAGCATGTCGATTAATGCTGCGGAATCGCAGCTCTTCCGTTGCGGGTTTACCGTTGAATTCAATGGGGTGCTTAAACCCGCAACAAAGTGGTGTGTGTTTTGCGATACTTGCGGCGGAATCACAGTGACTCCGTCACAAAAATCGCAAATAAGAAAAAATAAAATAAAATTATACTTATCCAGAGTTCCCTGCTTCTTCCCCAGTCTGGCCTCCCTGGATGATGTTGCAGGCCACGTGACCGCTGCAGCCAAGCACAGGCTGCAATGGTCACATGGCCTGCAACGTCATCCAGGGAGGCCGTAGCGGACGTCAGAGGAGGGAGCGGGTAAGTATGTGCGATCCCTTACGCAGCGGAATTTACGCCCAAGAAAATGCACCACAGCGTGGTACGGGTTTTTGGACGGCATTCCCTGCGGTGTTCAGGCCGAATATGCTGCGCAGCTTGACGCAGCATATCCTCCCTGAATACGCTGTGTGTGTTCCTACCCTAAAGAGTAAGTGCACTTTCCACTAATGTTTTATATGTCATAGCTATCAAAAATTTTGATCGGTGCTTGTCCAGGTGCAGAGAGCCCCATCATTGCTGAAACAAAGGGGCACAAGTGCTCAACTGAGCGACTTGCAACTTCGGCTGTGATCTACACTACTTATATGTTCACACGGCTTATTTTCAGCAATTTTTCGGGCCGTAAACACCCCAAAAAACGTCTGAAAGTACGGGGGCTGAACGCCTCCAAACATCTGCCCAATGATTTCAATGGGAAAAACGGCGTTCCGTTCCCACGGGGCGTTTTTTACGTTTTTAAAAATGACCTCGTAAAAAGGAAGTGCATGTCACTTATTGAGCCGTTTTTGGAGCCGTTTTTCATTTCCGAAAAGAAAAATAGCTAAAAAAACGCATCAAAAAACGCCTGATGCATAAAAAACGTCTGTAAATCAGAGGTTGTTTTCCCTTGAAAACAGCTCCGTATTTTACAGCAGTTTTTTGTTAAGCATGTGAACATACCCTTAGGGTATGTTCACACGGCACACAAACAACGGCTTTTCTGTTGCGGTTTTCCCCATTGAATTCAATGGAAATGCAAAACTCGCATAGAAAGCCATGTGTTGCGACTTTTGCGGTGGATTTGCAAATTTTTTCTGGAAAAAAAATAATATCAAACTTACCAAGAAGGCTCTCCTTCTTCCTGCACTCTGGCCTGCTGGGATGCCGTTGCATCCCATGTGATCGCTGCACGAGGAAAAAAACCCAGGTAGGTCTATGGGCCAAAAATGCCACTAAATGACGGACGGTCGCGGAATGTCACCCGCGGGCTGCCTGCAAATCACGGACAGTGCACACATTGATTTCAATGAGCCTGGACCGCAAATGTGGCCCATAATTGAAGTCGAGGCTTCCGGCCAGTGCACGGACCGTGGAAACAACGGTCGTGCACATGGGCGCACAGCAATGAATGGGTCTGCAATTTACCCGCAGATTGAACTGCGGACCCAAAAACTTGTTCGTGTGCATGAGGTCTTATAGACCCTTAAAGATCCTATTATTGGGGAAGGGTCTGCAAAAACATGATATTCACTTGTTAGAACTGTCCAGTTGTATACTTTTTGGATAATTTTTTTTAGCTTCAATCACAACAGGAGAAGTAATTTCCCTCTATGCAGAATATTAGTATGCAGGAACTCATGACTATTAAAATTGAATTTCTATGGAGAAGATGTAGTGTAATTAATATCTGTTGCATGCAGGCTTCTTAATGACAACAAAAATCTACAACGTTTCCATAATGATGCCTTAAAGGGAGCTACTGGACCAAAGCGTTTGTAAGTACAATAGTCATTTAATTTATTCATTTCAGACATTTATTAATAATTCTAAAAAAATAATTTCTTCAATTAATACAATCTAAGAATGCGTGATCCATACAGCTCAGCACAATTCAGTTTATTAGTTTCTAGTCCATAAATTAGTAATGTACGTTCAGAATGAGAATCAATTATTTTGAGCAGTCCTGTTCATTTTACATTATAAAGGTAGCAATAAGAATTGCAGACGTTTAATTAAAAGGATATCAAAAAGCATTTCATATAGAATGGAATCTCTGGTTTGGATCGTCTAAAAGGGCAATTTACACCTTAGACCTTTATGGTATATCCACGGAGTATGCTATAAATGTCTGGTATATGCAGGCCCCTGCTCTGGGACCCGCTCCTATCAAGAGAACGGGGGTCAGCTGTCTGTCCATTAGGCGGCTGCCGCGACTCCTAAAGGAATGGATGGAGACATCCACTCACATATGTGGCCACCACTCCATTAATGTTTTGCCTGGATGCGGCAGCCAGCGTGGATATACCATCAATGTCTAAGATGGGAATACCACTTTATTATATTGTGTTGGGGCACATGTGAGCGTTCAACCGGAGGGCCCTTTTGGGATTGAACTTCTTCCCCATTAGGCCGGCTTTGATGCAGTTTTTGGTGCAGTTTTTTTAGCCAAACACAGAAGTGGACTCAAAAGAAAGTAGATACATCAGTCTTTTCTTTATACGTCTCCTTGCTTTTGGATTCACTTCTGGCTTTGGCTCAAAAAACTGCATCTAAACTGTGTGTGTGATCCTGGCCTTAAAGGGGTTTAATTACTAACTTAGTGGTGACTTAGGCCTCATGCAAACAATGGGGTTCGGGCCATGAAAAACCGCTGCTCCGTACTGAACAAAATGATACAGTATAGAACAACAGTTCCGTGGAGTGGCAGAGACTCCTAGCATCATAAATGTCTATGATGTCAGGAGCCCCGTTCACCTGTACAGCGCTGGTGCCGGGAAACGTTTTTCACGTCCCGAACTCGGTCGTGTACAACTGCACTTAGGGCTACCACTGCTTACAAGATTGCCACATTTACAGCCCCCAAATAGTTGGTGGTCATCTTCAGTCTTGAATACTCCTGGCAGTCATTCAACCAGGGCAAAAGCAACTACAGCCTTCTCCCAAATACTCAAGATGGTACCAAAGCTTAGTAAACCAGATGACTGTTTGTTGGAGACTCTTGCAACTCTTCTGGCCAGTCGCTCGAACTGATAGAAACCACCAGACTTACTCCACTGCTAAGCTTCTACGGCAATTCCACAAACTTGTGCTGAAAGAATTATCCAAATTCAAAGAAAACACATTGATGGGCTATATGAAGGAAACCTCCTACCGCACATGCTGCAGCTACCCAAATTAAACTCTTTCCTGCACCTTTAGCAAGCGACGATCCAAATTATCCATGCATGGAGATTGTTCAGTTAACACAATCATTTAATTAAGGAATTGTTCTCTAACATGATATTACCAGAATAATTACAAGCGGAAGTGGCACGGGGAGAAATAATATTTTTGCAGCTTCGCTGCGACAGGACAGGCAGTATTCTGTGCTGACAGCCCGTGAGACTGACATTCGCAGAAAATGGGTTGCCATAATATGACCGATGCAGAAGGGACTTTATGGTCTTTGTACTGTGCATAGTGCTTTTTCTCCATTGAATCGGGTTGGGACCCTACTTATGCACCCACGCACCTCGTTGATTGGCGCTTGTTGGTTCCTTTCACTCGGGCCAATGATTGCTTATGTATAGGGAGGAGGGCTCGTTGCTCTGATCGCTCGTCCCTGTACATTTTCATCATGTTGGCAGCACATCTCCCTCATCACAGAGGGAGATGTGCTGCCAACATCATTGATTTTTAATGCTGCATAAAAAAGCAGATCAGCTGATGAATCAGCCTAATTACACAGGGCAATTATTGGGAATGAGCGTTCATATGAACGCTCATTTGCCTGATCATTGGCCCATGTAATAGGACCTTTATACTCAAGGAAGCACTCGAGCCAGATTTTTACTGCCATATTAATCCGATTTTTGCCAAAATAAATGAAAAGCCTCTAAAAATATGTTAAAGATGACCTATCATCTTCTCAGACATGTCTGTTTTAGTAAATACTTGTAGTCTCCATAAAATAACCGCTTGAGCATTGTTTCTTAGAACTCTACATTGTGTCATTCCTCTGTTATTCCTCCTAGAAATGTATAAATAAATTACCATTCCCCTTGTCAACAGGGTGTGTCCCTACACAGTCTGCCACCATAAGCACTGGAATTATTATTTTATGGGAAATGCAAATATTTACTAAAACAGACTTTTCAAGTTAGCATTTTTAGCAAAAACACACATATCAAATCTTATCCTTAAAGTGAGACTGAAAATGCTGTATATAGAAAATATGTAGAATATATGATTGTACATTAAATAGGTTTTTATGAAGTAACTTGGATGTAGATATGTTTTTGTTTTTTAGAGACATCGCATCAACACCATTAGATCATCTCCCTGTCCATGGACTGGAATACATCCAAGTCTTAGTAGCAGAACAATGCTATTATCTGAAGAAATTACCGGCTCTGGACAAACTACCAAACTTGATGGATGCACAGCTAACATATCCCAGTCACTGCTGTGCTTTTACTGACATGAGAATAAAGGAGTAAGTAGCATATTATGTATCGGGTAAATGTGAATGCAACTGGGGGACTATATGAACAATGATCTTGTAATCATGGCTCTTAAAAGGATCTGTCATCTCCAATGACTTGAGACCAAAAGAAAAAATGCTGAGAAACAGAGAAGTAATGAAAATACAAAAAATACTTTATTGACATATAAAAAGAATCCATAAACCCACAGTAAAAACACGGATCCTTGACTGGAGCATCATCAACAACATATAGCTAAACATGGGTAGTAAATGAGACACATGTGCATCCCTAGATTGAAATTAGTATGAAAAATGTATGTGAACGTCTTTGAAAGTATAGTCTATTTAAGTAAATAGGTTCAACTATGTACATATATGAGTGCAGAGTACTGCAGACTAAATAGAATCACACCCGATAGTCATCAAGATGATTTAACAATATTAAGATTGTAGTCATGGTACAATAATCGTACCAGCACATATGTCATTATAAGTGCAATGGGATCAAACATGCAAAAGTTCCGTAGTAAGGTAAGGAAAGTTACACCAAATCGATAAGGTCTCACATACCCATGATGAATCAACAGA
Source organism: Rhinoderma darwinii (assembly GCF_050947455.1). Taxonomy (NCBI): domain Eukaryota; kingdom Metazoa; phylum Chordata; class Amphibia; order Anura; family Rhinodermatidae; genus Rhinoderma; species Rhinoderma darwinii. Next base: position 378,099,091 of record NC_134690.1, read on the forward strand.
ATGAGTGCAGCCAAGGTCCACCCCAACGCACGTTTCGGCGCTAATGCCTTCGTCTGGGGGTGAATGCAACTGGGGGACTATATGAACAATGATATCGTAATCATGGCTCTTAAAATGATCTGTCATCTCCAATAACTTGTATGTTTTAATCAATTCCAATTTCACTGTCTAGTTTGATAGAAATCTAATTGTGCTCCCACAATATGAGTAAATTATATAGTTCACTGAAGTAACAATAAAGTAAAAAATACCTTTTAATTAGTAACTAGTTAAAAACAGGGGTAACACACCACTGTGACATAAGCCCCACCGTGATTGTTAAAAAACGTATTAAACAAAAAACACTGAGTCATTGTGATACATCTAACTCGGTGTTTATAACAATATTATGTCTGGAAACAGCATATATCCAGGGCACATCAGTAGTACAATCCCAAAATAAAGCACAGGCGTCCGAATAGATCGGGTCTCCTAGTGCTGGGTGTAACACGATATGACTATCCCCAATGCAAACATTCCATAAACAGTACAACGACCCTACGCGTTTCAGGTACTCATCCTCAGGGGTCCGTATAATGGTAACTCTGGCCTTCACACCAGCGATAGAATCCTTTAACAGCAGATATTCTGCTGTGCGTCACGGCAAAGATGCACGTATTGATGTCAACGGCATACTTCATTGCAGGCGCTACGTTACTATAAACGCTAAACTCCACCCCTCGAATTCTAGCGGCAAACATGAACTGACCAATCCCCACACCCTCACGATTAGTGACACCTGCCCATGTGACCCCCCGCCGTCAGCTGACAACCAGGGGTCATCATCGGCCGCATCAAGCCGCACGCGCAGGCGCAGTAGAAGTCAGGGACAATTCGCCCAGACTGCCAAAATAGGAGAAGGTAAGCGCTACACGATAATGGATTGTAAGTAAATCTCGCGGGACAGTTAAACACCGCAAGTAGGCTACCTCACAAAGCAACTAAAAATGTAATTAATCACATGTAGGGTGGAAGGAAATACGATCCCTCATAACATGGGGGACCGAGAGACGATCGCCGTTAAAAAACGGCAGACCAATAGGGCCATCTCAAACCTACATGTGTTAGGCAAAAATGAACTCACCCACCCCCTGGGCAACCCAAGGGAGATAGGTCGTCCATACGGAGTGTTAAATAAAACATGTATAATTAGTCTGCTCATTTAAACCTGCTGGATGTATGCATTCCAGTCTGTGGATCCATTGTGCTTCTTTGCGTAAAATCAGGTTATCCCAATCACCTCCTCTTTTGGGGGGTCTAACAAGTTCAATAGCTTGAAACCTTAAACATGCTGCCTGGCCTTGGTGTTTGGCATGCACATGCTTAGATATTGGGGTGTCCCTATCATGGACAATATCTCCAACATGCTCCCTAATACGGCGACGAAATTGTCGTGCTGTTTTTCCCACATAGTTAAGGGGGCATGGACATGTGATTAGGTAGACCACTCCCGCAGTCTTGCAATTGACATAATCCCGAATAGTATATTGTTTCTGTGTGGTGACGCTAGTGAAGCTGTTACCTTTAAGAATGAAATCACAGGCTTTACAACTACCACACCTAAAGGTGCCTGGTATTTGTCTGTCCAGCCACGTGCCCCTAGGTGAAATGGGGTCAAAACAGCTGTGCATGACTCTGTCCCTTATATTTTTCCCTCTCCGGTAGGTGACAGACGGCCTCTGTGTGATTTGATCTACCAGATCTGTATCAGAACTGAGAATACGCCAATACCTATTCAGTATCTGCATAATATCATTTTGTTTGGAATCATAGGTACCTATGAGTCTTGTGACCTGTTCTTCTTTCCGTTTTTTAGGGACCAGAAGACATTGCCTATCAGCATCCCTTGCTCCCTCATAGGCCTTCCTGATAACCCTCTCGGGGAAACCTCTGTCCTTCAATCTTGTTTTGAGCTCCTTGGCCTGGAACTCAAAATCACCCATAGAACTACAATTCCTACGTACTCTCATAAATTGGCCTTTTGGTATGCCACTTTTGAGGGAATGGGGATGACAGCTATTCCATTGCAGGAAACTATTTGTTGCTGTTTCTTTCCTATGTACCTTAGTGTGGATTGTGCCATCTGATGTTTTTGTGATTTTCAAATCTAAAAAAGACAGTTCTTTCTCACTGATCTTTTAATCAATCTCACTGATGTTTTAATCAATTCCCCATGAAATACTGTAACAATTTGGGAACCTCTTTCTTTAGAACTCTACTTTGTGCTGTCCCTTGTGTTATTACTCCTGAAAATGTATGAAAAATTTAAAAACTGGTCACCAGTCCCCTTGTCTCTTCACAGTCTGACACTGCCAGTACTGATTGGACAGTCCCAGATTATGTAGAGATACACACTACTGACAAGGGGAAGGATAACACCCACTTATCAATTTATTCATACATTTCCAGGAGGAATAACAGAGGAATGACACAACATAGAGTCCTAAGGAAAGATTGCCTTAGACGTGTTCGTTTATGGGGAACTAAACAGACATGTCAGGAAAGATGACAGGTCCTCTTTATAATTAGATATGATGCCGACGTTAATGTGAATGGTGATTTGGATCCACAAAGTGGGTTGTACTTGGCATAATTCATTGTTAGATCGGTGCAATGAGAAAGCCACATCCGAGTTTATCATAACAAATTACAAAAACTGGCATAATTGTTTGTACATCACTCCAAGTGTTCATATAAGAAAGTTTATGTGCCACAGCACAGTGCAGGGAGTGTTGTCATAGGAACAGCAGGGGATCTGCAGGCAACAGTTCTTTAATTTTGTACACTAAGTGTCTGTTATATATTAATCTTAAAAATGACAGTTCCCTATTATGTATGTAACAGCAAAAACCCCAAACGTAGGGATATTGCAAACACTAAAATTGTGGATGTCAGGACTGACCTGTATTCTGTAATAATACTCGTCTGAAAAACAGCGACCATCCGGGGTAGTGATCAATGATCCAAAATTTGAGTCACGCTACAATTCAGCTTCTATACATGATGACTCCAAAAGAAGACATTTTCATAGTGTCGCAAATAGCCTGTATTATAAAAGTATTGACAACTCTGCAGTCTCTTAGGCGCCTCACGTTATACTTAAAGGGTCGTAGCATTACAGCAAATGTATTTTAGTGTGCTACACTTTTCAAGAGACATGTTATTAAAATGAGCTGCAGTGTAAAGCATGTGTGAAGGACAGAGCAGCAGCCTGTGATCATTAAGTTGGGATGGGAGGTAGATTTAGACCACATAAAACTCCCCAGACAGTACAGCTAATAGTAAGTGATCATAGATGTGACTAACACAGATGAAAATAAATAGCAGCTCAAGTTTGCCTAGAGATAGTGAATTATGTATAATTGTAAAAGTGTTATCTTAGGATAGACATTGATGTCATATCGCTATGATACAATGTACCATCAATGTCTGATCAGTAGAGCCCGACCGATGTGTCCCCCGCTGATCGCTATAATGAAATGGCAGCTTTCTGCCCAGCACTCTAAAGATTCTGCATAGTCGGCCCATTATTGTCGAGGGCTAACCATGCGGTGCCTGGAAAAAGCCAAGGGGAGCGATTGTGGCATCTAGGTCTTTGACAAAGGAATGGGGTTCCCTACGTCAGCCCATTAGCACCCCGTGACATAATCGCATCGCCTAACAGCCAATAATGCTTTAGAATAGGAAGTATTCCAAAGCATTATACAAGCGATCAAAGGTTCGCTGCTTCAAGTCCCCTAATAGGACAAAAAAAGAGTCAAATTATATTTGATAAAAGTTCATTAAAAAAAAAGAAAAAAGTCTTCCCCAAAAAAATGTATAAACTAATTTTTTCATTTTTTGTTAAAATACTACACCATAATGAAAAAAAAAGTTTGGTACTGCAGCAATCATAGCCGTAGAATAAAGATAATCCATTAATTATACCACATGGCGCATGGTGTCAATAAAATAAAAATATTTTTTACATTTTTGCACCCCCAAAAAATGATATGTACCCCAAAATGGTACAAATAAATACTATAACTCGTCCTGCAATAAAATAAGTATCCAAGTATCCTGCAAATCCACAGGATATGCCATAAATGTCTGATAGGTGGAAGTCCTACCTCTGGGACCCGCACCGATCTGGAGAACAGGGGCTCAGTCCAGGAGGAGACTGAATGGAGAGGTGACTCTCTCCATTGAAGCCAAGATTTCTGGGCTATTTCCATAATTTTCATAGCCTTTAATGGAGAGAGCTGCACACATGCCACATACCCCTCCATTCAGTCCTCTCTGGGATGTCCCCATAGATCACCACCTTTCCTTGCAGGAGAACCCCACCTAACAGCCATTTGTGGCATATCCTGTATATAAGCTATAAATGTCTAAAGTGGAAAAAAAAACATTTAACCCTTTGACGACACGTGACGTAACTGTATGTTACGGCCGCAAAGGGGTGCTCACGGGCTAAGCCCGCTCCATACTCCGTGAGCTTCAGCTGTATGCTACTCTGATCCCAGCCATTCACTACTTATGATGCCACGGTCAATAGCGACCACAGCATCTAATCCCTTAGAAAGAAGTGGGGACCCTCAGTCACCCCATCACCCCACCCCCTGGTTGCCGATGGTTGTCATGGCAGCCTGGTGGCCTAAGGAAAGCCCCCAGGTCAGCCATGTTTGTGCTCTTATTAAAGGCTTAATAGAAGCCTAAAAATTAAATACACCTCAATATATAGGTATTGCAGAGGGTTGTACCAGCAATCAAACGATTGCTTGTTCAGGTTCCCTAGGGGGGGACAAAAAAAAATTACAAATTCTCCATTCATGCAGAATTGGACAGATGTGTCACCTACAAGTCTGGGTTATGTGAGTTGTCAATATGTGTTGGATCACTAATGGTTGCAAACAGTGGCCAGGGCTCCAAGGATAGGTGGGCCCTACCTAGCTCAACCTCAGCTAGACAAGCATAGAGCTTGTTGACCCAGATAGCTATGGGCAGCTCAAGCCCAGTGGGCCCTGGAAACTGTCCAGATTTGACTGGTGCTGACACCGACCCTGCCAGTGCCTATTTTGAGAAACAGAGAGGAAAGAAACAATATTTAAACTGAATAACTTAAAAAAGGAGTATATTCACATACAAACGATACATGACCCTGGACATACAGTAGACATGGAATCCAAAATGAAAACATCTATTTTTCACACAGCTGGCTGCATTTAGAGAACTTTGACCTCTTGCTAAGTGACCCCTGACGAACCCTGCCGTCTGCCCTGACCATTTGGTACGTTACCCGTTACGAAACTTGCCGTCTACCGTGACTTTTTGCTCTACCAGACCACGCTTACTGGCACTGTACCTGTTACGTTGGAGAATGCTCTGGGGAAGCGACCTGGGGTTCCACTGCAGCGAAGTCCAGGTCCCTGTACGGGGTTTAAAGAGTGAATACCGGGGTTACCTTAGACTCAGCTCCCGGATGTAGCCCCACGTCAAATTTCTTGGTGACAAAGCGAGTTCACACCGCCCTCTACTGGCCCCGTAACAGAATGTCCACTGGCCCCGTGACACTGATGTAGAGTATTATGCCATACAGTGCCATGGGTAACATCACCTCTATATACATCCCTACAGTATTCTAACACTTTGCTATATGCCATTTATTAAATTGGCTCAAATAGCAGCTCTCCCTTATCCAGCCTGATAAAAGCTGTAGAAAATCTACATAAATGGCTTTATTATCCTCTGAGAACGTGCTGATGTTTAAACCTGGATCCGGCCATTAATGCTGTTTCAGTGTTCTGAGATTTGTCATCTTTCTAAAAAGAGAAAGTCGTCTCTGAGGTTGCGATAACTTTTCATGGCCCAACCTATAAAATCATCATCTCCACTGATGCATAAACTTGCAAAGCAACAATAGCCTTCCCAGTGGAGGAGACCTCTGCTACTTAATGGCATTGCTTAGCTCGCTGAGAATTTTTGAGCTTTTACTATGCTCTGGATTGACACAACTTTATTCTCCCAAGATTTGTTGAACATCCATAAAACGTATGACTTATCTCATATCTCAGGACACGGAAAAGATTTCACATCACTAGTTTTCCAGCTTCAAATAAATCGTATTCATTGTCTTATATAAAAGTTATACAATTTTCCAATATACTTTGTCAATTCTTTGCAGATTTCAAGATCTCTGGTTGCTGTCAGTAAATGTGAAACTTTATTATTTACTTGCAGAGGATAAAAAAAATATTGCCTGGACATGTGATGCTCACACAGGTGCACAACTTGTTATATATGAGAGAGCTATGATGTGCTGTAACTGTAACAAGCCGTGCACCTGTGGGTCCAGAACATGACCAGGACAGATTCTCGTCCTCTGGAAGTAAACAATGAAGGTTAACTGACTGCAAGCAGGAGCGTAGCTATAGGATGCAGAGGTAGCAAATGCACCTGGGCACTGTTGCTATAGGGGGGGGTCCAAAGTCCCTTGTGCCACATAAGGAGACACCAGTATTATTAATGGCACATGGTAGGTGGAGGCAGTATTACAGATTCTGCATTGGGGCACGAGTGCTTTAAATTACAACTACAACATCCTGAAATCTGCAAGGAAATGATGTCGAAAGTATATTAGAAAGTTGCAAAACTATTCATTATTTCCTACACCAACCTCTAAGGGTATGTTCACACTTCAAACTAAAAACGACTGTAAAAGGAAAACAGCCTCTGATTTTCAGCCGTTTTTAAAGCATCAAGCATTTTTTGATGCGTTTTTTATGGAGACGTTTTTGGAGCCGTTTTTCTATTGAGACAATGAAGAAAAGAATTTACATGCACTTCTTTTTACAGGGTGTTTTTTTTACACACCGTTTTAACAAACAACCGTGTAAAAAACTGCCCCGTGGGACTGAAATGCCGCTTTTCCCAATGAAAGCACTGCCGATGTTTGGAGGCATTCAGCCTCCGCATTTTTTGCAGTTTTTCGTGGCGTTTACGCTCCGAAAAACGGCTGAAAATTAACAGTGTGAACATACTCCCATTCCTCAGACAACAAAAGGAACTGCAGATCCCTCGAAAACAGATTCTGCATCCTGGAATTTTAATTCATGTTTGGGGCATTTGAGCGCCAGACCCCTCCTGCTATAAGTTACTACAGCAAAATGGCGCACAATTTTTCATGACTTGTGCCAAATGCACAAAATTGTCCTATGGATATCTAAGAATTTGGCGCTACTTCTTTATGTTGGAGCATGCTTACTAAAACCTGAAATGCCACCCAAACGGCATAAAAAAAAAAATGGAAAGCATCTCAGACATTTTGCTTCTTTAGCAGAATTTCTCAACAACGTTTCAATGGTCTAGCCTGGCATTGACTGGTCAGCAGCTTCTTGTCATAAAAAATATACACCTTATAAATCTGGCACCCCCTTAAGAGCGATAACCCACATCCCAAAACTGAAACTGTTACACGGAGTTTTTTGCAGGAGGTTTGACAAAAACTCGTCAAAACACTCGTCGAGGTTTTTTTTTCCTCATTCTGATTGATTGAAATGGGGTTTTGGAGGCGGAAACCACCGCAAGATGTGTCATGTTGCTTCTTTTTACACGACGAGTTTTTTTTACTCGTGGTAAAAAAACTCGTCTGCCTCCCATTGAAATCAATGGGAGGCATTTTCAGGCGGTTTTTGAGGAGTTTTTTGGCGCGGTTTCTGCCCCAAAAAACTAGTCAAAAAACTCAGTGCGAACAGGGAGTTCATATGGAGTTTTTTGGAGGAGGAAGATCTGCCTCAAAATTCCGTTTGGAATTTTGAGGCAGATTTTCCTCTGCCTGCATGCCGATTTTCACTGCGCTTTTTGCCCGCGGCCATTGAGCGCCGCAGGCATAAAACGCCGCAAAATACGCTTTCTCTGCCTCCCATTGGTGGTCAGAGGCGTAAACGCCCGAAGATAGGGCATGTCCTCAATGAAATCAATGGGAGGCATTTTCGGTCGTTTTTTGCGGCGCGGTCTCCGCGTCAAAAAACTCGTTAAAAAAACTCAGTGTAAACAGGGCCTTAGATGTCCAGCAAATAAAAAATATTTTTAAACCAGCTCACAATGGTGTGCACAAATAAAAAGAAGCCATACTCCCCAATCCTCTGCCTCTTCCTTACTGATGATGCCGATCCCCCGCCGGTCTCTGCTTCCGGTTACATGTGACCGTGTCGGAACGTTATCACTGCAGCAAGTAGAGAGTGGCAGTGTCGGTACGGGAGCGGCGGGGGATTTGTGAGGTATGTTTTTTTTTCTTTTGTGCACACCATTGTGAGCTGGTGTAAAAACATTTTTTATTCACCACACAACCCTTTTCAACATGCAAAACCTCAAATCCCTGTATACAACCCCATCATCTCTATATATACCAGCCATCATCCCTGTATGTAATCCCCATCATCCCTGTATATACCACTCATCATCCCTGTATTTAACCACCCATCATTCCGGTATATAAACCACATCATCCCTGTATATACCAGCCAGGCTGGTATTTATAGGGATGATGGGGGTTATATACTGGAATGATGGGTGGTATATACAGGGATGATGGGTGGTATATACAGGGATGATGGGGATTACATACAGGGATGATGGCTGGTATATATAGAGATGATGGGGTTGTATACAGGGATGATGGGGGTTATATACATGGATAATGACTGGTCCAGACATTATCACTGTATATAACTCCCATTATCCTTGTATGTACAAGCCATCATCCTTGTTTATAACACCCATCATCCCTGTATGTACAAGCCATCATCCTTGTTTATAACCCCCATCATCCCTGTAAATAAGAGCCTGGCTGGTACATACAGGGATGATGGGGTTTATATACAGGAATGATGGGTAGTCCAGCCATCATCCCTGCCTTAACCCCCATCATTCCTGTCTATACCAGCCATCATCCTCTTATATAACCCCCATCATCCCTGTGTATACCAGCCATCATCCCTGTTTATAACCCCCATCTTACCTGTACATACTAGCGAGGCTGGTATATACAGAGATGATGGGGGTTATATACAGGGATGATGGCTGGTATATTCAGGGATGATGGCTGGTATATAATTAGAATGTGCCTCTTCAGTTGTAAACATACGTTAGCGGGGGCCCACTGGGTTGGGGCCCACTCAGATATGTTTTTCCCCCCCTGGGCTAAAACCCTAGCTACACCTCTGCTGTAAAGCAGCTCTTTTCTGCTGCGAAGAGGTAGTGGGGGAAGATCACTTGAGAACTGCATACAGAAAGTAAACAAGGAATAATACAATAGAAATTAATATAAAATAATTGAATTATAGAAAAAAAATATCATTATTACACTATTAACACTTAGGGGAAATTTCATACGCCAGTCTTAATCTAAAGAAAGTTGGAGTAAGATGTAAGATGCGCCTCATTTATTAAGAGGTGCATGCATCTTAATAAATTAGGCGCAGCTCTGACCGTCCTTGCACAAGAAAATCAAATCTAATCCAGCTTTTAGTTGGAGTAGATCGGCACAATAATTTCTGCCAATTTTCTGGCGTAAATTATAGTAAATTTATTGTGCTGTTGTGGCCCCGCCCCTTCCACTAAGCCTCGCCCAATACTTTGAATGTTTTTGCACAAATTGCGACTTTTCTACACCAGAAAACTGGCCTAGAGGGCTACATAAATTAACCCCCTGGTTCTTTTACATTTTCTAAAATCCTTTTTATGATGATAATGCCCCTTTAAGAAATAAATAATCCAATAATTACACATTGTTACAAAGTGAGAACTTCTATTACTCATTCATTAACTATTTTAATGGTTAAACCAGGGCCTTGGACGGTCAGATCACACAGATGCCAGGTCTTCACAGCAGGTGTGCACAAATTCCTTACAAATCTACATACAAATAACATTAGCTTCCATACTTGCTTTAATCAGAACATCATATTCAGTTTCTAGTTTCCAAAATTCTACAAAGGACAGAGGTCATACAGGTCAGAAGAAAGAGATGAATGTTCTCCAGGCAATGAAAACAATCTTTAGTTTCCAACAGGAGAAACCACTATATGATGCCAAAACGTTATTTCTTACCCTCAACCGGTTACCATTAACCCCTAACGCCTCTATGACTACAGATCTTTATACTAAGTACAATGTAATGCACTCCCTAGGTTGTATGGAGCCGTAATTTGGCTTAGAAGTCTAAGGGCCCTACTGTACCTCTGTATGACTCCGAATTCATAAGGAGGCTTTTCCTGTTAAAATCCGTAAGAAAAGAAATCATAGTGTGATTCATAAGATGCTACTATTGATTCGAGGTTAGACTATATCTGGAATATGGTGCACCATACAGCAGCACAAAGAGTGCGTGCCACTCTAAATAAGGGCTCCGTGTGGCTCCTTATGGGCACCATGCATAACATTACAATTGCACCATATCGCAAGCAATTTTAATATAACCCTGTTGCTCATTGTTCACACACTGCAGAAATAAAGCGGTTTGAAAAAAAAAAAAAAACGCGCCAAAACCAACATCTGTGAACACAGCCCATATTGTTCTCATCTTATTTCAGGCTGAGGCTAAACACAGAATTTTCTGACACAATTTTCTTTGCAGCAGGGTTGCATTACACGAGTCGCCCCTAAGATTATATTGGTTTTAGGTGGAAATTTTTTTCCTTCATTCTAGAGAAAGTGATATTTGTAATTTTCATGTTATTCTATGAGGGAAAGTTAAACAACCGTTTCAAATCACTGAAACATCTGATATAGCTGTATTTAGAAATAGAGTTGTGTCACAGTCACGTGTAACTTACACTGTTGCATGGCTCAATATATTCCTATGGACTGTAACTGGAAGTAAAGAGTTGATTGGGACAATATTTCAGATACTTTGCCCTCCCTGCTCCTTTGTCACGTCTGCTGCATCTGCCTAATGTAATATGCCTGTTACAGGACCTGCAGGTCAAGTATTCTGCTTCCCATAAATAGTGATTCATCTAACAATTAGATAATTCATCTTCTTACTATTCAAAGTGGGAGCACAGCACGACTATAGAATAAGAAAACACATATATCAGACTGCACCTCTAGTACGAATAAAATCACTTTATTGCCATATTACATTATGCAAAAAGACAAAAAAAAATTGAATTACTTGGTGTGGTTCGCCGGAGGGATACTAGGTTGACATGACCGTGGACATGTGTGGTTTCCGCGGCACCATGCCTAGTGAGCCATCGCTCGTTCATTATACACGTGTTGCAGGAACACTACATGAGTACACGTGTTGCAGATACGTTGCATGAGTGCAAATTTTTTCCTCTTACAGGTAGGGATTCGCCAACACTTTTATATATAATACTTTGAATTTGTTTGGCTGTTTCGCGAACCTTGGTGGTGGGGATCCCGATAATTTTTACCGTCCTTTTTGAGTACATTCCTCTACAAATAGAGTTTTTACTCTTCCATATTTTTTATTAGACCTTGCGTAGAACACTATTTAATAGACATTGCATCTCTTGGACTTGCACCACTGAGGAAGCCGGTAGCACAGCGATACCCGTGGGGTCCTTGTTCCCTCATGGAGCCGCAGTCGTGAACCGATTCCCCTATCTTCTCATAACCTTTGTGAGATTGTATACATTGTCATATCATTCTCTACCTGCTCTTCTTGTATTTTAAGGATATTTATATAATTTTTTTGGGCTTATAAGTTTATTTGTTTAGGGGGTCAAATCCGTGATAATTTTGGGCACATGTGTTCATATATATATTTTTGGGATCCATGATTCATGACTCATTATAACCTGTCTCTTCCACAAGTGATTTGTCTTTGAGCCCCATTGGGGGCCAGGACTAGGCTCCAGCACATGGTTGTGCGATTTTAAATGTTCTTAAATTTGTTTGTGTCTTTTTGTTCTATAGTCTTGCTTTGTTTCTATACACGTTGACTGGCACTCTAGATAGATATTTTGTGGTGCCCATTCACTTACTGCTTTACAAAGTGGGAGCACACTGACATTTAGTGAGTGGAAAGATCCTGTTAACCCCTTCCCGCTCCTTGACGTACTATTACGTCATGGCAGCTCTATCGTTCGCGCTCCATGCCGTAATAGTACGTCTTGCAGTTAGAACAGCGGTGCGCGCGCCCGGCGCGTTCATGCGCTGTGATAGCTGCTGTTTCTGACAGCAGGCTATCACGGCATAATGGGACGGGACCATTTACTATGGTCCCGCCTCGCCGATCGCCGCTATTGGCTAGTCAGTGAGTAACTAGCCAATAGCAGCGATCGGTCTCATTCAGCACAGCAGTGCTCGAGCCCGGCGTTCCTGAGCTGTGAAAGCTGCTGTTTCTGACAGCATGCTATCACAGCATAATGTGCCGCGACCATTTACTATGGTCCTGCCTCGCCGATCGCCGCTATTGGCTAGTCAGTGAGTAACTAGCCAATATCAGCGATCGGTCTCATTGAGCACAGCGGTGCGCGCGCTCGGCGCGTTCATGAGCTGTGATAGCTGCTGTTTCTGACAGCAGGCTATCACAGCATAATGGGCCGGGACCATTTACTATGGTCCCGCCTCGCCGATCGCCGCTATTGGCTAGTCAGTGAGTAACTAGCCAATAGCAGCGATCATTCTCGTCACTTCCTCTCTCTGACCTCACATCCTGCTGCAACCGCCCTGAACGCCCTGTTGGAGTTAGCGAGGCGTTGAGATCGGTTGTGAGCAGAGAGTCAGAGAGAAAAGAAGTGAAAAAAAGTGAAAAAAAGTTTCTAAAACAACGTTTTTTTTGCTTCCCACCACCCCATCCACTACCCACTCCTGTTCCCTTCCTCTTTGAGTTCTACCCACGTTTTTTGGTCAGTGATCTCCTATCACTGACCACTTTTCAGTCTTCAGGACCACATTTCTTGGTCCCTGGGTATTTTTTTTTCATTTTTTTCTATATAAAACATAAAACAAAAAAAAAATATATAAAAAGAAAAAAAAGAAACAAAAAAAAATAGTTAGTTTAGCCAATTTTGAAAATTTAACTGGTTAGTTTAGTATTAGGGTTAGTTAGTGTCAGGGAACCGTCAAAAAGCGTAGTTAGGTATAGTGTCAGGGAATTTAGCGTCAGGAATCGGTCACCGTAGATAGGCTTAGCGTTAGGGATCCATCACCGTAGTTAGGTTTAGCGTCAGGGAAGCTCGGAATAATTAGATAGGTTTAGTGTCAGGCACCCGTCACCGTAGTTAGGTTTAGTGTCAGGGAAGCTTGAAATAATCTAGATAGGTTTAGTGTCAGGGAATCGTCGCCGTAGTTAGGTTTAGCGTTAGGGAAGTCCACATAAAATTTAGTTAGGTTTAGTGTTAGGAACCCTCGCCCTAGTTAGCTTTAGTGTCGGTGAAGTCCACTTGCTCTCTAAAAACAAAACACACATTTGTGCTAGTTGTGCTATCCTATTGCTCCCAGTTAGGGATTTATTTTTTTGCAGTATATAAATTTTGTCTTAGCACAACAAGCATGTCCCAACGGACATTTACTGCTGAAGAGGCGTATGCATTTCTGGCCTCCGACACAGACTCGTCGGATGGCGATACACTATTTTATTTGTCTACCTCCTCATCCAGCGATGAAGAGGAGGGACCCCCTAGGAGACGCCCCAGGACCACCACCATAGTAGAAATCCCTGAGAGAAGTGACCCCACAACAAGTGATACCCCTGAGCGAAGTGACCCCATTTGGACGCCCACACCAGACCATTATGAACCCCAAATCCCTGAGTACACGGGCAGCCCAGGGATCAAATTTAACACGGCAGGGTTCAGTGAGATGGACTTTTTCAAGTTCTTCTTCACTGATAACTTTATAGAGCTAATGGTCACCCAGACTAATTTATATGCCCAACAGTATATCACCAAGAACCCCAACTCATTTTATGCCCAATCCCAGAGGTGGACTCCTGTAGACGCAGCAGAGTTGGGCAAGTTCTGGGGACTGCTCTTGAACATGGGGCTTCTAAAAAAGCCATCCATTAGGACCTACTGGAGCACGGACATACTATACCACACCCCGATGTACCGTATGGCCATGTCCAGGATGCGTTATGAGGCAATACTTCGCTTCCTACATTATGCCGATAATGAGCAGTGCCCACCCCGAGATGACCCCAGTTTTGACCGTTTATATAAACTGAGACCCTTATTAGACCATATCAGTGCCCGGTTTGCCCAAGCATACACCCCCGAGAAGTGTATTTCCATTGATGAGTCCCTGGTACATTTTAAAGGGAGGCTTCAATTCCGCCAGTACCTGCCAAGTAAGAGGGCAAGGTATGGCGTGAAGTTGTATAAGCTGTGCGAGAGTGCATCAGGGTATACATATAAATTCAGGATATATGAAGGGAAGGACAGCAGTATTCAGCCCCCAGAATGCCCCCCCTTACTGGGAATTAACGCAAAAATTGTGTGGGATTTGGTGCACCCACTGCTGGACCAGGGTTACCACCTCTACCTGGATAATTTTTATACCAGCGTCCCACTCTTCAAGTGCCTCGCTTCCAGAAGGACTGCGGCATGCGGCACTGCTAGAAAAAATCTTAGAGGCCTCCCTAAAACACTGCTTGGGCAAACACTCAGAAGGGGTGAGAGCAGGGCACATTCTAGTAGCAACATATTGTGTGTCAAGTACAAGGACAAGAGAGATGTCCTTGTATTGACAACAATACACGGCCACACCAGTACCCATGTACCTGTACGAGGTACCAGTACAGAGACCCCCAAACCAGATTGCATCCTGGACTACAATAGGTACATGGGAGGGGTGGACTTGTCAGATCAAGTCCTGAAGCCCTACATCGCTATGCGGAAATCGAGGGTGTGGTATAAGAAGCTGGCCGTGTACATCATACAGATGGCATTGTACAATGCGTACGTGCTACGTCGATGTGCAGGCCAGAGGGGAACTTTCCTGGAATTTCAAGAGGTGGTTATAAAGAACCTAATTTTTGGCGACCAGGAAGGAGGGGCACCCAGTACTTCTGGAAGCGAGGCCACACGCATCGTACCAGGGCAACACTTTCCAGGAGAAGTTCCCCAAACTGGCAAGAAGGGAAAAAGTCAAAAGAGGTGCAAAGTGTGCTATAAGAGGGGGATAAGGAAGGACACAACATACCAATGCGACACGTGTCCCGAAAAACCAGGGCTCTGTATGAAAGATTGTTTTAAAATTTACCATACATCCCTTGATTTTTAATTTACCCTGATGCACTCCGCACAGCTTATCCCCCTCATCTTTCCCTTTTGAGCCCTGCCATGTGCCCAAGCAGCAAATAACAGCCACATGTAGGGTATTGCCATACCCGGGAGAACCCACATTACAATTTATGGGGTGTATGTCTCCGGTGGCACATGCTGGGCACAATATATCGGACACTGAAATGGCATATATGTATAGGAAATTGCAAATCTCACTTTGCACCATCTACTGCGCATTACCTTTTACACAATAACTGTGGGGTCAAAATGCTCACTACACCTCTAGATGAATGTCTTAAGGGGTGTAGTTTTTAAAATGGGTTCACTTCTTGGGGGTTTCAACTGTACTGGTACCTCAGGGGTTCTGCCTACATGACTTAGCACCAGAAAAGCTCCAGTAGGCTAAATGGTGGTCCTTCCCTTCTGAGCCCTGTCGTGTGCCCAGGCAGCGAATAACAGCCACATGTAGGGTATTGCCGTACCCGGGAGAACCCACATTACAATTTATGGGGTGTATGTCTCCAGTGGCACATGCTGGGCACAATATATCAGACACTGAAATGGCATATATGTATAGGAAATTGCAAATCTCACTTTGCACCATCTGCTGCGCATTACCTTTTACACAATAACTGTGGGGTCAAAATGCTCACTACACCACTAGATGAATGTCTTAAGGGGTGTAGTTTTTAAAATGGGGTCACTTCTCGGGGGTTTCAACTGTACTGGTACCTCAGGGGCTTCTGCATACATGACTTAGCACAAGAAAAGCTCCAGTAGGCCAAATGGTGGTCCTTTCCTTCTGAGTCCTGCCATGGGCCCAAACATCAGTTTATCACCACAAATGGGGTATTGCCGCACTCAGGACAAATTGGGCAACAAAATGGGGTGTTTTATTCCTTGTGAAAATTAGAAATTTTGAACAAAAATTACATCTTAATGGAAAAAATATCATTTTTTTAATTCACAGCCCAATTCAAATAGGTGCTGTGAAAAAACGGTGTGGTCAAAATGATAACAACAACCATAAATGAATTCCTTGAGGGGTCTAGTTTCCAAAATGGGGTCACTTCTGGTGGGTTTCCATTGCTTTCATACCTCTGGGGCTCTGCAAATGCGACATGGAACCCGAAAACCAATCCAGCAAAATCTGGACTCCAACAAACACATAGCGCTCCTTTCCTTCTGAGTCCTCCCATGGGCCCAAACGGCAGTTTATCACCACAAATGGGGTATTTCCGCACTAAGGACAAATTGGGCAACAAAATGGGGTGTTTTATTCCTTGTGAAAATAAGAAATTTTGAACAAAAATTACATCTTAATGGAAAAAATATCATTTTTTTAATTTCACAGCCCAATTCAAATAGGTGCTGTGAAAAAACGGTGTGGTCAAAATGATAACAACAACCATAAATGAATTCCTTGAGGGGTCTAGTTTCCAAAATGGGGTCACTTCTGGTGGGTTTCCATTGCTTTCATACCTCTGGGGCTCTGCAAATGCGACATGGAACCCGAAAACCAATCCAGCAAAATCTGGACTCCAACAAACACATAGCGCTCCTTTCCTTCTGAGTCCTCCCATGGGCCCAAACGGCAGTTTATCACCACAAATGGGGTATTGCCGCACTAAGGACAAATTGGGCAACAAAATGGGGTGTTTTATTCCTTGTGAAAATAAGAAATTTTGAACAAAAATTACATCTTAATGGAAAAAATATCATTTTTTTAATTTCACAGCCCAATTCAAATAGGTGCTGTGAAAAAACGGTGTGGTCAAAATGATAACAACAACCATAAATGAATTCCTTGAGGGGTCTAGTTTCCAAAATGGGGTCACTTCTGGTGGGTTTCCATTGCTTTCATACCTCTGGGGCTCTGCAAATGCGACATGGAACCCGAAAACCAATCCAGCAAAATCTGGACTCCAACAAACACATAGCGCTCCTTTCCTTCTGAGTCCTCCCATGGGCCCAAACGGCAGTTTATCACCACAAATGGGGTATTGCCGCACTAAGGACAAATTCGGCAACAAAATGGGGTGTTTTATTCCTTGTGAAAGTAAGAAATTTTGAACAAAAATTACATCTTAATGGAAAAAATATCATTTTTTTAATTTCACAGCCCAATTCAAATAGGTGCTGTGAAAAAACGGTGTGGTCAAAATGATAACAACAACCATAAATGAATTCCTTGAGGGGTCTAGTTTCCAAAATGGGGTCACTTCTGGTGGGTTTCCATTGCTTTCATACCTCAACACCTCTTCAAACCTGGCATGCTGCCTAAAATATATTCTAATAAAAAAGAGGCCTCAAAATGCACTAGGTGCTTCTTTGCTTCTGGGGCTTGTGTTTTAGTCCACGAGCGCACTAGAGCCACATGTGGGACATTTCTAAAAACTGCAGAATCTGGACAATACATATTTAGTAGTATTTCTCTGGTAAAACCTTCTGTGTTACAGAAAAAAATGGAATAATATTGAAATTCAGCAAGAAAAATGAAATTTGCAAATTTCACCTCCACATTGCTTTAATTCCTGTGAAATGCCTGAAGGGTTAAAAAACTTTCTAAATGCTGTTTTGAATACTTTGAGGGGTCTAGTTTTTAAAATGGGGTGTTTTATGGGGGTTTCTAATACATAGGCCCCTCAAAGCCACTTCAGAACTCAAGAGGTACCTTAAAAAAAAGGCTTTTGAAATTTTCTTAAAAATATGAGAAATTGCTGTTTATGTTCTAAGCCTTGCAACGTCCAAGAAAAATAAAAGAATGTTCAAAAAACGATGCCAATCTAAAGTAGACATATGGGAAATGTGAACTAGTAACTATTTTGGGTGGTATAACCGTCTGTTTTACAAGCAGATGCATTTAAATTCTGAAAAATGCAATTTTTTCAAAATTTTCTCTACATTTTGCAATTTTTCACCAATAAACACTGAATATATCGACCAAATTTTACCACGAACATGAAGCCCAAAGTGTCACGAGAAAACAATCTCAGAATCGCTTGGATAGGTTTAAGCATTTCGACGTTATTACCACATAAAGTGAAATATGTCAGATTTGAAAAATGGGCTCTGAGCCTTAAGGCCAAAACTAGGCTGCGTCCTTAAGGGGTTAATGTTTATATCACGGTTTGTACAGGGTTGTCTATGGTTAGAAATAGGTGGACAAGCAAACTGACCCTCCCAAAGGCTGAGAAAAGCAGTTGCTGCTTTCTGCATGAATACATTCTAAAAAAGAGTGTTAAAAAGACAAATAAATACATGAATATATATGTTATTAGTGATGACATGCTTGACTGGACATATTGGGGAACTTAAATTGTTTTAACCCCTTCCATGCCACATACATAACAGTTACATAATGGCAGTTATAGGTATTTCTAGCCAGGCCCGTAACTGTTAGGCCTGATTTACACGAGCGTGTGTGTTTTTGCGCGCGCAAAAAACGCTGCGTTTTGCGCGCGCAAAAGGCATTTGACAGCTCCGTGTGTCATCCGTGTATGATGCGCGGCTGCGTGATTTTCGCGCAGCCGCCATCATAGAGATGAGGCTAGTCGACGCCCGTCACTGTCCAAGGTGCTGAAAGAGCTAACTGATCGGCAGTAACTCTTTCAGCACCCTCGACAGTGAGTTCCGATCACAATATACACCAACCTGTGAATCAAAAAAAGACGTTCATACTTACCAAGAACTTCCTGCTTCCTCCAGTCAGGTCTCCCGGCCGTTGCCTTGGTGACGCGTCCCTCTCTTGTCATCCGGCCCCACCTCCCAGGATGACCGCTGCAGCCTGTGATTGGCTGCAGCCTGTGCTTGGCCTGTGATTGGCTGCAGCTGTCACTTGGTCTGAATTGTCATCCCGGGAGGTGGGACTGGAGGAAGAAGCCGGGAGTTATCGGTAAGTCAGAACCTCTTGTTTTTTTTACACGTATATGTATATTGTGATCGGAAGTCACTGTCCATGGTGCTGAACCAGTTTAACTCTTTCAGCACCGTGGACAGTGACTGTCTCCTGCCGTCGCGTACCCGAACATTTTTTGCCGGGTTCGGTCAAAACGAGTTCGGCCGAACCCGGTGAAGTTCGGTGCGCTCATCTCTAATTTGACACTCCGTTTGGATGTTTGTAAACAGAAAAGCACGTGGTGCTTTTCTGTTTACATTCATCCTGTTACAGCTCTTGCGCGAATCACGCAGTTTGCACGGAAGTGCTTCCGTGCGGCATGCGTGGTTTTCACGCACCCATTGACTTCAATGGGTGCGTGATGCGCGAAAAACGCACGATTATAGAACATGTCGTGAGTTTTACGCAGCGCACTCGCGCTGCGCAAAATTCACGCATCGTCTACACTGCCCCATAGACTAATATAGGTGCGTACGACACGCGTGAAAAGCACGCGCGTCGCACGCACGTATATTACGTTCGTGTAAATGAGGCCTTATGCTCTGGCTACATACTGTTCTACAGGAAAAAATATGAAAGAAGTCCTCCAGCTCACCTTGTCACGAGAAGGATGTAGGAATCAGCACACGGATCCTCGTGTCGGCACACGCAGAAGATACAATAGAACCAGGGGAGTTGGAACCAGCGCTGAGAGTATAATTTTGTTAAAACGGAAATCAAATTTCCAAGTTTAATAGATCTTAGTAAAAATCGGAGCACAGGGGCTACGATCAAAAATTAAGTGACAGGTAGGTATAGTCCGGAGTACAGAGAGAAGGAGAGGATAGGCGGTAGCCTACGCGTTTCAGACCCTCGCTAGGTCCTTACATGGCTTATGATGATCATAAGCCATGACTAAGGACCTAGCGAGGGTCTGAAACGCGTAGGCTACCGCCTATCCTCTCCTTCTCTCTGTACTCCGGACTATACCTACCTGTCACTTAATTTTTGATCGTAGCCCCTGTGCTCCGATTTTTACTAAGATCTATTAAACTTGGAAATTTGATTTCCGTTTTAACAAAATTATACTCTCAGCGCTGGTTCCAACTCCCCTGGTTCTATTGTACATACTGTTCTAGCAAGATCACAATCACAGTCAAAGGTCAGGTTTTATTTGTTATCAGCGGTTTCATTGTCCAGAAAGCTATGCCAAGGAAAGAGTTAAAGTGTACCTCCAGTTGTGTTCTCCTGCCCGATCTGATATTCGATACTGGAGATGCTATTGCATGCTGGGTAGTATGGTTGCTGTGGTATACGTATGACGCCCAGAGAGTATCATGCTCGGGTCTTTTTCTAATTAATAGTACCCATGCACAAAACTTACTGGGTGTTGTGCTGTTGCCACTATAATTGTACTATCCAACATACAGTAGCTTCTCCCCATGTCCAATGTCAGATCAGGTGGGAGATTACAACTGGACACAGGTGTAGCCAAGTTTATCTTGACTCTGATAACTTGCTGTAGCTTGATATCACACAACAAAAGCCATTTAAAAGTCATTGAAAAAGTCAAGTTTCTTGCCACTGTGTATTTAATGCATTAAGAGTCAAGATAAATGTGGCTACATCTGTACACCTTAATCAGTGTGCCTGGAATTCTCCAAAAGAATGACCCCGTGGGGGAAAGATGAGGTACAGATGACATGTTAGGGGCAAAATGAAAGGAGACAAGGGAGTGCTTCTTCATGCATTGTAGAGAAATAGTGTAGACTGAGGCTGGATTCACACGAGCGTGGCGTTTTTGCGCACGCAAAAACGCTGCATTTTGCCCGCGCAAAAGCCACTTAACAGCTCCGTGGGGCATCAGCATATGATGCGCGGATGCGTGCTTTTCGCGCAGCCGGCATCATAATGACACTCCGTTTGGATGTTTGTAAACAGAAAAGCACGTGGTGCTTTTCTGTTTTCATTCATCCTTTTGACAGCTGTTGTGCGAATCACGCAGTTCGCACGGAAGTGCTTCCGTGCGGAATGCGTGGTTTTCACGCACCCATTGACTTCAATGGGTGCGTGATTCGCGCAAAACGCCCAAAGAACGGACATGTCGTGACTTTTTTTCAGCGTACCCACGCTGAGTAAAAATCACGAACATGTCTGCACGGCCCCATAGACTAATATGTAATTCCCGTCCGTCTGAATAAAGTCTTACTGTAAGATACATTATATCTCTTTCCACTATACAGATATATGGCATATGTAATGAAGTGATCATTTTACGTTAAGTACTTCATTCTTTTTCAGAGAGAACTCTTACTTAATTTATATTATTTTGCAAAACTGAAATAAGAAGTAGCAAATCGTAAAACCCGCACTCCCTTGACATCTTTTTGATACACTGTGAGAAATGAAATCCTACTATCACCAAAATCCTCCTCTACTTGGCAACGAACATCAGACTGAAATAAAAGGGAATTCTCCTCCACACTGAGCATTACTTGTGTTCAGAGACCCATGTACTAAATATATCTTCACTCATACCGACTCACTGCCCTAAGCCAAAAAGATTTACCTTATATCTAAGCTTTGCTTGAAAACTATATGAACAAGGGCCGTTCACCAAATTAAGGCCTTATTCACATGAACGTGTGCTTATTGAGCGTGCAAAAAACGCGGCGTTTTGCGAGCGTAGCAGTTCCGTGTAGCATCAGTATTTGGTGCGTGCTTGCGTGATTTCCGCGCATAAGGCATCGTTATGACACTGTTTTTATGCTTACAAACATAAAAGCAGGAGGTGCTTTTATTTTTTCATTAATTTATTTTACAAGTGTAGCGCGAATCACGCGCGGCACACGGAAGTGCTTCCATGTACCGTGCGCGATTTTCACGCACCCATTGACTTCAATGGGTGCGTGCTGCGCGAAAAACGGCCAAGTATAGGACATGTTGTGAGTTTTACGCTGCGTGAAAATCACAGACAGTCTGAACGTCCCCATTGCCTAACATGGGTCCGTGCGACGTAAAATACGTTCGTGTGAATAAGGCCTAATCAGGCCTCTTCTGGATCGTGACTGTATATTAACTGGCCAGGCATGATGATGGGAGTTATCAATGCGTAATCTCTCCCCTGGACCTTCTTGCTGATGTCACCAGTATTAGGGTATGTGCACACACACTAATTACGTCCGTAATTGACGGACGTATTTCGGCCGCAAGTACCGGACCGAACACAGTGCAGGGAGCCGGGCTCCTAGCATCATACTTATGTACGATGCTAGGAGTCCCTGCCTCGCTGCAGGACAACTGTCCCGTACTGTAATCATGTTTTCAGTACGGGACAGTTGTCCTGCAGCGAGGCAGGGACTCCTAGCATCGTACATAAGTATGATGCTAGGAGCCCGGCTCCCTGCACTGTGTTCGGTCCGGTACTTGCGGCCGAAATACGTCCGTCAATTACGGACGTAATTAGTGTGTGTGCACATACCCTTATAGATGACTTGTTGACATTATCCACATGGAAATCAGTAGCTTTTAGCTGTTAGCCCCGTCCGACCCAAATAACCTTTAGACTACATTCACAGATAGTGAATGATAATGTGTGATTTCAACCAAGATCAACCGATGATTTTCCCCCTACTACTATTTTCAACAGTGTAGAGGATTTGTAACTTGTTACCAATAACTGGAATTACAGATGTGTTCTTCCTTACCTTTCCTCTTAGCTCGACATTCCGAGATTAGTAGCACGAGATGACCAGCTATGAAAAAAAACAAAAACATGATTTTGCGTTAGGCCTTATTTACATGAGCGTAGTCATGAAAGTCACGCACGTCGCACAGACTTATGCTAGTCAATGGGGCCGTTCAGACATTCCGTGTGTCTGCTGCGTGAAACTCACAGCATGTCCTATACTTTAGCGTTTTTTGCGCATCACGCACCCACTGAAGTCAATGGGTGCGTGAAAACCGCGCACGGCACGCGGACGCACTTCCATGTGCCGCGCGTGATTCGTGCTACAGTTGTTGAAGAAATGAAGGGAATAATAAAACTACCTCCTTCATTTCTGTTTATAAACATCAAAACCACGTGTGATAACGATGCCATACGCGCAAAAAACACTCAGCCACGCACCAAACACTGATGCCACACGGAACTGCAACGCGCAAAAAATGCAGCGGTTTTTGTGCGCGCAAAACGCACACGTTCATATGAATTTCGCCTTACTCTCTTGCGAGATGTCTATGCTATATGTGTCTATGTGTGGCCACACAGTGGTTGAGATGTGAATTGCTATGTGTTTTATTATCATGTCGTGAGATTGTAATTAACTAGTATCGTGAGAAATTGGAGTCAAGATAAATGGCGTCCACAAATGAGCAAGAGTCCAAAACGGGTTTCCCGTCTAAGGGTATGTTCACACGCACTAATTACGGACGTAATTCGGGCATTTTTGCCCCGAATTACGTCCGAAAATAACGCCTCAATAGCGCTGACAAACATCTGCCCATTGAAAGCAATGGGCAGACGTTTGTCTGTTCACACGAGGCGTATATTTACGCGCCGCTGTCAAATGACGGCGCGTAAATAGACGCCCGCGCCAAAGAAGTGACCTGTCACTTCTTTGGCCGTAATTGGAGCCGTTATTCATTGACTCCAATGAATAGCAGCGCCAATTACGTCCGTAATTGACGCGGCGTTCAAGCGCCTGCACATGCCGGTACGGCTGAAATTACGGGGATGTTTTCAGGCTGAAACATCCCCGTAATTTCAGCCGTTACGGACTCCCTCGTGTGAACATACCCTAAACATTTCATCAATTTCATGAAAGAGTGATTGATAGATAGAGCCGTTTTGGTTTTACATGTATTGCATTCATTTCAATATTGAGTGAGCGTGCATGTATGGCCATATGATGAACCTGTTGGCATTGCGTGCGCTGCCGTATGGTGCCAATGCCTTTAGAAAATTACCGTACTCTGTAGCATTGCATGCGATGAAGTATACTGCAATTTTTTTCTCATGGAAATAAAATCGGAGGGACATGGAAGTATAAGGGATCATAGCAGGCAATGTATATGAGGTCTGAATTTGTAGACTGGTAGGAAAATTATAATCATCACTTCAACCACAGATCCCAATATCGAGAGATTATTCCTTAATTTAGGTTAGTGGGTGCAGTCATGCAAATCATTCATCCCCCCCCCCCATGGCTAATAGTGGAATTACTTAGGCTCTTTTCACAATGGAATTGGGGCATGCATTTGGAGAACATGTTTGACGGTGCCCCCAAATGTATGCACTAGACGTACAGTATATACGATTAAAGGCCGATACAGTTGCATACATCTGCCATTGACTCCCACTGTAAAAAAGCGTATACTGCGCTGTATTTTTTTTTTCTTTTCGTTTTTGCAGAATGAACTTATATTGTAAAGTGTATAAGGATCCACAACAAAACAACAGTTTTCTCATACAGTCGTTTCCATAATGTCCCCACTTGCTAAGTAATAATGTCATGTAACCCCTATGCTTCATTTCAATACATCCATACAGATTCTCAGGAACAGCTTTTACTGTTTTAATGATGTATAATTGAAATCCATAATTACGTAAATAAGGGATTAAACCTGGCAGACAATTAAGTCCAATAATGCGGCGATGATTTAGCTGCCCAAATACATAAAAACAAGACTTGATTACCACATTGATAATTACAATGATAAAACGAATAGCGTTCTCACCAGTTGGCTGGAAGATAATAACTTATGAAATTTGAAATGTTTTACGTATTTATTTAACTGCTGTTTGACTTGACGTCAGTGACGCAGCAGAGAAAATTAAACAATACATTGACATCCATTGATTTCAACAGACTCGAGTGGTCCACCTGAGCGTATGGCCATGCTGCGCGCGACGCTTGGTCCCGGCATGCTCCCTGACCTCTATTAGACTGTATTCGTACACATTTTACTCCTGTTGCGTTTTTAGCTGTGTTTTTTGGGACAATTTATTTTGCCTAAAAACGCTGCTTTTCTCCTTTGTGACACAGAGATTTTTTATTATCTTTTTCTCATCATCGTATTCCAAGAGCCATAACTTATTTTTTCCTGTCTACATAGCCGTACGAATGCTTTTGTGGGACGAGTTGTATTTTTGAATATGTCTGGCAGCAAAAACGCTGGCAGGCATCCTATAAGTAGCCTATTAGCATCTTAGTGGTAGGTGTACTAATGGCAGACCTGGGGGCCTTCATTAGATCCTCGACTGCCATGACAACCCACCAGCAGCCAGCAATCGCTGACCACGCCTTTAAAAGGGTTAAAGGGAAGGTGTCATGAATTATTTTTATTTTTTTTATAATATTGCTTTTAATGTAATATTTTCAAACATTTTATTAAATTGTGTTCTCATGTTTTACTTTTTTATGTTTTCTGACTTTTACTTCTCTATGGGGGCTGCCATTTTTTTTTCATCTCTGTATGTCATACAGAGCTGGAATACAGCACATACAAACCCATAGAGAATGCAAACAGGAGCCGTTCCATTCGCAGTTGCGTGCGCCGTCTGTGTGGGAACGGCGCATGCGCCGCTCCCACACAGACCAAAATGAAGCTCGTTCATAGAACGAAATCCGGCGCCATTTTCATGTGGACCGGAAGCCGCTGCCGGACAGTAAGATGACGACTTCCGGCAGCGGCTTCCGGCCATATGTTCAACGAAGCGAAGGTGCAAGGAAGAGGAGCGTAGACCAGCGGCAGGAGCAGGAAATTTATGTTTGTGTATGTGATGTGTGTAATATGTTCGTGTATTAGGGTATGTTCACACGCAGTGTTTTCAGACGTAATTCGGCCATTTTACGCCTCGAATTATGCCTGAAAAAAACGCCTGCATATTTTAAAAGGCCAATTTTAATGCTTGAACAGAAGAAAAAGACAAAACTATTGTCTACAGTCTTCTTATGTTTCACGACTTGTCAAAGGTATTCTGCTTTCTTTATAATATACATGTATATTCTTGTCAATCAATTGAGAGCACAAAGACAGCACAATATTACTGTATACAGCGTTCATCAGGTTTCTAAGTGTTATTTGTGTGAATTCTTATCTTTAAGTTTAATCCTTTGGCTGCTGAAGAATTAACTTCACCAGATCATAGGGGCCCAAAGCAGGACTGACTTACTAAAAATGTAATTAAATGTCCAAATTGCTGTATAATTTTATTATATATGTGTATAGGAGCTCTGCTTTTCTGACTTGATAAATTAAATCATTTTGTCTGCCTACAGCCACCACTAGGGGGAGCTAATGGCATATGGATTCATACTGCTAGTATTGAACTTGATATGAACTGAATAAATCTGTATGCAGTGAGCTCCCCCAAGTGGTGGCTGCAGCTGCTATGAGTGTAACAACATGTAGGGGCCCCATAGTAGTCGCAAGCCAAGATATTGTTATCTAACAAGGTGATATAAGGCATTTATTCACCCTACATGCAAACAAAGAAACCATTATGTTTGCAGAATTAATATACCCGCCATATCCCTTAGGTTGCTTTCACACATCGGTATTTTGGTCAGTATTTTGAATCAGTATTTGTAAACCAAAACTAGGAGTGGGTCCAATGCATGGAAGAGGTGCAAATCTTGCCATTATACTTTATTTCTGTGTAGGTTCCACTCTTAGTTTTGGCTTAAAAATATTGATGCAAAATACTGATAAAATACTGACCAAAATACTGCCGTGTGAAAGTGGCCTTAGTCTGTAAGTTGATTAAAAAAGAACTCATACAGCCCTACAGTGCCCCCTATAAAAGTGCCACCCACACCATGCCCCTTCACCATCCATAACAGTGCCAGCCATATAGTGCCCCACCAAACCAGTGCGAGCCACTCAATGTACACCATTAGGGCCTGCCGGACATTAGTACTTACCTGTCCCTGCTCCCGCGCTCGCCGACGTTCCTCTTTTCTGTGACATGGGAAATATTCAGCATCTATCAGACACAAGCAACCATATAGTGTCTTGATTGTTAGGGGCCAGCACAGAATGGCATAACGGGCTGCAGGTTGTGCGCTCTTGATTTACTTTTTAAATTGCTCATAATTCATTTGTCCAAAAATGTGAAGGCTATCCTCGTATAAATGGGTTATATGGAGACCTATTCTGTAATACCAAACACAACTCCTGTTAACGAAATATTTATGCTTTGCTGTATATCTATTAATGTAATGGAACTACAACTGTTCTCCTCCACCGAGGAATTCCTCTCTATACAGCTCCCTCTTATAAATTGTATGCTATAAAATGTCGAATTAGGACATAATGACATCATAGAGGGTGGTCCGCTGCTCAGGACCCCTGTCTATTAGCCATAGAGGGGAATAAAGAACATCTTCCACTTTGGCGAACCTGACCCGTCAATGCATTACATGGTCAACCATTCATATGAACGGCCTGAATGTAATACTACATCTACCCGTCAGAAAATGCTGATTATTGGGGGTTCCACAAGCCGGACCCACGCTGATCAACTGCTTACCTAGCGACTATCTATAGAGAAGGGGTTGTCTTCATCAGACAAACCCCTATAAGTCGCGTATGGCTTTGAAATGTTTACCTACAATCAGAGACAGAGATTGCTTTGTGTGCAAAATATATGCTTCAACTTCGATGCACAGAAAGACTGCAGACTGATGTCAAATGTCCCGCATTGCTAACCCTCCCCACTATACTCTCCTGGTGTATGTATTTGGGAAGCATATAGCTATATACACCTATTCGGCAGAATGGGCTCCGGTTACAATCAGACATATTAACTAATACAGAGTTACACAGGTAAGTAGTTACAGTGCAGTGTGGTCTCTATTCCACAAGGCGGCGCACATGTCTTGATCAATACGGCATATTTACTGAAGTCCACACCCAGAAAAAGTGGTGAAGGTGATTGGTAAATAAGGTGTTCATGTTAAACACAATTCTTTTCAGTGCAATTATGGCAGAAAACGGTGGGAAGTATCATCTGACACTGTCATAACACACATCATTTACTTAGGCCTCATGAACACGACTGTAGTGTTTTTTACTGTCCGCAAGTCATCCGCATATCTGGCACGCTGTCCGCAAATATGGTCCATAGTGCATTCGTATTTATGGATCCACAAAAAAAAGGAAGGCTACAAATGATGTCACCGACATGTCCCAACCCCTTGAAAAGGTCACATGATCACCATTATCTTGGGGAATTGCCCAATTACGGACAGCAACGGATACACATCGTAGGACATGGATTCACAGATTATCCGTAATTATGGATAAAAACTACGGTTGTGTGCATGGGGCCTTATGTGAAATTTTCCTCTACCAGGCGTCCTTTCCTCAGAGCCACCTATAGGCATGTGACTACTGTGCCTATAGAAAAGAAAAGTAGAACCGGAGTTTTTTGTATATAAAATATATTTTATATACAAAAAACTCTGGATCTACTTTTCTTTTCTATTTATATTACGGAGAATTCATTAAAAAGTAGTCTGGATGGGGGACTTTATCTTTCATCATCATTCATTACTGTGCCTATAGGTAATATAAGTAGATCCGTCCCTGATTTCCAACCTGTGTTTTCCCAGATTCCTTTCCCGACTGTTCTCTCCTGGCCTCTATGTCCCGCCTGACCAACCTTCCTGCCTTTCCTATTACTTTCTACATCTGTATTTTTTCTTTTATATTCTTTATATTATATTATATTATAGTGGGTCTAGTTTTCATTGCTCTGTTATTTTTGAAGTATTAGGGGTTTTCCCATGAGAGACATTTATGACATATCCACAGGACATGTCATAAATGTCAGATAGATGCGGGTCCAAGCTCTGAGACCGGCACCTATCTCCAGAACGGGGTCCCCTAAACCCATTCTGCCGCTCTGTGGCTGAATCAGGTGAATTCCGGCCATGAAAAAGGTTATATGGTCGGGAGTTACAAAAGCAGCGTAACTCGCTGAGCTACGCTGTTTCCGTAAGTCCCATAGAACTAAATGGTAGTTACGGGAACAGTGTAGCTCGCATGCTACGCTTCTTCCGTAACTGCCATTCACTACTATGGGAGTTACGGAAACAGCGTAGCTCAGCGAGTTACGCTGCTTTTTTAACTCCCGACCATATAACCAGGAGGTGGCCGGGAGGCAGATAAAGCTAGAACAGGGTTTAGGGGCCCCCGTTCTAGAGATAGGTGAAGGTCCCAGAGGTGGGACCCGCATCTACGTGACATTTATGACATACTCTGTGGATATGTCATAAATGTCTCTCATGGGAAAACCCCTTTAGGATTTCTTTTTGTCAGAGATTTCCTGCTGGTTTTGTTCGTATTCTTTGTACAGCTGTATTCTATGTTGCGCTTTACTGTTTATATCTTAAAATCAATAGAAGAGTGCGTTCATTTATTTGATGTTTTATTATGCTCTGCCCCTACAGGTTTAACTCCTCTCTGCTTGCATACTTTGGAAACTTAACAAACCAATGCGATATTTTGCCAAGGAAGCAAACAAATGACACAAAGTACAAGTGAGTGACCGTTATTTTGTTTAGTGAAACTGTTCATCTTCATCTGACATTATAGCGGTTTTCTGGTTTTAGTAAATAAAGCGTATTCATTGTAAGAAATCAGCAGTTTTCTAATATTCGTTGTGTATCAGTACCTC
The DNA here is from genome assembly GCF_050947455.1 of Rhinoderma darwinii. Taxonomy (NCBI): domain Eukaryota; kingdom Metazoa; phylum Chordata; class Amphibia; order Anura; family Rhinodermatidae; genus Rhinoderma; species Rhinoderma darwinii. Next base: position 378,128,933 of record NC_134690.1, read on the forward strand.
ACTGTTTTCAAGATCTCTGCTTGTAGTCATTGAATTGAGAACCAGAAGTTGAGAATCTGTCCTGGAAATGTGATGACCACAGGGGGGTGCACAGCTTATAAAGGTGGATTTAAACATGGCAGATTTTGTTGTAGAAATTTTCGCGATTGATGATCATTGCCATTTATCTGAATGGAACTTACAGAAATCGTCGCACCTGCTGCAGAAACAAAACAAAATCTTCCGCATGGGAATAGGACTGAGCCATGCATCTGTGTGATCATTACATGAATAGAACAGATTTGTATCCTCTGGAAGAAAACAGTAAAGGATTCCATTCAATGGCTACAAGCAGAGATCTTAAACTATTAGGCTATATTCACACAACAGTGAAAAAAAATTCAATTACAAACTGATAAACTGTCAGTTTTTCATGGCCATTTTGCATCCGTGTGTTTCTAAATTTTCATCCATTTCCAGTCTGTCTGTCCGTTTTTAATGACCGTTTGACATCCGTTTTGCATCAGTTTTTCATGGCCGTTAAAGAAACTGATGAATTTCATTGGGCAGGCTTTTTTTGTCCCAACCCCCTGAAAACACCCAAAGGAAGGTCACATGTTCACCTAGACACTATTTACAGCCTCCCTGTATATGATGCCACACACCTCCCTGTATATGATGCCACACAGCCCTCCTTTATATGCCACGCAACTCCCTGTATATGATGCCACACAGCCCATGAATGCCCTACATACTCACCGATGCAGCGCTGTCTTCACAGGATCTGCGAGGGCGACGCGATGACACTCACCGATGCAGCTCGTCTTCACGTGTTATCTCGTCTTCACGGGATATGCGAAGGCGGCGCGATTACTTCATCACGTCGCCTTCGCAGAACCTGTGAAGACGAGAGACCACACCTGAAGAGGTCGGCGCTGCATCGGTGAGTGTGTAATCGAGCCACTGATAGCAAGGGACTAGTAGTTCCCTTGCCAATCCCCATGTCACAGATCCGTTTTTAACGGTAGTTATATGTATTGACAGCCGTTAAAAACTGATCCATTGACTTATATGGGGGTGGTCAGGCGGTTAAAACGGCCAAAAATAGGACATGTCCTATTTCTTGACGGCCATTGTTCACCGGCCATTAGAAAAACGGCTGTGTGAATACACCCATAGAACATCATTGTTCTGAAAACGGCCGTTTGATGGACGTTTTTCACGGTCGTGTAAATAAGGCCTTAGGAATTGATATGCAAAGACTATTAAAAAAAAAGTGTAAAACCAATCTCTTTTTATAACAAGGGTACTACAGAAATAAGCGGATCACAGGAGTTCACATTGTCTTCTGTAATATGTGGGGGGAAGCAGGCAGCAAGCCACCACGCTGGAATTGAAGACTACATGGTGGCCATTGAAATCAATGACCTGTCCATATAGTGCATGGAACATCCAGGTTGTAGGCCTGAAGAAGAGACCTCCCTCTACTAAGGCCGCATGCACATGACCGTGGTTTTTATTAATTACGTATAATCTGTGGACGCATATACCTTTCCGTATATATTTACGGACGTGTGTCCAGGCTGTAGAAATGATCTGCGAAATATAGAACATGTCCTATTCCTGTCCGCAATTTCGGCACGGACTCATCCATAGAAGTGTATGGGTGCGTGCAAAATTGCGGGCTGCTACGGATGTGTATCTGTAGCCATCCGTAATTGCTTGTTTTGTTTTTTCTTACAGTGTGGAACTGACCGTCTACTATTTGTTTACTGATTTTTTATGTCAGTCGAGAACCCTCAAATGCACACCAAAGCCCGATGCTTTCAACCCTTGTGAGGACATCATGGGCTACGACTTCCTCCGAGTGCTAATCTGGTTTATAAGTATACTTGCTATTGCAGGAAACGCAGTGGTTTTTTTCGTCTTGTTGACCAGTCATTACAAGCTCACTGTCCCTCACTTCCTGATGTGCAACTTATCTTTTGCAGATTTTTGCATGGGTATATATCTACTGCTAATAGCGTCAGTCGACTCCAAGACTAAAAGTCAGTACTATAACCATGCGATTGACTGGCAGACCGGGAGTGGCTGCAGTACAGCTGGTTTCTTCACTGTATTTGCCAGTGAGCTTTCTGTATACACGTTGACCGTAATAACCCTCGAGAGGTGGCACACAATAACCTACGCAATGCAACTTGACCGAAAGCTCCGGTTGAGACATGCGATTCTGATCATGCTAGGAGGCTGGATATTTTCTCTGCTCATTGCTCTTCTACCACTTGTTGGAGTAAGCAATTACATTAAAGTCAGTATATGCCTACCAATGGACATAGAAACCCCTCTCTCGCAGGCATACATAATCATCATATTGGTGCTCAACGTCATAGCCTTTATTATTATATGCGCCTGTTACATTAAAATCTACATCGCTGTGCAGAATCCAGAGCTCACGCCAACCAACAAAGATACCAAAATAGCCAAGAAAATGGCAGTACTCATCTTCACTGACTTTACATGCATGGCACCGATATCGTTCTTTGCCATTTCAGCTGCCTTTAAAGTTCCACTCATTACTGTGACCAATTCCAAGATCTTGCTGGTCTTATTCTACCCTGTGAATTCATGCGCCAATCCTTTCCTGTATGCAATCTTTACCAAAGCGTTTCGAAGGGATTTTTTTCTGCTTATGAGCAAGTTTGGTTGTTGCAAGACTCAAGCAGAACTTTACAGAGTCAACAATTTTACTGCCTATACCTCCAACTGCAAGACCGACAGCTTATATACTGGGCCAAAGAAGACCTCCCGGTCCGATCTGCATCTTACGACCTTCGATTGCCAATACTTGAGTGTAAATGATAAACCAGAGTATACAGACTCTTAAGTGTCCGACCCAAGCTGTGATATCTATTCAAACTGCACAAACCATTCCTTTAAAGGGAGATCACTATGTAAATATGTACATCTATTTATGTATATAGGAGGTGCAACTAGACAGTTGCTATTTTAATTGCTGTAAACATGTATTTTTTTATTAAATGTTCTAAAGGAACAAGCGCCGATAGAAATTGTACTAGGAGAAAGAAAAAGTGTTAATAAAAGTCTGATGATGTCCCAAGCAAAGTGGTGACACCAGAAATTTCTAACAAATATTGTAATGTTGCTAAAAAGTGAAAATATCTGGAAAACCGTAGCCATCTGTGATTGTCTAGCGCATCGGTGCGCGGAGCCAGATTTCTTCCATTTTAAAATTTTCTGCAACTGGGAAAACAGCATCAGAACGCTCTAGAAAGAGATCTAATTGGCTTGTCCATTTTCAAGTCTATCCAATTATTCTCCTTCTAAACAAAGTTGAAAATCTTTACTGGAACAATGAGAAGTGTATGAAGCTGATTGGTCACTGATTGGTCAGCCTCATACACTTCTTTACAAGGGTATGTGCACACACACTAATTACGTCCGTAATTGACGGACGTATTTCGGCCGCAAGTAGTGGACTTAACACCGTGCAGGGAGCCGGGCTCCTAGCCTCATACTTATGTACGATGCTAGGAGTCCCTGCCTCTCCGTGGAACTACTGTCCCGTACTGAAAACATGATTACAGTACGGGACAGTTGTCCTGCAGAGAGGCAGGGACTCCTAGCATCGTACATAACTATGATGCTAGGAGCCCGGCTCCCTGCACTGTGTTCGGTCCGGTACTTGCGGCCGAAATACGTCCGTCAATTACGGACGTAATTAGTGTGTGTGCACATACCCCAACACCCACTTGGTCAAAAGTAAAAACACACCCAGTTGGTCTTTAAGAAACTAATTAGCATAAATCTAAAATTGTTCATAACTTGCTCAAAAATGATCGTTTTTCAAAATACACATTAGTGGCCGATCCAGCAGAAATCTCAAGTGTATGGCCAGGGACATACACTTTAGGGACATACACTTTAGGGACATGCATGGTCTTGGGACGTAGATTGCAGTTTTCTGTTAAGTGGTACATAATGGACAACTCACCACTCGCAGCTCGTCCAATATGAATTCACACAAGGAGAAAATATCTGTTCTTTTTGTTTCCGATGTTGTAAAAGAGTTCTCAAAACGTGCAAATCCCTACAGATCCACAACAATATGCTTCTCCGTACATGCTCCTAGAATCAAACTCGGGATTGTCTCATAAAAAGGTTTTATAATCCTGTCAATTAAGTAAAATCATTATATAATGAAAAAATTATACAGCTTTCTAATATACTTTGTGTATCAATTTCTCACAATTGTTTTTAGATCTCTGCTTGCTGTCAGTAAACAAGAACATTCTAGTTTATATCCAAAGGCTTAAAACCTGCCCTAATCATGTCATGATGTTGAGTGTATCACAACTCTTTCTTTTAGAAAGCCGTGCACGTGTCAGAAATAAGGGCAGGTTTTCCAACACAAATTTAATCAGATTTGAAGAGAAAGCACCGCGTACACTGCATTCCCGTCAAAACAGAAACCACAACGCAACCCATTATGAGTCATTGCGGCCCGTAAGCTCCGCCGGTATCCATCAAGCAACTGATCCGGCACGGTGTTGTGTCTTGTGTTCTGTTATAAACAGTAGCCATGATGCGGATGTGAACAGAGCCTAAGGGTGTATTCACATGTGGTCATATTGCAGAGGCAGTTGCAAAAAAAAAAAAAACACTATAAAACCACGATGTGTGAATCTACTTTGTTATTTTTTTATAGATTTCAATAAATCGGACAGGACTTTTTTTTTTTTTTATTGCTGATATTGACAAATGACAAAACGATAATATTAGCATATACATTTAGGTTTTAACAATAAGCACAGACCAATATGAAATTTTAGTGAAAAGGTCTTCTGCTTTAAAAAAAAAAACAAAAAAAAAACACCATACATTCTGACCAGATGTGAAAATAAAATACAACTTATAACAACAAAAGAAAACCCTATTCGGTTGCTGCTATGAAAGGCGGGTGCCATGACGGTTGCATATTGCATGCTGTTCCAAGACTCTGGGTGGCAATAGTGGTTGTCACTTTTGGACAACAAAGAAAAAAGCAAATGATATAAAGAAGAAACGGCTAAAGAGAATTGTAATAACTTAACAGTACAAACAACTGAAGCAAATAACAAAATATATTTTTTCATTGCAATTACTTTGTACTTACTACAAAAAAATAAATGTATACAGATAAATGATCAGATCAGTTACTGTCTTTATCCTTCACTGAGGAGCCATGTACTATAGACATATTGTTAAACTAGGACAAATAAATGTAGTACATTAAAGTAAAATTTCCACCTTAAAAATCACGTCTTTAGGCCCAACATTCTGCACAGATTCTGTTTTTATGATCCAGAGCTCCAAATCCCCAGAGAGTTAAATGATAACATACTAGATGCCTGCAGCCGCCACCGAGGGGAGCTGCCTGCATATCCTTTATTATTGAACGCAATATAAAAATTGTATGCAGTAAGCTTCTAAGCAAATATTATTTAACTCTATGGCTATATAGAGGATTTGGAGATTGGTGGTGCAACCATTATGAAGAATTGCCGAAAAACGTTGGGACTATAGAGATTAAAAAATAAAAAGGCTTCAAGGGTGCATGTTCATATGAAATAACGCTGATCCACCAATTTCAAAACAGAATTTTTTTTTATATATGGCAGCTCACATAGGTCAAATTCTCAAATCGGAGAAGAAAATCAAAATTGGCCATGTATGGGTTAATACCCTTTTTTGCTGAACAAAACTTCCAAGAGAGATGTAGACAAAAGATTATTTATTGAAATAAAGCATTGTGATGGGCGCTTCATCCACATTGAGCTGTAATTCACCATTCTGCCTCTCCGATGGCTTTTGAAAAAATATAGTCTTTTCCTCCAAAGCACATGACTCCATCTTTTAAGTAGAACTTCCACTTATTTTTGCTTCTGTGGATCTGGAAAAGCAAATTGAAGTTACACAAGAACATTTGCTCTGGAAGTAATCTGGGTTTGTCAGTTCTTGCAGGAAAAAAAAGGTTAATCTGTTATCGAAAGATGTTCAGTTTATCGCCTTGTTGTATCAAGCAAACATCCTAACACTCTCTACATATTTTGGCTGCTGAATCCCATATTTATTTTTTATTTTGACTCTCATGAAAATGAGAAATACTGAGGAAAAGCATTTGCAGCAAGGGAAAAAAAAAGTGAGAAAGGGAATCTGTGCACAGAGCAAGAAAAGTGTTTCATGTAACGGATACAATAGCCCTGATGCCCCTCTGGTACATTCATGTTGTGTCATCTACGAGCTTGGAGGACCACTCTACCGATAGGATAGTAACGGACATGTGCAGGGCAGACAGTCCCTTATATACAAGCCAAGCCTATGTGATTCAATTAGTGGTGGTCTCATCTTAGACTTTGTTGGCATATCACATATCAATGGCAGCACTTGATCTATAAGGGCTCATTCACACGAACGTGAACAGCGTCCGTGTGCTGCGCATGGAAATCATGCACAACACACGGACCCATTGATTTCAATGGGGCCGTTCACACATGCATGAGTTTTCACGCAGCGAGAGTCCGCTGCGTGAAACTCACTGCATGTGCTATGTTGCTGCGTTTTCACGCACCTACACACCCACTGAAGTCAATGGGTGCATGAAAACAACGCACCGCACTCGGCTACACATCTGGGTGCGATGCGTGATTTGCTCATCAATTCGATTGAAAAAAAAAAGGATGTGCTTTGCGAGTGCGTGACTAACGCATGCCCCTCGTAGAGCACACGGATACATAACGCAACACACATGGACCAGATTCACGTGTCAATGTAGCCTAAAGCTGCCTAGAGAAAGTTGGTAATTGATCAGCTGGAATACCTTGTCATACTGACAAACTATAACGTTATCAGTGTCAAAAAGGTCTGGGACCTCCTGCTCACTCACGTCATCTCCAGAATTTAAAGGATCCTAGAAAGAAAAAAAAGAGAAATCAAAACTAGATTATCAGAATTATTCCATGCAAAACTCAAACCTAAACAACAACAATCTCAACGTATCACATAACAGGTCATAATAAATACAAAAATTCACGGCTTATCAACTAACATTCATTAGGCTAAGGATTTGCTGTGTGGCTAGCGAGTCACTGTGAAGCCTCAGGATCACCCTATTTGGGAAAAATATCAATAAAAATCAAACATTCACTTAAAAGAAAAAGTAAGTGAACCCTTTGGCATTATCTGGATTGCTGCATTGATTACTAATACAATGGGGTGAGATTCTGTCACAATTATAGACAAACTAAATCTAACTAAAGTAATAACAAACCGTTGTATTATTCATGTCTTTTCTTGAGCACATGGAGTAGACATCTACAGTACAGGGAGAACTAGCAAGTGAACCATTGCATTTATTAACCTGTAGATCCCCCTTTAGTACAAATCACCTCCACCAAACATTTCCTATAGCTAAAAATAAGATTTGCACAATGTGGAAGAGGAATTTTGGACCATTTGCAGTGAGAAATGTGTCTCAGTTCATCAATATTTCTGGGACGACTTATGTGCACAGCCGTCGTCCAGTCATGCCACAACATCGCCATAGGATCAAAGGGGTTTATCGAGTTAATAGAACAAGTGGCAGGAGGAAGAGGAAGAGGAGGAAGAAGAAAGGGAGGAGGAAGAGGAGGAAGATGAAGGGGAGGAGGAAGAGGAGGAAGATGAAGAGGAGGAAGATGAAGAGGAGGAAGATGAAGAGGAGGAAGATGAAGAGGAGGAAGATGAAGAGGAGGAAGAAGAAGAGGAAAAAGAGGAGGAAGAGGAAAAAGAGGAGGAAGAGGAAAAAGGAGGCACTACTCGCCCGACAGATCCCCGATTTCAATTGAATGGGACAGTTTTGAAATGCCTTGTACGGCTGGGACCTGCATCTATCAAACACATAACATATCGACAGGATATGCATTAAATATCTAAGTTGGGAATGCCTCTTTAAAGAGTAACTATGACATATCAAAAGTTTTTTGAAAGTACAGGGACATAGAAGTTTAGATCGGTGGGGGCCCAGGTGACTAGACACCCCCCCCCCCCCCTCCGTCGCTAACACGAAGCTGTTGGAGCGCTCAGATGAGCATCTTACACCTTCGGCTGTGATCGGCGCTCCTTGCTAGGCTGAAGACGGCTCATACAGAACGTCTATGTAAGCACTTATTTAGCCTAATAAGGGGGGCCAATTTAGTCGTAGGTACAGAGAGCTCAACTCTGGTATATCAAAAAGTTTTTTAAAGTGCAGTCACTCTTTAAATCTAATAAATTACCCCATAATTAATATTATACATTTCCTTTAAAAATTTTAATGATTCACTATATTAAATATTTTGATGTTATTTTGCAGCCATAATATTTGTATTGGTTGCAGCTATTACTGCATACCTAAAAGTTCAACTACATTATAGTTTATTAGTACATAGTATTAAGCTAGGGTTCGTATGTTTTTGCACTTATATAGCATATATTTAGTGAAATAATAGGTTATGGAGGTACAAATGATCGAAAAAAGGTTTCTTATAAAGTTACGGGAGGAGCATCTAATACACAGCAAACGTAATAACCATTTCTATGGAATTTGACATTAGACTACGGACTCCCAGAATTATGTTATCGTGTTGTTTGTATAACAGGTTGATCTTTCTTTCGATCATTTTAGAACATTTCTTCATACCAGACAGGTGTCTGAACAATTTATTACATCTCACTAAACATAGCCAGTCATTTATACTGTGCGACAACTCGAAACGCAAATGAGGATTTAGCAACCATGAGGAGAAAAACATTTTGCAACAGACGGAGACAGTTGGGCCCTTTATTAAACGGACACTTATCCAGCACAATAAAATCAATAAGATTAATTGATTCCTTAAGACGTGTTAGCATGACAGAAATCGGCTGTAAAAGAATCAGATAAATGAAAAGCATTAGAAGTGCTACTTTAAATCAAATAAAACACATATTAAACGTTAGTACCCTGTAGTTATATTATAGATGAAAAAGAACTGGAGAAATCGGTCGCTGCATAATTAATAATAATTAAACACTTCGAGGAGAGGTAAGAAAAGGGGAAACAATCTCCTCATGTGGAAGAGGCCGCATAATGGCATTAAAAAGTAAAAATGATGAATAAGTTACTAAAATAAAATAATGCTCCGGGCTAATACTTCACCAGTGGTTGCTAAAAATACAAGCGTTTTGGCTGTGCAAAATAAAGGATTAATCACTTGGCTGCTTCCAGCTTTGTGGGAGAATAAAAAGACCCGCGCTCCCCACTAACGTAAGAGACCAGGTCTATAATTATGGAATAACGACAATTGCTCCAATTCATTAAAAATAAAGCAACTTTTTAAATCATCATGGAGGGAATTTATCAACTTTTGTACGTATAAAAAATTTGCAAAAGGACCCAAATTTGCAACGCAGAATGCGACACTTGGCCTTTTTACGCTGCCTTTCCGCTTTTGTGAATAAGGGCATGGCTTCCTAATGGGGCCGGGCCACAGCAGTCCCACAAATTATAATTTACGCCACAACACTGGCGTAAACTATAGTGGAAGGCTACACCAGCGCGTAGATTATAGTGGAAGTCTACACCAGCGCGTAGATTATAGTGGAAGTCTACACCAGCGAATAGATTTCACTCTATGGGGCATAGCAAAGTACCATGCCTCCCCTTATTGGAGAATAATATATTACAAAAAAATGCTCACCTCATCTCTTTTCTCCTTAGACTCCCTTTGCATGCTGCGGCTCATACAAGGTCCGGAGTCAAGACGATGACGACGCAGCTCTGATTATGTTGAGTACTGTGTCACATATAAGGCCCTGACGCTGCACAGCATTAGTACCTTGTATGAGCCGCAGTATGCAGAGGGAGCCTGAGGGAACATGGAAAGGAAAAGTGGAGCAGTGAGTATACTTATTGTTTACTTTACAGTACACCCGATCACAGGGGTAGAATAGATGGTACACGGCCGCAGTGACATAATTTTGGCAGTCGTTCGGCCAAATTTTAAACTTACCTTAAAACAAGATTTAATTCCCCTGGCACAGCGGTCTCAAGTGCCACTCTCCACTCTGAGTGATGGCTCTAGAAGACAATCCGGAGACCTCTAAAGCTGCCACTCAGAGTAGAAGGGCGGGGCTTGTAGCGTGCAGTGCAAGAGAACTTACACATCAAGCCCTGCCTCAGTGCCAACGGTGCATTGGAGGAGGGGGGTTCATAATTTTCTATGTCATGCAACTTGCATGGCCGAGAAAGAAGGTAAGTTTAAAATGCCTTCCCTTATATCGCGCGGTCACCAGTTTCGAGACCTGCGGACAGGTTTCCTTTAAGACTGGCATATGAACCGCCAGTCTTAATATATTCCTCCCATTATGTCTACAGCTCCGATGCAGACCTATGTATCCCCATGGTTACAGACTATGCATAAATCCTGTATAGTCTGTGTACTCTACCTCCTCAATCACATCAATCTCTGGATCCTCATCATCACTACTGTTGCTAGTGGAACCATTAGATCCGGAATCTTCCTCTTCCAGCGCCTTCAGATCTTCAGTGTCAATAATCCCAAGAAACTCATTCTCATCAACATCTCTCACTGTTCCTAACTCTTCATCAGATGATGTATCCCCTGTTCCATCCACTTGAATGATATCATTTGTAAGGATCTGATTCTCCGGAGTAGAAAACTAGGAATGAAAAAACAGCAGATTACGGTACCTGTAATCTTATTACTATATCTGTATATCGATCACATTATCTAATCTGTAATACGGTTTCAACCGCCACAGGCCGCTGCTTCCCTTGCCGGTGCTCTGGGTAGTGCCATCACGGTCATTGAGATATCATATCACATAACGGTCCTGTGGATACATGGTCAATGATTAGCTGCTATGGTCATGTGATGCGACGTCTGAATGGACATTATGTCACTACCTGCAGAACCGGTGGCAGGGAATGCAGTGGGCAGTAACTTTCCATACTATTGCAGTGGTGGCAGCTTGCGAGCACAGGATCGGGAGTGCGACTGTCAATCAAATTCGCTCTAAAGCTGGAGCTTAAAGAAAACTCTGGTCTCAACCACAGAATAGAAGCGATTAAATGGTTAACGCTGACCGCAGCATAAAATTGTATAGAGCAGATTAATGGAAGCCCTAACAACTGCCTGTGTATTTACCATACATAGGGTAATATTCCAGCATATGTATATATATCAAGAAAAAGAAAAGAAATTAAAAAACAAAATGTCTTTAAAGAGTAATTGCAATTTAATAAAACTTTTGACACGTCATACTGACATATCAGAAGTTTTGATCAGTTGAGGTCTGGGTGATGAGACCCCCACAGAAAGCTGAAAAGAAGAGGCAAAAGCGCTCAACCGAGCGCAGTGCCTTTTCGGTTGTAACGGAATCACTTCGGCTACTCAGAGACATGGGGTTAGCTGAAGACGGGCTCATAGACTTCAATGTTCCAGTCTTTAGCAAACCCTGCCAAGGAGAGCTGTGGGGATCTCCGCACCCGATTAAAACTTCTGAGATGTCACTATGACATGTCAATAGTTTTATGAAATGACTAACCTTTTAAAGAGAAACCAAAACTGAAAAATAAAAACAAATGCATTAAATATTTAACTAAATATTAATTGGATAAAAAAAAATTGGTATCCCCCCCCATAAGTGTGGAAAGGCAAAAACAAAACAATTCCTTGGGTCCTGAAGGCTAAAACTGACCGTGTCTCAAAGTCCTAAAATTAGTCAATATCAAAACGAAAGGTGGCGTACGAATGGCAAAACAACAAAAGCTTTGAGTGAAGCATTGTAAGGCCACTTTCACACTGGTGTATTACAGTATTTTGCTTTAGCTAAAACCAGATATGGAACCTAAGCATAGAAGAAGTATAATGGGAAGATTTGCACCTCTTCCATGTTTCGGAACCGTTTTAGGTTTTGGCTTGCAAAAACTGAAGCAAAATACTGACCGTGTAATGGCGTGTGAACGAGATCTTAGGCCTCATGCACATGTCAGTATTCTGAAGCCAAAACCAGGAGTGGGTCCAAAACATGGAGGTGCAAAATTTCCATTATAGGTTTTCTCTGTTTATGTTCCACTCCTGGTTTTGGCTTCCAAACACAAGCAAAATGTTGACCAGAATACTGACGTGGGCATGAGGCCTTAGGGTATGTTCAAACGGGCTATTTTCGGCCGATCGGAAGGAGAACGCCTCCAAACATCTGCCCATTGATTTCAATGGGAAAAACGGCGTTCTGTTCCGACAGGCTTTTTTTTTTCAGGTCACTTCTTCAGCCGTTTTTCATAGACTCTGAAAACCGCTCCAAAAACGGCCGTAAAAAAAAACGCCGCAAAAAACGCAAGTGGCTTAAAAGTCTGAAAATCAGGAGCGATTTTCCCTTGAAAACAGCTTGGTATTTTCAGACGTTTTTTGATAAGCGTGTGAACATACCCTTAGACATCATTTGCGTTTAAGCCTTCATGTGGACTGAATGTTCAGTAGAATGCTGAATTTGGCGCCATCTCACAACCTGTAGCATTAACTATTTCACAAAAAAAATCAGAATAGTACAAATAGGTCCTGGTTAATCATAGTCTTTATGTATGTAACATACTCATCACACATATTGAAACTGTACATTGTCTCTTAAATGTCCTCTTTTGAAATACATTGTTCTATGAAGAAAAGTATTTGAAAACATTTCAGGTTCTAAGACGGCAATCCTTACAGATTTAATCCACGTGTCCTATTAATGGGCCTTTTACAGCCACTGGGACATCTTATTCCAATTTCTCAAACCAACAAACTGCAAACGGTGAAAATAAAGGGTCCTTAAGGATACTTGCAGATCCACAAAAAGGCAAACAAAATAAAATCAATATATTTTTACAGACTCATTTCTCAAAAGCTTCTAAAAACCAATTTACATGGAGAGTTGTCAGCTTGGGTTTAAGTCTGCATCACTGAATACATGGATCTTAGCGTAGACGTATCAGCAAACTACGGAATGGTTTGGTGCAGAAATATACTAAAAGGCACGTGGCTTAAATATTGTATTACAGCTTGAAACGTAATAAACTGTGAATAATAAACGCACCTTGTATTATATAGATAGAAAGTGCTCGAGGATGTAGTCACATGATCGAACTTTCATTAAGCTTTAAATCACTTTTATAGAACAGTCGTATTCGGAGCACCACTACCAATCGCCCACTTTTATAGAACAGTCGTATTCGGAGCACCACTACCAATCGCCCACTTTTATAGAACAGTCTTATTCGGAGCACCACTACCAATCGCCCACGTTTATAGAACAGTCGTATTCGGAGCACCACTACCAATCGCCCACTTTTATAGAACAGTCTTATTCGGAGCACTACTACCAATCACCCACTTTTATAGAACAGTCTTATTCGGAGCACCACTACCAATCACCCACTTTTATAGAACAGTCTTATTCGGAGCACCACTACCAATCACCCACTTTTATAGAACAGTCGTATTCGGAGCACCACTACCAATCGCCCACTATTATAGAACAGTCTTATTCTGAGCACCACTACCAATCGCCCACTTTTATAGAACAGTCGTATTCGGAGCACCACTACCAATCGCCCACTTTTATAGAACAGTCGTATTCGGAGCACCACTACCAATCGCCCACTATTATAGAACAGTCTTATTCTGAGCACCACTACCAATCGCCCACTATTATAGAACAGTCTTATTCTGAGCACCACTACCAATCGCCCACTTTTATAGAACAGTCGTATTCGGAGCACCACTACCAATCGCCCACTTTTATAGAACAGTCGTATTCGGAGCACCACCAATTACCCACTTTTATAGAACAGTCTTATTCGGAGCACCACTACCAATCACCCACTTTTATAGAACAGCCTTATTCGGAGCACCACTACCAATCATCCACTATTATAGAACAGTCTTATTCGGAGCACCACTACCAATCACCCACTTTTATAGAACATTCTTATTCGGAGCACCACTACCAATCGCCCACGTTTATAGAACAGTCTTATTCGGAGCACCACTACCAATCGCCCACTTTTATAGAACAGTCGTATTCGGAGCACCACTACCAATCACCCACTTTTATAGAACAGTCGTATTCGGAGCACCACTACCAATCACCCACTTTTATAGAACAGTCTTATTCGGAGCACCACTACCAATCACCCACTTTTATAGCACAGTCTTATTCGGAGCACCACTACCAATCACCCACTTTTATAGAACAGTCGTATTCGGAGCACCACTACCAATCGCCCACTATTATAGAACAGTCTTATTCTGAGCACCACTACCAATCACCCACTTTTATAGAACAGTCGTATTCGGAGCACCACTACCAATCGCCCACTTTTATAGAACATTCTTATTCGGAGCACCACTACCAATCACCCACTTTTATAGAACAGTCTTATTCGGAGCACCGCTACCAATCACCCACTTTTATAGAACAGTCGTATTCGGAGCACCACTACCAATTACCCACTTTTATAGAACAGTCTTATTCGGAGCACCGCTACCAATCACCCACTTTTATAGAACATTCGTATTCGGAGCACCACTACCAATTACCCACTTTTATAGAACAGTCTTATTCGGAGCACCACTACCAATCACCCACTTTTATAGAACAGTCTTATTCGGAGCACCACTACCAATCACCCACTTTTATAGAACAGTCTTATTCGGAGCACCACTACCAATCACCCACTATTATAGAACAGTCTTATTCGGAGCACCACTACCAATCACCCATTTTTATAGAACATTCTTATTCGTAGCACCACTACCAATCACCCACGTTTATAGAACAGTCTTATTCGGAGCACCACTACCAATCGCCCACTTTTATAGAACAGTCTTATTCGGAGCACCACTACCAATCACCCACTTTTATAGAACAGTCTTATTCGGAGCACCACTACCAATCACCCACTTTTATAGAACAGTCGTATTCGGAGCACCACTACCAATCGCCCACTATTATAGAACAGTCTTATTCTGAGCACCACTACCAATCACCCACTTTTATAGAACAGTCGTATTCGGAGCACCACTACCAATCGCCCACTTTTATAGAACAGTCGTATTCGGAGCACCACTACCAATCACCCACTATTATAGAACAGTCTTATTCTGAGCACCACTACCAATCACCCACTTTTATAGAACAGTCGTATTCGGAGCACCACTACCAATCGCCCACTTTTATAGAACATTCTTATTCGGAGCACCACTACCAATCACCCACTTTTATAGAACAGTCTTATTCGGAGCACCACTACCAATCACCCACTTTTATAGAACAGTCGTATTCGGAGCACCACTACCAATTACCCACTTTTATAGAACAGTCGTATTCGGAGCACCACTACCAATCACCCACTTTTATAGAACAGTCGTATTCGGAGCACCACTACCAATCACCCACTTTTATAGAACAGTCTTATTCGGAGCAGCACTACCAATCACCCACATTTATAGAACATTCTTATTCGGAGCACCACTACCAATCACCCACGTTTATAGAACAGTCTTATTCGGAGCACCACTACCAATCGCCCACTTTTATAGAACAGTCGTATTCGGAGCACCACTACCAATCACCCACTTTTATAGAACATTCGTATTCGGAGCACCACTACCAATCACCCACTTTTACAAAACTGTCATTTTTCTAGGTGCGTCGAAACAGAATGAGATTATGAAGCCCAGAGCATCACACAGGTGTCTTGTAGCGTTGCAAGTGCGATTTCAAGGCGTGACAGAAGATCTTTACTCACAGATTTGTACGGAATCCGTGAGATTTTTTAAAAAATATGTAAAAAAAATAAAAAGCGCCAATACTTTTTCGCATGGTGTATTACGAAAATATTCTTCCCATTGCTTCAAGGAAGTAATGCAGTCCCTCAAAGGCAGAATACAGCGACACATGGGTTTGTAATACAGCCATGATAAAGCTTGCTATGAGACACCCTCTATGAGTCAGGGATGGGGGGGGGGGGGAGGCGGCTACAGACAGTTTGACGACTTGGCGCTTCCCCCCAGCAATACCACCTGATAACTAGGACTTTCAGCAGTCAGACCCACACAATTAGCTCACAGTCAGAGAAACGGCCTCAGGAAAGGTAGCTGTCTTAAGCCTCATTCACCTTGTGTTTATGTCCTATGTTTAGTGCATACATCGGGAAAGCACCCAGAGTACACGCTAAATGTGTCCATAGGGCTTTATTAGCCTGATGGAGGCCTCCATCAGGCAGCTATATGTAGTTGTACCTTTTTTGTGAAGGATGTACTAAGTGTAGTAGACTATGCTATGCAGTCCTGAGTGATCCCTCAAGAAAAAGTACACCGCACAGTACCTCTGTACCTAAAACCACTTTTGGATTACTACCGGCAGTGGCAAGCCTTGAATGAAGATGATCTTGATGATTTGTGTGATAAGACTGGGATGTCTGCTGATGAAATTAGGTCTTGGATTGCAGAAAGATTGGAAGAAGATAAACTGCCTGCGTTGGATGAGGGTAGCGATGACCCACCGTCCGTCGGTGAAGAGAAGCCAGAGATGCAGATGAAAACGCAGGATGGGTGTTTAGAGCCATCTGAAAACAGCGAGTCTTGGGAGCCCAGTTCTCAGGAAACCAGTGCAGATTTTGTGTCGTCTCAGCCATTAGTTGTCCAGCTTGAAACTGACTGAACAAAATGAAATCACCAAGAGGACTTATGATCTCCAGATTCACTTGGCTATTAGGGGCTGGTGATGATCCAGCTGTCGTGGTCCATGTTGGTACCAACGACAGAATAAATGGTAGGTGGAGGAGCCTTAAGAATAATTTTAAAGAACTAGGCTACAAGCTGAAGGGAAGGGCCTCCAAGGTTGTATTCTTAAAGAGCTTAGTTCAGTTATTTCTGTCCCCCTTTTCATAATATTCAGAGAATCTCTAGTGACTGGTATAGTGCCAAGGGACTGGCGCAGGGCAAATGTGGTGCCTATTTTCAAAAAGGGCTCTAGGTCTTCCCCGGGTAATTATAGACTAGTAAGCTTAACATCCATCGTGGGGAAAATGTTTGAGGGGCTATTGAGGGACTATATACAGGATTATGTGACAATAAATAGCATTTTAAGTGACAGCCAGCACGGTTTTACTAAGGACAGAAGTTGTCAAACTAACCTAATCTGTTTTTATGAAGAGGTGAGCAGAAGTCTAGACAGAGGGGCCGCTGTGGATTTAGTGTTTTTGGACTTTGCAAAGGCATTTGACACTGTCCCCCATAGACGCCTAATGGGTAAATTAAGGACTATAGGTTTAGAAAATATAGTTTGTAATTGGATTGAGAATTGGCTCAAGGACCGTATCCAGAGAGTTGTGGTCAATGATTCCTTCTCTGAATGGTCACCGGTTATAAGTGGTGTACCCCAGGGTTCAGTGCTGGGACCACTATTATTCAACTTATTTATTAATGATATAGAGGATGGGATTAATAGCACGATTTCTATTTTTGCAGATGACACCAAGCTATGTAATATAGTTCAGACTATGGAAGATGTTCATGAATTACAGGCAGATTTAAACAAACTAAGTGTTTGGGCGTCCACTTGGCAGATGAAGTTTAATGTAGATAAATGTAAAGTTATGCATCTGGGTACCAACAACCTGCATGCATCATATGTCCTAGGGGGCGCTACACTGGCGGATTCACTTGTTGAGAAGGATCTGGGTGTACTTGTAAATCATAAACTCAATAACAGCATGCAGTGTCAATCAGCTGCTTCAAAGGCCAGCAGGATATTGTCGTGTATTAAAAGAGGCATGGACTCGCGGGACAGGGATGTAATAATGCCACTTTACAAAGCATTAGTGAGGCCTCATCTAGAATATGCAGTTCAGTTCTGGGCTCCAGTTCATAGAAAGGATGCCCTGGAGTTGAAAAAAATACAAAGAAGAGCAACAAAGCTAATAAGGGGCATGGAGAATTTAAGTTATGAGGAAAGATTGAAAGAATTAAACCTATTTAGCCTTGAAAAAAGACGACTAAGGGGGGACATGATTAACTTATATAAATATATTAATGGCACATACAAAAAATATGGTGATATCCTGTTCCTTGTAAAACCCGCTCAAAAAACAAGGGGGCACTCCCTCCGTCTGGAGAAAAAAAGGTTCAAGCTGCAGAGGCGACAAGGCTTCTTTACAGTAAGAACGGTGAATTTATGGAATAGCCTACCGCAGGAGCTGGTCACAGCAGGGACAGTAGATGGCTTTAAAAAAGGGTTAGATAATTTCCTAGAACAAAAAAATATTAGCTCCTATGTGTAGAAATTTTTCCTTCCCTTTTCCCTTCCCTTGGTTGAACTTGATGGACATGTGTCTTTTTTCAGCGGTACTAACTATGTAACAGTATAGGTTTTGTTTTTTTAACATGGGAGCATATGGATATTGATGTCAGGTGCTTCTCCTGTCCCAGAGTACCTCATCAGATTGCTTCAGACACTCTGGCCGAGTACTCTGTCAAGAGCCTTTCAATGCCGCTGTGAATAGTGACAAAAGGGCTTCCCCAGGACCGAAGTCCCCGGCCTAAGTGCTGGCCAGGGATTGCACCTCCTGACATCAATGACCCTCCAGATTATGCAGGAGGACATACGGATGGGGGGGGGGGGGGGCGTGAAGGTGGGCAAGAAATGCACCCTACCCTTGAAACTCCCTGCACTTTGCACTTCGTTAACGTTTGTTTGGAATTTACAGCAGAGCAAAGCGTAATCTCATTGTAACCTGTCATTTACAGCGAGATCTCGCGAGATTACTCTTGCTCTGTTATAAGTAGCACAGAAACGTTAACGAAGTGCCGGGATTGTGAATAGACATCGTGTCCTGGCTGGAAGGAATGTCGTGTCACTGTCTAAACACTTCAGTAACGTTTATATGTCAGTATATACTCAGCACATAGTGAATAACGCAGTGTTACTATGCGCTGACTAAATGAATGGAGAGAAGTGTATGACGCTGATTGGTCACTGATTGGTCAGCGTCATGCACTCCTCTATACAACGCCCACTTGGTCTAAAGTAAAACACTCCCACTTGGGCATTAAGAAACTCATTAGCATAAATCTAAAAATCGCTCCTAACGTGGTGAAAATGGATAATTTTTCTAAATAAAAAGCACTGCTGTCACCTACATTATAGCGCCCATCTCCTTATGTAGGAGACAGGCCACTTATAATCTGGTGACAGAGCCTCTTTAATGACCAAGCTATTGTTTAAGTTTTTCCAGTCTCATTCAAAGAGCTCTAACTTTTTTTTTTTTGTTTTTTGCGGGACAAGTTTTATTTTTTTAATAGCACCATTTTGGGGCACATATAATTTACTGATTAACTTTTAACTTTTTTTTTTTACGACAGAAAAAAACCCAGTAATTTTGCCACATTTTTTTGCATCCTAAATTTACACCGTTTACCGTGTGGTATAAATAACACAACTTTATTCAGCGGGTTGTTACAACTGCAACAATACCAAATTTATATAGATTTGTGAGTTTTACTACTTTTACACAGTAAAAACACTTTTTATTTTTCCGTCAATGCAGTTGTACGAGAGTTTTTTTTTTGCGGGACGACTTGTAGTTTTTATTGGTACCATTTTGGAGTAGATGCGACTTTTTGATCAATTTTTATAAAATTTTTTAAGGCAGGATTCACACAAAACAAACTTTTGCATTGTTTTTTATTTTATTTTTTACAGGGTTCACCTTGCGGATTAAATAATGTAATAACTTTCTAGTTGGGGTCGTTACGGACACAGCAATACCGAATATGTGTAACTTTTTTTTGTTTTTTTAATAATAAAGCATTTTGTAAGGGGAAAAAGTGGGTTTTTAATTAATTTTTTTTCACTAAACTTTTTTAGTAGTCCCACTAGGGGACTTCAATATGCGATCGTCCGATCGCTTTTAAAATACACCGCAATACTTCTGTATTGAAGTGTATTACTGCCTGTCCGTGTAAAACAGACAGGCATCTGCTAGTCCATGCCTCTGACATAGCCTAGTAGGCATAACTAATGGCAGACCTGGGGGCCTTTATTAGGCCCCCGGCTGCCATAGAAGACACCGGCACTCTTCGATCACACGCAGGATGCTGTGGGGTGAGAAGGAGCTCCCTCCCTCTCTCCAAAACCACTCAGATGCGGCACTCGCTATTGAGAGTGGCATGTGATGGGTTCAACGGTTTCAATCGATACTGATCTCGATCTCACCAGTTAGAGCAGGGATACACCCAGCCCTCAGCTACCTCTGGTAGCTGAGAGCAGGGAGATTTAACGGCTCCCTGCTCTATTTATTTATTCAGACGCAGCGCCGTAAAAAGGCTATTGCTTCGGAATAAAGCCCGTTAGTGGCCGCCATAAAAACACTAATGGGCGGTCACTAACTGGTTAATGCCAAAATACTTTGGTCATTAAGGTGTTAAAGCATCTGCAGAGCAGGATTACAATGACAGGTAACACCTCTATTATATAGCTGGAGGCAGATAACACAGGATCACAGCACTGACTGCCCAGAATCGTGAAATAGTTACAGGCCCTGCCCCCATAGCAGAAGAGAAAAAAAAAAACTATTACTGTGTGTAACTGTGAGTCCAGTTCTCCCGGGCAGCATCTTAACCCATTCAGTTCCTGCTGCATTTCAAGGCTTAAGAAGCTATAACCACCCTATAGCTCCTTAAAGAGACCCTGTTACCACATTATAAGTGTCCTATCTCCTACATAATGTGATCGGCGCTATAATGTAGGTGACAGGAGTTTTTTATTTAGAAAAACAATCTATTTTTACCACGTTAGGAGCGATTTTTAGCTTTATGCTAAATAGTTTCTTAATGCCCAAGTAGGCGTGTTTTTACTTCAGACCAAGTGGGCGTTGTACAGAGGAGTGTATGATGCTGACCAATCCGCGTCATACACTTCTCTCTATTCATTTACTCTGCAGATAGCGATATAGCTATATCGCTATGTGCTGTCACATACAAACACTAACATTACTGCAGTGTCCTGATAATGAATATACATTACCTCCAGCCAGGACGTGATGTGTATTCAGAATCCTGACCACTTCTGTAGCGTCTCTGTGATTTACAGCATAGCAGGCGTAGTCTCGCGAGATTACGCTGTAAGCGGTCATTCACAGCGAGATCTCGCTGTGCTGTGGTCTCACAGACGCTACAGAAGTGGTCAGGATACTGAATACACATCACGTCCTGGCTGGAGGTAATGTATATTCATTATCAAGACACTGCAGTAATGTTAGTGTATGTGTATGCGTCTGCACATAGCGATATAGCTATATCGCTATGTGCAGTGTAAATGAAGAGAAAGAAGTGTCTGACGCTGATTGGTCAGCGTCATACACTCCTCTCCACAATGTCCACTTGGTCAAAAACTAAAACACGCCCAGTTGTCCATTGAGAAACTCATTAGTATAAAGCGAATATAGGTCATAACTAAATAAAAACCACTGCTGTAATCTACATTACAGCGCCGATCACATCATGTACAATATAGGCCACTTATAATGTGGTGACAGAGCCTCTTTAACTCCTAAGTCATCACCCCTATAACCTCAATTTTATTGCCCGGCTTATCTTAATGATATATCACTTCATGTACTAATTGTATTTGTGTAACGTCTAAATGTTGTGGTTTTTTCTAAGTCATTCATTTGTTAACTCGTCTGAAGAAGGAGCCTTTGTGCTCTGAAAGCCGCATATAGAACTTTTATGGTTAGCCAATAAAGGTATCATACCTACTACCTATACTTTTGTCTTTTTTGACACAAAAGTATTTAACTGGTCCAGAGTTGCATCCATACCCTTATTTCATTCTGTTTTTTAAACTCATCCAATAAAATGTATATTGTATATTCATAATACTGGGTTTATTATGCATGTGTGGATTCCATTTTTTTCGAGTAGGTTTAATATATGTGTGGAGTGTTTTGAAACCACTTTCTAACATTGTAGGACCATTGTCTAATTTGTTGATATACAATGCAGCAGGGTTACTAGTTTTGTGTAGTACTGCAGGTAATAAAGTCAAGAGACTTGCCACAGAAGTTATGTCCAAAAAGCAGTCATAAATCACATGCAAACCTTCGGGGTAATCAACCCAGAAAAGTCACAAAAGGGCCCAAAAGTCACAATTTGCTGTCCAAATTGTGACTTGTCCTTTTTGTGCCACCCACAACACTTTTGTAGAAAAGGGCGTGACCTCTGGGAAAGAGCGTGACCACCGTGGCCCAACAAATTTATTATAATTTACACCAGGCTAATTATATCATAAGGACACGTTAAAGGGCCTATTACACCGAACGAGCGCCGATCGACGAGACATCTCGTTGATCGGCGCATGTTTGCTCTAGTCACAAGGAGCTATGTATGGGGACGAGCGTTCAGAACTACGATCGCTCGTCCCCATAAATTATCATCATGTCGACAGATGTGTTGTCAACAACGATAATATTAACAGGTTCCCGACCGCTGGCCGTAAATATACGGCCAGCGGTCAGGGTCTCTAAAGTCCGGCGTATAGTATATATACGGCCGCACTTCAGAGACTGTGCACGCGCGATCGCGTGCACACAGCTCTATGCCCTGGCTGTTGCTAACAGCCATGGGCACTGGGCAGAATGTCAGGGGTCAATCTTTTGGCCCCTGAACATGTGATCGCTGTGACAACCAATCACAGCGATCACATGCATTTCTGCATAGAAAACAGTGTGCACGCGATCGCGTGCACACAGCCCTGTGCCCTCGCTGTTACCAACAGCTCTGGGCACTGGGCAGAGTATCAGGGACCAATCTGATGGTCCCTGAACATGTGGTCGCTGTGACAACCAATCACAGCGATCACATGCATTCCTGCTTATAAAACAGTGTGCACGTGATCGCGTGCACACAGCCCTGTGCCCACGCTGTTACCAAAAGCTCTGGGCACTGGGCAGAGTATCAGGGACCAATCTGATGGCCCTGATCATGTGGTCGCTGTGAAAACCTATCACAGCGACCACATTTGTTTTATTTTGACTTTTCTGGCAGTAAATCTCCTGCCTCTTTTCTTCTCCTCAAACATTGTTTCAGTTTGAGGAGAAGAGGAGACTCGGGAGAATTGCTGCCAGAAGAATACAGTTACAGTTACAAAAAAATACAGTTACACTCTAAAACATTCTCTGTATAGATAGATTTCTATCTATCTATACAATCTATCTATCCATCTATCTTTTTTTCTATCTATCTACCTTTCTTTCTTTTATTCTATTAGAATAGGCAGGTAGGGAGTATATAATTATATATATATCCACATATATATAATATATATAGCAATAGCGGTTTATTTTTTTGTTAGCGGTAGTGTAGATATATATAGCAGTTAGTTTGTGTGTTTTATAAAAAAAAAAAAAAAAAAAAAAATTTGTTTAGTTAGTGTTAGTGTTAGTTACGTTATGGCGAGGAAGTTGTTTAGCGCCGAGGAGGCATACGCCATGCTGTGGTCTGAGTCGGAGACCGCATCAGAGATGGCGTCCGAGATGGAACCTGTTTTGGGCAGTGACGATGACAGCGTCACTTCAGGTTCATCTTCAGGGGACGTTGTCCCTGATGCAGTCGAAACTGCAGAACATGAAAGCGCAGGGCCAAGTAGCGCTGTAGCACGGGACAGCCTGGTCCCTCCAGTCCAGGCTCTTGTATGGGCACCTGCCCCATCTTTTGGGCCTAGAATCCACGGATTTACGGCCACTCCTGGCATAACCGTGGACAATACAAATTTTGTCCAAATGGATTACTTCCATTTATTTATAACGGACGACATCCTAAATCAGATTGTCCACGAAACAAATTTATATGCCACGCAATATATAAGGCAGAAACCTTCATCCACCCATGCCAGAGATTGGACGCCCACCAATTTGCAGGAATTAAAAATTTTTTTGGGGCTCACCCTAAATATGGGTATTGTCAAAAAGCCCTCCATTAGGTCTTACTGGTCAACAAGACCCGCCCAAGCCACCCCAGTATATTCTGCAGTAATGCCCAGGTCTCGTTATGAGACAATAATGAGGTTCCTCCACTTCAATGACAACGCACAGGCCCCCCCAAGTACCGATGCAAACCGGGATCGGTTGTTCAAAATAAGACCGCTAATAAATTCCCTGAATAATTTATTTCTGCAACTCTACACCCCTCCAAAAGGGCAAGATATGGCGTTAAGCTCTACAAATTGTGTGAAAGCGGGTCAGGATATACCACCGCCTTCAGGATTTATGAAGGGCGGGACCGCACAATAAATGTTCCTGGATGCCCCCCTGATCTTTCCACCAGCAGTAAGATCGTGTGGGAGATAATGCAGCCTCTGCTTCACAAGGGGTACCACCTGTACTGTGATAATTTTTATTCGAGTGTGCCCCTGTTTAGGCATTTGCATGCTGCAAGGACTGGGGCATGTGGTACCATGCGCAAAAACAGAATTGGTTTTCCACAGCAATTAGTGGGGAAGCGCATGGTAAAGGGGGACTCCTGTGCTTATGCATCTGAAGAATTGCTGGCGGTCAAGTTCAGGGATCGCAAAGATGTGTATGTGCTAAGCACGATTCATACCGCAGGAACAGTGGCAGTGAGGGAAAGAGGGGCAACATCGGACAAGCACAAACCAGTGAGCGTGTCCGAATATAACAAGTACATGGGGGGGGTGGATTTAAGCGACCAGGTTTTACAGCCCTATTTAGTAAAACGCAAAACTAAAACCTGGTACAAAAAGGTGGCCATTTATTTGTTACAGGTGGCCATCCACAACTCATTTGTGCTCTACAAAAAAAACAGAGGCAGAGACACATACCTGGATTTCCAGGAAAAAATTATTGAAGGCCTCATTTTTGATGTTCAGGACACCCGAGAATGCCCCCAGTCTGAGGATGTCACGCGACTGACTGAAAGACACTTCATCAGTCGGATTCCCCCAACAGCAACCAGAAGCAACCCCCAGAAAAAGTGCCGCGTCTGCAGAAAAGACGGGCACCGCAAAGATTCCCGATATTTCTGTCCCTCATGTTCCTCACAACCAGGCCTGTGCATTGAGCCATGTTTTAAAAAATACCACACTGTTCTGAATTATTAGATTTTAGTTAATTTGTTGAAAATATATTTGCCCTACATTACGTTTTTATTTTTCCCCTGATTTTACTCCAAGGGTGAGGGAGGGAATGGGTGGGGGGTGGATGTCATGTTTGATGTTTTCTAAAGTTCATCTGCTGGAGAGCTCCATTTGCATTAACCTGCAATTTCTTATTTTAGAAAACCCCAAAAAATAAATTCCCATTATACCCCTAGATGAATATTTTGAGATTTCTGCTTCAAGAGCAGATATTTTGGAAGTGTTATAGAAACTCTGTTGAGTTTTGTAAAACCAGCTTTGAAAAAAAGCGATTTGTGAAATAATCTTCTTCTATCCTCCGCCCTCCTACATCTCTATGTGATAAATAAGGCCACATATTTGGTATCCCCGTGCACGGGAGAAGTGGCAGAATGTGAACGGAGATTAATTTTGACCGTGGTCTATACCGTGTGTGAAAAATGCTGGTATAAACTGACGCATTTGCTAAAAAATTGCTAATTTTATTTTGATCCATCTTATTCAAGAAACTTTCAGAAGAAAACTGGACTGTCTAAAAATATGATAAACCCCTTGAAGGAAACCTTGTGGGGTCTACTTGTGTGAATGAAGTCATTTATGGGGTGATTCTAATGTTTCAGCAGCATTAGGCCCCCCAGAAAACAGTATGCTGCTATAAAATCAAATGCAGAATTCCTGGACCGAAAAGGCCAAAAAGCCTCCTTTTATGCCAAGCCCTGGCATATGCCCGCACAGTGAATAAGGCACACATATTTGGTATCCCCATGCACGGGAGAAGTGGAAGAATGTGAAAGGAGATGAATTTTGTCCGTGGACTATACCGTGTGTGAAAAATACTAGCCTAAACTGACGCATTTGCTAAAAAAGTGCTGGTTTTTTTTTGTTCCATCTTATTCAAGAAACTTTCAGAAGAAAACTGGACTTGCTAAAAATATGATAAACCCCTTGAAGGAAACCTTGTGGGGTCTAATTGTGTGAATGAAGTCATTTATGGGGTGTTTCTAATGTTTCAGCAGCATTAGGCCCCCCAGAAAACAGTATGCGGCTCTAAAATCAAATGCAAAATTCCTGGACCGAAAAGGCCAAAAAGCCTCCTTTTATGCCAAGCCCTGGCACATGCCCGCACAGTGAATAAGGCACACATATTTGGTATCCCCATGCACGGGAGAAGTGGAAGAACGTGAAAGGAGATGAATTTTGGCCGTGGTCTATACCGTGTGTGAAAAATACTAGCCTAAACTGACACATTTGCTAAAAAAGTGCTGATTTTATTTTGTTCCATCTTATTCAAGAAACTTTCAGAAGAAAACTGGACTTGCTAAAAATATGATAAACCCCTTGAAGGAAACCTTGTGGGGTCTACTTGTGTGAATGAAGTCATTTATGGGGTGTTTCTAAGGTTTCAGCAGCATTACGCCCCCAAGAAAACAGTATGCGGCTCTAAAATCAAATGCAAAATTCCTGGACCGAAAAGGCCAAAAAGCCTCCTTTTATGCCAAGCCCTGGCACATGCCCGCACAGCGAATAAGGCACACATATTTGGTATCCCCATGCACGGGAGAAGTGGAAGAACGTGAAAGGAGATGAATTTTGGCCGTGGTCTATACCGTGTGTGAAAAATGCTAGCATAAACCGACGCAATTGTTAAATTCTTGCATTTTTTTCCAATTTTGCCCACTTTAGAGAAAAAAAAAAAAATGATATATACTGACAAATGCCACTAAAACAAAGCCCTATCTGTCCTTTAAAAAGAGTGTAAAATTCAAAGATGAACTTTATTCACCTGCTGAGTTATAGTCATCTAAAGAAGCGCATAGCAAAATTGTGAAATTTGCTCTGGTCATTTAGCTGTAAAACAACCTAGTCCTTAACCGGTTAAAGTTTTTTTAAACCGATAGGATCAGCTGATGAATGAGCGTTTGCTCCTTCATCTGTTGATCGTTCGCCTGTTTACAAAGGGCAATTACCGGCAACGAGCGTTCTATGAATACTGGTCTGCCCGATAATTGCCCAGTGTAAAAGAGCCTTAAGCATGTATGTCGGGATCTTTCCAGGCGTACCCGCTAATTGTAGGAAAAAAATTTATGTGAATGGGACCTTGTGTATTTTACCTCAGGACTGTTCTCCTGCTGCTCATATGCACCACACTATATATACTGTACATTGTTTACTAGCAATGTACCATAAATACCCTATCTTGGTAATTATTTTTTTTTCAGTTTATTTAACAAAAATCAGAAAATCGAGATTCAAATCGAAAACTGTCCATAGTGTTAAAGAAAAAAAATCTAGATTCTATTTTTGGGCAAAATCGCCCAGCCCTGCAACATGTATTACCTAATTGCAGGTACAGTATCAAAGGAGTTGTCCAAGACTTTCAGTTAATAACTAAAACTACATTGAAAACACAGTCTAAGGGTATGTTCACACGTCTTAACAAATTACGTCTGAAATTACAGAGCTGTTTTCAGGCGAAAACAGCTCCTGAATTTCAGACGTTTTTGCAAGTGCACACGTTTTTCGCTGAGTCCATTACGGACGTAATTGGAGCTGTTTTTCAATGGAGTCAATGAAAAACAGCTCCAATTACGTCCTAAGAAGTGACATGCAATTCTTTGAGGCGGGCGTCTTTTTACGCGCCGTCTTTTGACAGCAACGCGTAAAAATACACCTCGTCTGAACAGAACATCGTAAGACCCACTGAAATCAATGGGCAGATGTTTGCAGACGTAAAAGGAGCCATCATTTCAGGCGTAATTCAAGGCATAAAACGCCCGAATTACGTCTGAAAATAGGTCGTGTGAACTTACCCTAAAGGACACAATGGGGAAACGTATCAAAACTAGTGCAAAGGAAAAGTAAAGTATTTGCTCCTGGCAACAAATCAGGTCAATGCGTTTATTTTAAACAATGAGAACTGAAATCTGATTGGTTGCCATGGTCAACTATTCCACTTTTCCTATGCACCTTTTTTGATACACCTCTCCAATGTGTGCATTTATCATAAATATATATATATATATATATATATATATATGATCGTGATGCGCGTATGTGTGTATATGTATTATATATATACATACATATATACACACACACACACACACACACACACACACATCACGATCATATACAATTTGTGGATGTGCACAAGTAAATAAAAATGGGCCACTCCTTGCAGCTGCCCCTTCCCAGCATGTATCGCAGAGGTACAGAATTTCATATAAAGTTGGAGATTAGTGCCCAATTACGTAAAATTTGCTTATGAAATCATTTAAAACCAATTTCAATGTTTTATTAACATAAAATTTGATACATCCCAACATTTCCAACTTACCTTATCTAGAATATTTACATTGTTGTTTTGTAGTGGTGTATTTTTATTCCCATCTTTGTCGTCGTCCAGCAATAGCAGGTCAATCACGCTATCAGCAACTGGCGATTTCAATAGGCTGGAACAGTCTGGTTGTCCTTGAACTGTCTGAGCCATGTTTAAGTTATTCAGAGAATCAGAGTTATCAGCCAAGGTTAATTCCGTCTGCTTTGGACTAAACAGCGGTGGTGGCATATCATTAAAATTATTTTGTTTTAAACCATTCAATGGCTGATTAAGCACATTACTTGCAAGTTGCTGGTTCTGCATATCAACAGACTGCTGAATAAATGACTCCACATTAGCATTCCCAAAATTACTATCCAGCGGTCTTCCAGCCTCACATCCATTAACAGGTTTATAGGGCCTGTAAACTTGAGGCACTTGCTGCGGCCATTTTTGCCCTCCTTGAACACTTCCACCAAACTGACTGCCTGGGGTTGGACGGAGGGGTTGAGTAATGTGCTGAAAATACTGCTGAACTGGCTGCTGGAGAATCCTGGGCACACCAGGGGCCTGAGTCACCATTACTGGCACAGTCACTTTGTAAAGTTGCCCTAAGAGACAAAACACAAAATATATTATTCATAATGTTTGCCGCATACACTTGTTAGTTATTTACGATGGTGCTGCACATTACCCAATCACATTTTGCCCTGAAATTTCGCTAGAAAATTAACCTGTAAGCGGCTGCTTTTTTGTGCCAGTATTACAGATGCTACACTCGGACATCTATGTTTTGATGGTGCACTCACTCAGCTCAGATGAACTGTGGGAGGTCCGGGTGTCATCTCCACAATACAAGCGCAAAAAGGCACCCGTATGATGGCCGCCTAGGGGTCCTTCCTAGGTAACCAGGGCTGCCTGCAGAGGGATTCCAATGACGTGATCAAAGAGGGGAGTTCCCTTTGATCATGCCGCCGTCACAGATCGCGGCGATTAAAGGCTTAAACAGCTGGGGTCGGAACGTATTCTGACCGCGGCTGTATTCAGCAGGCTGCTCTAAGATTAGAATCTGTAAGTTACAGCTCCTGCTTAGAGGAGAAGCGCTCACAGGAGCTCTCATCAGCCTCTTCTCCAGCGACGCCAAAAGACGTCGCTGTAGAGGAAGCACCTGCACCGCCTGTCGTCAAAAGGTGGTGGGCGATCATTAAGAAGTTAAAGGCTTAGGAAACCTTTGCAGGTGTTTTGTGTTGTGTGACACCACGAGTCTACAATCTACAACTTTCACCCAATATTTTCTGAGAGACTACATTTTGGGTTTTCATTAACGGTTAGCCATAATCTTCAACATTAAAAGAAAAAAGAGCTGGAAATCGTTTGCTCTGTGTGTAATGAATCTATATAATATATGAGTTTAACATTTTGAATTGAATGACTGAAATAAATTAACTTTTTGATGATATTCTAATTCATTCAGAAGGACCCGTATAGAATATACATCCAGGTCCTAACGCTATACGGTCTTCTGGAACTACACTTCTAACCAAAGCCGCATCCAGCACCTGACCATTAGTACATGTACATATAGAGACTCATGCATAAATAGCATATATACATTCTACTCATCTATTATCCACATAAGGGATTCCTAGAATATCTATATGTAGACATATGAAGTCTGCTACAATGTTATTATACTTCTATACATTCACAGAAAGCACACACAATATAACTTCTCCAGTTCCTGATGTAAGTGCTGTCCGTCCAGGAGAGGCAGGAAAAGAGAGGGAACCCACGTGGCCTAAATGTTCCTCTCTCTGAGTAGACTACACCCACTCCATTGACCCTGCCCTAAGACCACCCATATACATCTGTACAGTACTTTGTAAATCCATTCCCAGTGTGCCCAGCTGTCTCCACATCCAGTTTACAATGGCTCCTTCCTGTACTGAGGACCACTGAAATGCTAGTAAGGCAGTAGTTAAGAATCTATAACCAAATAGCCTCTGGGCATACGGACACCTCAATGGGTGAACATAACTGAGTAATATCAGTATAAAACTATATCTATTTACCAGGTTTATGTGGTCATAGGACAGAGTGTCTGGATAGGGAACAATATTCTCCTTCAACATATGCCATATTTAGTTGTGCTCAAATGTCTTTTATTTTAGAATATGCAAGAAAATAATAAAACTAAGAAAATAACTGGAATACAGAAAAGAGCTTAATACGTCCGTGCATTTGCCAAGTGTGAAACTACTTCAATGTAGAACATTTTGTGTTATTAATGGTATTGCAATTTATTTTGACCCTGTAAAGTAGTTCGTACTTAAAACGAATGGCAACTGTGCAAGCATTATATAATAAACTACTGTCATGCCCAACTAACCTGATGCAGTCTGTACGGTCATTCCAGCTGGTAAGTGAATGGGATATGTGAGGCCAGGTGGCAATGTAAATGTGCCACTTGATCCAGTTGAGCTCTGAAACAGTATTGCAACATAGGGTTAAGGTGAATAGAGATCCAATAAGCCTACATAGAAAAAACATCAAAATACTCATGGCCCTGTATTTAATGACAGACGTGCGATTTCCAACCTGTGGCTTTCCAGCTTTTGCAAACCTCCGATTGCCAGGGCATGCTGGGAGCTTTAATTTTGCAACGAAAAGCCACAGATTGCAGACCGCTCCTTTAGACTGTTTTATACATTCAAACTTTGGTTTAAAAGGGTTTCCCAATGTGGACAACCCTTGTTTTAAATTGTAGGTCCCCTAAGACAAGCCCATTGTGTGTGAAATGCTGTATAACGGCTTGGGATAATTCTGCTCCGGATAAATTAATTAGGAGGCCCAAGCTTCTTAATAAATTTGTTGCATCTTCACGGAGAGGGTTATGAGCTGGAGTAGATTTCCGATATATTTTACACCAGTTTCTGCCGCAAATTATAGCAAATGTATCGGCAGTGGGCAACCCCGCTCTTACCACAAAGCTCCACCCACTTTATTTTTACAAGGCCCCTGGTAAACTGGTGCAGATTGCTTAAAAAATCCCCCTCATTGTAATTTTCAGGTTAATAAAATGTATTACGGATTAATAAAAATATTATTAAAAAAAATAATAAGCACGGGAACTTATAACAAAATAAAGCAAACTGAACAGTGTTCTCAGATTTAATACACAAAAAAAGTATTTTCCTACCATGTCAGTTCCTGCAAAATTTGAAATATTTCTACCACCCTGAAGAACTTGAGAGAAAAAAAGCATTATTTTTGTTTTAAAACATGTCAAAACAAATTCAATAGTAAGTATAATATATGTATGCTTCACCGCCATGATAAATAGTATGTTTACTAGAAGGACACCTCAATGTACACAGACAAATTATTTTTCAGATTCCGCTACATGCTCACAGCTGATTGGCCCACACCTTCATGTGACCTTACACACAGTGCCCAGTACTCACTTAGGCTGTTTACACATTGCATATTTGTTGCGGATTCTGCCATGAAATTCTGCCATAAGGTACAGTACAATGTTAGTGAATGGGGTTTGAATAAAACCTGTTCACTCACAGCATAAAAAAATTAAAAAAAAATCAGCTGCAGATTTTCACTCCTTGCATTGCAACATGCCTATAATTCTCAGCTGATTTTTTACGCTGCAGTAAACTTCCGCACCAAAATAACGGGGTACATGCGTCTTTAATTGCAGATTTTAGCCTTAAGCGATGCTATTTTTGTCTGCTTTCAGACAACCGTAATATGGGCACATTTTAGCATCTATATCATGGCCTCAAAACCTGTATCTCCGATGGATCTACTGAACCGGACATAAATCATAGAGAACTATGGTGACCTAAATTTGGTTCAGTTGAACTGCAGGAGGTCTGGTTGTTCAGTCATAATACAGATGACGCAGTAGGACTAAGACAGGTAAGCCCCTTAGAGTCATTTGCTACTAAGCTTTCCTTAAAAACCACTCAACAGAAACTAAAAAAAAAACTGACTAAGCGGTTGAATATCTGAAAACGTGTCTATTGAGTGGAGCTCGTAGACTTGGTCAGAGCCTTCTTCGAACAATCAAATTCACCAATACCCAATAGTGCACGTGAGCTCAAACAACAGCACAATAAGCTGTCAGCACGTACAGAAAGTACTTCATGCAACCTAACATTTTTTTACTCCTGCGAAATCTGTTTTCTGGTGTGGGGAGACACAGGGAGCACATTGAGCGGTACAGTTGCCAGGGTAAAAGTTTTGTGCACGGCGCCTATTAACCCCTCCCCACTTTGGCCACTTTTGACCTTCCTGACAGAGCCTCATGTTTCACTTTATGTGGTAATAACTCCGGAATGCTTTTACCTATCCAAGCGATTCTGAGATTGTTTTCTCGTGACACATTGGACTTTGTTACTGGCAAAATTTGCTCGGTACATTTAGTATTTAATTGTGAAAAACACCAAAATGTAGTGAAAAATTGCAAAAATTTGCATTTTTCTAAATTTAGATGTATAAGGCTTGTAAGTCAGTTATACCACACAAAATTGTTGCTAATTAACATCCCCCATATGTCTACTTTAGATTGGCATCGTTTTTTGAACATCATTTTATTTTTCTAGGACGTTACAAGGCTTAGAACTTTAGCAGCAATTTCTCACATTTTCAAGAAAATTTCAAAAGGCCATTTTTACAGGGGCCAGTTCAGATGTGAAGTTTCTTTTAGGGCCTTAAATATTCGAAAACCCTAATAAGTCACCCCATTTAAAAAACTTCACCCCTCAAAGTATTCAAAACAGCATTTAGAAAGTTTCTTAACCCTTTAGACATTTCACAGGAATTAAAGCAAAGTAGAGGGGAAATTTAGAAATTACATTTTTTTTTTTTTTTGCAGAAATTCATATTTTTTTTTTTAAACATAAGATTTTTATTGAGAAAAAAAACAACTGGTGTACATATATTATAATTTACAAGTGTATAGCGGGACATCCCCCTTTGACAATCATACATGAAGACCATACATTATAAAAGTCAAAGATGTTCAGAGCATACAGAATTGTAAAGCTTAGGCCCATATAAAGTTGTATTATGAACAGTCAATGGGTTATAAAAGACTAACAACATATGTACTCCCTTAGTAATATACTTGTTTTACTAAGTTTTTGATAAAAAATCCAGACAACATTACAAACCAAACCAAACAAAATGAAATAAAAACAGAACTAAAAACAAAACTAAACCTTACTCACAGAATCATACATTGGTAAGGAGAAATGTCTTATGTGTGGAGAGTCAACAAAATAGCGAGAATCGGTCCATTTATCCCAATGGAGACACTGAGTTACTAGGGTTCTCTGCTGATGGATCGTACGTTCCATGATACAAATTTAGATTAACACTTTGGATCACCTCATTCAACGTAGGAGTGGAGGTCTTCTTCCAATACTTAGCAATTAGTATTCTTGCGGAACACAACACATGGAAGATTACGGTCTTATCATGTGAATGAAAATCGCCTAATCCCACATTAAGTAAGGCTAACTCCGGGGTACATTCTAGTGGAAATTGTAGGACATTGGTTAATAATTTATCTATTTTCTTCCAAAATGTCCTAAGAGTTGAACAAAACCAAAAAATATGTTGAAGAGTACCGACTTCCTTACAGCATCTCCAGCACAAATTAGAGGAGTTAGGGTAGATAAGAGATAGGCGGTGAGGTGTCAAGTACCACCTGTATAGGACTTTCCTAGATGCTTCTAAATGGTGAGTGGAGTTGGATAGCTGAGAGGCCAGGGAGAAAGTGGCTTCCCAGTCTACACTACCCTTAGGCAACGAAAGATCCGTTTCCCATTTATCAACGAATAAAAGGTTAGAGTTGTTCAACTTTTCCAAGATAGCCTGATATGCTTTGGACACCCCTTTAGCCATTTTAGCCGGCTGGTTGAAGTATATTTCGTAAGGAGATTTAGGCGGAGATTAAGTATTACTCATTCCCAACAAAAAATGACGGACTCTGACATATTTGTAAAATTCTGTAATTGGCAGATGAAACTTAGTGGATAGCTCCGCAAAGGTAAGAAGACCTTCACTCCACACGTCCCCAACATTCTCAATTCCTCCCGATTCCCACATAGACAAGTTCATGTCAGGTAACAGGTATGAGAGATTCTTAATGGGTAAATCTGCTAACCTTATTGGAAACAGGCCTCGTTTAACCACCATCATTTTCCATGAAGATAGAGCAGCCCTGGTGGTTAACATAGTTGGGGTGGGAATGGACTGTTTAAGTGCCAAAGCCCATAAGTATGAATCCAGGGAGTTAACATTTTCCCGTGCTCTTTCTATGAGAACCCAATGCAACGACTGTGTAGGGTGCAACCACTGTCTAACCTGATCCAAGATGCAGGCATGATAGTACGCTGCAATATGAGGGAAGCCTAGACCGCCTTGAGCAACAGGTAAATAAAGAACCTGAGCCGCGACTCTGGCCCTTTGTTTTTTCCATACATACTTCACCAGTAAATTTTGGAGTTTATGTAAATATGAGGCAGGGATCCAGATAGGCAAATTCCTAAACAGGTAAAGAATTTTAGGCAAAATCAGTATTTTAAGTGCTGCAATACGCCCTACCCATGAAACCTCAAATTTAAGGTGTTCATCTAGTTCTTTGGATATCTGGCCCAGTAACGGGGGATAGTTTAAAGCATACATCTGAGAGGCTGGGAAAGCTAGTTTAATCCCTAAATAGGTCAGCCCTCGAGTCGACCATTGAAAGGAGTACAAAGATTGCAAGTTCTGAACTACAGGATCTGATAGGCCCATGTTCATAATTTGTGACTTATTTTCATTTAGTTTGTAATAAGAAATAGCACTAAATGTGTTCAGGATAGTCAGAATGTGCGGAAGGGAGGTGCAGGGATCAGTCAGAATCATAAGAACATCATCGGCAAATAGACCTATTTTGTGATCAGTTCGCCCAACTTTTACCCCTCTAATTTCTGTGGTTGATCTTATGACCTCCGCCAATGGCTCCATCACCAGAGTGAAAATTAATGGGGAAAGCGGACACCCCTGACGTGTGCCGTTAGTGATGAGAAATGGGGAAGATTGATACCCCGAGGCCAGCACCGTAGCAGAAGGATGAGTGTATAAGGCCATAATGATGTCTCGAGCCTTCCCCACGATGCCAAATTTGGTAAGAACAGCATCCAGGTAACCCCAGTGCACCCGATCAAACGCCTTCTCCGCATCCAAAGATAGAAGCAGAGAAGGCGTCCGGCTCCTCCCTACCCAATCAATGAGGTCTATAAACCTTCTTGTCCCATCTACCGAAGATCTCTGCTTAATAAATCCAACCTGATCTTGATGTATCAATTGAGGAAGTATCAAAGCCAATCTCGTGGCTAGGATTTTGGAGTACAGTTTTAAGTCTGTATTAAGTAAGCTAATGGGTCGGAAGTTCTGCGGTCTATCAGCAGGTTTACCCGGTTTAGGTAGCGTTATAACTGTAGCTCGGAGCATTTCTGGAGGCATTGGACCCGTTGTATGAATATGCGTGAATAAAGATAAAAGTTGGGTGCCTAGAATAGTGTGAAATTTTTTAAAATAATCATTAGTAAGCCCATCAGGACCTGGAGATTTTTGGGACTTCAGGGAACTTATAGCATCTCCAATTTCTGTCAGTTGGAAAGGCTGGGATAAGGCCTCCAACTGGGCTGGCGTGACACACAGAAGAGTGACAGAGTCCAAAAATCCTGCTATGCCCGACGGGGAAGGTTGGGGAACAGCTGGGTCTTGTTTTAAATTATAGAGAGAGGAGTAGTATTTTGCTGGTTGTAAAGGAAGGGAATTCTAGCTTTAAGGTCCTGACGTTTTAATTGTTGCGCTAAAAGAGCTCCCGCTCTATTACTATGTCTGTAATATTTGACTTTCAGTCGCCTCAAAGCTTTATCGTATTTGTATAAGTCAAGTTGGTGCAATTGTGTATGGAGATGACCAATCTCGCGGGCCCTACCTGTATCAAATGTCACTTTATTCACCTGCGTGAGTCGGATAATGTCTTCTAATAATTGAATTCTTTTAGCTTCCCTAATCTTTTTGTCCCTAGCTGCTAAACTAAGGAAGTGACCTCTCATATAGGCCTTATGAGCACACCAAACCATTGTGGGGGATACCTCCGGGGATACATTAAATTTAAAGAACTCTTCCAAGTTGGTTACATGAGCATCTTGGTATTTAGGGGAGTTTAAGATGAAGTGGTTGATCCGCCAGGGGAATGAGGGGGGTTTATAAAAGTTTTCAGAAATTGAAATAGAGATAGGGGCGTGATCAGACCACGTAATGGGTCCAATTTGAGAGGAAGAGACCTTATCAAATAGATACCTATCCACAAAAAACATA
Source organism: Rhinoderma darwinii (assembly GCF_050947455.1). Classification (NCBI taxonomy): domain Eukaryota; kingdom Metazoa; phylum Chordata; class Amphibia; order Anura; family Rhinodermatidae; genus Rhinoderma; species Rhinoderma darwinii. Next base: position 378,165,885 of record NC_134690.1, read on the forward strand.
TCGATTCTCGAGTATGTACCATGAGGATGTGAAAAAAATGTAAAATCCTTCTCATTTAAATGTTGCAAGCGCCAAACATCCATCAGACCCTCCCCTGACATTTTGAATAGCTCCGAGGGAGACTGCACCGCTCCAGGCGATGTAGTATCTAAAGATGGCCACATAACTTTATTGTAGTCTCCTACTATTATAAGATGCCCCTTTTGAATCTGATGAATCTTTCTGAAGAGTCTATTAAGGAATCGGATCTGATGAGTGTTTGGCGCATATATATTGACAATAGTATACTGTACATTATTCAAATGGCACACTAGAATGATATATCGGCCTCCGGGGTCAATATGTATATGATCCTGTACAAATGCAACCGCGTGATTAATTATAATAGACACACCTCTTTTCTTTGCAACTGCCGGGGTTGTATATATGTGGGGGAAATGCTTGTGCTTTAGACGAAATGTGTCTGCCTGATTTAAGTGCGTCTCTTTTAAACACAACACAGATGTCTGCAGCTTCTTAGCTTCAGCCCATAACATAGAGCGTTTGAAAGAACTATTTAACCCTTTAGTGTTCAGGGAAGAAAATTTAAGTACCATATTGACGGTTAAAATATAATTGCGTGAAGGAGCCTATCTCGCGGTGTAACAACACCACCTTTATTCTCAATACATCCATGGGATCTAGTACAATATGACCTGTGAGTGTGAGTAACTGAACTACCGGATCCAACCTGCGGATCCATAAACAAAAAACTAAACATATCGATCCAGGTCCTATCTGACAAGCAGACAGTACAAACCCAGAAGGGAGGGAAATCTGCATCAACAATAGCAGACTTGTCCCTTCCCTAGGCTATATCAATGAGAGCTCATCCCGTCCAAACAAGAAGCATAAAGCAAAAAGCTCATCCAATACTGGCACAGAATAACTGCCTCCATGGAGGCTACTTATACATGTACAATGCATTTCAGCAGTGTAAGTAATAACAGAAAATTTGAATAGAGACCCCCGCTGGAGGTTAAGATAATGAAGACCGACGGTGGCGAACTTCGCACCATTCCTCATCAAGGCGGTGAACTTTCTTAGATGGGGAGACAGCTCTGAGCCGTGGAGAAGATCCCGCTTTTGATAGTCCCCCAGTCTCCAGGTTCCACTTGGTAATGAGCGCCGCGGCTTTAGCCGGAGTATCCGCTACATGCTTGAATTCTTTGTACGAAATAACCAATTTAACAGGAAACCCCCATTTATAGGGTATCTGGCAGTCCCGTAAAACACGTGTTGTGGGCCCAAATTCTTTCCTGCGAAGTAGTGTTGATGCTGAGAGATCAGCAAATAGCTGTATATTCTTAAATCTCTCAGGTAGGGAGGTTGCTTTTCTTGCTGCCAGTAGAAGCTTATCTTTGAAGTGATAAAAATGTATCCGGGCGATCACATCTCTTGGTGTCGAGGCCGGCAGGGATTTAGGTTTAGGGATACGATGCGCCCTATCTATCAGTAAATCTACCTGCGGCGTCTCCAGCAGTAGGGCCACAAAAAGATCCATTAAGTATTCCACCAGTTGAGCATTGGTGATGTCTTCAGGGATGCCCCTAAAGCGCACATTATTTCGACGTGACCGGTCCTCCAAGTCCGCAATTTTACACGATAACACTTCCACTTTTTCTTCCAAACAGATATTAGAGTCCACTAAATCATTATGAGCAACAGAGTACTCGGTTAGCTTAGTTTCAATGTGAGAGGTTCTATCCCCCAAGGCCATGAAATCTTTCTGTAAATCATGGAATGCATGCTGAATAGACTGCTGTATAGAAGCATGAAAATCGTGCAGCATGTGTTTAAGTATAGATTCAGTCACTGGTTTATCAGCCCCTGTGCTGTGCAGCATCTCGGACGCCATGTTAAGCACATGGTCTGGAGGAGAGTTAGCAGTACTCACAGTTGGGGAAGATGGCGGCCTGGAGGAGAACAGTCCGGCTTGAGACCCAGTATGCAGCAGTGCAGGGTCCGAAGACCGAGGCAGGCAGGGTAAGGAGACTGCGAGGCCTGCACCTCTAACAGCCCCAGAAGATCTGCGGTCAGCTACAGGCTCTCCTGACATTTCTGAAGACGGCGATCCGGCGCCATTTTGGGACCTCGCCGCCGGGAAGAACTCAGTCATCTTTGCAGCGGCCGGTTTCTTACGAATCCTCCCCATCTTGACAGGGTAAGTATCCTGACGGTGTCCGGTTAGCGGTGATGCTATTTAAAATCACAGATGAGCACTGTGAGAGCCGATGTTAGCCGATTATAGCCTAGGAGCTAGGGAGCTGGAACAACACACGTCCTACTCCATGCGCTTGCGGCCACGCCCCCTCAGAAATTCATTTTTAATCCATTTTTTTTTTTGTAACACAAAGTTTTAATCAGAGAAACGCAACTCAATATTTATTGCTCATGTTCTGCAATTTTAGGACATATCGGACATGTGGCCCTACTGTGCTTATGGACTGAAACCCAGGCCTCAGAAGCAAAGGAACACCTAGTGGATTTTGGGCCTCCTTTTTATTAGAATATATTTTAGACAGCATGTCAGGTTTGAAGGGCTCTTGCGGTGCCAAAACAGTGGAAATCCCCAAAAAGTGACCCCATTTGGGAAACTACACCCCTCAAGGAAATTATCTGAGGGTATAGTGAGCATTTTGACCCCACAGGTTTTTTGTAGAAATTATTGGCAGTAGGCCGTGAAAAGGAAAATCTACATTCTTTCAAAGAAAATGTAGGATTAGCTAATTATTTTTTTTCATTTCCACAAGGACTAAAAGGAGAAAATGCAGCACAACATTTTTAAAGCAATTTCTCCCGAGTTAAAAAAAATACCCCGCATGTGGTCCATAAACGGCTGTCTGGACACACAATGGGGCTTAGAAGGGAAAGAGCGCCATGTGGCTTTTGGGGCTCAAATCTAACAGGAATGGTTTGCAGAGGTCATGTCTCATTTGCAAAGCCCCTGAGGGACCAAAACAGTGAAAACGCCCAAAAAGTTACTCCATTTAGGAAACTACACCCCTTGAGGTATTCATCTAGGGGTGTTGTAAGCATTTTGACCCCACAGGTATTTCATAGATTTTATTTAAATTGGGCAGACAAAAAATACCTTTTTTTTCAAGACGACGTAGCTTTAGCTAAGAAATATTAATTTTCTCAACAAATAAAGGAAAAAAAGAACCCAACATTCGTAAAGCAACTTCTCTGGAGTACGGAAATACCCCATATGTGGTAATAAACTGCTGTTTGGGCACACGGCAAGGTTTCTTGACACCATGTCGCTTTTGCAAAGCCCCTAAGGTACCAGTACAGTGGAAACTACCCAAAAGTGACTCCATTTGGGATACTACACCCCTTGAGGAGGGGTGTAGTGAGAATTTTGACCCCACAGGTGTTTTAGATTTTATTTGAATTGGGCAGCGACCATTAAAAAAAAATACCTTTTTTTCCAATAAGACGTAGCCTTAGCTCAAAATTTTTCATTTTCTCAAAAAATAAAAGGAGAAAAAGCACCCCAACATTTGTAAAGCAACTTCACCCGAGTACAGAAATACCCCATATGCTCAGAATGGAGGGAGTTTGGCTTTTGGAGTGCAGATTTTGCTGGATTGGTTTCTGGTCGCTATGTAGCATTTGCAAAGCCCCTGTGGGACCAAAACAGTGGAAACCCCCCAGAAGTGGCCCCATTTTGGAAACTACACCCTCAAGGTATTCACCTAGGGGTGTAGTGAGCATGTTAACCCTGCAGGTGATTGGCAGAAATTAGTGTGTACTCGATGTTGCAGAATGAACATGGGATTTTTTTTCCATAGACATGCCAATATGTGGTGCCCAGCTTGTGCCACCATAACAAGACAGCTCTCTAATTATTATGCTGTTTCCCAGTTTTAGAATCACCCTACATGGGGCCCTAATCTTTTGCCTGGACATTCAACAGGGCTCAGGAGTGAGAGTACCATGTAAAATTGAGGCCCAATTTGGCAACTTACAAAGTATTGGTTCAAAATTGCAGAGGCTCCGATCTGAAATAATAAAGAAACCCATGAGAAGTGACCCCATTTTGGAAACGACACCCCTCAAGGCATTTATTAAGGGGTGTAGTGAGCATTTTCACCCCGCAGGTCTTTTCCATAAATGATTGCGCTGAGGATCGTACAAAAGTAAAAATTATAATTTTTTTTCCCAGATATGCCATTTCAGTGGCAAGTAGGTCATGCCCAGCTTATGTAACTGGAGACACACACACCCCAAAAATTGTTAAAAGGGTTCTCCCGAGTATGGCGATGCAACATATGTGGGAGTAAACGGCTTTGCACGCTGTAGGGCTCAGAAGGGAGGGATCACCATTTTGCTTTTGAAGCGTAGATTTTGCTTAGAGTTTTACTGGTATTTCAGTTTATAAAGTGGGGGTACATGTAAGCTGGGCAGAGTACATCAGGGGCATAGTCAGGTGGTATAATAACGGGGTAAAAGAACAAAGCAAAATAATCCATAGACGTGTGTTAAGCTGTGAAGCAATCCTTCATGCCCAGGCCGATGTTGCACTGATAAATGGCGTCCTTTCTTATCCCCCTTTTGGTCCACACTCCGCACCTTTGCAGTTTGGGGAATTTTGCCGGGATAGTGTTGTCCTGATATAATACGGGCGCCCTCGCTTCCAGCAGATATGGTTGGGCCCTCCTCTTCCTGGTTCCCTAATTTTAGGGCCTCAATAAATCAGCTCTTGAAACAGAAGAAACGTTCCCCTCGGGCCTGCACAACTGCATATTTTTTTATTTCCTGACTTATTGGAGCCATAACTAATTTTATTTTTCATAGACGTAGTGGTATGAGGGCTGTTTTTTGCGGGGCAAGCTGTAGTTATTATTGGTACCATTTTTGAGGTACATGCGACTTTTTGTTCACTTTTTATCCTATTTTTTGGAAGGCCAGGTGACCAAAAAACAGCAATTCTGGCATAGTTTTTTTTTATACAACATTCACCATGCATTATGTATTACATGTTAACCTTATTCTGCGGGTCAGTACGATTCCAGCGATACAACTTTTTGCACAGTAAAATTACTTTTGTAAAAAGAATGTATTTTTTCCTGTCGCCATGTTTTGAGAACGATAACTTTTTAAATCGACGGAGCTGTATGAGGGCTTGTTTTTTGTGAGCTATAGTTTGTATAGGTACCATTTTTGGATACATGCGACTTTTTATTTACATTTTTGTAGGGCAAAGTAACCAAAAAACAGAAATTCTGGCATTGTTTTTTACACCATTCACCGCGTGGAATAAATAACATAATATTTTTATAGTTCAGGTCGTTACGGACACGGCGCTACCAAATATGTATGGTTTATTAATTTTTTTTCAATAATAAAGGACTTGATAACGGAAAAAGGGCGATTGTGTTTTATTTTATTACTTGAAACTTTTATTTTAGTTTTTACAACTTTATTTTCAGTCCCATTAGGGGACTTGAAGCTCCACCTGTCAGATTTTTTTTTTTTCGAATACATTGCACTACCTATGTAGTGCAATGTATTAGATCTGTCAGTCACGGACAGCAAGCAGATTAGTCTTCTCCTCCGGTGGGGCCTTAATCGGCTTCCGAAATGGCGGAGCAGGAGGCCATTGTTAGGTCTCCGGTTGCCATAGTAGCAGTCGGCAGCCCTGCCGATCTGCTGACAACCACAAAGAAGCAGCGATCGCTTCTAGCTCCGGTTCCTGCAGATACAGGCGGATGTCAGCTGTAACATCCACCGCTGAGGACGCCGGCTCATCTCCTATGAAAACCAAAATGTGTCAGTCTCAAAACTTTTGGCCAGGACTGTAAATACTCCTTCAAGACATTTGGAATGGCTTTTATAAAGCGTACCTCCAATTATACAGATATTATTTAGAAAAACTATTATAGTGCAGGAGTGTGCACAAGAATAGTTTTTCTACATTTCTTGTATTCACGATTTTGCTTCAAACTAAAGCACAGACTGTCCATAGTCCGTGCTGAAGGTGGCTCATAACTCTGCAGCGGGAGACAGAGCGGGCATCTCCATAGTGCATTTGGCTGTGTCTCTCCTACTCACAGCTGCCGGTTCCTTACGGCGCACACACTCTCCCCGGCCGCCTCTTAAAGGGTCAGCGCCCGCATTCAAAAACCTCACTATCCAATTGCCTGTTGCTCCAGATCTTTTTAAAGCAGCTCCACTGATCACCTGGTGACTGAGCAACTTTGGGGTTTCCTGCAAAGGTTCCTGTTTGCATCCTGATACCAGTCTCCATCCAGCTGCTCGCTGCCAGTCTGCATCCTGCGATCACTCTGTATCCTGTTCCCGCTATCAGTCTGCATCCTGCTATCTACTGCCAGTCTGTATCCAGCTACCCGAAATGAGATGAGGCTTACTATCTGTTACAAACTCTGACTTCTGATCCTCACCCGTCTGCAAAGGTATCATCTGCCAGTGCCTGTACCCTCTATGTACTACACCGAGACCACCTCAAGAGGTAGTCTCGCTGCAGCGAAGTCCAGATCCCTCTATGGGGGTTAAAGGGTGAATACTGAGGAGGCTACTTAGGGCCTCCTCTAACGGCATTATCTAAGTCAAACCGGTTGAGTAGAACAGTGGGTCCACAACCCACTGGTCCTTACACAGTATAATCGTTTTTCTAAATAATGTCAGTATGCTTTAAATTTGCTCATATTTTGGAAAGCTCTTTCAAAGCCACACCTCTTCCTGTTAAGAACAGGAGTAGAAAAAAGTAGTGTAGAGCGTATTATTTTTTTTTTTAGGAAAAACGAAGGGGGAAAAAAAAAGGCTGTACATATGAACAAGTCATCAATTTTATTGTCAAGCAAAGTAAAGGGAGAGAGTAGTGATGGAACGAGAGATTATAGTTATGATATTTACACAGACTAAAACTTTAGCCTGAAACCTCTCATTTTAATTCCTTACATCACTCTGATCTTACAAGATGCAGCTGTTCATATTAACTGCTGTTTGCACTTGGTGTGAACCCCATAAATAAGCAAATTATTTATTTCTTCACTTTTTGTAATTTGACTTCATAAATAGCGACATTTACTTTGATGAATTATTAAACACAATGAAAACAAATTACTATACAAATGGAGGGGGGACGGGGTTCACTTCAAAAACGAAGGTCATCTTCTAAAGGCTTAAAGAGGCTCCGTCACCAGATTTTGCAACCCCTATCTGCTATTGCAGCAGATCGGCGCTGCAATGTAGATTACAGTAACGTTTTTATTTTTAAAAAACGAGCATTTTTGGCCAAGTTATGACCATTTTTGTAGTTATTCAAATGAGGCTTGCAAAAGTCCAAGTGGGTGTGTTTAAAAGTAAAAGTCCAAGTGGGCGTGTATTATGTGCGTACATCAGGGCGTTTTTAATACTTTTACTAGCTGGGCGTTCTGATGAGAAGTATCATCCACTTCTCTTCAGAATGCCCAGCTTCTGCCTGATCACTGCTGTGACGTCACTCACAGGTCCTGCATCGTGTCAGACGAGCGAGGACACATCGGCACCAGAGGCTTCAGTTGATTCTGCAGCAGCATCAGCGTTTGCAGGTAAGTAGCTACATTGACTTACCTGCTAACGCCGATGCGTCCTCGCTCGTCTGACACGATGCAGGACCTGTGAGTGACGTCACAGCGTGACTGGCAGAAGCTGGGCGTTCTGAAGAGAAGTGGATGATACTTCTCGTCAGAGCGCCCAAGCTACTAAAAGTATTAAAAACGCCCCGATGTACGCACATAATACACGCCCACTTGGACTTTTACTTTTAAACACACCCACTTGGACTTTCGCAAGCCTCATTTGCATAACTACAAAAATTGTCATAACTTGGCCAAAAATGCTCGTTTTTTAAAAATAAAAACGTTACTGTAATCTACATTGCAGCGCCGATCTGCTGCAATAGCACATAGAGGTTGCAAAATCTGGTGACAGAGCCTCTTTCAGCAACCTCAAATCAACTTCTCAAAAAGTGTATTCATCATCAAAATGGATATCCTCCCTAGGTTCTTGTATCTATTTCAGGCAATCCCTGTTATGGTTCCTAGGGCGTATTTTAAGACATTGGAGGCAGCGTTTCGTAAGTTCGTCTGGGGCAATCTGAGGCCTCGCATTAGTATGAGCTCATTGTCTCGCCCTAAGCTGAAAGGGGGAGCGGGACTCCCAGATTTGGGGTTGTACCACCAAGCTGTAGTGCTTTCTAGAGTGATAGATTGGTTTCATAATGACACCAATAAACAATGGGTGGGGATTGAGAGGTCCTTGGTGGCGCTCTCTCTGAGATCGCTGCCGTGGATTCTGCCGGATCATCGACCACCCCTCTCGACCCTTCCTATGCTTACCCATCATTTTCTCACTCTCTGGGACAGATTGATGGTTCGAAAGGGGCTTTCCCATAGACCAGGACTTCTTAGCCCTCTGTTCGATAACTCGAGTTTCCACCAGCTGTTCACAAAGCTACCTTTTTGAGTTGGACCGCTTCAGAAGATACTAGGCTATGTCAGGAGATGTCGGATGGGGGTCGCCTCCCTCCGCTACATATGTTGAGAGAGACCTGCCCGGAGAGGACTCTTTCATGGTTGGAATATGCACAATTGTCTACCTTTTTACACTCGGCCCTGCCGGATGGTATCTGCATCTCAGTGACCACGTCCTTTGAATCATTGTTGCTCTTACAAGAGCCACCTACTCGTGTGATCTCCAAGATGTATGCCATCCTATTGGAGACTTCTGTCAATCAGCCCCCTGCATATGTTAGCGCATGGGAAGAGGACCTAGGTTTCTCCATATCTCTGCTTGATTGGGACAGGGTTTTCCTCCTGACCCATAAAATGCCAATGGCTTGCCACGCTCAGGATTTTTTTTTTAAAATACTGACCAGATGGTACCATTGCCCACAGATTCTACATAAAATGTACCCAGAAGTATCAGATGTCTGTTGGCGGTGTAGCAACGAGACTGGCACGATGTTGCACATTTGGTGGTCCTGCCCATTGTTGCAGACTTTTTGGAAAGCGGTGTTCGACATCTATGCATTGATGGAGTGTGCTCCTATCATACCCACTCCTCAGATAGCTCTGTTATCCTTGATTCCGGGTCCTCTGTCAGGCATAAAAAAGGGCCTACTCAGACATTTCCTGACAGCAGCACGGACAGTAATTGCTAGACACTGGAAGACTTCTGCGGTGCCTACGATTGGTGAATGGGTTGTGGAAATGGACCTACTGTGTAGAATGGAGTCTCTTCTTGCAGAAGACAGAGGCAGCTATGACGCGGTGCTTTATCTATGGAACACATGGTCATCCTTCAAATCTGGTCCTCATTTCGCAGACTGGTTGAGCTAGAGTATTCCATATGGTGGTCTATATAGCTAGGTCCTGATTGGGCTTCATCAGAAATGGAGGCGGTACAATATTCCTCTTGTGGTAATGTCTCTGCTCCCAGCACTCATTAAGATTCCTCATTTTCTTTCCCTTGCTCTTCTTTTGTCCGTCTTCTCTTCCCTTTCTTTTTGTCTTCTTTTGGTTTGTCTTAATCTTTCCTCTTCTTACCTGTTCCGGGGGGGTGGGTCACTTTTCATAATATGTGTCAAGTCAGGGAATATGTGCCTTGCAAATATAGAAAGGCATTCTCTACCTCATGTGCCATGTGCCCGACTGTATATTTTTCTAAATGCAGGTGACAACTGCCCCGGAGTAACAAGGATATTGATGTACATAAGCGTTTGCTTCTATCTATACGATAGGATTTGTTTTGATTTGATATGTTCTGTTCGATTACGAAAGTATTCATGCACTTTACTCTTGTTCTCGTGTGTTTGTAAACTTTACATATGTTGCTAAAAGTCTAAGGCCTCATGCACACGACCGTAGCCGGCCGGCTGCGGACTGTCAGCCGCAGGCCGCCCGCAAATCGTGGGACATGCATTGTTTTCAATGAGCCCGGACCGCAGAACCGGGCCGTAATAAGACATGCCCGTTCTTTCTGCGGTCCGGGCTCCCCCGGGCCGTGCACGGACCGCAAAAACTACGGTCGTGTGCACGGCCCCATAGAGAAGAATGGGGCCACAATTCTCCCGTGGATTTTAGGGGGAATTGCGGCCGCAAAAACACGGTCGTGTGCATGAGGCCTAAGTCAACATTGTTCCTTTAACTTTTTGTATGAATAATTGTGCACTTTATTTGTAATTGCATCACCTTTTAGGCTCTATTCACACGACAGGGTCTGAGTGTCAGCCGATAAAAACAGCCGTTTTGTTCCGTTTTTATCGACCGTTTTGCATCCAGTTTCCGTTCCGGGCCGTGTTTCCGTTTTTAATGGCCGATTTTGCATCCAATTTTTTCCCGATTTAAAAACGGATACATTTAATTTGTCAATTTTTTGCCCCACACTTCCCTCTGTAGATCGTGCCACACACAGCCCCCCTGTAGTCAGTGCCACGCACGTCCCCCCCCCTGTAGTCAGTGCCACACACGCCCCCCCCTGTAGTCAGTGCCACACACGGCCCACCCCTGTAGTCAGTGCCACACACGGCCCACCCCTGTAGTCAGTGCCACACACGGCCCACCCCTGTAGTCAGTGCCACACACGGCCCACCCCTGTAGTCAGTGCCACACACGGCGCCCCCCTGTAAGCAGTGCCACACACGGCGCCCCCCTGTAAGCAGTGCCACACACGGCGCCCCCCTGTAAGCAGTGCCACACACGGGGCCCCCCCCCTGTAGGCAGTGCCACACACGGCCCCCCCCCTGTAGGCAGTGCCACACACAGCCCCCCCCCTGTAGGCAGTGCCACACACAGCCCCCCCCCCCTGTAGGCAGTGCCACACACAGCCCCTCCCCCTCTAGGCAGTGCCACACACAGCCCCTCCCCCTCTAGGCAGTGCCACACACAGCCCCCCCCTGTAGGCAGTGCCACACACAGCCCCCCCCTGTAGGCAGTGCCACACACAGCCCCCCCCTGTAGGCAGTGCCACACACAGCCCCCCCCCTGTAGGCAGTGCCACACACAGCCCCCCCCCTGTAGGCAGTGCCACACACAGCCCCCCCCTGTAGGCAGTGCCACACACAGCCCCCCCCCCTGTAGGCAGTGCCACACACAGCCCCCCCCCCCTGTAGGCAGTGCCACACACAGCCCCCCCCCTGTAGGCAGTGCCACACACAGCCCCCCCCCTGTAGGCAGTGCCACACACAGCCCCCCCCCCCTGTAGGCAGTGCCACACACAGCCCCCCCCCCTGTAGGCAGTGCCACACACAGCCCCCCCCTGTAGGCAGTGCCACACACAGCCCCCCCAATATAGGCAGTGCCACACACAGCCCCCCATATAGGCAGTGCCACACACAGCCCCCCCCCCCCCTGTAGGCAGTGCCACACACAGCCCCCCCCCCTGTAGGCAGTGCCACACACAGCCCCCCCCCCCTGTAGGCAGTGCCACACACAGCCCCCTCCCTGTAGGCAGTGCCACGCACAGCCCCCTCCCTGTAGGCAGTGCCACACACAACCCCCTGTATATGGACAGTGGCGTCGGGGACTTCTCCTGGAGCTAAATCACTGGCCAAAGCGCCGGTCGCTGTGGACAGGGATTCCGCTTCAGGAGTAAGGCACCGCTCCACGAGAGGTCCCGGACATCACTATCCATATAACACTGTGGCCGGGGATTAGGGATTCTGCTCCCACAAGGAGCTATGGATGGGGACGAGCGGTCGTTACTCTGATCACTCGTCCTCATATATTTCTATCATGTCGGCAGCGCGTGTCTCTGTTTACACGGTGAGATGTGCTGCCGACAAGGATAATATTTTACTTTTTTAAACCAATACGATCATGAGATGATCGAGCGTTTCCTCGTTCATCTGCTGATCATTCCCCTGTGCAATCGGCACCGAGCATTCTATGAACGCTTGTCTGCCCGATAATCGCCCAGTGTAAAACCCCCTTAACTCCATTCACAACCTGACAGTAGACACCAGCTCAAAGACCTGCAATCAGTTTCATTCATGATTTTTAGGGAAATATAATTGGCATTAGCCTTCCTTCTTCCCGTTACGTCCCAATAAATGAGAACTTAATAAAAATAAGGAATTGTTTATATTTTTTATCCTGTAATACTAGATATATTTACCAACCTGTTGATGCATGGAGCGAATGATGTAAATGCTGTGGTAACTGAAGAACAAACTGAGGTACATTACTGTGATCTCTGAAGAAACCTTCTGTAGCCTTAGACTGCATAACTTTGGTTTCCCACATCTGTTAAGGGAAAAAAAAAATATATAGAAAATGTTACAACAAGATACAAAATCAGTTCAGTATTTTAAGGCTATGTTCACACAGTTTTTATTGCAGGAGGAAAATCGGCCTCAAAATTCCATTTGGAATTTTGAGGCAAATTTTCCTCTGCCTGCACGCCGAATTTTGCTGCGTTTTTTCGCCCGCAGCCATTGAGCGCCGCGAAATACGCTTTCTCTGCCTTCCATTGATGTCAATGGGAGGTCAGAGGCGTAAATGGCCGAAGATAGGGCATGTCCCTTTTTCCCGCGAGCCGGATTTTCCGCTCGCAGGAAAAAAACGCCTCCGCCTCCCATTGAAATCAATCGGAGGCATTCTCTAACGTTTTTTGGCGCATTTTGCAGCGCGGTTTTCGCGTAAAAAAAAAAACTTGTCAAAAAACTCAGTGTGAACTCTCCCTTAGAGCAAGCACAATAATGACCAGGGACAAAAGCTCAAAACTATTTTGTAAGGCCCCATGCACACGAACGTAAAAACGCCCGTAATCACGGCCCGTAATTACAGGCCCTTAGACTTCTACTGGCCACGGGTACCTCCCAGTATGCTTACGGGAAGGTGCCTGTGCTGTTGAAAAATATAGAACATATCCTAAGATCAGGCCATAATAACGGCACGGGCAGGCCCATAGAAGTCTATGGGGCACCCGTTATTACGGGTGACTATGTGTGTGCACCCGTAATTACGGGAGCGTTGCTAGGCGACATCAGTGGATAGTCACTGTCCAGGGTGCTGAAAGAGTTAAACGATTGGCAGTAACTCTTTCAGCACCCTGGACAGTGACTTCCGATCACACTATAGATCAACGTGTAAAAAAAAATAGAAGTTCATACTTACCCAGAACTCCCTGTCCGGCCTCCCGGAATGACGTTTCAGCCCATGTGACCGCTGCAGCGGTCACATGGACTGCCGCGTCATCCAGGGAAGTCGGGCTGGATGTCGAAAGAGGGACGCGTCACCAAGATTTTGAGAAAATTGGAATTTAAATGCATTTGCTATTAAAACAGACGGTTATACCACACAAAATAGTTACTAGTTAACATTTCCCATATGTCTACTTTAGATTGGCATCGTTTTTGGAACGTACTTTTATTTTTCTAGGATGTTACAAGGCTTAGAACTTTAGCAGCAATTTCTCAAATTTTCAAGAAAATGTCAAAGGCCTATTTTTTCATGGACCAGTTCAGTTCTGAAGTGGCTTTGAGGGCCCTATATATTAGAAAGTCCCCATAAATCACCCCATTCTGAAAACTGCATCCCTCAAAGTATTCAAAACAGCATTTAGAAAGTGTTTTAACTCTTTAGGCGTTTCACAGGAATTAAAGCAAAGTAGAGGTAAAATTTACATATTTTTTTTGTCAGGAATTCATTTGTAATACATTTTTTTCTGTAACACAAGGTTTTACCAGAGACATGCTCAATATTTATTGCCCAGATTCTTCCGTTTTAGGAAATATCCAACATGTGGCCCTAGTGAGGTAATGGACTGAAACACTGGCCTCAGAAGCAAAGGAGCACCCAGTGGATTTTGGTGCCACCTTTTTGTTAGATTATATTTTAGGCACCATGTCAGGTTGAAGAGGTCTTGTGGTGCCAAAACAGTGGAAACCACCCCAGAAAGACACCATTTTGGAAACTACACCCCAAGGAATTAATCTATGGGTGTATTCAACATTTTGACCCCACAGTTTATTTTGCTCAATTTCTTTGAATTAAGCTGTCAAAATTAAAATCTACATTTTTTCCAGTAAAACATACATTTTCGTTTTTACAAGGAATAAATCCGAAAAAGCACAACATTTGAAAAGCAACTTCTCCCAAGTAAAACAATACCCCACGTATGGTCCTAAATGGATAAATGATTGGAAGTAGGCCGTGAAAATGAAAACCTAAATTTTTTTTCCCATGTTAAAATGTAGTTTTAGTTTAGTTTTTTTCCATTTTCACAAGGAGAAAAATTATCACAAAATTTGTGAAGCAATTTCTCCTGAGCACGTCAATACCCCATACGTGGTCCTAAATGGCTGTTTGGACACACGGTAGGTCTCAGAATGGAAGAAGCATTTTTTGACATGCAGATTTTGCTGGATTGGTTTTCAGGTGCCATGTCACATTGGCAAAGCCCCTGAGGGATCAAAATTGTGGAAACCCCCTAAAAGTGACACAATTTTAGAAACTATACCCCTTAAAGAGACGCTGTCACCACATTATAAGTGCCCTGTCTCCTACATAAGCAGATCGGCGCTGTAATGTAGGTGACAGTAATGCTTTTTATTTAAAAGTTAGGAGCGATTTAAGTTTATGCTAATGAGCTTTCTTAATGCCCAAGTGGGCGTACTTTTACCTTCGACCAAGTGGGCGTTGTCCAGAGGAGTGCATGACGCTGACCAATCAGCATCATGCACTCCTCTCCATTCATTTACACTGCACTAGCGATATAGATATATCGCTATGTGCAGCCTCATACACAAGCCCTAACATTACTAGTGTCCTGATAATGAATACACATGAAATCCAGCCTGGACGTCATGTGTACTCAGAATCCTGACACTTCTGAATCTTTTTTTGTGAGATTCCGGCAAGTGAAACCAAATCTCGTTTAGCTCTGAGATCTCGCGAGATTTCGTATCCGTTGCTGGAATCTCACAAAAAAAAGAGTCAGAAGTGTCAGGATTCTGAGTACACATGACGTCCAGGCTGGATTTCATGTATATTCATTATCAGGACACTGTAGTAATGTTAGGGCTTGTGTATGAGGCTGCACATAGCGATATATCTATATCGCTAGTGCAGTGTAAATGAATGGAGAGTAGTGCATGATGCTGATTGGTCAGCGTCATGCACTCCTCTGTACAACGCCCACTTGGTCGAAAGTAAAAGTACGCCCACTTGGGCATTAAGAAAGCTCATTAGCATAAACTTAAATCGCTCCTAACTTTGTGAAAAAAGATTGCTTTTTTAAATAAAAAGCATTACGGTCACCTACATTACAGCGCCCATCTCCTTATGTAGGAGATTGGGCACTTATAATGTGGTGACAGTCTCTTTAAGGCATCTCCAGCTAGAGGTAAAAATAAGTAGTATTTTTGGGGGGATTGTGCTGGTATTTTAATTTGTAATTGTGGGGGCATATGTAAGCTGTGCGGGGTAGCATCAGGGTATAATAAGGTGTTATAAAAAAAAAATGGTACATGAATAATAAAAGTAATAATTGATAGATGTGGGGTACACTTTGAAACACTCCTTCACGCACAGGCCAGGTTTTTCTGCGCAGGTGTCACACTGATAAGTGGTGTCCCTTCTTATCCCCCTTTTGGAACACACTGCACCTTTTTTTGGGTCCTTCCCTTCTTTGCAGTTTGGGGAACATCGCTGGGAAAGTGCTGCCCTGGTACAATACGGGTGCCCTCGCTTCCAGCAGATGTGCTTGGTCCCACTCCTTCCTAGTTTTCAAATAGAAGTGCCCTGATAACTACCTCTTGAAACTGAAGAAATGTCCCTGTCCGGCCTGCACATCGGGACAGCACGTAAGCGTTATACAATATGTGCACGGCCACTTTTTTGTACCACGCCCTTATCTTCCGCATTGGACTATACGTCTTCAGCATTTGATCGGAAAGATCAACCCCTCCCATGTACTTGTTATAGCCCACGATGCAATCTGGTTGGGGGTCACTGTACTGGTACCTCGTAAAGGGACAGTGGTGCTGCCATTCCCATGTATTGTGGTCAAGAGAAGGACATCCCGCTTGTCCTTGTACTTGACAAACAACAAGTTCTCGCTGCATAGTTCCCTCCTCTCACCACTTCTGAGACTTTGGCCAAGCAGGGTTTTAGGAAGGCCTCTCTGGTTTTTGTGCACGGTGCCGCATGCTGCAGTATTTCTGGTGGAGAGGCATTTAAATAATGGGATGCTGGTGTAGAAGTTATCCAAATAAAGGTGATAACCCTGGTCCAGCAGTGGGTGCATCAAATCCCACACTATTTTCCCACTAACTCCCAGGACAGGACGGGGGGCATTCCAGAGGTTCAATCCTGGAGTCCTTCCCTTCATAAACTCGAAACCGGTGGCTGTACCCTGAGCTACTCTTGCACAGCTTGTACATTTTTATCCCATACCTTGCCCTCTTACTTGGCAGGTATTGGCAGAATTCTAGCCTCCCCTTAAAACGTACAAGGCACTCGTCTACTGCAATGTTCTTTTCGGGGGTGTACACTTCTTGAAATTTGGTACTAAAGTGATCAATGACTGGCCTGTTTTTAAACAGGCGGTCATATGTGGGGTCATCATGGGGCGGGCACTGTGCATTATCATTATAATGCAAAAACTTTGAAATCGCTTCAAAGCGAGTCCAGTTCACGGCCATGCGGTAAATTGGGGTGTAGTACAAAACATCTGTACTCCAGTACTGCCTAATCTTTGGCTTCTTCACTAGCCCCATGTGCAACACCAGGCCCCAAAATGTCCTTATATCCACTGCATCTACAGGGGTCCACCAGAGGGGGTCTAGCATATGATGAGGTGGGGTTCTGGGCAATAAATTCCTGGGCGTATAAATTGGTCTGGGCCACCACTAAATTCACAAATTCCTCACAAAAAAAAAACAACTTAAAACAATCTATTTCCGTGAGGCCTTCAGTCTCAAAATTAACTCCCGAGTTGCCCATGAAACCTGGTATCTGAGGCTGATCATTTACAGGGTGCTTGGTTCCACATGAGCATAAAAAATATGGCAATATGAAACGCAAAAAAAGTTCTGCCTTCCTGACACTAAAAAGTTATCCCTTACAGTAGTATAAAAAATATACTACAGTAAATTTAGACCAAAACTATAAAGCTACACCTATGTAAAATTTAGTGAACAAACTTCAGTAAAAACCAAACTGAAACGTCTGTCACTAACTGACGCTAATCCTGTAACGCTACAGTATCACTAACTGATGCTAACAAAAATACTATAGTATAAAAAATATATACTACAGTAAATTTACACTAACTCGCTACCTAAGCAGGTACTAGCTACACCTAGCTATATATTTTTTTGTTTACAGTTTTCTAAAAGGAAAAAAAAAAACTTGCGTAAAATTACCACTGAGGCGGACTATAGACTCAGCACTCAGCGGCCGCACACAAAAAGATAGTGCTTTAAAAATAGGCCCAAAATGAAAAAATCTGCACCAAAAAATGAGCGCAAATGCCAATCAGTGCTCAGCGGTTGCAGGACGCACACAATAAAATTGGTGCAGGTAGAAAAAAAAAAACCTGCGTCAACAAATTGCCACTGAGGCCGATTGTAGACTCAGCACTCAGTGGCCGCAGGGCACACACAAAAAGACAGTGCTGTAAAAATAGGCCCAAAATCAAAAAACCTGCGCCAAAAACTGAGCACAAATACGGATCAGTGATGGCGGTCACTGATCAGTGCTCAGCGGCTGCAGGGCACACACACTAAGATGGTGC
The DNA here is from genome assembly GCF_050947455.1 of Rhinoderma darwinii. Taxonomy (NCBI): domain Eukaryota; kingdom Metazoa; phylum Chordata; class Amphibia; order Anura; family Rhinodermatidae; genus Rhinoderma; species Rhinoderma darwinii. The sequence goes on from NC_134690.1 coordinate 378,183,675, forward strand.
GGTTAGAAAAAATTAAAAATAAAAGCAAAAAAACCCTGCGTCAAAAAAAAAAATGACCACAGATGCTGATGGCTCAGTGATGGCGGTCGCTGATCAGCGCTCAGTGGCCGCAGCACAGGGAAGAGTGGTGGGGGTGGGGAGAAGGGTCAGGGAAACTTAGGAACAGATCACAGTGCTGCTGCTTCTTAAAGAAAAAAAAACAGAAGCACAGTATAAAAACTTTTGAACTAAAATGATTTGTTTTTGAATTGTCGCATTTCAAGAGCTGTTACTTTTTTTCGTTGATGTAGCCATACAAAGGTTTGTTTTTTGTCAGACGAGATGTGGCGTTTATTAGTATCAGTTTGGGGTGCATGGGACTTTTGATTAAGATTTATTTTGGGGGGGGGGAAGAGAATGGAAAAATACTAATTCCGACGGTTTTTGTGGGACGGTTTTTTTACGGTGTTTACCTTGCGGTTTAAATATCATGTTAACTGGATTGTTCTGGTCATTACGATCGCGGCGATACCATATATGTATATTTTTTACACTTTTACAAAATAAAACCACTTAATATGGAAAAACACGGGTTTTATTTAATTTTTTTCTACTGTTCACCTATTTTAATAAAAATAAATTGACATTAAATATTTTTTCAGTCCCACTAGGGGATTTCACTATGCGATCATTTGATTGCTGATATAATGCTTTGGTATACTTTGTACACCAAAGAATTATTGCCAGTGTAAAACTGACAGGCAATCTACTAGGCCATGGCTCTGGCACGGCCTAATAGGCATACAGCCAAGGCAGGCATGGGGGCCTTTCTTAGGCTCCCGCCTGCTATGGCAACACATTGGGGGCCCACGATCGCATATGCGGGCTACCGATGGGTGACAGAGGGAGCCCCCTCCCTCTGTAAACCACTCAGATACCGCAGTCGCTGAACGAAACATCTAAGGGGTTAAACTGTTGTGATCAAAGTAAACTTCAATCGCGGCCGTTCGAGCAGAAGCCTGGCTGTCAGACAGCTAAGCACCCGCTCCAGCCAGCACAGAACACCCATACAAGACTTCGACTAGGCTATCGTGAAAAGTTAGCGGCCTAGCCTAAAGCCCGTTAGTGACCGCCGTGAAAAGACGTATTGGTGGGCACAAACGGGTTAAAGATCTCTTGACATTCTACCTCCAGGGTTGCCACTTGTCAACATTCCTCAATATGCGCAGTTCAGCACTTCATCACAAATAATGTATATATTACTGCATTATTCTCCTTTTTAGTGCTTCTTCTGAGGTTTTTTTTTCTGCAATCTTTTCAAGTGAGGATATGTTCACACGCAGAGTCAAAATACGGAGTGGTTTTCAAGAGAAAACAGCTCCTGATTTTCAGTCGTTTTTTGTGCCACTCGCGATTTTCGCTGCGTTTTTGGAGCTTTTTTCAAAGGAGTCTATGGAAAACTGCTCCAAAAACATCCCAAGAAGTGACCTGCACTTCTTTTTCGCGGCCGTTTTTTTATGCGTAAAAATATGCAGCGAAAAACGCTTCGTCGGAACAGAACGCCGTTTTCCCATTGAAATCAATGAGCAGATGTTTGGAGGCGTTCTGCTTCTGATTTTTCGGCCGTTTTTGGCCCGAAAAACGGACGAAAATAGGCCGTGTGGACATACCCTTAGAAGTTGAAGCAGCTTTTTTGAGCCTTTGGGAGGGTCAGCCTGCTTGTCTGCTCGTATCTAACCCTCTACAAGCTGTAATATAACAAACAGGAGCTCTTCACTCACGCGCTAAAACTGTGCTCCCTCTTAATTTATAATTTTTCTAATAAGAGAATGAAGCACGGCCTCTGGAACTGCCCATGTGCAGCATAATGTTATGTACAGTGTTTAGGACTGAATGAGGTGGAGGATGACCAATTATACCGGAAGAGGAGCTGTGGGTGTAATATCGTCATGGACACGACACACAGAGCTCTAATGTCCATTATTAGTAGAATGGCCTACTAATAAACAATTAAATAAAAAGAATAAAAAAAGTAGTATCTGTTTGCTACAACAACTACAGTACAAGGGCTCGTCCACACGCTGTGGCATTGCCGTGTTTTTTCCATCTGGAATTTCGGACGGAAAAAAACTCAGAACACAGTAGCAGCGTAGTGGATGCGATTTAACAAATCTCATCCACACGCTGCGTAAAAATTCAGAGCAGAAATTGACCTGCGGTGCGTATTTTTCGTACCGCAGCATGTCAATTCCTACTGCGGAATGTGGACAGAATTGCTGCGTTTTTATCAGATGTCGATCTCCCAGCATTGTGAAAAATGCAGCAATTTACGCACCCTTTTCTGCCGTAAAAAAAAACCCCCGCAGGAAATGGTGCCTTTTTGCTGCAGCGGAATGTCTGCGTTTTTCAACAGAATTGCTGTAGAAACTTTTTGCAGCTATTCAGTTGTGTGTGGACAAGCCCTAAAGCAGATATACATGAAGCAATCATACGGAGACTGAAGCTGTTGCAACCAATCAGATTGCGGCTTTTATATTCCAAAGGGATTCTGAAAAAGGGAGTAGTTGCTATTGGCAATCTTCTTCTTTGCTCTAATTTCAATAAATCCCCCCCCCCCCCCCAATAACTGTGTATAAATACAGATATGTGTTAAGATATTAATGTTTTTTTATAAGATTATAAAAACATCCCTTCATTGGGCTGAGTCTAGTATTGATGTTTGGCCCAATTCAAGTAATAGGGGTCAAGCTGCAGTACCATGCACAGCACAAGGACAGGTGTGGTGCTGTTCCTGGTAAAAAGCAGCCATGTATTACAAATCTCATACAACCCCTTTAAATCACAAGTTTGCTCTCAGCATGGAAGGCCTGCTTGTGGTCAAACCACGAGTACTTGTTTATTACAACAAAATTGTGTACAGCAGATCTCCCCCACAGCAAAAACAAACAAAAAAAAAAATACATAGGTTATTACATAATGATTACTCTAGGGCCAGGATCTGCAGGGTCCCGAGTACACTCAACCAGAACACCGAGCGTTACCGCGTTCAACATTTCCAGAAGACAAGTAACAACATAAATCCGGGCAGACAAAGTCTAACTCTAGATATCATTTTGACAACGCCGACAACCATCTGTTTTCAATAAAATTTTACAAACCACACTTGAGTATTTTATAAGCTTTAAATCAGAAATTGCCTCAGATTAGCAGCGCAAACTTCAGAAATAGCGACATGTTTTATTGTTCATCCACCTGCAGATCCGCAGAACAGCTTGGGCATAAAAAAGGAATAGTCACGTACTGTGGATTTTAGGAGCCACTTAGACATTATTGGAGGTGCACTTTAAATAGGTTCTAAAGTAAAAGGGCCCCGGTTTGGAAAACCCTTTTTTAAATACCGTATAAAGCTGGAATCACACATGATGTTTTTTTAGCAGTTTTTTTTAGCCAGAGGATACAAAACTGCAAGTGCATGTGTGATTTCAGCCATAGAAATTCTGGACAGCCACACGCATCTTGGGCCCGTGCTCCAATACAAAGTATGGGAGCACGGTCGTAAAAAGCAAAAGATAGGACATATCCTATCTAATGTGGAGGTGTCCGTGGTCACAGAGCAGCGTCTCTTGATCTGGGGAACCTACCTGGCATATCCATGCACTGCACGGACAGCCCATATCAATGACACCTGTGTTCGGGCTTGTCCACACGTAACGGATTTGCTGCAGAAAAAGTCCACTTTCCGCAGCAGTAATTGACACGCTGCAGAACTAAAATTACGCACCGCAAGGTGAGTTTCTGGACTGAATTTGTTCGCAGCGTGTGGATAACATTTGTTGATTCACACCCACTTTGCTGCTACTGTATTCCGCTGCGTATTTTCCGTCCGCAATTCTGGATGGAAAATACGCAGCAATTCCGTTACGTGTGGACAAGCCCAAATAATTAAATTCCCTGTGGTGGCGCTGCAGGAGAATAGAACACTTGCTGACAGGTTCCCCATTAGATCGCAACTGATTGATAGAGGTCTCTACAGTGGGACACCCTGTGATCATTTTATCAAGGGATCCAGTGGAAAACCCCTTTAAATTTCCACTCCACTAAAAATGAATTGTCAAAAGTGACCCATTGTAAGGGCTTATTTAGACGAACGTGATATACGTCCGTGCAACGCGCGTGATTTTCACGCGCCTCGCACGGACCTATGTTAGTCTATTGGGCCGTGCAAACTGTCCGTGAGTTTCACGCAGCGTGTGTCCGCTGCGTAAAACTCACGACATGTCCTATATTTGTGCGTTGTTTGCGCATAACACACCCATTGAAGTTAATGGGTGCGTGAAAATCACGCGCAGCACACAGAAGCACTTCCGTGTGACACACGTGATTCGCGCAACAGCAGTAAAAAGTATGAATGAAAACAGAAAAGCCCCACGTGCTTTTCTGTTTACAAACATAGAGTGTCATAATGGTGGCGGCTGCGCGAAAATCACGCAGCCACGCATCATACGCGGCTGACACACGGAGCTGTTAAGTACCTTTTGCGCACGCAAAACGCACGTGTAAATCCGGCCTAAGGCATTTAGTAACATCCTTTAAGCGGTAATCATCAGTACATTCGGAGCCAGTAAACCACCAGCATGCCATTGTGCTGGGATTTAGTGTTCCAAACCACATCTAGAACAGATGTTTAGGGAATAGTTAGTAAAGTAAGATACGATTTACCGTGACAAACCCGGGAGCGGTATGCGCAGTTAAGCGAGGTGTACAATCCTCTGCACCATGTGCGCAATGCGCTCGATGTCGCCGGACTTCTTACCTGAACTCCTTTCGGTAAGTTCTAACTTACTTTACTAATTATTCCTTTTTGGTGGGTCGGTTTGGAAGACTATACCCCAGCTGCATAAAGAAACCCTGTTGGTTTAGCGGCTCCAAACATCCTGACAGGCTCCCTTTAAATGGGTTGTCCAGGAGTTGAACAACGCGTACTGCTTACTTTCAGAAACAGAACCACACCTGTCCATGGGTTAAGTTCAATAGAGAAACCAAAATCTGCAACAAATGCCAATTATTGCGAATTTTGCTGTGAATTAACGCAGCAAAATAAAAAAAAAACAAAAAAAAAACACTATGTTTAAAGTTTAAATGACTGTACTCCATTCCACTGGCGCTCCAGTAGCAACGCGTGTCTGGTCCCCATCTGGTCTCTGTACAGCCGGCCTTCTGTGATAATGTTTTGTCACTTGTGACGAATGCAGCCAATCACAGGCCAGGGATGCTATGTTACCTTAGCACCAGGGGAAGTATAGTCTTTTTGTCTTGTCGGCTGTTATCCGCAACAGAAAATCAGCTTGAAAAACACGATTTGGACGTGGTCTATTGGTAAAACACCATACTGATCGAACAGAAAAGCGATATATACTGATGGATTTGAGTATCTTTACATAGGTATCGTAATTCTTGCACTTATATATAAAGAAGTGTAGTTTTGAAATACTTGTGTGTGCCGTGCATTACTATTTTGTGGAGGTGTAACCGGAGAGACCACGGACTTTTGGTGGTTTACCCATTCGTTGGTTATTGATATTTGAAAGTTACACAGACATCCCTCCGATTACAATGGAACAATTAATTTCTGATAAACACAAGAGAAAATGTTGGTGCGCTCACCACTGATGCAAAGTAGAAACACCACGTCCTTATATTGATCGGTGCTCGGACAAGAGATCTACGTCGGAGGTAGGCAAGGATCCAAGAAATGTATAGATGGGGCTGGCACACGATGAAATTTAAAAGTACAATGCTGCTTTATTGGTCATAGCTATGACTAAGAACTGAAAGGTTCGAAATGCGTAAGCATTCTCTGCCCAGGATTTTATTTATTTGTTTTATCATTATTCGATACCAATAAAGCAGAATTGTACTTTTAAATTTCATTCTGTGCCAGACCCATCTCTACATTTCTTGAACAATTAATTTCCCCTGTGATGGTGCTGCAGACAATGAAAACTTGCTGCCTGTTTCTCCACAGTCTACAGCTCATCACTGGGGGTCGTCAAAGTCTTCCTGTGATCACCTCAACGTCAGGGGGGCCTCCCAGCAAAAAGCCATTGCCCAAAGAGGATAACGCAGGTAGTTCCACGAAGGACATTTACAGGATCACTCATCCAGAGTCAATGTCTATCGGGCTAATGGAAACACCCAAGTACAGCACTGGCACCAAAGACATTGAATGGATTGTGAGGGCGTATGCGTGACAACTACTCCATTAAACTCCTCCTCACCGTGGTCATGCAGTGAGGAGGAATGGGGCGCTCAGAACTCCCGTTCTAGTGAATGTGGGGGTGCTAGCAATCAGACTATCACCTATCCTGTGGATAGGTAATAAATGTCCTTTGTGGAACAATTCCTTTAATGAAAGCATCATAATGAAAAGCTTGGTGTATGGCAGTGTTTTCAGTAGTCTTTGAATCATCAGCACGTTGAAGACAGAGATAATACACAACAGTCATGTGTATGAGGGGAAGGAAAGTATAATTTATGGAATGGACGTAAAGAATGTCATCCTCACAAACGGTTCTAAACATACAGGTATACAATGATATTTAGTCAGGTAGTTAATAACAGTATATTGTATGGAAAAACATTTAAATGGAGGGCTAAAAAGTGCCGAAAGGAAAATTTGCCCTCTGTTCCTGTCTGCTCCATTTCTAACAGAAGAGTAAAATAAGTTTGCATGCAGTTATTTATTCAGTCTATCAAACCCTTCATGACAGGGAGATTTATAGCTGTGGTTTGGGCTTGTACAGGCTTCACCATGAATTACTATTTAATTTCTCATTTTACCTGAGGATATAGTTTTTGTTTTTCATCAGGACATATAGGAAGATCTTCGCACTGTTTGTCAAAATACACCTTTAGCTTTATACATTTGTAGCAAATTAGAGACTAAAACATTTCATAGCCCTTTTCAACTCCTATTTTACTATTCACATCCTACCTGACTTACCAGCAGGGTTCAGGACCTTTTAATGCATGAACTGTAGACATTTATATATCCATGTCTGAGAAGAGAGGCCAGAATTGCTTGGACACTCATGTGAATGCTTGTGATAGGAATCAATGTACGTAGATGGCATGTCAAAAGTGGTTATCTCATCACTGACAATCCTTTAATATGACAGCAGCTGCCAAGCTGTCAGCTGCTCATTTTCCACACAGCAGCCACTACAGGGCAAATGTAGGATTACATGCAATCAAATGAATGGCTGTCCGTGTTATGTGGGCAGGAGTTGTCAAGAGGAGATCAATATTAACAATCTCTGCCTACCTAAAGAACTGCACGGTCAGTAGTTACATTTTGACAGGGTTTACGTTACAGATTGAAAGCTCTACATCTGCTTACACTGTTTAAAGCAAGCCTGTGAGCTGCCCAAGCCCCCTCATAACCCCTTCAATAAAGAGCTGCTATGTATACATAAGGCATAGTTTACGGGGGGGGGAAAAAAAAACTTACTTAAATTATAACCTATGCACAGGATGCTAATTTTCTGATCACTAAAGGTCCCACAGCTGGTACCCCCACCGATTGTGAGAACAGGGGTCCCAAACACCCAGATTCTCCTCACTGCTCCCCCTGCAGTAAGAAGGTTCTTGAATGGAGCGCCCGCCGCTCTATTCAGTCTATGAGAGTGACAGAAACAGCCGAGAGCTGTACTCGACTGTTTCTGTCATTCTCATAGATAATACATGGAGCGGCAGCACGTATACGCCGCTCTATTCAATGTCCTCATCGCTGCTTTCCAGCAGCGAGGTGGATCTGGGGGTTCGGGACCTCCGTTCCCACGATCAGTGGGACTCCCAGGGGGTCGAACCCCAAGCGATCATAAAATTATCCCCTATCCTGCGGACTGGTGATAATTTATGATTTTGGGAATACTCTTTTAATACAGCACTGGCCGAAAAATTTTAGGCGCTATATGAAATGTACTAGTAGTCTGCTGGGAGTTCCAAGCTAGACTTCCGTCTGGCGGATTTGTGAGCAGAGGGTCTACCACACTCCTCTAGAAAGTGACTGATGTGCTGGTCCAAAGATTTGCTGTCACTCTTGTTATTGCGCACATCAAAGTGCCAGTGCCTTGACCCCAAACCCTGTGCACACACTGCCACAGGACTGGTATTTCATTATACACAGATTCACTGCACACATGGGGCTTTGTTCCCATCAGTGATGAAGATGCTGGGGAGCTAGGGCTGTCACGATACCAGAATTTGGACTTCGATACCGATACTTTGTCTAGTATTGCGATTTTCGATACCAAAACGATACTTTGCCAATAGTAATAATAAAAAAATAAGTTCTTCCTTTTTCTAAGGCGCGAGGTGTGATGAATTTTGAATGTGCCTCACATTAATAGTAATTAACCCGAACATGTTTCTCAGTCATAACGGGTTAATGTGTAAGGTACATGACGGGGTTAATTACTATTAATGTGAGGCACATGGAGGTTAAACTCATCACACCACGTGCCTTCCATTAATAAGTGAGTTTTTATTTTATTTTTTTTTACAGCGTGCACATCATAAATGACGCAAAAAAATTGTTGTGCAGGTTATTACGGCCGCGCCAATGCCGAATATGTGTATGTTTTATGTATTGAGACTTATTTTAATGTTTATTGTAAAAAAGGTATGTGTATTTTTTTTATTTAACATCACTTTATGTTTTCACTTTTTTATTTTTAAACTTTAATGTACTGGCATATGTCCATATACTGATAGTACACAGGCAGTTGTTAGGGCATACCCAAGTATGTCCTAACAGGAAATATGGTAACAACTTTCAATAGACCCTGGGCTGTCTGCCCATATATGGTATGTCCCTCAATCACGTCACAGAGAAACGTCACAGGGAATCCCTGTGACGCGATCCAAGGGGCACCCCCCCCCCCCCCTTCACATTTTCCCCTAGAATGATGCAGTCAGCTTTGATCGCAGCATTCAGGGGAATAGCGGCGGAGGTCAGAGGTTTCGCTCATCTCCGCCGTTAGAGCAGGGCTGCGGCTGTGTAATACAAGTGCGTGCGCAGTCAGCATGAGGTGACGCGGCCGACGTTGAACTAATGAGCGCAGGCACTGAAGACAGAACACGGGGGTGTTTTGCAGTGCACCTGCTATGTTCTGTCTTCAGTGCCACCGCTCATTAGTGCAGCGCTGATCACATCACCTCATGCTGACCGCGCGCACTTGTGAGGACTCAGTGAGGACTGTGTATACATTAATGTGTTACAATGCTAAGCTGTGCGGCGGCACAGCCAAGTATCGAAATAAATGAAATAACAGCATCGAACAGTTTGAGGCTGGGTTCACACGACCTATTTCCAGACGTATACGAGGCGTTTTTTGCCTCGTTTTACGTCTGAAAATACGTCTCAAATACGTTGTCAAACATCTGCCCATTACTTTCTATGGGTATAACGCTGTATTGTTCCCACGACGCGTAATTTTACGCGTCATACGGCAATTACGACGCGTAAAATGACGCCTCGTAAAAAGAAGTGCAGGACACTTCTTTGGACGTTTTTGGAGCTGTTTTCTCATAGACTCCAATGAAAACAGCTCCAAAAACGGACGTAAAAAATGCTGCAAAAACGGCACGAAAAACGCCGCGAAAAATGCGAGTTGCTCAAAAAACGTCTGAAAATCAGGGGCTGTTTTCCCTTGAAAACAGCTCTGTATTTTCAGACGTTTTTGGTCACTACGTGTGCACATACCCTAAGGGTGCACGGTATCAAAACAGTATCGAAGTTTCTATGCATCATGCATCCCTATGGGGAGCGTGTCAATCATACTACGAGCATGTTCAGAATTTCAGATTTACATTGCCTTCTGTATAAAATAATCAAAAATAAATAAATATGTAGGTACTTACGTGTTTTAAGTCTTTAAGAATTTGCTCGTCTACACCTTCTTCTGCAAAAACTTCTGCCATTCCTTCAATAACATCTTCAATAATGGATTTGTAAAGCTTTGGCTAAATAATAATAAAAAATAAAAAAAACTGTGTAAAGGGGCAAAAGTGCGCTACATTTATGAACGACTTGCAATGTCTATGACAGTCTATAGAAGATGGTAAATAAAATGTGCGTAAGCAGACGTATCATGAACATGCACGAGCCGAGTCAGGTCTCCGCTATTTAAATAGCTAATTAAACTTCACATGGCCAACCTCATCTCCTCCAGGAGGTTACTATTCAAATGGGGGACACAGAGACACCCATTCTTGTGATCAGTGGGGGTCCCAGAGGTTGGACCCCACCAATGAAACCTTTAACCCCTTAATGACAGACTATTTTGAGCTTAATGACCAGGCACTCTTTGTAATTTTCCATTCAAAGAGTCATAAGGGCTTGTTTTTTTCGAGATGAGTTGACTTTCAATATCACCAATATTGGGTGCATATAATATATTCATTAACTTTTTGGGGGGGAAGGGATTGAAAAAAAAACAGCTATTCTAGCATTGTATTTTGCGTTTTAAATTTACGCCGTTCACTAGAACATGTAACGTGTTATAAAATGTTACCTTTATTCTATGGGTCGGTATGATTACGGCATATGTATAAGTTTTTTTTATATTCTACTACATTTTCAACATAAAAACTCTTTTAAACCTTTCGCGCACCCAGACATGCTATTACGTCCGGGTGCAGGGGGTGATGTTTGGAACGCGCTCCATATACTCTGGGTGTCGGCTGCATTTTACAGCCGACACCCGGGACTAACAGCCAGGAGCAGCGATTGCGCTGTTACTGGCTGTTTAAACCCTCAAATGCCACGTTCAATCGCGACCGCAGCATGTGAGGCGTTGGAGAAGGGGCAGACTCCTGCAACATCTCATCATCCCCCCCCCCCCCCCCGGAGGGTGACGACAGTTGTCACGGCAGCCCAGGGGCCTAATGAAAGCCCCCAGGGCTGCCTTCACTCTGCCTGTGGCAGGGCTTAAAAGAAGCCTGTAAAAATTACAATATAGTGCAATAATTTAGTATTGCGGTGTATTGTACCAGCTATCGAACGATCGCTGGTTCAAGTTCCCTAGGGGGGCTAATAAAGTGTGTAAAAAAAAAAAAAAAAAGGTGAAAACGTTTTTAGTAGTGAAGAAAACAAAATAAAATAAAAAAAAAAACATTAAAAGTTCAAGAAAAAAAAAAACCTTTCCCATTTTTCCCCTAAAGTAATGCAAAAAATAAAAGTAAAACAAAATTGGTATTGCTGTGTCCGTAAAAGTCTAAATTATTACAATATAGCGTTAACGCCCTAAAAAATAAAATGTCATAAAAAGTGATCAAAAAGTTCTGCGTACAAAAAAACGGATACAAACTACAGCTCGTCCAGCAAAAAATAAGCCCTAACACCAATCGGTAAAAAAATACAAAAGTTATGGCTCTCAGAATGTGGCGACACAAAACATTTTTTTATTAACAAAAAGTTTATCACTAAAAGTAGTTCCTCATCATGTTCCTCAGACATAATGGACAACATTGGGTTAATGTGTCAGGTACCTGATGGGGTTAATTACTATTAGGGCTTATTCAGACGAACGTTGCGTTTTTGCGCGCGCAAAAAACCACTTGACAGCTCAGTGTGTCATCCGTGTATGATGCGCGGCTGCGTGATTTTCGCGCAGCCGCCATCATAGAGAGGAGTCTAGTCGAGGTCAGTCACTGTCCAGGGTGCTGAAAGAGTTAACTGATCGGCAGTTAACTCTTTCAGCACCCTCGACAGTGAATGCCGATCACCATATCGAGAAACCTGTTAAAAAAAAAGAAAAAGTTCAGACTTACCGAGAACTTCCCTCCCGGCCGTTGCCTTGGTGACGCGTCCTTGGTGACGCGCCTCTCTTGACATCGGGCCCCACCTCCATGGATGACGCCGCAGTCCATGTGACCGCTGCAGCCTGTGCTTGGCTTGTGATTGGCTGGAGCTGTCACTTGGACTGAATTGTCATCCCGGGAGGTCAGACTGGCGGAAGAAGCCGAGAGTTATCGGTAAGTCAGAACTTTTTTTTTTTTTTACACGTTCATGTATATTGGGATCGGAAGTCACTGTCCAGGGTGCTGAAACAGTTTAACTCTTTCAGCACCCTGGACAGTGACTATCTCCTGACGTCGCGTACCGGAATTTTTTTTGCCGAGTTCGGCCGAACCCGGTGAAGTTCGGTTCGGTTGTCCGGGTTCGCTCATCTCAAAGACACTCCGTTTGGATGTTTGTAAACAGAAAAGCACCACGTTCTGTTATTCATCCATTTGACAGCTGGTGCGCGAAACAGGCAGTTCGCACGGAAGTGCTTCCGTGCGACCTGCGTGGTTTTCACGCACCCATTGACTTCAATGGGTGCGTGATGCGCGAAATACGTGGAGATATTGAACATGTCGCGCTTTTTGCGCAGCAGACAAACGCTGCGCAAAAAGCACGCACTGTCTGTACTTCCCCATAGACTTGTATTGGTCTGTGCGTGGCGCGTGAAAACCACGCGGCCCGCATGGACCCAATACACGTTCGTGTGAATCCCCCCTTAAGGTGAGGCACATGGAGGTTCAAAATTCATAATAAATCACATGAATAAGTGAAAGAAAGCAGTTTTTATTTTAGAACAGCGTAAACATCATAAATGACGCTATACACTTATTACGATCATGACCATATCAAATGTGTATATCTTATGTATGGAGACTTATTTTAACGTTTATTGTAAAAAAAAAAAAAAAAAAAAAGTGTTTTTTTTAACATTACTTTATTTATTTTTTAACTTTTTGTTTTTAAACTTTAATGTACTGAAAAACATTAAACATATCTATATACTGATAGTACACAGACAGTTGTTAGGGCATACCTCAGTATGCCCTATCAACAGGAAATATGGTTAGACAACCCTGGGGTCCTTCAATTGACCCTGAGCAGTCTGCCCATATATGGTATGTCCCTCATACCAGGGGCATCCCCCCTTCTCATTTACCCCTTGAATTCTGCAGTCAGCTTTGATCACAGCATTCAGGGATAATGATGGAGATGAGAGATTTCTCTGTAATACAACCATTGCCCTGCACCTGACAATAAGTGTCAGCATAAGGTGATGCCGCCAGCACTGCACTAATGAGCAGCGGCACAGGCACTAAAGACAGAACATGGGGGTGTTTTGCAGTCTGCCCGCCATGTTCTCTGTCTTCAGTGCTGGCAATCATTAGTGCAGCGCCGGCCGCATCACATCATGCTGACCGCGCACTTATCAGGACTAAGGAGCGGGGCAATGGCTGTATCACACATGTATAACACAACCGCAGCCGCGCTCTGACTACATCCATGTGTTACAATGCTAAGCTGTGCGGCCGCACAGCTTAGTATCGAAATACATTAAATAACGGTATTTAAATGTGTGCACAGTATAGAAACAGTATCGAAGTTTCGATGCAGCGTGAAACCCTAGCAATACCATATATTTGTATTTAATTTTACTGAAATCTATCAAGCCACTTAGATGCCGCGGTCGCTATTGAGCGCAGCATTTAAGGGGTTAAATGGGTGGGATTGGAGGTTCTTCCAATCCCAGACATTGCAGCAGGAGCAATGATCACCATCATGTACATATTCTGCATTACGATGTTAAAGCAGACATGTCACCTCTCCTGACAGGTCTACTTCAGTAAATATTTGCATTCCCTATAAAAGATCAATTCTGTGCATCTTTTTAGAACTCTGCAGTGTGTCGTTCCTCTGTTATTCCTCCTGGAAACGTATGTAGAAATTAGCAATTAGGCGTTACCATGCAGTCTGACAGTGTCAGACTGTGTAGAGTCAAAGGTGTGTCCTTGTGTATCTAAATCACCATTGATTGGGGATAAAGGGGTTAAACAGCAGCGAGCTGAGGTTTCTCCGACATTCGCTACTAGGCTATGTTCACAAAGGGTGGATACGCTGCACAAAAGGACAGTGTATCCACCCTGGTCGCCGCAGGGAATTCCGGACGAAAAACAGCACGTAAAATTAAAAAAGTTTCAACTTCCGTAGCCATGGCGACGCCTCCATCTTCAGTTCTGCCTCTTGGGATTAATTCTGGGCAATACATTTTTTTTTTTTTATTAATTACGATTTTTGCGGCGGAATCGCAGCTTTTCCACCGCAAAGAAACGCAACATCCGCTATTTGGTGTGGGTTTTACCTCCCCATTGAATTCAATGGGGGAAATTCTGCACCAAATACGAATCGATTATGCAAATACAATTGAAAGGCTGTGGATTAAAAAAAACGCACCGCAGGTCAATTTCTGACCGCTTTTTCCGCTTATCATATACGTGTGGATGTTCAAATTTTATCCACTTTGCTGCTACTGTATTATGCAAAAAAATCTGTTGTCGTATTTTTGCTATGTATGAACTAACCCTAAGGGTATGTTCACACACAAACCCAAAAACGTCTGAAAATATGGAGCGGTTTTAAAGGGAAAACAGCTCCTGATTTTCAGACGTTTTTTTAAGCCACTCGCGATTTTCACGGCCGTTTTTGGAGCGGTTTTCAATAGAGTCTATGAAAAACAGCTCCAAAAACGTCCCAAGAAGTGACTTGCACTTCTTTTTCGTGGCCGTTTTTTTACTTGGCCGTTTTTCCAAATGGACACGTAAAAAAAAAAAAACGGCCCATGGGAACAGAATGCCGTTTTTCCCATTGAAATTATCGGGCAGATGTTTGGAGGCGTTCTGTTTCCGATTTATCGGCCGTTTTTCGGGCATTTACGTTGTGAACATACCCTTAGGGTGGTAGGGAGGCTCTGTATTCAGACGTTATCTTACTCCTAATAGTGGCGATCAGGGCACGGTCGTACATACACAATCCAAACGTGAGTAGAGCTGGTCTATATGATGATATCATCCACAGCCTCTAGATCTGTATGTACGGAACCCTTTTTTGATTCCTTATTGCTCACACCTTAAATTCACAGACCGGAGCAGGTATACAAAAAGGGGTTAAATCCAACTCCCCCCAAGAAAATACATATCACTTAATGGTTTATGCGAACGACAATCCAGTAGAATATCCCTGGGGACTAATACTTTCCCCAACGCATATGCAGATAGGAAATAACGTGCAAAAGGTGCGGCTTTTTCCTGAGACCTGCGGGTCCACACGGGCTATTAACGATCTTCTCACACGGGCCTCTGCATGTAGTCTTCACAGGTTGCGGATTCAATACTTCTATAGATTTAAGAAACAAAGTATAGCGCAACACCTTTGGGTATATTATCACTCCATACAATTTATTTCCATACTCGCAAACGAAAATAAATTTCAGGCATATAAAATTTTAAAAGCGCGGCACGCCAAATACGGTCAGCCCGACTCTGGTATTTTCGCCCCTCCCGATTCCACTGGGACTTGTGAGAAGATTGTTAATAGCCCGTGTAGGACCACAGGAAAAAGCCGCATCTTTTGGACTTTATTTTTATTTCCTATCTGCGTATACGTTGGGAAGTGTCAATCCCCAGGGATATTCTACTGGATTGCCGTTGACATAAACAGTTTAGAGTGGTATACATTTTATCGTTCGCAGTACGTACCGTACCCGAGGTCACATTGTATCACGTCGTCAAGCTTCTGCCGCGGCCGTATTGTGTACGTATTCACGTATTCTGCGCTGCGGCAAGGAGTAGAATATCCATTATAGGGTAGGCCTACACGGCAACTTTGGTCACACGACATGATCTCGCAAGTAATGATTGTGAATGAGGTCGAGTTACACGTGACCGCGACAATGGCAAAAAATCCATGTGTTTGCTGCGGTGTGACTATTTTAGGGTGCGATTTGGGTGCGACTCATCTGATTTGGGCTTTGCGCATCCAAAGATAAATATCGTTGACATGCCGCAAATGAGTCGCACGCAACTTATATTAAGTAGGCAGTCACGTGCCACTTGCCATCTGCGACCTGCTTGGGATCTTTTGCGATCGCAGCTACAATAATCCGCGTGTCGTAAGGCGACCACATTCACCATCTTTACTTGTGATTTTGAATTGCGACTGAAGTCGCCGTGTGGCCCTCAACTTATTCTCCATTCACTACCATTATTACAGTGATTAAAGAATCACGACAATGCAGAAAATTAAGATATGAGTAATAGTAGCAGTAACTACAACCGTCACATCCGGCCTCCATCATTACCACACTCAGGCATAAAACCGCCATTTTTTTTTTTTCCTTAGCCCGTTTTATACAAAACAACGGGTCTTACCACGGGGTTGAGATTACCAGAGTGAGCCATAGCTTAAGGCCTAGGCAGAACCCCGGGTTTTCTTGTCAGGTGAGTCCGTCCTGCCCGCAGCTCCTCTCAGCCACTACAGTCACCCGAGGAGCACTCCGAGAGTCCCTGGTGCGGTCACATGACCTTGACTCATCCGCATCCCGTAATCAGGCACTGCGATCTATACAGCGCCATCTAGTGTTCGCCTGTCGAGACGGATGTATGTGTTCACGACTAGGCCGCCTATCTAGTCCGGTGCACACAGATCTTGTACAGCGCCACCTAGTGTTCGTGATTCAGACGGCTACATGCGTTCTGGACTAGGCCGCAGATCTATTCTGGTCAGATAGCTCTGAAGGACTCTGATGTATAAAATATACTAGTGCAACCAATATAATCACATTTATTGTTTTCTAACCTGAGAAGCTAAAACTGGAGTTTGGTTGGTTGCTATAGACAACTGCTGGACCTATTGTACTAGTGTGTGTATAATAAAGGTTTATCAAAACTAGTGCAATGGACAAGTGGAGTAGTTGCCCTGAGCAACCAATCAGGTTTAAGCTTTCATTTTACAGAGGGTCTTTTAAAAATGAAATAAGTAATCTGATTGGATGCTGTGGGCAACTACCCCACTTTTGATAAATCTCCCCTAGTGTTTGTGCTGCTAGACTTATTATAGACGTGTTGCTAAGTTACAGGCATTTTCTGTTGTTTTTTTTCTTTATTTGTTTCCCATGTAAAAATTATGTGAGGGGATGTGGTGAAAATGGCTCTCATGCTGTGCCTTAGCTCAGGGCTAAATCACGCAGTTCCTTGTTATCTTTGTGCATTATTCGATTTTGGGGTAAATTTGCTTCATATTTTTTCTTAGATGCACAAATTGTGATACAAAATTCACATTTAGGCCGTTAACGCTTCTAAAAACACCAGCGTTATTAAAATGTAACATGTGACCGCTGCAGCCAATCACAGGCACCGTCATCTAGAGAGGCCGGGGTGGTCATCAGAGGAGGGAGGGGAAAAGTATGTGCGATAATTTACGCAGCGGAAATTACGCCTGATAAAACGTATCACAGTGTGGTGCAGGATTTTGGATGGCATTCCCTGCGGTGTTCAGGGCGGATACGCTGCACAGCTTGACGCAGCCTATCCGCCCTGAATACGCCGTGTGTGTTCATACTGTTAGGTTAAAGCTACACAGCTAAATTAGTTATGTGGTGATGCATCTGAAGCTCATACAACCCGGTTAAAGGCAATGTCCTCCTTCTCATCCAATCCATTTTTTTTGCCGCAATATCTAATATGACAAATAAAGCAACTTTGCAATAGCTCTTGATTAAAAATATCCTGTCATTTTGTTTCTACAACTCCTATATAGACCTATGCATCTCCATGGTAACAGACAGCAAAGATACCCTGTCTGATCCTGCAGTCATACTCCCACCTGTCCCCTACATACATTTGGTAGGTTAGCAAGAAGTAGGGGACAGGTGGAGTATTACTGCAGGATCAGACTACGGTTTGTTTGCTGTCTGTTACCATGGAGACTAAGGGCAAAGCCCCACGTGGCGGAATTGCTCTGGAATTCCGCTGCGGACACTCCGCAGCGTTAATCCGCAGCGGACCCGTTTCTCCATTGCCTTCCACTTCTTTTTAGTAGGCTACGTTTAGACGAGGCGGAAAATTCCGCTGCGGAGCATAGGCTGCGGTGCGGAATTTGGTGTCCGCAGCATACAATGGATGTTGCGGACCAGTGGCGGACTGGTTGCGGACTCATTGCGGAAGTTCTCCATTGACTTCAATGGAGATTCTAAATTCCGCAATGAAGTCCGGAGATGTCATGTACATGTTATGTGTGCTGCGAATGCGTATTGCTTTTTTAACATGACATTTCTACATTCTGGCTGGACCTATGTATTTCTAGGTCTACAGCCAGACTGAGGAAGTCAATGGGGCTCCCGTAATTACGGGTGACTATGTTCAACGCACCCGTAATTACGGGAGCGTTGCTAGGCGACGTCAGTAAATAGTCACTGTCCAGGGTGCTGAAAGAATTAAGCGATCGGCAGTAACTGTTTCAGCACCCTGGACCGTGACTACCGATCCCAATATACATCAACCTTTAAAAAAAATAGAAGTTCATACTTACCGAGAACTCCCTGCTTCTTTCTCCAGTCCGGCTTCCCAGGATGACGTTTCAGTCTAAGTGACGGCTGCAGCCAATCACAGGCCAATCACATGCTGCAGCGGTCACATGGACTGCCGCATCATCCAGGGAGGTCGGGCTGGATGCCGAAAGAGGGACGCGTCACCAAGACAACGGCCGGTAAGTATGAAAGTCTTTTACTTTCACTAGGGAAAGTGCTGTCCCTTCTCTCTATCCTGCACTGATAGAGAGAAGGGAAGCACTTTTACCGCAATACGCAGTGGCTAGTCCGCATCAATTTACTGCACATTTTGAGCAGATCCGCAACAGAATCTGCAACGCAGATTCTGTGCGGCATTGATGCGGACAGTTGCGGAAGAAAACCGCCACGTGGGGCCATGCCCTAATAGGTCTATATAGGAGCTCTAGAAACAAAACAATACAACATTTTTAATCAAGACCTATTACAAAGTTGCTTTATTTGTCATAATAGACACGTTAGACAATAAAAAAATAAAATAATTTGGTTGTGAAGGTGGACATAGGTAGTGTGCATAAATGGCAAGCGAGGATCATTCGTACCAGTGCGTCATTAAATTCATTCATCAGTGTAGAAAGGGAGAAAGTTTCCACCATTGCTCCGAGTTATGTGTAGGTAAATCTGCAGTAACAACCAACTCCATTTGCATCAACATCTTGTGTACGTCTATTGATGCATATGCCCCCAGTGAAGCCTCTCAGATACTATAGTCATCTTACACACACCTTCCAACACAAGCTTTCCAGCTACGTAACTGGGTCACAGAGCTGCCTTAAATCAATCAGTAGAAATCCTGACATTGAAATCAATAATGATTTTTTTTATATCATTTCAGTGCATTATATTTGCCCCAGTTTGGCAGACTATGATAAATGACTCCCACTATTCGTCCTCCAGACACAAGAAGGCTTTCTTAGAGTCTGTCTTTGTATCAAGGCAATTTTACTTTTAAATATACTGTCAGTTATTTTCTGTATCACCGAGACTTTTTATTTATGTGCTGTGGAGATTTCGTGCTTTGCTGAAATAGTCTCTCCAAGCAAAAACCTCTAGGCCCATTATTAGATATGCTATGAAGTTGTTCATTTATCACCTAATAAATGTAAAAAGCTGAAGTAAACTATCTCCTCTATTAATGTGGGAAACTCGTGTGAGAAGTCTTTTACGTCAATTCTCTCTCTATTTTAGTTAGCAATGTATATATATATATATATATATATATATATATATATATATATATTGCGATCAGTATATGAAGCCCCACTCCACTCCTTTGGCCTCATTCAGACGGATGTGTTCGGTCCGTGATATACGGAACATATGTCACCAGTTTTTCCCGGACCGAACACAGTTCAGGGAGGCATGCTACTAGCATCACAGTTATTTATGACGTTAGCCGTCCCCTGCCTCCCCGCGGGATTACTCTCCCATACTGTAATCAAGTTTTCAGTACGGGACAGTATTCCCGTGGGGAGGCAGGGACTCCTAGCATCATCGATAACTATGATGCTAGGAGCCCGGCTTCCTGAACAGTGTTTGGTCTGGAAAATAAGGTCGACAAACGGCCCATATCTCACAAACGCACACAGACTTGCGAAGCAGGCCTTAAAACAATGATGTTACAACGATATCTATCTGTGATTTAAAGGATGGTGCCACCTAGCTTTATTAGTGCCGCCTGCATTGTCCGTCCATCTATGACCTTGTTCACACAGTGCAGATTTGCATGCATTTTTCAAGCCAAAACCAGCATTAAATCCAGGAGAGCAGACCTATAAGACCTTCCTTTATATATTTCTTCTGTTTAGGTTCTGTTCTTGGTTTTGGCTTAAAAAATACATGCAAAATCTGCAGAAATTCGGAACTGTGAACAAGGCCTGTGTCTCCCTTTTGGTCATCGAGCATGCTCAGTCAATCCTCTGTTTTGAAGTCACCCAACATTGCGCTATTCATCCCGTGCATGCGCAGTTTAAAATCTAGATCTCTTCGCCTCAGCCTGCTTCTGTCAAGTTTAGTGAACGCGGGCACGCGCAGGGAGCGTCTGAAGCTATTATTTACAGCACATAAGGACAGTGTGAGTATCCCTAGAGACATGGTGTACACCCCTGGGGTACCTAGACTAGTATAAACAAAACCATACAGTAAAGTCCCTTTTACACAGGCCAATGATCGGGCAAACGAGCGTTCATATGAATGCTCGTCCCCAATTATTGCCCTGTGTAAACAGGACAACAATCAGCTGATAAACGGGGAAACACTCGTTCATCTGCTGATCGTATCGTTTATGCAGCAATAAATATGATCATTGTTGGCAGCACATCTCCCTGTGTAAACAGATATGATGCCGACATGATGCAACTGCATGGGGACGAGCGATCGTAGTAACGTGCGCTCGTCCCGATACATAAACAAGCATTGCTCCTTGTGTAAGGAGCAAATAAGCGCCGATCAACGAGCTGTCTCGTGGATCGGCGCTTATTTTCACGGCCTATATTGGCCGGTGTAAAAGGACCTTTACATATAGTTATAACATACCCTCTACTGTTATTCCATTTACCATTATCCTTTAACAATTTCTGCTTCACCTGTTTCTCCTAATGTTTTATTCACTTGATACCGGTCTGAGGCTGAGAAAAAAAATCTGTTATCTAATTTTGCTGAGATATTCTCGCCTCTGAGTAATAAAATGGTATTTTGCAGCTGAAAAAAAAAGTTATTATTTCTAATGTGATCCACCCTTAATATTAAAAGATCAATTTCCGAGGTAATGCCCTCCTGATGTATCTCCGTGCTTCAATGTCAGTATCTGCTGCCTGGGGTCAAGAGAAAGGACATCAGTACAAGAGCCTCTGGGCGGCTAGAAAGGGCGATGGACGGAAAGATAAGTAATGAGCTCACTTAGTCAGAGAACCTTTGACACGTCGCATTGTTAACCGGACATTATATATTGCTCTTCTCATTGTTTCCCTGTTTGCTGAGTCTCATCGCTCACATTCCATGTCAGCACATACATTTTGTATTTTTCTATTAATGTGACATGGCACATACTTAGTAATCAGAGATTGATGCAAATATCTGGGTAATAGATTTACATTATTTGAAGGATAACGAAATTGAGAAAATTTTCATATACATTGCCTATAGAGGCAACACAAATGATTTAAAGAAGTTCTAAGCAAAAATAAAAGAAAATTAGAATAATAGTAAGTAAATCTGAACCACGGGTATCGTTCCAATCTGCAGGATCTGCCAAGAGAAGAAATATAATTTGTCTCAGCTGATTACAGGAAAATTACATTCCCTGAGCTCATATGCTGATATCACCAAGTGACAAGTATTCCCTGCTGCAATGCAATTATAACTGCCCCTAGACGGGAAAGAGTTAAGAAGCAATCACGAAACTTACTGTTTAATACCAGCATAGTACCATGTCACCTTGGAAACTAGCCACTGGCATAGTGCATTTGCTGTTTCTGCATAAAAGACATCAAGGTTTACCTTTTTTATGAATGTCATACTTAAATGCGGTTTACTAAAACGGAGGTTATGTCTGAAGGAAACAGCATTTTACATAAAATGTTAAAATTACTTTACTGACCTTATGTGTTATGCTGTGAATCATTTAAAGAGAAAATATAGGTAACGGTATAGCAACTATTATTATATATGACACACACATATTGTGTTATTACATGGGCGGCTTGAATCTGCGAGAGCTGATGCTCGTAAGTGGCACTCCGCTCTGGCTCCTAGAGGGCGGTCCTAGTAAGGGGAGCCTCCTCTATTATATCCATGTGCCCTAATCAACTGTACATTGTAAAAGCATTGTTTTCTATAGTGGGACCAGCTGAGATACCACCATATTTAAAGTTTATTTAACTTCATTTTTTCTGTATCCCTTGCCACTGCGCTCAAGTTGTTGACTACCAGACTCCCATTACGACCGGCAACTACTCGTCTTGGTTTCACTAACATTAACTAGTGACTAGTGAAACAATTGCCTGATAGTCAACATGCACTTTAGTCATAGCAGAGTACCAAGACCCTAACTGAAGTTGCGTAAAAAGGGCATCCTATAGGTTCCATTTTTCTACCGGTTTAATTTCTTCTCTGGATATTATGAAACAAGGCTTCTTACAATTGGTATCTCCACATTTGCAGCCAATTTTCTTTTTTTTAGTTCTCTAATGCATCTTAAATGGGTTGTACCAGGATCAACAAATATCACCTGTACACAGGATAGGTGATAATGGTCTGATTGCTGGGGGCTCCACCGCTAGGACCCCTCTGATCACCGATCCTGAACCCCCTGTTCCTCCTCACTGCTCGACTGCAGTGAAGAGGACATTAAGTGGAGCGGCGGTTAAGTTTGTGCGAGAGCACAGTACTCGGCTGTTTCTGTCAGTCCCATAGACATTGAAGGGAACAGCGGACGTATGCTCAATTGCCGTTCTATTCAAGCTCTTCTGCACTGCAATTAGTGGGGGTCCCAGTGGTGGGGCCCCCACCAAATAGACAATTATCACCTATCCTGTGGATAGGTGATTATTGTTGATTCTGGCACTTGGTGTTCTTGTTAAAATCATGTATTTTCAGTATTTCTGTGTCTATCATTCATGCAAGTATAGAATCTATGTGATATTATGTGTGGACATTTAACTAAACAAAAGAAATTAATTGGTTGATTAAAATAAGACGTCTTGTACAACTGAAGATGTGTCACATAATAGATCACCAATTATTAATCTTAAAACTTGAAACAACGGTTGTGTTAATAGCCAATAAAGATAAAAAATAAATAAGATCTAACTGGGGAGATCATTGTTAAATATTAATATGCACAAATGGGTTAAACACCTGTCTACTGTACAGGAAACATTCATTGTACGCTTCCCTTTGAATTGGATTTGATCTCTTTATTATCATTCTGATAAACTTTAAAGATATCTGAAGTAAATGCCTCATAGGGTGATTCATTAGGCGGAGTTCAGACTGATCTAGACTGCATTGCATGTTACTTCTTACAGCAGTGCTCCAAACTGATCCATTGCTATACCATTGTAATGTTCTTCAGGCAATATCATGACGCATCCTTAAAGAGGCTCTGTCACAGGATTGTCAAACCCCTATCTCGTATTGCAGCAGATCGGCGCTGCAATGAAGATAACAGTAACGTGTTTTTTTTTTCAAAAACAAGCATTTTTGGCAAAGTTATGACCATTTTAAGATTTATGCAAATGAGCCTTTCTTAAGTACAACTGGGCGTGTTTAAAGTTAAGTCCAAGTGGGCGTGTATTGTGTGTTTTTACTTGTTTTACTAGCTGGGCGTTTTTACTTGTTTTACTAGCTGGGCGTTGTGAATAGAAGTGTATGATGCTGACGAATCAGGATCATCCACTTCTCTTCGTTAACACCCAGCTTCTGGCAGTGCACAGACACACAGCGTGTTCTCGAGAGATCACGCTGTGACGTCACTTCCTGCCCCAGGTCCTGCATTGTGTCGGACGAGCGAGGACACATCGGCACCAGACGACAGAGGCTACATCGACTTACCTGCAAACGGCGATGCTGCTGCAGAATCAACTGTAGCCTCTGTCGCCTGGTGCCGATGTGTCCTCGCTCGTCTGACATGATGCAGGACCTGGGGCAGGAAGTGACGTCACAGCGTGATCTCTCGAGAACACGCTGTGTGTCTGTGCACTGCCAGAAGCTGGGTGTTAAGGAAGAGAAGTGAATGATGCTGATTCGTCAGCATCATACACTTCTATTCACAACGCCCAGCTAGTAAAACAAGTAAAAACGCCCAGATGTTACACACACAATACACGCCCAGTTGGACATAACTTTAAACACGCCCAGTTGTACTTAAGAAAGGCTCATTTGCATAAATATAAAAATGATCATAACTTGGCCAAAAATGCTCGTTTTTGAAAAAAAAAAAAACTTTACTGTAATCTACATTGCAGCGCCGATCTGCTGCAATACGAGATAGGGGTTTGAAAATCTGGTGACAGAGCCTCTTTAATCTTAGGTTGAAAACCCTTGTCATAGGGCAGTGAGAGGTTGGAGGCAATTTATAGCCCATTAATCATACTGTATAAATTGTTCTCTAGTAATTTTGATTCCCGGTGATACATACTGTGAGAGGTCATGCATTGAAGTGTAAAAATTCTCCAATAATAATGTATGGCTCGATGCAGAACAATGGACATTACAATAGACACCTTAGAAACGATAGCCAGTTCCATATACATAGCTAAAGTGACTACTTAGTTGACTGGAGCTATTCTAGATTGTTCTATATCAGTGGTGGACAACCTGACATATTGTGGGAGCCACAACCACCGCATACTCAACTACCGCTCCAATTTATTTCTATGAGGCTGCCGAACGCTATCTTTGTCAGCCCCATAAAAATGAACGGAGAAGTGGGCAAGCATGCACACTACAGCTCCATTCCTATGGGGCTACCAGGAACGGCAAGGTAAGCCCGTTCTCGTGATCTGGGGGCGTACCGGTGTTCGGACCCCCACCGATTAGACACTTATCACGTCTTCTATGGATAAGTGATAAATATTGATTATGGGAAAGCTCCTTTTAAATTGGATGTGTTTCCTGTTGGCGTCCCCTTTCCTCATATGGTGTTTTGTTATACAGTGCACAGATTACCATGCCAAATAGTGCCTAATTTTAAGTACCATACAGTGCCATAGATTGTCCAAATAACACTGTTATACATTTGCCTAAATAACAATGCTGCCGCCATCACCATGGACTGCTGTAATGTACTGTACACTTGCTAAGTAGCAGTGCTACACAATGCCTTAGTAAATACCTCCATACAGTGCTTAAATAATGCCAATATACAGTCACAAAATAACAGTTTGATATGTAATTTAATAACAGTGCTAATCAATTAATAACATTTCTGATAGTCATAGATACCCGTGAGGTGCCCGAGGCACCCCCTTTAGCAGGGATGGCTGATGTGTCCTCCCCCAAGTTCAGGCACAGGGTCGGACTGGCCCATCTGTTAGGCCCAGGCTCTGACTCAATAATGGGTCCGAAAAGGTCTAGCAGAAGACGACCCCATTTGGAGATGACTTGTGAGCCAAGCACTTGCCACTAGAGTCTATTTCTTATGGGTGATTCTCAAATAACCTATTAGACATTATTGACGATATGTCCCATGTGTACGATGATAACAATGGCTGTGCACATATTCTGTAGAGATGGTGGGTAGGCCCCCAGAATCCTTCCCTCTGGTGGGCCCAATGGACCGCAGTCCGACGCTGGTCAGGCATGTTTTTTTATTATGAATCACAGTTACAAAAGTTTTTTGATGTTGCGAATTTGTCATATTGCCTTACGGATGGAGCTGGATTTCCAAATCAACCCCTTGGCCTGTTCTACGTAGTTATAGTAGTAAAGCTGGAGCTATTAACACTTGTCTTTAACAAGCAATAATGAGCCTTTTTGACAGTAGGAATTCTATCTATTCTCATCAACGGAAACCCTACACTTTTTGCATTTGGCAGATGGGAATCACTTTGCGCCATTATTAGTAGCACAAATAAATATGTGTACTATTGTCTTAAACATTTAGCTATTTTGCATAGTCAGTAATTTTTCATCCTCATTCTGTAATAACCAGCACTATTTAGGTATGAAAGGGCATTTTCCAGTAGTAAAACAATTCTTAAAAAAAGAGTAATTTTTGCATGGATATAACATTTATTTCCAATGATTGCATTTATGTTCTTGATTCACCATTCTGTGCAATAACATTTTATTTTAGAACTGCAAAAATGTTTGAATGTCTTTTGTGCTCCATTGCCATTACTATTAAGCCTTTATTATCCAAGACAATGCCTGCATAATGCATCTCCATGCTTCAATGTCAGTAATTGCCGTCTCGAGTCAAGAGTAAGGGCTCATTCAGATGAGAGTATAACTCGTCCGTGAGAGATCCGTGATAACGCGTCCTGCACGGGTGCACCTCGACCGTGAAAAACTGCAGTTTTTCACGTACGAGATTGCCCACGCTTGTCTGAAAGTAGCCTAAGGAAGGGACAAACACCTAAGTAAGGATGTGTACCTAGTGGCATGGCTATAGGTGGCGCAGAGTTTGAAAGTTGCACTTGGGCCCTGGTGTCTCAGGGGGCATAAAGGCTTTTCTGCCGTGTTGGAAGACCGTGCATAGGGCGATGGTATATTAGAGTAGAGTTGACTACAGAGAGAGACCCTATAGGGTGTGAACTGTTTGCATGTTTGGGGGCCCTGGTATAGATTTTGAAACAGGACCCTCTTAGTATATCTAGTGATGACGTCATCAACTCATAAACAATATGGGTAGATGGTAGATTTATTCGTTTTCCATCATTGTTGTTGCTTTGGGCAGTGTGCGTGCAAACAGAATTTACACTTAATCCTCACACTATGAAGAGACAGAGCATAATCCTACCCTAAAAGCTTTGGTGGTCCTCCAGCTTGTAACACATGCCGTTCTCCATTGTAAGTTACCTGCTTCTTATCTGCAAATAGTGAGCTGCTACACCGTAGGATTCAGAGGTCTTTTTAACATTTAACATCACAGTGACCTAAGAGTTTATTCTCACTCAAAATCTGGACACGTCTACATAATTTCCCCCTTTGATTTAATATTTTCTTCCTACTGTTACACACTATCAGGCAATTCAATATCAAATACCTATTCATCATCTCATGATAGTTTTAAAATCAAGTGTTCTATAAATTAAAAAATGAATCATTATTATACATACCGTTGTGCATATACTTGATCTCATGTTATAATATACTTGGCAAGTAATTATTGTTCATGGCTTATCATATTACTAAAATGCATGGTACAATTAAGATCAAAGGTCAAGCAATATTTGAAATCATGTCTGATACATTTTTCATCAATGGATTAAAGTTAATCTTATCATATCATTTTGGTACCATAGTACTGAAATCTCATCACAGATGGCTGAAGAATAAGAAATTGTCGCTCTTGTAGAAATGGAGCATTACACATGAATGGCTCTCAACACTGGAGTTGGGGGCTCATCCGGGTAGAAATTGCTCTTCAGTGATAAATGACAAGACTGGACTTAACCGCAAACATGTTGTACTGGTCTGAATTTTACTTTTATATAGAATAATAAGGCAGATGTCACAGAGCCTCATGACAGGGCTGAAACATAAGGGAGAAGTCCTTTCTAACCCTGAACCTTCTTTGACATTTTAAGGATGTATTCTATAGCAAAGTGGAAATACAATGCTTTTCTTCCTGGGCTTGTGGTCATAATTAGTACATCTTTGCAGTGATGATGTGTGGCTGTTAAGCTGAGACATCCCTTTCTTGTCTTTCTACAGTTTTCAATACGTTTTCTAAGATGCTGTAGGTGTCTCTCTGCATGCACTGTCTATGTTGTATTCTAGAGCTGTATTCACAGTTCTTCCAGTTGTCATAGGAAACAGTCAGCAAGCTCATTATCAGACACATCGTTAACAGCTTACTTGAACTCATAATGCTCTGAGACAGTTTTTTCTATGTCACATACTTCTACATACGCTGATAAAAAGGATGCCGTCCTCAAAATGCAAATCACCAGAACAAGCTCTGTGGAGACATTCAGTCAGTAAGGAATTCTGTGAGATGTCAGCTCTGAAGACTACAGTATGTAAAGTCCCGTTTACAAGGGCAGATGAAAAGCTGAACAAGCTTTCATACAAGCGCTCATTCACAATCATTGCCCCGTGTAAACATGGCAGCAATCGGCTGACAAACAAGCAGACGCTTGTCAGCTGATCGGATCTTTTTTGCGGCCACCACCATAATAACCGTTCATTTACATGCCTACTGTATGGTCCTTGGTTTCCACAGTTTGCTCCTTCCTCTTATTCTGACCCCCACAGCTCCGGTATTTTTTTTCCATTCAGAGGCCAAAATTGGCGGTCCAACACAGCTAGTTACATGACTCCCGTTGGGATGTGCACACTGAAATGCTCAGCCTTTGATGTCTGTAATTCTTTAAAATTGTTATAATAACTGTAGATGCGCTACACTTTTCTCATTGGTGGGATGTGGGAGAAACTATTTCCACCTGCTCAGTTTCAGATCGTCTAAGCCATGCTACAATGATAAAAACAGTTCTGTTCATGCCTGTGGAAGCGATGCAAAGGAGCCTAACGCGCGCGCTCTACCTGTACTTTCAGGTCGGACCTAGTGCGCAAGGGGCGAGATGGAATCCCTGCATTGCAAGCATTGAATAAATGAATGGCAACTGCACATGATCATTCTGTAAGACAAGTATCGTACCAGGACGTAACCACTGGCAACTGAATCAAAGCAGTAGTAGGATTTGGGGCATTTTGGGGACTGTTTTCGCTTGAACACTGCTATTTCTATAGTTTATGGTAATTTAATATATGATTCATTTTTGGCTATTGGATAAAATATGATCTTGATAGTGGGAAGACCCCTTTAAGGCTTCAATAATTTTTCTATATCATACTGAGGGACTCCCATTGGACAGCACTGGTCTAATTCAAGAAACTATGTATACATATATATTCTAGAGTATTATTTTCTATTCTATCGGTTATAGTATTATTTATCCATGTGTCTTATGACATTGAATTCATAATAAGAAAATATATGTATTTTTACAATTGCTGACCCTTAAGTTCTATTCAATGGAAAACTGCTTAATCGCTGAAGCTCCAAAAATAATGTTCTGCCTGCTCAATACTATTTATATTCCTAAATATATACAGCTCAAACGGACATAATCACTTTAAAGCATTTATGCTGTATGATGTGAAAAATCCTGATCACTCAAGGGAAAGTGGCTGTAAGACACTCAAGATAGATATACTACAAGGTACATTATGGATGCATTAGAGATCTGGAGAATAGTGGGATTTGTTTGCTTGCTGTAGACATTAGATGTAACAATGATTTCACCAGTTTCAAATAACTATTGGGTGACATTTTAGATGGACGGTCATTTATTAACATATATCTGCGGAAAATGCATCAGACAGATTGGATTTTTCTGGCTGTTCATCATTCAGTATTGGTTATTTCTGGGGTTACCGGCTGGGAGGAAAATGTCAGTGGTGGTTTCTCTAGGGAACCCCACACATCCTTGAATGGACAGCCCACTGATTTCAAATAATTAATTTTCCCTGTGGTGGCGCTACTGGGGGCCCTAGTATCTGGACACCCTACGATCATTTTTTCATCAAAGGACTCTTCTGACAAATAGGTATTGTCCAAAGCAGATAACCCCTTTAAGTGTACTTGTATTGTTTTTACATTCCAGAAATAATGTAACATAGGGGCAGGTTATGGGTCTGCCATGGTGGTTCTGAAATCAGCGACCCCAGCTCAGATTAGCCTCATCTATATCTAATGTGACAGACCATGTGGACAGGTTGTGGATGGGGTCTATATTTCCCCAAGATTTCTGTCTTCTGCTATCTGAAAACAACCAGGGAATAATTCAGAATGTGGTTCTCCCTCTGCAATAGGTTTATCTAAAACCTGGAAAAGGGCCTCGTTGTTGGAGTGGGGAAAGATGGGTGGGTCCCCACTCCATCCAGACAGTCCTGGTCTTGGGCTGTCTAGCTATTAATCAGGGATCAGGTGTGATAGCCCTTTAAAAAGGCTGCAGTTCAGTCACTCTCTCTCTCTCAGCCTTGGGAGAGGAGCATGTGAGAGCAAACCGACTGCATTCATAACAGGTTGTATGGTCTGCATGGTTTATGGTGCCAGGCATTAGGCCTGCACTGTGTTAGTTAGGATACCTGACTGTAGAGTTAGTTTGTTTTCTTTTCAATTTCATGTACAACCTGTAAATAAAACTGGCTGAGGCCAGTAGTACCACATCTTTGCTGTGCGGACTGAAATTTACTGGCGTGTTTGATACCGAGTGCCCGTCTACCCCAGGAGACGACTGTCCCGCTACCTAATTCCCTTACACTAAACAGACACTGCAACATTTTTTTTTTTAATCAGTTCAAGTTTATTCAACAAAATTCACAACTGTACAGGTCATTATACAGTGTATAAGCAAATTTCCACAGACCCGCTTATGTATTTTCAACAAAACATTCCCTTCCCCCCCAACTCCCCCTTGTACCCCCCCCAGCCGGTCTTCTCGTTACACCTTTTTTAATTCTATCTCCTTCTCCTTCCCTTTTCCATTCCCCCTCTTACGTCTACTCCCCGTATTTACCCCACCGTCAGTAGCCCTATACCTGAATGTGGGACCGTAATGTAAGTAGCTCCGCCGAAGCGTACCCAGAATGATCAATCCACCTAGCCCATTGTTTTTCAAACTTTGCCTTGGACCCCCTCTTGGAGTATATCCTATATTCCATCAGAACCTGTGAGTTAAGTGCCCCTATAATTTCTTGCTTTGAGGGTGGCTCCGTATCCAGCCAGTGTTTCGCTATTCCTTTCCTGACTTGGTATAGTATTTTTGCAATTGCCAAACCTGACATCCTATCCCCCTCCAAGTCTCCGATATATCCCAGCAGCATTACCACTGGATCCCATGGAATCTGTACCTCAAACACTCTCCCCAGTAGCTCTGACATTTCTGTCCACAGAGTCCCCAACCTCCCGCAGGACCAGAACATATGGAGGATGTCTGCTTTTTCCTCTGGACACCTAGGGCACCTGGCGTCCGCCCTTAACCCCATTTGTTTCAGCACCCAAGGGGTCCTATACACCCTATGTATTAGAAACAACTGAGATCTCCATTGTGCTACATTGATGGACAAAGTACATGTTGCCGCCAAGACCGCCTCCTAGTGGTCTGTAGAAATAGGACCCACATCTCTTTCCCATGCAGCTTTGACTGGTGCCATAGGATCTCCCAGATGTTCCGACAGCAACCTGCGATAAACCAATGAAATTAATCCCTTTGACGTTACTGCTTTTGCAATATGTTCCAACACTCCCGTGGCATGTATTGCCATGTCTATACTGGCCGCTTGTGTCTGCACCGCGTGCCGAATCTGCAGGTACTGATAGAACATGCGGGAATCCAACTGAAACCCCTCCCGTAATTGCTGAAAGGATTTGAGTATGTCCCCCTCGTACAACTGACTCAATCGTATTATGCCTTGCTGCTCCCATCCCTGCATTCCTTTCCAATTTACCCAGTTCCCCCAGATATGCATTCCTCCAGAGTGGTGTATATTTAGTACACTCTCCAATCCCCAGCAAGTGTTTGCACTGCCACCACACCTTATGTATGAGAAGCAGGGTGGGTCCAGTACTCGCCACCCTTTTATAGCTGTGTGATTCCAGTCCTGCCAACGGGTTCTCCCCCCCCCCCCCAGATATGATAGGATGCGCGCACTGGACCCCCATGTCTCTTCCTGCTCCCACCCCCAGAAATGCTGACATTGGGCAGCTAAATAATACACCCACGCATTGGGCACCGCCAGGCCCCCCTCCTCCTTAGGCAGTTGGAGTTTCTCCAGTTTAATCCTGGGTACCCCCTTCTTCCATACTAGGTCTCTAAACAAGTTGTGCAACCTTCTAAACCAATATTTTGGGATCCATACCGGGGAGTTATGTAGGACGTACAGCACCTGGGGCATAAGGATCATTTTAATCAGATTCGTCCTACCTAGAGCAGATAGCGGTAGCTTATTCCAAGCCTCTACTTTGGCTTTTATCGTTGTTAACAGTGGCATTACATTAAGAGACATATAATCTTGTGCTTTCGCCGTCACCCTGACCCCCAAGTATTTAAACTCCATGACCACCGGTATCTCCACCTCCTCCTCCCCAGTCTGGATAACCCCCGGGTCCATGAGCATTAGAGCCGATTTTGACCAATTAATGAGCAATCCCGAATATTTCCCAAACCGCCTAATCAGGGCCATCACTAACGGGAGTGTGCGCTCGGCATCCGCCATGAATAACAGCATATCATCCGCGTATAATGCAATTCGTTCCTCCACCCCCCCCCCCC
This sequence comes from Rhinoderma darwinii, assembly GCF_050947455.1. Classification (NCBI taxonomy): domain Eukaryota; kingdom Metazoa; phylum Chordata; class Amphibia; order Anura; family Rhinodermatidae; genus Rhinoderma; species Rhinoderma darwinii. Next base: position 378,216,127 of record NC_134690.1, read on the forward strand.
CATATCTCAACCCCTGAATATGCTCATGTTGTCTTACTGCACACGCCAATGGTTCCACCGCCAACGCGAACAACAACGGAGATAATGGACATCCCTGACGCGTTCCCCGCGCCAGCGCAAACTGATCAGAGAGTACCCCATTCACCCTAATCCTTGCAGTCGGGGCTACATATAACAACTTTACCCATTTTATGAAATTAGGGCCAAATCCCATTTTTCCCAGAACTGACCACAAATATTTCCATTCCACGCAATCAAACGCTTTAGCCTCATCTAGGGACAGAATGGCTCTCCCCCTGTTATTATCCGGAAGAACTTGCAAATTCAAGAACAGCCGTCTCAGGTTCACCGCCGTCGACTTGGATGGCATAAAGCCAGCCTGATCTCCATGTACCACCCCAGCCACTACCCTGGCCAGTCGAAGCGCCAATACCTTTGCTATGATTTTAATATCCGCCGTCAATAGAGAAACTGGTCTATAGGAGCCCGGGAGCTGCGGATCCTTCCCCTCTTTAGGCAGAACTACTATAGTTGCTTCGTACATTGTTTCCGGGAGCCGCCCCCTATCAAAACTATCCAGAAGAGTGGTCAGTAACTGAGGTGTGAGTTCCTCCCCATATTCCTTAAAAACCTCCACCGGAAGACCATCCGGCCCCGGCGCCTTTTCACTGGCTAGTATCCCTATGGCTGCCTGGAGCTCCTCCAGAGATATAGGTTCCTCCAATGTCCCTCTCTCCTCCCCTCCCAACCTGGGAATTTCAGTCTCCCCTATATACTCTTCCAACTGTTGGGGTGTGTGCCCTGCTCTAGAGGCATATAAATCTGAGTAAAACTGCTGAAAAACTTTCAAAATCTGTCCTGTATCAGTCTCCGACTTTCCCCCCTCCCCCCTGATAGTGTGTATATAATTATTCTCCCTCTGAGCCTGCGCCATCCTTGCCAGTAACCGTCCTGTGGTTTCCCCCTCCTCATAATATTGGCGTTTTAGAAACATCCGTTTGTTATCTGCCCTCTCCAACTGATGCTGTTTTAACAACCGCTGTGCCTCCACCCAATGCTTCAATGTGTCTGATGTGTTATCCGCAATATGTAGCCTTTCTGTCTCCGTTACCCTTTCCAACAGCGCTTCCCCTAATTGTCTGGATCTAGTTTTTACTGCCGAAATGTGCTGTATGAACACCCCTCTCAGCCACGCCTTCATCGCATCCCACAGTATCTCTTGCGGTACCGTACCCGAGTTGAATTGAAAATATTCCTTTTATGAGGTCTAAAATTTGTTTATTATCTATCAACTTCAGCCAAAAGGCATTGAGTTTCCAGCACCCTTGCCCCCGCCCTATTCTCCCCTCCGTCTCTACCTTCATTAACAAAGGAGAATGATCCGATAAGGCTCTTTGTAGGTATTCTATCTGAGCTACAAAGGGTACCGCTGCCGGCGAGCACAATATTAGGTCTATCCTGGATAGAGACTGATACGTGGAAGACGCACAAGAGTACTGAAACTTATTTGGATGTTTATCCCTCCATATGTCCCGCCAACCCATTTCAGCAACAAGATGACCAAATGCTGTTATACCTCCCCCTGTCATGCCAAATTTATCCATATTAGTATTCAGTACCGCGTTAAAATCCCCCATCACTAGTAACAGCACCTCCGGGAATCTAGCCAGTTCCTCCACCACTTTCTTGATACACCCTCTAGAAAATGGAGGGGGGACATACAACACCACCAACACACAGTTCCAATGATACAGAGTACAGTGTACCCCCACATACCCCCCCTCCCCATCCTGGAAGGAGTCATGACATATAAATGGCACTGCCCTATGTATGAGAAGACTCACCCCCCTTGAATATGTAGTATGATGAGAATGAAAACTATGACCTACCCATGCCCTATTCATCATGGAGACTGAATCCCTAGTCATATGCGTCTCCTGTAGTCCTATCACCCGCGACTCCTGCTTCTTGACAAAATCAAATACCGCCTGCCGTTTTCTGGCGTCCCGCAAGCCCCGAACATTCCAGGACACACAATTAAGTGATCCCATCATCCTGCAACATATCCCAACACATCCTTTCCTGTACTCGTAGTTTTACGTATCCGACCGGCTGGGTCATCCTCCCCTCCCCCACCCTGTAACCTCCCCCGTAAACCTACCCCTTTCCAAGGGTCGGGGCGACAGACCGTATCTGCCATTACCCATAACAACCAGCGTCGGCAGGTCAACTCCGCCCACCTTACATTCAGCACTACCATAACTTGCTATTCACTTTTCCCGCTTAACTGACCATTACTCCCGCTGCCTTTTTTTGCAAATAAACAACCATCCCTTCAACATATCAGTACCCCTCAATGTCCATAAACAAATTCCTCCACTCCCGGTCTTCCGCGTGCACCGCAGCCAGGCCCTCCAAGGCCCCCAGGGGTTCAAACAGGAGTCCAAACATAACCAGGAACCCTCAATGCCAGTTCTTGCAATGGTCTACGACACCTGGTTCAATCCCGCATCCCCGGCCTCATCTTTCCAGCCGGTCCGCTCCGGATCAACGCCGTCCCTCTGCCTCTGCCGGTCTCAGTTGACTTTCATGGCTGTCCAACCATCTAACCGCTTCTCTCGGTGTCTCGAAGAAGGAAGTTGTGCCCAGCGCCACCACTCTCAAGCGGGCAGGATACATCATCGAATATTGCACTTGTAACGCCCTTAAGCGTCTCTTTATATCCATAAACTACGATCTTTTCCGTTGTACTTCCATAGAGAAATCCGGGAAGAAGGACACTTTCACCCCATTAAAGGAGATGTCTTGACGTTCTCTAGCTTTCCTCAGGATCTTGTCCCTATCTTTGTAATGTAGAATCTTTATCAGCACCGGTCTCGGCGGCCTCCCCGGAGGGCCGGGTCTGGTCGGCACCCTGTGTGCTCTTTCCACAGCAAATAAAGGGGTCAATTCATCCTTGCCGAATGTGTCGATCAGCCATTTTTCAAAGAAATCATCCGTATTCGCTCCCTCCACTCTTTCCGGAACCCCCACTAGGCGAACGTTATTCCGTCTCAACCGATTCTCCATGTCATCTGTCTTTGCCAGCAATGCCGCCCCCGCCTGAGAGTGTGCTTGCACATCTTGCCTTATGTTAGGAATCACATCCTCCATGTCTGAGACTCTCCCCTCCACCGCCGTGGTGCGCTCCGCTACTTTTTGCAAGTCGTTCCTGAGCAACAAAATGTCCTCCTTCAATCCACCCATCTGGCATGATAAGGCATTAAGGACCATAGAATTTTGCTTCACCGCTGCCAAAATGTCCTTTAAGGAGGGTTCCCCCTTCCTTGCTCCATTTTTCCCTCCAGCACCTGGCTGATCCTGCATGGCGCCACTCATCTCCTCCTCCTCCTCCTCCTCCTCCTCATCCTCACTTCTCATGTCCCCCGCCAAAGGAGAGTACCTGGATCCATAAGAGGAGCCTCCAGCAGCCTGATCTCCAGCCGACGTTCTCTGCTGTGCTGCCGCCCCCCCTGCTCTCGGCGTGCGGGCGAACTTCTCCAGCTTCTCTGCTACTTCCTGCCGGAGGCCTCTAGTGCGGCCCTCCGTCTCTCCGGTGCCATATTGAGCGCGGGACCCGGGACTCGCTAGCGGCGATTTCTGCTTCTTCGAGCGCGTCATTATGGACGGGCACTCGTGCTCCTCCATCTCTATACTCTGGTAGGACCCTGGGGAAGCTGTTTTCCCCGAATTTTGCGGGATATATGGATCTTACAGGATGAATACAGCAGGAGCTCCGGTCACACACGTCCTCTCACATTCACCGTTAGGCCACCCAGACACTGCAACATTAGCGGACAATTGATGGAAGAACCAGCCCAGGGGACGTACTGCCCTTCTCTCCTACAAAGTGTATTTGTGATACATATTATTACCCCCAGTGTACATCTGCTTATTTTATTAACCCCAGTGTACATGTGATGCATAATATCCCCAGTGTACATGTGATTGTTATTACCTTCAGTGTACATGTGATTATGTTATTACCCCCAGTGTATGTGTCATACATATTATTACCCCATTGTACATGTTATTACCCCCAGTTTACATGTGACACATATTATTACCCCCAGTGTACATGTGATTATGTTATTTCCCCCAGTTTACATGTGATACATATTATCACCAGTGTACATATGATTATATTATTACCACCAGTGTATGTGTCATATATTGTATTATTACCCCCAGTGTACATGTGATTGTGTTATTACCCCCAGTGTATGTGTCGTATATTTTATTACCCCAGTGTACATGTGATTCTGTTGTTAGCCCTAGTCTACATGTGATACATATTATCTCCATTATACATATGATTATATTATTACCACCAGTGTATGTGTCATATATTGTATTATTACCCCAACTGTACATGTTATTACCACAGTGTACATGTGATACATAGTATCCCCAGTATACATGTGATTATGTTATTACCCCCAGTGTACGTGTCATATATATTATTAATATCCCCAGAGTACATGTGATTTCGTTATTACGTCCAGGGCACATATGAGACAGTTTTTAATGAGGACTGTGTACATGTTATTATGTTATTACCCTTAGTGTACATGTGATATATTTTATAATTACCCCCAGTGTACATGTAATTATTTGAATAATAAAAAATTATGTTATTACCCCAGTGCACATGTGATTATGTTATTATCCGCCATGTATATGTGATATATATTATTACAATATGAATATGTTACTTACCTGCTGATGTGCATTTATGACACTCCCTATCTATATCATATTTTTTGCATAAGTTATTACTCCCCCTATATAGTACATTATGTATGTGTGTACATATGTGAATTTACTATTCATTTTCCTCTGTTCTGTGTAAATATTTGAATTTTGTTATCACCGACTCCACCATTACATATGTTTGAATATGTTATGATCTCCCTCCCCGCTGAGTATATATGAATGTGTTATCACTACCACCCCCACTATGGTCTAAATGTAAATGTTAAGCCTTATTACTCCCACTCTGCATTGCACTTGTGAATATCATAATGATATTATCCACCCTCTACATATTATTAATGTTAATAATACTATGGAGATTCTTCTCAAAGTATAAATGCTCTGCCTTTGATCTGCACTCACTATATGCAGGTAACGCTCTTTAAATGTATATTTAAAATGTGCAATGAACACAACATAAAATAATCAATTGTTATATTATTATCAACCTCAATGAATGATGCACGCAGACAATGTTTCTTATCGGCTAGCACACAATCCCTCGCTTAGATCCCCCCAGGGTGAGAATTCACTGGACGGTGCAACATGTATTTTATTTGCATTTTTCCATCCTGCTTATAATCCAGGGATTCACCAGACAAGTACATGACAATATGAGACTACAGCTAATGGCAGATCTTTTGTGTATTCCTTTTAAAGTATTACTGAACAACCTGCTGCAATTTGTATTCTTCTAATATTATAGACCATTACAGAAATAACTGAATTATATACACTCCCAGTTACAAAAACAGGTATAAGGTCTAATCATATGTAATTATATTTCCTTGCAGCAGCTGATGGCAACATTTTGCTACATTTTTCTTTGAATTTATTTCCAACAATGTTTTCATCCATTTGCAACATAGAAGCTATTGTTTATTGTTAAAAGTAAACACAAGTGTTTAGTGCCCTCTACTGGTGAGAAATAAAAATGTTGTGCCCTGTTGTGAACAGGGATAGCAATCTTCTGTATACTGTATCGCAAGAAAAATCACCCTAAGCTGGGGTGATAACTGGCACAGGATAGAGAGCAAGAGAATAATCACAACATGCCAACGAACATGAATTTTAGGAGAAAACATGGAACAAAATCAGAACAGCAGGAGGAAAATCTATGGAGTCCCCAAACCAGAATAACATCTAGGAGCAAGCCAAATACAGATTTTATTAGAAATCACACACGAGAGATCACACAATCTTGTCCTTGTCTCCTGAGAGCTAAAGAGTGAGTGAGAGCGTGCATGCGTGCACAGCTCTGAGATGCACGTGCGCCTGAACACGCTCTCCTCTCTCCAACTCTTGGGGTCTGTTCACACGGATTATTTATGGACGTAATTCGGGCGTTTTCCGCCTCGCTTTACGTCCGAAAATGCGGCTCGATAGCGTCGGCAAACATCTGCCCATTCATTTGAATGGGTCTTACGATGTTCTGTTCCGACGGTCATTTTCTTTACACCCCCGCTGTCAAAAGGCGGGGCGTAAATAGACGCCCGCATCAAAGAAGTGCCTGTCACTTCTTCAGACATTAAATGGAGCCGTTTTCCATTGACTCCATGGAAAAACAGCTCCATTTACGTCCGTAATTGACGCAGCGAAAAAGCGCCTCAACATGCCATTACGCCTGAAATTACGGAGCTGTTTTCTCCTGAAAACAGCCCCGTAATTTCAGCTGTAACGGACGCTGCCGTGTGAACATACCCTTGCTGTAACAATGTCCGTAGCAGATTGGACAGTGTCAGAGCCATAGTAACATGCACCCTTGCCATTATACGCCCCATTGACAGTTCAGGGGGTTATTTAAATATCGGGCGCCAAATATAACGGCACCGATATCTAAATAACGGAGGAGGATAGGGAAAAAATGTAAAGTGCCCCAGGGTTTGTGCAGCCCTCCCCATTACATGCTGCACTCAGCTGCACATGTATGGGCAGGTGAAAGGTACTCTTTAAAATAGTGTTGTTTTTTTATACAAATGTCTATCAGTGTGTTTTGTGCAACTTTCTAAATACTTTTTATTAAAAATTATTTTTAGTTTTTGAGATACAGCTGCTTTGTATCCTGTATACAGAGCAGCTGTATCATGAGCTAAGACCTGAATCCGTCAGGTTTTCGCGACTGATGGGTTCAGTGGCAGCGGGTCCTGCATGTCTCTGGCACGCAGGATCCACCTGTTGCCGATCACATCTAAGTTATAAACTTATATCTGATCTGTAACAGCTCGATCCCGCGTTTTAGAGACACGTAGGACCCGCTGTCACTGAACCGTCAGTCCTGCTGACCTAACGGATACCGGTTTCGGCGCTAGATACAGCTGCTCTGTATACAGAATACAAAACAGCTGTATCTCAGAAAGTAAAGAATTTTTAATCAAAAGTATTTAGAAAGTTGTACAAAACACACTGATAGACATTTTCATTTTAAATAAACCCGCAAAAACAAACGATTTCAAAGGTGAACATAGCCTGTAATGCATTTTTATTAATAGCCTTGAAAATGCCCGGAGTTCTGTCACTGACCTTCCTGTTTCTGTTGTACACATTCCTTCACGCCAAGCAACAGATGGAATAAAAAGGAAAAAAAACACTTTATGTTTGACGTGTTATATTTATAACCTTCGGACCACCATGTTATGTTACAATTAATGTCCTTTTTATTATAGGGCAGCCACATGTCAATGAGATAAGTGTATAAGACAATCTCAGGAGTTGTGCAGGATACTGGTCGACCTATTCATAATGTATGACCAGTGCAAGGCAGAATCAGGAAAACAACTGCACACATTGGAGGTTACATTTTCGTTCCTGCTATGGTCTTTTTCTCCTGTCTATGATATCAACCAGAACTGCAACATTACACCACCCAGGTCTCTGAGATATTGAGGGCCTCCGCTGATTTTCTGGCCTCTCTTCATCTCTGGCAATTCATGTTAAGAAATAACCAGTATCAGTGTGTGTGTGTGTGTGTGTGAGTGTGTGTGTGTGTGTGTGTGTGTGTGTGTGTATATATATATATATATATATATATATATATATATGTTGGGGCGGGTGGGCAATCAATTTTTTATCAAAATGTGCACTAAGAACCTCCCCATTATAGGTAGATTTAGCAGCAATGCATATTTATTTATATTTAGCGGTTTATGTGGCATTAGTGTTCGCAGTGTGCTGTCACCATTTCTTTTTCTACTGTATATTTGCAGTCACAGGTGTTCGTGCACCTGCATACACATTGTATATAATTTTGTTGGAATGTGCTTCAAACTTTTGTTGTGTTTATGTGATCCATATATGTGGGGTTAGTAACTGCCTCCATTTTTTGATCTTGCACTCCTCCCATTCTGCCCTGGGTGATTTTAATTAGTTTAATGCTGGTTCCTACCATCCCCAGATATATATGTAGGCTTAGTCCCAGGTCTGGGTGTATGTGCAGAGTAGGTCCCCACCTTACAGAGGTCGCCTTGTCGTGGCGGGTGGGCAAACACTTTTTGATCAAAATGTGCACAAAGAACCTCCCTATTATAAGTAGATTTAGCAGTAATGCATATTTATTTATATTTAGTGGTTTAGGTTGCATTGGTGTTCGCAGTGTGCTGTCGCCATTCTTTTTCTGCTGTGTATATATATATATATATATATATATATATATATATATATATATATATATATATCCAGCTACTTTTTGCTGGAAAATAACTTCACAAGACAGATTATAAATGAAAATAGTCATCAGAATGTCCTGGAAACAGTCCATGATGCCCTGGCTCTTGTAGCATGGTATATTGTCCTGTTTATAGTATCCATTGTAGCTTGGGTGCCATAAGTGGATGAACCTGCTCAAAGTATATGTTTAAAGGCTATATACACATTTGCAAACATTTTTGTTCAATCCCAATGCACCGGAAGTTAAAACTAAAGCAACTTTGAAAATAATTTTGATTAAATATTTCTGACCATTTTATGTTTATAGCTCCTATGCAGAAATATACCATTTAGCCATTACATTAAAATTACCTGTCGAAAGCTACCTCATTGTTAGTCCTACACTTCTGGCCAACTCTTCTGTGATGAGAATGGAAGTTGTGGTTTTGATTGATAATGGGTAGGTTGGTAAAAGTATTTCTGGTCCTCAAAAAGTTAATGTTTTCATCTTGTTGGACTGATAAATGATCATTACGGTAAAGTGAAAAATGTCTGTGTCAACTGGTGGCTTAACATGCAAAATTAGGCACCCCATGTTACCAAAAGATGGAAAATGTTGTGTCTGTGACCAGATTTAATTTCTTCCTGCATGCTGCTAATACCAGCCTCAGAAGTGTAGATCAGAGGTTTACTGTAGCTATAATAGAAGTATAGATATATGTTATGCAATGAGAACAGAGAATGTAAGAAAATGCCCTGGACCAGAAATTCGTGACAAACATTTGCGCTCAACTCGGCCTTGAGGAGCCATCTGCATGCTGAAGATAACCTCCATAGAGTGCAAGCTTTAAGTCATATAATTTGTAGCTGGAGATTATGTTCTGTGAACCGTTGCAGCTATAACAGAGTGACTCTCTTTGTGATTTGTCACAATTCTGTAGTTTATTTGATTAGAATGTTTATAAGAAATATCATTTAAATAGAGGTTATGGCCTACCTAGCATGAAACTGCATGAATGTAGCATGTGATATGATTGACTGCTATGGATAGTTGATCATTATTGTCCTGTTACTTTTATGGTTGACTTGCTTTCCTCTCTTCGTGCAACCTCCCATTGTGTGTTGTCATCCCAATACAGTGATTGGCAGCATCATGAATGCTTTATATTTGCATAAATTACATTGAAAGGTCTGCATTTCCCTAGACACGATTTGAACTGAAAAACATAAACATAAGCTTTCCTTAAAGACACATAATAATTCCTTAAATGGGGCAGGATTCTTCAAAGATGTTGTAAAATAAAAAAAAATACACGTAATTTGTGCATGGAAAGAATGCTCTGCCCACTGCTTATTGATCAGGATTTACATTAAAACTAAATAATATTTCACACTGTGTGGTCTTAGCAGCTTACATGTGTACAGACTGTAAACTAAGCATCTCCTTCTCCCCTACCCCAGCAGGATGTCCCAGCATTAATTCTAATATCAATCAACAGATGAATAAGTTCTAGCTATTCTGCTGCATGCAAATAAACCCTTGTATTTCTGTGCCTTTGAAGCATGTGAAGGCGCCCATTTCACCATCAATTTCACACTAAACAATTATGGCAGTAGTAGATGTTGACAATGTTTTTGTGATGAGAAAGATTTTTTTTTTTTTAATTGACAGGGAAAAATATTTACTGTGCACTAAAAGTCCACAGTCCACTGCATCCTAATATTGCTGTTCACAAACTCATTAAATTACAATTGTAAACAAGTGCTCATGTGAAGAGTCAAAAGCAAGAAAAAAAATGACATAACTTGAAACACCAGGCACCATACAACTGAACAAAATGTACAGCCATAATGGGTTTCATTGTCTTCTGAAACTAAAATGTGTTTTCAACAGCAGGAATGTAATTGATGTGATTGATGTCCTTGTCAGAGGAGAACAATACAAGCCATATTGTCACAAATTCATTACATAATGTTAACTAAGTCCTATTATTCCTGTCTACAGTGCACACCGACATTATGAGGTCAACAAGTTGGTAATTTAAGATGTTATAATACTTAATTACTTATCCTGCCTAGGATGAAATCATTTAGGATATAGTTTGAGTAATTAATATATTCTTTTAGTTATATTTCAAGTTATATTTATTTTTTATATGTCATTTTACTGTATTTGAATTATTAAATAGTATGTATTTATTGTTTCAATGCATGTAAAATAAATTGAAAAAAACTTTGAAACTGCAAATAGTCTACACAAAACAAAGTGTACTATTGCTTGTCCTCTGCAGACCTATGTGTCTCCATAGTTATGTGATCATGAGCTGATCCACTCCCTTTGAACCTCTTCTTTCTAACCTATAGAGTATAGACAGGAGAAGAGAGGATAGAGGGAGAAGAGTAACAAATCACTGCAGGATTAGACTACACAGGTTTGTTTGTAGTCTGTAACCATGGAGACACATAGGTTTACAAAGGAGCTGTAGACAAAAACTGGTAGAATGTTTCTAATTAATGTGAAAAAATATATATATTTTTAAAATCCGTTTGTACACACTCATGTATACCTAATAAGAAATTCTCAATGCTTAACTACAAGAACTTACCGAATAGTATTATACACAACCAGCCACCGTGAAATTAATCCCACAGTATGAATTTTATTAATGTAAAGTGAAACAAAACAAAGAAAGCTATGGAATATGTTAGAAATAATTGGTTTGGAGCAATGCACGTTTAGTGCCTATATAGCAACGTTATCAAACCATTAAGAACTAAAGTTTACCTACAACATTGTTCACAAACTGCAGGATAACATCAAGCAGCAAATTTATAATATTTGATTTGCTCTGAAAACCCCCCATTTTTCCAGGTCAGAGCAATATGTCATTGTCTTGCTCCCTACTAGACACACAGTTTTCATGGCAGAGATAAGGAAAGGTGTCTGCCAGGGATCGAGCATGACTAAATATCTCTCGACATCTGGACATTTCATCTTGGAATGCGCACTTAAATGAGGTTTCTGCTTTTGGCAATCCCTTTTTGTTAAAAGGTTCCCCTAGTGGTAAGTGAATTACCGGGCATCCTGTTCGCTGGAACCTGTAATCTGTGGGGACGGGGCAATCCATGGGCTGTCCGTGTAAAGCATGGACTTGTCTGGTCCTCTAGGGTGAGTATTAATGTTTATAGCTGCTCTTCTCACTGGCTAATTGATGAGGGTGCTGAATGGGAACCTCCCCTCTATTAACTAAGAAAAGAAGAACTCCCTAATAGGGTACTTTAAATGCTTTCTTTCATGCAACCATAGAGTTAATTGGGCAGTCCCAACTGGACAACCCCTGTCCAAATGTCTTACTAGGCATATGGACGTCATAAGGGCGGTCCCCACGCAGGACCTCCTCTATTAGCCAGAGAAGAGTTCTCCTGGACGTGCTCAGGCTGACTCGGCATAACCATGTATTACATGATCGCCTATTTGGATTGGCGCCATGTTATACTTAATTTTCCCGACAACAGCTTTCCCAGGTGATCAGCTCATCAGCATGCAGCAATCCCTTTAAATTACTACATTCTGACTTCCTGCAGTCCAAAATAAATAAAGGATTACGGTTTTATTAAGGGATGCAGGGAATATACATTACGCATACTTGCCAACAGTCACAATTTTCATGGGACTGTCTTGGAAACTCTTCCCCAAAATAGGTGGCCTTTATGCTAATTATGCTAAAAAAGGGACATTTCTGTAATTCTTTAGGGCGTTCCTGAGTGGAATGGGGGCAGGCTTAAAATGTACTATGATTCAAATGTTGGCAAATAGGCATTATGATATTGATCTGTGTAATGGCCGAGGTCGCGGACCACCGGGATCACTTACCAGCCAGTGGCCACAACCGCAAACCTATGAACTCCAGCCGGCGTCTCCATCCTCAGAGGCACCAGCACACGTGGCCGAACTGCTCCACTGTTATTCTTAGGGAGCGCGCGCACGCTGGTTCCTGGCCTTTAAGGGCTAGCGCGCGCACCCCGTGAAATGCTTCCAATCCCAATGCAACCTGGATTATAAAAAGGACTCTGCCCTCTTCCTCCTTGCCTGAGCATTGTTGTGTCTGCCCATGTTCATTATTGAAAATGGTCCCTTAGTTGGATCCTGTGTTCCCGTATCCAGTAATTGTGTTTGTTCCAGTGTGAAGTCTAGTGTCGTAGTCGAGTTTATCATCTGTGCCAAGTGTCATCTGTGCCAATTGTCTGCTACGCCAAGTGCCTGCCAAATCTTCTATCCAGGTATTCTGGTCCTAAAGACTATCATTGACTGTTGTTTGGCCAGCTGCTACTCCGCTACGACGGAGCGGCCTAGTGGGTCCAAATACCCCATAGCCGTGACAATCAGAACAGAAATTTGGACTAAATAATCACATGATGGATTCCTATTGTAGTCAGTGAGCACTATAACTTCAGTGTAGCATTGTATTATATAATATGACCCATAATATATAATTTTATGCAGCATTCCCCATGAGATAGTTGACAGTTCTAGTTATTCCTATGGGAATATGTGACCCTTATCGAATATATTAGTTTTCTGCTTTATGTCTTTAGACATTTCCAGAATATCCCAGGGACTCAGTGGCAGTTTGCATATACAGTAGCGCACATGGAGATCTCCTTAGAAACATTTCCTAAAAAATATCCCATAATTGGAGAAAAAATCACATCACATTCTATTGTCTCTGCTAGACAATGTGTGAACCTAGCCCTGAAGTGTGACTCCTGGGAAAAACAAAACTTTTTTTTCAGGTTAGGACCCATCTCCCCTAGAGTCCGACAATGTAAAGATCTTTGATGTTTTCCTGTCTATTTTCCTTGTCTTGTTATAATACTTCTGGCCATGTGTATAATTAAATATTTTACATCCTTGATTCTTCTCTATCTTAATACTGTAGTCTTCCCAAAAATAAAAACAAATAGTATTGTAATTTTTTCCTTTACTTCCATCATGTTTCTGAAAACAACATTCTACTCTATACTATCCAGTAAAAAAAACAACACATAACCCTAAAGGACTCTTTATAGGTCAGTAGGGGATAAATAGATCATAACGTTTCCATCAAATGGATTATAACCTATCGTGATGGACAATAATGAATCTTCCTTAACTAACATTTATCTTATAGAAACGGAGGCCATGATGCCAGGGGGAACAGAGTATAACGCCACAAACAACCATTTTTCTGTAATTTAATAACCATAAAAATACCTTACAACCCTTTGTTTTCCACTCATCCCCCTTTTGTTCGTTCTGTTGCCTCATCTTCCGAGCAGTCAGTGGCTTCCTGCATTGGTGACTATATCCTATCTCCCAACATGTACGCAAGTGGGGGAAAATCCCCATGTCTTAAAGGGGACTTTATGTTATGCCAGATAGTAGTTTATTTAATTTGTGCACTTTGCCTTTAATTGTGTGCTGTGTTATCATTTTTCTTCTCCCAGGAGGTGTTATCCACGATGAATTCATTTTGTTTTGTACTGTAACACTGTTTTCTCTTGTGGCAGGTGAGGCAGATGATGTTGGGCTTGCTGGTAATCTAAATTTCTTGGCGCCGGGATGATCTGCCCATTCACCATCTTAGCATGCCGTTTGCCGCAGCATAACAGCGCCAGGATGATGCAGTGTTAAAAGGGCGGTGTTCCCGCCACAGAGTGTTCAGTGTGTGGGCGCGTGCTGATGAGTGGAACTGCCGTGAGAGGGAGCTGCTGAAGCTGGGTTGTGTAATTGGCACGAGCATGGTGGGCCCATGTCTGTGTGGTCCGGGAACCTCCCTGAACCTGAGTTGTAACCAAGTGACTGTGCCTCTCAAGTATGAGAACTTATCTGTTGTGGTCGTGTGTTAAGTTAACACCGACCTCATACCTCCCAACCTTCCCGGATCCGGCGGGACAGTCCCGGTTTCTCACCGCTGTCCCGTCGTCCCAGGCGGTCTGTAAATGTCCCGCTGGGCGCTGCATCAGAACAGCTGATCGCTGCTGCCTGCAGCAGCGATCGAAAGAAGGCAGGAGTCTTACCGCGGTGTTCTCACTGGGATCGATGCCGGCCCGTGAGTGGACCAGTCCAGTCACCTGACCTGTCATCTGACCTCACCGGTCAGGTGACTGGACTGGTTCACTCCCGGGCTGGCATCGACGCCAGGGAGAACGCCGCTGCAAGACTCCTGCCTTCTTCTGACGGTGAGTGATGGGGCTATTCACACGACCGATTTTTTTTTTTTGACGGCTCGGGAAACCTGGCCGTCAAAAAATGGGACATACCCTATTTTCGGCCGTTTACCCGGCCACCCGGCTCCCATAGAAGTCTATGAGGCCGGGTAATACACGGCCATCACCGGATGTGTCCCGAGTGACGGCCGTGTCTTCTGTCGCTCGCACTCTCTCTCCTCCTCCTCCTCACAGTGCAGAGTGCATGTGAGGAGGAGGAGGGTCTTCTTTTGCTCCCTGTGGGAGTCGGAATACCCAGTCCCCGGCCGAGGATTGGGGATTCCGCTACAGGAGAAATGAGTGACTACACTGTCCATATATGGACACAGCGACGTCACGCACTTCTGAAGCGGAATCACCGACCCTGTGGTCGGGGATTCCTCTCCAGGAGAGTGACTACACTGTCCATATATGGACATTGAAGCCAGTGACTTCTCCTGGAAGGGGGAGTTGGGTGCAACCTACAAGGGGCTGTGTGGCATTACCTACAGGGGGCTGGGTGGCTTTACCTGCAGGGGGCTGGGTGGCATTACCTACAGGGGGGCTGTGGCATTATCTACAGAGGGCTGTGTGTGGCAACAAATTAATATGAAATTCATCCGATTTTAAAACTGACAGGGAAAAAAACGGATGCAAAACGTGTCAAAATCGGCCAATAAAAACGGCAACACGGCCTGGAACAGAATCGGAACGGATGCAAAACGGTCGGGAAAAACGGCCCAAAACAGCCATTGTTATCGTCCGACACTCGGACCCTGTCGTGTGAATAAAGGCTACCTCTACTGCTCTCTGCCCTGATTTCTACACACTACACTTAGTCATGTCCCCTATACCTCACATGTGCACTATACACAGTACTTTATTATTTATTTATTTATTATTATTATTACACATTTACTTCCATGCCCAACACACCACTCCCCTCAAGGTAAGTGGGAGTGGCTATCATTATTTAAACACACCTGGGCACTTCCCATCAACAGCATTCTCTGACCTGGTTGCGTCCTGTTTGGAACGGGTATTTCACCCACCACCTAATCTGTGAGTATGGCCTTTTCTGTGGTTTTAATTACATTCTATGTCCCATTTTTTTTTTTTTGTATATCTTAGATTTTGGAACGTAAAGTTCTAGGTAGGGACTCGCAAGTGTGGGGATCCGTGACGTGGATTGCGAGCTTGCGTTTTTTTGGCCAAAACAACAACTAATACCCCATGTTTTCTCACGGTTACTTACATTGTACATACTTTTTTTCAGGACGCGCCCGGGTCTTATGATGCTGGGATAGCCTGGTGTGCGGATGTTTGGCACTGCATGCAGGGCAGCCCGCTCTCTTACAATATTGGCGTTATAAATAGGCTGCTATTCGGCGATATATGCTGTGCCTCACTATCCAAACACTATGCCTCCATGTTTTACACACTACACTCACGTTTTTGTTTCACTCACAGCCCTGATTTCTACACACTACACTTAGTCATGTCCCCTATACCTCACATGTGCACTATACACAGTACTTTATTATTTATTTATTATTATTATTACACATTTACTTCCATGCCCAACACACCACTCCCCTCAAGGTAAGTGGGAGTGGCTATCATTATTTAAACACACCTGGGCACTTCCCATCAACAGCATTCTCTGACCTGGTTGCGTCCTGTTTGGAACGGGTATTTTACCCACCACCTAATCTGTGAGTATGGCCTTTTCTGTGGTTTTAATTACATTCTATGTCCCATTTTTTTATTTTTTTTTGTATACCCTGCTCTCTGCTCTGGCGGCATTGTGGCACCTACAGGGGGATTGTGTGTAGAGCTATCTACTGGGGGGCTGTGTGTGGAGCGATCTACAGGGGTGCTGTGTGTGGCGCTTTCTACAGGGGTGCTGTGTGTGGCGCTATCTACAGGGGGGCTGTGTGGAGCTATCTACAGGGGGCTGTGTGTGGCACTATCTACAGGGGGCTGTATCTGACGCTATGTACAGGGGGGCTGTATCTGGCGCTATGTACAGGGGGGCTGTGTCTGGCGCTATCTACAGGGGGCTGTGTCTGACGCTATCTACAGGGGGCTGTGTGTGGAGCTTTCTACAAGGGGGCTGTGTCTGGCGCTATCTACAGGGGGGCTTTGTCTGGCACTATGTACAGGGGGGCTGTGTGTGGAGCTATCTACAAGGGGCTGTGTCTGGCACTATGTACAGGGGGGCTGTGTGTGGAGCAATCTACAGGGGGGCTCTGGTGGATGATTTTTTCCATTGACCGGTAGCAGAGTTACACAACTGGAAAAAAAAATCCCCATCATGTAATTCTGCTACCTGTCAATTGAAAAGTCATCCACCACAAGGTCTCCCTCTTGTCTTTCATTTTTCTCAGCATTTTGGTTTGTCCTGCAGCTGCTGCGCCGTGATGAGCAAATGTTATACCCAAGATAGGAAAAGTAACACAAAGACGATATAACCGGATCCATAATATCTGTGATATCCAGACAGTCTAGAGATCCGCAGTGAGAATGTGCACGCGTTATTTGCAGAAGGATCTGGCTGTGATTTGATGTGTTTATGCGGAATATTGGACGTGGTTAGGGGGCGTGGCTTAAAAATGTCCCTCTTTTCCGAATTCAAAAGTTGGTGTTTTTGTCATTACTCCTGAATCCATATCATTGTACCCGCGACAAGTATGCACGTGGCTATGCATAACCTAGGCCCTCCTGACAAACAGTGCCATTTTCTTTGAATTGTCTCGCAAAACAGACCTCAAACGGGATAGAGCTTATGCAAAAGTACCTCAAAAGGGGTGGCTTGAGGGCACAGCCTAATACTTACCTGCGAATGAGGAATTGAATCTTGGGAGGTATGATGTAATAGATATAATATCTGTTGTCACCAATAGTTATTATGTGCATCATAGAGGACCCATTAATGGACTGCATAATCTGGGAGGACAGTCACTGAACATAGGAAAAAGAAGGGTTTGATAAAAATAATAATGCAGAATGTGGCATAGAGCAAGGGGTTTACTACTGGCAAAACTCAATGTTTATTAATTGCAAGATATATGATTTTCATAATTTTAATGAAGGAAGGTAACTTTAATGCCAATACCGTTTGACACCTGATACAGGCAGATACATGGCAGTCAGTAGTGAGGGGTGGGGAAAGGTGGAGTGAGCACTCTCTTTATAAATATAGCAGATTAGCCTAGTATGGTGACAGATCCGCTTTAACTAATTTCGTAAAGATGGAAATTAAGCTTCCTTGAATTTAATTTCTTTTTTAAATACCCCAATAACACGTCTATTTGTTAGTTTTACAACATCAATTTGCAAGAAACTTTTAGCCATAAATTCCCTTTATTTTAGCATTAAATGTTTATGCAACAGATTACAGCAAATAATATTTTTTGACAGCAGTCTCAAAGTCGAAAAATGTGAAATCTTTTTTTGCAAATTGCTGGTCTCCTTCAACAGAAATCTGTGTAGCCAGTAGTTTTTTTCCTTTATTATTATTATTTTTATCATGAATATTTGTCAGCAGGAAACATCCGCTTCAGTGATGCCGCTGATTGACGTGCACAGCAGCAGTTCAGCTACTGGCTCTAGTTTAATATTCATGTTAATGGCAAGCTGTCATTGAGAATGCATATTCTAATTGATAAATGAGACTGCTATAGTATTATTGTCATAATGGATAATTCAGTGCCTCATTTTGTAGAGTTATTCTAATGGCTCGGGATAATATCTACATATCAAGAAAAACAAGTCAATTGTGCATTTTAATTCAATGACATATACTCAGAATCGAGTTAAAACCGCTCGTGAACAGTGAACTGGAAAAAATGTTCCTCGGGTGGAAATAAAGCACTACAGGGGTAGTTTGAAACATAACTTTAATTATTAAAAATCAATACTCAATTTACAGCGTACCTTGTCGTAACATTACATTGACAGTAGATAATATTACAATCTCAGTAAAAATGACAATGATTCATTGTTATTTACGAGCTGATCATAGTGACGGCAGAGTAATGCTGTAGGGTGACGGTAAAATCACCCCCTAAGAGTCTAGCATACAAATGCTGAGCTAAATAAGAATACTTCTACCTGAACATGTATATGCTATTTCTCACAAATGAAAAGGCATTGTCATGTATGTTTCTTTCGAGGAGATCCCCCTTGGAAAAGCGACCAGGAAAACTCAGCCCTAGAGGCCTTTAAGTTGACCCATTGTTGACATTGGCCAATATGGATGTCTATTGATTTCAGTGAGGACAAACATACAGTTCACACTACACAAAACAGCTGATCTGGGGGCTTAAAAGCAGTGAAAAGTCTTACCAGAAGAGAAAACCCACAATATAAGACTTTAAAATTGTAAGACTTCTATAGGAGGAATTTAGGAATAATTTATCAAATTTAAAGAGAATGTCTCATGTGAAGCTTGACTTTTACTTAATTTTAGTATTATTATTAGATGTAAGTCTGTAGAAGAGAAATCATGTGTTAGTTGTTTTTTTACTCACTTTCCTTGGGGCAGCCATATTGGAGGTACACACTTTCTTCCTGTATCGTCTATATAGACAATGCAGCAGGGTGTGTGTTTTTTATTGGTAACTGCAATGACTGAAAGTAAATTGACAGGGAAATGTGACAGCTTATTACAGTCTCCAAGAAGTTATGGGGTACAGCCCATCCCCCAGAGACCAGGGAGTGACAGAGGAGCTGCATACAGAGCATGTATAATGTAAAGTTACTATCCTGCCTTATCTAGGCCTCCAGCAGTTGAATAGAGCTGTCATTAAAGGAATTTTCCCATATGGAAAATTTATTTCACATCCACAGGATATGGAATAAATGTGGGTCCCACACCTATCTCTAGAACTGAGTCCTCTGACCACTGTCCTACCTTCTTACTCTGTTGGTTGGCTCCATCTGAAGAGGTGGCCAGGTTTTCAGGAAACAGCCGAGCACATTTTGCTACGCTCTTTCTGAAAATCTTGTAGAAGTGAATAAGAGTTACGGAAACAGCGCAGCACAATGAGCTACGCTGTTTCCATAGCTCTGAATTTGGAAGTTACAGAAACAGCGCTGCAAAAGGTGCTCAGATGTTTCTGGAAAACCCAGCCACCACGTCAGTTAGGGGCCAGAGCTCAGTGACAGTGGAACAAGATAGGACAAGGGTCAAAGGACCCCGTTCTAGAGGAAGTTGCAGGTCCCATAGGTGGAACCCACATCTATTGGACATTTATGGCATGTCCTGTGGATATGCCATAAATTTCTGATATGGGATTACTTCTTTAAATTGCTCCCTGTTGAACCCGTCACAGTCTATACAGCAAAGCTGACAAGTAAGCTGCAGAGGTGTCAGTCTATTGTGTCCACTCCAGAGGCCACTGTGAAAACTGGAATATTACAAGATTTTTTTTATACATATATAGTCAGATCAATTTTTTCAAAATATAATACAAGTCTGATTTAAATAATATGTCATTTTGTGATGATACATTCACTTTAAACCTCTCAAAATCAGTAGATTTGGCTAGACCTAAAATTACTTTTTAAAATTTTTTTTAAAGTGTTTATTTTGGAAAATTCATAATAATGCAACATCTTGAAAAAGAAAACAAGAAACATACATCATATCATCTGATACATCCAGAAGTGCTTAGCTACAATGGTACTGAAATTAGAAAATAAAAGGAGACGGTACCGGATACAGCCCGTTCAAACGGATGATGTCCGATCGATACCATTTCAGAGCAGTTGCCTCCAAAGTCCAAAGGCAAAGAGATGGCTGTAATATACCCAATAATACAAACAATGCCTGAGAGGTTACATGTAAATCGCGGATATCCAGGTGTCCCATTGTTAGGAAACATCTATTTCTTTAGGTTGTCATTAACAGAATACGGTATTGCCTGCATTGCACCTCCTGTCCAACACCGTATTCTGTTAATGACAACCTAAAGAAACGGACGTTTCCTAACACCCATATCCTGAAGAAACTATCCGCTGTTCCCCATATGTCAGCTTATAAAGAGGTAGGTCAATATCTAGAAAATGCATCAAGTGGGACACAGTAGGTACTTTCGGAGGTTTTTAGTTAAGGACGATAGATTTTCGTGCAAAGAACATGTATAATATGTGTTTCTGCTCTTGCCTGTGCTCTCAGTTGGCCACTGGTAGCGCATGGTAAGGTGAGTTTATTCCATCTGTTTACATGTTGTGGTACTGTGGGGTGGTATCTGTTGTTGTAGTGCTGCACTTGCAGGATAGGGGACGTGGCCCAGCGCCAAGGAGGCTTCAGATCAACGTATATATTGTGCATGTGCGGTCCATGTCTAGTTTCTCACAATACTGATATAATATGTACAGTCGTTTACCATACTTGGAAGGAATGATGTCCCCAGGAGACAGACTTCTGGGGAACAGATGCAAGGGAAGTGAAGTTCAGTCAAGTGTTGGCGGAGATGGAGATAGCTGCTTTTCTCGTTCTCGCCTGTCAGCTCAACGTCCATCTAGAGCTGGTTGCTAGGGATGTATCACATTTTTTATGGAGTTGTTGACTGTTGTGTCCTCAGCCCTTCTGCTCAAGTTCAAGTTGACACAGAGCTAAGGGTAGAAAATGGGCAGTGACATTTGGCTGTACTCAGACCACACTTTTATAAAATGTATTACTGCACATAAAAATTATATTTGTAATTTATAGGTTCTGTACTGAACCCTCAAATGAATCATAACATGTCAGATGATAACAGATCCGTCAAGCAAGTCATGGATTCTGTTAAAATCAGTAGCCATGACCCAGTGTAAACAGAGTCTTAGGCCTCATGCCCACGACCATAAGGGTTTTTAATGTCTACAAATACGGATCCGACGGCTACGGACATACATCCGTAGCTGTCCGCCATTGCGGAAGAGCCCATAGACTACTATAGGAGAGTCCGTGACGCCATTGCGGACAAGAATAGGACATGTTCTATAATTTGTGGATCATTTCTATAGCCCAGACACACATCTGTAAATATACGGAAAGGTGTCCGTGGTCAATAGAAATATATGGGTCCTAAGGTATTCATATGATGATAAACCTATTAGAAATGCTATCCCGTGGTCTCCAACATGACATATTTAGAATAATAATGAAGCTGTAAGAAGCAGCTAACCTACTTGTTGGCGGTTTCCAGATCATCCAGTCTTTAGGAAATGTTTAAATAAAATTGAAATAAGTGACAAATAATTAAAGATATATATAAAAAATGCTATTTTTTTTTACCTTTCCCGACATTCCCAAATATTAATCAATGGTGGAGTTTCACTTTAAATAATATAGAACAACACATGATTTTTTAGTAGCATCTCCCCAATTCCTCTAAATGAGGCTTATAGTGAGATAAAAAAAAAAAAAATACAACTTAATTAGAATAATTTTGTGTTTTCTGCGATTTAAGTACAGAATGCAATTACCACTAATTACTAAAATGAGAGTAAAAATAAAATGAAATATATAACATAATAAATTTCAAGAGATTAAAAACGTTACAACTGGACTTTATAAAACCAGAGGGAAAAACTAAGAGTTGTTTATGTTATACAGTGCGGTTTAGATATCTGCATAATCCCTTTGAGGTATCTGGCTGGTGTGTAAAAGGGAATCCACAGTGCAGGTCCCAGCGGGCACAATATACTGGTGCTTTAATATTACATAAGATCAGGGAGCTGCTTCATTTTTATTTAGTTGATGCTGTTGTAAAACTAGAATGTCTGAACATTTGTAGCTCAAATAGCAATTTACACATTGCAAAGCACAGCAACACAGCGGACTATACCGAACAATGACCAGCATATAAATCAGCACGTCCAGCTAATTAAATAGCAATGCTAATTTATGAGAACAGCAGAGCCAAACACATTATAAGATGGAAGAATAGGTGCTGCCTCCACCCAGATCCATTCATCCTGATGTTCCTTCACATAACCAAACTACTTGTTTTATGCATGAGTAACCCTGTCCCATCCATTAGCTATTCTATTATTAAAAACACACGGGTAAAGATCAGGGCACATATCCTTCCTGTATTATTTGTATAGACATTGCAGAAGAGTGGGCTACTTTATGACTGCTGCAATGGATGGGGGATATTGGTCAGAAAAGTTTCAATTGACTAATATAGTCTCCAGGAAAAGATGGCATTTTGCTCCCTCTTCCAGGAGAGCTGGATACAGAGCCTTATCTGTGTGTATATAGTGTATAGTGTTGTTATCTTGTCATATCTAGGCCTCCATCGGTACAACAGCATTGTCATTACATCCTCATCTTCTAAATCTGTCCCAGTCTACACAGGAAAGCTGACAAGCGAGCTGAAGAAAACAGGCAATGTCAGCCTATCGTTTGTGCACCAGTGGCTGGTGTGAAAGTTGTTTGTTTTTTTTTATAGATAAACACATAAAAAAATATCTATCATCCTATCTATCTATCTATCTATCTATCTATCTATCTATCTATCTATCTATCTATCTATCTATCTATCTATCTATCTATCTCATATCTATCATCTATCTATCTATCTCATATCTATCATCTATCTATCTATCTATCTACTGTATTTATCAATTATGTAATATATTTATGTATTTATGTAAATATCTATTGGAGGTTTTGGAACTGTGATCGGATTCCCAAGACGTGCACCTACCCAAACTTTCAGGCTGGTGCTGCTGAACGGTGGACTTCTTATGTATTTATGTAGTTATCTATCTATGTATTTATCTATTTATTTATTTTTATTTTAGATAAAAACGCTCTTTGAATAAATGCATGGATGTGACAAGCTTAGGTTTCTCTCTTGGCAAGAGCAAAAGGACTCCCAAAATTATGTTTCCATACCCTCCATACATTAGAAAACGGAAAATAGATACGACTACCCCAAACTGAGCAACCGAAAGGATGATAGGTGCGGCATCAAATTGTAAAGCAGACTTATGCAGTGACTCAGCTTCAGCTACCCTATCAGTGCCTGAGCCTGAAATGCCCCATTCAGTGCTTCCGCACAAATTCTCCCTTCTGTGCCAGCCCCAGGAGTCCCCAGTGTGCCTGCCACAGATCCCCTCATAGTGCTAGCCAAAGATGTCCTCATCCTCATAGTGATAATCACATATGTCCATAGAGTGGCAGGCTTTTATGTCATACATAAAGTAACAGCCACATTTGTTCCACGGAGGGCCAGTCACAAATGCAACAGATTTCGCCCCATAAAATACCAGCCTGTGCATCTCTCTTTTGCTGCGCTTCCCTCTTTATCTGATGTGCAACATATCCACACACCAATTGTAGTAAGTGATGTTGGCACCAATGTCAGTTACAATTAAAAATCAGTGAGCAGAATGTAACTGGTGAGCCCCGGCTGCAAACCTGGATTTTAATCAATATCAACAAAATTAGAGAAAATCTTACAAGTGGTACCAGGATGGCAGCATACCAGGGTGTGGAGTGGGAAAAACCACTAAGCCCGTTGATGGTAAAACCTGGTGCTATAATCAGAGGCCAATTTTGATCTTTGATGTGAGGTCCCCTGTCTCTACTCTACGATGGGTACACTACAGGCTCAAAGATTCGAACAATGGGGATTCATATATAGCCATATGCATGAGGCCAAAATGTGTTTTTCGAAAGCACAAGTGGCGCAGGGACCCAGTTGTAGATTTTGATGATCACTATAGTTATTGTATGATGGTAGATAGTGGAAAGAAATGAAGTATTCTATTTTTCAAACCATGTGGAAAATATATATATATACAGTGAGCTGTTTACATTACCATACATTGAGGGCTGAAAAAATCTGTCCACTTTGCAGTTTGCTATAATGGTAGTTTAAGCATATAAATCTCTTTTTTGTAATCTGCTTTAGTAGACAGAAAAAAGTCAGCATCTGAGTGAGAAAGCGATGGATAAATCCACCGCTGCTCTCATTGAAGGAGCCACTGATTAATACCGCCGTTAACCGTGCATACACTAACATGGACACTTACCACATATTCGAAACACTTCTCTGATAAATGAATGTCAAATTGATATAAAAGCAGATAGATTTGAAAGTCTAAATAGAGGCTTTAGTACAAATGAATATTTTATTAAATGTGCAGCACCATTTAGCAGCTTTTATGGCTTGCGAAATAACAGGAAAGGGCACCACCATGAATCACCTCCTAACCCATCTTCTAACTATTGTCCGTAATTCCTGAAAATTGCAGATCAAGGAACTCTGTAAAGTCCAAGCCATCAATCCAGTGCTGCTAAATGACTGCGGAGAGCAATGGCTGTTGAGTAAACACTCGAAAAATATTTATTGTTATTTTTAGCTGTGTAACAAACTTCAACCTTGTTCACTATTGCTATTTAAAAAAAAATTATCTATCTGTCTGTCTGTCTGTCTATCTATCTATCTATCTATCTATCTATCTATCTATCTATCTATCTATCTATCTATCTATCTATCTATCTATAGAGCAAAAATTAGGCAGCACTCAAGCCGAGAAAGGCTCCAGGGGAAGGAGCTGAAACGTTGCTTATGGGACAATAAAAGTACCCTCTTTTTTTCACCTTTACAAACTGAGTGCTGCCTAATTTTTGCTCTATACATAATTGGGACCTTGGTCTATTCTCTTGGGCCTGCACCCACACCATACCGGTGCTGCTGGATCCATTTGTCTATCTATCTATCTATCCTGATAATCCTGCACCTGAATAGTTGAAGCATGTTGTTTTGTCAGAATTTAAATTAACATATTCAGTCGTGTAAAAAAGTAAGGACACCCCATGTAAAGTTTTTTGTTTTGTTTTTACATTCTTAGAAATATCAATATTTTATCTTCATTCTGACAGTATATAAAGCTAAAGGTGATGTAACTGAACTATAACAAAATGACTTGGCAATAATTTACTAAACAAAATATATACGGATTTATCATTTCCTTCTGTGGCTCTAATACCTGGAGACATTTCTTATAACTCTCTACCTACAATGTTGATTTCACACGCCGCGTGTTTGTTGCAGATTTTATCGGCGGATTTTAACCCAATGCAAAAGGGTGAGATCTGCATCAAATCCGAAACAAAATAAATCTGCGACGTGTGAACTCAGCCTTAGCGCAGTTGCAGACGACCGAGTGCCACTCGGGCCATTTTTCATGGCATCCGAGTGGCACCTGATAGTTTTCATGGACCCATTCACTTTAGCGAGTGAATCGGGTCCGTGAAAACTGACCCGATTCTCCAATCCGTGGAAAGATAGGACATGTCCAATCTTTCCACGGATCACTGATGGGACCCGGCCCACGCACACTATCGTGTGCATGAGGCATAACTGTCGCTTTGACATTAACTGAGAAAACGTATGTTCCAGCTGTGCAAACTTGAAAAATATTTTGTACATGTACGGCCCGTTTCACATCCACCCACAGCATCTCAATTGGAATTAGATCTGGGACATTAAAAAACCCTCCATTTTTTCTTTAGTCATTCCTTGGTGGGTTTAAGTGTCATTGTAGGAACAATGTGGCAGGGCCCACTATAGTCCGAGCTCCAATTTTCTGGCAGAGGGTCTAACTATATCCTCAACAACCCTCTGGTACAATTAAGTATTCATAGTGCATGCTATGATGGTGAGCTGCCCAGGACTTGCTGCAGACCCAAACCATAACATTTTGATCACCATGCCAAACAGTTGGTATCGGAATGTTCTGGTGAAATTCTTTCTTTGCCAAACATAAAACTTGTTTTCTGGTACTATGGCCAACCTCAGTAGCTCTCTGTCTTTGCCTTGTCTCTGCAGATTGGGGGAGATCTATAAAGCAAAATGCACCAGAATTCAAGAAAAAGGGGCTTGGCTAAGAGTCGTTGTAAAATGAGCCAGATTTATTAATGGCGTACGACATGGTTTTGGCAAAAAATATTGGTGTAGGGTACGCCAAACAAGAGGAGGAATAAGCAAGCAAGAGGCGCCAAATTAGTAATACAGCGTGCACCACTAGGATTAATTTGGCACAGTTTTTGGCTGTCTGGTCTAGTTTTATATTGTTTAACTCTTATTAACAATATTAACAAATGTCCCCATTGTTCCAGACGTCCTAGTGTTTATCTAGATGTTCATGTACTTACTTTCTTCACAGAAGGAAATGGCATATTTAGTGCATTTCCAGTTGAATAAATAATTGCAGAGTCTATTTGATATTGTTTTTTCATTCAATTACATCATGTTGTCACAGATCAGGTAAATTATTTGGAGATTATGCGCTCTAAACTAACAAATTCTGCTAGTTGAGGTGATTCACTGAATAGAACTTTTCTAGAAAAAAATATATTTTTAATTAATATTCATAACACACACACACACATATATATATATATATATATATATATATATATAACAAGAATATCTAAATGAAAAAGCACTCATGTAACAAAGTGGAGGGTGCAAAGCAAGTAGAGCTTAATCCACAGCTCAAAATAACATACAAGAAAAAAGATGGAGGGGGCGTGGCCGGATACCGAGGAGAGCGGTCGCATAGTTCCGAGCTCCGCTCCTAGCCTCATCTAAAGCGGCTCACAACTACATTTAAAGGTCGTATATCGACACAAACACTTACCGGGAGACTCCCGAAGCAGGCACAGAGCGGCAGCGATGGTGAGAGGAAGACCCAAACCGGCCGGTCCAGTGAAGCTCACATCCTATTATCCCCCGGCGGGAAACTCCCAAAATGGCGCCGGCCATCCTATGCAGGCAGATGTGCTGGAAACCGGAGCTCCTACTCCCTCCCAGGCAGCACAATGTACAGCAGGCAATTCAGGTGTGGATGGCTCTTCAGGCACACCAGACAAGCAATATGCCCTGGACTTCAGGTCAGTCTCCCTTCCTCCTATTCTGCCCAAGATGGGGGGATCCAGGGAAAGTAGCCCTTCTGAGGGTTCAGCCATTACCTTCTCTAACATGAGGAGTTTGATGTCAGAATTAAGATCATCTATGAAAAATGATTTTCAAACTGCCTTCACCACACTGTCTAAGGGCATTAGAGATATTGGTGAGTGTACAGCTCATCTTGAAACAAAAATGGATGAGTTCACCTCTGCTTTTAACTCTTTGGTGGACGCTCAAAATGAGACAGATGAAGATATGCTTGCAGTAAAATTAAAACTGGCTGACTTGGAGGATCGTTCCCGCAGGAACAACATTCGCTTTCGCGGTATTCCTGAATCCATTATGCCTGCTCAACTCAGAGAGTTCCTGATCGACTATTTTTCTGCATTGCCGCCAGAGGCAGATCAAAGAGATTTTATGATTGACAGAGTACACAGACTGCCAAAACCCAAGCAACTACCGCAGACCACGCCAAGAGATGTACTGGCAAGAATTCATTTCTACCAAACAAAAGAGGCCATCTTGAAATTGGCGATTAGAGCTAATGGCATTCCGGAGCAATTTATGGGTATCCCTTTGTATGCTGATCTATCACCAACCACTCTTAACCGGAGAAGAGAATTTGCGCCTTTCACAAAGCAATTACGTGACCAAGAAATACCCTATAAATGGGGTTACCCGGTCAAGCTTATCTTTACAAAGAATGGTACCACTCATGTTCTTCATACACCCAAGGAAGCTGCGATTCTACTAGCAAAATGGTTCCGTGATCTCCAACCACAGGATCAGCAAATGCTAAAGAAAAAGAAATCTCCTTTGCTAACCCAAGAATGGACTCAAGTTGGCTCTCCGAAGACATCTTCATCCAAACCTGGCTGAGAGTGGGGGAGAAAGTTCCTGCAATAACTTTGATCTTCCTCTTGATTCTAAGATAAGGGAACTCCTTTCATGACCGGTATTCTTGATAATTTTCACAATGCGGGTTTTGACATGCCTTTAAATTACCCTGTAGGCTAGGCAGGCACTACTGTTACATATGTTTTCTTACCACCCCTCCATCAGGCCAACTACCCTTACAAGGTTTTGGCTTGTTCACTTTGAACATATTTTTGTATTTGTACTCAGGTTTCTATGTTATAAGGTATCACTATTGCTCAGCAAAAAGAATATGATATGTACACATTGTCCTTTATTAATGGGAATAACTGGGGTGTTTGGTGTTCGATCATATAGAAATACGTGGGTCGGGAAGGATTTGATTGATCGGGAATGCTTCGAGGTTACACAGTATCTGTTGTCTTTTTTGTATTATGGTCTTTAAAATATCATCTTTGAATGTGAAGGGTCTTAATAGTCCCTTCAAACGCTCTCTCATGTGGAAAGAATGTAAAATGCTTAAATGTGATGTTTTATGTGCACAAGAGACACACCTCCTGGAAAAAGACATCCACAGGCTTAAAAATGCACATTTCCCCCATATTTTTTGCACTCCAAACTCACATAAAAAAAAGGGGACGTTGATTGCTATTAAACGCTCTTTGGCCTTCCAACTTATCCAAGTAATTTACGATAAATGTGACAGGTTTACAATAGTACAATGCTTTATTAACAACGAGAAATACACTTTGGTCTCACTATATGCCCCTAATAAGCATCAAGGTAGATTTCTCAAACGTCTACTTAGGCGACTTGAGAATAATACATTTGGCTCCCTAGTGCTATGTGGAGACTTTAATAAGGTACTGAATCCTCAGCTAGATAAAAGTAAATGCAAACCGAAAGAAAAAAACAGGGATATTTACAATATTCTGTTCAGGGAAAATCTCTATGACACATGGAGAACTGGTAATGCTTCGGAAAGGGACTATACTTTTTTCTCTCACCCTCACAAATGCTATTCTAGAATAGATTTTATCATTGTCGATCAATGGATGCTCCAACGTGTAACCCACCCCATTATTGGGACAATCACTTAGTCGGATCATGCCCCGGTTTCTATCTCTATTAATGAGCAATATAATAATGTTCCCACCTCCCCCTGGCGCATAAATAACTCCTTATTGAACAACGAGGTTTGCCCAGATACACAAGGCGTTGACTGACTTTTTCGAGATTAATAATCCGGAAGATGCCTCCATTTTCAACAACTGGTGTGCGCACAAAGCGGTAATTAGGGGTCATCTTATCAAAATTGCGGCAACAGCTAAGAAATTAAGACTAGCCAAAACACAAGAACTGCTGTTCAAAATTAAGAAATTAGAGGATCTTAATAAAAATAAAACCACCAGAGGCCTAACACTCGAACTAAAACAGTTAAGAACGCAACTTCACCAACTGCTATACCATAAATGTGAATATGCTTTGAGAAGGAATAGAATGATCTACTACTGGCAAGGTAACAAAGCTGGGAAAATGTTAGCCAACAAATGTAAAAATAAAACCTTGAAAGCTAAAATACCCTATATTATCAACTCGTCCGGGGAAAAAATTTTAAACTCCCAAGAAATAGCTAACTCCTTTGCTGAATATTATGATCATTTGTATAATCTAAACAAGGACCCTTCTACTAGTCAGCCTACGCAGCAACTTATAGATGGTTTTCAATTTACCGTCTATTGAGCGACAAACTGTCACTCCTTAATGCACATTTTACATTACCAGAAGTACAGACTGTCATTAAACAACTCAAGATTAATAAATCACCGGGACCGGACGGTCTGACAAACGAATAGTTTCAACAGTTCTCTCAGATTATCTCCCCTCACTTAGTATCGGTGTTCAACCAAGCCACTACATTGGGATGTTTTCCTAAAGAAATGCTACAAGCATTAATAATCACTCTCCCTAAACCTGGCAAATCTCCTGACAGACCCGAAAATTTTAGACCAATTTCATTGTTAAATAGAGATTTGAAAATATATTCTTAAGTTTTGGCCAATAGGCTTGTCGATATCCTTCCTTCTCTAAAATTGATCAAGTTGGTTTTATTAAAAATAGACAAACGGTAGATGGTACTAGGAGACTAATCAACATTCTTCACTATGCCGAAGCGCATAACATTCCTTCTCTGCTCTTATCCCTTGACGCAGAGAAGGCCTTTGATAGGATCCATTGGGGCTACTTGAAATCTGTTCGGAATAAAATAGGACTGGTAGGCCCGTTTGGGAGAGCTATTCTAGCTCTCTATTCCGGCCCATCTGCCTCAGTATACTCAGCAGGCTTCTTATCCTCATGCTTCGACATTACAAATGGAACAAGGCAGGGTTGCCCCTTGTCTCCTTTAATTTTCGCTCTACTAATGGAACCCCTAGCTGAGAAAATAAGGACTTCTAGCTTGATTTCCGGCATTACTATAGGGAAATATGAACATCGTATTGGCCTGTTCGCGGATGATGTAATAATAATATGCTCTTCCCCAATAACATCTCTACCTGAAATAGGCAACGTATTATCTGACTTTAGTAAAGCATCCTACTACAAAATTAACACATCTAAATTACAAATTCTCAACATGGGGCTTCCTTTGAAAACTGTTGCTCGACTTAAAATGTTGTTTCCTTTTAAATGGGTGAAGGACGCCTTTCCTTATCTAGGGGTTAATCTAGCATTTCCGGTTTCAAAAATGTTTGACCAAAATTACTTCTCTCTTCACAAGAAAATTAACGAGGACCTACATAATTATAAACATCATGGTGTCTCTTGGCTAGGCAGAATTGCTGCTATCAAAATGTTGACTCTCCCCAAGATACTCTACATTTTTAGGAATGTTCCCATATTTGTACCAAACGCTTTTATAGTCAAACTGCAATCTAACTTAATGAGATTCATATGGGGGAAAACTAAACCAAGAGTAAAATCAGACATTCTTTATAGACCCGTGCGAGAGGGAGGATTAGGATGCCCTACTCTTATACAATATTATAGAGCGGCTATCCTCGACCAACTAAAATCGTTGTGGTCAATGGATGTTTCCAAACACTGGGTATCTATTGAAGCATCCGTACTGGGGAGGTCAACGTTGGCAATCTCCTTGTCTGCGTCTTCCTTATTTGGGGACCCTACAAGGTCCACTCATCCCACCTTAAGGGCGATCATGGACTTATGGCACCACCTAGTTATTAAACACAGCTTGTACTCTACGGACTATGGGAGATCTAGTATTGCAATGTTGATGGCTCTCATCCCGTATCTTGATATCTCCTCCTGGATGGCTAATGGCCTACTCACAATGTCTGAACTATGGGAAAATGGTATGATATTATCCTTTCAAAAATTGGCCCAATTGTACAATATCCACAAACATGACTTCTACAAATACCTACAAATAAGACATGCAATCTCTTCCATAGCCTGGCCTCTTCCAACCTCAGAGTCGCTCCTAAGCAAGTGGCTGTCCTCTAAATCATCCTCCAGTGGTAACATATCCCACTGTTATAAACTTTTATTAAGCTCCTTCCCAAACGACCTGCATATTTATAAACATAAATGGGAAAATGACCTGGATATCACTTTATCTGACAATCAATGGAACGCTGCCTTTTTAGCAGTTTCATCAATTTCCAGATGTACTAATCACATTGAAACAGCTAGAAAACTACTATATAGATGGTACCTTACCCCGGCAAAACTTTACAAATATTATAAAGAATCCAAGGATTGCTGGAGATGTAACAACACTGGAACTATGATGCATATCTGGTGGGAGTGTCCGTATATCTTAGAGTTATGGAGGAAAATAGGTAGTTTTCTGTCACATATATGTGGATACCCAATTATTCTAGATGCCCCATTATGTCTTTTGGCGATCGACACCGATAAATTCGATCGCACTCATAGAGGAGTTATCTTACATACTATTATAGTGACAAGATCCAAAATAGCAAAACATTGGAAATCTGATAAAATCCAGTCACTAGCAGAAATTATTCAGGGAATAAATGACAATTGTTGGTTTGAGTCCATGATCGCCTCTTCTCTTAATAGGAAAAGAACATTTGATAATATGTGGGATGTCTGGACCTCAGGTCCAATAATCTATGCATATTTATATGCTTCTTAGACCTATGGTAACTTGCAAACTGCCATCTATGCACCTTGGAACTATTTCCTCTTATACTGCTCTACCTTACACAGTGCTTTGA
Organism: Rhinoderma darwinii; assembly: GCF_050947455.1. Lineage (NCBI taxonomy): Eukaryota > Metazoa > Chordata > Amphibia > Anura > Rhinodermatidae > Rhinoderma > Rhinoderma darwinii. Next base: position 378,248,858 of record NC_134690.1, read on the forward strand.
CAATGTTCTGATAACTATGTAAAGTTATTTATATTACGTTCTGTTAATTTTGTAAGCTTTGTTTATGCTTACATGTATGTATGATTTGAAAAATGCAATAAAAACAAATGTGATAAAAAAAAAAAAAAAGATTGCAGCACTCCAGGAAGGTCCAGTAAAAAATCTGTAGCTTAATTTGCCCATGTTTAGAGCCAAGCGACGTTTTAGTTCCACCCTGGAACTTTCTTAAAATTACCATTTATTTATTTTTAATTAATATTCATAACACACTCACACAAAAAATAAATATATATATATATACATATATATATATATATATATATATATATATATATATATATATATATATGACAAAAAAATAGAGGCAGCACTCCGATGATGTGAAGAAAAGTGGTGTGTTTAATTCACCGCATTAGCAACCTGTTTGGATACACTATTGGGGATTCCATAGATCAAGACACAAATCCAGGTATGTATAAATTCATAAATGTATAATCACATTCATCAAGCTTTAAATGAGAGAAGCATCCTACTCACAAAGCTTGTTTAGGTCAAACAAGGCCATTTCACAATGATGAAGAGGTGGATTACTTACCCTAGTCCCAGACCCTGCAAATGAACTTGAATTTTTTTGGGGGATAACCGCCCTGAGATCACAAAATCATCCCTATGCCTTTCTCCAATAAAAAAGATTATCAGGAGATGATGGTTGGTTAGTTGTCTGCAGTAAGTACTGTAAGTAAGCTCCTGCGCCTGAGCTGCCAGCACATCTATATAAGTAATCAGTCTGCCATGAATGACTATTAGAGGAGCAGACATTCTTATAACAGAGAACTAACTACCAACAGATCATCAGGGATAATAGTTAGTTAGTTAGTTAGTTAGTTGCAGCAAATATGTTACCTCCTGCGCCTGACCTGCCAGCACAACTATATTAGTGATCACTCTGCCATGAATGACTATCAGAGGAGCAGACATCCTTATTCCAGACAACTAACCAACAAAGATCATCAGGGTATGATGGTTGGTTATTTGCGTTGATGTTTTACAGTAAAACACAGATTCAGACTAATTCTACTGACTGATGATTCTTCTCCCTGAAAACAGCAGCAGCCCTAACCTCCAGTTTTTTATTCCCCAAAGGTTTTGGCCTATCACTACTTTCTGGGCAGACATGGACGTGCAAACCACCATCATGGAGAAGCTGCAATGGGTTAACAGTGAAACAATCAAGTCCGACATTGAGTTGGCCTATAACTTAGCACAAGAACTGAGAACCTTAGAACCAGGCGAGAATCTTTTGATATGGAGGTGATCTTGGATTATCTATCTGCAATGTGATCATGCTACTCTATAAAGATAGTGCTACACGGCGACTTTGGTTGCACATCACGAAGATTGCAATGTCGCACCACTGTCTATAAAGATAGTGCTACACGGCGACTTTGGTTGCACACCACGAAGATCGCAATGTCGCACCACTGGACTCAGCGGGGCTCAGTGCTGACAAATCGTATTTCTGGCATAATGCCAGAAATACAACACATGACCACCGATGATCCTTCTGATTGACTGCAGCGGTCACATGCTACATGCGTGTAAACAACCATCGGAAGTGCTGACTGAGCCTCAATGCTGGACCGCCGGTGGCAAGGATAGGTTAGTATTGCTTTTTTGGGTTATTTATTTCATTTGCAGTCCCTACTTTAAAAAAAATCACAACCCAGATAACTCCTATAAAGTTTTCTGCCACTGTCTATTTTATCTGTTAAGAGTGAAGATAAAGAGTGCTACATCTGTATGCCCGTGTGCCATGTCTATAAAAATTGGCCAATGTAAAGCAACTCTTTTTATAAACATACTCCAAAGTATTTAAAATAATCCCCCCATTATTATTCCATGTTATTAGAAGAACTATATTTATGTAAAAGCAATGACATCACAGCATCAATAATGATGTCACAATATAACAGACCGTTCTAAAGGCCACGTAACGGATAATTCCATTGAGGGTGATTGAAGGCGTTATAGAGAGAGACTTGTGATTTGCTGTTATTGCAAAAATGACAAAAAAAAAGCGTTTTAAGCGCATTATAGTTTTGTCCGACTTAGAGGACGCTAGTAGTGATGAGGATTTACATCAGGTGAGCCGCCACTTCTCTAAAATGCCATTATTATAATGTACAGTATACATAACCTATGGCCCAATACTTTAATAGTTACTAGTTTCTCTATAAGGAAGCCATGAATGGGATTGTGTGTTATTCATTTCTGGTTTTGTATCTTAAATTGTTTCTTTTCTTATAGTCTCATCCCAGAAAGAAACCAAGACTTCCAAACCAAGAACAGGAAGGTGGTTTCAATACCGGGCTTACGCCCAGAGACCCAGGTACTGCGCTCCTATTCACTACAGCCGCTGATGTTATGTTCCCGTACAATACCTGGCTTTATCAGAACAGCTTGGCTCTGGATTGTTGTGTGTGCAGCCCCTTTACTTTCTTATTTTTTTGGTTAGATTTTTGGGACTTAAACGTTAATGGCTCATTCTCAGCCTAGGTCATCAATGTCCTAGGGGTTGGACCTCCATGATCAAACATTTAGGCCATCAATATTTAAGTTTAGAAAAAACTGTCAGTTATTGCTCTTATCTACAATAACCAGCTAATACATACGTGTTATCTTTTATTATCAGATATAACTAGACCGCTACCATCATCAAGCAATGACATCTACAGGTAGGATAATAACACTCCAATGCTGAACTCAGGTCCCATTAGGAGACATTTCTATTGAGGACAACCAGCGTGCATTATCCAGGCTTCAATAAGATCCTGGTGATTGTGGGCTCTGTATTATTTTATATTCCCTGATCTACTGCTATTGACAATTTTATCCATTATGGGTCCTAATATTAGAATTTCCCCACTGATTATATGTCTATATTTATTTATACAGATCCAACAACGTCATTGTGATTTCTGATGATGATGATGATTTTAGAAGCGAGGAAACACCAATTCGCAAAAGTAATGTGTCATTTGCTGTGTTTTATAGATACAATCTGGATTTATGTTATTGGACATAGTACATTGTTCATTTCTCTGTTATTCTCAGGACTCAGGACTTCTGATACAGAAGCTACTGATGCCTCTAAGCAGTGGGAATCTCCAGTGGTCAGTGACAGCGATGACGATGACTGCGTAATAATAACACCAACAACTGCTGTCACGGGTCAGTGTCTATAGGTTTTCTTATAGGTGTCCAAATGGAAAAATACCTTATTATGAAAATATTTTCACTGCTCCAAATTTCTTCATAGATAAAGAACCAGCTGAATTCCTAGAGATACCCACTTCAGAGGAACAGTGAGTTATATGAAATCTGCTTTTGATATTTAACAAAACTAATTGGGGCATCATAGCTATAAAAATACGTAAAAGGAAAGTGAGGCAGCACTACCAGATTTGTGAAAAAAATGATCTGTTTATTCTGACAACACATCTTAGTGGAATAAACGGATCATTTTTTTCACAAATCTGGTAGTGCTGCCTCACTTTCCTTTTACGTATATTGAAGGGTCATTGGACTGTGACCTAAGAGGCTTGCACCCAACCTATATCTTTCTGTCCAGTGCTGCAGATATATACTTGATAGCTATAAAAATGGTGCCCCATCAAGTTACCCACCCTGAGCCATTAATTCCATTCTAACAAATCTAGCACCCCTATGTTTCCTTGATGATCTGAACTTCATGGTTTAGTAAAAAATAAAACACTCCGTCCAGTGTACCTCAAGGATCTGCCTCCTGGGACTGTTTGAAACCTTCCATACCTGCTCAGCAGCCCACATAGACTATATTGCTTAACCACCTCTTACCAAAACAAGGGATGAGCAGTAGAATAAATATTTTTTGTGTGTTGATACAATACTCAAGGTTTAATATATGATCTTTTATTCTTTTCAGGAGACCTATATGTAACATCCCCAACTGTTTTATCGAGGACATATCATCATCCACATCCCCTTACATGACTCATTTCCAGGAGACCAAACAGGAGCTTGTAGAACGGCTGTACAAGTTATACAACCAAACCGTGTTTAACAACAAGGTATCTTATTATAATCCCCGGGGTTGTACATCCCCATCTACATTCCGACCCCTAAACCGCTGTTCATTTAATCTTCCATAGAAGTAGAGCATCAATAACCTTTATTATTCTTTGCTGTGGAGCCCTAACCTACTATTACATGGGTAATAAGTCACTACAGAACCGCTGTGAGATGGTGTGACTGCTTTTCTCCCCGTACCTGATGGAGCTACACATTTAACGGATTTTGTTTCTTCGTTCCTCATCTTTAGCTTCCTGGGACCTTACAAATAACCTGGACTAAAAGACTGACGGCAACATCTGCTCAGTGTATTAATATAAGTGAGGATGTGGATCGATATTCCAGGATTGAGATCTCGGAAAAAGTCTGTGACTCTGCAGGTAATTTTAACATGACAAACATTTTACTTTCAGAAACAACTTAAATGCCACATGTTAGATAAAAGTAACTGGTTGGCACTTGTAATGTAATATCTCTTAACGTAATTCTATCTTTTTTTATCTTTAGAGCGCGTTAGAGATGTATTAATACATGAAATGTGTCATGCTGCCTGCTGGCTCATCAATGGAGTGCAAAAAGATGGACATGGTCAATTGTGGAAGTCCTATGCTCAAAAAGTCACCCGTGTCCACCCTGGGCTACCACCGGTGACCATATACCACACCTATGACATCAATTATAAATTCAACTACGTGTGCGAATGGTGTCTTAACCGGTAAGTAGAGATTTTATCTTAATGTGAATGTTTCATGGGTTTGTGGACAAACTGTAGAATAATAATTTTACACTGATACTGTCCAACAGAATAGGAGCAAATGTATGACTGGTATGTAGTTTCTGCTTTACAAGGGTAAATACAAAACCATAGGGATACCAAGTCCTAAAGGCTTTGGACACGGAGGGTCCACCTGTTACCGATCACATCTAAGGTATGAACTTAGATGTGATCGGTAACAGCTCGATCCTGTGTGTCAGAGACACACGGGGCCCGCTGACACTGAACTTGTCAGTCCCGCTGACCTGACGGATTGAGGTCTCAGTGCACAATACAGCTGTTCTGTATACAGGAAACAAAGCAGCTGTATCTTCACTAGTAAAAATAATTTTGTAACAAACACTAATTAGAAAGTTGCACCAAACACACTGATACATATTTTTATTAAAAACAAAACAAAAAAAACGTTTTCAAAGGTGTATTATTATTGCAGATTATTTTCTGATACAAAGAGATCCCTGAAGGCTAAGAGCTGATATTTTATTATAACCATATAACTGCTAACCACTTTCTTTCTAAATAGGGTGGGACGTTTCACAGGTCTTAAAGACGAGAGAGCATATTGTCGTTTCTGTGGGGGCAGACTGCTCTTACTGAACACCACCGAAGATAAGGACATGCCATCTACAAGTCATCGCACTCCAAACTCACAGACATTCAGAGAGAACTGCAGTGCAGCCAAAAGAACAGCATCTGGAATAAACCATCAAAAACTAACGCAGACACTCAATCCTGGATGTTCTATCAAACGGAAGCGATCTGCTCCTTCCGTTATCAAATGTAAGAATCTATATGTATGTATGTATGTATGTATGTATGTATGTATGTATGTATGTATGTATGTATGTATGTATATATATATATATATGTTATTTATGATTAGAGTTGTATAGTAACTGTATACACAGCATTTACACAATGGTCAGTATCCAGTACAAGTCAGCAGACACATCCTACAGAACAACTGTCTTTACTTCTGTTCCTCTACTAACCTCTGGAGGACTCTCCACAACCATTTATTATATATTTTATACTACTTTACTACTTAATATTGCATTTACCCTCCGGTGGGAAACTTTGCGGCTGCCTGTAGCTTCCCCTGGTGTTAACAGATGACGAGAAGTTTTATACAGAATAGAAATTACATTTATTACTGTACTAACAAGTCCTTCCAATTGTCAACTTTCACAGAATACCATCAAGGATGCAACTCTTCTACCGGAACTAAAACTCTTGCTCCAGGCCTGCATTCTTTTCCGAAGGCAATGAATTTGGGGAAAACATGGCTTCTACAGACACCACAGAAAACATGGCTTTAGCACCAACTATGCCTGCAACAAATGTTAAAACATTACTTCATACACAGTTGTTTTCTGTGCCAAAGCCCCCATTAAGCCTGGAAGATGAAAAAACAAAAAACTATTGGCCTACTGCAGTGGAGGAAGAAGAGTGTGCCCACAAAAAAAAAAAACCTCCTTTCCCTTCTATCCCTTACAAAAAATAAATAAATAAAATCTCCTACTCATCCCTACCCCATCCCCAAATAAATGTAAAAAAAAACAAAAAAAAAACAGACTAATTCTTTCTTTGGAATTTTGGAATTATGGTGTTGATCTTCTCTTTGCAACGATGTTGTTGATCGGTTTTCTCTATATATAATTTGTTTAGTCAGACCAGTTAATCTTTTTCACGTCAAGAAAGATCTTCAAAAATCACTAAAAAAGGGAAAAATAGGAAAGAGTGTTAGGGCTCATACACCTTAAAGGGGTATTCCCAGCATTGCCAATTATCACCTATCCACAGGACCGCAGTAAGGAGGACACTGAATGGATCTGTGGTCAACCATATGTGCTGCCATTCCATTCAAAGTCCACTGGAACGATGGAAACACTAGAGCTCAGCACTTAGCTGTTTCCCTCAGCCCCATAGGCATTGAATGGAGTGGAAGGGCGCATGCTCGTATTCTCCTCAATTTAAGCTCCTCCTCATTATGGGGGGGATGGGGTACTTCGGCGGAACGGGGCTTGGGACCCCCCGTTCCAGTGATCGTCAGGGTTTCCAATGATCAGACAATTATCACCTATCCACAAGATCGATTCATAATTCCAAATTCTGGTACAACCCTTTTGGTTTCAAAAGGTATATACAGTGAAAGAAATAAGTATTTGATCCCTTGCTGATTTTGTAAGTTTGCTCACTGTCAAAGACATGAACAGTCTAGAGTTTTTAGGCTAGGTTAATTTTACCAGTGAGAGATAGATTATATAAAAAAAAAAAAAACAGAAAATCACATAGTCAAAATTATATATATTTATTTGCATTGTGCACAGAGAAATAAGTATTTGATCCCTTGTTGGCAAGCACAGCAGTCAGATGGTTTTTGTAGTTGATGATGAGGTTTGCACACATGTTAGATGGAATTTTGGCCCACTCCTCTTTGCAGATCATCTGTAAATCATTAAGATTTTGAGGCTGTCGCTTGGCAACTCGGATCTTCAGCTCCCTCCATAAGTTTTTGATGGGATTAAGGTCTGGAGACTGGCTAGGCCACTCCATGACCTTAATGTGCTTCTTTTTGAGCCACTCCTTTGTTGCCTTGGCTGTATCTTTCGGGTCATTGTCGTGCTGGAAGACCCAGCCACGAGCCATTTTTAATGTCCTGGTGGAGGGAAGGAGGTTGTCACTCAGGATTTGACGGTACATGGCTCCATCCATTCTTCCATTGATGCGGTGAAGTAATCCTGTGCCCTTAGCAGAGAAACACCCCCAAAACTTAATGTTTCCACCTCCATGCTTGACAGTGGGGATGGTGTTCTTTGGGTCATAGGCAGCATTTTTCTTCCTCCAAACAAGGAGAGTTGAGTTAATGCCAAAGAGCTCAATTTTAGTCTCATCTGACCACAGCACCATCTCCCAATCACTCTCAGAATCATCCAGATGTTCATTTGCAAACTTCAGACAGGCCTGTACATGTGCCTTCTTGAGCAGGGGGACCTTGCGGGCACTGCAGGATTTTAATCCATTACGGCGTAATGTGTTACCAATGGTTTTCTTGGTGACTGTGGTCCCAGCTGCCTTGAGATCATTAACAAGTTCCCCCCGTGTAGTTTTCGGCTGAGCTCTCACCTTCCTCAGGATCAAGGATACCCCACGAGGTGAGATTTTGCATGGAGCCACAGATTGATGTCGATTGACAGTCATTTTGTATGTCTTCCATTTTCTTACTATTGCACCAACAGTTGTCTCCTTCTCACCCAGCATCTTACTTATGGTTTTGTAGCCCATTCCAGCCTTGTGCAGGTCTATGATCTTGTCCCTGACATCCTTAGAAAGCTCTTTGGTCTTGCCCATGTTGTAGAGGTTAGAGTCAGACTGATTAATTGAGTAGGTGGACAGGAGTCTTTTATACAGGTGACCATGTAAGACAGCTGTCTTTAATGCAGGCACCAAGTTGATTTGGAGCGTGTAACTGGTCTGGAGGAAGCTGAACTCTTAATGGTTGGTAGGGGATCAAATACTTATTTCTCTGTGCACAATGCAAATAAATATATATAATTTTGACTATGTGATTTTCTTTTTTTTTTTTTATATAATCTATCTCTCACTGGTAAAATTAACCTAGCCTAAAAATTCTAGACTGTTCATGACTTTGACAGTGGGCAAACTTACAAAATCAGCAAGGGATCAAACACTTATTTCCTTCACTGTATTGGTATAAAAGTTAAAGTAGGAAGCATACAAACAAAAATGTAACAATCCCCACACAGAGCCACGATATCAACATCCATAAGTAGTCACTTAATTCCAGAAAGAACAAAACATCCTTATATGAATAGAGTTCATTACACCTGTATAGAAAGTTATTAAAGGGAAGGTGTCGTGAAATGTATTTATTTTTTATCCAATTGCTTTTAGTATGATATTAAAATAAATTTTATTTATTTGTGTTCTTGTGTTCTACTTTTTACTTTTTTCTTACTTTTACTTCTCTATGGGGGCTGCCATTTTTTTTCATCTCTGTATGTGTCGATTAACGACACATACAGAGATGGAATATGGCACATACATCCCCATACAGAATGTGAACGGGAGCCGTTCCATTCACTACAGCGTAAGCCGTCTGTGTGGGAACGGCACATGCGCCGCTCCCACACAGACCAATAGGAAGGTCTTTGGCAGAGCGAAATCCGGCGCCATTTTCATGTGGACCGGAAGCCGTGGCCGGACAGTATGATGACGACTTCCGGCCGCGGCTTCCGGCCACATGTTCAAGGAAGCGAAGGTGCAAAGAATAGGAGCGGAGGCGGCAGCGGCGGCAGGAGCAGGTAAGTTATGTTCGTGTATGTGATGTGTGTTTTACGTTCGTATATGTTTGTGTTATACTGAATGCTGAGCACTGTATCTAATCCTCCTTTCAAACCCCCTCCTTCTCCTGGCACTAGCCAGAATAAGGGAGGGAGGATTGTGTGAGGACACTAGAGAGTGTGTCTACCCCAAATATGCAGCATAAAGCAATAAGGTTGCTTTACCACATTGACCATGCTGCAATTTTGGGAAGGGCTCCCTCTAGTGCCCAGCACATGGAAATGTTATCAATTTAAATGTAATTTATAATAATTCTTGACTTGAGAAAAAATGTAAAACAATGTGTAATCACTCGAATAATAATTGTTTAACTAAAAAAAAATTATAATAATTTCTAGTGATACATTCCCTTTAAAACAAAATGTTTACAAAGTAAAAATATAATGGTATAATGGTATATTGGAAGTCAGTTGCATGAGAGGAGGAAAGCCATGGGTCCCAGACCGTACGATAGCCTCTAACTTCTCATATATAGCTATACGATTAATTATGCTAATAACAGCAGAAAAAGTCCTCAGTACCTCACTGTGAAGCTATGTATATGCGAGCTGCTAGTAATATATATTGGGCAAGCTTAAATTTGGAGTTGGGCATCCGGGGTGGGATAGCCCCCAATAAACATGTGGGTAATTGTTTCAGGACTCTAAACTGACATATGTCAGAGATTAAAGTACAGACTTCTGTCCAGAAGGTCGAGACTCGGGGGCAGGACCACCATTTATGATACATAGTACCCTCAGAAGCACAACCTCGAAAACAACCGGCAGGAACCGTTGGATAAATGGCGTGGAAGCTCGCTGGAGCATAATATGCTCTATGCAGAAGTTTTGTTGATGTCTCAACCAGGGAGACCTGACAACTACCCTTGCTTATCGTATCACAGCACTGTCTCCATTGTGCGGGACAGAGTCTGGTGCCGATGTCCTCCTCCCATTTTAGCACGTATGGAAGTTTAGCATCAGGAGGTGGTGTGTTAAGAATACTATACAATATAGACAAAAAAATCTATTCAAGTGGGTGAGTAGAGTAATATTTTTTCTACAGTGGTGTAGGACATTTCGACCTTGGCAGGGACCAGTTGTTGTAAGAAAGAGAATAGCCCGGTAAGTTCAGATGTGGGGGGGTTAAAGGTGGTGTTGAAATGGTCGAATTACATCAATTGTCCTTCTTTAACTAAGTCATGAACTCTATTGAGTTGTTTCGAAGACCACCAATCGAAATTAGTGTATTGCAGACCTGAGGGAAACTGCGGGTTCCCAAAAATAGAGGTTCACTCATTTTTGGGAACACCCATCAGGTTCACTCACCTCCTGACGGCCGCAGCTATGGGTCAGCGAGCGCTGGCCCCAGTCTCCTCCACAGGAGACACAAGCGCTCACTTACACTCAACTCGGCCCGGTCCCGTAGGGTGCGCGCGCACGCTCGTGCCCGCTCTTAAAGGGGCAGCGCACGCATCGGACTTTAATGTTAAACTTTAATGTTAAATTAGCCAATGAGCACCCTGGACTATAAGAAGGGCCCAGCCCTTTCCTGCAGTGCCTGAGCGTTGTTTGTCATATCCTAGTTTGTCTAAGCAAATGGTCTCCCAGTGTTTCCCAGTTCCCAGTGTATCCTGTATCCCGTGCTATCCTGGTCAAGTGCCATGCTGTGCTGTAGTCGCGCTGTGCTGTATTCCACGCCTGTCCTGCTACTCCACGCCTGACGTCTGTCTGCTGCCTAGGCCTAGCCGAGTCTGCCTTGCTACTGTCCGAGCTGCCACAGGTACCCTATACAAACTATAGACTTTGACCTGGTGCCAAGGCGGTATGGCCCTGTGGGTCCATGAACCGTACGTGACACTGACCAGGCGCCAAAGGAGTAAGGAATGGTATGAGAGGACAGAAAGATTCTTCAGAGTAGTTGGCAGCGGTGAAGCCATCCACATCAGTGCTCCCCAAGAATATGGAGCAAACTGGGCTAAATCTAAATAGACCCAATAGTTGGGCCACTCTAGCAGCATTGTATTATTTGAACAGATTGGGGACTGAGAGACCACCAGATCTCTTATGGAGAAACATAATACGTGTCGATATTCTGGGGCGTTTATTGTTCCATATGAATTTAAAGATGTCCTTTTGCAGGGCCTGTAGATCCCCTTTCGGGGGAGAGGGATGGGAAGAGTTCTAAATAATTAAAGCAGTCTGGGAAGAGTTACCATTTTCATCGTATTAATTCTACCCACCCAGGAAAGTGGCAGTTTGGCCCATTTAAGTAGGGCAGCCCAAATGGCCTTAAACCACGGAGGGTAGTTACATTTATATAGGGTATCAATGGAGGGAGTTAGGACTATAAGTAGGGGAGGCAATATGTTTGAGTGTGAAAACTAAAATAGAGCTCCAAGAGTTTTTATAAAGGAGGTGGAACGTTACAGAAAAGGGTCTCTGACTGGGATTGATTTATACGGAGACCTGAGCCCGCGGAGAAAGATTCAAGGGGCCAACAAATTTGGAAGCGAAGTCAACGGCTTGGTAAGAGTGAGGATCAAGTCATCAGCAAAGAGACTTTGTTTATGTTCCCGGTCCCAACATGTAGACTGGATATATCTAAGCGCTCCATAGCCAATGCGAACAATTTGGATGAGAGGGGGCAGGCCTGTCTAGTGCCTCTACGAATATGTTTTGGGTGAAAGTTGGCAGCCGGTGTTCCTCAGGGTTTTTGTAGATAGCTCTTACAGCATGAAGAAAGGGGCCCCTTATACCCACTGTAACGTCCACATCCGCAGACCGTCATTCTAACTTACCCTTCGACGGCCGCGGCCATGGACGAGTGAGTGCCGGGCGGCATCTCCCTCCTGAGAGACGCCGGCACTCACTGCCGCATCTCTACACTGGTTCCAGTAGTGCAGAGATGTAAAATCCATAATTAGCCCATGAACACCCTGGACTATATAAAGGGCTCTGCCGTTTCACTCATTGCCTGAGCGTTGTTGTGTTTACCCATGTTAGTCTTAGCAAATGGTCTCTTAGTGTTTACCTGTTCCCGTTGTTTCTGTGCCCTGCTACCTATTCTACATTTGCAGTGGCGGATCATCATTAGGGCGGTTCGGGTGGCCACCCGGGGCCCAAGCCTCCCGGGGGGCCCATGGCTGACTGAACCGCACATGACCGCACGGGCCCCCTCATGCCTGGTGGCATCGCTAGCACTGGAGGGGCCACAGTGCTAGCGGCAGCCACATTCATTTCTATCTGAGTCCTCAGGACTCAGATACAAATTAATATTATAGGCTGCAGGCCACGTTAGGCCACTATATACAAAGGGGGGAGTGCTCTGTGACACTATATACAAGGGGGAGGGGAGCGCTGTGTGACACTATATACAAAGTGGGGGAGTGCTCTGTGACACTATATACAAGGGGGGAGTGCTGTGTGCACTATATACAAAGGGGGAGCGCTGTGTGCACTATATACAAAAGGGAAGCGCTGTGTGCACTATATACAAAGGGAGAGCGCTGTGTGCACTATATACAAGAGGGAGCGCTAAGTCTCCCTCTGTGCAAGGGGGAGCACTGTGTGGCCCTATATACAAAGGAGGGAGCGCTCTGTGACACTATATACAAGGGGGGAGCACTGTATGACACTATGTATAAAGGGGAGGGCTGTGTAGCACTATATACAAGGGGGGGTCTGAGTGTATCCACAGCGGTATGTGTCTAGCGCTCTTTGGCGCTATTTACAAGAGGAGAGGGCTGTATGGCGCTATCTATAGGGGGGCTTTGTGTAACGCTCTCTACGGGGGGATGTGTGTGGTTCTAGCTATAGGGGGATATGTGATATAGACAGGGGGCTGTGTGTGGCTGTAGCGTCCATGGCCGCGGGCCGTCGGGTTCACTCACCTCACGACGCCCGCAGCCATGGATCCGTGAGCGCTGGTCCCCGTCTCCCTCCTAGGAGATGCCAGCGCTCACTTTCGCTCCGTTCGGCTGTGTCCCGTAGGGTGCGCAAATAGGAAGTCGTCATCATCATCAACTGCCACGATTTCCTGGTCTATAAGAAGGCCCCAGGTCTTCTAATCCTTGCCTGAGAGTTGTTTGTTTTCCCAGTCTGTCTTGCAAATGGTCCCTTAGTGTTTCCCGTTCCAATTGTTACCCGTGCCTTGTTCCCCGTTCCTGTTTCCCGTGCTGTGCCTTAGTATCGAGTCATCCCACGTCCTGGGTCAACTGCCACGTCCCGAGGAATCCGCCACGTCCTGTGTCTTCTGCCACGTCCGGAGGAATCCGCCACGTCCTGTGTCATCTGCCACGTCCGGAGGAATCCGCCACGTCCTGTGTCTTCTGCCACGTCCGGAGGTGTCCGCCACGTCTGGCGCAACTTGCGGCTCCTGTGTCATCCGCCACGTTTGGCGCCATCTGCTGCACCCATCTCATCTGTGCCAGAGCTGCAGCCACCATCTGGACTATTCAGGTACCCTTATGTGGGACATTGTATTTCTGGGGTGTCCTATTGTTTGGCCAGCTGCCTCCCCGCTACGGCGGTACGGCCTAGTGGGTCCACTAACCTGCTCCGTGACAGTGGCACTATGTACAGGGGGCTGTGTGTATGTGGTGTTTTACAGTGTATGGTATTATTATATTCAGGCACACAGTGTTTGGTGCTATTATATTTAGGGGCACAGTATGTGGCACCATGATAATTTTATTTTCGTTTATAGGTGTGGAAATGTTGGAAGCGTGAGAAGCCGAAGACATCTGAGTGGCAGATTCTGCAGAAATGGGTCATGGCCGGGAGAAGTCGTCATGAACTCTGGACCGGATGGAGAAGAAAAGAGGAAAAAACTACTAGAATCTGAGACGTCGTCACCTGTGAGTCACTAGATTTATAGAGAATCTGTCACCTCTCCTGACATGTTTATTATAGGAAATCCTTGTATTTCACAAAAAGTCTTTCTGCAGTCCAGGACTGATGGACAATTCCACTTGTCTGGAGGATGTGTCCCTGCACAGTGTGATACTGTCAGTATGTAGGGACACAGCCCTGTGACAAGGGGAATCATAACATCCATTTGTTAATGCTTGCCCAAAAAGGTAGTGTTAACAATAGTTGCGGACAGCCCTGGACTAACAGCCCAGGGCCTATGGTCTACTTAATCCGCCACTGTACATTTGTTCCTGTGCCTTAGAGTGTTGGAGTCATGTTGTGTCATCTGTCACGCCTGCTGTTATACACCACATCTGATGACATCTCTGCCTGCAAGTTCATCTGTGCCTCAGCCTCCGCTACTGTCTGGACTATCAAAGGTACTCTTGTACTAGAACTGTTTTTTGGCCAGCTGCTACTCCGCTGCGGTAGGTCCACATACCCACGGATCGTGACACCCACGCTTTCTAAGACTTTAAAGAGGTATTCCCAAGAAAGGCTATCAAACGCCTTCTCATTATCCAGAGCGAGAAGGATTATTTGGGACCTAGTGTTGTTAGCTGAATGAATGATGTTAAGGATTTTCCTAACATTGTCGGGGGGTTTCTCGTTCCAGGATCAAACCCACTTGGTCTTTATGAACTAGTTGAGACAGAAACCTGTTCATTTCCTGGATGGTCTGTAAAAATATAGAACTTTTGGCCAGAATTTATAAAAAAAAAAGTATTGATGTGTCTGTGATTTTTTTTTTTTTGTCTCCTGCAGGATATTGTAATTATAATTATAATCATTGTACGGATTACAGAAAATGCTGCTAATGTGTCCATGTAACTATTCCGACCTATAGACAGATATAATTTCTAATATGATTTATTTTGGTCTCCAATGTGTTCATGAAAAAAAACTGCCTGTCCGTGGTTTTGGATAAATTGTACAGCAAAAGAAAAGATCAAGTTGGCAACCCTGGTGCAGTTGTGAGGGGCTTGGGTTCCCTATTCTAGTCTTTGTTGGGGTTCTGATGGAACCCCCACAAGCTAAGTGGAAAGGTAATAAATGTTTCTCACTGGAATATCCCTTAAACTTCTATGGTAGAATGTTGTGAGCATGCCCTTTGACGTGTGCATAGGTCACTTGGCAGGGAGGGGGAGAAAAACTGTCCCCAACACTTATTGTCAGTGGTGTGAGCCATCAGACATGTAACCAGTACAGCCAGCAGGTGGCAGCAGCAGTGCAGAGAGACCAAGAATCTAGCGTTACTGTATGTCCTAATGCCTCATGGGTTTAGGCGGCTGTGAGCAGTGACTGGCACTCATAGTGCGGACTTGTAATTTTTTGGGTGTGGGACTATTATATTGGCACTATGTGCTGAGCTGTATTTGATGGGTTGTGGTAGGCTTTATATGGGGGTACTAACCGTTTACGGACCACCTGGTCTAAACCTGCACCATCGTATATTTACTGCGCAGATTTAAGCCATCTGTTTGAATTATAATGTCAGACGCCTTGTTGTCAGAGACCAACGAGCACCCAGAAGAGAAGACAGTAGCGTTTTTTACTATAACAAGGTGATGTGTACATTAAGCCCCAGTTACAAAAATTAGTAAAATAATAGAATCCTTCAATGGTCTTTTCTGATCTTTGGGGGAAAAAACTGTGCAAATAAATCAAACATTTAAAATGAATAAATAAAATTTCAAATAGTAAATATTGCCCCTTCACCAGTTGTTGCTGTAGCGCTAGCAACGACCCAGTTACATAAAGTTTACATGTAATGTATAAAAATAAACACTATATAATGCAGAATACAAATATAAAATATATTTTAGCGTTACGCTTTATTATTACTAGAAAAAAAATTGAATTTAAATAAAGCATATTTTCTTTGCTATTTTTACAAACTTTAAGAATAATATTAGAAAAAGAAAGTCATATTGATCAAGGAAAAAAAGCCACGTGAATCGAATGGTGTTGAGATATATATATATATATATATATATATATATATATATATATATATATAGAAAGAAATCCCGCAGCAATTTATCTTTGAGTGCTGCTTTTTTCTATTTTTATATGTATACATGTATGTATATATATATATATATATATATATATATATATATATATATATATATCTATATCTATATATAGATATATATATATATAGAAAAAAGAGAGAAAACAGCACCGTTCCTTCCGTGGGGGGTGCAAAAAAATCCCGTTCGGACACTTGACCAGTGTCTCAGTAATCAATAACCTCCAAAATACGAGACAGCACTCCGGTGTTTGTGAAAAATAGGATCACTTTAATCTTAAATTAAAGTGATCCTATTTTTCACAAACACCGGAGTGCTGTCTCGTATTTTGGAGGTTATATATATATATATATATATATATATATATATATATATATATATATATATACATAGATATAGATATAGATATATATATATACATATCCAAATATGGGGTCCAGTGTTGCACTTGGGTATTCTGGGGCCAACGTTACCTCAATAGGTATGTTTTGGTTTTTTAAATTAGTATCCCTGGGTTTCTGCAGACTGCTATACAACCATGGTATAATGTACGATTGTCCTGTAGTTTTAGAGACAATCTCAGCTCATTTTGTGGCCCTTCTGGAAAATCACAGATTATACAGATTGCTAATCCGGACCTGTCTGCACACATCACACCCATTATACGTACATGTCTTCCCCCCTCACCACCTTGTATCACATTAACATACACTCGAAAATTCCCTAAAGTGCCCCTGAAATGCACCTTTTAATGATGGTTGGGTGACATACACTAATGCTTCTAAAGATGCCCACACACATAAGATAGCCGATCATTTGATTGGCAGCTACAATCCTCAAGCATGTCTAGATCAGCCATGCATGCTATTGTGTTATTTCTATAGAGAGGAGATAAGCGACTCGGATGCTGTAAATCTTTGGTTAAACGGGGAAGAGATCATTTGATCATTGGACAATAAAATTCCTCTTCCCTTTGTCATCTTATTTTCTGAGCTCCTTTCCTCGTGGCTCCTTTCACCTTTTGGTTCTATAGGGTGCAGATAACGTGATTCTGAGCAGTCACTATTGATGGAATAACAGTTCATTTTAATCATGTATAACAGGTCACTGGATAACTATCAGCACTGTGCGGCCATAAAAGAGAAGAACAGTTAGGAAAGACTTTGTCCACATCCATGGGCCATACAGTCGAGGTCAACTTCCCATGCAAAAAGAAGAACATGTAAACTATTTTAGAGGTATGTTTGACATAAACAATTATTTTTATTTATTTTATTTATTTATTTTATTTTTATTTATTTTTATTTTCCACAACAGTCTCTGCTACATCAAACGCCTGTATGGAGGCCCTCATATCCAGGACTTGTTTCCTCAAGATCACCCGCTCATCCAGAGGAACTGATAGTAATTATAAATATATCTACATATATATGCGTATATGTTTCCCAAAAATGTTTACAAATTCTGATAATCCAGAATATGTAAGGGTATGTTCACACACACTAATTACGGACGTAATTCGGGCGTTTTTGCCCCGAATTACGTCCGAAAAATGCGCCTCAATAGCGTTGACAAACATCTGCCCATTGAAAGCAATGGGCTGACGTTTGTCTGTTCACACAAGGCGTATATTTACGCGCCGCTGTCAAATGACGGCGCGTAAATAGACGCCCGCGTCAAAGAAGTGACCTGTCACTTCTTGGGGCATAATTGGAGCCGTTATTCATTGACTCCAATGAATAGCAGCGCCAATTACGTCCATAATGGACGCGGTGTTCAAGCGCCTGCACATGCCGTTACGGCTGAAATTACGGGGATGTTTTCTCCTGAAAACATCCCCGTGATTTCAGCCGTTACGGACGCTGTCGTGTGAACATACCCTAATATATCTAATAATCTGGACACTTCAATGGTCCCAAGAATGCACTTCTCTCTCCCTCTCTCTTTATGTATATATTTATTCCCCAATTCCCCATTCACAAGCCTGAAGGTCTTCTAAATAATGTGCTTTCTGATCATTTCTGCTTTTGGGGTTATATCAGGATTTGCCAGATAAAATCTATAGCTTTTTATTGTCTTCTCATTATAGCTGGGAGAATTCTGGTCACACTAATCACGAAAGATTGTCCTTGCGGGTTGCCTTGATTGCCCGGCTTATACTGCATGTTGATTTCCATTACCTCATGTTTGTTGCCTAGGTCTGAAAATAATTCCTAGAGCTGAGATCTCTGCTTGTCAAGAGGCAGGAATAATACTCCGCGTCTTATAACACAGAGGCATTGTGGCAGCGCTAATGCTGCGGAACCTTGTGCTTATTATCTTTACTTTCACCTGCAGTCTATCCTTTTATCCTATGGAGTTATGTGAAATCAGGTAGAACTACTTGTGTTTATGTACATTTGTTATAAGGAATAGATCATCCAAATTTACATTTTGATACTTTTTTTGTGGGTTTTTTTCTGTTTTAAAATTTAAAATATCAAAATAGAAATGACTTTTAAAAGATTTATAGAACTAAAACACACATTGCATGAGCATTCAATTACATTCTAAGACCCTCTGTGAAACATTGCAAATCCTGTGTAATGATATTTGCTAATGTGCACCTAAGTTTAAAATGTGGGGAATCTTTTAGCTTAAAAGTGTATGGCCACCTTTTAACATCATGTAGTTTTAGGCTCAAAATTCTGTGCTGAATATTTTTTTTTAATATATCTTAATAGCACCTTAATCACGGATTTTCTAATACATAGCTCAAAATCCTCTGCATATTAAAACAAATTACATTTTGTCTCCCTGCAGCCACCACTAGATGGAGCTTAGGAGCTTACTGCATATTGTGTTATTGAGTTCAATGTAAGTATGTAGTAAGCTCCTAAGCTCCCCCTAGTGGTGGCTATAGGCGGCCAGAATGTTATGTTTTAAATCTATGAAGGGGATTTGGAGCTCTGTATCAGAAAAATGGAGCTCTGACCACTATAAAGATATATTAAGAAATTAATCAGCACAGAATTTCGAACCTATTTAGATGGGATAAAAAAAAAAATTGTGGTCAAGGGTGTACTAAATATAATATTATGGAATTGCATTATTATCAATTACCTTATATAATACCATTGTCAGATTCACTCCATCGCAAGCCGGAATGATCCAATATTAACCCTACAGAACTTCAGCAGGTAGACAGCTTCTCTGAACAAAATATTCACAGATTACAAGCTGCACATAGGCCACCAGTAACACGGTGACAGCACCTGCAGGGTAATAATGTGCACACATTACAAATGTGTAATTGTATGCTTAAACAGAAGAGTGTTAGAGTAAAATGCACCAAATTTTAAGATGTGCATGCCTCTTAATAAATTTGGCGCATCTTTGGCTGTCCTAAAGAGCATGAGTAGATTTGCGTGATAATTTATGCCAATTGCTGGCATCAGTTATAGTAAATCTATTGGACCGAGGGTGGCCCCGTCACTTCCATCTAACCCCGCCCACATGCATCGACACTTTTATAAAGTGGCAAGTGAAGTGAAGAGTCGCAAATTTTAGAGCAAATATGTGTTGCACAAGAATTTGCGGGTTTTTTAATGCTAAAAGAACGGTTAAAACCCTTCAATAAATTCCCCTCCATGTCAATGCAGGGGATTTGGAGCTCTGTATAAGGGTATGTGCACACACACTAATTACATCCGTAATTGACGGACGTATTTCGGCCGCAAGTACCGGACCCAACACACTGCAGGGAGCCGGGCTCCTAGCATCATACTTATGTACGATGCTAAGAGTCCCTGCCTCGCTGCAGGACAACTGTCCCGTACTGTTATCATGTTTTCAGTACGGGACAGTTGTCCTGCAGCGAGGCAGGGACTCCTAGCATCGTACATAAGTATGATGCTAGGAGCCCGGCTCCCTGCACTGTGTTCGGTCCGGGACTTGCGGCCGAAATACGTCCGTCAAGTACGGACGTAATTAGTGTGTGTGCACATACCCTAAAAAAACAGGGCTCGGATGTTATAAACATATATTAAGAAATTAATCAGCACAGAATCTTAAAACTATCTTGATAAAAAAAATAGATTTCAAAGTTGGATATTCAATTTCGAGCTATTATTATGGAATTGCATTATTAGCAATGACCTAATATAATACCATTGTAAGAATCACTCACTGTTATGGGGGCATTTTTACTGAAGTTATTATCAGGGCACTTAGAATGGTATTGTAATGGAAATACTGTGGCCTGTGCTGTTATATGGACATTGAGTCTGGTACTATTGTGGAGTTACTGTAGCTGGTGCTGTTTTAGGGGCATTGTTGGTGGTGCTGTCATTAGGGCATCATGATTTAGTTTTTTTACAAAGGATCTGTGATTGGCATTGTAATGAGGCAATGTGGTTGACTGTCATGGGTCGCTGTTGCTGTTATGGAGGCACTGTGATTGGCGGTGTACTGAGGCACTGTAGTTGCCTATGTTATGGGAGGAATTATGTTATTTGAAAAAGGGGAATGAAAAAAATGATACCACATAAATGGATGCCACCTCATCAAGACTAGAAGAACAGAACCCTCCAGCACGTGATACCTATTACTTCCATAGAAACATTTGAGAGTTCCCTCTACTATTACAGGCCATTCAACCTTGAATGATTTCTTGTTTTACACGATTGCACATTTATCCTGAGATGGAATTGAACACTGGTTAACACCCATATCTCCTGTTAATGAGGGAAATAATATGCAGCTTATGAAAGTCTCCCACCCACTCACTTATCCAAGCGCACGGCTAATTTCTATATTACAAAGCCTGGTTACTACCACATTGTTCATGCCAATCACTTATTGTTTGCTTGATAAAGTGCCTGTCCTTACGTTGATGGCGTTTTTCACTAACCATCTAACATACACTTGATAAGGCAAGAGTGTGAATACTAAATACGTCGAGAGCATTCCCCAGGCACATTGGTCTCCATGTAAAATGAAGCTGACAAGAAAGTATGTACTTCAGATTCCAATTTCCCTGTATGAGTTTGTCAGGCACTGCATACTGTAGTGGTGAGACGGGTAAAAGAAAGTCTTTCAGAACTTGTACCGTGAAAATACAGATTCTTTGTGTGTCTGTCTAAATATTGGAAAATACTATAGCCCACATTTATCAAAGCGGTGTCCTTTAAGCCAATGTCTAAGTTAAAGCTAGACTACGTTACTGACGTATTTTGCAACAAAATTATGACCATATTTGCACTAAATTTGTCACATCAAACATCACAGTTATTAAAGGGGTTGTTCGGTTTAAACAAATTAATGATATTTTTTTGTATAACTAAAAGTTTTCCAATATACTTTCTGTATTAATTCCTACGGTTTTCAAGATCTCTGCTTGTTGTTATTCAGTAGGAGCATTCATTGTAAACAATGAATGTTCTTACATATTTAAGTTCATAAACTGAGATCTAATTGATATTAGGGTTATCCTTTGGCTGCTTGCTTGTTGTGGAGCATGGATGTTATGGGGGCACTGTGGGTGTGAAAAGAGGCACTTTTGCTGTGATGGGCACTGTTTTTGAGATGAAGCAGTGTAACTCTGATGAAGCACTATTGCTGTGATGGGGCACTGCTGCTCTGATGGGGCACTATTGCTGTGATGAGGCACTTCTGCTCTGATGGGGCACTGTTTGTGATAGGGCATTGTTTCTGTAACAGGGTAATGTCTCTGTGATGGGGCACTGTTGCTTTGATGGGACACTGTTGCTATAATGGGGCACTGTTGCTGTGGTGAGACACTGTTCCTGTGATGTGGCACTGTTCCTGTGATGTGGCACTGTTCCTGTGATAAGGTGCTGTTGCTGAGATGATACCCTGTTTCTGTGATGAGGCACTGTTGCTATGATGGGACACTGTTACTGTTATGGGGCACTGTTGCTGTGATGAGACCCTGTTCCTGTTATGAGGCACTGTTGCTGTGGTGAGACCCTGTTCCTGTGATGAGACACTGTTGCTGTGGTGAGACACTGTTCCTGTGATGAGACACTGTTGCTGTGATGAGACCCTGTTGCTGTGATGAGGCACTGTCAGGGCATATTTAGACGAACATGTAATACGTCCGTGCAATGCGCGTGATTTTCACGCGCCTCGCACGGACCTATGTTAGTCTATGGGGCCGTGCAAACTGTCCGTGAGTTTCACGCAGCGTGTGTCCGTTGCGTAAAACTCACGACAAGTCCGTCATGTGTGCGTTGTTCGCGCATCACGCACCCATTGAAGTCAATGGGTGCGTGAAAATCACGCGCAGCACACGGAAGCACTTCCATGTGACGCGCGGGATTCGCGCAACAGCAGTAAAAACTATGAATGAAAACAGAAAAACACCACGTGCTTTTCTGTTTACAAACATACAAACGGAGTGTCATAATGATGGCGGCTGCGCGAAAATCACGCAGCCACGCATCATACGAGGGGGACACTCAAAATGCCGCGTTTTTTGCGAGCGCAAAACGCACACGCTCGTGTAAATCCGGCCTTACTGTGATGAGGCATGATCACAGTGATGGGGCACTGTTGCCGTGATGAGACCCTATTCCTGTGATGAGGCACTGTTAGGGCGGATTAAGACGAACGTGAGCGTTTAGCTCGCGTGTCAGCTCTGTGTGTCCTGTTCATATGGATGCGCGACTGCGTGATTTTCGCGCAGCCGCCATCATTATGACACTCCGTTTGGATGTTTGTAAACAGAAAAGCACGAGGTGCTTTTGTTTACATTCATTCTTTTACTGCTGTTGCGCGAATAACGCTTGTCCCACGGAAGTGCTTCTGTGGGGCATGCGTGATTTTCACGCACCCATTGACTTCAATGGGTGCGTGATGCGCGAAAAACGTCTAAATATAGAACATGTCGTGAGTTTTACGCAGCGGGCTCATGCTGCGCAAAACTCACAGACTGTCTGCACTGCCCCATAGACTTGCATAGGTCCATGCGACGCGCGTGAAAACGGACAAAAATCACGTTCGTGTGAATTCCCCCCTTAGGCTGGGTTCATACGAGCATGTTCGGTCCGTAATGGACGGAACTTTTTTCGGCCGCAAGTCCCGGACCGAACACACTGCAGGGAGCCGGGCTCCTGGCATCATAGTTATGTACGATGCTAGGAGTCCCTGCCTCTCCGTGGAACTACTGTCCCGTACTGAAAACATGATTACAGTACGGGACAGTTGTCCTGCAGCGAGGCAGGGACTCCTAGCGTCGTACATAACTATGATTCTAGGAGTCCGGCTCCCTGCAGTGTGTTCGGTCCGGGACCGAACATGCTCGTGTGAACCCAGCCTTACGAAGATGGGGCACTATTGCTGTGATGAGAACCTGTTCCTGTAATGAGGCACTGTTGCTGTGATGAGGCACTGTTACAATGATGGGGCACTATTGCTGTGATGAGACCCTGTTCCTGTGATGAGGCACTGTTGCTGTGATGAGATCCTGTTCCTGTGATGAGGCACTGTTGCTGTGATGAGATCCTGTTCCTGTAATGAGGCACTGTTGCTATGATGAGACCCTGTTCCTGTAATGAGGCACAGTTGCTTTGATGAGACCCTGTTCCTGTAATGAGGCACAGTTGCTGTAATGAGATCCTGTAATGAGGCACAGTTGCTGTGATGAGGCACTGTTGCTGTTATGGGGCACTGTTGCTGTGATCGGACACGGTTGCTGTGATGGGACAATGTTGCTGTAATGGTGCACTGTTGGGGTAATGTTGCAATAATTTGCGATGGGGCACTGTTTGCATAATGAGTCATTGTTACTGATGTTATTGATGGAGCACGGTTGCAGTGACCAGGCAGTGACGCATTGATCATGCACAGTATCTGTTACGGGGCACTATGCCCATTAAAGGGAGCACTGTCATGGAGGGACTGTCCCTATTTATCCAGGATTTGAAAGACATAGTTGCTATCTTATAAAAAAAAGAGCCACACCTGTCATCTGGTTGTCTGTGGCATTGCACCTTTGTGCCTTTCATTTCAATGAAGCTGAGCTGCAATACCAGACACAACCTATGGACAGGTGATTCACTTTTTTTTTGGAAGAAAGCAGCCATGTTTTTACATTTTTATACAACCGCTTTTAAAATGGTAAATAAAGTATGTAGTAAGCCTAAACCCATCCACACAAAATATTATCACTTCCCAAACTGAATAGTTAAGCACCAATATATTACTAATAGGCTCTTTTTTCCAAGGCCATAGAAACAGACTCTGCGGCTGTGAACAGACAAAAAGGATTTATTCTCTAGTTCCCTAGAGCAAATTACTCCTGGTCTTTAATGAAGGTGTCTGTAGCCAGCACAGGACAATATTTCCAAATTGACAGATTTTAACAGACTTTCTTCTTCCGTACCTATGCACTTGCTAAAGTAAAAGCCCTGTAAAATAAAGTATTTAAATGTCTCCTACTGAAAATATATGGAGACAGAGAGAAGTACAGAATAATGATCCTGCTAAATTAGTTTTAATGGCACAATGTATTCAAAAGATCTGGGTGGATATCCCCTTTAACTAAACGGCTACTAGTACCTGGCAATAAAGAGTAGTCAAGCAATGTTGCTTTTTATGTAATTAGTAGTGTAGGAGAGTTGTGCAACTCTTTTTATCCCCATAAAAAATACTCCTTGGAAATAATGCATAACCGCCTGCAATTTCCCTTTTTTGCTATAGGGGAGATTGGTAGCTGCTGTGTGAAGAAAATCTAAGACGACTTAAAAATAATTTTGCACCTTCCCACACACGGGTGATCTGTGTGATCTCTCACGAGAGATCAGTCTTGTCCTTGTCTGTCGAGAGCAGACGAGTGAGAGCGTGTGCGCGCACAGACTCTCCTCTCTCCAGCTCTTGCTGTGGCACTGTCCGTAGCTGATTGGACAGTGTCACAGCCATGATACACGCCCCCTTGCCATTACACGCCCCATTGACAGTTCAGGGGTTTATTTAAATATTGGGCGCCAAATAATACGGCACCGATATCTAAATAATGGAGGAAGGTAGAAGAATATTTTTTAGTGCCCATGGGTTTGTGCAGCCCTGCCCATTACATGCTGCACATGCATGGGCAGGTAAAAGGTTCTTTTTAAAGGCTATGAACACCTTTGCACTGATTTTTTTTTAACATTTTATTCTTTAATAGCTTCCTAAATGCAAAATTAAGCAAATTTCTAAATAGGTTTCATTACAAATTTTCTACCATTTTGCTGCTGTAGAGTCTGTGCAACTCCTGTACATAGCTAATTGTCCTGCAAATTCTGACAAATCTAACAGCTCACTGCTCCTGTTGGTTTGCTCGTGTCATCTGATCTCTCTCTGCTTTCCCCCTCCCAACTCTCAGGAGGTTGCATACGGCAGATTAGAGTGTGTAAAGGGCAGATCACAAAGACGTTCAGTATCAGAGTGAAGATAGTGCGGAAAGCACACACAAGAGTCTGCAGAGGGAGGAGAGGAATTCACACAGTCCATGTAGTAAGCATGGCAGACTGTGGAGGAGGAGGAAGTGGGGGATAACACAGTGTTTGTGTTGGTACAGGGCAGAAGGGATCCTCATGGGCTGCAGAAGAAGATAGCAGTATAGGAATAAAGCGGTGCTTATTCATGTGAGCTAGTGAAGACAGCAGCATCCTGGATACACAGAACTCCCAGCTACATGTATTAATGGTAGGGATATGCCACATGATAGTCCTATGTTTTTGTGCGATGTTAAGTGGCTTGGTCTGGTTTATGGCTTTTTCATCGCAATTCTTCCATGAAGACCACTTCAGGCCAGACTACTCCACAACCACAGCCACTTTTTACAAGGTACAAAATCGGCATGTATTTATACTCCATAAACCTGGACAGTATTTTTAGTTGAAAAGGTGGCAACCCGACATATATATATATATATATATATATATATAAATACACACACACACACACACACACACACACACACTTCCCACAACTGGGAAGGGGGATTACTAGATGAAGTGCACTTGTTCGCCTTTCCAAAACAATGGTCTAAG
Source organism: Rhinoderma darwinii (assembly GCF_050947455.1). Classification (NCBI taxonomy): domain Eukaryota; kingdom Metazoa; phylum Chordata; class Amphibia; order Anura; family Rhinodermatidae; genus Rhinoderma; species Rhinoderma darwinii. The sequence continues at coordinate 378,275,073 of NC_134690.1, forward strand.
GCAGCTAAGCTAGATTCCCACGTCACGGCTTAAATGGCTTATTTTGCTGTGAATTGCCGAAAAAACACAAAATTTTGCAACAATTTTTGTCAGAATGCGGAAAAATTGAGGTTTTTGGTTCACAGCATAATGCTATACACCGTTACATAAATAATCCACTTTGCATAAAGTGTTACCATTCAAACTGACCCCTAGTCAGAGCAACGCACAGTGTCCTCAAATAAAGCGAACCACAGTGCCCCCATAACAGAACCATTCACAGTGCAATAACAATTATGAAAATATTATGGGCTATTCCAAACAAGGTGCATAAAAATCCTAGACCACTCCAATAGGCCACACTTGAGTTTTTCACATCCTAGTTCATCGGTTCCCTCAATTGACTCATCTTGTAGTTATTTTAATCCACAATAAAATCTATAAAATAGTGTTTCCAATCAAGCAGCTTTACAATGTATTTATCTCCACATAGTCACTGCTGCAGTTACAGTAAGTGACAGTAAATTAAAATAGACTTTACCCTCCAGGAAGGAAGATTTGCACATGATGCGATTTCCTCCGTGACAGTGGGCACAATTTTTTATTTCTGCTAATTTGTCACAGCGGACTGTATGTGAAAGTTTGATCATCTTATTTATTGCATTTGACTTGAGCCCAGAGGTTATAAGCACCTGCGAGGTGCAGAACTGGGGCGTTTGACGATTTTTATCTACCTGTCACAATACAGCTCTTCTCCGCTAATTAGTCACACCTGCTGTTACTAATTGTTTCAAGAACGGGAAAGGACATTTTTAGCATTTTTGTAAAATGAGCGGAAGGCGATGATTCTACGCTGCTGCACACAGAAAACACGTATGTGTAATATGGATTCACAAACTACCGATCTCTTGTAATGAAAGGTAAAGATTGTGTAGATTTCCAATAGTACCATTGTAAGAGACATATGGTTATAGTATCCTTGGAAGCATACTGTATCAATTGCAGCTTGTTCTAGTAGAAGAAATTAGCACCAAAGTTTTGCAGCGTTCGAGATACACTGCAAAATCGCAATGCTTGCGAGGTACGACGGAGATTAAATTTCCTTTTGCACCATGAAACTTAGTGCTGTGTCAAATCATGTTCGAATGACACAACCTCCCTATATGTGTCGGTGCAGCGCCATTTTCAGAGTGGAGAATGGACCTGAATAGATATAATCTCGGCCATTTAGTGTTGGCCTGACACCGCAGACGTTAGAATTGGCTTGCTAATGCCACCTTGCTTCTTTAGGTGTTCCCTGTCACTAAACAACCCACAAGAATGCTCCTCTCACCCACGCTCTACACTGGGTCCTAGTGCACATGCGCTGACCCTTGCTTTCCTAAAGAGCCAGTGCGTCAAAATTACTTTCCCATGTTTTGACCTTAGCCTGTACTTGACCATCCCTTCCTGCCACTTGCCCTAACCTTTTGCCTCGTTACACGTGACAAACTATTGCCGCCTGTCCTGACCATTTGCTACATTACCCGTTTTGTACGCTGCAGCCTTCCCTGAACTTCCGCTACACTTGACCATGCTATCTGTCAGAACACCTGTTAAGTTAGCCGTCACCAAGGGACCTGGGGTTCCCCTGCAGCAAAGTCCAGATCCCTCTACAGTGGTTAAAGGGTGAAGACCAGGGAGCCCCTTAGACTCCGCTCCCCAGTTTAGCCCCACATCAAATCCCTTGTTGACAAAGTGGATTCCTACCGCCCTCTGCTGGCCCGTGACAGAAAATCCCACGGGCTCCGTGACAAGGTGTTTTTTCCATTTGTGACATGGGCAGTGAGTACTGCCAAATAAGTTTTATAATTTTAAAACTGGTATGGTACACTGGCAGAGAGGAGTCAGTTGTACAGTGAAGATAGTAGTCTACGCCTCTTTCTCTTCCACCTACCCCTGGTCACCACCAGCTACAGGTATCTTTACCAGTAAGAAACACTACAGCTCTCTATGAACACCTAATTGGCTAGCTTTGTTGTTTAGTGTAGTCCCTTGTATTTCAGCTAGTAGATTGAGGTGGCAAGCTAGATTGATAAATGGCAAGTTAATGGTGCTGCCATGGACATTCATTGAAAACTCCAAAATGTCAATATTTTCCTAAGAAATTCAAATCCACTAGCTACAGTCACGTTGCAGGGAATGTTGGGTGGTCTCTAGATTTTTCTGTTTTTACCCAAGTACACGTCGCCACCGCAATGTGTGTCCATTTAGTATGCAATATGCTCCTATTTCAGATGATCCCATGTCGCTTAATAAGCTCCCCTACATCCAGAATGGCAGAACAGCCATCAAAATCAGTGTCGTGACGGACTCCACATGCTAGATAAATTGTATGAACATCGCAGAGCTGTGAATAATTGCCTCATGAGGCACAAAAAATAAAAAAGTAGGGAACGTGTGTCAGGAACTGTATAAATACCTATGCAGTGAACTCCCCCTAGTGGTGGCTGCAGGCAGCCAGAATTTTATCATGTAACTCTATGACTGTGTGGAGCCAAGCTGGGGATTTGAATCCCTGAATAATAAAAACAAGGCTCTGCCCCTATAATAAATTTTAAACCCATTGAGAGCAAATAAATGTAAAATTATAGTTACCTTTTCCTGTCCCAGACTACTTCCATTAACCCCTTCACCATCTCATCAAGGGATACCAGTTGTACTTAGTTCTTTGTCTGCATAGTTAGGGCTTGGGGCAGGCATTTTCTCAGGCACCAATGCTATTAGAAACCCCCTTTAAAAATCCTTTATGGGGTGTTTCTATTCTAGAAAATAATTTCTGGACAATTGATTATATTGCACAAAAGAGAACCAAAGTTGGTGTTTTTTTAAATTTATTCTTACAGTTTTATTGTCAAAGAGAGGGTTATGCAAATTAATCACCAAAACAATTAAAATAATTGGCTGCATATTTGTTTAATTATATGTAAATAGATGCAAATTATATTACCATTGTAATTCAGGTATATCAGAATAAAACTCATTAAATATATTTAGTTACAAAGAATAATATACATCTAATATAATTCTTTACATCTGTACATGTAAGATCGCAATGGTGAATCTTTACCATATAGCCTCAGTAGGCCGAGCATGCTGGGAGATATAGTTCAGTGCACAGAGCCCCTCAGCTTGCCAGTTTTTTATATACTCGTTACTATATTTCCGTAAAGTAATCTCTTGTTTCTATTTTATAACTTTTTTACTGTGTTTTGCACTCTCTGGTCTTGTCCATGTCTTCTCCATCAGTGGGGATAAGTTTTCTATCAATCTCCACCTATGTAAACATAAAGTTGTAAGTCAACAGCAGTCTCTGTAGAGTTTTATTGTATCATATTGCCATCCATGAACATAAATGATTATCCAGTATCCGCCAATAGATCCTAGATGGAACAAGTCAAAAGACCCATACACAAAAAAATCCATTAGAGATAAATACAATCACCACCATCATCATGGAACGAGAATATCTGCCCCAGAAGTGCTGCAGGTCCATGTTGCGGATGGCCGTTTTAGTTTTTTGGAATCTAGAACAAGTGAAATTGCACCCACAAATCAATCCCACTACCCAAAAAGTATTTGACAGGTGGCTGGATTAAAGTGCATGACTTCCTGCTGAGTAGCTGACTAGGGGGAGGGGTTAGCTGGTCCCAGGTGCTATAAATCAGGACTCAGTACTCTGTAGAGCCTGCTCTGTGGCTTGAAAAAACAAGTGGTTTGTAGATCAAGTGGAGTTCCAAAAACCGGAGTTGAAAAGATGACTTAGAGCCCCTGTAAGTACTCTTCTACTTCTTTTTCTTTTTGCATTAACAACTGTTCGCTGTTTTTTTTGTAACTTGGCTAATGGATAGCAAGATTGGAGGTTTTCTTCAGTGCACAGTTTGCCATATGTATGCACGACTGGAGCAGGAGTTCCAGGGTGAATACCTCTGTGGCAGATGTGAGCATGTTGGTCACCTGGAAGCTCGTATTAGAGATCTGGAGGAGCAGAATGCAACACTGAGGAGGATAGACAATCTTGAGCTGAGCTTGCTGCTCACGGAGCATGCAGTTAGTGGGTTAGAACTGGAGGGTGAAGACATGGGTGAGCAGGATCAGGTAAGTAGCTGGGTTAATATAGTTAGGGGCAGTAGAAAGGGGTCAAAGAAAAGGAAGGCTGATCCGGTTTCTGACATTCCAGGCAAAATTGCCAAGTTGGGTGATGATGCGAGGGTGTCAGTCTCAGAAATGGCAGCCCTAGTGGATACTGATCTCCCTAACAGCCGGGAGAACAGCCCATCTAGTAGTCGGCGGGATGGTAATGCAGGTAAGCCAAGACAATTGATAGTCGTAGGGGATTCTATAATCAGGAAGACGGATAGAATAATTTGTCGCCAAGACCACCTCAACCGAATGGTTTGCTGTCTCCCTGGTGCCAGGGTTCGGCATGTGGTGGAACGGGTGGACAAATTGCTGGGAGGGGCTGGTGATGATCCAGCTGTCGTGGTCCATGTCGGTACCAACGACAGAATAAATGGTAGGTGGAGGAGCCTTAAGAATAATTTTAAAGAACTAGGCTACAAGCTGAAGGGAAGGACCTCCAAAGTAGTATTCTCAGGAATACTGCCTGTGCCATGCGCATCACAGGAAAGACAGCGGGAGCTCAGGGAGTTAAATGCATGGCTGAAGTCTTGGTGTAGAGGAGAAGGATTTGGGTTCCTAGAGCACTGGGCTGACTTTTCATTGGGGTACAAACTGTATTCTGCAGATGATTTGCACCTAAATGGAAGAGGGTCCGCTGTGCTGGGGGAGAGAATTCTAGCTGGGGTGGTGGAGTATTTAAACTAGGGCTGAGGAGGGAGGTCAATGTAGAAAAAAAAAGGGGTAGCCAGGTTAGAGAGGGGTCAGACTATATTGGTGGGGGGAGAAACAGAATGTGGGGAGAGGACTAGACAACAAGATAAGGAGATCCTTTCGTTACAAAACATCAGTGTAAATAAAAAGGCCCAATTAATGTCAAATCACATTTCTGATAATAAAAGTGAAAAACTGACAGGCAAGTTAAAGTGTATGTTCACAAATGCCAGAAGTCTAGCAAGCAAAATGGGGGAGCTGGAGGCCTTGATACTGGAAGAACATATAGATATAGTTGGTGTTGCTGAAACATGGCTGGACTCTTCACATGACTGGGCTGTAAATCTACAGGGTTTTACACTTTTTCGGAAAGACAGGACAAATAGGAAAGGTGGTGGTGTATGTCTGTATGTGAGAAGTAATATGAAGGCGAGTGTGAAAGAGACAATAGTGGGTGAAGATTGTGAGGAGGTTGAAACCTTGTGGGTGGAACTAGAAAGGGAGGTAAACACTGAAAAAATTACTTTTGGTGTAATCTATAGACCCCCCAATATAACTGAGGAGATGGAAGTTCAGCTATATAAACAGATGGAGCGGGCTGCACAGGCGGGTACTGTAGTGATAATGGGAGATTTTAATTTCCGGGATATTAATTGGTGTCATGGTTCAGCTTCAACTGCAAAGGGGAGACATTTCCTCAACCTGTTGCAGGAAAATTTTATGGGCCAGTTTGTGGAAGACCCGACTAGAGGTGAAGCTCTGTTGGATCTGGTCATTTCTAATCATGCAGATCTTGTTGGGAATGTCAATGTTCGTGAAAACCTCGGTAACAGTGATCATAATATAGTTACATTTTACCTATACTGTAAAAAACAAACGCAGGCTGGGAGGGCAAAAACATTTAATTTTAAGAAAGCCAATTTCCCCAGGATGAGGGCTGCAATTCAGGATATAGACTGGGAAGAACTAATGTCAAATAATGGGACAAATGATAAATGGGAGATTTTCAAATCTACTTTGAGTTATTATAGTGCAAAATTTATTCCTATAGGTAACAAGTATAAACGACTCAAATTAAACCCCACATGGCTTACACCTTCTGTGAAAGGGGCAATACATGACAAAAAAAGGGCATTTAAAAAATACAAATCTGAGGGTACATCTGCAGCCTTTGTAAAATATAAAGATCTTAATAAAATCTGTAAAAAAGGTAATAAAATTAGCAAAAATACAAAATGAAAGGCAGGTGGCCAAGGATAGTAAAACAAATCCCCAAAAATTCTTCAAGTACATAAATGCTAAAAAGCCCAGGTCTGAACATGTAGGACCCCTAGATAATGGTAATGGGGAGTTGATCACAGGGGATCAAGAGAAGGCAGAGTTACTAAATGGGTTCTTTAGCTCTGTATATACAACTGAAGAAAGAGCAGCTGATGTAGCCGGTGCCAGTGCTGTTAATATATCAGTTGATATACTGAATTGGATGAATGTAGATATGGTCCAAGCTAAATAAAATAAAATAAATGTGCACAAGGCCCTGGGACCAGATGGGTTACACCCTAGAATTCTTAAAGAGCTTAGTTCAGTTATTTCTGTCCCCCTTTTCATAATATTCAGAGAATCTCTAGTGACTGGTATAGTGCCAAGGGACTGGGCAAGCGCAAATGTGGTGCCGATTTTCAAAAAGGGCTCTAGGTCTTCCCCGGGTAATTATAGACCAGTGAGCTTAAAGGGGTTTTCCAACATCGTTTTTGTAATTTTATATACCTTAATATCTGTTACCTATGTTCAGACTATGTTCCCCACCTGTTTTTACGGGTCATTTCCTTCATTAGATGCTCCCTGCGTGTATTATCTAGTTTGTTTACCTTGCTCTTTTGTTGTGAACGTCCGTTTCCTGTTCTGAATAAACACTACAAATCCCATGATGCCAAGCGATTCTCCCAAAACCTCTCCTTCATCTATCGTGGAATCGGCACTTATGACTTAACCGTCCATTCTGATAGCCGGAAACCGGAAGTTACAGCATGTACGTGGCTGAGCAGGAAGTTCTGATTTTGGGTTAGCGAGGCATCACGTGACCAAAGAAGAAATATACAGTTACGAACATCTGATGAAACGCAAGTACATTAAAAAAATATTTGTTTGTACATGTTTAGTTAGGCAGAAGAGGATTTTTTGGTCCCGGAAAACCCCTTTAACATCCATCGTGGGGAAAATGTTTGAGGGGCTATTGAGGGACTATATACAGGATTATGTGACAATAAATAGCATTATAAGTGACAGCCAGCACGGTTTTACTAAGGACAGAAGTTGTCAAACTAACCTAATCTGTTTTTATGAAGAGGTGAGCAGAAGTCTAGACAGAGGGGCCGCTGTGGATTTAGTGTTTTTGGACTTTGCAAAGGCATTTGACACTGTCCCCCATAGACGCTTAATGGGTAAATTAAGGACTATAGGTTTAGAAAATATAGTTTGTAATTGGATTGAGAATTGGCTCAAGGACCGTATCCAGAGAGTTGTGGTCAATGATTCCTACTCTGAATGGTCCCCGGTAATAAGTGGTGTACCCCAGGGTTCAGTGCTGGGACCACTATTATTCAACTTATTTATTAATGATATAGAAGATGGGATTAATAGCACTATTTCTATTTTTGCAGATGACACCAAGCTATGTAGTAATGTTCAGTCTATGGAAGATGTTCGTGAATTGCAAGCAGATTTAAACAAACTAAGTGTTTGGACGTCCACTTGGCAGATGAAGTTTAATGTAAAGTTATGCATCTGGGTACCAACAACCTGCATGCATCATATGTCCTAGGGGGAGCTACACTGGCGGATTCACTTGTTGAGAAGGATCTGGGTGTACTTGTAAATCATAAACTCAATAACAGCATGCAGTGTCAATCAGCTGCTTCAAAGGCCAGCAGGATATTGTCGTGTATTAAAAGAGGCATGGACTCGCGGGACAGGGATGTAATATTGCCATTTTACAAAGCATTAGTGAGGCCTCATCTAGAATATGCAGTTCAGTTCTGGGCTCCAGTTCATAGAAAGGATACCCTGGAGTTGGAAAAAATACAAAGAAGAGCAACGAAGCTAATTAGGGGCATGGAGAATTTAAGTTATGAGGAAAGATTGAAAGAATTAAACCTATTTAGCCTTGAAAAAAGACGACTAAGGGGGGACATGATTAACTTATATAAATATATTAATGGCACATACAAAAAATATGGTGAAATCCTGGTCCTTGTAAAACCCCCTCAAAAAACAAGGGGGCTCTCCCTCCGTCTGGAGAAAAAAAGGTTCAAGCTGCAGAGGCGACAAGGCTTCTTTACCGTGAGAACTGTGAATCTATGGAATAGTCACCGCAGGAGCCGTCACAGCAGGGACAGTAGATGGCTTTAAAAAAGGGTTAGATAATTTCCTAGAACAAAAAAATATTAGCTCCTATGTGTAGAAATTTTTCCTTCCCTTTTCCCGTCCCTTGGTTGAACTTGATGGACATGTGTCTTTTTTCAGCCGTACTAACTATGTAACTTATGTATATGGTAATCAAGATACATGGCGGCTTTTTTCCTGCAGATCACTCTCAACAAGACCATAAAGGTGACGGATATGCTGAAGAGGAATTCTATTTATCTATCTACATCATATGTATCAATCCAATCCGATCGCTCAGTGGGTAGCATTGTTGCCTTACAGCACTGGGGTCCTGGGTTCACATACAACTAAGGCAAACATGGAGTTTGTATGTTTTCCCTGTGTTTTTGTGGGTTTTGTCTGGGTTCTTCGGTTTCCTTCTACACTCCAAAAACTGATGGGGCAATTTCATAGAAAATTAACCTTGGAGTGTGGGTGTGTGAAATAGAGAAATTAGATTGTGAGTCCCATTGGGGACAGTGACTTATTTGAATGGTGACAATCTCCGTACAGCGCTATGAAATATGTTTGCGCGATATAAGCATAGGAAAAAATAAATATCCATTTCATATCCATCTACTCTCAAATCTATCTATTGCATATATATACATCCCGAACACCAGGTTACTATAAAACCACACGGTCATCTCCAAGTTTTAAACCAGTCGTACATTGTACTCCAGTATCCGATATTCATATATCTCACAGGATGAAGTACATAGTTCTCCTATACATGAGACTTTTTATAGCTATTCAATTTTCAATATTTTTCTTTTTTTTTTTTTTTTTACAGAATCAGCATCTGTAAAGACAAATTACAATGCTATCGTTTACTACTGTGATTTAAATAAAAATAAAAAAACAACGTAAGAGAAAAAAAAAGTGTCACTGGAAGTAAAGCTTTCTTTCTGGTAAGCTACCAAAGGGTTAAGAATTAATATTTCATCACAGTTTAGGTCACCATTAAGCAGCTTGGGCTGAATACTCCAACGCCAGCAGTTTTGCTGACTGATATCATCTTTCAAAAACTGATGATTCAAGCAAGTTTAGCGTTCCTGTTTCATTAGGGGAGTCGTGTTTTCCTTGCGCTCCCACTGTTACATTTTGTCTGGCTGGTCATTCACTCCGGCACTAGTCACGGGAGCTTCTATTAATAAAATGTCTTACCGTTACCTTAGATGACTCCTGCATACCTCATATGGAGTCTTATCCCTAGAAAGGATGCTTCAATTTACAAAAAGGTGCAAATAATGCAAATTGCCACGAATCTATTAAAATGGCACACGAGGAAAGATAAGTATTGTGCAACTCTTTAGGCATGTAGTATTACAAGACCACCCCTGTGCTGTCCATATTCCCTAATAAGTCATGTGGACAGGGGTTGTCTTCATTAGACAATCACTTTAATGGCACGTTGTAGTTGGTGGGGGTCCATTGTTGCAAATTTTGCATTTGGGCCCAGTAGCTCCAAGTTACGCCTCTCGCTGCCATACATGTGTACCAGAATATATACATATGTATAAAAAACATATACACTTTTTAGAGAATTATTATACCCAAATACAGTCATACAATTGCGAATAATACATCCATACAATGCGCACGCATTACTACCATTAAGTATCTAAATAGTACCGCTATACAATGCCTAAATAGTGAAAGAGTTAAAAAAGGTAAAATCACTGGTGGGCCATGGTAGTGAAATTTTACATACCCCACTCTCAGGTTGCTCCAGGGGGGGCCCTTGGGGCTCATCCTAGGTAACCGAGGTCCTGTGCAAATGTCCAGCTAAATTCGGCTCTGCCCACTGGTTGAACTTTGATAGAATTATAGGAAGATACTTTATTCTAAACAATGCTCTTCTCGGTGACTGGTGCTCTTGCATTTAACCCTTTCCCTGCCAAGGACATATCTCATACATTGTCAGGAAAAGCAATTCAGTAGCCAAGGAAGTATCTGATTCATCCTTTCTACTAAAAGGTTCTAGCTCAGGCTAGAGGGATACTACAGTAGGCTGAAGTGGGAGCTGCATATACTTGCAAATTTCACCTTAACTTGTGTGGTGGAGGAGGAGGGGATATGTTCGCAGCATGCAGGGAGAGGAGGATCTGTAATCCTCCTCTTGCCCCTGTATAGCTCTAGATCACACAATGGGGAGGTTTAACAATAACTTTTGTACATGTTAACACCCCCCATATCAAATCGCATATGGGGGAGTATTTTCTTTTCCACATGTGTGAGAAGATGAGCAGTTTATGGACTCCATAACCAGGACGTCTGCCAGCATCCGCATCGCAGTGTCAAACAAGTTGCACCACACAAAAATAAAAATCAATAAAGTATCTTTATATTATACGGTTCCTATCCTGTCCATATCCAAGCTTTAGCATAAAATCTCTGCCAATAGTTTACTTGGTGATACATGTTACACGCTACAGCTATAGTGATATCGATTATTAGAGAATATTAGTTAAAGGGAACCAGTCATTAAGTTTGGAGCCACTAAACCAGTAGTTCCCATACATTCCCATGTCTAAGCTGGATGTTTCGGCAATAGCTAGTAAAAGAATTTACAAGTTAGCGAGTGGAGTCCAGCAGCATCTGGCGCATGCACATTGCGCACCTGAAGCCAAGGACAGTACACCTGACTTCACTGCGCATGTGCAGTGTACGGCCCTCAGCTTCAGGTGCGTAATGTGCAAGCGCCAGATGCTGCTGGACTCATCTCGTTAACTTGTAAGTTCTTTTACTAAATATTGCCGAAACGTCCGGTTTGAGCTGGGCAGGTTTGGATTGCTAAACCTCAGCTGCATAATGACAGGCTGTTGGCTTTGTAGCTCAAAACCTAGTGACCGGTTCCTTTTAACCCATTAGATTAGGTTTAGGGATTTGCAATTATTGGTTAGAGTTAGAGTTCATATAGGGGGATGGAGGAGCAATGAATACGACACACGAGTCCTACAGCCTGTCCCTCTATAGGAATGGCAGTCAATGTCTAATCAAAATGTAATATTGGACTCAGAACTCTTCTATATAATAATAATAATAATAATAATAATAATATCAAAAAGGAAATACCATCCCATGGACTTCTATTTCTGGAAAACCACATGGACGGGTGAGGACAGGGCCGCCATCAGGAATTTCAGGGCCCCCTACAGCTAAATTTTCTGGGCCCCCCTACCGTGGCACCGCCTGTTAACGGTACTCCATCCAGCACTATATCATGGTACCCAGGGCCGCCATAAGGGGGGTATTATGGGTACTGATGTGAGAGGCCCGGCCAAACCTAATTGAAAGGGGGGCCCGGCAACTGCCGCGACTTGCCTTTGGTAGAAAAAAAACAGGCCCCTGCAATGGGGCCTGTTTTTTTCACCAAAAGAATGTCGTGAGCTGCGGGCCCCCCTTTCAATTAGGTTTGGCCGGGCCTCTCACATCAGTACCCATAATACCCCCCCTGATGGCGGCCCTGGGTAGCATGGGGGTCGTCATGGGGGCCGTCAAACACTGCCGCCCGTGCGACCGATCGCGCGCACCCGCAAACCCCCGCGCATGCGCACCCGCCTGGAACCGCGCACCGAATTTTGAGGCAGATTTTGACCTGCCCACACTATCTTGCCGCGTTTTTTGCCCGCGGCGATTGAGGACAGCAGACAAAAAACGCAGGGAAAAATGCATTTTCTGCCTCCCATTGATTTCGATGGGAAGTCAGAGGCGGAACCGCGGCAAGAAAGGACGTGCTGCTTTTTCTTTTTTCCGCGACTGGCTCCCATTGATTTCAGATTAAATCAATGGGAGGCGGTTTTGGAAGTTGTTTGGTGCTGATTCTGACGCAGTGTCCGAGTCAATATCAAGGCCCAAAAACTCTGTGAACTGGGCCTTATTGTTAGGGCTTATTCAGACGAACGTGTAATACGTCCGTGCAACGTGCGTGATTTTCACGCGCCTCGCACGGACCTATGTTACTCTATGGGGCCGTGCAGACTGTCAGTGATTTTCATGCAGCATGTGTCCGTGTGTCCGCTGCGTAAAACTCACGACATGCCCGATATTTGTGCATTGTTCGCGCATCACGCACCCATTGAAGTCAATGGGTGCGTGAAAATCACGCCCAGCACTTCCGCAGCAGTATAAACGATGAATGAAAACAGAAAAGCACCACGTGCTACAAACATACAAACAGAGTGTCATAATAATGGCGGCTGCGCGAAAATCACGCAGCCGCGCATCATACGCTGCTGACACACGGAGCGGTTATGGACCTTTTGCATGCGCAAAACGCCACGTTTTTGCGCACACAAAAAGCACACGCTCGTGTAAATCCGGCCGTAGGGTAGGAACACACTAGGCATGAACACTGCGGATTTTATGCAACACATTTTATTGTGGAAAATCGGCAGTGTATTACAGTCGCAGCCGAGTGGATGAGATTTGAACAAATCTCATCCACACGCTGCAAAAAAAATGGACCTGCAGTGTGGCTTTTGGCTTTTTAAGCCGCAGCATGTCAATTTATTCTGTGGAATCGCTGCTCCTCTGTTGCGGAAATGCTGCGGTTCTGCCGCAAAAAGCACACGAGAGAAAAAAAAAAGGCACTTTTTTAAATTTATAAAAAAGTTTAGACTTGCCCCGGCCATAGTCCTGGTGACGCGATCCTCTATTCTTAGCGCAGCCCCGCCTCCTGTCATGACGTTTCATCCCATGTGACTGCTGCAGCGGTCACATGGTCTACAGCGTCATCCCAGGAGGCGGGGCTACGTTCAGAAGTGAGAGATGCGTCACCTAAACTACGGCCGGGGCAAGTCTAAACTTTTTTCCCCCTGCAGGATTCCCGCAGCGGACATGCCTCACCAAACCTGCGCCACTATTTGGTGCGGTTTTGCTGGCGGAATTCCCTGCGGCTACCGGGGCGGATAAGCTGTGTAGTTTTATTCAGCATATCTGCCTAGTGTGTCCCTTATGATGTCGCTCCTGGAGCTGCTGCCTGTCTCTAAATAGGCAATTGGTCCAGTAGAATTTGGAATTATTTTTTTTTGTGAACCAGCTTAAAAAAAAAAAAAAAAAAAACAAAATTTTTGTGTTAGGGCCTGTTCACATCAAACGTTCGCTTCCGCTCCGGGGTTCCGTCTGAGGTTTCTGTGCTATCACTTTCACTTTCCGTTGCGGGGTTCACCCGACAGAAACCTCAGACGGAACCCCGGAGCGGAAGCGAACGGTGATGTGAACAGGCCCTAACACAAAAGTTTTGTGTTTTTTTAAGCTGGTTCACAAAAAAAAATAATTCCAAATTCTACTGGACCAATTGCCTATTTAGAGACAGGCAGCAGCTCCAGGAGCGACATCATAAAGGACACACTAGGCGGATATGCTGAGTAAAACTACACAGCTTATCCGCCCCGGTAGCCGCAGGGAATTCCGCCAGCAAAACCGCACCAAATAGTGGCGCAGGTTTCGTGAGGCGTGTCCGCTGCGGGAATCCTGCAGGGAAAAAAAAAAAAGTTTAGACTTGCCCCGGCCGTAGTCCTGGTGACGCATCTCTCTCTTCTGAACGTAGCCCCGCCTCCTGGGATGATGCTGTAGACCATGTGACCGCTGCAGCAGTCACATGGGATGAAACGTCATGACAGGAGGCCGGGCTGCGCTAAGAATAGAGGATCGCGTCACCAGGACTATGGCCGGGGCAAGTCTAAACTTTTTTTTAAATGTAAAAAAGAACCTTTTTTTTTTTTCTCATGTGCGATTTTTGCGGCAGAACCGCAGCATTTCCGCAACAGAGGAGCAGCGATTCCACAGAATAAATTGACATGCTGCGGCTTAAAAAGCCAAAAGCCACACTGCAGGTCCATTTTTTTTGCAGCGTGTGTTTGAGATTTGTTCAAACCTCACCCACTCTGCTGCGACTGTGATACGCAGCGGATTTTCCACAATAAAATGTGTTGCATAAAATCCGCAGTGTTCACGCCTAGTGTTTTCCTACCCTAAGGCAGGATTTACACAAGCGTGTGCTTTTTGCGTGCGCAAAAACGTGGCGTTTAGCGCATGCAAAAGGTCCATAACCGCTCCGTGTGTCAGCAGCGTATGATGCGTGATTTTCGCGCAGCCGCCATCATTATGACACTCTGTTTGTATGTTTGTAGCATGTGGTGCTTTTCTGTTTTCATTCATAGTTTATACGGCTGCGGAAGTGCTGGGCGTGATTTTCACGCACCCATTGACTTCAATGGGTGCGTGATGCGCGAACAACGCACAAATATCGGACATGTCGTGAGTTTTACGCAGCGGACACACGGACACATGCTGCATGAAAATCACTGACAGTCTGCACGGATGTATTACACGTTCGTCTGAATAAGCCCTAACAATAAGGCCCAGTTCACACAGTTTTTGGGCCTTGATATTGACTCGGACACTGCGTCAGAATCAGCACCAAACAACTTCCAAAACCGCCTCCCATTGATTTAATCTGAAATCAATGGGAGCCAGTCGCGGAAAAAAGAAAAAGCAGCACGTCCTTTCTTGCCGCGGTTCTGCCTCTGACCTCCCATCGAAATCAATGGGAGGCAGAAAATGCTTTTTTCGCTGCGTTTTTTGTCTGCTGTCCTCAATCGCAGCGGGCAAAAAATGCAGCAAAAAACGCGGCAAGATAGTGTGGGCAGGTCAAAATCTGCCTCAAAATTCTTTAAGGAATTTTGAGGCAGATTTTTTCGGCCTGCAAAATACTCTGTGTGAACAGGGCCATACATAAACAGCACTTTGAGACACTTTACTCACCGTGTCAGAAGAGCTGCTCCCACTCCAGTCCTCTTCAGGCGATGTCTTCGGTCCGGTCCAGTCCTTCACCTTCACCTCCAGGCTCCAGAAAATGGCGGGGATCATAGAACTGCCGCCGCGCAACAACTAGACTCCTCCCCCTCTCCTTACGCAGCTACGCTCTGGAGAAGGACGAGGAGGCGGAGTCGGACGAGGAGAGGAGGACGAGTCGGAGGCGGGCCAGCAGGTAAGTAGACTGCGCCGCTGTCCCTGTGTGGCTGTCCTTCCCCCTAGATCTTGTGTTGCGGGCGCACCGCCTCCCTCTTGGCGGCGCGCCTTGTCGTTCGCGCGCGGTCGCTCGTACGCGCGCAAGCGGGCGGTGTTTCGCGGCGGTGATGAAGGGCCCGCAGCTCACGGCGGTGTTTCACGAGAGGGGGGCCCGCAGCTCACGACATTGTTTTGGTGAAAAACAGGCCCCATTGCAGGGGCCAGTTTTTTTCTACCAAAGGCAAGTCGCGGCAGTTGCCGGGCCCCCCTTTCAATTAAGTTTGGCCGGGCCCCCTACAGTAGTACCCCTAATACCCCCCTGATGGCGGCCCTGGGTGAGGAGGGCTGCACTGACTGGGAAACCATGTGGAGTAGTGGAAAAAAATCTGAATTTGTATGCTTTTTTTTTTTTAATGAAAAGTTTTGACGCATAATTCCATGAAGGTAAATGTGTATAAATTGGTGAGTGGAATTTTGACAATGTGCCAGGTGTCTACTTTCAGAAAATATATGGGCAGATGGTAGCCGAAGTGCAAAACGAAAAAAATCAAAAAAAATAACAACAATAATAATTATATATATATATATATATATATAAAATCTATGTAAAAAAATTGTTTTGTATATTTTGTCCACATCTTTTTTTACCTGTCCAAATGACAAACAAACACTGTGATAAAATGACTGTCGCAATTGATGTTAAACCATGTTTTCACGTCTGAATGATAGTCTGGAGAGCGGTGGTTTGAGTATTCCTGCATATATTAAAATTTTGAGTACATTATGGATGACAGCCTTGTGAGGTTTGCACACATTTGCTGAACTATGTTTTCCCCCGGTTTTGAGCACAAAAACAGCTGACACAGTCATCCCATGTAGATGATGAAATGCATATATTTATGCACGACATAAAGTAGATGGCTCATGTTTGAGCAGGCTATATAGCAATGTCTGCTTCAGATAGACTAGTTTAGATGTTGCTGTCACCGAATCCCAGATTTATCTGAAAGCCCCACAAACAATAAAGTGCTGCCTGTCTGAATCTAATCAGTATGTATAATGTTCCATCAGGTCTTCCTATGTCCTCCAATAACAATTTATATGTAATGTAAACCATTCAAACCAAATGTGGAAATCAATAATACCTGGATGTTGTAGCAAGCCTTCTGGGTGACGTGTTTATGGGGCTGGAGATCATTCTCGACGCCCATTGATTTCACCTCTGCCCCAGAGACACATGTAAACGGCATAATAAACTGCACATTTGCCATCGGGTTCCAGCTGCGAGGTATCTCCTGGTCAGACCCCAGCTCCAGCTTACAGGATAAACTGTGCGGCTGATCAGGACCTTAAAAAAAAAAAAAAGAAAAAGAAGAAATGTGGAGAATGTTAGAACTGGGGTGTAATATCCATTGCCTGCACACACCAGGGGATCGGATATGTGTCTTTGGTGCTAGCTCCACATGATGGAGCACGCTCACTAAAGCCGAAAATGTTGCACAGGACACAAATTTTGTATTTAAAACGCACATGACAATGTAGATACAATTTATATGTACACATTCACAAATTCATAGGCACATGCACATATGTCATGGGCATGTCCTGAAGTGTCCCTGCTGTCCCTGTACTCCTGGTTAGCCAGGTCCCAGCACAAATCCATCAGTGGCCATGTACCTCGGAGTACTAAAGACTGCTGCAACAATTACGGACTACAATGTAAAGCAGATTGTACAGCCTAAACCCACAGCTGAGCCTCCAACGTGCAAAAAGTGGTCATGGGGTCTTCCATATCAGTCATTGGGATTGTATGACCTTTAACTTGTTGTATTATCGGTTACTACTTTGAGCCGCTCTCACCACCTCCATAGAATTACAAGAAATAGTTAATCAGTGCTCCCAGTTGGACTGTTTGGCACTGAAGGAGTGGCATATTAGAGCGCAAAACAGTCCATCAAGTAAAATAAGGCTCTGTACACATCTGCGTCGGATGTTTCATTAGGAGCCTCCGTATCAAATTCCATCAACTACGCCAAACACTATAGCGTAATATGCTGCACTATTTTGTCTGCCAAAACGACGGACACTGACAGAAAAGTGACGGAACCCATTAGGGTATGTTCACACGCAGTAGCAAAATACGTCTGAAATTACGGAGCTGTGTTCAGGCGAAAACAGCTCCTGAATTTTAGAAGTTTTTGCAAGTACTCGCGTTTTTCGCAGCGTCTTTTACGGATGTTATCGGAGCGGTTTTTCAATGGAGTCAATGAAAAACGGCTCCAAAAACATCCGAAGAAGTGACATGCACTTCTTTGATGCGGGCGTATTTTTACGCGCCGTCTTTTGACAGCGATGCGTAAAATTACACCTCGTCTGAACAGAACATGGTAAAACCCATTGCAAGCAATGGGCAGATGTTTGCAGACGTAATGGAGCCGTCTTTTCAGGCGTAATTCGAGGCGTAAAACGTCTGAAAATAGGCCATGTGAACATACCCTTAAAGTCAAAGAGTTCCATCGGACGACATTGGTTTCCGTCATGCGAAGGATACAGCAGCTCAGTATTTTCGTTGGACTGCTCCTATGATGGAAAGGGACAACGGAAAGCCTTGACGCAGATGTGAATAGGTGCTAATAAACTAGTACCTTAGCAAGACGTGTAAAATTTGTTGAAAAGATTCATTAAATAAACCTAAAGCAATGAATTCCGAAGGGTGAGGTAATAAATTCGGGAAACAAGGGAATATGTCTTTAGACAGCTAAAGCAGCTACCATGGCATCCTATAACATAGGAGCCCCAGTTCATGTCAGCCTGCTCCTCCCTACTCCATGTGTGGGGTGAATCACAATATTAGAGATAAGTTAGTAAGAACAGACTAAAACAGTCATGCCACCCCCATATCTTTTGCAAGGAAGAGGGGCAAACTGATACTGTAGGGCTTATACAATTTATATGGAGGTGGCCCTATTAAGATAGGACCAGACATGTCCGCAATAACAAGACATGTCACCACAAAGACCTTGAATTCTGTTGAGGTCTGTAAAGATGCAATCTGTCAATGACCAATGGACTATAAATATTACTACATTGTTCTTGCTTTATATTGACATGATGAAGGGGTTCTTTCATTTTGGCTGGCTTAGCCCACACAGCTGAAGATAAATAATCTGGTCAAACAATGATAAGTGGTACACCTGGACCCACAAAGGGAATGATAACTATGTTCCCTAAGGCAGGTGGGAAAATTTTTGTATAGGGCATACTGTAAAGGGGGTTTTACACTGGGCAATTATCGAGCAGACAAGCGTTCATAGAACGCTCAATGCCCATAATTGCGCTGTGTAAACAGGGCAGCAATCAGCAGAAGAACGGGCAAACTCTCGTGCATCTGCTGATCATATAGTTTTAAAAAAAGTAAAATATTATCGTTGTCAGCCGCACATCTGCCTGTGTAATAATGTATGGGGACGAGCGATCAGACTAACGACCGCTCGTCCCCATCCATAGCGCTTTGTGACAGTAGCAAACTATGTCAATAAACCGCTGTAATAGGGCCTTAAAATATCTAAATAGTCTACATGAATATATGTGGGTGAACACTCTTCCCCTTCTTGACTTCTTAGCTCAGAGGGAACACTAACTTTAGGACAGTGCGTCATAAATAGAGCATAAAAATAATGTCATCTCAGAGTGTCTGCTTTAGTTTACAGTTATACACTATATCTGACCAGCTTATTCAGCAATGTTATATATATTTAACAATCAAGTATATATATTTACTAGAATTTTTATCAGGGAGTCGATCAATCTTCCACACAACAGCTTTGTATGCATTCTCGTATTTTGCCGTTCCAATCGTTACTTGTATTACTGGCTCGGATTCAATTTCATATCCAGTACTAAGGCAAGCTCTTCTATTCATCTTTGTCTTCAAAGACCTCTGCCTCTGTAGACTAACAGTCCAAAGTGCTTTCACCCATTGTGCAGGAACTGGGAAGTAGATAGTGATATTTTCACAGTATTTCATCTGTGAAGGACCCAACATATTAGTAGACATGTTTAAGAAGGCTTGGAGCTCCACGTAGGCTCCTTGTACCACAGCCAAGCTCTTTAGAGAAAATGGAAGCTCCGTCAGATCACAGGGAACTTTGAAGCGCATGAGTTCAAACCGGCACGCATCCAGTGGTGTGAATTTAACTACCCGGGACTTATTAAATTCATGTTGCTTAACACACTTGTGTAAATGATATTCCGAGATATTGATCAAGTTTTTTTCATTCTTCTTCTCAAAATAGTTCAGCTTTTGTAATTCAACGTCATTTAGTGCTAAAAAACACTCCATGCCGCTATTAACGAAACTAAGACAAAATAACTGGCAAACCACCGACTTGTCTCTTAGCTTTCCTTCCTTTGAGATTTCACCCCAAAAATTGTCCACTATTTCCACTAACATTTCAGGCTCTTCATAAGTCTTCTTCTGTTTGGAAACCGGTGAGAGCAACAAAAGCTCTTCCTCCATTGTTGCGATAAAGTCCATCAAATCAGAATGCTCTGTGGTTCCCAACTTTAACATTTGCTCAATTTCTGCCTCGTGAACCACTTCAAGTTTTGGATGGTATTTCCTTTTTTCCATATAAGTTACATTTTCTATCCTAACAGTGTGTATTTTATCTGAAACTCCTAAGTTTTCTAGTTTTGGTTCGGAAAGTCTGCAGAATTGATGAAGCTGAAATTCTTTGAACGGTTTTTCAAGGCCCTTTTCATAATACATTTGCAGAATTCCACCAGATACAACTTTCAGGTAAATAGGTCCCCACTGCCTGGAAGACATCATGTTCTTTTTTTCTGGTATCCTCAACATGAAAGGCCACCCGTCTATCCTCTGACTTCTAAAGAGACTTTGTGGAATAAATGATGGGCTTTTACTTTCAGCGCAGACAGGCTGATGCTTCAAGTTGTCAGGTGGGTCAATCTTTAAATGCTGAAGCCTTTCACAAACATAACTGAAGGAACACTGGTTAAGACTTTTCTGGTTATTAGAGCCTTCCTTTTCCGATATATTATATTCCTGTTTTGCCGGCTTTTTTTCTCTCGTGTGAGATTCGGCTGTAGTGCACAGATCCTTAGAACTGGTGGCATCATTGTTCCAAAATGGGCTTGAAAAGGCACAGGAATTTTGAGAGTCATCCAAATGGAAAACTGAGAAATGTCCTAAACTATTATTACTTTTGTATGGTGATGGATTTTGATTTGAGTCATTTGTATCCACGGGCGGTGAAATAGTCAGTGTCTGATTGTCGGTCAATGGAGTTGATCCTTCAAATATATAATGGTGGCTCTGAGGGCTCTCGGATATAGGGTACAAGTTAAAAGACCCTTGTTTAGGAGTGCAAGGTGTGGATGGGCTGTCCTTAATAGGGGTACAAAGAGGGGAATTGCTCGGAGGACCTGGACTCATGAAGAAGTCCATTATCGGAGACGTGTGAGGGGGGGTGGAGTTGGAGGAAGAAGTGCTTGTCTTCCGTTCATGGGACAGGCTTAGTTTAAGTTCATTTCGTTTAGGGCTATGTGCATTGTCTTGAGGAAATATCATGGATTTTTGGGGAGACTGGAAAGGATTTTCATCATCAAATGTTACCCAGCTGTCAGGATTTGCTGAATACATTTCCTTGAATCTGAATGGCCTAGAAAATACAAAAAAAACAAAATGAGTATCAATGGTTTAATCTATTACTGATCTGCATAACATGTAATAATGTTCAATCATTCTGTAGGTTTTGTAACAATAAGATATTAAATGCTTCAGTTTGTTAATTATTTCAAAAGGAAAGAAGATAAATCGGACATTAGTCATAGCTAGAACTATATTTACCACATAGGCTAAGTTGGCACATACAAATTAACCCCTTCCCGCTGCCATAAATGTAAGTTGGTACTTAGCTCCCAGCTATGATCACATAGACAACCCATGTGTGATTTACAGCCACCACCTAGGGGTAACAATGATCGCTGGGGCTCACAGTTTTAAGAGAAAGCCCTGGGCCTAACAAAGACATCCAGGGCTACCATGAGGAAATACCTGTTAGGTCAAACACTAAAAAAGATTTTTAAAAAAAACAAAAAAAAAAACAAAAAAAAAAACACACGATTTCAGCTATATTTATTTTTTATTTTTTTAATTAATGTTTAAAAAAAATGGAAAAAAAAAATGTGTCTAAGGGGTTAATATAGGCTTGAGTTTTGCTTGCGATCGTTTGAGGAGGTTGAGATTTTTGTCCACTAAGGGGAATTCAGGGTCTTACTCCATATTTACATATTTATACAGATCTATAAGAGTTGGTGCTCCCTTTTTTGTTGCAAAGTTTTTTTTTTTTAACTAATCAGCACAGCATGAAACAGGGATTTTCACCCATCTTTTCCACATTCCTGAAAGCACAAACTGCCTAATCATGGACAGACTTGCTACATAACTCTAATCAAATTTACTATTCGGCCTAGAAAAGCTGGACGTCAATCCCTGTCGGTGCTGTAATGACAGCCATATTGGTTATCACCCAGCTTTCCCAGAAAAAAACATATAATAAAGAAATTGCCAAATTAAAAATTGTAGCAACTCAGCAGAAGGTGACAACTCAGACGTCTGTAAACTGGCGATGTATTTCTTTTGGAAGAAATTCTCTTTCAAGCATTGTATTTTTTCAATTCAATCTACAGTACTTGCAGCCCTGAATTCTACCGCCTCGGGCCATTTCTTCAGTCTCTTATTACAGGCTTGCTGCTCTGGCGAAATAACTATAGCCGATAATTTCATGCCATGCAATTTACGGCAAAGATTTTTTTTTAATTTTTATTGTTCATAAACAATATATTTTTCAGACACAAATTATCAGAGCGAACTGGTATATAGAGAAAGTTTTCTTCTCCAAAGATGGTCTGTATTCATTTATGAGCCCACATATATATATATATATATATATATATATATATATATACATATACACACACATACACACACACACACACACACACACACACACACACACACACACACACACCATGTCTATAGTATTTAAAGGGATATTATAATTTTCTCACCAAGACTGCTGTATAGAAAACTCAATATATTTCAGATACTGAAATTTAAGGGAGTCATTTCTAACCCTGCTGGAGAGCGTGTTAATATGTAAAAAGGAGAAGGAGGGGGGATCCCATTTACAAAAACCTGTTTATCAGTTCTTTGTAATGGAAAATGAACAGGCACGATAATGAAATGCCCCAGACATATCATCAGAAACAGCCATATGCATAAATATTAACGCACATAATGCTGCACCATTAATGGCCCGAAAGCCGATTTCCCACAGAGTCATAATATAGAATACCAAAGGGTGTCATTACTTTCACATACATAAATTCATGATGCATGGAGCAGAAAAGTCGGACCCAGTGATAGATTTTTTTTTTGCTGTTGCGAAGTACAGCTTTCTTATGATTTCTGCATTTGCTTTTATATATAAAATATCTCCACTGTTAAATTTATAAAAGACTTTTATCTAAATTATTAACAGTGACAGCATAAGTGAAGGGATGGCGCTGGGTCCTGCCGAGCAGCAGATCTGTACTCCCCTGAAAAGTTTGGCAATGTTTCCCTTCTACAATGTGCTAGGATACATTCCTATATGCCAGTGTAAATGCATAGGGTGCTTTATTACAAGTATTTTTCCAATGCGTACTGCATTATACTATAGATATGACCAAGGACGGATTTACCAAGAGGAATATGCTGGAAAGTCAGGGCAGGCTTATAGTTTATAATATAATTATGCAAGCATTGACTTTGTATAGAGCTCTTTTAATTATATAAATTGATTTCAGGTTAACATTTAGAATTTATTTGTATAAGTGGTGTGGTTAAGATATGGCTTTGCACCCATAGGCTCCTGTGATGTCAATACAGTACTAGCTATGGCATAGTCCTCCGACTTAATCTACATACCCAGCCTAAGATGGCTATAATATGACTGCCCCAAGGAAGGTAAAATAAATACTTTAAAGCCTATAGTGTATTGGAAAATTGCATTCTATAATAATATAATATTATGTAAGCTATTCCATTCAGCCATGGACACAATTCATGGATAAATAAAGTGTCCATGGCAGGATGTCTCGAGTTGACCATGCTGCAAGGGAAGCCACTTGGAATTTGAAGACTCCGGGTTATTATAAAAAAAAAAATATATATGTTTACCGAAGGAAATGTTTCCAAAAAGACTCCTATTAGCTCCATAGAATAAGAATATGATGATGTTCAAATTACTTTCAACTAATATATCCTGCAGTATACTTGAATGGGTTTAGGAGCTCTGTTTTTGTGTCTTCTGCTTGTTTCTGCACAGAAGTCTGACTTTGTAGTCTGTACCGCCCCCTCACAATTGTCAATAGGCAGGTAGATGGTGGTCCAGACTACACAGTGACTTTGAGCCTGGGAAGACGCTGTAAGAAACAAACAAGTTAAAAAAAAAAGACTGACAATTTTTAGGGTTCCCAGCTTTTTGTTAAAAGCCTTTTTAAAGTGAACCGACATACTGAGTGCTCTGCCAGCTATAAAGGGAAAAGAAGAAGGAAAAGAAGAAGAAGGAAAAGGAAAAGGAAAAGAAGAAGGAAAAGAAGAAGAAAAAGGAAAAGGAAAAGAAGAAGGAAAAGAAGAAGGAAAAGAAGAAGGAAAAGAAGAAGGAAAAGAAGAAGGAAAAGAAGAAGGAAAAGAAGAAGGAAAAGAAGGAAAAGGAAGAAGAAAAAGGAAAAAGAAAATAAGAAACAACCGTTTTCTTCTCTTCATTCCAAAAATTATGTGGTGTGCATCTTTATGTATATGTAACGAAGAACTTTTTTTGTTGTTTTTTTTTTTTTTTAATTATGCCTGGGGTTTGTGTTCCTCCCGTATATACAGGGTTATTAGAAAAAAAAAGGATGGTACAAAATGAAAGGCCTGCAGTTAAAGTAGCATCAGTGGTAAATGGCCAGTGAATAAAAAAAATCAAAGCAAAACTGGCTAAGTTGCCCATTGCAACCAATCACAGCACAGCTTTCCTTTTCAAGAGCCAAATTTGAAATGTGCTTACATATTGTGACATAAGATAGCGACATCAAAAGGAAGAAAAAGCTTTTTGCGTGTTGGAATTTGCAAGAACAGGGTGTGTGTTGACAGTACAGCGAAACTTTCAGAATAAATTTGGTAAATGTGCTCCACATAGAAACTGCATTTCGCATTGGATGAAGTATTTCGAAACCATTGGTTGTTGAGGTCATGGGAAAAGTCCGGGACGCCCAAAGATTTCAGAAGCGACCGTGAACAGGATTCGAGCCGTGTAGGAGTGTACTCCTAGAAAGTCGACCAGGCTAATTAGTTTGGAACTACAGGTGCCACAAACTACAGTATTGCACATCTTACAAAAACATCTGCGTTGTAAGTCATACAGACAGGGCCGGCCCTAGGATAGATGGCGCCCTGTGTGAAATTTTCTGTCGGCCCACCACTCCATAAAAAAAAAATGCCCCATATAAAAAAAAAAAATGTATGATGACTGACACAGTATAATGCTCTCAACACAGTATAATGCCCCCAAGTGTCCCCACAAAGTATAAATAGTGCCTTGGAGGCCCAGGGAGTGAGTGTTGGTATGTCTTCACTCACCAATTGGCTTTTCTGCTCCGACCCCGTCACTACACAGAGTCTGACATACATTGCATTGTAATGTCACATGACACGTGTCAGTTTCAGTGCAGCACCAGCAACGGAGCAGAGAAGAACCGCACAGGCCGGAAGGCAGCTGCAAAGTCGCCGGACTCGGGAGCCTGGGCCGGTTTTAGACAAATTGTGGCCCTGGGCAAAGTTAAAAGTGGGGCCCTAAATGATAATTATTATATCAATAAGGCAATCAATTCAGAAGGTGGTGTGCAGAGAACTGCATCCCTGATTTCTAGCACGTCTAGGAGTGTTGGAAGCCCTAAAGTATACGTACCCCCCTCTCACACAAAAAATTGAAAATATACACTACCGTTCAAAAGTTTAGGGTCACTTAGAAATTTCCTTATTTTTGCAAGAAAAGCACCGTTTTTTTCAATGAAGATAACATTAAATTAATCAGAAATACACTCTATACATTGTTAATGTGCTAAATGACTATTCTAGCTGCAAACGTCTGGTTTTTAATGCAATTTCTACATAGGTGTATAGAGGCCCATTTCCAGCAACCATCACTCCAGTGTTCTAATGGTACATTGTGTTTGCTAACTGTGTTAGAAGGCTAATGGATGATTAGAAAACACTTGAAAACCCTTGTGCAATTATGTTAGCACCGCTGTAAACAGTTTTGCAGTTTAGAGGAGCTCTAAAACGGACCTTCCTTTGAGCTAGTTGAGAATCTGGAGCATTACATTTGTGGGCTCGATTAAACTCACAATGGCTAGAAAAAGAGAGCTTTCATGTGAAACTCGACAGTCTATTCTTTTTCTTAGAAATGAAGACTATTCCATGCGAGAAATTGCCACGAAACTGAAGATTTCCTACAACGTGTACTACTCCCTTGAGAGGACAGCACACACAGGCTCTAACCAGAGTAGAAAGAGAAGTGGGAGGCCCCGCTGCACAACTGAGCAACAAGACAAGTACATTAGAGTCTCTAGTTTGAGAAATCGACGCCTCACAGGTCCTCAACTGGCAGCTTCATTAAATAGTACCCGCAAAACACCAGTGTCAATGTCTACAGTGAAGAGGCGACTCCGGTATGCTTGCCTTCAGAGCAGAGTGGCAAAGAAAAAGCCATATCTGAGACTGGCTAATAAAAGGAAAAGATTAATATGGGCAAAAGCACACAGACATTGGACAGAGGAAGATTGGAAAAAAGTGTTATGAACAGACGAATCGAAGTTTGAGGTGTTTGGATCACACAGAAGAACATTTGTGAGACGCAGAACAACTGAAAAGATGCTGGAAGAGTGCCTGACGCCATCTGTCAAGCATGGTGGAGGTAATGTGATGGTCTGGGGTTGCTTTGGTGCTGGTAAAGTGGGAGATTTGTACAAGGTAAAAGGGATTTTGAATAAGGAAGGCTATCACTCTATTTTGCAACGCCATGCCATACCCTGTGGACAGCGCTTGATTGGAGCCAATTTCATCCCACAACAGGACAATGACCCAAAGAACACCTCCAAATGATGCAAGAACTATTTAGGGAAGAAGCAGGCAGCTGGTATTCTATCTGTAATGGAGTGGCCAGCGCAGTCACCAGATCTCAACCCCATAGAGCTGTTGTGGGAGCAGCTTGACCGTATAGACTGACTTGCTGTATGTCAGTCAGCATTTACTCCTGGTTGTTGTAATATCTTGCTGGTTCCTCCAGCGAATTACTCCTACTTCGGCTTCTGGCAGTGATAGTTTTAAACTCATGTATGTGGTCTGTCTTTTGCTATACGTAGCTTAATAAAATTTATATACTTTTTCTACTAGTATTGGGTGGTCAGGAAAAAGGGTTCCGTCTGCCTGCAGGCATTCCTTCTATTGATCAGCTTGACCGTATGGTACGCAAGAAGTGCCAATCAAGCCAATCCAACTTGTGGGAGGGCCTTCTGGAAGCATGGGGTGAAATTTCTCCCGATTACCTAAGCAAATTAACAGCTAGAAAGCCAAAGATCTGCAATGCTGTAATTGCTGCAAATGGAGCATTCTTTGACAAAAGCAAAGTTTGAAGGAGAAAATTATTATTTCAAATAAAAATCATTATTTCTAACCTTGTCAATGTCTTGACTATATTTTCTAGTCATTTTGCAACTCATTTGATAAATATAAGTGTGAATTTTCATGGAAAACAAAAATTCTCTGGGTGACCCCAAACTTTTGAACGGTAGTGTAATACCACCATATCATAACCACATAGTGACTGTATAATACCCCCATATGGTCACTGAATAAAAACTAAACAAAGACCAATATTACCACCATGTAGTGATCATATAGCGGTAGATGTCAGTTAAACACAGGAGCTCTGCAGACAATAGAATATTAATAGCATAGAGCAACCATAAAGTGGTAGATGGCAGCTATACACATGGTAGCACAAACCCCACAATACTCAATCAAAATGAAATAAAACATGACAACAGTTTCTTTGGATAAAAATGGCCACGGTGTTTATTAAGGGTAACCTAAGATAAAATAATTCGAAGAGAATAACCATAAATAATCGAATAAATAATAAAATATAAATATTTTGACCAATAAAAACCAAGTCCGCCCAGCATTAGCTGGGTGACAAACCCCTCTAACAAACAACGTGACGTGAAGGAATTTAAGAACAATAGGGCGGGAGGGTGGGCGACGGTCCAATCTTCAAAAACTGGCTGCTTGACCACGATGAACTGCTCCTTTTATGTCCAATTTTCCCGCCTTTAGGATTTTATCAATGACCAATCAGCTGGCCTTCCACAAAACTGCCTGGAGATAGAATCTGCCAGAACCTGCTCATGCAATTGCACAGCTGACCTAGGTCCAATCAGCTGGGACCAACTCCAAACTGCCCAGAGACAGAAACATCTGGAAACCGGCTCGTGCCACCAGCACAGCTTACCCGGGGGACACCACGATGGTAAGTACCATTCTAATATAAAATAACAAATGGAGAAAAGAGGGAAAGGGGGAGAGAAAAACATACCAAGCAAAAAAACATATTTTATTAACAACTTATGGGGGGCCGTGCGACCATGTGTCCCCCAGGCAATAGCCTGGGGGGCCCCTGACAGGAGTTCTGCAGACAATATAAGTGATTACAGCGCACATATCTACTGATTCACAGGTGATGTCTTCTCTGACTAGAGTCGTTCACTTTCCCTTTTATTCTCCATATGGCCCAGACCACTGTGACTACTTATTCCAGCCACGACTCATCTCTGCAGAATTTGACACACATACATGTTGGTTTCTCGCTTTTCCAGCACCCACCACACCTATACCCCCCATCCTCTAAACAAAGTCGTAATCCACAGTGCCCCAAATGGTAATAATGATCCCTCAGTGCTCGACACGATAAGTATCCCATCAGTTACTGTGCCCCCTTTGTGCCTCCACACAGTAATAATGCCCCTTTGTGCCCCATCAATAGTGCCACTGCATCCCCAGTAGATAGCGCCACACACAGCCGCCTCTTGTAGATCGTACCACACAGCCACCCTAGATAGTGCCACACAGCCCTCCCCCTGTAGTACCATACAGCCCTTTCCCTGTATACTGCCACACAGCCCCCTTGTAGATCATGCCACACAGCAATCTCCCCCGTTTTAGATACGACCCCCCCCCCCCAAAAAAATTTTTTACTTACCAAGCCCTGTTCCCGCAACGGATGGAGCACTCCATGGCCTCCAGGCAGGACACATGCGTAGGCCAGCGTGATGAAGTAACCTCACCACATCGCCCTGCACAGATTGTATCGGTGTCCTGAGGATGCAGATACAAGTGAATGTGGCAGCTGCTAGCACCAGGCCCCCCCCCCCCGGTGCTATAGAAGCCACAGGGCATGATGGGGCCCATGCCGCCCGGCCCATAAAGGTTATGGGTTGGGCTAGGGGGCGTCCTCATGCCGTGGGCCCCCTAGAAGCCACTATGGGGCCAGAAACTATCGGAAACATTGGAACGGCTGCACCGGAAACGATTGACAGATGTTGCACTGGCCTCCACCATCGCAAGATCTAACATCCTGCGACTTTTTTCTGTGGTGCTAAATCAAGGACTCCGTGCATCTGTCCCCCCAGCTACATGATCTGAAGAACCTGAGACAATACATCACTGAAACTGTGCAGTCCATATCCAAGGCTATGCAGGCACGCATTTGGACAGAACTGGACTACCGCCTAGACATCTGCCGTATCACCAATGGAAGTCACTTTGAGCATTTGTAGTGTATAGATAAAACTTGGATAGTGTGTTTTTTCAGGTTAGTAAATTTGTGTTATGTTCTCTGTTATGAATACAGAGGCTATAATTTTGCACCATCCTTTTTGAATCTCCCTGTATGTTGCAAAATAAATAAATCAATCTTTTTCGCTGCATGTGGTGCCATTCTTGCTGTCAAATGTGATAGGACTGTCGACAGACGCTCCAATTGGAGAATCCAAAGGCAGTGTAAACATAGCCTTAGGCCTTGTGTACACACACACACACACACACACACACACACACACTGTAGATTTGATGCAGATTTTACATGTAGATTTTTTTTTTTTTCTTTTTTAATTACGCCAAAACCAGAATTGGATTCAGGAGGAGACACTTTAAAAGCTTTCCTCCAGGCTCCGTTCCTGTTTTCGGCTTGAAAAAAAAATACTTGCAAATCTGCAGTGTGTGTACATGACCTTGTAATGCAGAAATTTTCAGGAGGCTCTTCTAATATGCACTTTATATGGGGACTAAGTCTGTGGGGTGGGGGTATGCACATGTACAAATTTCTTACCTGTTGATGAGACATAAGTAGACATATACTGCCCCTGCTGTCCGTGTGGACAACATATAGAAATGGCTCAGAATGTAAAACATAATATCAGATTCCTACATCAACACATCCTGAAGCACACAAGTGCCAATCACACATCAGTAGGACACTTTACAGCTTTATTCATCAAGATATAGATAGAGGTGAAACACATAATTCAATGTTCAAGTCATCAGCATGACAATAGGGGACAGGAGCCGAGGTGCAGATAATGGATGACAATACCGGGAATGAATAATGCTGTACTGTGCTTTACACTGCTATTATAAGTCTACGTGAATATAAACATATTAATTTGATTCAAAAGTATGAAAGGAAACAAAAAGTGTTGCCTTGGCAACAACCATATACGGCTACCGAAACCTCCAAGCAGTAATATAGAGCATTACAATAAGTGTTAGAAATGCAACAATCAGAAATAACCAGCAAGGAAACATATGCAGAACAGAGATAATATAAAAATATATTATCACCGACCATAATTTCATACAGTAATGGCTTGTCTATGGTTCATGCATACTGTGCCTCCAAAGCCTAAGCAAGACCCCTGAATCTCTTTTCTGGGGCTCCTGAAAGAAATGGGCAAAATAGGTGCTAGACACAGCCACATGGACCAGAGCAGCGCTGTGTCGAGTACTGCAATAGAAGGGTCCCTCATTTTGCTGGTCGGTGAGAGTCCCTGAGGTGAGGGTGTGGTAGGAAAGATTTAGGGTAGGAACACCCACAGCGTAAACATTGCGGATTTTCTGCAACTGATTAATTTTCTGAAAACCCGCAGTGTATTAGTGAAATTTCAACAAATCTCGTTCCCACACTGCGGAAAAATGGCGCCAAAAACCAACAAATTCACCTGCAGTGCGGTTTCTTCAACCGCATGTCAATTAATGCTGCGGATTCGCAGCTCTTCGGTTGCAGGTTTTAGCATTGAATTCAATGGGGTGCTTAAACCCACAACAAAGTAGTGTGTGTTGTGATATTTGCGGTGGAATCAGTGATTCCGCCGCAAAAATCGGAAGAAAAAAAAAAAAAAAAAAAACGTACCCAGAATTCCCTTCTGCTCCATTCCGGCCTCCCTGGATGATGCTGCAGGCCATGTGACCGCTGCAGCCAATCATAGGCTTGCCCAGTTCTGCTGATCAAGGGAGTGACGCCAGTGAGGTTGGCCCCTTATCTAAATGATTATCCGGATAGGGCCGTGGCTAAGTTGATTTATGAAGGGTTTAGTTATTCCCGCTCCTCCACATGTAGTCCCATGTAGTCCCAGTTACCCGGCGAAACCTCCAGTCTGCTTACCAGCATTCTGAAGTGGTTTCCTCTAAACTTAAGAGAGGTATTGCTGGATCATGTGGCGTGCCCCTTCCTTGCCGTCCCCCCCCCCCCCCCCCCGGTGGGGGATCTGGTAGTTTCCCCTTTGGGCGTTGTGCCAAAGCGGGAGCCCAACAAATTTTGTTGATCCAACATTTATATTTCCCAAAAGGGTCATTGGTAAACGACGGTATTGATCCAGACCTGTGTCCTGTAGCTTATACATAATTTGATAAAGCGTTTAGTATGGTTAGACGGGCCTGTTGCGTGGCTCTTTTGGCAAAAACCAACATTGAAGTGGTGTTTCAGCTGTTGCAAGCGCACCCTGACAGCCAACGGCTGTTGGGATGTTTTTGGGATGGGGGGGTTTTATGTTGATCGGTGCCTTCCTATGGGTGGCTCCCTGTCGTGCGCGTATTTTGAGGCGTTTAGTTCGTTCGACTGGGTCACGAGGTTGACTCCTTGATTCACGATCTTGCTTATTTTTTGTGTGTTGGCCCCAGGGAATCTCGTTTGCGGTAACCTAATTGTATGCGTTGCAAAATGTCACAAGGGATTTCGGTGTCCCTTTGGCACCCGAAAAGGACAGAAGGCCCTGTTACTACCATCTGTTTTTTGGGATTGAGACAGATTTCGTCACAATGGAATGTAGACTTCCTGAGGATGTTGCGCGTCCTCAGTGACTAGGTTCAACGCGCGTGTCATTTACGAAAAATGACCTTACGTAGTCTGCAGTCGCTGTTGGGGAAGTTGACTTTTGCTTGTCGGCACATGCTGATGGGAAGGGTATGTTGTTGCCGGTTGGCGGCCGCTATGACGGGCACCACATCATTTTGTGTGATTGGGCGCTTAACATCGGGCGGACTTGCGGGTGTGGGGTGATTTTCTTGAGCAATATAATGGCCGGTCCCTTTGGCTGTTGCGGGTGCTCGATACATAGGATTTAGACCTCTTCACGGATGCGGCGGGGCAGGTGGGTTTGGTGCTTACTGCAGAGATCAATTGTGCGCGGGTAGCTGGCCATCGAGCTGGGTGGTAAGCGGTCTTACAAGGAATCCGGCCCTGCTCGAGTCATTCCCCATCGTAGTCTCCGTGACCATTTGGGAGGATAGGCTCAGAGACAAGAAGGTTCGCCTTTACTGCGACAATCTCAGGGTAGTGTTGGCGATTAATAACATCACTGCGTCCTCTCCACCTGTTGTGCGATTGCTTAGGCATTTAGTACTGGTTTGTTTGTCATTGAATGCGTGGGTGGTGGCAACTCATGTGCCAGGTGTGGAAAATTGTATTGATGACGCCCTCTCTCACTCAGTGGGACCATTTGACAGCTGGCACCGGGTGCGGAACAATTTGGGAGCTGGTTTCCATTTAGCAGGCAGGTTAATTGAGAGGTCTTTGGCAGGGTCAACATGGGTCGCTTACTCTGCCAGTTGGCGCAGTGGGAGAATTGGGTAAGATGCTTAGACGATGTCAGTACGGATAGTGACAGGTTGGTCTCTCTTTTGTATTGGTTGGGGGATTCTTATGAAGTGGGCTATTCTGCAGCTAAAGTTCATGGTTTTGTCTCGGCGTTAGCTTTTGGTTTTAAATTGCGGGGTTTAACGATGTGACTAAGGATTTTCTGGTAAGGCAAGCGTTAAAGGGTTTCCGTCGAGGCAGGGCAGAGTTAGATCGTAGGCGGCCTGTTTCTTTTTCCCTCCTTTGCTCGCTCGGGACGGCTGTAGATGCAGTATGCTGTTTGCGTTTTGAGGTAAAGGTGCTCCGACTCGCTTTTTCTCTGGTGTAGCTCTCAGGCTGGGCGAGCTGGTCTCTCCAAGTACTTCCTGCGTGTGGTGTCTTCAACAGGACGATGTGGAATTGAGAGAGGGTAGACTGGAATTTTTATTGAGTCGGTCAAAAACAGATCAACTTGGTCGGGGTAAGCGTATAGTTTTGTTCTCTCACCCGGTGCGATGTATGTGCGACTTCAGGCCCCAGGGTAGCTTGTCAGATGCGCCCTTGCTGTGTCATGTGGATGGTACTTTTCTTTCTAGATTCCAGTATTGTGCAGTGTTTAAGAAGTGTTTGTCGGAGGCGGGGGTTAGCTCGGTTATGCTTCACATTCATTCATCGGTGCGGCGACAGAGGCGGAGCACTGGGGGTTGGACATGGTGGGAGTTCGACGCATTGGGAGGTGGGAATCCAACAGGTTTAGGTCTTATGTTCAACCTCATTTGTTATAATGGATGCCTTGTCAATTGTATTTTATATGTTGTGTGGCGGTGGTTTGCTACGGAGCCGGTCTTGCATGAGTTCCACACATATTCACAGTTAAACCGGGTTCCTGAAAATTCTAGTCTTGCATCTTGGCGGGAACGACTTGGGTGTCCACCCATTTTGCGAGCTGGTCCGGGACATTAGGCATGACCTACTCGGTTTGTGGGCTTCGCACCCAGGCCTGGGATTGGTGTGGTCTGACATTGTACCCAGGAAGCACCGGCGCTTCGCTCGGTCCTCTGAACGGATTAACAAAGCCTGTATAATGGTTAACGGAATGGAGGGGTTTGCGTCCGCCATAGGGACTTCGAGTCTGGGGATGGTAATTTTTGGAGAGGTGACAGGGTACACCTCAATGAGGTTGGTATGGATTTGTGGAGTCTGGCCCTGGCAGAGGGGATTGAAAGAGCAGTGTTCATTTGGAGGGACTTACAGGCTTGAAGTGGTCAAGGGCCTGTTTCCCTGTGGCGGGGGGAGTCCTTGAGGTTGGTCAGTACAAATTGGTGGGGGGGGGGGATTCGCATCGGGGGTATGCGTCCTCAAAATTGGAATAATAGTTGGAAGACTTTTTAGGGTGTTATCCCTTTGAAGCAGGTTTCTGAGCTGGGTTACGGCTAGAGGTAAAAAAGGTGGTGGTTGCAGATTGCTAACTCAATTAAACAAAAAAAAATAACTTCAAGGACTTCCCCTATCTTATTGTATGTTGCTCATGTTTATTTACGTATGTTATTTATTATATAGGTTTGTTGATATACTGACCCAGGTAGGATCAGGTGAATTTTGGGAGGAATTCTATTGTGGAGAATTCCCTATGTTTTATATAAATGTTTTGAATAAACTTAAAATGTTTATGTTATTTAATTAAATAAATGGCTGCTGTGGCCGCTAAAATCC
Organism: Rhinoderma darwinii; assembly: GCF_050947455.1. NCBI lineage: Eukaryota > Metazoa > Chordata > Amphibia > Anura > Rhinodermatidae > Rhinoderma > Rhinoderma darwinii. Next base: position 378,309,356 of record NC_134690.1, read on the forward strand.
AACCTAGTTTCCGGTGTGTGTTTTCTCGGAATTAAGGGGTTAGAAATTAGGTAAGTTGGACATCAACACACGACTCTAACTAACCAGGTCATGCCTTATTGATGTTTGTTCTTGAGGTTTATTAAATGGTTAATCCAGTCAGCATATATTTTATACGTAATATCTGTATACAGTCTGTTCTTCACCGCTAGAACAACCTTCACAAAGTTGACAGTTTTGTCCGCTACGTTACTTTCCATGCAGTAAGATGTTCTGAAAGAATGAACTCTGCCATAACAAATAACACCGCTTTATTACGGAGCGCATTAGTATGCACAATCTGCCATGTTTTAATTGTGAGCCATCAGCACAGCATAAGAATAAAGTAATAATAAGAAGAATAATTAAATCTAAATATAAAGACCTAAAATGCACAGCAGATGTTGTGACTTTGAAAACTTTGCATTCAGCAACTCAAATTACAGCTCAGTGATCTTAAAGCAACAATGCACAGATAGGCCTTTATTGTATATCAGATCTCTTAATGTAAAAAAATAAAATAAAAATTGCAACATTTGATATTTCGCGAGAGCATTTTTTTTCTGGGTACGCACCCAGGATTTTAATTTTTTTTTTTTTTAACATTACTACTTTCCAATCCCAGGTCTATAAATTGGTTGTCTCTGCACTTCCAAAGTAAATGACATGCAAGTCATATAGAGGCACTGATGAGAATTTTAAAGCGGATATACACATTGGTGTGACCAATCCTCGGGTAGCTGGATGAGGAAATGCAGGAGAGACACACTCTGCGTCCCTCCTACCTCACTCTTAATATATGATAGCGAACTGATCTATAGCAGTATGTAAAGTAGTAGATATACAAAAAAAAAGTTATTCCAAATCCCTGTACCCCAGCTCCACGAAACCATTTATATACATTCTGGTCAACAAAAGGTTTGTGCTGCTGATCTGATGAAGGGGCGAGTGAACACCTGGAAACGTCTTATCCTATTGACAAGAAAGATGGAGCTTTGCTTTACCCGTTGTGAACAAATTTATACACTGGTATACATGTTGCACCGTCCGTGCTGCACCGCATGGTGAGAGCGTTACGTTATCCATTCTCATTACCCTGTTTACCACCAGTAATAGGAGCGCTCCTTGAAGTTCTGTGAACTGACGTATTGCTGTCCTACAGCAAATTGTGTTGCATTATTTTCATAATGTGCGTCTTTTTTTTAATGAAATTCTCCTTGTTATAATAATGCCACTATTCACATTGCGTTTGTGCTATCCGCCGAGCGTATACTTTTTTTTAAAATAAAAACGTGGACCAATAAAAATTTATACAAACATGTACCGTTTTCTGTTTAAGTCTGTTTTTTATAGCGTGTACGTTTAGTGCAAAGTCGGTATACGTTTCTGTACATACCTTTTTTTTTCTTAAAGTGAAAACTGCTGGAAAAAAATAAATAAAAAAAATTGATAGATTAACTGTATGTAAACTGATACAAAACGTATAGCATTGCGTTTGCATACGTCATCCATTGAGATCAATGCTAAAGAAAACGTTACGTCGCGTATACCTTTTTTTGGCACTACAGAATAGCGTAGCAGACGACGTTATTCAGTACTTTTAAAAAACAGTATCCCAACGTAAACCATGACAAACACAGACCAAACGGATGTTATTTTAGTTTACGTTTGACCAATTATAGTCTATGTATACGCTTCAATAATTTTTGGGCGTTTAAAAACGTATATGCTCGGTGGATAGCACAAACGCGATGTGAATGGGGCCTTATTCAGACAAAACTATTGCAAACTCGGACGTAAAAAACGGCCGTTTTTCACGTCCGAGTTTCACCCGTGTGGGACCGGTTTTCACGAATCTCTATAGACTTGAGTATCAAGGGATCGGTGAAAAAGAAGAGGAAAGGAAGAAAATAGTATACGTTCTATTTTTCAACGGACCCTTCAGTCGGTCCGTTAAAACAACGGCCGTGTGAACGGCCCCCTTGAAATACATGCGTCCGTGTATTCTAGCTTCGTGTGAATAAGCCTTTAATAAATTTCTCCCCCTAAGTTACAATTTGTTTGTGCATTATTCATTTCTTCCATTTCTCTGCCTTTTACGAAATTCAATTTAACCGGCACTCTGTTTCATCATCTCAGGACTATCCTATAAACATGCTAATATTATATGACCTGTGTGAGCACTTATAGACTTTGATCTCTGGGGAACGATTGGCTGGCAGCATAGGCAGATCATGCCAGACCAGTCACCCTAAGGCCTCATTTACACGAGCGTAATATACGCGCGTGCGACGCACGTGCTTTTCACGCGTGTCGTACGCACCTATATTACTCTATGGGCAGTGCAGACAATGCGTGAATTTTGCGCAGCTCGAGTGCGTTGCGTAAAACTCACGACATGTTCTATAATCGTGCGTTTTTCGCGCATCACGCACCCATTGAAGTCAATGGGTGCGTGAAAACCATGCATGCCGCACAGAAGCACTTCCGTGCGAACTGCGTGATTCGCGCAAGAGCTGTCAAACTGAATGTAAACAGAAAAGCACCACGTGCTTTTCTGTTTACAAACATCCAAACGGAGTGTCAGAATTTAGAGATGAGGTTCGGCCGAACTCGTTTTGACCGAACCCAGCAAAAAAATTTCCGGTACGCGACGTCAGGAGACAGTCACTGTCCACGGTGCTGAAAGAGTTAAACTGGTTCAGCACCCTGGACAGTGACTTCCGATCACAATATACATGAACGTGTAAAAAAAAAAAAAAAAGAAGTTCTGACTTACCGATAACTCCCGGCTTCTTCCTCCAGTCTGACCTCCCGGGATGACGATTCAGTCCAAGTGACAGGTGCAGCCAATCACAGGCCAAGCACAGGCTGCAGCCAATCACAGGCTGCAGCGGTCACATGGACTGCCGCGTCATCCAGGGAGGTGGGGCCGGATGGCAAGAGAGGGACACGTCACCAAGGCAACGGCCGGGAGACCGGACTGGAGGAAGCAGGAAGTTCTTGGTAAGTATAAACGTCTTTTTTCTTATTCACAGGTTGCTGTATATTGTGATCGGAATTCACTGTCGAGGGTGCTGAAAGAGTTACTGCCGATCAGTTAACTCTTTCAGCACCCTGGACAGTGACTGACGTCGACTAGCCTCAGCTCTATGATGGTGGCTGCGCGAAAATCACGCAGCCGCGCATCATACACTGATGACACACGGAGCTGTCAAGTGACTTTTGCGCACGCAAAACGCTGCATTTTTTTGCGTGCGCAAAACGCACACTCTCGTGTAAATGAGGCCTAAGCTTCAGCAGGAGGAAGACTCCGACCCTTGCGGGACCTTTCAGCATGGAGAGTTAGGGAACGGATTCTGAGCACTTATAAAAAAAAATTTTGTTTGTTTATTAAAAAGGACAACATGCTAAAGAATGCTAGTCTTCATAAATCAGACTATACAAATTTGCAGTAACATTTTCATAGATATCCATTAATATACGGATAAAATCCAAAGCTTTGGGAGATAATTTATTGCATGTGCTGCTCCTGCTCGTTTCCTAAATGATCATGAAATTCTCATTGCCTGTAAAATTGAAAATGTAATTTTTTAATAAAAATAATATTAAAGCAATTTTTCCATTATAAATTCTGGTAGGAAATTGTATAAAATCTGTATCAATAAGTTACCATATTTTCATCCTGAGCATCTTAAAAAATGTAGTAGTACTTTAGAATTCATTTAATACTGTTGAGGCCTAAAATAAAAAATGTTTTACTTTTATTGAATTATCTATTTTTCTTTGTTTCTTTTTATCCCAATGAATTAAATGTTGTACTCTACTGCCAGCTAGTGGCAAGAAAAGGAACAACAATGGTGATTATGAAAGCTGCTGTTTATATGTGAGGATAACGCAATTGCATTGACCCGCACATGTCTCTGCAAATAACTGAGTATTTTAATTTGTAGAACTACAAGTCTGTGAAAACCAACAATATTACATGACAGTCCTTAACTGTTACATAGGATGCCGAATTTACCAACAGTGTCGCTAAGCATGAAAAGGTTGTGACCTCTGGAAAACAGTTCAGCAAAATGCGAAGCACATGTCGCAAGGGGCATAGCTAGAGTTCAACATCAAAGCCAAGCTTGGAATTACCCCCCCCCCCCACAGATGTAATGATGCGGTCTTATTAAAAGGGGTTCTCCAGATAAAAGGAAATTAATGTTGATATTGTATAATTAAAAATGATACAATTTTCCAATATACTTTCTGTATTAACTCCTCATGGTTTTCAAGATCTCTGCTTGTTGTCATTCAGTAAGAACAATCATGGTTTACTTCTATTGAATACAATTCTGTCTATGGTCATGTGATGGTCGCACAGGTGCAGGGCTCGTTACAGTATATGCATCAGAGCGGTGTCTAAGGATCCCAGCACCTGTGTGAACATCGCATGACCATGTAACGAGCCATGCACCTGCGTGTCCATCACATGACCAGTACAGAATTGTATCCACTGGAAATAATGTTCCTAATGAACATACACAAAAAAAAAAAACATTTATTTGCTGAAATCATAAAACCCCTTTTAACTAATCAACTGCAATGAAATAACTGGAGATAAAGTCCCCATCAGGGAAGTGTGACAAAGGAATCACCGCAGTACAGAGCATTTTAGAAATTGTGAATATAATTTTACTCTGAAATTGCGAGTAGTTAAGCAGGTGCTTGGGGCCAAATCACTTTTGAAGCCTATGACGATTTCATTCAATCGGTTATAAGGACCATGTATGGGACAGTCTCTTAGGATTAACATCCTCGTCAACCGTATCATATCCAGGATATTTATACAGTCAAACCAAAAAGTCCAGCTCAGTAGCTATGGCTGTATAAAGTGGGGAAGTTTAGGTTTAAGAGTGGGGACAAAGCCACAGAAATCTGTGGTCACTGGTATCTCATCCCTATAAAGGACCATGCTAAGGGGAAGTTATTCTTTACAGTCAACACAGTCAGGGGGGGAGGGACATTTAGTACCCTCAATTTCTCTACATTTATCTTGAAATTAGACCAAATGCTAAATTAAAGGGAACCTGTCACCAGCATTTCACCCATTAAACCAGCATTACCTTGCGATAGTGGGTGTAAAATCATTTCTATATAACCTATAATGGTCTTCTTAGTTGGCTCTGTAGCTTTAGTATTATGTTTTTTAGTGTTCCTGCACCGTATGCGAATGAGCAAAAAAAAAAAAAAAGTCAGATCTTCATTTCTCAAGTCTTTGAGTTTTCCCCGCCTCCTTACTTTTGATTGACAGCTCCACACCTGCTCAAAATCCTGTGCTTGTGCATTGATATCCTCTTCTGGTGTGTGCGCACAAAGGGACACCGGATTATTACGATAAAAGGCGCTAAATGTCTGCTGACCGTTATTTACAGTTGGAGGAGGAGTTTAGGAGCGGGGATAACGGTAATGAACTTTTGATAGCAGCGGCCAGTGAGGGATAAGTAAAGTTCAATAGGTGAAATGCTGGTGACAGGTTCCCTTTAACACAGTTCAATCATGAGGGATGGCAGCGAGATGTGGGCAAAAGCAGGAGATCCACAAAGGCCAAGCATGGATATCCAGGTTGACTCAGATCATCAGGTGTTCCATTATTGGATGTATAAAGGGGGGAGGTGGGGGGGGGGGGGGGGGACATCCTTGTCAAGTTGCTTGTTCACAACATTATTTTTTTATTAAAAGGAGCGGCTTAGATCCTGGTATATATGGTGGATGTGCGGTCCATGTCTAGTCTCACAATGCTGCCGTTTTTATTAAAGGAGTGGTCTACATTTGGCTATACTTTCTTGCAAAAAAAAAACGGTCGACTGACAATAAGCTCATCACATGGTGTCCCGCAACCGTAATCTGGGGGGGGGGGGGAAATCGGCAGCCTGTATTCAGTTTCCCTGAAGTGGCAGGGGAAGTAAAAATCACAGTGTCCATTGTAATCTATGGGCTGTCCATGTAATGAATGGATGTGCCAGGTCTTCCAGTGAAGGAGACACTCTTTGAAGCCGTTTACCACTCAGGCAAATATAGAACATCAGAGCCTCCATCACATATTTCTGTGTCTCACACAACCAAATACTTAAGGCACCGCAAGACCATTACTCCACAGGCAAATCCGATCTGTATCTGCGGCAGAAATCCAAGGCTTATCTGACCTATGTAGATCGTGCCACACAGTGCCCCTTGTGGGTAGTGCCACAGCCACAATTCCACCTGTCCCTGCTCCTACATTGGCCTCTTATGGACAGGCCTGCTCCAGCGGAATGACAGAAACGGCACAATGACCTCATCAGAAAGTGCACCGAATAGCAGGCAGGGAACTGACCTTACAATTGAATAGCCTCTCTTAGCTATTGCGGTGTATCTGCGTCCTAATAACGTCCATGGTCCGGATTGGGACCACGGCCAGTTGAGTGGACCTGGTCTAGGATTCATTAGTGGTTGAGGAGATTACTGTCCTCTTGGTCATTGCCCAGTTTGCTGCTCTGCAATTTAATCTCTATACTAAGGGGAACACAAGATGTACTTTACTGACATGGGGGAAAAGTGGGGTACCAATGGGAACATTATCTCTGTATGACCTTTAAGTCCTGTAATAAACATCTAGTGATCCTTGTAGAACATGTTTTTTCACCCTGTTAACTAGAATCACTTTCTTAAACCAGACATCCCCTTTAAAGAAGAGGACTTATGACATCAGAATCCGCACTTAAAATACGCAGCGTGTGAATACACCTTATTCGGCCTCATGAACACGAACGTATTGTTGTCCTCCCGTAAATACGGGTCCGCTGTCACCCGTATTCCACCCGTATTTACGGGCACGTTTTCGCTGCAAAATTACACTGCAGTAAATAGGCAGCCCCTTCTCTCTATCAGTGCAGGATAGAGAGAGGGGACAGCCCTTTTCCCAGAAAAAGTAAAAGAAATTCATACTTACCCGGCCGTTGTCTTGGTGACAAGTCCCTCTCTTGACATCCAGTCCAACCTCCCTGGATGATGCGGCAGTCCATGTGACCGCTGCAGCCTGTGATTGGCTGCAGCGGCACATGGGCTGAAACGTCATCCCAGGAGGGCGGACTGGAGGAAGAAGCAGGGAGTTCTGGGTAAGTATGAACGTCTTTTTTTTTTTTTACAGGTTGCTCTATATTGTGATCGGTAGCCACTGTCGCGGGTGCTGAAACAGTTACTGCCGATCGTTTAACTCTTTCAGCACCCTGGACAGTGACTATTTACTGATGTCGCCTAGCAACGCTCCCGTAATTACGGGTGCACACATGTAGTCACCCGTAATTACGGGAGCCCCATAGACTTCTATGGGCCTGCCCGTGCCATAATTACAGCCTGAAATAGGACATGTTCTATATTTTTCAACTGTACGGGCACCTTCCCGTAAGCATACGGGGAGGTACCCGTGGCCAATAGAAGTCCATGGGCCCGTAAAAACGTGCCATAATTACGGGCGTTTTTACGTTCGTGTGCATGGGGCCTCAGTCAATGGACTCCAACTCATTTCAGCTGCCATAAAGCACACACATCATGCTGCACTGTCTAGACATGCAAAAAAATTAGCAAGACTGACTCCAATATGGCTACCGCAGGGAAGTTTTTAAAACTAAAAATATCTACATTATAAAAAAAAAGATAGAAATATTTTTTATTTTTTTTAAAAAAAAGGCAAATACACATTTCTTCTTATCTACAGACTTACATCATTAATGAAACAAAATGAAATACACTTTCCATTTAACCCCTTAAGGAAGCAGCTCATTTTGGCCTTGAGAAGGCAGCTGATTTTTTTTTGTTTTTGCCTCACTGCATTCAGAAAGTCATAACTTTTTTATTTTGTTTTTTTTCGCTGACGCTGCTGTGAGGTCTTGTTTTTTGTGTTTGAGGGTATTTTTTATTTTGGAATAATGTGGTAAAATTTCAATATCGTCTTTTTGTTCAATATCCGATCACCTTAAATTATATGTTAATTTAATCATACAGGTTGTAATGGTTAAGGAAATAGTGTTTTGTTTATTTTTTATGTTTAATAACTTAATAAAAATGGTTTATATTCAAAATAATTGTGTTTAGTCTTTTTCCGGGTGCATGTTTTTTTGTTTATTTTAAAACTATTTATGTAATTAAATCTTAATTTTTTTGTCTTACAGGGGGACATTTACATTAAAACTTGAAGAAGCGATCCGGCTTTACCCAACCCCCTCCCCTTCCCAAATGCGATACAGTGCAATTGAGTCATGTGTATCGGCTTACCTGGTGCTGTATATCACGGGTAGCCGCTCCATTGCGGGCTATCGTGGGGTCATGTGAGCTCCATTCTGAGTCCCTGAATCCTACAGCATCTGCTGTAGAAACCAGAGGTCAGTTTCTCAGTGCAAGTCTAAGGCTGGGTTCACACACCCTATTTACGGACGTAATTCGGGCGTTTTAGCCTCGAATTACGATCCGAAAATGTGGCTCCAAAGCGTCGGCAAACATCTGCCCATTCATTTGAATGGGTCTTACGATGTTCTGTGCCGACGGTCATTTTTTTTACGTGCCGCTGTCAAAAGATGCCCGCGTCAAAGAAGAAGTGCCTGTCACTTCTTGAGATGTAATTGGAGCCATTTTCCATTGACTCCATGGAAAAACAGCTCCAATTACGTCCGTAATGGACGCAGCGAAAAACGCCTGCACATGCCATTACGACTGAAATTCCTGAGCGGTTTTCTCCTGAAAACAGCTTCGTAATTTCAGGCGTAACGGAGGCTGCCGTGTGAACATACCCTAACAGGACACAGGATAGGCCTTGGGGCCTTTTTTAGGACCAGAGTGGTCTTTTAAAACAATCAGCCACGGCAAAAGGCATCACCGGGGCTGCCGATCAGCTACAAAAGAGATCACAAATGATTGAAACATCATAAAAGATTAAACGGCCTTTGCCACAGGACGGCAAATATAAATCTCAGCCAGCCCTCTTTCCCGCAAATGATCATGCAGGCACAAACACTGTTCACTGCAATCACAACACTGTAAATGTTTGGCACTGGATGCCAAGTACCATTGCAGGGTGTCGGAAATTAACAGTACATGTCGCCAAGAGGTTAAAAACAGATATCACATAAAGATGATCGGAGTATTGGTTCCCATACACATTAACAGGCTGACGAACGTTCATTCGGCAAACAATTATTTCTCTCAACTCGGTTGAGTGGGCTGGGCAGAGCGTGCGTATTTATGTCAAAGGGGAGTGGGAAATACACCACTGCTCCTCTGGCACCGGCTTATCTGCAGTGAAAACAAAGGATCGGGCACATTAAAATCCAACATTCTTGATCCTTCTGTCCCCCGACATCTGCTGTCGAGGGAGATTCAAATTGTGACTCAGTTGTGCCCTTGTTAGCGGCATTGTTTTATAAAAGCCGAGGTCGTTCGGAGGATTTCAATTAAGATTTTCTCTACAGATTGGTAAACTTAATGTGGCCCATTGCCAGCGACATCATTATTATACATATTCATTAGTCTTTATGATAAATTTCCTCTGTTCACACGGCTTCTACACATTCAGACCAGTTTAGTATTTGCAAGGTTTCAGAATTGTCTATCAATTCCAGGTAATTGCATAAAGAAGACAAAGAAAAAGTTGACGCATAGTTCATTAACCCTTAATGCAACCTGCTTTGGGCCTTAAGGAAGCAGATATTTTTTGCTTTTTCAGCGCCAAATTCCAAAGGCTATAACCTTCTTATTTTTCTGCCAACATACGGTAACCATACTAAGACATGTTTTTTGCAGAATTACCATGCGTTATAAATAGTATTTTTCCTATTGTTAAGCTCGCGGCTGCCATGGCAACCCATCAGCACCCTGCGATCACATTGTAAGGGGGTCGACAGTCTTACAGAGGGAGCCCCCTCCCTCTGAAACCCTTTAGGTGCTGCGGTCACTATTGACCACAGCATCTGTGGGGTTTACCGGCTGGGATTGGAGTCAAGTCCATTCCTGGCAGGCTGTTGCTGAGCCGATGCAAAGAACTTTTGGACTTTTTCAATGGCTTAAGTGATACGATATCACTCTGCAGCAAGTTATCAGAGTCATGATAAGGATTGTTACATCTGTACACAAGGACACTAAATAAAAAAAATGCAGGTAATAAAAAAACAACCGAAAAATGCTTGAAACTTAAAATGCGGGAAAAATAAAAAAAAGTAGTGTGAGAAAGAGACCAGAGTCTGAAAGTCCAGTCTCGGCCCAAATATTCTCCATGTTCCTGGTTAACCATCTAATCACAAACATGTGTGGTATTTGGTTGAGAAATGTGACAGGAAATACCATTCACACAGCTAAAAAAAATAAAAAGAAATTTGACAAAATGGATAATAATGTTCCAGAATCCATCCAGATCCTATTTATAGGAGTATGAACATAGTGGAAAAACTGGAGATATCTGATAAGTGACATTTTTCCAGGTGTGTTTATATAGTGTAGTGGAAAGTTATACAAACTTACATTTGTGTTTCAATAATTCAATATTTTAAAGATCTGTTTACTGTCAGTGAAGAGAAAGTTTCTAGTTTACATAAAACCAGTAACTGTCTTTACTAGCATGTCTTTTCTAGAACCGATGTTCTATGCCGATTTCTTAATGTTTCGTATGTTTATATTGGTCAGAGCTCTACCTAATGTTTCCAGTGCTGGTGAGAAGAAGAAATTTTCCACAGTTAGAGACCACAACGAAGGCAAATACAACATTACAGATCATCCCAGACTGAAAACGGAGTCATCTGTCCATCACTTACAAAACAAACACATTCAAAAGCGGTATATTCTGTCCCTGCCTGCGATATAACAGGCACTGTGTGATATGACAATTATATTTATATGTATGTACCAAACATTGTTCTTGCATATTAGATGGGTAACATTAGATGGGTAATATTCTGCATTTATTGATCGAAGATTAAATGTTCTTAAAAAGATAGCAAAAACCGCGTCAAGAAAGTTTAAGGAAGTTCGGGCAGGACTTGCAACGATGGCTGCAGTTTTGATTACCATATATGAGAAATGTGTACATAAATATAGGATAGACTTAAATGGGTTGACCACTTTAGGTATGCCATTTCCAAATGTGTGTTAAACACTAAAATAGGCAACCAATAAATAATTATTTTTTTAGTAGTTCTGCAGCATTTTCGCTATTTATGACGCCATGCTTCCTGGTTCACATATACTTCCTCCCTCAGACAGCGCGCTGCCCCATCCATAATAAGGCCGCAGATGGAGGGACACTTGACATTGGATGTCCATCAACTCTGAAAAAACCTACTGCGCATGCGTGACTCGTCTGTACAGGTCCTGGAGAGTCTGAAAACTGGCGCAAGCGCAGTGGGTTACATCAGGGGTTGTGGACGGACATCGCTTGTCCCGTGTTCTATCCACGCCAATCATATAGATGGAGCGGTGCGCTGTCGGGGGGGGGGGGATATTTGAACAATGAGGCGTAGCTTCACAGATAGCGAAAACTCTGCAGGACTTCTAAAAATAGGCAACTTACTAATTCATTATTTTTAGGTCTAAAAACACATTTGGAAATAGTATACATAAAGTGGCAAACCACTAACCATATCAAACTTGCAAATGTCCATTTACAGTGCATTTTTTCAAAAAGGAATTTCAAAGGTCAGCATATGTGGAATTTCCTCTGAGGTACCCGGCTGTCTGGAAATTCAGGATATTCGAGCATGGAAACACATGGGAAACAGCTTTAAAAAAAAAAAAAAAAGGGAGTTTTCTCCAATACATACATTCAAAATGCCATAGTTCTAAAATCATGATGAACATGACCCATATGGACATAGCCTTTAAGTGTCAGTCCAGTTATACTCTTCTTCACAAACACGTATATATATCTGGACCTACACTTTAAGGGTTAATTCACACTGCAGATTCGTTGCAGAAATTTCTGCATCTGAAAATTTGCTCCATTTGAATGGGGTTGTATTTGCAGCATGTGCATGGATATCTGCATACCCCATTCAGGTGAATGGGACACTGCAAAATTTTGGCAACAAATTTGCCGCTTGACTATATTCTAAAAGGTGTTTTCCCACCACGATTTCCCACTTTTATGACTGCAGCAGTCCCGCTCACAATGTGTGAGAAGGGTCTCTCCCCATTGAGATGAATGATAGTAACAGAAACCACTAAGTGCTTTTACTTTCTGTAATTCCCATTATTTTCAGTGGGGAAAGGGTACGCATGCATGGAAAGCTAGACCAATGGCATTGTGACTAAAGCGACCAGAGACCGTAGGGATCCTAGTGGTGAAATCTCCAAATTAGCTAAAAATTCTAGCAAATTTCATAAATCTACATGAACCTGGTCCATCACATGGCAAGTTATGAAAATGCAACCGTTTAAAACCAATGGGATGGCTCCTCCTAAACCAACACTTATGATATCATACTCTCATCCAGTTCAGGCTTGAATCACAATCCAAAAGAGTAGAAAATATCAATATATAAAATGATCTTGAATTTTCGCAGAAGAATTGACTTTTGTCTCTTACTGCTTTCCCCTTTGTGTTAAAAGGGTGGTCTCAAGATCAACGTGGGTCTGGCTTCTCTAACCCCTACATCTGGAGCTCAGATATAGAATTACATAGTGACCATTAAAATGAATGGCCATCCATCTAATGCATGAACAGGCCAGGTCATGGGAGACCCTCTTACACATCGGCTCCATGTTATGGCTCCTTGAGGGTGGTCCTAAGCAAGGGACATCCATCTATTACGCCCATATTCCCTATTATAGCATATGGACTGGGATTGTTTTGAGACAACCACTTAAGAGGTGAATAATTGGTTTGAAAAATGAGGTAAGACCTAGTCTGCTTTGTCTCTATTTAGTAGGCAGCTGCAGCAGTACCCTTGTAGTACCCATTGTAGTGTCCCTTTTTAGATGAACCCTTTTATCTAATCCCAGTCCTTTCCTAAAGCTTCAGTCAAACATTGGGAGAACCAAGAGGTGACAAACCCATGTTTTCTCTGTCAGATCTAAAACGGATTAGGCGTTTCCAGTTTAATTTCTGATCTTTTTCTTATTCATTAATAGATTAGTATCTCTACTTATATAATATGATGTCATTTTTCATTATACATATAAGAATGAGTCTGATTCTCGAAAATCCTGTCATGCCCCATGCACACGACTGTATATATTTAATCCGTAATTACGGACTCATTCATTTCTATTAGCCACGGACACCTTTCAGTATTTTTACTGAAGGGTGTCCGTGCTTAAAAAATATGCTAGAACCTGTCCGGTTCCTGTCCGTAATTACGCCACAGACTCTCCCATAGAAGCCTATGGGTGCTTCCGTAAATACGGATGGCTACGCATCCGTAAACTGGTCGCATTTACAGAAACATTGCTATGCAACATGTTGGTGACCTCGTTTGCATCCCCCCTCCTTTTTTACGGATCCGTATATACGAATGGAATACGGACTATATTTACGGACAGTATTTACGGATAGATGAAAATACGGTCGCAAGCACACTACCGTATTGTCATCTATCCCGAAATACTGTCCGTAAATACGGATCCACAGGCACCCGTATTTTATCCGTATATACGGATCCGTGAAAAAGGAGGGGGGGATGCAAATGATGTCACCAGCATGTTGCATAGCAATGCTGCCGTAATTACGGACGGTATATAGTGGGAGAGTCTGTGCCGTAGTTACTGACAAGAATAGGACGTGTTCTATAAAAAAAAATTCAGCACGGACACCCTTCAGTAAAAATACTGAAAGGCGTCCGTGACCAATAGTAATGAATGGGTCCGTAATTACTGATGAAAAATGTGGTCGTGTGCATGGGGCCTAAGTAAGCAAGATGATAATATAAAGTAATATAGATAGTAGTATAGCTAAAATTAGTATTAGTGTAGAGAAGATGCAATAAGTTCAGGCTACATAGTGCTAGTTAATGTGAAGAGAGCTGTAAATGGGATAAATATGACCGGCTTTACTAATCCATTTAGGGTCCATTTGTCTTACTAGAACAACGTCCAATTATTTTGCGATTGTTTCGTACTGCATTTCTCAAAATGGTGCCACGTTAATTGGCTAGAAAATGACTTAAGCTCTACGAGGACATTTTGTGGAATCAGTAGGAGTGAAACAAGGAAAGTTTCCATGGTGTTTTGCAGGGTAATTAATGTACGACTGCCTTTGTTTCCCTAGACACAAGTACCTGCAAAGCCGAACATTCATTCAAATCCCACACAGTGCAAACATTTCTAAATCCACTTCTATATACAAACTATGCGGCCAATTAGCCGTGTCAGCTCAAGTGGGCAAACTTTAACTGTACATACAATATAATGATTACAATAAGGGGGATAAACATGATCGGCTAAAGTATGCGGAGACCCCTTCTCATCTGCCATTTCAGCCGTACCACATTGATATTAGGTGCAAATAGCCAAGTAATCTCAATCACCTTCCATGGTCATAGGATGCCTCCTTTCCAAATAGTCATGGTGGCAAATATTTGCTCTTCTTGAATTGCTCTTGGTAAGTTGTATCTCAAAGATAGGACATCCAAGTGGTTAAGAGCATACAAATATTCTGTTCAAGGTTGTAGCACCCGCTACCAAGATTTCCTTGAATTCTGTCTCCAAGGCAGAGTAGCCACACACACAACCATGGAGTCACCATGCACAGTGCCAAGTGTTGGCTCTAAAGGTGTAAAGCACACTGTCAATGGACTCTGGAGCAATGGTTCTACTTTTATTAGAGGGATTAATTGAACTTTACCATCTGAAAGACTGACCTGATGAATCTGTGGATGTCTGGCGAGTAATTCCTGCCTTAATGCATAGCTCCAACTGCAAAGATCGATGGAGGGCGAATTATGGTCTGGGGCTGTTCTGGTCTGGGCTGGGCTCTTTAGTTCCAAAAAAAGATAA
Source organism: Rhinoderma darwinii (assembly GCF_050947455.1). NCBI lineage: Eukaryota > Metazoa > Chordata > Amphibia > Anura > Rhinodermatidae > Rhinoderma > Rhinoderma darwinii. Next base: position 378,324,377 of record NC_134690.1, read on the forward strand.
ATTATAATATTAACATATAAAATTACATTCTGAAGAATCATTTGCTTCCAACTTTCTGAAATGGCTTGGAAAATGGCCTCTCTCAAACGGAGTATTGACCTCAACACCATACAACATTTTAGGGTAAATTGGAACTCTGACTGTGTGCCAAGTCTGATCAGCCAACATGGGTGCCCAACCCACTAACACACTTGTGACTGAATGGATGTGAATTCTTTCAGCATGTTCTAGTGGAAAGCCTTCTAAGAAGAGTGGAGGCTGGTGTAGCTGAAACGGGGATTCACATTAATACACATAGTTGTAGAATAAGATATACAAGGACTTATGAATGCAACATTTAGGTGTACAGATATAGGATCTGGGAATTTGTCACTATGTAGTAGTTTCAAGTAGTGGACTGTAAGCCATATGTACCTCTGGCCTACTGTATGTGGCTCCCCAACTTGTGGCAGCCCTAAGTAATTGTGTGCCCAAGTGGTACCATGGATGTCATAGTATGACAAACTTTACACTTAATGGTTAAAACCATATTACTGGCAAACAATATACCCATAGGACTAACATCATATCCATAAACAGACTTTTCCCCTTTAAATACCCAATGTGGCTCAAGACCACCTGAGACATTTGAAAGTGGCTTGTGAGCTAGATAAGGTTGCGGATCTCGGCTATATAGTTATATGATGTAGCAAGAACTAACTTATGGTTTCTCCTGATTAGGGTAAATTCAGACTCTGTGGTCAAAAAGCAGTTTATTACAGCGATTACCGCAAAATTGTAGCAGTGTTTTCGATTGAACTGCAGAACTTGATTACATCAAAACCATAATGAACTGCAATTTGATCAGACCATCTCCTTCATAGGAGCTCAGCTAAGCTGATAAGGGGTCTGTCAACAAGCTTGTCGACTGTTTCCAATAACAACCACTAGAGGTATAATACAGGCTTTAACTGAGGGCCAGTGCAAAATAACAACGTAATGTTTTTCCAGAGCTCGGCTGGTCGCACACCACACCACGAGAAATTGTCCTGTACATTTTTTTGTTATCGAAAGTAGGAATGGATCTCAGCACCAGGGAGATGTTTTATTTCTTTTAATATAAGAGAGAGCAGAACTACCGAACCTGGCGTAAAACCAGCCTTACGCAACATTTTATGTACATTATATATGAACTGTCAAATGTGAACTTTACCTGTAAACATAAAACACTGTGAATAAACTTATCCCGTGTTTCCCACTGAAGCAGCTCGGGCAGCAGTCACGCGCTTTGCTGCGGGTGTCTTTCGTCTAAGTCAGGGGTGGGCAAACTTTTTGACTCGCGGGCCACAATGGGTTCTAAAATTTGACAGAGGGGCCGGGCCAGGAGCATTTGGAGGGAGTGTTTGGGCCGGATATACTAAAGCATTAAATGTAGTGTGTGCAAACCTCATAGCACAGTAAGAACACTACAACCCAATTTATTAACTGTCTTTCAAATGTGAAAAATAGCCCTTATCAGTTAATAAATTTGTCTCAAGGAATATGCAAGATATGGCATTTACATACTATTTCGCAGATACTGGGAGGAGGAAATGTAAATAGATTAAAATAACATACGCACTGTGATTTATCAAGAAAAAAGTTCTGTTGACTCTGTAAATTAGCTGCCAACCTCTGAGCAGTAGCCGCCCGTTCTTGTGTTGACTGCTTGCTAGCATAGTTTGCATGCTTCGTGGCAAAGTGACGGCTGATATTGTACTCTTTGAAAACCGAAGGGCTTAATGGTGACGTGAAACGAAGTGAAAATTAAAGTGAAAGAGAAATACGCGCCACATTAACCCCTTAATGACCGGGCCATTTTGCACGTTAATGACCAAGGATTATTTTTTGTTTTTCCACGGTCGCATTCCAAGAGTCGTAACTTTTTTTTTATTACGTCGACATAGCCGTATAAGGGCTTGTTTTTTGCGGGACGAGTTGTATTTTGTAATTGCACCATTTTTAGATGCTTACAATATATTGATTAACTTTTATTAACTTTATTTTAGGAGAGAATTGAAAATAAGCAGCTATTCCAGCATTAATTTTCACGTTATAAATTTATGCCCTTTACTATGCAGCATAAATAACATGTTACCTTTATTCTACGGGTCGGCACGATTACGAGGATACCAAATATGTAAAGGTTTTATATGTTTTCCTATGTTTGCACAATAAAAACCCTTTTAGAAAAAAATTACTTGTTTTTGCATCGCCGCGTTCCAAGAGCCGTTATTTTTTTATTTTTCCGTCGATGTGGCCGTATGTGGGCTTGATTTTTGCGGGCCAATGCGTAGTTTTCATTAGTACTATTTTGGGGTACATAGGACTTATAGATTAACTTTTATTTTATTTTTTATGGGGGGAATGGGAGAAAAGAGAGAATTTTGCCGTTGTTTTTTGCGGGTTTTTTGGACGCCGTACATCCGGCGGTTTCATTAATGTGTTCATTTTATTGGTCAAGTTGTTATGATCGCGGGGATACCATATATGTGTATGTGTTATTTGTTTTGACACTTTTACTGAATAAAACCACTTTTTGGGCAAAAAAAGTAGTTTTATTTGATTTTGACTGTAATTATTTTATTTTTTTTCAACAAACTTTATTTAACTGATTGACATTTTTTTTTTAAGTCCCACCAGGGGACTTCACTATGCGATGTGCCGATCGCATATATAATGCTTTGGTATACTTAGTATACCAAAGCATTATTGCCTGTCAGTGTAAAACTGACAGGCAACCTGTTAGGTCATGCCTCCGGCATCGCCAAACAGGCAGTTGCGGAAGACAGACCTGGGGGTCTTTGTTAGACCCCCGGCTGTCATGGAAACCCGACGGCGACCCGCGATTTGTTTGCGGGGGCGCCGATCGGGTGACAGAGGGAGCTCCCTCCCTCTGTCAAACACATTAGATGCCGCTGTCACTATTGACAGCGGCATTTAATGGGTTAAACTGCCGGAATCGGAGCGCGCTTAGATTCCGGCAGTTGCAGCAGGAGCCAGGCTGTGTATAACAGCCGTGCTCCTGCCGCTGATCGCGTGGGTACACTGGCAGTACCCGCGCCATCACAGGACGGATATATCCGTCCTCCTGCGCGAACTAGCAGCTGCTGAGGACGGATATATCCGTCCTTCGGCGTTAAGGAGTTAACAACGGTCAATGTGTTTTGAGTGCGCCATCTATTGGGAAAACGTGGGCATTGCAGGGAAAGGGGAAAAAAAAGGAGGTTTTTACTATGATTTGGACAAGTTCGGCGGGCCGGATTAAAAAGCCTAACGGGCCGTATGTGGCCCGCGGGCCGTAGTTTGCCCATGTCTGGTCTAAGTGCAGGGCTCTTTTTTGGAGGCATGACTGTTCTGTAAGGGGTACAATTTATGACAATGCTGAAATCCAGTATAGGCTCAGTCCGTTCACGGCAAGTAAAAAAAGATGGCTGGATTACTATGGAAACCCGGTGTAAAGCAAAACGGACTGGGTTGTTATGGGAACCTGGTGTAAAACTGTGAATTAAGATCCTGCAAGCTTCTATTGGCTAACATGGGTCATCTGATGTGATATAGGACCCTTGATGTGAAAGCCAGTGGTGCCGTATTTTTTTGTTGATATTTTAAGAACAGCCTAGAGAGCTGAAACCCGGTATAAAACCTTCAAAAGTGCCTGATTTACTTGTGCCAAATTTGGTGCAGATTGGTCCAGTCGTTTGGCCGTGCATAAAGAACAGTCAGACAACAGTAATTTGTTTTTATATACAGGGGGATTCAAAATGGAGGGTGCAAAAGTAAAGGCCTGAAGTTCAAGTGTCAGTGGTAAAGTGACTGAAAATCAAAGCAAAACTGGCTTAGTTGCCCATAGCAACCAATCACAGCACAGCTTTCATTTTCAAGAGACAAATTTGGAATGTGCTTACATAGAGCGACATAAGATGGCAACATCAAAGCAAGAAAAAGCTTCTTGCAAGAATGGCGTTTGTTGTGACAGTACAGCGAAACTTTCAGAATAAATTTGGTAAATGTGCTACGCACAGAAACTGCATATCACTTTGGGTGAAGCAATTCGAAACAACTGGGTGTTTATGTCAAGGGAAAAGTCTGGCCCGGGCCAAAGACTTCAGAAGAGAGAGAGTGAACAGGATTCGAGAAGTGTATGAGCGCAGCCCTGGAAAGTCGACCATACTGACTAGTATGGAACTCCAGGTGCCACAAACGCTGTGACTTTTGCATGGACTAGCATGGCCTAATGGAAGAGGACGAATTCACTGCCAGGCTGGTGTTGAGATGAGGTTACCTTTCACCTTAGTGGAAGGTCACTGACCACAACGTTAGAATTTGGAGCGCAGAAAAATCATGTGCCACCAAATGAAGGACTCACCCAAAGTAAACCTGTTCTTTGAAATGAGCAGGCGCAAAGTCTACGGTACGTTCTTTTTTGCAGAGGATCCGGTCACTGGCCGCTCCTACCTGGACATGTTAAAGGAATGGCTTATGCCATAGATAGACTATGTTTACAGTTTAGCAGATCTTCCTCCATCAGCAGGATGGTGCATCTCCACATTTCCATTTGGATGTTCGCTGATACCGGAATAAAACTCTACCGGAACGTTGGATTGTCCGCAAACAATGTTGTGCTGGTCTCCAAGATCGCCAGATCTAACACCCTGCGACTTCTTTCTGTGGGGCTACATCAAGGACTCAGTGTATCTGTCCCCGCAGCTACATTATCTGAAGAACCTGAGACAACGCATCACTGAAACAGTGGAGTCCATATCCAATGTTGTGCTGGCACGCGTCTGGACAGAACTGGACAACAACCTAGACATCTGCCGTGTCACCAATGAAATCCCTTTGAACATTTGTAGTGTATAGATAAAACTTGGATAGATAGTGTGTCTTCTCAGGTTAATACATTTGTGTTATGTTCTCTCAGTTATGAATACCGAGGCTATACATTTTGCAACATCCTTTTATATATAAAAGATAAATATCTGTTATTTTTTTCCTCAAGTACACAACATTTCATGCTATGTAGCCCATTCCTTATATTGGTTACTACACTCTGTTTTCACCATTTATTTCCCCATTAACCTGGGCTGAATCAAGGAATAGAGTCTAAAAAGAAGTTTAAAAATGAATTCTTTTATGCAGTTCAGGTTAATTCAGCTGGGGAGCAGGTTGAGAAATCGGCAGCAGAATTGCTGAGCGTTCCAGGTGAACAGAGTTATATAAACAAACATACTGGAACATCTGACTCCTCGGATAGAAAGTTCACTACGAAAATTAATTTGTGTCACACACAATCATATTTCTGCAGCAATTATTGTCAGTCTTAATAACCAATGCGCTGGAGTAAGAAGGGACATATTTAATAATAGGCAAACGCCTCTTAATAAAATGCGTTGCATCTTTCGGCTGGCCGTGTGCAACAATTGTGGTGTAAAAACCGCGGCTGAGCGCCATGAATTCGTATCCCCCATTGGACACAAAAGAAAAAAAATAAAGTATACTCACCATCCGTGCTGCGTCAGATACAACGTCCTGATGCTGCCCGACGTCAGGATCTTTTATGAGCCGCAGCATGCTGAAGGAGCCTGGGTGGACCCAGAGGGAAGACGACGAGCGGTCAGGGGAGTATACTTTTCTAATTATTATTTTTAAATTGTCCGATGGGGAAGGTGGGGGTAGTTTGCTCAGGGAGGGTGTAGGGCACGGGGCCCGGCACTGGCGTATATGTGCACTATAATTTCTGCCATGATCTGGTAACAACTATAATAAATTGGTGGTGCCGCGATGACCCGCCAAAATTTTGGGAAGCCACACCCTATTTTCCCAAAGTTCTGAGTGCGACAAAAAAAAAAAAATTGTTAAAGGTCGCAATTTTCAACGCAAATTGCAACTTTTTGTCTCTTTAGCGACTTTTATACGCCAGAAAACTGGCATAGAAAGGTTCCGCCCTAAGTTTATAGAATTTTGCAGCAGACTAAACATTTCTAGGTTAAGGTTACATGGCGACGCAACCTCAATTGTTCCTTATGGGGGGAAAAAATTTTTGCAAGCGACCTTGTATTTACTTTCGACTTTCCCACTAAAACTCGCCCTGCAACCCCGATTTTAAAGAACTTCTCTAGAAGGCCCCACAGAAGCAGCATAGCTCATAGTCATGTTTTATGTAAAACAAACATTTAGATTTTCAGCTTCACATTCTTTAAATTTGCTCTTTTCTATTCACTGGAACATTCCCCTGCCTTAGGAAATGGACCTATAGTTATTCTCATCCTGAGCCTCCTGTTTCACGAATGCTAAACCAGAATTACAGGGCGGTAAGTGCAAAGCAGGACAGCTCCTACAAGAACTATAATGGCTGCCTTTAGTGGTTGCAGTGTCTGTTTCTCCATATAAACGGCCAAAAAAAACTTATTTTTATAGGGGATTTGTTATTGTGCTCTTTAAGGGCACAGCATTTTGCTCACATCTGAAATCTGAATATAAATGGTTTTCATTTAGAAACGCTTAATGCAACATGGATCGCGAATCCAGTTATTAAGCAACCACAACAAACAAGCGGTCCGTCTGCACATTCCTCATTGTCTGGAAGAGAACTGAAAACGAGCTATAGTGGGAATGTTTCAACAATAGATATTCAGCCAACTCACGTGAGCGATTGCGATCAGATTCCAGCCTTATTAATCGATTCTATCTTATATTAACATCGCTTTTGTGTTCAAAAATAATGCATGACGAATGACATGATCTCTGCAGAACTGGCTACAGCATTGCACCCACAGGATTTAACAGTGAGAAGAGGCAGAAGTACACTGAAAAGTGATAGTTACACTTTTATAGGTAGCAGTGGCTAGATGGTTGTTGTCAGATGTGTGGTTTAAAGGGGTTTATGTCCAGATCACCTGCGCAGGCAGTGGCTGGCCATCCATTTCCCCGATAGCGGCCGCTGCAGAGGAAATGTAGTGTTACATGCTAACCATGGCCGTCCATGTGATATACGAACAGGCTGGGTCCGCCAGGGATCTCTCTTCTGGTTCATAGATCCCAAGCATTACCCCTATGACAGCTATAGGATTTAATAGGGTATATAGACATGGTGTGTCAATAAGACAAGCCTTTAAAAAAATATATTTATTTTTTTTTAAAAGTAAAAGAAACTCACCAAAATCTCCAACACAAATTGTAATTTCAATTTTAACAGCGTCAACATGTGTATATATCGTGTATTTAAAAAGTTTATTAACTGTGCAGATACGGTAGAAATTTTTCAGAAGTTTTGATCGGTGGGGGTCAGAGCACTGAAACCCCCACCAATCGCTAAAACGAAGCAACAGAAGCGCCGTGCCACTTTGAATCTAAATTTCTTTCCTCAGAAAGCCAAGCGAGCAGTCTATGGACTCAGACTTGTTCTGATCCCCACCGATGAAAACTTCTGACATGACATTATGACATGTCAAAAGTTTTTTTAAAACTTCAGTTACACAGCAAGTTATGAAGGACTGCCCTTCCTGTAATTGGCTGTCAGAAAGCTTCTATATGTATGTCACCCACTGAATAGTATCTTCTCCCAAGAGTATTCGAGATGCACAGGATTTGTTGGCACTACCTGTTATGCGCAGCCGATCATCTCTGTTCCGTAAGGTTTGCGTTTTTTTGGCGGTATCAATAGCGTAGTAGACTACGCTATGGATTTAGTAAAAAAAAAAAACGGAGAACTTACGGATTGGAGACAGACTGAAACCATTAGCAACAAAAGCGTTACCATTGAAAATCAACGGTAAGGCTAATGGAAAGCTATTGTTTCCGTTCGTGGGTTCCCCTGACAGCAAGGTTGTAGCTTCCATGGCCGCGGACCTGTGAGCGCTGGTCCGCACCTACTCCCCAGGGGACGCCACCGTTCTCTTCCGCTCTGTTCTGCTGTGTTCCTTAGGGCCAGCGCGCACACATGAACATAATCAATTAACCCATGACCACCCTGGACTATAAAAAGTGCTCCGCCCTTTCACTCATTGCCTGAGCGTTGTTGTGTTTACCCGTGTTAGTCTTGCAAATGGTCCATTCGTCTTGTCCTGTTCCCAGTGTTCCCGTACCTGCTACCTGTATCCTGTATCCCGTGCTACCGTTGTTCCTGTGCCTTAGAAAGTTGGAGTCGTGTTGGACCATCGGTCACGCCTGCTGTGTTACACCACGCCTGGTGTCTGCTGCCAAGGTCCCATCTGAGCCTAGCCGTTACTACTGTCTGAACTGCCAGTACCCTTGTGCTTGGACTATATAGACATTGACTTGGTACACTGTTTGGCCAGCTGTTATCCCGCTACGGTAAATCTCTAAAATGTACATACATTTTAATGTGAGTCAGATTGAACATAAAAATAGCCTTTTCACATAGAAAATTGTCCTCATGTATATGAAATTGTAGTTGAGGTCACTGTCCCCACAAGATCAGCACACTCCTCTCCTGCTGCAGTCATCATTATTATAAGGTCATTGTCTTTGGGTTTTATTTCATCTTCTACTTTATTTCGTAATCCCTTTCACATATAGACCTGTCCCTTCACTAACATTCACACATGTGAACAAGACACTTATTCTGTCTACACATTCAGATCTTGCTGCTCTCATAAAAAATATATTCAGAATGGTGTCAGATTGTTCTCTACATACTAACTTCAATCTTCCCGTCACAAACAGACACGTTCTCACTTGAAGATTCATACCAGTGGACAGGTCTGTTTCTCCTACTAGGTCAGCACACTCTTATCCTGCTGCTGTCATCATTCACATATTCTGACCAATTACAGGTTGTTCTCCACTTACAGGAAGATTGTCATTATATTGGTAACACATAGTCATGTCCTCACAAGATCGACACACACCTCTACTTCTGCTGTCATAATGAATACGTTTTATTTCGCAACTTTATATTTAATCTGGTCTATGTAATTGGTCAATTTGTCACACGCCCTGTCCTCCATGACATATCCACAGGAAATGCCATAAATGCCCTATAGGTGAGGGTCCTAGCAGTGCTGGTGCCTTTTCGTCACTCCTACAGACTTCAATAGAGGGTAGAGGTTTGGATTGGTGGGGGTCCGAGCACGGAGACCCCCACTAATCGCTAGAACGAAGCAGCTGAATGAAACGCTGGTGTGAGCGCTCAGCCGCTTCGTATCTGTTCGGCATTTTCCGGAAAGCCGATGTATCGGAGTACGGGCTCAGACTTTCTATTGAGTCCGTACACCGATATATTTATTTCCAGAAAAAGCCGAACAGACACGAAGCGGCTGAGCGCTCACACTTGAATGAAAAATTAATTCTCTGTATGGTTACATCCTTTTATATTACTTTATACACTAATACTGGTTTATTTCCTCCAGGTTGAGTACATGTACAGTATGTAATCTTTTAGCATATGTTTGCACCGGACCTCTCGCAGCATCATGAATACCCCAGAATGTGTGAAAGCTTCAGCAGGTGTGCTCCAGACCTTACAAACAATTAAGAATAATCAATCCTATATCCCGAAGGGCACTAATTCTATTACAGCTTTGAGATTTCAGTAATTAACAGACAATCGAACAACTGCTGGGGCGGACATACTCTAACCGGTCATGACGTCATCTATATTCTAATTAGAATTGTTTTAATTAATCTGTGATTACTATGAAGAAGAAAGTGGATAACATCAGTCAAAAGAAATTGTTCTCGTTACGATATTATCTCTTCTCATCCATTCAGGGTGCTGTATGAAGTCGCCATGCACTGTCTCTCCCTGCAACTGTGGCGCTGAATATCCACTCCTAGGCTCAAGTACGTGACCTTATGTACAGATCTATACACACAGATGCATTGTTACTACGGGAGGATATGGTTACTCGTGGATTCACCATACAGCAGCGCATTGAGCGCCTACTGGTCTGTAATACAGAGCCGTACAGACTCTATATGCCGCCATAAACAAGATTTTGCTACACGCTACACTGCCTACCACCGTGAGAGCGTTTTATGTGTCTCTGTGCATGGCATCAGGCTTACCACCACTGTGGGAATACTCACTTTCTTCACATAAGTATCCGCCATTAACATAGGGTCCCATCGTACCTTATGAAAGTTTATTTAGTTTGTGTAGACCATCTAATTCACTGATGACTCTCATATGAAACATGGAAAGAAACGCGTTGGGAATTTGTTTTGTTGTAGGGTCAGCTTAGTGTAGGGACAAGGTCTGGACCTCCCATGCTCTACACAGCAGACAGGGTCAGTAGCAGGACTGAACATGCGTCCGGTTTTCTTTTAGACGTTAGGGAGAGATAGGGACAGGTTGCTTTTCTCGGAGTTCCCTGGTCTACCAATAGGAACTATCAGAGTATTGTTCTCTGCCGATAGGAACTACCTGAACCTCATCCCACATGTCTTGTGTGCACTAGGAAGAAGTACGGTAAAATCCCCAAAATTTTTTTCTGCTTTATATACTGCTTTGGTTGTATACAAATATTTAACGACCCTATTTCGCAGTGGACTGGATTTACAATTGACCTATGTTCCAGAGTACATGCCATAGGGACACTTAATCCAGCTGTGTGTATTTGTTTTGTTTTTTTGTACCAATCTATCGGCTTTAATTATTATTAAAAGTCACATTTTATTTTCGTATTACGAACGTATAGTACACGAATATAAAAGATTTTTTATAATATATATAGATAAGTATAGGTGTGTAAATCCTTTTAGGCACATGGGATCCCTGCAGCTGCATACTATGGAGTGATAGGCACTACGTGTGCTGCTGCATGGTGCACTTTATGGCACAATATTAGACTATGTTCACATCTGTGTCATTAACTTGTTTTCTGTATAGGGCTCATCCACACGTAACGGAATTGCTGCGTATTTTCTATCTGAAATTACGGACGGAAAATATGCAGCAGAATACAGTAGCAGCTGTGGGCGATATGTAACAAATCACATCCACGCACTGCGTAAACATTCCGTCCAGAAATTGACCTGTGGGGCGTAATTTTTCGTAGCGCAGCATGTCAATTCCTGTTGCGGAAAGTGGACTGAATTAGGGCACGTTCAGACGTGGCAGAATTTTTCCGCTGCAAATGTTGGTGCAGATTTGGGACAATTATGCAACGAATCTGCACCAACATTTGCATATTTGACAGGTAATTCAGACGTTGCAGATATCACAGCGGACTTGCCACAGATTTCAGTTTTTGCATTGCAAAGGCTGAAATCCGCAGTGAAATTCCGCTTCTTCTCTGCAACGTCATGAGCATGATGCGGAGGGAAAATTCTGCACCGCAGCCTAATTTCCGCACAGTCTTTTCTGCAACGTCTGAACTAAGTTTCCTAAAAATGTATAGAAACAAATTTAAAACACGGCTGCTGCAGAATTCCACTGCGGACTGTCCACAGCAATTCCTCCACGTCTGAAGGTGCCCTTACAGCGTTTTTCAGAGGAGGAGATGTCACCATCTCCTAACATTGAGAAAAACGCCGCAAAATACGCACCAAATTCTGCAATTAAAAAACGAAGGAAAAGCGTTTTTTCTGCAGCGGAATGTCTGCTACTTTCAACGGAATTGCTGCAGAAATGTTCTGCAGCAATTACGTTACGTGTGGACAAGCCCTTAGTCATAGGAACAGAAAAAACGAAAACAGAAGTGCTGGATCAGTCACATGATGGACTCCCTCGGTGCCTGACAGAATCCATTAACTTTAATGGGTTCTGTAGGGTTTTCAGAAATTTCCCAGGCAAAATAGCGCTGCATGCCGAGCCTCCAAAACAGACGTAAAGACGTAAGATGGAGTTGTAATATGGCCATGTCAGTGGTGAACATAGACAGCAGAGGGCCCCTGTGCAAGAACAGTATTAGGATATGTTCACACGGTTAACAAAATACGGAGCTGTTTTCAAGAGAAGACCGCTCCTGATTTTCAGCCGTTTAAGCAACTAGCTTTTTTCCCTGCGTTTTTTGGGACCGTTTTTGGAGCGGTTTTTCTATTGAGTCAATGAAAAATGGCTCCAAAACCAGCTCAAGAAGTGACATGCACTTTTTTACGGGGCGTCTTTTTACGGGCTGTTTTTTTTAAATAAGGCGTAAAAAAAACGCCCCGTCGGAACAGAACGCGTATTTCCCATTGAAAACGGGCAGGTGTTTGCAGTCGTTCTGCTTCCGTTTTTTCAGGACATTTACGGCCCGAAAAATGGCTGAAAATAGCCCGTGTGAACATACCCTAAGGGCTCTGTACTCCCCATTAGCTCACCAAAAGACACCCCACCGTCACTAACAATTCATCAATAATTCTCAGCCATTGTCAATAGCCAAGTCCCTTACATGCAATACAATAGACAGTACAAAGCTGCTTTTAAGGGTGGCAGTGTGCCCCCTACCTACTGGACCCCTGTGCATCTGCACACACTGCACCAATTGTCTGGCCCTGGGCCATGTGCAGGAGGCCTAAAACCCATAAAGCTATGCAGAATATAAGAGAACATAAAATCAGAATTTTTAAAGTTTCCAAACATTGTTACATGCAATCTACTGATAAATAAAATATCTACTTTTGCTGACAGTTGTACCGCCTATCGCTGTACTGTATTCATATGTAGATTACAAAAACAATGTCTTTCCCTATAGCATGCAGAATGTCATAAATGGTTAATTTTGAACTTCATAAAAGCTAAACTCATTAAAAACCAAAAACATAAAAAAAAAAAAAATGTACAAATATAATTATTCATATGAAAATATTTACTATTATTGCGATCAACAATACGAAGAAATTGTAAGGCCCAATTCACACAGAGTTTTTTATGCTGATTTTGACGCGGAAACCACGTCGGAACAGCCATAAAACGTCTGAAACCTCCTTCCATTGATTTCAATGCGAGGCAGAGTAGTCTTTCCGTGGCGGCTTTTAGCCGCTCGCGGTAAAAAAAGTGGCATGCTCTTTCTTGCTGCAGTTACGCCTCTGACCTCCTATTGAAATCAATGGGAGGCAAAGAAAGCGTTTTTCAGCGCTCAATGGCCGTGGCGAAAACGCAGCGAAAATCACGGCAAGAAAACATAAAAAAAAAAAACTGAACAGCTCCTAAATGTACATTTATGCTACAAAATTATCCAAGCGAGACCGGTGATCCCGGACTTCCAGCATTTACATTGGTGACTTTGTCTATTTTTATTTACACTTTTGTGCTACCAAATGGAAAAAAAAACTCCAACAATATTTTCATCCAACATTTTAGTCAAAAATAAATAAACAAAGACTTTTATAAACACCAATAAAACCATCAAGGCCAATTTCCTAAACAAACAGTGAATTTCAGAGGAATCTGAAAGTAGGATTAAAAAAAAAAAAAAAAGTTTGTCAAAACAATTTACACTATAATCTCCAATCACGTCACAACTTTAACTCATTGCAGGTATATTATTATAGTTTATTCATAACATCTGTGGCGTCAGCCGCCGGCTACCCAAGTAGGATACAGATGTAGCAGAACCGAATTGGTCACATCATTTGCTCATATTTTATGAACATAGTAGCTATAGGGTATGTTCACACGGAGTGTTTTCAGGCATATTGTGAGGCGTTCACGCCTTGAAAAATGCCTTAAAAAAAACGGAAGCAGAATGCCTCCAGACATCTGGCCATTGATTTCAGTGGGAAATTTGGCGGTCTGTTCCGACGGGGTGTTTTTTACGCCTCGTTTTCCAAAAACGGCACGTAAAAAGACGCTCGCCAAAAAGAAGTGCATGTAACTTTTTTGGAGCAGTTTTTCATTGACTATAGAAAAACAGCTCCAAAATCATCCGTAAAAAACATTGCAAAAATCGCTTGAAAACCGCTCCGTATTTTCAGACGTTTTTGATTTTGTGTGCGCACATACCCTTAGAGCTCGCCCACACGCTGCAGAACTGCTGCGTTTTTTTCATCCAGATTTGGACGGCAAATACACAGCAGAATACAGTAGCAGCAAAGTGGGTGAGATTTAACAAATCTCATCCACACGCTGCATAAAAATTTTGGCTAAAAATTGACCCGCGGTGCATATTTTTCGGACTGCAGCATGTCAATTCCTGCTGCGGAAAGTGGACTGAATTGCTGCGTTATTAAGAGGAGATGTCACCATCTCACAAAAAAACGCCGCAAAATACGCACCATTTTCACCCGTAAAAACCGTCGGAAAAGTTTGCGAGTTTCAACGGAATTACTGCAGAAATTTTAATATATATGGTCCTGGTAATATAGTGCATGATGAAAAACTCATTGGACCAGCTCAGTTATACATATTTGAATGGAAAAAAATAAAAATAAAAAAAATAATTGACTAAAATCCTAAACGTTGAGGCATTTAACAAATCCAAACAATTTGACCATCTGTTATAAACAAGGCTCTGTTAAAAAAAAAAAAAAAAAAAAAAAAAAAAAATTCTTCTGAACTTACACAAGCATTTCATTTGCATGCACTCTTCCAGTAAAAATGTTCAGCCCTGTGGATACAAGAGTTCCCCAGCTGTGACCATGAATCATATAAAGAGCGCAGCTTTATAAAATAGCAAAAGGAACAGGAGTTTTATCAGCGAGCTAAATCAGGCAGAAAGGCTGCACCAGTGGGAAGGTCATCCTAGGCCCTGGGGCTATAAAGCACTGCCAGGCTTTGTGGTGAGATTCACATTACCCCGTTTGCATGGATTAATACATGGCTCTCGTTTGCGAGCCATCGACGCTCCCAGTAGATACACACTTCATTAAATCTCTCGGTTCTCCAATCCTTCATATTTATAGCGTTTTCAATACACACAATATGATAGGCACAAAAATTAGATAACTCCTGAGGTGTTTTCAGGTTCTTCTTCACGGCCTGAATTAATTTTACACTCTTTTCCTTCTTCCAAATAGCCTGACAACACTTTCTGTAGACAACACGAAAGCGGTTTCAGAAATTAAATTTTTATTGACTTCAAATGGAATTTCAATCCCGAAACGAAAAAATAATAGATCACATTTACTGCTTCGGTATTTTAAAGAGGCATGCCAAGTTTTCAGCTAATGCCCGTGCATGTTAATGGTTGTACGGTATAAATAAGCAATCCATTATAATTAAAGGAAGTTTATAGGGATTGTGAAGGATTAAAAAAAACATGGCTGCTTTCTTTCTAAGGTCCCATGTGCACGACCGTAGAATTAGTCCGTAACTACGGTCCGCAATTACGGACCAATTCACTTTTATTGACCATGGACACCTTCCTGTATATTTGCAGTAAGGTGTCTGGGCCATGGAAAGCCTTCGCCCAAAGTTAGGACTTGTCCGATCTTTTTCTTTTTACAGACCGTGCTCCCATACTTTGTATGGGAGGACGGGCAGAAAATGCAGCTGGCTGTCCGTGGCCGCGCCCTTAATCACGGACCAAGATTACAGGCACAGCCGTGTGCATGAGGCCTAAAACAGTGCTGCACTTCTTCACAGGTTGTTTGTGGTATTGCAACTCTGCTTCATTCACTTCAATATGCCAGACACGCTTCATGGACAGGGTGTGGCACAGACGCTGGAAGAAAGCAGCCATGTCTTCCCAATCCTGTACAACCCCTTTACGGTGCAGTCACGGTGCGTTTAGAATTTTCCTAATTAATCTACGACATCCCTCACACACCGTGATCATGTCTGTCATAGGCTTTGCATTAAAACTGCAGCCAGGACGCCACTTCTGCAATGTATTCTTGCAATCAACCTTGTGACCACAAAATCCGACATGGTAGGAAACGCAACTCCATCTCACTGTAGAGCCCTTGCCTTACAAATCCAGTAAATTGTTGACCAGATACAGATTGGTACTCTAAGGCCATGTTCCCACGTAGCTTAAATGCTGCGGAATTTCCGCAACGGAATTCTGTGCGGAAATTCAGCAGCATTTAGAGTGTCAGCAAAGTGGAGATTTAAAAAAATGTCATGCCCGCGCTGTGGAAAAAAACCCCACACAAAAGTTGTCCAGAAAGTGTTCTGCAGTGTGTTTTCCAATTCCGCTGCATGTCAGTTTAGGCTGCGTGTTCGGTGCAGAGATTCTGCGTGTTTGGCCCATAGACGTCAATGGAGAGCAGAAATTCTGCAACAGATTTATGTTGTTGCGGTTTATAAAGAGTTTAATCAGCGGAAACGCAGTAAAAAAAAACGCTTGAAATCCGCAGGTGCACATATACGTTGCTATAACCAATGTTTAACACTAAATACACAATATAAGCAGACAAAAAAAATAGTGCGGATTTCTGTGACAGATTTACCAGCGTAAAATCTGCAGCATATCCTGTGTGTGGGAACATAACCTAAGGCCCTGTTCCCACGTGTCGGTTACGTTGCGTAAAAACTGCGCAGCGTATCCGACCTGGAACCCGCAACACCTTCCGTCCGAAAAACCGAAAAGTGGTGCGGTTTTTCAAGTGGAATTTCTGCTGCAATAAGCAGCGCTGTGGAAAAAAAAAAAAGCTGTTAATGTCCATTCATTAATGTCCGTAATGACCATTCACTTCTATGAGCGTTACGAAAGCAGCGTAACTCAGCGGGTTACGCGGTTTTCGTAACTCCTGACCATATAGTCAGAAAGTGGCCGGGAGGCAGAGGGAGCAGAAATAGGTAGAACGGGGTTTAGATGGCCTCGTTCTAGCGATAGGTGAAGGTTCCAGAGGTGGGACCCGCATCTGTCTGACATTTATGACATATCCTGTGGATATGTCATAAATGCCTTATATGGGAAAACCCCTTCAAGGCCCTCCTTTATATAGTTCTTTGGCTTCAGCTCCGTTCCTGGTTTTGGTTTAAAATATACATGCAATAGCTGTATCCAATGTGCACTGTGTGAATAAGGCCTTAGGGCAGGGGTCTCAAACTCGACCGGGTAAGTGGGCCACTATATTACTATAATAATAATAATACTACATTACTATAATAGCGCTAGGTTTACAATTTGAGAGAGTTCTCCACGTGCTTATTTCAACAATACAGTTTTCCAGTTTAAGTGTCGCGAAATGCAGTCCGGCGGCTCAGTTGGCAGCGTTTGGCAGACACACGTCAAGATTGGGCAGCCCCTTTTTAGATAATACCAGTGCCCTCTGCGGATAATGCCACAGTGCCCTCTGCGGATAATGCCACACACCCACAGATGCTGCCACAGTGCCCTCCGCAGATGCTGCCACATACACCGCAAGTAGATAGCTCCATTGGGGCTCCCTCTAAGAGTGGAATCTCCAGCCAGAGCGTTACCGACGCTTTGGCTGGGGATTCCTCTGCTGTTGGAGCTCCTTACGTCACTGTCCATACACTGTTACGCAGAGCACTAGTAGGCTCTTCCTGGGACTCCAGCTGTGCTCCTGACATCACTGGGACTCCTGCTCTGGGGAAGCCCCTGAAATCACTGTCGATGTATGGACAGCGATGTCAGGGGATTCCCCAGAGTCCCAGAGCAGAGCCTGTACTAGCGCTCTGCTCGGGACTCCGCTCTGGGGAAGACCCTGACAACACTGTGCATATATGGACAGCTATGTCAGGGAATTCCACAGAGTGCCGAAGCAGAGCTGATACTAGCGCTCTGCACGGGACTCTGGCTTTGGGGAAGCCCCAGACATCACTGTCCATATGTGGACAGCGATGTCAGGGAATTCCACAGAGTTCCGGAGCAGAGCCTGTACTAGCGGCTCTGTGTCCCGCGGGCCGCAGAGGACTGCCCCAGGGGCCGCATGCGGCCCGCGTGCTTGAGACCCCTGCCTTAGGGTATGTGCATATAGTTTCTTCTGTCAAGCGAAAAAAATCGTGCCTCAAAAGCCCAGAAGGAAATTTTGACGCAATTTTGAAATACAAAAATTTTCTGATGCAGCTTTAAGGTGTTTTATTTTTAAAGCAAGTGGGAATAAAAGCGAGTGTTTTTTCCGCCGTCCATTGATTTCAGCGGAGGTTCAGAAGAGGAAACTGCTCCAATAAAGGGCACAATTATTATTATTTTTACGCAAGCAGACAAAAATTGTCCGGGAAAGAAAAAACGCCTATACTTTATATTGACATCAATAAAAGGGAGATTTGGGGCATTCTTGGCGCTTATTCAAACACGGATTCCGTATCAAAATCGGCAAAGTAAAAAAAAACAAAAAAAAAAAAAAAACTGTAAACTGGGATTTAGGGATCCAAGTTAGGACAGAAAATTTTGGTCGTATTCCGAGGGCTCATTGGAGACCCATTTTATGTACGGATCCAAAATACAGCGGTCATACCCTGCTATGGGCCCATATGGTGCCTCTGTGTGTCTTCGGTTTTATACAGAGGCTGTAAAAGGGGGTGGAGTAATAGCGGGGTTCACTTACTCGTGTCGCCCACTATTACCAACTCCTTTACATAGTAAATAACTCAAGTGGTTTTGTGAAAAATCTCAGATAGCACATTGGAATTGTGTTCCTAAATATTGCAAACGACAAACTCAGCTCTGTTACATCTGTATTCACAGTAAGAGGTAGGAACAGTATGGATACTATAGAATCTGTTTACAAAGATGTACAATCCTGTCTATTCCCTCCCACGTAATGTAATCTCATTTCTGCATCTATATGTCATTGCCTTCCCATATTATATACATCACCTTCGTAATATCCTTTATGCTGATACTTGTCTGATTGACAGTTACTTAGCAACATTTAGTCATACTAATTGGTTCACTTGTCTGTAAAATATGTTCAGCCGTGCAAAAACTAGGCCTATTCCATCATTAAATAAGAGGAATTGGCTTCCACACAGCAGGTTTGCATATTTCCACATTCATAACTAATCCAAATTGTCTCCTAAATATGTCTAGCGCCTAAATTCACCTTCAGCGTCTTCAAGTTGTGAGTTTCAGGAGTCTGTGGAATAATTGGCCTTGTACAGTAAGCAGAGACTCTCTGCCAAAACGTTTAATACGGGGACCAGCGCGTCAGCACCCGGCAAGGTCGGGCAAATGTCAGGGACTACTGCAGGAGGGACGGTCTATTGCCCACTACCTTTATGTCCCATGTAGTTTCTCCTACACAGGACATTGGGGTAGGGGCCAAACCGACACTATGGTGCTCAGAGGTTGCCTCTATATTTATTTAACAGGAGTTATCAATAAACATCACTAAGTACCATATCCGGAACTCTAAGTGATAGGTAAATGGATAAATAAAAAAAATTAAAAAAAAGGTCAAACAAATGCAATACCCATTATTGGTGTATGGTATTCTGGATGGGGAAAGAAGTTGAGGAATAGAGGGTTAACAGTATCCATCCCCCTAGGGGCCATTGATGGGGATCCCAAAACATACTAAAACCTTGTGCAGATGCATGGTATAGTTGAATGCACTGTCGGGTGTCGATATTCTCCTCTAAGCATTGCTCTGTACTTGCAACATCTGATGGAGAATGCCACTTTTTGGGGGGGGGGGGGGGGGTAAAAAAAATAATATATATCCATTTTCTTCTGTATGGAATCCGAAAGAGAATGCCTTCATATGCCCCTGTATGAGTTTAGAGGCATACGGAGATCTAGTAAAAGACCAATACACCCTTAGGCCCTGTTCACACTGAGTTTTTTTGCAGGCAGAAAAATCTGCCTCAATATTCCTTCTGGAATTTTGAGGCAGATTTTTCCCTGCCTGCACTTTATTTGCCAAGATTTTTGGCCATGCCCATTGAGTGCCGCAGGCATAAACCGCTGCTGGCAAAAAAACACTTTCTGCTTCCCATTGTTTTCAATGAGTGGTCACAGACAGAACCGCGGGAAGAAAGAGCATGTCTCCCCCCACCCTAAATATTAGTGAGGCGATTTTGGCCATTATTTGGGCGCTGTTTCATACGCAGTTTCTGCTCCAAGAACAGCACCAAAAAACTGTGAACTAGCCCTTAGGGTCCCCTATGAATATAAGTGCATAAGAAAAGGGCTACATGGGTGCATTTGCAAGAATATTTGGTCAGAAATGGACACTTGATGTATACTTTAATTTTAGCAAGACACTTGGTAAAACCCCTACAGCAACCCCCTCCTCCTCACTAAATGCAGACACTGAGTGGTTATGGGACCCAAACAACTCCCATAGTCATGATATATTTGAGGTGGGATAAAGCTTTTGTATTTGGACAGGCTCTATCTTTGTGAAAAGTTTCCCTGAAATGTGCTGAATGTAGGGGTCACTTTGTCTCCTGTTATAATGTGCTCTTTTTTTCTTATTTGTAGGCCCTTTAATGATTGTTGCAGTTGTCCGAGGCGCTTTGGGCACCCTCTGCCCGTGGGCTCTCAGGTAGTGCCCAAATGTCTGAATGGTCAGACAAGTGCTGCTTCTAACAAGGCGGCGATCAAGTAAGGTTGTGAATGTAGACGGATATCTGTGTAAAGTCAATTTTTTCAAGGATATCATAGATAAACCCCTACTTTACATGAATATAACAGACTACCACTTATTTTTTAACGGTCTGGTATAAAAATTAAAAAATAAATAAAAGCTGGCAGAGCAACCCTCAAGATGATGAAAAGAGTCCTTGTGGGCAACCTCTCCTCGACGGATTGCGATTCCCAGGAAATTGCCATCTCCTCCTGCTTCTCTCCATCTTCTCCGGAGGCAAAACTGAACTGATATTATTTATCTGGATTTTTGTATTTTTATCTATTTTTTTTACGTTAGTGTCCCAAAGCTCCAATCTAATCCTCAGTAGGCTCAAGTGGTTGGCGAAAGTCACTGGTGGTTCACAGACATTCATCCATAAATATGGGGTATGTCCATAGATCCCTAGACCCATGGGAAGGTATATGTAGAAAACCAGGGCCCTACTTTCCAGGAATTACTTTCTACAGTGGGTATACCAGTATTGTGGAGTAGTACATAGACGCTCTTTCATTAAACCATCCCCACAAATAAATTGAGAGGAAATCATCATAACTGCAAATTAAGGCCGGATTCACACGAGCGTGTGCGTTTTGCGCGAGCAAAAGGTCCATAACAGCTCCGTGTGTCAGCAGCATATGATGCGTGGCTGCGTGATTTTCGCGCAGCCGCCATCATTATGACACTGTTTGTAAACAGAAAAGCACGCGGTGCTTTTCTGTTTTCATTCATAGTTTTGACTACTGTAAAGTGCGTCCGTGTGCCGTGCGCGGTTTTCACGCACCCACTGACTTCAATGGGTGCGTGATGTGCGAAAAGCGGGCAAACATAGGACATGTCGTGAGTTTTACGCAGCGGACATACGCTGCGTGAAAATCACTGACAGTTTGAACGGCCCCATTGACTAACATAGGTCCGTGCGAGGCACGTGAAAATCACGCGCGCTGCACGGACGTATTATACGTTCGTCTCAATAAGCCCTAACCCCATGTATTCCACATCACAGATGCAGATATCATGTCTCATAGAAGTCAGGGAGAACTTTGCGGCTTCTCTACAAGCCGCCCAGATAAGTAAACCTAATTTCCTGACTTCACAAAGGGACAGCAATTCCCAGCCTACAGAGCACTTCACAGCTTGTTCATAGCAAGAGGGAACTGTCTGGTATATGACATGGTGGAAACCGTATTTCCGGAATCTAAAATATATTTATGTTCGGAAATAATGAAGAGGATGAGACATTACAATCTACATTGTTGTGCCGTCTAACTCTCCTCCATAAAATAATGGCTAGCTCCTGCAAAAACCATGATGCCTTTTCCTCATTATTACTCGTTCTCCATCACAGTAGGCAAGATAATCTCATAATGCAGAATGGTTTTATATTCCGAATACTACATGCCAACAAAAAAAATTATTCACATATATTTTCAGGTCTGGTCATATACTTTGTCCGTGCTTGTGGTCAAAACAGGGATTGGATCAGAGATTGTCATTTCTACTCTTCGAGGGATGTTCTCTGGCTAGACGGCAGCTTAAGCGGCACAGTTTTTCTCAGCAGCCTAAGGCATCATGCACACGACCGCTTCCGTCTTGTGGAGCGCAAAACCCAAATCCTAGTGGCTTTCGAGTGCTGTCCGTTTTTTACACTAGAATGGGTGAGACGGACCGCAAACACGGACAAGATTGGACACGTTGTATAATTTGGATGAACGGACACCCGGATCGGCAAAAACACGGTCGTGTGCATGGCTCCATAAAAAGGAGTGGTTCAGTGTGCTATCCGCAAAAAAAATAACAAAATGGACAGAACACTGAAGAAAACAACTGTCACGTGCATGAGCCCTAAATCATGACTCCAGGCCACAATAGGCTTTCATAGGGTGTGTGTCCTAATGTGGGTGGTTCAATACAACGGTTTTAATCTTCACTTCACCCCATGTTCTCCTACGTGCTGTTCACGTCATCAGTGATGGCCAATAAGTAGATCACAATTTATAGGACGACCAGAAAACCAAGAGCAGGGACCAGTAGATATCAGACTCTCGCATTGGAAGGTCTCGATTAAAAAAAAAAAAAATTCAGCTACAATAGTCTATCTGAAAATTAATTACAGTTACTAAGAATGCAAAATTATTGTTAATAATTGAAAATGTGTTAAGTCCAGGCTATGCTGAGATTATGGTTGCAAGTTTGAAGTGAAAATAGCGGGACTGTTTTTTTTTATCATAGGAATTTTTTGCTGCATGGCCCTGGAATTACAGTATCTAGAGCAAGGAACAACAAACAAACAGAGTAGATGGCTCATTGGTCTCAAAGGGTGAAAAAAAGATTTCTTCTCAAATTCCACATATGGCAATAAGGTGAGTTCCCTGGATCAGTCACTTCGACATTCCTTGTATGGAAGGTACCAAGTCATAAATCTGTGTAACAAATCACACCCTCTCCTTGTGACAGTGAAAACATCTTTCCAGAAGTCTCTACGGCCGTCCTGTGGTCACCTTAACTTTTGTGTAAATAGGATTTTTTCCAAGCTTAGCAGTCCGCCCAAAACAACCCAAGTTTCTGAAGTTTTCTTTTCCCTTCATTTGATAATAATGTAGTGCCCAGGGATTGTTTTCTGGTTTCAAGAAAATTAAGTTTAATCTTTTTACAATGAAAAGTTCTACCATTATCTAATATACTTTTGGCCATATATACGAAGACTGGCATTCAATACGTGTGTGAACATACCCTTAGGATCATGGAAGATTTACTGAAAGAGGTCTGGTCAGTCTCAATACAGGAAACTAAATTTGATTCCCAAATGTGAATTTTTTCTAAGATGGCAGATGCTTCAATGGGGGTTTGGTTAGGTCTTCTTCTTCAGTGTGTGTACATATATACTGATCAACCATAACATTAAACCCACCTGTAGGCACCCTTATTCCACCAAAACAGCTCTGACCCGTCTAGGCATGGACTTCACAAGACCTCTGAAAGTGTTCTGTGGTATCTGGCACTAAGACATTAGAAGTACATCCATTAAGTCCTATAAATAGCGAGGTGGGGCCCCCAAGGACCGGACTTTTTTTTTTCAAGTGTATCCCGCAAATTCTTGGTTGGATTGTGATCTGGGAAATTTTAAGGCCAAGTCAACCCCTTGGTCCTCAAATCATTACTGAACAATGTTTGCAGTGTGGCTGGCGCCTTATTCTGCTGAAAGAGACCACTTCCATTAGGCAATACCGTTGCCATGAAGGGGTGTAATTGACTGCAACAATGTTTAGGTAAGTGGTACGTGCTAAAGTAACATCCACATTAATTAACCCAAGGTTTACCAGCACAACATTGCCCAGAGCGTCACACTGCCTCCATCGGCTTGCCTTCTACCCATAGTGCATCCTGGTGCCATCTCTTCCTAAGGTAGCAACGCACATGCACTCATCCACCCACATGATGTAAAAGAAAAGATGATTCATCAGACCAGGCCACCTTCTTCCATTGCTCCAAGGTCCAGTTCCGACACCCACATGCCATGGGATGACTACGCAGCCCCAAACACAGCAAGCGGTGATGCACTGTGTGTACTGTCACCTTTCTATCATAGCCAGAAGTAACTTTTTCAGCAATTTTTACTAGAGTAGATCTTCTGCATGATTGGACCAGATGGGCTAGCCTTGGCTTTATGCTCGCATCAATGAGCCTTGGGCACCCCTGATCCTGACATTGGTTCACCGGTTGTCCTTCCTTGGACCACTTTTGGCAGGTACTAACCTCTGCAAACCAGTAACACCCCACAAGACCTGCCATTTTGGAGATGTCTGACCCAGTCATCCAGCCATCACAATTTGGTCCCTTATCAAAGTCGCTCAGATCCTTACGCTTGCCAATTTTTCCTGCTTCCAAACCTTCAACTTCATGAACTGACTGTTCACTCGATGTCTAATATATCCCACCCCTTGACAGGCGCCATTATAGCAAGAATTAATGTTGTTATTTGCTGCACCTGTCTGTGGTTTTAATGTTATGGCTGATCGGTGTATACTAGGATCATTTCGATTGACCCCCTTGTCCTTTTCTACCTCTATATACTGGGCTACAACATTCTATAGACATCTACTGTATGTAGTTCTGGGTAATTCAGACGAAGAGTTAAATCAAATTGCACATTTTAACGATATTTTTTTCCTGCGACTTCGGTTTGGGTCTTGGTACTCGTGATTTCATTGCTAGGGCGCTGTCCGGTAACTAATTCTCGGAGTAAAATTGGTAGAAAAACTTCGTTTTTGTCGTTATTGTTGGCCGCAACCGATGTCTCGCAGTCATCTGGCCAAGTCTGAATAAGCAACTCGAGTGCAGTGTCAAAAGGAAACAGCAAGAACATATTCAAAAACTAGCCCGGGTTGAAACAGAGCAAAACACAGTGTAAGGGGCACAAACAAAATAAGACCAACCGAGGTCAGCAACCCAAACAAGTTACATAGGGGTCACAAACTAATAGCATAGTCAAACAATCTGGGGAAACACAAGGTTAGGCTAGATTCACACGAGCGTGGGGAAACTCGGACGTGAAAAACGTGACATTTTTCATGTCCTAGGTGGTCATCTTGTAGTCTGCCAAGGAAGTTAAGTTAATGGAGAAACACAAAAGGTGACATCATGGATCTTGAGGCATTGCCTGACATAATCGTCCATGTAGCTAATAGATATTTATCATATGATTGTTTGTTTCATGCTGACTGTCAGCCATCCGAAAATGCCAGTGCTATGATTTAATGCCGAACATAATTAAGAGAATATACACACTAATTTCTCATAGATTTTAATTAGCAAGTTCAATAACAAACTACTAAAAAACTGAACATAAAATACAAGTTTATGTAGAAAACTTATTAAACTAATTTGTTTAGAACGTACAAAGATTTCCTTTCCCTGTATACTGCCTGGGCAGCGCTCAGTTTGCTGCGGATCTCATCTACTAATAACAGTGCTGTAAAATAATTCAGCAATCTAACACAACATCTGGTCAGATGTGGACCCGTTCTATAAAGTGGAGGTAAAGGTTCTTCATACAAAGATAGAAGACACAAATGTACAAGACGTTATGAAAAATTGTTAGGCTCCAACCCCAGTGATCTGCAGAATAAAGGGACTACGGCACCCAAGCGACTGCTGCATCCCCTTATTTCTTTACACAGGCACAGTGCCATATATAGGTGTGGCTGTCCCTGGTACTGCAGCTTAGTACCATTCATTTGAGCAGAAGCACCAAGCTGCCCATATGAGCGAAACTGACAAAGAAGAGAAACTTACGACTGCTGGAGCTCTGCAGCCTTTTTATTCTGCTAATGGCGGGGCTCCCAGGGGTTGGACTCAACTGATCAAACATTAATGGCCTATTCTAGAGGACCTGTCACCTCTCCTGACAGGTATATTTTAGTACATTCCTGTATTTCCCATGAAATAACAATTCTGGAACATATTTTCTTAGAACTCTGCAATGTACCGTTCCTCCATTATTCCTCCTAGAAATGTATGAATAAATTGACAACTTTGTATTACCGTTCCCCTTGTCAAAGGGGCGTGTGGCTACAGTTGGTCAGAACTGATTGGATCACGTCAGTCTGTGTAGAGACACACCCCTAACTGGTAACACCCAGTTGTCAATTTATTCATATACTGTATTTCTGGGAGAAATAACAGAGGAACAACAACACAGAGCTCGAAGAATAGATGCTCCAGAATTGTTATTAGACACATCAGGAGAGGTAACTGGTCCTCTAGTCTGTGAGGAATCCGTAACATCGCGGCCCGCACGGATCCACCTCGGACGTGGAAAAATGCAGTTTTTCACTTCCGTGGTGGGCTACATTCGTGTGAATGTAGCCTTAGGGTGAACAATAAAACTGCTGTATTTGTGCTTTTTACCTTTCTTTCCACGTAGTTATGTCCAAAGTTATTAGTTAAATGGATTTCTATTGAACTTCCGCATTGAATATCTTACAGATTTGCATAAATAGCAAATCCCTTATAGGTTATCAAAATCACTTTTATTAACTGCAGATATCATCCAAGGCTGCTGGGAAAATTTTTACATTTCCAAAAATTAACCAGATTATACATTTGCAATTTGCTAACAGATTGTGATTACAGCATAATTTTGCAAAATTTAATGTTTGAAAAATTGACAAATACAAAAATCTCCAGCTATCTGTGGACTTACATAAACAACTATTTCCTAATATTAGTTTTAGTAACAGAACTACTCCCACTGGAAACAGGAGCAGTAAAAAAGAAAAGAAGCAGACTGAGAAAACTTCATATTCCCTGGGGATTCCCTGTCATTCTGCCAGCAGCCTATTGACTGATTTACAACAGCCTGTAGTCTAGAATGAAAAGTGCCACATTGAGCTGTATGTGTGGCCAGCATTAGACTGGGGCTCCTTGGACCTAGAATCTAGGCCCGCCGTCCATCCTCACGGATCAGGTGTCCACTTTAAATTGCATTGTAATCTTTATGGTTCTCAATGAACGCAAAGAGGGATAACCTGTGCAACAAATGTATTAGGCTGGATTCAGACGAGCACATTACGGCCGTAATGGACGGAGCGGAGCGTATTTCGGCCGCAAGTCCCGGACCGAACACATTGCAGGGAGCCGGGCTCCTAGCATCATAGTTATGTACGACGCTAGGAGTCCCTGCCTCTCCATGGAACTACTGTCCCGTACTGAAAACATGATTACAGTACGGGACAGTTGTCCGGCAGCGAGACAGGGACTCCTAGCATCGTACATAACCATGATGCTAGGAGCCCGGCTCCCTGCAGTGTGTTCGGTCCGGGACTTGCGGCCGAAATACGTTCCGTCCATTACGGACGTAATGTGCTCGTGTGAATCCAGCCTTAACGTTAAACCATGGATCTAAACACGCTCAACCCCTGTCCCTACACACCCAGTTCCATTTGTGCCCCACACAGTAATAGTGCCCTCCTTTGGGTACCAAACAGTAATCGTGCCCCACACACTTTCATAGTGCCCTCTTTGTGTGCCACACAGGAATAGTGTTGCTGCACTTATCTCCTTAGTGCCTCATCACAGTAATGATCTCCCCTTAGTGCCTCCCCACACAATACGAATTCCCCATACTGCCCCCTCATACACACAGTATGATGCCCTTATAGTGCCTAGCCCACAGTATAATGCCCGATGGTAGCCCACACAGTATAATGTCCCATAGTAGCCCACACACAATATAATACCCCCATAGTGCCTTTTATACACAGTAAAATGCCTCTAAAGTGCCGCCCCGCACAATAATTCCGCCATAGTGCCCCCTACACAGTTGTATTAGGGGTCTATTTTCATGTCAGAGCCTCGGGCCACCGCAGTATCCTCTGGTACTTGGTCAGTCTGAGCCTCTGTGCCGCTACTGTCACTATAATTTGTGAGTACTACAGAAACAAAAGCTCCTCCATACAGAGCGAAATTCATACATTAAACTTGTATTGTGCTGCAGACAGGAAATATGAAGAACATTTAGTTGCTAGGATTGAGGACAGCCGCCTTCCTGTAACAATGACTCGTCCTGTATTAGGAGTAGGGCTCGTTGAGCGATTGCCTATAGTAAGTGAAGACGTCCTGACAACAGCGCAGCAATAATAGTGGCAATGACCATCAACGCTTTCCTATGAACAAAATTACTTCCCTTTATAACAAAATGCCTCATCTATCCCGCTGGCAAAAAAAAAAGACAGACAGTTACAGTCCTGTATAAGAAGGACTGAGCCATAATGTTGTTATTATGTCCTTCAAAAGACATTCTAGATACAGGATGAGTTTATATAAAAAGAAAACCCAGCTGTCATATTGGATTTTAACTTTGTGCACGACTTGTAGGATGAGTAACAAAAATCAGGATTGAATGCCGGGGTAGGGGTGCAATTCACAAAATTGGCAATATAGAATTTGCAGATATTTATCATTATTTTTAGATCAAATTCCGGTCGTGATGCAGATGCATTTTAAATAGATGCCGATTTAAATGGTTAAGAAAGAGCTGTTCTGCGGTTATTAAAGGGGATGCCTCATCTGGGCATACAATTTCCCTGCAGCGGCCACTACAGGGGAATTGTAGTATTACATGCCGTTCATTCAAATAAATGGCCAACCATGTGGGTGGTCAGTGTCTGCAACAGCACTGCTCTTAGGGTCTCGCTCTGATTTAGTTCCTGAATGGGGGACCCCTCCCCCATTTATGACGTCCGTATGCCGTAATAGAGCACATGGATGGACTGGGATTGTCTTGCTGAGAAAACCCTTTAACATCTGAATTTTAGTCTATATAGCAAGCTGTAAAGGAAGCCTTGTCCATCACCGCGCTTGGTTATCAGAGCTTCAATCATGTTGCACCACCGAGACATCTAATTCAGATAAGTGACTGTGGTGTGCACCCCCATCAAATACTGAATTTGGAATACTTTGAAGTAAACGCTCTTGGCACCCACTGTAATAACCCTTTATAGGAGCTTCCTTGAGTAGCAGTACAGTGTTGGGCACCCTGTTTGGCACTATACAACTCCTATAGTTCTACCGATATTGAGTGGCAGTAAGGGAGGGACTTGCCCTATCCCTTATCCAGGTATCTAGGACACCCATTGTAGGAAGAGGAAAACGGGAGGTGGAAATGATCCGGCTGGTCTACAATGTCAATAGAATTGGTGGTGGGATGGAGGGAATGCATGGCGCCAACTCCCAATCTAATACAGCATTTTCCACCACACTGTACAAGTACCTGCAATAGTAGGAGGGATGTTCATATGTAGCGGTAATTATTTAGCATTTTTCACTTTTATTATATTTACGTGACTATGTATGTAATGCGTTAATGTATAGATAGAATTTCCAGGGACAGATGAGGAACCCTACTAGATTTTACTTGGTTTAAAGGCAACGCTCGGTCACTACAAATAGTAAATTTGGATTTGGTACCTAGGGCTTAACATTATGTTTTACAGCTACGATTATTATTACTAGTATATTTTAATCTGCCTTACACTATTTTCCTATACATTATTATTTGATCTACCACTCGCTGGTTACTGCAGCTGGGCAATGAATGGATTCATCTACCACCCACCAGTCGCTGTACATCTCTTCCTAGCTCACAGCAGGTTTATCTACCACCCGCTAATTGTCGATAATTTACTGGTCTAGATCATCAACCTCAAGCTTCCTGATCAACCTGAAGTTGTCCTGCGTTTTGGACTAGAACGTGTACCCTTATACACTTACCATAAGGCTACATGCACACGTTGCATAATTTGGTGCAGAAAATCCGCAGGTAATTCCACAGGTAAAGACCGCAACTAATAGTGTGGTTTTTTTATGCGATTTTTAAGTTTTGACGTCTAAATAGGTGCGGTTTTATGCAGCGGATTTTGGTGCGATTTTTTTATAAACTTGTCAGATACAATTCGCAAGTGGAAATGAAAGATCAGTTGACATGCTGCAAATTTTAAAATACGCACCGCGTGCGGAAAAATTCCGCAACGTGTGGATGAGATTACTTGAAATCTCATTTACTTTGCTGGTAGTGTATTACGCTGCGGATGTTCTATAGGAAAATCTACTCTGCAAATCCGCACATCATACACATCGTGTGCATTTGGCCTACGGGTGTTGACCCGGAATATGAGGCTTTAGGCACATTACGAGTCTTGGAACTTTTCGTCTACAAGTAAATGGCTACATTTAACTTTGTGCATGACTTGCAGGATGACTAACAACGCAGGATTAAATGCCTGGGTAGGGATGAAATTGACAAAAATGGCAATAGATAAACTCAATGGGACTTTGACTTGGCAGATGTAGAGGATTACGTGAATATCTATGCCAGAGATAAATGATGGATTAGGCTTGTATACCCTGTGTTTTCAGGGAGTATCCTATACTTAGGATAGGCTGTCAATGTTTGATCGTGGGGGAGGGGGTGGGTTAGTCCAACTTTTTAAGCTTCAGCATCACTCTTCTAGGTCTCACTGAAGTGATCACTGCTGCGCACTGAACTATTAGCCACAGCATTGGTCGCCTCAGCCGCTCAGCCTGTATCTCAATGCACCAAAAGTTTTCCTTTTAAAGAGGTATTCCAGCAATAACTCTATATAAGAACAGAATAAGCCACATGGGAGTGCTCAGCGGTTTCTCTAACTCCCATAGAGTTGTCTGAAATGATCGTCACTTCATACAAACTCCTCAGCACAGTCACGCATGTCGGGGAGACGGTGTGTGGGGTGATGTCCCCTGTTTGAATAATTCGTGGGGGTCTTCGCGGTGAAGCTCCTATAGATTTAACACTTATCACCTAACGGATACAAATTTTCTGCTGGAATACCCCTTTAACTTTGTACATGATCAATTTAAAGGCATTCAATGCTTTCTACTATAGAGCATGTCCCCGCAAAATCATTGTCCGCCAGACTCCCTCGTTGCAGTATCTCAGTATAGGTAGCTAGATTTTCCATTCAGGAAAGCGGTCTTGACCTAAGTGGGTACTGTAATGGTGGGCATATTGGATGTCACTGGTGGTCATCTCCGTTCTAATATATGAGGAGTTACACTCCCTAATAACTGATCTCATGAAGCTTTTCTTCAGGGTTGATTTATTTGCTTGCTCTCCCTGCGTGTTTGTCCAGACAGCTTGTCTGTATAGATACAATACAAGCATAGAAAGCAAACACCACAACATATCCATACAGATAAGCCGTGTGAACCAGCGCGCAGCGGGCGTAAATAAATAATTGGATCCTCTTTGCATTCGGCAGTTCACAAGATCAGCTCTTTTGTGACCACAGAATACAGTTTTGTTATATCATTGTGACACCTACTGGTATTCCTGGATCACAAAGAATTGAGTTTTGTAAAAGCGGAGTTTATTGTCTTTATTTTGTGTGTACATTTTATAGTAAAAAAAATTATTGTAAAGAGCACCTCACATGAGACGGATCAGTATCTACTGTCTAACTAAGCTCTACTCAAAAGGGGTTCTGTGCTATCTAAAAGGGGCTGTCTCCGAATTACAACCCCTGCCCATTTGCCCTCTCGTTCGAGACCCTCCTCTATCCGCCAGGACTGGCGAACTTCAGCTATCCATGTATTACAGGGATGGCCTTTCATCTGAAGAGCCAACGTGATGATTTCCCCTGCAATGGCTGGCCGGGTAAGGCTTCTCCCGGGACAATCGGCTGTTTGCCAGGGGTGCAGGGAGCCGGGTCTGATGAGACAACACTATAATGTACAATAATAATAATAAATAATAATAATTAATTATACTAATTACGATTTCAACTTTTTTTAATTTTGAACTGCAACACCAAGTGGCACCAAAATTGTAGTTGACTGCGTCTCCAGCGTTTCTTCCAAGGGACGCAATGCTTAATTAAAAAAAGGGCATTCTGTCAACGCCGCTGCTCAGAAGAAAATATAGGTCTCGAACAGATCCATTTTATTTGTCTTAGGTCAGGATCACGCACACAATTTTGATGCAGTATTTGTGATAGTTTTTGCCCATGCTTTTTATCCAAACACAGAAGTGGTTACAAATCAAAGTAGATGCATCAGTTTTTTCTAAATACCTTTTGTTCCTTTTAGGCTCTGTTCACACAGTTTTTTATAGGCAGAAAATTCTTCCTCAAAATTCCGTTTGGAATTTTGAGGCAGAGTTTGCTC
This sequence comes from Rhinoderma darwinii, assembly GCF_050947455.1. Lineage (NCBI taxonomy): Eukaryota > Metazoa > Chordata > Amphibia > Anura > Rhinodermatidae > Rhinoderma > Rhinoderma darwinii. The sequence continues at coordinate 378,356,477 of NC_134690.1, forward strand.
TGCCAGCACACCGTTTGCCGCCGCGTTTTTTGCTCATGCCCATTGAGCGCCACAGGCAAAAAAAATACGCTTTCTCTGCCTCCCATTGTGTCAATGGGCGGTCAGAGACGTAAACACCCGAAGATAGGGCATCTCGCTTCTTTTTCCCGCAAGCTTTTTTTACTGCTCGCGGGGAAAAAAGCGCCTCCACCTCCCATTGAAATCAATTTCGGAAGTTTTTTGGCGCGTTTTCAGATGTTGTTTCCGCATCAAAAAAAACATGTAAAAAAAACTCAGTGTGAACAGGGCCTTAGATCCACTTTTGGTTTTGACTAAAAAAACAGTGCTAAAAAAACTGCCACAAAAACGGTGTGTGATCCCGACCTGAAAAGGGCTGTACAAAATGAACCATTATCAACAATTCACAGGATAGATTATAATTGTCTGACGGCTGGAAGCTCCAGTACTGGGACCCCCACTGATCGCAAGAACGGGGGGATCCCAAACTCTCCATTCCTCATCACTGCACCCCAGCAGTGAAGAGGAGCCAGAATGGAGCGCCAGTCAATTGCGCCCTGCCGCTCAATTCATGGTCTATGGGGCCGACAGAAACAGCCAAGCGCTGCTCCAGTCAATGTCAGGAACGCAGGGTTTGGGACCCCTATTCTCACGATCAATGGGGTCCCAGCCAACAGACAATTATCACCTATCCTGTGAATAGGTGATATTTGTCAAATCTGGTAGAACTCCTTAAAAAAAATTATGATGATGAATTGGGGACCATCTTTACGGTGTCTTGAAACAGTCATGTTGCAGCCCAATAAAAGGAAATGAGGATCTGACCAAGTTACTCACTGAACTTTTACTGGGATCGCAGCCTTATAACAATCCATGCTGGGTATCCATTGTGCGTTTTTGTGGCAGATTCGTCCATAGTGGCCAATAATCATACGGCCAGAATAAGAGATCTGTGGTATATGCCATGACAGGATGTTGGACAATCATTACAATAGACGTACTGTAGGGGCACATTTATTTGTGTATTTATGCCAGTTTTCTGGTAAAAAAAAAAAGAAGGATTCTAAAAATGTACATTTGGGGCCGAACACCATATTCACAAAGCCCCTGCGCCCCTTTATCCCAGAAATACAAATATGTTGGAAAAAGGGAGAAAGGCTTCCAAGTCACACAGAGGGCCACTCATTTCTTAAAGACTTCTGACACTTTGCAAATTACTGAAATACTTCTTCAGATCTTCAAAACTTTTTTTTTTTTGTATGACTAGTTTTATATAGATGCAGCAGAGCTCTGTTTGTCATTGAACTCTTCAGGCTGAACGGTTAATGCACCTTAATGACTTCAGATAATGTAGAAGGTTTACTGCAGTCCCATGTAAAACTACAGAAAACATATTGTGATACTACAATCCACTTTGCTAAATGACAATTTCCGCTCAGCTCTATTTGCGGCTCAGCACTACAGATGTAGCAGTGCTTAACTTGTCATGTAACTCTTTTGAAATTCATGGCAGTCCTATGAAAAACTACAGATTGTCTTTTACCAGAAACAGCTGTAATTCAGTAATCCAGATGGCATAGCAGTGCTGAATTTGTCACTTAAAAAGTGTTCAGAATTCCTGTGCGGAGTAAACATAATATTGTCAATTTATCTGCAGTCCTAGGACACATCATGATATCACAAAGAGTTGTGCCAAATACCAAACTCAGCTCTGCTACATCTGTAGGTAATGTCAGAAATACATAAGGAGTCATAGTGAATATTGGATGCGTTACATGGGGGTAGGGGGACTCACTTGTTCTGTTGGTGGATCTGGATGAGCAGGATTTAGGCCGGGACTGTATGATCCGGATGAGGGATGAGTTGGTTCATGTGCAGCTGCTGTCGGGTGTTCTGCTGTGAGTCCTCAGGGACAGGGTGATGCTGCGGCTGCTGCCCGTGATGTGGAGGGGGAGGCTGCATCTGACAGAGGAAGTTCAGCTCTACAACAACAAGAGAAAGGGGGAAAAAAAAACTTTGCAGCCTGGAGAACTCTGTGCAGGAAGCAGAGACTTTCCAGGAGCCGTGATGTCAGCCCCTGTGTGTCTGTACCAGGCCCAGGCTCATGTTCCCTCTAAGCTGTGTGCTCTGGAAAGGAAAGAGTTAAAAGGACATTCTAATGAGGACTCCTCCCTACATAGATGATTTCACCGTCAGCTGGATTTTAATTTTTAACACTGTAATTTCCAGATTTCACAGTTAGTCCAGGCCAAATCCTATCCATCCATCCATATCTCTCTCTAACCAGGATTGAATCCTAGGGTAGGATGGAAAAATTGCGCTTTCTTTGGTTACTCCACTCGCTACACCTCGAAATATTTAAACCACACCATCAACACAAATAGGAAAATTAAATTGGAACATAGAAACGCCTAGTTATGTGGTAAAAGACGGGCATACTCTCGCCTTTAGGCCTGATTCACACAAACGTGTTAAACGTCCGTGGGGCGGCCGTTGAAACAGTGGCCGTCCCACGGACCTATGTAATTCAATGTGGCCGTTCACACAGCCGTTGTTTCAACGGACCATGTGAAGGGTCCATGAGAAAATAGGACATGTCCGTTCTTTTCACGCATCCCTCCATAGACTCTCAACTATGGGGGATGCGAGACATCGCGTCCCGCAGAGCTGAGCACGGATGCACCTCGGACGTGAAAAACTTCAGTTATTCATGTCCGAGATGCGCAGCGCTCGTGTGAATCAGGCCTTACAGTGTAATTGTACGCCAGCTCTATACAAACACCAATAATACCGCCATACAGTGACCATATAGTGGTCAGATACCAGTTATACACAACGATCTGCAGAGTATTATCACAGCGCAGATTACACGGTGACCATACAGGGGTCAGATACCAGATCTACATTACACTAGCGCTTTGCAGAGTATTATCACACTGCAGAATACACAAGAATATACTCTTCTGATCTGACGCAGTCACAAGCAGAATACATAATAGTTAGGCTGGGTTCACATGACCTATGTTCAGGCGTAAACGAGGCGTTTTATGCCTCGATTTACGTCTGAAAATACGGCTCCAATACGTCGGCAAACATCTGCCCATTCATTTGAATGGGTTTGCCGACGTACTGTGCCGACGACCTGTCATTTACGCGTCGCTGTCAAAAGACGACGCGTAAAATGACTGCCTCGTCAAAGAAGTGCAGGGCACTTCTTTGGACGTAATTGGAGCAGTTTTTCATTGAATCCAATGAAGAACAGCTCAAAATTACGGGCGTAATTGACGCCTCGCAAAACGCGAGTACGAGCAATTACGTCTGAAATGCAGGAGCTGTTTTCTCCTGAAAAGACACACACTGACACCCCCACCAGTCGCTCAAACGAAGCGGCAGAAGCCGATATATCGGAGTACGGGCTCATAGACTTTCTATTGAGCCCGTACTCCGATACATAGATTTCCGGAAAAAGCCGAACAGACACAAAGCGGCTGAGAACTCACACGAGCGCTTCTGCCACTTCGTTTGAGCGAAGTTACCGTTTAAAGACTATATCCACCTTAGTTAACCATTTTATTAATTGCTCTAATGTCTCATCTTTGAATATTTCTTCATTAAAATGATCCTTCTAAATAGATGTTAGCATTTACTAGGGGGCAGATGGAAGGGACTGTCTGTGACTGCAGGATCAGACTACATGGGGTTTGTTTGTAGTCTGTATCCATGGAGACATATGAGCTGTAAAATCAAAATAAATCAAGACTATTTGCATAGCTGCAAATATTTTTCATTTTAGCAAAAATTGGTAACAAAGTTGGACGTAGCCTTTGAAAACTGAAAAACAGCCCTTTTTGTGCACCCTTATATATACGGTATATACTAAGGTACGCTAATTGATGCTTAGGAAATCCTCTCTAGTCATATGTGAGTCTCCCATACATCTACAGACAGCACTGACATATTTTTATTTTGGGACAAAGTTAAATCAGTTATACAATCCACTTCGATTTTTTTTTTTTTTTAAGAAAAATAAAGGTGCCACAAAAAAATGTGAACCTAGCCTCCCTCCGTATTTCAATACATGATCATTTTTCATATAGAACAAGGTGCTCTGGGATAAAGGTACAGTTCACTGGATATAATGAAATGATGTTCTTATTCATGTGTGGACCTCATTGCCGGATTCAGTGTTGGATTATCAATCATCATCCTTTGCAGATGATTACATTACACAGGGAAATATATATTCAAGGTAATACACAGCAGCGATATAAATGACATTTACCTCACAATTTGTCAAAATACTTCATTATATGCCAGCTTCATTCTCATGCTCCGTGAACTCCCTACATCCTAGCCTTGTAAAACATTTTTTTGCATCTTTTTGTGTTGTCAATGTAGCAAATCACTGGACGGGGGCAAACACAGGATTTTTAAGAGATGGGGGGGGGGGTTCAAGTACGTTAGTGCCCACAACAGATGGCAAAATCCTCCTAAAGGTGGTTTAAGGGTTATTGATAGTATTCCTGTAACATCCCTGGAGGTCTAGGGTGGCTTAGCACTTTGGTTTATTATTAACTAGTATCTTTTGCAGTCTAATCCATAGCGGTCTAGGATAGTAATGGGTAAGATCTAATATCCCTGGTATGGTAGGTTTATGTAATATAATTATAACGTTTATTATTATTACATGGCTTAGGATGATGAAGGGGTTAATGGGGGTGGTCCAGGGCAGGAAAGTCTATCTATAATTTTATTTTATTTCTTTCATTCAGAGCTACAAATCCCCTACTTTTCTTTACACAGCCATAAAGATGATAAAATTCTGGCTACCTGCAATTGTTGGAAAATCACTCTTTTATATACAATGCTTTCTGTGTCTCGTAGATAGCAAGGTAACAATGAGAAGGGCTAAAGGAACAAAACTCCTGTCTTCTTTGCAAAGCCTTCTTCAAACAGAAGTTACTTACATGCTCAATTCCATCACATATCCACACCACAAGGAAATTAACATTTATTCTGGGACAGTGGGTGAATTCAGTGGCCAACTATGTATCCACAGCCACTGATAGAAAAGGGATGTATTGGACCTCCACTCAACTACAGCAGGGGGCTAAGAACTGGTAGATATCTCATCAAATATAGTTGTGATCGCTATGTATGGGCAACTTAAAGTGGTATTCCCAAAATCATAAATTATCACCTGTGATCATTTTCTGATCGCTGGGGGTCCCACCACTGGGAGCCCCCCCCCCCCCCCCCGATCGCGAGAACATGTGTCCTGAACCCCCAGATCCTCCGTACTGTACTCCGTACAGCGCGGAGGAGCTTGAGTGGAGCAGCGGTCGAACATCTGCCCACCGCTCCATTCATTATGTCAGAGAGTGTTGTAAACAGCTGAGCGCTGTACTTGACTGTTTCCGGCATTCCCATAGACTTTGACTGGAGCAGTAGTGTGCATGCTCGACAACCACTCCATTCAATGTCGTCCTTACTGTGGTTGAGCAGTAAGGAAGATCTGGAGGTTCAAGGCCTCTGATCTCACAATCGGTGGGAGTCCCAGTGGTGGGGCCCCCAGTGATAAGAAAATGATCGCCTATCCTGTGCTCAGGTCATAATTTATGATTTTTAGATTTTAAGATTTTGTATTTGTAGGCATCTGTTAAATTCTCATGCTCATTGGTAAGTCAAGCACTTAGCGTGATTAGAGCCTATGGACATCATAGAGTAGAAAAAAATTATTAGCTAAAATGGAGAGCGCTACAAAAAGTAGCTCCTGCATCAGAGGACTCTTTCAATGAGCGCCATGTAATACCAAATTTCTCCTGCTGGGGCCACTCTCAGATTGCCCTGGTGAAATTAGCTGATCAACACCGGTTTCGGTTGCTCTCCAGATGGGACAACCGGTTTACAGAATTTCCCTAACATCCAGTTATTAGCAGAACCACTGGTGGGTGGGTAACTGTAATAACGCAAGGGGATTCCCACCAGCTTTCTAGTCACTGGTTCTGCAAACTTTTACATAGTTCTTACTTGTAATGTATACAGTACTATGTAGTACATAAGGTATTTTTTAAAAGCAAACATTGGGCTCCTCTCTGACCCCCGGAAAACAGTTTATCATCACTAATCTACTGTCAGCTGGCGGACTTTCTCACACAGTGCAATGATCTGAACAGGAAGCTGATCCAAAACTGAGCAAACTTTAATCTGAAAGCCATGCATGCAACAGGAAAAAATACTGATAATGGACAACTATTTTTAAATGTTTTAAAAAAAGAAAAAATAATGGAATGTGAGAAGTACTCGTCCCACTGGAAATGTTAGAACTAAACTGTGAGAAGTACTGTATTGCTTAAAAAGTTGCAAAATAAAGAATCTGCTTTCTTTTTTTTCCCAGAAATAGCACCAGGTCTGTCCATGGGATGTGCCTCGTATTGCAGCTGATCCCTGTTCAAGTAAATAGTGCTGAACTGCAATACCAGTTATGGACAGACGTGGGGCTGTTTCTGGACAAGAAGCAGGTCCTTTTATTCTAATTCTCCACAACCACTTTAAAGGAACAGTGTCACCACAATTTTTTTTTTAATATGTTAAAGATGTTAGTGCTTTATTAAAAACGTTTGGATTAATTTGTGTGTTTGTGTGTTACTTTTTTTTATTTTTACACTTTTTCTTCCCTATGGGGGCTGCCATTTTTTTTTCCATTTCTGTATGTGTCGATTAACGACACATACAGACATGGAATACGGCAGCTCCAGTCCCATAGGGACTGCGACCGGGGCCCGTTCCAACCACTATCATGTACGCCGCTGTGTGGGAACGGCGCATGCGCCGCTCCCACACAGTTCAATTTGAAATGCGCGCCGTCCGGCGCCATTTTCCTGTGGACCGGAAGTCGCGGCCGGACAGTAATATTACTACTTCCGGTCGCGGCTTCCGGACTTGTGCACATGGAGCAGCGGCAGCAGACGGAGCGGATGGACCGGAGGGAGCGGCGGCAACTGGAGCAGGTAAGGGATTTCTATGTATGTTTGTGTTTCAGTGTGTGTTTACTACTGTATGTAAACCTACTACACTGTGTGTTAGCTCAAAAAATGGCGACACACAGTGTAGGAGGTTAGACCGTTCAAACCCCTCGTTTCTCCCGGCACTAGCCAGGATAAAGGAGGGGGGGATTCTGAGAGCTCACTAGAGCGAGGGATTTTTTCCCAATTTTGCAGCATAAAGCAATGTGGTTGCTTTACCACATGCAATGCTGCAATTTTGGGAATGGCTCCATCTAGTGACCAGCAATGGAAAATATTATAAATTAGAATCCAATTGAATCCAATTTATAATATTTTCTGACTCGTGAAAAAAAAAAAAATAATTAGAACAATGTTTAATCACCTACACACTAATTATTTAACTAAAAAAAACAAAACATGTTTTGCTGGCAACACATTCCCTTTAAGAGGCAGGCTATGCCATTACTACAAGGTAGTTGTGTAGGATGGGGATATTTCTGCCAATCAAGGGCTTACATAAGAAAAAGGACCAAATTGAGTTTACTATGATACCACCCCCTTGTCTTTGATGTCTATTGCACCAAATACATATCAGAAATATTGTTTTCGTGTCAACTTAGAAGAAAGTTATCCTGCTGTAGAAGCTTGACAAAAATTTTGTTAAATCCGCACAAATTGCATGGGACATGTGAAGTCAACAGGCAATGATAATAGGTGCAAGGTTGCAATATAGTGGCATTGCATGCCATCAGAGGTCAGAAATTACAATGTAACCCTAAATGAAAGCGTTATGTCATGTGTGTGAACCAATGTAATTCTATTGGCACTGACACAATGAATACTTCTTCAAGGACACCTCCAGTTAGGCATGAGTTCTACATATGTCCTTATAAAGCCTAGACTAAAGCGGTCATAGACAACAGAACTTTACAGTTTTGGCTATCAAGGAAAATGTATATTTATATAAATGTGCTATTCCAGTATAAATCTGGCAAAAAAAATTATTAATTTGTCTAGTTAGATATTTCTTTGGCTATTTTAGGCTTCCTATCTGTTGATGAACAACCATTCGCGAAAACTACGGAAGGTCAATGAAGGACAATACTTTTCAGGTGGACTTATGTATGGATGGAGCTGTCTAGCATCTTCAACACACCTCAATGTTGGGGATAACCAATCGTCTATGAGGTGGCTGACTACGTGGTAATGTCTACGGCCAATAGTCTACGCTCATAAAGGACTTATAAAGGACACATAAAAGATCTGCTCTAGAGTAGCAAAGTGACCTGGCTAATTTCACTCATTGTAAAGACATCAAACTAAGCCAGTCAGATTGTTCTTAAAGGGGTTGTCCAGTTTAGAAAATCTATTTTCAAATTCTGAGTAAATAGAGGGGTCGCCTGTTCAGGATCTTCATCCTTTGGCCAGAGTAGAGAGCAGCTACAAAGAGTGTCGCTCTGGAGGACCTGTCCTGCATTACCCAGACAACCCATTCATTTAAATGGGCACTGCGTAATGCTCAATTTCCTCTGTGGTGGCGCTGCAGGGAAACTGAACACTTACTGACAGATTTCCCCAGAAATAACAATGCTAGGGGGCCCAGCTGGGGTCACTTTGGGATCTGCCTATTGTCAAGGGACACTTCTAACACGTAGGGATCGTCCAAAGCGTACAACCCCTTTAATATTATTTCCATATTGCATAGGACTAGGAGATACTGTATATTTATGATATATTTATGATAAAATCATATAAATATGGGGTTTATTACTATGCACGGCTCTGAGATGTGTTGACACAGCTGGAAGGACCATGCGCTATTTGCTACATAAAATACATTACTAATGGGGTCATTAATATTGTTAGAACAGATTTTCAAATGTATTTCTCCTTGTTCTACTGTATATTATAAGCAGACTAATGGGTGACTCCAGGGTGATTACATGCAAATAGTGCAGATAGATGAGACTGGGGTCTCACGTTTAGCAAAATAAACGTGGTTTAATAATAAGTAACACAGAATATAAAGTGCAAGTTCATGCGGCAGCACAAGGGTGAAGTCATAATGGAAGACAAATGAGGCTGCCCGTACTAATAATATTCATATATTACTAGAGAAAATACAGAGTCTAGAGCCAGTTTATGTCAAAGAAGTATCAAAAAACTTTATTTAAACATACAAAACAAAAACATAATTTAAAAAGATATATGACAGGAGAAAAACTCTAAATATGATCACCAGAGAGACACATCAGGAGAACCAGAACAATAAATCACAAACCCCATTATGTGGGCCACTATAGGATTGAGGCTAATATAGATTAGTGTTGTTTCCTATCTATACACATGTTAATACATGGTCAGGACATAAACAGTCCAAGTGTAAAGGATCTGCCAGGCACTTCTGTGTATACGCCCATGGGTAATCAGTCTGCACCTGGTTCTATGTCTCTGAGACTGACTCCATCTTCCACCACTCAGGATGGCAGGCTTAGGAGTGGGAGAGCCTATCGCAGCCTGGCCAGACGGAGCTAGTTCCGCCCTCTGTCTATTTATACCTGCCTTTCCTGTTCCTCCTTTGCTTGTGATTCTTCTCGTGTGGTTTCCTGGCCTTGCTGCAGCTCCTAGCTATTTGACCTTGCTTCATACTGACCCCGGCTTTCTGACTACTCTCCTGCTCTGCGTTTGGTACCTCGTACATTCCTGGTTTGACTCGGCTCGTTCACCTCTCTTGTTGCTCACGGTGTTGCCGTGGGCAACTGCCCCATTTCCCTTTGCTTGTGTCCCCTTGTCCGTTTGTCTGTCGTGCACCTACTGAGCGTAGGGACCATCGCCCAGTTGTACCCCGTCGCCTAGGGCGGGTCGTTGCAAGTAGGCAGGGACTGAGTGGTGGGTAGATTAGGGCTCACTGTCTGTTTCCCTACCCCCCTGTCATTACACCAAGCGTAAGATAGTATGATAGAAGGAAAATAGTAAGCCATGCCCTAAATCTTCATGAAGTGAGCCACTTGTTCTTACCCATAAGGTGTTCTCTGGTGTTCCCAGTGGTCTCTGTGTGCGCCCCGACGCGCGTTTCGCAGTGTCTGCTTCCTCAAGGGGAAGCAGACACTGCGAAACGCGCGTCGGGGCTCACACATAGACCACTGGGAACACCGGAGAACACCTTATGGGTAAGAACAAGTGGCTCACTTCATGAAGAATTAGGGCATGGCTTACTATTTTCCTTCTATCATACTATCTTACGCTTGGACTGTTTATGTCCTGACCATGTATTAACATGTGTATAGATAGGAAACAACACTAATCTATATTAGCCTCAATCCTATAGTGGCCCACATAATGGGGTTTGTGATTTATTGTTCTGGTTCTCCTGATGTGTCTCTATGGTGATCATATTTAGAGTTTTTCTCCTGTCATATATCTTTTTAAATTATGTTTTTGTTTTGTATGTTTAAATAAAGTTTTTGGATACTTCTTTGACATAAACTGGCTCTAGACTCTGTATTTTCTCTAGTAATATATTAATTATAGAGTTGCCAAAAACTATATATAAGGGGGGATGTTCTTTGGAATAATACCTAGCCCAGTAACTATTCTGTATCTGGAGGTTATTAATTATAACTAATAATATTCAGTAGGATTTATGGTTTGTCTGTCTATGTTGATCTGCGTTTTCATCAGAATAGTCCATTTGTGGTTCATTTAGTTGAGAAAATAAAAAAGTATATAAAAACAACAACAAATGAGTATATAAAAAAACAACCCCAAAAATATACAAACATGAACTTGGTGAAAACTTAATTTAAACAGGACCTTTCCTTATGAAATACACATGTGAGTGTACAGAGCCTCAAGACCACAATTGGTGAACCTATAGCACACATGCCGGTCCCCCTGAAGCGACTCATGTACTGATGATGTCACACTTGGCAGCCGTCTTCCTTCATGAGGCATTAGTGGCATAGAAATTGCATGGCATATGTCTAGTTTTTGAGACAAGGTGACAGGTGTGACTGCTGGAGGTGAGTTATATAGATGTCTCAAGGGAGGCTGTGGCTTATGAAGGGTATGGGAAGGGACTCCCCTTTTTGGGAGATATGGATGTTGTGGTAGCACTATGGCTAGCATTATTACGGGGGTCCTCATAGGAAAGCTTAGGTGTGCTTCCCAGGGATAATGGATATCAATATTTACCCCTTCATCACTCCAGACAACAGCTTCTTAATCTTTTTCTACTGGCGTCTCACCAGCCAGAACATGGTGATGCCCGGGCCTCACCATTGGTTGTCTAGACCACCAGAGATACTACTTATTAACCACTAAGCCACTCTAAACCCCTAAATATTTTACAGAAATGCTAACACCTCAATCACTATAAATAAAAATATTTGATGTAGTAGATAGTGTTTTTTTGACTGTCAGTTTAATTTATGTTTATGTTTATTAGTACCTTGACAATCCACAGGATTTCTTAGAAAGATGTTCTCCGATTTGGGCATGCTTTTTATTTCCTAAATTGTTCTGTGGGGAATATCTGAGCCGCACATGTAGAAATTTTCCCGTTTAGTTTTGTACTGATGCTAGATGCCTCAATTTATGTGTGCTGTCTTGAGGACTTTACGCTACACTGTATATACATGCTGGGGTAGTGTTTTGTCTTATGCCAGTACTTCTCTTGAAGGAGTTGCACTTTCTTTTATAGATGAACCAATGTTTCTTAAAGTTAAGCACTCGTTTGTTAGATCACCTTTGGTCTTACAGTGGCTGAAGGCATATATGATCCCAATATATATATATATATATATATATATATATAAAGGAAGTAAAATTATTTTAACTATATACCCGTAAACTTGACATCAGTAATGGATCAAATAAATGTAATGGAATTTAAAGAGATAACCAGAAATATATTCAGAAAAATTCTCCCAGAGTCTCCACAGGGTTTCCTACGGGTCAATCATGGCAGGCGCCGCTAACCTGATCAAGTTCTAATCATGAAAATTTATTTTATGTCATTTCTGTATACTCTGCTATAGTATTTCATGCAATTCACATACGAGATTAATACATAAAATGAATGCACTAGGCCTAGAGGAAAAGGTATGTCAGATTAAATACGGCTGAGGTATGGGAAGCATAGGATTGTTACAATGGAATGGATTAACCTTATCAGTGGAATGGTCAAGGAATCGGCACTGGTCAGTAATCTCCGTCTTTCACAGTCCTAATAAATTTGTTCCATCATCTTGTGGCTACAGTTCTGACCTGACATGTTCAGCACATTCTTCTCCAGCAATACCGAGTGCTGCTATAAGAAGTCAGACGATGTAGACTGGAAACGTACCAGATAAGCATAGCGTTAACTGCTTCAAAGGACAGACAACGCATTGGACAACACGAGTGGAAATGGTCAAAAATAACATCTATGGGCCTGCCCTCGCATAAGGCATTTGTGGGATGCGGTTATTTCATATTTAGGCTCTACATATATTTATTTTACCCTGACACCTAAATGGACCATTTTTACCATCCTCTTAGATTCTGATATTCGACTGTCGCCAAAGAGATTTAAATCCATGCTACAAATTTGGGCAGGAGCAACGAGTAAGGCCTCATGTACATGGCTGTATTGATTTTGCGGTCCGGACCGTAAATTGACTTGTCCTTAGTTTTTGCAGTCCAGATTTGCGACCCCCGCACCGTTCCATGTAAATCACGGTCGTGGGCATGACACCATAGAGTCCACAATGTATCATCAAAAATCCGGAAAAATTGCAGCCGCAAAAATACGGTCATGTGCATGAGGCCTAAGAGTATTCTTCAACACTGAATTAAACGGCTCTTCCATTTTTTTTTACTCAGTCTTAAGTTAACTATTTGTTTAGGATGGATTCGTTGAATAATTTATTAGAAAAAAACGTTTTTTTGAGACATGGTTATCTTTTATTGATAACCATGTCTCAAGACATGAAAAGACAATTAATATGTGGTTTTAAGAATACTGAATAGTATTTTTCAGAAATATTAGCTCGGCCAACTCCTATCTCTCTTTCATTATCCCGTTAGTGACCGCCAATACGCCTTTTAACGGCGGCCACTAACGGGCTTCATTCTGATGCATACGCCTTTTTATGGCACTGCATCAGGATAAAGTAAACAGAGCAGGGAGCGTCAAATCTCCCTGCTCTCAGCTGCTAGAAGCAGCTGAGGGCTGGGGGCGTCCCTGCTCTGCCGGGTGAGATCGATATTAGTATTGATCTCACCTGTTTAACCCTTCAGATGCGGTGCGCAATAGCATGCACCGCATCTGAGTGGTTTTGGAGAGAGGGAGGGAGCTCCCTCTCTCTCCCACCGACACCCGGCGATACGATCGCCGAGTGTCTGTGTCTCTAATGGCAGCCGGGGGCCTAATAAAGGCCCCCAGGTCTGCCTGGAGCGAATGCCTGCTAGATCATGCCGGAGGCATGACCTAGCAGATGCCTGTCCGTTTTAAACTGACAGGCAGTAATACACTGCAATACAAAAGTATTGCAGGGTATTATAATAGCGATCGGAGAATCGCATATTATAGTCCCCTAGTGGGACTAGTAAAAAAGTGGAAAAAAGTTTAATAAAGTTAATTTTAAAAAAAATGTGAAAAAAATGAAAAACCCAGTTTTTCCCCTTACAAAATACTTTACTATTAAAAAAATAAAATAAAGTTAAAAAGTTACACATATTTGGTATCGCCGTGTCCGTAACGACCCAACTATAAATCTATTACATTACATAACCCGCACGGTGAACGCCGTAAAAAATTTAATAAAGAAACTATGGAAAAATTGCTGTTTTCTGTGAATCCTGACTTAAAAAAAATGTGATAAAAAGTGATCAAAAAGTCGCATCTACTCAAGAATGGTACCAATAAAAACTACAAGTCTTCCCGCAAAAAAAAAGGCCTCATACAACCGCATCGGCGAAAAAATAAAAACGTTACGGCTCTTCAAATATGGAGACACAAAAACAAATAATTTTGAAAAAAGTGTTTTTACTGTGTAAAAGTAGTAAAACATACAAAAACTATATAAATTTGGTATCGATGCAATCGTAACAACCCGCTGAATAAACTTATTGTGTTATTTATATCACACGGTAAACGCCGTTGATTTAAGACGCGAAAAAGAGTGGCGAAATTTCAGGTTTTTTTCTATTCCCCCCCAAAAAAAAGTTAATAAAAGTTAATCAATAAATAATATGTCCCCCAAAATGGTGCTATTAAAAAGTACAACTTGTCCCGCAAAAAACAAGACCTTATACGGCTATGTCGACGCAAAAATAAAAACGTTATAGCTCTTGGAATGCGACGATGGAAAAACGTAAAAAATGGCTTGGTCATTAAGGTCTAAAATAGGCTGGTCATTAAGGGGTTAAACCACACAAGGTAGGTGGGGTGGATCTGATATTTACAAAACATTTAGGATTGTATATCATGTTTTTCACTTTTTTATCTCAGTACTTTTTTTGGGCATGATGGAGATTGTTGTATTGTATGGAAAATGATAAAAATATTATTTAAAAAAAAAATCTATGTTGACAAGGTATGGCACTTTCTGGGCACTGTTTGGCACTATGTGTACATAGTATAGCACTATGTAGGTACTGTATGGCTTTATATTGGTAAAGTATGGTATTCTCTGGGCACACAGAATGTTTACACTACTTTGGAGCAATTTGGCCCTATGTAGTCTCTATCACAGGTGGACAAAGTATGGCAGTCTTTCAACAATGCTATGTGGGCAAAGTATGTGGGTACTGTTTTGTTTTATGTGGGCCTCTATCTCCATGCATGGTTGTATATCTTTGTCTGTGTGAACCCCACCCACCCCCTTGACAAAAACCCTGCGTACATCTTTGCTCACAGGTATAATAAATAAATGGCTTTTTGTAAGGAGAATCAGCAGGAACATAAAAAGACTACAGGCAGACGACAGCGCCATTTTCAGTATTTCCCTTATCACATCAAAAGACAATATAATTCATTATTACATTTTGGAAGCATTATGATTAAGATCAGAAACGACATTTTAGTCTATTTCTTTTAGACAGACAGTTCATGTGATGTTACATAATCTAGACGCAGGTATAACTCTTGGTAAAATTAGGCTGGATTCACACGACCATGTTACGTCCGTAATGGACGGAACGTATTTCGGCCACTAATCCCGGACCGAACACACTGCAGGGAGCCGGGCTCCTAGCATCATAGTTATGTATGACGCTAGGAGTCCCTGCCTCTCTGTGGAACTACTGTCCCGTACTGAAAACATGATTACAGTACGGGACAGTTGTCCCGCAGCGAGGCAGGGACTCCTAGCATCGTACATAACTATGATGCTAGGAGCCCGGCTCCCTGCGGTGTGTTCGGTCCGGGATTAGTGGCCGAAATACGTTCCATCCATTACGGACGTAACATGCTCGTGTGAATCCAGCCTTAGAATTAAAGGGTAACTAAACCTACAACAAATTTCTGATATGTCATGTGACGTGTCTAGTGACATGTCAGAAGTTTTGATTGGTGGGGGTCCGAGCTCCGTGCACTGAGACCCTCACCAATCACTAAAACAAAGCATTTCTGTTTCCTTTTTCCGGAAACGATGTAGCGGTGTACGAACTGAATAGAAAGTCTATGGGCCCGAACACCGATACATCGGTTTTCCGAAAAAGCTCAGACCCCCACCAATCAAAACTTCTGACGTGTCACTATGAACGTTTAGTTACCCTTTAAGAGACTCTGTGAGAACTCACACAAATTGCGATACAAATGAAAAAAAAGGAAAAGGAAGCAAGATTTGTGGTAGAAAGGAGAACATGACATGTGGAAGCATGCTTACTCAGCGAGAATACACTCATCCTCCGTGTAATTGCAGACACACAGTAATCCCTCTGTGTAATTGCAGTTCACACAGTAATATTCCCACTAAGACTTGTAGGAATTGTTATTTTGGGTGACATGTATAAATGGCAACAGTATTTTAGAGGGAAAAAGTTAATATATAATCGGAGCAAAACTAATGCTGAAATAAAGGACTGCTTCAACCAGAGACATAACTTAAAGCTCCTGGTCCTCAATGCAAAATATGTAACAGGCATGGGTGTTGCTAAGGTCTTGAAAGATCAGGGGAACAAAACCAAAGGCATTTGCTTTTGCCCTCACGTCCCGAACCCCCAAAAAGAAACATTTATTGAAGACAGTATATCTATAAAACTGTAACAATGCCCCATTGGTGCAAATCACACAGTTATAGTGCCCTTTTTTTGTGCCTTACACAGTAATACTTCCCCCCTAGTGTCCCCCACACAGTAATAAGGTCTACTTAGTGCCCCCACAGGGTAATGGTGTCCCCTTAGTGCCCCCCACAGAGTTATGTATCCTCTTAGTGTCATCTACCTGGTAATGGTGTCCACTAAGTGCTCCCTCACAGTTTTATTTCCCCTTGGATTCCCACACACAGTAATGATGTTCCCTTCGTATGCCACACACTATAGGTGCCCCCTTAGTGCCCCCTCACAGTACTGACTTCCCCTTAGTGTCCTCCACAGTATTGGTGCCCCCTTAGTGCCCCCTCACAGTACTGATTTCCCCTTAGTGTCCTCCACAGTATTGGTGCCCCCTTAGTGCCCCTTTAAGTATTGGAGACCCTTAAAATAAAAAATGGATACTCACCTAGCCCTGTTTCCATGATGAACAGAGCAGAGCAGTCCACAGGAAAGGAAATGTACCAAGCAAATAGATGTAAGATGAAGGAGGGCAAAGAGATTAAACATTCATCAACTCCTTTCTCAGCACAAATCATCTTACTTGTTCTCAATCAAGCACATTACTTTCCTGACCTATGTAAAGACAATGACAAGCAGGAGCTTAGTGGGATATGTGAAACATAATGATCACTTTGTCATCTCTTTTGACACTTATCATAATCATGGAACAGCGTTGGGTTGCAGTATCTCTTGAGCGTTATCAAGGAGAGTCAGAGTCATCAATGACCGGCAAGTGAATTATGTCTTATTTATCGGATTACATTCAAAAGAGAGACATTAAAGTAGAAAAATTCCCACTTATCTGATAAGGCATAACACCAGAAGAGCCAAACAGTATTATGGTATGTTCACACGCAGTATCAAAATACGTCTGAAGTTACAGAGCTGTTTTCGCCTGAAAACAGCTCCTGATTTTCAGACATTTTTGTAACTACTCGCGTTTTTCGCGACGTATTTTACGGACGTTATTGGAGCTGTTTTTCAATGGAATCAATGAAAAACGGCTCCAAAAACATCCCAAGAAGTGACATGCACTTCTTTGATGCGGGCGTCTTTTTACGCGCCGTCTTTTGACAGCGACATGTAAAATTACTCCTCGTGGGAACAGAACATTGTAAAACCCATTGAAAGCAATGGGCAGATGTTAGTAGGCATAAAGGAGCCGTTTTTTCAGGCGAATTACGTCTGAAAACAGTGCGTGTGAACATACCCTTACAGTGAAGCCCAATTGAGTACCTACCACTTGAAGTACTTTTTGGAGACTCAAAAGTAGTTGGAAAATGACTCATGCTCGGTTGTATTACAAGCTCTGAGTTGTATGTGGCCGTAATATGACATATGAAATACAGTATGATTGCGGCATGCTCCATGAGATGACGTATTACGGAGGTATTCTAAGGGAGAACATGTCCGTAATATGGTGTATTACAGTCCATTGTACAGTGGGGTTCATAGGCTCCATGCACGCTATTCAGCCTTGTACATAATTCCTAAAATAAAAAATAAAAAATTGGAGGCACCAAGTTTTCTAAAAAAAAAAGAGGAAGAAGAAGAAGGACCTCTCTCCTTTTGTTGTTTGTTCATTTGTTTTATTTATTTGTCCTTTTACTTATTTATTAGTTCCCCAATTGTAAAAGGCGGCGAAATTTCTTGGCTCTATATAAATATATAATTTTTTAAACTTGTTTTATTGAAGAATGCAATAAACAAAGGCAAGTAAACGTAACATTCAGCCGGTATACATAATGGCAATTTTTCAGTAGTTACGTTATGAGCATAGACAGATATATGGACTCAATAGCATGTAGATGTGCTCGCAGGAAAGTTCACTTCACGTAGTCAGGAGTGTCACAACCGTAGTAAACAATTCAAGATCTACTGAAATGGTAATTAAGAATTGGCCAAATCTTGAAGTCCCCCGCAAGCTATATGACATTAAAGGAGAAAAGCACCACCCATCCCATATCTGCTGAAACTTCGCATTGATTAATTTATGCCACTGGGCACAGGTAAGTGGTCTATCGCCATCCACCACACGGCCACCGCTTTCCTGGCCATAAACAATGCCTCCCTTATAAATGCACGCGCATGGTGTGTCCAAATGGCAGACATTTGGTTTATAAGGTACCGATTTCCCCCCCACATCTCGGAGCAACTCCTTCACCTTCTGGCAAAAAGCAGCAATCATGGGGCATAGCCAGATAAGGTGGTTAAATTCTGCACGAGGCGATGAGCACCTGTGGCATCTATTTTTATCAGTTCTCCCCATATGAGAGAGCCTGACCGGGGTCAGATAACACTGAGGAATGATATATACCAAGTCATACCAGCAAATGTGATGTCATCGCATCAGTTCAATCTTCAGCTGTAAGGGATGGCATCAATTCCTTCCAGTTGCCCTCAGCTAAAAGGGGGTCGATGGCGGAGTTTAGCAACCACTAGGTGGGTATATATGGCTGACACTAACCTCCTATTTCCCTGGGTGCGTAAGACTCCAATAAGGGAGTAAAAGAAGACAGTAAGGCCCATAGCTGGAAACTGAGAGCTTACCGCATAGTGGTTGCAAGTATTTAAACTCATCTCTCTGCGGCAACCCCCAAGAATCCTGTATCTCTTTTATAAACATAAGTGTGTCCTCACCGAATGTAACTGCTCCCTATCCTCCAAGTAGTGTGCTTCTGGAAGGTTTACCCAATGGGATAACCTGGGATTGGACTAGATTGGGATCTCTACAACTATATTTGGCTTGTTGCCAGACCTGTCTAGACATTTTATTTGCAGGTCAATAGCGACTGCGCTATTGACTGCAGCTATATAGACTGCGAATGCGCTATTGATTCCTTCAAAACAACGGAACCCTGTCACAACGGTGAAAAACGGAAACCTTTAGCAATGTTTCCATCACCATTAAGATCAATGGTGAGGGAAATAGAAGCTAAAGTTTCCGTTTGACTTTCCGTTGAGGGGTTAACCCGACAGAAACCTCAGAGGTAACCGCTCGACAGAAGGGCAACACTGATGTAAACACAGCCAAATTGCTGTGGAATATGGTGGCTCCATATAAAGATTATTATTATTATTATTATACTGTATAATGTTGTTATTATTAATAATAAGTATTATACTTGCTCTTTATGGCAGTATTATATTGGGCAAGCAAAGGTGGACTTGGCCAGTATTGACACTGTTCAATATTGTATGGCAGTATTATTTGAGCACTCTGTGAATATACTGTATACAGTATATGGTTGGGGCACAAATCATTAGGCATTTTATGCCTACAGGAGCCTAAAATGTAAATGTAGTGCTAAAGTAACCATAAGGCTGCACTCAAAAGACCCTGAGCAACCTCGGATGTGAAAAACTGAAGTTTTTCACGTCTGAGGTGCACCCGTGCGGGACACGTTACCACGGATCCCTCATAGACCAGAGTCTATGGTGGGATGTGTGAAAACGCAAGAAAATAGGACATGTCCTATTTTTTTACGGACCCATCACACGCTCCATTGAAACAACAGCCATGTGAACGACCCCATTGAAATACATTTGTCCGTGTGACAGCTAGCCGTCACACGGACAAGTTACACGCTCATCTGAAGTTTCTTATGTTTCTTATTAAAAACCATAGTAAACCCTCAAAACAGCACACTAACATGGTGTATGAAGAGTATTCATAAAGAGGACCTTGTACCAGATGCAATGGCTACATTGTACGATGGTATATATTGCCTTGAGTAGGTGCTTGATGGTAATGCAACGCAGCAGAGATACATCTGTATATAACCTTAACATCTCAATCATTCATTGGAAACTCTACCGGAGACACTTCACACCCATTCTTTTACCATGGGAATGGTTCATTGTTGACTCAGCTGGCTCAGGCTGACTTTGAACTCCCCTACTTGGCCCCTGTAGCAAAATACTCTTTATCCTAACTGTGTGCCTTGAATTTATTTCTGCTGCTAAGGAACTGGTAGCGGCTGTGATTATGTAGGGAACAGACAATCCACCATCTTATCAAGCGTAAACAACAAGATGTACAGTACATAAAGTTATCACAACAAATGAATAACCTTCCTATGTTTATGACGAAGAGTGAAAATATGGACGTGCCAAGATATTTTTTCGAAGTGGCAGCTGATAAAGTAGAAATGTACAAACAAATCTTTTTTTTTTCATCTTTTCATTTCATTAGCATTACATTAGAAATTATAACATTATAGTAAAACAAACATTAGACCACGGAGCTGCTGAAATATTTCTAATTTAAGTTTAGGAAATGTTCCCCTTTATATGGTTTATTGGTCTAAAACATACTTAGGCTTCGTTCACATGTGCATCAGCGTTCCGTTCATGGGTTCCGTCGGAGCTTTCCGTCAGGGGAACCCATGAACAGAATCCAAACTTAAACAAACAGAAACCGTAGGTTGTTTAAGGGTTTTGACGGAATAAATAGCGCAGTCGACTACAGTACAGAATCCCACCACTGCCTAAATGCAAAAGCTGTTATGTTTATTTATATGGTTTTTGCTGCATTTTCATTGCAGCCATGTTTTTTAAAGAAGCAGTTCCCCAAAAAATTTCCTTTAACTGTTTGTATGGAAAACCATACCACGGTACTGCATGTAAAAACCGTTGTTGCATTTAGTAACACATACATCCATCCAGTAAATTGCTGTCTAATAAAATTCACTTATCTGTATGTTTTTAAACTTGAATGTGTCCCCCAGAAGACAGTAACACCAAGAGCTGTCTCTTTTACATCAGGAATGGGGTAGTTTAAGAAAACTACCACATGGGGAAAAATTTTTTAAGGCTTCCTCCATGGTGAAAAGGTTAGAAATGACTGAATTGGACAATCATGCGCCTTTAGATGGCACAATATTTTGTTAGCTATTTACATATGTTGGCCAAACATCCTTTTGTTTTAATGGTGGGAGACTGCTTATGATGTAACTATGTAAAACAGTCAGTTGTTGTTTTTTTGAGGGCTCATGTATATGACTGCAATATAGGGCCTAATATGGAATCATATTGGGTTCTTATTGCTGTATATCACCCCGAATTACCCCCTAGAAGGACTGAGCAAGCTTATTTTTTTCATGCAGCCCTTGTCTATTATAAACGACCACATACGAATGCAATACCACCATGTTTAGGATCCATATCACTCAGATCCCGAACTAACCTTTGTTAGTTGAATCGTAATTTGCTCCACTGACGGTTTAAGGCGGGAGGTCCATGCATGGATCATAAATAATAGGGATTTGTGGGCCCATTCAGCTGCTGCCTTGGACACTGACTGATTGTTTAGCTCATGGTATATACTGTGTATACACAGTATATATATATATATATATATATATATATATATATATATATATATATATATAAAATCTCAAAAGCTAGGAAGAATTCACCTATATGTCTTTTGTTTGAGATAGGAACAACACTACAGCGAGAAAGGTGGTATCTGCGGCTTTATGCATCCTCCATAATGGAAGACGACTGAATCAGCATATAAGGAGTTAACTCCCTGGTAAATCAGAAGCACTCGTTGTGCAGATATTTCTTTCTTGCGCAAACACTACCTGGGCATTCTCAGACTGTTCTGTAGATCACCGCCAATTGAGGTGCATTTCGTCAAATTGATATTGAAACCAACTGTGACCAATGGAGTACGCAGTATGTTTCTATAGACACCACAAATTTTATTTGAAATTGTTAAAGCAAATGTATTATTATAGTTGTTTGGAAAGAAAGAATTGCAGAAATAAGTAGTTGATGAGAATATATGAATAGATATTATTAGGGGCTATAGGTATCTGATTCACCTTCCTGCAGCATGTAGTTCCCATTTCCCTGCCTAAATGTAATGTTCAGAAACATCTTCAGTCACTACAAGATCCCATCTAGTGTAAAACAGTAAGTACTGGACAGAGGGGAGAGGGAAACTTCAGCAGGATCTCTACTTCAGTGTCTGTGCTGTGAGAGGGGAGAGGGAGGAGAGGATCATATTACAGTCTCTCTACCCCTTAGCCTGTGTCTCAGATTGCATGAGGGGGTGATGGGAAATGGAGCAGCAGGGGTTGAACAACACCGCTCTGACATCACACAAGGAAGAGCCCACCCACTCAGCAAGCACGGAGAGAGAAAATAAACATCTACAGAAATGATGACAGAAGAGAGGTAAATACCCAAAATTTGCAGGTTACACACAATAGTTCTGGCTGCTCTACATTTAATCACATCTACAGATGTCTTAGGAACAATGGAGTAGATATAGAGGGTGCAGAGGTAGCAGTTGCAACCAGGCCCTAGTGCTTGAGGGGGCTGAATGCCCCTCTGCCACATATGAAGTAACATAAATATCACATGGTAAGTGAGGGGCCCTGTTATAGATTTTGTATTGGGATCCAGAAGCTTCCAGTTAATTCTGCTAAGGAGGGATTGTGATTTTTGTTTTGTAACAAGTACGCTTTACCAATACATTTTAATAGTGGAAAATGATCCAAATATCATAGAGTGAATAAAATGTGGTGCTAAGAGTAAAATAACATGGACCATACATAGTGAGAAGGTGCGGAGCTGACAAAATGCAGCCCTCGGACAGGGAGCAGAACAGATGTTGCTGCATAGACTGGGATATATTTTATGTTCTGCTTCTTGGTCGCCTGCAGCTTTGTCTCTCAACACATCATTGACGGGGAACATAAGGATTGACAGTCTGTTCCTGTTTTATGAAATTCATTTTTATTATTCTTACTTTGTCAGAAGTATTTATGATCACATATAATGTCATTATAGAGCATAAAAGCTAAACATGTGTGAGCGGAGGGATCTGAACCATCAGTGGGGAATGGCAACTCATTTAAAGAAATCCAGAACACATTTTACATGTAAAGTTCTAGAGATGACTGACAAAAAAATTTGGGTAACTGGCTTCCTATGAAATTGGCCCCAGTGAGTATGTGTGTGTCTGTGATAGGGAAATTAGATTATGTTTTATATATACTGTATATAGTGGAAAATAAAAAAATAAGTTGCATTAGGCTGATCTAAACCATCCCCTCTACCTTACATGGGGCCCTTGGTACCTGAAGTAAGATTCTTGGGTGGTATTTGGGTCCATCAAGCCACTTTGCTTTGGCCAGGGTATTTAGATACAGGGCTAGTGCAGCAAGCTGAATCTTTTCCAGGGGCACAGGAAAGCTTAGCTACTACTCTGTTAAAGGGTAACTAAACATTCAATAAACTTCTGACATGTCACAGTGACATGTCAGAAGTTTTGATTGGTGGAGGTCCTGCACTGAGACCCCCACCAATCGCTAAAACTAAGCGGCAGAAGTGCTCGTGTGAGCGCTGAGCCACTTAGTTTCTGTTCGGCTTTTTCCGGAAAGCCGACTTATCAGAGTACGGTCGGGCTCATAAACTTTCTATAGAAGAGGCTGGACGCAGCCTGCAGGGCTTAAGGGGAAGCCTCCATGACCTCACTGGTAGGGAAAGGGTTAATAGGTAAGGGAGAGTTGGAGGGAGAGTTAGGAGGAGGTGGAGGAGGGACAAGGAGGAGTCAGGGGGCCGTTGCTGAGCTTCCCGCTGTTTGCGGCATTGAGCCGGAAGCAGCGGGAGGAGTAACACAGGGAGAGACAAGCTCCCCGTTGCCCGCGCTTATAACAATGTCGGAGGCCGTATTATTAGAGCGGCTGCGTGCCGCTGATGTGCACCACGGTCCCGGATGGCTTGAGGAGACCGTGGCTGCATTAACTAGGATCCCGGACGCCGTTTCGCCACGCCAGGCCCGGCGTTCGGGGTCTGTTGCAGGGGACAGGCTCCCCTCCCCCGGCCCCCTTACTAGCATTACTATGGCGGCGGGGGGGGAGTCGGCAACAACCGCTCCTGCTCGGAGCAGGCTGAGAGCGTTGCCGGGGGTGACGGCGACTCAGGCCGGGTCGACCCGTCCCTCCCGGCGGTCCCGACCTCCAGAGCGCCTCAGTCCTGAGGCAGTCCCGCGGACACGGCGTCGCAGAGGGAGCCCGATCTCGGACGCTGCAGGCCAGGCAGCTGGGAGGACCGCCCCTTCCCAGGCCCTGCGTCCTGGCAGGAATCCCAAGCCGCGACGGGGTCCGGCGGTAAGCAGGGAGTCGCAGGCCGGGCTCCCTGTCACCCCTCCCCCATCGGATGGAAGATTCGGAGGACAAGGTACGGCCGCCCCGCCTGGTGATGTTCCGGCCAGGGGGCAGGCTTCTTCAGGATCAGCGAGACGGACGTCTAGATCTGCAGCGACGTCGAGGCAACAGGTCCGGTCGGAAGTCTGGGTCCCGGCGGTCGGGCGGCAGGTTGCCGGCCCATCGGTCAGCGCGTCCTCATCTCCGTTCCGAAGATGTCGTTTGGATGGACAGTCGTCGGCGAGAGAAGAGCTGGAGGAAGGTGAACTGGACGTGTATCGTCGAGGTCAGGATGGTCCGGCTGACGGGAACACAGCGCCTGTGCAGCCCGGTGAGTGTATAACTCCATCATTGTCATATCCAGCGATTTTTATGTCGGGTATCGGCGGGGGGGCTGCTAGCGTCGCATCGGTGGCCGGTAGTGGCGCGGGCGGGCGCGATGGCGCGGGTTTGGCAGACTTAGTGGGTTGCTTGAGAGAGCTGGTCGGGCGCCTAGATAGGGCGGTGGCGCCGGTAGTCACGGAAGTGTCCCCGGCGGTAGTTGGGGAGGGTCCCAGGGAAGGGGGATTGTTACAAGCGCGGCCCGTAACGGCGGTTAGAGAGGCGGTCGCGGTGTCGGTACAGACCGAGGCGCAAAACGATGGCGATCGGGTGCGTATTGATGATCGCGCTCGTGGGGAGGTGTATGTGTGTTTCGAAGGTCCGTTGGGGGCGCATTTAAAGCAGGAGGTGCGTGAGCGGATCTGGAAGGACGAATATGTAGAGATTTTTTCTCTCTTGCCGCTCGCTAAATTTAATTTGGATAAGGGCAAGCGGGACGAGAGTAAAAAGGACGAGGAGGAACGGCGGCGGTATAGGCTTATCCCGCAGACGTTCGTTAATTGGTCGCAGGCGTTCGCCATATTAGCCAGTGTGATAGGGGAAAAGGCGCCGGAAAATTGTTTGGCGTTGTTTTGTTATTTTGATGCTATTGGGGAGGCTCATAGGGCGTATGGGGGCCAGGCGTGGCTGCGATACGACGAGCAATTCCGTCAGCGAAAAGCGGTTCGGCCGGCGATTCGGTGGGACCAGAAGGATATTGCTCTCTGGTTACGGGTTACGGCTCCGGTTAGGCAGTCCTTTCCCGGGAGCGCCGGCCAAGGAGGCCAGTCTAGTCAGGTTGGACAAGGCGGCGGGGGAAAGGCAGGGTTTTGCTGGCAATTTAATGAAGGCCAGTGCAAGTTCGGGGCCACGTGCAAGTTCAAGCACGTGTGTTCGGAGTGTAATGGTGCATCACACGGGGCGGCGAAATGTATGCGGAAAAGGAGGTCAGGGAACCAGTCCTCCGCGGCTGGTCAAGGGGGTGTCACCGGTGAGGGTGGAAAAGATGGCCCCTTATCTAAATGAGTATCCGGACAGGGCGGCGGCTAAGTTGCTTTACGAGGGTTTTCGTGTTGGTTTCGTTATTCCCCCGCCTCCTTATGAGGTTCCGGTTACGCGGAGGAATTTAAAAATCGGCTTACTCGCATGCCAAGGTCGTGTCGGACAAATTGTTAAAAGAAGTTTCTTTGGGTCGCATGTCAGGGCCTTTTGTTGAGTCGCCAGAAAAAGATTTAGTGGTGTCCCCGTTGGGTATTGTTCCTAAGCGCGAGCCCGTAAAATTTCGTTTAATTCAACACTTATCGTATCCCAAGGGTTCGTCGGTAAACGACGGGATAGATCACGAGTTGTGCTTCGTAGCCTATACCTCATTCGATAAGGCGGTGGGGTTAGTGCGGGCTGCGGGTCCGGGCGCGCTGCTAGAAAAAACCGAAATCGAGGCGGCGTTCAGGTTGTTGCCAGTTCATCCAGAAAGCCAACGGCTGTTGGGCTGTTTTTGGAATGGGGCCTTTTATGTGGATCGGTGCCTTCCGATGGGGTGTTCCCTTTCTTGTGCGTACTTCGAGGCGTTTAGTAGCTTCGTGGAGTGGGTAGCGAGGGGAGTATCCGGGGTCGACTCGTTGATCCATTACTTAGATGATTTCTTGTGCGTTGGCCCGGGGGGTTCGCCGGTTTGCGGTAATTTGCTTTATGCACTACAGAAGGTTGCGAGGGATTTTGGGATCCCTTTGGCGCCAGAAAAAACGGAGGGCCCAGTAGCGACGATTTGTTTTTGGGAATTGAAATAGATTCGGTGGCAATGGAGTGTCGTCTCCCTGCGGATAAGCTGGGTGCTTTGAGGCTGGAGGTACGGCGGGCTTGTAGACTGAAGAAAATGACGCTGCGGGAGCTTCAGTCGCTGCTGGGGAAGTTGAATTTCGCCTGCCGGATTATGCCAATGGGGAGGGTGTTTGGTAGACGGTTGGCAGCGGCAACGGCGGGAGTGCGTGCACCGCATCATTTTGTGCGGCTCAAGGAGGAGCACCGAGCTGATCTTCAGGTTTGGGATGACTTCTTGGGCCAGTACAATGGTCGCTCGCTGTGGATGGCCCCAGCGCAGGATACGAGTGATTTGAATAATTTTACGGATGCGGCTGGGGCGGGCGGTTTTGGAGCTTACGGGGGAGGTCCGTGGTGCGCAGGTCAATGGCCGGCTAGTTGGGTGTCCAGCGGACTCACGCGGAATCTGGCCCTGCTCGAGCTGTTCCCCATCGTGGTGGCGGCAACCATTTGGGGGGACAGGCTCAGGGATAAGAAGGTTCGTTTTTACTGCGACAACATGGGGGTGGTGCTGGCCATTAATAACATCACGGCGTCCTCTCCTCCTGTAGTTCAATTGTTGCGACATTTAGTGTTGGTATGTTTGTCGTGGAACGCGTGGGTGGTGGCGGTGCATGTGCCGGGGGTACGGAATTGCATCGCTGATGCTCTTTCTCGCTCGCAGTGGGACCGGTTTCGGCAATTGGCACCGGGAGCGGAACGTCTCGGTTTGGCTTGTCCGGAACATCTTTGGGATCTGGTCTCGGTCCCGTAGAACAACTGGTACAAAGGTCTTTGGCGCGCACGACGTGGAGTGCTTATTCTGCTTGTTGGAGGCAGTGGGAGGAGTGGGTAAGAGAGTTGGGTGACGTCAATACGGATAGAGACAGGTTGGTGGCACTTTTGTACTGGTTAGGGGACGCCTGGGAGGCGGGGTTTTCAGTGGCAAAGGTGAACCGGTTCATATCTGCGGTGGCGTTTGGTTTTAAGTTACGAGGCTTTCAAGATGTATCTAAGGAATTTTTGGGTTGGGCCGAGGTAGAGTGGAGGCGGATAGTAGAAGGCCTGTGTCGTTTGCTTTGCTTAGCCAAGTAGGGAAGGGTAAGCTGATAGTTTTGTTCGCCCTCCCGGGGTCGGTTATGTGCCCAGTAGAGTGCATGCGGGGTTTTTTAAGCCGCAAGCGGGGTCTCCAGATTTGCCTTTGTTACGTCATGTGGACGGGTCGTTTTGTCCAGGTTTCAGTTTGGAGATGTATTTAAGGAATGTCTGACGGCGGTTGGTGTCGCGGCGGGCTCATATTCATCTCATTCCTTCAGGTTTGGCGCAGCAACTGCAGCGGGGCGCTGGGGGTTGGATGATGAAGGGGTGCGGCGCATTGGTCGTTGGGAGTCCAACTGAGTTAAGTCCTATGTCCGCTCCATTTGTTATAATTGTTTTCCATTTCAGATTCGCCTCCGTGTTTGGTGTGGTTGCTGGGTCATTCGTACGTGCACTGGGTCATTCGTACGTGCCCGGACGGTCGCCAGTTGCGCATTCCGCGACAGGATGCGGTTGTGCATTGGCTGGGATTTAGAGGTATGTCATGGAGCAGGGGGTTGGCAGAATCCCAGACATAGGCCCGGCTTGATAGGGTTCCGGAGGTCTTAGTGTTGCACGTGGGTGGGGATGACTTAGGAGTCTGCCCCTTGCGTGAGTTGGTGCGGGATATCAAACACGATATGTTGGGTTTGTGGGTTTCTTATCCCAAGTTGGGGATAGTGTGGTCGGACATAGTCCCGAGGAAACATTGGCGGTTGGCTAGGTCAGTGAAAGAGTCAATAAGGCTCGCATTAAAGTTAATCGGGCGGTGTCCCGTTTCGTAGCAAAAATCGGGGGCATTTGTGTGCGGCACAGGGATTTGGAGTCAGGAGTGGGGAACTTCTGGAGGGGTGATGGGGTTCATCTGACCGAGGTTGGCATTGATCTTTGGAGCTTGGCGATAGCAGAAGGAATAGAAAGGGCGGTGGTGGTGTGGCGGAACTCACAGGCTTAAGGTGGTCAAGGCCTGTTTCGCTGTGGCGGGGGGAGTCCTTGAGGCCAGTCAGTACAAAATGGTGGGGGGGTCGCATCGGGGGTATGCGTCCCCCAAAAAAGGTACATGGTTGAAGACTTCATCGGGTGTTATCCCTTTGAAGTGGTCTTCTGGTAGAAGGTATATCACTTGAAGGCTTCATCGGGTGTTATCCCTTTGAAGTGGACTTCTAGTGGTCGGTATATCACTTGAGGGCTTCATCGGGTGTTATCCCCTTGAAGTGGACTTCTAGTGGTCGGTATATCACTTGAGGGCTTCATCGGGTGTTATCCCCTTGAAGTGGACTTCTAGTGGTTGGAGCCATCTGCAGAGGTGAACGGTGCTTCCGAGCTGGTTTACGGCTGGAGGTAATTGGTGGTTTGCAGATGGCTAATTCGGTGTGTTCTTAAAAAGGAACATCTGAAGGGGCTTCAAGGACTTCCTCTGCTCGGGTTAATGTTAACGTTAAATTGTTATGTACGATTCTGACCCATGTTGGGTCATGTGAATTATTAGGAGGAATTCTCTGGGGGATTCCTAACTAGTTATCCGAATGTTTCGGATTTAAATTGTTTTGATAAAACTGTGAAATTAATAAACGGCTGCTGTGGCCATTTCACATCCAACCTCGGTGTCACGTGTCTTTCCTAAAGGTGGGGGTGGAGGGATAAGATGGGTAAGGGAAGGTTCATTAACACACGACTCTACTTAGGAAGGTCAAGAAGAGGCTGGATGCAGCCTGCAGGGCTTAAGGGGAAGCCTCCATGACCTCACTGGTAGGGAAAGGGTTAATAGGTAAGGGAGAGTTGGAGGGAGAGTTAGGAGGAGGTGGAGGAGGGACAAGGAGGAGTCAGGGGGCCGTTGCTGAGCTTCCCGCTGTTTGCGGCATTGAGCCGGAAGCAGCGGGAGGAGTAACACAGGGAGAGACAAGCTCCCACCCTCCCGCCCTTTGTTTGTTACCCCTGTGGGTCTTTATGTACGTCCGTTTATGAGTGTTGTCTTTGTTTTGTGTGCTTATTTAACATGTTTTTCCTTTTTTCCCGGAGTAGGTTCTGTTGTCATGGCAGCTGGCGGGGGGAGTCCTTGAGGCCAGTCAGTACAAAATGGTGGGGGGGTCGCATCGGGGGTATGCGTCCCCCAAAAAAGGTACATGGTTGAAGACTTCATCGGGTGTTATCCCTTTGAAGTGGTCTTCTGGTAGAAGGTATATCACTTGAAGGCTTCATCGGGTGTTATCCCTTTGAAGTGGACTTCTAGTGGTCGGTATATCACTTGAGGGCTTCATCGGGTGTTATCCCCTTGAAGTGGACTTCTAGTGGTCGGTATATCACTTGAGGGCTTCATCGGGTGTTATCCCCTTGAAGTGGACTTCTAGTGGTTGGAGCCATCTGCAGAGGTGAACGGTGCTTCCGAGCTGGTTTACGGCTGGAGGTAATTGGTGGTTTGCAGATGGCTAATTCGGTGTGTTCTTAAAAAGGAACATCTGAAGGGGCTTCAAGGACTTCCTCTGCTCGGGTTAATGTTAACGTTAAATTGTTATGTACGATTCTGACCCATGTTGGGTCATGTGAATTATTAGGAGGAATTCTCTGGGGGATTCCTAACTAGTTATCCGAATGTTTCGGATTTAAATTGTTTTGATAAAACTGTGAAATTAATAAACGGCTGCTGTGGCCATTTCACATCCAACCTCGGTGTCACGTGTCTTTCCTAAAGGTGGGGGTGGAGGGATAAGATGGGTAAGGGAAGGTTCATTAACACACGACTCTACTTAGGAAGGTCATGATCTCGTACTCTGCTACATTGATTTCCGGAAAAAGCTGAACAGATACTAAGCGGCTCAGCGCTCACACGAGCACTTCTGCCGCTTAGTTTTAGCGATTGGTGGGGGGCTCAGTTCTTGGACCCCCACCAATCAAAACTTCTGACATGTCACTATGACATGTCAGAAGTTTGTTGAACATTTAGTTAACCTTTAAGTATTACATGTCAGCGCAGTCTGCTCTACGGAGACCATGGGCAGAGGCTGGTGTTTAGCATTCACCAGCATCTACTCGCCCACTTCACACAGAGAAATACATATACTGTAGACAGACATCTAATCCTTATAAATTCTAAAAAATATAATAATGTAGTTACTTGTGTAATGCCTGGTACCTCTGCGGTTGTGGGGGTTGTCCTGAAAATGCAGCTGCCGATTTCCAGTCTGGATTATAGAATGGGGTGTGGATGAGGCTTCTCCTACCAAGGGTGACAAGGGAACCCCTGCCCAATACACTTGTACAACACAAGAATACAACCTGATGACTGCTCAAGAAGTTCATATAACAATTTGCATGCCACATACACCTGTCCCTGTTTCTCATCTCCAAAAGTTGGGAGGCATGCATTTATATGAGTGCTAAGCGGGGGATGTGTGTAGTGGCCTTGGATAAGTGAAAGTGCTGAGTAACAAAAAATATCTAGGTTAGCCACCAGTGACCTAAGTCACCTCCAATAAACTTTTTTGGTCTGTTGAACAGTTATATTTTATACAGTGAAGGAAATAAGTATTTGATCCCTTGCTGATTTTGTAAGTTTGCCCACTGTCAAAGACATGAACAGTCTAGAATTTTTAGGCTAGGTTAATTGTACCAGTGAGAGATAGATTATATAAAAAAAAATTATATATATTTATTTGCATTGTGCACAGAGAAATAAGTATTTGATCCCTTTGGCAAACAAGACTTAATACTTGGTGGCAAAACCCTTGTTGGCAAGCACAGCAGTCAGATGTTTTTTGTAGTTGATGATGAGGTTTGCACACATGTTAGATGGAATTTTGGCCCACTCCTCTTTGCAGATCATCTGTAAATCATTAAGATTTCGAGGCTGTCGCTTGGCAACTCGGATCTTCAGCTCCCTCCATAAGTTTTCGATGGGATTAAGGTCTGGAGACTGGCTAGGCCACTCCATGACCTTAATGTGCTTCTTTTTGAGCCACTCCTTTGTTGCCTTGGCTGTATGTTTTGGGTCATTGTCGTGCTGGAAGACCCAGTCACGAGCCATTTTTAATGTCCTGGTGGAGGGAAGGAGGTTGTCACTCAGGATTTGACGGTACATGGCTCCATCCATTCTCCCATTGATGCGGTGAAGTAGTCCTGTGCCCTTAGCAGAGAAACACCCCCAAAACATAATGTTTCCACCTCCATGCTTGAAAGTGGGGACGGTGTTCTTTGGGTCATAGGCAGCATTTCTCTTCCTCCAAACACGGCGTGTTGAGTTAATGCCAAAGAGCTCAATTTTAGTCTCATCTGACCACAGCACCTTCTCCCAATCACTCTCAGAATCATCCAGATGTTCATTTGCAAACTTCAGACAGGCCTGTACATGTGCCTTCTTGAGCAGGGGGACCTTGCGGGCACTGCAGGATTTTAATCTATTACGGCGTAATGTGTTACCAATGGTTTTCTTGGTGACTGTGGTCCCAGCTGCCTTGAGATCATTAACAAGTTCCCCCTGTGTAGTTTTCGGCTGAGCTCTCACCTTCCTCAGGATCAAGGATACCCCACGAGGTGAGATTTTGCATGGAGCCCCAGATCGATGTCGATTGACGGTCATTTTGTATGTCTTCCATTTTCTTACTATTGCACCAACAGTTGTCTCCTTCTCACCCAGCGTCTTACTTATGGTTTTGTAGCCCATTCCAGCCTTGTGCAGGTCTATGATCTTGTCCCTGACATCCTTAGAAAGCTCTTTGGTCTTGCCCATGTTGTAGAGGTTAGAGTTAGACTGAGTAATTGAGTCTGTGGACAGGAGTCTTTTATACAGGTGACCATGTAAGACAGCTGTCTTTAATGCAGGATCCAAGTTGATTTGGAGCGTGTAACTGGTCTGGAGGAGGCTGAACTCCTAATGGTTGGTAGGGGATCAAATACTTATTTCTCTGTGCACAATGCAAATAAATATATATAATTTTGACAATGTGATTTTCTGTTTTTTTTTAAAATATAATCTATCTCTCACTGGTAAAATTAACCTAGCCTAAAAATTCTAGACTGTTCATGTCTTTGACAGTGGTCAAACTTACAAAATCAGCAAGGGATCAAATACTTATTTCCTTCACTGTAGTTATATTTCTCTTATATCAAACTTAAAAGTTGAGACTGAAGTTCTCCAGCATCAGTGGTAGAATTGAATGAGCTCCCTTTGATGTGTGGATTTAAAGAGACAGAAAACAATAGGGAGCTCTAGTGACATCATCATGATATATTTCTTGATCCTGTTCTGCTCCCTCCAGTGATTGTAAATATGAAACAATAGGTTTGTTAAAAAGACTGGGACTTCAGCTGTTTTGCATCATAAGCTCCATATAATTTTTTTTTTTAAATAGGCACCAGAAAGAAAAAGTCGGCCCCATGAATTAAGCCCCAGCCAGGGGCATAACTAGGAAAAACTGGGCCCCATAGCAAACTTTTGACTGGGGCCCCCCCTCCCCTGGGTATCACACAACCCCCCTTGTAGATAGTTCCTCCCTATAGATTCTGCCACACAGCGCCCCCTATAGATAGCACCATACAGCCCCCCAGTAGATAGCGCCATACACAGCCCCCTGTAGATAACACCTTACAGCCCCCCCTGTAGATAACGCCATACAGCCCTCTTGTAGATAACGCCATACAGCCCTCCCCCTGTAGATAACGCCATACAGCCCCCCTGTAGATAATGCCATACAGCCCTCCCCCTGTTGATAACGCCATACAGCCCTCCCCTGTAGATATTGCCATACAGCCCACCCTGTAGATAACGCCATACAGCCCCCTGTAGATAACGCCATACAGCCCCCTGTAGATAACACCATACAGTCCTCTCCCTGTAGATAACGCCATACAGCCCCCCCCCTGTACATAACGCCATACAGCCCTCCCCTGTAGATAACACCATACAGCCCCCCCCTGTAGATAACACCATACAGCCCTCTCCCTGCAGATAACACCATACAGCCCCCCCTGTAGATAACACCATACAGCCCCCCCTGTAGATAACACCATACAGCCCTCTCCCTGTAGATAACGCCATACAGCCCCCCCTGTACATAACGCCATACAGCCCTCTCCTGTAGATAACGCCATACAGACCATCTGTAGATAACGCCATACAGCCCCCCCTGTAGATAACGCCATACAGCCCTCCCCCGGTACATAACACCATACAGCCCTCCCCTGTAGATAACGCCATACAGCCCCCCCTGTAGATAACGCCATACAGCCCTCCCCTGTAGATAACGCCATACAGCCCCCAACCCCCCCCCCCCCACAGGATAGGGGATACATGTGTGATAGCTGGCAGCGATAAGGAGAACGGGGGACCGAAAGTCCCCCAAAGTTCCCCATGACAAACCTAGGACTTCCAGCGTCTGCGCAGTGCAATAAAAATTAAAGGAGCGCTGGTCACGCATGCGCACAAGCGTGACCGGTGCACAATTCATTTCTATGGAGCTGCCGACAGACCCAGGAAGTCCGAGGTTTGTCATGGAGAACTTCGGGGGACTTCCGGTCCCCCGTTCTCCTTATCGCTGGGCAGGACACATGTATCCCCTATCCTGTGAATAGGGGATGCATGTCTTTTGTAGGAACAACCCCTTCAGTGGCGTCGCGCTGTAGCAGCCATAGCTCTAAACTTTGTGAGGCCGAGCACGATCTGCCTAGTCAAAGTGTCCCCAGCCTGTCCCTGCCTACCATGGACTATTAAAGGAAGTCTGCCCTGTATCCCGGTACCTGAGCAACGTTGTACTAACCTAGTGTTAGCCTGCAAAGTTTCCATATCCTGTGTCCGTTACCAGTCGGTATCCTGTACCCTGTATCTTGTGTCCTGTATCCTGTGGCCTTGACCATTCGGTATCCTGCATCCTGTGTCCGTGACTAAGCGGTATCCTGCATCCTGTGTCCGTGACCAGTCGGTATCCTGTGTCCGTGACCAGTCGGTATCTTGTGTCCGTGACCAGTCGGTATCCTGTGTCCGTGACCAGTCAGTATCCTGTATCCTGTGGACGCTTCCAGTAATGTGGCACCAGTCTGCTTCCAGTAATCCGGCACCAGCCTGTTTCCAGTAATCCGGCACCAGCTTGTATCCGCTACCTGCAATCTGACTGTATCCAGCTGCCACCAAGGTACCATCTACCTGTGACTGTCTCACATCTGTCTGGCGGGCAGCTACTCCGTTACGGACTGGAGGGAAACATTAGGGATGGATTCCCTTGTAGATTTCTGTAAAGTTTGTTCAGGAGGTCTTATAAACTGATACATGTTTTCTTGCTTTTTTTTTTTTCATTCTTTTCTAGGTTTAGTGTCCCTTTAACTTTACAAATGTGGCCATTAAACCTGACATTAAAAGTTGTCCATCAGTTTATACATTTTTTTAAATAAAAGTTGCTCTGCTATTCTATCACAGCCATTTATATTGAGGACACGGATTTGTTAACCTATTTTCCCGGGTGGCACTGATATTCCTTTTATTAGTTTGCTAAGAATCAAACGTGTTTTCTACTGCTCTCCAAATCTCTGACACCTACCAGAAAAATACAAAATGCAAGAAGCTTCTTAACAGAATAAAAAGGTGATTAAAGTCTAGAGATCCCCGGAGGTGAATCTATTTTATTTATTTTCTGGTATTTATATACTGTAGCACTGGCATAGAATGCAACTCAGGGCACATAATGTACTTGCCCACATCAGACGCTGCCCCCACTAAGCAATCGGCAACATACAAGATACGGCCATATTTCATAGTAAACTAAGTATGTTTTTTAAGAACATGGTGATAGTGCCGCATTTGAATTTAATCCTATTTTCCTAGTGCTACTCAGTAACAGACAAATACTGTATAAGAGCCATAATATGATATTATATTATAATGTAGATAGATACAGGTGTGTCCAACCTTACCTTTGCTTTCATTTTGTTAAGGACTCCAATTTATCATGAAACAAATTTGATACAATATTGTGACATGCTAGCAAAACCCTTCACAGGCTGCAATTCCCATCACAACCACTTGGTGGCCACATACAGACACACAGGAGAAATGTATAAATGTTTTAACTTTTTCGTTTTCTGGCAAAGAAAAGTCGCAAATGGCACAAAAGTCACAGTTTGTGGTAACAATAGCGACTTTGTGGTGTTTTGGTGTAAATCAATGCTAGCTAGGAGCGTATATTTTCCTCTCTGGCGCATGGGCGGATAGAGATCTTTGTAAATTAGGCGCATTTTACCCAAACGTTCTTTATATGGACTGGCGTACTATACACCAGTCCTAATAAATTCCTCCCATAATAGGGAATTTATTAAACCATATAAGCCAGTTTTCTGGCATAGAAATTCGCCATTTGCATAAAAATTTTGCAACTTTTCTAAAAAGTAGGTGGGACTGGAGCCACCCACAGCCTGGCACGTTTACTATGGTTTACGTCAAATATTATAGCGGAGATCTACACCAGCTGGCCTTGTGGCCAGTCAAAAGCTCTGAGAGGGTTTGTTGTGTGACCGCCCTCCCCCTTCCACATATGAACCCTTTTAGCACTTGCGTCTGGGTGGGCTCACTAAGTTGTGCTAAAACCTAACATAGCAGATGCCCCATTTCTGAGAATCTTTGCAAGGCCATATAACTAGTACAAATCACATCCAAGTGTATCAGTTCCCCTGTAAGTGTCCACCCATGAACATAATTTATTTTTTTATTTATTTTTTTATTTTAAAGGGGTTTTCTGAGTTAATAAAAAATGTGTCCAATGGGTGGGAACGCAATAAAAAATAAATAAAAAAAAGCCATTACTCACACGACTTCCCCTGGCGTTCAAGCATAACCGCTCCGGTCTTCCCTGCTACAGTTTGTTGACATTGCTGCAGCAATGACGTGCCCGTATACTTACGTGATCGCTGTAGCTAGTCACTGCCCCCAGTAGTGCTGCGCCGTAGAGCCCATGAGGCCAGTGATTGGCTGCAGCGATCACGTGTGTAAATGGACACATCATCGCTGCAGCCATGTCAACAAACAGCAGGGGGGGGGGACCACAGTGGCTATGCTGGAACACCGGGGGATCTGTCAGAAGGGTAATGCCTCTATTTTTTGTTTTATTGCATTTTCCCTGTGGCCACTTTTTGATAAATTTGGAAAACCCCTACAATAGGTCTAAAATTCTCAGCTGATTAATTTCTATATACGTCTTTATATATCGATTAGAACTCTGTTTTCTTAAAAACTGAGATCTAAATCGCCTGTACAGCCCTAGGGTTAAATGATGAAATTCAAATTGCCTGAAACCACCACTAGAGGGAGCTTAGGAGCTTACTGCTATATGCACTAGACAGCGAGCTTCTATGATCCCCCTAAAGGTGACTGCTAGCAGACTCAATGGTTTATGTCTATGCAGGGGATTTGGAGCTCTAGCTCATAAAGATAGAGCTACGACCACTTCAAAGATGCATTAAGAAATAAATCAACACGTTATGTTGACATAGCATTAAAATAGCTTATTACTACCTACAAATGTGTACATTAATGACCCCTGGACCCCTATTCACAGCCCCGGTCGGTCAAGTTCTAATCATATTAGATGCAGTTATTATCATAACTGTAAGTTATCTGAGAAAAATAGCATTTTCTACCCAGTGACTTGAAGTTGCTCAGATCTCAAGGGAGCAGGAAAAGTTCTATGAAGGTAAATTGGCTTTGTGTGAATATCAGTTTGTGAATATATTAAGTAATACAAGTTATATTCTTGTAACAATTAACATTCTGCTTTACAATTGATGTATTTGTTGCTGTATTGCCAGACGTGTGCTGGATGATAATCACTAAGCTCCACATAGATTTAATGCTGACGGGTTGTCACTTGTCATGCTTTGTTTTCTTAGGCTGCTAATAGCTATTTGTTGGGGATGGAGTTCCTGGAAAGGGGACCCCTCAGGTCTGAAAAGTATCAGGGTTCCATTAAAGGGGGTGCCCCCTTAGAGAATTGCTAGGCCAAGATTTTCCCCTATGAGAC
The DNA here is from genome assembly GCF_050947455.1 of Rhinoderma darwinii. Classification (NCBI taxonomy): domain Eukaryota; kingdom Metazoa; phylum Chordata; class Amphibia; order Anura; family Rhinodermatidae; genus Rhinoderma; species Rhinoderma darwinii. The sequence goes on from NC_134690.1 coordinate 378,394,175, forward strand.
ATTCATATTGAAATTGCTCAATTTGACAAACATGAAATTCTAAAAAGAACCTCCTGGATGCTGGGAATTTCAGACTCCTCGTGCTTGGCCTGGAGACCAGTCAGCAGAATACAGGCTGATTATGGTTATTGTATTGGTCTGCAGTTCATTGCCAGAATTCAGGCTGTGATAAGTGGCAGCCTTGTAGAATAAGGGGCTTTTTAAATAATATTCTAATAACATGATATTCATGATCAGCAATTTCCTAATACGATCATTAATCTGACCCAAATGGATTTTTTGTAGAAACAGACATTCATGACATATTAATTCAGCCTTCGAGACAATAGATCATACGGACATGCATGCTACAATGGCATACATACCAATGAGGCAGGCCATGCAGCTGCTATGGTGCCCCTGAAGAGAGTAACTGGTCTTATCTGTGCTGTGTGGGCTACTGGTTTGTTAACATAGGTACTTTTTATGTAACATTTAGTTGGAATGTGCTGTTCAAATTTTTGTTGTGTTTATGGGATCCATATAGGTGGGGTTAGTAACTGCCTCCACTTGTTGTTCTTGCACTCCTCCCATTCTGCCCTGGGTGATTTTAATCAGTTCAATGCTGGATCCTACCATCCCCAGGTATATATGTAGGCTTAGTCCCAGTTCTGGGTGTATGTGCAGCGTAGGTTCCCACCTTACAGAGGTCGCCTTGTCGTGGCAGGTGGGCTAACACTTTTTGATCAAAATGTGCACTAAGAACCTCCCTATTTGTAAGTAGATTTAGCTTTAGTGCATATTTATTTATATTTAGTGGTTTAGGTGGCATTAGTGTCGCAGGGTGCTGTCACCATTCTATGTTTGCTATATATATATATATATATATATATATATATATATATATATATATACATGACTTGTCATCCCAGGAAAGTGCTGCAGCCTGTGATTGGCTGCAGCGGCGGTAGTCACATGGGATGAAGTGTCATCCCAGGAGGCCGGCCCTCTGACGTCATTCAGGCCGGCCTCCTAGGATGATGTTTCATCCCATGTGATCACGGCTACGGCCTATGATTGGCTTCAGCGGTCACATGGGATGATACGTCATCCCAGGAGGGTGGAACACAGACTGCTGGGTAAGTATGCCATTTTTATTTTTTTTCTGAGTTGCGTTTTTTTTCCCGGCGTAATCGCTATTTGTTGCTGGATTTACCTCCCTATAGATTTCAATTGGGAAAACCCACAACATATAAGCAGCATTTACGGAAATACAGTTGACATGCTGCGGAATAAAAGGTCAATTTCTGAGCGTTTTTTCCGCTCAGTATTTACGCAGCGTGTGGATGAGATTTGTTTTATCTCATCCACGTTGCTGCTACTGTATTTGCTGCGGTCTTTCATGGACAAATTCTTGTCCAGAAAAACCGCAGTATTTACGCAACGTGTGAACTGACCCTAAGAGCTCATCCACACGCTTCAGAATTGTTGTGTTTTTTCCATCCGGAATTGCGGACGGAAAAAGAGCAGCAAAATACAGTAGCAGCACAGTGGATGAGATTTAACAAATCTCATCCACACGCTGTGTAAAAATTCAGAGCAGAAATTGACCTGCGGTGCGTAATTTTCAGACCGCAGCATGTCAATTCCTGCTGCGGAATGTGGACAGAGTTGCTGCGGTTTCAGAAGAGATGTTTCCAACTCCCAGCATTGTAAAAAACGCCGCAAAATCAACACCATTTTCTGCAGTAAAAACCGCAGGAAATGGTGAGTTTTTTCCGCAGCGGAATGTCTACTATTTTCAACAGAATCGCTGCAGAAATTTTCTGCAGCAATTCCATTGTGTATGAACAAGCCCTAATGTGCCAGGCTGTGGGCGCCATGACACAGCGGCCAGCCGCTATTACCTCTACAAGCACTCGTTCATGCAGTCTACCCAGCACGGCTCAGTGCCTTAAGAAGGTCGCATAGACCGAAATATTGCACTCTTCCATGGGCATTAAAAACAAAATAAAAATTACCTTTATCTCAAATTGGTGTGCCGGATACTCTTTTCATACTGAACAAGCCCTAAGGGTGCACTGTAGTCAAATTATCATAGGTGCAATAGAGCACATGCTTAGGGGCCCTTCTGCCCTGGAGTCCTCCAGTTATAACACCAATAAAAGTAACAACAACAATGTAAACCAGAACTTGCTGGACTATGTAGCATGGACTGTACTGTTACAGGTGGTGACCTCCCGTCTTAAGTAGGCAGCACCATAATAATTAATCTTGAGATTAAAACGAAGCAATTTAGGTTCCCTACCAGGCTTGGTACCGGATCTCATAGCGTTTACCCGTGATAGAAGGTTTAGTTGCAATGTTTATCGGGGTATATGGTGGGGGAAGCTTTTGATGGGTAAGTGGCCACATTAGAGCTCTGCTCAGTAATTAAATCTGCCCCTGTTTAGTCACCTTTAATCTAATCCTAATCTAAATGTATTTCTGCAAATACCCAACCCATTTTTCGTTACGTCTAGAGGCTTAAAGCATACCTAAAGTTTCAGGGGACTTTTCAGAATAAGCTGTTATATGCGTGTACATGAGGAATTATACTATTTCTGGTTATTATATAACTTGTATGGGGCATTATTTCACAGTTTTCCCCTCTGCAGGCTCTATCTCTAATTTTCAGTTGTCTTACAGCTAGTGGGCGGAGCCTAATTGCTATCATGTCTTCTATACACTACATACATAGAGAAGAGAGCATACTGCTCTCTCTCTCTCTCTCTCTCTCTCTCTCTTTCTCTCTCTCTATATATAGGAAGCAGCAACAAATTGGAGGAGATTATACAGCGGTAATGAATATTGTAGCTGAGAATCCGGCGCTGGTGTGACATGGAAATCTTATCATCATGTCTGTGTGTTTCTCTCTGCTCCTGCCTCTTCCCCATGCTCCCCCTCCATAGACTTACATGCATGTGTGTTGCTGAGTCACTCTATCTCTGCTCCTTCCTCCTGCACCCCTTCCCCTCTCCATAGAAAGTTATAGCAGACAGTGAAGTGACATACCCCCTTCTTCTACAGCTTGTCTCCTCTGCTCTATAACCAGGGATGGACAATGTTTGACAACAGGGATGAACAGCAGATTGCAGGAACGGAGACACCTAGTGGCAGTAACTTTACACAGAATTTGCATGGATGAAACAACTACATTTTAACAATCAGTAAATTACAAATTTGATCTATCTCAGAGTGCAATGTTCGGCTTTTTCCGATGCTGCAATAGAGAATGAATGGAGCGGCAGTGTGCATGAGCGACCTGCCTACTCGGTTCAAACTTCGGGTTCGGGCAACTTCGGGCTCCCCTTTCTCGTAAACGGTGGGGGTCCGAGCTGTCGGACACCCACCGATCAGCAAGTTACCCCATACCCTACGGATAGGGGGTAACTTGTTGTAACTGGAATACCACTTTACGGCGCTCACGGAGGTCATTCTTCAGCTGGGGAACTGGATAGATGTGACAATATGTCATCAACTTGTACACTCCATGCCAAGAAGTGTCTACGCAGTACTTAAAAGTAACGGAGGACATACTAAATACAGTACTAGTATGTGACTTATTTGTTGCATTTAATCACTTACATCCCTGCATGAGAGCAAAATTAGCTAATAAATTTTTGACATATCTTTGTATGTTATAAGTATATTAAGTATATATTTAATATTTTAAAAATTTTTTCATCTTCACATAAATTGTAACGATGATTAAATATATATTTATGTTGAGAGGGGGTGTACTCATTTATGCCATGTACTGTAGATGTAAAACCTTATTTCTGAAGACTCATTGGTGAAGTGTTTTCCATGAATCCAAAATACTTTCTTTTTCAGATTTTTGTGGAATAAGAAGTAAGCGCTGATTTGAATAACACATGTATTTGTGCTTCTACAGTACTTTAGGGCATTCAATAGGAATAAATAAAATCTCTGTCATTACCTCAGGATTTAATGCATGCACTTATTCAGTGACAAACACTTACGTGCGCATTCTTTTCAGAAGAACATTTCAAGCCTTATGCTCTCTAGCCTGCCAGTTTACCAGGTTATCATGACACGCTAGTGTGGGCAGCATTGGTATGTGATGTAAATATATCAAAATAGGCTACTGCTGGGATAAGGACACCGAGGTCTGGGTTACGGGCGACCGGGACTCAGCGGGTAATCATCATAGTCCTTATAGTAAATTAGTAGATGGATTTCAATACATAATAAAAGATTTTTATTCTTCTTATCCTTCCCCCTTCTGCTTTCACTCTGATCTCCCATCTCTCTCTCTTCTCTCTCACACATAATATGGCTAGATATGATATAAACAGTTCTTATGTAAACTATGTGGAGCGCCCTAACTGTATACAGCAATACATGAAGAGCAGTGTATCACTACATAATTAGGTTACCATTCAGAATAGCAGAAATGTTGGGTGACAACACCTCTGGGAGCTGTAATGCCAGTCGTACTGGGTGTCACCCAACTTTCGAAAAACGTATATTACTGATATGGCCGAATATGATTTGACAGTATAGTTTATTATGTATAGATCATTATTTTCTCTGTCTGCTTTGTTCATCCACAATCTCTGCATAGACCAGGCAGGATTGTTGTTAAAGGGGTGGTCTCGTGAGTGAAACCCTTTTTTAAATAGGTAATCAGCCTGGCGATCAGCTGATTGCCATGGGTCCCGTTTCAGAACCCCCCGTCAATTAGCTAACTGTGGATAGGTGATTACTGTTTTTTCGTAGGATGACCCCTTTAAATGTAACAACACAGGCAGCTCCTTATGACCTCTCTCCTCCCCTATCACAGGGGAATCCTCCCCATCAGTGGCGACGCCACCTCGTCATGATGCACGCCACTCTGCAGTACCTGTTGCTGCTACCCTGCTGTGCCCTGACCGCACCTGCTTGGGGAAAATAGGCAAGGAAAGAGACATTACATATTGGGGCAATCATTTTACAAGGACTTACAGAGGGGAGGAGAAACATATGGAAAACACTTGGCAACCTTCCACACCGGACAGCAGGTAACACAGGGAGTTCAGGGGAGGGGGATTAGTCTCCTCTTACAAGCGGCCAACTGCTGACACAAGCCCATGCAGACTTTCCAAATGGCAAGTCCGCACCTGGATGTTGGTGGGGGAGGGGTCCGAGCATCCTGTGTGCTGGGGGATATTTAGGCTTAATGTAATAAGTGGAAATGGGGGTTGTATGTGGGAGTAGTATGTGGTAGAGTGGAAGTAGTATGGCGTGGTCTGAAAGGGAAGGGTGTGTATGTGTGGGAGGGGAATATTGTAGGCCCTGAGTACTTTGGGCAAGGTTGACATCTTTTCCGCCATAAACTACTGGCCATGTTTACATGGATAATAATAGGGTGCAGTTTTGTGGGGCGTGACTACTCCAACAGGAGTTTGGGATTCGCCATTTAGGTGCGGTAGTTCTAGCTACGCGTTTGGCCACCAGAATTTTTTAACTAATGGTGAGCGACAGTCGGGAGTCTGCAGGCTGCCAGGGAAAGCTTCATGGTACATTCATTATATATTTATTTATTTAATATCTCATGTTATACTTCTAGGGAGAGGGAATACCTACAACCGTGACAATGTAGGAGGAAGATTCCTGTCCCCAATGCATGTGCCGACCTTCTTCCTCCAAATTATCGGCAATTGATATACCTGTGAAAAACTTATACTTGCTCCAACCTCCCAGCTGACTTAAGAAATAAGGAGAGACCTCCCAGAGGAGCAGAAAAGTCTCCCGGGCACCGCGTCCTGATGCTGGCTCTAACAAGTGTGTTCATACATTTTTACAATAAAAGTACATCCCATTCATTTTTTTTAAATCCCAGAACAAGAGAAAACTTAAATTATGGTGAACGTTAACTGTATAAAAAAAATTGTCTTAGCTCTCAGTTGGGGATGGGGCACATTTTCAGATTTGCAATTTGGCCCTAAGATTTCTGTATACGCCCCTGGCTGAAATGGATAATGAGGCAGTTTACTATTTAATATGCGCCAGAAAAGTGGCTTATCAGGAAAGGGGCATAGTCTAGCAGAAAAGAGATGTGTCTTAAAATGTGCCGCTATGCGCCAAAAAACTGGTGTAAAATAAGCCAACTAATAGGTGGTGTAAGTAAGAGAAAAGTGTCCAGCAGGCGTTTATCATGCAGCATGCACCACTTTGATAAATTTTCCGCATTTTCCGACTGCCTTGCCTTAAACAGTATTAGTGAATCTGCCCCACTATTCATTGACATGTCAATGGAAAATTTCAAAATCAATAGTGATACAGTGTATCATACCTCCCAACATTCAAGTATCGCAAAGAGGGACAACCGATGCGCACTAGTGCCACGCCTCTAACCCCGCCCAATCCCCAGCCATACACACCCGGTTCAGCCCACACAGTATCATGCTCCCATAGTGCCTCATAGAACCCCCACGTAGTATAATGCCACTATAGCTGCCCCAGACAGTATAATGCCACTATAGCTGCCGCCCACACATTATAATACCCCATAGTGCCTCCCACACAGTTTAATGCCCATATACAGTATAATGCCCCCATAGATGCCGCCATACAGTATAATGCCCCATAGATGCACCCATACAGTACTGATAAAGCCAACACAGATGCCCCCATATAATATAATGAGCACACAGATGCCAAATACAGTATAATGCCCCCATAGCTGTCTCCATACAGTATAATGCCCACACAGATGCCCCCATACAGTATAATGCCTTATAGTGGCACAATGCCCCTGTAGATAGTGCCATAGAGCCCACTGTAGAAAGTGCCCACATAGATGATGCCAGTGCCCACATACCACCACGGTGCCCATAAAGTGCCACAGTGTCCACATATAAAGTGTCAGTGGCCACATATAAAGTGCCACAGTGCCCATGTAGATGGTGCCATCCTGCTTGTAGATAGCGTTAACCCCCAGGGCAAGGTCCTGAAGCCAGTCCTGCAGATTCTGAGGATGAGCAGATGAGAACCAGCCACGCCCATCAAGGGATACCAGAGTGTCACCTGTGGCATTGTCTCCTCCTTCCCACACCTCGCTGTCCAAAAGCAGCGAGGAACCAAAATGTGTCCAAGGAATTTTTTTATTTTATCATCTGATCAATTTTTGTTTAATTTATGTCACTTATCATTTCAGTACTAATAATGTTTCTATTTTTTAGTCTACCCAGCTGTATGATGCCTTATTTGGGAGGACTTATGGTTATATTATTTTTTATAATATATTATATTCAGATCGTTCACCACAGATTATTTCCATGGTATGTGTTTTTGTATGTTGGTGATTTTTTTTTCTTTAATCTTACAACACTTTTTTATGTTATTTATTTATTTATGATCAGGCGCGTAACTATAATTGATAGGGCACCATAGCAAACTCAGATGGGCTATTAGTGACAGGAAACTGAAACAGCAGTAGTAGTAGCAGCAATAATTAACTGTATTTATAATAGCGCAATATATCAGAGAACGTATTTACTAATTCTATGTAGCAGAAAACCACCAATTTGTTATTCCATGTTCTTGCATGGGAGTTAGCCCCCTAAACCTACGAGCCCCATAGTAGCTGGGGAGCACATTACGTCAGTCAATCAGTGGTTGGCACCAGTGGTGTCCCTACCATTTAGGCAGGGTAGGCAATTACTATGGGGCCCGTGGAAGGAAGGGGCCAAGCTCCTAATTGTAGACCTGCTTACTAGAGGGGGAGACAGGGGTGAGATGTGTCATGCGACTGCTCAGAGGACGCTCTCATGTTGTAGGACAAGATCCCAGCAGCTAATATAGCCAGCAGATAAGAACTTCCTTTTTACTGAGCAGAAGCTCTGATCGGTTGAAAGTTTGACAGCTGAAGTGATTGACAGGTGCTCCACCAATCAGAAACAGGAAAGTTCTGACTGCAGTGGCAGAAGACAGAGGGGGAGGGGTGATGGCACAGGCCTGTGTCATAACAGCCACTAGAAGCATCAAGCTCCTTATGACCGTGAGTGTCCCTCCCTGCAACCTGGGGAAGATGGAACAGTCCCCTATTAATCTTTGGGTTGTAAGTGGCTGATCAGGGCTGGCTTTAGGCTAGAGGGCGCCCCCTATAGGATTGTTTTGGCGCCCTCTCCCATATTACATATCTTACACATAAATAATGCCGCCATATGCTGTTTGCTGATGCAGCTCCATGTGTTGTAATGGAGGGGGGGGGGCACTGCTTTATATACTCTGTGCTGAACGGGGAGGGGGTCAGGATCCTGTGTAATATTGGTGGCGGAAGGGAGCATCCTGTGTGCTGGAGGGTGTTATTTAGGCTTTATGTATTATAGAGGAGTCGGGGATGTGTGTTTGGGGGGTATTTATGTAATAATTGGGAGTGGGGGTTGTATTGAGGGGTATTGAGGGGTAATCGGATGTTTCCGTCATTCCCATAGACTTTGAATGGTGCGGAAGCGTGTATGCTTGACCGCTGCTCCATTCAAGGAGGGACAGGGTTCTTGCGATTTTTAGGGCTCCCAGCGGTGGGGCACACAGTGATGAGACAATCATCACCTCTCCTGTGAATAGGTGATATTGTCCATTATGGACAACCCCTATAATATAAAGTGTATATGGCGCATTTTGGCAATTTTATTTGATCTATTGGAGTAGGAATATGCCCTGGTGTGCATTGTATGCTGTAATCATAACTTTGTTGGAACCTGCTGTTAAAAAATGTATTCCCACCCCTGCACAGATGTACAGGAGAAGGCACAAGAGAGGCTGCAGACCGGGCTCATTTATGTCACAGGCAGTGTACAAACTCCATCCCACTGCATGGAGAAGCAGAGATGATTGGTTGGGAAAAGACTTAGGGTATGTTCACACGGCCAAATTTCAGACGTATACGAGGCGTATTATGCCTCGTTTTACGTCTGAAAATATGGCTACAATACGTCGGCAAACATCTGCCCATTCATTTGAATGGGTTTGCCGACGTACTGTGCAGACGACCTGTTATTTACGCGTCGTCGTTTGACAGCTGTCAAACGACGACTCGTAAAAATACAGCCTCGTCAAAAGAAGTGCAGGACACTTCTTGGGACGTTTTTGGAGCTGTTTTCTCATAGACTCCAATGAAAACAGCTCCAAAAACGAGTTGGTAAAAAAATGAGTTGGTAAAAATGCGAGTTGGTAAAAAACGTCTGAAAAGCAGGGTCTGTTTTCCCTTGAAAACAGCTCTGGATTTTCAGACGTTTTGGTTGACTACGTGTGAACATACCCTTACCATGATCAGGAAGTAGCCTGGAGAAAATTCTCTGACAACAGAGGAAAACTAAGAGCTAAGCAGAATTGAAGTTGTCACCTAGTTCATTCCGGAATTGTTACTATGTAACAGCTCAGCTACATTCTTCCTGATATTTTATTATTCAGAAACCCACAAGAGACAACATCAATATCAGACATCAGGATAACCGGTCAGAAAACACATAGTAAATTGGTTCTCCCCAAAGTTTTCCTTTAAGTCAGCCGTTTCCTTTTACTTGGTCTAGTTTAGCTTGCGTTGTATCAGTTCATATGACACATTTGTAAGGGGTATGGTGTATGCGATGAGCTGTAAACTGCAGTTCAAGCAGATTAAGTTGCAAAACCTTCCTGGATTCATTAATTTTCCAATTTTGTACATTTCAAAGTAATGTTTTTCTATCCTCCCGCTTAACAAACAATTCCGTTTGTAGAATGACTCCCTTTAAATGAACTGCACACCAATTATATAAATGATTTATGAGCTAGAACTCAAAGCAGATAAGACTTTTTAATGGAAACATTGTAGCCTTCTGCTTCCCAGAAATAGAACCATTGTCAATGTTGCATTGTCTTGCTATGCCCCCTTCTGGAAAGTGTGGACATTTAAAGAGCCAAAGACATAATTACAGTCACCATAGCCAACACATTTGCAAGAGAAAAACGTATGAGGGCCAAAATCTCTCATATTCTTAAAAAAGAAAGAAAATATCCTGAGAAAAATCTAATTATCTTCTCTACCTAATTTTATTCTCTCTCACACATGATCTCCTGGCATTGCAGATCATGAGATGTGAGGTCTTATGTAGTGTTTAGGGGATTTTACACTGGAGGATTATCGTGCAGACGAGCGGTCATAGAACGCCTGTTGCCGATAATTGTCCTGTATAAACGGGAACGATCAGCAGATGAACGAGCAAACGCTTGATCTGCTGGTCGTATAGTTTTAAAAAAGTTAAAGATTATCGTTGTCAGCAGCACATCTCCTTGTATGTACAGGGAGATGCGCTGCCGACATGATGATAATGGATGGGGACCAGCGATCGGAGTAACGACTGCTCGTCCCCATCCATAGCTCCGTGTGACAGGAGCAAACGAGCGCCGATCAACGAGACAACGCTTATCTGCCTGTGTAAAAGGACCTTAAAGGAACAGTGTCATCACAAATTATTTTTTTATATGTTAAAGATGTTAGTGCTTTATTAAAAACGTTTATATTCATTTGTGTGTTTGTGTTTTACTTTTTCTTATTTTTACACTTTTTCTTCCCTATGGGGGCTGCCATTTTTTGTTCCATTTCTGTCTGTGTCGATTAACGACACATACAGACATGGAATACGGCAGCCACAGTCCCATAGGGACTGCGAACGGCTCCCGTCCCATTGACTTCAGTGTACGGCGTCTGTGTGGGAACTGCGCATGCGCCGCTCCCACACAGTCCAATTCGAAATTGGCGCCGTCCGGCGCCATTTTCCTGTGGACCGGAAGTCGCGGCCGGACAGTAATATTACTACTTCCGGTCGCGGCTTCCGGATTTGTGCACTTGGACCAGCGGCAGCAAACGGAGCGGACGGGCCGGAGGGAGCCGCGGCGGCAGGAGCAGGTAAGAGATTTCAATGTATGTTCGTGTTTGTGTGTGTTTACTACTGTATGTAAACCTACTACACTGTGTGTTAGCTCAAAAAATGGCGACACACAGCGTAGGAGGTTACACCGTTCAAACCCCTCGTTTATCCCGGCACTAGCCAGGATAAAGGAGGGGGGGATGCTGAGAGCTCACTAGAGCGAGGGCTTTTAACCCATTGTTGCAATGCTGCAATTTTGGGAATAGCTCCATCTAGTGACCAAAAATGGGTAGTATTATAAATTAGAATTAATTTATAATATTTCCTGACTATTTCCTGACTCGTGAAAAAAATAAAAAAAATTTGAACAATGTTTAATCACCCACACACTAAATGTTTAATTTTTTTTAAAAAAACATGTTTTTCTGGCAACACATTCCCTTTAAGGCCAGGATTACACACACAATTTTGATGCCGTTTTTGGGTCCGTTTTTTGAGCCAAACATAGGATTGGACACAAATGAAAGGCAATGCTTCAGTCTTTTATACCTTTCTTTCCTTTTAGATCCACTTCTGGCTTTGGCTCAAAGAAACTTAGCAAAAATTGCACTAAAATCTGCACCAAAACTGTGTGTGTGATCCTGGCCTAAAACACAGTTGATCTTATTGTGCTCGGGCTGAATCATCAGCTGTCAGGGTTTCTGGATTATTACATACTGCATTAAAGGGTTATTCCCATCACAATAAAGTGATGGTATACGGCTAAGACTGCCGAGACCCCTACCGATCCTGGGAATAAAGGGGCAGCAGTGCTGGTTTAGCACAGCATTTCAATGGAGCAGTGTTGCAGGTCCCTGTACAGCCGGGAGTGTCGTTGTGCAGTGAAAATATTAGAAGACTCAGCGCCCTACCAGCTCTGCAGCTTCTTCAATCTCCGTTTTGGTAGGCGTCCCAGCAGTTGGCCCCCCACTGATTACCAAGTAAGGGCATATCCTAGCGATATGTTATCACTTTATGTGATGGAAATAACCCATTAACCCCTTGAGGACCAGAACAATTTCTTGATTTTTCCTCTTTTTTCTATCAATGTAGCTGTATGAGGCTTTATTTTTTGCGCGACAAGTTGTACTCTAAGTAAGCACCATTTTTTGGTACGTATACTGTATAAATTATATATATTTTGGCAAAAATGCAGAGAAAAACCAATTCTGCTACAGTTTTTATAAATAAAATATTTACGGCATACACCGATCATCATAAGTGATGCTATACATTTATGATACACGTTGTGACAATACCGAATATGTATATTATTTAATATTTTGGAACTTTAGATTTTATACAGTTTATTTATTGTAAAAAATGCACATTTGTGGGGGAGCGGTTTACATATTTTTGTAACATAATTTATTTTATTTGTTTTATATCCCATAGGGGGATTTTTAATTTTGATAAATGGTTAAAGATACTTTATGGTAGGTATATTTTCCTTCACCGAGACCAAAAATTTATTATGTTTCCCTAGGCCTGTATCTAAATACCGAAGCCAAGACACCGTAGATAGATATAAATAAACAGATATATATGAGATAGATAGATAGATAGATAGATAGATAGATAGATAGATAGATAGATAGATAGATAGATAGATAGATAGATAGATAGATAGATAGATAGATAGATAGATAGATAGATAGATAGATCGATAGATAGATAGATAGATATGAATAGACAGATAGATAGATAGATAGATAGATAGATAGATAGATAGATAGATAGATAGATAGATAGATAGATAGATAGATAGATAGATATGAGGATAGATAGATAGATATAGATAGATAGATAGATAGATAGATAGATAGATAGATAGATAGATAGATAGATAGATAGATAGATAGATAGATAGATAGATAGATAGATAGATAGATAGATAGATAGATATGAATAGACAGATACCGTAGCTATGAGATAGAGATTAGATATATCCATTGTCCATGTCATTGTACCATATATTATTGCTAGTTACCAGTGTTATCTCATGTACAATATTCTAGTTAATTTATCCTGTTCTAAACTACCAAGTAGATTTAATTCTCATGAATATTATAATATGAATATTGAATTGAGGCTTCTGCTATCTGTAGTGACAGACACACCAAGACATATCCAGGTAATAGCCTAATTTAATGTGAAATGTATCAAGATAAAGGGATTTTTTAAATTCAAAGGTAATCACAATTTCTGAGATTTATAAATGGATGCCCTTTTAGTTAATTCACCTATACAACTATGGCCATTCACCTATACAACTATGGCCATTCACCTATACAACTATGGCCATTCACCTATACAACTATGGCCATTCACCTATACAACTATGGCCAGTCACCTATACAACTATGGCCAGTCACCTATACAACTATTTTCCATGGTTAAACACTAAAATATAAAACAATTGTTTCAAACATATAAAATTCCACGTGGCATCTAAACAGCCACGTGGAATTTACTATTTTTGAAATGCGGATTTTATACTTACGTTTGGAAGAAAAATAAACCTATTAGAGTTCCCAACCCTGGTTGTAGACGTTATTGTACTGACTGGTTTTTATGTCTTTTGCAGAATAGTAAGGACATCTATACAGTGAGATCTGAGTGAACTTAAAGTGCCTGTTTCTTCTCTGCCAGCAGGTACTGACATTTATTCCTGGAACAAAAGATAGGACTTGATTTCCATATCACATTGTTCACTGAGGATACCGGGAGAGCGCAATGATTGTTTTATATTTTATGTTTGACTTCTGAGAAAAAGGAAGATTTTCTTTACATTGTTGCTGCCCCCGCTGCCTTAGTGCATTGTATGCAGGTTACACTATTTTATATTCTACTAGTTTTTCATGGTTGCTTCCTATTTTCAATGCCAGTTAAGTTGAGAATTCAGAATATAATCCCCTCAAATAAGTCGTCCTAGTATGAAAACTTGCTTTGACCATTTGTATGAATGAGGTTTTGTTAAATCTCATCTACACATTACATTTTGAAAACGTGTTTTATATAGTGTATCGGCCTCATTTATCAAAACACAAGAAAAGTAACGCCACTGCCCCTTTAAGGAATTAAGTGCACAGCTATTGGCAACATTATTGCTCCGGCGCTACATGGGCGTCACAAGTGCAAGTCCATAAGCATATTCATGAAAAACAGCACTGAGGCACTCACGCAGAAGTTGTCTTTACTGTAACCAAAGCATATCACCAGCAGTAAGGATGGATTACAAACAATGCGATAAAGATTTTGCATAGATTCACGCTTCATCAAGGCCTAGCACCAACACTATTTTTCTTTTCCTTAAAGTGAACCTGTCACCTGTTTCCCGTGATAGTTTTTATTGCTTTTGTAGACGGATCATTACATAGTAATTATATTCTGACAGATATTATGTGTGAGAACATATTTATTTTCCCAGTGCAATGAATGTCTGTGAAAAACCTGAGTTCAGCCTAAAGCCTCATGCACACGATCGTGTGTCGGCTGTATTTCCGGGCTCCTACCATCATAGTTATCCATGACTCTAGAAGTCACTGCCTCCCGACGTGAATACTGTCCTGTACTGAAAACTTGATTACAGTACAGGACAGTATTTCCAGGGAGAGGCAGGGACTCCTAGCACTATAGATAACTGATGCTGGGAGCCCGGCTCCCTGAACTGTGGTCAGTCCAGGAAATACGGACAACATACGGTCCGTATATCACGGACCAAACATGGTGTTCATGAGGCTTTAGTAGTTGAAGATAAGCCATGTTCAATTATGGGTTTTATAAGCCAACAGTTGTGAGGCTGTAATGAGAGAGAGGGGGAGAAAATTGAAAGTCTTGTGATGTTCAACATCATATGTATCCCACCACTTCATCCATGTGCTGTGGTGGTGGCGGTACATAGACGATGTCTTCCTCATTTGAACCGATCCTATGACTGAGTTGGAAGAGTTTTACACTTTTTTGAACAATATATGTCTAGGTATTAAATTCACTATGTCATATTCTGAATCTTCTATAGAATTTCTGGATACACATATTCAATTATCTGGTTGTAATTTAACCACAGACTTTTTTCTAAAAAGACTGCTAGAAATAGTTTATTACATTATAAGAGTGGACACCCTAGGGCAATTATGAAATCACTGCTATTCTACCAACTCCTTAGAGTAAAAAAGATAGTTAGTGAGTAAGATGAATGATCTCCACGACTTGAACAAATGTGCAAAAGATTTCTAGATAGGGGTTATCCTAAAAACATTCTGGATAATCATATAAGGAAAGTTCAAATACTCAATAGACAGGAGCTTTTGAGTGGACAGAAAATACGGAAGGAAGATGTTAGGGTACCCTTTGTCTCCACTTACTCCACTATAAGCACAGAGATTAGTAACATCATAAGGGGAGATTGGAATCTGTTTACTAAAGCTTTTCCAACAATTTGTGAATGCCAAGAGATGCCTATGATGGCGTACAGAAGGGGCAATACGATAAGAAACCGCGCAGATGAAGGCTGATATTAGAACAAAAAGCAGTAAGGTGCAGTCCTTCTCCGGGCTTATATATATTACACATTATTGTTGTTCTGGCTGATCGACTGTCATGTGCATGAGGCAGAAGGACATGCGTGCTGATCATTCTGAGTAATTGAAAGGAGCTCGTTCAAAATAATAGCAGTGAGGAGTTAAATTGGTGAAGTCCTTCATTCTGTGGAATAACAGGTGTCAATTTTGGCCCTTATTTAAGGTAAGAGGGTGGCAAAAGTTGCACATGTTGGTTATAGTGCATTTCCTTCTGAAATACTGGAGAAAATGGGTCGTTACAGACATTGTTCTGATGAAAAACGTACTTTGATTAAAAAGTTGATTGGAGAGGGAAAAACATAAAGAGAGGAGCAGCAAATTATAGGCCGCTCAGCTAAAATGATCTCAAATGCCTTGAAGTGGCAACCAAAACCTGAGAGACGCGGAAGGAAGCGAGGATCTTCCTGGGCTGGAATACCTGTTCAGAGGTGCCAGAAGTTGTCGACTCCATGCAACACAGATGTCAAACTGTTTTCAGAAACAATTGTTATGCCACTAAATATTAGTTCAGTAAAGTGAAATCTGAAAAAAAAATTCAGCTTATACATAAAATTTTTGAGTTTTCAAAGATAAATGCGGGCACTGCTGATATATATATAAAATAATCTTTATTTATATAGCGCCAACATATTACGCAGCACTCCCATCACCCAGCTCACCTCACACCCTATGGGACTGATAGCTCCAGTTCTCCCCCTTCCACCCAGGGACCCGGGGCTGGTGGGGGCCTCTCCCTCTTGGTCCTCCGGCTCCGCATGGCACAGCTACCCCAATGCCCCAACAACCATAGCCTCGACCCTGCTTATGGGATCTCCCCAGCACCCCGGGACTATGCCTGCACTACCTGCAAGTGACCAAGGTCCTCAATTGCACCCACTCCCGTCGCCTGAAGTGGACACGCCAGCCAGTAGTGGACTAAGTTTTACCGACCCGTTGTCTGGATCTATGTGTGAAAATCGGCCGGCGACTCTCTCAGATATCCGCCAGCTTGTTCAATTGTTGCCTACTAGGGCTGACATGACCTCCTTTGCCAGACAGATCGTGGAAGAATGCAAGCTGGAGTTTACACAGTTTCGTGCTGAACTTTCCTCACTTTCTACGAGGGTGGACACTCTTACGCAGGATTGGGTTGCTGATAATGCCACTATTGCAGATATCCAATCCACTATCCAGCAGCACTCAGCTCAGTTGTTCACTTTGCAGCAGCACCTTGATGATATTGAAAACCGCAATAGGAGGAACAACCTACGTGTTCGAGGATTGCCCGAATCTGTTCCTGCGTCTGATCTGTTTTCGACTCTCTCCACCATCTTCAATACTTTACTAGGCCGTCCGCCGAATACCCATATAGAGATCGACCGGGCACATAGAGCTCTCCGCCCTGTAAGTGTTGATGATCCTCGGCCGAGGGATGTCATCTGCCGAATCCATTTTTACGCAATCAAGGACTCTATCCTCCAAAAAATCCGACGGCAGCCCATCATTCTCCACCAAGGCACGCAGTTACGTATTTTGCCGGATTTATCTTGACACACGCTGGCGCAAAGAGCTGCTCTCAAACCCCTGCTGGAGGTACTCCGAAACCGGGACATCATCTACAGGTGGGGCTTCCCGTTTGCCCTGATGGTCCGACAGGAAGGCCGTACCTAAACTGTGCGATCCCCGACCGACCTGCCTGGTTTCTTGCGGGACTTGAACCTTCCTCATGTTGCATTACCGGAGTGGCCCTCGTTGTTATCCTCTGCTGGCGGGGGATCGCGGGGGAGACGCCCATTCTCGGGGCCCCTAGCTGTGGTGGAGGGTCGCCCTCCACGTGGACCCCGCAGACGATCTAGACGCCGACAAGAACGTGACCCTACTCCACCCATGGAGACCGCCCGTTCGGCGTGATGACCCAGACTGCCGCTCCTGGAATTCCTCCTTTTACTTACTTACTGCTGTCTGATTTCAAGATTGCTTGTTGCTTTGAGCATTACCTTCAGATGCCTTCCAATGTCTTCCTCTCTCGTTATTCAAAGTGTGCAAATGATGTTAAGCTGTTAATACTTATATTATTGTACGCTAGGGAGTGCGGATAACTCTTATGCGTAGTTGTCACCTTCCCCCTGTAGGTTTTGGACCGAATTTTTGGTCTTCCGCAATTGTGCGCTTAGCTTGTGCGGCAGTTGTTTTCCTACTGCCTTTTTTGTTTGATTTTATGTCTGTGTTTTTCTCTAATGCTCTGTTCTTTACTCCTAGCTTGTTTCCCTCCTCTGCTTCCCTCCTGGAGATCCTGGACTCCGATCCTTCGTGCGTTAGCCGGCATACCTCAGCGAGCCGTTTAGTCTGCATCCATGGCTGACCTTACTATTGCCTCCTTCAACGTGAAGGGGCTGAATGTTCCTGAAAAGCGGGCGCAAATCTTACACCATCTACACAAGCGTAAGGTACACATTGCATGCTTCCAGGAAACACACTTTAAGGAGGGACATACCCCTACTATCAAGCACAAACACTACACTACGTGGAATTTCAGTAATAATCCCCTTTCCAGATCGTGTGGAGTTGCCATAGCCCTTCACAAGTCTCTCCCCCATCAGGTTGTCGATCTTGTTGTGGATCCCGATGCGAGATACATCATCTTAGTGCTTAATATTGGTGGGAGGGAATTCACGGTGATTAACGCTTATGCTCCTAACCAGGGTCAGGTGCCCTTCATTCTTCAACTTATAGAAACCGCCCTTCCGGTGGTCCGGGGGACTGTGGTGCTGTGCGGAGACTTTAACCTTACTCTGGATCCGACGGTGGATAATTCTACTGGTCGCTCTAGTGTTGCATACGGTGCTATTAGGCGGGTGAGGCGTGCTCTCCTACAGCTTCAACTGTGTGATGCATGGCGCATTCAACATCCCACGGATAAGGATTATAGTTTTTACTCCCATCCGCATGGCACCTACAGTCGCTTGGATTACATTTTCCTTCAGCAACATGCTCTCCCCTGGGTAGCCTCTACGTCCATTGGCAGTATCCTGTGGTCTGACCATGCCCCGGTATATTGTACCTTACATCTCCCCTTCATCACTAAAGGCCCCTGGACCTGGAGACTGAATGAGTCCCTGCTCCTGGATGGGGTGTGCCATGCTGATTTGCTTCAAACGGTGGAACATTTCACACTTGATCATGCCCAGGATGACACGTCCCCCTTGGTTCGTTGGGAAGCCCTTAAATGTGTTCTCAGGGGGGTCCTCATAAAACACGGGGCGCGGCTTAAAAGAGAAAGGGCCCACTCCCTTAAAATTGCCCTCCAAAAAATTAGCGCTCTTGAACTGGCTCACAAACGTGCGCTGTCTCTTCCGATTTTACGTGAGTTACAGGTTGCCCGACAGGATGCCAGACGGCTGTTGGACTCTGCCCAGCAGCGCGCTCTTCAAGTCTGTCGCAGTAAATTCTACGAGTTTGGCAATAAGAGCGGACGTATGTTGGCCAGAGCTTTAAAAACCAGAATTGCCCAGTCACACATCCCAAATACTAAGGCTCCTTCTGGCCAAGTTGTTCACACGACCCCAGAGATAGCGGAGTGCTTCCATAGCTTTTTCTCTGATCTTTACAACCTTGACCCTCCCACCCCCGCCCCCTCCCAGCCGCCAGAACGGGACTCTTTCTCATCTCCCTTCACACCGTTGTCTAGGGAGATAGCTGAGGAACTTGATACGGACTTCACTCCCTCGGAGCTCCTCATGGTTATAACTGATCTTCCTGGGGGAAAGAGTCCTGGCCCGGATGGCTACACTGTCAAGTTTTACAAGGTGTTGGCGGACCGGTTGCTACCGCTTTTGTTGTCAGCTTTTAACTCTATTTCCCCGGAGGTCCTGTTTCCTCCTAGCTCCACCTTGGCTCATGTCGCGGTTATCCCTAAGCCGGGTAAAGATCCTCAACTCTGCTCCAGTTATCGTCCCATCTCCTTGCTCAATGTAGATCTAAAAATTTACGCTACATTGCTCGCCAATAGACTGAATAAATACCTGCCTGATCTAATTCACCCGGACCAGGTGGGGTTTGTGCCTGGTCGGGAGGCCCGTGACAACACCCTTAAAACTTTCGATATCATTCACCACGCCCAGACTAACCGAATCCCGCTCATGATCCTGTCCCTAGATGCTGAAAAGGCGTTTGACAGAATATCGTGGCCTGCCCTTTACCAAACCCTTCGGCATGTGGGAATAGGACCCTCTCTCTTGGCAAAAATTATGGCATTGTATCGTACGCCCTCGGCCCAAATAAAAATAAATGGCTTCCTCTCGGCACCTTTCCCTATTTACAATGGCACACGACAGGGCTGTCCCCTATCCCCCCTGTTGTATGTTCTGGTTATGGAACACCTCATGGCCTCCATTCGGAGCAACACGGATATTAAGGGTATTAACATTGGAGGGAAGGAATACAAGTGCTCGGCATTCGCTGATGACCTATTGGTCTATCTCACAGACCCTCATGTCTCTCTCCCTTCACTGATGTCCGAGTTGTCTCGTTTTGGAACATGGTCTAATTTCAAAATCAATTTCGCTAAGTCTGAGGCGCTAAATGTTTCTCTCCCGGGCCCGTTAGTGTCGCTTCTCCAAAGTAATTTCCCCTTTTCATGGCCCTCCAGAGGTATTACATATTTGGGTGCCCGTATAA
This sequence comes from Rhinoderma darwinii, assembly GCF_050947455.1. Taxonomy (NCBI): domain Eukaryota; kingdom Metazoa; phylum Chordata; class Amphibia; order Anura; family Rhinodermatidae; genus Rhinoderma; species Rhinoderma darwinii. The sequence goes on from NC_134690.1 coordinate 378,414,330, forward strand.
GTGGGGACCTTACACAATTGTTTACAAATAATTTTATCCCCCTACTGGCCAAGTTTCGCACTGACCTTAATTCCTGGCATAAGACTGAGTTTTCCTGGTTTGGCCGTATCAATATTATTAAGATGTCTCTCCTTCCCCGCTTGCTTTATCTCCTGCAGACGATCCCCATCTCTATCCCATCCTCCTATTGGTTGCGGCTTCAGCGATGCTTCGGCTCCTTCATTTGGCCGACTGGTCGTCCACGTCTGAGCCGGGCTCTTCTGACTTGTTCCAGGGGTACGGGTGGGGTTGGTCTGCCGGATTGTCGGCTCTACTATCTGGCATCAACTCACGCACGTGTTTTAGATTTTTTTCATAACCGTGAATCAAAACTATGGGTCCGTTTGGCTCAACAACTATGTCCCAGTACCCTATCATCCCTGCCGTGGACCCTGTCCGGGAACAGATCGACTCAAGCCTCCTTTGTTGTTTACCATACTCTCATGGCTTTGAGGTCCTTAGGGCCTGGAAGTACGCTTATAGACCCCCTGGGTCCTTTAACTCCTATCACAGATAATCCAGCCTTTCCTGCTGGTAAGGCTGGTCGCTCCTTCCTAGGCAGGCCGTCCACCAACCCCATGTATTTTGCCCAGGTCCTCTCCGCTTCCTCTCTTCTCCATCTGTCCCGATGCCGTGCCCCTCACTCGCCATATATATGAATATGCCCAGTTAAAACATTTTTATGGAGCAGTTAACCGACGCGCACATCTTCACAGGTGTTTGACGGACTTTGAGCGCCTATGTGTCTCCTCCCAGCCCCCTACCCATACCATTTCCACAATATATAAATTACTCCTTTCACAGCGTTCCCAACAACTCCCCTCCTTCTGCGGGGCCTGGGAGAGAGAATTACATACTACATTTACTGATACACAATGGAAGCGGTGTTTCTCCCTCTCACAAAAAGCCTCTATAGCCATTAGGGCCCAGGAAACTAGTTATAAAATTGTCTCTAGATGGTATCGGGTCCCGGTTGCGCTTCATAAATGGTATCCGTCTGTGCCTGACAATTGTTGGCGTTGCGGTGCTGTAGGAGGTTCCATGTCTCATGTTTGGTGGAGTTGCCCCTTGTTGAGGAGTTTTTGGGATGCGGTACTTAAATTGATATTGGAGGTTACTGGAGTCTCTGTCCCCAACTCTCCGGAAGCAGCTCTTTTATTCATGTTCCCGATGCCAATACACGTTTATAAAAGCTCCCTAACTAGACATCTCCTTCAGGCGGCATAGTCAGTGATCCCGCGCAGGTGGAAAACGGCAATACCCCCAACATTAGATGAGTGGTTTCGGGAAGTTGCCTTGATACAGCGAATGGAACACTTGGTGGCTCACTCCCCGGCAGCTGTGGTAAAATACACGTCTACATGGTCTCCTTGGATAGTGTTTCTTTCTTCTCCTTCCTACCTCACGGCTGTAACCTGAGTCGGCCTATGCCCCTGTGAAATGTACTACGGCTCTTGCTCGCTGCTGATTTTTACTCATAATACGCCGGAACTGGAGTCCAGGATCCCTCTTGTCCTCTCCCCTCCCTCCTATCCCTCCCTCTCTTGGGGCCTTTTTCTATACTTTCTCTCCCCCTGTCTAGGGTAATGTGCCTCTCTTTCTCTGTTTGAATTAAGTGGTCTCGCTGTACCTCCTGATGTTGTGCCTCTAGGATTATTCATGCTACTGTTGTATACCGACCATTCTTTTTCATGTTGAGATGTGATGCACATTATTGATTTTCCTTTTTTTTTCTTGTTTGTTTTTGCTTTGGTCCACTGACCTTGTTTGTTTTTTATTTAAGGTGTGGAGGCCTTCCCTCCACTATGTTTTGTAATTTTGTGTTCTGAAACTCAATAAAAATTTGAATAAGAAAAAAAAAAAGGACAAAAAAGATTGTCAAAATGTATGTTTTTTTTGTCACTTTGCTTGCCAAAAAATCGAATAAAAAGTGATCAAAAAATCACATGTACCCTAAAATGGTACCAATGAAAACTACAGATTGTAACGTAACAAATAAGCCCTCGCACGGCTCCGGTGGAGAAAAAAATAAAAAAAATAAAAAAAAGTTCTGCCGCTCAGAATATAGTACATTAGTACACTAGAGCAACATGTGGGATATTTCTAAAAACGGCAAAATCTGGGCAATAAATATTGAGTGCATTTCTTGGGTGAAACCCTCTGTGTTAGAGAAAAAAATGTATTACAAATGAATTTCGGCAAAAAAAAATTAATTTGTAAATTTCACCTCTGCTTTAATTTCTGTGAAGCACCTAAAGGGTTAATAAACTTTCTGAATGCTGTTTTGAATACTTTGAGGGATGCAGTTTTTAAAATGGGGTGATTTATGGGGTCTATCTAGTACATAAGGCCTTTCCAAGCCACTTCAGAACTGAACTGGTCCTTGACAATATAGCCTTTTGAAATTTTCCTGAAAATGTGAGAAATTGCTGCTAAAGTTCTAAGCCTTGTAACGTCCTAGAAAAATAAAATAATGTTCAAAAAAACAATGCAAATATAAAGTAGACATATGGGGGATGTTAATTAGCAACAATTGTGTGTGGTATTACTGCCTGTTTTACAAGTAGATTACATTTAAAATTAGAAAAATTATAATTTTTGCACATTTTATTTAAATTTTGGTGTTTTTCACAAATAAGCTATGAATTTATTGACCAAATTTTTCCACTGCCATAAAGTACAATATGTCACGAGAAAACAATCTCTGAATCGCTTGGATAGGCAAAAGCATTCCAGAGTTATTACCACATAAAATTACACGTCAGATTTGAAAAAAATGGGGCTGGTCATTGAGGTATCGATGACCCTTGGTCCTGAAAGGGTTAAGCAGGCCACAGGTTTCAAGCAACATGGGAAAGAAAAAGGATCTCTCTGCTACTGAAAAGCGTGAAATAGTGCAATACCTTGAACAAGGTAGGAAAATATTGGATATTTCAAGAAAACTTAAGTGTGATCATCGTACTGTGAAAAGATTTGTGGCTGATTCAGAGCACAGACGGGTTCGTTCAGATAAAGGCATAATGAGGAAGGTTTCTGCCAGACAAATTAATAGGATTAGGAGAGCAGCTGTTAAAATGCCATTGCAAAGCAGCAAACAGGTATTTGAAGCCGCTGGTGCCTCTGGAGTCCCGTGAACTTCAAGGTGTAGGATCCTCCAGAGGTTTGCAAGTGTGCATAAAGCTATTATTCGGCCACCCCTAAACAATGCTCACAAGCAGAAACGGTTGCAGTGGGCTCAGAAATACATGAAGACTCATTTTCAAACCATGTTGTTTACTGAGGAGTGCTGTGCAACCCTGGATGGTCCAGATGGATGGAGTAGTGGATGGCTGGTGAATGGCCACTATGTCCCAACAAGGCTGCGACGTCAGCAAGGAGGTGGCGGAGTCATGTTTTGGGCTAGAATCATGGGGAGAGAGCTGGTAGGCCCCTTTAGGGTCCCTGACAGTGTGAAAATGACCTCTGTAAAGTACGTAGAGTTTATGACTGACCACTTTCTTCCGTGGTACAAAAAGAAGAACCGTGCCTTCCGTAGCAAAATTATCTTCATGACAATACACCATCTCATGCTGCAAAGAATACCTCTGTGTCATTGGCTGCTATGGGCATAAAAGGAGAGAAACTCATGGTGTGGCCCCCATGGTCCCCTGACCTCAACCCTATTGAGAACCTTTGGAGCATCCTCAAGCAAAATATCTATGAGGGTGGGAGGCAGTTCACATCAAAACAGAAGCTCTGGGAGGTTATTCTGACATCCTGCAAAGATATTCAAGCAGAAACTGTCCAAATACTCACAAATTCAATTGATGCAAGAATTGTGAAGGTGATATCAAAGAAGGGGTCCTATGTTAACATGTAACTTGGCCGGTTACGTTTTTTTTGATTGAAAGAGCTTTTGATTTCTGTAAATATGACCTCCTGATGCTGCAAATTCAACAAATTACCATTTTAGTTCTCTTTACAACCTTTAAAATGTTTTGATCTCTGTTGTGCATAATAATTTAAAACAGTGCATTTTGAGTTTTTTACTTCTAAAAAAAAAAAAATGTGTTATCATTAGATTTGTTCAATAAAATTCACATTATACTCCAACGGTTGATGGCTTGAAGCAGGGGCGTAGCTAGGGGGGGGGGCAGGCGGGGCACGTGCCCCGGGCGCAGCTCAGAGGGGGGTGCCAGCACCCCCTCCTCCTGCACTATAATTGTACCTGTGTCGCAAGGACACAGGTACAATTAGAAGCAATGAATGACCGGGCACGTTCCGTGCCCGGCCATTCAGCGCCTCTCCACGAATGAAGCGACTGGTACCTTTTGTACCAGTGACGCTTCCGTCGATGAAAGGCGCTGACTGACTGGCAGGGAAAGTCATCCTGCCCAGCCAATCAGCGCCTTTCATAGACGCAGCGTTCAACCCCCTGGAGACCTGCGCAGAAGAGAGCAGGTCTCCATGGCTGCCGGACAGCGTGGGAGCGGGATTAAGGTGAGTTTGAATATTATATATTTTTTTTAAATTGTAATAGAAGTGTGTGGCTGTATCTGCGGGGGGACACACTATATCTACAGGGGCTGGGCTATATACAGGTGGACTATATCTACAGGGGGTGGGCTATATACAGGGGGACTATATCTACAGGGGGGCTATATCTACAGGGGGTGGGCTATATACAGGGGGGCTATATCTACAGGGGGTGGGCTATATACAGGGGGGCTATATCTACAGGGGGTGGGCTATATACAGGGGGGCTATATCTACAGGGGGTGGGTTATATACAGGGGGACTATATCTACAGGGGGGCTATATACTGGGGTGGGCTATCTATGGAGCACCATATACAGGGGTGGGCTATATAGTATATAGCCCCCTGTAGATATAGCCCACCCCTGAAGATATGGTCCCGCTGTAGATATAGCCCACCCCTGTATATAGTATCCCACAAATAGCTCCCCCTATAGTGCTCCACAGAAAGCCCACCCCTGTATATAGCCCCCTTGTACATATAGTCCACCCCTGTATATAGTGCTCCACAGATAGCCCACCCCTGTATATACTATATACAAGGGTGGGCTATCTGTGGAGCACTATATACAGGGGTGGACTATCTAGTGGAGCACTATATACAGGGGTGGGCTCTATGGCAGGCACTATCTACAGGGGGCACAGTGCGTGTGTGTAGGACACGGTGTATGGTGCTATTATAATTAGAGGTGCAGTGTATGGCGCTATTATATTTAGTGGTGTAGTGTGTGGTATAATGATAACTTTATATTTATTTATAGGTGCAGAAATGTTGGAAAAGTGAGAAGCTGAAGACATCTGAGCGGCAAACTGCAGAAATGGGCTGTGACCGGGAGAAGTCATCATAGAGGTCTGGACCGGATGGAGAAAAAGAACTAGAATCTGAGACGTCACCGATGAGTCACTTAATGTAAATGTTTAGTCTGCCTCTGATCAGTAATGTAGTCACTGTATGATCTGCAGTGAGATGATGGGTGGTGTGATTATGATATGATTTATTTTTTGTGAAACGGCATCTCCCAGCATATCCTTATCATTGTTTGGGCCATGCTGGGAGCTGTAGTTTTACGCCGTACACACCTATACGGCAGGGGTTGCACTAAATTGAGCTGTATTTGTGCTGGTGTTGTATATATGTAGTGAGCTTGCTTCTGGTGTTGTGTATAGAACCGTATTGCTTGTAAAATGTACAAATGTTTTTATGCTCGCGTTACATAAAAATAAATGACACGTCGATTGGTAGAGAAAACAAACACGGCGAGGGGGAAGGAGATGTCGGGAAAGAGGTTGGGGGGGGGGGGGGGCGCCGAACTGAATCTTTGCCCCGGGTGCTGGAGAACCTAGATACGCCTCTGGCTTGAAGATTATACTGACTGTCATTTGCATCGACTATTTAGGAAAATCAGCGAAAAATAACATTTGCATAATTTGGAACGCGGGGTATGTGTGCGTGTGTGTGTGTGTATATATATATATATATATATATATATATATATATACATATATACATACACACACACACATGCACAGTGGACATAAAGAGTCTACACACCCCTGTTATAATGCTAGGTTTTTGTCTTGTCAAAAAATCAGAAGATTAATCTTTTCAGAACTTTTCCCACCTTTAATGTGACCCATAATCTATACAATTCCACTGAAAAACAAACTGAAATAATTTAGGGGGAAAAATAAAAATAACAAAACTACAATAATGTGATTGCATAAGTGTGAACACCCTCTTATAATTGAGGTAAAGAAGAAATGGAGACCGCACTACCAAATTTTCAAAGTGAAGATCCTTTTATTCCACGGTGCAACGTTTCAGCTCAATACGAGCCTTTCTCAAGCATAATAATGTGACATACAAAACGCATATATATGCAATACAGGGTCATCAAACCAATTACATACATATAATAAACTTGTGCAAGAATGCTACAACAGGTATACAAAATTTTCATATCAATAGGATCTCCTGTGAATGTGCTAGTACATAAATAAAAAAATAAATAAAAACATTACATATACATAGTATAAATCGTGCATTCACTGTAATAAGGCCAATCAATCAGATGGGCTACATATGTATAATGACATGTGATAGTGTAAGAAAACAGGTGTATAAAATAAAGTTAAAAACATCTTACCCTCATTGGATCGGCTGATAGCGTTGTACACTTCCTTACTACATGGAAACTAAGCATTGCGTAATCCTAGCACCTGTGTGTATGAGTCATCGCATGATACGTCATTATACGCATGCGCATTGTCTACCAGAGGCGCTAGTCGCCATATTGAAAAAGGGCTATACACCCATAGATGTTTCTCATGAATGACGTCGGATCCTGTCTGTCTCAACTATGAGTCATTAGACATATCGTAGATTCACATCTGCGCAATGCCCATAAAGGATCGTCGGACCCATTTTGAAAAAGGGCAACATCACTCCATATGTTGCCCATACATCCCATCCACTATAAAGTCTAATTGATCAAATATAAAACGATGTGAACTATGTATACTATCTCTGTAGACTGAGATTAAGTGTCTCAGACCAATAATCCCTATACTTCATCTATTTAGAAGCGCATATGCGTATATATAGAGCACATAATATACAGAGATTTACACATCGTCTTAGAGATACTGTGGACGGAAGACATGACTAATGTATATGAGAAAACTTTTCAAAAAAAAGATGCATATATTCAAGTATAAGGATAGTGCAGATACACAGCCTCAACCGATCCTTGAGGAAAATCTTGAGAATAATATCTAAGATAAAAAGAAAAAGGAGAGAAATATATAAAGTAGTTTATAGGACATTGATAATATATATCAGACCTAAATATTGTAAATAACATACAGAATATAATTATAATATAAATATAGTCAAATTATTTCCTATTCTCCTAATGCACAGAGGAGGGGGAGGAATAAGGGGAAGATGATAAATGCACGGGCAGATGTTCAGATCAGAATGTACCACTGGATTATCTAGAGAAACTCGGAAAGATTTTGAAGTCTATATTAAGACCTCTAGGGGATAAGGTGTCTAATTTAAAAATCCATTCCAACTCCAATCTTTTCAGTTTGGAGATCCTATCTCCACCTTGTCTATGGCGCGGTACATGATCGACAATATATAACTTAAAGTCATTCTCACCATGGTTATTTTCCACAAAATGTTTGGGTAATGGTAGGTCAAATTTCTTGGTACGAATGGTGGACTTATGATTGTTTATACGCTTCCTACAATCAAGAGAGGTTTCACCTACATGTTGCAATAATTGTAGGAATATGGTTAGGAGCGAGGTGTTCACCCATCCTATTAAAGGCTCTACCTACAAAATTAAATATCACCTCACATGTAAATCGGACCATGTAATATATATTATTCAATGTCCTTGCAAATTATTGTATGTAGGTGAAACCTCTCTTGATTGTAGGAAGCGTATAAACAATCATAAGTCCACCATTCGTACCAAGAAAATTGACCTACCATTACCCAAACATTTTGTGGAAAATAACCATGGTGAGAATGACTTTAAGTTATATATTGTCGATCATGTACCGCGCCATAGACGAGGTGGAGATAGGATCTCCAAACTGAAAAGATTGGAGTTGGAATGGATTTTTAAATTAGACACCTTATCCCCTAGAGGTCTTAATATAGACTTCAAAATCTTTCCGAGTTTCTCTAGATAATCCAGTGGTACATTCTGATCTGAACATCTGCCCGTGCATTTATCATCTTCCCCTTATTCCTCCCCCTCCTCTGTGCATTAGGAGAATAGGAAATAATTTGACTATATTTATATTATAATTATATTCTGTATGTTATTTACAATATTTAGGTCTGATATATATTATCAATGTCCTATAAACTACTTTATATATTTCTCTCCTTTTTCTTTTTATCTTAGATATTATTCTCAAGATTTTCCTCAAGGATCGGTTGAGGCTGTGTATCTGCACTATCCTTATACTTGAATATATGCATCTTTTTTTTGAAAAGTTTTCTCATATACATTAGTCATGTCTTCCGTCCACAGTATCTCTAAGACGATGTGTAAATCTCTGTATATTATGTGCTCTATATATACGCATATGCGCTTCTAAATAGATGAAGTATAGGGATTATTGGTCTGAGACACTTAATCTCAGTCTACAGAGATAGTATACATAGTTCACATCGTTTTATATTTGATCAATTAGACTTTATAGTGGATGGGATGTATGGGCAACATATGGAGTGATGTTGCCCTTTTTCAAAATGGGTCCGACGATCCTTTATGGGCATTGCGCAGATGTGAATCTACGATATGTCTAATGACTCATAGTTGAGACAGACAGGATCCGACGTCATTCATGAGAAACATCTATGGGTGTATAGCCCTTTTTCAATATGGCGACTAGCGCCTCTGGTAGACAATGCGCATGCGTATAATGACGTATCATGCGATGACTCATACACACAGGTGCTAGGATTACGCAATGCTTAGTTTCCATGTAGTAAGGAAGTGTACAACGCTATCAGCCGATCCAATGAGGGTAAGATGTTTTTAACTTTATTTTATACACCTGTTTTCTTACACTATCACATGTCATTATACACATGCAGCCCATCTGATTGATTGGCCTTATTACAGTGAATGCACGATTTATACTATGTATATGTAATGTTTTTATTTTTTTTTTTATTTATGTACTAGCACATTCACAGGAGATCCTATTGATATGAAAATTTTGTATACCTGTTGTAGCATTCTTGCACAAGTTTATTATATGTATGTAATTGGTTTGATGACCCTGTATTGCATATATATGCGTTTTGTATGTCACATTATTATGCTTGAGAAAGGCTCGTATTGAGCTGAAACGTTGCACCGTGGAATAAAAGGATCTTCACTTTGAAAATTTGGTAGTGCTGTCTCCATTTCTTCTTTATCTCTTATAATTGAGGATGCGGTTGCGTTCAGAATTAGCCAATCACATTTAAACTCATGTTAAATAGTAGTCAGTACACAGCTGCCATTATTTAAAGTGATTCTGAGCAACACCATATAAAGTTCAGCTCTTCCATTAGGATTTTCCTGACATTTCCTTTGTTACATGTGACAGCAAAAGCCATGGTCCGTAAAGAGCTTACAACACATCAAAGGGATCTGATTGTTGAAAGGCATCAGTCAGGAGAAGGGTACCAAAGAATTTCCAAGACATTAGCTATACCATGGAACACAGTGAAGACGGTCATCAAGAAGTGAATTACATTTGGCACAACAGTGACATCACCAAGAACTGGACGTCCCTCAAAACTTGATGAAAAGACAAGATGAAAATTGATCCGGGAGGCTACCAAGAGTCCTACAGCAACATTAAGGGAGCTGCAGGACTTTTTGGCAGGTACTGGTTGTGTAGTGCATGTGACAACCTTCTCCCATTTTCGTCATATGTCTGGGCTGTGGGGTAGGGTGGCAAGACGGAAGCCTTTTCTAGCAAAGAAAAACACCCAAGCCCGGCTATGTTTTGGAGATGCTCTCATCCAGTCGTTTAGCCATCACAATTTGCACTTCAGAGTCACTATTTTTCCTGTTTCCAACACATCAACTTCCAGAACTGACTGTTGCCTTGCTGCCCAATATATCGCAACCCTTAACAGGCGCCATTGTAACGTGATAATCAATTTGATTCACTTTATCGATCAGTGGTTTTAATGTTATAATGCTCCATATTTGTTTTCTGTGGTACACCTGACTGTACCTGGAATGTATTATATTACCCTGTATATACACAGAACACACATAGACGCAAGACGGACATTCATATGCATGAAAATTTGCAGACGCAAATCAGACACGCTCATGTGAATAAGGCCTAACTGTGCGGTTTAAAAGATTATTATTAAAAGGACCAGACATTATAATCACGAAACAGAATCACAGCCTCTGCTGCTAGTGACAAGTCCCCTTTAAGGGAAGCAGATCTTTTACATTATGGCATAAAAAGAGTCAATATCTAATTTTGTATGAATTTATTGATAAACGTAGTGATTTCTCTCTCTAGTTTTTGTTCAATGTACAGACATTCCGATTTCACAATTGGAGGAATCTTATTATTTATTTGCAAGTAAACAGACCTTGAACAGAAAGAAATTCTCCCTTTATGTCTCTGTCGTATGAGGTCACAGAGCAGAATAACAATGTAATAATACAAGTCCTTTACAAAACAGAACAGACAATAACAGACATTTTATGTGCATTATAAACGAAGCCTGAAAAAAAGTACAAAACAAAAAACATTTTAAAGCTGTATTCTGTAAAGAAATTAAAATTTGGTTAAAAAAAAAAAAAAGTCAAAGAAAAGTGCACCGTAAAAACTTTAAGGCCTCATGCACGCGATCGTAGGCGTGCGCACAGTCCGTGATTACAGCACGAATGGCCCAAGAAGTATTATCCGCAGGCCGCCCGCAATTACGGACCGTGCACATACAAGATGTGCATGGACTAAGGAGCCCTGCAAATGCGGCCCTTAAAATGACGTCCTATTTTTTTTGCGGTCCGGGCGATGGAAACAACGGTCGTGTGCATTGGCCCATAGGATAGAATGTGTCCTACACTATCCACAATTGTGGATAGTATGCGGACCGTAATGCGCGGTCATTGTACATGAGGCCTAAAGGAGGTAAAATGATAAAGTGGAAATATTCTTTCTGGATTATATTCCAAACTTTCCAGTCAGGTCACAGGTGTTGTCAGGACGTGGGGGGGGGAGGTTGACACGTTTCATGTTTGGCGAGATCCTTTCGCAGAGAGAAGGGATTCGATTCACATATATCACAGGGATAAGTTGATGGCAGAAATCCTTGTCTAACAAAGAGCATTCTGCGGGTGTGAATAGCAGCAGCGTTATCTGCCCTTCTCTGCATCAACTATCGATTCTTGTTCTTCTTAGAATTTCCCTGCGGTCACAAAGGAAAAACAAAGAAATAAATTAAAATGTGTATTACGCTTACATTCCAATTCATTTAATAAGACTGGGATTATTCCATCGAACACATTGAATGAGAGGAAGAAATGTAATAAAGACAGTGTCTGTGGGTTCTGAACTCCGTTATCTTACATCCTTCTAAGAATTTAATCAACTCTTTTTTTTTTTTTATAAAATAAACGCAATTGACTTTATTCATATTTGTTACTTTATTTACGGTGCCTTGCTAAAGTCTTCACCCCCTTGGTGTTTTTCCTGTTTGTTGCATTAGAACCTGGAATTAAAGTGAATTTAAAATTTGATTTTATGTAACGGATGTGAGAAAATAGTCCAAATTTTTGCAGTGGAATAAAGAAAAATACCCTGTTAACAAAAGGAACTAAAAACCGCTAAATAATGTCTGGCCTACCCCTTTAACCCCTTGCGTACCTTCGACGTAATAGTACGTCGCTGGCCGCTTATTCCAGCGTACCTTCGACGTACTATTACGGCGCAGGAATAAACTGTCACTAGTGAAATCACATAGTGACAGAACAGCGGCGGCAGCTGTCATTGACAGCTAACCGTCTCTGCTACCGGCCTGGGGACCAATTAGCAGTCCCCAATGCCTGCGATTGCTGTGATTGGTCAGTTTCTGAAGACTGACCAATCACAGCCGTCTGTGACGTCGTCTGCAGGAGAAAGCTCCTGTCACTTTCTCTGATCTCCTCACTTCTGTGAGATACGTGAGGAGATCAGAGAAAGAGGTGTAAAAAAAAAAACCACTATTTTTATTAACCCCTTCCCGAAAATGGGCGTATAGTAACGCCCTGAGGATGAAGCGGGCACAGGAGCTGTGCTCGCTCCATCTTCATCGGGTGTCGGCTGTAATATACAGCCGACATCCCACTGCAACTACAGCGATCACTGTCCTCTCCGATCGCTGTAGTTTAACCCCTTAAATGCCGCTGTCAATAGCGACAGCGGCATTTAAGTGATTGATACAGAGGGAGGGGGCTCCCTCTGCACCCCATTGCCCCCCCCCCCGCGAAAAATCGCGGGGTTCTGATGGTTGCAATGGCAACCAGGAAGCCTAGCAACGGCTTCCTGGTTGCCAGGTACGGGAGCCTATTAGGTCCTGCCCAAGGCAGGACGTAAAAGGCTCAACTGTCAGTTGTAAAGTGACAGTTACAATACACTGCACTACATCAGTACATACAGAAGTAGTGCAGTGTATTGTGCAGGGGATCAGAAGATCAGATCTTCCAGTCCCCTAGTATGTGTAAAATAAATTTAGATTAATAAATAAATACAAGTTTTACGTAATAAAAACAATAATCGCCTTGTTTCCCTGATCAAGCCCTTTATAATTAGAAAAAAAATGAAAAAAAAGACAAAAACTAGACATAATAGGTATTGCCGCGTTCGTATCGGCCTGACCTAAAAAAATATCATATTTATCCCGCACGGTGAACACCGTAAAAAAAATACCATAAAAAACAATGGCAGAATTTCCTTTTTTGGTCACGTTGTTTCCAAAAAAATGGAATAAAAAGTGATCAAAAAGTCGCGCGTAGCCAAACATGGTACCAATAAAAACGACAGTGTGTCACGCAAAAAATGTATGTACTCCGCACAGATTACATATGCCCCCACATTATAAACTGAAACACCAGTAAAACACTAAACAAAACTACTACCAAGCAAAATCTGCACTCCAAAAGCCAAATGGCGCTCCTTCTGGGCCTGGCAGTGTGCCCAAACAGCGGTTTATGACCACATATGGGGTATTACCGTACTCTGGAGAACCGCTTAATAATTTATGGGGCGTATGTCTCCAGTGGTACAAGCTGGGCCCAACGCATTGGGCACTGAAATAGCATATATGTGGAAAATGTCAATTTTCAATCTGCAACATCCACTGTGCACTAATTTCTGTAAAACCTTTGGGGGTCAAAATGCTCACTACACTTCTAGATGAATTCCTTGAGGGGTGTAGTTTCCTAAATGGGGTCACTTATCGGGAGTTTTCACTGTACTCGTACCTCAGCGCAATGCAACATGGCGTCAAAAACAAATTTTGTAAAATCTCCACTCCAAAAACGAAATTGCACTTTTTCCGTTTAGACCCTTGCCGTATGTCCAAATAGCCGTTTACAACCACATATGGGGTATTTCCGTAATCAGGAGAAATTGTGTAACACATTTTGGGGTGTCTTTTCTCCTGTATTCCTTGTGGAAATGAAAAATTCTGAGCTAAAGCTACAGGTTATTGGAAAAAAAAATGTTTTCATTTTCACGGACCAATTCTAATAAAATCTATAAAACACCTGAGGGCTCAAAATGCTCACTACACCTCTAATGTAATTCTTTCAGGGGTATAGTCTCCAAATTGGGATCACATCTGGGGAATTTCTACTGTACTGGTACTTCAGGGACTCTGCAAATGCGACATGGCCCCCAGAAACCAATTCAGCAAAATCTGAGCTGCAAAATCCAAATGGTGCTCCGTCCCTTCTGAGCCCTGCCATGGGTCCAAACAGCAGTTTATTACCACATAATGGGGTATTTCCGTAATCAGGAGAAATTGCTTTACAAATGTTGGGGTGCTTTTTCTCCTTTATTCCTTATAAAAATTAGAAAATTCTGTGTTTTTTCCAAAAAAAAGTCTCTTTTCATCTTCACAGACTAATTCCAATAAATTCAGCAAAAAACATGTGGGGTCAAAATGATAACTATACCACTAGAAAAATTCCTTGAGGGGTATAGTTTCCAAAATGGGGTCACTTTTGGGGGGATTCCACTGTTTAGGTCCCTCCAGGGCGTTGCAAACGTGACACGGCACTGAAAACCATTCCAGTAAAATCAGAGCTCCAAAATCCAAATGGGGGTCCTTCCCTTCTGAGCCCTGCTGTGGGTCCAAACAGCAGTTTATTACCACATATGGGGTATTTCCGTAATCGCGAGAAATTGCTTTACAAATGTTGGGGTGCTTTCTCTCCTTTATTTCTTGCAAAAATTAGAAATTTTTACGTTTTTCCAGAAAAAAAAGTAGATTTTCATTTTCACAGACTAACTCCAGAAAATATAGCAAAATACCTGTGGGGTCAAAATGCTAACTATACCCCTAGATAAATTCCCTGAGGGGTGTAGTTTAAAAAATGGGGGTCACTTTTGGGGGTTTCCACTGTTTTGGCACCACAAGACCTCTTCAAATCTGACATGGTGCCTAAAATATATTCTGAAAAAAGGAGGCCCCAAAATCCAAGAGGTGCTCCTTTGCTTCTGAGGCCGGTGTTTCAGTCCATTAGCGCACTAGGGCCACGTGTGGGATATTTCTAAAAACTGCAGAATCTGGGCAATAAATATTGAGTTGCGTTTCTCAGGTAAAACCTTCTGTGGTACAGAAGAAAATGTATTACATATGAATTTTGTAAAAAAAAATGAAATTTGAAAATTTCAGCTCTACTTTCCTTCAATTCCTGTAAAACGCCTAAAGGGTTGAAACACTTTCTGAATGCTGTTTTGGATACTTTGAGGGGTGCAGTTTTCAAAATGGGGTGTTTTATGGGGGTTTCTAATATATAGGGCACTCAAAACCACTTCAGACAGAACTGAACTCGTCCCTGAAAAAATCGCTTTTTGAAATTTTCTTAAAAATATGAGAAATTGCTGCTAAAGTTCTAAGCCTTGTGAGGTCATAGAAAAATAAAAGGATGTTCAAAAAACGATGCAAACATAAAGTAGACATATGGGAGATGTTAATTGGTAACTATTTTGTGTGGTATTACCATCTGTTTTACAAGCAGATGCATTTAAAATTGGAAAAATCATAATTTATTTAATATTTTCGCTAAATGTTGGTGTTTTTCACAAATAAGCAATGAATTTATCGACCAAATTTTTGCACTAAACTAAAGTACAATATGTCACGAGAAAACAATCTCAGAATCAATTGGATAGGTAAAAGCATTCCGGAGTTATTACCACATAAAGTGACACATGTCAGATTTGAAAAAATGGGTCTGGTCCTCAAGGCCAAAATGAGCTGGGTACTCAAGGGGTTAACTTCAGAAGTTACATAAGAAGGTTGACCTGTGTGCAATCAAAGGGTCACATGATCTGTCACATGATGTCCGCATAAATACACCTGTTCTGAAAGAGTCTGTAATACAACTAAGTAACATGAGGACCGAGGAGCTCTCCAAAAAGGTCAGACAAAGTTGTGGAGAGATATAGATCAGGGTTGGGTTATAAAAAAGATCTCAAAATGTGAACATCTCTCTGAGCACCATTGATCTATTATAACAAAATGGAAAGAATATGGCACAACTACAATCCTGACAAGAGAAGGTGCCCACCAAAACTCACAGCCCGGGCAAGGAGGGCATTAATCAGAGATTCATCAAAGACACCAACCATTACACTGAAGGACCCCCGGAGATCCATAGCAAAGATGGAAGAATCTGTCCATAGGACCACTATAAGCCGTACACTCCACAGAGAGGGGCTTTATAGAAGAGTGGGCAGAAAAAAGTAATTGGGGAACTCAAAACATGTTTTCTTATATTTTTCTGTAAGCAAACATCATGTGGCAGACTCCCCGAACACGTGGAAGGAGGTGCTCTGGTCAGATGAGGCTAAAATGTAACTTTTTGACTATCATGGGGAACGCCATGTGCGACACAAACCCAACACTTCCCATCACCACAAGAACATCATTCCCACAGTGAAGAATGGTGGGAGCAGCATCATGCTGTGGGGGCAGGGACTGGAAAACTGGTCAGGATTGAAGGAAAGATGGATGGCAGTAGAAATTTTTGAGGAAAACCTGTTTCAGTCTGCCGGAGATTTCAGATTGGGACGGAGGTTCACGTTCCAGCAGGACAAAGACCCTAAACATAGAACTAATCTACACTGGGGGCGTTTAAGGGGAGACAATTAAACGTCTTGGAATGGCCAGAACTCAATCCAGCTGAAAATCTGTGACATGAAGACGCTGAACACCAAACACAACCATCTAACAAAGGAGTCGGAGCAGTTTTTCCTGGAAGAATCTGCAAAAATCTCAGTGTCTAGAAGTGCCGAGACAATAGAGAAATAGCCCAAGAGACTTGTATCTGTAATTGCAGCAAAAGGCTCCACAAAGTAATGACTTTCAGGGGGTGAATATTTATGCACATTTAAGTGCTCCCTTTTTTATCCTCGTTTGTGTCGCAGCAAAAATATTTTGCACCGTCAAAGTGGTCGGCATGTTGTGTAAATTAAATGGTACAAACCCCCCAAAAATTCCATTTTACTTCCACGTTGTCATGCAACAAAACACTGAGGGAGTGTGAATTATTTTTTTTTCTCATTCATTTCTAGGGTTCGTGTCCCTTTACTGGTACCAATTTCTAGCCATCACAGCTCATTCCCGGTCCTGTGGTCTCCTCACTTACCTTACTAGCCATCTTTAATGTATCTATTTCCTCCCGTTGCTTTGTTAACGTTTCGTTCATGACGCAGAGGTGATCGCTCATCATGCTCAGCTGATCCTCATAACTTCTCTTTGTTGTAATTAACTCATCCTACAGAGGAAACAGGTTATTAAATGTATCTGAAGGAGATCTCTACTGTATATCGTACAGTTTGTCTATTAAAGGGGTCGACTAACTAAGACAGTTCTATTAGGAAATTATATATATATATATGTCATAGAGTGGGACCATCAGTCAATATCCCTATATATATATATATAGCCAGAGCAGCTAAGTATCAGCGGCTCCCGCTCTGGCGGACCTGGCCCATTGTTGTATTACATAGACGCCATGTAATAATACAGTTCCTCTGCAGTTGCCTGGGGAGTTAGAAGCCGGGTGCACAGCGTTCAGCTGATCGATTGGACTGGTTTTGGGTTTGTTTTTTTAAGACGGGGTTGTGGTGATGAGACTCACCTTTATGCAGTACCTCCTGCTACTAGATTTATACACTTCGACTCAGATCATACTGCTTTCGTAACGGACATTCACTACTATGGGACTTACGGAAACAGCGTAGGTCAGCGAGCTACGCGGTTTCCGTCTTCATGGTCGGAAATCGCACAATTAAGCCGGAGCACAGAGAGGTAGAACGGGGTTTAGGGTGCCCCTTTCTAGAGATAGGTGCGGGTCCGAGAGATGGGACCCGCATCTATCTGACACTTATGACATATCCTGTGGATATGTCCCAAATGTCCCTGATGGGAAAACCCCTTTAAGATGAACAGTTACCCTGGAATACCACTTTCTTCTTTTAATCTTACTAGGTTAAAATTCTGTGCTGATTGACTGCTTTAAAGGTAAATCAAGAAATTAATTTTTTTAAATTGGATACGTAGCTCTAAATCCCCTGCATAGACTTTAGATTTAAAACATAAAATGATGGCTGCCTGTAGCCACCACTAGGAGCTGACTATATACTGTTATACATTGAACGCTATAAGACCGTATACAGAAGGCTCCTAAGCTCCCTCTAGTGGCGGCTGCAGGCAGCTAGAATTTTAATATGTAACTACGTCTATAAAGAGGATTTGGAGCTCTGCGTTACAAAAACAAAAAGGTCAGACTGCTAAAAAGATGAAGAAATTAACGAACACAGAATTGTGGACCTAAAAACTACGACATGATAAAAGGTGGCGTTTCGCTTTAAATCAGAATCAAAAACAACAAATAAATTCAACGAATATAATCCAATTAATATAAACTAAAAAAGAAAAAAAAAGCAGAAAAAACATGAAATGCCGCATTTTCTTCTTTAGACTTTGCTGTTATTAAAATGTCCATGCATCTTCCTGACATTGCACAAATGGCAGACTACATTATTCATGTCCAAAACAGGAGACTGGAGCACCGCTGATGGCAATCTGTATTCTTCAACATAAAGGTCATCAAGGAATATAGCGTGCAGGGAACGAGAGCAGATAAGAGGAGAGAATAGGATAAAAGGCAATAATATACAGAGGAAAAATGAAATGCTATTTAGAAGACATTTCTAGAACGCTATCAGGCCTGATGTAAGAACCAAAAGAGGAAATCAGCAGAGACTTCTAATATTCGTCTTCTCTACGTGGTGACAGAATTAGCATGAGATCAAAAATGTCTGGCTACAAAGAGCTTCTACTTATCTGGCATGGTGGTAAAGTGTCAGTACAGTGTGCAAGGGTAAACAGGCCATTCTCACATAAAAATATACAGAAAACTTCATTTAAAGGGCACCTACCTACACACCAGACATTTTTAAGATGGGATGTCCAGGATTTAAAAAAAAATAGTCTGATTCGGCTTGGTCTAGTATTGCCACTCAGAATAAAATTCACATGAATATGATTGAGATGCAATACCAGACACATCCTATGGACAAGAGTGGCGCTATTTCTGAAAAAAAAAAAATGCAGACCTTTTTTTTTTTCCACAACTCCTTTAAGTTAAAGGGGTTAATCCCATAAGCACGGATGTCGTAGCAATAAGATAAATCAATAATTACGTATATGACTAATTTTAGAAAGTGAGGCCATCCAGGAGTTTTCTTGTGTAGCTGGACTAAACCAGCATATGACTTATGTACTTACTGCGAATCAATGGAAATGAAAGGAATTGTTAAAATGAAAGGGGTTGTCTGGTTTAGATTTTAAAAAAAATAATTAAAAAGTTTAAGAAGTTGGCCGCAACATGTAAAACAAGGGCTGGGCAAAATAAGAAAAACAAGTTATACTCACCTACTAAATCCCCCGCCGCTCAAGCACTACTACTCCAGTGGTCCCCGACGGTCTGTTTACCTCTATAGGAAGTGATGACGTCCCAGTGAGCTGAAGCCAATCACTAGCCTCAGGGATGTCGTGCCATTCTTGCCAGCATCTCCGCTAAGGCCAATGATTGGCCGACAATCACTTCCTGTAAAAGTTTACAGACCGGGTGGAAACCACTGGAGCAGCAGCAAAGGAATGGTATGAGAATTTACATGGGGAGTATGCCTGGTTTTGCTATTTTAGCCCAGAATAGCAGAGAGTGGTCCGGCACACAATCCAGGTAAAATCAATACTGATTTATTGTATCAAATTTGAAAACAAATAAATAAAAATCCCCGGGTGACGAACGCTTATGGGTTTCGAACCATTCGGTTCTTACTCATAGGTATATGTAGCTATGAGTAAGAACCGAATAGTTTGAAACGCGTAAGCGTTCTTCACCCAGGGATTCTTCTTGGTTTTAAAACTTGATACAATAAAGCAGAATTGATTTTACCAGGATCGTGTGCCGGACCACTCTATGCTATTCTGGATCTCCATCTACGTCCGAAGTAGAACCTATGTCTAAAGCACCGATACAAAATTGATGTAGTATAAAGACCTACATGTGTGGTGAGCGGACCAATGTTTTTTTTTTTTTGTCTATTTTAGTCCATACCCTGCCTGCAGCCTGTGTTTTACAAGTCCCGGACAACCCCTTTAATAAGGCCATGTTCACACAACATAATTTCAGGCGTATTTCAGGACGTAAAACACTTCGAAATACACTTGAAAAATGCCTGCACACAGCTTACCATTGATTTGAATAGGAAATACTCTGAGTAGTTCATCTAAGGTGTATTTTTATACTTTAAAGAGCGCTTCATAAAAATATTCTTCGAAAAAAAGTGACATGTCTCTTCTTGAAGCATTTTACCAGCTGACTTTTCCCATTCCCCATTGACACTCCAAAAAACACTTTGAAACTACAACTCAAAATCCACTTCAAAAACGCTCGTGAAAATCTGAAAAGCTTTGAAAATCAACTCCAAAAACACCTGGATTTCAGTGGCTGCGCTCCCTTGACATCCGCCTTGTATTTTTTTAGCCTGAACATTTGCCGTGTAAACATAGCCCAAAGGAGAGTCCCTCGTTCAGGACCCCCATCTATAAGCAGGTAGCAACACTTTCTCTCTGAAGGACCAGGCCGGTCTGTGCATTACACAGTTTATTGATTTCAATGTGCATCATGTAAGGTTTCTTTTGCCCTCTGGTGGCGCTGCAGGAGAAATGAACACTTGCTGCCTGGTCCTCCCATAGATTACAAGCGATTGCTGGGAGTCCTGGTAGTGGGACACCTTATGATCAGCTCATTTTAGTGGAAGCCTTTAAACAAAAATGGGTTGCCCAAATTGGACATCCCTTTAAAGAGACCCATGAAGCAGATGGGGCAATGAACATGAAATATCATCATACTAAGATAAGAATGTCAGCGCCAATAACCTGGATCCGCAATTAATGGTAAATAGAGTAGTCACCAGCATTTTATTGGGGTAAAGCAGAGATATGGTCCTATGAAGGGCAGGACAGGGATGCAATAATAGCTCATTGTCCTACAAAAAAAAAAAAAAAAAAAAAAAGATAGAGTCCCCTTGTTAAATATCTCCATTTCTTTAGAAAAGTTGCTAATGTTTTTCATAGACAGCATTTCAGGGCACTGATGTTATAAAGAAAAAAAAAACGCTGCGTTTTGCGTGCGCAAAAGGCACTTAACAGCTCCGTGTGTCATATCTGTATGATGCGTGGTTGCGTGATTTTCGCGCAGCCGCCATCATTATGACACTTTGTATGTTTGTAAACAGAAAAGCATGTGGTGCTTTTCTGTTTTCAATCATACTTTTTACTGCTGTTGCGCGAATCACGCGCGTCCCACGGAAGTGCTTCCGTGTGCTATGCGTGGTTTTCACGCACCCATTGACTTCAATGGGTGCGTGATGCGCGAAATACACACAAAGAACGGACATGACGTGAGTATTCAAAATCACGGACTGTCTGCACGGCCCCATAGACTAATATGCATGGACGTATATCACGTTGGTCTGAATAAGCCCTAAGAGTTAGGATGAGTGCAAACAAATTAACTCAGAAAACCCCTTTAGAGGGTTCGTTCACACGGCATATGTTTAAGGCAGATTTTAAGAAAACAAACTGCCTCTGGATCCAGATGTTTTTGGAGCGGATTTTCAAAGCGTTTTTCAAGCATATTTTGAGGTGTATTTTCGAAACTTTTTTATGTAGTGTCAATGGAAACTCAGCTTGTAAAAAGCTTCAATAATTGACGTCACTTCTTTTTTACGAGGCGTTTAATTCAGCAGCGTAAAAATACACCTCATATGAACAACACAGTGTATTTCCCATTGAAATCAATGAGAAACTGTTTGCAGGTGTATTTCAAGTGTATTTTGAAGCATAATATGAGCATTTCACGCACCGAAATACACACACACAAATATTGTCACCAACCTATGGATTGTGCAGTGAGGACTACTCACTATTCACACGACAGGGTCCGAGTGGCGGCCGATAAAAACGGGCGTTTTAGAACGTTTTTCCCGGCCGTTTTTCATCCGTTCGTGTTGCAGTTTTTAAGGGACGATTTTGACCCGTTTTGCATCCGTTTTTTGCCCTGTCCGTTTTAAAAATCGGATGAATTTCATTTGTAAATATTTTTTGCCACACTTCCCTCTGTAGATACTGGCACACAGCCCCCCTGTAGGTAGTGCCGCACCGCCCCCCTGTAGGTAATGCCGCACCGCCCCCCTGTAGGTAGTGCCGCACAGCCCCCCTGTAGGTAGTGCCGCACAGCCCCTCTGTAGGTAGTGCCGCACAGCCCCCCTATAGGTAGTTCCACACAGCATCCCCCCCTATAGATGGCACCCCCGCTACCTTTCTGCAGATAGTGCCACTGGTCAGGGACTTCTCCTGGAGCGGAAACACTGGCCACAGCGCCGGGGATTCTGCTTCAGAAGTCCCTGACGTCACTGTGTCCATATATGGACACAGTGAAGTCGGGGACTTCTCCTGGAGCGGAATTCCGAAGCGGTGGCCGGGAATTGGGGTTTCCGCTCCTACAGGGAGTAAAAAAATACCCTCCTCCTCCTCCTCACATGCACGTCGCACTGTGGGGAGAAGGAGAGAGCGAGCGACGGAAGACACAGCCATCACTTGGGACACATTCCAGTGATGGCCGTGTATTACCCGGCCCCATAGACTTCTATGGGAGCTGGGCGGCCGGCCGGCCAAAAATAGGGCATGTCCCATTTTTTGACGGCCGGGTTTCCAGGGCCATCAAAAAAATCGGTCGTGTGAATATCCCCATTTGGGGTCTATTGTTCCAACTGCGGCTGTGTGACGGCCGGGAAACTCTGTCGTGTGAATAGGACCGAAGACAAATATTTTGAGAGGTCTGCAACAAACATTCAGCAAATTGTCTAGCAGGAGGATGTCTGAAGAGGGTGAATGCTGACGTAGACACGAGGAGTTAACTGGTGAGAAGTAATAAATGAAATGTCATAAGATGAGACCTAATAAATTAGTAAGAAAATCTTAAACCGGATTATCATCCGTAACACTCCTATATGATCTTTGGGAAAACTACCGGTAGACCCGGCCGGAAGATCTAAACCTCTGAAAGTAATTGATCTTTTTATTATTCATTTCTTAGTTTTTCCACCATTAGTTCAGTCTATTTGCTGATTCGCTATCTGGCTGTTCCCATGGTTTCTGGATACTTGGAAGCCGCGGGTTATAAAGATTCAAAAACACCAGAAACCCGTTATTCGGAACTTCTCTACCCAAATGGAAAACAAGGAGACTTTGCACGTCTACAATTCCCTGTCAATAAATGTTTTCACGATAAGGTTAAGTGCACACAGGGCGGGTACGCTGTGCAAAAGGTACACAGCGTATCCGCCCAGTTGCCCGCAGGGAATTCCGGCCGAAAAACCGCACCAAATTGTGGTGCAGTTTTTCACCCGGAATGTCCACTGTGGAAATCCTGCAATAAAAAAAACCCCACAAAAAAACGGCTATACTTACCATGGCGACGCATCCCTCCGACGTCCTGACGTTCTCCAGCCCTGGGATGACGTTTCATCCCATGTGATTGGCTGCAGCAGTCACATGGGATGAAACATCATCCCAGGAGGCCGGCATGGATGAAGAAGTAAAGAATTTTAGGTAAGTATAAGATTTATTTTTTTTCCAGAGTTGCGGTTTTTGCGGTGGAATCTTTTCCGCTAAAAAAATAGCAACATTTGCTATTTGTCGCGGGTTTTACCTCCCATTGAATTCAATCCTGCACCAAAAAAGCAGCGATTACGCAAATACAATTGACATGCTGCAGAATAAGAAAAACGCAGGTCAATTTCTGAGCGTTTATTCCGCTCATCATCTACGCAGCGTGTGGATGAGAATTTTTCAAATTTCATCAACTCTGTTGCTACTGTATTAGGCTGCGGATTTTCCGCAAACTAAATAAGTTGAGGAAAAGCTGCAGTGTTTACGCAACGTGTGAACTCGGTCTTATTGTAGTGGTCACTGCCAAAAGTGACGTATCAACCACAATTGCTGCACAGAAAACCATTATTAATGCGTTACTATTGTCGGTGTGTGGTTTACTAATAACAGTAAAAGTGTCATGTCTTTTCCGATATTCACTGGCACACAGGTCACGCAGTGGGGGGATACGGAGCACGCCGCTGGCCTTTGTATTTAGTGATCGTCTTCACTCCGGATAGTCATTGTGAGAGATCAATGGACGAGTGTGCGGACTGACTTGCCAGCTGGCCGCCCTTACCTGCAATCTGCTGATGCTCAGACTGGCCGATTTTGTTTCTTCTGTTAAGCTCTGATTGGATTTTTCTGCCAATGTTAATCTTTTAGCAAAAGCACGGCACTGAAAATACAAACACATAAATGACGACCGTCCTTTATCTCATGCTTGCCCAAAATGGAGTATTATAGTATTTCTAGGCAGGAGGGACTATTACTATACACGGCTTGAATATATGTTATTAAAAAGAAAACTACGGAAACGATTAAAGTAATTACTACCACATAATCCTTCCTTACTGGCTTTCTGGTAAGAGTGGTTGAGTGTGTAGTTAGCAGAGACGCTGTAGCGATCTATAAATGTAGCAGAGCTAAATTCGTCATTTCATTTTATTGGGCTGCGCAATGTTCTATAAAACAAACCGATTTGCATCCCTGTGTAAATAGAGATATGACAAAGTGCTGTGGCAAGTGACCACCTCAGCTCTACAATATCTATATCCTAACATTTAGCTAAAAAGTTGGACGCCATAAAACGACATTAAATGCGTGCGTCTTTTCATTGTATTAAAAAAAAAAAAAAAAAAAAAAGACCTGCCAGCACTCCAGTTATGTCGGTTTAAGTAAATCCTAGTATTCCCAATAAAATAACGTAGTGTAGAATCTTTTCTTAGAATTCTGCATTGTGTAGTTCCTCTGTTACTCCTCCTGGAAGTATATGAATACATTTACAACTAGGTTTTCTCATTTCCCTGGTCAATTGGGGATGCCCCTGCATAGGGTGGGACTGATTTGGAAGTGTCAGACTGTGTAGGGATAAGGGGGAACAGCAGCACCCAGTTCTAGTTGTCAATTTATTCACACATTTCCATGAGGAATAACAGAGGAACTGCAAAACAAATTCTGAAAAACAAAAGATGCTCCAGAATGGTTATTTTACGGGGAATGTATTACTAAAACAGACATGACAGGAGAGGTGACAGTTGCTCTTGCAATTTGGAAGCCTTTTTAACAGCACAATATTAATGCCAATGCCTTCTATTAATCCACTAGGATCTATGCTTGGTATTTGCAGATAATGCAATTGATTTAGGGTCTGACACCTTTATTTTTACCATTCTTCATTATGTTTTAGTAGCAACGAGCATCACCTACACATGGAATACGTTCTGGAGACAGGTAATAGCGGGTTGATTTCCAAAAGAAATAATGAGAAGTGCTTCTAAATCTACTCCCAGCCTCCTGCCGAAAGCCATCTCGCTATACACAAGAGTATTTCATTTCTATATTAACAGCTGACAATTACTAGTACCCAGACATACCTCAGCATGGAAATGGACGGACTTGCTGTCTGCCAGCTGTAGTTGTGTTGTGAGTTCTGCAATTCTTGTCATGTAATGATTTTTTATCAGTCCTTCCCTCGAGTCGTGATCTGAAACCTGTTCATGACAATAAGGGGATTATTTTTAGACTGACCGGTCGGTCTCGGAGCGCTGATCAACATCTGTGCTGTCAGTCAAACTTCCTGCGGGCATTATCTAAATCAAACCCGGACCTGTGCAGCCGGCGCACCGATAATGACTGCAGCTCAGATAGACACAATGTGCCAAAGCATCTAGGAAAAAAAGAGTGCCCTTGCTGTTTAAGACGCACATTAATCTCGCTGAGTGTGGAGACGAGTCTGCAGCTAACAAAAGCTCTACAGGAAACAAGTCAACAAGATCTGTTCAATGCGTCTCTTCCTACACAGCTTCCAGATGAGTCAATGAAACTGGTAAACATTTTTAAGCTGTTCTGATATAGTGCAGACCTGTATTTAGTCCCCATAGGAAGATAGGGGAGGGGGTAGGTGTCCCTGTCCGAGCTTCTCAGCAATACCACTGGGTCACGAATGACTAGTTAGACAGCGTGAGTTGTTCTGCGGTTAGGAAAGCTTGATGACAAACCAATTAGATGGGTTGTCCCCCAGATTATTCCACGATTCCGGAACAGCAGATTTTCAGATTTTATTTTTTAGCTCTAACAGGAGAAAAAGATGTCACTGCAAAGGGCCTGGATGAGAGGTAGGCAAAGGTATTTTGCCACACTGTGAGGGGGGTGCAATTTTCCAATGACTGCTTCCATCAGTGATGGAGGTGCTCATATGTACCGGAGGCCTGGCGTAACGGTGAGCGTGGCTGGCGGTAAACTCACGATTCTTCGGTTCTCTTCTTCTCCTGACACCAACGCTGCACTCAGGTTCTTGTCGCCGACCAGCGTCAGTACGTAGTGTGTGGCGGCGCACACAACATCTGATGCTGGACAGTGTCAGGATCCAGAGTGGTGGCACCCAATGTACACTACGAGGATCCAGTGCAGCGGAGATCAGCAGTAGAGAAGCGAAGTAGTACATTTGTTTTTTAAGCCTGGTCTAAGGGCTTACTGTAGGGGTCCGGAGTCACAGTCTACAGGGGGCACGGCGTGTGCGTCACAGTCTACAGGGGGCACGGCGTGTGCGTCACAGTCTACAGGGGGCACGGCGTGTGCGTCACAGTCTACAGGGGGCACGGCGTGTGCGTCACAGTCTACAGGGGGCACGGCGTGTGCGTCACAGTCTACAGGGGGCACGGCGTGTGCATCAGTCTACAGGGAGCACGGCGTGTGCATCAGTCTACAGGGAGCACGGCGTGTGCATCAGTCTACAGGGGGCACGGCGTGTGCAGCAGTCTACAGGGGGCACGGCGTGTGCAGCAGTCTACAGGGGGCACGGCGTGTGCAGCAGTCTACAGGGGGCACGGCGTGTGCAGCAGTCTACAGGGGGCACGGCGTGTGCAGCAGTCTACAGGGGGCACGGCGTGTGCAGCAGTCTACAGGGGGCACGGCGTGTGCAGCAGTCTACAGGGGGCACGGCGTGTGCAGCAGTCTACAGGGGGCACGGCGTGTGCAGCAGTCTACAGGGGGCACGGCGTGTGCAGCAGTCTACAGGGGGCACGGCGTGTGCAGCAGTCTACAGGGGGCACGGCGTGTGCAGCAGTCTACAGGGGGCACGGCGTGTGCAGCAGTCTACAGGGGGCACGGCGTGTGCAGCAGTCTACAGGGGGCACGGCGTGTGCAGCAGTCTACAGGGGGCACGGCGTGTGCATCAGTCTACAGGGGGCACGGCGTGTGCATCAGTCTACAGGGGGCACGGCGTGTGCATCAGTCTACAGGGGGCACGGCGTGTGCATCAGTCTACAGGGGGCACGGCGTGTGCATCAGTCTACAGGGGGCACGGCGTGTGCATCAGTCTACAGGGGGCACGGCGTGTGCATCAGTCTACAGGGGGCACGGCGTGTGCATCAGTCTACAGGGGGCACGGCGTGTGCATCAGTCTACAGGGGGCACGGCGTGTGCATCAGTCTACAGGGGGAACGGCGTGTGCATCAGTCTACAGGGGGCACGGCGTGTGCATCAGTCTACAGGGGGCACGGCGTGTGCATCAGTCTACAGGGGGCACGGCGTGTGCATCAGTCTACAGGGGGCACGGCGTGTGCATCAGTCTACAGGGGGCACGGCGTGTGCATCAGTCTACAGGGGGCACGGCGTGTGCATCAGTCTACAGGGGGCACGGCGTGTGCATCAGTCTACAGGGGGCACGGCGTGTGCATCAGTCTACAGGGGGCACGGCGTGTGCATCAGTCTACAGGGGGCACGGCGTGTGCATCAGTCTACAGGGGGCACGGCGTGTGCATCAGTCTACAGGGGGCACGGCGTGTGCATCAGTCTACAGGGGGCACGGCGTGTGCATCAGTCTACAGGGGGCACGGCGTGTGCATCAGTCTACAGGGGGCACGGCGTGTGCATCAGTCTACAGGGGGAACGGCGTGTGCATCAGTCTACAGGGGGCACGGCGTGTGCATCAGTCTACAGGGGGCACGGCGTGTGCATCAGTCTACAGGGGGCACGGCGTGTGCATCAGTCTACAGGGGGCACGGCGTGTGCATCAGTCTACAGGGGGCACAGCGTGTGCATCAGTCTACAGGGGGCACAGCGTGTGCATCAGTCTACAGGAGGCACTGCGTGTGCATCAGTCTACAGGGGGCACAGCGTGTGCATCAGTCTACAGGGGGCACAGCGTGTGCATCAGTCTACAGGGGGCACAGCGTGTGCATCAGTCTACAGGGGGCACAGCGTGTGCATCAGTCTACAGGGGGCACAGCGTGTGCATCAGTCTACAGGGGGCACAGCGTGTGCATCAGTCTACAGGGGGCACAGCGTGTGCATCAGTCTACAGGGGGCACAGCGTGTGCATCAGTCTACAGGGGGCACAGCGTGTGCATCAGTCTACAGGGGGCACAGCGTGTGCATCAGTCTACAGGGGGCACAGCGTGTGCATCAGTCTACAGGGGGCACAGCGTGTGCATCAGTCTACAGGGGGCACAGCGTGTGCATCAGTCTACAGGGGGCACAGCGTGTGCATCAGTCTACAGGGGGCACAGCGTGTGCATCAGTCTACAGGGGGCACAGCGTGTGCATCAGTCTACAGGGGGCACAGCGTGTGCATCAGTCTACAGGGGGCACAGCGTGTGCATCAGTCTACAGGGAGCACGACGCGCATCACAGTCTACAGGGGGCACAGCGTGGGTCACAGTTTACAGTCTGTTTCGATTATTGCTATAACGTCCGAGAAGGTCACTATTTTTAGGTGGTATGTGAATGGGTGCAAAGTCCCCGTGAACAAACTTATTGTACTCATAAGAGCAGGAAGTGGCGGGACCAGGAAGAGAAAAACTAATGATATTAGTAATAATTTGTGTGGATTTGACTTAACATATTATATGCTTCATATACAATGTGTCCATTTCACACAAAATAGTCCCTGACCGCACAGGTGGGTTTAGGAATGTTTTTATTTTTTTAAATTATTTTTCCCAACTGTAACATATGGGAGAGGAGCATGCTGGGAGGACATAATCTGTGCCCCTCCAGCATGCCTCTGTATGTGGATATGACCTAATGCCCGCTGGCCATCAGATCACTACCAGCAGTGATCTGCATACAGAGGAATGCTAGGGGGGGGGGGGCAACGACACGGATCATGTCCTCTCAGCACGCTCCCCTCCTATGTGTTATAGTACGTGATGTTATTGTGTCACAAATTTTCAAGGTAACTGCTCGACCGCAGGACTCCCAACACTCACTTTGAGCGCTGTGTTAAAAAATATTTGTCACAGGGAGAGAATGGCAAAACGCTATACGGGGCATATACGTATTGTGGTCGTCTAAGACTTAAAGAGGATCTGTCACTAGTTTATTAATTCCAGTCTCCTAACTGATCTAATAGACGTTTTGCTGCTGATAACTACAGTGTGATTTGTTTTAAAAAAAAGTTTATTATTTGCAAAGTTATGAGCATTTTTTCTATATATGCTAGTGTGGCTCTACTAGCCAAATAGGAGGTGACTCTTTCTTTTCTCTCTGGGCGGTGTAATGTTTTCTGTATGACGCTGTCCAATCAGCATACAGCTTCTCCCCCTTCCCTGCCCAGCAACACAGTGTGATCATATAGTATACAGCTTCCATTACCAACTGTGTTTTCAACTGGCGATATCTCTAGTTGTTTCAGAGCTCTAGGTGGTCCACAGCCGGAGATATGGCTATTTGAAGTGATTCCCCTTCCCTCCAGCCTCCGTCTCTCACACTGTGTGAAGCAGCTTCACGCTGATAGGTCAGCGTCAGAGGCTGTGAGGAGGCTCCACCTCAGGAGAATCGCTGGTGTTGAAACCCACTGGTCTAGTATAGCCTCATTTACATATTTAGAAAAACACCAACTTTTAAAATAAACTTTTTGGAACACCATTTTCACTAGCACTATCAGTGTGACAGCTCCTATTAGATTATCTAGGAAATAGGGCATTACTAAACTAGTGACAGATCCTCTTTTAAAGAGTACCTCATACATAATTTCATTTTAGGTTGTCATAATATAAATAAGGTTGTAAGGTTATAATAGTTGCTCTCTTGCTTCCCTTCATGCATACAAAAATTCTGGCTACCTTCAGCCGCCACTAGAGGGAGTTTATTGTATATGGATTCATTATGGAGTTCAATGGGAGCTGCATAGATCCGTACATAGCAGTAGCTGCTGCAGGCAATCAGGGGATGTGTAACAGGAAAAAAAATGGAGCTCCCTTATAAAAATATATTATGAAATGAATTAGCACAGTATTTGGAACCTAAAAATGACATATTCAAAATCGGAGGTACACTTTAATGGCCTATTGGTCACCCAAAAACAGATCTAACTAATAAATAACTAAACACAATTTTTGATTTGGGCATATGGGCAGCCTAAAAAGGATCCGTCAGCTCTCTTGACACGTCTGCTCTAGTAACTTCCTCACAAAATAACAATTCTGGATCATCTTTCACATCTTTGCGTTGTGTTGTTCCTCTGTTATTCTTCCTGAAAATGTATGGATAAATTGACAACTGGGTGTTTACATTTCCCTCGTCAATAGGGTGTGTCCCCATGCAGTTGGACATGGTCTGCTGATTGGACAGTGTCAGAGTGTATAGACATGTCCTATTGACAAGGCACAATGCAGAGTTTTAAGAGAAGATGCTCCAGGATTGTTGTTTTACGAGGAATACAAGTATTAAATAAAGCAGAAATGTCCGGAGAGCCGACAGAACCTCTTTTACAATATAATGGCACATGTGAACAGCTCGTTGATCGGCACTCGTTTGCTCCTTTCACAATGATGGCTTATATATAAAGGACAAGCGCTTGTTACTACGATCGTTCGTCTCCATACATTTTTATCATGTCGGCAGCGCATCTCCCCGATTACACAGCGAGAAGTCCTGCCGACAACCATAATATTTATTGCTGCATAAACAAGCAGATCAGCCGATAAACGAGTGTTCACACAGGGCACTGATCGGGAACGAGCGGTCATATGAACGCTTGTTTGCCCGATCATTGGCCTGGGTAATAGGGCCTTAAGCCTACTTTGTGTTAAGACATTCTGTATGTTAAGCCATGTACCATACCTGCAGATTATCACTACTCATGGTTAACATGCCAATCTGTAAGGAAAGAGATAAACAGATAAATTAGCAATGAAGAATAATCACATTTTTCATTGTTTGTATATCATTTAAAATACATTCAAATTCTGCCGTATTTAAAAAAAAAAAAAACACAAAAAAACAGAGACCTGGAGCAGATCAAATCCATTTCTGGATTCTGTGCTCTGGCTGTCAATAATACACTAGAACCTCACCTATGGCTGCACAATTACTGGCGCAGGCACAAATTCCAGGTCACACACGACACATGAAATGAAAAGGGTTTTTATAGAATATAGATTGCCTATCCTTAGGACAGGCCATCAATATCAAAGTCCTACTCCCGGCATCCCAGTGATCACCTGACTGAAGGAGCGCGCACTGTGTCCCCTTCATCGCTAACCAGGCACAGCGCTATACATTCGGTTGTGGCTGTGTCTGGTATTGCAGATCAGTCCCACTCACTTGATGCTGCCCCTTATACACCTTTGATATGCAGTCTGCCGATATACGGTTACTGGTGGCGGGAGCTAGTATCGATTTAGTCTTTCCCTTACAGGGTCAGAGCAGTATTACACTACATGCCTTTTAAATGGACATAGATTCATTTCAATGGACGTGCCAGGTCCTCCAGAGTGAGGGCTACCCTGACTCCTAGTGATCACATCGCCCCCCTCCCCCCCTCAGGACAGTTTTAGATAAAATGTGTATCTAGAAGAAAGAACAACAGCAGATCATTTCTTACCAAACTTGTCGTTTTTGTGTCAACAGAATTGTCTTTCACGTGTAACAAGGCATTTTCCTGTGCTGGGTCGGATGACTGTCCCATATTCTTCACTATATCAGATATCCGTTGTGTCTCCTCTAGCTTGATCTTGGACAGCTGCGCCTCCAGCATCCAGTGCTCCTTCTCTTGCTCTAGTTTGCCGATCTTCTCAAGACTATGCTGCACCTGCGGAGACATCACAGTGACGTAGACCAAGCAGAAGAAAGCTGCATTTATCAACAGGCCCACCCAACATCAAATTTCCAGATTGAGATCTGGGCTATTGGGATACAGTCATTGTGGGCCATACTAAGGCCCAGTTCACACAGACTTTTTTGACACGTTCTTTTAATGCGGAAACTGGGTCGGAAAACGCGCCAAAGAACGGCTGAAAATGCCTCCCATTGATTTTGATGGGAGGTGCAGGCGTTTATTCCCCACAGGCGCTAAAAACGCTCGCGTGAAAGAGAAGCAACATGCCCTATCTTCGGGCGTTTATGCCTCTGACCTCCCATTCACATCAATGAGAGGCAGAGAAAGCGTATTTCGCAGCGTTTTTGCACGTGCCGCCCAAATGGGCACGAGCGAAAAACGCAGCAGACGGCGTGCAGGCAGATCAAAATCTGCCTCAAAATTCCAAAACGGAAGAAAACTCAAAAACGCAGTGTGAACAGGGCCTAAAGCAGTCCAGGGCAATTTTAAATCAACTTTGGTGGTATCCACTGGCAATCTAATATTTATGGGAACTGGCAGTCCATTGGTCAAGGTCTGCCGTCACTGGAAATACAGATGGTAGTTCTACTTAACATGCAATACGGCTGAGACAAACATTCACACTATTGAGGAGACCAGGGTTATAACCATAAGCCGAACATTGATTCAGCTGAGCGATATTTCTCCTGCCTAGGGCCACGTTACAGCCGGGTTTATAAGAATAAATTGATATAAAATCTGATTGATGCCCAGATAATTATCTGAACATGAAGAAACCCTGGCAGCATGGCCGTGGGTAACAGGTCTCCCTATAGAGCCTCTGCCCATCAGCTGGGTCTCTCCTTTTTGATTGGTAGGATATGGCATGTATATATCAGAGTGAATATACTGTGTGGCCAGCTAGTAATGCTGCCCTGTGTGTACTGTGGCAGGTATCTAAACCCCCGGCTAGAATAGATATTTGTGCATTCTGACTGCCCACCCTACTGCAAGATGCACAGAAAGTCTTTGTGGGCTGCATGTGGCCTCTGGACCATACATTTTGTATATAGGACTTCCATGGTTCTGTAGCAGCGATCACAATTACTGGACTTGGGACATTTGTATACATTAGATCAGATCATTACAGCGCTCTCATTAAAGTGTTTCTCACTATAATCTGGTAATCTCGGTGAGATCGTCACTGGCCATATACACGATAGATGTGACCACATGACCTCTAGCCTCAACCATTATAATGTAAACTCTGATTGGTCCTCTTCACAGATTTTTGGCAGGTCTAGTCAAAATCGTCTATATCCGATGACAATAAATCTGATGTATATTAAAAGCTGTAACAGCGTAAGGAAGACTCCAGACAATCCTCAAACAGAATGCCATTAGACCCAATAACGATGTGATCATGTTCAGCGTGCTATATACCACTGCATAGGATATAAAGATTTACACAACTTCTGACGTACCTGCTGTGCAAGTCCTTCCCTGCTCTCTGTAGAACTGAGGAGCACTCTGCGGTTCACCAACGCCTCCTCATAAGGCACGGAGTCTGGACAAGCCTGCAACAGAAGCGAGAACATCAGAACAACCGGAGTCATAAGACACTAAACTGACCTGCGTATTTACGAAGGATCTACACCTAGAAGTACATTTTTCTCTTTCACCACTAAAGGTGTATTTACAAGTTTTGGTCATACAGGGTTTTTTTTCCTATGATTTATGCGACAAAAACATTTAAATACACCCTTAACCCTTTCATGACCAAGGGTTATTGATACCCCTGTGTCCAGGTCACATTTTCCATTTTTGATATGCACTTCTTTAAACTATAATACCTTTGTAACCTAGATTAGTTTAATTAGTTCAATGTTTTTCATTTTTATTATGAGCAGACAAATCACTAAAAATGTGAAAAAAAACAACACTTTTTTTATATAGATTGCTCTATAATATATATATATATATATATATATATATATATATATATATATATATATATACACACACACACGCACACACACACGTATACACATATACACAAACTCTCACCCTGGATCGCTGTGAGCAGATAAGAGGGTTATAAGTCTATATTCACATGACGTGAAAAAAAGGGCAATTCACAACGGATCAGCTGTCAGTTTTTCTTGGCTGTTTTGCATCGATGCATCTCAAAATTTGAATCAATTTCCCGGCCAGCTGACCGTTTTTCACCGAAATTTGCCATCCGTTTTTCATGGACGTTAAATAAATAAAAATTGAGCCATTTTATTCGTTAGGGTTTTTTTTTGTCGCAGCCACCTGAAAACACCACAGTGCCCATGTAGATAGTGACGCAATACCACTGTAGATAGTGTCAGTGCCCAGTGTAAATAGTGCCCACAGTGCCACACTCAGTGCCCATGTAGATAGCACCAGTGTCCCCTGTATATAGTGCCTAAATAATGCCACAGTGCCCATGTAAATAGTGCCGCACCTCCTGTAGACAGCACCACACCCTCTGTAGATAGTGCCACCCCCTGCAGATTGCATGCACCATCCATCCCCCCCTGTAGATAGCGCCACCACCCCTGTAGATAGCAACATCCCCTCTGTAGATTGCGCCACCCCCTGCAGATAGCGCCGCCACCCCCTGCAGATAGCGCCGCCACCCCCTGTATGTATCAGCACCCCCACCCCGTAATTGGCACCCCCTTACTGTAAATAGCACCACTGTAGCTCCCTGTTGGAGCGGAATCCATCTGCAGGGGATCCTGCTCCTAGGGGGAGCCCCTAATGTCTCTCTCCATATATGGACAGTGACGTTGGGGTTAACTCTAAAAGCGGAATCCTCTGCCTCAGCAGCGCCATATAAGGATAGTGACGCCAGGGGTTTCTTCAGTACCGGAATCCCCGGTCAGGGTGTCGGCCGGGGATTCCGCTCCTAGAGAGAGCCTCTGACGTCACTGTCCAAATGGGACAGTGACGTCAGGGACAATCTCTAGAAGCAGAATCCCCAGCACAGAGCTATCTGACACCGGGTATTCCGCTCCTAGAGGGAGCCGCTGATGTCACTGTCCATATACGGATACGGACGCCAGGGGCTTCTCCAGTAGTGGAATCCCCGGTCGGAGTGTCAGCCGGGGATTCCGCTCCTAGAGGGAGCTTAGGTAGCACTATCTGCAGGGGGTTTTGCTCCATCTACAGTGGGGGGTGTAGCCCGGGACTCTTAAAGCCCTGGAAGACATGAGAGTGCAGCGCTGCTCACACTGAAGCAGCACTGCACTCATTAAACCCTGTCCAAGTCTGTCAATGTTTATATATGTGGCAACAGCACGGGGCATCGGCAGTTGGAACGTCTATAGCCGTATGGCAGTCGTGAAGGGGTTAATGACTGACCATTTGTGTTTTAGGCTCTGTTCACAGTTCTTAACTGACCCATGATGTATACATTTTCAATTGTCCCACTGACATATAATGGAGTCTGTCAAATTTCTAGTGGGGTTCTGTTTTGGGTTTTCTTACAGCAAGGGTAGCGCTGCAGACTAGTCTATTCTTGTTGTCAATAATACTGGAACCCTGACGGAGCGGAACTTTTTTTTATGTGAACAGAGACTAACACATATAAACTGACCAGTTTAATAAAAAAAGATTGCTCTAAATAAGAAGCGTGGAAGCCGAACATAGCAAAAATGTGTAAAGTGCATCTGATCCTTAAAGCAGCAGGTCATTGTACATAAAAGTATTATTTATATTTTTCCTTTATTTTGACCCCAATAAGGTCTATTCCACCCTATGGGGAGCTCAGAATGTGTCCGGTCAAGAGGACTGGACAGTGCCTTATGCCAGGGCCCCATAACAATTTTACACGCCAAGATTTTCACACTTACCGGTCGAGGAAGACCAAAACGCAATGTTGTCGCTAATGTTAACCTATCGGGGGGTAGATTTGTACAAGCTGCTTTATGCTCTTGTGATTTTGCAAACGCTAAAAATACACACGACCAACGTTTATTACCGATTAATTATCAGCCGTTACAACTTTCACATAGAAATATAGTTAATAAGGCTAAAAAAAAAAAAAAAGACTCAGGTCCATCAAGGCCAACCTACAGTATAATCCTACCATGTTGACCCAAAGAAAGGCAAAAAGCCCTATAAAAACGTGGATGTCAATTGCCCTATATTTCTTTCCGATTTCAATTATTGCAATCAGAATAAATCCCTGGATCAACATCCCATCTCCAGAATCTAGTACTCATAACCTGTAATATTATATCTTTCAAGAAAGACATCAAGGCCCTTCTTGCACTAGTTTAAAGAGGCTCTGTCACCAGATTTTCAAACTCCTATCTCGTATTGCAGCAGATCGGCGCTGCAATGTAGATAACAGTAACGTGTTTTTTTTCAAAAATGAGCATTTTTGGCCAAGTTATGAGCATTTTTATATTTATGCAAATGAGCCTTTCTTAAGTACAACTGGGCGTGTTTAAAGTTATGTCCAACTGGGCGTGTATTGTGTGTGTACATCGGGGCGTTTTTACTTGTTTTACTAGCTGTTGTGAATAGAAGTGTATGATGCTGACGAATCAGCATCATTCACTTCTCTTCGTTACCACCCAGCTTCTGGCAGTGCACAGACACACAGCGTGTCCTCGCTCATCCGACGCGATGAAGTTCCTGTGGGAGGAAGTGAGTGACGTCACAACGTGATCTCGCGAGGACACGCTGTGTGTCTGTGCACTGCCAGAAGCTGGGTGGTAACGAAGAGAAGTGTATGATGCTGACGAATCAGCATCATCCACTTCTCTTCGTTACCACCTAGCTGCGTGGCACTGGTTGCTAAAGTTAAATTTACTGTACACCAATAGCTGCAAGTATTTCAGTCGCAGTTTACCCAGTGTTTTACTATATAATGCTTAGTTCTAGAATTAGTTTCTTCAGCCCAAGTGGATAACCTTACATTAAACTTAATTTGCCTTTCCACTGCCATGCCGCCAGCTTCCCCAAATGTAACAGGTTTGTCACTCAGCTTTCTTAGAACCCTGAATAGTTCTAAAACATATTATTAAGTTTTTATAGTTTTGGGCAAGTGCTTTTTAAAGTATTAGGTGTATATTCCTATAGAGCAGTATAGTAGTGTGCAAAATATATGCAACTCTAGGGATACAAATATATGTCCACCACCGCGCCACAGCCACATAATTACAGCTCCGTGGCGGTAATGTGCAATTAAAGCGACACCATATTGATATTGCAGAAAAGAACGTAGAAGTAAAAAAACACTAAGTAGCCAAATTCTAAAATTTATAAGCCACAAGCCTCATCTGAGCAAGAAACATGTAACCGATAAGCAATACAGGAACACAATACTTCTGGGAACATTAGCTATGGGAGCAATACTATTAAAATGAAATAAAACAGAAGACATATCCATAGGAAGCGTCACAAGGAAATTTAGGATTTCTTAGAACAAAACCGCAATTACACAAACATGTTCTATTCATCATCTACTTCTTCACACAAGAGTAAGACGAAATCATAGACGTCTAGGACGGAGGTAGCAGTTTGCAGTGGATATAATTGCATTATATCTTGGTGTATAAACCCGACCTAATGTCTGGGAGGAAGGAGGGAAGACGGTGGGCAGCATCTGGATGCGACAGGATTTCAAGTCAGTAAATTTATTGTCAAGTTAATTGGAAATATAGACATAATTAGCCCTCCTAGTACTCTTACTTGACATAATAATACGAACACAGCACAAACTATGCAACAGGGAAACAAAGTGCAGTAAAAAGATGAAAAGCAAATGAGTTAAGGGACCAGGTATGACACTAAGGTACGACAAGACAAGACATAAGGAAGCTAAATCATTTATTTTTACGTTGGCTTTACGCCGGTCCCTTAATTTAATCTTTCTTGTACAATTAGGGCCACTACAGGTACGCCTGTACACCTGCTAGCTAATGCAAATATCCAACCAGTCAATCAGGGGGGACCAACCTAATGCAGAACAGCCAGCAGACATGGACAAGTTGGTGTCCAGACCGAACATCAGAATAGGGAGAAAATGTGATCTGAATAACAGATCACAGAAAGTGATTTACTTAAAGGGGTTGTCCAGCTTAGAAAACACATTTTCATATTCCCTATTAGGGAACTCTATGTTAATAAAGGGGGATCCCCGTTCAGGATCCTCATCTCTTGGCCAGAGTAGAGAGCGGTTACAAGGAGCGTCTCTCGGTCTGGAGGACCTGTCCTGTATTACACAGACAATCCAGTTATATGAATCTGCATTGTGTAATGCTTAAATTCCCCTGTGGTGGCGCTGCAGGGAAATTGAACACTTACTGCCACGTTTCGTTATAGATTATGGCTTATCGCTGGGGATCTCAGCAGGTGGATACTTTTTGATCAGCTTATTGTCAAGAGACCCTTATAATAAATGCCAGTATGGTCACAGTGGTATACAGGATATTTCTGAATTGACATGCCACATACACTTCTACCCACCAGAGATGGCCATCAGTCCTCAAAAGGATTAATACCCCTGGTTGGTTGGGGTCCCAGCAGACGTACTCCCACCAAACAACCTTGTCCTACTGATCATAACCTCCGTTACATAGCACAGTGAGAAAGGTCTAAATGCAGTGTCATGCTAAAATAGCCTCATGGGTGATACTATGAAAAATACATTTATAGATGATTTTTCGTAAAAGGAAAAACCTACTGCCATACTTATACCAGGATGTTAATTGCAACCACATATACATATTGGATGGGTGGAAGTGCTCGGTCACCACTCCTAAAATTAATACCGACTACATACAATAATATTTTGCAGCCGAGCTTCACGGATGGCAAAACGCACTTTAAAGCGGTATCTGACCTTAAACTAAGTGCATAGAATGAGCTCCTCCTTCCTGAGCAATTACCATCATCTCTAAAATAGTTTTCCTCCTCCCTTACCTCCCAGAAAAAAAAAAAGTAAGTTGTTAAAATTCAACTCAAAAGAAACATGATCATTATAGAGAAGGATAATGAAAAAAAAATCCAAGACAAGGGCCCTAAAAATAAAAATCGACTCATTCCGACAATTAATAGCTGTACGTTTTCTAGGCAAAAGCTGCTCTCTGGGCAGACACTACCCAATTATAATGAAAACCTTAAATATCACAAGGCTCAGAACAGTCCTATAGCAGACATTTTGCTGGCATGAAAACAAATGAATGCTGCAGACTAGACTTGTTCAGCACAAATTGTCAGCAGTATCCGCTTTGCTGGAGATGTAAATATTTAATGGCCTGTGGTAGATGTCTTACTACCGGCCTGAAATGCTATGTCGGCTTTCGTAGAGACAATATTTGTTCTCTAATCAGGACGTAATGCAGGTTAAAGACTGGGAGGTAAGAAATTGTACTTTGTGTACAAACCGTCTTTAAAGCTTTCATGTACTGGGCGGCTTTCTGCTTGTACTGAAGCATCATTTCGGCTGAGAGAGGATTGGTGAAGCTCGGCCTCCCTTTTGGTCCATAACTTAAGGATGTCATGAAGTAGTTCAAGTTGTTGGAAAAAAATGTTGCAATCTAATAGAGAGGTGAAAGAAATGTTAAAACATTAAAGAATATATTATCTCATGGTAAAGAATATATTATATCAATTTGCTGTGCAGCTGAATACAGCCTATTGTTCCCGGTTTCCTATTGAATGGGAGTTAAAGGGGCTGTCCGGGCACAGGGCTTTTCATACTGATGACCTATACACAGGATAGGTCATCAGAATATGATCGGTGGGATCGGATCATCGAATATGATCGGACCCCACACCGATCAGCTGTTCCGGCTGCCTCTGGGCACCGGATGTCCGTGCCATAAGCAGATGGCTCTGGTTACAGTATAGCAGTCACGTGGGCTTACTGCAGCTCTGCACCTTTTCAAGTGACTATAAGCAGAGCTGCAGTACTGCAACACGGCCGCTATACTGTGTACGGAGCCGTTTGCTTCCGACACCAGCCACTGCATAATATCTGGTGCCAGCTGGAACAGCCAATCAGTGCGGATAGCCAATCAGTGCGGGTAGGACGTGGTTTCCGTAACTCCCACTGTCTTCTATGGAAGTTACGGAAACAGAGCAGCTTAGCAAGCTCGGCTGTTTCTGTACTGAGAGCAGCAGGAGCAGGACGCGGTAGGAGGAGGGTCGGGGGGTCACCATTCTAGAGATAGGTGCTGGTCTAAGAGGTGGTACCCGCATCTATCGGACATTCTGTGGATAAGCCATAAATGTTCAAGATGGGAAAATCCCTTTAAGGGGTTGCCCTCTCCCCTATTATGCTTAAAGGGAACCTGTCATATTGAAAACGGTGTCCTATCTGCAGGCAGCATGTTATAGAGGAGGAGCAGGCCGATATATAGCGTTGTAGGAAAAGACTTAGAATAACATGTAATTTATTGATATAAAACGTCTGATCTTTTTATGCTTCGGAGTCCAGTGGGAGGTCCTACTTAGTGATTGACCGCTATCTCTGTATGAGTGTGCATTCAGAGATAGAGGTCAATCACTAAAGAGAAGAGCAGGACAGACCACTGGACTCCTAAGCCCAGAATGATTAGTGGTTTAAATCAATAAATTGAAGTTATATTAAATCTTTTCCTACAACGCTATATATCAATCTGCTCAGCTCCTCCAGCTCTAGAACATGCTGCCTGCAGATACGACACCAATTTCAATGTTACAGGTTCCCTTTAAGTAGTTACTCTTCTGGCGTTCTAATTCATCCCAAAGCTAGATCAGAACTAGAGAATTGGCCGAGCATGTGAGGGAACTCTCCATTATAGGTGACAGCGTCATTCCCATCTAAGACATTTATATCATATCCACAAGATATGCTATAAACTGATAGATGTGGGACTCAGCTCTGGGACCCGCACCTATATCAAGAACAGGTAAGCTTGTTCGGCTGCTTCTGTAACTCCCATTTATTGTCCGCCTGGATGTGGGTATCCCGAGGATATGCCATAAATGTTATTAGTGGGAAATGTGAGTAACGGATAGTAACATCCTATAACCTGTTTTACTGTTAAAGCGACCCTCCGGTCTCAGGACAAAATTATAAATACGATGGGATTTATGGAGAATATTACATGGTCCCCTCCAATTGCCCCCTAGGCCGTGTATCCGCTGTTTTAGGGTCCGCTCTTTGTTGTATCAAAATGGCCACAGCACTTCTCAGACTGAGTCTAAGACACACCCTCTGTTCACGGATTGGACAGAAGTGCTCACATGAGCAGCTTTGGCCAATCCGAGAACAGTTGGAGTGCCTGAGACTTGTAGTCTGAGAAGCGCTGCAACCATTTTTGAAGAGCACAGAGGGGCCCCTAAAATGGCAGATCCGCGGCAGAGGGGCACAATTTGAGGTCACCGGGTAATATTCCATATACCCATTCACATTTAAAATGTTGTCCCAGCACCGGAGGGTCGTTTTAATGTTAGTTTCAAGAGATTGCCTGACTGTGAGCAACGGGTGTGACTATAATGACCAAGTCCACTAATTAGAAAGTTGTTCACATACGTCCATGTATGACTTTTTTCTTACAATTTTTTTTTGAAGGCTTGACATGCACAAGTGTTTCCACTACGTAATAAAATGATAACAGTCGTAATAACCGCAGCAATGTCACTACCTTGCTTGTCACATTTGTTAAAGACACCAGTGAAGACAAGACGCAGTCATTTGTGGTTTTAAGTTTATCGGTGGCTCCCGGCAGCTCCTGCTCGAGTGCAGCTTTATGACTGTAGTGCTTGGAAAGATCTGCAACGACATAAACAAGTAAAAATAGACAAACTAGCGAGTCCTCTCGAGTGATAAGCCTGGCATAAAGCACATGGGGAAGTAGCAGATATTATTCGGTTAGCATTTATAGTGTCTGCACAGAGCCCAGATTTCTCTGTGCGTCAGAACATGGGGCGGGAGAAAAAGCTTATAGCAAATTTTCCGGCATATCCCATATTCCACTTAAAGAAAAATATAAATAATAAATAATTTTCTCATTCATTCTTTAGTCAAATTGAAAACAGACTTGCAGAAACCTAAATAACCAAAAGGCTATTCCTCCTGTCCCCTTTTATCTACTGTCCAGTTAAGTGAACGGTCCTAGGCCGAGTATTGCAATCCAGTGACTGCTTACTGAATGGAGATGTGTAGCAATTCTTGACATAGCACTGGGTTCGGAGTGGCCAATAAAAGCCAAATTTGCTGCAGCCCCTTATTCCTGGCATCTGTGTGGATCCCAGTGATCAGGCATTGATGAAATATCTAGTGGATGTGCCATCAATGCCAACACTACGTTTTTATATTAACATTTTTTTTATTTTTTTAAATAGTCTTTTTTGTGTGTTTTTTTTTTTTATATGTTTTTGTCCATGTCCATGTTATATATATATATATATATCCTGAAAGATTTCGGTTTTCACACTGGTCACTGAGCAGGATCACACTATTGACAATTCCCTGCTCTGTAGAGATAAAGAGAGGGCTGCTGTAAAGTTATCATTATAAAGTTGGGGGCAGATAACACCGGATCCACCATTGATAATAAGTGCACCGTGACCTCTGCACAGGTTACAGAGCATGCCCACAAAAAAATCAATGAGTGTAAAGCAAATCTCTGATCGAGTGTGCTAGTTTAATTCAATGAGGAGAAATAAATAAGCCACTGCCAAACCCCTTTGGCTGTTGCTGATCTCTTGTGGTAATAAATCCAACATACCCAATCCTTTTTTCCCCCCAATACCTGCCATAAGGGGAGAGTCAGGTGACCGTGATACACAATGGAAAGCCTAAAGTAGTGGGTATGGCTCAGCTTTGTCTAATGTGTATGGGCGCCTTAAGTTTAAACGGTAACTAAACTGTTAAAAAAACTTTTGACATGTCAGAGGTTTGGATCAGTGGGGATCCGAGCACGGAGAACCCCACTGATCACTAAAACGAAGCGGCAGAAGTGCACGGGTAAGTGCTGTGCCGCTTTGTTTCTGATCGACTCGCCTTGGACAGTTGAGCCAGTGGTGTACGGACTCATAGCCTTTCTATCGAGCCCATACACCACTCTGAGCACCTCTTCTGCTTCGTATGGATCCCCACCGATCAAACACTTTTAACTGTCGCTAGATGGGAAATCCCATTACCATCATAAAATAGAGCTCATAACCGGACCCAGTGTATAAACAGTATAATCTATAGAAGTTTCACTGCAAAATTCACTGTAAGCAGAACAAAAATTGGAGTCATGGGCAGTAATGTATTTAGGGATTTGGAGCTGATAATTGGACTCAAAAAAAAAAAAAAATTTCCAAAAAATCTCTGGAAATAAATCTCTGAAGACGACAACTAGAGAGCGCATGAAATGAATGGTGTCACTAAGGATGCATTACCTTTCATAATATCATGAAGTCCATGGAGAGAGTCA
The DNA here is from genome assembly GCF_050947455.1 of Rhinoderma darwinii. Lineage (NCBI taxonomy): Eukaryota > Metazoa > Chordata > Amphibia > Anura > Rhinodermatidae > Rhinoderma > Rhinoderma darwinii. Next base: position 378,457,879 of record NC_134690.1, read on the forward strand.
GATATCTGTGTCAGTATGGAACCATAGTTGGCTTTCAGCAAACCTTCTGGTTTTGTGCCTAAAAGTAATTAGTAAAAATAGATTATTAAAATATGAATCAGGTCATTAATATTGCAAAGAGCCCCCGGAGAAATACTGAATACTAATTCTGGAAGACGGCGGCCATTCTACCAATGCGATGTGAGGCGGACAGAGGTATTAACGGCAGATAAATACTTTGAGGACATTTAGTGTCACCTAAGTGTTCTTATATAAGCTGCATTGGCAAAGATGTTAAACTTGGTTGGCTACTGCTTAAATGGCGCTGTCAGAAACTGCCGAAAGAGCAGATTTACCCAGGGGTATAGCCACAACCTCCCGCTGAGAGTTCTGCCTGATGTATTATTTAAATTATTCGTTTTAGTACGAGACTGGAGGCTTGTATTACAAAGCCATTTACGTTTTAATGGGGTTTTCCAAAGGGGGGTCCCTAAAAATTGATGGCCTATCCTCAGGATAGTCCATCAATAGCTGATCACTCGGGCTCCGACTGCCAATCAGCTGTTTTGGAGGGGCCGCAGCGGTCGTACGAGTGCGGCTTCCCCTTCATTCTGGTGACTGCTTGTATTGTGAATCGCCGACAGCAGTAGCGGCGATTCATAGTGATAGTATTACAGCCGTATCCCATTGAATTGAAGGGAATGGGAGAAGGCTGTAATACTGTGAACCATCGCTATTGCGGTGTCAGCGATTCACAGTACGAGCAGTGACCGGAATGAAGGGGAAGCAGCGCTCTTACGAGCACTGCGGCCCCTTCAATACAGCTGATCAGCGGGGGTCCCAGCAGTCGTACCCTGAGGATAGGCCATCAATTTTTAGGGACTGGAAAACCCCTTTAAGTATTTTTTCTAGCAGGACCAATACATTACAGCTTACGGTATGAACCATTTATGACTGCAATGTAGCCTTTAGATGTATACTATGGCAGAATATAGGCCTCATGTCAGATACGAGGTAAAATAAACTAGTAATACTTAGTTGTCAGTGGATCTATTTGTGGAAGGACATGTACAATGCAGTTGCCTGCGGTCTGCGGCGATTGCACATTGCCGTCTTGTCACCCAAAGGCTAGGGCGCAGTGTGAGACAAAAAGTTGTGCACACCGCAGACCGTACTGCCGAGTGACCAGCCAACGGAGACAATTACGTAACAATACTTTGTTTTAATTCCTTGCCAACCTTAAAGTAAATGCCCACCCTGAATTGGCAATTTCTTTAAATTAAATCTTTTTGTGTTTTAAAAAGAAAAAGAAGGACAATAACATAAAAACGTACATGTACAGCGCCCACCCCAAAATACAGCCATGCCGGGAAAATATACAGGGCAAATAATAATAAACCATGACAACCAGATTCATCCAATTATCAACTGCAAAATCCCTAATGGACCCTCGTTGTGTATTGTACCATTGTGTGTATTTGGAAGTGGAGAGCAGGTCAAGTATTTGTTGGCGGCTGAGGTGTAAGGAAATAAAGGTTATTTCGTAAGGAATTTGTCTGCCTCATTATGTCTCAGGCTATCCCAGCCTTTGTTCAGCAATTGGGAAGACATTTAAAGAGGCTCTGTCACCAGATTTTGCAACCCCTATCTGCTATTGCAGCAGATAGGCGCTGCAATGTAGATTACAGTAACGTTTTTTTTTTAAAAAAACGAGCATTTTTGGCCAAGTTATGACCATTTTTGTAGTTATGCAAATGAGGCTTGCAAAAGTCCAAGTGGGCGTGTTTAAAAGTAAAAGTCCAAGTGGGCGTGTATTATGTGCGTACATCGGGGCGTTTTTAATACTTTTACTAGCTGGGCGCTGTGAAGAGAAGTAACATCCTCTTCTCTTCAGAACGCCCAGCTTGTGACAGTGCAGATCTGTGACGTCACTCACAGGTCCTGCATCGTGACGGCCACATCGGCACCAGAGGCTACAGTTGATTCTGCAGCAGCATCAGCGTTTGCAGGTAAGTCGATCTTACCTGCAAACGCTGATGCTGCTGCAGAATCAACTGTAGCCTCTGGTGCCGATGTGGCCGTCACGATGCAGGACCTGTGAGTGACGTCACAGATCTGCACTGTCACAAGCTGGGCGTTCTGAAGAGAAGAGGATGTTACTTCTCTTCACAGCGCCCAGCTAGTAAAAGTATTAAAAACGCCCCGATGTACGCACATAATACACGCCCACTTGGACTTGTACTTTTAAACACACCCACTTGGACTTTTGCAAGCCTCATTTGCATAACTACAAAAATGGTCATAACTTGGCCAAAAATGCTCGTTTTTTTAAAATAAAAACGTTACTGTAATCTACATTGCAGCGCCTATCTGCTGCAATAGCAGATAGGGGTTGCAAAATCTGGTGACAGAGCCTCTTTAAGGGATGTTAGAGGTTGGTGATTGTACGTATGTACTGGGGGTGCCTACTAGTAATATGAGGTGGAGCAACGGGGAGTGGAGTGCCCCTTCTCCTGGCTTTGCATTCCCCTAAATTATGTTCCATATGAAGCAAAATAAGTACCCGTGGCTGCAGGTTTAGGAAAACATTACAATGCTGTCCTGTAGTACTAGGCGTGCTGATCTGAGTGGCATTGCAAAAAATAAAATTAAAAAAAAGCAGAGGGTGATTGCATTTTGGGCTTGCAGCTGTGGGCAGACATTTAAAGGGGTTGTTTAGGATTAGAATAACATGGCTGCTTTTTTCCTAAATCAGATCCACAGCTGTCCATAGATTGTGTGTAGGACTGTGTCCCACCCTTGCTTTTAATCAAAATAGGTCCAAAAGTCTGCGATGATGTATTTCTTAATATATCTTCATAGCGTTATTTCTGATAAAGAGTTAAATGATAACATTCTGCACTTTCTAAACTTCCCATTGATTTCAACAAAGAGGGACCTCACTTGCAAAGACCCCTACCCAGATATTGAGAGTAACATTTACAGAGAACCTGCAGGCAGGGAAAAAGCCGCAGAGCTGAACTGAACGGAGTGCCCCCTTAAGTCTAGCAATCGGTGGGGTTCCCAGCAGTTGCACTCTCATCGATTAACAAGTAACGACATAAGGTACGGTCAAAGATATTTTTTTATATTACTTCATTATGTGTGAACCTAAATTGCTGTCAGGAAGATTTATTGTGGACAGTTGGAGGAGAATGGGTATTCTATTTCTAAGGCCCCATGCACACTGCCGTATTTTCATCCCTCCGTAAATGCGATCAGTAGTCACCCGCAACTTATCCGCATATACAGAATGGTATCCACATATACGGTCCGTAGTGTATCCGTAATGCATCCGTATATACAGATCCGCAAAAAGAAAACCACAAATGATCTGCAAACCAGGCTTTGCCTAGCAGCGCTTCCGTAATTATGGACGGTTACGGGTACACATCCATAGCCGTCCGTAATTACGGAAGCGCTCATAGACTTCTATGGGGAGTCTGTGCCATGATTACGGACAAGAGTAGGACATGTTCTATATTTTACGGATCATTTCCACAGAATGGACACCCATCCGCAAAAATACGGAGGTGTCCGTAGCCCATAGAAATGAATGGGTCCATAACTACGGATGAAAAATATGGTGGCGTGCATGGGGCCTAAGACTTATGGTATTTGACCCAATGACCTTTGTATTCTGCCATTTAATTACAAAGGTCAACACGACTAAAAACCTAATGACGTTTGTATTCATACATACCAAGACGATTCCGTATTATATCACACGCGGAATGTATATGTGTAAGTAGGGGGGGGGGTAACGCCTACCCTCGTATTGTGTTAAATAAAGATACGTCTTGCCACTCATGGCAGAGACACATTTGAACACCAACGCTGCGTGTCATGGCGTCTCTCGGGCCGGTCTCTCCCAAACCTCCAGAGAGAATATTAATGGATTCTGAACTTTTGCAGATAATCTAAGAGTAAATTCTGCAGCGACAGTACCGATATGACGTCACTCGCTACTACTGGAATTCCCCTTTAACGTTAAAAAGCCTGTATGGACCTCAAACTTTGATCTTCTAAACATTAGCGCCTTCTCTGGTATCTGTTCTGTTACTCACTGGGTAAGGCAAGGAGGGCAATGTAAGTCTTCAGCTTCTCAAACAGCGACGTCATTCTCTTCACGTCCCGCTGCAGTTCCACGTTCCGCTCCCGTAAAGCTGCTGTGCAAAGGGAAAATTCTGATTCCTCCTCCAAACTTGGGGTGGAAACATTGAAAGGGGAAAAGGGAAACAAAGCTTCCATCAAAGTCTGTTCTATCAAAGCGTTTCTCAGTTGAAAGCTCCACCACTTTTACCTTATAGTAGCCACGACTGCCCACTGGGTCTAGGCTGGAGATCTAGGATGTGCCCAAAAATCTCCAACTCACGTATGTTCAGTTCACTTCATTTAGGCCATTTACAATGTGTATTAATGATGAGCGCAAGGTGAACGGGAGGTACCCGTCTTCTTACATGGTACACATCCAACCGAGAGAGATAGCCGGCTGCTACAATGGTACGTGTAGTAGGAATCAGCAGACAGTGACCCCTTTGGCTTTTCTCCTACGTATTGCATCTCACGACTGATGCGGTGTAGGAACTGCAACACAGCCCCATTTACTAGAGCAGCGCTGGGTTAAAATATCAGTCACGGTCAGTCGCAGTCACGGTGCCTGGTTGCACCAGGCTATTCACAAAGTATAGCCCTTCACCGTTCCACCAACGCAGTGATCACAATCGTTTTGTTTTTTTTAATACTAAAACTGCATAAGCTTTGCGGAGCCCTGTATCTAACCAACTACAAAGGAATTATTAGTTCTATACAGGAGTAGTGTTAAAATTCCTTTAATCCGGCATTAATAGAACTTCATAGGCGCAGAAAACGATATAAAACTTATGCTGCGTTGGTGTGTTCCGTTGTCCTGCTCCATCAAAGGAGCAGAACGAGGGAATAACCGAACTAACGGTTCCGTTGCACAACGGATACCGCCTGTTCCGGACGGAACCCATTGACTTTAACGGGCTCCGTCGTGGTGTCAGTGATTTTACCGGACACAATACGCCATGGTCTCCGGTAAACTCAGACAAACCCTGCCAGATCTGCAATGGAGGCCCCTAACGGAGCCTCCGACACCGATGTGAACAAAGTGCAAATATAAAATATGCTGCTATTACTTTTTGGATCAGATGAGCCTCACAATTGGTTTTCTCTGATCAGTCTTGAATTATGCCGAGGTGCAAGCTTTTTGAATTTCTGGATTATCGGTTGATGGATGTATTTTCTATAGCCTCATGTCTTTATTTACTGGATATATGTGCGGCTCTCATGCATCACGTTTTTACGTTCAACTAATAATTCCCTGTCAGAACCATCAATCTTTATTTTCATGCGCGGTCACCACTTTGTACTGCCGAGGCTGTCGGTGGATCAGCACAGCTTGGAAATTTGTTCAATGTCAGCCTGACTGATCGTATTGAAAGGATCTAGTCAGAGAATAGATAGCTGCGTCTGTGGACGGGGAACAAAAAAAAAAAAAAAAAAAAAAGACTGGTTCATTCCCAGTTGCAGCGGCATTGCATCACTTGGCACGGAGATGTTGTATAGAGCCGCTGGGAATAACGTTAATTGCGCTCTCGGATGTGGGCGAAACAACGAGCAAGACATATTCACAGTCACAATGGCTGCAAACCAAGACAATTGCTGTGCTAAAAGGCAGAGGAAACGTCCAATATTAGAAGGCAAATGCCATTATGATTGTAATGAGCGTGAATTAAGATGATTACCTTTTTAACTGGTACGGAAGTATCTTCTGCAGGTAAGAGACATACGAGGCAAAGTGCTCCGAAAACAATATCAGCTTCACCGCCGTTTCCTGGGAATGAAATTGGAATCTGACATGTAAATTGGAGAGAGATTTATAGGCATTCCGGGAAGGAGGCAAAATAATGAGGGTAGAAATATTACCAGGACTGTAACGGTGCCCTCAGTAATGCTTTCATACAAGCAGAGCATTCCTTCCTCCAGGGGACGCACGTACGAGGCATTTTCGTGAAGGTAGTGAGAGAACTGCAGGAAGGAAAACAAGGCATTAGTGGATCTAATGGAAGCGATTTTGCCTCGTATCAGGCACGGTGGAGGCATCACTGTCAATTACAGAAGTATTTGTCTAATGAACTACGAGGATCAAATTGGCACTAATCCTTTGAAAGATCTGTCCAAAAAAGAAATATATGCGAGTGAAATAATTGCATTGTCTTAAACAGAAAACAGGCCCTATAGTATGTACAGGGATTAACAGCAGTGATATTAAAACCTTATAGTGATAGGAACGCAGAGAGTAACAGGGTGTATATTTAACTATGAGCAAATACTGCCATCTACTGGTATCTGCAAATACTGCCATCTACATGAGACAATCCAATGTACAAATTCAGAATTATTTTTTCCCTGTAAAATTATCAGAAAAAATGGCAGTACATAGAAGTGCTTGAGAAGGTCTCGCTGTCGAACTCTCAGGCTCTGTGCACACGTGTCCATAGGGTCCCATTAGCCCAAGAAAGGCAAAAAGAGTGTACTTTTGACCTCTATTGGTCTAGTCTATGTCAGTACACCTTTTTTTTTTTTTTTTGATGGATGGAATAAGGTAGTAGACTGGATTTCCATCCCACACAAAAAAAAAAGTAAATAAAAGCCCAGTACACATTATTATATTTTTAAACATAGAAAGCTTATGGATAATGGATGCCACTTTATGGCATCCTTCACAGGCCTCTGTTAACCCCTTAGTGACCACCAATACGCCTTTTCACAGTGGTCAATAAGGGGCCTTAGGCTAGGCCGTCACCTTTTCACGGCGGCCCAGTCGAAGTCCTGCACGGGTGTCCTGCTCTAACGGCCGCAATCGAAGTTTACTTAGATTGCGTCCGTTTAACCCGTTAAATGCCGCGGTCATTTAACTTGTTTACAGAGCGAGGGAGCTCCCTCTGTCACCCATCGGTGGCCCGCCAAATGCAGTCGCGAGCCTTTGATGGGGTGTCATGGCAGCCGGGGGCCTGATAAAAGCCAGAGGCACGTCCTAATAGATTGTCTGTCAATTTTACACTGCCAGGCATTAACGCTCTGGTTTACCTATTATACCAAAGCATTATAGCAGCGAACTAAAGATCGCATAGTAAAGTCCCCCAGTGGGACTAAAAAAATGAGTAAGTAATGTGAAATAAAAATTATTAATAAAGATTACAGTGAAAAAAACAAAAAATTTTTCCCATAAAAAGTATTTTTATTTTGTAAGTGTATAAAATAAATAAAACTATACATATATGGTATCGCCGCGACCGTAATGACCCAAACAATAAAGTTAATATGTAATTTAAACCGCAATGTGAACACCATAAAAAAACAATGGAGAAATTGCTATTTTTTTCCATTGCCCCCCAAAAAGTCATAATAAAAGTTAATCAATAAATCCCATGTACCCCAAAACAGAACAGTACCAATCAAAACTACGTCTTGTCCCACAAAAAACAAGCCCTCATATCACATTGATGGAAAAATAAAAAAACGACTGCTCTTGGAAAGCGACGATGCAAAAACAAATAATTTTAGTTCAAAAGTGTTTTTATTGTGCAAAAGTCGTAAAACATAAAAAACCTCTACATATGTGGTATCGCCGTAATCGTACCGACCCATAGAATACGTTTTTTACGCCGCACAGTGAACGGCGTGAATTTAAAATGCATAGAACAATGTCGGAATTTCAGGGTTTTTTTGTATTCCCCCAAAAAATAAATTTATAAAAGTTAATCAAAAAATGATATGTACCCCAAAATGGTGCCATTAAAAAGTACAACTAATCCCGCAAAAAAGTCCTCATACAGCTATGTCAGAGGAAAAATAAAAAACCTTACAGCTCTTTGAATGCGACTATAGAAAAACGTAAAAAATAGCTTGGTCATTACGGTCTAAAATAGGCTGGTCACTAAGGGGTTAAGCATATGCATTGGGTAGCCCCATTATATGGACAGTTACCCCCGGAGCTTCCCCAACAGCAGAGGGAGTCTGGATGGTCGCTCTGCCCACACACTTACTTTACCTCTGGGATATTGAGTCACAAGTTGGTTTCCCCTGGCCCCATTCCCGTGGCCTTTGTGGCCCTGACCCCAAACCCCACCAGTCTTGCACTGCCCAGAGAAGCTCTTCCAAGACTGTGCCATACAGAGAACCCCACACACAAACCGCATGGCAGCCCAACTATTACTGCGACGTTAAGAACTCCAAAGCAACCAGAGTCCCCAGCCGCTTTTTGTCTCCGCCCAGGGAAGCTACATCACTGGATCTTCTCTGGGGTAGCCCCAGTGTCAGAACTGTCCTTATAAGGCCAATTACATCACTGCAGCTTCCCTGGGGTAACATGGATGTGTGGTTATATGTGTAGCACAATCTTCGGGGGAGCTGATCGGGGGAGCTGCCCTGGGCATTGCAGGACTAGGGGGGGGGGGGCACAAAGACCAAGGGAATGGGGCCAGGGGAAATTAGAGGGGAGTCATCCCTGGTTTATGATTTTAATTCATATAGTGACGTACGTCACCCATAAGCTATAATGTTATCCATTAAACGGATACCATTGTAGTCTATAGTGATGGATGCTACTGTTCGGGCATTAGTCACAGCTTATGTTTAATGTATACCTCAAGCGTATTGCCGAAACGTGAGGTGAACATAGCCTAAGAAGTTAAAGTCAGATGTTTTTCTTCAGGTTTCTGAAAAAGGTGGGAGAAACACAATATGGCTGCCAATCCAAATTCCAGTGGGGCTGTCACACAGCTGTCCCGGACTCCTAAATGGCAAGTCTGTCTATTATGAAGGGATACATCCCCCGATGCCACATTTCTAAATACGCTGGCAGATATAAATAAGAAATGGCTGACAGATTTAACTTGGCAAAAGAGGAAAACTCAGGGACTTATATATATATATATATATATATACACATATATGATATTTCCTCTACTTTAACCTGTTCAGGTCCAGGGTAATATGACTCTTCAGGACCAGACTCTGTTCAGCCGTTTCTAGTACGCGTCCGTTTTGAGGCTATAAGCTGCTTTGAAGGGGGGGGGATAGTTATGCTGCCGTGCTGGTAGGTGTTGTTCATCTGGCGGGTGGATGGGCACATAGTCTGGGAGAGTCACATAGTGCGGAGAGGCCGTGTGCAGGCAGCATGGAGGTCTGGGCAGGGACGAATATGAGGAAGCAGCTTCCCCTTATGTTTCCCTCTCTGCGCTGGGATTAAAGCCATGGTAGCTCCAGTGATATAACTGACCACATGTGAACAGTTACGTAGCTGGAGCTTCTAGACATGTTTGTTAAACAGAAGTTGTGATCGACACCTAAACAGCGTCATTCGTAACCCATAGGCTTTAATGGTATTTGTTTCATTTTTCCTGGAATCTACGTTAAACAGAGGACAAAAACAGTGTGACCATAGCCCTTTTACTTACAGTATTGGTAAGATCACAACAGAGTCCCTTTAACCCCTTTGGCCTTGAGAACAGAACAATTATTTTATTTTATTTTCCCCTTTGCATTTTGGCGCTCATAACTTTATTTTTTTTACAACATAGCTCTATGAGACTTTATTGTTTGTGGGACACCTTGTACTTTATGTAGGTGCCATTTTTTCATTAATATAAATATTTATTTTGGACAAATGCAGAAAAAAAAAAGCTGTAGTTTTCATAATTTTTTTTCTACAGAACACAGATCATGATACATTATTCTATACTTTTGTTGTGCAGATTGTTACGGTGGTGGCGATACCAAGTATATATCTTATTTTATGTTTTGAAACATATTTTGTAAAGTTTGTTAATTAGAAAAAATTTGAATTTCTGTGCATTTTTTTTACAGATTTTTTTATTTAATATTACTTTTTTTTTTTTTAATCCCATAGGTAAATTTTTCATTTTGCTTTTTAACTCTAATGTACTGACATATCTATATGCCAGTACATTAGAATGTGTACAGTATACAGGCAGTTGTTAGGACATACCTCAGTATGCCCTAACAACAGGAAATATGGTCAGACAGCCCTGGGGTCGTTCTATGGACCCTGGGATGTCTGTCCATACAAAGTAGGTGTCTTGATGCGTTACAGAGATTTTCTGTGACGCGATCAAAGGGGGGTCCCCCGACTCATTTTCCCTTTGAATGCCGCGATCAACCTTAACGGCGCAGATCAGAGGTTTCTCCTATATCTGACGTAGGCTGCCGCTGTGTATTACAGCTGTTGTCCCGCTCCTGATCGCACAGGCACACTTGCTGTACCCATGCGATCAGCAGGACATCTATGCTCATAGATGGATGCACGTAGATGGCCAAGTCCAACAGAGCAGGAGTCACTTCTTGTTAGCGGCTCTCCATTATGTGTCAGAGGGGAGTCCAGAGCAGAGAACCTACTCTATGACGAAGTTATCCCGGTGGAATCATCACTTTAAAAGCGTAGCTCCACTATTCCTCACGTGATGTTTCGTCCTTAATGCAATCCAACCAGGACGACATCTGCATGGAATTCCAAAAACATACATTTTGCTTCCTATGATTGAACTTTAGATAATAAAATCACGCTGTGAACCCCAACGCCATAAGGACCATAGTCAAACACTACAAGAAAATACTTGTCATGGAAAATAAAGTGATGACACAAAACCTGATACTATCACTTCTGCGATTCTAGATTATACCGCAGTTTTATGCCAGAAACAAGCGCCGGACTATCGGATGCCAGATTTAAAGAGGCTCTGTCACCACATTATAAGTTCCCTGTCTCCTACATAAGGAGATGGGCGCTATAATGTAGGTGACCGTAATGCTTTTTATTTAAAAAAAAACGATCTATTTTCACCACTTTATTAGCGATTTTAGATTTATGCTAATGAGTTGCTTAATGCCCAAGTGGGCGTGTTTTTACTTTAGACCAAGTGGGCGTTGTACAGAGGAGTGTATGACGCTGACCAATCAGTGACCAATCAGCGTCATGCACTCCTCTCCATTCATTTACTCAGCACATAGGGATCCTGCTAGATCAGTATGCGCTGTCTTATACTAACACATTAACGATACTGAAGTGTTTAGACAGTGAATAGACATTCCACGGGATGTCTATTCACAATCTCTGCACTTCGTTACTGTTTCTATGGTAGTTACAGCAGAGGAAGCGTGATCTCGTTGTAACCTGTCATTTACAGTGAGATCTCGCGAGATCACGCTTCCTCTGCTGTAACTACCACAGAGTAACGAAGTGCAGAGATTGTGAATAGACATCCCATGGAATGTCTATTCACTGTCTAAACACTTCAGTATCGTTAATGTTTTAGTAGAAGACAGCACATAAGGATCTAGCAGGATCCCTATGTGCTGAGTAAATGAATGGAGAGGAGTGCATGATGCTGATTGGTCAGCGTCATGCACTCCTCTGTACATCGCCCACTTGGTCTAAAGTAAAACTACGCCCACTTGGGCATTAAGCAACTCATTAGCATAAATCTAAAATCGCTAATAAAGTGGTGAAAACAGATCGTTTTTTTAAATAAAAAGCATTACTGTCACCTACATTATAGCGCCCATCTCCTTATGTAGGAGACAGGGCACTTATAATCTGGTGACAGTGCCTCTTTAAAGGATTTTTTATCATAAAGAATTCCCTGCTCAGCAGAACGCACAGCATATGTCAGATGTACCTTTTGATTTAACGGTGAGATGACATCGATGGCAGAGTCTATAGGAAAGATCTGGACTCTCTGTTCTGTGTATGTATGAAAGTTCAAGAGGGCAGTGACTAGATCCTGGACAAAGGCCAGAGCCTGGCTGGCTAATTCCCGTGCCTTTAGCTAGAGAAAATAGAAAAAAACAAAAAAAACGACAACAAAGAATTCAATTCACCCGGTTCATTAGCAAGAGAAAAGTATAGGACATTCTAGATATCAACATAATGCACGTCAAACTCAGTGCACTTTGCCAGAGGCCTAATGGATAAACAGCAGCGTTCTGTAATATTTATAGGACCACATGTACGAGTATACAAAGAAAAATCAAGAGTTCATTTAAAGGGGTATTCTCCCAATCAGTAATTTTTCCACAAAGCCCAGAACCTTCATAACATGTATAAACATACCGCACCATGCTAAAATTAACTTACTTTGTATGTACATAGCTCCCTTTCTCTCGTGTGTACGTCTTCCTCATACAGTAGAATGGGCGGTCCTGTTTCTAATACCACATGACCGCTTGGAAACTACAGTTCCCAGCATCACACTGTGTCCCCACTGCTCTGCAAGAACCTCCATATTCCCTTATAGATTTGTTTGTATCTGTCTATATAAAGGGTTAGAGATATATAGACATGCAGACAGTGAGCAAAGGCGTTTGTTGACGCTGATTTTTGGAAACCGCATTAGAATCCGCAACAAAAACGCCCTAAATCTTCCTCTATTGATTCTAATGGGAGGCAGAGGCGTCTTTTTCCCAGGTGGCTTGACCGCTCATGGAAAAAACAAAGCGCCATTCCCTTTCAGGTCAGTTCACACTGCATTTTTTGGCGCCATGTCAGAATCAGTGGTAAAAAACATCCCAAATCTCCCCACATTATATTCAATGGGAGGCAGAAGATTTTTTTTTTTCCCTCTCCCGGGTGGCTTTTGACTGCTCGTGGAAAAAAATGGCAGCATGCTTCTTCTTGGAGCGGTTTCCGCCTCTGACCTTCCATTGAAATCAATAGGAGGCAAAAAAAAACGCGACGCTTGTCTGAACCATTTTTTGCCCAAAAAAACAAAAAACACCCCCATGGTTTTTGGATTTGATTAAAAAAAAAAGAACAAACCGCTGACATTTCTAAATTTGCCTAAAAAATCCTGAAGGAATTTTGAGGGAGATTTTTTTCTGCCTGACAAAAACCTGTGTGTGACCTGACCCTTAAGGCTATGTTCACACGGAGTATTTTGGGGGAGGAATATCTGCCTCAAAATTCCGTTTGGAACTTTGAGGCAGATATTCCTCTCCCTGCACGCCGATTTTCGCGGCAATTATCGCGCCGTTTTTCGCCCGCGGCCATTGAGCGCCGCGGGCATAAAACAGCGAGAAATACGCTTTCTCCTGCCTCCCATTGAAGTCAATGGGAGGTCAGAGGCGGAAGCGCCCGAAGATAGGGCATGTCGCTTCTTTTTCCCGCGAGGCAGTTTTACTGCTCGCGGGAAAAAGACGCCGACGCCTCCGATTGAAATCAATGGGAGGCGTTCTCGGGCCGTTTTTGCCAAGTTTTGCGATGCGGTCTCCGCGTCAAAAAACTCGGCAAAATACCCCGTGTGAACATAGCCTAATATAGCATCCCTCTTTCTAAATTTACACCAGGACTGCCGCTTCTGCTTGCGATTTGTGCGCTCAGCACCGCCACACATCAGCGTCTCTCCCCCTTTGAAGTCAATTGTCTCCACCAGGTGTCGGGACTTTGCTATTTGTATAATTGTGGTAGAGAAGGGGAATACTTGCAGCAGAAGGAATGTCAGTTCGTACTGACGGCTCCCCCAGCTGCTCTGCTCTGTAACTTGTGAGTGTCTTCTCTCCGGCCCAGGTACATGGGGAGCCGTGGGTACGAGCGGACAATACTTCTGCTGCAATAAGAAGCGATCAGATGCTTCTACCAATGGCTCCCCATGCTCCTGGGCTCTGTAGCCATAGAGAAGACACTCAAGTTACAAAGCAGAGAAGCAGGGGGAGCCATCGGTACAAGAGGACATTCCTTCTGCTATAAGTATTCGAGCACTCCACCACAAGTATACTCACGTATGCGCGTGCTCACCCTTGCTAAAGATGAGGGGAGAGACAGCGATTCCATACAAAGAATAGGTGGACAAACTGAGCATGCGCAACCGTAAAGTAACTAGTGAAGGATGTCTCCAGTAGAAAAATATTTAAAAAAAAAAAAAGTGGTGTCATGGGGTCTTTTGTTTGGGGGTTCTGGAATAGTGCATTTAAAAAAGAAAAAAAAAAAGAAAGAAGGAACGAGTTTATATAGATACATATTTTAAATGAATACAACACACTGAACCAACAATGACATCTTGCAAAAACCCCTGTTAAAGTACAGGGCCGAACGGTCATTTCTGCTGGTTGCTATTGGAAACAGTTGACAAGACTGTTGACAGACACACCCCTGACTCGTCTAATGAAGATGGACAGTTAGCTTTCCCTATTACAGTCCCTGATGTAAAAGGCCACATTTCCCATAATGAAAATCTCCACAGCAAGCTCAGTGCAGACTGTGTACCAGCAGGGAATGCTGGGAAATAGTAACTGTGAAGCCTGCACGACTGATTGCAGCTCTGGAGTATTATACAGGCTGCAACTCAGGATCAGTATAAGAAAAGTGATGCAATGTATTATAAAAAGTTCAAAACGAAAACGGAAATGATGCACGAAAAAAAGTCACGGCAATCAACAGCTTTTATTAGCCTGAACCCCATATTTTAATGTATTTATGTAAAGAAAAAAAAGGCCTAAATACATTGATAAATTTGGCCATTGTGCGTTTTCTACCAATATAAAATTGACAATAAATTCTTACATTAAGAAGGGACCCATACTATAAAGACATTGTGCCCATAGACTATCATCAAAGTGGGATTCAACTTCTTTGTCTGTCCACCGATCCAGGGTCTTGAAGAGAAGGCACGCGGGCGTTTCTGCACAGAGGACATTCCCCATACATGTTTTACAGCCCTGCAATCATTTCACAGAGACACAATTCGGACGCGGTGTATGCTGGAAAATATAATTCTGTCCAGATTCCAGCCTTTGGGCACAAGTCCATTATTGTGTGGGACCCTTTAATAACAAGGATTCTGCAAAATGTATGAATATAGATGTCGGCACCGGTGACATAAAACATTGGGCTTTACATCTGTACACGGACCTATAAATACTGAATTAGTGTGTAAGTGTTAATCAGGGGGCCATAAAGCCCCATGCCTGGACGCCTTAGGCTGGATTCACACAAGCATGTTCGGTCCGTTATGGACGGAACGTATTTCGGCCGCAAGTCCCGGACCGAACACAGTGCAGGGGGCCGGGCTCCTAGCATCATAGTTATGTACGATGCTAGGAGTCCCTGCCTCTCCGTGGAACTACTGTCCCGTACTGAAAACATGATTACCGTGTGGGACAGTTGTCCTGCAGCGTCGTACATAACTATGATGCCAGGAGCCCGGCCCCCTGCAGTGTGTTCGGTCCGGGACTCGCGGCCGAAATACGTTCCGTCCATTACGGACGTAACATGCTCGTGTGAACCCAGCCTTACAAACAGGACTTTTCCTTTTTCTTAGCAGGCAGGGTTGCAAGATGTATGTCATTTTAGTACTAGTTAGTTGGCTAGGACGGCTTACATAGAGGAGATGGAAAGTTGCGTCAGAGCCGAGTTTGCCATGGAGTCATAATTCCATAGGACTGCAGCTAGACATAGTAAATTATCTTGAAGGATTTTTCTGGGATATAAAAGTAAGACATTTTATATTTAAAATGTCAAAATGCCAATGTACACCAGTACTACATTTTTACAAACTGTACGCGACTGACTGCCAATCTTTGCCCGCCGTTGTTACGTTTTGTTCATGCAGATGCCAAGTGGCAGGGAGTGGCCATTGTGGTCATGAGACGTGATGTGCGGGTATTTTATTGATGTATTAAATTTAAATGTGGCTGTCTCAGTCATACTATTCCTTTAATACCACAAATCAAAAATTTCTGAAACAAAATCTGCCGCGTGTGACTGCACCCTTAAAGGGTTTGTCTGCTTACAACAACCACTGTGCAGAAATTCTATTATAACATGTAGACGTCCTAGAAAGTTATCCTACCTTCACGATCCCCCTATTAGACAGACTAAAAAGTCACTGCAAAGAGCACAACTGGGTATGACCCAGCTCACCTGAATGACTGCCATGTAATACCACATTTACCCTGAAGGGCGGCAGCTTTCCATAATAACAGGTGATTGTCTGGGGGTTTATCAGTTGATTGCCAGGGGTCTACAACTGAGGAGGGGGATATCCTCATTGTACAATAACGGTTATTCAGTCACATACGTACAGATCTCTTATGATCAGGTCATTTTAAGGAGATTTTCAGCACTCCCAAAAGTCATATTTTTCCGAGCATTCAATGATCAGAAGCACCAGATATGTTTTAAATTAAAAAAGCAGTTTTATCCTGTCACTTTACGGCAAGCCTTAGGCCTCATGCACACGGTAAAGCCATATGCAGGATGCTTCATAATAGGGACCACCGTAATACGGTATTCGATGGAACATGGCACTTTTTTCCTGTTTGATTCACATGGTATTTGAAAAAAGAAAAAAAGCAAACCAAAAAACAAACATTGTATGTGTCCGTATAGAATTTGAAGCAGACAGAGGAACTGTGGTGCCCCTAGATTGAGTGAGCAAACCCATGATCAGCCATAGTCCAATAAGATATTCTGAGTGCAAGACGGCGAAAAATGACCCTTTACGGTATTAAGGATGATCCTCGGAGTCATGCAAATGTTAACCTTTTATCAACATCGTAACATGCAACGCGTTTCAAAGCCGGACCGACTCCATCAGGCAGTTTTACATATTGATTATGTAATATTGATTATGCAAAACTGCCCGATGAAGGAGCCGGCCCGGCTTTGAAAAGCGTTGCATGTTACGATATTAATGAAAGGTTTACATATGCATGACTCCAGGGGATCTTCTTTAATACCGCAAAGGGAAAGCGACTTTGTAAAAAGTTATTTTTCACTGTCTTGCACTCACAATATCCTAGTGCATTCGATACTGCTTATTCTCTGTCTGGGAAAAGCTCTTCACCCAGAAAGACCCGTGGCTAGCAGTCTCCCGAAGCAGCGCTTGGACTATATATACACATCTTTAGGACTACGAGGTTGTTGTGCCCACAGCACGATGCTGCCAGGTGTGTGTATACCTCTCACGTTCCTGCCCCTATTTATCGTGAGTTGATGCTCTATGTTGCGCCATTGTGTTTTTTTTCCTTTAAAGTGAGTCCATTTAGGCCCCTCTCACACAAGCGTGAATAACGCACAGCACACGGACCCATTGAGATCCAGCGAGAGTCCGCTGAGTGAAAGATACTGCATGTCCTAGGTTGGTGTGTTATCACGCACCTATGCGCCCATTGAAGTCAATGGGTGCGTGAAACCACGCACTGCACACGCATGTTCGGTGCGTGACGTACGCATCAATTAAGTTGAAAATAATAATAAAATAAAAAAAGATGTGCTTTGCGAGTGCGCAAATAACGCATACATACCACTCGCAAAGCACACTGATGCATAACGCCACACACAAAAAACTGATTCACACGCGTTTTTCACGCACGTGAATCTGACATGCTCGTGTGCATGGGGCCCTAGAGAAAGCTTTCTCTACCAGGCATCCAAACCAGAGAGTCCCTTTTATCCAGCTATGTAGGGAACACGAAGGAGACAAGTTCCTTTAGTTTTATATCACCCAAAATATAATGCACAACTGGTAAATAGAAACAATATGGTTAATAGGAAAATAAAAAATCAAACCTGATGTCTTCTGCTGTGTAAAGGTACATTCAGGGCATTGAAATCACTAAATCCTAGTAAATAAAAAAATAAAAAATTGTATTAAAGAAAGGAACAGATATTAGCAATTAGACACTCGATGTGGAGACACAAGGTCCATTACTACACCGGAGACAAGATGGCAATGGAAGAAAATGTGAACGGATAACAATAAAACTCAGCGCTGCACCGGTGATGTCCATGACCTTGGAAACTCATTCTCTAATAGAGCGATGAATACTTCCTCCATATAAAACGTGACACCAGTTATTATCCTGCAGGTCTATCTAAAAAACCTTTTATATTGCCGGGAATGATGCTTGAGTTCCCCAAATGTCTTACAATAACACGCACAATTTAAGAAAACAGGACACAGACAAACCTCGGGGGACACTTTTTACAGGGGATCTTTGGTCACACTTCTTGCACATGACCGAGATCGGGCCGTTAAAAACGGTCTGAGTGTCGGCTGGAGTTCCGAGCCCGACCGCGGTACCGGTGAACGGGGCTCCGAGCATCATAGACATTTTATGATGCTAGGAGTCCCTGCCTCCCCGCGGAACGGCTGTTTCGTACGGTATTATTTTGTTCAGTTCGGAACAGCAGCTCCGTCGGGAGGCAGAGACTCCTAGCGTCATAAAATGTCTATGGTTTATACGACGTTCACCGAGCGGTGGAAGCGGCACATTAACTTTATTCTGCGGGTCAAATTTACGTTTGTTTTCTCCTTTAAAATCTTTTACAAAAAAAAAAATAAGAAAGCCGTATTCGAAGACTGATCACTTTTATATTTTTCCGTCTAAGGAGCTGTAAGACCGAATGTCTTTATTTTGTGAGAGAGCTGTAGTTTTTATTGGTACCATTTGGGGTACATACAAATTTGATCACTCTTTATTCAATTATTTGTTTTTTTTTTTGGCAATCCTGTCATTTTGCTTTTATTTTTGTACGGCGTTCAATCTACAGGATAAATAAGGTTAGATATTTTAGTAGTTCTGACTTTTACAGATGCGGCGATACCAATTATGTATATTTTTTCATGGTTTACATTATTTTACAGTAAAAATGGGAAAAGATTTTAGTCTCCTTATTGGACTTAAAAATGCAATCATTCGATCGCTTGTACAATACACTGCAATAATTCCGTATTGCAGTGTAATGTCATGTTGACGGTGTCCTATTAAACCCTGCCTCTGGCTCTAGACCCCCGGCTGCCATGAAAACCCATTGACATCCCATCTGCCCCTCTAACGGCTTAGATGCCACAATCGCTATGGACTGCGGCATCTAAGTGGTTAAACAGCCACAGAGCAGCGTATGGTGTGGGCTCTATACTTCTGCCCCCCCCCCCCGGCAAAGACGCACAGTTATGTCATTGGTCGTTAAGAGGTTAAGTTCTCTCTGAGTATAGTAAACATGTATTTTGGGATATTGTACAGAGGCAGGTCTTGATTATTCTGCTAAGTTGACTTTTTTAGATGTCCATTTCAAGCAAGGAGACGAATAGCCAAGAAATTAATATTAAAAAAAATCCACCTAAAGTGGAGGAATGGCTTAAAGGGGTCGTCTCATGAAGAAAACCCCTTTATAAACAGAAGCCAGTGCAGCGATCCGCTGTAATTTCCGGGGAAAGCCGCGGTCAGACGCACATTTACCCTGCAGCGGGCAGATCAAAAATCTCTGTTTTCTGGTTAAGGTGTAACGTTATAATGTCATGTTTTCTATTTCTGTATTTTATAATATTTGTACCAATAAAAAAAGTTTAAATCGGGGTTGTCTCAGGATGACAACCCCTTTCTGTATGTCTTAATAGGGCATATGATGTCCTCCATGTGCCAGAAAGGGGAGCTGCTCTGTAATAGCGTCTCCTGCTCTGGCAGACCTCACTCATCCATGCTTTACGTGTATTCCTAGACTTGGCTTCCCCCAACAAAAACATCGAATCATTGGGGGCGAGAGAACCCAGATTCACGTTAAAAAACGCACGTAAATCTGGTCCATGTGTGTTGCGTTATTGCATTTGTGCTTTGCGAGTGGCATGTGTTATTCCCGCACTCGCAAAGCACATAATTTTTTTCTTTTTAATGGAATTGATGCGCAAATCACGTTTTCACCCATTGACTTTAATGGGCGTGTAGGTGCGTGAAAACGCTCCACTATAGGAGATGCAGTGAGTTTCACGCAACGGACTCTCGCTGCGTGAGAACTCCTGCATGTGTGAACGGCCACCTTGAAATGAACGGGTCCGTGTGCTGTGCGTGATTTCCATGCGCGGCACACGGACGAGTTTTACGCTTGTCTGAATGAGCCCTCCGTCATTTAAATGTGGCACAACACCCACTGCAACTTTTACACGACCTGGTATCACCAAGACATATGCGTGCGTCTCCATGCTTTTCTATGGACAGACTAAAAAGACACATAGCACCTGCAGGCGCAGTCTATCCTTAGCGAACAATGAGGCGTAGTAACAGATGATCCATTGCATCCTAAAGGCGACAAAGCTACCTCTATTATCCGGAGTCGCTCATATACTAGAGACTATGGTAGGTTTATGTTACTTTTGATTTTTTTTTTACTTTCTCTGCGAGACGATCACCCAATCCCTGTATAGGTCAAAGACAAACATGGCTGTACTTGTCTCCCTGTATTATGTATGGGTGTCACACTGCTCAGATCCCATCCACAATGAACATACAGTCACCTCCGCAGACTTACTGCTGTTTTGATAAACACAAGAGCAGGAAAAATTAAATTTTAATACAAGATTTCTTGAAATAGAAATAACGGGAGACTCGAGACAGAGGGAAATGGCAATTCTGCGGCCGCCTAAATAATTGATTTGCCATTTCATCTGCTAAAGTTGCTTCGATCTCGGAACAGTAACCACTTCTTGTGCTGCCGTTTGCCTGCCTGGTGTTAAGGGGTTAACCATATAATGAGATTGGAAAAACGCAGTATGTAATCTCTGAGTCATACCGAACTTATATAATGCTGAACGGGAGACAAGCGCGTAAATTATTCAGCAATACTTTTCTTTTTCTTGTTTTTTAAGGAATCGGAGCCTTCCAGCCAAGAGAGGGATTAATGGATTGTTATCCTCTAACTTTACCACATTGTCGGTCCTCATAGACCTTATGCAACTTGCGTTATAAATTGTTAATTCTTCTTTACGTCCAATGCCGGGCAGAAGCGATAGGATATAAATGACATTACATGTGCATCGTAGACAGGAGATCTGTTCTGATTAGCTCGAGTCCTACATTCCCTTAGATCTCATACATTCTTGTCTTGCACAACTCCCACAGGAACCCAATATCTTTCTAACCCGACCCATATACAAGTAAACCCCGAGTCATCTGCAAAAGCAGTTCCCAGCCAAAGGATCAGTAAATAGATCAAGGGGGTCGCCAAGTCATAGACAGGTAACATGCACGTAGGCACAGAACAGAGCCTCAGGCGCAAGTGTGAACATAGCCTAAAAAGCGTTACCCGCTGCAATTATTTATTATGGAGTCTTTCGATCAGCTGCCTTCAGAAGCCCCCGGCAGTCAGACATGGACACCATGGGAAGCTGCGTCTGGACACATTTCCACTGCGGATGAAATGTAGTTTACATGCCAGTCACTGAAATGAATGTGACCCTACACAGTCTGTCAGTGTGGAGTGAGATACCTTATTGACAAGAGGAATTGTAATGCCCAGTTGTCACATTTTCCATACATTTCCAGGAAGAGTAATAGAGGAACACCACAGCACAGAGTTCTAAGAAAATATGCTCCAGGTTTGTTATCTCATGGGGAATTCAAGTATTTACTATAACAGACATGTCAGGAGAGCCGACAGGTCCACCTTAAAGTGTTTTGATAAAGTCTCCCTATCCCCCCAGACTTCTTGTGCTATCTTGTCATATTACAAGGGCACATCGAATATCATCCAGATATCTTTTTGAGCAGTACATGAGAAGCAGAGTTAAAGTGTAGCTAAACGTTTGACAAACTTCTAACATGTCTTAGAGACATGTCAGAAGTTTGGATCGGTGGTGGTCCGAGCACTGAGACCCCCACCAATCTCTAGAATGAAACCGCTGAAGCCCTCGTGTGAGCGCATAGCCGCTTCGTGTCTGTTCGGCTATTTCCGGAAATAAATGTATCTGTGTCCGGACTCAATAGAAAGTCTATGAGCTCGTACATCGATACATCGGAAAAAGCCGAACAGACACGAAGCAGCTACGCGCTCACACGAGCGCTTCAGCTGCTTCGTTCTAGCGATTGAAAATATATAACCCCAGCACTCACAGAGGTACGCAAAAGATCCAGATGCAAACAAATTTAAGTTTTATTGCAACAAAAGATGGTAAAGTTGAGGTGGAAAGCGACTTGGTAAAGACGTTTCGGCCGAACCTCGGCCTTTGTCACGGTCGCTGACACACAGGGAATATCCGGCGGACAACCCATACCAGTGATATCGTCTTACAGCGACCGTGACAAAGGCAGAGGTTCGGCCGAAACGTCTTTACCAAGTCGCTTTCCACCTCAACTTTACCATCTTTTGTTGCAATAAAACTTAAATTTGTTTGCATCTGGATCTTTTGCGTACCTCTGTGAGTGCTGGGGTTATATATTTTCAATATTGTGGGATTCTCGTCCCTACCTTACTAGCACCACGCCAATTGATTGAGGAGTGCATCCCAATATCTATTTTCGTTCTAGCGATTGGCGGGGGTCTCAGTGCTCGGACCCCCACCAATACAAACTTCTGACATGTCTCTATGACATATCAGAAGTTTGTCAAACGTTTAGCTACACTTTAAATGATAAAATTGTTTCTGCTGCCACAAGGGGGAGCTCACGGTGTAATGATTTATTATTAATGGGAGCTTTATAAATCCCTCTGCAGTGAGCTCCCTCTAGTGGTGGCTGCAGGCAAACAGAATATTATTATGTAACGCTACAGCTGTGTTAAGGGAAGCAGAGGATCTGGAACTCTGTATCAGAAAGTGGTCCAATGCCTATAAAAGAATTCTGCCCTAAACGACCTCCATTAGTCCCTGCACCATCCCAAACCACCAGGAATATTAGGAGTTAAATGTAAATTCTGTAAATTCCTTGCAGTCAGTATAATGGGGAGAAGGAGGCGTTTTACCACCTTCACCATGGGCACAAACACACTTGAAAACCCCTTTATAAATCCTGCGTTTCTTCTGCACGAGGTTGGAGTGCTACCTGAGTGGGAGAGATTTTAAACAAGGCTGTGTAACATGGAGAGGCAGCTTCTTGTACAGCAGGTGAACGGTGTCCACTTCTACACATATACCTACATGTACTCAAGTGGTGGCCAGTCAGAAATGTATGGCGGACAACCTGGTCTACTACAAGCTCCAGACTACAGTATGGCTGCAAGAATAATCTATTTGTTTTGATTGTCACTTCACTTTTCTTCTTACTTTGCCAATTGTAAAGCGCTGTGGAATATTTTGGCACACATAAAGATGACTATTGTCATAAGGAAAAAATAATTTGGCAACATTACGTGGTACGAAGCTCCTATGTGTAAGCAGATACTGCAGTGGCTTTGTCCTCTTTTATCTATGCTTCATTCTTTAAGATTTTAAACTCCAATGAGCAAGACTCTTCCAGCTTCCTCCCTCGCGCTTACTGCTCAACCCATGTGTCAGTCTTCACTGTAGATCTCGTATTCCGATCACAAACTTGTACTATCAGAAATCATGTGCTGCAAGTCCCCCACAGACAGGGGAGGGCTGCGTGGCATTTAAGCAGTCCGAGTATGTTCACACGCTTACTAAAAAACGTCTGAAAATACGGAGCTGTTTTCAAGGGAAAATAGCTCCTCATTTTCAGACGTTTTTTTTTTTAAGCCACTCGCGTTTTTCGGCCGTTTACGGGCCGAAAATAAGCCGTGTGAACATACCCTAAGGGTGTGTTCACATCAGCGTTAGATTCCGTTGATAGGTTTTTTGACGGAATCAATAGCGCTGTCGACTATGCCATCCATTCCGGCAAAACAAAGGAAACCTTACAGAACGGAGACAAACGGAAAGCATTCGCAACGGAAGCATTAGCATTGAAATCAATAGTAATGCAAACGGAAGCTATGGTTTCCCGACGGAAAGGTCTGACGGAATCCATCAACAGAACCCGGACGCAGATGTGAACACACCCTGCTACTCCAACATCAATCCGCCATACCCACAAACCATTCCCTCTTTCTTTTTTGCATTCATGGGGCTATACGTGCATATATTGACGGATACACTGAGAAATGAAGGAGAATAGTCAAGCAATTAAGAGTTTAGAAATCCAAGGTTAGACTTACTGGAAGTTGCTCGGCATGAATACGAATGTTCACTTTATTCACAGCTTACCTAATAATTTTTTTTTACACTATACATCACTAGAAAACTAGAATTTATAGCAGCTGGAGATCATTGAAAACCATTCGATCACCACCACCGAATATTAGTTCTACTTACTTGTATCATTGAACGGAACTTTTTCATTGATGATACCCAGAGACTCCTCCAGTCTACAACTCAGATCTGAATGAAGAGTTTTCAACTGATTCTGGCTGATGAAACAAATAATACATTTCAGACATGGAAAACACAGACCTTTGTTTTATTAATCGGATCATATAGCTTCAGAACGTGCAAAACAAGACGGCGAGGACATGTCATGAGTCTCTATGTTGCTCTTTTTCCTACTCTGAAAGTAGATGTAGATTTTCTTGTCATTTAAAGGTTACGTGCACGATGCAAGCAATTTTTTGTATTGGTCCAGTGAATCTAAAATAAAAAAAATTGCATTAACTCTGCAAAAAGACAAAATAAATCCTCTCGTTTGGTGTATACAGCTCTGATGCAGACCTGTGTCTCCATGGTTACCGACAATCCCGGTGTGTCACCTGACCGTCATGTGTTGCTGAACTCACTATGCACCTCCTCTGCGGTCTGTAGCATAGCAAGAAAAGAGGACAGATCCAGAATGCAGAATCAGACTACACACATGGTTTGTTTGTAGTCTGTAACCATGGAAACACCTTTTTTTTTTTTTTTTACTGAAAAGACTATTTGCATATATTATTTTATTTTTTTAGAGATGCTTTAAAACAATTACAAAAAAAAGTGTACATACCCTTCATTTATTGTGCCACAACCCAAAATCAAGGCAAAAAAAATAGAATAAGGACAGTGCTAGATACAGCTAGAGTAATTTTCAAAATACATTTTTTTTTTTCCTCCATTTTCATCTTTGCTATGGAATTTTTGGAAACTATACCCTCCTTAGGACAAAAGAACCATAGCTTCCTTTCTCAATTGCAAGTCCACCAAACCCTGAAAGGCACCTTCCCTCAGGTTTGGGAGGCTAACAAAGTAGGGATACACCATCCTGGTAAGCATACCGATTTCTATGGGCCACAAAGACCCAGGTTTATTGCCCTTAAGAGGGTAGCCGTGTCTAGATTTTGAGGCACTAAATCACCCGCATGTCGTTCGTTATTATCCTAAATGTGCCCCTATCAAAACTGTCAGTTTTAGCATTTTGTCTAAAAAAGAAGTTATAATACAGCGTGCGCCGTATGTAAATTACCGGAGAAGTGTCCTGAGAGGAGTCCAGGTGTACTGGCCTCGGCTTCACCTGAGCACGTGCAGGATGCCGTTGGACTCATCTCAGGATTCTTCTCCGGTAATTTACATATGGCGCACATTGTATTATAACTTCTTTTAAGACAAAATGCTAAAACGGACAGTATTGCGAGGGGACATGTTTATGATGCTATTCCCCAGCAGTATAACGAAATGCTGGTGGTTTGCGCCCTAAAGTTTAGTAAAAAATTTTAAGGATACGATCATGCCTGCCGTTTTTGGCAGTGCCACATGGAAAGATCGTAGAAGACCTAATCAAGGGATAACGGTAGGTGCCGGTCACCGTCTATATCCCACTGTGGAGAAAGAAAAACACTGGTCTCTTCACACGACGAGTAAAGAAACATATTTCAGAACACATAGACATCGAATTCACTTGCTTTCAGACCTTGCATTTCCGGACTCGTTCAGCGGTGTATGAAATTTGCAAACATGTCCTTTGTGAGGTTCAAAAATAGATTTGTCTCTCAGGCCAGCGATTGTGACCAGAACTGTCCCTCTAAACAAGCCAATATCCACATTCAATAGAGACTCTTAAAAATAACGCCCTCTAGAGTGTGTCGTCCACAAATGTAGGGAAGATAGATCGGTTTGCCTTAACCCCATTAAGGTCCAAGCTATGGGTCACCCCCTAGAGACACAATATTCCTGATGCACCACAAATAGCTGTACATTCTTCTACATGATATAAAGCCACATAATAACTCCAGACAAGGATTCCTGGGGTTATGCTCACCGGTGGTTACCTACTCCTGCCTGCTAACATAAGTTCTTATGCTTGTAAAACCACACTACTGAACTGGCGGATCTGGTAAATGACGGCATCGGAAACTCACATATGTCCCTCTAAACAAGATACCCCCATAGTCAGATGGAATCAGATGAATGTGCAGCACTTCTTTCCACTCCTTTTCTAGCTTTGGGATTATTCCCTTTAGAGGATCCTCCAGGACCTTAACATTGATGGCCTATCCCTAGAATAGGTCGTCAATCAGTGGGGTCCGACCTTTGGAAATCCCTACGATCGTCACGGCGCTCCTTCACCGTTTACAGCACTCCGAATACAGAACTTGAGCGGCTCTTTGCAGCATTGCTTATTAAAACACAGACATTACAGATCATTTCTGTTCTACATTGCGTCAATACTTACCAGTCTTCTGACCGTAGTCGGCATTCCTTCGCCTCCTTCTCCAGGCCCTGAGCTTTTACCTAAGTGAAGTAACATCAAAATTAGATGAAAGTGCACGGCCATTATTTACTTTACAGATCATCCCCATAGAAAGATAAATGATGAACGTGAACAAGGCATGTGTGCAAAATTCCAAAACTGTGTGACATCCGCAAATAAATACAATTGTAGCGGATAGCAAGTAGTTCATCTAAATCCACTACAAGAGAAACTATTAAATAATGTTATTCCCTATATTACTGTAAGGTAAAGCAATAAAAATTCTCTATCAGAGTTTTTATGGCACTTTACTATTTCAGCAAATAGAGATGTTGAGGATAGAAGAATCTGCAGGCCAAGTACTGGCTGGTACCATCAACTATGCTTTAGGGCTTGAAATAAAAAAACGAATCATTGATAATGATGGTACAGGAAAGGAACATACTAGATTTAAAAAAAGGTTGGAATACGGCATACGATAAAAAAAAAAAGACAACTGTGCATGCAAAGGTTCGCTTTATCTCAACTGTGAGTGATATTATTGTTAAGTGAAAGCGTTTAGGAGCCACAGCCACGAAGTGGTGACCACAAAGTTACAGAGCGGGGTCACTGAATGCGGAGGTACATAAAAGTCACCACCGCTCTGCTGACTCAACAACTCAAGAGTTTAAAACCTCCTCTGGTATTAACATCCGCACATAAACTGTGCCCCGAGAGCTTCATGGCATGTGGGCCGAGCAGCTGCATGCCAGCCTTACATCACCAAGCACAATGCCAAGCGTCGGATGGAGGGGTGTAAAGCCGCCGCCACTGGATTCCGGAGAAGTGGAAACGTGTTCTGTGGAGTGATGAATCACGCTTCTCTATCTGGCGGTCTGAAGGACGAGTCTGAGTTTGGTGAATGCCAGGAGAAGTTACCTGCCTGACCGCATTGTGCCAGCTGTAACGTTTGGTGGGGGAGGGATGCTAGGGGGTTGCTTTTCAGGGGTCGGCCTAGAACCCTTAGGTACAGTAAAGGGAAATCTTAATAGTTCAGTATAGCAAGACATTTTGGACAATTATACGCTTCAGACGTTGTAGGAACAGTTTGGGGGAAGGATCCGTTGTTATCCAGCATGATTGTGCCCCACTTAACAAAGCAAGGTCCATAAAGACATGGTTAGGCAAGACATCTCACATATATACATATATACATATATATATATATATACACACATACATACACACACACACACACTAGTCCTGCGCAATGAATTAGAATATCAAAAAGTTAATTTATTTCAGTAATTTAATTTAAAAAGTTACTCATATATTATATAGATTCATTACACACGGAGAGATCTATTTACAGCATTTTTTTCTTTTAATGTTGATGATTATGGTAACAGTTAATGAAAACCCAAAATTTTGTGGCTCAGAAAATTAGATTATTATATAAGCCCAATTTCAAAAATGATTTTTAATACCGTACTGAAAAGTATGTCCAGTATCTGCACTCAATACTTGGTCGAGGCTCCTTTTGCATGAATTACGGCATCAATGTGGCGTGGCATGGAGGCGATCAGCCTGTGGCACTGCTGAGGTGTTATCAATGCGGCGTGGCATGGAGGTGATCAGCCTGTGGCACTGCTGAGGTGTTATCAATGCGGCGTGGCATGGAGGCGATCAGCCTGTGGCACTGCTGAGGTGTTATCAATGCGGCGTGGCATGGAGGCGATCAGCCTGTGGCACTGCTGAGGTGTTATCAATGCGGCGTGGCATGGAGGTGATCAGCCTGTGGCACTGCTGAGGTGTTATGGACGCCAGGTTGCTTTGATAGCAGCCTTCAGCTCGTCTGCATTGTTGGGTCCGGTGTCTCATCTTCCTCTTGACAATACTCTATAGATTCTCTATGGGGTTTAGGTCGGGCGAGTTTGCTGGCCAATCAAGCGCAGTGATACTGTGGTTATTACACCAGGTATTGGTACTTTTGCCAGTGTGTGCAGGTGCCAAGTCCTGCTGGAAAATGAAATCAGCATCTCCATAAAGCTTGTCAGCAGAGGGAAGCATGAAGTGCTGGGAAATGTCCTGCTAGACGCTGCGCTGACTCTGGACTTGATATAACACAGTGGACCAACACCAGCAGATGACACGTCCCCCCAAACCATCACTGACTGTGGAAACTTCACACTGGACCGCAAGAAACTTGGATTGATGCCTCTCCACTCCTCCTTCAGACTCTGGGAACGAGATTTCCAAATGAAATGCAAAATTTCAGCAACAGACCAGTCCTTGTAAAGGCTTGGGAAAACTTTGCAGGTGTTTTGTGTTGAGTAGCGGATAAGAGGGTCACACCACGAGTCTACAATCTGCAACTTTTACCCAATATTCGCATTTTCTGAGAGACTAAATTTTGGGTTTTCATTAACTGTTAGCCATAATCATCAACATTGAAAGAAAAAAATGCTGGAAATAGATCCCCCTGTGTGTAATGCGTCTATATAATATAGGAGTTTCACTTTTTGAATTGAATTACTGAAATAAATTAACTTTTTGATGATATTCTAATTCATTGAGAAGGACTAATTATATATATATATATATATATATACACACACACACACACACACACACACACACACACAACTAAACATAGAGCGATCAGCACTATAAAACATCATTTGCACACATTATATTTTCAAAAGTGTAAAAGTTTGACCGCAAAGAAAAATAAGAAATAAACATTCTTGTCACTATCAATATATTTCTATGTATTATTCTCTAATGAGGGTCATAACTGAAATGGCAGAAAAATAGAAGCATGAATTAAGGACAAGGACTTTTTTACATGGAGGAAAATCACTGCTTGAGAAACTTGATCTTTCCCTTTTCTCACAGAAAAGGAAATATAATGTTCACCACCTATAGACATTAACACCGGGCCATATAGTACTCAGTGTGGGGTTATCATCTCTCCCCTCCACTGCATTGTCAGCCACATTCTTCTGCCACAAACATTAACCGAAGGAAGGAAGTGGAGTCACGATTAACGGCAGAGCTTCCCTCAAACAAAATCATCATCATCATCATCTTCTTACCTCTAACTTTGCCTTGTCACTCTGTAACTTTTCAATAGTCTCCATGTATTTCTGCTTAAGGCCTTCCACAACAGCTTGGTGCTGGGCAGCGCCCGTCTCCAGGACTTGTAGCCGACTTCTCAACTCATTCTCTATCTGCCTGTGCTTCTCACTGGCCTCAAAGAACTGAAAATAAGCAGAAATCCATCAATATAGGTTCTTAAAAAGTAACTAAAAAAACTGTTGAAATGTCAGTGTCATGCCCGAGCACTGAGACCCCCACCCATCGCTAAAACAAAGTGGCAGAAGTGTTCAGGTGAGCGCCGTGCTTCTTAGTTTCTGATCGGCTTTCATCGGAGCGGCGTACGGGCTCAATAGAAAGTCTATGAGCCCGTACACAGCTCGCTAGGCTTTGCAAGGAAAGCCGATCAGAAACGAAGCAACGCAGCTCTCACCTGCGCACTTCTGCCATTTCGTTTTAGTGATAGGTGGGGGTTCTCAGTGCACAGACCCCCACTGTGACATGTCAAAGTTTTGTAAAAGTTTAGTTACCCTTTGAGAATGTCGCAAACTAGAATAGCATATTTACCTCAGGGCATATTTACCTCAGGGCATATTTACCTCAGGGCATATTTACCTCAGGGCCAGGCTTACTAAGTCACTGGGAGTTCCATGACCATATAAAAGCATGATGCCAGGGGAGTAGTTCTATGGGGTGCAGGGGTAAGCAGTCACACCCGGACTCTCATGCCCTGGTCCCTCTGTCATATAAGACACACGGTATTATTGATGACATATGGTTGCTGGGGGTCCTGATAAACATTTAGCATTAGGGCCCAGAAGCTTCAATCTGCGTCTCTGCATGAGGCTGCGCGCATTTATACATATCACAGAACACCGAGATGACTTGTAATATTAGAACTTACAATTACGTATAATAACAACCCTCCACTGCTGAGGAACCTCTTTTTTTCTTTTTTTTTTTTTTCAAAAGAGAAAGAAAAAAAAAAAGTGATTTAGGACATCTCTGTATAATCGTCAGGTTCTAACATGAGAATGTGATGTTTATATAAAATACTATTTAGAAATGTCAATGGAAAATTATACGTAGACAATTGTCCGTTCTCAGCGAGAAAGTAACATTGTAGCAGCAATTCTTATGGGCAAATATCATCATGATTTGATTCCGCTATGATCTCCTGATCCTCCTATCAAAGCGTTCAGGTGCCTTGCTGAGCAGATAACCCACCGATCAGGGGACTGTTCAGTGGGTGTAACAAGTATATATAGTCTAGTTTAATGCTATTACTTGCAGAGTTGGCAAAATTCCTTTAAATGAGTCGCAAGTGAAAGTTGCAAAAAGTAAGACTTGTTTCCGACCTGTATGTGCAGCCTCTCGTTCTCCTCGATCTTTTTCTGAAGATCTTCATCAAAGACATTTTTTTGTTCCTGGCTCATTTGAGACGACTCTACGTGTTTCTAGGTGGCAAAAAGATATAACCGTAAATAATGTAAAACGCTTAAAGCGCAACTAAACATCGATCAACTTTTATTTTGTAGAATTGTGTAATATAAATAGATTTTGTCATATACTTTATTAATGAATTTGGGCCACTCGGACACTTTTCTACCACATTTTATTTCTTGCATTTTTCCTGTTGCTTGCAGAAATCCGTACACCGTTTGAATGTACTCGGTGTACGGACTCTGCTGCCTGTGCGTACGGGTGGGCGGAGGGCCCATCCTTCTGTCAGATGTGCACACCCTCATCGTGACGTCAGGAAGGTCTCTCTGCCCCTATGTACTATACAGTTCTCTATAGAGTAGCAGACAGAAGCAGAGCGCAGGGAAGAGAATGTGATGAGCTCGGCTGCTGTCTGGTCTATAGTGTAACAGGCGATTGACTAGGAGAAGAAGCGCAGGTCTACCGAGGGTACAGGGAGCCGCCGCTAGACCTGCGCTGCTTCTCCTAGTGAAGTGCCTGTCACACACTAAAGACCGGACTGCAGCAGAACTCATCACATTCTCTTCCCTGCGCTCCACTACTGCTGGTTACAGCAGTGTATAGAAGGAGAAGAGGGGACAGGGAGCCGCCGCCAGACCTGCGCTGCTTCTCCTATTGAAGCGCCTGTCACACTACAGTCCGGACAGCAGCAGAGCTCATCACATTCTCTTCCCTGCTACTCTATAGAGAACTGTATATAGTACATAGAGGCTGAGAGACCTTCCTATGGGCAGATTGAATATTGCATACAATACTGGCAAACATCACACACGCTAAGATATTCGCCCCTAGCCAAAATCCGGAAGTGCGAGAAAATAGATGTGGACTGTTTCACAAGAAAAAAAGCTGCAAAAAAGGTACTTTGATGTGAATACAAATTGCTAGGAGTAATGGATTCACATAGAGGGACATGATAGCAGTTTAATTTTTTTTTTGGGTGAAAGTTTAGTTACATTTTGACATCAAGTCATGAGAAAGGAAGAGGATCTTTTCCATAAAAAGCCGCTGGAAAAGGTTTTCTCACAGTCCCTTTGATGGTATACAATCCCATTATGAATATCAGTGTTTATATCGTTACTTCTCAGTCCATTGCATTTTCTACATTACAGATAAATCGGGCGCAACCCGACATCACATAATAAAAAAGACAACAGATCAGATCAAAGGAGAGTTCAGGCAAAGCAGAAAAAAAAATCCTTCACGGAATTTGCTGCAAATTTATGGCAGGATTGACATGTGTTACACGAGGATTTCACCCTTTGCAATGCAAAACCTGCAGCAAATATACCCTACATAATAGGCATACTTTAATTCCCTAAAAAATAAGAATTTTGGAGCATCTTTTTTTTAGAACTCGCTTTGTGCCGCTCCTTTAAATTTTTCCTTTTTTTCCTCCTCTCCAAGCAGTGCGGATACAGTCAGACTATGCTCATAACTTAGTACAGGTGGGTCAGGCTCACTCAACTGGTGGAAATATGGCGGGTGCCAGAACATCATGGTCAACCCCACCACGTGCGCTGTATGGCCCTGTTTACACAGAGTGTTTTTTGCAGGCAGAAAAATCTGCCTCAAAATTCCTTCAGGACTTTTCAGGCAGAATTTGACCGGCCTGCAAAGTCTTGCCGCAATTTTCACTGTGTTTTACGCCCGCGGCCATTGAGCGCTGCAGGCAAAGAATGCAGTGAAGAACACTTTCTCTGCCTTCCTATTGATTTCAATGGGAGGTCAGAGGCGCAACCGCAGCAAAAAAGAGCATGCTGCTTTTTTTTTTTTACCGCGAGCGGCTAAAAACCGCTACGGAAAAAAAGCCTCCGGCTCCCATTGAAATCAATGGGAGGTGATTTTGGCCGTTTTTTGCTGCTAATCCCGACGTGGTTTCTGCAGCATTCAGGAGAACGGCGGCGGAGATGAGAGGTTTCTCTGATCTCCGCCGCTATAGAGCGGGACTGGGGCTGTGTAATACCGCCATTGCCCCGCTCCTGACATTAGTGCCCACGCGGTCAGCAGGAGGTGAGCGCAGGCACTGAAGACAGAACATAGGGGTGTTTTGTAGTGCGCCCGCCATGTTCTGTCTTCAGTGCCGGCACTCATTAGTGCAGCACTGGCCACATCACATCATCCTGACCCCGCGCACATGTCAGGACTCAGCAGCAGGGCAATGACTGTATCACACAACTGCAGCCCCGCTCTCATACATTCATGTGTTATTATACTTAGCTGTGTGGCCGCACAGCTTGGTATCGAAATACATGAAATAACGGTATCGAACCGTTTGGGGATGCACAGTATCGAAGTTTCTATGCATCGTGAATCCTTACTTAGAATATAAACATTTCTGTATTTTGACAGGCAACGCGCATATGACAGTATTAAGATGCAAAGTGAAAAGGCAATCCCTCTTTGGCACTGTCCCCCTTGGAAGTTTGTTGCGATCTTACCTCGATCGTTAAAATTGGTGATATCACAAGATCGGTAAGATCGCAACAAACAAACAACCAGGGGGGACAGCACCAAAGAGGGATTGCCTTTTCCATTTGTATCTACTTCATTCCTACAATGAAACCCTGGTAGTCCTCCCCACACCGATATGTGCTTCAGGCCATTCTGTTCCCAGAACAACGTTATCAGGTGGGCACAACTCAAGAACCCTTAATCCGATCTCCAGATATCCTTGGGGTGATGGACCACGTGCGCCGTTTTGTTATTTTGTCTTCTTTCAGACAGTAATAAGAATCAGGAATACAGGAGAGAAGATAATGCCTCAGCACCTTGGCCTTCTTGCCTTTGGCTTCCATCGCGGACAGCTCTTCTTGTAGGAGTTCCACCCTCTTGGCTAGCTGCTGGTTCCTGAAGGTCAGGCTGTCCATCTCCTGCTGCTGCTTCCTCAGGGACTGCTCTTTCATCTTCATCTGCTCCTGGAAGAAGTGACCGCCAGCGTTACTCAGTCACCATTGGTTTTAGCCACGTTATATATTTACATACGATTAATAATGAATTGATACCTTTAAAGCTGCAGAATTAGCTTGTTCATCTACAACCGCCTTCTTCAAGACCTGATTCTGGGCCCTTAACTGGAAAAAAAAATAAAAGTTTAAAATTAAGAACAACAATTGGATCATGTATGCAGACGTGAACTTCCCAGTGCAGCTATGTATGAAGCTCGGGCTCCACAGTGCAATGTTCAGTTCACGAGGTTCCCACTCCTCCAGCCGGACGGTGAGATTTTTGCTCGATTTGAGTGAAAAACGCTTCCGTACTTACATTGACTTCTATTGTCACTGTTCACACATTGCAGATTTGTCATTTTCATTGCGTATTTTACCCTTTGCAATGCAAAAGCGTTTGTATTTTGCGGCCCGTAAACAACCGATCCGCAAAGCACAGAAGGCATACGAACAGCCGGATCATAGACTTGAAAAGGCGAGACCGAGCCACAAACACGGACAGGAGTAGGACCTGCTCTGAGTTTTGCGGCCCCATCCCACGGCCCCCACATCGTGAAAAACAAAGGTTGCCACAGATTAAGGCAGGATTCATATTGCGTTTTAGCCCCATTTTTAGCGTGCACGTTGGGAAGACTCATAACGTACACACTAAACGTCTCCATTAGGTGTCCATTAGCCCGACAGAGGACAAAAAAGAGTGTCGTTTTGGCCTCCGTAGGGCTGGTATACCTCAATGTACTTTTTTTTTGGAGGGTGGAATAACTGAATAGAGCACGTTATAAGTCAACGGAGCATTTTGGTGACCGTTTGGATCTGTCGTACGACGGACCCATCACAAATAGAAGCTATGGCCATAGTGCGAACAGAGTTTTACAAGAATATATGACTTAAAGTTCATGTCAAATAAAAAATACAAATAAAATCTATTCTAATATACTTGCCCTAAAAATCATGACGGCTGTTAGATACACTAGGCCTCAGTGACAATGTGTCCATAGTGATGTAACATCCAGAGAGAAGAAGTGATACATTCATACATTGTCCCTCCATGATCAGGGGGTTAAGCGACTGTGTAAGGCTATGTTCACAACTGCGTTGTGGTTTCCATTACTGCCGAAAACTACCACGCACTGCCGGATCAGTCGTATGATGGATGCCAGCAGTGCCTAATGGGGTCCAATATGGTGTCTCTCAGATTTGTTTGGAAAAATAGTGATGCACCTATCCCTATTTTTACAATTAAATCTGACAGAAATGCAGAGGAGGATCCAAACTACAGTGTGAACATAGCTTATCACATGGTCCTGCTAAGTCCGTCACATGCCCGAACAGGGATAACCTCTATGATAGACTTTTTTAAATGAAGAATTTATATTTCCTGACAGGAGGGTAGATGGATGTTTTATAGTTAAATATTCACAGTTTTGCTCATTACAATAATTAGTTAACGTGCAGATTTGCTAACTGACCTTAGTCCCCTGCTCAGCATGGATGCTTCTCTTTGTGCAAAATTTTGAGAATAACAACAATTGCCTGTCACATGGGCTGCAAGTCAGGCTGGGAACAAATGTTACCAAAGTCTAGCAATATTGTACTGTTAAGTCCCAGATAGGTTATGTTCAAAAGCACGCTTACCTTAAATGTTCCATGAGATTTTGCACAGCAGTTTCCCCTCGATTACCCCATTCGTGTCCTCCATCTAAACCCTCTACTAAACACAGACATTTCCTCCCTCTCCCCTCCAGCAGTCACAGAAGTGTCCTCCCTCTCCCCTCCAGCAGTCACAGAAGTGCCCTCCCTCTCCGCTCCAGCAGTCACAGAAGTGCCCTCCCTCTCCGCTCCAGCAGTCACAGTAGTGCCCTCCCTCTCCCCTCCAGCAGTCACAGAAGTGCCCTCCCTCTCCCCTCCAGCAGTCACAGTAGTGCCCTCCCTCTCCCCTCCAGCAGTCACAGAAGTGCCCTCCCTCTCCCCTCCAGCAGTCACAGAAGTGCCCTCCCTCTCCCCTCCAGCAGTCACAGAAGTGCCCTCCCTCTCCCCTCCAGCAGTCACAGAAGTGCCCTCCCTCTCCCCTCCAGCAGTCACAGAGGTGCCCTCCCTCTCCCCTCCAGCAGTCACAGAGGTGCCCTCCCTCTCCCCTCCAGCAGTCACAGAGGTGCCCTCCCTCTCCCCTCCAGCAGTCACAGAGGTGCCCTCCCTCTCCCCTCCAGCAGTCACAGAGGTGCCCTCCCTCTCCCCTCCAGCAGTCACAGAGGTGCCCTCCCTCTCCCCTCCAGCAGTCACAGAAGTGCCCTCCCTCTCCCCTCCAGCAGTCACAGAAGGGTCCTCCCTCTCCCCTCCAGCAGTCACAGAAGGGTCCTCCCTCTCCCCTCCAGCAGTCACAGAAGGGTCCTCCCTCTCCCCTCCAGCAGTCCCAGAAGGGTCCTCCCTCTCCCCTCCAGCAGTCCCAGAAGGGTCCTCCCTCTCCCCTCCAGCAGTCCCAGAAGGGTCCTCCCTCTCCCCTCCAGCAGTCCCAGAAGGGTCCTCCCTCTCCCCTCCAGCAGTCCCAGAAGGGTCCTCCCTCTCCCCTCCAGCAGTCCCAGAAGGGTCCTCCCTCTCCCCTCCAGCAGTCCCAGAAGGGTCCTCCCTCTCCCCTCCAGCAGTCCCAGAAGGGTCCTCCCTCTCCCCTCCAGCAGTCCCAGAAGGGTCCTCCCTCTCCCCTCCAGCAGTCCCAGAAGGGTCCTCCCTCTCCCCTCCAGCAGTCCCAGAAGGGTCCTCCCTCTCCCCTCCAGCAGTCCCAGAAGGGTCCTCCCTCTCCCCTCCAGCAGTCCCAGAAGGGTCCTCCCTCTCCCCTCCAGCAGTCCCAGAAGGGTCCTCCCTCTCCCCTCCAGCAGTCCCAGAAGGGTCCTCCCTCTCCCCTCCAGCAGTCCCAGAAGGGTCCTCCCTCTCCCCTCCAGCAGTCCCAGAAGGGTCCTCCCTCTCCCCTCCAGCAGTCCCAGAAGGGTCCTCCCTCTCCCCTCCAGCAGTCCCAGAAGGGTCCTCCCTCTCCCCTCCAGCAGTCCCAGAAGGGTCCTCCCTCTCCCCTCCAGCAGTCCCAAAAGGGTCCTCCCTCTCCCCTCCAGCAGTCCCAAAAGGGTCCTCCCTCTCCCCTCCAGCAGTCCCAAAAGGGTCCTCCCTCTCCCCTCCAGCAGTCCCAAAAGGGTCCTCCCTCTCCCCTCCAGCAGTCCCAAAAGGGTCCTCCCTCTCCCCTCCAGCAGTCACAAAAGGGTCCTCCCTCTCCCCTCCAGCAGTCACAAAAGGGTCCTCCCTCTCCCCTCCAGCAGTCACAAAAGGGTCCTCCCTCTCCCCTTTAGTAGTCACAGAAGCGTCCTCGCTCTCCCCTTTAGTAGTCATAGAGGGGTCCTCCCTCTCCCCTTTAGTAGTCACAGAGGGGTCCTCCCTCTCCCCTTTAGTAGTCACAGAAGGGTCCTCCTTCTCCAGTAGTCAAGGCAGCATTATCCCCCCTCCAATAGTCACAGCAGTGCCCTCCTCTCCCCTCCAGCAGTCACAGAAGGGTCCTCCCTCTCCCCTCCAGCAGTCACAGAAGTGTCCTCCCTCTCCCCTCCAGCAGTCACAGAAGTGCCCTCCCTCTCCGCTCCAGCAGTCACAGAAGTGCCCTCCCTCTCCGCTCCAGCAGTCACAGAAGTGCCCTCCCTCTCCCCTCCAGCAGTCACAGAAGTGCCCTCCCTCTCCGCTCCAGCAGTCACAGAAGTGCCCTCCCTCTCCCCTCCAGCAGTCACAGAAGTGCCCTCCCTCTCCGCTCCAGCAGTCACAGAAGTGCCCTCCCTCTCCGCTCCAGCAGTCACAGAAGTGCCCTCCCTCTCCCCTCCAGCAGTCACAGAAGTGCCCTCCCTCTCCCCTCCAGCAGTCACAGTAGTGCCCTCCCTCTCCCCTCCAGCAGTCACAGAAGTGCCCTCCCTCTCCCCTCCAGCAGTCACAGAAGTGCCCTCCCTCTCCCCTCCAGCAGTCACAGAAGTGCCCTCCCTCTCCCCTCCAGCAGTCACAGAAGTGCCCTCCCTCTCCCCTCCAGCAGTCACAGAGGTGCCCTCCCTCTCCCCTCCAGCAGTCACAGAGGTGCCCTCCCTCTCCCCTCCAGCAGTCACAGAGGTGCCCTCCCTCTCCCCTCCAGCAGTCACAGAGGTGCCCTCCCTCTCCCCTCCAGCAGTCACAGAGGTGCCCTCCCTCTCCCCTCCAGCAGTCACAGAGGTGCCCTCCCTCTCCCCTCCAGCAGTCACAGAGGTGCCCTCCCTCTCCCCTCCAGAAGTCACAGAAGTGCCCTCCCTCTCCCCTTTAGTAGTCACAGAGGGGTCCTCCCTCTCCCCTTTAGTAGTCATAGAGGGGTCCTCCCTCTCCCCTTTAGTAGTCACAGAGGGGTCCTCCCTCTCCCCTTTAGTAGTCACAGAAGGGTCCTCCTTCTCCAGTAGTCAAGGCAGCATTATCCCCCCTCCAATAGTCACAGCAGTGCCCTCCTCTCCCCTCCAGCAGTCACAGAAGGGTCCTCCCTCTCCCCTCCAGCAGTCCCAGAAGGGTCCTCCCCCTCCCCTCCAGCAGTCCCAGAAGGGTCCTCCCTCTCCCCTCCAGCAGTCCCAGAAGGGTCCTCCCTCTCCCCTCCAGCAGTCCCAGAAGGGTCCTCCCTCTCCCCTCCAGCAGTCCCAGAAGGGTCCTCCCTCTCCCCTCCAGCAGTCCCAGAAGGGTCCTCCCTCTCCCCTCCAGCAGTCCCAGAAGGGTCCTCCCTCTCCCCTCCAGCAGTCCCAGAAGGGTCCTCCCTCTCCCCTCCAGCAGTCCCAGAAGGGTCCTCCCTCTCCCCTCCAGCAGTCACAGAAGGGTCCTCCCTCTCCCCTCCAGCAGTCACAGAAGGGTCCTCCCTCTCCCCTCCAGCAGTCACAAAAGGGTCCTCCCTCTCCCCTCCAGCAGTCACAAAAGGGTCCTCCCTCTCCCCTTTAGTAGTCACAGAAGCGTCCTCGCTCTCCCCTTTAGTAGTCATAGAGGGGTCCTCCCTCTCCCCTTTAGTAGTCACAGAGGGGTCCTCCCTCTCCCCTTTAGTAGTCACAGAGGGGTCCTCCTTCTCCAGTAGTCAAGGCAGCATTATCCCCCCTCCAATAGTCACAGCAGTGCCCTCCTCTCCCCTTCAGTAGTCACAGCAGTGTATTCCGCATCACCTCCAGTAGTCACAGCTTTGTCCCCCCATCACCTCCAGTAGTCACAGCTTTGTCCCACCATCACCTCCAGTAGTCACAGCTTTGTCCCACCATCACCTCCAGTAGTCACAGCTTTGTCCCACCATCACCTCCAGTAGTCACAGCTTTGTCCCCCCCATCACCTCCAGTAGTCACAGCTTTGTCCCCCCATCAACTCCAGTAGTCACAGCTTTGTCCCCCCCATCACCTCCAGTAGTCACAACTTTGTCCCCCCCATCACCTCCAGTAGTCACAGCTTTGTCCCCCCCATCACCTCCAGTAGTCACATCAGTGTTCCCACCTCCAGCAGTCAAATCACCATTGTCCCCCCTCCAATAATCACAGCAGTGTCCTCACTCTCCACTCCAGTAGTCACAGCAGTGTGGAGCTGAGAAGAAAACCCAGTCGCTAGGCTGAGTATTTCGGGTTTTTCTAGTCACCATAACAACCCGATTTAGTCCAGAACTGATGTAAACAATATATTAATGAATTCCTTAAAGAGGCTCTGTCACCACATTATAAGTGCCCTATCTCCTACATAAGGAGATGGGCGCTATAATGTAGGTGACAGTAATGCTTTTTATGTAAAAAAAACCGATCTATTTTCACAACGTTAGGAGCGTTTTTGGTTTATGCTAATGAGTGTCTTAATGCCCAAGTGGGTGTATTTTTACTTTCGACCAAGTGGGCGTTGTACAGAGGAGTGTATGACGCTGACCAATCGGCATCATGCACTCCTCTCCATTCATTTAGACAACAGAATCGCGTTCTTACTAGAACATGATCTGCAGCCACATACACAGCGATTCTGCTTGATTAACGTTAATCCAGTGTCCTGATAAAGAATACACATGACCATCCAGCCTGGACGTCATGTGTACTCAGAATCCTGACACTTCTGAATCTTTTCTGTGAGATTCCAGCAACGGCTACGAAATCTCGCGAGATTACGGAATTAAACGAGATTTCGTTTCCGTTGCTGGAATCTCACAGAAAAGATTCAGAAGTGTCAGGATTCTGAATACACATGACGTCCAGGCTGGATGGTCATGTGTATTCATTATCAGGACACGAGATTCTGTTGTCTAAATGAATGGAGAGGAGTGCATGATGCCGATTGGTCAGCGTCATACACTCCTCTGTACAACGCCCACTTGGTCGAAAGTAAAAATACGCCCACTTGGGCATTAAGAAACTCATTAGCATAAACCAAAAATCGCTCCTAACGTTGTGAAAATAGATCGTTTTTTTAAATAAAACGCATTACTGTCACCTACATTACAGCGCCCATCTCCTTATGTAGGAGATAGGGCACTTATAATGTGGTGACAGAGTCTCTTTAAATAGTAATTGTCTAATTAAATGTTTTCAGAATCA
The DNA here is from genome assembly GCF_050947455.1 of Rhinoderma darwinii. Classification (NCBI taxonomy): domain Eukaryota; kingdom Metazoa; phylum Chordata; class Amphibia; order Anura; family Rhinodermatidae; genus Rhinoderma; species Rhinoderma darwinii. Next base: position 378,498,437 of record NC_134690.1, read on the forward strand.
GGCCATGCAAAAGCAGTGCAGGAATAACCTTACTTTACAACACGGCAGCTGTAAAGAATGAATACATAAATAGATGCTGCCCTTAGTTTCTCGCTGTATAAGTCAATGGAGAGGTTGAAGCATTTGATGGGTTTCCTGTGGTGCGTCAAAGAGTCAGAGTCGCAGCACTAGAGGCGTTGGAGGACGTGGAAACGTGAAGTCAAAGTGAACGGTGTAGGACTGCAGTGCAACAATGTAGGCGCAGTTACTGTTGGCGGAGGACAGGGGGCGTAATTCATAAATTAATTGCATTGGTAGGACTCATGTTGTATCATTCCCTGCAGGTTCTCGCCCTTAGGCCTCATTTACACGAGCGTGTGCGTTTTGCGCGAGCGCAAAAACCGCAGCGTTTTGCGTGCGCAAAAGGCACTTGACAGCTCCGGGTGTCATCCGTGTATGATGCGCGGCTGCGTGATTTTCGCGCAGCCGCCATCATAGAGATGAGGCTAGTCGACGTCAGTCACTGTCCATGGTGCTGAAAGAGTTAACTGATCGACAGTAACTCTTTCAGCACCCTCGACAGTGCATTCCGATCACCATATCGAGTAACCTGTTTAAAAAAAGAGGTTCGTACTTACCGAGAACTTCCCGGCCGTTGCCTTGGTGACACGCCTCTCTTGACATCTGGCCCCACCTCCCTGGATGACGCGGCAGTCCATGTGACCGCTGCAGCCTGTGCTTGGCTTGTGATTGGCTGCAGCTGTCACTTGGACTGAATTGTCATCCCGGGAGGTCAGACTGGAGGAAGAAGCCGGGAGTTATCGGTAAGTCAGAACGTTTATTTTTTTTACACGTTCACGTATATTGTTATCGGAAGTCACTGTCCAGGGTGCTGAACCAGTTTAACTCTTTCAGCACCCTGCACAGTGACTGTCTCCTGCCGGGTTCGGTCAAAACGAGTTCGGCCGAACTCGGTAAAGTTCGGTTCGCTCATGTCTAAGACACTCCGTTCGGATGTTTGTAAACAGAAAAGCACGTGGTGCTTTTCTGTTTACATTCCGTTTGACAGCTCTTGCGCGAATCACGCAGTTCGCACGGAAGTGCTTCCGTGCGACCTTCGTGGTTTTCACGCACCCATTGACTTCAATGGGTGCGTGATGCGCGAAAAACGCACGATTATAGAACATGTCGTGAGTTTTTTTCAGCGCACTCACGCTGAGCAAAACTCACGGACTGTCTGCATGCCCCCATAGAGTAATATAGGTGCGTACGACACGCGTGAAAAGCACGCGCGTATATTACGCTTGTGTAAATGAGGCCTGAGGCCTCATTTACACGAACGTGATATACGTCCGTGAGACTCGCGTGCTTTTCACGCGGGTCGCACGGACCTATACACGTCTATGGGGGCATGCAGACAGTCCGTGAGTTTTGCTCAGCGTGAGTGGGCTGAAAAAAACTCACGACATGTTCTAAAAATCTGCGTGATTCGCGCAAGAGCTGTCAAACTGAATGTAAACAGAAAAGCACCACGTGCTTTTCTGTTTACAAACATCCGAACGGAGTGTCTTAGAGATGACCGAACCGAACTTCACCGGGTTCGGCCGAACTCGTTTTGACCGAACCCGGTAGGAGACAGTCACTGTCCAGGGTGCTGAAAGAGTTAAACTGTTTCAGCACCCTAGACAGTGACTTCCGATCCCAATATACGTGAACGTGTAAAAAAAAAATAATAATTCTGACTTACCGATAACTCCCGGCTTCTTCCTCCAGTCTGACCTCCCGGGATGACAATTCAGTCCAAGTGACAGCTGCAGCCAATCACAAGCACAGGCTGCAGCGGTCACATGGACTGCCGCGTCATCCAGGGAGGTGGGGCCAGATGTCAAGAGAGGCGCGTCACCAAGGACGCGTCACCAAGGCAACGACCGGGAAGTTCTCGGTAAGTACGAACCTCTTTTATTTTAAACAGGTTACTCGATATGGTGATCAGAATTCACTGTCGAGGGAGCTGAAAGAGTTACTGCCGATCAGTTAACTCTTTCAGCACCATGGACAGTGACTGACGTCGACTAGCCTCATCTCTATGATGGCGGCTGCGCGAAAATCACGCAGCCGCGCATCATACACTGATGACACACGGAGCTGTCAAATGCCTTTTGCGCACGCAAAACGCTGCGTTTTTTTGCCTGCGCAAAACGCACACGCTCGTGTAAATGAGGCCTGAGGCTAAGTTCACACTACCATTACTATCAGTTTACCTCTCTTCCGTCAGAGGAAGAGAGGATCCATACATTAAGTGGAAAGCAACGGTTCCGTTAGAATCATTGATTTCAATGGTAATTATTTTGTATCAGTTGCTTTCCGTTTGCCTCCATTCGCTAGGTTTCCATTTTTTTTAAATGGAAACAAAAGTGCAGTCTGCAGAACTTTTGTTTCTGTTAAAAAAAAAAAAACGGAAACCTAGCGAACGGAGACAAACGGAAAGCAACTGATACAAAATAATTACCATTGAAATCAATGGTAATTCTACCGGAGCCGTTGCTTTCCGTTTAATGTATTGATCCTCTCTTCCTCTGACGGAAGCGAGGTAAACTGATGGTAACGCCAGTGTGAAAGAAGCCTAGGCCCTATTCACACGACAGGGATTCCCGGCCGTGTGACGGACGTTATTTGAATGGCCATTACATGGCCGTAGTAGGAACAATAGACCCCAAATTGGGCTATTCACACAGCCGGTTTACCATATTTATATAGATTTTGTATGTTTTACTACTTTTACACAGTAAAAACACTTTTTCCCCAAAAGTATTTGATTTTGTGTCTCCATATTTGAAAAACCATAACTTTTACATTTTTCCGTCAATGCAGTTGTACGAGGGCTTTTTTTTTTGCGGGACGACTTGTAATTTTTTTGGTACCATTTTGGAGTAGATGCGACTTTTTGATCACTTTTTAAGAAAAAATTTTTTAAGGCAGGATTCACGAAAAACAACAATTTTTCCATTGTTTTTTATTTTATTTTTTACGGCGTTCACAGTGCGGGTTAAATAATGTAATAACTTTATAGTTGGGGTCGCTACGGACGCGGCGATACCAAATATGTGTAACTTTTTTTGTTTGTTTTTTTAATAATAAAGCATTGTAAGGGGAAAAAGTGGGGTTTTCATTTTTTTTCACTTATTTTTTCTTATTAAACTTTTTTTTTTACTAGTCCCACTAGGGAACTTCAAGATGCGATCGTCCAATCGCTTTTATAATACACTGCAATACTTTTGTACTTTAGAGCGCCCACTCTCCAAAACCACTCAGATGCGGCGCTCGCTATTGAGCGCGGCATGTGAGGGGTTAAAATGGGTGAGATCGATATTGATCTCACCCGTTAGAGCAGGGATGCCCCCAGCCCTCACCTACCTCTGGGAGTAGGGAGATATAATGGCTCCCTGCTCTATTTATTTATTCCGATGCAATTGCCTTTTACGGCGCTGCATCGGATAAAAGACCATTAGTGGCCGCCGTAAAAACACTAATGAGCGGTCACTAACGGGTTAAAGAAGACCTCTCACCTCTCCGGACGTCTGTTTTGGTAAATACTTGTATTTCCAATGGCATCAATGCTGGAGAACCCGTCTAAGAACCTTGAGTTGCGTTGTTCCTCTGTTATTCCATCTGAAAACGCATCAATAAATGTGGACGGACATTCCCCTTGTCCATAGGGCGGGTCCACACACACGGACACTGCCCAATCAGCGCCCAGAGTGCACGGAGGCACAAGGGAAATTGTTACACCCAGTTGTCTATTTCTACATTTCCAGGAGTAATAACAGAGTAAGGCCTCATGCACACTGCCGTGCCTGTAATCACGGTCCGCCATTACGGGCACTCGCATTTTCGGCCCACGATCCCTTACAAAGTATTAAAACACGGTCCGTAAAAAGCAAAAGATAGGACATGTCCCATCTTTTGCGGAGGCTTTCTACAGCACGGACACCTTCCTGCAAATATACGGGAAGGTGTCCATGGTCAATAGAAGTGAATTGGTCCATAATTACAGTCTGCAATTACGGACAAATTCTACGGTCGTTGGCCTTTACGGAACAATGCAGAGCGGCTATTTCATGGGCAAGTATTTACTACAGACATGTCAGGAGAGCTCTTTAAAAGATACTTGCCTATTTTTCAGATATTACGTCATGAAGATGCAGAATCAGCCCTCACGCCTTAAAAAAGACCCCCCCCCCCCCCAACCTAATGCTATTAAATCGTGACAATTGCAGAAAACACAGCCGTTTTGGTGCCCGGTAGGTCGGTGCCCCTTCTCTTGGCTTTGGTGGGTAGAAGGCCGGCCGTTGTCACGATTGGTGGTCTATTGATCGCAGCGCACCGTGTGGCCACAATTTTGCACAAACTCCGGTCTGCGCTGCCATCACTGAACCATCAATGGTGTTACCAGTAAAGGTGTATTCACATGTGCAGGTTTTGATCAGGTTTTTTTTATACAGTTTTTGAATCTCAGTTCTGCATCACACAGCAGAAGTCACCATTCAATGCATGGACTATTAACCCCTGTATGCCCACTGCTGATACATTACATATGTGTCAGGATACAGATGGGATCAGGAATAGTGGTGGCACTGTGCCCTCCTCACCTTGGAGTACTCCTGTGCCAGCTTCTGGTACTTGCCCTGAAGCTCACCGGTGGCCATTCTCGGTCTGTGTATTGAATGGATGGGTGGATAGATGAAGGAGTGTCAGTGGGATGAAGCCCCCTGACCAATACACAGCACGACGCCGGGGGCTGCGGTTCCTCGATACGGTAGAATGTAAGTCCGGGCTCCTGTATTTACCATACCTCCCCGCTGAGCCGGTGCAGGTCGGTGGGGGGCGCTGTGAAATTGATGGATACGGTATGTACCGGAAGTCACATAGCAAAACACTTCCCTGATGCCCGGCGGGCACCGCCCACACCCGTCACTTGCAGCCAATCGATTAGCTCAACGTGATTCACCAATGACAGCTCAGCTGTCATCCCTGGTCTGACCGGTGGCATATGAAAGAAGGTTTGTGATTGGCTGGTAGGTGCGGCGCGCTTGTGTCATTGTGGTGTGTTGTGATTATTGTGCAGCCTCATTCCTTTGCTTTATGTCTGTTGTGCTGTCACATTTATTCTTTTATTTATTTTTTTAAAGCAAAATGTCATTATTTTTACACAACTTTTTCCAAAATGTGGATTATTAGGTTGAGGCTCTACAACGTTTATATGTGCACTGTCAATAGCATTGTGATATCACATTCATAGTTACCCTATGGAATTGCATGACATCATGTCATGGAATTCAGAGCCCTCCCCCAACTTTTTACAATCGCAGCTATACAGCATGTCAGTTTACGCCGTGATTTTTGCATTAAATTTCAGTGCAACACATAGCGTGCGATGCTTCTCTGTGGAGCCCTGGCCTTAACTCCTTGTTTTTCCATTTTTATTTTTTTTCCTCTCCGCTTTCTAAAAGCCATAACTTTTTCTGTTGACTTAGTCTCTGTTCACATCTGCGTTGGGGTCCCGTTCTGACATTCCGTCGGAGGTTTCCATCAGAATGGGATCCTGAGCAGACAAACTGACACTGACGGAAACCAGACACTAACGGAGCCGGTGTCCGTGGTTTCCGTTTGTCTTTTTTGTGCACCGGATCCGTAGTTTTACCGGAAGCAAACTGGTGATGTAAACGGAACTTGTGTCTGCTCAGGGTCCCGTTCTGATGGAAACCACCAACGGAACGTCAGAACAGGACCCCAAAGCAGATGTGAACAGAGCCTAAGTTTGTTTTTCGCAGGAGGAGTTGTAGTTTTTAATGGCACCATTTAATGTACCATATAATTTAGGACATGTTCACAAAGGTCGGATACACTGCATAAAAATACACAGCGTATCCGCCCTGGAGCCCACAGGGAATTCTGGCCGAAAAACCGCACCAATTTTTGGTACAGTTTTTCAGGCAGAATGTCCGCTGCAGAAAAACGGTTAAAAAAAGCCTATACTTACCCCAGTCTCCATAGTCATGGCCACGCGTCCCTCTGCTGTCTGTGCAACCCAGTCTCCTGAGATGACTTTTCATCCCATGTGACCGCTGCAGCCTGTGATTGCTTGCAGTAGTTACATGGGATAATTCTTCATCCCAGGAGGCCGGCCTGGATGGAGAAGCATAGAAAATGGGTAAGTATAAGGTTTTTTTCAGGGTTTTTTTCTGAGTTGCGATTTTTGTCACAAAAATCGTAACATTTGCTATTTGTTGCAGGTTTTACCTTCCCATTGAATTCAATGGGGAAAACCTGCAACAGAAAAGCAGCGATTCCGCAGCATAAATTGACATTCTGCGGATTAGAAAAACGCACCGCATTTATCTACCGATGGAGGGCTTTTACTCTTCCAATCAATAAAATACACTTCCTAGCATAATAAAGTCATTCCAAATTCCAAAAATATCATTACAGATCTCTTCCCAGAACATATTTCTTTTTGGGCACATCCATAGTAGATAAATGGGTTAAATACACCAATAGAATTATAATGTTGGAAAAGAATGATTTTAGAAAGAAGGGGAAGATCTCTTTTTTCTTTTCCGGTTGGGCCCCTTGGATTCAGTGTCGGTTTGAGGCACTGGACAGGGAAGTATTGGAGGCGATGTAGCGGAGGGGGAGGAGAATAGTGGTTTGGAGATATTATTATCTTTTTTTTATTATTTTTTTTTTCGTTTGGGATGGGGGTTTATAATGTTTGTCTTAACTGTTACGATGTTCTGTGAAGAAACTAAGCAGCTGTACGTTGTTGGTTCATATTTTTTTTGTGCAGAGTTAAAACGATCTAGTGATATGCTCTGTTTTTTATAGGAGTTATAGAGTATATGTATTCAGTAGGGTTGTGGTAAGAAAGTGGAACTATTAGGGTATGTGCACACACACTAATTACGTCCGTAATTTACGGACGTATTTTTCGGCCGCAAGTTCCGGACCGAACTCAGTGCAGGGAGCCGGGCTCCTAGCATCATAGTTATGTACGACGCTAGGAGTCCCTGCCTCGCTGCAGGACAACTGTCCCGTACTGTAATCATGTTTTCAGTACGGGACAGTAGTTCCACGGAGAGGCAGGGACTCCTAGCATCGTACATAACTATAATGCTAGGAGCCCGGCTCCCTGCAGTGTGTTCGGTCCACTACTTGCGGCCGAAATACGTCCGTAAATTACGGACGTAATTAGTGTGTGTGCACATACCCTGATATATGGGCCATTTGTTTCTATGGTCCTAGAGTATAGAAATGAGCACAATGAACGTAGGTTGTTGGTTTGGGATCATGTTGCTAATATTCATTGTTGTATACAGGGTATATGCGATATGTACAGTTGTTTGTTTTCTGTATTTGAAATTTAGGAAGACTTGGGAAAAAAAAACAAAAAACGCATCGTAGGTCAATTTATGAAAGTTTTTTCGGCTGAGTGTGGATGAGATTTATTCAAATATCATCCACTCTGCTGCTACTCTATTACGCTGTGGGTTTTACGCAATAAAATCCATTGCGTAAAATAACTGAAAAGAAATAAATCTTTGTGGGGTGGAATGGGAAAAAACAGCGATTCATTCATTGTATTTTGGGTTTCATGGTTTTTTTTATGGTGTTCACCATGCAGTAAAAACGAGATGTTAACTTTACCCTAAGGGTATGTGCACACGATAGCAGGCATTTACGTCTGAAAAGACAGACTGTTTTCAGGAGAAAACAGCTGCCTCGTTTCAGACGTAAAAGCTCCTCCTCGCATTATGCGAGGTGTCTGACGCTCGTAAATCTTGAGCTGCTCTTCATTGACTTCAATGAAGAACGGCTCAAATTACTTAGCAAAGAAGTGTCCTGCACTTCTTTGACGAGGCAGTCATTTTACGACGCGTAAATGACAGGTCGTCTGCACAGTACGTCGGCAAACCCATTCAAATAAATGGGCATATGTTTGCCGACGTATTGTAGCCCTATTTTCAGACGTAAAACGAGGCATAATAAGCCTCGTTTATGTCTGAAAATAGGTCGTGTGAACCCAGCCTAAGGGTCAATACGATAACGGTGACATCAAATTTATATAGTTATTTCACTACTTTTACAAAGAAAAATCGATTTGTACAAAAAAATGTTGTGTCGTTATATTCGGAGAGCCATAACTTTTTTATTTTTCTATTTTTATTTCGTTTTCTGGGAAGTTAACATGGCCAAAAAATAACAACTGGCGGTTTTTATTTAAAAAAAAATTCCGGTAATCACTGACGCGGCAATTACCAATTGTGCAAAAAAAATATATTTTCATTTTTTGACATCACTTTAGGGGAAAACTTGTGAATGAAATTTTTTTTATTTCTTTATTTTTTTTTTTTTTTGAGATTACCAAAAACTAAATTGAAGTTACTTGTGCACTTGAACTAACGATCCGTATTGCAGTGTATTGTAATTTTTACCGGCTCCTAAGAACACAAAGATGACAAACCTGGGGCTTTTATTAGGCCCCCAGATTGCCATGCCAACCATGAGTACCCCGCGGTTGCAGGAGGGCTGACAAGATGACAGAAGGGCTCCCCCTCTTTCTAACGGCTAAGTAACCGCGATCAATAGCCATGGTTAAATAGTGATTAAACGGCCTGGATCAAAGTTAACTCCAATCCCGGTCATTACAGTGAAGTGTCAGATGACTTTAAAGAGGTATTACCATTTTATAAAACAAATGTTACTTGTATAATGAAATTGACATAATTTTCCAGTATATTTTAAGTATCAATTCCTCACGGTTTTCAAGCTCTTTGCTTGCTTTTATTTAATAGGAACCGTCATTCAGCGGCCACTGTGTGCCTAGACGGGGCTTCCTGCTGATCACCAGGGGTGAGAGAAGACTTCACTATTAAATAAGGGTTGTCTTCATTTCTGCTTTTGGCTAACAAACAAAAATAAATTCACGTAATAACAGCACACTAAGCGCACTTGGCAATTTCCGTATCTCCCATTGACTGTTAGGGCTCATTCACATATCTATATATAGCGGAAACAACGGAAGCATCGGTTCCGTTGTCTGACAGACACCATCCATGACCAACGGAACCCATTGACTTGAATGGTTTTCTGTCAGGGTGTCCGCGGTTTTACCGGAAGCAATAATTAACGGCACCTCCTCAGATGTGAACAGGGCCTAAGTTGTGCGAAGCAGAGTTTTCCTTTTATTTCTCTAACCTTTTCTCAATTATTAGCAGTGCAGGGTTTGATTGGAGTTGTAGTCCGTTTTACCAACTTGAACTACTATCAACTATTGGGAGATTTGAACTGCCCACCTGCTTGTCCTTACGCCTAAAATAATAGAAACTTGCTAGTAAATATAAATCCTTGAGTGGACTGTGCGTCGTACAGGATCTTTAGGGTATGTTCACACGCTTAGCAAAAACCGTCTGAAAATACGAAGCTGTTTTTCGCAGCGTTTTTGGAGCTGTTTTTCTATAGTCAATGAAAAACGGCTCCAAAAACGGCTCAAGAAGTGACATGCACTTCTTTTTTGCAGGCGTCTTTTTATAAAATTCGCCCTGTCGGAACAGAACGCCGTTTTTTCCCATTGAAATCAATGGGCAGATATTTGGAGGCCGAAAATAAGCCGTGTGAACATACCCTCTCTACGTGTTTCCTCCTCAGGCTCCAGCTCTCTATCCGAATTGGTCACCAAGCACCATGGCCCATTCTGATATTTCCCAGACACAGCACCACTCTCATACTTTGGCCCACACCGCACACACCTTCATAAAATTTGCACACTTTAAACTTTTAGATATAATTTGCTCCATTTCCCCTTCGTTTAGTTAATAAATGTGGCCTAAAGGGATCGGTCATCCGAAATTTCACACTGGCTTGTGAAAACGCTTGATTTTCCTCCACGTGGATTTTCTGATTGGATGTCTGTCCATGTGATAATGAACTTTAAACCCCATGGATTATGAATTTGGGCGCTACGGCTGAATATTTTCTATGTGATTTTGAGCATTAGATTTGCTATATTTGAAATGATCAAAGTAATAACATTTTGGCATTACGTATCCTGCATTGAAGTGCAAACTATGTGAGTGATTGAGCTTAAAATACGTTTCCTTGTAGACCACTCCAACTTATCTTTTCGCTTTTCAAATTTAAGAAGTGAGAAGTGAGAAAAATGTAAAAATTTTGCCCAAATTTAAAGGATGTTACGTTGTGACTTTTTTTTTACAGGCGTAAAGAGTTTGATAAGCATTAGCCACTGTTTCTGGGGTAGCAGCTCACCTCTATTTATTGTGTCCAAAGGTCGGACCCCACAAATCACATCGATGGCATATCCTAGGGATATGCATAGGCATGATGTCCTACATCATATGACCGCAGCCGGCAGTATGCATGACGGGAGATGGGGACTGGCAGTGGTGAAAAACCAGAGAGAATGCGGTAATCTAAGCTTATGAGCAAGTTTGCTATTTTCCGCCTAAAGAAAACACCTTGAAATTTGTATTTATTGGCACATTATGGTTTGATATATGCCTGAACAATAGACAATCCACTAGAGGGAGCACTATACCACATTAGCTTTATGTATTCTTTAAGATGCAATGACAAACTTGTGCCACTAGAGGGTGCATGATACCACAAGATTAGCTGACATTTGTTTTATTAAAGGGTTTCCCCACCATAGACTCTAAAGACATAATGACAATTTATACTCTGCATTTCGGATCTGTGGGAGTCCCAGTGATTGGACCCCTATGCTCTTTGGTCGCCAATGATTCCCTACAAAAAAAATCTCTATTTTGCTCTGAAACCCTTTTGGAATTGCTCAGAGATTTCTGTTACTGTAAATCTGACAATCTAAGCAAACATCCATTATAATCAATGACCATTCGCTTAGAATTTCATGTCAGACTTTTAGTAACAGAGATCTAGTCAATTAAATGGGGCTAAGCTGCAATACCAGATATATCCCATGGACAAGGGTGGCGCTGTTTCTGGATAAAAATGCAAGAGCACAATAACCATATACACAAATGAATACATTATATACATGTGCATCTGTGGAGATAATATTTTACAGTGATAGTAGCTGTATGTCTTCCCATGGACAAGTCGCCAGACAGCGATATTGTTGGTTTAGGTCACATTAATGACTTTGTTATCTTTATGAACCTAGTGTGTTTTTCCACCCCAGGACGGGATGACATATCACTAGGGTCCTATCGCTAGAACACCCACCACTCCTTAGCCTGAAGAGCATTCTCTCCACACAGTGCCGATCCTCAACCCCATTGGAGTGAATGGGACGGAGTTGCAGTACCTGCTCAGCCTGGGTCATGAGTGGCGCTGTTTAGGGAACATAAATACTAGTGACATACCATAAGCTTTAAAGGGTATAGGTCATAAATGTCAGATAAATCCGGGTCCCACCTCTGGGACCTGCACCTATCTCTAGAACGGGGCCCCCTAATCCCAGTTCTGCTGCTCTGGGTTGCGGCAGAAGCAGGCGAATTCCGACCATGAATTAGGAAACAGTGTAACTCGTTGAGCTACGCTGTTTCCGTAAGTCCCATGGAACTGAATGGTATAATGGAAACAGCGTAGCTCGCATGCCACGCTGCTTCCGAAACCACCATTCACTACTATGAGACTTATGAAAACGGCGTAGCTCAGCGAGTTACTTTGTTTTCATAACTCCCGACCATATAACCAGTAAATGGCTGGGGAGGCAGAGGGAGCAGAAAAAAGGTAGAACAGGTTTAGGGGGCCTCATTCTAGGGATAGCTGCGGGTCCCAGTGGATATGTCATAAATGTCTCTCATGGGAAACCCCCTTTAAGTACTAGGGCCCTGACAGCCCCTTTAAAATTGCTTCTAAAATACAACAAAAAATTAATGCAAAGTAATGGAGGAATAATGGAGGCTCATAGCAAAATGCTCACAGCCCATATTTCTTCTCCACACGTGAATAGATGGGATAAAAAAAATGATGTGCCCCATTGTGTAGAAGCCTTTATACAACGTAACAGCTACTTTATCAGAAGCGCTCAGTACAGCTTATAGATATCTACTCCTCTCACCTAGGAAATAAGCTGTAGCCCTAATTGTGAACAAAGAATAATACAAAAATGATACAAATGACACTATTCATCTGTACCTCCCATGAGGTCTCTTATTTTCTTCCCAACAAATAGAAGGCAAAAGTCGGAGCCCCCAGCAAAGAGACCTTCTGGGATAAGCTGCTGCCATGTGGACCGGAAATCTGAGAGGTTTGCTCTATTAAAGTTTTCTACTTAGTTACTACACTATACATTTAGGGTAAATTCATAGAGTTGTAGCATAAATAATGTGGATTTCCGCAACGGATTTCGTTGCGGAAAATCTGCAGAATAATACAATAGCAGCAAAGGGTTGGGATTTGAACAAATCTCATCCACACGCTGCGTAAATGTTAAACAGAAAAAACACTCAGAAATTGACCCGTGGTGTTTTTTTAAAAAATCCGCAGCATGTCAATTGTATTTGTGTAATCGCTGCTTTTGTGTTGTGTGTTTCCCCTCCATTGAATTCACTGGGAGGTAAAACCTGCAACAAGTAGTAGATGTTGCGTTGTTTGAGGCGGAAAAGCAGCAATTCCTCCGCAAAAAATGCAACTAATGCAAATAATAAATCTTATACTTATCCAGAATTCTGCGTTTCTTTGCCCAGGCCAGCCTCCTGGGATGGCGTTTCATCCCATGTGACGGCAGCAGCCAATCACAGGCTGTAGCAGTCACATAGGATTAAACGTCATCCCAGGAGACCGGGGCTGCATGTTGGACAGTTCAGTTCGAAACCATGGGCATTATTATCGAGTTGCACCCCTTTCTGCCGCTTTAGCAGCCTCCACTCTTCTGGGAAGGATTTCTACAAAATTTTGGAGTGTCTATGGGATTTTTTTGCCCATTCATCCAGAAGAACATTTGTGATGTCAGACACTGATGGTGGATGAGAGGTCCTGGCTCACAATTGGCATTCCAACTCATCTCAAAGCTGTTACCCATCCCCCATCATTGAGTTCAAGTGTAACCACTCAAGTTTCTCCACACCAAACTCCCCCAACCATGTCTTTATGGACGTCATGCACAGGGCCACTCTGTTCATACTGAAACAAACAGGGCCGAATCCCAAACTGTTACCACAAAGTTGGAAGCTACACTGGTCTAAAATGTATTTGTTTCCTGTAGCATTACCCTTCACTGGTAATAAGGGACCAAACTCTAAAAAAAAAACAAAAAAAAACAGCCCCAGACCGTTACCCCCCCCCCCCCCCCCCTCCACCTCCACCCTCCACCAAATTTTATAGTAATCACCATGCATTTCGGAAGGTAGAGCTTTCCTGGCATCTACCAAACCTCAGATTATCATATATTGAGTAATTATTCATCACTCCCCAGAACATGTTTCCACTGCTCCGGAATCCAGTGGCGGCGTGCTTTACACCACTCCATCCGACGCTTGGCATTACATAATGATCTTAGGCTTGTTGCAGCTGCTCGCCCACGGAACTCCTTTTCATGAAGCTCCGGACGCACAATTCTTGTGCTGATGTCACTTCCAGAGGCAGCTAGGAACTCGGTAGTAAGGGATACTACAAAGGAGAAGCAATTTTTACCCGACACAGTTCAGCACTCGATGGCCTTGCTCTTTAACCCCTTAAGGACGCAGCCTAGTTTGGGCCTTAAGGCCGGATTCACACGAACGTGTGCGTTTTGTGCGCGCAAAAAACGCTGCGTTTTGTGCATGCAAAAGGTCCGTGTGTCATCCGCATATGGTGCGCGGCTGCGTGATTTTAGCGCAGCCGGCATCATGATGACACTTTGTTTTTATGTTTAGGCTGGGTTCACACGACCATGTTACGTCCGTAATGTACGGAACGTATTTCGGATGCAAGTCCCGGACCAAACAGAGTGCAGGGAGCCGGGCTCCTAGCATCATAGTTATGTACGACGCTAGGAGTCCCTGCCTCGCTGCAGGACAACTGTCCCGTACTGTAATCATGATTACAGTACGGGACAGAAGTTCCACGGAGAGGCAGGGACTCCTAGCATCGTACATCACTATGATGCTAGGTGCCCGGCTCCCTGCAGTGTGTTCGGTCCGGGTCTTCCGGCCGAAATACGTTCCGTACATTACGGACGTAACATGGTCGTGTGAACCCAGCCTTACAAACAGAAAAGCACTTGGTGCTTTTCTGTTTTCATTCATAGTTTTTACTACTGAAGCGTGCATCACGCACGGCACCCGGAAGTGCTTCCGTGTGCCGAGCGTGATTTGCACGCACCCATTGACTTCAATGGGTGCGTGCAGCGCGAAACACGGGCAAATATAGGACATGTCATGAGTTTCACGCAGCGCACATACGCTGGGTGAAATTCACTGACAGTCTGAACGGCCTCATTCATTAACATAGGTCCATGCCACGCACGTGAAAATCCCGCGCGTAGCACGGACGTATTATACGTTCGTGTGAATAAGGCCTAAGGCTCAGAGCCCATTTTTCAAATCTGACATATTTCACTTTATGTGGTAATAACTTCGGAATGCTTAACCTATCCAAGCGATTCGGAGATTGTTTTCTCGCGAGACTTTGGGCTTTATGTTCGTAGTAATATTTGGTCGATATATTGAGTTTATTTGTGAAAAATGTCTACATTTAGAGAAAATTTGGACAAAATAGCATTTTTCTTAATTTAAATGCATCTGCTTGTAAAATAGACGGTTATACCACCCAATATAGTTACTAGTTCACATTTCCCATATGTCTACTTTAGATTGGCATCAATTTTTTAACATTATTTTATTTTTCTTGGATATTACGAGGCTTAGAACATAAACAGCAATTTCTCATATTTTTAAGAAAATTTCACAAGCCTTTTTTTTTATGTACCTGTTCAGTTCTGAAGTGGCTTTGAGGGGCCCATGTATTAGAAACCCCCATAAAACACCCCATTTAAAAAACTAGACCCCTCAAAGTATTCAAACCAGGTGAAATGTGCAAATTTCATTTTTCTTGCTGAATTTCAATATTATTCCATTTTCTTCTGTAACACAGAAGGTTTCACCAGAGAAACACTACTAAATATGTATTGTCCAGATTCTGCAGTTTTTGGAAATGTCCCACATGTGGCCCTACTGCGCTCGTGGACTAAAACACAAGCCCAAGAAGCAAAGAAGCACCTAGTGCATTTTGAGGCCTCTTTTTTTTATTAGAATATATTTTAGGCAGCATGAAGAGGTGTTGAGGTGCCAAAAAAGTAGAAATCCCCCAAAAGTGACCCCATTTTAGAAACTGCACACCTCAAGGAATTAATTTATGGTTGCGGTTACCATTTTGACCCCATAGTTTTTTCACAGCGCGTATTTGAATTGGGCTGTGAAATTTAAAAAAAGACATTTTTTCCAATAAGATGTCATTTTTTATCAAAATCTCTTATTTTCACGGGGAACAAAATGCCTCATTTTGTTGCCCAAATTCTCCTGAGTGCAGCAATACCCCATTTGTGGCGATAAACTGCCGTTTGGGCCCATGGGAGGGCTCAGAAGGAAAGGAGCGCTGTGTGTTCTTTGGAGTCCAGATTTTGCTGGATTGGTTTTCGGGTGCCATGTCGCATTTGCAGAGCCCCAGAGGTATCAAAGTAATGGAAACCCACCAGAAGTGACCCCATTTTAGAAACTACACCCCTCAAGGAATTCATTTATGGGTGTTATGACCATTTAGACCCCACAGTTTATTAACAGAATTTATTTGAATTGGGCTGTGAATGAAAACATTTTTAAAATTTTTCCAATGAGATGTAGTTTTGGGTCAAAATTTCTTATTTTCACAAGGAATAAAATACCCCATTTTGTTGCCCAATTTGTCCTGAGTGTGACAATATCCCGTTTGTGATGATAAACTGCCCATTGGGCCCATGGGAGGGCTCAGAAGGAAAGGACCACCATTTGGCCTACTGGGGATTTTCTGGCGCTAAGTCATGTATGCAGAAGCCCCTGAGGTACCAGTACAGTTGAAACCCCCAAGAAGTGACCCTGTTTTAAAACGACACCCTATAAAAGGCATTCATCTAGAGGTGTAGTGAGCATTTTGACCGGAGACATACACCCCATAAACTGTAATGTGGGTTCTCCCGGGTATGGCAATACCCTCAATGTGGCTGTTAACAGCTACCTGGGCACACAGCAGGGCTCAGAGGGGAAAGACGAGGGGGGATAAGCTGTGCGGAGTGCATCAGGGTAAGTAAAACTGGGGTAGATTAAAAATCAAGGGATGTATGACAGAGCCCTGGTTTTTCGGGAGACACGTGTCACATTGGTATATTGTGTCCTTCTTTATCCCCCTCTTATAGCAGACTTTGCAGCTCTTTTGACTTTTTCCCTTCTTGCCAGTTTGGGGAAGTTCTCCTGGTACGATGTGTGCGTGGCCTCGCTTCCAGAAGTACTGGGTGCTCCCTCTTCATGGACCCTAAAGATTAGGTTCTTAATAACCACCTCTTGAAATTCCAGGAAAGTTCCCCTCTGGTCTGTGCATCGACGTAGCACGTACGCATTGTACAATGCCATCTGCATGATGTGCACGGCCAGCTTCTTATACCACACCGCATGGCGCTGTAGGGCTTCAGGACTTGATCTGACAAGTCCACCCCTCCCATGTACCTATTGTAGTCCAGGATGCAGTCTGGTTTGGGGGTCTCTGTACTGGTACCTCGTACAGGTTCATGGGTACTGGTGCGGCCATGTATTGTTGTCAATACAAGGACATCTCTCTTGTCTTGAACTTGACACACAATATGTTGCTGCTAGAATGTGCCCTGCTCTCACCCCATCTTGTTTGCCCAGAGTCTTAGGGAGGCCTCTCAGATTTCTTCTAGCAGTGCCGCATGACTTCTGGAAGCGAGGCAGTTGAAGAGTGGGACGCGGGTATAAAAATTATCCAGGTAGAGGTGGTAACCCTGGTCCAGCAGTGGGTGCACCAAATCCCACACAATTTGTGCATAACTCCCAGTAAGGGGGGGGGGGGGGCATTCTGGGGGCTGAATACTGGTGTCCTTTCCTTCATAAATCCTAAATTTATAGGTATGCCCTGATGCACTCTCGCACAGCTTATACATCTTCACGCCATACCTTGGCCTCTTACTCGGCAGGTACTGTCGGAATTGAACCCTCCCTTTAAAATGTACCAGGGACTCATCAACGGAAACACACTTCTCGGGAGTGTATGCTTGGGAAAACCGGGCACTAAAACGGTCTAATAGGGGTCTCCATTTATACAAACGGTCAAAACTGGGGTCATCTCGGGGTGGGCACGGCTCATTATCAGTATAATGTAAGAAGCGAAGTATTGCCTCATTTTTTTATTTTTTTTAGGTTCCAGTTCAGTTGTGAAGTTGCTTTCAGGGGCCCATATATTAGAAACCCCTATCAAACACCCCATTTTATAAACTAGACCCCTCAAAGTATTCACAACAGCATATAGAAAGTTTATTAACCCTTTAGGTGTTTCACAGGAATTTAGAGCAACGTAGAGGTGAAATTTATATCCTTTTTCTTCCATTTTTGTCTGTAAAACAGGAGGTTTTAACAGAGAAACGCAACTTAATACATATTTCCCAGATTCTGCAGTTTTGAGAAATATCCCACATGTGGTCCTAGTGCGGTAATGGACTGAAGCACCGGCCTCCGACGCAAAAGAGCACCTAGTGGATTTTGAGGCACCATGTCCAATTTGAAGAGGTCTTGTGGTGCCAAAACAGAGGAAACCGTGACGTACTATTCAGTCATGGAGAGCGAACGGGATGGTTACCATGACTGAATAGCACGTCACTGCAGGGCCGCCATCAGGAATTTCAGGGCCCCCTACAGCTACATTTTCTGGGCCCCCCTACCGTGGCACCGCCTGTTAACGGTACTCCGTCCAGTACTATATCATGGTACCCAGGGCCGCCATCAGGGGGGGTATTAGGGGTACTGATGTGAGAGGCCCGGCCAAACCTAATTGAAAGGGGGGCCCGGCGAACTGCCGCGACTTGCCTTTGGTAGAAAAAAAACAGGCCCCGTTTTTTTCACCAAAAGAATGTCATGAGCTGCGGGCCCCCCTTTCAATTAGGTTTGGCCGGGCCTCTCACATCAGTACCCCTAATACCCCCCCTGATGGCGGCCCTGGGTAGCATGGGGGCCGTCAAACACCGCCGCCCGTGCGACCGATCACGCGCACCACGCAAACTCTCGCGCATGCGCACCGGCGACCGCCTGGAAGCGCGCACCGAATTTTGAGGCAGATTTTGACCTGCCCACACTATCTTGCCGCGTTTTTTGCCCACGGCGATTGAGGACAGCAGACAGAAAACGCAGCGAAAAATGCATTTTCTGCCTCCCATTGATTTAGATGGCAGGTCAGAGGCAGAACCGCGGCAAGAAAGGATGTGCTGCTTTTTCTTTTTTCCGCGACTGGCTCCCATTGATTTCAGATTAAATCAATGGGAGGCGGTTTTGGAAGTTTTTTGGTGCTGATTCTGACGCAGTGTCCGAGTCAATATCAAGGCCCAAAAACGTTGAACTGGGCCTTATTGTTAGGGCTTATTCAGACGAACGTGTAATACGTCCGTGAAACGTGTGTGATTTTCACGCGCCTTGCACAGACCTATGTTACTCTATGGTGCCGTGCGGACTGTCAGTGATTTTCACGCAGCGCGAGTCCGCTGCGTAAAACTCACGACATGTCCGATATTTGTGCATTGTTCGCGCATCACGCACCCATTGAAGTCAATGGGTGCGTGAAAATCACGCCCAGCGCTTCCGCAGCCGTATAAACTATGAATGAAAACAGAAAAGCACCACGTGCTACAAACATACAAACAGAGTGTCATAATGATGGCGGCTGCGCGAAAATCACACAGCCGCGCATCATACGCTGCTGACACACGGAGCTGTTATGGACCTTTTGCAAGCGCAAAACGCCACGTTTTTGCGCGCGCAAAAAGCACACGCTTGTGTAAATCCGGCCTTAGGGTAGGAACACACTAGGCATGAACACTGCGGATTTTATGCAACACATTTTATTGTGGAAAATCCGCAGCGTATTACAGTCGCAGCAGAGTGGATGAGGTTTGAACAAATCTCATCCACACGCTGCAAAAATAATGGACCTGCAGTGTGACTTTTTGGCTTTTTAAGTCGCATGTCAATGTATTCTGTGGAATCGCTGCTCCTCTGTTGCAGAAATGCTGCGGTTCTGCCGCAAAAATCACAAATGAGAAAAAAAAAAAAAGCCACTTTTTTAAATTGATAAAGTTTAGACTTGCCCCGGCCGTAGTCCTGGTGACGCGATCCTCTATTCTTAGCGCAGCCCCGCCTCCTGTCATGACGTTTCATCCCATGTGACTGCTGCAGCGGTCACATGGTCTACAGCGTCATCCCAGGAGGCGGGGCTACGTTCAGAAGAGAGAGATGCGTCACTTAAACTACGGCCGGGGTAAGTCTAAACTTTTTTTTCCCTGCAGGATTCCCGCAGCGGACACGCCTCACGAAACCTGCGCCACTATTTGGTGCGGTTTTGCTGGCGGAATTCCCTGCGGCTCCCGGGATAAGCTGTGTAGTTTTACTCAGCATATCCGCCTAGTGTGTCCCTTATGATGTCGCTCCTGGAGCTGCTGCCGGTCTCTAAATAGGCAGTTGGTCCAGTAGAATTTGGAATTATTTTTTTTTGTGAACCAGCTTAAAAAAATACAAAACTTTGGTGTTAGGGCCTGTTCACATCACTGTTCGCTTCCGCTCCGGGGTTCCTTCTGAGGTTTCTGTCGGGTGAACCCCGCAACGGAAAGTGAAAGTGATAGCACAGCTTCCGTTTCCATCACCATTAGCGCAGTCGACTGCGCTATTAATTCCGTCCGAAAACCAGCCGGAATGGTGACGAACGGAAACCATTAGCGATGTTTCCGTCACCATTGAGATCAATGGTGACTGAAACGGAAGCTGTGCTGTCACTTTCACTTTCCGTTGCGGGGTTCACCCGACAGAAACCTCAGACGGAACCCCGGAGCGGTGGTTCGTCACCATTCCGGCTGGTTTTTGGACGGAATTAATAGCGCAGTCGACTGCGCTAATGGTGATGGAAACGGAAGCTGTGCTATCACTTTCACTTTCCGTTGCGGGGTTCACCCGACAGAAACCTCAGAAGGAACCCCGGAGCGGAAGCGAACAGTGATGTGAACAGGCCCTAACACCAAAGTTTTGTATTTTTTTAAGCTGGTTCACAAAAAAAAATAATTCCAAATTCTACTGGACCAACTGGCTATTTAGAGAGCGGCAGCAGCTCCAGGAGCGACATCATAAGGGACACACTAGGCGGATATGCTGAGTAAAACTACACAGCTTATCCCGGGAGCCGCAGGGAATTCTGCCAGCAAAACCGCACCAAATAGTGGCGCAGGTTTCGTGAGGCGTGTCCGCTGCGGGAATCCTGCAGGGAAAAAAAAGTTTAGACTTGCCCCGGCCGTAGTCCTGGTGACGCATCTCTCTCTTCTGAACGTAGCCCCGCCTCCTGGGATGACGCTGTAGACCATGTGACCGCTGCAGCAGTCACATGAGATGAAACGTCATGACAGGAGGCGGGGCTGCGCTAAGAATAGAGGATCGCGTCACCAGGACTACGGCCGGGGCAAGTCGAAACTTTATCAATTTAAAAAAGTACCTTTTTTTTCTTCTCTTGTGTGATTTTTGCGGCAGAACCGCAGCATTTCCGCAACAGAGGAGCGGCGATTCCACAGAATACATTGACATGCGACTTAAAAAGCCAAAGTCACACTGCAGGTCCATTATTTTTGCAGCGTGTGGATGAGATTTGTTCATATCTCATCCACTCTGCTGCGACTGTGATACGCTACGGATTATCCACAATAAAATGTGTTGCATAAAATCCGCAGTGTTCATGCCTAGTGTGTTCTTAACCTAAGGCCGGATTTACACAAGCGTGTGCTTTTTGCACGCGCAAAAAACGTGGCATTTTGCGCATGCAAAAGGTCCATAACAGCTCCGTGTGTCAGCAGCGTATGATGCGCGGCTGCGTGATTTTCGCGCAGCCGCCATCATTATGACACTCTGTTTGTAGCACGCGGTGCTTTTCTAATTTCATTCATAGTTTATACGGCTGCGGAAGTGCTGAGCGTGATTTTCACACACCCATTGACTTCAATGGGTGCGTGATGCGCGAACAATGCACCAATATAGGACATGTCGTGAGTTTTACGCAGCGGACACACGCTGCGTGAAAATCACTGACAGTCCGCACGGCACCATAGAGTAACATAGGTCCGTGCGAGGCGCGTGAAAATCACGCACGTTGCACGGACGTATTACACGTTCGTCTGAATAAGCCCTAACAATAAGGCCCAGTTCACAGAGTTTTTGGGCCTTGATATTGACTCGGACACTGCGTCAGAATCAGCACCAAACAACTTCCAAAACCGCCTCCCATTGATTTAATCTGAAATCAATGGGAGCCAGTCGCGGAAAAAAGAAAAAGCAGCACGTCCTTTCTTGCCGCGGTTCCGCCTCTGACCTCCCATCGAAATCAATGGGAGGCAGAAAATGCATTTTTCGCTGCGTTTTTTGTCTGCTGTCCTCAATCGCCGCGAGCAAAAAACGCAGCAAAAAAACGCGGCAAGATAGTGTGGGCAGGTCAAAATCTGCCTCAAAATTCTTTAAGGAATTTTGAGGCAGATTTTTTTTTGCCTGCAAAATACTGTGTAAACAGGGCCATACATAAACAACACTTTGAGATAATTTACTCACTGTGTCAGAAGAGCTGCTCCCACTCCAGTCCTCTTCCGGCGATGTCTTCCAGGGGAGGTCTTCGGTCCAGACGTCCAGTCCTTCACCTCCAACCAGGCTCCAGGTAAGTTTTGTCCATGTGTGTCCGCGGCTGCGCGCGCTTCGTTCGCGGGTGCGCGCGCGGCCGGTCGCGGGTGCGCGCGCTTCGTTTGCGGGTGCGCGCGCGGTCGATCGCGGGTGCGCGCGCGGGCGGTCTCCAGTGCGGGCGTTCGTGGATGCGCGCTCGCGAGTGCGCACGCGCGGCAGTTTCATTGTGCGCGAGATCGGGTGCGCGCGCGGGCGGACGGTTTGACGGCCCCCCATGACGAGGGGAGGGGGCCCGCAGCAGCAGCAGCAGCTCACGACATTCTTTTGGTGAAAAAAACGGGCCCCATTGCAGGGGCCCGTTTTTTCCTACCAAAAGAATGTCGAGGCAGTTGCCGGGCCCCCCTTTCAATTAGTTTTGGCCGGGCCCCTCACACCACTACCCCTAATACCCCCCTGATGGCGGCCCTGCGTCACTGAGCGTTAAGGGGATAAAAGAGGCTCGGTTACTACATTATAAGTGCCCTGTCTTCTACATAATGTGATCTGCGCTGTAATGTTGGTAACAGCAGTGGTTTTCTATTTAGAAAAACGATCTATTTTCACCAAGTTATGAACGATTTTAGCTTTATGCTAATTACTTTCTTAATGCCGAACTGGGCGTGTTTTTACTTTTGACCAAGTGGACGTTGTAAAGAAGTGTATGAGGCTGACCAATCAACATCATACACTTCTCTCCGTTCATTTACTCTGCACATAGTCAACAACGCAGGATCACTATGTGCTGTCAGATACTCGCACATTAACGTTACTGAAGTGTCTTGACAGTGACTAGATGTCACCTCCAGCCAGGACGCAATGTCTATTCACAATCCCGACACTTCGGTAACGTTTGTGTGGGACTTACCGCACAGCAAGCGTGATCTCGCGAGATCACATTGTAAGTGACAGCTTACAGCAAGATCACGCTTGCTGTGCTGTAAGTCCCACACAAACGTTACCAGAGTGTCGGGATTGTGAATAGACATCCAGTCCTGGCTGGAGGTGACAAATATTCACTGTCAAGACACTTCAGTAACGTTAATGTGCGAGTATGTGACAGCACATTGTGAACAACGCAGGATCACTATGTGCTGAATACATGAATGGAGAGAAGTGTATGACCCTGATTGGTCAATGATTGGTCAGCATCATACACTCCTCTGTACAATGCCCACTTGGTCAAAAATAAAACCACGCCCAGTTGGGCATTAAGAAAGTCATTAGCATTAGGGTATGTTCACACGGCTTATTTACAGACGTAATTCGGGCGTTTTCCGCCTCGATTTACGTCCGAAAATACGGCTCGATAGCGTCGGCAAACATCTGCCCATTCATTTGAATGGGTCTTACGATGTTCTGTTCTGACGGTCATTTTTTTTACGCCCCGCTGTCAAAATGCGGGGCGTAAATAGACGCCCGCGTCAAAGAAGTGCCTGTCACTTCTTCAGACGTTAAATGGAGCCGTTTTCCATTGACTCCATGGAAAAATAGCTCCATTTACGTCCGTAATTGACGCACCGAAAAAGCGCCTCAACATGCCATGACGGCTGAAATTATGGAGCGGTTTTCTCCTGAAAACAGCCCCGTAATTTCAGCCGTAACGGACGCTGCCGTGTGAACATACCCTAAAGCAAAAATCGCTCATAACTTGACAGTTTTTCTAAATAAATAAAAAAACACGGTTACCTACATTATAGCGCCAATCTCATTATGTAGGAGATAGGGCACTTATAATGTGGTGACAGAGCCTCTTTAAATTTGAGTTGTCTACTGCTTAAGGAGGTTTTCCCAACAGGGACATTTATGACATATCCACAGGAAGAGTCATGAGTGTCAGATAGATGCAGGTCCAACCTATTTCTGGAACAGGGCCCCTTAAACCCTGTTCTATCTTTCTGTGTTCCTGCTAGCGCTTGTGATTTCTGACCATATAAGAAGAGAACAGCGTCGCTCGCTGAGCATACGCTGTTTCTGTAACTCCCATATATGGCAGCTACGGAAACCGTGTAGCATGCGAGCGACGCTGTTCTCCCCTTATATGGTCTGAAATCACAAGCGCCAGCAGGAACACAGAAAGATAGAACAGGGTTTAAGGGGCCACGTCCTAGAGATAGGTGTGGGTCCCAGAGGTGGGATCCACATCGATCTGACATTTATGGCATATCCTGTGGATATGCCATAAATGTCCCTGATGGGAAAACCCCTTTAATAGCTCTTACAAGTGACCAGAGCAGCTCTAGAAGATTAGAAATACCACAAACTGCTTTGGAAAGATGACATCCTATGACAGTGCTACATATAAAGTCTCTGTGAGCTCTTTAGTACAACCCCTATTACTACTACTACTACCAATGTTTTTTTATGGAGATTGCACGGCTATGTGCTTGATTTTATGCACCCATTTGCAATGGGTGTGACAAATACCTGAACTCAATGGCGGATCATCAATGGGCGATTTGGGGGGCCCATGGCCGCCCCAAGTACAATGCGTTTTTGCTGCAAATCGCAGCAAAAACCACACCAAAACTGCATTGTGTATGTCCTGTAAAGGAACTGCAGGCATAAAAGGTCATATGACCTTGTCTGCAGTTCTTGTTACGGATTAGAGATCTGCTGGTCACATGACCGCAGGTCCTGCAAGAGAGAAGACCGTGAGGTGAGGTGCTAGGTAAGTATAAAGGGATCGTGGATTTGTTTTCGGGGGTCTGTCGTCTGTCTATCTCGGGGGTCTGTCGTCTGTATATTTAGGGGGGTCTGGTGTCGGTCAATATGTAGGGACAGTTCTTTGACAAGAGGCATCGTAACACTCATTTGTCAATGCTCGCACAAAAACGTGGTGTTCACTATAGACGCGGCAGGGCGGCGGTGGGAAAGGGGACCCAAGTTTGTGGAACAGCCCAGGACCTATGGTCTACTTATTCCACCACTGCCTGAACTCAATACTTTTTGACAATAAAACATTAACAATAAAATAGCAATTTTTTGCAAAGTTAGGACTTGAAAGAGATGCAAGAAAGATGTCATCTAATATTAATATGTTTTAACCGGTGTGATCATATAATGGAATGCCTAAATTTAGACTGCCGGTTTGGAGAGGGAATAAAAATAACATTTGTTCAGTCGGCTAAATTCACATACAATAGAGATGACTCCGGTTTGTTACCTAGCAACTGCTGTACGGAGAGAAGCGGCTGTCACTCACTTGATTTCTGTCCAGGGGATGAAGACATCCTCCTCCACAAAATCTCCCTGATTGGCTAGAGGTGATGTAATATTTAATTATTATCGTTAGAATAACAAAGTATACATGTCTATAACAATAAATGATGCCGCACGTTTACCAGGCAGTAGACCGTATTATAAGCTGTTCTGGCAGTGAAGAGGTTAACTATGCATTTACACAGATATTAGGAGACTTTAGAGAGTTCACTAAGAAGTTCATACTAAAATGAGATAAGCACAGATAGCAATATAGGGTTTTTGGATTGCTGTCATAGTGAGGGGTCCCAGGTATAAGCCAAACTGGAGTCTTTAAAAGGCTATGCAAACCTTTGAATGGCATTTTTTTTTTTTTTTTAATAAACAGGGCGGTCAGTGTGATTAGTGCAACTTTCTAAATAGTTTTTATTAAAAATTATTTTTACTTTTTGAGATACAGCTGCTTTGTAAGCTGTATCGTTTGCCAAATCCTGTTCCCACCAGGTCTGCGGGACTGACTGGTTCAGTGTCAACAGGTCCTGACACGCAGGATCCACCTGTAATCCATCACATCTAAGATATGAACTTAGATGTGATCGATTACAGGTGGATCCGGTGGGTCAGACACGCAGGACATGAAGTCACTGAATTGGTCAGGTCCGCGGGACTGACTGATTCAGGTCTTAGTAAAACATACTTCTGCTCTATATCAGAGCTATGCCATTCTGACATGGTAGCTTCTTTTCAATAACTCCAAGCAGAGATCTTGAAAATGGATTAGTTAATACACAGCGAATGCTTAAAAAAAATATGATAAACTTTATTATGGGATTAACATTAGAATATACACCTTCACAGTAAAAACCAATCCATTGATAGCTTTGTATTGCGGGTGGCTGACCACAAATGATTGGATGCTGGAATACAAATCAGTCCTCCAAATACACTTTTAAGGCTCTGTTCACACTGGCATGCTAAAGCTGTCATACGATGGTTGAAAATTGCAACAAATAGACCCTATTGACTAATAATGGTGTCCGGGGTTACTAAAACTACAACTAGGAAAAAGGGAGAGGGTGTAATAACAAAACAAAAAACACGCAACTCATGAATGTTATAAAACAAAAGTTTATTTTGC
Organism: Rhinoderma darwinii; assembly: GCF_050947455.1. Lineage (NCBI taxonomy): Eukaryota > Metazoa > Chordata > Amphibia > Anura > Rhinodermatidae > Rhinoderma > Rhinoderma darwinii. The sequence continues at coordinate 378,524,726 of NC_134690.1, forward strand.
AATACTTTTATCAGAATGAATTGCATATCTTTGGTAAAAATAAACTTTATAAACATTTCCATTAACAGAGGTTAGCATACAAAAACTAAACATCTGTAAACTATTTTATGCTGAGGACTGTTAAATCTGGGGAGGAATGGAGGCACAAAAATAAAGAAAAAAGGAGGGAAGGGGGTCCATCGGTTTTCTAATGGCAGTTTACTCTATACAAACCTATAAACTTTTCCAAACTAACCAAAAAAATAAGTGTAGGATTAATTTAAACAAATATTTCACATTGATCAACGTATTTTGATACATTTCTTTAAATAAATAATAGATACAATGACTTGGCAATCACAAATGTATTTTTTTCTCATATATCACTAAAGGATGGCAACATAATACTCGTAATGTAAGCACTTTATTCAATCAAAATAAGGTCATAAAACAAATAATGGCACTGGCAGTTATTCTCAAAGAAAGGGTTATTGGCTTTTATATATAGCGAGCGGCCCTCACGTATCAAAGAAGTCTCTGAGAAAGAAGTAGACTTTCTGCCGATACCGACCAATCAGAATCCACGTTTTATTTTTCCAGTGCAGTTTAGTAAATGAAAGTTGAACACTGATTGGTTGCAAAGGACAAGCCAATTTTCCCCTACGGGACTGTTCTGATACGGGAGGCTCATTATACGCATTAGCCAAATACAATTCTTTACAATATGGTTACGTTCCATTACAATTATCTTGGAACTCGGGCAATGATGCAACTTGTTAAAGTCCCTGCAGATTCAATTCCTTCAAAAAGGTTGTATCACAAAAAGTTATAATTAACAAGCCAACAAGAGTAAAGTAACTAATATATGACCATGGAATGATCCCCTCACAAGTGATCAATATTATCCCGGTAGTTACATTATATACAGGAGCATAAACATTATTCGGGGTAAAAAATAAAGCAAAAAATACAGAACTATTGGAAGGCGCTGCAGATGGATGGAAGGTCACATCCGCAAGAAGGTGTCTGTGTCGGTCATGTTGTGGCTACATAGTTGTTTAATAAGGATATGGGGGGGGGGGGGACATATGAACACATCAGTAGCTCTGCTGTATGTATACTGTAAAGGCTCGGTATAGATATTAACCCTAGCACTAGGTTGGATTTTTTTGTATTAGTTTTAATATTTTGAAAGATTGGACAGAAGCAGCAAATCGAGTTCTCATGTAATGCAACGTATTCCCAACAATTGTATAGATCAAAAATCAAATACCTGAAGGACAACAATCCATGAAAGCAAAATGAACACTCAAAACACCTATGTGCTACCCCAAGTCCCCTATCATACTGCACCCGGCATCTACATAAAACATATCTATAGGCCCCAATTCACCAAATGTAGACCTAAAGAGTGTCCTTTTGGCCTCTGTTGGGCTGGTATAACTTATTTTTTTACTGTATGGGATAGTGTAGTAAAAAAAAATATAAAGCAACTTACAACTGGGAAGCACGATGCTTTCGGACGTGCAAATTATTGGCCTAAAAATGAATCTAGTGAGTGAAATCTAAGAGACTGTAGCCTGACAGATCTACATCTACAGCTGTTAGCCTACTCTCAGACGTCCACAACAGTCGCTGCAGCTCCATACTACGGAGATATTGAAATTCAGGCTATCACTAGAATTGTACTGTCATTTGTTGCAGATTTGCGCTGCGGAACCCACCTCAAAAATAGTATTTTCCTGGTCTAGCGCAACCCACGTGATCACATTCTGACCTGGTCTGGAATCACTGCGCTTTGAGAAAACTGGAACTCAGGCTCTCACTGCATTCCCATGGGAGACAGAACGACGCTCCATAGAAATGCATTTAGAGCCCGAGTTCCGGTTTTCTTAAAAGCGCAGTGATTCCAGACCAAGTCAGAATGTGATCACGTGGGTTGCGCTGGACCAGGAAAAGACGCGATGCATGGATCGGTAAGTATTTCTGCACACATCACCCCACTGAAACACTGTACAAGGAAAAAAAAAATGTTACATTTTTTTTTTTTTTTTAAAAGAGTGCTCCTTTAAGTCCCATCTGTCTATGCGGCGTAAATGATGGGCATCAACCATGAAATCTGTTGCATTATTGGTAACCATCATCAGTCCATTAATGGATCACGCAGCCATCGCAGAGTTTAAAGAACTATAGGCCAAAAAATTACATGTGGGGCAACAGTTCTGTCTTTAGTGCCTAAATGAATTCTTCCGTTCATTAAAAATCTGTCCTATAAGTCGTAATATTTATGACCGGTTGTTCTAAAGCTGGTCATCTACTAGAGATGGCCGAAAAGACAGATTCCACAGTCTGCACCTTTTCGTGGCGCAAACAAGCATGAGACCCTGTCTGAAGACGGATATCGGAGGAAAAGTTTATCTCCGTGATATTTTTTTTCCCGGTTCTTGTCAGGTGGAGTCTTGTTAATAGATTCAGGATAAACGCATCTCTTTAATAGAAGCCCGGACACAGATCAAGGCAGAAATTTATCAGTGATTTGTCATTTATTTGATGGTGTTGTCATCCAAAACGACACCAGTCACAGACCAACCATGAACGACAAGTCATTCAGAAAATGCAGGAAAACCACTGATGTATGGCCAATTTAAGTTCTTAGCATCACCGCCATTATCACGTGTATATGTACTACCGCACAGGTGACAAATGATATGTGGGGCAATGCACAAGAACAAATTCCCCCACGTAAATACTGTTCCAATCTTTTCAAATATCTCAACCTGTATGTTCTCTCACCCACAGGCGGGGAAGAAGTGATGAAAAACCATTAAATAGCCATTAAAAATTAGCAATTTATAAAAAAAAAAAAAAAAAAAACCTTTTCACCAAGAAAGATTTTAGGATTAATGTATCAGGAGCCTACAGTATAATACCTAAAAAGTGATATTGCATGTCCTAAACAAGGACACCCATATGGGGGGAGCTGGGGGTAGAAAAATCCTTTGATTTGACGTTATGCCAGCAAACACAAAATGTAAAGCTAAGCCTATGACAGGGACGTATGATATTTAAAAAATTATTTTGCCACATTTTTATTTTTTGGTCGCCGCAGGGGTGCGGACGACTATCAGTGTGTTTGAAATGTTTCTTTATTGCAATGATTTCAGCATGTAAATGATGATTGTACAGAAGACCCCCAATATGGGAATAGAACGGCATTAAAGAGGCTCTGTCACCAGATTTTGCAACCCCTATCTGCTATTGCAGCAGATCGGCGCTGCAATGTAGATAAGAGTAACGTTGTTGTTTTTTTAAAAACGAGCATTTTTGGCCAAGTTATGGCCATTTTTATATTTATGTAAATGAGGCTTTCTAAAGTACAACTGGGCGTGTATTATGTGTGTTACATCTGGGCGTGTTTACTTCTTTTACTAGCTGGGCGTTCTGACGAGAAGTATCATCCACTTCAGAACGCCCAGCTTCTGGCAGTGCAGACACAGAGCGTGTTCTCGAGAGATCACGCTGTGTCTTCACTCACTTCCTGCCCCAGGTCCTGCATCGTGTCGGCCACATCGGCACCAGAGGCTACAGTTGATTCTGAAGCAGCATCAGCGTTTGCAGGTAAGTAGCTACATCGACTTACCTGCAAACGCTGATGCTGCTGCAGAATCAACTGTAGCCTCTGGTGCCGACACAGGATGCAGGACCTGGGGCAGGAAGTGAGTGACGTCACAGCGTGATCTCTCGAGAACACGCTGTGTGTCTGCACTGCCAGAAGCTGGGTGTTAACGAACAGAAGTGGATGATGCGGATTCGTCAGCATCATACGCTCCCATTCCCAACGCCCAGCTAGTAAAAAGAATTAAAAACGCCCCGATGTACGCACATAATACACGCCCAGTTGTACTTTTGCAAGCCTCATTTGCATAAATATAAAAATGGTCATATCTTGGCCAAAAATGCTCGTTTTTAAAAAATAAAAACGTTACTGTAATCTCCATTGCAGCGCCGATCTGCTGCAATAGGAGATAGGGGCTGCAAAATCTGGTGACAGAGCCTCTTTAAGCCTTGTTTACATCAATTTCTTGCCCCATGTTAGACATAAGTCTGTATACCAATTAGGTCACATCTGCATCTATTGTGCAGACATATGGCAAAATTGTATCCATACATTTTTTGATAGGTTCAGTTTAGGACTTTTTTTTTTTTTTTTTGTGGAAACCTTTTCCTTATCAAAAAAAATAAGAAAGAATTATATGTCTGACGTAGGGCACACACGGTGTAATTCATGTACTCTGTAAGCAAGGTTTACACGTAATGTTTTTACCTGCACACAAAGAATGTCCACCTTCAATCGGAATAGGTCTAAAAGATGTGTTCGTACATTTCTTAATGAACATCTATAGAGGTTGGCGCTGTGTTTCTCATAAATAGTTCCAAATTGCTTGAATTAATCTAAAATTATTTAAAAAAAATGCTGGTTGACTACAGCCAGCACTAGAGGGAGCATAGGAGCTTACTGAATACGGTTATACATTGAACTAAACACAGTATGCAGTAATCTCCTGAGCTCCCTCTAGTGGTGGCTGCAGGCAGACATAATTTTATTATGTAACTGTGTATACACTTGAGAACTGGAGCTCTGTATCAGAAATAAATAAATAAATCAGCTTTGTCTGCTATAAAGATATATTAAGAAATTTATTGGCACAGAATTTTTAGACCTAAAAATGGCCTGGTGTTAAAAGGTAGATATTTTAGAAAGTGAATGGGGCAGTGGCGGGGCGTGCGTAGTACTCACATACAGCACCTTGGGACCCCCGTTCTCGGTGGGGTTCTGAGCGATTAGACATCACCTATCCTGTGGATATGTGATAAATGCAGATTATGGAAAACCCCTGTAAGAGCACAACAAGTATTTGAGTCATAAAACTGAAATCATAAATAGTTGATCTGCTTTTTACATGTAATGGGCAGTGGTGAAAAAATAACATACAGACTGAATGCAAAGAACATAGTCTCACTTAATATTTACATGTATACATGGATTTAAGGAAGCACCCAAAACAGATAGTTTATAAACGGCAGCCACTAATATGATGATTATCACGGTGATGAATATACATAATGTTATTCTATATGCTGCTTAAGCTAGAACACAGTTTATTGTAAAGTATCACGTTAAACACCAACATGGCATCATGCATGCAAATAATTCCCCCCAAAAAAAAAAAAAAGGAGGACTAAATGCTGAGAGGTTTGGGGAATAGGCCACAGCTAAAATCTGAGAAAAAAATCCTACAATAGTTCATTTGGAAGCATCTTTTACAATATTTTAGTGGGTCACTCACAATTACAACCAAATTACACAGTGGAGGGGTTATGTTGGAGATGATGCAATGATGGGATGTGAGATTTTCCCAGTGGTATTGTGAAGCTATTGTACATTTTATCAAGGTAAACCCGGTTACGAATGATGAGCTATGAGAGTCGAGCTAGTGGGCATAAAAGGATTCCTTAATTGGCTCCTGAAGTGCCAACCAGGGGTCAGAAAAAGTGTACCCTGTGCCTAGCTCCTTACAAACTGGGTTCTTCCTTTGAGGAGTCATGACTCCAAGTGTGTAAGTGTCACCCCTCTAGTTTCTGCTGAATGTGTGCAGAATTATTTCTACATAATCCTAATTGGCACTTCGGAAGACTGTTTAGTGGTCATAATTTCTGGGCATCTGTAAGATAAAAAGGGACCTGGTCCTGGTGATAGGTTTCCTTTAAAGTCAGCCACAGTATGCGCACGCACGCACGCACACCTATCCATACAATCTTGTGGGATCAAAAATCAGATGCCCATGACTTATAAGGACGGAGATGGTACTACTGCCATCACATATAAAATTCAAAAGTGTCAATTAACCGATTCCTCCAACTTCTCCAGGAACACATTGCAGATTCTGAGCATTTTCGGTGCTTCCATAGAATAGTGAACGATGAAAACTAGCAATATTACCTGATCAACAAAACACTAGGATTGTGGAATCAGCTTGATTCTACCCATATATACAGAACTTACAAAAATAAAGCCACTACAGATGATTATTAGAAACCAAGTACATAAACGTATATCAAAGGCTTCAACTGTTCACAAATGTTGGATTTATGGTTAATGCTGCAAAGCAATAGTTCACCAGTATCTACATAGCACGCATTATTGTGTACTCGATTATACGATGTGTATCTTAAGATTCATGCAAGGAGGTGGATCTCTGTTACATATACAATGACCAGTATCACAAGGCGGCCGGATTAAAGCCCATCTCCACTTCTCTACAAAGTGATTTTACTAACATACGGCTTAGAAGATTTCCTGCTCCTGTACCTTTTACCCCTTTGCTTGCTTGTTTTCCTCTTGAAGCTGCACAATTTCTTCTGCCATCTTCTTGTGCTTTAAGCTTGCAATGCATTGTTCTAGAAGACCAAACTTCATGTGACCACTTCTGCACACGTAGATGTAATGAAATGGTGGTCACCCAATCAGGAAGTCAAATGGTTGCCAGGGTAACCTGAAGTACAGCTGCCTGTAGAGGACACTAAGGGGAGGCTGCAAGAAGAGATAAAGATTCTGCAAAGGTCAGTGATGCTAATGAACGTATGTGTATTTAGTGGAGTTAGGCTTTAACCCTGTTTAGGAAACAAAACGTATGGGATGCAGGAGGATGGGTATGGTAGTATAACTTTAAAGTTTCAAGGGACCATTTTAATATTAGCAGAGAACGTTCTAATTGGGTCACAAAAGTTGAAGACTCCTTGTCTCAAACCCACATGTAAAGCACAAGAAAGGGGCAATATATTACTCATGTGCATTATGCACCAGTTTTAACCGACTCTACATATAAATAGTTGGCAATAAAGTGTCACTAATACTGCAATGTTTTATCACTTCGTTGCACAGTGGCCAAAATAAAAGCACGTACAGCAGTCCATGTTGCGCCAGCAGCCTTTTGGTGAAGTTTTTGCAATTCGAGGAATCCTTGCAGTCACTAAATTTATTTTTCCCCCAAAAAAATTAAATAGCTTATTTTTGTTGTTGCAGGGAGTTTGCATGTCATGCGTTTCTGGTATGGTATAAAAAAAAAATAATAATCTAAGGCAGTAATTTTGGGGAAAAAGGAAAAAAATAAAATAGCTTAATAAAAATAAAAGCTTGCAAAAATCAAAAACAAGCGGGGGGAAAAAAAAGCCTCACGTCTTTTATGGCTTTGATCTCCTAAAGAACAAATAAAAGCTGAAGAATATTGCCACACTAAGTGGATCAAGGCAGAAGGAAAACAAAAAAAAGGTGAAACCAGGTAAAGCAAAAGAAAAAACGAGACTGGCAGAATCACTATTTTCTATGCTTTTGTGACTGGGCTTTTGCAGTTTTCAAAAGGGAATCCAGACAAGTGCGAATCCCGGCCAAATGGAGCAGAGAGCCGGCCGCTTCTTTCAACTCGTCGTCAATATCTTGGCATGCTTCTTTTCGGAGCTTCTTGCTTTGCAAATCTTTGCCCGAGGAATTCACGCAGGGTTGGGAAGCATAACCACTATCACCAAGTGCATCTTCTTCATAGTCAATATCAGTCTCATCCTCACTGTGAAACCCTTCGCTGCCGTCACTTCCGGCCCGACTGTTCTTTGGGATGAACTCGTAGACCTCATCTACAGACGACAAGGAAGACACACTGGATCGGGATTCACATCGCTGAGAGTCGGTGCCGCTCGCACTGTAGTTGTGATCCTCCTTGGGATCGATGTTGATGACAGTAGAATCGTTTTCATGAAGACTCAGAGAAGTACAATGCTTGAATGCGCTGGTATAATTGCGTTTCTTAGGTAACGCCACCTTGAGAGGCTGAGGTTTCTGGTCTAAATAAAAACAGGGGCAAAAAATGACATTGAAATTAACCAGTTGAAAGGCCATTATATCAAATTTTTCCTAATTTTAAAGTGCACACCAGGAACGTTCCCTACATACATGCTAATCATGTCCATTGGGTAACATAAGCCTGACAGAAACCAAAAGAGTGTTCTTCTGTCCTCAGTCAGCCCGGTATACCGCAAATAATAAAAGTATAGAATAGCTTCGTAGACTAGGTTATGCCATACACCGGCATCCCGTAAATAAATTTATACTGCACGGCATCAGTGTTTTGATAGGGAGGGGAGCCTTTGGATGATGGATGCCACTGTAAAGCATATATCACAGACCTCCGTTAAACCTAGCCTATAAGTGACACTGTTAGACCTCCGTCCAAGCCTACATTTAATGTATACGTCAGCAACTGTTCCAGTGTAGAAGTTAAAAGGTAGCCATAAACGTGTGAACAGGGACTAACCTGGGTGGAACACCTAACAAGTGACACACATGAAGAGAAGGAAGGGTTATTAACATAAAGCATAGAATTTATGGTCACCATTTCCAACCTAAATATCTAAGTGTGTTGGTGGAAAGGATGGGAAGGTGGTGTGTATGCAAGATATGTTCATGGCATATGGAATTCCAAGTGTTAATATTAGTGGGTGCAAATAACACCCACGTGTGAAGGATGTTCTTATTTAGAAAGTCCCGTTAGTGACAAGGTCCCATTAAATAATACAGATAAAATAACATGAAATTTTATGAATGAAAAAGAAAAGAAAAATAAATAAAAATAAAAAAGCTATTCTTACAATCCAAAGCTTCCTGCTTGATAGAGCTGTTTAAGAGCATCATTGCAGTGGCAGCGTCAATATCAGAATCTGCAAGACACGAAGAAAAGCTCTGGAGGTCAGAAAGTCCTTTTCTCTATGATCCCATTTATAACGTGAAATATGTGGTGCGCATTCCTTATCCCGATTCCAGGCAACACAAAATTAGGGATAGTAAAATAAAGAATCTCGAATTTACAGTGAGATTACGGCATGGTCTACATACAAAATAAAGATAACTTGTTACCCAAAGAGTCTAAAATACAGCATGCCCCATCATTGAGCAGCCTTAGCCAAATTATCAACATAAGAGACTATGCATGGCAGTCCCAGGCATCCGGGAGAATGTCATACGAGCAGTCTCATTTGACCGGTCAAGAGGGCTCATGGTTTGGAGCGGAGTTGCGCCATATATAAGCTCATACGCAGACTTTAGTGAACCGTCTATGCTGATTGAGCATGTGAAGGACCTCACTATTAAGATACTGTGGATGGGTCAACATTGCACCGCTCAGCCAATCAGCAGAGGAGAACGGTCAATTAGCATAGAAGGCGTGCTTCTTTGTGAAGTCTTAATCATGGGGCCACTTGACAGGAGCTCAAGGAGTTGTATAAAGTGGGATTGTCAGATTCAGATTTCCAGTTCTCCTCACATCAAGACCTATCTAACTAGGTAAGCATACTAATATCAATAGCATACTCGTAGGCTCAGTTCACACTTGCGTTGAAGGGTTGTCTCAGCGGCAGCACTCCTATTTAAAGAGGCTCTGTCACTACATTATAAGTGGCCTATGTTCTACATAATGTGATCGGCGCTGTAATGTACAGTAGATTACAGCAGCGTTTTTTATTTAGAAAAACAATCATTTTTGACGGAGTTATGACCTATTTTAGCTTTATGCTAAGGAGTTTCTCAATGGACAACTGTGCGTGTTTTACTATTGACCAAGTGGGCATTGTACAGAGGAGTGTATGACGCTGACTAATCAGTGACCAATCAGCGTCATACACTTCTCCCCATTCATTTACTATAGCTATATCGCTATGTGCAGCCACATACACAAACATTACTGCAGTGTCCTGACAATGAATATACATTACCTCCAGCCGGGACGTTAGGTGTATTCAGAATCCTGACCACTTCTCTGCACGTCTCTGATTTACAGCACAGCAGGCGTAGTCTCACGAGATTACACTGTAAGCGGTCATTCACAGCGATATCTCGATGTGCTCTGCTGTAAATCAGAGACGCTACAGAAGTGGTCAGGATTCTGAATACACATCATGTCCTGGCTGGAGGTAATGTATATTCATTGTCAGGACACTGCAGTAACGTTATAGTGTGTGTATGTAGCTGCACATAGTGATATAGCTATATCAATATCTGCAGAGTAAATGAATAGGGAGAAGTGTATGACGCCGATTGGTCACTGATTGGTCAGCGACATACACTTCTCTCCACAACGCCCACTTGGTCAAAAAGTAAAAAACACGTCCAGTTGTCCATTGAGAAACTCATTAGCATAAAGCTAAAATAGGTCATAACACACTGCTGTAATCTACATTACAGCGCCGATCACATCATGTACAATATAGGCCACTTCTAATGTGGTGACAGAGTCTATTTAAGGCTCTATTCACTTGACAGGGTCCGAGTGTCGGCCGATTAAAACGGCCGTTCCGGGCCGTGTTGCGGTTTTGAACGGCCGATTTTGACCCATTTTGCATCCGTTTTTTTCCCTGTCCGTTTTAAAATCGGATGGATTTAATTTGTAAATTTTTTGCCACACACTTGCCTCTGTAGATACTGCCACACACAGCTCCCCTCTAGGTAATGCCACACAGACCCCCTGCAGGTAGTGCCACACAGACGCCCTGCAGGTAATGCCACACAGACGCCCTGCAGGTAATGCCACACAGACGCCCTGCAGGTAGTTCTACACAGGAACCTTTTACATAGCACCCCCAGCCCCCCGTTCCAGGAGAAGTCACTGACTTCAATGTCCATATATGGACAGTGTCAGGAACTTCTCCTGGAGCGGAAACACCGGCCACAGGGTCAGGGATTCCGCTTCAGAAGTGCCTGACGTCGCTGTGTCCATATATGGACAGTGAAGTCAGGGACTTCTCCTGAAGCGGAATCCCCGGCCACAGCGTTGCCAAAGCTGTGGCCGGGGATCGGGGATTCCGTTCCTACAGGGAGCAAAAAAATACCACCCTCCTCCTCACATGCACTTCGCACTGTGTGGAGAAGGAGAGAGAGCGAGCGACGGAAGACACTGCCGTCACTTGGGACACATTCCAGTGATGGCCATGTAATACCTGGCCCCATAGACTTCTATGGGAACCGGGCGGCCGGGAGAACGGCCGAAAATAGGGCATGTCCCATTTTTCGATGGCCGGGTTTCCCGGGCCGTCAAAAAAATAAATAAAACAACGGTCGTGTGAATAGACCCATTTGGGGCCTATTGTTCCCACTCTGGCCGTGCAGCCGGGAAACCCTGTCGTGTGAATAGGGCCTTAGGGAATGTCTGTGAGCAATATTTAGAAAGTCCTGTTAACTTTATTATTGACCGCAAGAGATGCGCTGTCTGCAGTCGATGGGGTCAGTCAGGATTCGCAGATATTGAAAACTAATGGAAGATAATGTAAACCCTAACGATAATGTGAACACATCCGTATCCACGATTTTGTGTTGCCTTGAATATTACTATCACCTTATGGGAGGTTTTTGTAGTCCCAATCCCTTTAATACTGAAGAAACATGAAGATAACAAAAATATGAAGACAAATGAGTAAATATGATTATTAAAAGTACCAGTACAAAAACATAATGGTCTAAAATTTAGGGGCAATACAAAAACATACTGGCTTCACCTCAAATATAATGGAGAAGCATATGAATGTGTCCTGTAATACACAGTTACAAGTAATGTGCACAAGGTTAGGGAAGTTCGCGGATAGCAATGTAGCTAGGAGTTGTCACACCGCCTTTTGCTAAATTCTAGCTGAAGTTTAAGGGCCAATAAAGGGATCGTCTAACCACTAACTGGGTATATGGCCAGAGTGGAGCGCCTCTCAGCTCAAAGAACAGCTCTTGCTTTGGCAAGCTTGGTCCATCCATGTATTACATGGTTCACCATTCATTTCAATGCATGTAATAATAAATCTCCTGTACTGCCAAACGCAAATCCCGCCAACAATATCAGTTGTTCTACGAGGTCTCAGAAGCCAAAACATGCAACAGTCAGCGGATCACCCGGAATAAATCCTGTAAAAATCAACATACCTTTCACAGAGTGCCCTTGAGTCTGTTTCAATGCAGACGATAAACAAAGAGGTGATGCCCTGAAAGAAAGAAAAATATATTAACGTATTATAGAGAGAGGACCACACACACACCTTGGTGTTTTGCATCTCCAAGAATTAGGGGGGTGGGGGGGGGCCTGCATTGATGTAATTCCCCTCCTTTACACTATACGGTCAAAAGTATTGGGACAACTCTTAATCATTGAATTCAGGTGTCTCATTCAGTCCCATTGCCACAGGTGTATAAAATCCACACCTTGCCATGAAGTCTACTTTACAACGACCCATTCTTTCACAAATCTTTGTAAAGAGCTCATTAAATTCCAGCGCGGTCCTGTAATAGGACGCCATGGTTGTAAAGTCAGTTTGTTAAATTTTTCCCTCCTAGATATTCCACCATCAGCTGTGAGTGGTATTATTTCAAAGAGAAAGCGTTTAGCAGCCTCAGCAACGCGGTGAACTTGACTGACGGCATAGAGCCCTGACCTCAACCCCATCCAAGACCTTTGGGATGAACTAGAACGGAGATTGCAAGCCAGGCCCCCTCCCCCAACAACAGTGTCTGACCTCACAAATGTTCTTCTGGATGGACAAAAATTCCCACAGACCCGCTCCAAAATCCTTCCCAGAAAAGTAGAGGGTGTTTTACGGCAAAAGGCGAACCAAATCCACAATAATGCCTATGGATTTATATGGACTTTTAGATAGATATACACAGGTGTGCTTCTTGTCTGGGGCACTTTTCATACCGATTGTGGACAACCCCTTTAATGCATCATTACTGGTGTACAGAAGGCATGGCAGTATATTGGATTTCCCTGGCAGGTTAAAAAGTTGAACTTCTCGGCTTTAATAAATACTACTTCGAAGATATCTAACCAGAGACACCAAGTATGTCACTTATGACAAGTCTCCAAGTTAGCTTACCTCGTAGGGGAGTCAGGAGGGGTGTACGAAGCAAGTGCTGCAGAAAACGGCTGCTTCTTCAGAGCTTGTACAAGATTGGGTTTATACTCCGGGTCAACACACCATAAGGAGCCTTTTCCATTTACCTAGAAAAAAAAAAAAATGAAAAAAATATATATAGGAGATGTCCATTTTAAGTATAAATGTAATTAAAAAAAACAGCGAGTACCCCCTTTAAAACACAGAGAGAATCCCCTGGAGATCATGTACCACAAGCTGAGAACTCTAAAAAGATACCAAAAGACCTTTGGCAAAAGCAGACAACAATCTTCAGACCTCTAACCTCAGGCGGGTTCATTAGAGAATATGAATCAGAGTTGCACTTTTTATATTAAGTTATTGTTTCTGTTTGATGGAGAAGACAAAGCTATGCTTCCTAAACCTAGTTAGAACACGTTTCGGTATATACGTTAAATACTCGACGGAACATCGATCCATTTAAAGCGGATCTGTGACACTAGGCTGCCCTATGTATCGTGTACCATATATGTACCGGGTGTTATTTTCCCCTGATTGCTCCTATTAGCGAAACGGCACAATATTTCGTCCCCGTACTATGCTGCTGTTACATAGGGCAGAATTTTCTGATGACAGATCCATTTTAAAGTCCTGTTTTGACCAGGAGAACATTGAACTTGACGTTCTTCTCATCTCCAATGTCATGACCATGGAAAAGGGTTACGGAAACCTTTGGAGACATGTTTTTGGATGGTAATGTATGTATATGTTAATTACAAATCGCTTTCCAAATATACATTAACAATGTTGCTTTGTTTCAGCGCTGCAATTTCTATGTATCTACTTTACATAAAAGCTGCAGAACGCCGCTATAAGCCGAAACTATCAGTGAGCTGGACTGACGGCTCGGCTGATAGCGGCTCCCATGTGCCTAAAATTTAAAAAAAACCGCAAACTAATCCGAATACAAATTAGATCTAAGGGATATGCAAGGTGGATACATGAAAGCTGCAGCACGAACACAAAGCTACAATTTTATTTAAAGGTGCAATAATTTAGTAACAAAAAAAATAAAAATAAATCTATAATATATATATACATAATATAGATTTTATTTTTTTTTGGTTACAAAATTATTACACCTTAAAAAAAAAAAATATTGAAAACAAAAAAAAATATATATATATATATATATATATATATATATATATATATATATATATATATATATATATATAGAGTTTATGCTGTTCCACTCGGGATTGGATCCAAAAGAGAAGTCCTTCCTTTACACACATCGTGTTTAGGATCCACTCCTGTTTCTTTAGCTTAGAAAAAAAATAACGAAAAACAGCAGTACTGACTAGACTACCAAATGACAGAATAAAGAAAGGGGTACAATGACACCCACTTTCCACAGACGAATTAAACTCCAGATGTTTGCCATTGAACGCTGTTAGATCACACAAAGCTTTGACACAATTTCGCTTTTTAGACAGCAAATATTTGAAAAAACAACAAAGTGGAAATTACAACGTAAAGAGATTACAGCAAACATAGAAATAATTAAGCTTTTCACTAGACAAAGTACAATTGTGTTATATGGTAGAAATGTGAATTTAGAGGTAATCTGTCACTGGGACAGACTCCTTTAACTTGCGACTGAATTCATAAGAGTAGATTACATTTTGCTGTTGATCAGATTTTGACATCCATGTTTGTGCCTAAAAAAAAAAAACAAAAAAAAAAAAAAAAAAGCCATGGATGCAGCACTGGGAGGGCTGACACTATAAATTAGACTGCATTTTAAGCAGGTGTTTAGGGTACGCCTCAACAATTACTTGGCACCCGCTAAATGGTTTCTTATATAGGAGGTTCTAATAAATAGGACTGTCCTCGAGCCGAATTCGCTTTAAAGCACAGTTAACTTTTTTTTTTTCTTTAAACACAAAAGATTTAACAATATCAGTTTCAATCTCAAGGAAAAGATAATTTAAAAAAAAAAAAAAAAAAGAAGGATTAGGCAAGGCTACATTTATGGATAGTGGCGGATCTTTCGCATGACGGACAGAAGCAGCCCCCTGATGGACCTCATTATAGGTCAATCGAGTTATGTCAAGGTGCCCGTTGTTTGGACAGGTAAGACTCCACTGCATGGAGCAATATTTTTTCTGTCAAGATCAACACAGATGTGAACATGGCCTAGTCAGCTACTTCCTCCCTTAAGGAGTTCACCATGGAACTACACTTAACTGAATTCCTTGTTTTTTTCTAATTGGACAAAAACTGAAGAAAAAAAGAAACAAAACCACAAAACAGATTTTAGCTTTATGGCCTGTAAATGAAGTTGAAGGCAAGGATCAGGCCAGAAAAACGTGTTGTAAATGGGGCCTATGTTTGACATATGCGCCAGGAAAAACTCTTGACTTAAGCATTTGTCACAGCCTACGTCTAACGTTTAACAGTGGCATCAGTCACCATAGGCTACATCTCTGACAAGCAGGATCGAGCGGTTACCGATCACATCTAAGTTCATAACTTAGATATGATCAATAACATGTGGATCCTGTGTGTCATGGACATGCATGACCCGCTGCCACTGAACCAATCAGTGCAGCGGACCTGACGTATAACGGTCTCAGCGCAAGATAAAGCTGCTCTGTACACAGGATACAAAGTAGCTGTATCTCAAAAATGTTCATGATTTTTAATAGAAAAACTATTTAGAAAGTTGCAAACGCACCCATGTATAGTGTGAGGTAATCGGCGCTTGCGCAATACAGCTGATAAAACTTCAGGGATGTACTGCGCACGCGCCAATTCAGAAGAAGAGACGCGGTCGCGCTCAGTAGAACATGGTCAGGTGTGAACACTGCTTTTACACTGCCTGGCCCCTGTTAAATCAAAGCAAGAAGGGAGGGAGGGACGGACAGATGGCCTGGGGATAAAGTCAGAGCGGTTTGGAGCAACGGTGACACCCTCGATGCTCCAAAAAGCTAAATTTGCATATATTGAATAAAGTGATTTTTGCTGCACAGGAGGCAAAAAGCGTTAGATTTAGGTGAGGCTACACTAGATTACTCTTTTGCTGGTTTGATAGGCAAACTTCTGGTGACAAACTCCCTTTAAAACTTAATTAGGCACCCAGTATGCTATGACAACCATCAGCATCCTGAGATAATGGTGGGGGGGGGGGGGTGGAGTGACAGAGGGACCCACGGCATCTATGTGGTTAAACAGTCGGGATCAGAGTTATTTCTGAGCCCCGTGGTTAGTGCAGGGTGTCCACTTTAATACACAGCTAAGCCCTTGAGTTGCTCCGTACTTTCCCTTCCAACTACTGCAGTACATGTACGGCGAATGTCAGGAAGGGGTAACGATCTTTTCATGATGTAACCATTAAACCAATACCATTGTAGCCTATGGGTGACAGATGCCACTGTTCGTGTAGAAGATATATGTGATATATGCTATTAAACAGATGCCTGTAATGACAAAAACAAAAAACAAAAAACACAGCGAATGTGCGGTATAGGCCAAAAGGACACTTTTAGCCTCCATCGGGCTATTGGAACCTTATGGACAAGTTTATCATGTACGTCAGGATCTTTCCTAATGTACATACTAAATGTAGGGCAAAAAGGTGATGTGAACAGGGTCTCAGTCTGACATCTTTATTCAACATTTGGTCATGGATATCAGATCAGGTTTTACTCAATCATATACATGCACAGTAAGATGGATAAATGGGGGTTCCCTTAATGTATATGATTGCCAGGCAGACCTGAGAGGAGAGGGGGATAGAGCCCACTGGGTGACCAGATGACAGAAAAAGCAGCTTGTTAAAAGCGAACATGGCTAACAATGGTATTTGTCAGACCGTTACTTCCTGAAACTGAAAGCTGGAGCAGACAGAAGACAAGTTTACATGAACGGCTGGAGGTAAACTTAATCGTGAAGTTTATCGCAAAAAAACGTTTTTCCTTTGGTTGGCATTACACATTAGCAATCAGGCCGTTGTCCTAATAATTTGCTATTGAGAGAGATTGTCTGAGCTAATCATTTAAAAAAATGGAAGTATTTTAAATTTTGAAAAAAAATAAAATAAATCTAGCCTGCAATCTCCTGGAGCTATGGTTGGAAAAGAAGACGACCTGCAGTATTGCATATAATTATTGGGAGCGATTCCAGTAAAATTGCTCTTGATGCATTTCTCCAATATATTCTTCAACGTAACCCTGCGTTATAATGCGCATACAAGTTTAAGGTATTTGGGACATCAGAGGGTGTTCATCTTTTTAATCTGTGATAAAAGAACACAGCTTTAAGTTTAGCAAGGACAGAGTATGGTCTCGCATTACGAAGAGCTGAAGAATAGCGCCAGGAGAAGGAAGTGCTACCATGACAACCCAAACCAGACGGTTATCCGAGACCACAGCAAGACGTGCAAGTGTACAGTGACTGGTTACGTGCAGCTGGTGGGGAACACTTCCAAATATACCCTTACCTTTATAGTGACAAGCCTGATTTTTCTTTTCGATGACACACATTTGAACAATTAAAAATGTATTTTTGCCAGTATGACCGGAGCTATTCTTTTCCCCCCAAAAAAGCGGCACTCTTATCCATGGGCTGTGTCTAGCACAGCAGCTCAGCCTCATTCATTTCAATGGGGATGAGCTGCAATACAATAAACCACCAGCAAGCAAGAGTGGCACTGTTCCTGAGAAAAACAAATAAAAAAACAAAAACAAAAAAAAAAGAGACCAAACGAAAAACAGAAACCGCACCTTTTTCCTAATCTAAGAAAACCCCTTTAAAAGCTGCAGCATGAAATCCACACGCTCAGGCACTTTTTGGAAATATCAATGGTTATGGTAGACTGTATTCTGTGAGTTTACTGCTCAGAGGAGCCGTTATGATTATGTTTCCCGACTGGCATTTCAAATGCCCACCTGTCCTATGGATTATCATCAGGATTCTACCATGGCTACAGAGAGCAACTCTTATAACATTAAGGTGAAGACCATTTATGAAACGCAACCTTAAACGTTTGCCAATTGTGTAGATCGGTGTTTCTCAACCAGATCCTCTGGAACCTACCTGGTCATGGGTTCCCCCAAAAGACAGCAGAAGCAAGACCGGTCGCTTTTACAGCAGGGAGGTAAAAGGATTTAAAAAGGGATTTTCCGGTTTAAGCAAATTAATGTTATTGTTTTGTATTATTAAAAGTTAGACAATTTTCCAATCTACTTTCTGTAATAATTCCTCCCGGTTTTCAAGATCTCTTCAGTAGTAACATTCCTGGTTTTCTACCAGTGGATACAAGTTTGTCCACGGTCATGTGATTGACACACAGGTGCACAGCTCGTTACAGTTAGAGTATATGTATCAGAGCTGTGTCATCTAACGAGCCATGCACCTGTGTGTACATCACATGACCATGTAACGAGCCGTGCACCTGTGTGTACATCACATGACCATGTAACGAGCCGTGCACCTGTGTGTACATCACATGACCATGTAACGAGCCGTGCACCTGTGTGTACATCACATGACCATGTAACGAGCCGTGCACCTGTGTGTACATCACATGACCATGTAACGAGCCGTGCACCTGTGTGTACATCACATGACCATGTAACGAGCCGTGCACCTGTGTGTACATCACATGACCAGGGCAGCATTGCATCCACCGGGAATAAACAATGAATGTTACATAACAACAAGCAGAGACCTTGAAAACCGTGACGAATTAATACAAATGGTATATTAGAAAATTGGATATATTTCAAGTATAAAATCTGCTCAGTGATGCTTGGTACAGGGGCAGGCAAAGCAGCCAACAAATCTTGGCCAGAATATATACTATAGGAGACTTTACCTGCCAAGCTCCTTTAAGAGGAGTATGGGAATATGGGTTTCCTGATAGTTTCAGGAGTTCCCTTATGGTATAATATTGGGCACCACTGGTTTAGATCAATACCAAAATACATTCATATAATTGCAGGTTTATGTACAATCTATCAGGCTTGGCGTTTTAAATTTGGCATTACTTTAGTGCATCTGGTATTACTTTTGTAGTGTGAATTGTACACTTACTTTCCCATGGCTGCGTTCAACTTTCCGAAAGCATTTATTTAATGACAGGTTGTGTCTGACGGAGTTCTTCCAGCCAGTTGGGGCAGTAGCAAAGTACGGAAACCTGTCAAGGATCCAGCTGTATATTTCTTTCACTGGCAGACATTTGTTGGGAGAGTGTTCAATAGCCATATAAATTAAGAGGCTGAACGAATATGGAGGTTTTGAGGAGGCAGATTTCTCTGGGTTTCGACAACCGGTTGGTGAACTGTCACCTTCAATGTCATATAGTGGATTATTTGCTGCCTGCCCCTCACTTCCGAGGCTGAAGTTGTTCAGTAAATTTGTACTCTCATGAAGCCAGTTTAAGTTTGTAAGTTCTTCGTCCGCAGAACCACAGTCCACTGCAGAGGCCTTTGGTCGATCTGCTCCAACCTCTTCCGGTAGACTACCCATCGTGTCAAGCGGACTTAATCCTGCAACTTTCTCTCCCCCAGGGGTTTCTACGTTCTTATCTGGAGTCATTCCTGTAACCGGACCCATTCAACCTGATCTCTCTGCAGAAGAGAAAAGAAAAAAGAAAGAAACATGAATATATATGCATCTTAAAATTTCTCACAAGATACGGTTTAAATACCTTTAAATCACTCAATGTAGCTTTTCAAGCTGGGCCATTGTGTATTTTTTATTCTTTTTTTTCTTACTATTTTTACCCATTTGGCTTCCATTGGAGTGTTAGCCGTTCACAACGACGTAAATATTCTCCCCTGATCCCGCAAGTGTACTGATATGTTTGCGATCGCAATATTTGTTGGTAAAGGGGCATACACACAGATATATCCCATGATCTAAACAACTGGAAATCATTCAT
The DNA here is from genome assembly GCF_050947455.1 of Rhinoderma darwinii. Taxonomy (NCBI): domain Eukaryota; kingdom Metazoa; phylum Chordata; class Amphibia; order Anura; family Rhinodermatidae; genus Rhinoderma; species Rhinoderma darwinii. Next base: position 378,544,608 of record NC_134690.1, read on the forward strand.
ATTGTGGCACTGCCCATTATATTATTCTGTGATGATCAAAGTAAAATTCTAGAATCATTGAAATTTTTCTATGACATTTTTGGCAAATTCTAAGGACATGAACTCTTTTGCAACAATTTTTCAAAAGCTTTAAAAATAAATAAATAAAAGCAACTTTGCAAATAGTCTTGATTATAATTCTACTACTATCTTGTGTATACAGCTCCTATGTGTCTCCATGTGTAGAAAGACTGATCATGCAGTCGTGTTACTCTCTTCTACTGTCTGTAGGTTAGCAAAACTGGGACAGAGAGGAGTAAAACATGACTGCAGGATCTGACCAACCATGGAGGCACATGGGTCTGCATAGGAGCTGTATACCTTAAATGGTAGGATATTTTTAATACTGTTTGCAAACTTGCTCCATTGTTTATTTCAGATGTAAAAAAGAAAAAAAATAATTTTATATATATATATATATATATATATATATATTATTATGAGAAAAAGAATAAAACAGCACAGCGACAGCAGTGGGTGCAGGCCTTCTAGGTTCCTACCCTTGTTAATGAAATCCCATAAAAATGAAGAGGCAGCACTCCAAGCTTGAGAAAGGTTCCAGATTAGGAACCGAAACGTAGCGCATGGAATAAACCCACTAGATTTATTTTCATTTTTTGGCGTTCTGCCTCTTTTTAACGTATAAGACTTTCTCCTATGGATAAAATAAAGGATTTAGATATTTTTCCACAGCCCGTGAACCTTTAAATATCTATCTATGTACGTCATCCCAAACTTTAGCTGTTGCTCTAACTTTTGCCATTTTAATATTTTGGGTGGAAATCCTATGTAATGGTTCTTAAACTACAACATAAATGTATAATTCTTTTTGTAAAGCGCAATAAGAATATCCTGTTTTTTTTGTCATAAAGATATTATATCAATTTCCCGCTGATGTCAATCTGTAGAAGCTTTGTCACTGTATATATACATATACACAAGTCTGTTTTGAATGATTGCTGCTGCTCCAATCTGTGGATTCCATGGAAACAGTGACAGAAATAAATGCCACCCCTCACATTCGTGTAAAAAACAAAAACAAGGAGGGAGTCAGACATTTGCCACCAGACGCTGTCTCAAAGAACATTTGCATTTATCCCCCCATGAACAAAAATGCACAGCCATATGGTCACTGCGCTGACCTGCCCGACAGACAGTTGGGAAATGTGAAATGGACACAATACCCTAGACTCACAAAAACAATCTCCACTATGTCTAAAATGATGACACGAATAAATGCATATGAAACGCTACTCGCCTTTTTGTTACCATGAAAAAAAAAAGACACCAACTATTACATATGTATCACTGCTACAACCCAGCACCAGCCAAGAGGTAACATTTACTAAACAAGGCGAAAGTCAAATAGGAGTATAATACAGGGTTAACACCCTAAACAATTTCTTCTTACTAAATTGACCGACAACCCCCAGCAACTTGTGACACATAAGCGAGGAAATGGAATGGCAGGATATAGTATAAAGAAGGAAACCAAACATGTAAAAAAGGAATAAAACCAAAAATCTTCCACTAAAAGCTACAGGACCAACGTCATCTCATAGCACCTGTGTATTTCAGAAGTTTTGATTGGCAGTCGTCCGGGTACAGAAATCCTCACCCCTTGCTATAACAGAGGGGGACTGCTCAGTGCTGTGCTCCGCACTTCTCTGTATCTCCTCGGAGAACCATGGACAGACTAAACTTTCTACTTTAAAAGCTCAATGTTTCACCAACGGACATTGGAAAAAAGTTCAACACCAGCACCAAGTGCTTGTCCACCAAATATTTTGTCACTGCCCCAGATCGTCCAGCACCTGCAATAGCCACATTCAAAAGTCCTCCACCTTTGACAGTGCCCCACGTAACCTTAGTCTACCAACACTCCTGTTTAACAGAACAGTCGCACAAAGCGTAACAGCTTGTACCACACGTTGAAGCACCTGGACCTCCACCAATCCAAACATCTGGTATGTCTCTAAGAAGTTTTATGAAAGGACAAATTAAAAATCAGGCTGATCTTCTACTGGCCATCCTTATCAGGGGTTTTCCCCATAATCATTATTTGTCACCTATCCATTAAATAGGTGATCAGTATTTGATCGGTGGGGGTCAGACCACTGGGACCCCCCACCGATCAGACGAGCAAGGGCTTACCATGCCGTTTTTGGGAACCCCAAAGGAATGGAGCAGTAGTGCGCATGCTCAGCCACCGCTGAATTCCTTTCTATGATGCTGCAGCCCTGCTATCTTCTGAAGTCCCAGAGAAATTAATGGAGTGGTGGCCAAGCATGTGCACTATCGCTCCATTCAATGGGACTACCAGGAACGGCAAGGTAAGCCTGTTCTAGTGATCGGTGGGGGTGCCAGCGGTCAGACCCCCACCAATCATTTATCACTTATTTAATGGATAGGTGATAAATATTGATTATGGGAAAACCCCTTTAAGATAGACTGCCCCATAAAACATGCATTCTTGTGTCAGTTATTTCCAGTGATAAAGAATTGGGTCGGGTAAAATCCAACACGCCCAATCCTTGTTTAAGCCAACAGAATTAAGGGACAGTCATGATGCCCCTATAAACATTAGATAGTGGTAGACCTCACAAAAATTGTCCAAAACTTATCTAGCATGTATGGCCAAGCTTTACTATACCAAGGTCGTCATGTAGAATATTAGTTGGCATTTCTGCTTTAATAATACCTTTCATGTACTTCATATGCTGCACAGTATTATAATTGTTAAAGCAGCAGGCAGTTGCACCCACTGAGAACCATTTTGTACAGAGTGAAATCTTCTGGTCACTCGGTCACCCACCAGCATCTGTATGCGGATTCTACTCCGTTCAATAGGAGCTGATGCGTGTGAGGGAGAATGGAGTAGGGAAAATGACCATCTAATCAGTAGTTTAGTAACTACACCATCATAATGGGGTCAAGACCCGTGCGGCTCTGCTAAATGGTTGAGAGTGCTCATAGGGAAGATAAGTCTCTAGTTAGGTAGCGATCCTCTCATTAAACTTTGTTGGGGCATCTTACCAATATCTCTACTTTAACCAAAAAGCACAATGCAAGTCTAAAGGCCCTGTTCAGTTTTTTTGAAGGCGGAAAAACCTGCCTCAAGATTTTGACCTGCCTGCACTCTTCGCCATGTTTTTTGCAGCGTTTTTCGTCTGCGGCCATTGAGCGTCGCAGGCAAAAAACTTTGCGAAAACAGTTTTCTTTGCCTTCCATTGATGTCAATGGGAGGGTAGAGACAGAAATGCCTAAAGGGCATGTCACTTCTTTTTCCCGCTCGCAGGAAAAACAGCCTCCACCTCCCATTGAAATCAATGGGAAGCAATTTCAAGCGTTTTTTTTTGCGGTTTCAGATGCGGTTTTCAAATAAAAAACAGCGCTAAAATACTACTTTTGAACTAGCCCTAAAAAAGCCAAAGAAAATTATTTGGTTCCATAGTTCTCATACATAAGGATACTGCATGAACGCCTACAAGCATAACAACCCCATAACTCAGTCCATGCTCTTCACCTCCACCATCAATGGCCCCAGAGACCCCCATTCACATTTTACTTGTAATATTATGCAGGATAAGCATTTCTAGTAATTTTTTTTTGCCTTTTCTAAAATCCTAGAAAACCCCTTTAAGATGTTATATTGAGGAAATAATGATATTGTGCAATGAAGCTTCAGACCCTTTTGTGTACATTTCCCCCACAGCAGGGCATTGTCCATCGTTCTAGAGCAGCTGCTAAGATTGGAGGTCAGATCTGAATCCCCAAACACCCAACAAAAAGCTGAGATTTGATTACAATGCAGCATGATGTCAGTATCCAGGACAACTGAGGCATTAGTGTCTTTCACTGCTCGGGCTGCTCCGTGGTAAAAGCTTTAGGCCACACCAAAGTGCAGCTGCCGTTTTTTTTATCAAAGCATGACAGAAGGGAAAACAGATCTGGTTTTATGTACTTAACTTTTACATTAAAAATAACACTATTAGCCTTTATCTATGTGCAATCTATATGTTAAATTCTACTGAACTATATAAAAGGAGTATTTATTTTGTAATGACCATATTTCATACACAAAAAAAAAAAAAATGGGACCCGTCGGCTCTCCTGAAAAGATTGCTCAGGCAGCACTCTCATTAGTGATGCTTTTAAAGCTTTTTTGGGTGCCAAGCCCTAATTCTTAGCCTTCCTACCACCAAGAAATGCTCCAACGAAAAGAAATGGTTTAGCACTCCAATCTGTAGGTGCAACTAAATCATATAAGGTTTATTGATCCACGTCGGATAGAACACCACTGTGGGACTTGTAGCAACGTATATGGCATATGCCCTTTATCAGGCTTGAACTTGAGGAATCATGTGGCACTGTACAGGAGAGCTCACAGGTCCTCTTTACTGCGCCACACAGGAGAGCTCACTGGTCCTCTTTACTATGCCATACCGGAGAGCTCACTGGTCCTCTTTACTGCGCCATACAGGAGAGCTCATAGGTCCTCTTTATTGCGCCATACAGGAGAGTTCACAGATCCTCTTTACTGCGCCATACAGGAGAGCTCACTGGTTCTCTTTACTGCGTCATCCCGGAGAGCTCACAGGTCTTCTTTACTGCGCCATCCCGGAGAGCTCACAGGTCCTCTTTACTGCGCCATCCCGGAGAGCTCACAGGTCCTCTTTACTGCGCCATACAGGAGAGCTCACAGGTCCTCTTTACTGCGCCATACAGGAGAGCTCACAGGTCCTCTTTACTGCGCCATACAGGAGAGCTCACAGGTCCTCTTTACTGCGCCATACAGGAGAGCTGACCAGTTCTCTTTAATGAAAAACATTGCTAGCACAGGACTTATTCAATCCCAGGGTCCAAGTAATCAATCAGACTAGAAATCTGTTAACAGGCCCTAATGTACCATTTTGTGTTATTTTTTTCTCTATTGCTGGAAAAGATCTTCTTCGCCACTAAAAATTTCAAATTGGCCCTTGGTGGGATCTAATTTGCTCCTCTTCAGTAAGCTAAAATACGATTTACGTCTATAAAAGGGGTCTGTACTGTTCTAGATTGATGGCTTACAAAGTAGAACACGCCACAGATCATGAGACCGTTGCTGCACCAGATATTGTCCGATCCTCCCACACAAAACACACTGACTGTGTGTGCCATCAATATTTAAAAGTTCAGAACCCCTTTAACGACTGCGTACATATAAACTTGTGTCCCAGCAGCTGTTTTAGAAGTTTAGTGTGAAAACAAACTGCTAGTGTCTAGAAGACATCTGTCGATATTTTACATTTGTTCATTTGGTTACCAGCTAGTTATTTACTTTAGGAGTATCAATACAACATTGCGAGTATGAGTTCTCAAGTGGAGTTATTAGAAAGCCAAAATATGTACTATATAACTAATATTTATATATATACACACACACATATATATATATATATATATATATATATAACACACAACAGAAAGCAGCAGCACTCGCTAAGTATAGATGTATAGGTGCCAAGCAAGTCGTCCCGATCCAAGGACAGAGCAATATACAAAAGTAGATATCTTGCAGCACTCCAAATGTGAAAAAAAAATTGTGGTTTTATTCAGCCAACAAACAGAGACGTTTCTGTCCAACAATAGGACCTTTATCAAGCATGATAAAGGTCCTATTGTTGGACAGAAACGTCGCTGTTTGTTGGCTGAATAAAACCACAATTTTTTTACATTTGGAGTGCTGCAAGATTTCTACTTATATATATATATATGTCTGTGGCCGCGGACCGTCGTCATGACTTACTCCGACGGCCGCGGCCATGGACTTCTCTCTCCTGGGAGACGTCGGCACTCACTTCCGCGTTCTGAGACTGGCTCCCGCAGGGTGCGCGCACCCATGTGTGCTCGGTCTTAAAGAGCCAGTACACAAACATGCAGAATAGCTGCAATTTTAGCCCAGAATGCCTCTGGACTATAAAAGGGGCTATGCCCTCCCAATCATTGCCTGAGCATTGTTGCGTTACCCTAGTTTGTCTTTGCAAATGGTCTCCTAAGTTTTTCCCAGTTCCCAGTGTTTCCCGTTCCTGCTGCCTGTACTCTCCGCTGCATCTATTGTGTCACACTCCACCGGGTGTCTGTCTACTGCCGGAGCCTCATCTTAGCCTGAAACCACCGCTACGGTCTACATTGCCTCAGGTGTCCTTTCCATAACTATAGACATTGAATATACCTGTTGGGCCAGCTGCTATCCCGCTACGCGGTACGGCCCAGTGGGTCCACACCCCGCACAGTGACAGTGTGTGTGACTATCTATTTATCCATCTATCAGCTGTGTGTTGACTGAATAAACCACGTCTTTTTGCTACATCGGAATGCTGTGAGATTTCTTCTACAATATTCTAAAAATCCTTGGATCAGGATTACCCGCTACCATTTTGTGTTTTGACTATCTGACCAAATGGAGCACTGGCCAGTAAACTCATCCATGGTCTTTTAAGCACGTAAAAAAATTAGTTTTGAGGTTGATTTGCTGCTACAAATAACTGCAGAATTTGACTAGTCCAGAGTCTACAGATCAATGTAAGAACATGAGGCCACTATAGCTTAGTTTGGCAATTATTTAGTATTGTATTACCCCTCCCTACTGAAGATATGGGCTACCATCAAATAAGTAGCACTCACTGGAAATTATTCTTAGTTATTAAAGTGGTTTCAGCAAGTGGATGTTATTTTTTGTAGAATTAAAAGTTATACAAATTTTCTAATATACTTTCTGTATTAATTGCTCACGGTTTTCAAGATCTCTGCTTGTTGTTATTCAGTAGTAACATTCATGGTTTACTACCAGTGGAGAAAATTCTGTTCATGGTCATGTGATTGATCACGATGTGTTAACAGAGCTTAAAAGGGCCTTTAACGCCTGACGATATTTGGTCGGTGCAGCAAGCGCCGATCAACGAGACATAGTTGATCGGCGCTCGTTTGCTCCTGTCACACAGAGCTATGTATGGGGACGAGCTGTCGTTACTCTGATCGCTCCTCCCGATACGTTATGTCGGCAGCGCGTCTCCCTTTACACAGGGAGATGTGCTGCCGATAACGATAATATTTCAGTTTTAAAACTATACAATCAGCAGATGATCGAGCATTTGCTCGTTAATCTGCTGATCGCTGCTGCGTTTACACAGGGCAATTATCGGGAACGAGCATTATATGAACGCTTGTCCGCCCGATAATAGCCCAGTGTAAAAGGGACTTTACAGTTCTGAGTGAGGGACCCTCCTCAATTAACTCATTTGTTAGAGGTCGTACATGATTCTAATACATGACTTATGACTGTAACCTGTGATATGTGGAGGGCTCGTGTACAAGCAACTCACTGTTGTTGACATGCATCACATTTCTAAATTTAGATACATATTGGAATTTTTTTTTCTCCGGCTTTAAAATTTAATTCCAGAGAGAATAGTGATACCTGTAGATTATGACATATTAATGCACTACTTTGCCTGCACACATATCCAGCCTTTTAACATCCATTAAAAAAACTATGCATTGGATCACTGCATTTTCTTTTAGTTCATTGTATTTCTATTAGGCCGGATTCACACAAGCGTGTTCGGTCCGTGATATCTCTGAAAAAAGGACTACAGTACAGGACAGTTTTCCTGCACAAGGCAGGGACTCCTGGCGTCATTGATAACGGACGCTAGGAGCTCGGCTCCCTGAAGTGTGTTCGGTACGGGAAATCCTGCCGACATATGGTCCATATATCATGGACCGAACAAGCTTACGTGAATCTAGCCTTAAAATAGGCAAAAAAGACAAAACAAACAAATTAAAAAAATAGGCTACACAAAGTGACTAGGGTGCATAGTGTATTTATAACAGACCAATCACTGGCTACATCAGGTGTATTTAGTGCAGTATTCTCTAGATCTTGTCATTTTTAAGAGGGGAACGGGATCCCAGTCATGAGTCATCTCCTTGTCGGTCATCAGATGAAAGTACGGGTCCTCTTACACGGTCCGACATTCACAAGGAGCAACGAATGGGGACGAGCAAACGTTAATTCGATCACTCGACACCATACATATTTCCATGTCGGCAGCGCATCTCCGTTTACACAGAGAGATGTGCTGCCGACAACGATAATATTTCATGCCGCATAAACGATACGATCAGCCTACAAACGAGCGTTGGCTCATTCATCGGTTGATCAATGCCCTGTTTACACCATTTTTCGTGAAGAAGTTTTTCCATGCAGTTTTAAGTGCGGCCAGATGTGACATTAACGTCTATAGTAAAAAAATCAAATATACACAACTGCGTTTTGATTTGTGGCAATTTTGTGGTCAGTGACATTTTTATTTCCTATACGCAGCATGCTCCAGGTATGGTGGTTTTTGTTTCTTTTCAGACATTTTTTTCCATAGGTTTCACTATAGGATTTAAAAAACACCAGGAAACTGCGGTTTTCTAAAATACGCACCACGGGTCAATTTACGTCCTGAAAAATACTGCAGCGTAGACCTGGATTCTCAGACTTTGCTGGTACTGTATTACGCTAAAACGTAATACGAAAAGTGCGCATTCGGCCTAAAGCTGTGGTAGGGAAGCAGTGGTGGAAATCATTCTCTCAGTAGGAAATGCAAATTTAAAAAACTATTCACTGCTCTAATCACAGCAGTCCACAGGACCCAGATGTTACCAATATCAACATTTGTTGCGTGTTACACTCGATATTCCCTTTTTACTTACCTTGTGGGGGAATTCTGAGTTAAAGGGGATATTTCAAGAACACAACCCCCTCTTTGTATAGAAACCAGCAGATCGTCGCAGGTCCAGCTTTTACAGCTGGAAGAAGCCACGTCTGGCCATACATTTTCCATGCAGCGGATGCCCCAATGTAGCTCTGCATTCTGGCTCATAGAAGGGGGTCCCAAATGGGGGCCCCCACTAATCACTAAAATATTGGGGCAGGGGGTGTCATCTTCATGAGACAACCCCTTAAAGGGGGACATTCCTATTAAAGGCCCCCCCCCCCCATTTATAATGCAGAGTGGAATGTCGCTCACATATCAATGTAAATCCGCATGTGTTTTTGTATGTGGATCCAGCAGAAATTTTTCTCGTTTAACTAAAATTCGTTAAATCTGCAAAACATACACAATTGTTGACATGACGTGGACTTTAAAATCTCTACCGGTTAACGGTAAATGTTGCGCGCAACGGTATTTATTTCTGTTGCCTATAGAACGCCAATATATTCAGCAGCGGTGTATAGAGATTGTCATTATTCACATCAGCCCCTGTCCCCAATGGAGCGCACAATTTTCCATAACACACAAATGGGGTTAATTTCATAGAAATTCAATCACTATGTTTTTGGAGTCACCATAACCAAGATATTAAATAGTAAAAAATGTGTAGCCATTCACATAGTAACACAGGTAGCCAGGTGACAAGATGTGACTGTAAGAGGCTGATGGGATTGTGGTGAGGTAACTGCTAGTGATAATTATATCTATCAATGAATGATCAGGTACAGAGCTTCTTAACCAGTGCAGCGCCCCCTAGTTGTGGGGGAGGCAGTATTGACAGAAGTGGTCACAAGCTGCACAGTCCATTCTAAGGCGGCAGCAATCTGTGGTCTTGTGCTTATTTTAATGTTATTCCTGGTTGAGGAGACAAATGAAAGATTAACTGAGCAACATTTTTAATTTTGCCATGGACTTCGACCGATGGTGGTGAGGCCCAGGCATCACCATGTTTAGGCAGGTATAGCCCCAATAGATTGAGATTGAAAATCCTGTTCTAGTAATTAGCACTGAGCATGGCCAGTCTAAGAAGGGAATCACGTGCACTGCAAAACAAAGGATGTGTTTTCCGGTAATAGAAAAACAGAGATTTAGGCTGGCCATACACATTAGATCGCTGTTGGTAGATAGCAAATCCTCCAGCTGCCCCCCCCCCCCCCCCCCCCATGGCCAACATTATTCAAATGTGAATGGCCACCTTAAAGAGGACCTGACGGGGGCGTGGCTTGGCTATGGCGGAGTGAGCACGCATCTCGGGGGAGCTCTGTGCAGCCGAGTCCTCAATAGCAGATGGAGCCCGTTTAGAACCGGCGGGAGATGCCGGGGAAACATCGGGGACAAAGCTCTACACCCTCCCGATCCTTACCTCGCTCCTTGACACGCAGCGCCAGCATGGACCGGTTCCTCTCAGCACCACAAGCCGCTCCGGTGCCTCCAGGTGTCATGGCGGATCTTGTGCAGTCCTCAGCCACGTGGGGACCCGACAGTCTCTCGAGCTCACGCGTGCGCTCCAACTTGCAGGGACAGACGACCGCTCCACTACCTGGGATCAACAGCACAGAGGTACCGTCTGTATCCCCTGCCCTCCCCCCGTCTGTATTGCCATCAGCCATTTTACCCCTGCCAAGAAGCTCAGATGAGTTGCCCTTGCAGCCTGCTCTGCATGCAGACTTACACCTACTCAGGGAATTGATTCAGGCTCTCCCTACCAGACAGGATTTAGACTCCCTGGTTACTAGGATTGAACAATCCCGTCAACAAGATATTGGTGACTTACGACAAGAAGTGGATAGGGTGGACACTAGGATTACTACCACTGATCACACGGCTTCCTCTATTGATACCAGAGTACTAGCTTTTCACGTTGGTCACTAAGGGGCCTTAGGCTAGGCCGTCGCCTTTTCACGTTGGCCCAGTCTAAGTCCTGCATGGGTGTCCCGTGCAGGCTGGAGCCGGGGCTCTGCTGTCTGATGACAGCTGGGCTCCGGCTCCAACACCCGCGATCGAAGTTTACTTCGATCGCGGCCATTTAACCTGTTAAATACCACCAACAATAGCGACCGAGGCATTTAACTTGTTTACAGAAGGAGTGAGCTCCCCGTCACCCATCGGCGGCTCGCAAATGCAATCGCGGGTCTCCGATGGGGTGTCATGGCAGCCGGGGGCTTGATAAAAGCATTATAGCAGCAATCTGAAGATCGCACAGTAAAGTCCCCTAGTGGGCCTAATAAAAGTAGTAATAAATGTGAAAGATTAATAAAAAAATATTTTTTTTTAGTAAAAGTGTAAAAAATAAATAAAAGTACACATATATGGTATCGCCGCGACCGTAATGACTCAATTAATAAAGTTAATATGCAATTTAAACTGCAAGGTGAACACCGTAAAAAAAAGGGCGAAATTGCAATTTTTTCCGATTGCCCCCCAAAAAAGTCATAATAAAAATGAATCAATAAGTTCCATGCACCCCAAAACAAGCCCAAAAAAATCACTACATTGATGGAAAAATAAAAAAATTACGGCTCTTGGAAAGCGACGATGCAAAGACAAATAATTTTAGTTCAAATGTGTTTTTATTGTGCAAAAGTCGTAAAACAGAAAAAACCTCCACATATGTGGTATCGCCGTAATCGTACCGACCCATAGAAGCAAGGTAACGTGTTATTTACGTCGCACAGTGAACGGCGTCAATTTAAAACGCATATAACAATGGTGGAATTACAGGGTTTTTTTTATAATCCCCCCAAAAAAAAGTTAATAAAAGTTCATAAAAATAAAAAAAATGATATGTACCCTAAAATGGTGCTATTAAAAAGTACAACTATCCCGCAAAAAAAAAAAAAGTTCTCATACAGCTATGTCGACGGAAAAATAAAAAAAGTTATAGCTCTTTGTATGCGACTATAGAAAAACAAATACAATAGCTTGGTCATTAGGGCCTAAAATGGGTTGGTCACTAAGGGGTTAATGCCCAAGTGGGCGTATTTTTACTTTAGACCAAGTGGGTGTTGTACAGAGGAGTGTATGACGCTGACCAATCAGCGTCATGCACTCCTCTCCATTCATTTAGTTAGCGTATAGGGATCCTTTTAGATCTCTATGCGCTGTCTTATACGAACACATTGACGATACTGAAGTGTGTAGACAGTGAATAGACGTTCCACGGGATGTCTATTCACAATCTTTGCACTTAGTTACTGTTTCTGTGGTAGTTACAGCAGAGGAAGCGTAATCTCACGAGATTCCACCATAAACTTCCTCCACAATCCTGCTGGACTGACTAGAATGGGAATGTTATTTCTGTGGTCAGAGTGAGAGAAGTAGCCAGACAACTCTGCTGGTCACTTGACCGCTTATCTTGAGGGGGCTGGACCACAATATGATTGGAGGGGTTCATTTGATGGCAGACTGTCGGGCACAATACACCAGACACTAGATGAGTGGTTCACAAACTTTGAGGCTTGTACCCGCTTTTGGCCGAGACTTGTTTGGGAGCCCCCCACACACTACCGTACTTAGAATGATGTAGACGAAACGAGGCTAAGTTAGATACCGGTACTTCGCTCCATTAGAAGAATAAGTCCCTGCAACATCGAAAACAAAGCCAAATGTGCGGGCGGGGGATGGGGCGGGCTCAAGGTATCCTGCTGCTGTGCATCGCTTAGGCCCGATTATGGGTCATGTGACCTGACCCGTCCATTAGTGGCCATAAGAGGCTTAGCTAATGGTTTAGCACATGTGGTTGAAACACAGCTGAGTGGGCCCCAACCCGGTGGGCCTCCCACACAGTAGAATGCCCATATAGCAGCCGCCACACCGTAGAATACCACTAGAGCTGCCCCACTCCGTATAATGTCCCACAGCCCCAATAGTGCCTAATAAAAATAACAAAATACATACACCCCTGTGCCCATTAACATGACAGGTGTAAGAAATCCTTCTGCTCCTCCGGTCTGTGCAGTGTGTGGCTCAGCGCAGATAGGCGCGATGACATCACTATATCGCGCCTGTCTGCACTGAGCCTCTCGCGGCAAAGTGAATGTTGGAGCAAGGATCAGTCAGCTCCTTGCTCCAGCATTGATTTCAACTGTATCTGCTTCCTGAGAACGCAGATACAGTTGAACTGGGACATCAGTGAGTGGCTTGCAACCCCCCCGGAGGTCTTCACACGACCCCCCCAGGGGGTCAAGACCCACAGTTTGAGAATCCATGCTCTAGACATTAAATCTGTCGAAACATAAAAATTTAGGTCAAAGATTAAAATATTTCAAGAAATCCTACAATAAGAAGGAACCTTCTTTCTAGTCAGAGGACAACAATGGAGAAAGTACACATTCAATTAATTCCTCACAAGTAGCAAAGAGTTGAATGAGAATGAAAATGTTAAACTCCACCAGTCACTCGCCCCTTTGCAAAACAAAGAACGTCCTTTCAGAGTGGAGACTACTTTGACTCGCCTGTGGCCTGCACCCATTTGGAAGATTTGTAAATTTGATGAACGGGTAACAAAGGCCGCTCTTTCATCCTACTCCAAGTATACGACAGTTATGCAAATCTTGTGCAATCTGAATGTGAATAGCGGTGAGCCCTGGCCCTAAAAGTCTCAACAACAGGGTATTATGAGGATCCCTGAAGATCATTCCTCTGGCTATGTAAGGTGTGAAAAGGAAAAGTGGGACATTACCATGCGGCTGGGTCATTCGACACAAGAAATCACTTCAGGAGAATCAAAGCCTGAGCTCACTACATTGCACCCATTGTTTTTCACAAAAAGGACACACACGACCAATTCCACATGCTGCCAGCCCTTCAAGACACCACATCTCTCTTTACGACTGTAGTTTTTCTTAGGTCTGTTCAGATCTGCATCAGGTTGTTTCGTTCTGCTCCGACAAAGCAGCAGAAGGGAAAAAACGTAAGCGCCGGATCCGTCGCATAACTGATACCAACGGCAACAGACAGAGCCCATTGACTTAAATGGATTCCCTCTGGTGTCCATCGTTTTGCTGCACAATATAGCACTGCATATTGCGCTATTTTTGTCTGGCAAAACCGACGGAAATGTAGCAAAAGCTTTACGCCAGTTTTGTGGTGTACAAAAAAGTTGCAAATTTTGTGTATAGGTTGTGCTAAAATTTGCAGGATTTAGCCAGAGGGCCTAAGCTACGGCGCAAATCTATACCTGCTCAAAGCAGATAATGCAGAGATAAGTGGCGCTACATAGACGCTTATTATCTCGTCCATCAGAACCAGTATGTCACAGGTCATTTTTGTAGTAAATATCTTCCCTGTGTCAACCACTGATTGACTGATGTTTAGTGTATAGAGGTTCTGCAGCAGCTGTGGTGTGTATTAGAAGGAATAATGTACCAACTACTATAAATTATACAGAATATTAGAAGTCATCAGCGATCAAAGACCTGTACAAAACCTCAGCCTCCGGCCTCTTGCTTCTTCTATATGGTCGTGAAACGCTTTGGAGACTTCGAATATTCTTATAATTTAGTGTAGAGGGGGGGGGGGGGCATTATCCCATATATTTTATTTATATAATATTCTTAGAAGGAAATTAGTCCCTTTATTTTTTTAAGGGTATGTACACAACGCATTTTTTTGCCACGTATTTCTGTTTTGTTTTTTTTTATTTAGTAAAAGCAAAAACAGGCAATTAGTTAAAAAAAAAAAAAAGGAAATGGAAAAAAATGTAAAAATGCCCCAAGCAAACATTTTTTTTTCTGCCTTCGAAGATATGGCGGAGAAAAAAAACACCTCTACCTCCCCGTGAAGTCAATAGAGGGAGATTTGGACAGTTTTTTGGCGCGGAGTCAGACACTGTTCACGCATCATTATCAGTGCTAACAAACGCTGTATGAACTGGGCCTTACTTGATGGTAAAACTGTTCTGCAACGTGGGTTTATTTTCTTTACCTATTTCAATATTACACAAGTTATTGCAAGTGATCTAAATAACAGCAGCGACACCTTTATAAAGCACACTAGCTATACATATGTAAAGGCCTTTTGTAAGCACAATGTAATATTAAAAGAAAAAAAAAAACGAAAAAAAAATATTGTCTGTTACCTTGACAACATCAAAATATTTGAGGTGTTGCCTAGCAACTAGCTCAGCAGGAAGCTGGAGACAACACTGGTGCACGTCACTGTTACTGGATGGATTCTGCAGTAGTAGTGGTGAAGGTTTATTGATGACGCTCCACCAGCATTTGCACACATACAAAACTGCCAATATCCAGAAATAAAGTAACATGAAGTTGGGAAAAAGATAATAAAACTGACCTGTATAGTGACAGCCTCATCTGGGGCAGCAGAAAACTTAGTGTGTTGCTTGAGTTTTCCTATAATATTAATATTTTTGACTGTGGCCCAATAAAAAGATAAACTAAAGAACAATGTAAGCAGTTATTATTTCTGTGTAGTTTCCGGACCATTGTAAGGGCTAATGGACAAGGTGTTAATGATACTGACCAACTATGCATTACTCGGCATGATCTTGTTGTGAATGAAGGGAAGGACGTATACAACACAGGAATTAACTGCTTACTACTGTAAAAGGTGCATGACGTGCACTGCCAAGCATGTATACAGCATAGAACGAGAGAAATATACTGTACACACAATGTATAACAATCACAGAACAAGACCTCATCCAGAACATATTTACAATAAGAGATCAGAAGGGAACTAGAAAACAGCATTTGTGCCCCTTTTTATTTATACATTGATCAAACCAGGATCCATGTTAGGCTAGGGCTCCTCCAACCTGGGGTCAATGTTTGTCGTATAAGTCAGGAAATTCTCCTGACACATCTAAAGTGTCCATAGGCCGTCATTAGCCAGATGTATGTCAACCAAAACAATGCCAAATAGCTGGGTTATTATTTTTTTTTCAGGAAAAGTTACCATTACCTGCTCATTTCCCTTGTAGCGGTCACTACAGGTGATATGTAGTATTACATGTGACCATTTAAATGAATGTACACCCATAAAATACATTGATGAACCAAATCCGACAGAACCAATGCTAGAAGGCAACTTTCTCCGCTCTGGCGGGTTCCTGAGACCAGCCTCTGACGTACAAAGGACTAAAATTATACATGGGGGGGGGGGGGGTTTAAAAGTGAAAAAAAAGAAAGGCACTCAGCATAATGGTATCTCCACACGTAGTGTAAACACTGCAGATTTTCCACAACAAAATTTTGTTGCAGAAAATCTGCAGTGTAATACAGTAGCAGCAGAGTGGATGGGATCTAAACAGATCTCATCCACGCGCTGCGTAAAAAAACAGACAAAAACCAGCTGAAAAAGCGTTCATTGACTTGCGGTGTGTTTATTTTTTTTGGTTTTTTGATCCGCAGGATGTCAATTCAAGTTGCGGAATCGCTGGTTTTCCCCATTGAAATTAGGAAGGTAAAACCCGCAAACCAATTGCAGATGTTGCAGTGCAAAAAAAAAAAAAAAACGATACTTACCCAGATATCTATGCTCCTGCGTTCAGCCCGGCCTCCAGAGATGACGTTTCATCCCATGTGACTGCTACAGCCAATCACAGTTTGCAGCAGTCATGAAACATCGTCCCAGGAGGCCAGGCTGCAGGACGTCAGAGAGGCGCGTCGCCATGGCTAAGTCTAGTTTGTTTCTTTTTTTAAATATATTTACGTTTTTTTTGCAGTGGACATTCCGGCCAAAAAAACTGCACCACAATTTGGTGTGGTTTTTCAGCCGGAATTCCCTGCAGGCTCCAGGGCAGATACACTGTACTTTTACACAGCGTATATGATGTTTATTATGTTTTCCATATTTCAGCTCAAAAGAAGTAAAGCTATAATAAAAATAATTTTAGGCCATGTTCACACAAAGTTTTTTTGCAGGCAGAAAAATCTGCCTCAAAATGCCATCTGGAATTTTAAGGAATATTTTGACCTGCCTGCACACCGTTTGCCGCATATTTCGGCCACTGCCATTGAGCGCCGTGGGCAAAAACTGTAAATTTTTGCACATTCTTTGATGACAATACGACTCTCCGTCACGTGACCGGCCACGCTGTACTCCATGTACAAGCAGTAGTACATGGAGTACAGCAGGTCTGGTCACATGACGAAGAGTCGTGTCGTCATGAAGGAAGCCTGTGCAGTTAAGCTTCCGGTCGCCTGCCAGTGCTAGAATTCGTAATCTGTGTGGCGGGGGACCACAATGTATATTAGCATCTGTACTCACATACTGCAGTGACTACACCACCAATACATTTCAGTCCCCACATAACCCCTTTAAATAAATATAAAATTTGGTAAATAATTTTTTAACCCAAATATGGAACAAATTTTAAAAGTCATGAGAATGTCAGACTTAAGTACTGTGGCTATTTAGAGAGGAAAAAAAAATCTATCTATCTTCTGGCGGTGATCCACTTCATTCCATTGTGCTCTATTATTATTATTATGAGAATGACAAGTAAACACTAGAAACTGCTGTTGCTTTCAGTATTAGATTTTTTTTTTTTTTAAATATTATTGTGCAAACTTATTGAATGTCACGTTTGTTTGTTTATTTTTCTTCAGTTGTGAACACCCTCTAAATAAATAAACCATTAAAAAAAAAAAAGACTTTTTAGAGGAAGGATAATTAAAATTGATCTGTAAAACAGCGTGGACACATGAAGCTCTCGTCTGTGAATGTTTCTTGCTGAAGAACTGAGACAAAATATGTACATAGTTTGATGGATGAGAGTTCACTTTATCAAAAGGCCCTAAAGCACTGCAGCCAGACAAGGTCATTAGACATTCACTGAGCACATGTAGAACATGAAACGCTTATCTCCAGGAGAACAGGTTGTCCCAGAACAGAGGAAATACACTATTACATGATACTTCACAAGACAATATGAGGCAAATAGAATAGCGATAGACACGGCTTCTCACATGAGATACCTAGGAAAGTGAAGAAAGCTAGGAGAGCAGTGACTGGCACTAAAGGCGATCTCCAACTAATTATTTCTGCAAAGTTTTGCACATAAACCTAAAAAATTAAAATTATATTGCAATAATAGTCAAGCAAAACACCAAAAATGCCAGTAAATGCGGTGCGTGAATCCAGCCTAGGCTGGCTTCACACTAAGGCCCCTTACACACGAACGTGCTTTTGCGGCCATAATTCCCCCGAAAATCCACTGGAGAATTGCGACCCCATTCATTTCTATGGGGCCATGCACACGACCGTAATTTTTACTGTCTATGCATGGCCCAGGAGCCCGCACCACAGAAAGCACGGACATGCCTTTTTACGGCCGTCTTCTGCGGTCCAGGCTCATTGAAAATAATGGCCGCGGCCATGGGCATGGCCCGCGATTTGCGGGCGGCTCGCGGCTGACAGTCCGCAGCCGGCCGACCCGAAAATCACGGCCGTGCACATGGCTACGGTCGTGTGCATGAGGCCTAAGCATTTACCCGCATTTTTGGTGTCTTTTTTTTATTATTATTTTTGCAGTCGATCCCCCACCAAAAGAAAACGTAAAAAATATAGAATTGCTGCACCCTAGTTCACACCGTGCCTTTTTTTTTAGCCAAAACAAGAATTGAATCCAGGGCAGCAGACCTATAAGGTCTTCCTTTATATATTTCTTATGTAACGGTCCAGAGTCCCGATTTTGGCTTGAAAAAATACAAGCAAAATCTGCACTGTATGAACAAGACCTGAGGATGGTTGTACATGGGACAGAAACGCTGCGGATTTTGATGCAGATCCGGTTGAAAATTTATGCCACTAAAATTCAGTTCCATGCATCTGAAGAAATCCATGCACCTGCTGGAGAAAGGACCCCAATTTTATGAATGGAACTGATTTTCAGTCAATGAAACTTCAGCAACAAACTCTGCTGCATGTAAATGTAAGTATATTATAAAATATACGAGAGTCTACATAGACAGCATTTTTGGTTTGTAGAGTTTCTGGGGTTTGCCGCATTTTTTTCATAATGCTCTAGGTATGCAGTTTTTACCATAAGCTTCTCTGTATAGGACTCTAAAAACACCAGAAAATCACATGTACAAAGTGTCATGAAATAAAAACGCAATAAACACTGAAGAAAAAAAAAAAACAAGAAGTGTGAGATGGAGGCCATTGCCTGGATTCACATGGAACGGAAATGCGGCAGATTTTTTCTAAGCAAAATACACACGTTTTATATGTGTATTTTGCTTTTGATTAAATCTCTTCTACATTGAAAAGGCTGAAATCCACAGTGAACATCCAGAACAGAATGATTTTCCACCCGGAAAATGTTCAGCAGCATGTGGATGAGATTTGTTAAAATCTGATCCATACAGCTGGGACTGTAAGGCCTCATGCACATGACCGTAGTGGTGGGCACGGCCCGTCATTTGCAGCTCGGACGGCCGCGGAGTGTCATAGGTGGGCCGCCCGCAAATCACGGACTGTGCACACATTCATGTCAATGAGAACGGACTGCAAAATGCAGCCCATATAGGACATGTCCTATCTTTTTGCGGTCCAGGCTCGTGGCCAATGCATGGACCGTGGAAACCACGGGCGTGTCAACAGGCCCATAGAAACCAATGGGAGCACAATTTACCCGCAGATTTGCGGGTGAATTGCGGCCGCAAAAACACGTACGTGTGCACGAGGCTTTAAGCTCTACAAATCTTCCGCACTAATTCTGCAGCATTTCGATCCCATGTGAATTCAGTCTTAGGGCTTGCCCACACGTAACGGAATTGCTGCAGAAAGTTTCTGCAGCAATTTTGTTGAAAGTAGCAGACTTTCCCCTGAGGGAAAAAACGCACCATTTCCATTTCGTTTTTTACTGCAGAAAATGGTGCATATTTTGCCGCGTTTGTTCTCAATGCTGGGAGATGTTGACATCTCCTCTGAAAAACGCAGAAATTCTGTCCTCTGTCCGCAGCAGAAACGGACATGCTGCGATATGAAAAGTACGCAACGCAGGTCAATTTTTGCTAGTAAGTTTAACGCAGCGTGTGGATGAGATTTGTTAAATCTCACCCACTTTGCTGCTACTGTATTCTGCTGTGTATTTTCCGTCCGCAATTCCGGATAGAAGATACGCAGCAATTCCGCTACGTGTGGACAAGCCCTTAGACACAATATCAATTTCTAGCTGCCAACTGAAAAGTTAATTTCAATTGGACATTGAAAGTACAGGTAGAATAGTACGCAGCAAAAATCCAGAGGAAACCTGCATCAGTTAGCAAGAGAGCCACATCAGATCTCGTACACACAACTGCACCTCTGACATCACGTAGACTCCATCGGATGACGCATTACGGGGATATTCTCCCCTACAAGCATTGCTGCAAGGCACAATGAAAGGCACTCAAGACACCCACAGCTCCGTAACAGACCAGTCAAGAATCCATGTGCCACCTTACAAGTTTTGCCATGTGCATGAGGCTTTATTTAGTAGATTTATCT
The DNA here is from genome assembly GCF_050947455.1 of Rhinoderma darwinii. Classification (NCBI taxonomy): domain Eukaryota; kingdom Metazoa; phylum Chordata; class Amphibia; order Anura; family Rhinodermatidae; genus Rhinoderma; species Rhinoderma darwinii. Next base: position 378,564,914 of record NC_134690.1, read on the forward strand.
TTAAGTAAGACAACAACCCCAAAAATACAGACAAGGCCTCATTCACATAATCGTCTGGTTCCGTTTGGGATTTCCGTTCATACATTCCGTCAGAGGAACAGATGAATAGAAAAGCAAATGGTTTCAATGATAATGCTAATGTTTCAATTGGTTTCCGCTTTGTACGGCTTCCATTTTTTTCGCGGAAACAATTGGGTGGTCAACTACGCTATTGTTTCCGTTAAAAAAACAAACAAACAAACAAAAAAAAACAAACCTGACACCAACTGCAACGGAAGGTATTATCATTGAAGTCAGTGGTAATGCAAACGGAAGCTAGTTTCCGTTTGGCTTTCCATTTATCGGTTTCTCTGACTAAATGGATGAACGGAAACCCCAAACGGAACCCGACGCGGATGTGAACTAGGCCTAAACTTACACAGTGATGGTTAAAAAACACAATGATAACATCCCAGAGTAGAGATCTCAATCCAGGTGAGACTTTAGGACTAGAGTTGAATAGTGTTTTTTACGTCTAGTCCCCATGAAACAAAACTTGACCAATTTTATAAAGGATACGGAAAAACCGCTGGATCTATGCACAGTGTCGAGGATAGGTTTGCCCCTACTAAATACGGTCTTGAAGGGGGGGGAATGCTTATACATTCAGTAATCATGTGCAATAAATGTAGATGGATCTATTTCTGTTTATTACCGTAGTCTCTAAAAAAGCCTAAAGAAATAGTCTCTGGTTCAATATTATAGAATCAAACATAAGAGTCCAAGTGTTGGATAATACAGCGCCTATAAAAAGTATATGACCTTACAGTCCAATTACATTTCACTACAGCAATAATATACGGGGATCTATAAATAAATGTAAAAATGTTTCAGCGCAGCATTTATACGGCACCCGATATCAATCAACGCCATGCTTTGCTTTCCATTTTCTGTATCTTCACCTGATGGTCTCATAATTATATTACACATATCCAGGGTTTACACAAGCTCAGTGAGTAAATAAGTATTATCAAGGACATTATACAATATAGGCAGCGGTAACAAGCGCCCAGGATTATGTTATCAGTAATGGATTACTGCTTCTCAAGTATTGAATGAACTGCAATACTCTACAAGTGCTTTCATAGGTACAACACTTTTATAGTTGGGCGATTGGCCAATTCAATCATTTTCTGCTAAAAGATCAAGTGACTTCTTTGATCCTTATATCCAAATTAAAGGGGATGTCCATATAACCAATTAGGTTATAAGAACAGAGGTAGACACAAACCATCCATTTAAAGAGGCTCTGTCACCAGATTTTGCAACCCCCATCTCGTATTGCAGCAGATCGGCGCTGCAATGTAGATTACAGTAACCTTTTTATTTTTTAAAAACGAGCATTTTTGGCCAAGTTATGACCATTTTTGTATTTATGCAAATGAGGCTTGCAAAAGTACAACTGGGCGTGTTGAAAAGTAAAAGTCCAAGTGGGCGTGTTTAAAGTAAAAGTACAACTGGGCGTGTATTATGTGCGTACATCGGGGGGCGTGTTTACTACTTTTACTAGCTGGGCGTTGTGTATAGAAGTATCATCCACTTCTCTTCAGAACGCCCAGCTTCTGGCAGTGCAGACAGCGTGTTCTCGAGAGATCACGCTGTGTCGTCACTCACAGGTCCTGCATCGTGTCGGCCACATCGGCACCAGAGGCTACAGTTGATTCTGCAGCAGCATCGGCGTTTGCAGGTAAGTCGATGTAGCTTACCTGCAAACGCTGATGCTGCTGCAGAATCAACTGTAGCCTCTGGTGCCGATGTGGCTGACACGATGCAGGACCTGGGGCAGGAAGTGAGTGACGTCACAGCGTGATCTCTCGAGAACACGCTGTGTGTCTGCACTGCCAGAAGCTGGGCATTCTGAAGAGAAGTGGATGATACTTCTCGTCAGAACGCCCAGCTAGTAAAAGTAGTAAAAACGCCCCGATGTACGCACATAATACACATCCACTTGGACTTTTGCGAGCCTCATTTGCAGAAATACAAAAATGGTCATAACTTGGCCAAAAATGCTCGTTTTCTAAAAATAAAAACGTTACTGTAATCTACATTGCAGCGCCGATCTGCTGCAATAGCAGATAGGGGCTGCAAAATCTGGTGACAGAGCCTCTTTAATACTACCTGGCCAGTCGTATATTTATAAAAAGTTAGCACCACCAGCTAATTATTGCCGGAAAAGGGGATTCATGAGACAGCCCTTTTAAAAACTTTTTTTTATTTTTTACTAAAACAATAGTATTTAGTGTAACTTTGTAATTGTTAGCAAGGTTTACTTTTTCAGATACAGCTTCTACGTATTCTGGATACAGAGTAGCTGTATCTTGCGCTGAAACCCGAATCAGTTAGGTCAGTGGAACTGACTGCTTCCGTGACAGCGGGTCCTGTATGTCTGACACGCAGGATCCGCCTATTGTCGATAACATCTAAGTTATTAACCTAGATGTGATCGATAAGAAGTGGATACTGCGTGTCAAAGACACACAGGACCCGCTGTCACCAAACCCATTAGTCCCGCTGGCCTGACGGATTCAGGTTTCAGTGAAAGATACAGCTGCTCTGTATCCAGAATACATAGTATCTGAAAAACGTAAACAAAAATCTGAACTTGTACTGTATGTTAAGCAAACTACAGGGTTCCAGACTCAACATAAAGAAAGGCTTGTAGGAGATTTGAAAAACATGGCTTTCTTCTAGAAACAGCGCCACTCTTGTCCACCGATCCAGTCTGGTATTACAGTTCCACTCTATATAAGAGAATGAGGTTGAGCCTACAATACCAGATACAACCCATGGACAAGAATGGCACAGTTTCTGGAAGTTTCATACAAAACCTTGAACTTTTCTACTGACTTCAAACCATAATCTTTATTATTTTGATATAATGGGGGAGATTTAGCAATAGAGTGGGTTGAAGGGAATGTGGCTTGACAAATTTAGCACAGCTCGCTAGTCATATTAGACACTTCATGGCCATCATACAGACGCGTTTACAGTCAGCTTTTCTTGAATTACGTTAAGTTAAACAATTTGTCATGATACCAATTCAATACAATCTTGCACCATCCAGTAAAAAAAATACTAATTAATTAACTGGCATCTGTCGAGGCATACGTTTTTTTTTTAAATTAATAATATGTTCATGCGTGTATAACAGGTGAGACATAGGAACAGAATAGAAATAGCTCAAGCGGTAAACAAACCAATATCGGTAAAATCCCAATATGACTGTTCGAGAATAGAAAAAAAGAAGTTGACTTATTTTTTTACATTTGCTTAACATCTTGGGATGTGTGAAGTTTAGAGATAAGTTAAGGGAGGACACATCTGTACCTTCACACCAAAAGATAGCTCACACCTTTATAGAACTTGTTGCACTTTAGGATTCCTCTTAGCCCCGACCCTTTACAAAGCTGTCGAGGGAGGCACAGAGTGTCTAAAACACATAATAAAGTTTGAGCACGTCAAGTACATCTTTTTTTGCCCACTTTGCCTAGCAATAGTCCCACCGATCAAATACAAAGGCTTGTGTTACTGGTCCTATTGCATGAAAAAAAAAAAATAATAATCCATCTATGTCAAGCTTATAAATATTGCCCAATTTTTCCCATTTTACAGAAGTTCCTCTCTACCGTAGAGAACTAAGAGACTGTGTTAATACAAAAAGGAAAGAACCCATTGGCACAAAATATGGCACTTTACCCAGCTGTCCGATCACGTGTGTTCACACAGGAAACCTCAACCACAAGGGACAATCATAATAGGAAGGAAAACACATAGGAATGTCGAAATAGGCAAGAGGATGAGAACTAGTGGGTGGAGGAACCGGCTCGGCCTGTGACCAGCGACTACAAGCTACTGCTGGCTCAGCTTTCTGCTCACCACGTGTCTGTCACAACCCTTAGCAAAATGGGAGTCCTCACAACTAGCAATACCGCTTCTGCCCCATAGAAAACAGCTGGAAGGAGCTTTAATGTAGGACCGTAAACCAACCACAGCTACTAGGTCTGCAAAAGCAGTATGGAGCTTCCAGCAGAATGACAACCTTAATACAGTTTATGGATAGAAGGACTATAAAAACCGCCACAGTCCCTGCGTCTGAGGACAAAGAGCACACAGCAAGCAAAACTAAACACCCCGTGCCATTTACACACATGCGGCAGTTCATTAAATCAGTTGGGAATGAAGACAATAGAGCCTAATCATCCTGCATAGCGGCCCACATCTGTAGAAGAAGACTTGACGTGAAAGCCTGATCTGCTTATACACGCCAACTGGAAACTAAACACCACGCAAACCCAATATAAATAAGAAAAAAATGTTCATATGAAATGTTGTTATTTTTAACTAATTTGCTATTTGTTTTCATTTTTTTTCTTTTATGCATGTATTTTATTTTACTTTTTTTTTTGTTTGTTTTTTTTGCACTGTTTATTTGTCTCATTTTCTCACCTTAGGAGAAAAATACATAAATAAATAAAAGGAATTCCAATACATACAGTAGCACCAGCCTATAGGTTAAAACTAATTCAATGTAGAAATTACAGAAGTTTAACTAGCCAGAAGGCAAAGTGGCACCCAACTTGTAATGACAGGGTAAAACAATACTAGAACCACAAGAATATAGAAAAGACTAGAAAGCAAATATAGCCCATGGATACAGTGACATGAATAGAAAGTGATCCTAAAAAAAAAAAAAGATAAAAATAAAAAGGCATTCCTCATCACAGTAGCATGAGCCTCCCCACTAGATATGTCTCATACAGATGTACCCGCTTACAGAACAGCATAGTATTCCAGCAGGGATGTAGTTATATAGGACTTATCTAATAGAATCCACATAGGGCGTGAAGCAAGAATCTATTGGAAAGGCGACCATTCACCTTAGTCATTTTTAGGGCACGTTATCGCTGTATTAGTCTAGAACGTCAATCTAAAAAATAAAAAAACAACACACAAATGTGACAAAATAGTAAAACAGCCACACAGCCATAGGAAATAGTCCACAGCGAATTGGCCACTGCAAGCCACAGAGCACTGCAACTTTATGTGGCACAATGCATTACAATAACACACCCAAAAAATGATTGCTACTATTGCACAAGGCAATAAAGTTGCATGAAAGTCAAAGTGCAGGGCATCACATGGCATCAGTGGCCGGGTACATACAGGATTACAACACATCTGCCTGCATTAACCCCAAGAAGAGAGAAAACAGGAAATGGGTGTAATCTACAACAACCCCGACAAGGAGAGGAAGGAAAGGGTTAATAGACTAAATGTGCTTAGTAACCGAGCAAGGAAGTGAGAAGACAGACGTGGCATTACTTCGGTGGAGCACAACCAGCAGTGAAGAGGTTAAGTGGAAACAAAGCCTGCGCTGCCATATCACCCAGCAGCACCCGCCTGCTCCCTGCCCTGATCACGGTGCACAGCCAGCCTATTGTAGGGCAAAAGTACATGTGCCCCTCAGTGCCAGGCTCTACCCTCCACCACCTCGTATATAACGCCACACACAACTGTATACAGTCACATGCCACGCTGATATGGTACACAGAGTGCATGTGGTAAAACGCATCTGCATGTACAGCAATGTGCACATGACCCACACCCTGATCACAACCATGGATGTGTTACAGCGGATTATATATATATATATATATATATATATATATATACACACACACACACACACATCTGTACGTACAATACATGGAACAAGGGAAGACTAATCAAGCACAGAACCCCATGGTTACATATGGTTACCGCGGTCACCTTCCAGGCCTACATACAGGATAAGGCGCAAGGACGTAGAGCGGGAAGCTACTCACCGGCATTAAACGTGTCCCGGTACAATATGGCAGTGTGGCGGTGCTGCTCGGGCTGAGGGGGGGAAGGATGTGTCAGAGATCAGCAGCTGCTCCCTCCATCCGCGTACAAGCAACGCCACCAAATCCCCCACCGAGTCGCCATGGCAACGCGGCGCCCAATGGAACCTCCTCCCACCTCTCTTGCCCCTCCTAGAGCGTGAGGCACGCACGTCTAGACACGCCTTCACCATCCACCCATTCCCTTTCATTTCATTTCTCCCTCACAGTTCCTATCTTGCTCGGTAGCCATGCCTTTTCTTCCGTAACCCCTCCTACCCTGAGTAATTCTTTCGTTTTACCTCAGTTTCTATTTTCAGCGTTACATGACGCGCAGCTGCAATGTATGCTCGACTGAGGCGGCTTTCGAAGAGGTTTATTGAATAAATTATGTCATTACGGGCTTTGTGAATTAACCGCACACCTTACAACCCCGTAGTCGCTTCAACCACGACTCCCGGTTTTTCGCGGGTGTTTTTTTTTTTTTGTTTTTGTTCCTTTGTGGAAAATGTGGGTGGAGCTATCATGTTGACGTAAATGGTAGACTCGGCCGCCTGCTCGCCACGTGACATGGTTTTGAGGCTGATGACGTGTATTAACCCTTTCAGAGGGCGGAGCTACAAGGGGAAAAAAAACTTGTGACGCGGGAAATCTGCTGCAGTCAGGCGATGCGTTTCCATGGAAACACATCCCGCTCGGCTTCGACATGCGCCGAACACTGAGGAGGAATGTAGAGCGCGCAGGCTGGTCACGTGTCTGGCTAGTCACATGCCGCCGCTGGATGTGCAGCTGTTGTGAGGGTGTAGAATGGGTTGTCTCGGGACTTGTAGTTCTACTGCAGCACAGGTTTGCGATACTGATTACATCCCATCCACATATAGCGGAAATCAGGACATGCTGTGGAATTACAAATCCTCAACATACTCATACTTGTGCGGAAATGTTGCAGATACGGTCAACGACGGCAAAATCAGCGTGTAACATGCGGTTTTGCAGCGGAATTGTTGGTGAAAAAAGTCTGCTATGTGTTAGGGCTTGTCCACACGTTACAGAATTGTTGCAGAATTTCCGCCGCGGACAAACCGCACCATTTCCTGCGCTTTTTTACTGCAGAAAATGCGGCAGATTTTGCTGCGTTTTTCTCAATGTTGGGAGATGGTGACAGCTCTGAAAAACGCAGTCCACTTTCCGCCACAGGAATTGACTTGCTGCGGTACAAAAAATACGCATCGCAGGTCAATTTCTGGTCGGAATTTTTACGCAGCGTGTGGATGAGATTTGTTAAATCTCATGCACTGTGCTGCTACTGTATTCTGCAATTCTGGACGGAAGATATGCAGCAATTCCGCTATGTGTGGACAAGCGCTTACGTGTGGATTTTGTTGCAGTTTTTTTCACCATAGGAAGTGATGTCATATCACCAGGCTATGTCATCATTTCCTTATCAGTGGAGGACTACCGGGACCTCCACTGGTCCTCAGAATGAAGGGGCCACATCACTAGTGCAGGAGACTTCAACATATTCATGTGAACGGAGCGCCGCTGCAGGAGAAATTCACGAGGGACCTCAGTATCTTAGTATTTAGGATGAATGGGTGTCACAGAGGTCGGACCCTCAGTCAATCAGGATGTAATAGCATATCCTCGTGATATGATCCTATTTTAAGGATATGTGAAATAGCAGGCTTGTATTACAGTTCCCTGCAGAGAGTGGACAGGAGTGCCCATGTGCAAGAGTAATAACAAAAGGACCTCGGCCTCAAGGTCTGTGAGCAGATCCGGAGCCTAGTGGCTGAAACAATCAAGGAGAAGGAGGATAATAAACAAGAGTAGTAAAGTAACAGGTTTGGTACACAGATAAGCGGCAACAGATCGTAGTGTAAAGCATAGACATGGTCAGGAAATAATGCAAGTTTGGTACACGGATAGGCGGCAACATTTTGAAGAATAAGGCAGAGATGTGGTAAGGAAACAATCCTAGTTTGGTACACATGTAAGCAGCAACAGTTTGTAGAGTAAGGCATCAATGAATTAGACTACAGGCAGGAAGTTCAATAGTCTGACAAGGATGAAGAGCAAGGGCCAGGCCTCCACTAATAATAATGTTATGGCGTATCCTAATGAAATCTGCAACACGGGAAAATAACCTGAAAGCGCAAGTTTAAAAATGAAAAAGCGATACTCTGCCTATGGATTTCTTTTTACAACCATTTGGACACCGTAGGCAAGCTGCTGACAATGTTGTCATTTCCAGGACCTGCTGAGCGCTCCTCAATTAAATGAATGATTAAAAAACTATCATGCTGAACTTCACAGACCGAGGTTGGGGGGGCACATTTTAAAACCCATGCTTTGGGCACCAAGAGAACTTGTCCGGCCCCTTTTTGTGGCCACCGCTTCATCTCTAACCCCTTACTATTATAAATGAATCTTCCTGCGTACTGGGCACATATTGTTATAGCAGGATTATGCTATCTGACAACTTTTATTTCTATTAATTGTCAGTAGAAATGTTCAAAAATTACAAAAAGCTTAAAGGTTCCCGAAAATTGGGGAAATGATCAGGAGAAAATCCTCAACAAAATTAGTTTCAGTATCTAATTCTGATTGCACATCCAGATGTTCAGTGACTAGGATTAGCTCAGAGCAGTCCAAGATCTGCCAAGGTACAGTGTCCTAGATTATTTTATCACATGCCTGTCAGCCTGCAGAAAGCTAAAAAGGAAGAGTTTAAAGGATCTCAACCAGAGACAGATCAGAGATTGATGAGATATCTGATGAATTATGGAGAAACCACAGCAGATTCCTATTTATTTTCCCGTCCCTGAGATTTACATATCAGTAACAAAAATGCAAGTCGCCATAGGAATAATCTCAGTATTTGTGTTGTAAAAAAAGATTGCGTCTGACCTATGTAACACTGTTGATGACATGTTCAGATGCTTCTTATTTGGTGCATATTTTAACCCCTTCGCGCTCAGTGACGTACTATTCCGTCATATTAACCATAGCGTTCGCGCTCCATGACGGAATAGTATGTCACGGGAGGAACGGCCATTTCGGCCATCTTCCCGACACATACAGGAGCTGTGACAGCTGCTGTATCGTACAGCAGTTGCCGCAGCTCCTATAGAGGGGACCGATCGCTGTCTCCCCGCTGATTAACCCCTTAAAAGCCGCATTCAATAGCGATCGCAGCTTCTTAGGGGTTAAACCACCATCAACGGCCCGCTACTTGATAGCGGGCAGCGATGGTTGCTATGGCAACTGGACGCCTAACAATGGCGTCCGTCTATGCCATCTACAGAAGCCTAGTGGGTCCTGACAAAGTCAGGACCCACTATGCTTGCTGTCAGCGAGCAGCTGACAGCTCTAATACACTGCACTACGCATGTAGTGCAGTGTATTAGAATTGCAATTAGGGCCTCCTGCCCTCAAGTCCCCTAGTGGGACAAAGTAATAAAGTAAAAAACAGTTGTGTAAAAATAAGAAAATAAAAGTAATAAAAGTAAAAAAAAAGTAATAAAATAAAAATCCCCCTTTTTCCCTTATCAGTCCTTTATTATTAATAAAAATAAACAAATAAACGATACATAATTGGTATCGCCGCGTCCATAACGGCCTGAACTACACAATTATTTTGTGCTTTATCCCGCGCGGTGAACGCCATAAAAGAAAATAATAATAAACCGTACCAGAATCACAATTGTTTGGTCACTTCACCTCCCAAAAAATGGAATAAAAAGAGATCAAAAACTCGCATGTACCTAAAAATGGTACTGATGGAAACTACAGTTCGCAAAAAAAGTCCTCGCACGGCTTTCCTGATGGAAAAATAAAAGAGTTCTGGCTCTTAGAATAAGGCAACACAAAAAGTAAATGATGTTTTACAAAAAGTATTTTATTGTGCAAACGCCATAAGACATAAAATGAACTATAAACATCTGGTATCGCCGTAATCGTATCGCCCGGCAGAATAAAGTGAATGTCATTTATAGCGCACGGTGAACGCTGTAAAAAAAATTGAATAAAAAAACAATAGTAGAATTTCTGTATTTTAGTCACCACGCCTCTTAAAAATAGAATAAAAACAGTCGCATGCACCCCAAGAAAACTACAATGAATTCCTCAAGGGGTCTAGTTTCCAAAATGGGGTCACTTTTGGGGGTTTTCCACTGTTTTGGCACCACAAGACCTTCAAACCGGACATGGTGCCTAATAAAAACGAGGGCTCAAAATCCTCTAGGTGTTCCTTTGCTTCTGAGGCCGATGCTTCAGTCCATTATCACACTAGGGCCACATGTGGGATATTTCTCAAAACTGCAGAATATGGGCAATAAGTATTGAGTTGCGTTTCTCGGGTAAAACCTTCTGTTTTGCAGAAAAAAATGGAATAAAAAGGATTTTCTGACAAAAAAAATAAATATGTAAATGTCACCTCTACTTTGCTCTAAATTCCTGTGAAACACCTAAAGAGTTCATAAACTTTCTATATGCTGTTGTGAATACTTTGAGGGGTCTAGTTTCTAAAATGGGGTGTTTGATAGGGGTTTCTAATATATAGGCCCCTCAAAGCAACTTCAGAACTGAACTGGAACCAAAAATAAATAAAAATGAAGCAATACTTCGCTTCTTACATTATACTGATAATGAGCAGTGCCCACCCAGAGATGACCCCAGTTTTGACCGTTTGTATAATCGGAGACCCCTATTAGACCGTTTCAATGCCCAGTTTTCCCAATCATACACCCCCGAGAATTGTATTTCTGTTGAGGAGTCCCTGGTACATTTTAAAGGGAAGCTTCAATTCCGCCAGTACCTGCCGAGTAAGAGGGCACGGTATGGTGTGAAGATTTATAAACTGTGCGAGAGTGCATCAGGCTATACCTTCAAATTTAGGCTATATGAAGGGAAGGACACCAGTATTCAGCCCCCGGAATGCCCCCCCCCCTTTACTGGGAGTTATGCAAAAATTGTGTGGGATTTGGTGCAGCCACTGCTGGACCAGGGTTACCACCTCTACCTGGATAATTTTTTGACCAGCGTCCCACTCTTCAAGTGCCTCGCTTTCAGAAGTACTGCGGCATGCGGCACTGCTAGAAGAAATCTGAGAGGCCTCCCTAAGACTCTGCTTGGGCAAACAAGAAGGGGTGAGAGCAGGGCACAATCTAGCAGCAATATATTGTGTGTCAAGTTCAAGACAAGAGAGATGTCCTTGTATTGACAACAATACATGCCCACACCAGTACCCATGTACCTGTACAAGGTACCAGTACAGAGACCCCCAAACCAGACTGCATCCTGGACTACAATAGGTACATGGGAGGGGTGGACTTGTCAGATCAAGTCCTGAAGCCCTACAGCGCCATGCGGTGTGGTATAAGAAGCTGGCCGTGCACATCATACAGATGGCATTGTGCAATGCGTACGTGCTACGTCGATGTACAGGCCAGAGGGGAACTTTCCTGGAATTTCAAGAGGTGGTTATCGAGAACCTAATCTTTAGGGTCCATGAAGAGGGAGCACCCAGTACTTCTGGAAGAGAGGCCACACGCATCGTACCAGGGCAAAACTTTCCAGGAGAAGTTCCCCAAACTGGTAAGAAGGGTGTTAGGGATCTGCCAGGTACTTCATCTAGGTATACTCCTGGGATTAATCAATCCACACCTGAGGTCAGACCTGTTCGACTGACACCATCTCCCACCAACCAGGGTGGCAAGCTCAGGAGTGGGAGAGCCTATCGCGGCCTGGTCTGTCGGAGTTAGCTCCGCCCCCTGTCCTTTATTACCTGCCCTGTTCTCTCCCTCAGTGCTTGTAATTCTTTTGGATTCCTGGCCCCACTGCTGCTTGCTCCAGCCTGCTTCTGCCGTGCTTCTGCCTTGCTGCAATTCTGCTTGACCTGCTTTGCTTTGCCCCTGGCTTGCTTCTGTCTCCGTGCCCGCTCGGGTGTACTCACTTCGTCCTGGTCCTGACTGTTCGTTCGCCGCTCCGTTTCCTCGTGGCGTTCTGTGGCTACTGCCCCTTCCCTTGCGTGTTCCCTGTTTGTTTTCCCGTGCACTTAGACAGCGTAGGGACCGCCGCCCAGTTGTACCTCGTCGCCTAGGGCGGGTCGTTGCAAGTAGGCAGGGACAGGGCGGTGGGTAGATTAGGGCTCACTTTCCCTTCACCTCCTTCCTGCCATTACATAATTACAAGCCCTTACCTAGTCTACCATTTCTCCTACGCTGACGCTATCATGGACCCCCTTGAGACCCTGACCCAGCAGATGCAGGGCCTCTCCCTACAGGTCCAGGCCCTGGCCCAAAGGGTCAATCAGGGTGACGCTGCTTTAGTAGTACCCCTCACCTCACCTCTAGAACCCGACCTCAAGTTACCTGACCGGTTCTCAGGGGACCGTAAGACGTTTCTCTCCTTCCGGGAGAGTTGCAGACTGTATTTCCGCCTAAAGCCCCACTCCTCAGGTTCCGAGAACCAGCGGGTGGGTATCATCATATCCCGACTCCAGGAAGGGCCCCAAGAGTGGGCCTTCTCCTTGGCTCCTGACGCCCCTGAACTTTCCTCTGTTGATCGTTTTTTCTCTGCCCTCGGACTCATTTACGACGAGACTGACAGGACTGCTTTAGCCGAGAGTCAGCTGGTGACCTTACGTCAGGGTAGGAGACCGGTTGAGGAATACTGTTCTGATTTTAGGAAGTGGTGCGTAGCTTCTCAGTGGAACGATCCGGCCCTAAGGTGCCAGTTTAGGTTAGGATTATCTGACGCCCTGAAGGATCTGCTGGTTAGCTACCCCTCGTCTGACTCCCTTGACCAGGTTATGGCCCTAGCAGTACGACTTGACCGACGTCTCAGGGAACGTCAGCTAGAACGCTTCAGTGTGCTCCCCTCTGACTTTTCTGCGATCCCCCCGAGGTCCCGTCTCCTCGCCCCTCTACGGAGGACTCGGAGGTACCTATGCAACTCGGGGTCTCCATGTCCCCTCGATAACGTAGGTAGATTCGCAGAATGAATGGTCTCTGCTTCTACTGTGGGGACGACAAGCATCTACTGAACACCTGTCCCAGGCGCAAGAATAAGAAGCCGGAAAACTTCCGCGCCTAAGTGATCATCGGGGAGGTCACTTGGGCGCACAGGTATTTCCCGTTAATGTGAAACGCAATAAAATTTTGCTTCCCTTTCAGGTCTCGTTTGCTGGCCGGTCTGCCACGGGCAGTGCTTTCGTGGATTCTGGCTCATCTGCTAATATCATGTCTGTGGAATTTGCTATGTCTCTAAAGATGCCTTGTATTGATTTACCTTATCCTATCCCTGTAGTAGGAATCGACTCAACTCCCCTTGCTAATGGTTATTTTACTCAGTATACTCCTGTTTTTGAACTCCTGGTTGGCTCCATGCATTTGGAGCAGTGCTCTGTACTGGTGATGCAGGGATTATCGTCTGATCTGGTATTAGGTCTTCCCTGGTTGCAGTTGCATAATCCCACGTTTGATTGGAATACTGGGGATCTCACCAAATGGGGTAATGAATGTCTTATGTCATGTCTTTCTGTTAACTCTATTTCTCCCCGGGAGGAGGTAAACACGCTTCCTGAGTTTGTTCAGGACTTCGCCGATGTGTTTTCGAAGGAGGCCTCCGAGGTGTTGCCCCCCCATAGAGATTACGATTGCGCTATCGATTTGGTGCCTGGTGCGAAGCTTCCTAAGGGTAGGATATTTAATCTTTCATGTCCTGAACGTGAAGCTATGAGGGTGTATATCCAAGAATGCCTGGCCAAGGGTTTCATTCGCCCCTCGACTTCTCCTGTAGGTGCTGGCTTCTTCTTCGTGGGGAAGAAGGATGGTGGTCTTAGGCCGTGCATTGATTATCGTAACCTGAATAAGGTCACCGTAAGGAACCAGTACCCACTTCCTTTGATTCCGGATCTTTTTAATCAGGTTCAGGGAGCCCAATGGTTTTCTAAGTTCGATCTACGGGGGGCATATAACCTTATCCGCATCAAAGAGGGGGATGAGTGGAAAACTGCGTTCAACACACCCGAGGGTCATTTCGAATACCTGGTCATGCCCTTTGGGTTGTGTAATGCCCCTGCTGTCTTCCAGAATTTTATTAATGAAATCCTGAGAGAGTACCTGGGTAATTTTCTTGTTGTGTACCTTGATGACATACTGGTGTTTTCCAAGGACTGGTCCTCCCACGTGGAGCATGTCAGGAAGGTGCTCCAGATCCTTCGGGAGAATAATCTGTTTGCTAAGACTGAAAAATGTGTCTTTGGGGTACAGGAGATACCATTTTTAGGGCAAATCCTCACTCCTCATGAATTCCGCATGGACCCTGCCAAGGTTCAGGCTGTGGCGGAATGGGTCCAACCTGCCTCCCTTAAGGCGTTACAGTGTTTTTTAGGGTTCGCCAACTATTACAGGAGATTTATTGCCAACTTCTCGGTCGTCGCTAAGCCTCTTACGGACCTTACCCGCAAGGGTGCTGATGTCCTCCATTGGCCCCCTGAGGCCGTCCAGGCCTTTGAGACTCTCAAGAAGTGCTTTATCTCGGCCCCCGTGCTGATTCAGCCCAACCAAGAGGAGCCATTTATTGTGGAGGTTGACGCTTCCGAGGTGGGAGTGGGGGCCGTCTTGTCCCAGGGTACCAGCTCCCTCACCCATCTCCGCCCCTGTGCTTACTTCTCTAGGAAGTTTTCGCCCACGGAGAGTAACTATGATATTGGCAACCGCGAACTTCTAGCCATTAAATGGGCTTTTGAGGAGTGGCGGCACTTCCTGGAGGGGGCCAGACACCAGGTAACGGTCCTTACGGATCACAAGAATCTGGTTTTCCTAGAATCGGCCCGGAGGCTTAATCCTAGACAAGCTCGGTGGGCACTATTCTTTACCAGATTTAATTTCTTGGTTACCAATAGGGCTGGGTCCAAGAATATTAAGGCTGATGCTCTGTCACGTAGTTTCATGGCCAATCCTCCTTCCGAGAAGGATCCTGCTTGTATTTTACCCCCTGGTATAATCGTCTCTGCCACGGATTCTGATTTAGCTTCTGATATCGCGGCTGATCAGGGTGCAGCTCCCGGGAACGTCCCTGGGGACAAACTGTTTGTTCCCCTGCAATACCGGCTGAGGGTACTCAGGGAAAACCATGACTCCGCTCTATCTGGTCATCCTGGCATCTTGGGCACCAAACACCTCATTACCAGAAACTATTGGTGGCCTGGGTTGCCTAAAGACGTTAGGGCTTACGTCGCCGCTTGTGAGGTTTGCGCTAGGTCCAAAACCCCTAGGTCCCGACCTGCGGGCCTACTACGTTCCTTGCCCATTCCCCAGAGACCTTGGACCCATATCTCCATGGATTTTATCACCGATTTGCCTCCATCTCAGGGCAAGTCGGTGGTGTGGGTGGTAGTCGACCGCTTCAGCAAGATGTGCCACTTTGTGCCCCTTAAGAAGCTACCTAACGCCAAGACGTTAGCTTCTTTGTTTGTGAAACACATCCTGCGTCTCCATGGGGCCCCAGTCAATATCGTTTCTGACAGAGGGGTACAATTTGTTTCCTTATTTTGGAGAGCTTTTTGTAAAAAGTTGGAGATTGATCTGTCCTTCTCCTCCGCCTTCCATCCCGAAACTAATGGCCAAACGGAAAGGACCAACCAATCCCTGGAACAATATTTAAGGTGTTTCATCTCTGACTGTCAATTCGATTGGGTCTCATTCCTTCCCCTTGCTGAATTTTCCCTGAATAACCGGGTCAGTAACTCGTCAGGGGTCTCCCCGTTTTTCTGTAATTTCGGGTTTAACCCAAGGTTCTCCTCCGTCTCCCCTGGTTGTTCCAATAATCCTGAGGTAGAGGATGTTCATCGGGAACTGTGCACTGTCTGGGCCCAGGTTCAGAAGAACCTAGAGGCGTCCCAGAGCGCACAAAAGATTCAGGCGGATAGTAGACGTTCTGCTAACTCCCGGTTTGTCGTCGGGGATTTGGTCTGGTTGTCGTCCAGGAACTTGCGCCTTAAGGTCCCGTCCAGGTAGTTTTCTCCCCGATTTATTGGACCTTATAAGATCATTGAAGTCCTCAACCCTGTTTCCTTCCGTCTGGAGCTCCCCCCATCCTTTCGCATACATGACGTCTTCCATGCCTCCCTCCTTAAACGCTGCTCCCCGTCCTGGTCCCCCTCGAGGATACCTCCTGTTCCCGTTCTCACCCCTGAGGGGGTGGAATTCGAGGTGGCCAAGATTATGGACAGTAGGATGATCCAGGGCTCCCTCCAGTACCTGGTCCATTGGAGAGGATACGGGCCGGAGGAGAGGACTTGGGTACCTGCCCGTGATGTTCACGCTGGGGTATTGATCAGGAGGTTCCACCTTCTCTTCCCCACTAAACCGGGTCCCCTTAGTAAGGGTCCGGTGGCCCCTCATAAAAGGGGGAGTACTGTTAGGGATCTGCCAGGTACTTCATCTAGGTATACTCCTGGGATTAATCAATCCACACCTGAGGTCAGACCTGTTCGACTGACACCATCTCCCACCAACCAGGGTGGCAGGCTCAGGAGTGGGAGAGCCTATCGCGGCCTGGTCTGTCGGAGTTAGCTCCGCCCCCTGTCCTTTATTACCTGCCCTGTTCTCTCCCTCAGTGCTTGTAATTCTTTTGGATTCCTGGCCCCACTGCTGCTTGCTCCAGCCTGCTTCTGCCGTGCTTCTGCCTTGCTGCAATTCTGCTTGACCTGCTTTGCTTTGCCCCTGGCTTGCTTCTGTCTCCGTGCCCGCTCGGGTGTACTCACTTCGTCCTGGTCCTGACTGTTCGTTCGCCGCTCCGTTTCCTCGTGGCGTTCCGTGGCTACTGCCCCTTCCCTTGCGTGTTCCCTGTTTGTTTTCCCGTGCACTTAGACAGCGTAGGGACCGCCGCCCAGTTGTACCTCGTCGCCTAGGGCGGGTCGTTGCAAGTAGGCAGGGACAGGGCGGTGGGTAGAATAGGGCACACTTTCCCTTCACCTCCTTCCTGCCATTACAAAGGGAAAAAGCCAAAAGAGGTGCAAAGTCTGCTATAAGAGGGGGATAAGGAAGGACACAATATACCAATGTGACACGTGACCCGGAAAACCAGGGCTCTGTATGAAAGAGTGTTTTAAAATTTATCATCCATCCCTTGATTTTTAATCTACCCCAGTTTCACTTACCCTGATGCACTCCGCACAGCTTATCCCCCGCATCTTTCCCTTCTGAGCCCTGCCATGTGCCCAGGCAACTGATAACCGCCACATTGAGGGTATTGCCTTACCCGGGAGAACCAACATTACAGTTTATGGGGTGTATGCCTCCGGTCAAAATGCTCACTTCACCTCTAGATGAATGCAATAAGGGTGTACTTTTTAAAACAGGGTCACTTCTCGGGGGTTTCAACTGTACTGGTACCTCAGGGGCTTCTGCATACATGACTTAGCACCAGAAAATCCCCAGTAGGCCAAATGGTGGTCCTTTCATTCTGACCCCTCCGATGGGCCCAAACGGCAGGGTCTAAATGGTCACAACACCCATAAATGAATTCCTTGAGGGGTGTAGTTTCAGTATTGCCGCACTCAGGATAAATTGGGCAACAAAATGGGGTATTTTATTCCATGTGAAAATAAGAAATTTTGATCCAAAACGACATCTTATTGGAAAAAATTACATTTGTTTTAATTCCCAGCCCAATTCAAATAAATTGTGTGAAAAAATTGTAGGGTCTAAATGGTCATAACACCCATAAATGAATTCCTTGAGGGGTGTCGTTTCCAAAATTGGGTCACTTCTGGTGGGTTTCCATTGCTTTGATACCTCTGGGGCTCTGCAAATGCGACATGGCACCCGAAAACCAATCCAGCAAAATCTGCACTCCAAAGAACATAAAGCGCTCCTTCTCTTCTGAGGCCTCCCATGGGCCCAAACAGCAGTTTATCGCCACAAATGGGGTATTGCTGCACTCAGGAGATGGGGTATTTTGTTCCCTGTGAAAATAAGAAATTTTGATGAAAAATTACATTTTATTGGAAATAATTTCTTTTTTTTAAATTTCACAGCCCAATTCAAATACATGCTGTGGGGTCAAAATGGTAACAACAACCATAAATGAATTCCTTGGGGGGTGTAGTTTCCAAAATGGGGTCACTTTTGGGGGATTCCTACTGTTTTGGCACCTCAACACCTCTTCAAACTTGGCATGCTGCCTAAAATATAGTCTAATAAAAAAGAGGCCCAAAAATGCACTAGGTGCTTCTTTGCTTCTGGGGCTAGTGTTTTAGTCCACGAGCGCACTAGAGGCACATGTGGGACATTTCTAAAAACTGCAGAATCTGGACAATACATATTTAGTAGTGTTTCTCTGGTAAAACCTTCTGTGTTACCGAAAAAAACGGAAAAAAATTTAAATTCAGCAAGAAAAATGAAATTTGTAAATTTGACCTCCACTTTCCTTTAATTCCTGTGAAATTCATAAAGGGTTAAAAAATACTTTTTAAATGCTGTTTTGAATACTTTGAGGGCTCTAGTTTTTAAAATGGGGTGTTTTATAGGGGTTTCTAATACATAGGCCCCTCAAAGCCACTTCAGAACTGAACAGGTACCTTAAAAAAAAGGCTTTTGAAATTTTCTTAAAAATATGAGAAATTGCTGTTTATGTTCTAAGCCTCGTAACATCCAAGAAAAATAAAAGAATGTTCAAAAAACGATGCCAATCTAAAGTAGACATATGGGAAATGTGAACTAGTAACTATTTTGTGTGCTATAACTATCTGTTTTACAAGCAAATGCATTTAAATTAAGAAAAATTCAATTTTGCAATTTTTCACAAATAATCACTGAATATATCGACCACATTTTACTACTAACATAAAGCCCAATGTCTCACGAGAAAACAATCTCAGAATCGCTTGGATAGGTTTAAGCATTCCGAAGTTATTACCACAGTGGTCACTGTGGTAATGTAACCTCATTGATTTATTCTGCAAATTTGGGGTGGACACACTCTCCTCTAGTGTCCTCACACAATCCCCCCTCCCTTCTTCTGGCTAGTTGCAGGAGAAGGAGGGGTTTGAAGGTCTTCAAACCTCCTACACTGTGTGCCGCCATTTTCTGAGTGACTGCACAGTGTAGGAGGATTAGATACAGTGCACAGCAGAGAGTATCATACGAACATAATACACACATCACATACACGAACAAAATTACCTGCTCCTGCCGCCTCCGCTGGTCTACGCTCCTTGCGCCTTCGCTTCGTTGAATATATGGCCGGAAGCCGCGGCCGGAAGTCGACATCTTATTGTCCGGCAGTGGCTTCCGGTCCACATGAAAATGGCGTCGGATTTCACTCTACGAACGAGCTTCGTTTTGGTCTGTGTGGGAGCGGCGCATGCGCCGTTCCCTCACAGACGGCGTACGCTCCTGAGAATGGAACGTTTGCATTCTCTATTGGGATGTATGTGCCGTATTCTATCTCTGTATGTGTCGTTAATCGACACATACAGAGATGGAAAAAAAATGGCAACCCCCATAGAGAAGTAAAAGTAAGAACACAGTAAAAAGTTTAACCCCTTCCCGCCGCAGCCCTTTTTCAGATTTTCATTATCGTTTTTTCCTCCCCACCTTCCAAAAGCCATAACGTCTTAATTTTTCTGTCGTTATAGTCCTATGAGGGCTTGATTTTCGCGGGACGAGTTGTAGTTTTTCGTAGCACCATTTATTTTGCCATATAATGTACTAGGAAACAAGAAAAAAATTATTTGTGGGGTAGAAAATGAAAAAACAGCGATTCCTCCATGGTTTTTTGCGTGCCGTATTTACGGAATTCACTGTGCAATTAAAACAACATGTTAACTTTATTCTCTGGGTCAATACGACTACGGCGATACCAAGTATATATAGTTTTTTCTATATTTAAGTGTAAAAAACAAAATTTATTTTGTGTCGCCAAATTCCGAGAGCCACAACTTTTTTATTTTTCCGTCGATTAAGTGGTATGAGGGCTTATTTTTTGCGGGATAAGCTGTACTTTTTAATAATACCATTTTGGTGTAAATGCGATGGTTTGATCACTTTTTATTTCATTTTTTTTTGGGAGATTAGGTGACCAAAAAATAGAGATTCTGGCGTTTACAATTTTATTTTTTTTACGGCGTTCACCGTGTGGGTTAAATAATGATATATTGTAATAGTTCAGACTTTTATGGACGCGGCGATACCAATTATGTTTATTTTTTATTTTTTTTACTATGCTCTAGGGGGAAATGGGAAAAGGGTTTTTTTTTTAACTTTTAATATTTATTTATTTATTTATTTATTATACAAAAAAAATACTTGATTTAACAAATTTTTACTTTTTTATTAGTCCCCCCAGGGGTCTTCAACCAGAGATCGTTAGATCGCTTGCACGATATACTGCAATACTAATGTATTGCAGTATATCGTGATTCTGACAGGCATCTATTAAGCCCTGCCAGAGGACCTGGGGGCCTTCATTAGGCCCCCAGGCAGCCGTAGCAACCATGGGGGCATGATGAGCTGTTAGAGGGGGTCGCCCCCCTCTTTCTAACGATTTAAATGCTGCGGTCTCTGTTGACCGTGGCATTTATCGAGTTAAACTAGCGGGATCGTTTTGGCATGTTTACTAAATCAAATCACTTTTTGGTTTTATTTGATTTTGAATGTAAATTATTATTATTATTTTTTACAAACTTTATTTAACTGCTTTAAATATTTTTTTTTTGTCCCGTCAGGGGACTTCAATATGCGATCTGCTGAATGCATATATAATGCTTTCGTATACTTAGTATGCCTCCGGCATGGCCTAACAGGCATTTGCTGAAGACAGACCTGGGGGTTTTTGTTAGGCCCCTGGCTGCCATGGAAACCCATCGGCGACCCGCGATTTCTTTGCGGGGGCGCCGATGGGGTGACAGAGGGAGCTCCCTCCCTTTGTCAAACACATTAGATGTCGCTATTGACAGCGGCATTTAATGGGTTAAACTGCCAGAATCGGGGCGCGCTTCGATTCCGGCAGTTGCAGCAGGAGCCAGGCTGTGTATAACAGCCGTGCACCTGCCGCTGATCGCGTGTGTACACTTCTGTACCCGTGCGATCACAGGACGGATATATCCGTCCTCCTGCGCGAACTAGCAGCTGCAGAGGATGGATATATCCGTCCTTCGGCGTTAACAGGTTAAAGTCACAACACTAATAAATAATTTTTTTTTATATATTTTATTAAAAGCAATATCATTTTTTTTAAAAATTACACCTTCCCTTTAAGGGGTTAAGGACACTTAGTTTTTTGGCCCAAAGGGCTTTTCCCATTTCAGACATGACATGAAACCTGTGTTTTACAGATAAAATTGGGTTGCACCAAAAATGCCTTAAAGAGGCTCTGTCACCAGATTATAAATTCCCTATCTCCTACATAATGTGATCGGCACTGTAATGGAGTTATGACCTATTTGAAATTTATGCTAATGACTTTCTTAATAGATAACTGGGCGTGTTTTCGCTTTTGACCAACTGGGCGTTGTAAAGAGAAGTGTATGACGCTGACCAATCAGTGACCAATTAGCGTCATACACTTCTCATCATTCCCGCCCAGCTTCTTTCACTACACACAGCGTGATGTCGCGAGATCACGCTGTGACTTCACTTCCTCCCACAGGTCCTTCACCACCGCGTCAGAAGATACATCGTCTCCAGGCGTCCAAGATCGCAGCAGCATCACAGTGTGCAGGTAAGCATAGTGAACTCCCTAGAGACTCTACCCTCTCGGACACCTGGAAACGATGTGTCTTCTTCCTTCCGACGCGGCGGTGAAGGACCTGTGGGAGGAAGTGACGTCACAGCGTGATCTCGCAAGATCACGCTGTGTGCAGTGAAAAGCTGGGCGGGAACGATGAGAAGTGTATGACGCGGATTGGTCAGAATTGTCATTCTCTTTACAACGTCCAGTTGGTTAAGAGCGAAAATACGGCCAGTTGTCTATTAAGATAGTCATTAGCATAATCTAAAATAGGTCATAACTCCGTCAAAATTGATCGTTTTTCAAAATAAAAACCACTGCTGTTATCTACATTTTAGCGCCGATCACATTATGTAGGAGATAGGGAACTTATAATGTAGTGACAGAGCCTCTGTAAGAAGTCATTAAAAAATATGCAAATATCCCAGTTTTCACACTGGCTCCTGGAGCACACACAATAGGCTGACATTTCCTGTTTTCTACAGCTCGTCTGAGTAGACTGGGACAGGGTCAGCAGAGGGCGGGGGATTTATTTGTAGATGTCACCTCTATTGTACTGCTGAAGGACTAGATGAAGCAGGATAGCAACATTATACACACAGATAAGGCTTCGTATGCATCTCCCTTGTCATTCCTGAGTTACTGGCTGTACCCCATCTCTTCTTGGAGACAGTATTAAGTTCCTCTTACATGGCCCGTCCTGGGCAGTGTAAACGAGCACTGGTCAACGAGACAGCTTGTTGAGCAGTGCTCATTTGCTCCTTTAACAAAGAGCTATATATGGGGATGAGCGATCGTTTCTCCGATCGCTCGTCCCCATACATTATTATAATGCCGACAATGATACGTTTGCTCGTTCATTTGCTGATTGCTGCCCTGTATACAAAGGGCAATTATCTGCAATGAGTGTTCTATGAACGAGTGTTTGCCCGATAATTGGCCTGTGCAAAAGGGCCTTTAGTCTATAGGCATTTTTCTGTCCATTGACTCCCATTCATTGCAGCAGTCATAAAGAACAAATGCCCTGATGCAAGAGTTTTTAGACATCAAAAAATAAATAGCTGCAACATTTAAAAAAAATAATTAACACATTATTTCACTTCTACAGACTTACATTTAACCCTTTCCCATCACAAACATTTTTTTCATTTTCATTTTTTCCTTCCCAAATTCCAAAAGCCATAACTCTTTTAAAGCCGTATAAGAGCTTGTTTTTTGTGGGACGAGTTTTTGTTTTTCACGGCACCATTTATTGTACCATATGATGTATTGGGAAACTGGAAAAAAAATCTTTGTGAGGTGGAATAGTAAAGAAACAGCGATTCCTCAATCTTTTGAGGGGTTTCGTTTTTACGGCTTTCGCCATATGGTAAAAATGCCACGTTAACTTTATTCTACTGGTCAATATCATTATGGCAATATCTAATTTATATCTTTTTTTATGTTTTACAAGGAAGAAACTAATTGTTAAAAATAAGATTTGTGATTTGTCACCACATTCTGAGAGCCATCACTTTTGTTTATTTTTCTGCCGATTGAGCGGTATAAGGGCTTATTTTTTTGCATTTCTATTGGTACCATTTTGGGCTACATGAGACTTTTTGATCACTTTTTCTGGGATATGAAGAGACCAAAAAATAGCGATTCTGGCATTTTATATTTTTTTCTTTTTACGGTGTTCACTTTGCACGTTAAATAATGCTATATTGTAATAATTCAGACTTTTACAGATGCAGCGATACCAATTTTGTATATTTTTTATATTTCTGTTAAGATCTGCCAGGCACAGCTTCTGTATCCACGCCCATAGGTAATCAGTCTGCACCTGCTTCTATGTCTGTGAGACTGACTCCATCTTCCACCACTCAGGATGGCAGGCTTAGGAGTGGGAGAGCCTATCACAGCCTGGCCAGACGGAGCTAGCTCCCGCCCTCTGTCTATTTATACCTGCCTTTCCTGTTCCTCCTTGCTTGTGATTCTTCTCTGTTGGTTTCCTGGCCCTGCTGCAGCTTCTTGTACTACTTGTCCCTGCTTCGTATTGACCCTGGCTTACTGACTACTCTTCTGCTCTGCGTTTGGTACCTCGTACACTCCTGGTTTGACTCGGCTTGTTTACTACTCTTGTTGCTCACGGTGTTGCCGTGGGCAACTGCCCCGTTTCCCTTTGTTCTGTGTTTCCTTGTCTGGTTGTCTGTCGTGCACTTACTGAGTGTAGGGACCGTCGCCCAGTTGTACCCCGTCGCCTAGGGCGGGTCATTGCAAGTAGGCAGGGACTGAGTGGCGGGTAGATTAGGGCTCACTTGCCTGTTTCCCTATCCCTGTCATTACAATGTCTTTCATTACTTCAGAGGAAAAATGGGAAAAAGGGCGTTTTTTTTTAACTTTTAGTATATATATATATATATATATATATATATATATATATATATATATTATTTTTTTTTACTCTACTAAAAATCTTATCAAACTTTTTGTTTTACACATTTTATTAATCTCCCTATGGGACTTGAACCAGCAATCGTTAGGTGGCTGGTACAATACACTGCAATACTAATTTACTACAGTATATTGTAATTTTTACAGGCTCCTGTTAACAGGAGATGAAGAAAGGCAGTCCTGGGGGCCTTCATTAGGCCCCAGGCCTGCCATAACAACCATCAGCACCCCCCAATTGCATTGTGGGGGCGCCGATGAGCTGTCAGAGTAAGGCTGGGTTCACACGACCTATTTTATGCCTGAAAACACGTCTCAAATACGTCTGCAAACATCTGCCCATTCATTTCAATTGGTTTGCCGATGTACTGTGCCGACGACCTGTAATTTTACGCGTCGCTGTCAAAATACGGCCCGTAAAATGACAGTGTCGTCAAAGAAGTGCAGGACACTTCTTGGGACGTAATTTGAGCCGTTTTTCATTGACTTCAATAAAGAACAGCTCCAAATTACGGCCGGAATTCACGCCTCGCAAAACGCAGGCTGCAGCGGTCACATGGACTGCCGCGTCATCCAGGGAGGTCGAGCTGGATGCCGAAAGAGGGACGCGTCACCAAGACAACGGCCGGTAAGTATGAAATTCTTTTACTTTCACTAGGGAAAGTGCTGTCCCTTCTCTCTATCCTGCACTGATAGAGAGAAGGGAAGTACTTTCACCTCAATACGCAACGGCTAATCCGCATCAATTTAATGCCCATTTTGGGCAGAGCCGCAACAGAATCTGCAACGCAGATTCTGTGCAACATTGATACGGACAGTTGCGGAAGAAAACGTCTGAAAATACGGAGCTGTTTTAAAGAGAAAACAGCTCCTGATTTTCAGACGTTTTCTGTGCCACTCGCGTTTTTCGAGGCGTTTTTCGCTGCGTATTTTACGGACGTTCTTGGAGCTTTTTTCACTAGAGTCTATGGAAAACGGCTCCAAAAACGTTCCAAGAAGTGTCCTGCATTTCTTTTTCACGGCCATTTTTTTACGCGTAAAAAAACGCAGCGAAAAACGCTCTGTCGGAACAGAACGCAGTTTTTCCATTGAAATCAATGGGCAGATGTTTGGCGGTGTTCTGCTTCCGATTTTTCGCCCGTTTTTCGGGCGTTTACGGCCTGAAAAACGGACGAAAATAGGTCGTGTGCACATACCTTTCAATTCTCACTGGAGAAGTGGATCTTTGAGCAACAATTAACTACGCGCTGGCTAAACTAAGGTGTGGAGTTTAAAGAATCTTTAAAGGGAAGGTGTCACGAAAAAAATTTTTTTTATGTTATTGCTTTTAGTATGTCATTAAAATAAATTTTATTTATTTGAGTTTTTGTGTTGTACTTTTTTATTTTTTCTTTCTTTTACTTCTCTTTGGGGGCTGCCATTTTTTTTTTCATCTCTTTATGTGTCGATTAACAACACATACAGAGATGGAATACGCCACATATATCCCCATAGAGAATGTGAACGGGAGCCGTTCCATTCACTATAGCGTACGCCATCTGTGTGGGAACGGCGCATGCGCCGCTCCCACACAGACCAAAAGGACGGTCTTCGGCAGAGCGACATCCGGCGCCATTTTCATGTGGACCGGAAGCCGCGGCCGGACAGTAAGACAACTAATTCCGGTCGCGGCTTCCGGCCATATGTTCAAACTAGGAGCGGAGGCAACAGCGGCAGGAGCAGGTAAGTTATGTTTGTGTATGTATGTTCGTGTTATGCTGTCTGATTACCACTGTATCTAATCCTTCTACACTGTGCATTCGCTCAAAAAATGGCGTCACAGAGTGTAGGAGGTTTGAACATTCAACCCCCTCCTTTCTCCTGGCACTAGCCAGGATAAAGGAGGGGGGATTGTTTGAGGACACTAGAGCGAGTGTGTCTTCTCCAATTTTGCAGCATAAAGCAATGAGGTTGCTTTACCACATGCCAATGCTGCAATTTTGGGAATTGCTCCCTCTAGTGACCAGCACATGGAAATGTTATAAATTAGAATCTAATTTATAATATTTCCTGACTTTTGAAAAAATAAAAAAAATTAGAACAATGTGTAATCATTTATATACGAACTGTTTAACTAAAAAAAAATAAAAAAAATTCTAGCGACACATTCCCTTTAAGGAGGTATGGATTTTCCCGGTCAGATTTCCAGGTATCGGTCCACAGAGTAGTCACCAAATGATGGCAGATACACTGCTAGAAATGTCTGGCGCAAGACAGAGGCGAAAATAGGAACAGAACCAGGAGTCGTAACAAGGAGGGTTTCCAAGATTAGACATACCAGAGGATGAGACGAAGAAGTAATCAGAAGAAAATCCAAAACCAGGTTAGACTACAACTTCCCGGTGACAAATCCAAGGAAGCAAGACAAGGGCAGAATCCAGAGGCAAGGTCAAGATTAGAGTCAAGATCAAACAAACTAGCTAAATAGAAGTATCTTAACCCCTTAATGACCAGCCTATTTTAGACCTTAATGACCAAGCCATTTTGTAAGTTTTTCCATCGTCTCATTCCAAGGGCGGATTCACACGAACGTGAATTGCGTCCGTGCAGGTCCCATGGACCAATAGAAGTATATGGGGCAGTACAGACAGAACGTGCTTTTTGCGCAGCGTTTATCCGCTGCGTAAAAAGCTCGACATGTTCAATATCTCGGCGTTTTTTGCGCATCACGCACCCATTGAAGTCAATGGGTGCGTGAAAACCACGCAGGTCGCACGGAAGCACTTCCGTGCGAACTGGCTGTTTCGCGCAACAGCTGTCAAAAGGATGAATGTAAACAGAAAAGCACCACGTGCTTTTCTGTTTACAAACATCCAAATGGCGTGTCATAATGATCGCGGCTGCGCGAAAACCACGCAGCCGCGCATCATATGCTGCTGCCACACGGAGCTGTCAAGTGGCTTTTGCGCAGGCAAAACGCCGCGTGTTTTGCATGCGCAAGAACGCCACGTTCGTCTGAATCAGCCCCAAGAGCTATAACTTTTTTATTTTTGCGTCGACATAGCTGTATAAGGCCTTATTTTTTGCGGGACAAGTTGTAATTTTTAATAGCACCATTTTGGGTTACATAGAATTTATTGATTAACTTTTATTAACTTTTTTGGGGGGGAATAGAAAAAAAACAGCAAATTCGCCACACTTTTTTGCATTCTAAATTTACACCGTTTACCGTGCGGTATAAATAACACAATAACTTTATTCAGCGGGTTGTTGCGATTGCAACAATACTAAATTTGTATAGACTTTGTATGTTTTACTATTACACAGTAAAAACACTTTTTTTCAAAATGATTTGTTTTTCTGTCTCCATATTTGAAGAGCCATAACTTTTAAATTTTTTTGCCGATGCAATTGTATGAAGGTTTTTTTTGCGGGACCACTTCTAGTTTTTATCGGTACCATTTTGGAGTATATGCGACTTTTTTATCACTTTTTATCACATTTATTTTAAGGCTGGATTCAAAGAAAACAGCAATTTTTGCATGTTTTTTTATTTTATTTTTTACAACGTTCACCACGTGGGTTAAATAATGTAATAGCTATATAGGAGGGGTCGTTACAAACGCGGTGATACCAAATATGTGTAACTTTTTTACTTTACTTTGTTTTTGAATAATAAAGCAGTTTGTAAGGGGGGAAAGTGTGTTTTTCATTATTTAAAAAAAAAAAAAAAAATTTTATTAAACTTTTTTTTTACTTTTTTACTAGTCCCACTAGGGAACTTCATTATGCGATTATATGATCGCATTTATACTACACTGCAATACTTCTGTATTGCATTGTATTATGCCTGTCCGTGTAAAGCGGACAGGCATCTGCTAGGTCATGCCTCTGGCATGACCTAGCAGGCATTCACTACAGGCCGACCTGGGGGCCTTTATTAGGACCCCGGCTGCCATTGGAGACACAGACACTCGGCGATCTTATTGCCGGGTGCTGGTGGGATGAGAGGGAGCTCCCTCCCTCTCTCCAAAACCACTCAGATGCGGCGCTCGCTATTGAGCGCTGCATCTGAGGGGTTAAACGGGTGAGATCGATACTAATATCGATCTCACCCGGTCGAGGAGGGATGCCCCCAGCCCTCAGCTAACTCTGGTAGCTGAGAGGAGGGAGATTTAACGTCTCCCTGCTCTGTTTATTTATTCCGATTCAGCGCGGTAAAAAGGCTATTGCATCGGAATAAAGCCCGTTAGTGGCAGCCCTAAAAACACTATGGGGCGGTCACTAACGGGTTATAGGAATTTCTCCAGAATTATTCTTTATTTAGCCCTTTTATTTGCAAAGAATTCCACTGTGTGGAAACATTTCACAAATGGTTTCAGTTCGGATTCCACTCTAAATAGGGCCCCAGGCCTGATGTCATTTGATGGTGCAGAATGCTGGAAGATAATTGCAGGATTGGGAGAAGTGAGTACTGGTGCCAGTTGCTATGGCAACCCAACACCACTGGGAGCTGGAAAGCCACTGCCATCAGTAGGACTTTACCACCGGATCATGGAGAGGTAAGAAACTTTATAAGAAGAAAATGCTTAAAATGAAAAGTGGCAGAATTGCATAGATAAAACTCCCCCAATGTACATTGACTGTACGAAAAGCTGAAGCCCAGGGTGTACAAAATGTAGAGGCAGCCCATGTGGTTTCTATTGGACCGAGCCGGGTTGACTGCATCCCTTATTTTAATGGGTGGTGAAAACCTTTGCACGTATTCCCTCTCCATAGACTCTACAACATTAGCAAACATGGATGTGAAATTAACCCGTTTCAAGGAAACAAGATGGGGCCCAACAAGCACCATGTCCCCCTGTCTCAGGTGGCTGGGGGTGTGGCGGTGTTTGCCAGCAGCAAACGGGGACCACATTTTAATATTTGCTATCTCCCTAGCTAAAGCTTATCATATAAGGAACAGTTATGTATTAGTAACTAATACCCATAATCAGAACTGACATTAAGCCACAACAAAGGCACAACTGCTCAGAATCAAGTAGCGTATTTCTCTGGGGACTCCACAAATGAATTCAATGAAGCAATACATTCCCTTAATTCCAATGACACTCTTCCTAATTGTTGTTTTGGAAATATTCATTATTTCAAATTGTCACTTTCCATAAGGCATTAAAATCAACCACAATCCTATTATCTCCCTCAAATAAACACAGATACATTTACTCCAATTATAATTATCAGTTTAATGTTAATGTGCACTTCATCAGGAAATCCATCAAGAAGTTAATCTAGCCATATACTGTAAACTCTATGTAAATACTGTAAATGTTACGGATATAGTTGAGTTGGGTAAATACATTGGCCCAACATTTATCAAAAGTGGCTTCATTTTAGGCAATTTCAAAGTTAAAGCTAAGTAAAAGACTAATTTACTGACATATTTTGTGACAAATTTTTGACTGCATGTACATCACTGACATTACCTTTCACACTGGCTAAAATGACGCCTCTTTTACTACTCCAGGGCCGGTGTGGTTTAAAGATACGCCTTTTATTACTCATTTGTATGTTTTTTTGCGACTTTGCGAAAAGTCGCAATTCATAGAACGTACAGTACTGTGCAAAAGTTTTAGGCAGTTGTGGAAAAATGCTGCAAAGTAAGGATGCTTTCAAAAATAGAAGTGTTAATAGTTTATTTTATCAATTAAAAAAATGCAAATTGTATGAACAGAAGACAAATCTAAATGAAATCAATATTTGGTGTGACCAGCCTTTGCCTTCAAAGCAGCATCAATTCTTCTAGGTACACTTGCACAAAATCATGTTTTTTGTAGGATTATAGTTAGGTGTATGATTAAGCAATTACCCCAAACAGGTGATAATGATCATCATTTTCATATGTAGGTTGAAACACAGTCATTAACTGTAACCGAAACAGCTGTTTTAGGAGGCTTAAAACTGGGTGACGAACAGCCAAACTCTGCTACAAAGGTGAGGTTGTGGAAGACAATTTTATGTTACAGGTGCACCATGGTAAGACTGAGCACAGCAACAAGACACAAGGTAGTTATACTGCATCAGCAAGGTCTCTCCCAGGCAAAGATTTCATAGCAGACTGGGGTTTCAAGATGTGCTGTTCAAGCTCTTTTGAAGAAGCACAAAGAAACAGGCAACGTTGAGGACCGTAGCAGATCAAAGATACATCTTGCTTACTTCCCTTCGAAATTTGAAGATGTCCAGCAGTGCCATCAGCTCAGAACTGGCTGAAATCAGTGGGACCAAGGTACACTCTTCTACTGTTCGGAGAAGTCTGGCCAGAAGTGGCCAGAAGTGGTCTTCATGAAGAATTGCGCACAAAAACCCATACCTTCGACGTGGAAACAAGACCAAGACCAAGAGACTCAACATCGCACGAAAACATAGAAACTGGGGTGCAGAAAAATGGCAGCATGTGCTCTAGACTAACGCGTCAAAATGTGAACTATTTGGCTGCATCAGAAGGCCGTTTGTTCTCCGAAGGACTAGAGATTGGTACCATAATGAGTGTCTGCAGGCAACAGTGATGCATGGTGGAAGTTCCTTGAAAGTTTAGGGGTTAATTTCAGTAAATGGATTTGGGGATTTGGTCAGGATTAATGGTGTTCCCGATGCTGAGGAATACAGACAGATATTTATCCATCATGATTGGCTCCAAATGTATTCTGTAGCAGGACAACGAGCCCAAACATACAGCCAATGTCATTACGAACTACCCTCAGCATAAAGAAGAACAAGGAGCGGTGGAAGTGATGATATGGCCCCCATACTTTCTCTACTGTTCACTCACTTTGCATTTTGTTAATTGATAAAAATATAACTAACACTACTATTTTTGAAAGCATTCTTACTTTGCAGCATTTTTCCACAACTGCCTAAAACTTTTGCACAGTACTGTGTGACACAAAGGAGGTTAGACACTATGAAAGAAACATGTCAGTCTTGAAAAAGTAATGAATTCAGTATGTGCTTAGAACACCTTCAATTATATATTTTCGAAATATCTAGTTACCAAACAAAATACAAGTGTTTGTAAAGGACAATCAAAACAGCAACATAAAAAGGTGGGGGCGGAAAGTCCATATCTGTGTGCTTAAAGAAAACCTTTTACCTCCCCATGTGCAGCTGAGTGCAGCATGTAATGGGAAGGGCTGCACAAACTCTGAGGCACTTTAAAAAAAAAAATCTATCTCCCTCCGTTATTTAGATATCGGTGCCGTTATATTTGGCGCCCGATATTTAAATAACCCCCTGAACAGTCAATGGGGCGTGTACTGTCAATGGGGCATGTTACTATGGCTGTGACACTGTTCAATCAGATATGGACAGTATTACATCAAAAGCGAGGAGAGAGAGAGTGTAAGCGCCCACGCACGCTCTCTCACTCTTCAGCTTTGAAGATCAGTCTTATGCCGAACTAGCAAGGGGGCGTGTCTCTGCTACGGACAGTGTAAGCGCTCCCCATCTCTTTTAACACTGTCCGTTGCAGTGACACGCCCCCTTGCCAATTCGGCAGACAAAGTACAAGACTGATCTCTCACAAGAGCTGAAGAGATGAGAGCGCGCATGCGCGCTCTCCTCTCCACAGCTCTTTACACTGTCCGAAGCAGTGACGCGCACCTTGCGAGTTCGGCAGAAGACTGATCTTCAAAGCTGAAGAGTGAGAGCGTGCGTAACACTGTCCATATCTGATTGGACAGTGTCACAGCCATAGTAACAGGCCCCCTTAACAGTACACGCCCATTTGGCTGTTCAGGGGGTTATTTAAATATCGGGCGCCAAATATAATGGCACCGATATCTAAATAACGGAGGGCGGCAGAGAAAAAAAAGAAAAGTGCCCCACAGTTTGAGCAGCCCTCCCCATTACATGCTGCACTCAGCTGCACATGTATGGGGAGGTGAAAGGTTCTCTTTAAGGCATCGTTCACATCTGTGTCAGGGCTCCGTTCCGTCGGAGCTTACCTATCCAAGCGATTCTGAGATTGTTTTCTCGTGACACATTGGACTTTAAGTTAGTGGTAAAATTTGGTCAATACATTCAGTATTTAATTGCGGAAAAACACAAAAATTAGCATTTTTCTAAATTTAAATGTATCATCTTGTAAGACAGGCAGTTATACCACACAAAATTGTTGCTAATTAACATCCCCCATATGTCTACTTTAGATTGTCATTGTTTTTTGAACATCCTTTTATTTTTTGGGGACTTTACAAGGCTTTGAACTTGAGCAGCAATTTCTCACATTTTCAAGAAAATTTCAAAAGGCTATTTTTACAGGGACCAGTTCAGTTGTGAAGTGGCTTTGAGGGGCCTATACAATAGAAACCCTCATAAGTCACTTCATTTTAAAAACTGCATCACTCATAGTGTTCAAAACAGCATTTAGAAAGTTTCTTAACGCTTTAGAATTAAACCGCAACATTTGTAAAGCAATTTCTCCCGAGTAAAACAATACCCCATATGTGGTCATAAACGGCTGTTTGGACACACGGCAGGGCTTAGAAGGGAAAGAGCGCCATTTGGCTTTTGGAGCTCAAATTTAGCAGGAATGGTTTGCCGAAGCCATGTCGCATTTGCAAAGCCCCTGAGAGGACAAAACAGTGGGAGCCCCCCACAAGTGACCCCATTTTCGAAACTACACCCCTTGAGGAAATTATTTAGGGGTATAGTGAGCATTTAAGGACTAAAGGAAAAAAAGCACCACAACATTTGTAAAGCAATTCCTCCCGAGTAAAACAATACTTCACATGTGGTCATAAACAGCTGCTTGCACACACGGCAGGGCTTAGAAGGGAAAGAGCACCATTTGGTGCTAAAATTTAACAGGAATGGTTTGGGTTTGGGGAGGCCATGTCATGGGTCCTCCCCTACCTGGTTCCCAAATAGAAGTGCCTTGATCACCACCTCTTGAAAGTTAAGGAATGTCCCTGTCCGGCCTGCACATCAGGATAGCACATAAGCGTTATACAATGTCATCTGTATAATGTGCACGGCCAGCTTTTTGTACCATACCTTTGTTTTCCGCAGGTCATTATACGGCTTCAATACTTGATCAGAGAGATCAACCCCGCCCATGTACTTATTGTAGCCCAGGATGCAATTTGGCTTGTGGGTCACTGTGGGGGTACCTCATACAGGGACAGAGGTGTTGCTGCTGCCGTCAATTGTGGTCAATATAAGGACATCTCTCTTGTCCTTATATTTGACGAATAACATGTTCTCGCTGCATAGTTCCCTGCTCTCACCCCTTCTGAGGCTTTGACCAAGCAGTGTTTTAGGAAGGCCTCTCTGATTTTTGCGCACAGTACCGCATGCTGCAGTACTTCTTACAGAAAGGCACCTAAATAGTGGGCTGCTGGTATAGAAGTTATCCACATAAAGCTGATAACCCTTGTCCAGCAATGGGTGTATTAAATCCCACACTATTTTCCCATTAACTTCCAGGACGGGGTGGCTTTCTTGGGGTTCAATAATAGAGTCCTTCCCTTCGTAAACCCTAGACCTGTGTGTATACCCAGATGTACTCTCACACAGTTTGTACAATTTAATTCCATACCTTGCCCTCTTATTGGTCAGGTATTGGCAGAATTTAAGCCTCCTCTTAAAATGAACAAGGAACTCGTCTATGGAAATATATTTATCGGGGGTATACACTTGTGAAAATTTGGTGCTGAAATGATCAATGACTGGCCTGATTTTAAATAGACGGTCAAATGTGGGGTTGCCCTGGGGCGGGCACTGTGCATTATCATTATAATGCAAGAATTTTAAAATCGCTTCGAAGCGTGTCCGGGTCATGGCCATGCGGTAAATTGGGGTGTTGTCTAATCAGTATTGCCTAATCTCTGGCTACCTCACTAGTCCCATATGCGGCCCAAGGCCCCAAAATGTCATTATCTCCGCTGCATCTACAGGGGTCCACCTAACAAATGATGTAGTGAGGTTTTGGGTTAAAAATTGTTGGGCGTACAGATTCTTCTGGGTTACCATTAAATTAACAAACTCCTCAGAGAAAAAGACCTTGAAAAAGTCAATTTCTGTGAGGCCTGCAGTCTCAAACCAAATTCCTGAGCTGCCTATAAAATCTGGAATTTGAGGCTCATAATTTTCGGAGCGTGGAGTCCACACGGAATCAATCATTGGGGTTGCCTCAGCTGCTCTCCTGGGTCGCCTTTGGGGGGGTTCCTCATCAGGAGGACGAAACAAAAAGGAGTGGGGCATATTCATCGTCTCCCTCGCTGGCCGTATCAGTGTCAGAGGCAATGATGGCGTATGCCTCCTCGACTGTATATGTCCTTCTGGATGATTGAGACATTGTGATTTATTACTGGGGGGTGTGTGGTGTTTTAACATGTGTAATCAACTTTTATTTTTACACAGGGAGGGTGTAGTGTTTTTACACGTGTATATTGAACAGAAATTAGAAGATAAAAAGAAAAAAAAAGAAGAATAGGCGGATATAAAAATAAGACTAAATATGAATAAAATGAAACTATAACAGTAGAAACATTTGACCAAAACAGTAAATCTGCGTTATGTAAAATTTACTGTACTGAACGTCCGTCAGTAACGGACGCTATCTATTACTAAAAAAACCTGTAGTCTAACTAATGTGCTACAGTAAAACTAGGCTCTAAAAATCACTAACTGATGCTATATATTACTAAAAAGATACCAGTAGTCTAACAATGAACTACAGTAAATTTATACTAAAACTGCAGAAAAAAATTGCTAGATAAATCTATCTATATCTAAAACTAAATTAACGTTAATAACGCTAGCGTATGCTGCCCTAACTCCCTACCTACTAGCTACACCTAACTACTATTATCTTTTTTCTTTTTTACTGTTTTAGAAAAAAAACCTGCGCCAGAAAAGATGCTGATCAGTGATGTGCAGGACGCACACTGCGGAAAAGTACTGGTAAAAAAAATATAAAAAGACCAAAAAAACCTGCGGCAACAAATTACCACAGATGCTGATAACTAATCAGCAGTCTGTGGCCGCAGGGTGCACACAAGAAGATGGTGCAAATTTATAATTGAAAAAAATACAAAATTTCTGGAACAAAAATTGAGCACAAATTGCGGTCACTGATTAGCGGTCAGCGGTCGCAGGACACACACAGGTAATTGTGTGGGTGAAAAAAGGCAATAAACAAAAGTACCAAAAAAGAACCTGCGGAAAAAAAAAACACAGATGCTGATCAGTGATGGCGGTTGATAACCAGCACTTTGTGGCCGCAGGGCGCACACAGGGAAAAGGTGCAAATTCCCGAAAAAAAATCCTGTGACAAAAATTGGGCACAGATGCTGATCAGAGATGGTGGTCACTGATCAGCACTCAGTGGGCACAGGACACAGACAGGGAGGGGGTGGGAAGGGGGGGGGTGGAGTGGGAGAGGGAGGGGGTGAGTGGGACAGGGAGGGGGTGGGGTGGGACAGGGTCAATGACAGGCCCAAGGACAGGGAAAGGGCCAAAAAATCTGTCTGATCACAAAAAAACAAAACGATGGTGATCAGACAGTAGCGGCAAAAAAAGGATCTTATTTTTTACACAGTAGTGCGATCTGCACTGCAAATCCCAGCAAAGCACACACAGACAGTCTCTTAACCGCTCTGCGCGGTGTTGGTAATCAAAACACCCGCCGGTGCTCTGATTTGTCAGTCATTACAAACCGACCAATCAGAGCGCTCCTGGAGGTGGCATCACTGCCACCTCCCTAGATGTCTCAGACAGCACCAATCACCACTGTCTAACTGTGCCTTGTGACTCTGGGGCACAGTTTTAACAAAAATGCCTGCGATTGGCCGGTCAGAATTGACCGACCAATAGCAGCGATTGTCAATGCAGGGGGCCGAAACGGCACCCTGGGCGAGTAGTAAAGATGGCCTGCTGTCAGGGACAGCAGCCATCTTTACTTTGTCACAGTACAATTAGCATCAGTGACTGCTTCCCGCTGCGCAGTACCTATATGGCGCTTTGCAGGAAGCACCTCCCGACAGCGCCATATATATACGGCGCATGTCGGAAAGGGGTTAATTGTTTACACCTATGTTAATGGGACTGAATAAAACATCTGAATTCAATGATTTCCATATAGCGTATGTTCATTCTAATTTTGTAAAGAATTATTTTTACTGGGAAAAAAATCTCCTGTTGTTACTTGGAAACTGTCAACATTGTACGGTTGACAAGTCTGTTACTCTTATTATGTGTGTCATGTCCTCAACACACGATCATTGCTGAATGTTCACTAGTGGATGGTGTAGAGAATAATCTGATCAATGGAGTAAGTTAGTGACAGGCTAGTTAGGACTTTGGAGAAAGAAAGTAATTTCTTCCATACTGTCACCTCTCCACTACTCTCTATCCAAGCAACCCAGCATTTATTTTATTTTCTATGTATTCCAATTAAATGATACGTCTTTCATCGTCTTTTTCAGGCAGATTTTTTCTTTGTGATTATAGTGCAGTGACTGGATAACTCTTCATTTTATTTGCTATGATCTATTGGATGAAGATTTATCAAGCTATGTATGGACTGGGTGTTTTGCTAGTATCCTCAGACCACAATCTAAAACAACTGCAGATTACATTGTCCCCTTGACGCTGCAGTTCATGTTCAGGTTGGACATTAATACTCGGGTGGTCAGGTGAATAAGCAGGCAGTCTATCAGGCAGAATACTCAAGGAGCTGCCATTTTGAAGCATACAAAGGAATCTTGTTGCTTTAATTACCAATAAATCAGCATGACCTCTTCTCCGTGACATTTTTTTTTAACAATGATCTTTTCAAGCAGAAAATGAAGAGGCTGATTTTACAGCGTGTGCACACTGCCTGTGGTAAGATAACAGACTGGCAACACAGGGAGCCACCTCCATGAAACACTACGCTACACCGCCAAGCACTCTATTAAATGACACATCTTATTTGTTTCCAAGACTATTTTCTCCCAGACTGATGACTTTTTGTGGCAATAAAAGAAGAACGATACGAACGGTGTTCAGCTTAGAAATCCACATAGGCATTCATTCTTCATAGGGGACAATGGAGAAATGTCCTGCATGTTTCTAGATTTTCCAGTAAAGGTGCGCAATTATCAATGAGGATAATTATTATTTAATAATAATAATAATGTATGGTAATGTGTCCTATCAGCTTTTAATTAGCTCTTCCAGTCACTGCAAATATATTTTACTGTATGGTCAGTGGTGGAACTATATATGTACTATGTCTCGTGTGTATAGCCATGTGTAATATATTTTTTTATATCTGTGTATGTATATACACTTTACTGCAAAAGCCAATGGGGCGGCCCAATCCAGACCTGCAGTCCCAATCACATCTGCATGGACGCGTGCATTGTCGTGCAGTAAAGTGGCCTTGGCATCATCTTTCTGCTAAATGTTGGGAGTCCTAACGGGGCTTAGACCTCCACAATGATGACCAATCGGAAGGACCAGCCTCTAGATTTTTTTTAAAAATTAGAATCCTGGTCGGAGGCAAATTTTCTGGTCTTTGGCTACGTTTTAGCAGGTGGTTTTTGGTAGTTTTTCATGGCATTTTGAGGGCCAGCTGTTTGTTTTTATAACTGCAGAATACACTGGTTCAGGAATGTTGTTGTTGTTGTTTTTCCTGTGGGTTATAACCACACAAATTCATGTGCAATTTACACTTGGTAAGGTCTCGTTCACATCTGCCTTCCGGGAGGCGTTGTTCTGCTCCATCATAGCAGCAGAACAATGAGAATACTGGAAGCTCGGGATCCATTGCATGACGGACACCAACGACGTCTCCATCATGGTTAATGTCATTTTGCCAGACATAATAGCGCAGCAAAAACAACAGAATCTGTGACAGTAGCTCCTAGCAGAGACTCCGACGCAAATGTGAACAGGGCCTAATAGGTGCATGAAGGTGTTCAAGACCTGTTTATTTTAAGAAAAATGAAGACTATAATGTGAAATACACACATACTGCATTTTTTTCTCAACCAAATAACTGTTACCATTGTGTCAACCCGGCCTTGGGGTAACATTTCATGTCTGTGCTTTTCTGGGCTGACATTAGCTCACACTATAGGAGACAATGGGGATCACAAATGAAAGTGTGATTGCTAGGAAATGGAGCAACTGAGGTTTTAAAAATGTCGCAATGACATACATCAAATTATAGTATTATTTTTGACACTTTGTTTTGAAGCTTGCTACTCACTAGGAAGGTTCATGTTGTCAGAACCCCTGTGCCTTATATAAAGAAAGAAAAAAATATTTCCACTGACATTTTCAAAGAGATTTTCCCATGAATAACATTTCTGGTGTATTTGATATGCCATAAATGTTTGATGGGCGGTGTCCCGTCAGTCAAATCTCATTGGTGCATATTCACTCTCCATTAATGTCCATGGGAGACAAGGACACTGTCTCTTTAGATGGGTTGTCCCAGTTAGTAATCTCCTAGCCCAGGACTATGGCAAAACAGGAGTGCAAAACTTTAAATCATCATATTTTAAAATCCAGCAAGTAGAAAGATGGATAACGATGGCATGACAGGATCATAGGACTGACAACATTCAAAAAACCTTTGTGCCAAAAGAATTAATGCGGTAATTACGGTTTAATTACAATTTGTTTTCAACGGGCATTATGTAATGCTTCATTTACCCTCTGATGGCGCTGCAGGGAAATAGAACGCTTCCTTCGAAGATATATGATTGTCTCAGCAGCAGGACACCCTGTGATTAGCTTATTTGTGTAGGATGCTTCTAGCAAAAAGGGATTGTTTAAAGAAGACAACTCCATTAAGTCTATATGTGACAAAGGAATGATGTATTGGCCGTGTGTACACTACCTTCGGAAAAGTTACGTCAGTAAAATTGAGATCCTCCCAAACACTAAAATACTGGGGGACACTATATGTGTCATGCATTTAATTCTAGTGATTTAGGTATATAGATGATAAAGAGTTTGTATTTGGTCTTTTTCTGAAATGTTGTAGCTATTTATTTTTTATTTGTTAAACCTTCCCTGGGTCGGCCTTATTGGAGACACACTTCCTTCCTGTATTTCCTGTGTGGTCAGTACAGCAGGGTGTGTGCACTTTATTGCAGTTGAAATGAATGGCAGTCAGTTGACAGAGAAATCTCATCGATTTTTACAATCTCCAGAAAGTGATGCAGTACAGGCCCTCCCTCATTCTGTCCCAGTCTATACAGCAAAGCTGAGAAGTGAACTACATAGAAAGGTAAATGTCAGTTTTTTGTGACTCCTCTAGTGGCCAGTGTAAAAACTGTAATATGTAAAGATTTTTTTTATGTGGATAGTCACATAAAGAAAAAAAAAAACAGCACCAAAAAAAATGTATATATGTTTTATAATAGAAAAAACTGATTTAAATAATAACTTATTTTTCTGACAATACATTCCATTTAACCCCTTCCCGACATTTGTTGTAAGTATACATCATGGAAAGCCAGTGCTTCCCCCAATTTGTCGTATACTTACGGCAAATGGATGGTACGGGCTCAGAGTCCGTGCCATTATTCCCGAGTGTCAGCTGCATGTTACAGCTGACACCCTGCTGTAATGGAGGGGAGCGAAGTTAGCTCCAATCCCCGCCATTAACCCCTTAAATGCAGCAGTCAAAAACAAACCAATGCTTCATTTAAGGTGTTTGCCGCTAATCGCCACCCCAGCTAAGAGATGACCGGGGTGCCGATGGCTGCAATGGCAAATGGAGGTCTAGCACTGGCCTCCTGGTCTGCCTAGTACGGAAGCCTCCT
Organism: Rhinoderma darwinii; assembly: GCF_050947455.1. Taxonomy (NCBI): domain Eukaryota; kingdom Metazoa; phylum Chordata; class Amphibia; order Anura; family Rhinodermatidae; genus Rhinoderma; species Rhinoderma darwinii. The sequence continues at coordinate 378,604,797 of NC_134690.1, forward strand.
AAAAGGCTTCTGGCACCAACACAAGATGGCAATTACATCTGACACCCTGTATGTTACAGCTGACAGATGTAGCATACAGATTTTACAGCTGACAGATGTATGTTACAGCTGACACCCTGCAGTAATGGCTGGGACCGGAGCTAGCGCCGATCCCTGCCATTAACCCCTTAGATGCAGAGATCGCTGCATCTTAGTGGTTTGTAGCAAATCGGCAGCCCTGCCATGCGATCGTAGGGCTGCTCACGGCTGCTATGGCAACAAGAGGCCTAACAATTGCCTCCTGGTCTGCCATTACAGAAGCCGATTAGGCCCTGCCCTTTGGCGAATCCTAATCGGCTTGCTGTCAGTGAAAAACTGGCAGTTCTAATACATTGCACTACATAAGTAGTGCAATGTCTTAGAACATAAATCAGACAATTGGACTTTCAAGTCCCCTAGTAGGACTAAAAAAAAAGTGAAAAAAAAGTTTTACAAAATAAAATGAACGTTTCAAGTGATAAAATAAAACACAAATCGCCTCTTATCAAGTCCTTTATTATTAAAAAAAATATATAGAGCAAACATATTTGGTATCGCCGCATCCACAACGGCCTGAACTATAAATATATTGTGTTATTTACCCCGAATGGTAAAAAAAAAAAATATTCCAGAATTGCGTTTTTTTTATCACTTTGCCTTCCAAAAATTGGAATAAAAAGTGATCAAAAAGTCACACGTATCCAAAAGTGGTACCTATAAAAACTATAGCTTGTCTTGCAAAAAACAAACCCTCGCACAGCTCCGTCGACGAAAAAATAGAAAAGTTATGGTTCTAACAACATGGTGACAGAAAAAAAACATTATTTTTACAAAAGTAATTTTATTGTGCAAAAAGTTGTAAAACATAAAAAAAGTGCTATAAATTTGGTATCGACGGAATCACCCGCAGTATAAAGTTAACATGTAATTTATAACGCATAGTGAACACTATATAAAAACGATGTAAAGTAAAATTCTGCCAGAATGACTGTTTTTTGGTCACTTTGCCTTTCAAAAATTTCAATAAAAAGTGATCAAAAAGTTGCATGTATCCAAAAATGGTACCTATAAAAACTATAGCTCGTCCCGCAAAAAAACAACCCTTCATACAGCTCCATCGCCAATTTTTTTTTTAGAAGTTATGGTTCTCACAACATGGCAACAGAAAAAAAACATTTTTCCAAAGGTAATTTTATTGTGCAAAAAACATAAAAACATATTTGCGGATGGAAAACAAGCAGCAGAATACAGTAGCAGCAAAGTGGGCAAGATTTAACAAATCTCACCCACACGCTGCGTAAAAATTCCGACCTGAAAGTGACCTGCTGTGCGTATTTTTCGTACCGCAGCATGTCAATTCCTGCTGCAAAAAGTGGACTGAAGTGCTGCATTTCAGAGAAGATGCCATCTCCCAGCATTGTAAAAAACGCCGCAAAATCCGCACCATTTCCTGCAGTAAAAAATGCAGCGGGATGTCTGCTACTTTCAACGGAATTGCTGCAGAAATTATCTGCATCAATTCCGTTACGTGTGAATAAGCCCTGAATTTATAAAAATCAAAATTTTAGCAATTTTTTGCTACATTTTGGTGTTTTTCACGATTAAATACTGAATGTATTGACCAAATTTTACCAGTAACATAAAGTCCAATGTGTCACGAGAAAACAATCTCAAAATCGCTTGGATAGGTAAAAGCATAAGTTATTACCACATAAAGTGACACATGTCAGATTTGAAAAATAAAGCTGTCAGGAAGGTCAAAAGTGGCTGCAGTGGGAAGCGGTTAAGGAGAGTGTCCTGGATTGCAAGGGCATTGTTTCTTTAAGGGAAGCCTAATTATATCACATAATGACCAGTCCAAATGGGAATGGTGAAGAAATGGCAATGTGACCTGTGATCCATATCCTTGACCTTTAAGTAGAACCCATTCTGCTTTGGTCCCATAATGGTCTTTAATGTGAAGTGTTGCATTACTTGTAGAGCAAAGTCTAATTGGTCCCTTCTTGTTGTATTTAAACAATATGTACGTTATCAACAGAAGCAGCAGATCTGCAGAATTATCTTCTATGGACTAATGAAATTATTTTCCCATGACTCCATATTCATTTACCATGAGACTCATCAGAGAATTAGAAATATAGCAGCAAAACAGCTTCATCACGCTAGGAGCACAATTTTACATATGCATATCGTAGCAACCGGTTAAACACCGTTAATTACATTAACCCAGAGTCTGCAATTATGTGGCAGAGCACACCTGGGTGTTACAATCATTATTATTCCAGCACAAAGCAGTGTTCAGCTCTACGGTACACAACAGTTTCATGTAATATTAAAGTAAGAACGCACTGGAGCTATAGACTGGGTAAAAAAAAATAAATGTATGGGTACAATGCACTGGCATCTATTTGCAATCCTCTATAATCAGTTTTTGGACCCATCAGTATTCTTTGACTTTGCATAGCCACATACAATATGTTTTCACACATGTTATTGACTCAAAGTGGTTTGATGGATCAACAGACTCAACATCTGTTTCAATCCATTCACAATAATTTCCTTGGCAGAAGGAAATGGATGGATAAAGGTAAATCTCACCTAAAGTCCCATTCTGACATGTTGTTAGATAACATTAGTGGGCTCCGGGAGCAGTGGCTCCCACAGATACTGTAAAGGAGCTGTCTGTTTTAGAAAACCCATTTTCAATACCCTGTTTTTAGGACCCTCATGTCTCAACCTGAGCGATTACACGTCCACTCCATACATTATATAATATATATATAAAGTACAGTTAAGTTTACCGCTCGGACGGCACTGATAACAGTTCAATATCATTGGACTGTTATCTAATAGATGGATGTCGCTAATAGATGGAAAAAGGAAAACACATAGTGCAACAGCCTCTGAAAAAAGATTGCTCCACGCCAAGTTTAATCCATACTCACAGAAGTAACAAGAAATAAAAGGCTTTTATTTCTTGTTACTTCTGTGAGTATGGATTAAACTTGGCGTGGAGCAATCTTTTTTCAGAGGCTGTTGCACTATGTGTCTTCCTTTTTCCATCTATTAGAGACATAAGATACTTTTCCTAACAGGAGTTCTTTGAATGTGGAGAGAGACGATAGGGAGCTTGGTGGAACTACAAGGATGAGAATTACCATCCACACCCTCATTGGATTGCGGATTGTCCACTGCATTTTTCTGGGAGAGAGTGTACATACTGAATGATATTGGACTGTTATCAGTGCCGTCTGAGCGGTAAACTTAACTGTACTTTATATATGTCATTTAGGGTACTTGTTGGATCATACCCAATTTACTTTTGCCTGCTCCGGTCTGAGAGAGATATTGTGGGTATTTGAGCCAAGAGAAACCACCATTATATTATATAATACACATTGATTTAAATGTGTAATTCCACATTTCACCTGCGGTGGTGCTGCAGGGAAATTGAACACCTGCTGCCAGGTTCCCCCCTAATTTACAGCTAATCGCTAGGGGTCCAAGCAGCGGTACACCTTCTGATCAGTTTATTTTTAGGAAACCATTCTAACTAAAATTGTATGTTCAAAGCAGACAAACCCTTTAAATAACGTTTTTGGCGTTGCTTTAAGAGTTCTGTCATTAAAAATCTCACACACAACTGAGCATTGTGTGGAAATCATTGTGGGGCTCTCCTGACTTTCTTCTAATGTCTATGGACTGCTTAAAGCTGGACATTAGATGATGGCGGGACATGCCTGATAGACAGAGCTGTATATTTTTCTCCACAAAAAAATATAATTGAGATCATCCGGACTTGTACTTTGATTGTTATTCAAGTAAAAAAAGGATTTAAAACCAGACAGCTTCAGATGGGGCTTATTTTTTTGACAGTAATGGTTGACCAGAAGAGTCCGACACAGCCATTCAATAAAAAAGGATGACCTAAGGTGTCCGTCCTATAGCAGTGAGGTAACAGCAACAGATCTGACTGACTAGACATACACAGAGAGGATGTAAAGTAGAGGATGATTCCATGAATTCCATTGATAACTGATTTCAAAAGAATATGTAATTGTTTTTTATCAATTGAAATGACAGATGTCTGTCGAAATGATACTCCAACATTTTTAAGACAGATGTGATGAATGGTGAAGGGTGTTTGTTTACTGTGGGGAGTGGACATTTAAAAGATATCTTCATCTGTTATAAGGCCAAACTGTAAGAAATAACGATTGAGCACAAATTATTGTACAAGGCCCAAAAAAACATTGGTAAAACATTTTTTGTAATTTCTTGAGTCCACAGTTTGCTACATGTCTGGCTGAAAATGGGTTAAAGAAAAAAAAAAAGATAGATCCGGAGTATGTATATAAAATATAACTTTTACTATATTTTCATTTAAAAAGAATTTTAGAAAAATAATGTACACATGGTGATTCCATATGCCATATACTCATGCATTTTTCATCTATTTCTTATGGTATGGATCCAGAAATTTGAGACAGCAAAATGGGTTAAGTGGTATAAATAATTATTTTTGGTCCATCCATTAAAGGGGTTTTCCCATCAGGGACATTTATGACCTATCCACCTCTGGGACCCGCACCTATTTCTAGAACGGGCCCCCCTAAACCCCGTTCTACTGCTCTGTGTTCCCGCTGAAGCATTTGATTTCCAACCATGAATAAGAAAACGGAATGATAGTTACAGAAACAGCGTAACTTGCATGCTGCGCTGCTTCTGTAACTGCCATTCCCTTCTATGGGACTTACGCAAACAGTGTAGCTCAACGAGATACGCTGTTTTCTTCTATATGGTTGGAAATCTCAAGCGTCAGCGGGAACACAGAGCGGTAGAACGGAGTTTAGGGGGTCCCGTTCTAGAGATAGGTGCGGGTCCCAGAGGTGGGACCCGCATCTATCTGACATTTATGACATATCCTGTGGATGTGTCATAAATGTCCCTGATGGGAATACACCTTTAATGACTGTTTGGGTATGCATACAATAACTGGGATTGTTGTCCAACTTATATATCTATGAAGCAGTCGTCCAACTTTCTACTTACAAAAGTGTCGGAAAATAACACCAAGTACAACCAGTCGTGTTTTTGCCAAAGCAAGATTTATCAACAGGGCGTGTGCCCTGTTGATTAATTTGGCATCTTTTGCACTGCAGGAGAGACTGGCGGCGCCCCCCCCCCCCCTTCCTACAGTTTGGAAGTATTGATAAATCTCCTCCACAATGTTCATTCTTCCAATTCCATTTTATTTTAATTTCCTCACCTGCTCTACAGTATGTTTTGTTCGCTAATTCTGAACTTCACTCTTACTTTACCTATTAATGTGAACATCCAGTATTTTGCTTTATTATGTACTCCCGGGAGCGAGACATTTCTCCTAATGACAGCCTTTCACAACTTTATGCTACCTACAGGCAGTAATATAATTTATAGGCCACAAATAGTAGAAACGACTGTGACCAATTACAAAACCTGTCTATTAAATTTAGAAAAGACCCAGAACTAACCTAATTATTAACCAATTACTGAATTTATCGATTTATTTAATTTCATGCCTCTAAAGAGAACATAATTAAGGTTTAATATAAAGCCTCCAGCAAAGTGAACGTAGTCTATAATTATGAGATGACTGTAGAATATATAATAGTGGAGTGTTTACATGTATTTTACTGAACAGATGTAACGTCAATCATTGAGTTTTTAAATTACAAATTAATTGGGAAGCATTACTCCTATTGGTTAAAGACACAAACTCCATCCCCGTCTATTCCAAAACTACAACATAAAAAAGCTCTATGATCTAGTGCCACTGTCTTCTACCTGGCAGGGCAGGCTGGTAGTGCTGGTGGGATATATGTAAATACTAAATGTGACTCCAATGGATCTATACAAGAATTTGGGGCCTTAGCCCGGCAAAAAGATATTTATTAGAGACACTGTATATTTCAAGCTCAAAAGTATGCTCTTTGGGGGGGGGGGGGGAGTTTATTAACCTTTCTACGCCAGTTTTCTGGCATGGAAAAGTCGCAAGGGGGCCTAAAAGTCCCAAATGCACCGCCTTTTTGCGCCGTTCTCACCAGTTTTGTGGAAAGGAGGCATGGCTTCACAAAAAAGAGCAAGACCACAGCAGCCCGACAAATGTATTATAATTTTCATCCGAAAACTGGCATAAATTATAGCAGAAGTCTACACCAGCTTCTAGCTGGCGTAGATTTTAGTCTGTGGGGTGTAGCAAGGCACAGTTCCATGCCGGGCCCCGTACCTTCCTCCCACATCTGACAAGCGCAATCTCCATCAGACACTTTAAAAAATATGTATATTTATACTTACCTCATCGCTCCGTTTCTGTTTTCTCCACCAGATGCGGCTCCCTTTTCATGCCACGGCTCATACAAGGTACTGAGGCTGAGGCAGATGCTGCTCCCTTTTCGTGCTACGGCTCATACAAAGTGCTGAGGCTGAGGCAGATGCGGCTCCCTTTTCGTGCCACGGCTCATACAAGGTGCTGAGTAACTTTGCGAAGTAGCACTCAGCGTCACATAGAGCACTAATGACATTGAGTGCTGCGTCATATAGGAGCCTTGTAGGAGCAGCGGCATAAAGAGGGAGCCAGGAGGGGACCCGGTGAGGAAAGGAGAAGAGGAGCGGTGAGTATGTATTTTTTAAATTTTATGTGATGGTGGGTTAATGAGACGTGGTTATTACACCACAGTTTTGGCGCATGGCCAGCGGGAAAATTGCAACACATTTAGTAAGAGGCATTCGCCTCGTATAAAATGCGGCGCGTCTTACTCCAGCCAATTAGTTATTTAGACTGGTGTATGAAATGCCAGTCGTAATAATTCTGCTCCTATGTTTTTGTGCTGGAGATGAAGGGTTAATTTTAAGTTTTACTAAAGATGTTGGAGCATGAGCTTTGGCTATAAACAATCCCAGATTCTGATTGTACAAAGCCAAGTTAGAAGGAAGTTTTGTATGTTTTATGAGCTTATTCCGTCCTCTCGCCTCCAAAGATTAAATAACATTGTGTACTCTAGGGGACATTTTAAGTTGCCACTCAGATGTGCTGAATGGGCTCATGTGGCTTATGAATCATTTGCCGACCATTTCCATGAAACTTGTGGGAGAACGGGCTCATGCTCATGATTGTATTACAGCTCTGTTTTGAATGGGGCTGTTATACGGCTGTTGTAGAGGCGCATGGATCGTCTACTGTACCGTTGTATGCCTCCAATTTCATTCAAAGGCTTTTTCCTGTTGGATTCACATAAATCGAACAAAAAATAATAATTATGCAATGCGCCATCATACTCTATATGTACGAAGGTATTCTAACCTAAAAGCAACACCACAATACCTACAATGCCGTGAAACCTATTTAGTATACTATACAGCAATTCAAACATTGGATCAGGAGCATATTGTCCAGGGTATGGCCATTTTTGTAGACAGTACATTATTAAAGGTAATAGAGTCCACCTATTCCCCAAATGTTCACATGAATTTCTCCTGATTATGATAGTGTCCTGAGACCTAGGTGCAAATCTCAAAACAGCCCCAAACAGGTTTGCGTTTTCCAGCATAGGGCTCACAATTGAAACCCACTGAAATCAATGGTGCTGTATCAAGAGGGATATGCCTGAGATCTTGAGTAAAGCCTTGTGCGACAAGACATGTACTGGATACAAAAAGAGGAGATGTTTTCTTTTAGGCAGGAATCACACTAAGGCTGGGTTCACACGAGCACATTACGTCCGTAATGGACGGACGTATTTCGGGCGGAAGTCCCGGACCGAACTCAGTGCAGGGAGCCGGGCTCCTAGCAGCATAGTTATGTACGATGCTAGGAGTCCCTGCCTCTCCGTGGAACTACTGTCCCGTACTGAAAACATGATTACAGTACGGGACAGTTGTCCTGCAGAGAGGCAGGGACTCCTAGCATCGTACATCACTATGATGCTAGGAGCCCGGCTCCCTGCAATCAGTTCGGTCCGGGACTTCCGGCTGAAATACGTCCGTCCATTACGGACGTTAATGTGCTCGTGTGAACCCAGCCATACAGTTTCTAATGCACTTTTTAGAGCCGAGGCCAAAAGTGGATCCAAAATGAAGGGAAAGTAAAAAAGAAAAAGGGATTTATACATTTACTTCCTATTTAATCCACTCTTGGTTTAGGCTTAAAAAACAGTGGGCAATGAACAAGGAGGAACGAGATATCCAGCACTCTTATAAAATAAACGATTTGGTCATTTAAAAAAAATATCTAGATATCTTCGCGCACCATCGCCATTCACAACGTGGTCTGGACAAACAAATGGAATAATGCAGTGGAAACGCGGTGAGCGAACCCTTGTATATTTTTTCTTTTTGCTTATAAAACAGTGGGCCTCAGAATAAGGATATTAAAATCAGCATATGAATAAATCACCCACATAAACTGGATAACGCAGTGAAGGAATCTAGTGAAAACTTGTTATGTGCAGCTTACTTTACTTTATCAGCTTGCCTCTTATCAGATGTCACTATTACATCCGGTTGTTTCGACAACTGAACTAATTTGTAACAGATTATTTCACATTTTTAAAGATTATAATTTTCTTAGAGAAGAGTAACAATCAGAGGGAAAGTGCAGGCAGGATAACACATGATGAGCCATTTGTACCTGTAATTGTGGCATCCCTAATAACAGGTTAGCAGAGAACAAGCGCGCTCGGCAAAAATGATTTATTGCCTAAAATTTTTTTTTCCTGTCGGGTTCCTTACAGATCTGTACAACAGAAATATGTAATACGGCGGAGTTCATTTGCATTTTGGACTACTTATAAAAAGGCCAATTCTTTTAAAATTATTTCGAGTTTGATGGAGAAAAGAAAGCAGACAATCAGCTAGCAGATGAATTAATATTATCCCAAAAATCAACTCATTCTATAAAAATACTGGTCAAATGATACCTAAGTTGATATCAACTGTATTAATTCTATAAGTGTATGTTCCCATGGCTTATTTACGGCCATTTTTCGGGCCAAAAACGGCCGATATAATCGGAAGCAGAGCGCCTCCAAACAACCGCCCATTGATTTCAACGAAAAAAAACGGCGTTCTGTTCCGACGGGGCGTTTTTTTACGCGGCCGTTTAAAAAAAAAAAAAAAACGCTCGCGAAAAATACGTGCATGTCACTTCTTGAGCCGTTTTTCATTGACTCTATAGAAAAACAGCTCCAAAAACGGCCGTAAAAAAACGGCGCCACAAACGCGAGTTGATAAAAAAGCGGCTGAAAATCAGGAACTGTTTTCTCTTAAAAACAGCTCCGTATTTTCAGACGTTTTTTTAGTAAGCGTGTGAACATACCCTAAGGTGGGATATCCTGTTACTCTGTGTCCCAAATTTTGTCCCAAATCTTTTTGTTTTTCATGTGTCGGGATCTGTGCATATGGGGGGGGGGGGGGTTATGTTAGCAATTAAAAGTTAGATAATGTTCAAGTTTAAAGTCCACGCTTGGCTTTATTGCAGTCCAAAATTAAAAAAGTGCTTATCCAGCATACAAGACTTGCAGCAAATAAACAATACAAACACCTGGCCCATCTGGGCACTAACAAAACTATTATAAACCATGAGTACAGTGTTCCTTGGATCAGGCTTTCCACACTATCCTTGTGTGGATTCCCAGGCTCTGACCCTCTCTGCCCTGACCACAGAGCTCTTACGGCCAAGTAACGAGCCCAGTAGCTTCACCTGTTCTAACTGGGCAAGGGGTAACACCCGTACTGGAGGGAAGAAGGGAATGACAGGTTCCTCTACCAATCCTGCCTGCCATACCATAGAAATCCAGTCCCACAACCACATTTTACAAAAGCCTCAGCAAACTAGGTTTATCAGAAACCCAGCTTTCCTGGATTTCTTTATCTCACCCATCACAACATAGTGATTGAGATATACACCCCCTCCCGGTACTTTTCCAGCTGCGAGCTTACATAACATAACAAAAAATGTCTCCAACATGCGCTAGTCATGATTATAAGCACCTGACCTACATAATATGGTTGCATCATTGGATTTTTCTAGATGGTAATTGTTAATAGATTTAGATTTTATGTACGACACCTGGAGAGACAGTTTTTATATTAAATTTTATTCATTAGTTTCTGTGGATACCAGAAATCCATCTCCAGTGCACTTTATATTTTTGGGGTGAGCTGCCATTTTATCTACTATAATATTTTATGTTTCAGCACTTGCTGTACTTTATAATATCATTTTTAATTTCAAGTTTGGAGGTATGTAATACAGACATTGCTTGTCTTGTTAGTGACGGACGGATGACTAGGACAGGCCTTTCTCCTTGGTCTGAGCATTCTTCCATCAGTCAGTCAGACAATAATCTATGCACCTTCTTTCATTAGTTTGTGTAGGCAGGAGTGGCTTGGCTTGGCAGATGGTTAATTACCATTAACGGTACACAGTTTCGTACATTTCTTCCTCCATGAATAGGAAATGTGCAGCTGTGTCTCAGGACGTGAATGTGGCATCAGTGCAACTGTACAGAGTATTTTAACCCCCCAAAAAACACAGTCGTTAAAGGCAGATGGCACAGAGTGATGCTAATTACCAATGTAGTGTCATAGGGCAGGGGGGGGGGGGAGACGAGCTGGTCTCTAACCACTTGCAACTCATGTATTGAAATGCAAGCTCCTAGGTCGACGTGTCGGCTCCAGACAGGAAACGGACATGTGGACTATGTTAGATCAGAATTCCAATATTTAGGACTGGGATATCAACAGGCTGGACAAAAAGGCAGGTTTAGGATGGTTACAGATGGCCGTAACAAAGACAGCTTGTACAGTTTTCCCTTTTTCTAGGAAGTTTTCATTTAGTAGATTCATCAATCCGTCAGATATTTGCAACAAAAGGAGTACGACAGGCAGCACAATCTGCTGTACCATCTTCACAATTAAATCTTCGCAATTAAATCAAATGTATAGTACAAACGTAACTATAGATACATGAACCTGATTTTTGACTGGATTCCATTGTCCAGGGATCAGCAACCTTCAATCAGCAACACTCCAGCTTTTGTGAAACTACAATTCCCAGCATGCCCTGACAGCTTTTGGCTGGAATAATCAAGCCTTTGGCTGTTAGGGCATGCTTGTGGGAGTTGTAGTTTCACCATAGCTGGAGTGCCGAACGATGCTGACTCCTGCCATAGTCGGAGAGGCCAGGACACTGAAGAAGGGAACAATTAACATGAATTATTCCACTTAATATATCCTCTATTTTCTAGCGACACTTTGTGGTGTATATCGGCTTGTTCTGCTTCACAGCCTGTAACGCGCATGCGCTGTCATTGCTGTCCTCGCGGTCCCTGCTGTTCGAGATAACAGCAGGGGCCGCGCATGCGCGTTACAAGAGGACAAGCCGATGTACACCACGTCACAAGTGACGTGTCGTATACCTGGCAAATAATTCAAGATCAACAAAGAGCAGAGAGTGATGTCACCAATCAAGTTCCCCACGGTAGGATCTGGAAACGGGGCCACTTTGGAAAATGTAAGTATATTACAAATGTATTTACATTTATAAATTACATGCATTAAAGGGGTTTTTGAAAATATGATGGTATCTCTGACAACCCCTTTAAGTAAGTGCACATTGTACTCACTATTAACTCACAGCATACCAGACACACTTATCCTTCTTATGCCACCTCATTACTGCACCAAAAATAGTGCTAGTCCATAATAAATTTGCTGTGACACTTCATATGTTGCAAAAAAGGATTGAAAATTGGCACCCCCGCATACACTGTATGGCAGCCATGGTTGGAATCCCAGAATACTGGAGACACTTACCCCTTATAGAGCCATATTTACTTCCTTGACCTGAGACACCCCCATTCTTGTGTATAACCCTAAGTAGATCTGTATTTTCCCGCCTAAGTACTGTTGTTGTTCACCGATGTTTCTACCTGGATGGCCTTAATTGTCTAAATTGCTTAAATCTTCATACTCCGGCCATGTACACTATTTAGCCAAAAGTATGTGGACACCTAACCATCACAACTATATGAGGTTGTTGGACATCCCATTCCTAAAACCATGGGCGTTAATATGCAGTTGGACCTCCTTTTGTGACTATAAGGGTATGTTCACACGCAGTGTTTTCAGGCGTATTTCTGGGCGTAAACGCCTCAAAATACGCCTTGAAAAACGCTAATGAAACATCGACAAACAGGTTCCCATTGAAATCAATGGGAAAACCGGCGTTTAGTTCAGATGAGGCATTTTTTCACGTTGCTGGTTTTATAAATGGCGTGTAAAAAGGCGCCGCATAAAAAGAAGGACCTCTGGCCAGAGATTCCACTCCTGGATTAGTCCCCGACGTCACTACACATATATGGACAGTGACGTCAGGGGTTCCTCTTGGAGAGGAATCCCCGGCCAGAGCATCGGCAATGATCTGGATGGGGATTCCACTTCTGGAGGGAGCACCCAAGGCACTATCCACAGGAAGGGGGGCTCTATGGCACTACCAAGGAGGGGGGCTGTGTGGCAATACCAGGGAGGGGGGCTGTGTGGCAATACCAGGGAGGAGGGCTGTGTGGCAATACCAGGGAGGGGGGCTGTGTGGCAATACCAGGGAGGGGGGCTGTGTGGCAATGCTGGGAAGGGATGCTGTGTGGCACTACCAGGGAGGGGTGCTGTGTGGCACTACCTACGAGGGGGCTTGTTGCACTACCTATGAGGGAGGGCTGTGTGGCACAATCTACAGGGGGTACTGTGGCACTATTTGCAGAGGGCACTAAATATATGGGGGCAAAAAATGGGGATCTAACTTCTATATGGGGGCATAAACAGGGCCCAACTTCCATATGGGGGCTCAAAGTTTTCTGCCATTTTACTGCCACAGCGAGTTCCCCCACTTTTCAGGCGTTTATCGCTTGATAATTGTGTTCCAGTCGTGCTGCTATTTGATTTCATTTCTTTGTATTGCACCACTTCTGCCTTGCACTTATTTTAAGAAATCTTATGTGATCTGCAGTAATCCTGTCTGCATCAGTCCATGATCAGCTACAAGGATTACCATATATGTTAGAAAATATCTCCGGACGTAGCTCGATCAGCGAAGAACCCCTACAAATCTATTGTGTAATTTAAGCGCCCGTGTCACTGGAAGAGTTACTTTACAGACACTCAGCAAAAAAGGTGGACTATTACAATATTACCTTGTATGACCTTGCAGTTTATGAGCTAAAAATATCCATTATCCCAAGAACTACTGTTCATCCCACATCATGTTCTGTAAATGTCATAAACGCTTACATTACGGCGGCGCTGGAAGGGTCTGTCCTATATCCATAAACCAATTTACAATACACTCACAGGAGGTCAAGTGCTCTCAAGAAGCAGCCAGCGAGAGAGAACAATCAATTTCAATTGCAAGTCTAATATGAAGTAAAAACTGAGCAGGATCTAAAATACCTCTTCATTACGTGACAAAACCCCATTGTGATGCTAAATAAGAACGGGGGCCTCTTATGTTGATAGCCTGGCCTGCCATTCTCCCATAGACGCCATTGTGTCAGGGAACACCTCATTTTCCACTTTCCCGGCTTCTCCTAATCATCCCCACTCATCTTCTTTAAACAATCACTTAATCTGTGAATTCCTGGCAGTCTATAGGCTCTTGTCGATGCCCCCGTAACTACCCCCTAATCCCTTTATTTCTGCATCATTATCTCTAGCTGCTGAATATTAATAATTCTAATAACAATAAAACATTTGCTATGACGATCGATTATTACCAGCGTGTAAAGGAAAATGTAAATATAGACTGACGTGACAAATCAATTATCTATACTATGCATCCGTTCCAGCTGGCTTAATCCCCATCATCCGCAATAATTTATTAACGGAGGGATGAGAAAAGACATGAATCAGTTTAATGTGCTATAAGTAGGGCGTATCCATGGAAACGAGATGCAGAATTCCATTTTATCTTGTGTTTATGTATAGGATAATTCCCACCTAACCTCAGAGGCAATGAAAGGAAATGACCAAGTTGAGAAATGTGTCTGGTAGCTGTAGTCTGTTTTATCTACAAGGATAGTCGGCAGGTCCAGTTATACATTGATGTATTCTAAACATTTGTATGTATTTTATTTTGTTTATATTGACGTGCTTTACAGGTTTTTAAAATTAGAAGTGATAATAAGCCGGATAAAAGACAACAAATAAAACTGCAGTACCACATATGACCACCAGATCTACTCATCTATACGTCTATTCTACGTGTATTGTATTATGTTGATTGGTTGAGTATAGTAGGATTTGGATATACCGAGAAAACAGTACTAGGCCGCGGTGCACAATCCTAGTCCAGCTGCATTGTGTGAACAGAATGTTCTAAAATTCAATGCCATGGCCAAACCTTGACTGAACAGAGCCAAGACTATCTAAGATTATTATAAGGGGTTGTACTGGATTAGAAAAACATAGCTGCGCTCTGGAACAGCGCCACACCTGCCCATGGGTTGTATCTGGTATTGCAGCTCAGCTTTATTGAAGTGAAAGGGCTGAGTTGCAATACCACACATAACCTGGGAACAGGTGTGGCGCCTTTTTTCAAAAAAAGCAGCCATGTTTTTCTTATCCTTTACAACCGCTTTTATAATCTTTAATAATTTATGTCGACGGGATTTCTGCAGATCCTTTTAAATTGGAGTTAGGAAACCTTTAAAATAGGACCTTTATATACGGTTGTATTGAAAAAGCATTGGGGACTTTACATTTCAGTCCAGTGGGGGCTGCCGGATCCCAACATATGCTGATCAGCCTTATTACCAAAGCACAACATTTTGGCAAACGTTTAGCCATTAAATTCTATGTCAGTGTATACGTTGGGAGATTTTCCCGGCATATACACCACAGATGTGAATATTGTTCAACAAAACATAGTAGATTGTCGTTCCTTGAATTATAAGTTATGCAGTCCTCTGAAATTACTAAAGATTCATTTTGAGTTGAGAAAAATCGCAAACTTAAAGGGTAACTAAACATTCAACAAACTTCTGATATGTCATAGTGACATGTCAGAAGTTTTGATTGGTGGGGGTCCGAGCACTGAGACCCCCACCAATGGCTAAAACTAAGCGGCAGAAGTGCTCGTGTGAGCGCTCAGCCGCTTTGTTTCTGTTCGCCTTTTTCTGGAAAGCCGATGTAGCGGAGTACGGGCTCATAGACACGGTTTTATGGAAAAAGCCGAACAGAAACGAAGCAGCTGAGCGCTGACATGAGAAATTCTGCCGCTTCGTTTTAGACATTGATGGGGGTCTCAGTGCTCGGACCCCAACAAATCGAAATTTCAGACATGTCATTATGACGTGTCAGAAGTTTGTTGAACGCTTAGTTACCCTTTAAAGGGTTATTCCCAAGCTGAGTAATTTTTTTCTTATAATGCATCCTTATCCTAAATTGAATTATCCATCTATACTTGTTAACATGTAAAAAAAACTCCTTCCCCAACTACCTTTTTTTCAATTTTGATAACCCCCCCCAATTCCCTAGATAGTTTTATACTAACACCTTTACTTTCAAGGCACCCACGCCTATGATATATCCACACGAGCGGTGGCCGGGCCGGCATCTAATGCGCACGCACTGATATGCGCGTTCACGATTACAATGACATCCTCTCCTAAGGACAGAGAGGATATCATTGCGCAAGCGCGGCCACCGCTATCGGAAAACAGCGGTGGCCGGATCCCTAGACAACGAGCAATAAACAAAGAGGGACAGACAGCGACATGGAGCACGGATATCACGAAAAACGACATTGTTTGGATAAAGGAAGGTATTTGTAAAAATTAATAACTTTAACAGGTTGGGCTTAATAGCTACATTTATGAAGATGGGAATAACCCTTTAAACTCGTTTCTCAAATAGACATGTCAAACTATTGCTGTTTTTGCAAAAAGGAGGATTCTCCATGTGTCAAACAACCAAAAAACTGAAGATTTTATACAAAGGTGTCCACTAGTGTCTAGATTGAAAAGGACAAAGGGTAGAAGTGGAAACCCCAGATGTAAAACTGCACAGTGTGATAAATAGGTCCTAAATTGGCGACTTCCTAAGGATATGTCCCCATAGGCAGGATCCGCAACGGAAAATTACTTAAAGGGAATGTGTCACTAGAAATGTTTTATTTTTTTTTCAGTTAAACAATTAGTATATAAGTGATTACACATTGTTTTAATTCAGGAAATATTATAAATTAGTTTCTAATTTATAACATTTCCATGTGCTGGACACTAGAGGGAGCAGTTCCCAAAATTGCAGCATGGTCACTGTGGTAAAGCAACCTCATTGATTTATGCTGCAAATTTGGGGTGGACACACTCTCTTTTAGTGTCCTCACACAATCCCCCTCCCTTCTTCTGGCTAGTGCCAGGAGGAGGGGTTTGAATGTCTTCAAACCTTTTACACTGTGTGCCACCATTTTCTGAGCGAATGCACAGTGGTAGGAGGATTAGATACAGGGCTCAGCAGACAGTATCACACATGAACATACACGAAAATAATACGCACATTATACACGAACATAAATTACCTGCTCCTGCCGCAGCCTCCGCTGGTCTAACAAAGTTCTTGCCGCCTACGCTCCTCTTCCTTGCGCCTTCGCTTCGTTGAACATATGGCCGGAATCCGCGGCCGGAATTTGTCATCTTCCTGTCCGGCAGCGGCTTCCGGTCCACATGAAAATGGCGCCGGATTTCGCTCTACAAACGAACTTCGTTTTGGTCTGTGTGGGAGCGGCGCATACGCCGTTCCCACACGTACGGCGCACGCTTCTGAGAATGGAACGGCTCCCGTTCGCATTCTCTATGGGGTTGTATGTGCCGTATAGCATCTCTGCATGTGTCGTTAATCGACACATACAGAGATAAGAAAAAAAATGGCAGCCCCCATAGAGAAGTAAAAGTATGAATACAGTAAAAAGTAAAAAATGAGAACACAAATAAATAACATTTTTGTTAATATTATATTAAAAGCAATATGATAAAAAAAAAATCAAAAAAAATCATGACACCTTCCCTTTAAAGAAATCCGCAGCAAAGAGTGCATTTTAAGGCTGGGTTCACACGTGGCGGAATTGCACTTGAATTCCGCTGCGGACACTCCGCAGCGTTAATCCGCAGCGGAGCCGTTTCTCCATTGACTTCCACTTTAATTTAGAAGTGTTCGTTTAGACGTTGAGTAAAATTACGCTGCGGAGCATAGGCTGCGGAGCGGAATTTGGTGTCCGCAGCATGCTCTGTCTGTTGCGGACCAGTGGCGGACTGGTTGCGGACTCATGGCGGAATTTTTTATTGACTTCAATGGAGATTCTAAATTCTGCAATGAAGTCCGCAGCTGTCATGCACATGTTATGTGTGCTGCGGATGCGTCTTGCTTTTTTGACATGACATTTCTTCATTCTGGCTGGACCTATGTATTTCTAGGTCTACAGCCAGACTGAGGATGTCAATGGGGCTCCCGGAATTACGGGAGCGTTGCTAGGAGACGTCAGTAAATAGTCACTGTCCAGGGTGCTGAAAGAGTTAAGCGATCGGCAGTAACTGTTTCTGCACCCTGGACAGTGACTACCGATCCCAATATACAGCAACCTGTCAAAAAAATAGAAGTTCATACTTACCGAGAACTCCCTGCTTCTGTCTCCAGTCCGGCTTCCCAGGATGACGTTTCAGTCTTAGTGACGGCTGCAGCCAATCACAGGCTGCAGCGGTCACATGGACTGCCGCGTCATCCAGGGAGGTCGGGCTGGATGCCGAAAGAGGGACGCGTCACCAAGACAATGGCCGGTAAGTATGAAAGTCGTTTACTTTCACTAGGGAAAGTGCTGTCCCTTCTCTCTATCCTGCACTGATAATAGAGAGAAGGGAAGCACTTTCACCGCAGTCCGCAGCAGCTAGTCCGCATCAATTTACTGCACATTTTGGGCAGATCCGCAGCCGTAATCCGCAACCCGGATTAGGTGCGGCATTGATGCGGACAGTTGCGGAGGAATTTCGCCACGTGGGGGCATGCCCTTACTGCGTAAAATCTGCAGATTTTCCACAGCAGTTGTACCTGCAGATTTTGTGTGAAGCATTGAATGTAGCTATTTCCAGCAGGTTTTACAGCATTTCCGCTGTACAAAACACAACAAAACTCAACTTGCATATTTAATTCAGAATTTCTGCTCCCCATGAAAGTCTATGGGCCAAACACGCAGCATCTCCGCACAGTATACGCATCACATGCTACGGATTTGAAAGTCGCACCGCAGAACACTTTTCACACAACTTTTCTCCAATCTTTTTCCGCAGCTTGTGCCTGAGATTTGCAAAATCTCATTCTTTTTGCTGCTACTGTAAATGCCGCAGGATTTCTCGTTGCGGAAATTCTGTAGTGTTTACGCTGCGTGGGAACCCGGACTTAGAGGGCTTTTCTGGTTTCATGGAGTTGAAACTTAGAGGGGTTGTCCAGTATGAGGGCTGTTTTTTACACTGATGACCTATCCACAGGAGAGGTCATCAGTATATGATCGGTGGGTGTCCGACACCCAGACGGATCTGCTGTCTCCAGGCGCGGAAAGTAATGCAGGGGTCGGTGCCGGAAGCAGAAGACTCGGGTTACAGTATAGCGGCTGTGCTGCCGTACTGCAGCTCTGCTCCTTTTTAAGTAAATAGGAGCAGAGCTGCAGTGTTGCAGCACGGCTGCTATACTGTGGTCAAGGCATTCTGCATCCGAGACCGACCCCTGCATAGCTTCCAGCACCCGGAGACAGACGATCCGTCTGGGTGTCGGACACCCACCGATCATATACTGATGACCTCTCCTGTGGATAGGTCATCAGTGTAAAAAACAGCCCCATACTGGAGAACCCCTTTAATCATTGTAGAATGAAATGTTAAAAAAACTTTCTAATATACTTTTTTGTTTCAATTCTTAATCAATGACAAGATGATTGCTGTCAGTGATTGAAACCATTCCTGTTTCCATTCAGAGGTTGAAAACCTGTTTAGGGTATGTGCGCACACACACTAATTACGTCCGTAATTGACGGACGTATTTCGGCCGCAAGTACCGGACCGAACACAGTGCAGGGAGCCGGGCTCCTAGCATCATACTTATGTACGATGCTAGGAGTCCCTGCCTCGCTGCAGGACAACTGTCCCGTACTGAAAACATGATTATACTACGGGACAGTTGTCCTGCAGCAAGGCAGGGAGTCCTAGCGTCGTAAATAAGTATGATGCTAGGAGCCCGGCTCCCTGCACTGTGTTCGGTCCGGGACTTGCGGCCGAAATACGTCCGTCATATTACGGACGTAATTAGTGTGTGTGTGCACATACCCCCAGACCTAGCACTGCTCACAGCTGAGTGTTTGGACTCCAGACTGATATATTTTACCTACATTGTAGCAAACTATCAGGACAGGAGAGATTTGTGCAGCTGCTGATGTATTTAGCTCACAGACAATTGCCGAGAGTGGATACAAATGTAAATTTATTACATTTTGCGACTCTGAAGAACTGGTTACAATGAATATCTGCAGATATACAACTACTGTAAGGTGTGTGTTGGTCTCAAACATATGGCTACATAAATATAATTACAAGTCTGCCATCTAGTGGCCATGAGAGAATTTGCGTAAATGTTTTGTGAGAAACAACTTGATGGAATATAATCTCTGAATTGAAAATCAATATTGTTTAGTGAAAATATTTTCTTTAGGCAGTATTTATTAAGTTGTTTTTTTGCAACAATTTTTTTTTTGACTTCAATGAATTAAAAAATAAAAGGGAATTTGTTGATTAACGTTGAAGGGTTATTCCCAACTCATACATTATGGCATATACACAGGACATGCCATAAATGTGTGATAGGTGCGTGTCGTATTTCTGGGATCCGCACCTATGTGATGAACCTCCGCGGCTGCCATATTTGGCGGTGAATAGGTCCTCAGTTGTCTGGTAGTGGACACCCCCTTTAAGGGTATGTGCACACGATAAAGTCAATTACGGCTGAAATTACGGAGCTGTTTTCAGGAGAAAACAGCTCCTGCATTTCAGACGTAATTTCTCGTACTCGCGTTTTGCGAGGTGTCAATTACGGACGTAATTTGGAGCTGTTCTTCATTGGATTCAATGAAAAACTGCTCCAATTACGTCCCAAGAAGTGTCCTGCACTTCTTTGACGAGGCTGTTATTTTACGCGCAGTCTTTTGACAGCGACGCGTAAAATTACAGGTCGTCGGCACAGTACATCGGCAAACCCATTCAAATGAATGGGCAGATGTTTGCCAACGTATTGGAGCCGGGTTTTCAGGCGTAATTCGAGGCGTAAAACGCCTCCATTACGCCTGAAAATAGGTCTTGTCAACCCAGCCTTAGGCAATACACAATGGGGAAGATTTAGCAAAGTGTTTTGCCAATCTTCTGACGGAACTACAGTAAAAAAAAACAGTCTGAACGCCGTATTTATGAAACCCCTACGCCACATTTCCTCAGACAAACGAATTTGTGTGTCTGGGACACTTCAGACACAAAAATGTCTAAGGTTATATTCACACAGAGTTTTTTGCAGGCAGAAAATTCTATTTTGAGGCAGATTTTGATCTGCTTGCACGGCGTTTGCCGCGTTTTTCGCGATGGTGTTCGCACGTGGCCATTGAGTGCTGTGGCAAAAAACACTGCGAATTTTCGCTTTCTTTGCCTCCCATTGATGTCAATGGGAGGTCAGAGACGCAAACGCCCGAAGAGGCATTTTCAGCCATTTTTCGGCGCGTTTTCCGACGCGGTTTCCTCGTCAAAAAAACTGTGTGAACTGGCCCTAAGGGCATGCCCCGACGTGGCGGATTTCCTCCGCAACTGTCCGCATCAATGCCGCACAGAATCTGCGTTGCAGATTCTGCGGCGGATCTGCCCAAAATGTGCAGTAAATTGATGCGGACTAGCTGCTGCGGACTGCGGGAAAAGTGCTTCCCTTCTCTCTATCAGTGCAGGATAGAGAGAAGGGACAGCACTTTCCCTAGTGAAAGTAAACGAATTTCATACTTACCGGCCGTTGTCTTGGTGACGCGTCCCTCTTTTGGCATCCAGCCCGACCTCCCTGGATGACGCGGCAGTCCATGTGACCGCTGCAGCCTGTGATTGGCTGCAGCCGTCACTTAGACTGAAACGTCATCCTGGGAAGCCAGACTGGAGACAGAAGCAGGGAGTTCTCGGTAAGTATGAACTTCTATTTTTTGACAGGTTGCTGTATATTGGGATCGGTAGTCACTGTCCAGGGTGCAGAAACAGTTACTGCCGATCGCTTAAAGAGGCTCTGTCACCAGATTTTGCAACCCCTATCTGCTATTGCAGCAGATAGGCGCTGCAATGTAGATTACAGGAACGTTTTTATTTTTAAAAAACAAGCATTTTTGGCCAAGTTATGACCATTTTTGTATTTATGCAAATGAGGCTTGCAAAAGTCCAAGTGGGTGTGTTTAAAAGTAAAAGTCCAAGTGGGCATGTATTATGTGCGTACATCGGGGCGTTTTTAATACTTTTACTAGCTGGGCGTTCTGATGAGAAGTATCATCCACTTCTCTTCAGAACGCCCAGCTTCTGGCAGTGCAGATCTGTGACGTCACTCACAGGTCCTGCATCGTGTCGGCCACATCGGCACCAGAGGCTATAGTTGATTCTGCAGCAGCATCGGCGTTTGCAGGTAAGTCGATGTAGCTACTTACCTGCAAACGCTGATGCTGCTGCAGAATCAACTTTAGCCTCTGGTGCCGATGTGGCCGACACGATGCAGGACCTGTGAGTGACGTCACAGCGTGATCTGGCAGAAGCTGGGCGTTCTGAAGAGAAGTGGATGATACTTCTCATCAGAACGCCCAGCTAGTAAAAGTATTAAAAACGCCCCGATGTACGCACATAATACACGCCCAGTTGGACTTTTACTTTTAAACACACCCACTTGGACTTTTGCAAGCCTCATTTGCATAAATACAAAAATGGTCATAACTTGGCCAAAAATGCTCGTTTTTTAAAAATAAAAACGTTACTGTAATCTACATTGCAGCGCCTATCTGCTGCAATAGCAGATAGGGGTTGCAAAATCTGGTGACAGAGCCTCTAACTCTTTCAGCACCCTGGACAGTGACTATTTACTGACGTCTCCTAGCAACGCTCCCGTAATTCCGGGAGCCCCATTGACTTCCTCAGTCTGGCTGTAGACCTAGAAATACATAGGTCCAGCCAGAATGAAGAAATGTCATGTCAAAAAAGCAAGACGCATCCGCAGCACACATAACATGTGCATGACAGCTGCGGACTTCATTGCGGAATTTAGAATCTCCATTGAAGTCAATGGAGATATTCCGCCATGAGTCCGCAACCAGTCCGCCACTGGTCCGCAACAGACAGAGCATGCTGCGGATACCAAATTCCGCTCCGCAGCCTATGCTCTGCAGCGGAATTTTACGCATCGTCTAAACGAACACTTCTAAATAGAAGTGGAAGTCAATGGAGAAACTGCTCCGCTGCGGATTAACGCTGCGGAGTGTCCGCAGCGGAATTCAAGTGAAATTCCGCCACGTGTGAACCCAGCCTAACACTTTACTAACCAGAAAAGTGTCTGAAAACAATGCAAGGTCGTGTTTAGTCTGCAGCAGATTTATCGTCAGGGTGCACGCTCTGTTGATGGATTTGTTGCATGCTGCACTGGTGGAGGGGGCTGCGGTGCACCATTCTTGCTCATATTGCTAAATCTTTTACATAGTATCTTAATGCCAAGCAGTACAAGACTGTATAGGGCTGCCCCATTGTGGATTGTCACTGCCCTTCATGCTAAAGACCAAAGATATTGTGGACTGCATGTTGCCCCTGAGCAGGATATGCAGGTGTGACATAGAATACTATAAACCTGAAGCATTTCCAGTCCTCATATACATTGAGTTATAAACCTACCGGTTCAAAGGCTCAGGACCTGTCAGAGCCGTGGGTAGGAGCTGTTTATGTCTCAGAGGAGGGATATGGTGCCGCAGGCTGCGTAACACAGGTAATATCTATAGAGGAGAAATAATAATGTCAGGGAATAATGTATAAAGGCCCCAGGTGCCCTCTGCATTGGCAGCAACAGCGCCTCCCTGTGCTGGAAAGTGGTGATACGCCCTGTGCAGCCAAACGGGTCACATACCCCTAAAGTTGGCTCTGGACCTGTACATGCCATCCTCTGAAACTTTGGTGACTAGGATTTTTTATTTTGTTTTCTAGTATAGGGACGCCAAAATAATATAATATTAACCCCTTAGTGACCACCAATACGCCTTTTAACCTGTGTCACTAAGGGGCCTTAGGCTAGTCCGTCGCCTTTTCACGGCGCCCAGTCTAAGCCCTGCACGGGTGTCCCGTGCAGGCTGGAGTCGGGGCTCTGATGACAGCCGGGCTTTTTGCTCCAACGACCGCGATCAAAGTTTACTTCGATCGTGGCCGTTTAACCCATTAAATGCCGCGGGCAATAGTGACCGCAGCATTTAACTTGTTTACAGAGGGTGGGAGCTCCCTCTGTCACCCATCGGCGGCCCGAAAATGCAATCGTGGGCCTTCGATGGGGTGTCATGGCAGTAGGGGGCCTAATAAAAGCCCCCAGGTCTGCCCTGGGCATATGCCTATTATGCCAGAGGCACGTCCTAATAGATTGCCTGTCAGATTTACACTGACAGGCAATAATGCTCTGGTATACTAAGCATACAAAAGCATTATATCAGCGATCTTAAGATCGTATAGTAAAGTCCCCTAATGGGACTAATAAGATAAGTAAGTAATGTGAAATAAAAATTATTAATAAAAATCACAGTAAAAAAATTTACATAAAATTTGTTTTCCATAAAAAGTGGTTTTATTTAGTAAAAGTGTAAAAAATAAATAAAACTACACATATATGATATCACCACGACCGTAATGACCCAAACAATAAAGTTAATATGTAATTTAAAACACAAGGTGAACACCGTAAAAAAAAACGCAAAAAACAACGGTGAAATTGCTATTTTTTTCCATTGCCCCCAAAAATGAAAGTTAATCAATAAGTCCCATGTACCCCAAAACAGTACCAATCAAAACTACGTCTCGTCCCGCAAAAAACAAGCCCAAAAAATCACTATATTGACGGAAAGATAAAAAAAATTACGGCTCTTGGCAAGCGACGATGCAAAAACAAATAATTTTAGTTCAAAAGGGTTTTTATTGTGCAAAAGTCGTAAAAGATATAAAACCTAAACATATGTGATGTTGTCGTAATCGTACGGACCCATAGAATAAAGATAATGTGTTGTTTACGCTACGCAGTGAACGGCGTCAATTTAAAACGCATAGAACTATGGTGGAATTTTAGTGTTTTTTTTCCCCCAAAAAAAAAGTTAATAAAAGTTAATCAAAAAATGATATCTACCCCAAAATGGTGCAATTAAAAAGTACAACTAATCCTGCAAAAAAAAAAGTCCTCATACTGCTATGTTGACGGAAAAATAACAAAGTTATAGCTCTTTGAATGAGACTATAGAAAAACGAAAAAAAAAAAAAATAAATAGCTTGGTCATTAGGGCCTAAAATAGGCTGGTCACTAAGGGGTTAAAGGGAACCTGTCACGTTCTGTCTAATCTACTTGCATCATGTTATAGAGCAGGAGGAGCGGAGTAGATTAATATTTTTTGTTGTTGTTAAAGATTTAGTATAGCTTTAGGAGTCCAGTGGGCGGTCCTACTCAGTGATTGACAGCCTTCCCTTTATGAGGGTGCATATAGAAATAACTATTAATCACTAAGTAGGAAAGGCCACAATATCCGGACTTCCTGCAGTTCTACATAACAGGACTTAGGTCACTGTAGGATCGTCTAGTGGTCTAAGTCTGGTTCAGTAAAACTGCGGTATACATGAATCCTGTGTGGCAGCACATGGAGTCCCCGACAGGTCCATTTCCACTGTATGGTGCCTCCATGATGAACCGTAATCTTTCCAATAAGCAAGGAGATTACTTCTGTATTCCTGCATCCAAATGAACGTGCCATAATCATTTTTCACAGATTCCACAAGTCTGTGAGAAAAAAAACCTGCATACCTCCCTATATAATCAGAGGCACTTAAAAGGTTTAGTATGGGCCCATATAAGTCTATAGGCGCACCACTATAGATCCGTACAACACAACCATTAAATTATATAACAAGCTAAATAATATAAAACGTGTCACATATTGGGGTTCATAAAGTTGAATTGGTAGAAAGGAAGTATGAAAAGTCACATGTAACAAAATGATATACTGAAATAATAACTTTTTGTGTGATGTACGAAGGAATTTTTTAATAATAGAAATAATGGAAACAAATAGCTGCCCAAAGAAGTCTTATGTGTGACATAAACCCCTTATCTGCTTTCCATGAATACACTGCGCTAACTATACATTTTATACCTTTTTTCAATGTCAAAATTGCAGTACAAATGACAATTCTTTTAAATCCAATATTTTGTTTTGCATAATTAAAAGTTGTACAATTTTCCAATATACTTGCTGTATTAATTCCAAACTTTTTCCATTACCTATACTTGCTGTCTTTCAATAGGAACAGTCATGTGATGGACACATAGGTGCAGGGCTCGTTAACTGTTCTGTAACGAGTCACCTATAATTTGTTTTTAGAAAAGAATAGTTCAGCTTCCACCATCTAGATTGCAGAAATCACTGTCCACAGCTCTGGTAACTACATGTCCCATAATGCCTTGTCCAGGCATCACATAGGGAGGTGTTGCCAGATGACATCTAGCATAAGCTATAGTTATAGAGATTGTTCCACACTGGGAGCAGGTTGCTGGCCTAATGCTCAGGAAAATGCACAGGAGAGGCTGCAGAGTGTGCCCTGTGCAGCAGCATGCATGTCACAGGCAGTGTGCAAACTCCAGCAGAGATTATTGGTGGGCAATAACCTTACATCATCTCCAGGAGAAAGAATTTAAAGAGGCTCTGTCACCAGATTTTGCAGCCCCTATCTGCTATTGCAGCAGATCGGCGCTGCAATGTAGATTACAGTAACGTTTTTATTTTTAAAAAACAAGCATTTTTGGCCAAGTTATGACCATTTTTGTAGTTATGCAAATGAGGCTTGCAAAAGTCCAAGTGGGCGTGTATTATGTGCGTACATCGGGGCGTTTTTAATACTTTTACTAGCTGGGCGTTCTGATGAGAAGTATCATCAACTTCTCTTCAGAACGCCCAGCTTCTGCCAGATCACGCTGTGACGTCACTCACAGGTCCTGCATCGTGTCAGACGAGCGAGGACACATCGGCACCAGAGGCTTCAGTTGATTCTGCAGCAGCATCGGCGTTAACAGGTAAGTCGATGTAGCTACTTACCTGCAAACGCTGATGCTGCTGCAGAATCAACTGTAGCCTCTGGTGCCGATGTGTCCTCGCTCGTCTGACACGATGCAGGACCTGTGAGTGACGTCACAGCGTGATCTGGCAGAAGCTGGGCGTTCTGAAGAGAAGTGGATGATACTTCTCGTCAGAGCGCCCAGCTAGTAAAAGTATTAAAAACGCCCCGATGTACGCACATAATACACGCCCACTTGGACTTTTACTTTTAAACACGCCCACTTGGACTTTTGCAAGCCTCATTTGCATAACTACAAAAATGGTCATAACTTGGCCAAAAATGCTCGTTTTAAAAAAAATAAAAACGTTACTGTAATCTACATTGCAGCGCCGATCTGCTGCAATAGCAGATAGGGGTTGCAAAATCTGGTGACAGAGCCTCTTTAAGGTCCTTTTACACAGGCCAATTATCGGGCAAACGAGCGTGCACAGAGATGTCCACAGGGCAACAATCAGCCGAAGAGAGATATGCTGCTGACATGATAAAAATGTATGGGGACGAGAGATCGGAGTAACGAGTGCTCGTCCCCATACTATCTTCTTGTGAAAGTAGCAAACGAGTGCCGATCAACGAGCTGTCTCATTGATTATTGCTCGTTTACACGGACCACGTTGGGCCGTGTAAAAGTACCTTTAGCCTGAAGGAAATTCAGTTACAATAGCAGAATACTCAGCGCTAAGAAGATTTGCAGTTGTCACCCAGTACATTCCTGCATGGCCCAGGCACATTGTGCACAATATTTGAATTCACATGGAAAACGATGGCTTTCACCTGAGTTCCATAGACTTTAAAGAGGTTTTTTCCATCTTATGTAAATGAAGCTTAATTATTGAATAATGAAAAGTTTGGCTACTTTCTGATATACTTTGTTTTAATTCCTCACCTCACCTTTGTTTTAAGATCTCTGCTGTTGTCACTGGACCTGTAGAAGTTAATGACTGTCACGGGGCCAACAGATGGTTGTGTAAATCCACTGTGTTGCCAACAGATATGGTGTAGGGCTAAACTGGGGAGCAGAGTCTCAGGGATAACTAGGTGTTCACCCGTTATCCTCCGTACGGAGATGTGGACTTGGCCGCTAGGATCCCCAGGCCGCTACCCCTAGAGTAGTTTCCTTTGGCAATGGCCGACTTGGACAGGCGAAGTACAATAGTAGCAGACAGTTTTAAGATCCGGACTATGGCGTAGGTTAGGACAGGCGGCAGATGTTCACTCACGGTTAGCAGAGCCAGAGGTCAGGGCAGGCGACAGACAGGGATGGTCAAATTTTATCTAATGAATACACAGAAGAGCTGTACTAGCAAGCTAGACTAACAACCTAATTGCTCAGGCAAAGAGAAATGGGGGAGGGTACCTTAACCCCTTCCCGACATTTGACGTATGGTTACGTCATAGCCGGGTAGGGGAAGTATGGAACGGGCTCACAGAGGGAACCCGCTCCATACGATGCGGGTGTCGGCTGTATGTTACAGCCGACACATCACAGTAACGTGCGGGATCGCGCTCAAGCACGTTCCCACCAGTTGAACCCTTTAAATGCCACGGTCAATAGCGACCGCGGCATTGAAATCTTTAGAAAGAGGGGGGCGATCCCCTCTAGCAGCTCATCGCACCCCCCGCAATGCAATCGCGGGGTGACGATGGTTGCTATGGCAGCCTGGGGCCCTAATGAAGGCCCCCAGGTCTGCCATCCTTGTGCTCCTACTAAGCCCCGCCAGAAAGACGATATACTGCAATACCTTAGTATTGCAGTATATAGTGCAAGCGATCCAACGTACGCTGGTTGAAGTCCCCTTGGGGGACTAATAAAAAAAGTAAACATTAGTAAAATAAAGTGGTTTTTTGTAATGCATTTTCCCCCTAGAGCATAGTAAAAATAAATAAATAAACATAATTGGTATCGCCGCATCCGTAAAAGTCTGAACTATTACAATATATCATTATTTAACCCGCACGGTGAAACGCTGTAAATAAAAAAAAAAGTAAATGCCTAAATCGCTATTTTTTGGTCACCTAATCTCCCACAAAAAATGGAATAAAAAGTGATCAAAACCTGAATGTAACCCAAAATGGTATCATTAAAAATGACAGCTTATCCCGCAAAAAATAAGCCCTCATACCACTTAATCGACTGAAAAATAAAAAAGTTATGGCTCTAGGAATTTAGCGACACAAAATAAATGTTATTTTTCTTACATTTATTTTCCTTGTAAAAGTAGTAAAAACATAGAAAAAACAATATATATTTGGTATCGCCGTAATGGTATTGACCTGCAGAATAAAGTTAACATGTTGCTTTAATTGCACAGTGAATTCTGTAAAAAAGAAGCGCAAAAAAACTATGGAGGAATCGCTGTTTTTTTTTGTTTTCTACCCCACAAATAATTTTTCCCCAATTCCCATTACATTATATGGCACAATAAATGGTGATACGAAAAACTACAACTCGTCCCGCAAAAATCAAGCCCTCATAGGACTATATTGACAGAAAAATGAAAAAGTTATGACTTTTGGAAGGTGGGAGGAAAAAACGAAAATTAAAATCTGAAAGTTGTTTACGACGGGAAGGGGTTTTCCATGTTCTGACAACTGATGACCTATCCACCTATCAATATGTGATAGGTGCGGGTCCGACCCCGCACTGATCCGCCACTCCGGCTGCCTCTGGGCATCGGATGTTTTGAACGGTATGCAGTAGTTGGAGCCGTAAGCAGATGGCTCTGACCACTGCATATACTGCAGCTCGGCCGCTATTCTTTGCCCGGAGCCAACCTGTAGAGACCCAATACTTGTCACAGCTGAGGGTTTGCTAATTTGCAACCAGTCTAAGCAATCTCCTGTGAGCTAGACACATTAGCAGCAGAGGCGTTATTTGAAGCTCTTGGGCCCCAAAACAAACTCATTTCTACCATGTGTCATTTATAATACTGGCTCCTTATGTGGCAGAGGAGCCTCAGGCACCAGGGTGCGACTGCTACCTCTGCATCCATTTATCTACACCCCTGATCAACAGTACAAATCTCTCTTTTTCTGATAGTCTGCTACAATGTATAAGTGCAGGAAAAATGTTTCAGCCTGGAGTCAAAGCTGTTGGGTTCATAGAAAATTATCTAGACTGGATACAATTGTAGCAAACTCACAGCTGTGAGAAGTATTAGGGCCTGTTCACAGCATATAGGGAGCCAACTAAATTGTGGGTCATATCTCTAGGAATGGGGGGATCCAGGAAAATAAGAAAAACAGCGCTGGAATCAGGATCAACTTATATGACCTAGTGACAGCTCCTCTTTAAATTAGATAAACCTTGACTACTTGATTGTTCTGGTGCAGTCACTACAATCACTGGTAACTGCAATGTGGTATTTGTGTCCACTAGAGGGCAGCAGTTGTATTACTAATTTCTGAGATCTGTTTTTTCACCTGTAGGCATTTGTAAAAAGAAGATGCTTGACATTGTTTGTAAACTGTTCTTTCATTCCAGGAAATCTATGAGCAATCCTTACACAAAAGAGTGACTCAACCAAAAATAGATCTAATTGCAGATCTTTTATTTAGGCTACATTCAGAGGAGCGTGTCCGATCTGTTCTCGTAAAAAACACAGCGAATTTTTTACATTTCATGTCCGTGTGCGTTGCATTTTGGCATCAGTGTGCATTGAATTTTTTTATTACTCTGCATTTCTTTGTAACTGATGCGTGAAACACGGACAGCACACGGATGTCGTCTATGTTCTGTGCGTGGTTAACACGCACCCATAGAGTACAATGAGCGACTAGGTGCGCTAAAACGCACCAATATAGGACATGCAGTGAGCTTCACGCAACGGAGACTCGCTGCGTGAAAATTCACGCATTTCTGAATAGCCCCATTAAAATGAATGGGTCCGTGAGCTGTGAGTGATTTCAACGCACAGTACACGGCCGAGTATTACGCTCGTCTGAATGAGCCCTAACACATTTAGTGTCATAGGCGGACAGTCAAAAAGAAATAAAATAATGTAAAACAATACTCTACTGAAACTGTTTATAGAGCCACAAAATAAACATCACCACAAAGGCTTAGCATATGTATCTTCTTTTCTTTCAAGAATTGTAGAAGAACAAAAAATTGGTTAATTGGATGTGTAAGAAGGTAAATGATATATTTCAATACTATAGTGTAGGAAGGGCTTCTTTACGGTAAGAGCGGTTACGCTGTGGTATGTTCTACCACCAGAGGTTGTAATAGCAAAAACAATCCATACAGTGACTCAGAATCCCTAATGAATATTTTTTGCTAAGCCTTGGCGTGCAAGGTGTTGTGTGCGGGTGATACACACCCGCATTGAGGTATGGATGCGTCATCCGCATTCACTGCAAGTGCTGGTGGCACATATTCATACACTGCTAGCACTTGTGGTCCAGCATTGGAAAGGGAAAAAAGAAGGTCACTTCTTTTTCCATATGGACATCATGAAAGAGTGATTCTCGCTCTGGCAGATTTAGTATTATACAGCGCCCATCTAGATGACTAGACAATCATGCAGTGCCCGCCAGACTGGGATTGTCTCTCTGCTCTGGCTTATAGAAGGGGAAACTCGGCAGGGAACCCCCTCTATGATATCCATGTGCCCTAATACAGATTTCTACACTCTTTATTTCCTGACCCTTTCTCTCATTTGGACATAACTTTACATCCATTTTAGCGGTGCCTTTCCATAAATGGGCGTACGGTAACATCCATTGGATAGCGTATGCACTGGATCGGTGCCCATGCCCATCCGCAACTGGCGCTGGCTATTATATACAGCCGACATCCCTCTGCAATAGCTGAGATCAGAGTTACCTGCGATCCCAGATTTATAACCTCTTAGATGCCGCAGCCAAGAGAGGGGTTTCCTCAGACACCCATGGGTGATGGGTTTCTATGGCAGCTGGGGGCCTCGTGAAGGCCTGCCATAGTTGTATGCCTATTAAGTCGGGCTGATGAAATGGCCTAATGGATTACTTGTCAGTTTGTTACTGACAGGCAGTAATGCTTTGGTATATACGAAGAATCGCAATGTGAAGTCCTCCAGTAGGACTAACATATAAATTAAATAAAGTTTAATAAACTTAATTTTAAAAAAAAATTCACATTAAAAAAATAAAACCATTTTCTCATTTTCATTATTTTGCAAAAGTGTAAAAAAGTAAACAAAAATATATATGTATGATATTGCCAGAATCATAACAATCCATACAAAAGTTATCACATTATTTAAAGCACATGGTGAACAGCGTAAGGCTGGATTCACACGAGGTCATTACGTCCGTAATGGACGGAACGTATTTCGGCCGGAAGTCCCGGACCGAACACACTGCAGGGAGCCGGGCTCCTAGCATCATAGTTAAGTACGATGCTAGGAGTCCCTGCCTCGCTGCAGGACAACTGTCCCGTACTGTAATCATGTTTACAGTACGGGACAGTTGTCCTGCAGCGAGGCAGGGACTCCTAGCGTCATACATAACTATGATGCTAGGAGCCCGGCTCCCTGCAGAGTGTTCGGTCCGGGATTAGCGGCCGAAATACGTTCCGTCCATTACGGACGTAACATGGTCGTGTGAATCCAGCCTAAGGGTCAGTTCACACAGAGTTTTTTGACATGTGTTTTGACGCGGAAAATGCTCCAAAAAACTTCCGAAAATGCCTCCCATTGATTTGAAATTGTTTTACCTTCTAATTGTCCACGAAAAGTATAATAATAAAAGTGAATCAGTCATTTATCTGTACCCTAAAGAGGTTCTATTAACAAATATGACTCACCCCACATTGTATATGTTCCTCCTAACTCAAAGGCTGGCACCTAATTTGTTTATAGCGAGCCAATAGGCATTTGACATGGACATGAGCACTATAGTGGCATCCAAAGTCCCTTTTTACACTGATACAGTTTGCAGGAGTTTATATATGGGACTAGAAAAAGTACCCGGCGCTGCCTGGGTATTACGTGTCAGTCTGTCTGTGTATTCATTGGATTTGTTCCAAGAGTGCCCAGCAGGCTAATCCATGCCCCCCGTATTTTCTTGGTTTACGGGTAAATCGCTAGTAGCCCTATATAACCCGGCAGTTACACACTATTTATTTAAATTTTAACTTCCTAAATACCTAACAGCTAAACTGCTAGGAAATGGAGTCATAAGACTGTGACAGAGGCTGTTGATTAACAACATTGGCAGTTTTATTACCAGTTGGCCATAGTCTATGGTTGGATCATAATTGAAAACAGCATCATGCATGAAAGCCCACTCATTAGCACGCTGAACATCATGATGTACTCTATCAGCTTGCTTTCTGGCCTGGGTTTGCGCAGGAGTCTCTGCGCTTCTGAGAGCCACCTGTCGGATCTGTTGCTGAGAAAGCCCGAGTTTGCTGAGGAGTTTCAGCAGCTAGAGCAGCAGTATGACGCATTTGATCAGCTTGCAGTTGGGCAAGAGGAGTCTCTGCAGCTAGTAATGCATCTTTCCTCCTGGCCATAAATAATCTGATTGGTCGCTATGGGTAATCGCTCCCCAGCACCTTTCCATCTAGGATTATCTTGTAAAGTGCACTACCTGCTACTGCCAGAAAAAAACATCTTTACTAAAAGTGAATGTCTGTATTCGCGTTTATAGTATTGGATAATGTGATAATGGATAATAGAGAACAACAGCAAAGTCGGGACCTTTACCAAAACCTTCCCGGACACCCGATGTATCTATGTGCCAAATTTTGGGTCAAATGGTTCAGGTGTTTGGATGCCTATAGAGGACAGGCAGACAGACATTGACTTTTATAATATAGAATAGCAGAGTTCCCCGGCTTCAGATTGGTCCATTTGTTTGTTGTTTGTGTGTGTGGTTAAAAACTTAATTTCCTACTGATATGAAGCCAACATATCCAATAAAGTCCAAGTGCAGGTTCCTATTTGGAGGCATGACTGGTATGAAAGGGGTTCAATTTATGAGAATGCTGAAATCCACGGGCTTGGTTCTGTTGAGAGATTTGCCACAGGAGTCTTTCATCTAAGGGCAGGATTCCTTTTTGGAGGCAAGACAGGTATGAAAGGATTTCAATTCATGAGAATGCTCAAATCTGAGAATCTCAAAATAACATGTCAAGTATTTAAAAATGGCTTGGTTGTTATGGAAACCTTGTCTAAAACTCTATGTATGTGAGTGAGGCTTAGAATAAAAGACCTGCGAGCTTCTATTGGCTAATACAGGTCATCTGATGTGATACGGAGGAAGGTCCTTGATATGGAAGCCATTGGTGCCATACTTGCTTTTGTGAATATGTCGAACGGTAGGTCCTAGAGAGCTGAAACCCGGTCTTCACATTCGGAAGCGCGTGATTCACTTATGTGCTAAATTTGGTGCAGATTGGTCCCGTTTTTTGGCCATGCATAAAGAACAGACAACAGAAATTTATTTTTATATATATATATATATATATATATATATATATATATATATAGAGAGATAATGTAGACCCGTACTGTAAGCTATAAGAACATTAGACATTAACTCTATGGAGTTCCATGAACATATAAAAAGCACTAGACCACAGGATGAGTGTCACAGAAATCAAGGTGACTTCAAATATTTGTAGAATTTACAGTAGGAGAGAAATTTTTACTTATCATACACCCTTGAGCTACTGCAGAACCTTTTGAAGAGTAAAGTGTTGTTTTCTGTCCACTGATGATTGATATGAAACTCCCTCATCCGTCCAAAAAGAAGGTCTGCAGCAGCTGAGGTGTGTATTATGAATACCGAACAGTATAATAAAGTGGTTGGCACAGAAGAAGGAACTGCCTGCAATAGTGATCTGTAACTGACTGCTTCTGCAGGAAGGGATAAGCAGCGCCTATGTAGCACCACTTATCTCTGTATAATTGTCAGCTTCTGACATCACAATGTGATGTTTAGTCAGATATTATTTACACATCATTTTTTGGGGAAAAATTTTCATTGATGTGTATTATATTATCATCACTAGTTGTTATGTTACATGGTGTCTTATTTTTATTTTTTTCCACCAACATAATAAATGTAATATTATTTGAGTCCCCGCAGATTTTTTTTCTGAAGGTCACATTGACTGCCCATAGAATTCATGATATAAGATGACTTCGCGTGCCTTCGCTGTTGAGCTGCGTTTTCTGTATCTGGGTTGCCTAGGTGATTTTGGATTTCTTAATAACTAGTGCCTTAAAAAGAATACAAATGCCTATCAATTTGTTAACACCTGCGTTTTCTGAATCACATTAATAAATGATAAAAACAAATATATTGCAATGTCTACATCTTATTGTGTTTCAATATTGCAGTAGGACATTTCGTGACATGTCAAAGGGAATTAATCCTTCAAGTCGGCAGCTGCTAAATTGTTCTATTTTTCTTTGATTCCTCAGACTATGATTGCTTTCTATGCAACATTCATTTTTATGTATGGCTTTAGCTATTGCATATAAGTCAGCCATTATCCTCTATCAGCTCTTCCTATAGCACTACTTCTTCCCCTGTTCTAGACCTGTCATTGTCTTTTTCTAAAAATCCATACCATTACCCTTTAGGCTGGGTTCACACGATCTATTTTCAGGCGTAAACGAGGCGTATTATGCCTCGATTTACGCCTGAAAATACGGCTCCAATACGTCGGCAAACATCTGCCCATTCATTTGAATGGGTTTGCCGACGTACTGTGCCGACGACCTGTAATTTACGCGTCGTCGTTTGACAGCTGTCAAAAGACGACGCGTAAGGTATGTTCACACGCTAGCTGTCATTTACGTGTGAAAAGGCAGACTGTTTTCAAGAGAAAACAGCTGCCTCGTTTCAAACGTAAATGCTCCTCCTCGCATTTTGCGAGCCGTCTGAGAGGCTAGTAAATCTTGAGCTGTGCTTCATTGAGTTCAATGAAGAACAGCTCAAATTACGTGGCAAAGAAGTGCCCTGCACTCCTTTGCCGAGGCAGTCCATTTACGCGACGTCGTTTGACAGCTGTCAAACGACGACGCGTAAGTTACAGGTTGTCTGCACAGTACGTCGGCAAACCCATTCAAATGAATGGGCAGATGTTTGCCGACGTATTGCAGCCCTATTTTCAGGCGTAAAACGAGGCATAATACGCCTCGTTTACGTCTGAAAATAGGTCGTGTGAACCCAGCCTAAAATTACAGCCTCGTCAAAAGAAGTGCAGGACACTTCTTGGGACGTTTTTGGAGCCGTTTTCTCATAGACTCTATTAAAAACAGCTCCAAAAACGGCCGAAAAAACGGCGCGAAAACGGCGCGAAAAACGTGAGTTGCTCAAAAAACGTCTGAAAATCAGGTGCTGTTTTCCCTTGAAAACAGCTCCGTATTTTCAGACGTTTTTGGCTCAGCGTGTGCGATATATGCGAAACGCGCGTCGGGGTGCCTCAACACCAGGTGGACCACTCTATTCCTAAACCTCCATGGGTAAGTTCTGATCTATTTATTTCCCTGGTATTTGCCAGGTGGACTTTGGTTTTTCCCTTTTATGCCAGGTCAATTCAGGTCACCTTTGCTCCTGTCTTATGTCCTGGACCATGCAATAAGAGGAGTTAGACGTAACTCTCTAGACATTAGTGAATATATGTCACTTATTTCCATTTGATATGCATGTGATATTTAATAGAAGGATGGTATAAAAGTTGTTTCAGTGAATCAGCACCATTTATATGAGACAACATTTACTTTTTCTTACAATTAACCAATAGTCAATAGAATTTTCAACATTCAGTATTTACACTATACATGTGTGTAGGGTCTAGACAATTGATCCACCTATTGACCTTTCAGTTTTAATACCTCGTTGTGTTTTTATATTTTGTGTCTTTAATTTTGGATGTAATAATAAAACTATATATTTTTCTGTGTACTTATGGCTCAATGACTCCTTTTTCTCATGGTCTTCAATTACTGATTAGAGGCAGAATAAACATTTACATTAAGTGACTCACCGGTGACGTCTCAGATTCTAGTTATTTTTCTCCATCCGGTCCAGACCTCTATGACGACTTCTCCCGGTCACAGCTCATTTCTGCAGTTTGCCGCTCACATGTCTTCAGCTTCTCACTTTACCAACATTTCTGCACCTATAAATAAATATAAAGTTATCATTATACCACACACTACGCCCCTAAATATAATAGCGCCATACACTGCACCTCTAATTATAATAGCACCATACACCGTGTCCCATACACACACACTGTGCCCCCTGTAGATAGTGCCTGCCATAGAGCCCCCTGTAGATAGTGCCCCCATATAGCCCACCCCTGTATATAGTGTCCCACAAATAACTCCCCCTATAGTGCTCTACAGATAGCCCACCCCTGTATATAGCCCCCTGGAGATATAGCCTACCCCTGTATATAGTGCTCCACATATAGTCCACCCCTGTATATAGTGTTTCACAGATAGCCCAGCCCTGTATATAGCCCCCTTGTACATATAGTCCACCCCTGTATATAGCCCCCTGTAGATATAGCCCACCCCTGTATGTAGCCCCCTTGTACATATAGTCCACCCCTGTATATAGTGCTCCACTAGATTATACAGGGGTGGGCTATCTGTGGAGCACTATATACAGGGGTGGACTATATGTACAAGGGGGCTATATACAGGGGTGGGCTTTCTGTGGAGCACTATAGGGGGAGCTATTTGTGGGATACTATATACAGGGGTGGGCTATATCTACAGGGGGACTATATACAGGGGTGGGCTATATCTACAGGGGGACCATATCTACAGCGGTGGGCTATATAAAGGGCTGGGCTATATACAGGGCTGGGCTATATCTACAGGGGGGCTATATCTACAGGGCTGGGCTATATCTACAGGGCTGGGCTATATACATGGCTGGGCTATATACATGGCTGGGCTATATACATGGCTGGGCTATATACAGGGGGACTATATACAGGGGGGCTATATACAGGGGGGCTATATACAGGGGGGCTATATCTACAGGCGGGCTATATCTACAGGGGGGGCTATCTATGGAGCACCATATACAGGGGTGGGCTATATCTACAGGGGGCTATATACTATATAGCCCACCCCTGTATATGGTGCTCCATAGATAGCCCTCCCTGTAGATATAGCCCCCCCTGTAGATATAGCCCCCCTGTAGATATAGCCTTGTATATAGCCCACCCCCTGTAGATATAGTCCCCCTGTAGATATAGTCCCCCTGTAGATATAGTCCCCTCAGTAGATACAGCCGCACACTTTTATTACAATTAAAAAAATAAAACTATTCAAACTCACCTTATTCCCGCTCCCACGCCGTCCGGCAGCCATGGAGACCTGCTCTCTTCTGCGCAGGTCTCCAGGGGGTTGAACGCGGCGTCTATGAAAGGCGCTGATTGGCTGGGCAGGATGACTTTCCCTGTCAGTCAGCGCCTTTCATCGACGGAAGCGTCACTGGTACAAAAGGTACCAGTCGCTTCATTCGTGGAAAGGCGCTGAATGGCCGGGCACGGAACGTACCCGGTCATTCATTGCTTCTAATTGTACCTGTGTCCTTGCGACACAGGTGCAATTATAGTGCAGGAGGAGGGGGTGCTGGCGCCCCCCTCTAAGCTGCGCCCGGGGCACATGCCCCGCCTGCCCCCCCTAGCTACGCCACTGAGTAATGTGTGGGCATGAGCGATTTTTACTATGATCGCTCGTCCTCATACATTTCTATCATGTCGGCAGGACATCTCCCTGATTACACAGGTAGGTGCTGCCGACCACGATAATATTTGTGCTGCATAAATGATACAATCAGCCAATGAACGAGCGTTTGCTTGTTCATCGGCTCACTGTTGCCCTGTTTACACAGAGCTATGATCGGAAACTATCATTGACACGAACGCTTTGTTAAGGAGAACCAAATCTTCTCAAACAATTTAACCCCATCCTGAAGAATGCTGGTGAGTTTTTCATTGACCATGGGCTAATAGCTTTTAGACACCACTGCATCCCTAATAGACCCCACAGCATATTGATCTACTCACTAGCTGGTTTGGCTCAGTATGGCTAGTCTGTACATTGGCATTGGAATGGGTCATCAAAATCAAATTGATGGGGGGGGGGGGGTCTGACTCCCGGCAGCCCGCCGATCAGCGGATTGATGGGGCCGCTGTGTTCGTCACCACGGCCTTTATACAGTTTACAGGCACAGCGTATGTAAACTGTGAATGGGACTGAGCTGCAATCCTAGGCACAGCCGCTATGGATGTGTACGGCGTTGTGCCTGGTAATCACTGCAGAGGCCACAGCAAAGAACGCCACGGCCCCTTCAGTCAGATGATCGACAAGGGTGCCGGGAGTCTAACCCACAGTGATCTGATATTGATGACCTATCCTAAGGACAGGCTATCTATATAAAATGCCCGGTGAACCCTTCATGCACATATAAGCCCTGACATGCACAGAAGAGAAACAATTGTTGGCAGCACGCCTGGATTGTAGTAATGCTTCTGTTTTGCACTTCTTACAAACTATACTAACTACCTTGACTCCAGTTGCTAATGGACAAGTGCAGGTTAATGTGCACACACCCTTATGACTGCAATGTGAAGTCATGCCGTCTTGTGTGGACAGAACTACTAAGGTATCACCACCTGCTGTACATTGTGTTGTCATTCTCAGGCAATACTAAGTGTTTCTAGTGGGAAGCATATAGAATTTACAACGTTTTCTGATAACAAAGTGTTTATGGGCACCAATTACAGCACAAGTTTATTATAACAGCTTTAATCATAGCCGTACTAATCAAAACCTAAACTTTACCATGAGTCCCCATGGGATTCAACTTCATCCTACCCTACAACAACTCTGCAACAGCATTTATACCAGCCCCCTTTATAATCAATTCCTCAAACCAAACCCAGCGAGTCCCAACAAAGTTTCCTAGGGTTCTGTGGACCTATCCAGGGGTCCAGTGGGAGATCAACCAGGAGATGGGCCTGAGACCAAGAGCTTTAACATTTATGGCATAGGTGCCCCCAGTAAGAAGATGAAATAATACATCTGACTGGTTGCTATGAGGCCCAGTGTCCCTATAATAACACTGACCTGCCAAGAGCTGAGGCACTGTCATGGGGACAGAGGCAGGGACGAGCTTTTAACAGGATGCCAGCAACAACATCACACAACTTGGCAAGGAATGAGATTTGCATTTTTCTAACACACTTTTCTAGTAGTTTTCCTTTAAGTTGAATTGTTTATCAGCTTCCTTTCTATAGGCTCCATTAAGGTATGCTGAGCTCTGATAAGTGCGGCTTATAGTGTGACTGGTATTAGCTGTTCACAGGGCGTCCTGCAGCAGCGCCCCCTACAATAAGCTACAGGAATGGTGACTCCCAAACTGATGGGGCATGGAGTTTTAATATGTGATAAACGATTAAATGGAACCTGTCACCAGCATTTCTCCTATTGAACTCTACTCACCCCTCGCCGGCCGTTGCTGTCAAAAGTTCATTGCCGTTATCCGCTCCACTAAACTCTTCCTCCTACCGTAAATAATGTTCTGCAAACATTTTGCACCTTTTATGGTAATAATCCGGCAGTCTCGTTTGTTCCTCTTCTTATGCCCGCGCACCGCCAAAAACTGGCACGCGCTGAATGCCGAAATCTATTCTGACACCCTTTCCTGCTTCGTCTGGGCCTCAAATCTAGTTGCTGCGCTTGAGACGCTATGATGTACTGTTGTGCGCTCGCACCAGAACAGGACATCGATGCAAAAGCGCGGGATTTTACTGTCTGCTGGGGGGAGGCGAGGAGCTGTCATTCAAAAGTAAAGAGGTGGGATTAACTCGGAAAGGGTTAAAGGATTGGAGATATGACTATTATCAAACTGAGATATGACTCTTTTATGCTCATTAGCATACGGCGCGGGAACACTAAAGGTACAGAGCCCACTTAAAAGATAATTATAGGTTACATAAAAACGATATTTCACCCACTACCACCAGGTATTGCTGGTTGAATAGGTGAAATGCTGGTGACAGGTTCCCAATTGTCCAGGAGTAAAAAAAAAAACTAGCTAAAAAACAAAACTGAAAAAAACTAACAGCAGCAAATGTAAGTAAAAAAAAAATCCCATGCCAATACTCCGTGGTCTCATGGTGATTTGACAGGTAAGTATTGAGCTTTACATACATTTGAGCTATCTTTTTGTACTCTCTCTTCTCGCTAACAGATGGAGGTCCAAAGTGAGATATCCCCCTCCCGGTCTATGATATCCATGTGTCCTATTAGGGTTAATTCACACACAGCAGATTTTGTTGCAGAAATTTCTGCGACTGAAAATCAGTTCCATTAATAAAACGGATTTTCAGTCACAGAAATTTCTGCTACAAAATCTACCATGTGTGAATTTACTCTTAGGGCCAGTTCACACGTTGCGTAAATACAGTAGCAGCAAAGTGGATGAGATAAAACAAATCTCATCCACACGCTGCGTAAATACTGTGCGGAATAACCGCTCAGAAATTAATCTGCGGTGCGGAATTTTATTCCGCAGCACGTCAATTGTCTTTACGTAAACGCTTATTTGCATATTTGTTGTGGGATTTCCCCATTGAATTCAATGGGGATGTAAATCCCGCATCATATAGCAGTTGTTCTGTTTTTTTGCGGCAGGTTCCCAGCGATCCCGCCGCAAAAAATGCAAATCAGAAAACAAAAAATATAATAAAACTTACCTAGGAGTCTCTGTTTCATCCTCCTGGGATGACGCTTCATCCCATGTGACCGCTGCTGCAGCCAATCACAAGCTGCAGCGGTCTCCTGGGATAAGACGTCATCCTAAGGGCATGACCACACGTGGCGGATTTCCTCCGCAACTGTCCGCATCAATGCCGCACAGAATCTGCGTTGCAGATTCTGCTGCGGATCTGCACAAAATGTGCAGTAAATTGATGCGGACTAGCTGCTGCGGACTGCGGGAAAAGTGCTTCCCTTCTCCCTATTCAGTGCAGGATAGAGAGAAGGGACAGCACTTTCCCTAGTGAAAGTCAAAGAATTTCATACTTACCGGCCGTTGTCTTGGTGACGCGTCCCTCTTTCGGCATCCAGCCCGACCTCCCTGGATGACGCGCCAGTCCATGTGACCGCTGCAGCCTGTGCTTGGCCTGTGATTGGCTGCAGCCGTCACTTAGACTGAAACGTCATCCTGGGAGGCCGGACTGGAGACAGAAGCAGGGAGTTCTCGGTAAGTATGAACTTATATTTTTTGACAGGTTGCTGTATATTGGGATCGGTAGTCACTGTCCAGGGTGCAGAAACAGTTACTGCCGATCGCTTAACTCTTTCAGCACCCTGGACAGTGACTATTTACAGACGTCTCCTAGCAACGCTCCCGTCATTACGGGAGCCCCATTGACTTCCTCAGTCTGGCTGTAGACCTAGAAATACATAGGTCCAGCCAGAATGAAGAAATGTCATGGCAAAAAAGCAAGACGTATCCGCAGCACACATAACATGTGCATGACAGCTGCGGACTTCATTGCGGAATTTAGAATCTCCATTGAAGTCAATGGAGAAATTCCGCCATGAGTC
This sequence comes from Rhinoderma darwinii, assembly GCF_050947455.1. Classification (NCBI taxonomy): domain Eukaryota; kingdom Metazoa; phylum Chordata; class Amphibia; order Anura; family Rhinodermatidae; genus Rhinoderma; species Rhinoderma darwinii. Next base: position 378,646,864 of record NC_134690.1, read on the forward strand.
CGCCACTGCTCCGCAACAGACAGAGCATGCTGCGGACACCAAATTTCGCTCCGCAGCGGAATGTTACGCATCGTCTAAACGAACACTTCTAAATAGAAGTGGAAGTCAATGCAGAAACGGCTCCGCTGCGGATTAACGCTGCGGAGTGTCCGCAGCGGAATTTAAGTGAAATTCCGCCACGTGTGAACCCAGCCTAAGAGTCCAGTCGGCTAAGTGCTCCAGTTTTTCGCAGCGGACATTCTGGGCGAAAAACTGCACCACAGTTTGGTGTGCTTTTTCGCCCAGAATTTCCTGCGGTGCACAGGGTGGATACGCTGCGTGCTATCACGCAGTGTATCCTCCCCGTGTGAACTCAGCCTAACGCCTCATACACACGACAGGGTCCGAGTGTCGGCCGATAAAATCGGCAGTTTTGGGCCGTTTTTCCCGGCCGGTTTGCATCCGTTTTGCTTCCGTTCCGATTCCGTTCCAGGCCGTGTTGCCGTTTTTAACGGCCGATTTTGGCCCATTTTGCATACGTTTTTTTCCCTGTCCGTTTTAAAATCGGATGAATTTCATTTAAATTTGTTGCCACACACAGCCCTCTGTAGATAATGCCACACAGCACCCTGTAGGTAATGCCACCCAGCCCCCTGCAGGTAATGCGACCCAGCCCCCTGCAGGTAATGCCACCCTGCCCCCTGCAGGTAATGCCACCCTGCCCCCTGTAGGTAATGCCACCCAGCTCCCTGTATGTAATGCCATCAAGTCCCCTGTAGGTAATGCCACACAGCCCCCTGTAGGTAATGCCACACAGCCCCCTGTTGGTAATTCCACCCAGCCCCCGGTTGGCAATGCCACACAGCCCCCTGTAGGTAATGCCACACAGCCCCCTGTTGGCAATGCCACACAGCCCCCTGTTGGCAATGCCACACAGCCCCCTGTTGGCAATGCCACACGGCCCCCTGTAGGTAATGCCACCCGGCCCCCTGTAGGTAATGCCACCCGGCCCCCTGTAGGTAATGCCACCCGGCCCCCTGTAGGTAATGCCACCCAGCCCCCTGTAGGTAATGCCACACAGTCCCCTGTAGGTAATGCCACACAGCCCTCTGTTGGTAATGCCACCCAGCCCCCTGTTGGCAACGCCACCCTGCCCCCTGTAGGTAATGCCACCCTGCCCCTTGTAGGTAATGCCACCGTGCCCCTTGTAGGTAATGTCACACAGCCCTCTGTTGGTAATGCCACACAGTCCCCTGTAGGTAATGCCACCCAGCCCCCTGTAGGTAATGCCACACAGTCCCCTGTAGGTAATGCCACACAGCCCTCTGTTGGTAATGCCACCCAGCCCCCTGTTGGCAACGCCACCCTGCCCCCTGTAGGTAATGCCACCCTGCCCCTTGTAGGTAATGCCACCGTGCCCCTTGTAGGTAATGTCACACAGCCCTCTGTTGGTAATGCCACACAGTCCCCTGTTGGTAATGCCACCCTGCCCCCTGTAGGTAATGCCACCCTGCTCCTGTAGGTAATGCCACACAGCCCTCTGTTAGTAATGCTACCCAGCCCCCTGTTTGCAATGCTACCCAGCCCCCTGCAGGTAATGCCACCCTGCCCCCTGCAGGTAATGCCACCCAGCTCCCTGTATGTAATGCCACCAAGTCCCCTGTAGGTAATGCCACCAAGTCCCCTGTAGGTAATGCCACACAGCCCCCTGTAGGTAATGCCACACAGCCCCCTGTTGGTAATGCCACCCTGCCCCCTGTAGGTAATGCCACACAGCCCCCTGTAGGTAATGCCACACAGCCCCCTGTAGGTAATGCCACACAGCCCCCTGTTGGTAATTCCACCCTGCCCCCTGTAGGTAATGCCACCCAGCCCCGTTGGTAATGCCATCCTGCCCCCTGTAGGTAATGCCACCCTACCCCCTGTAGGTAATGCCACCCTACCCCCTGTAGGTAATGCCACCCAGTCCCCTGTAGGTAATGCCACCCTGCCCCTTGTCGGTAATGTCACACAGACCTCTGTTGGTAATGCCACCCAGCCCCCTGTTGGCAATGTTCCCCTGCCCCTGTAGGTAATGCCACCCTGCCCCCTGTAGGTAATGCCACCCTGCCCCCTGTAGGTTTCGCCACACAGCCCTCTGTTGGTAATGCCACCCAGCCCCCTGTAGGCAATGCCACCCAGCCCCCTGTAGGTAATGCCACTCTGCCCCCTGTAGGTAATGTCACACAGCCCCCTGTAGGTTGCACCCATCCCCCCTCCTTCCAGGAGAAGTCACTGACTTCAATGTCCTTATATGGACTGTGTAGTCACTCACTTCTCCTTTAGCGGAATCCCCGGTCACGGGGTCCGGGATTTCGCTTCAGAAGTGAGTGACGTCGCTGTGTCCATATATGGACAGCGTAGTCACTCACTTCTCCTGTAGCGGAATCCCCGGCCACAGGGTCGGGGATTCCGCTTCAGAAGTGAGTGACGTCGCTGTGTCCATATATGGACAGCGTAGTCACTCACTTCTCCTGTAGCGGAATCCACGGCCAAGGTGTTGGGGATTCCGCTTCAGAAGTGAGTGACGTCGCTGTGTCCATATATGGACAGTGTAGTCACTCACTTCTCCTGTAGCGGAATCCCCAATCCCCGGCCGGGGATTGGAGATTCCGACTTCTACAGGGAGCGTAAAAAGACCCTCCTCCTCCTCACATGCACTCTGCACTGTGAGGAGGAGGAGGAGGAGAGAGAGAGAACGCGAGTGACAGAATACATGGCCATCACTCGGGACACATTCCGATGATGGCCGTGTATTACCCGGCCCCATAGACTTCTATGGGAGCCGGGCGGCCGAGTAAATGGCCGAAAATAGGGCATGTCCCATTTTTTGATTGCCAGGTTTCTCGGGCCGTCAAAAAATCGGTCGTGTGAATAGCCCCATTAGAGGTCTATTGTTCCTACTGCAGCCGGGTGACGGACGATTTATGAACGGCCGTCACCCGGCCGGGAAGCCCTGTCGTGTGAATAAGGGCTTAGAGCAAATGGACAGGGGTTGTCTTCATGAGACAACCCCTTTTAAATTGCAAACTTAGCAACCAATACCTATACATGATACATGATACACCACGTGCTTTTCTGTTTACAAACATCCAAACGGAGTGTCATAATGGAGGCTGCGTGAAAAGCACGCAGCCGCGCACCATATGAACATGACACACGGAGCTGTTAAGTGCCTTTTGCGCACCCAAAACGGCGCGTTTTTTGCGTGTGCAAAACGCATACGCTCGTATAAATCCGCTCTCATGGGGAGTTATTTACGCAAATATCCTATTAACCTCAACTGATTCTACCCATTCTTCTTTTTTTAGAGCTGTTGTGCAGATTTCCATTTTTTGGCCATTAATAACCTTGCTTCAAATAAAGCTCTGATTAATAATGTTTTATTGTGTTTGTCCATCCTTACACTTTGGAAAAATCCCAAAATACACACCAGTGGATCCATATGGATGGTTACTTAAAATACGACAAGTCTGAGGCACTGGAAAGGAAAGTATTGGAGACGATATAGCAGAGGGGGAGGAGAAAGTGGTTTGGAGATATTATTATTTTTATTTTTTTTGGGGTTGGGGTTTTTTAATTGTTATGATGTTCTGTGAAGAAACTAAGCAGCTGTACGTTGTTGGTTCATACTTTTTTTGTGCAGAGTTAAAACGATCTAGTGATATGCTCTGTTTTTTATAGGAGTTATAGAGTATATGTATTCAGTAGGGTTGTGGTAAGAAAGTGGAACTATTATATATGGGCCATTTGTTTCTATGGTCCTAGAGTATAGAAATGAGCACAATGAACGTAGGTTGTTGGTTTGGGATCATGTTGCTAATATTCATTGTTGTGTACAGGGTATATGGGATATGTACAGTTGTTTGTTTTCTGTATTTGAAATTTGTCTTCAAAATAAAAGAAGATTAAATAATTTGTGTCATGGCCAAAATATATTAAACAAGTCTGCCTTTTCCCTTTTACATCTAAGGGTATGTTCACACGGCCTATTTACGGACGTAATTCGGGCGTTTTTGCCCCGAATTACGTCCGAAAATAGCGCCTCAATAGCGCTGACAAACATCTGCCCATTGAAAGCAATGGGCAGACGTTTGTCTGTTCACACGAGGCGTATATTTACGCGCCGCTGTCAAAAGACGGCGCGTAAATAGACGCCCGCGTCAAAGAAGTGACCTGTCACTTCTTTGGCCGTAATTGGAGCCGTTATTCATTGACTCCAATGAATAGCAGCGCTAATTACGGCCGTAATGGACGCGGCGTTCAAGCGCCTGCACATGCCGGTACGGCTGAAATTACGGGGATGTTTTCAGGCTGAAACATCCCCGTAATTTCAGCCGTAACGGACGCCCTCGTGTGAACATACCCTAAAACATTCTGAGTTTGTCAAAGGACCAATATGATTAAGGAATACAGGTGTACAATATAATCTATGAATTAAAATAAAATCTATAAGAAGTTACCCCAACTTTACATTAAATTTATAGTACTGGTCTCCTTCCATGTGGCAGAGGAACCATTGGGTTTGAAGCATGCAACCTCTGCACCTCAGATACTTACACCCCTGAAAACGCACACAGTGATGTCACTGCATAGGAACGATTCTAATAGTCATGTCACAGAGCATGGATAATACACAAAGATATTCCACCACAGCAATAAAAAGCATAATGATGTCACAATACAGAGATAAAAAATAACACAGTAATAGCACAGAAATAATAGTCACACTGCAGGGGTAATACACATGATGATGTCACAGTACAGGGATAATATACGCGGTAATGGCACAGTACATGTATAATAAATAATGTCACAATACAGTTATAACAAGCAGTGATACCTCTGCACAGAAATAATAAATAAAGTGATGTCACAGGGTAATAAATGTAATACATAGGGTAATAAATAAACGCAATCCTAAAGCTAAAAGATACTGCAACAGTGACGTCACAGTACAGGGAATAAACACTGGTATTTCGTTATGTGGCAGAGTGTATGCTGGCTCCCATCAGGCCCTAGGGCCCAGGAGTGATTGCAAACTGGGAAGCCAGTCAAAGATGTTAATTCCTTATGCCACCACTAGGGGGAACTCGCTGCATATGAATTTATCGTAGAGTTCAATGACAGCTGTAACAATCCCTATGCAGTGAGCTCCCCCTAGTGGCAGCTGCTAGAAGACAGAATTTTATCGAGTTACACTATGGATGTGTGAAGAAAACCAGAGGATTTAGAGCTCTTTATAAAAATAAAAAAAAACCAGAGAAACTTTATAAGAATTCTGGACCTATTAATTAAATAATATTAAAGTATAGGTACAGTTTCCTGTATATTTGACGTAATTTTGCCAGGGAAGCCTTCTCTGGCCAGACATTTCAGATGAATGACTTTTTGCCGAGCAGTTCTCTGTTCTGGCTCATAGAGCAGGCTCTCAAGCAGTGGGAACCCCCTTTATGACATCCATATGACCTAATAGGCCATGTGGACATGGGTTGTCTTCATCAGACAACCCCTCTACTATTATTTTTTTTTTTTAATCCGACAGAAAAAAAACCTACAGAATATATACCCCTGTAGGCATATGCAGGTACAGTATGACTAAATAGATTTCTATGGGTGCCATATTACAACTCGGAGCTTTTATGGAGCCGTAATATGGCCGTGTGCATGAGCCCCTTTTTTCTGAGCGCTTTAGGAAATGAAAGCTGAGTTCTGGTCGTATTCTATGGACAACAAAGCCAGTTTTTCTATGAGACAGTTTTGATAAATGAGGCCCATTGTTTATCGACTTTAGGAAAAACATCTATTGCAGCTCAACGTCCAACTATCCACATACGTATGGAAAAGCACACAGCCTGTTTCTCCAAACCTTTGACTAGGTTTGAATTTAACATAATGGTAAACGGTGTTACTGTACAAACTCGCTGACGACGTTGCAGAGCAGGATTGTGCGGTACAGTATATCTGCAGTGTGTGCTTACTCTGTCAATAAAGCATCTGCACCTTGCCTGCGTATTCAGTCACCTGTACTGTATTCAGTGTACCACAACTGCAGCCAGAGAGAAAAGTGACAAGCGAGGTTCTGTCGCTGCTTTAAAGTGGCATGTTGTCGTATGTACTGACACCTTTCATCTTTATTCTAAGCTTCCTGGATGGATTAACAAGCAACATGATTTGTCACATGATGTTCCATTATTTTCTGAGAGAAAAAAGCAGCAAAACAAGACAAAACAACTCCCAAGGCTATACAAAAATATATTTCTGAATTCCCTCGATTTAATGCTGACGCATAATTTAAAGCGGACCTGTCAGCTTATTATATTACAGCTACAGGTCCGTGTTCCTAATAGCCAAAAAGGCATAAAAAAATGTTGTGTTGTTTGGCTAAAAGGAGCATTGAAAGAATAACTCATTGTTATAAGTCTGGCATATTCCTTAGGGGAGCGCCCCCTACGCCCTTCAGGCTGGTGATTGACAAGCTTCTGTGTATACCTAGTCAGTCACTGCAGAGAGAGGTGTGGGGTGGCTCTCCCCTCATGAATACACTGGACTTATGATGAGTCCAGTGTATTCTTTCAGTGCTCCTATTAGCCAAACGACACAAAAAATGTTGAGCCTTTTTGTCTAATAGGAGTACAGACCTGTAGATGTAATATGCTTACATAGGATGCACATTATGGATGCACTTTAACAGGAACGTAGCTGGAGGGTCATGGGCCCAAGTGCAAAAGTTGTTCTCTTCATGACCAACGGCCGCAGCCCGCAATTATCGGCTGCATCGCTGGGTCTCTTAAGTGACCCAGCGATGCAGCTCTGGCACCAAGGGACATTGCAAGGATCTTTAAAGATCAAGGAAACAAGCGCCAAGACAAATGTTCCGCCACCCCCCCAAAAGATAACCACATTTTATTTTTTTATATATACAGTGAAGGAAATAAGTATTTGATCCCTTGCTGATTTTGTAAGTTTGCCCACTGTCAAAGTCATGAACAGTCTAGAATTTTTAGGCTAGGTTAATTTTACCAGTGAGAGATAGATTATATAAAAAAAAAAAAAAATCACATAGTCAAAATTATATATATTTATTTGCATTGTGCACAGAGAAATAAGTATTTGATACCTTTGGCAAACAAGACGTAATACTTGGTGGCAAAACCCTTGTTGGCAAGCACAGCAGTCAGACGTTTTTTGTAGTTGATGATGAGGTTTGCACACATGTTAGATGGAATTTTGGCCCACTCCTCTTTGCAGATCATCTGTAAATCATTAAGATTTCGAGGCTGTCGCTTGGTAACTCGGATCTTCAGCTCCCTCCATAAGTTTTCGATGGGATTAAGGTCTGGAGACTGGCTAGGCCACTCCATGACCTTAAAGAGGCTCTGTCACCAGATTTTGCAACCCCTATCTGCTATTGCAGCAGATCGGCGCTGCAATGTAGATAAGAGTAACATTTTTATTTAAAAAAAACGAGCATTTTTGGCCAAGTTATGACCATTTTTGTATTTATGCAAATGAGGCTTGCTAAAGTCCAACTGGGCGTGTTTAAAGTAAAAGTCCAACTGGGCGTGTATTATGTGTGTTACATCTGGGCGTGTTTACTTCTTTTACTAGCTGGGCGTTCTGACGAGAAGTATCATCCACTTCTCTTCAGAACGCCCAGTTTCTGGCAGTGCAGACACACAGCTGTTCTCGAGAGATCACGCTGTGACGTCACTCACTTCCTGCCCCAGGTCCTGCATCGTGTCGGACGAGCGAGGACACATCGGCACCAGAGGCTACAGTTGATTCTGCAGCAGCATCGGCGTTTGCAGGTAAGTCGATGTAGCTACTTACCTGCAAACGCTGATGCTGCTGCAGAATCAACTGTAGCCTCTGGTGCCGATGTGGCCGACACGATGCAGGACCTGGGGCAGGAAGTGAGTGACGTCACAGCGTGATCTCTCGAGAACACGCTGTGTGTCTGCACTGCCAGAAGCTGGGTGTTAACGAACAGAAGTGGATGATGCTGATTCGTCAGCATCATACACTTCCATTCCTAACGCCCAGCTAGTAAAAGAAGTAAAAACGCCCCGATGTACACACATAATACACGCCCAGTTGTACTTTTACTGTAAACACGCCCAGTTGTACTTTTGCAAGCCTCATTTGCATAAATACAAAAATGGTCATAACTTGGCCAAAACTGCTCGTTTTTTAAAAATAAAAACGTTACTGTAATCTACATTGCAGCGCCGATCTGCTGCAATAGCAGATAGGGGTTGCAAAATCTGGTGACAAAGCCTCTTTAATGTGCTTCTTTTTGAGCCACTCTTTTGTTGCCTTGGCTGTATGTTTCGGGTCATTGTCGTGCTGGAAGACCCAGCCACGAGCCATTTTTAATGTCCTGGTGGAGGGAAGGAGGTTGTCACTCAGGATTTGACGGTACATGGCTCCATCCATTCTCCCATTGATGCAGTGAAGTAGTCCTGTGCCCTTAGCAGAGAAACACCCCCAAAACATAATGTTTCCACCTCCATGCTTGACAGTGGGGACGGTGTTCTTTGGGTCATAGGCAGCATTTCTCTTCCTCCAAACACGGCGAGTTGAACTAATGCCAAAGAGCTCAATTTTAGACTCATCTGACCACAGCACCTTCTCCCAATCACTCTCAGAATCATCCAGATGTTTATTTGCAAACTTCAGACGGGCCTGTACATGTGCCTTCTTGAGCAGGGGGACCTTGCGGGCACTGCAGGATTTTAATCCATTACGGCGTAATGTGTTACCAATGGTTTTCTTGGTGACTGTGGTCCCAGCTGCCTTGAGATCAGTAACAAGTTCCCCCCGTGTAGTTTTCGGCTGAGCTCTCACCTTCCTCAGGATCAAGGATACCCCACGAGGTGAGATTTTGCATGGAGCCCCAGATCGATGTCGATTGACAGTCATTTTGTATGTCTTCCATTTTCTTACTATTGCACCAACAGTTGTCTCCTTCTCACCCAGCGTCTTACTTATGGTTTTGTAGCCCATTCCAGCCTTGTGCAGGTCTATGATCTTGTCCCTGACATCCTTAGAAAGCTCTTTGGTCTTGCCCATGTTGTAGAGGTTAGAGTCAGACTGATTAATTGAGTCTGTGGACAGGAGTCTTTTATACAGGTGACCATTTAAGACAGCTGTCTTTAAAGGAACAGTGTTACCACAATTTTTTTTCTAATATGTTAAAGATGTTAGTGCTTTATTAAAAACGTTTGGATTAATTTGTGTGTTTGTGTGTTACTTTTTCTTATTTTTACACTTTTTCTTCCCTATGGGGGCTGCCATTTTTTTTTCCGTTTCTGTATGTGTCGATTAACGACACATACAGACATGGAATACGGCAGCCACAGTCCCATAGGGACTGCGAACGGGTCCCGTCCCATCCACTTCTGTGTGCACCGTCTGTGTGGGAACTGCGCATGCGCCGCTCCCACACAGTCCAATTTGAAATGCGCGCCGTCTGGCGCCATTTTCCTGTGGACCGGAAGTCGCGGCCGGACAGTAAGATTACTACTTCCGGTCGCGGCTTCCGGACTTGTGCACTTGGACCAGCGGCAGCAGACGGAGCGGACGGGCCGGAGGGAGCCGCGGCGGCAGGAGCAGGTAAGAGATTTCTATGTATGTTCGTGTTTGTGTGTGTTTACTACTGTATGTAAACCTACTACACTGTGTGTTAGCTCAAAAAATGGCGACACACAGTGTAGGAGGTTAGACCGTTCAATCCCCTCGTTTGTCCCGGCACTAGCCAGGATAAAGGAGGGGGGATTCTCAGAGCTCACTAGAGCGAGTGCTTTTTTCCCAATTTTGCAGCAAAAAGCAATGTGGTTGCTTTACCACATGCAATGCTGCAATTTTGGGAATAGCTCCATCTAGTGACCAGCAATGGGAAATATTATAAATTAGAATCTAATTTATAATATTTCCTGACTCGTGAAAAAAAATAAAAAAAATTTGAACAATGTTTAATCACCTATACACTAAATGTTTAATTTAAAAAAAAAACATGTTTTGCTGGCAACACATTCCCTTTAATGCAGGCACCAAGTTGATTTGGAGCGTGTAACTGGTCTGGAGGAGGCTGAACTCTTAATGGTTGGTAGGGGATGAAATACTTATTTCTCTGTGCACAATGCAAATAAATATATATCATTTTGACTATGTGATTTTCAGTTTTTTTTTAATATAATCTATCTCTCACTGGTAAAATTAACCTAGCCTAAAAATTCTAGACTTTGACAGTGGGCAAACTTACAAAATCAGCAAGGGATCAAATACTTATTTCCTTCACTGTATATATATATATATATATTTATATATATATATATATATATATATATATATATATATATATATATATATATATATACAGCACACTGTGAACACCAATGTAACATAAACTGCTAAATATAAATAAATATGCATTACCTCTAAATCTACTTACAATAGGGAGGTTCTTGGTGCACATTTTGGTCAAAATCTGTGGGCCCACCTGCCACGACGAGGCATCCTCCATAGGTGGGGACCTACTCTGCACATACACCCAGAACTGGAACTAAGCCTACATATATCTGGGGATGGTAGGAACCAGCATAAAACCAATTAAAATCACCCAGGGCAGAATGGGAGGAGTGCAAGATCAAAAATGGAGGCAGTCACTAACCCCACATATATGAATCACATAAACAACACAAAAATTTGAACATCACATTCCAACAAAATGAAACAAAATGTGTATGCAGGTGCAAGAGCACCTGTGACTGCAAATATACAGCACACAAAAAAAATGGCGACAGCACACTGCGACACTAATGCCACCTAGACGGCTAAATATAAATAAATATGCATTGGTGCTAAATCTACTTACAATAGGGAGGTTCTTAGTGCACATTTTGATCAAAAAGTGTTTGCCCATCTGCCACGACAAGGCACCTCTATAGGTGGGAACCTACGCTGCACATACACCCAGAACTGGGACTAAGCCTACATATAACTGGGGATGGTAGGAACCAGCATAAAACTATTTAAAATTACCCAGGGCAGAATGGGAGGAGGGCAAGAACAAAAAATTTAGACAGTCACCAACTCCACATATATGAATCACATAAACAACACAAAAATTTGAACAGCACATTCCAACAAAATGAAAGTGCATATACTGTACAGACTTTTCAGTAGGCCAACATTTCGGTATTAAAAATCATTTTTGAAAATGGGCTTATTTAATATTCAAATTTTCTGAGAGACTACATTTTGGGTTTTCATTAACTGTTACCATAATCAACATTAAAAGAAAAAATGCTGGAAATAGATCACTGTGTGTAATGAATCTATATAATGTGAGTGTCACTTTTTGAATTGAATTACTGAAATAAATTAACTTTTTGATGATATTCTAATTCATTGAGAAGGACTAGTATATATATATATATATATATATATATATATATATATATACACACTACCGTTAAAAAATTTGGGGTCACCCAGACAATTTTGTGTTTTCCATGAAAACTCACACTTATATTTATCAAATGAGTTGCAAAATGACTAGAAAATATAGTCAAGACATTGACAAGGTTAGAAATAATGATTTTTATTTGAAATAATAATTTTCTCCTTCAAACTTTGCTTTCATCAAAGAATGCTCCATTTGCAGCAATTACAGCATTGCAGACCTTTGGCATTCTAGCTGTTAATTTGCTGAGGTAATCGGGAGAAATTTCACCCCATGCTTCCAGAAGCCCCTCCCACAAGTTGGATTGGCTTGATGGGCACTTCTTGCATACCAGACGGTCAAGCTGCTCCCACAACTGCTCTATGGGGTTGAGATCTGGTGACTGCGCTGGCCACTCCATTACAGATAGAATACCAGCTGCCTGCTTCTTCCCTAAATAGTTCTTGCATCATTTGGAGGTGTGCTTTGGGTCATTGTCCTGTTGTAGGATGAAATTGGCTCCAATCAAGCGCTGTCCACAGGGTATGGCATGGCATTGCAAAATGGAGTGATAGCCTTCCTTATTCAAAATCCCTTTTACCTTGTACAAATCTCCCACTTTACCAGCACCAAAGCAACCCCAGACCATCACATTACCTCCACCATGCTTGACTGATGGCGTCAGGCACTCTTCCAGCATCTTTTCAGTTCTGCGTCTCACAAATGTTCTTCTGTGTGATCCAAACACCTCAAACTTCAGATGACTGTCAGAATCACGATATACTGCAATACATTAGTATTGCAGTCTATCGTGCAAGGCTGGTTGAAGTCCCCTAGGGGGACTAATAAAAAAAGTAAAAATTAGTTTAACCCCTTAATGACCAGCCTATTTTAAACCTTAATGACCAAGCCATTTTTTACGTTTTTCCATCGTCGCATTCCAACAGCTATAACCTTTCTATTTTTTCGTCGACATAGCTGTATAAGGTCTTGTTTTTTGCAGGACAAGTTGTATTTTTTAATAGCACCATTTTGAGGTACATATTATTTATTGATTAACTTTTATAAACTTTTTTTTGGGGGGGGAATAGAAAAAAAACAGAAATTTTGCCGCTCTTTTTCGCATCTTAAATCGACGCCGTTTACCGTGTGACATAAATTACACAATAACTTTATTCAGCGGGTTGTTACGATTGCAACGATACCAAATTTGTATCGTTTTTGTATGTTTTACTACTCTGACACAGTAAAAACGCTTTTTTTTCAAAATTATTTGTTTTTGTGTCTCCATATTTGAAGAGCTGTAACGTTTTTAATTTTTTCGCCGATGCGGTTGTAGGAGGGCTTTTTTTTTGCGGGAATACTTGTAGTTGTTATTGGTACCATTTTGGAGTAGATGTGACTTTTTGATCACTTTTTATCACATTTTTTTAAGTCAGGATTCACAGAAAACATCAATTTTTCCATAGTTTTTTATAAAAAAAATTACGCCGTTCACCGTGCAGGTTAAATAATGTAATAGATTTATAGTCGGGGTCGTTACGGACGCGGCGATACCAAATATGTGTAACTTGTTTACTTTATTTTGATTTATTAATAGTAAAGCATTTTGTAAGGGGAAAAGGTGGGTTTTTAATTTTTTTTTCACATTTTTTTAAAATTAACTTTATTAAACTTTTTTTTAACTTTTTTACTAGTCCCACTAGGGAACTTTAATATGCGATTCTCCGATCGCTATTATAATACACTGCATTACTTTTGTATTGCAGTGTATTACTGCCTGTCCGTTTTACACGGACAGGCATCTGCTAGGTCATGCCTCCGGCATGATCTAGCAGGCATTCGCTCCAGGCAGACCTGGGGGCCTTTATTAGGCCCCTGGCTGCCATTGGAGACGCAGACACTTGGCGATCGTATCGCCGGGTATCGGTGGGAGAGAGAGGGAGCTCCCTCCCTCTCTCCAAAACCACTCAGATGCGGTGCTCGCTATTGTGCACCGCATCTGAGGGGTTAAACGGGTGAGATCGATACTTATATCGATCTCACACGGCAGAGCAGGGACGCCCCCAGCCCTCAGCTACCTCTGGCAGCGGAGAGCAGGGAGATTTGACACTCCCTGCTCTGTTTACTTTATCCTGATGCAGTGCCGTAAAAAGGCATATGCATCAGAATAAAGCCCGTTAGTGGCGTATTGGCGGTCACTAACAAGTTAATAAAGGTTTTTTTTGTGTAAAAAAAATATAAAAAAATTAAAAGTTCAAAAAACCTCCATTTTCCCATTTTCCCCCTAGAGCATATTAAAAAAAATAAAAAATAAAGATAATTGGTATCGCCGCGTCCGTAAAAGTCTGAACTATTACAATATATCATTTAACCCGCACGGTGAATGCCGTAAAAAAATAAAATAATTGTAAACGCCAGAATGTCTATTTTTTGGTCACCTAATCTCCCACAAAAAATGAAATAAAAAGCAATCAAACCGTCGCATTTACAGAAAAATCATAATATTAAAAACTACAGCTTATCCCGCAAAAAATAAGCCCTCATACCACTTAATCGACGGAAAAATAAAAAACTTATGGCTCTCGGAATTTGGCGACACAAAATAAATTTTCTTTTTTACACTTAGGTTTTTACTTGTAAAAGTAGTAAAATATAGAAAAAACGATACATATTTCATATCGCCGTAATCGTATTGATCCTTAGAATAAAGTTAACATGTTGTTTTAATTGAACAGTGAATTCCGTAAAAACGGCGGGTGAAAAACCATGGAGGAATCGGTTTTTTTCATTTTCTATCCCACAAATAATGTTTTTCCCGTTTCCTAGTACATTATACGGCAAAATAAATGGTCCTATGAAAAACTACAACTCGTCTCGCAAAAATCAAATCCTCATAGGACTATATCGACGGAAAAATAAAGACGTTATGGCTTCTGGAATGTGGGGAGGAAAAAACAAAAATGAAAATCTGAAAAAGGGCTGCGGCGGGAAGGGGTTAAGGAGTTACAAAATCTTGCAATGAAGAATCAAAATTATACAATCTAAAATCACAAAATACAATAAGAAAGGAGATAGGAGGTAAACCTCTCAGACATCAAGATAATGATGGCAAATTAAAGAAATCAGAACAATGGTCCCAAAGCAGTGTAAGGCCTCATGCACACGACCGTATTTTTTCCCACCCGTAAATACTGGCGTAAATACGGGTCCGGTGTCACACGTATTCCACCCGTTTTGCACCAGTATTTACGAACCCGTGCTCGTAAATATGGGTCCGGTGTCACACGTATTCCACCCGTATTTACGAGCACGTTTTTGGCGGCAAAATAGCACTGCACTAATCGGCAGCCCCTTCTCTCTATCAGTGCAGGATAGAGAGAAGGGACAGCCTTTTCTGTAATAAAAGTTAAAGAAATTCATACTTACCGGCCGTTGTCTTGGTGACGCGTCCCTCTCTTCACATCCAGCCCGACATCCCTGGATGACGCGGCAGTCCATGTGACCGCTGCAGCCTGTGATTGACCTGTGATTGGCTGCAGCGGTCACATGGCCTGAAACGTCATCCAGGACGTCGGGCCGGATGTCGAGAGAGACGCGTCACCAAGGCAACGGGCGGGAGACCGGACTGGAGGAAGCAGGAAGTTGTCGGTAAGTATGAACGTCTTTTATTTTTATTTTTTACAGGTTTATACTGATCGGTAGTCACTGTCCAGGGTGCTGAAAGAGTTACTGCCGATCAGTTAACTCTTTCAGCTCCCTGGACAGTGACTATTTACTGACGTCGCTTAGCAACGCTGCCGTAATGACGGGTGCACACATGTAGCCACCCGTTATTACGAGAGCTCCATAGACTTCTATGGACTGTCCGTGCCGTTATTACGGCCAGAAATAGGACATGTTCTATCTTTTTTAACGGAACGGGCACCTTCCCGTGAGAAAACGGGAAGGCACCCGTCGCCAATAGAAGTCTATGAGCCCGTTATTACGGGTCGTGATTACGACCCGTAATAACGGGAGTTTTTACGGTCGTGTGCATGAGGCCTAATGGTGAGGAACCGAGTCACTAATAAACATTATACATATGACACATTAGATTCCGAACACAGAGTGTAGGGAGAGTACAAAGGACACAGGAATTAGACAACAATGGGGAAACGTATACAAAAATAAGAAGCGGCAGAGTGGTGGATAAACAAGGATTTCAGAAAAGGCCATCTAACCAGAGAGAAAGGTCATAACCATCCCGAAACAGGCACCAAACTGTCCAAGACCAAACGAAGGCGTCGGATTTACTGCGATCAACTGCCAACAATTCCTCCATTCTCATGATGTTGTTCATGTCATTTACCCATTCTTATAAGGAAGGCACAGTAGTGGGCTTAAAATGGCGAGGAATCACACTTCTGGCTGCAGTCAAAAAGTCCCTAAAGACATCCTTCTTAAGGTGTGGAAGTGACCCAGGAACCATGGAAAGCAAACCAATAGAAGGAGAAGCAATAACAGAAACATCAAAAAGTTTATTCCCAAGGTCAAATATTTTTTCCCAAAAGGGCCTTCCTGGGACAATCCCACCAAATGTGCAACATAGTTCCAAGGCCCCATTTTTCACATGAAAAGCATGCAAAGAGCAAACAATTGTTACTATGACTTTCTAACTGAACGCCAACAATTTTATGGACTTTACAGTGGTCGTGATGATTTGCAATTAAAGCAATGCATACAACTGTTTTTTTGTGTCATCAATATTTGTTAAATAAATTGTCCCATGAGGATAACCCCAGGACATATGCTCTAGTAGGTGTGTAGCCCTGTTGGCTTTGTTACGTGGCTGCCCACTGAGTGGTGTGTAATGGTGAGCAGATTTCCTTGGTGATATCATCGAATCGATGAGGGTTCAAGAAAGCCAGACCATCCATTGATCAGCTTGTCGTCAGTGGAGCTGCTCAAGTAAAGGGTATGTTCTACTGGGGCAACTCCTTTAAAGAGGCTCTGTCACCAGATTTTGCAACCCCTATCTGCTATTGCAGCAGATAGGCGCTGCAATGTAGATTACAGTAACGTTTTTATTTTTAAAAAACGAGCATTTTTGGCCAAGTTATGACCATTTTTGTAGTTATGCAAATGAGGCTTGCAAAAGTCCAAGTGGGTGTGTTTAAAAGTAAAAGTCCAAGTGGGCGTGTATTATGTGCGTACATCGGGGCGTTTTTAATACTTTCACTAGCTGGGCGCTCTGAAGAGAAGTAACATCCTCTTCTCTTCAGAACGCCCAGCTTCTGACAGTGCAGATCTGTGACGTCACTCACAGGTCCTGCATCGTGACGGCACCAGAGGCTACAGTTGATTCTGCAGCAGCATCAGCGTTTGCAGGTAAGATCGACTTACCTGCAAACGCTGATGCTGCTGCAGAATCAACTGTAGCCTCTGGTGCCGATGTGGCCGTCACGATGCAGGACCTGTGAGTGACGTCACAGATCTGCACTGTCAGAAGCTGGGCGTTCTGAAGAGAAGAGGATGTTACTTCTCTTCAGAGCGCCCAGCTAGTAAAAGTATTAAAAACGCCCCGATGTACGCACCTAATACACGCCCACTTGGACTTTTACTTTTAAACACACCCACTTGGACTTTTGCAAGCCTCATTTGCATAACTACAAAAATGGTCATAACTTGGCCAAAAATGCTCGTTTTTTAAAAATAAAAACGTTACTGTAATCTACATTGCAGCGCCTATCTGCTGCAATAGCAGATAGGGGTTGCAAAATCTGGTGACAGAGCCTCTTTAAGGCTTGTATGCTTACACCAATTATTAAAATTGTGGGATGGATCTTTATTTACACCATTACAATCCCATCACAACTATCTACAATTCAACCATATCACACAAATGGGAACAGTCATTTTTATATATGAGTATTTTTTATTGTACATTGTTGATCGCTTTGTGCGTTTACATAAAGGCGATAATCATTATAGATACTGGGAAACTTTCAGATCTAAGTTCCCATTCACATCATGTTTTTGGCCTCTATTTAACATAGAAAAGCTCCTGTTGTATACGTTAAACGTAGGATATCCAACAGGGGCATACCTAAAAAAAGCCAGCCTGATAAAGTCTTTTGGCCTCCATCGGGCTAATGGAGCCCTATGGACCCATTTAGCACGTACGTCGGGAGCTTTCCTGGCATAAACTTAAATGTACATCTCAAACGTAATGTGAACAGAGCCTTAGCTACATTATATAGCCAAAAGTATGTGGACACCTTACTATCACACCTATATGAGCTTGTTAGACATCCCATTCGAAAACCATGGACGCTAATATGGAGTTGGGTCCCCTTATGGAAAAAGTCATTGTATGCAACATTTTATCGGTGTGTTAAAAAATATATTCCCTATTATTATATGTTTATATT
Source organism: Rhinoderma darwinii (assembly GCF_050947455.1). Classification (NCBI taxonomy): domain Eukaryota; kingdom Metazoa; phylum Chordata; class Amphibia; order Anura; family Rhinodermatidae; genus Rhinoderma; species Rhinoderma darwinii. Next base: position 378,664,744 of record NC_134690.1, read on the forward strand.
ATACCGATGATTACTAGCACTACAACACCGAAAACTCAACATCCGCTTTATTTAATCCTGACCACTCTATGAAACCTGAAAAATAGGTTGCTATTGAAAAATGACTGTTAGGGTAAGTTTACATGGGGCGGATAAGCTGCGTAAAGGTACACAGCATATCCGCCCCAATGGCCGCAGGGAATTCCAGGCGAAAAACTGCACCAAATTGTGGTGCCGTTTTTCACCTGAAATGTCCACTGCGGAAAACTGCAGCATTAGCCTGCCTGCTGGCAGGCAGGCCTCCTGGGATGACGTTGCATGCCAGGAGACCGCTGCTGCCTATGATTGACTGCTGCAGCGGTCACATGGGATGAAACGTCATCCCAGGAGGTCAGCCCCTGACGTCATCTAGGGCGGCCTCCCAGGATGACGTTTCATGCCATGTGACCGCCGCTACAGCCTGTGATTGGCTGCAGTGGTCACACGGGATGAAACATAATCCCAGGAGGCAGGTCTGCAGAACGTCATGGTAAGTATACGTTTTTGTTTTTTTTCTAAGATGCAATTTTTGCGGCGTAATCACTGCGATTCCACCTCAAAAGTTGCAACAATTGACTGTTGCGGGTTTTAGATCCCCAATAAATTCAATGGGGAAACCCTGCAACAAAATACCGGCAATTCCGCAACCACTATTGACATGCTGTGGCTTAAAAAAACGCTCCGCAGGTAAATTTGTGTGCAGAATCTCTGCATATCCCGTATGCAGCGTGTGGATGGGATTTCTTGAAATCTCATCCACTCCTCTGGTACTGTATTATGCTGTGGAATTTCCGCAACGAAATACGTTGCACAAAATCTGCAGTATTTACGCCACGTGTGGACTAGCCCTTAATGGATTTAAAATAGATACAGATTTGTCATGATAAGAAAAAAAGATCCACTTATTATTCAGTGCATTAGTGTAATGTTTTGGATAATATGAAAAAGTTGTTTCTGAAGGGAGGAAGGTGAGTGAATTGTTTTGTTTTTTTTGCTGCAGAACTGTTCCTTATTTATGAAAGCTGGGCTTGGTGTAAACCTGGAGAGGGTCCATCACATCTGACATGAATACCTCCCAGTAGTTCAAACCAGGACACTTAGGTTTTTGGAGAGCTTTTACTTAGACGCACTTATGCACGTTACTGGGTCTTAGGCCTCAGGTACGTAAAACTATAATTTTACAATGCAAACTTGGTAAGTTACTGCGCACATACATTTGTATAGGGAACCGCTAAAAATGTATTTTCTTAAAGCCAAGTTATCTGCCAACCGGGAATACCCAAAATAGACATTTATGGGATATGCTATGTCCCAGCTCTGGGACCTGCGTCTATTAGACATTTATAGCTCATCCAGTTGATATGCCATAAATATCTAAGTTGTAAATAACCCTTGCAATGTGTATGCGCTTCAAACAATAGTTTAAAATGTTTTTATTTCTGACTTATTTAAATGTTTGAACATGGCTAAATTTTGAAAAACAACAACTAAATTGTGTTACACTTACCTTAGGAATTCTCTGCCGTTCCCATACCGCCGGTACCTGCCTGGAACCAATCCCTATTGTTTGCTTTCCTTATTCGATGATGTGATGTCACATGATTGCAGGAACCAATTGTGGCACACTGCTATGACATGATGTCCATGCTGACGTCACATCACGTGGCAGTGATTGGCTGCTGCAACTGCAATCATGGATGTCATTGCGCACGTAAAGTAAACCGAAACGACAGGTGGTGGGGGAACAGCCCATAATTACCAAGATATATATACACTACCGTTCAAAAGTTTAGGGTCACTTAGAAATTTCCTTATTTTTGCAAGAAAAGCAGTTTTTTTCAATGAAGATAACATTAAATTAATCAGAAATACACTCTATACATTGTTAATGTGCTAAATGACTATTCTAGCTGCAAATGTCTGGTTTTTAATGCAATATCTACATAGGTGTATAGAGGCCCATTTCCAGCAACCATCACTCCAGTGTTCTAATGGTACATTGTGTTTGCTAACTGTGTTAGAAGGCTAATGGATGATTAGAAAACCCTTGAAAACCCTTGTGGAATTATGTTAGCACCGCTGTAAACTGTTTTGCTGTTTAGAGGAGCTATAAAACTGACCTTCCTTTGAGCTAGTTGAGAATATGGAGCATTACATTTGTGGGCTCGATTAAACTCTCAAAATGGCTAGAAAAAGAGAGCTTTCATGTGAAACTCGACAGTCTATTCTTGTTTTTAGAAATGAAGGCTATTCCATGCGAGAAATTGCCAAGAAACTGAAGATTTCCTACAACGGTGTGTACTACTCCCTTCAGAGGACAGCACAAACAGGCTCTAACCAGAGTAGAAAGAGAAGTGGGAGGCCCCGCTGCACAACTGAGCAACAAGACAAGTACATTAGAGTCTCTAGTTTGAGAAATAGACGCCTCACAGGTCCTCAACTGGCAGCTTCATTAAATAGTACCCGCAAAACGCCAGTGTCAACGTCCACAGTGAAGAGGCGACTCCGGGATGCTGGCCTTCAGGGCAGAGTGGCAAAGAAAAAGCCATATCTGAGACTGGCTAATAAAAGGAAAAGATTAATATGGGCAAAAGCACACAGACATTGGACAGAGGAAGATTGAAAAAAAGTGTTATGGACAGACGAATCGAAGTTTGAGGTGTTTGGATCACACAGAAAAATATTTGTAAGACGCAGAACAACTGAAAAGATGCTGGAAGAGTGCCTGACGCCATCTGTCAAGCATGGTGGAGGTAATGTGATGGTCTGGGGTTGCTTTGGTGCTGGTAAAGTGGGAGATTTGTACAAGGTAAAAGGGATTTTGAATAAGGAAGGCTATCACTCCATTTTGCAATGCCATGCCATACCCTGTGGACAGCGCTTGATTGGAGCCAATTTCATCCTACAACAGGACAATGACCCAAAGCACACCTCCAAATTATGCAAGAACTATTTAGGGAAGAAGCAGGCAGCTGGTATTCTATCTGTAATGGAGTGGCCAGCGCAGTCACCAGATCTCAACCCCATAGAGCTGTTGTGGGAGCAGCTTGACCGCATGGTACGCAAGAAGTGCCCATCAAGCCAATCCAACTTGTGGGAGGGGCTTCTGGAAGCATAGGGTGACATTTCTCCCGATTACCTCAACAAATTAATAGCTAGAATGCCAAAGGTCTGCAATGCTGTAATTGCTGCAAATGGAGCATTCTTTGACGAAAGCAAAAGTTTGAAGGAGAAAATTATTATTTCAAATAAAAATCATTATTTATAACCTTGTCAATGTCTTGACTATATTTTCTAGTCATTTTGCAACTCATTTGATAAATATAAGTGTGAGTTTTCATGGAAAACACAAAATTGTCTGGGTGACCCCAAACTTTTGAACGGTAGTGTATATATATGTGTTTGTTTGCGAGACTATGTACACCTTTGAATGTTTTTTTAATTAAAAAAATAAATCAATAATTTTGTGATTTTTAAGAACTTTTTTATGACTTTTATTAAAAATAGTTTTTACTTTTTACGATACAGCTTCTAAGTATCCTGTACACATAGAAGCTGTATCGTTCTCTTTCAGCCTACTCCGTCAATTCAGCTGAAATGATGGCTCGTCTGAAAGCAGGTCCTGCGTGTCTCTGTCACACAGGATCCACATTATATTGATCACATCTAAATTCATAAATTAGATGTGATCAAAATTAGCTGGATGCTGTTTGTCAGACACACACAGGACCCATTCTCACTCAGCCCGTCAGTTCAGCTAAGAGAGCGTCATCGGCTGAGAGAGAACGATACAGCTTCTATGTATACTGGATACATAGAAGCTGTATCGTAAAAAAAAAAGTACAAGTCAATTAAAAAGTACTTAAAATCACAAAAAATATTGATTCAATAATAAAAAATTATGATAAAGAATTATTTTGCACAGGAATATTATTACCTCCTCCATGTCATCCAGTGTTAATTTCCCATTAGACCTCTCCCCAACCTGCAACTTTTCTCTACAGTTTGAAGTTTGATTATTTTAGCTGGTAGTGAACATTTAATCTAGATGACATATGATATTTTATCCTACAAATCTTAAACTGTCCATACACATACAATAGCTGTTGGTTGAACGCTAGTTCGGTCAGCATCTATCACACCAGACTTTATCATAAACATTAGCAGATCCCACTGGCCAGCCTTAGTTTAGGTTGAGATATGATGGTCGGCATGAAGGCCAGTTTTAGGGTATGTTCACAGGCAGTAGCAAAATATGTCTGATTTTCAGAAGTTTTTTAACAACTCACGTTTTTCGCGGCGTATTTTACGGACGTTATTGGAGCTGTTTTTCAATGGAGTCAATGAAAAACGGCTCCAAAAACGTTCCAAGAAGTGACATGCACTTCTTTGATGCAGGTGTATTTTTACGCGCTGTCTTTTGACAGCGACGCGTAAAATTACACCTCGTGTGAACAGAACACCGTAAAACCAATTGAAAGCAATGGGCAGATATTTGTAGGCGTAATGGAGCTGTTTTTTCAGGCCTAATTCGAGGCTTAAAGCGCCCGAATTACGTCTGAAAACAGTGCGCGTGAAACATACCCTTAAAGTGGTATTCCCAAAATCATAAATTATTACCTATCCAAAGGTTAGGTAATCATTTTCTGATCGCTTGGGGCCACACAGGATCATGAGAACGGGATACCAAACCCCCAGATACTGCTCACTGTACCCACCGCAGTCAGTGAACGCTTGGCATTGTGCATGATTTGTGCAGCTGCTCAATTATGGAAATTGCAGTGAGGAGAACATTAAATTGAGTATCGACCGAGCATGCGCGCTTTCGTCTATGGGAATGACGGCAACAGCCCAGTACAAATTTTACATCAGGGCCTAGGAACTGTAAAATTTACACCTCTAATGTTCAAAAAGTGATCAAAACTGCTGCCAAGGAAAAGTGAAGAAGTTGCTCATTACAACCAATCAGATTCCACCTCTCACCTGACCTGATTGATTACCATGGACAACTTTTCCTAGTTGCACAGTCTTCCTTGATGACGACACGACTCGTGAGTGAGTAGATGAAGTACAGTGGGGCTGGTCACATGACGAAGAGTTGTGTCATCATCAAGGAAGACTGTCCAACTAGACTTCCGGTCCTGGTCCGGGATGTATATTAGCGAGTGTACTTACATACTGAAGTGAGTACACTGCTAACACTTTTCCATCCCCACATAACTCCTTTAAAGGTGTAGTATGGTTTCATCCGATCAAGCTTATTCTTTATATAATTAACCCCTTAATGATGAGCCTATTTTAGACCTTAATGACCAAGCCATTTTTTACGTTTTTCCATCGCCTCATTCAAAGAGCTATACACTTTTTATATTTGCGTCGACATAGCTGTCTAAGGTCTTGTTTTTTGCGGGACAAGTTGTAATTTTTAATAGCACCATTTTGGGGTACATGGAATTTATTGATTAACTTTTATTAACTTTTTTTGGGGGGGGGGGAATAGAAAAAAAACAGCAATTTTGGCACACTTTTTTGCGTCCTAAATTTACACCGTTTACCGTGTGGTATAAATAACACAATAACTTTATTCAGCGGTTTGCTGCGATTGCAACGATACCAAATTTGTATAGATTTTGTATGTTTTACTACTTTTACACAGTGAAAACGCTTTTTTTCAAAATGATTTGTTTTTGTGTCTCCATATTTGAAGAGCCGTAACGTTTTTATTTTTTCGCCGATGCAATTGTAGGAGGGTTTTTTTTTTTGCGGGACGACTTGTAGTTTTTATCGGTACCATTTTGGAGTAGATGCGACTTTTTGATCACTTTTTATCACATTTTTCTTAAGGCTGGATTCAAAGAAAACAGCAATTTTTGCATGGTTTATTATTTTATTTTGTACGACGTTCACCGTGCGGGTTAAATGATGTAATAAGTTTATAGTTGGGGTCGTAACGGACGCAGCAATACCAAATATGTGTAACTTTTTTACTTTATTTTGTTTGTTAATAATAAAGCAGTTTGTAAGGGAGAAAAGTGGGTTTTTCATTTTTTTTTTTTTTCACTTTTTATTAAACTTTTTTACTAGTCCCACTAGGGAACTTCACTAAGCGATTATCCGATCACATTTATAATACACTGCAATACTTCTGTATTGCAGTGTATTATGCCTGTCCGTGTAAAACGGACAGGCATCTGCTTGGTCATGCCAGAGGCATGATCTAGCAGGCATTCATTACAGGCAGACCTGGGGGCCTTTATTAGGCCCCCGGCTGCCATCGGAGAAACAGACACTCGGCGATCTTATGGTGGGTGAGTTCGATACTAATATCGATCTCACCCGGTCTAGCAGGGACGCCCCCAGCTCTCAGCTACCTCTGGCAGCTGAGAGCAGGGAGATTTGACAGTTCCCTGCTCTGTTTGCTTATTCCGATGCAGCAACGTAAAAAGTCTATGGCATCGGAATAAGGCCCGTTAGTGACCGACGTAAAAACACTATGGGGCGGTCACTAACGGGTTAAATGTTATACAACTGTTGAATATACTTTCTATATCAATTCCTTACGATGTCTATACAATAACATTGGGCTGTACGGTCTTGGGAAGGGACTAATATATATATATATATATATATATATATATATATCAATCCCTGGTATACAGTATATGGGCAAAAGTATTGGGACGCCTACACATTACACCTACAGGAGCTTTTATGACTTCCCATTCTAAATCCATAGGCATTAATATGGAGTTGGTCCCCCCTCCTCTTTGCAGTAAAAGAGCTTCGACTCTGCTGGGAAGGATTTCTACAAGATTTTGAAGGGTGTTTGTGGAAATTTTTGCTCATTCATCCAGAAGAACATTTGTGAGATCAGACACTGATGTTGGAGGAGAGGGCCGGGCTCACAATCTCCGTTCTAGTTCATCCCAAAGGTGTTGGATGGGGTTGAGATCAGGGCTCTGTGTGGCCAGTGAAGTTCTTCCACACCAAACTCAACAACCATGTCTTTATGGACCTTGTGCACTGGGGCAGTTATCCTGGAACAGAAAAGGGCCGAACCCCAAAGTGTTTATACAAAGTTGGAAGAATATAATTATCCAAAATGCCTTGTTATGCTGAAGCAATAAGATTTCCCTTCACTTGACTTAAGGGACCTTGGCCGACCCCTGAAAAACAACCCCATAGCATTATCTCTCCTCCACCAAACTCTACAGCTGGCACAATGCAGTCAGGCAGGTAACGTTCTCCTGGCATTCACCAAACCCAGACTCGTACATTAGACCGCCAGATAGAGCAGCGTGATTTATCAATCCACAGAATAGTGGCGGTGGCTTTACACCTCTCCATCTGATGCTCGGCATTGTGCTTGGTGATGTAAGGCTGGCATGCAGCTGCTCGACCCCCATGCCATGAAGTTCCCAGGGCTGATGTTAATGCCAGAGGAGGTTTGGATTCTGCAGCTATTGAGTCAATAGAGCGGTGGCGACTTTTTTGCACTAAGCGCCTCACCCCCCCCCCCCTTGTAACTTTACGTGATTTGACACTTCGTGGTTGAGGTTACTAAACACTTCCAAATTGCAAAATTATCACTCACAATTGATCTTGGAATATGTGAGAAAATAAATTCTACGAACTGACTTGTGGCATACCGTTACACTATTATACTGAAATTCAGTGAGCCCTTTAAACCGCCCTATTCTAGCACACATACTTGTAAAGGAAGGCTGCATGACTAGGTACTAGATTGTATACACTTGTGGCAATGGGACTGAATAAAACACCTGAATTCAATGATTAAAAGGCATGTCCCAATACTTTTGTCCATATAGTGTATGTTAGCAAGTACTCAGTACAACTCCACCCCAGCCGCCATCTTTCTTCTGTGTGTGTGTGTGAGAGAAACGGCGCTGTTTATTGGCTGCTGAATAGGTTGAGCTTTGTATCGAAGGATATTATTGGTTGTAGAGTAGGCAGTGCGCCGTCTCGAGTGCTGTGATTGGTCGAGATGGGGGCAGGCTTGTGACTGTGCGTCTTCCCCTCCCCCCTCCTCCTCCTCAGCTGTGTGACTGTGTCTCTGGCGGTGTCAATGGCTCCTCCTGCCGCGGACAGACGGGGCTTACGGGAGGGGATTTTTTCGGGGCTCCTGTGAGAGCTCCAGACACCGGAGTGACGGGGAAGGGGTTTTTGGACAGTAAGGAGGAGCCGAGAATCAGGAGCGACGGCGGCAGGATTGTGAAGCAACCGCAGGTCGCGCACTCTCACTCCGCAACAGAAACAGGGGCGAGCCCAGCTCTGTGAGCAGCCAGGAGCCCGGCCCTCCTCCCCCCGACAGTCAGCAAATGAACTCGGTCAGAGCAGCGAACAGGAGACCCAGGCGAGTGTCGAGGCCGCGCCCGGTGCAGCCGGAGAGAAACAACGCCGGGGAGCGGGGTAAGAGACGGGGGCGGCGGCGGGGGGAGGAGGACGAGGGAGGGGAGGCAGCTGGGAGGAGGAGGGGTGGATTACAGGCTCATTCTCAGGCCGCACGGTAAGGTACGGGCCTAGTCCCTCAGCAGCCTAGGGGGGCGCTGCCAGGAAAGTGCGTGGCTTGTACTGGGCCTCAGGCCGCGCTTTGTCTGCTTTAGACCGCGGCCCAGTAACCGCAGAATAACAAGCGTGTGTGACCAAGGATAGAGAATAGCAACGGCGTCCACATACTCAGCGCTGATCTGCCATAGCACTGGTGCCAGCCTATTATTATATACCCCACATACAAAGAGCAGCCCCCCCTCCTGGCACTGATCACTGCACAATGACCACACACTGCCAACCCTGCAGTCATTACCTGCTCCTCTATAGGGAACATCGCAACAACTATTATTATTTTTTTCTAACCCAACTAATATTGAGGCTGATATTCGTCTATCTGTGGAACCGCAATCCAAATTAAAACGCCACAATTCACGGTTGTTTTCCCTTTTTTTTTTTTTGCAGTTTGTTATGATCTCTGGTAGCAATTATTACGCATACGGAATCGGCAACCGGTTGGAATTATTAGGAAAATACATTGTGGTTTTTATTTTGTCTTCGGCCCCTCATTATATTTTTTGTTGTCGAGCTGTAATAGACTTTATTTTGCAAGAAATCTCTGGCTCTAATGTGTGTTATTTATTGTGCTCCGTCCTGACACGTTGGCCTTTTGGTGGAGCAAGATGGGTTAAAGTTGTCATGGACGCACCGATTATAGGATCTGGTTCTGATAAGTGTCTATAGGGACAAAACGAAATCTAGACAGATGAAATTCTCTAACATTGGGTTGAAGGTCTATTGGGCGTCCTTCAAAGTTTTCCTCAATTTATGGGATGATTGTTACTAAACGTCACGATCGGCTGAGATTTTTCCATCTAATCATAGAGATTGTTTAGACGTCCGGAAGAATTTGCTCTGGGATATATATTGGCGTGGACGTAGCGAGTACAGGTGGACGCTTCAATGAGGTCATTTCGGGACGTTTGTTTTATCGGCGCCAAGTCTTTGTGTCTGTGGGAAGCTTCAAGCCAAGATTTGTATTGTGATGCTTTGCTATTCCTAGTGGGGTTTTTTTCTTAAGTTTTTGGCACTGATCCTCTGTCAGTGAGAGGTTTCTAATAATCTGTGTAATATCACAGGGTAACTTCTGCTCATGCCGCCATCACAACAAGCTTCATGTAGATAATTAGCATATACTAATGAGTCTAGAAATCCCACTGCAGGCAGAGCACGGGTACTTTGCAGGTAGTGCCATGGGAACAATGGCCCCCAGTTAAATAGCACATTAGGGGGAACACATTGTATGTAGTAAGGATGGGATTCCTTTGTGCCGTAGAGTGGAAAGCCTTAGGCTACATGCACAATCTGCGTGTTTCACTGCGGAAAATACGCAGCAAAATGGCAAGAAATTCGCGGGGAAAAAAAGGAACCAGAAGGTGCGGTTTTTTTTAATGCGGTTTTTCAGTTTAGGTTTTAAGTTTTCATGCTGCGTGTTTTGGTGCGATTTTTTTTTTTTTTTTTTTTTTTTTTTTCCCCTCTTCACTAGGCAGAATTCGCAAGCGGAAATGCAAGATAAATTGACACGCTGCCGATTTTAAAATCCGCATCGCAAGTCAATTTACATGTCTATGCTAGTACTGCATTACGCCGCGGTTTTGCCTTATGCAAAACCGCACTTAGAGGCTCTCACCACATTATAAGTGGCCTATCTTGTACATGATGTGATCGGCTACTTGTACATGATGTGATCGATGTAGCTACTTACCTGCAAACGCTGATGCTGCTGCAGAATCAACTGTAGCCTCTGGTGCCGATGTGTCCTCGCTCGTCTGACACGATGCAGGACCTGTGAGTGACGTCACAGCGTGATCTGGCAGAAGCTGGGCGTTCTGAAGAGAAGTGGATGATACTTCTCATCAGAACGCCCAGCTAGTAAAAGTATTAAAAACGCCCCGATGTACGCACATAATACACGCCCACTTGGACTTTTACTTTTAAACACACCCACTTGTACTTTTGCAAGCCTCATTTGCATAACTACAAAAATGGTCATAACTTGGCCAAAAATGCTCGTTTTTAAAAATAAAAACGTTACTGTAATCTACATTGCAGCGCCTATCTGCTGCAATAGCAGATAGGCGTTGCAAAATCTGGTGACAGAGCCTCTTTAAAGGAGTTATCTGACATCACAAAAAGAATGTATGGCATGGGCACATACTCACATGTCAGTTCCTGTGTCTCTCTTTTTTTTTTTGTTGTAAAGCCTTGTATTGACCCGTTCCCTCATGGTACCCTTGTGTACTGAAGCCGCAGATGCTGGTCTCAGCGCACAAAACTACAAGTCCCATGACTCACCTGTTTTTCTCTCTACTGTTTTATCTTTACAGCGGAGGGAAATGTCACATGGTCAGTGACGTTTCGTATTCTGGGCATGCTGAGAGGGGCACGTGGTCAGAATGCGATACATCACTGATCTGGGGAGTGTACAACGGCAGCAAAGTCACGTTACATGTTTGCAGAGCAGTGGAACGGCACATCTGCAAAAAAGAAAGCATTAGTAGCGTAAATGTGTTCAACTGATTAAAATATATTTTAAAGGCCGTATATCTGCGTTTTTGATTTAGAGGTTTCTGGCCACGTGGTAAAAAATAAACACAAAAAATCGTGGCAATACCGCGCATGGATTTACAGAGAATTGCTGCGGATTTGACGGGTGAAACATTTTTAATTTCAACTTAAGAGTGAACACCTCCAGCAAATCCGTGCCCAACTTTGCATCGATTTTACACACACATATATATATATATATATATTTATTATCTTATTTTTTTAAATGCGTTTTCACAACGCGGTGAAAGTTTAATCTAAATGCACCCTGATAATTTTCACACTTTGCTTTTTCAGTAGTAACAAGCCATGTTTGGTGTTTAAGACGGATGTCCATTGCAAGAAAGGGCAGGGCTGTATGTCACTTCATAATATATACATACATATATCTCTCTCACAAACGTATAATCACTGCGCACAGCCGTTGTATATCACGACACTCGGACACAATAAGGTGTGTGCACGTGTCTGAAAATGTTTTGCTACGCTGAATGCAGTGATCTCATGTATGTGGCATACATATCGGGACCTGAGAGTAGATCTGTATCACTTTGGTCCTACCTACATTGAGCTGCTCAGCAATGTAAACATTGGAGCCCAACACAGCAGAGTTCAATATAGAATAAGTTTTTTTTTTTCTTTTTGTTGTAACCAAATGTGCAATCGTTTGGTTATAATAAGACATCTTTGAATTACTGTGATACTATACAAGGATAGTTTTATTTGTATTTATGTAAATTGAATAGCATCCCCCTCTTAAAAAAACAAACAAAAAAAAAAATCATCTTTTTTGTTAAATTTGAACAATTTAAAAAAGTTTAGCCATTTGCAATTTTGTTTGACAAAGTGACGTGAGTATAGCAACCATTTCTACTACAGCTAGCGTTTTTACTACTTTACCAGACCAATGAATGACAAATATTTTGGTAGAAGTTAAGCGCTTACTAGTGACATTTGATTAGCTTCTGCCCTGTCTCTTTGCAGTGCGTAACACCTGCGTGTAAGGCAACAACCACTATTCTCCAGTGAAATTGCTGGGGTGTTTGGCCTTGTAGGAACCAAATTTTATATATTCTGCCCCTTCAGAGTTTTTCTGCAATCTGTGGGTTAACCCAGCTGCAAGTCTAATTTCCCTGCAGCCCCACCACCGAAGAAATCCCACGTCATACAGTTCGTTATGAACTCCATTGGCTGCCAAACATGTAAGATTAGTATCCGCTGGAATGTGGCCGATCAAATAGTTCATATGAACGGTCTACGACCATAAACATGCTGGATTAAACGTCGATTTGACCGCACCATGTGAGTAAACCCTAAGGTTGAGTTCACATGTCACGGTTAAAGCGTATGTTTTTGCCATGACTGCAGCAAAACCATGCTGTTTTGCCAATCTTCGTTAAGTCAATGAAAAGTGTTGCGTTTTTGCAGCAAATATCAGCAAAAAAACAGCGTTTTGACCTTGACGTGTGAGTCTAATAGACCTGGATCCTGAACAGGGGATCATCACCTCTATAAGCTCAGAATTCCTTTAAGGCTACGTGTACACATTGCGTATTTTGCTGCGATTAATACGCACTAAAACCGCAGCAATGCACAGGTAAAAACTGCACTTAATCGTGCGTTTTCATGCTGTGGATTTTGGGGTTTTCCAAAGCACTAGGCAGATAAAATTTGTAAGCGGAAACGCAAGATAAATTTACACGCTGCGGATTCTAGAAAACGCAATACAGGTCAATTCCGTCAGTAAAATCATGGCAAATGTTTCCCTATGGAAAAATGTTGGATTTTTTTTCCCCACAACTTTCCCACAGAAAGTTTGTTGCAAGTCACAGTAAATCCACGATTTTACTGCAAATCATGGGCAACCGTGTTGACCTCAACTTCTGGGATCTGCTGACAAGTGGGTATGTTCACACGCTATGGTTTCAGGCGTATTTCGGGGTGTAAACGCCTCGAAATACGCCTGAGAAAATGGTAGCTGAACGCCTACAAACATCTGACCATTAAAATCTATGGGAAAACGGCGTTCTGTTCGGACGGGGAATTTTTTCACACCGCTGTTTAAAAAGAAACGGCGAAAAAAAGGATCATGTCCCTTCTTGAGCCATTTTTAGAGCTGTTTTTCATAGTTTCAACAGAAAAACGCCTCAAACTTTCTCAGCTTCAAAAACGGCTGAAAAGCAGAGGCTTTTCTTCTCTAAAAACAGCTCTGTAATTTTCAGCCTTTTTTGACTTTGCATGTGAACATACCCAAGGTATGGACCCAAAGCATTTGTTGTCCAGCAGAAATCTGACTCCAAATTTCTTTGTGTTTTGCAGGCAGCCTTTAAAATGTGGTTTTTGACATGGATATTGAGGCATATTTTAGGTTGGAAACCTAACTAATTTGTAAAATCTGCTACTGTTTTTTTGACAAAAATGCAGCAAAAAAATACTTTGACCAAAAGGGAGTGTTTTTATTTTTTTAATTTTTTCTGGCTCCAATGGATTTTAATGGGATTTTAAACGCCCCGAAAAAACGGCCAAAAAATGCGGGGGCTGAACGCCTCCAAACATCTGCCCATTGATTTCAATGGGAAAAACAGAGTTCCGTTCCCATAGGGCGTTTTTTACGCTGCTATTTTTAAAAACGGCCGCGTAAAAAAATGCCTCGTAAAAAGTGCATGTCACTTCTTGAGCCGTATTTGGAGCCGTTTTTCATTAATTCATTAGAGAAAAAGCTCCGTAAAAAACGCTGCAAGTTGCTTAAACGGCTGAAAATTAGGGTCTGTTTTCGCTTGAAAACGGCTCCGTCTTTTACGGCAGTTTTTGCTTTGCCGTGTGAACATACCATTAGAATGCAAAACAAAAATTTTATTATTTTTTTTAGTCATGCAATTCTTGACAGGAACACATTGCATTCTCAGTTTCCTGTTCTTTGTTACCACAGATAACGACAGATGCACTTTGAGACGATTTTGTGCAAAATAAAAAAAACGGTTGAATTCAATGGGATCCGTTGTGATGTCCTTTTGAGTGTCTTTTTGGTCTCGGCAACTGAAAAAAAAAAACCTGTGTGAACAGTGCTTTTCTTGCTATACTTACTATATTTGGCCACCTGCTGGACATGTATACTACTTCTGATGATCTACTCTTTGTTAAAATATTGCAGATATTATAATAAGATTCCCATCTTCTCTCCATAGTCAGATGACTTGTGTCCCAGCATTTGCATGTTGTTAACCTGCTAAAATGTTTTAGACCAGAGCTGGTTTTATATGACCTAGTGACTCCTTGCATCATCCTACAATGACGTGTTCCTGACAGTCTCTTCCTGGTGAAATACTTCATTGGTAAATAAAGCTTCTTGATGCAATCATAATAAACCTGTGAGGGCGCTATTCTAATGAGGCCGCAAATAGTGATTCATGGCTGGATCGTCTGCATGTAATGAGTAGAGAACATCTGCGGTAGTGTTTCAATCGTCGAGTATTCCCAGCAGGTCATGTTTTCAGGATTTATTTAGTATTGCACAGGTGACAAAATGTCAGTGCATCCGAAATCTCCACAATTGTTGAAACAGAGGCCCATGCGATATTTGTCAGTCATCCAAAAATGTGGCATTAAAAATACACTTCAAACTGCTACCAAAATCTAAATTTAGGCCCTGTTCACACACAGCTTTTTGACGTGGAAACAGCGTCGGAAAACGTGTCTCAAAATGTCCGAAAACGCCTCCCATTGATTTCAATGGGAGGCGGAGGTTTTTTTTTTTTTCCCGCGAGCGGAAAAACTGTCTCGCAGGAAAAGAAGCGACATGCCCTATCTCCGGGTGTTTCTGCCTGCAAAAAAACTCAGTCTGAACAGGGCCTTAAAGAGGCTCTGTCACCAGATTCTCAAATCCCTATCTCCTATTGCATGTGATCGGCGCTGCAATGTAGATAACAGTAATGTTTTTTTTTTTAAACGTTCATTTTTGGCCAAGTTATCAGCTATTTTATATATATATATATATATATATATATATATATATATGCAAATGAGGTTTGAAATGGTCAACTGGGTGTTTTTTTTTCGTTATGTCCAACTGGGCGCGTATTGTGTTTTTAACTGGGCGTGTTTACGTGTATGACGCTGACCAGTCGGCGTCATACACTCCTCTCCATTCATTTACACAGCAGCGATGTGCAGCCACATAAACAGAGATTAACGTTAATCAATTGTCCTGATAATGAATACACATTAAATCCAGCCTGGACGTCATGTGTATTCAGAATCCTGACACTTTTGACTCTTTTCTTTAAAATTTCTAGCAAGGGAAACGAAATCTCACGAGATTACGAGGTAAACGAGATTTCGTTTCCCTTGCTGGAAATCTCACAGAAAAGATTCAGAAGTGTCAGGATTCTGAGTACACATGACGTCCAGGCTGGATTTCATGTGTATTCATTATCAGGACACTTTACTAACGTTAATCTCTGTGTATGTGGCTGCACATTGCTGCTGTGTAAATGAATGGAGAGGAGTTTCAACCATTTCCTGAATTGTTCTCCAATATAGATCACACACAGGTTGTCATCCAGGTTTTCCAGAGCCCTGAATCACAAATCTACCTTAGATCACTGTCACGCAGCAGTATTTTGGTCAGTATTTTGCTTCAGTATATGTAATCTAAAACCATGAGTGGATCCAAAGCACGTTAAAGGTACAATTCTTTCCATAATACTTTTTCTCTGTGTAGCATCCACTCCTAGTTTTGGCTTTAAAATACTGGAGCAACTTACTGACCAATACTGCTGCATTAAAGCGGTCATAACCCATTGGCGACATCAGACTTGCTACTACGTCGAATGTACACCATCACAATATAGTATGGCCTCAGGAGCTTGGCACACACCATACCTGGGCTTTTTAAAATAGCTGATGCCTGTCTGGGATCGGGGAGAACTCTGGTCTCGGCCGTTGAATGACTGCGGTCAATAGCGACAATGGCATCTGAGCAGTTAGAGAGAAGGGGCTCCCTTTGTCCATGATGGCTTTCATCGTGGGGTGCTGATCAGTTGCCATGGCAGCCGGATGCATATTAAAGGCCTCCAGGTCTACCTTCTGTGATCTATTATCAAGCCTTGCCAGAGACCAGGCTTAATAGTAGAGCATAGACAAAAACACTGCAGTACTTTCGTATTGCCTAAGTCCCATAGGGGGACTTAAAAAAAGAAATAAAAAAAAAAGTAGAATTTTTTTTTTAAAATTTTTACAAAAATAATAAAAAAAACCCTCTTCCCAATCTTCCCCAAAAAATTATGTAAGCAATAAAAAAGAGTAAACAATTGATATCTCCTTGTTCATAGAAGCCCGATCTATTAAAATTACATTATTTAACCCTGTAGTAAAAAAACAAAATTCACAATGCTAAGCACTGCTATTTTTTTGGTCACCTCTATGCCCCCACAAGAAATGAAACCGTAGTAAACAAAATTGCATGCACCCCAAAATTGTACCATTAAAAACTACATCTCGACTCGCAAAAAACAAGCTCACACCGCTCAACCAATGGGAAAATAAGATATGGATCTCAGAGTATATTGATACGTTTTTTTTTTTCTTGTAATAGTAGTAAAACGAAAAACTATATAAATTTGTTATCACTGTAATCATTTTGACCCGCAGATTAAAGTTAACATGTTGTTTTTTTTTTTACTGCGCTGTGAACGCTGTAAAAGCGAAACAAAAAAACAATAGAGGAATAGCTGTTTTTTTTTTTTTTTTCTCATTCCATCCAACAAACAAATTTTTTTTTGTTTCCCAGTACATTAAATTGTGCCATTAAAAACTACAACTCGTCTCTCAAAAAAACTTGTACGGCTATGTTGATGGAAAAATTAAAAAGTCGTGGGTCTTGGAAAGTGACGATGGAGACAGCCAATTTTCGTTTATTCATTTTTATTTTTCCAAGGGGTTAATCAGTATTGCAATAAAATTATTACCGTATAACTTGATAGAGTTGCTATTAAGCTGCATGGCCACTAATGTTGGTACTTTAAGGGCACATGCACACAATGTGTATTATGCACAGATTTTCCTGCGGCTAATTCACAGTGTAATATAGTACCGGCAAAGCAAATGAGATTTCAAGTAATCTCTACACGTCGTGGAATTTTTCCGCATATATATTGACCTGCGGTGCATATTTTAAAATCTGAAGCATGTGAATTGGCTTTGACAAGTTTGTGTAAAAAAAAACAAAAAAAAAAACGCACCAAATTCTGCAACGTGACACTGTAGCCTAAGGGTATATTCACACACTGCAGATGGAATGGAGACTGTAGAAATCCATGCACATGCTGCGGAAACCATCCCATTCAGAGGTATAAAATCTTCTGCAATGGATCTGCCGCATGTAAATATATACCCTAAGGCCCTGTTCACACAGAGTATTTTGACAGGCTTTTTGGAGCGGAAACTGCTCCGCAAAACCGCCTCGCGAGGGAAAGAAGGAACATGCCCTATCTTTGCGTGGTTATGCCTCTGACCTCCCATTGACATCAATGGGGGGCAGAGAAGTGTATTTCGCTGAGTTTTTTTGCCCGTAGCACTCAATGGGCGCGAGCGAAAGATGCTGCGAAAATCTCGCCAAACTCCGTGCAGGAAGGACAAAATCTGCCTCAAAATCACAAACGGAGTTTTGAGGCAGAATTTTCCACCTGCAAAAAAACTCAGTGTGAACACAGCCTAAGGCCATGCTCATTTAGGCTGCATAAAAGTACGCTGCGTATACATCCTGGAACCCGCAGGGGATTCCGTCCGACAAACTGCACCAAAGTGGTGCAGTTTTTCCGCGCGGAATCTGCACTGCGGAAAACTGGTTGAAAAGTTTATACTTACCCCGTTCTCCGTTGTCGTGGCGATGCTTTCTTCTGTTCTTCCTCCTGGCTGGCCGCCTGGGATGACGCTGCAGCCTGTGATTGGATGCAGCAGTCACATGGGATGAAACGTCACCCCAGGAGGCCGCCTTGGATGGAGAACAGAAGAACCCATCGCTATGAACACTGAGAACTGGGTAAGTATTGACCTTTTTATTAGTTTTAACACCTACCCGCACCACAACATAGAAGTATGTCCTGGTGCGGGGGGTGATGTATGGCGCGGGCTTACTCGCTGGGCCTGCTACATACGCTGTGGGTGTCAGCTTTGTATTACAGCTGACACCTGCGATTAACAGCCAGGAACAGCGATCGTGACGTTCCTGGCCGGTTAACCGCATAGATGCGATCAATCGCGAGCACAGCATTTAAGGCGTTAGAGGGAGCATCACCCCTCCAATGCCCCCCCCCCATCCACAACGTGATCACTGGGTACCGATGGATGTCATGGCAGCCCAGGGGCCTAATGAAGGTCCCAGGTCTGCCTTCTCTGCCTCTGATAAGCCTGTAAAAATGACACTATACCGCAATACATTAGTATTGCAGTGTATTGTACCAGCGATCTAACAATCGCTGGTTCAAGTCCCCTAGGGGGACTAATTAAATGTGTAAAAAAAAAACTAAGGTTATTAGGAGTAAAAAAGAAAATGTTAAGAAAACAAAACGCTTTTTCTCCTAAAGTAATGTAAAAAATAAACAAAATTGTTATCGCGTCTGTCAGGGCCTGTTCACATCACTGTTGACTTCATCTCCCACAAAAGATGAAATAAAAAGTGATCAAGAATTCTTATGTACACCAAAGTAGTATCAATCAAAACTACAGCTTTCCCTGCAAAAATAAGCCCTTATACAGCTCAACTGGGCAAAACATTTTTCGTGGCCCTCCGAATATGACGACAAAACACTTTTTTTTATTTTTAACAATCTGTTTTTTACTAGTAATACATGAAAAAAACGATAAAAGTTTGGTATCGCCATAATTGTATTGACCCACAGAAAAAAGATTACATGCTGTTTTTTACCGCACAGTGAACGCCGTAAAAACTAACCCCCCCCCCAAAAGACTGAGGAATCACAGTTTTTTTCTTTTTTACCCCACAAATACGTTTTTCCCGGTTTTCCAATACGTTATATCATACAATAAATAGTGCTGTGAAAAACTACAACTCGTCCCGCAAAAAAAAAACAGGCCCTCGTGGCTTTATCGACTGAAAAATAAAAAAAGTTATGGCTTTTGGAAAGCGGGGAGGAAAAAGCAAAAATTAAAATCCGAAAAATGGCTGCAAGGGAACGGGTTAAACAAAAAAGGTTTTGGTTTTATTTATTTTTTGAGTCGTGATTTTTGTGCAGAAAAGCTTTGATTCTGAAAGTGGAATTTTGGATTTGAAGATTAGGCGCATATGATCTTTTGCCTGTAATCACACATTCAGTTTGATGCAGTTTTTTTAAAATTTTTTTTAGCCAAAGCTAGAAGTGGATCCAAATGAAAGGACAAGCATCAAGGAAAGACTCATTAAGAGGGTTGTCCGGTTTCAGCTGATTAATTTTTTTATTTGGGGATAATTATAAGTTATATAATTTTCTAATATACTTTTGTGTATTCATTTCTCACGGTTTTCAAGATCTCTGCTTGTTGTCATATGGTAGGCACATTCCTAGTTTACTTCCAGTGGATAAAATTCTGTCCATAGTCATGTGATGGACACACAGGTGCTGGGATCGTTAGAAGACACTGCTCTGATACACAAACGGTAACGAGCCGAGAACCTGTGGGGAATTAATACAGAAGCTATATTGGAAAATTGTACGACTTTTAATTATACAAAAAGTTACATTAATTTGCTGAAAACAGACATCCCATTTAATCCTTTATATCCACTCTGGTGCGTGGCTCAAAAAACTGCATCCAAAACTGCATGTGTTATTCCAGCCTAAAGAACTAGAGATGCTTTGTGCTCGGTTGTGAGTTGTACCACTTCTCGTCTTTGAGTTTTATTTTCAGGGCAGCTAAGGACAACGGCAACCAAATAACTGTTTTGCATAATGCAGTGTTGTGATCCTAGCCCAACCAGGGCAGTAGCACAAAACGTGGAGATGCTTCTCACGTTCGGTACTCTGGCAAGTCAACATGCCCTTCTCTTTTGTCAGGTTTCTAAGAGCAAACTTTTTTTTTTTTTCATAACCCATGTTCATTTTTACTGTTGAGAATAGTTTAGTCTGGGCATTTAAGGGCGCAGTCACACCTGGCAGATTTTGTTGCAGAAAAAAACCACACATTGACAGTTAAAGGGGTTTTCCGGCTTCTGACTACTGATGACCTATCCACTGGATAGGTCATCAGTACATGATCTGCGGGGGTCCGACACCCGGGCCCCGCACAGATCTGCTGGTCCGGTGCCTCCGTGCACCGAATGTCCAAGCTGGAAGCTGTTGGCTCCGGCCACGAAGTAGCGGCCAAGCTGCAGTACTGCAGCTCTGCTACTATTCAAGTGAATAGGAGCAGACCTACAGTTCTGCAGCACGGCCACTATGCTATGTACGGAGCCAACTGCTTCCGGGCTCCGTACATCGCATTATGTGCCATAACATCCAGTGCCCGCAGGCCACCGGAACGGCTTATCGGTGCGGTGTCCGCGTGTCGGACACGCACCGATGACACTGACTAACTATCTGGTGGATAGGTATTCAGTTGTCAGAAGTAGGACAACCCCTCTAAAGGCTATGTAAACCTTTTTGAAAGGTTTTTTTTTATTTTTTTTAATAATGTCAATCATTAAGATTGGTACAACTTTATAATTAGTTTTTATAAAAAATTATTTTGCTTTTTCAGTTACAGCTGCTTAGTATCCTCTATACAGAGCAGGTGTATAGTTCGCTATATCCTGTTCCCGTCAGGTCCATGGGACTGACTGGTTCAGTGCGTCTAACACGCAGGAACCACCTGTTCATCATATCTAAGGCTTCGTTCACATCTGCGCTAGGGTTCCGTCTGAGCATTCCACCGGAGCTTTCCGTCGGAACAGAGCCCTGACAGACAAACGGAAACCATAGGCTTCAATGGTGACGGATCCAGTGCCAATTGTTTCAGTTAGTCTCCGTTGTGCAAGGGTTCCGTCGTTCTGACGGAATCAATAGCGTAGTTTACTTTTTTGCCGCAAGAAAACACAAGTAGAAAACAGGGCTCAATTCACACGTTGCGTAAATACTGTGGATTTTCCACAACGGAATTAGTTGTGGCAAGTCCACAGCAAATACAGTAGCAGAAAAATGGATGAAATGAAACTAATCTCATCCACCTGCTGTGTAAGTGCTGAGCGGAAAAACGGCTCCGAAATTGACCTGTGGTGCAAAGTTTTATTCCGCAGATGTCAATTGTATTTGCGTAAACGCTTATTTGTTGAGGGCTTACCCCATTGAATTCAATGGCAGGTAAAATCAGCAACAAATAGCAGGTGTGTTTTTTTGTGGCGGGTACACAGCGATTCTGTCGTAAAAAAAAAAAAAAAACGCAACTCAGAAAGACTAAAAAAATCTTATAACTACCCAGGAGTCTGTATTTCTCCCTCCAGCCCAGCCTCCAGGGATGTTTCATCCCATGTGACTGCCGCTGCAGCCAATTACAGGCTGTGGCGGTCTCCTAAGATGAAACGTCATTCCAGGGGGCCGGCTAAGTGCTGCAGTTTTCCGCAGCTAACGTTTTGGGCGAAAAAGTGCACCACAGTTTGGTGCGGTTTTTCGCCCCAGAATTGCCTGCGGCGCACAGGGTGGATACGCTTCATGCTTTTACGCAGCGTATCCGCCCCGTGTGAACTCAGCCTAGAGCTTTAGGAAAGAGTCTTATGGCATCTTCTAAGGGCGTGTTCACACGGTGCTGTTTTGCTGTGCGCCAGAAAACCGTACGGCAAAAGCACAGACAGTTCTACATGGTGCCTTGTGCATTACGTTTTCTGCTTCAGCTGGAAGATGTCCAGATTACTGCATATTGGCAGTGTTAGTCCTAGTGTTAATAGCATCCTATTGTTAAACTTGGGCGGACAGGTGGAAGATCCTCTCAAGTTTGTTGTAGGACGTGTCACGTGTACTTCTCTATTTGCCGGTTACTGTAAGGGTACGAAAAACGGCAGAAAAATCGGAAGCAGAAGGAGCGTTTTTTGCGGCGTTTTTTTACGCGGAAAAAAAACAGCCATGTGAGTTCAGGACACGTGTTTCTTGGGACGTTTTTGGAGCTGTTTTCCATAGACTATTGAAAAAAGCGTAAAAAACGGCCATAAAAAACGCAGCGAAAATCGCGAGTGGCTTAAAAAAGTCTGGAAATCAGGAGCTGTTTTTCCTTGAAAACCGCTCCGTATTTTAAAACATTTTTGCTCACTGCGTGTGAACATACCCTAACACATAGCCGACAGACTTGGACTATGGACGCCTTTTGCGTTCATTTGTTAGAGTTTTTCCCCATGTCAAAGTCTTTAACCCCTTCCTGACATTTGACATATCCATACGCCAAAGTCGGGTAGGGGAAGTATGGAGCGGGCTCACGGAGTGAACCCGCTTCATACGATGCCGGTGTCTGCTGTTTGTTACAGCCGACATCTCATAGATTAGTATTGCAGTATATCGTGCAAACGATCGCTGGTTGAAGTCCCCTAGGGGGACTAATAAAAAAAGTAAAAATGAGTTAAATAAAGTTTTTGTTTTTTTTTGTGTAAAAAATAAAAATAAAATAAATATTTAAAGTAAAAAAAAAACCTTTTCCCATTTTCCCCCTAGAGCATAGTAAAAAAATAAACATAACTGGTATCGCCGCGTCCATAAAAGTCTGAACTATTACAATATATCATTATTTAACCCGCACGGTGAACGCCGTTTTCTGGTACATTATATGGCAAAGTAAATGATGCTACGAAAAACGACAACTCGTCCCGCAAAAATCAAGCCCTCATAGTACTATATCGACGGAAAAATAAAGACGTTATGGCTTTTGGAAGGCGGGGAATTAAAAATGAAAATCTGAAAAATGGCTGCGGCGGGAAGGGGGTAAAATCAACAATGTATAGTAAATATTAAAATGTGGAACGCTCCACGTGGAAAAACTCCTGTGTTTTATTGCTTGACCAGGGGAGTTGAGGTCGTCATGACTGTAATGATCGCAGTCGCTATGGATCCTTTGTCCTCTTCGCATAGACCGGCTACATTGACTTGCTTTGTATCCTGCAGTAGTAATCTGTTGACAGCGTTGTTCGGTGACTGATGGATACAATAGTTATAAGAACGCTTTAGCTTAACGTTTTATTTTAATTAGAAATTCGCTGTTTAATTACAAACAGACTAACAACAATTAGCTCCTAGCATCATACTTTATTAGTAACTGTTTATATCCACACATTGCTATGGGAGTAGTAGCCACAGGGAGCTAGGGACCGATTATGATTTGTGTTGTACCACCAACTAACCAAAGGCAACTGGAAACAAACACTTACTCAACAATATAGTGTTCAGGCTCCGCTGTAATGTAAGTGACTGCAGTAGTCTAGTATGTAAGATCCAGAAACGTAAAGGATTTGTTGTATCGTGTGGCGTGTGCTGCGTTTGTGCATTTTATACCAGGTATTTGTGTCCTGTGCTTACATTTATTAACCAGGTATCTGATACAAGTCTCAAATCGTTTGCATGTTAGACGTAAGGGCTCGCATTATATAGAAGCTGGGAATAAGATGGTCTAAGATCCTCGCGTTTTTATCATAATATATAATGGAGAGGTGTTCGGCGCTCAGTTGCGGCCTCGCTACAGACTTAGAATACTTAATCTGTTATTGATTACTCTAATGGAGTCTAATGCAGATTCATTGGTTCTGGTGTCTGTTCCTTGTGTCGTGGCTCCTTCTCATTCTGTATATATTGTGATTCCATTGTGTAAATGATCAGTAAAGCCTGAATATCCATGTAAATAGATCATGTTAGGAGGAGATCAGAATTTTGACGCGGAAAAACATCCAAAAAAGCCTCCCATTGATTTCAATGGGAGGCGGAGGCGTTTTTCTCCCGCGAGCGGTTTTTACTGAAAAAGAAAAAAGCGACATGCCCTATCTTCGGGCGTTTACGTCTGACCTCCCATTGACGTCAATGGGAGGCAGAGAAAGGGTTTTACACAGCGTTTTTTTGCCTGCGGTGCTCAACGGTCGCGGGCAATAATCACTGCACAAAACGTGGCAAACTGCGTGCGGGCAGGTCAAAATCTGCCTCAAAATTCCAGATGGAATTTTGAGTCAGATTTTTCTGCCGGCAGAAAAACTCAGTGTGAACAGGGCCTTTATATTCTTTTGGTCGCATACACAGAGTATTTGATGCAATCTTCTAATAGCTGATAAACATCGTGATAGTAAAAATTTAGGATGGGAGGTTAATCTGACATGTTGAATTTCAACATGACTGATCCTTTTTTTTGCTGCTGCTAACATTTTACTTAAAGGGGTTATGCCATAAAACACATGTATCCCCTATCCACAGGATAGAGGGTACATGTGTGATCGCTGGGGGTCCAACCACATGGGCCCTCAGCGATAAGGAGAACGGGGGACCAAATGTCACCCAGAGCGCTGCATGAGCACTTAGGCCCCATGCGCACGAACGTGCTTTTGCGGCCGCCATTCCCCCGAAAATCCACGGGAGGATTGCGTCCCCATGCATTTCTATGGGGCCATGCACGCGACCGTAGTTTTTACGGTCTGTTCATGGCCCGGGAGCCCTCACCGCAGAAAGAACTGACATGTCTTATTACGGCCGTCTTCTGCGGTCTGGGCTCATTGAAAATAATGGCCGCGCCCATGTGCATTGCCCGCGATTTGCGGGCGGCATGCGGCTGACAGTTCGCTGCCGGCCGACCCGAAAATCACGGCGGTGCACATGGCTATGATCGTGTGCATGAGGCCTCAGACTTCCGGGTTCTCTGTCCGGCTTGTGTGTTTGGCGGCTCCATAGAAATTAATGGGATTCTTTTGCGCATGCGTGACCGGTTCTCATTTCTATGGAGCTGCCGGAAGTCCAAGCTTCTCATGTAGCGCTCTGGGTGACTTTTGGTCCCCCAGTAAGAAGTAGCAGTTTCTAGTTGCCTGAGGATCCGATCTGTTGGACTGCGCATGTGTGACCATTGACACTTCACAAATTCGGAGAATAAAAAGAACATTAGGGGGCACCATATTTGTGAGAGCAATATCCACACAGGAGCAATGCAAAGTCCAAGGTACCTTTATTTAAATTCCAATTGAGAATTTCTTTTGCTAGATCTAACCGAGAAATGTAACTTTCATGGAACAACTCCTTTTAATCAATCCACGGGGGATTACAGTACCAGACGGAGATCAGAGCATGCAGTGAATTTTCAAAGCCGTAGCATGCCCATTCTGCTGCAGATGCTCACAGTGGACTTCACCCCTTTAGAAGGGGTGAAATCCGCAGCAAAATCCTGCGGTTCGATGTGGAAGAATACCCAACAAATGCGCTACGTGTGAGTTTCCGAACATTGGCATTGACCCAGTGTTAAAACTTTTCTGTGAAATGCCACAGCGATAGGATCGTGACACCGGTAAATAAACCATTCTGCCTCCAGTCAGTGCATGATCTTGCTGCCAGATTCCCTTTAGTAATATTTATTTGTTGTCCCATCATTTTCTTTTTTTATTAACCCCTTAATTACCACCAATTCACCTTTTCACGGCGCTGTGTCGTAAGTCCAGCACAGGTGTCCATCGGGCTAAAGAAAGCCGTGCTTCTGTGCTAATTGCCGGGATCCTAGGTAACTCCCGACCGGTTAACTCCTTCGATACCGTGGGTCAGTCTTATGGGGCTACCTCTGTCACCCCATAAACTTTCCCGCAACTAGCAAATGCCTCCAGGTCTGGCAACCTATTAGAATGAATGTCAGTTTTAGGGTATTTTCACACGACCTATTTTCAGACTTTTCTCAAATGCCCCGAAAAAATGCTAAAAATATGGAGGCTGAACGCCTCCAAACATCTGCCCATTGATTTCAATGGGAAAAACGGCAGTTCGTTACAACTGGGCGCTTTTTTACGCAGCCGTTTTTAAAAACTCGTAAAAAGAAGTGCATGTCACTTCTTGAGCCTTTTTTGGAGCCGTTTTTTCATTGGGTCAATAAAAAAAACGGCCTCAAAAAACGCTTGATGCTTAAAGTCTGAAAATCAGAGGCTGTTTTCCCCTGAAAACAGCTCCGTGTTTTACAGCCGTTTTTGTTTGCCGTGTGAACATACCCTCACCTGACAGGCATAATACACTGCAGAAGTATCGCGTATTCTAAAAGAGATCAAGCTATTGTAAAGTAGATCAATAAAAGTTTTTATAATAATAAAAAAATAGACCCATTTTTTTTTTTACCATTAAAACATGCTTTATTACGAAAAAATCTACATATAATTATCGCCGTATCCTTAACGTCCCGAATCATAAAAAAATATTATGATAATTAACTTGCACACTGAAGACCATAAAAATAAAAAAAACTACCAAAATGGCTGTTTTCTGGTCATCCTGACATCCAAAAAAAGCGACTAAAAATGTGTTTGTAACTCAGATACAGCTATGTCTGCAAAAAAAATGGCTGTTAAAATCTGGCGACGAAAAAAACACTTTTTTTTTTTTTTTTTATTTTTTTAAATGGTTTTTTTTTATTGTGCAAAAGTATTAAAACAATACAATATGTAAATTTGGTATCACCGCAATCGTAACGAGTCGTAGAATAAAGTTGTTATACAACATGATAGCCTAAATTGCTGGGGGGGTTTTCATTACCGCCCCCCCCCCCAAAAAAAAGTTGATCAACAAATTTTGTGTTACCACATATGTGCCAGAAAATGGTGGCATTAACTCATACAACTCGTCCGACAAAAAATATGCCCTCAAACAGCTATGCCAAACTGCAACAAAATGTCTGGAACTGGGCATTGTAGAGGTGGTCATTATGGAGGGATCACAAAGTGGTGAAGTCTGAGTACAGATGGATGGAGGAGTATGTGGTTATACAGATGCCTTGGATAGACTTCATGTGTATTTGGCGGATATGGCAGTATAGTTATATGCTGAGATATAGGCATTGCTATGTGGTTGCCACTTTCGTATACAAAGTATTTTTGGCAGTATGTATCATTTGAAGACAACAGTGGCTAGTCCCAAAATAATTAGCAGCCTCCATTGGGAGAATGATCAGGTGTCATGAAGAGATTATTGAAGTAATTTTGTTTGTGTAACGCGCTGCTGAAACCTCAGTGTGATGTGACATGACTGCGTTATTGATTTTTCTCTTTGGATTTGGGTAAGATGTGTCCAAACCTTTTTCTCGGTCAGCGTCATACACTTCTCTTTACAACGCCTGCTTGGTCAAAAGGTAAAAAACGCCCAGTTGTCTATTAAGAAACTAATTAGCATAAATCTAAAATTGCTCATAACTTGCTAAAAAATTATCGTTTTTCAAAATAAAAAGCACTTATCTACATTACAGCGCCGATCAGAGTATGTAGGAGATAGGGCACTTATAATGTGGTGACAGAGCCTCTTTAAGGTACTTTTACCCGGCCCGACCTGGGCCATCTGAACGACCGCCGGTCAACGAGACAGCTCGTTGATCGGCGCTCGTTTGCACCTTTCAAAAGGAGCTATATATGGGGACTAGGGATGCACGATGCATTGAAACTTCGATACTGTTTCGATGCCGCGCACCCTCAAAGGGTTAGATACTGTTATTTCATGTATTTCGATACTAAGCTGTGCGGCCACACAGCTTAGTATTCTAACTCATGAATGTATGAGAGCGGGGCTGTGTGATAAAGCCATTGCCCCACTCCTGGGTCCTGACACGTGGGCGCGGTGAGCGTGATGTGATGCGACCAGCGCTGCACTAATGAGCGCGGACACTGAAGACCAAACATGGCGGGCACACTGCAAACTCCCGCCCCCCCCCATGTTCTGTCTTCTGTGCCTGTACCGCCGCTCATTTGTGCAACGCTGGCCGCATCACATGCTGACCGTGCGCACTTGTTGTCAGGAGTGGGGCAATGGCTGTATTACACAGCCGCAGCACCGCTCTAATGGCGGAGATGAGAGAAACCTCTCCTCTCTGCCGCTGTTCCCCTGAATGCTGCGATCAAAGCTGACCGCAGCATTCAAAGGGAAAATGAGAAGGGGGATGCCCCTTGGATCGCGTCACAGGGAATCCCTGTGATGCTCCCCTGTGACCGTGATCGAGGGCCATACCATATATGGGCAGACAGCCCAGGGTCCTTTGAAGGACCCCAGGTTTGTCTTACCTAAGTATGCCCTAACAGGAAATATGGTATGTCCTAACAACTGCCTGTGTACTATCCGTACACAGGCTAATGTACTGGCATATAGACATATGCCAGTACATTAGGTTTTTACTTTTTTTATTTTTAAAACTTCAAAGTGATGTTAAAAAAAATACACATACGCATTTTTTACAATAAACATTAAAATAAGTCTCAATACATAAAACACACATATTTGGCATTGGCACGGCCGTAATAACCGGCACAACAATTTTTTGGCGTCATTTATGATGTGTACGCTGTAAAAAAATAAAATAAAAACTTTCACTTATTACTGTGAGGCACGAGGTGTGATGAGTTTAACCTCCATGTGCCTCACATTAATAGTAATTAACCCCATCATGTACCTTACACATTAACCCATTATGACTGAGAAACATGATGGGGTTAATTACTATTAATGTGAGGCACATTCAAAATTCATCATCACACCTCGCGCCTCACATCAGAAAAAGGAAGAACTTATTTTTTCATTACTGTTGGCAAAGTATCGTTTTGGTATCTCAAATCGCAATACTAGACAAAGTATCGGTATCGAAGTCCAAATTCTGGTATTGTGACAACCCTAACGGGGACGTGTGCTCGTTACTCCGATTGCTCGTCTCCCATACGTTATCATGTCGGCAGCACGTCTCCGTTTACATAGGGAGATGTGCTGCCAATGATAATATTTTCAGTATTTAACCCCTTCCCGACATTTCACGTATCCATACGCAAAAGTCGGGTAGGGGAAGTATGGAACTGGCTCACTCGGTGAACCCGCTCCATACGATGCGGGTGTCGGCTGTTTGTTACAGCCGACACTTCAGAGTAACGAGCGGCAATAGCGACCGCAGCATTTAAATAGTTAGAAAGAGGGGGGTGACCTTCTTTAATAGCTCATCGCGCCCACCGCAACGCAATCGCAGGGGGGGGGGCGCGATGGTTGCTATGGCTGCCTGGGGGCCTAATGAAGGCCCTCAGGTCCGCCATCTTTGTTCACCTATTAAGCCCAGACTACTGTATTTTGTTCACCATCTGATGGTCCAGAACTGTTTGATTAAGGAGACGCAACAAGAATAAGAGAGGAGATAAAATAAAACCAGGTCGAAATTAAAAAAAATAATAAAGAACTTTTATGTAGTTTAGATGTGGAAAAATAAGGAAATGCTAATTTGTAACAAAAGGTTTCTATGAATCTTAATTGAATGAGTAAAGGAAGTGCGGATGAGTAATGTTGAGTGTCAAGGCTTCTACATTAGGAATAGGTCACCATCTGCACTCCAGCTGTCGCTGGTTCATCCCCCATCTTCCTCGGCCAGTCACTGTCTGTAAATAATGGTGGTAGTAGTTCAGGAACACAACAGCTGTTCTGTCTACAGTCTACACATGACTGCAAAGATCTCCACATATACCTTCTCTGTACATAGGGCAGATGTATGTGCATGAACTTTTAAAGTAGCAACCACACTTTATTTTTAAATTCTTTTTTTTTAATACTGGGAGATTTTTGGGCTTTTGTCAGTGACCCGCTGAGACGAATGTCTTTCCAGCCTCCCGTTGTCTGTGTTCCACTGCGCTCCCATCCCCCACAGTCTTGGCCCTTGCTGTGTTGTCTTTTCAGACCCTGTGTGTTTCTTGTCCAATGGCCCATTGTCTAGTAGGGATTTTGGATTATACTGGGGTTGGCTTCACCTTTTCACACGCTTGCTTCCTAGCCCTACTACACAGCTAACCTAGAAACCTTATGCGGCCTTTCCATCTCTGAGCGCGATTAATATCTGGTAAAGCATTTATTTGGTGAGTTGATAATCCTGATTCTTACAGGGGTGACCACTGCGTGCGTCACCCGCTGGTCTCTTTAAGGTCTGTGTGTTGCTATGCAGTTCCCCTTTTTGTCTTCCTGTAATGTCTTACATTGTTTTTCTAATCCCAAATACATTTTGTGGTGTTATGAGAGTCTATTGGTAGTGTGTTGAGAGTTTGTATTGAAATGTATTAGAGCAATGTTAGGACTTTTTTAGGTTTCCCGCCCCTTTAAACTTTGAGGGACGTTACGTTTTTTAAAAAGATTTTTGCATCTGTATATTTACATTGGGAACTGCAACGTGTAAAGGCTCTTACACAGAATGATTGTTGATAATACAAAAGCGCACAATGTAAACCCAGCCTTAATGTGCGTTCTCACGCTGCGGTGACCACATGCGGACAAAACTACGCCCATATGCGGTGGCCCGTGGTTGCATGGTTTTTCTGGAAGCACCACGCGTTTATTTCACTCTTTCATTGATTTCCATGGGGTTTTTGAGTCGGAAAACGCCTCAAGGTAGGGCATGTCGCTTCTTTTTCCCGCAAGCGGTTTTCTTGCTCGCGGGGAAAAAACACCTCCACCTCCCATTGAAATCAATGGGAGTAAATTTTGGACGTTTTTTGCCTCTGTTTGCATGACGAAAAACTGGACGGGGTCTAATGGGGCAGGGGCCAAAGGCAAATCTGCACGTAATATGCATAGTGTGCATTTGGCCTCAATGCTGAGATTCTTTCCCTGTCAAACTAAATTGTGGCGCTGCAGGGACTTGGAGGTATACACGTAGTGGTTATGTCGTGTTCGAGTGTACCATGATGTGGCCGCACGCTGCAGGTGAATGATTGTACGTAGTAATGCTTCAGCTTCTATTTGTGAATTGAATGATATTCAGGAAGTGAACCGCCCATGACCTACATTACAGTTAGTCATATGTTGTAATCTGTGCGACACGTTTTGCTGCTTATATTGTTGCTGCTGGCCAGATGTGTATAGTGCCTCATTTATTCAATGTAAAATTTGGTCAGGGAAAACCTCGTCATTATTTGTCATACTAATGACATCACTGCTTCTGAACTGACGTCAACGCGTGAGTTTTAGCAGGAAGATCTCATACCATCCTTTTTTACAGCCATCAACCCATAAGCTTTTCACATGGCTTGTATGAAATGTTAAAGAGAGTCTGTCACCACATTATAAGTGTCCTATCTCCTACATAAGGAGATCGTCGCTGTAATGTAGGTGACAGTAATGCTTTTTATTTAAAAAAACGATCTTTTTTCACAACGTTAGGAGCGATTTTGGTTTATGCTAATGAGCTTTCTTAATGCCCAAGTGGGCGTACTTTTACTTTCGACCAAGTGGGCGTTGTACAGAGGAGTGCATGACGCTGACCAATCAGCATCATGCACTCCTCTCCATTCATTTACACTGCACTAGCGATATAGTTATATCACTATGTGCAGCCTCATACACAAGCCCTAACATTACTACAGTGTCCTGATAATGAATACACATGAAATCCAGCCTGGACGTCATGTGTACTCAGAATCCTGACACTTCTGACTCTTTTTTGTGAGATTCCGGCAAGTGAAACCAAATCTCGTTTAGCTCCGTGATCTCGCGAGATTTCGTATCCGTTGCTGGAATCTCACAAAAAAGAGATGTGATGGCGTTCAAGCAGTAGACCGTGACACTAGCGTCTCTCTCCACAAGTTATGCGGAAATAAAAACAATTGGCTTGAAAGCACATGACGGGTCAGTGTCAGGAGTATCATGAGTCGGCAGCTTTATTTTGTCTGGCGTCATGTGATGACCAGCTGTAAGTCTCTTTCATAGCAATCAATAGAAAAAAAAAATTGTCCAGCCCTGATCTAAAAATGTTATTTAGGGAACAAGTAAATGGCTCCAATCACTGAGCACTGGACTTGTGCGTTTAGTCAGCAGTTGCTGTTTCCAAGGATTACACCTCTAGTGGAATAGTTGTATTTTCACTACAGTTTTCTTACCTTCAATGATGGCATATAGCTGGGACTATCTGATGGGGACCAGACTCCTGGTGCTTCCAGTTAAGGGGTAACAACTTTTTTAAAGAACTTTCGACGTCAGAAGTTTTGATTGGTGGGGGTCAGAACACTGAGACCCCCATTGATCTTTAAAACGAAGCGGCAGAAGCGCTTGGGGGTTGGACCTCCACCAATCATATTAAGGCATATCCTAACTAGGGATGCACGATGCATCGAAACTTCGATACTGTGCATCCCCAAACGGTTCGATTCCGTTATTTCATGTATTTGGATACTAAGCTGTGCGGCCACACAGCTAAGTATAATACATGAATGTATGAGAGCGGGGCTGGGGCTGTGTGATGCAGTCATTGCCCCGCTCCTGAGTACTGACAAGTGTGCGCCGTCCGGATGATGTGATGCGGCCAGCGCTGCACTAATGAGCGCCGGCACTCAAGACAGAACATGGCAGGCGCACTGCAAAACACCCCCATGTCCTGTCTTCAGTGCCTGCGCTCATTAGTGCAGCGCCGGCTGCATCCCCTCATGCTGATCGCGCGCCGCACTTACTGTCAGGAGCGGGGCAATGGCTGCAGCCCCGCTCTATAACGGCGGAGATCAGAGAAACCTCTCATCTCCGCCATTATTCCCCTGAATGCTGCGATCAAAGCTGACTGCAGCATTCAGGGGAAATGGAGAAAGGGGGATGCCCCTGGATCGCGTCACAAATCCTGTGACGCGATTGGCGGCCATACCATATATGGCCAGACAACCCAGGGTCCATTGAAGGACCCCAGGACTGTCTGACCATATTTCCTGTTAGGGCTTACTTAGGCATGTCCTAACTGCCACCTGTGTACTATACGTACACAGGCTAATGTACTGGCATATATCTGTTTACATGCCAGTACATTAAAGTTTAAAAATAAAGTAATGTTAATTTTAAATACACATACACCTTTTTATTTTTTTATTTTTTTTACAATAAACATTAAAATAAGTCTCAATACATAAAACATATTCGGTAACCTGCACAACAATTTTTTGTTATTTATGATGTGTACGCTGTAAAAAATAAAAACTTTTCACTTAGGCCGGATTCACACAAGCGTGTGCGCTTTGTGCACACAAAAGCTCCGTGTGTCAGCAGCATATGATGCGTGGCTGCGTGATTTTCGCGCAGCCGGCATCATTATGACTCTGTTTTTATGTTTGTAAACAGAAAAGCACGTGGTGCTTTTCTGTTTTCATTCATAGTTTTGACTACTGTAGCGCGCATCACGCGCGGCACACGGCAGTGCGTCCGTGTGCCGTGCGCGGTTTTCACGCACCCATTGACTTCAATGGGTGCGTGATGCGCTAAAAACTGGTAAATATAGGACATGTCGTGAGTTTTACGCAGCGGACATACGCTGCGTGAAAATCACAGACTGTCTGAACGGCCCCATTGACTAACATAGGTCCGCGTGACGTGCGTGAAAAATCACGCGCGTATTACGGATGTATTATACGTTCGTCTGAATAAGCCCTTATTGTGAGGCACGAGGTGTGATGATGAATTTTACCTCCATGTTCCTCACATTAATAGTAATCATGTACCTCACACATTAACCCATTATGACTGAGAAACATGATGGGGTCAATTACTATTAATGTGAGGCACATGGAGGTTAAATTCAGAATCACACCTCGCACCTCACATCACAAAATGGAAGAACTTTTTAAAAAAAAATTATTACTGTTGGCAAAGTATCGTTTTGGTATCGAAATCGCAATACTAAACGAAGTATCGGTATCGAAGTCCAAATTCTGGTATCGTGACATCCCTAATCCTAACATATCCTTACGTATACTGGCCAGACGGAGGCCAAAAGGACACTCTTTTGTCCTGACTGACAATGGAGCCCTATGGACACATCATTTTTTAACACCTGTATCGAAGCAGCATATGTATTGTCAATCCTACTTGTCAGACATTTACATTAAGGCCTCATTCACACGTCCGTAGCTGTGTGCGCTGTCCGTGATTACAGCACGGACGGGCAGCGGAGTGTCATCCGTGGGCTGTCTGAAATCACGGACTGTGCACATACAAGATGTGCATTCATTTCAATGAGCCTGGACCGCAATTGCGGACCGTATGAAGTGTCCTGTTTTTTTTTTTGCAGTCCGGGCTCCAGGCAATACACAGATCGTGGAAACCACGACACTGGCCCATAGGCTAAAACGTGTCCTATACTGTCCGCAATTGCAGATAGTATACGGCCGCGAATGTACGGTCATGTGCATGAGACCTTAGAAGTATTTCTAAGTATAGCGATGATCTTTGTGTACATGACCAATGTTGCTCAACAATAAAAGGGTTTTATCATTTAGCATTGATCGTTTTGTGCATTTACACTGGGCAATAATGAATAGGACTGATTGGAAGCAAACAAATCGTAACCATTGCTGCGGGTAATGTGGCTTTTACTATTCAAACAATTTTTAGTTTTATTTTATTTACATTGCCACATAAAAACAATGTCATAATATCATTCACCACTTGTTTTTTGTTCTCCAAGATTTATATTGCCATCTGGTCCCCCCCCCCCCCCCTAAGGGTATGTTCACACAGAGTTTTTTGCAGGCAGAAAATGCAGTTTGTTTTTTTTTTTAAGTGGTTTTGCACCACACACGTTTTACCGCAATTTATTTTATTTTTTTTTGTTTAGCTATCAACAGAACGATGGAATAACCGCGAGAGTTTTTGCCGAAAAACGCGTAAAAAACATGTTTATTTCCATCTCCCATTGATTTTAATGGGCTTTTTGAGGCGGAAAATGCCTCAAGAAAGGGCATGTTACTTCTTTTTTCTACGAGTGTTTTTTTTTTTTTTTTGCTGGCGGTAAAGAAACGCCTCCACCTCTCATTGAAATCAATGGGAATCCATTTCGGCCGTTTTTTGCAGCGATTTCCACGGAAAAAACCGCAGCAAAGAACTGTGTGAACAGGGCCTTAAAAGAATAGCCAATCCAGCTGAATTTATGAAAGCATTGCAGATTTTTATGCACTCAGAATCTGAAGAAAGCTGGGCAACGGCCTCCATGGTGGCTGCAGGTCGTGCTAATATTTCCCTAGAGCAGGGGTCCGCAATCAGCGCCATTCTCGCTGTTGTAAAACTACAATTCCTTCGTGCCGACGGTCGCAGACTTTATTGTAGTTGGGTACCAGGATCATATTTGTGAAGAATGTCACGACTCTTTTCAGATGGCATCATTTCTAGTCTATAACATAAGGATGTCACGATACCAGAATTTGGCCTTCGATACCGATACTTCGTTTAGTATTGCGATTTCGATACCAATTTCGATACTTTTGCCAACAGTATTAAAAAATAATTCTTCCGTTTTCTGATGTGAGGCGCAACGTGTGATGAATTTTGAATGTGCCTCACATTAATAGTAATTAATCCCATTATGTTTCTCAGTCATAATGGGTTAATGTGCGAGGTACATGATGGGGTTAATTACTATTAATGTGAGGAACATGGAGGTTAAATTCATCGCACCTCGCACCTCACATTAATAAGTGAATGAAAGCCGTGTTTATTTCATTTTTTTATAGCGCACACATCATAAATGATGCAAAAAAATTGTTGTCCGCGCCATTACTGAATGTGTGTATTTTATGTATTGAGACTTATTTTAATGTTTATTGTAAAAAAGGTGAATGTGCTTTTTTTAATTTAACAATACTTTGTTTTTACTTTATTTTTAAACTTTAATGTACTGACATATATCAGATATGTGCCAGTACATTAGCCTGTGGACAGATAGCACACAGGCAGTTGTTAGGACATACTTGGGTATGTCCTAACAACAGGAAATATGGTAAGACAGCCCTGGGGTCCATCAATAGACCCTGAGCTGTCTGCCCATATATGGTATGGCCCTCGATCGCGTCACAGGAATTCCCTGTGACTTGATCCAGGGGCATCCCCCCTCCTCACTTTCCCCTGAATGCTGCAGTCAGCTGTGATCGCAGCATTCAGGGGAATAACGGCGGAGATGAGAAGTTTCTCTGATCTCCGCCGTTATAGAGCGGGGCTGCGGCTGTGTAATACAGCCATTGCCCCGCTCCTGACAGGAAGTGCGCGCGCGGTCAGCATGAAGGAGATGCGGCCGGCGCTGCACTAATGAGCGGCAGTTCAGGCACTGAGGACAGAACATAGGGGTGTTTTGTAGCGCGCCCGCCATGTTCTGTCTTCAGTGCCACAGATCATTAGTGCAGCGCCGGCCGCATCGCATCATCCTGACCCCGCGAACTTATCATGACTCAGGAGCGCGGCAATGGCTGTATTACACAGCCGCATCCGCGCTCCCATACATTCATGTATTACTATACTGAGCTGTGCGGCTGCGCAGCTCAGTATCGAAATACAGGAAATAGCAGTATCGAACCGTTTAGGGATGCAGAGTATCGAAACAGTATCGAAGTTTCGATGCACCGTGCATCCCTACTATAACATCATCTGGTGACGTGTGTAAACTGGCAGACGTGAGGTTAATAAGCTGGCATGAGCTGGAGTCTCTGCAGTGATGGCATCCTTCTGCAGCACAGCTCGTATGCTCGGTGTCTCTTCTACCTCCAGTGACACCCCTTGTCGTCTTGTTCTTATGTTCTACGTACAAACGTTTTTCTGAGCCGTCGGCTTAATCGATAACCTTGGAAGTGGACTTGTGCATTGTGCAGCGCTGCCTTTATACTAAATTGCAGCAGGTTTTTCCTCTGCGTTTTTAACTGGGGAATTTGCTGCAGTTGGGATTATCTGAGGTAGCGCGGCTGAGTGTAGGACAATTATAGCATCACCATGAGGTAATTACTATATAGGAGACATTCGTTTTACGTTCCAGAGTGACATACATTCTAGAAATCCCTGGGAAGACTTGTAAATGGGCGCAGTTCTGCTCTTGTAATTGATGTTGTGATGAGGTATGTCCGTATTCTTTTTGTAAGTTTTATTAGAAATATGCAAATCTGGCCAACTTAATCGTTCTGCCAAAAGCCATGTTCCCCATCTCCTATATAAACACAAGACATTTTGGCTATGCCCTTACAGATTAGATTTTAAATAGACTTTGTCAAAATCGTCTGGATCCTCCAAAATATCTGATAATTTGGACACCTTAGGCTGCGTTCACATCTGCGTTGTGGCTTCTGTTCTAGCGTATCCGTGAGAGGACCACAAGGACGGAAGTCAACGTTTCCGTCACCCGTTGATTTCAATGGGTTTTGTTTTTGCGTCAGTTAAGCTCCAGTCAGTCAGGTTGCCTTTTTTTTTGACAGAAGAAATACCGTAGTCTGCTGCGCTCTTGTTTCCGTCAAAACTGATGGAAACCTGGCGGGAAGGAACTTTCCGTTTTTTTGTTTTTTTTTAACGTTTAAGTCAATGGATGACCGATACAAACGGATATGCAATCCGTTTGTATCAATTATGCATTACGTTTAGCGGATCCGTTTTTTTACTGCACATGCGCAGATTAAAAATGAAAGCATGAAAGATGCAAAGTTGTGGCATCAGTCTGTCTGTTTTTTAAAATCTCAACAGATCCGATAAAACGTATGCCACAATGCAGATGTGAACAAAGCTTTAGACAAGGACATAAACCTCTTTTATTGCTTTTATGTGTGTGACTTGGTAACCAGTGGGACTAAAACTCCAGGAAAATTCATCAGAACGTTACGCTTTTAGGTGAAGCTTTATTTAATTTCAAGGAATTTTCTAATAAGTGGCCTTCAATTGACTCAAAATGGTTTTGAAAGCCGCATAATATGCATGTATTGGCAGCTACTGTAGTAGACGGCACCCAAGCAAATACATGGTTGCGTTACGTCCCCCCAGATCGTGATGGCGGAGGGGATGAATGAAATGTTTTTTTTTCCATTTTATTTTATGCGTTCTACGGTGGGGCATAAATAATAGCGCAAATCTACGCTAGTTAATCTGACGTAGATTTTGCTTTTCGATCTTCAGTGTTTTTTAGGTTGACTGGTGTATAAAAAGCAAGTCTTAAAAATAATTTCCCTCCATTATTTTTTTTAAATTGATCTAAGAGCAGAGCAGGCCGCGGATCTAGACTTGGCAGATTACAAACCGTTGTTTGAGGAGGTCTATATTCTGCAGATAGTAACAAATTGTTTGTATAAAGTGGACAACCCTTTAGGGTATGTTCACACAGGACAGACAAGCTGCAGATTTTCTGTTCAGATTTGCGACAGAAAATCTGCGTATATCCGTGGCAGCAAAGTGAATAACAATATAAAATCTTAACAAGCTGTGGGAAATTACCACGTGCAAATTGACCTGCGGTGCAGATTTATGAATCCGGGGCATGTTTATTTATGTTGCAGGTTTTCACTGCTGATTTCACTCCTTTCAATGAGAGGTGAAAATCCAGCATCAAAATCTCCATGCCTAAAACACAAATTTTGCTGTGGAAACGGCACAAATTCACTGCGATTTCAGGTGAAATTTTCCATCCTTTGTTGACGTACCCTGTAAGTAACTTTCTGGTTGCCTGCTAGCGTCAGCTAAGGCCTGATCTGATGTACACATCCAGTATTCTGGTCCGTATTTTACTTCAGTATTTGAAAGCCAAAACCAGTGGAACATAAAAAGAGACCTTCGGCCCCATGCACACGACCGTACCCGTAATTACGACCCGTATTTACGGGCCGTGCTCCCACTATAAAGTATTGGAGCACGGTCCGTAAAATAAAAAAAAATTGTACATGTCCTATTTTTTTTTGGACAGTTTCTACGGCATGGACACCTTCCCGTAAATATACGAATGGGCCCGTAATTACGGGCGATTTTACAGTTTTGTGCGTGGGGCCTTACTGCTTTGTTAAATAGCAACTATAAATTCAGTCAACGCCCCCTAGTGGCAGCTGCTG
Source organism: Rhinoderma darwinii (assembly GCF_050947455.1). Lineage (NCBI taxonomy): Eukaryota > Metazoa > Chordata > Amphibia > Anura > Rhinodermatidae > Rhinoderma > Rhinoderma darwinii. The sequence continues at coordinate 378,703,856 of NC_134690.1, forward strand.
GCAGCCAGAATTTTATTGTTTTTAAGTGTCTGCTTAATATGTTGCCCTATGTAAAGGCTACAGGTCCGTACTATTATTAGCTTAAAATGTTTGTATTTTTTGGCTAATAGTAGTAATGAAAGAATGCAGCGGACTCCTAGTTGAGTGCTCTGTATTCGTGAGGGGGGGGCACTATCCCTCACCCCCTCTCTGAAACTGACAGGCTGCTGTGTATTTTCGGTGTCAATCATTGCACTAAAGCGTGGGTGGGGAGGAGGGGGGACAAACAGAGCTCTGACACCATCCATAGATGCTCCCTATATTATGAAATTACTCCGAGTTCTGGAGTCATGAAGATAAAAATCAATAACAAAACTGCACTGATATGTATGCTGTCTTGGTGTATTCATGAGCACACAGTTTGCAATTCTGTTTAGTAATTAAAAAACCAGACTTGACTCCTTCAATTACTGTTTTCTAAATGAACCGGGCCAGCCAGCAGCACGCTCTGTAATAGTTTATAAGATGAAGATGTTAATTTCTGGATTTAACCGACCGTTACACAAATACTTAATCATTAGTGTTTTATGTGGGTGAGAAGAGATCTCCAGAAAAAACATGAATTCTGACCGCATTGCTATGAAATTGCACTGAAGAATACAGGCTACCATAAACAGCGCTTGTTTTCTTAAAGTAACAGGACATTTGATTTCCCCATCAGTAGCCTGTTCTGTTATTGGAACTTGTAAGGCTGAGTTCACACTTCTGTTGTATAATCCGTTACACTAATCTGTTTTTATATTAAAATAACTGATAAAAACGGATCCGTTAAAAATGGGTTTTGTAATTGCATTCGTTTTCTTCTGTTATGTCAGGGCCTGTTCACATCAGCGTTGGCTTTCCGTTACGGGGTTCCGTCGGAGGTTTCCGTCGGGTTAACCCCGCAACGGAAAGTCAAATTGAAACCACAGCTGAAAACATTGCTAATGGTTTCCGTTCGTCACCATTCCGGCAGGTTTCCGTTTTAATGACGGAATCAATAGTTGACCGCGCTATTGATTCCGTCGAAAAAACGGAAACCTGCTAGAATGGTGACGAACGGTAACCATTAGCAATGTTTCCGTCACCATTGATATCAATGGTGACGGAAGCTCTGGTTTCAGTTTCACTTTCCGTTGCGGGATTCACCTGACGGAAACCTCCGACGGAACCCCGGAACGGAAAGCCAATGCTGATGTGAACAGGCCCTGAGTCATCTGTTTTTTTTTTTTTTAAAGGATTTAAAAGTGCTGAGTGCAGGGTTTTTTTTTCCTAGCTGATCAGTTATTTTTAATATTGATGTCAATGTAAAACTGAAACAAAAGGATTGTAATCCGTTTGCATCAGTTTTTTCCATCAGCTAAGGCTTCGTTCACATCTGCGTTAGGGCTCCGTTCCGTCGCAACGGAGCCCTGACAGACAAACGCAAACAATAGGTTTCCGCTTCCATCAATGGTGACAGATCCGGTGCCAATGGTTTCCGCTTGTCTCCGTTGTGCAAGTGTTCTGTCATTTTGACGGAATCAATAGCGTAGTCGACTATGGTATATGTTTGTGTCGGTCAGGGCTCAGTTCCGACAGAAAGCTCAGATGGAACGTCGGTACGGAGCCCTAGAGCAAATGTGAACGAAGCCTAAAAAATAAGCCTTTTTTTTTTTCTTTTTTTTTTTTGCTCCGCCCATTTGCAGGCAGCATTTTTCAAATCAATTAAAACTTGACAGGAAAACACCTAGTGATAGAAACGGGAAGTGACCCCTTGCAGACATTCTATTGCCATTTTGGAGCTGTCTACAAAGTTTGGTGGGAAAATAATTTTTTTTAGGTTTGTCATAATGGTGTAAATTGATGATTGTACTCCTACTCATGTATACTACTAATTTATAGGCCCAGAAGGAAAAAATAATGAAAGATCAGAGCCTAGCAACAAACTATCAACTAAACAAAAAAGGGTGCCAAAAAAATCTGATCTGTTATAAAATGATCAAAACGGATGCATTATACTAATCCTTTAAAAAAACCTGACAATTTACCATCCGTTTGCATCCGTTATTTTTAGAACACCCACTAATCTAAAAATGGATCAGAGTAACTGATTATACAACGTAAGGGCCTGTTCACATTACCGTTCGCTTTCCGTTCCGGCGGAGGTTTCCGTCGGGTGAACCCGGCAACGGAAAGTGAAACCACAGCTTCCCCTTTTCAGTCACCATTGATCTGAATGGTGACGGAAACATCGCTAATGGTTTCCGTTCGTCACCATTCCGGCAGGTTTCCGGTTTTCCGGCGGAATAAACAGCGTAGTCGACTCCGCTATTCCGTCGGAAAACCGGAAACCTGCCGGAATGGTGACGAACGGAAACCATTAGCGATGTTTCCGTCACCATTCAGATCAATGGTGACTGAAAAGGAAGCTGTGCTTTCACTTTCCGTTGCCGGGTTCACCCGACGGATACTTCCGGCGGAACCCCGGAACGGAAAGCGAACGGTGATGTGAACAGGCCCTAAGTGTGAACTTAGCCTAAAGTGAGCCATTCTGGTGGACCAGTCCTGTACATCACTGACACATATCTTGAGCCTTGTATGTGTCAGCATAGTTTGTACAATGTTTATCTGGATGTTTTTTGGTTTAACCCCTTAGTGACCAGCCCATTTTAGGCCCTAATGACCAAGCTATTTTATTCGTTTTTCTATAGTCTCATTCAAAGAGCTATAACCTTTTTATTTTTTCGTCTACATAGCTGTATGAGGACTTGTTTTTTGCGGGATTAGTTGTGCTTTTTAATAGCACCATTTTTGGGTACATATAATTTTTATATTAACTTTTATTAACTTTTTTGGGGAGGATTATAAAAAAAAAACTGAAATTCCGCCATTGTTCTATGCGTTTTTAAATTGATGCCGTTCACTGTGCGACGTAATTAACATGTTACCTTTATTCTATGGGTCGGTACGATTACGGCGATACCACATATGTGGAGGTTTTTTTATGTTTTACGACTTTTGCACAATAAAAACACTTTTGAACTAAAATTATTTGTTTTTGCATCGTCGCTTTCCAAGAGCTGTAATTTTTTTATTTTTCCATCAATGTAGTGATTTTTTGGGCTTGTTTTCTGCGGAACAAGACGTAGTTTTGATTGGTACTGTTTTGGGGTGCATTGGACTTATTGATTCATTTTTATTATGACTTTTTTGGGGGGCAATGGAAAAAAATTGCAATTTCACCATGGTTTTTGCGTTTTTTTTTTATGCTGTTCACTTTGCGGTTTAAATTACATGTTAACTTTATTAATGGAGTCAATACGGTCGCGGCGATACCACATATGTGTACCTTTTTTTTAATTTTTTTACACTTTTACTTTTTATGGAAAAAATGATTTTATTTATTTTTTTATTGTACTTTTTATTCATAATCTTTCACTTTGATGACTTATTTTATTAGTCCCACTAGGGGACTTTACTGTGCGATATTCCGATCGCTGCTATAATGCTCTGGTATACTTCGTATACCAGAGCATTATTGCCTGTCAGTGTAAATCTGACAGGCAATCTGTTAGGACGTGTCTCCGCCGCGTCTTAACAGGCATATGTCCAGGGCAGACCTGGAGGCTTTTATCAAGCCCCCGGCTGCCATGACACCCCATCGGAGACCCGCGATTGCATTCGCGGGCCGCCGATGGGTGACAGAGGGAGCTCACTCCCTTTGTAAACAAAGTTAAATGCCGCGGTCGCTATTGACGGCGGCATTTAACGGGTTAAACGGCCGCGATCGAAGTAAACTTCGATCGCGGGCGTTGGAGCAGGAGCTCAGCTGTCATCAGACAGCAGAGCCCCGGCTCCTGCCTGCACGGGAGACCCTTGCAGGACTTAGACTAGGCTGACGTGAAAAGGCGTCAGCCTAGCCTAAAGCCCATTAGTGACCGACGTAAAAAGGCGTATTAGTGGTCACTAAGGGGTTAATTACTTATTACAGAATTGGAATTATGGTATTCACATTTTTGTGCATGTAATAACTCCTGTTTTGTCTGTTTTCAGATGAAGTGCCTGCAGACATGGTTGCAGAAGAATCAGGTCCTGGTGCACAGAATAGTCCATATCAACTTCGCAGAAAAACGCTCGTCCCTAAAAGAACTGCTTGTCCAACAAAAAACAGTATGGAGGTACGGGAATGGTTAATAAATTTTTTCTATTTTTCAATTTTGAATGCTATTTATTTATTTTTATTCTAAAATTCTTCTGCTCCACCCTGCACCTTTCACACTATAATCCATACACATAACCATTGTCATCTTAGTTACCACTGGTATAAGAGAAAGCCCTGAGGACCTTTTATCTGATCCCACACGGTCCCCATAAGCTTCACTGTACAATTGGCTATCAGAACCCCTTTCTTACAGTGCCACGATCAGGCGTGACCACGGCAGTTAGAGGGTCAACTACCAAGATCTGAGTTTTCTCAAAATCGCATCAAATGCGGCAGGAGTCAGTCAAAGTGCGTTAACTACCTCATACCCTTGACATACTATTGCATAAAGGTGCAGGAAAGAGCCTGAAGCAGTTGGCGCAGCTTGACCTAGTATTACCTCAAGGTTATCACGCGGCACGATCATCCTAGGGAGGACGGCTCCAATACACAGTCGCGCTCCTGCTGCAACTGCTGGGATTTGAGAAAACTGGAAGACCGGTGCCCCGCTCAATCCAGCACTTTCTGGGTCGGAAGGATTGGAAAAATGTAATCGCCCTTTTCACAGTGTATGTGGTATTAAAAGAAAAAAAATTTATAAATGAAATTATAGAATGAAATAAAATTGAAAAAAATAATTATATAACACTTTTTTATTTTAAATAAAATGTATTTTAAGTAAAACACATACTTAAAAAGGTTTTCCCATGAGGGGCATTTATGAGGGGCATTTATGACATAACCACAGGATATGTCCTAAATGTCAGATGCGGGTCCCACCTCTGGGACCCGCCCCTATATCTGTGTCCTCTAAACCCCGTTCTAGTATTTTTGTTCTCACGCTGACTCTCGGCCACTTACATGGTCGAGACCTAGTCGGTGGTTCCGGAAACAGCATAACTCGCTAACCTACGCTGTTTCCGTAACTCCCATAGTAGTGAATGGCAGTTGGCACAGCTCGCATGCTATGTTGCTTCTGTGTTTCCGTAACTACTATTCAGTTCTATGGGAGTTACGGAAACAGCGTAGCTCAGCGAGTTACGCTGTTTCCGTAATTCCCGACCATGTAATCAGGAAGTGGCCGTGAGGCAGCGTGAGCGCAAAAAGCTAGAATGGGTTTTTTTGCTTATCCCCATAAAATTTAATTTACTAAAAATTAAATGCAAATAAGCTTATTCACGATTTTTCGTTCTAACTAAAAAGAGATTTTCTTTCTCTTGATTTGCATTCGCTTCCCACCGGGCACTGGATGGTAAGCTGATGTAGGAAAAACTGCTCCACTGCATTATAGGCCTTGTTCACACGCCTTATGTTCAGGCTGAAAAAATGCAAGGCTGATTTCAAGAGACAGTCTCTGAAATCTAGATGTTTTTGGAGTTGACTTTCAATGTGTTTTTGTTTTTCACAACCATTTAGGAGGTGTGTTTTTGAAAAGTTTCAGTAGGAAAAAATTGGCTTTTTAAAACGCTTCAAGAAGTGACGTGTTCATTTTTTTTTTTTTAAGCATACTTTTTTACTAGATAATTTTTTAGTTAATGTTAAAATAGACCTCATATGATCTAAGGTGTATTTTACCGTTTAAATCAATGGGAAGCTGTTTTGCAGGCGTATTTCGCAGCGTAATACAAGCGTTTTACGCTCCAAAATATGCCGTGGAAACATGAGCCAACCGCAACCAGAAGAATTGTGAATGTAGGCTGTAACTCTGGAAATAACCATGGCCTCTAGGATCTGCCTTGTACAATAAGGCCTAATAGGCTGCCTGTCAGTGTAAAACTGATAGTTCTAAAATGCTGTAGCACATAACAACGTAATGTATTATAATAGTGATCAGGGGTCCAAGCCTTCCAAGTCCCCTAGTGGGGCTAAAAAAAAAAAGTAAAAGCATACCTAACTTTTTAGGTCACTTTTCAGAATTAACGGTCATGTGTATAAATGAGGAATAACACTATTTCTGCCCATTATATGTCTGCATTATTGATCAGTTTTCTCCTACTGCTGGCTCTATTTCTAATTCTCAGTTGTCTCTGTGTGTGCAGTGTAATGAAGACATAATAGTTGTTAGGCTCCACTAGATCAGAGATAGGAGAGCAGGATTCTCCTCTTATTTTTATATATATATATATATATATGTATATGTGTGCGCATGCTGCAGCAGCATGGAGATTATTCAGCAGTAATAAGTAGTGTAGCTGAGAATCCAGCACTGGGGTGAGATATAAAACCAGGAAGCTGCATCACATCTGAGTCTCTCACTCTGCTCCTGCTCCCCCTCCAAAGACTTCTATGGGCAGCATGTCTGTGTCTTGCTCCCTACTTTTGCTCCCCGGTTCCCTCTCCGGAAACTTCTTTGGGCAGCGTGTCTGTGCCTGTTTTTGCTCCATTATCCTTTTCTTCTCTCCATACTTCCTGTATTCCGCCGCCTCTGCTCTGGATTTTGCTTAACGCGGTGGACAGTAGATTACAGGAAGGGAGACACCTGGTGACATCAACTTATATTTATATATATATATATATATATATATATATAACTAGATTTTTAACAGTAATTAAACTGAAGTTGATCTATATCAGGTATTCTATTAGATTAGCATAAGTTGTTAAAAGTTAGTGACCATTTAACTTAAAATTTGTACAAAAATAAAGTATAAAAAACAAAAATTGCCTTTTTTCCCCATAAGCCTTTTATTACTGGAAAAAATAAATAAAGATACATAATTGAAATCCCCGACCCGAACTTTAAAATCATAATATTATTCCCGCGCGGTGAACATTGTAAAAAATAAAATTAAAAACAATGCCAGAATTACTGCTTTTTTGGTCACCATAAATTAAGATAACATGCAGTTTATACTGCGCGGTCAATGTAAAAAAACAAAAACAAAAAACTTTTCTCTTTTTTTTTTTTTTTTGGGGTCATTCTGCCTCACAAATTCTCCCCAGAATTGCAGGGTTTTTTTTGTTCACCACCCCTCTTAAAACAGAGTTAAAAGTGATCTAGAAGTCGTATGTTCCCCAAAATTGTACCAATAAAAACTGCAGCCCATCCTGCAAAAACAAGACCTACAGCTTTTTTGACGGAAAAATAAAAAAGGTATGGCTCTCCGAATATGGTGACACTAAAAATGTTTTTTTTTTAAAAAGTGATTTTATTGTGCAAACACTGTAAAACAAAAAAATATATATATATATATACATTTTGGTATCGCCGTAATCATATCGACCCGCAGAAAAAAAGTAAAGATGTTATTTATAGCGCACGGTGAACACTGACAAAAAAAACCAGAAAACGGAATTGATGTGTGTTTTGTCACCTTGCTTGAAAAAAAAAGTAATAAGTGATCAAAAAGGTCTATGTACCCCAAAATAGTACCAATAAAAACTACAGCTCATCCCACAAGAAAAAAATAAACGCCTCAAACTAAGTCGATGGAAAAATAAGTCATGGCCCCAGTTACAGTGGAAAAACATGGTGTGAAAGAAGAAAGTAAAAAAAGAAAGTCTCCCAAAGGTCTTTTCTGACCTTTGAGGGACAGACCATAGTAATAAAAAAAATAAAAGTAAAATAAAGTCCAAATAAAAATCAATAATAAATACGCATAGAATATACACCCCAAAAAAACGTGCCCCCCCCCGCCAATCAGTCGTAAGGCTAGCCCTGATCCAATTACCCTAATATAGATATGTAATATATTACAATTAGACAAGGGAGCTTGGCTATGAGTCACAGCCGTACTCCTGCAATGATGGCACCGCCAAATATCTTGTGCCCGCACCATCAGAGTGACTGACTTATTTGTACGCCGTTCTGTTTCAACTGGCCCTCACAGATGTATGGCAGTGTGCGTTGAGATTAAAATATTCCACGTCTTAACTCCATTTCACAGTTGAAATGTAAAAAAAGTTGAAACTATGCACATACCTTCCTTTTTTTTGCATTGTTTGACTGCTCCGTTCTGCAGACGTGACCGAACAGCTCAGTTCTAAGGCCCCATGCACACAACCATATTTTTATCTTTCCGTAAATACTGTCCCCAAATACGGACCCATAGACATCTGTATATACGGAACGGTATCTGCAAATACGGTCCGTAATGCATTTATATTTGATCCGTATATAGATCCGTAAAAAGAGGGAGGTTGCAAATGTCACCAACATGTTGCATAGCAACGCTTCCATAAATACAGATGCACATCCGTAGCCGTCCATATTTACTGAAGCGCCCATAGACTTCTATAGGGGAGTCCGTCCTGTAATTACGGACAAGAATAGGGCAGGTTCTATAATTTGGAAAGGTGTCTGTGGCCAATAGAAATGAATGGGTCCGTAATTACGGATGAAAAACACGGTTGTGTGCACGGGGCCTTACTGTTCAACGGTCATCAGGTTTTCCTTGATTGTATGTCCTCGTGCAAATTTCTGGAAATATCAACGTTTTCACCTGAGCAAATTGAAGTCTGCGATTACTTCCCTACCTAATGTGACTGAGCACCTTTAGTAGCATGTTGGCACTACCAGTAACTGCCTGTATAGTTTAAGCTGTTATTTCGGGGCTTTTACTAGTGTAGTGCCGGATCGGTCAGTCGGGGTGATGTTCATGTGGGACTGGAGTGTGGTGGGATGGCTCTGGTGTACAGAACTAGTGTCTAGTCTGTTTCCTGTGGCCGCAAAAGGAGTAAGGGTCCTATTAGACGGCCAAGTAGCCTTTTATGAATGAACGACGAGTTATGATTTAGCGAGTAGTTTTCGCTCGAATGACTGTCACGTGACAATGACTAAGGATTTTCACTGTTCAGTCGTTCCTGCGATTGATCGTTCGTCCACATCTTATTTTTGATCTGCAAACGACTGGAAGATTTCTGATTAGCGTTCATCGCTGCCCCATATCTAATCTTTTTCACATACGATAATTGCTTAGTCTGACCGGGACTTAAGTGTAGGCTGATGGTTGCCCTCCTCTTTTCTATGAACACTATGTCAGCTTTGTCCTCACATCACCTGATTGTCATAGCCAACGGGGGCACATGCTGTTACATCATGGGATGTAGAGAGGAGCTTGATAATTGAAGCCATGTGTTTATCCTTATAGTTTCCACAGGATTATTTATTTATTTATTTTTTGTTAAAATGCATCGATCAGTGAATAAAAGTTTCCTTTCTTTCGCAAAAGTAATTTACGTTTGCTTGTTTATCATCGTTATTTTGTGTAATATTGTATGCATAGGTTTGTTTGCTAGAACTTTGACCTTGCCGAGTACGGACCTTTATTGGTTAGACTAAAAGACTATAACCGGAAGAAAAGTGGCACATCTCTAAGGCAGTGGGTTCTTTGGGCTTATGCACACGACTGTAGCCATGTGCACGGCCGTGATTTTCGGGGCTGCGGACTGTCCGCCGCGAGCCTCCCGCAAATTGCGGGACATACACATGGCCGCGGCCATTATTTTCAATAAGCCCGGACCGCAGAAGACGGCCGTAATAAGACAGGTCCGTACTTTCTGCGGTGCGGGCTCCCGGGCCATGCACGGACCGTAAAAACTACGGTCGCGTGCATGGCCCCATAGAAATGAATGGGGCAGCAATTCTCCCGTGGATTTTCGGGGGAATTGCGGCCGCAAAAACACGTTGGTGTGAATGGGGCCTTTATGTAGTATTTTATACATAATATATATACATGGGTGTAGCACTGATTACCTTGTTGTGTTGTGCTAATATAGGCACGACACTATTGCATGGTATGTAGCGTTATTGGCTCGGCTGCTCCAACCCGCTTTTTTGCGAGCCCAACACTTTATAGAAGCACTGCGTATCGAAGTGAATAAGATGAGGACAGTATTTACCAGGCAGCAGACAAATAAAGGATATTTTTTTTTTTTTTTTTTTTGTAGGTTTGAGGGATTTTATTGACTATGGGTGAAATTAGACATTGCAGAATTGTCCGTTTTTCAGTGCAGATCTCACCGAAAATTCATGACCATTTACAGTACAATGTATTTGGATAGGAAGCTGAATGTATGGGTGTTGGGATGCAAAAGTGAGATCATATACTAGTCCTTCTCAATAAATTAGAATATCATCAAAAATTAATTCAGTAATTTAATTAAAAAAGTTAAACTCCTATAGATTCATTACACAGTGATCTATTTCCAACATTTTTACTTTTAATGTTGAAGATTATGGTAACCGTTAATGAAAAGCCAAATTTTAGTCTCTCAGAAAATTAGAAGATTATATAAACCCAATTTCAACAATGATTTTTAATAGCGAATTGTTGGCCTACTGAAAAGTATGTACTCTGTGTGTAATGAATCTATAGAATATGTTTCAGTTTTTGAATTAATTTACTGAAATTAACTTTTTGTTCTAATTAATTGAGGACTGGTATATCCCTGGTTTACTGAAACTTTAGTTCATAGAATTTCTCCGTTTTTGGATGGATGAGTTAGTGTAGTTAGGGCTGGGCGATTATGACCATAAATCAATATCCTGATTAACTGAACATGTAACCTCGATTACGATTATTGAACGATTTACACCACACCCTTTTTGCATGCCACACCCCCTATTTGCATGCTACCATTGAATTAATATTTATCCCCTCAGCCTGCTGTATACTACAGTATATAATATACCCCCTGACACTGCCCCCACACAGTATAAAGCTCCATTACTGCCTCTACATAATATAATGCCCCATAGCTGCACCCCACATAGTATAAATTCCCCATAGCTGCACCTACATCATATAATGCCCCCACAGCTGCCCCCAATAGTGGCTGATAAAAATAATATACTCCCCTAACCCCGTTCTAATGAAAAGTGGAGGAGATAACTCTGGTCTATGCAGCTCAGCGTAACAGGTGCAATGACGTCACTGCCTTGCGTCCAGCGTTAAATAGTGAATGGTAGAGCAGGAACATCTCTACCATTGGATTCAACTGTATCTGCGTCCTGAAGATGCAGATACAGTTTAAACCGGGAGAAAATAATAAAACCGAAATTCGTAAGATGACGTCGATAGGGCTGTGGCAATTAATCGAAAAATAATCTAAATAAAAATCCAGCCCAAAGAGTAGTTATGTTGGTAGATTATATGGAACGACCCAATGACTTTGATATGGTCGTAGAGCTGGAATTAGGCATTACGTTTCTTTACTATTGCATGTCCCTACTATGCTATAACAAGTGTTAAAGGAGCGGTACGCAGAATTTAGGTTGTTGGTGGATGGGCTCTGCCTTTTTGGGACTGGTACATGGTCCTGTGAGGGAGAACTAGACCGCAACAGTGGTATTCTAGTCGGGTAGTTGGCACTCTCATCTAAATGTTTGTCATTCTGGGAACCTAGCAAGACACATTAACGTTATGTTTTATAAATGACATTGGTTCTCGGTGATGGGTAAATAGAACTAAATGCCATCCAAGCATGATGGACTTCTGGCATCCCATGCAGTACCAGTCTGTCCACATCACATGGCCATCTTTGTATGTTGTATTCTTGTGTATAGGTAGGCATTTGTGAATGTATTAATATATTCCAGCTTTTGTGATCCAATTTTTTATTTCAAGATTTCCTTTTTTCCCTAGGGTGCTTCAACGTCGACAACTGAAAACTTTGGCCATAGAGCAAAACGTGCAAGAGTATCTGGGAAATCCCAAGATTTGCCCGGTAAGGCTGAAATTATTATTTTTTTCTTTGAATGCCTCCATTGTTTTATGTTGTAGTGCGGTTGTCCTTATTGACTTATTTCTGAGAGTCTATCACCAATATGCTGTTTTTCATGTTTTTGGAGCAATTCTTAGAGAATCATTAGTCCTATATAAATATTTTCTGCTGTATATGGCTGATTTTCTTCCAGTAACTTACACTGCAACTGTCCTGAATTTATATATGTAACCTAACAAAATGGCTGCTGATGAATGACTTTAACTGGACATGGGTAAAGCCTGTCAGGGGTAGTTAACACAACGCTTTGATGCTGATTTTAAGACAGAAACTCAGACTGAATCAGCGCCAATAAACTCCCCGAATCACACTACCCCCCCCCCCTATTGAAATCAGGAGGCAGAAAACAGCTGTCGCTCATCTGGAGGGTTTTTGTATCCTCGTTGTTTTTGGATTAGATTCTTTAGGCTGAGAAAAATGCGGGAAAAAAACGCAGGAATGAAAGCTTGAAATGCTAGCATTTAAAAATCTGCCTCAAAATTCTGCCAGACAATTACCGCTGTGAATTAACCCTTAGGCCCCATGCACACATACGTGCTTTTGCGGCTGCAATTCCCCCGAAAATCCACGGGAGGATTGCGGCCCCATTCATTTCTATGGGGCCATGCACACGACCGTAGTTTTTACGGTCCGTGCATGGCCCGGGAGCAGGCACCGCAGAAAGAACGGACATGCCTTATTACGGCCGACTTCTGTGGTCCGGGCTCATTGAAAATAATGGCCGCGGCCATGTGCATGGTCCGCGATTTGCGGGTGGCTCGCGTCTGACTACAATGTCCTTTAGTGGGATGACTGACTGACATACATACATACATGTTTTGGTCCCTCAGGGTCTTTGCAAATGTTACATGGCATCCAAAAACCAATCCAGCAAAACTTTATCTCTAAATGGCGCTCCTTTCCCTCTGAGCCCTGCCATGTGCCCAAACAGCAGTTAATAACCACATATGGGGTATTACCATAATCTGTAGAAATTGCTTTTCAAATATTAGTGTGCTTTTACTCCTTTTATTCCTTGTAAAAAATGTCTACGTTTTATTTGAAAAAAATTAAGATTTACATTTTCACTGTCTAATTCCACTAAATTGTGCAAAAAACCTGTGCCGTCAAAATGCTCACTATACCTCTTGATAAATTCCTTCATGGATGTGGTTTGCCAAATGGTGTCGTTTTTTTTGGGTTTCCATTATTTTGGCACCACAAGACCTTTTCAAACCTGACATGGTGTTTAAAATATATTCAAACAAAAAGGAGGCTCCAAAATCCTCTAGGTGCTCCTTTGCTTCTGAGGCCGGTGCTTCAGTCCATTATCAAACTAGAGCCACGTGGGATATTTCTAAAAACCACAGAATCCGGGCAATAAATATTGAGTTGCGTTTCTTTGCTAAAACCTTCTGTGTTACAGAAAAAAAATGGATTAAAATGAAATTTCACCTCCACTTAAATTCCTTTGAAACGACTAAAGTGTTATGAAACTTTGAGGGGTGCGGTTTTTAAGATGGGGCGATTTATGGGGACTTTTTAATATGTAAGGCCCTCAAAGCCCATTCTAAACTGTATTGGTCCATAAAAAATTAGGTTTTTGAAAATGTGAGATCTCTATTAAAGTTCTAAGCCCTGAAATGTCTAGAAAAATAAAAAAAACTTAAAAAAAGACATTGCAAACATAAAGTAGACATATGGAAAATGTTAACTAGCAACTATTTTGTGTGGTATTAGTATCTGTTTTACAAGCAGATATATTCGAATTTAGAAAAAATATAGTTTTTGCAAATTTTGATGTTTTTCACAAATCACTGATCTGAAATATCGACCAAATTTTACCACGAACGAAGTCCAATGTGTCATGAGTAAACAATCTCCGAATCGCTTAAAAAAAATAAAATAAAAGCATTTCAAAGTAATTACCACAAAGTGAAATATTGTAGATTTTAAAAAATTGGCCTGGTCCACAAGGCCAAAACAGGCTGTGTCCTTAAGTGGTTAGAGAAAAATAAAAACAACCCAAACATTTAAAAAAAAAAATCAAATATTTTACGTTTATTAAAAAGCCTTTTCTAGTTCATCACCTAAAGTAATGTAAAATAAACATTTTTTTCCCACGTCCGTATATGTCCAAACTATTAGAATATAAGGTTTATTCTGCAGGTTGAACGGCGAAAATTATTAAATTCCAGAATTGCTTTATATTTTTTAACATCTTAGCTCCCCAAAAAAAGTACAGCTCGACCATTAATGGAGCAAAGTTATGGCTCTCAAACGAGGAAACTTTTTTTTTTTTATTATTACATTACATGGTACAATAAATAGTGCCGTTAAAAACCAACTCATCCCTCAAAAAGCAAGCCCTACCAGACATTGTATAAAGAAGGACAGGCGCCGGACATCGCGCAGGGAAGTCAATTTCTCGATAAAATAGATATGCCAGCTTTGAACACAGAGCAATTAGACAGTCTTAATGCACCAATTGATATGGAAGAGCTACAGATGGCAATCAAGGGATTACCAAGAGGTAAGGCTCCGGGACCAGACGGTTATAGGGCAGAGTTTTACAAAATACTGATGGAACAGATAACTCCAACGTTATTGTCCTATTTTAACTCGTTGATGCAGGGAACTCACATACCGGCAGCGGCAAACGTGGCGTACATAAAGGTATTACCCAAAACAGGAAAAGATCTCTCGCAACCGGGCTCCTACAGACCCATATCACTAATAAACCAAGATCTTAAACTGATATCGAAAATAATGCCAAATAGATTGGCGGTCTTGATGCCTCAGTTAGTGGGACCATCACAAGTGGGATTTATCAAAGGTAGAGCTGCAGTCACAAACATCAGAAAGGTTCTGGGGGTGATGGATGAGATTAAGGCTTGGCCATCGTCATCCGGCCAACCAGCCCTGGTGGTCATAGATGCAGAAAAAGCCTTTGATAATGTTGAGTGGCGATGGCTAAGCATGGTTTTAGACAAGGTTAATGTGCAAGGGAACTTTAGACAGTATTTGAGAGCGCTATACATGGAACCCACTGCAGCCGTCTGTACGCCGGGATTCAGGTCACCAACGTTCGCATTACAGAGGGGCACACGGCAGGGATGTCCTCTGTCGCCTTTGCTATTTGACCTGGCGTTGGAACCTCTTATCCAGGCTTTAGAGAGTAAGGAGTTGTACTCTGGTATACACATAGGGGATAGGGAGGTGAAGTCAGCAGTATTTGCAGATGACATTCTCCTGTTCATGTCGAAGCCCGCACTACACCTACAGAAGGTCTTTGATCTGATTCGGCACTATGGCTCTTTTGCGGGGCTTAAGATTAATCCGACAAAGTGCGAG
This sequence comes from Rhinoderma darwinii, assembly GCF_050947455.1. NCBI lineage: Eukaryota > Metazoa > Chordata > Amphibia > Anura > Rhinodermatidae > Rhinoderma > Rhinoderma darwinii. The sequence goes on from NC_134690.1 coordinate 378,719,115, forward strand.
TTACTGAAGCTATCCCAACATAATCATAGGGACAACATAGAAATTCAAAGGACAGGCATTAAGATAGCGACATCACACATAACATACCTAGGGATTAAGATAGGGCAAACGTCAGAAACTCTGTATAAACTCAACTATAAACCGCTTTTCCAGAAAATAAGCACGGAACTCACTAGATGGACAAATTTGCCACTTTCACTATTTGGAAGATGTTATCTAGTCAACATGATATCATTCGCAAGAATGCTGTATCCGCTTCAGACATTGCCCATTCTACTGAAGCATAAAGATGTTAAACACTTTAATACTAAAATATTGAAGTTTATCTGGGCAAATAAAAGACCCCGAATCGCCATGGTTAAACTACAGGGCTATCACTGGCAAGGCGGGATAAATATACCACACTTGAGGGGATACAATATAGCCAGCTTGTTCCGACATGTGGCAGACTGGTTACAACGTTCTAGCCACTATTCAAATTACAAATTGGAGGCGGCATTGGCGGGATCTCATGACCTCATCTCACTATTACATACCAGACTAGCATCGCTTCCTAGACATGTAAAGGGATCAGTGTTAATGAGGGATACTATAATGTGTTGGAAGGAGGTGAGGAAGAAGATGGGGCTTTCATTTCAATTATCCAAATACTTACCATTATGGTCCCACATAGAATTCCCAGCGGGGCAATCGAGTTCCTTATTCACAACATGGAAACAACGGGGAATAGGGATAGTAGGCAATATACTCCATGCCACGGAGGCACGACTATACACATTACCGGAGTTGGTGGAGAAGTTTGGGATTTCCCCGAACCCATTTACAAGTTAAATCGTTCTGCACAAAGCTGGTGAGGAATTTGGAGCCGGAAATTATAGACAATGTCTTTGATGAGGTGATTGGAGATGAGACACACAGGACGTCTCTGTCGATGCTATACAAAACAATACGAGATTTATACATCCGGGTAGCCCCGAGGGATCAGTTTGCATATTGGAGACGCACCCTGAATATACAAGACATAAAAACTCCTCTTTTAGAGGGCTGGAAGATAGTGCGGAAATGTGTGGTGAATGAGGTATGGAGGGAATCACACTTTAAACTTATGCACGCGGCAATATATGCTTTTAATATTCCCGCAGCAATAGCTGATCCCCACAGAATACGCGCTTGTCCAAAATGTAGTCAATTAGGCACTGATCTATACCATGGCATATGGTCATGCCCAGAGACACAAGTTTTGGAGGAGAGTTTTAGATTATGTACAGCTACTCTGGGACAGAAAGGTTCCAGCGGACCCTATGTTACTGCTTTTTCACTCTAAGAATGCAACTAGTGAAGAAGTAACGGAGGCTCAAATGCATGTCCCCCCCCCTGATGCATATAATATTTCTTGTTGCCAAAAGATGCCTGTTGAAATGTTGGCTGGAAAGCACCATTCCCTCGTTACACCAGGTAACTCAACAAATGAGTCTGTATGTTTTCAGACAGAATAGAAGCGTCAAAACATAAGAAACAAAAGACCTCAGGTTTTTTCAAACGGTGGAGGCCATTCATAGAGCAATTTCCTGCAAGGGAGATAGGGGAAATAATGGAGAACTTCAAATATACTTCCTGGTATCTCACAGAAGATATTAAAGGGACTCTGGGAAGTTTGAAAGTGCATTGATAGGGATAGGGGGAAAAGAGTAGAAGAAAGTTGAGGACGAAAGACCAGGGGAGGATAAGGGACTAAGGAAAAAAAAATAAATGCTAATCTTGCCAAGGTATAATGTCTTTGATGTCTTCAAGGAAGGGAGACAGAATATATGCACTATTGTTATCCTAAGTACTGAAAATGTTTCAAATATTGCATGGTATACGCTCCTGCGTGAGTTGAAGATGTCATCTGTCTGAGAATATAACGTTATGTTTAACTTGTATTATGTTTGTTTGAAAATCAATAAAAAATGTTTTTCAAAAAAAAAAAAAAAAAGCAAGCCCTTTAACGGCTATGCCGATGGAAAAAACAGTTCGTTAAAAGTTAATGTTTTTGGAAGACTGGTAGGGAAAGTAAAAATATAACCGATGGCTGCAGCGGCAAGGGGTTAATAGAAAAGAATAGATTGCATTTCATTGAATAGCAAAATGAGAAACTTTCGGTTTGGTGTCCTGTTAAACGCCTGCCATGGTCCCAAGATTTGAGGTGCTGATACTTTGCAGTAGAGGATTATATTCTGTTTTGTACAATCCTCACCAAGGTGAGAGCTCCTTTTTCCCCTCAGTGCTGTTCTGTAGAAAGGATTTGACAATCGATCTGAGCACATTTTGGGCAGCACAGGTTACACCCATACTGCACAATTTGACACTAAATTGTAAACCGACTGCAATGTTCTGCTTTTTGGATGTGACTTGATAATGGAGATTGCATTGCAAATATTCCATTTTTTCTGTTTGTTTCTTTATCTTCATTTTATAAAATTCTAATTTTGTATATTTTTGTTTTTATTCCAAATTTCCTTGGCAATATTCACGTATATATGCAATGCAAACGACAGAGATGTGTGCAAGAGGTTGTACAGAGGCACCCGGTGCCCCTGCGGCAGGCTGCATCTGTTGGGAAGAATAGCTCCGTATTATGAAATATGATGGAGCGTGTCAGGATTTTTTATTTCTGTGAATGGCTTTTATGAATGACTTTTGTGTATTAAATTTTTTTTTATTTAATACTACTACAGCAGCGCCGGCAGAACAGTATCTTCAAGAAAAGCTGCCAGATGAGGTGGTATTGAAGATCTTCTCTTACCTCCTGGAGCAGGACCTCTGCAGAGCAGCTTGTGTATGCAAGCGCTTTAGTGAACTTGCTAATGATCCTATTTTATGGTAGGTATACGAGAACAAAATGAGAAACTTTTATAAACAAGTTTGAGAAATAATTAGCAAATGTGACTGTGAATGTCACTGACGGATGTTTTGTAAAAGGACATGAATTTTCAGCATTCCCTGCTAGCTGCTCTAGATAGGCAGCCTATGGGTGAGATGGATACAAGCTTATTAGGGCGTTGATTAGTGGCCTTGGCAACTGTACCTCCCAGTGTGCTCTCCACGTATCTCCACGTCCAATCTTGGATCAGGCACGAGAACGAAATTACAGGGACGCTTTGTATTTCTTAAAGGACAACTAACCTTGAAATAGTGAAATGAAAAATCGGATATTTACCATTAGAGCTTCTCTATAAATGTTACGTTTATGTGAGAAGTTTGTGCTGAGCTCTGGTCGCCTGTTAGGTGTAAGTCCTGTTTGTTTACTGCAAGGAAATGGTAATATTTGCTGTGGTTAAGCTTTCTTTTGGCACCTATATATGATATGTGAGCAAATGATCCATATGGTCTTCCTGCGTATTTGGTTAAAGGTCTCTTTTAACGAGGCAAACTGTAACAGAGCGGTGACGGGTGAGGTGGGTAAACTTGAGATCTAGACGTCTCACATACATATCTCACACACATTTCTCAGTACAAACTGCTTTAATGGGACTTGCAGAATGTTTTTACATTACCTGAAATTTCTGTTGGATGGTTAGGAGGCCTCGACTAACGCAGCAGTTTTATTTGCAGGAAACGATTATATATGGAAGTGTTTGAATATACACGCCCGATGATGCACCCTGAACCTGGCAAATTCTATCAGATTAACCCTGAGGAATATGAGCATCCAAACCCATGGAAGGAGAGCTTCCAGCAGCTGGTATGAAGAGGTTGCTTTTATGAACTGTGCAGTTGTGGTGATACTATTATTTGGTGTAAATCAGGGGTCCGCAACCTTTGGCACTACAGCTGTTGTAAAACTACAACTTCCAGCATGCCCTGACAGCCAAAGCCTTTCTTAATCCAGCCAAAAACGGTCGGGGCAATGCTAGGAATCGTAGTTTCACAACATCTGGAGTGCCGGAGGTTGCTGACCCGTGGTGTAAATGACCGAAACCCCTACGGACATTATTTTAAAGGGGTTTTCCAGGGACACAATTTTTGAACTAATACTGCTATGTAAATATTAAATAAAGTCCTAGTATCCATTCTGTATTAAATCTGAACACATTGCTTCCTGGAAACTCACCCTACCTCTGCTCGGCCGGAAGTTCTACTTTTCATCTGTCTTTTTTTTCTTTTTTTTCTTCTGCTGTCACGCTCATGCACGAGCGTTCGTATACACAGACCTGTGTCCATACCCCACTTACGTAGTGACACAGGGCTGTTCTTTAGTAATTATTCCGTCCCACTCTATTCGCCCTCCCCACTAGTTCTCCCTTCCCCTTTCGTTATTTATCCTGCCCACCAGCTTTCTCTGCGTGCGGTCACATAATCACGTGACTGCACCTCAGCTAGCTAATGTAATCCCCATCATCCCTGACTATGTAATCCCCATCATCACTGTAGGGTGGGCACTGAGGAATAACATGAGCGCGAAGAAAATGGTGCTGGCATTAAAGCATAAGCAAAGAATGAACGAGGCGCCTGTAAAAACTCTAGTGTTCAAATATAACACACATTATTTAAGGTGTTTTTAGTGGCGTTTTGAAGTACTATGTGAAAAATACCTGGAAAAATTCCATACCTGGAGCATGCTGCATCTCTCGCTCCCTGCCATTTACACAAGTGACGTCTTCACTATTCTATCCAGTGGTTGTATATCATGTCCTAGTTTCATCTAAACGGGTCCTGTTTTATATTTTCTCTAAGTGAACTGAACCTTAAATATGAACTATTCATCTCAAGCCTGGTTAAGGTTTTTAAATACATATCCGGTTGGTAATATTGTTTTTAGTAACATTTAAGAATGTCCATGAATAAGGCTGTGTTCACACAGAGTTTTTTTGCAGGAGGAAAATTCCCCCTGCAAAAACTGCTCCAGACGGTTTTTGCACAGTGGTTTGACAAAAACTCGTCGAGGCGTTTTTTTCCCCGTTTCTGACTGATTGAAATGGGGTTTTGGAGGCGGAAACCGCCTCAAGACAGGTCAAGTCGCTTCTTTTTACCGCAACGCGTTTCTTTTTGCTTGCTGTAAAAAAAAAAAACTCGTCCGCCTCCCATTGAAATCAATGGGGAGGCATTTTCAGGCGGTTTTTGACGATTTTTGCGGAGCGGTTTCCGCACCAAAAAACTCTGTGTGAACAGGGCCTTAAGTGCGCAGTATTTTTGGTTAAGATTAACTTGCAAAATGTTTTTTGGACTTGTAAAGGTGACTTAAGCACGACTTTCCCTTACAGTATAAAGGAGCACATGTTAAACCAGGTTTTGCAGAACATTTTTACAGCAACCCAACCAGATATAAAGGCAGAGAAAATATGTTGGTGAGTAGCTGTCTGCGTATGTACAGACATGGTTTGGATGGTGGTTACATTTTCTTTTTTTCTTTTCACGTAGTATTATGACACAATTGAAGATGCATTAGGTGGTGTACAGGAAGCTCACTTTGACGGACTCATTTTTGTCCATTCTGGCATCTACACAGATGAATGGATCTACATAGAGTCTCCAATCACTATGATCGGTGCAGGTAATGATTTATTCTTTATTTATTTTTTATATATAGAATTTGCTATAAAGATTAAAAATATTTTGCAGAGGTTTTTTTAATATTATAAAGTGTAAAATTCTTAAATATTGGTTTAAGCATAACATTTTTGCAAAGGTGATAATTGTTTTTTTTTTTAATGTTCTTAATAGCTCCAGGAAAAGTTGCTGACAAAGTGATTATTGAAAATACTAGAGACTCAACGTTTGTTTTCATGGAGGGCTCCGAAGATGCATATGTTGGGTATATGACAATCAGGGTAAGATTTATTATTTTATGTAAATGTCTTACCTTCTGTGGGAGACACTTATGGGTCTCCGACACACATGGGATTCTTCTGGCAGTTTAAACTACATTAAAAAAAACGCTTGTAGAAACTCTAGTGTTAAAATATAACATAAGTTATTTAACCAGTTCAGGACCGGGCTATTTTGCGCCTTCAGGACCAGACATCGTTTAGCCCTCGTTAGTTAAATGGCTATAACTTTTATTTGTTGGGCTAACGACGTGATTTTTGCGACGTTTTTTTCCGTAGACAATGCAGGTTTCATTTTTTATCGTTTTTATACACACCTTTTTTGCTATTTTAGAATTTTTATTCATAAAGTTTGAAAATAATAGTAAAAAAATAAGCTTTTTTACATTTCAGCTATTTTTTTTGGGTAATAACAGTTTTACCCTAAAATAGACCTTTTATTTGTGATCGTCATTGTCTACCGTAAATTTTAATATATTACATGTCTATATTAGAGTAATTGGGTCAGTGCTAGCGTTACAACAATGATTGGCGGAGGGGGAACGTTTTTTTTGGGGTGGGTATTTTATGTGTATTTATTATTTCATATTTTTTTGCACTTTACTTTATTCTTTTTTTATTACTATGGTCTGTCCCTCTAAGGTCAAAAAAGACCTTTGGGGAACTTTATATATATTTTTTCTTTCTTTTACACCATGTTTTTCCCTGTAACTGGAGCTGCACAGCAGGGAAATCAGCCCTCTCATAGTGACGATTGTCACTAATAGGGCTGTGCTGGGTCTGGTAAGACCCAGCAGCAGTCTGTCACTAACGGTACCCGGTGATCATGTGACCAGTCACATGATCACCGGGAGGAATAGAGACAGCGCCGCTGCTGCTGTCTCTATTCCTATACACAGCGTTCATTGAGCGCTGTGTAAAAAGACATCGGAGAAGACAGAAGCAGCTAAAGCGGCTTCTATCTTCTCCTCAGGGTCCCCGGCAGTCACTGACAGCCGGAGACCCGACATTCAGCTGCCCGATCGTGCGGGCAGCAAGTTAAAACTTGAGCCGTAAAAAGTCTATGGCTCGGGTTTTAAGGACCCTGACCGCTGGCCGTAAAAATACAGCCAGTGGTCGGGAACCAGTTAAGGTGTTTATTTCCCTTGTGTACACTGCTATTTACACAGTCTTCACTGTTCTGTCCAGTGGTTGTATATCATGTCATAGCTTCATCTGGAAGGGTCCTGTTTTATACTTTCCAATTTCCTTGAACCAGAGAGGCCAGAGTGTACCCCCTAAATGGCCTTTTGGACTGAAATGTAACTTCCTACTCCTGCTGAATCATATCAGCCATTCAGAACATAGGGATTGGTGCCTCTTTTGGGACCAGTTACATCAGTTGGGGGCTCACTTCAGGACCCCCCTCCCCCGAGGCAATATCACGGCACCGTTTAGTGGTTGCAGTTGTGCTCACCGGTTTGTTAGGGGAAAAGCATGGTACTAATTCTGTAAGCCATATGCAATATGTCATGGCGACAGCTTGACTTTTATCATTTCTCAGAACTGCAAAATGAGTTTTTGATGTATGCATCTAAAGCCGGTCACACGCATGATACTTGTTGGACGAATGTTCACACAGCGGACAGCAATTTTTACCAACCCCCACATAGCATGCATGTTTACTTTAATAGGGAGAGACGGATACCTCTGGCAGCTTCATATAGTTTATGCGAACATAGGTTTGGGCAAGTTGAAATCCAACATGCCTCATTCCTCTCCACCAATGGGAGACATCATGAGGGACATTTAGGCTGCTCCTTATACACAATGGATTGTGTATGGCCTGCTTAAAGGGGTTGTCCAGGCGTGGGACTATTTTTTTTATTCTGATGACCTATCCACAGAATAGGTCATCAGTATATGATCATGGGGGGCCGACACACGGACCCCGCACCGATCAGCTGCTTCAGATATCGGTGCTGGAAATAGATGGCTCCATTCACAGTACAGCAGCCGTTCTGCAGTACTGCAACTTTGCTCTTCAAGTTATTCAGGTGAATAGGAGCAGAGTTGCAGTTCTGGAGCATGGCTGCTATGCAGTCGTCTGCTTCTGGCACTGATCACTGCATACAGTGTATAACATCCAGTGCTAGGAGGCAGCTGATCAGTGTGGGGTCCGAGTGTCGTGCCCCCCCCCCCCCACCGATCATATACTGATGACCTGTCCTGTGGATAGGTCATCAGAGTAAAAAATGGTCCTGTGCCCGGACAACCTGGGCACCATCCTGCTTATAAGCACCATACTGTTTATATCGTTTACATACTACAGTACATAGATTTTTTTTTTTTTATCCATATACGTGAATACTATAGTCAAAATGAAAGTAACCATGTAATACATATCATTTTTTCACCCAGTTTAACCCTGACGACAAATCTGCCCAGCACCATAACGCCCACCATTGTTTAGAGATCACAGTGAATTGCAGTCCAGTCATCGATCACTGTATCATTCGCAGCACTTGCACAGGTATGTAACTTGGTACCTTTTATTCTGCATATACCCTGAAATAGTTTGTCATTTTTAATAGTAATCTTGTTGCAATCATTTTTTTCTTTTGTAGTTGGCTCAGCAGTCTGTGTTAGTGGCCAAGGGGCTTGTCCCACCATCAAACACTGTAACATCAGTGACTGTGAAAATGTAGGCCTGTATATTACTGACCATGCAGAGGTAACCACTGTTCATTTAATTTCTCCTCTTTCCTTATTCTTTTCATTTTATCGGTTTGTTTTTGATGTCTTATGTTTTTGGTTTTCTTTTAGGGGATTTATGAAGACAATGAGATCTCTAATAACGCTCTAGCTGGTATATGGGTTAAAAATCATGGCAACCCAATCATTAGGAGAAATCATATTCACCATGGCCGGGATGTTGGCGTGTTCACATTTGACCACGGCATGGTAAGTAATGTTTCTGTCGCTCTTTTCTTTCTTTATTCAAGAATGTTTTGCTAAGATTTTCTGATATCCTAGCACGCCCCTATTATTGATTACACATAGACATTTACCTACTCATCCAGAAATATCCCTCTTATAGAACTTCATTAACATGTGTTCTGGCTTTCCGTTGTTATGCTCCGTCAAAGGAGCAGAACAATGAGAATGCGGAAGCACCGGATCTGTTGCATTACTGACACCAACGGCGCCTGACAAAACACATGGACTTTAATGGGTTCCATTGGGTTTTCGTCATTGTGTCAGTTGCTTTACCGGACAAGCATGCTGCGCTATTTTGTTCCGCATTTCTCGCCGGTACTTCAACGGAGCCTCAGACACAGATGTGAACAGAGCCTTACATCCTTAGTTTGGATTTAACTTTTTCTATATAGCAACTATTTCTCTATAAGCACACCCTTTTCCATATTCTTGTGCTATTTTGCAGCCCAACTTGTGTGCACTGTAGAATACATTTTTGTTTGCAACTTAAGCTCATAAATATGTGAGTCCAAAGAAAATTAGACCCTCATGACAAAAGATCATAATTTTTATTTCTATCGACTGTCTGCACTAATATCACAGATCGGCCGGTCAACAAGTTTGTCACCTTATTTTTTTTAAACTTTTATAACCTAAGGCGCATCAGAGCATAGGTGTTTTTTGTGTTTTTTTTTCTTCTTTCTAAAGAGTGATCTGGTTTCTTTAAAAAAATAGTTAGGTCCAGAATTATTTGGACAGTGACACAAGTTTTGACATTTTAGCTGTTTACCAAAACGTATAGAATTTACAGTTACATAATCAATATAGGCTTAAAGTGCAGAAACTCAGCTTTATTTTGAGGGTATTCACATCCTAATTTGAGGAAGGGTTTAGAAATTACAGCTCTTTAATATATAGCTGCCTCTTGTTCAAGGGACCAAAGGTAATTGGACAATTATCTCAACAGCTATTTGAAAGGCTATTCCCTCATTAATCCATCATCAATTAAGCAGGTAAAAGGTCTGGAGTTGATTCCAGGTGTGGCATTTGCATTTGGAAGCTGTTGCTGTGAACCCACAACATGAGGTCAAAGGACCTCTCATTGCAAGTGAAACAGACCATCGTTAGGCTGAAAAAAAATGAAGAAATAGAGATGGCACAAATGTTAGTGGGCAAATCAACAGTTTGGTACATTCTTGAAAAAAAAAAAAAAAAGAGCGCACTAGTGAACTCGAGTGCTCTAAAAGGCCTGGACGTCCACGGAAGACAACAGTGGTGGATGATTGCAGAATCCTTTTCATGATGAAGAAAAACCTCTTCACAACATCTACCAAACTGAAGAACGCTCTCCTGGAACTGGGTGTATCAGTATCTAAGTCTACCATAAAGAGAAGACTTCATGAGAGCAAATACAGAGGGTTCACCACAAGGTGCAAACCATTAATCAGCCTCAAAAATAGAAAGGCCAGATTAGACTTTGCCAAACAACATGTAAAGAAGCCGCCCAGTTATGGAACAGCATGAAACTGAGATCAACCTGTACCAGAATGATGGGAGGAAGAAATTATGGAGAAGGCTTGGAACGGCTCATGATCCAAAGCACATCCTCTGTAAAACATGGTGGAGGCAGTGTGATGGCATGGTGGGGGCAGTGTGATGGCAAGGGCATGCATGGCTGCCAAAGGCACTGGGTCACTAGTGTTTATTGATGATGTGACTGAAGACAGAAGCAGCCGGATGAATTCTGAAGTGTTCAGGGTTTACTTTCTGCTCAGATTCAACCAAATGCAGCAAGTTTGATTGGACGTCGCTTCACAGTACAGATGGACAATGACGCAAACATACTTGGAAAGCAACCCAGGAGATTTGTAAGGTAAAGAAGTGAAATATTCTGCAATGACCAAGTCAATCACCAGATCTCAACCCGATCGAGCTGCATTTCACTTGCTTAAGACAAAACTTAAGGCAGAAAGACCCATAAACAAGCAACAACTGAAGACGCTGCAGTAAAGGCCGGGCAAAGCATCACAAAGGAGAAAACCCATGGACAGCACCAGTCATTGTCTGCAAAGGATTCTCTACAAAGTATTAAAAAAAAACACATTTTATTTATGGTAATTTTCCAATTACTTTTGAGCCCCTGAAATGAGGAGGCTGTGTAGAAAAATGGTTGCAATTCCTAAACGTTTCTCAGGATATTTTTGTTCAACCCGTTAAATTAAACCTGAAAGTCTACACTTCAATTGCATCTCCGTTGTTTCATCTCATATCCAATGTGGTGGCAGCAGAGCCCAAATCATGAAGATTGCGTCACTGTCCAAATAATTCTGGACCTAACTGTATATGGTCCGCACCTAGTTTGATTACATTCTTAGTCTGGTTTTAGACGGCCTTAATGCAGCCACATTTTAGCGTCCCATATTATGGCAGCAACACGTCCCTATGGTGATTGAAGTTCAGTAGACGTGAGGTATGGGTGTTGTGGCCATATTATGGACCGATTCGATCTAAAAGTAAACCATGAAGCAGAGATCTTGAAAACAGTCAGGAATTGATACAGAAAATATATTGGAAAACTGCATAACTTTAACACTATTTGATGAAATATTACCACCTCTTAAAGGACTATTGTCAGAGAGCAGTATTAATATCTTCACCACTGACCCTGCCATTCACCGAATATGGATTGTCATTTATGGCGTCTGTTTCTGTTGTTGCGACCTACAGAAAAGTCAGGAGTCTAGTTGTTCTCTACCCTTCAGGGTTACTGCCATTGCACCTACTTTTAAATAATTCCACCAATACTTTTACGGTATCTCTTATTCATTTCAATACACCCCCAGATTCGTCGATTTTCTCTGTAAAGGATGAACGGGATAAACGTGTTTTGCACAGAAATGAGTCTCTACTGTTTTAGGAAGGAGTTACCATTCGAAAAGCGATATCCCATAGTCTCCATGAGAAATGCAGGGCAAAGTCTGCGGGAAATTGTTCGCCTGGAGAAGGTTTCTCTTGGTAAGCGTTACCCTCAAGATCGACCACGACCTGGACAACCTCGAGTGACCACAAAATGGGAGGACAATATTATCCGTGTGTTCTTAACAGGACCGATTCAATAAAGCTTGTGTGATGGAAACGAGGAAAAAAAGCGTGTCAATAACGACTGTCAAATGTCGCCTTGTAGCCAGTAGCTTGAAGGGATGTTGCAGCCTGAAAAATGTTGCTTAGGTGAATTAATAAAAAGAAGAATCTATTGTGGGCTAAAAAGCACAGGAGCTGGACCACTAGTTAGTGGAAGAAGTTTCTTTTCACAGATGAATCAGCGTTGGAGGTTTTCGGGTCCAGGAGGCAAAGTTTGTTCGTTGTGGGACGGATGAGTGTCCACAGTCAAGCATGGAAGAGGTTCCATTATAGTCTGGGGATGTTTCGGAGCTGGTGCGGTAGGTGACTTTATAAAAATCAAAGGAGTTATGGGCTCAAGTGCTACTACAACATCCTGGTGCGCCATGTTATTCCTTCCAGCACCGTCTTATTGGTTGTGGTTTCACACTACAGCAAGATAATTACACAAAACATAACTCCTGTCTTTACAAAAAGTATGTTCAGTCAGAAGAGCGACAACAGATACTGAAGAACATGGTATGGCCACCCTAGAGTCCCCATTGCAATCCAATTCAACTCCTTTTGGATCATCTGGACAGGTGGGTTCGAGATGTGCAAGTTTCAAGCTGAGAATTCCTTTGGGAGTTTCTACAAAAGAAGTGGCTGCAATCAGAGCTGAAGCTTTAGACTAGTTTGCAGTGATGTGATCGCTACGAAGGGTGGATAATTTAATGAGAGAAAAATGTAAGGAAGTCAAGTATCCATTCTTTATTTTTTTTAAACGTTCATGAGTAACATGTTTGTTTGCCTAAATACAATAAATCCGTATTCATCACAAACTAGCGTTTGTTTATTTCCAAAAATTCGATTTGGGTGGTGTGTTAAAAGGAATGAGCAGTGGTGTATATTCAATATGTAATCTTTAAAGGCGATGTACACCTTTTGTAAGCAAACTTAGATGAGATCGTTATAAGCTGGATCCTGTGTCAGACATGCAGGACCCGATCTCAGCTGAGCCCCGAGTTCAGCTGATCTGCTGAGACAGAATGATAAAGCTTCTATGTATACAGGATATATAGAAGCTGTAACATTAAAAATCTTTTTTAATAAGTCACTTTGAAAGTTGCTTAAACAATAAGTTAAATGAAAAAAAGAAATATAAAATTGCTACCAAAGGTGGACATGGCTTTTAACATATCCGGTTTTTATTTAGTTTTTTTGGGTGGTTTTTTTGCACGCTGACATGTGTACACGATATGTTTAAACCTTTCTTGTTGATTGAACTTAAATGTAATATCCTCACATTAAAAAATATCTTCCATTACAGGGCTACTTTGAAAGCTGCAACATACATAGAAATCGAATAGCAGGCTTCGAGGTAAAAGCTTATGCCAATCCCACAGTGGTCAGATGTGAAATTCACCACGGCCAGACAGGAGGAATTTATGTTCATGAAAAAGGGAGAGGGCAGTTCCTGGAGAATAAAATCTATGCAAACAATTTTGCTGGTGTTTGGATTACCTCAAATAGTGACCCAACCATACGGTAAGGAGTACACTAAATGTCCTCCACAGACAGACAAGTGACAGACAACTAGAATTAGCGACTGTCACTTTATGCTGCTTTCAGCGACCTGTTCTCTCTAAATTTGATCACTGATTTTAGGCTTTTTAAGACTTCATACTCTCCACAATTGACTTCGTTTTTTTTTTTATTTCTGTTAAAGGGGAAATGCAATTTTTAATGGGAACCAAGGTGGTGTGTATATCTTTGGTGACGGAAGAGGCCTTATTGAAGAAAATGACATCTATGGTAGGTTTTGTTGATTGCTTATTCGTTTGTCTTGCATTTTATGGTATTCTCAATTTTTACTTCTACTGCCTTTGTCCGCAGGCAATGCTCTAGCGGGCATTCAGATCCGCACAAACAGCTGCCCTATCGTCAGACACAACAAAATCCATGATGGTCAGCATGGTGGCATATATGTGGTGAGTGTTTTTATAATCTTTATCCAAATAGCATGGCATCTGTAATGTAGCTCTTTTTGTGCAGACAAAAAATTATAAACCAATTAAAAGCCCCCCTTAGCATTATCCCAGTGTGCTCGGCAATGTTGCGACTGGCAAACTATTCTACACCCCCCTTATGCGAAGTCTAAAAATGTTTGCTGGTCTAGGCACTTTAGCCCACATGTATCAAAAGTAGCGTTAGGGTCTTAGTGAATGTCAGGCTATCGGATGTCACAAACATACATGTATGCTATTTAATTTATTTAAAAACAAAAAATGTATGCTATTAAAGAGGACCAGTCGGCTCTACTGATTTTGTCTGTTTTCGTAAATACTTGTATTCCACGTGAAATAATTCTGGAGCATCTTTTCTTAGAACTCTGCATTGTGCCGTACCAATGTTATTCCTTGTTGAAATTTATGAATGATTTGACAACTGGATGTTACCAGATGGGGGAGGGGTATGTCCTAACACAGACTGACAATGTCCAATCAGTGCTTACAGAGTGAGACTAAGTAGGGACACACCCTAAAGACTAGGGGAACGGTAACACACAATTGTCAATTTATTCATATATTTCTAGGATGAATAATAGAACAGCACAACCTCCAGTTATAATAAAATATGATCCAGTGTCGTTGTCTTATGGGGGAACACCAGATCCTTGACCAGCAGTAAGCCAATGCCCACTTCTCACTCCACTTTTACAAACTGACATGAATGATCCAAATGCAACTGGTTACTAAATATCACACAGCAACTACATTATTTGGGAGTAAGGCTTCGTTCACGTTGGTGTCCCGTCGGAGGTTTCTGTCAGAACAGGACCCTGAACAGACACAAACTGACACCGACGGAAACTAGAGCAGACTACGCTATTGCTTCCGGCAAAACGATGGATCCGGTGCACAACAGACACAAACGGAAACCAGGGGCACCGGATCCGTCACAATTGAAATCAATGGTGATGGAAACGGAAAACTCTGGTTTCCGTCGGTGTCAGTTTGTGTCTGCTCAGGGTCCAGGTCTGACGGAAACCTCAGACGGAACGTCAGAACGGGACCCCAACGCAGATGTGAACGAAGCTTTAAATGTACAAAAAGACTAAATATATTGATACAGGTGGTCCATATTCTCGACCAGTTTTCTACAAGACTGCTTAGGAACTTGCCGAAAGACTTGCAGACTGACAAATCCTGTTTTCAGCATATCAGACAAAGTAAAGCTGAGTAACAGAAAAACGTATTTGCAAAATTGAATATGGTTATGTTCTGATTCTGTGTATGTGTATATATATATATGTATTTATTTTTATTTTTTTTGCTTACAGCATGAAAAAGGACAGGGTGTAATTGAGGAAAATGAAGTTTATAGCAACACCTTAGCTGGTGTTTGGGTGACAACAGGAAGTACTCCAGTGCTGCGGAGGAACAGGATACACAGCGGGAAACAGGTACATACGAAGGCTGAATTCACACACCGCATTAACTCTTGTTCTCGGATCCATTTTTTTCACTGCATTTCTTTGCACTTTTTTGGGGCTTACAATATGCAATGTGTGACGTACATGTACATCATGGAATGCCTTGTGCTAAGGCACCATGTGATACATGTATGTCATGGTAATCGCATAGGCACAAAAACTGCCCATGCGATTAACAGTGCCAATCTCGTGGTGTATTGACAGCCCGGCTCCCGTTCTAAGGCTTTGTTCACACAGTGTAGATTTTGCATTCATTTTTTTTAGCCTAACCAGAAGAAATATATAAAGGAAGGCCTTCAAGTCTCTTCTTTCCTGGATGCAATTCTGGTTTTGGCTTAAAAAATTCATTAGAAATCAACAGCAAATCTGCACTGTGTGAACGAGGCCTAAAGGCCGGTATCCGATCGAGAAGCATCTACCTAATAGGCCATACTTTAAGCCTGACTTAATAGTTTGCCTGTTAGTGATACACTGACAGGCAAAAGTGCCTTGGAATAAAAAAAATTTAAAAAAATTAACGTTAGGGGGGTATTCCCAACTTAGACATTTATGGTATATCCATAGGATAAGCCATAAATGTCAGATTCGGTCCACGCTTGGGGACCCGCACCTGTGGTGTTAATGGGGGTTGTCCGACCCGATTCGCCACTGGCCGCAGATTCCTGGTGGGGAGGGGGACGTGCATTCGGGTGACTTCTGTTCTCAACATAGGTATGGGTTCCACTGCTATCAGACATTTATGGCATATCCTGTGTATATGCCATTAGTTTGTTAGTTGGGAATACCTCTTTAAATTAAGTTTAATAGCACAAAAGTGTCTCTGCATAAAAAAAACCAACCTTTTTTTTCATTAAAAATTCTTACAATCTTTGTAAAAAAAACATATTTGGTACCGCCACAATAGGAACAATGCATAGAATAAAGTTCATTTATTTATTATATTGGGAAAAAATATATTGTTGTTTTAATAAAATTTGTCAAATTATACATACTCCAAAATGGTATCAATAAAGCTACAACCAGTCCCACAAAAAAACAGGCGCTCATATGGCCGAGTCGGCGGAAAAATGAGTTGTGGCTCTTGAAATGTAGACATAAATGACTTTGTTTTTATTGTACACAGATACTCAAATGTAGAACAAATTACAAATCTGGTAGTGACCTGTAGATTAAAGTTCACTTGTTATTTTTATCGCAAAGTAAACAGCGAAAATAAAATAAAAGTTTTTTTTTTTTTTGTATTCTACCCCCCTAAAAAGAAATTTAGTAAAAGCTAATTAATTAAATGTACCACAAATCTAGTCATTGACTTATACAAGCCCTAACACAGCTACATCGACAGAACCCGTAAGGCTCTTGGAATGTGGGGCTAAACCAACTAAGTAATTACTTTGTCCACAAGGCCCAAATTAGGCTGGCCCTTATGGGGTTAATGTCTATTGTAAAATATTAGTGTCTACATACAGTACTGTTTGGCACTTTGTAGCATTTTTGGGGCCAGTGGCGTTTCTCACAACCTAGCATGCTCCAGGTATGGCACTGTTTTTTTTTTGTTTTTTTTTATAAGATTCTCTACAGGAAGTACAAAAAGACACTAGATAAACGATATTGAAAACGCTTGATACTTGGATATATTTTTTACATATGAGAAAAGAGCGTGTGAAGGAGACCTAAGGCCGGGCTCCCACGTAGCGTAAACGCTGCAGAATTTCCGCAATGGAATTCTGTGTGGAAATTCTGCAGCATTTACAGTAGCAGCAAAATGAGTTGAACAAATCTCATGCACACACTGCAGTGAAATCGTTGATAAATTGACCTGCGGTGCCGATTTAAATTCCATAGCAATTTATGCTGCGGATTTGTTTCTCTTCTATTGCTGGTTTTCCATATTAACTTCAATGGGGATGTAAAACCTGCAACAAATAGCAAGCGTTGTGACTTTTGCAGCGGAAACGCTGCAAATCTGCCACAAAAAAAAATAATCACAAGTCATCAAAAAAACTATATATTTTTTTTTTGATAAAAAGGTTTATTCTTACCCCGGCTGTTGTCATAGCAATGCGTCGTTCTCTTCTCTATCCAGGCCGACCACCTGGTATGATGTTTCGCCCCATGTGACTGCTGCAGCTAATCACAGGCTGCAGCAGTCACATGGGCTGCAACGTCATCCCAGGAGGCCGGACTACATGCAGAACAGAGGGAAGCGTTGCCATGAGACCAGGGGGAGGGGTAAGTATAGACTGAAAAACAAAACACTGGTTTCTGCAGCTGAGTTTCCGCCCAAAAAAACACCACAATTTTGTGCGTTTTTTCGGTCTGAATTTTCTGCATGTAGGTCAGATACGCTGCATAGTTTTATGCAGCGTATGCGACCCATGGGAAACCCGGCCTTAACCACTCCTGTTTTCTCAGTGTTTCCATTTATATACCAAGATGACTTGCATAGATGATTTCAATCCTTCATATATCACAGAGCTCTATTTTCTCCTTAAAGAGGCTCTGTCACCAGATTTTGCAACCCCTATCTCCTATTGCAGCAGATCGGCGCTGCAATGTAGATTACAGTAACGTTTTTATTTTTAAAAAACGAGCATTTTTGGCCAAGTTATGGCCATTTTTGTATTTATGCAAATGAGGCTTGCAAAAGTACAACTGGGCGTGTTGAAAAGTAAAAGTACAACTGGGCGTGTATTATGTGCGTACATCGGGGCGTGTTTACTACTTTTACTAGCTGGGCGTTGTGTATAGAAGTGTCATCCACTTCTCTTCAGAACGCCCAGCTTCTGGCAGTGCAGACACAGCCGTGTTCTCGAGAGATCACGCTGTGTCGTCACTCACAGGTCCTGCATCGTGTCAGACGAGCGAGGAAACATCGGCACCAGAGGCTTCAGATGATTCTGCAGCAGCATCGGCGTTTGCAGGTAAGTCGATGTAGCTACTTACCTGCAAATGCTGATGCTGCTGCAGAATCAACTGTAGCCTCTGGTGCCGATGTGGCCGACACGATGCAGGACCTGTGAGTGACGTCACAGATCTGCACTGCCAGAAGCTGGGCGTTGTGAAGAGAAGTGGATGATACTTCTCATCAGAACGCCCAGCTAGTAAAAGTAGTAAACACACCCCGATGTACGCACATAATACACGCCCAGTTGTACTTTTACTTTTCAACACGCCCAGTTGTACTTTTGCAAGCCTCATTTGCATAAATACGAAAATGGTCATAACTTGGCCAAAAATGCTCGTTTTTTAAAAATAAAAACGTTACTGTAATCTACATTGCAGCGCCGATCTGCTGCAATAGCAGATAGGGGTTGCAAAATCTGGTGACAGAACCTCTTTAATGCTCTAGAAGATCGTAAAATGTGTTTTGTGTTAAAAGGCCACTCAGGTCATGTGCACAAGCAGCTTATATGGCCTGAAATCTACTGCAAAGTTGGCATGCAATGTCATAGGGGAAACAATCCACACAAATCCACAGCACTATAGATCATGCTGCTGTTTTGGAAGTCCACAGGTTTTTCCCACTGTATGGGAATTCTCCTTTCTCACTTCTGAGATGTCATAGTGACATGTAAAAAGTTTTTTGATCGGTGGGGGTCAGAGCACAGTCACTAAAACAAAGCGGCAGAAGCGCTCGGGTGAGCGCTGAGCTGCTTCGCCTCTGATCGGCTTTTCTCGGGAAGCCGGTGTACGGCCCCATAGACTTTCCGAGAAAAGCCGATCAGAAACAAAGCGGCTGAGCGCTCACATCGACAGAATGTGAATATCTATACACTCTTCACTTGTTTAATAGGTTGGAGTATATTTCTATGACAATGGGCATGGAGTACTAGAAGACAACGACATATATAACCATATGTATTCTGGTGTTCAGATAAGGTAAGATTAAAAGTTAATTCTCTATATAATGTTTTATCGCAGGCGTACAATTATCAAAAAATATGTTCAATGTCCTGTAATTCATTATTGTCTAGAACTGGAAGCAACCCTAAAATCAGACGCAACAAGATCTGGGGAGGGCAGAATGGTGGAATACTTGTCTACAATTCTGGTGAGATACTCCGATGTTACTTTGCAGCTCACTTGTTTTTCTCTACACGTTTATTAACCATAATGTCTTTTGCACAGGACTTGGCTTCATTGAGGATAATGAGATTTTTGACAATGCAATGGCTGGAGTTTGGATCAAAACAGATAGCAACCCAACGCTACGACGAAACAAAATCCACGATGGGCGAGACGGCGGGATCTGCATATTTAATGGCGGCAGAGGTAGTGTTTATGCTTTTATGTCGTTCACAAAAGGCTATCCTGGCCAGTTCTAATGACATATTGAGAATGAGTGTATGTACTTGAGTCACTGTTGGGCTTCATGCACACGACCATAGTTTTTATCTGTAATTACGGACAATCTGCAGACCCATTTATATCTATAGGCCACGGACACCTCTCCATATATTTACGGATGTGCGTCCGGGCGGTAGAAATGACAAGCAAAATATAGAATATGTCCTGTTCCTGTACGCAATTCTGGGGGCGTGCAAAATTAGGGACGGCTACAGATTGGCATCCGTAGCTGTCTATAATTGCGGATGCATTGCTATGCGACTCCACGGGATTCCCCAAGAAAATGGCGCCTGAGCAATCGCATGTTGGTGACGTCATTTGTAGCCTCCCTTTAATTTTTTTACAATTTATTTTTGTGCAGAGCCTTAATAACAGTGCACTAAAGACTAGGGATGCACGATGCATCGAAACTTTGATACGGTTTCGATACCGTGCACCCTCAAAGGGTTCGATACCATTATTTTATGTATTTCGATACTAAGCTATGCGGCCGCACAGCTTAGCATTGTAACACATGAATGTATGAGCGCAGGCTGCGGCTGTGTAATACAGCCATTGCCCCGCTCCTGACAACAAGTGCGCTCGGTCAGCATGAGGTGATACGGCCAGCGCTGCACTAATGAGCGGTGGCACTGAAGACAGAACATGGCGAGCGCATTGCAAAACACCCACATGTTCTGTCTTCAGTGCCTGCGCTCAAGAGTAAGGCGCCGGCCGTATCCCCTCCTGCTGACCGCGTGCGCACTTGTTGTCAGGAGCGGGGCAATGGCTGTATTACACAGCCGCAGCCCCGCTCTAATGGCGGAGATCATAGAAACCTCATCTCTGGCGCTATTCCCTTGAATGCTGCGATCAAAGCTGACTGCAGCATTCAAAGGGAAAATGAGAGGGGGGGGGGCCTTGGATCACGTCACAGGGAATCCCTGTGAAGCTTCCTTGTGACACGATTGAGGGACATACCATATATGGGCAGACAGCCCAGGGTCTATTGAAGGACCCCAGGGCTGTCTTACCATATTTCCTGTTAGATCATACTTGGGTATGTCCTAACAACTGCCTGTGTACTATCAATATATAGACATATGCCAGTACATTAAAGTTTAAAAATAAAAAAGTAAAAACAAAGTAATGTTAAATATAAAAAAATATTGTATTGTAGTCCAAATTCTGGTATCGTGACAACCCTACTACAGACCGTATTTGTGGACACCATGCCAGATATGCGGATGACTACAGATCTCTATTTGCTGATAGTAAAAAAAACATTACGGTCGTGTGCATGATTCCTTACTCATGAGGCCAAACGGACTATAAAAGGGGGGCCCCTTCTATCTGTAAATTGTCTAAGTATAAACTATACTAGACTGAGATGAAAGAGCAAGCTCTGCCCACAATTGTGAAGGGTGAAATTCTCGGCCATGTCCACCGCAAAATTCACATGGTGACATACTATGTGGGGATTTACCGGTTATTTGTGTAGTGGACAATTTCCCCTACATGTGAACATGGCCTTGGGTCATGCATTGAGATTACACTACAAAATATAATTCAAGAGGTTTAACAAAATCATTACAAGCTACATCTTTATGTGAATTCTGTATATTTAGAGGCACAAAAAAATAAAGGGCTCCCCCACTGTAATACGTATGTCTAAATAAAGCCCTACTAGAAATAACAGGACACCCGAGGTATGCTCTAAAGGCGAGTTTTATTCAGCCGTTTGTAGTACAATACTCTATAGTGCCACCTAGTGTTAGATGATGATATCCACGTACGACTAATGCTCTTCTTGCTAAATTTCAGATTATGATGATTTTGTAACTTGTTTGTGTGGCAGGGCTGCTTGAGGAAAATGACATCTTTAGGAACGCTCAAGCTGGCGTGCTTATTAGTACCAACAGTCACCCTGTCCTACGGAAAAACAGGATTTTTGATGGATTTGCTGCAGGTTGGTATTGGGTACATGGTATAAACATTAAAATAAATTGTAAGATGGAGTGTAAGAATTGGGCAGTCTGCAGCACTTGCCGTGAAAAACACCAGAACGCTGATGGATCCAATTAAAGACAAAGGAATCCATCAGGCATCACCATCATCTGAAAACTGATCCGCTATAGTTGCCATGGCTCTGTTATAAGCGGAAGCAGTGTTGCTGGTGTCAACAAAATCTTTAGCCACTGTCTTTGGAAAATCATTCGAACGTCAAGGTTTTAATGCATAAATTCACTACATTCTGGAGATGGGACGTTAATCCAGGGATTTACTCTAAATGCAATATTTAGCGTCGGAGAGGATTTTTTTTCCCCCTTAAAGGGGTTGTCTACTACCGGACAAATGATGACCTATCCACAGTATTGGTCATACGTATGTGATCTGTGGGGGTCTGACACCCAGACCCCCACTGATGCCTGTGGCCTCCAGATGTCATTGCACAGTATGCAATGTACGAAGCTGGAAGCAGTTGGCTTCCAGCTACTGCAGCTCGGCCGCTATTCAGTGACTGGAACCATCTGCTTCCGATATTGACGTCCGATGCCTGAAGGCGGCTGATCGGTGCGGGGTTTCGGGTGTTGGATTATAGTTTGGACTTAAGGGACCGGTCTTTTTTTTTCAACCTTATTAACTATTGTATATCAGGGAAATATATGCACAGCAATATACACACCATGATTCCTATCAATTTGAGCGCAAGCAAATCTAATATTTGACCAGATCAGCAATCAAAGGCTGTTTTACCACAGTTTGTCTGCTGCACCTTAGACAGAGTACAAGCTGCTGTAACCTATGGCCCATATTCTGTTGGCTCAGAGGGCAACAGATTTTTCCTCCTCTTCCCTGTTCTTGTCTATAATGTTCCCACTCATAAAGGAATCCTGTTATTAGGGGATTGATGTAAATTCAGTTCCAAATTCCTGTTCAACTGAAGGTTGGCTGAAGCTGAGCCTGTGCTTTACACACTTTAATAACTGGTTGTGTAGTTATTGAGAACTACAAATGTATAGACAAATTGAAATGACAAATTTCTCAATGTTTTATTTGAAGGTATTGAAATTACAAACCATGCGACTGCGACCCTAGAAGGCAATCAGATATTCAACAACCGATTCGGAGGGCTATTTCTGGCATCTGGCGTTAATGTTACTATGAAAGGTATGTGTAGTTCATGTCATGTTACACAATGAATGCTACGAAATTGAAGTAGCCTGGTTTACAGATCTCCACTATTTAGCTACAGAGTTTTGGTTTTTTTAAGCAGGTGTGGAAGTCATGTACTTTTTGGGGGGTGTAATAGGAAAATGGCATTTTTTTTATTTTTTATTTAAACAAGAAAATAACAGCTGATAGTTAAGTATTCAGTCTGGACATTTCACCCGTCCACGTCACACGTCACCTACTACACGCCATGTGCTGGGTTAGTCATCAGCTCACTAATTTTTTTTATTGCAAGTATTCCCAATTTAGATTCGCAATTTAGATTCCCAGTTAACTAAAATGTTCAGATTTATCAGATAGTCTTTATCTGTTAAACGATGTCCAAGAACCAATAACATTGCATTCTGAAATCTCATATCACTAAAGACAGTAGAAAGTAGCTCTGGTGGTGGAAGACTTTGTATGTTAGTACCTTGTGGTCTACCCTGGCAGGGGCCACAAAGTAGTGAGTGTGGTTGAAAGTAACTTCTTCAACTTTCCATTTAAATGCAAGCGGCAGGAAGGCTTCATTCACACGGCCATAGTAACTATGAATGTCCTATATTTCATACCAAAAACTTGATCGATCTGAAAAATTCAGGGACGTGCGGGTCCCCCCCCCTAACAGATTCTGATCCCGTTTTTGCCATAAAATCTAGGACGTTTATACAGAGCGTTTAGAATCCAGTTCTTATGGGCTGCTTACTGTGAGCAGCTACATTATTTTTCTAGTCTGCAGTAGGCGAATGTTGCCATTAAGTATTCCGGTCCTATTTTTGTATTTCTTGCAGATAATAAAATAATGAACAATCAAGATGCCATAGAAAAAGCAGTCAATAGAGGCCAGTGTCTATATAAGATATCAAGTTACACCAGCTACCCCATGCATGACTTTTACAGGTAACATTTAATTTTTTTGGTCTTATGGGATCACAGCTAACCAATTTACATTCCAGATTCCCCTCTTTCTGCTGCCGTTAAGGCTGGGGCGTGTTCTGTCATCTGTTATAATAGCATTCATTCTACTACTGCTTACTATACAGTGTGGCTGTATATTACCATACTGCAAAATAACTCACTCATTCACTTGGCTCTTTATTAAACGTAGGACATTTTTCCATGTAAAGATAATGCACGTTATCTGTTACTTTCAATTGAAACATGTAGAAGGTTTTCAGTAGAGCAGCTAGTAAAGTACCTGCAAATTTCAGGTGCGTTGTATTAACAGCAGTTATTATTGAAGGGAATACAAGAGATAAGGAGAATTTAAAGTCCTGTGGTTGCCTTGAGATCCATGGGTATGACCTGCTAATCTAGACGGCTATAAAACAAGAGCGTACAGCTGCCTTTCATAGATCTGGCAGGAGCGCTCTCTCTGACCTCTTTCCAATCAACAGCTAATTCCCGGTCACTGGGGCTTGTTGAATGTCGTACACAGCACTTTGAAGGAGTTAAGGGCCACATTTGATTGAGTTGTACTGATCCAAACATTGCTAGTATAGGAAGCAAAATGAGGTTTTTGTGTGATGTAATGTACCTTCAAACAAAATGTACTTTTAAACTGATCTATTGGTTTGTAAGGGTTCATTTACACCAACATTTATGGCCCATGAAGTCACCTTTGGGCCCTGTTCACGTGGAGTTTTTTTGCAGGCAGATTTTGGCCTGCACGCTGTCTGCTGCGTAAGCAACAAAACGGCGCGAAAACCTCTTTCTCTGACCTATTGATGTCAATGGGAGGTCAGAGATGGAAACGCCCGCAGATGGGGCATGACGCCTATGCCTCCCATTGAAGTCAATGGGAGGTTATTTCGGGTGCTTTTTCCACTTAGTTTCTGCATCAAAATATTCTGTGAACGACCCCGAAGTGTGACTTTACACGAGTAATTTTTGTGGCAATTTTTGTAATCGTGGCAAAACTGCGATGGCACAAAAAAAACAAACCTTGATAATACACAGAATCTCTCATTTAGAAAATTTCTCTCATCTACTGATATTTGTTACTGCTTATAGGAGGTAAAACATACACTTGTATACACTATATGGTAGTTGTTTACAACAGAGCTCAAAACCCTGGATTTGTTTTTAGATCTGATTCTTGCTTGCAACGTTTAGAAAAGATTTTAGAATGTATTAAGGCCCCATGCACACAACCGTGCCCGCAATCACGGCCGGCCGCCGACTGACAGCCGCATTTTCGAGCCGTGCTTCCATACAAAGTACGGACATGTTCCATAATTCCCGGAACATTTCCACGGCACGGACACCCTTCCGTAGTGCTACGGAAAGGTGTCCGCGTTCAATGAAAGTGAATGGGTCCGTTTTTGCGGACCGTAATTTCGGTCCGCAAAAACGGAGGTTTTTTTTTTTTTACGGTCGTGTGCATGGGGCCTGACTCTTGAGTTAAAGGGTTTTTATATACAGATTGATCCCTGTATCGAACATACATTTGGAGGCTGCAAACCTGTACATACCTGCTGACTGGATACAGTTATATGCTCTTCTCAGCTATGCTCTCTAACCTAAACCACCAGGACATCAGACCGCTCTGAACTATAAGGCCGGGTTCTTACTTCGGTCAAAATGTAATAAATTTTTTTTGGGCTAAAATCTTAGCAAAATGGTGCAGTTTTGTAGTGGTCAGGCTCCGTTCACATCTGTATTGGGGGTCCCGTACTGACGGTCTATCGGAGCGTTCCGTCAGAACAGGACCCTGAACAGAAACTGAAACTCCCGGTTTCCGTTTGTGTCAATCACCATTGATTTCAATTATGACGGAGCCGGTGCCCCTGGTTTCCTTTTGTCACTGTTGTGCACCTGATCCGTCGTTTTGCCTGAAGCAATAGCTTAGTTGACTACGCGATTGCTTCCAGCAAAATGACTGATCCGATGCACAACAGAGACAAATGGAAACCATGGGCACCGGATCCGTCACCTTTGAAACCAATGGTTCTGGAAATGGAAATCCCTGGTGTCTGTTCAGGGTCCCGTTCTGACAGAAAGCTCAGACGGTATGTCCGAATGGGACCCCCAGCGCAGAGGTGACCAAAGCCTTAAAAATGCAGCCTCGGTGAGATTTCAAGCAGTTGATGTCTTTTGTTGACAGAGCATTGACTGGATTGGTTGCAATTGTATTTACTTCAGGACTAGGTACGTCTGGGTTTGCAGCAACTGAAATGTTTCACTGATAAACTAATGTTACATTTAAACAATATATTAGAAAGTTGTAGAACTTCTCACATATAATCATAAAGCTTTATTAATAAAGATTAATTTGACATTTCTAAAGCTACAAGATGTAGGACCAGAATTACTAATGTATACCTGTAAACATGAGGTTGGAATATCAGGCTTTTATGTTTATACTAAAATTGAAAGATGTAGAAAATAACAGCTTGAAATTTTCTTGATCCTCAGATGTCACACCTGTAACACCACAGACCGCAACGCCATCTGTGTGAACTGCATTAAGAAATGTCACCAAGGCCATGATGTAGAGTTTATTAGACATGACAGGTAAGTCTACATTGCCTCCCGTGTCACGTAATTCATCAAGCATTACAAGTCTCATTAATACCACTAATTTTCGATTTCCCCTCCAGGTTCTTCTGTGACTGTGGTGCCGGAACACTGTCTAATCCTTGCACATTAGCCGGAGAGCCCACACATGACACGGATACATTATATGACTCTGCTCCTCCTATAGAATCTAATACTTTGCAACACAACTGAACTGAAGAAGGGGGAAGTCCTGCCATTCTAACATAACTGTTTAAAATAATTTTTTTTTTATTTTGGAAAAATTAAAAAAAAAAAACACAAAAAAAAGCTAAACAAAAAAAAATTGCCCATTTCTGGAAAACCGTTTTTGTGATGAGGATATTCAACCTGCCAAAAAAGGAAGTAGAGCTGGACGAGGCAAAATGTTGACTCAGGATATAAGGAAGAACTGGGCATTTTTTTTTATTTTTTTTTAAGCATTACTCAAAGACTTTCAGAAGGACAGAAGTGAAAGAAAAAGAAGCTACTGTTTTGTATAGAGGCCGTCTCCTGCTGGTGGTTTTACTCACAGCAGACCAGGGGCAGCCTAATGTGCAGTAGTCCTATTCTGTAGACTGGCAGCAGTCATTGCTGCCGCTGTACACACGGACATGGGTACCAATTGCTTTTGTAACATGGTAAAATGTGAGCTAGCACTTCTGCGTTTCTTTTGATTTTTTTTTTTTTAACACGTATTCAGATTGAGATATTTTAATGCTTTAATCTCATGTAGGTTTTTTTATTTTTTAATTTCAAGCAAAATTTATTGTACTTGAAAGTGTCCTGTTTTTGTTAGCACACCATAGCATTGCTGTAAACTGTACTCATGTCCCAGTATCTATGTTCTTTCTATGAAAGAGGAAAACACTAATCTTAATCCAGCAATTTTTCTGGTATCCTTTTGAAAACGTTAGAATGTTGTCGCCTTTCCTCTCGTACCTTTCCTGCAACAGTTTGTCCATCTCTTCCCCCAGATGAGGACGGCTGTATGAGGAGTCTCAGAAGCTCCATGTTTAAGCTTCTATCACTCCCTCCCCGGGAAACGGCGGGTGTTGACTTTGGTTTAAAGTTTACTGTAGTCTCCTCCGAGCGCTCCTGTATGTTACTGTTCATTTTTTGTTTGAACAGCCTGGAACTTGTACACTGCTGGGAATTGAGAGATTTCCTGCTTTATGAAGCTGAGACAAGCATATAAAAAGTTTCATAGCTTTTGTTTTAATTTTTTGTTTCTCTCCCCATTTATATGTATTGGTGACAGTGGGTAATCAAACAGCCTGAAAGTGTATGCATGTACCATAACATCTAGACTTAATATATTGTGGAGTATTCAATAACCATTATGTAGAGGGTAGGTATGAATTAAAAAAAAGGGTTTAATTTCCTAGGAAAGAAAAATTGAACTATGGTCATTTTTAAAAAATAAAGTTTATTAGATCATAATGTGTGAAAACCAGCCTTGTGAATAAACACCAAAAACCACCGTTGTACGTCATAGCTTATTACATCATTGCCAGGAGTTTGCCAATTGCTTTGCTATCCAAGATGTTTCTTTCTAGTAAACCGAAGAGCTCTCTGCACAGCAGAAAGAAAAAAGGACAAAGTTAGAATACAATCCAGGGTGGCAATTAAGACAAGCAATTACAACAAATGGTGCAGCGTGTTTGTGCTAGATCTGGTGCTAAATAGTAATCTACATGGACCGAATAATTGTTCAACATTTACTAGTTACATTAAACATCTACTTTTCCTCAGCCTATTATGCTGTATTTTAAATCTACAGAATTAACATTGTAATGAGATTCTGTTAATATACCTTTTAAGAGCTTTTGATAAGATTGATAAGAAAATTAAGATGCCTTTGTTAGTCAATATATAAATTCCTTAGTGTGAAACTTAATAAAATTGGAGTATTTGAGATCTGCCCTAACCTTGTCCCCTCTAAGGGCCAGTTCACAAGGAGCCTTTTGACACAAACCGCACCAAAAAAATGGCTGAAAATACCTCCCATTGATTTCAATGGGAGATGGAGGTAGTTTTTTTTTTAGCCATCTCCAACAGAAATATGGAATAACCACGAGTGTAAAAACTCTGAACTCAATGGGAGATGGAAATTAAAGGGGCTTTTGAGGTGGAAAGCCACGAAAAAAAACCACCACCTCCCATTGAAATCAACAGGAGTACATTTTGGCTGTTTTTTTGCCACAGTTTCTGCGGCAAAGACTGAACAGGGCCTGCCGCTTCTACAATTACAGCTGGCTATAGCTCTACCTCTGTAGCTGTCTGCAATTGCAGACAAAAATAGGATGTTTTATATTTTGTGAAGAGCCTGTTCACATCAGCGTTGGCTTTAGGTTTGTCGGATAAACCCTGCAACGGAAAGTCAAACTGAAACATTGCTAATTGTTTCGGTTCGTCACCATTCCGGTAGGTTGCCGTTTTAATGACAAATAAATAGCGCCGTTTCCGGTCACCATTTATCGATGGTGACTGAAACGGAAGCTGTGGTTTCAGCTTGACTTTCCGTTGCGGGGTTCACCCGACGGAAACCTAAAGCCAACGCTGATGTGAACAGGCCCTTATTTCTACAGCACAGACATCTGGAAATATATTGAAGGGTGTCTGACAAATAAATGGATCTGGATTTACGGATGAAAATTAGTTGTGTGCAACTAGCGACTGTTTTATAGCACAGGGCTGAACATTGGTTGTTGTGAAAGCACAAGAACATAATGCAGCTACATGTAAAATGTTTTTCTATGGATAGTATTTGAGGTTATTGACTGCCTGCAAAATGTGCACTAACCTACAGCATCTAGAGTAGTGATAGGGGTTGTAAAGGACAAAAAAAATAAAAAAAAAATTGTTTACCTGTTCAAGAGATTGTGTGGTATTGCAGTTGTCCCATTCACCTTAGTAGAACAGATGCAATGTTGGACACAACCTATAGACAGGGTATTGTTTATGGGCGCAAGCAGCTTTGTTCATTTATTCCTATACGACCTCGTGAGTAAGTCTGCATTCATTCAGAATACAACTTTGTCCAGAAGGATTTATCCCTGACAGTACCTCTAATGCACAACTTTGTTTAATGGTTATTTGAAGAGTCTGATGACCAGGATCGTTACAGCGTGGCTTGCTGCTGGGGTTCCCCGGTGAAATGTGTAAACGAGCTGGGCAGGAACGGTGTTTCTAAAATGCCATCCCTAGACATTAAGCATTAGAGTGCCTACATAAGCAATGGACAAGCTGGGTTATCGCCATTATCACTAATAGATTAGGCTGGCACTGGCTGCTGCAACGGTGTTGTCTTTGCTCTCACATGATTGCCCTGCAGGGCAAAATGTAGTTTTCAGTAAGTGTGCAGCAGTCTCAAGGTCTGTCCATTCTGGCAGTAATCACGTGATGCAAATTTACCAATTAAAAGGGAGGATGAAAAATTTCTTGGCAGAGTGGCGAATGCAGCTAGTGTGCCTTTTTCCATATTAAAATGTAATTGGATCTTTACTGTCCGCTGTGTTACTAACCGAATAGCCTCTGTTTTGAGCAAAACAAGAGTGGACACCAAAGAATAGAGCTACATCAGTTTTTTCTATACACCAGTTTTCCTTTAGATCAAATTCTGGCTTTGGTTAAAAAAAAAAAAAAAAAAAAATTGCACCAAAAACTTGTTTGGCCTAATAGTACAGAGCACCTGTCCTTTTAAGATACTGTCAACTCCATTATACTCCTCACTGATGGCAGCATAAAGCAGTGAGATTACAGCAGTGGGTTTCTTATGTGAAGCTGTTTTGGAGAACTTTAGGCTAGATTTACACATTTGGGGGTAAACATGTCCAGCAGCAGCTCATGACTATACCCCTCACCTCCAGCAGTGCACTGTAAAAGTTAAATGCAAGTTCTTCAAAACAACTTTACAGAAGGTGCCCGTCCACCGCTTTCTGCTGCCATCGGTCCAACATTAGAAAGTGACAGATCATCTTCTGGGTAGGAACACCACCCACTGAAATTTTCCATAATTGATTTAATTGTGGAGAATCCGCAGTGTAGTACAGTAGCAGCAGAGGGGTGAGATTTTTGATACTGCAGCATGTCAATTAATGCTGCGGAAGCACTGGTTTTCGGTTTCAAGTTTTCCCCATTGAAAATACACAGTGATAAAATCCACAAATGAAAAAACCCAAACATTTTTAATTTGAACTTAAGGCACTTATAATGTGGTGAGAGCCTCTATGTCCTAAAGAAGATCGGCGCTATAATAGGTGACAGCAGTGCTGTTTATTTAGAAAAACGATCTATTTTTACCACTTAGCTTTATGCTAATGTTTCTTAATGCCCAACTGGGCATGTTTTTACTTTAGACCAAGTCAGCGTTGTACAGAGGAGTGTATGACGCTGACCAATCAGCGTCATACATTTCTCTCCTTTCATTTACTCTGCAGATAGCAATAATCAATATGTGCAGTCAATAATAACACATTACTGCAGTGTCCTGATAATGAATATACATTACTTCCAGCCAGGACATGATGTGTATTCAGAATCCTGACACTTCTGAATCTTTTCTGTGAGATTCCAGCAAGGCAAACGTAATCTCGTTTGAAATGACCGGTTACATCGTAATCTCGCGAGAGTACGCTTGCCTTACTGTAAATCTCACAGAAGCGACAGGATTCTGAATACACCACGTCCTGGCTGGAGGTAATGTATATTCATTATCAGGACACTGCAGTAATGTTATAGTGTGTTTATGTGGCTGCACATAGCGATATAGCTATATTGCTAAGTGCTGTGTAAATGAATAGAGAAAGTGTATGATGCTGATTGGTCAGCGTCATACACTCTTCTGTACCACGCCCACTTGGGCTAAAGTAAAAACACGCCCACTTGGGCATTAAGAAACTCATTAGCATAAAGTTAAAGATAGCTCATAAAGTGGTAAAAATAGTAATGCTTTTTATTTAGAAAAACAATCTGTCACCTACATTATAGCGCCGATCTCCTTATGTAGGAGATAGGGCACTTATAATGTGGTGACAGAGCCTCTTTAATAAAGCCCCCCCCCAGCAATGATCCTAGTGGCACAATCCTCTTCTGAATCTGGCCTCCTGAGATAATGTTTCATTCCATGTGACTGCTGCAGCCTTCGATTGGTGGAAGCAGTCACATGGACTATGGTCATCACAGGAGACCGGGTTACACTCAGAAGAGACTACACCTTGACTACAGGCAGATAAAAGTTTAATTAATTAATTTTTTTTTGCTGACTGATTTCCACATGCTGCTCAAAAACTGCACCACAATTTGGTGCGGTTTTTCAAATGGCGTTCCCTGCAGCTACGCTGTTTTACACATCGTATGCAGCCTAGTGTGTTCCCACCCTCAAAGACTGAATTTAGGGGAGGAACATCTAAGACCTCAAAACACAGTTTTAGGAACAAACAGGAATGGAGAAAACCTACCTAAATATCTTCATAGACAGTATGATACTTTCAAACTCTTGTGCTTTTTTGTGACCAGTCTGAATAATATCATCAGGAATGTTGGCAAGTCTTGCTGCATTGAATCCATAACTTTTTGGGCAAGCTCCCTTAATAAACTTGTAAAGAAAAGTGATTGTCTCCTGGCTGGGATCTTCACATTCATTTTCAACCATACAAGCCTTTAAAAAAAAACAAAAAAAAAAAGTAAATGATTAGCCAAAAGGTTTATGCCTCCTGCACACAGCGTAGCGGTGTGCACGGTCTAATTAGGGCACGGCTAGGCAGCGAAGTGTCATCCGCAGGCCGTCCACACACAAGATGTACATTAATTTCAATGAGTCTGGACCACAATTACGGACTGTATGACAGGTCCTATTTTTTTTTAGGCGATCCGGATTCCAGGCAATAGCATGGACCATGGAAACCACAGTAGTGCGCACATTTGCCCACAGGATAGCATGTGTTCTATACTATCCAAAATTGCGGTTACACAATTGCAGATCGTATACGGCTGCAAAACTAGTCATGTGCATGACTCAGATTATACAACACTCCCGCTTGCACCCCAATCAGAAGCGGTTACTTACCATGTGCCCCAGGCGTACTGCTGTACCATGAGAATAATCCTCCACTAACGAATGATAATGTGTTGAAAATAAAGTACGGCATTTAATCCTTTCGGAGAGCTCTTTAACAACAGCACTGGCTATAGCGGTCCCATCAAATGTAGCGGTGCCCCTGCCTATAAAATACAGTGAAAGAATCAGCAGGGACACTTTGCCTATAAGAGACCCTTAAAGGAGCACTCCAGTGAATTATTTAATCATGGCCCCCATTTGGAAATTACACCTGGAAAAAGATGTAGGGCATGTCATCTTTTCCAAACTGTTTCCTACACTCCTGGCTTCCGTTACGTTATGACGGCCCGATTCCTACCTTGCGGTCACATGACATAACGGCGACCACTATGGAGCATGACCTGCCCTACACCTTTGACAAAGCGTAGTTTCCAAACAAGGGCCACGATATCAGAATTCACTGGAGTATTTCTCAAACATTCCACACTTAAGTGGAAGAACTTCAGTAGTAAAGTTACTCGGACTTGCCTCATGGCTACCACCATCTAGTGTTTATAGAAGTACAGATGAAAGAATGCATGAAATGTTCCGTACTCAACCTTCCAAATGTCACAAATATTTAAAGCTAACCTCTGGTCACTATGCACTTTATATAGTCGACTTAAGTCAGATTCTCCCACAATCCCATGAAATCTCTTACTTCAATTTTGTGCGCTTGTCTAGATGCAGGATATAGTTTAGGCTCTGTTCACATGACTTTCTTGCCAAACCTATGCTGCAGGGTATATAGTGATTTTGTATTGTTTTGAAAAGCATTGTCGACACTTTCAGTAGTTTTAAGATATAAGACACCAAGGGCTTTTCTGCATGTACTGGAATTGCTGCGTATTTTCCGTCCGGAATTGTGGATGGAAAATATGCAGAACACAGTAGCAGCAAAGTGGATAAGGTTTAACAAATCTCATCCACACGCGGCGCAAAATTTCCGACCAGAAGTTGACCTGCGGTGCGTATTTTTCGTACCGCAGCATGTCGAATCCTGCTGCGGAAAGTGGACTGAATTAATGCGTTTTTCAGAAGATGTCACCAGCTCTCTGCAGCAATTCTGTTATGTGTGGACAAGCCCTCAGAAGTCTACTGTCATATTAGATGTATATGCCAAAAATAGTGAATGAAAGTGATGTGAACAGAGCCTTACTGGCGATTAGTGATGTTCACATTTAACCCCTTCTCGCACCCATACGTGCCATTATGTCCCGGTGCAGGGGGTGATGTATGGAGCACGCTCCAAACGCTGCAGGTGTCAGCTGTGTGTTACAGCTGACACCCGGGACTAAGCCAGTAACAGCGATCGTGCTGTTCCTGGCTGTTTAACCCCTCAAGTTTCCCATTCAAAATCAATAGAAAGTGCAGTTCGTACATGTGTTTTTCTACGCAAGTGTATATTAAAAACACATCGTGCAAAAAAAACAAAATAAAAACGCATCAGGTCAATTCTGACACATAAAATGTGCCAAATGTTCCTATAGTCCATGGGAGTTCTAATTACGCCTCAAACATGCACAAAAAGGGCGCACAAAACGAATAAAAAAAAACACGCATAAAAAGCGCTTCACAAGAAACTAGTGTTCGACACGTTTACACGTCAGGTGTTTTGTTTTTTTTTGCGCCGTGTGAACATGCTCCGAGATTTTCATGTACTGCTTATATTGCAAATCCCTGCTTAGAGATCAGAAAATATGCGGACAATATTACTCTGATGCATTCTCTATAGGACATACCAAGTTCATCCAGGAGCACAAGGGAATGTTCAGTTGCGTGTTGTAGTATACTTGAAGTTTCACTCAATTCCACAAAAAAAGTGCTTTCACCTAGAAAAAGTGTTTTCAAAATAAATAAATTAATAAATAGAATATCAAAGTAACAAATATTGTAAAATGCACACGTCTCATGAGATCTGGCAAAAAATAAGCTGGAGTGGATTATTTGGGGTCCAATGACCGAGCAATTTTTTATTTTTCATAGTCCCATTCCAAGGCATCTTTGTCCCACTAGGGGACTTGAAGCATCAATCATTCGATCACTAATATAATGCTTTGGAATACCTACACATATTCTTTGTTAGGTCCCCGACTGCCATGCTAACCTATCACCCAGTGATCGCAGCACCGGTGGCCTGACAGAGGGTGCCCCTTTCCTCTGTCAAAGTATTTAGGTGCTTCAGTCACTACGTGGTTAAACAGCCGGCATGCTTCCTCAGGTGTGTAGCCGTCTCTCAGCCACTCTTGACTGTAAACCTGCAGTCTGCGTTTGTGTGGATGTATTTGGCCATACAGTGCATTTGAACGTATACGCACATCCGAGCGTGCTAATGAGTTATTCCCATCTTATGAAGTGATCGCATATCGTGGTGGGGGTCTGACCGTTGACCCTTACCAATCTAAGAATAGAGTGACCCTTTGACAACAGAGCTAACCGCTGTACATGTAACTGCACAACTCATTCAACAAGAGTGGCTGTACTGCAGTTCCATGCACAGCCAGTGGAGTTGCTGTAGATAAAACTTTGAAGGGGATGCAACAGCGCATCCTCTTTATGCTCTGAATCGGTGGGGGTCTCCGGGGGTCGAAAACCCTACCAATCAGAAAAAGATGCCATATCCTGGGAGTTTCACCTGTTTAATTTTTTTTGTTTGCATGGGAGGTAAGTGTCTCCATAGGAGTTTGGCCAAGTGATCTTTACATTCTGTACATTTCCCTTTTAAGTTCGATCTAATGCGTTGGCATCTACAGAAAGTAGGCAGCTTTATGGATATAAAAATAAAAATTCTGATCAGACAGATATCTGTAATATCCAAAGCAATGTTACCTGCCATGATCCTGTCTGATGCACCCAGTCTTGTAAATACTCTGTCCACAGGAGTCAGCTTACACACTTCTGAAGGCACGTAACAGCCCAGCTGTGCCATAACCACCATGAGACCAGCCTGACAGGAGGAAAAAACAAAAACAAAACCTTTACCCTTAGACTTCTACAGTACACCAGATCTTGATAAAAACAAAGGGCCTTAACCAGTTAGTGACCGGCCCATCGTGTTTCAACGTCGGTCACTAACGGGCCTTATTCCGATGCCAGACTTTTTACGTCGCGGCATCGGAATACGTTTACAGAGCAGGGAACTGTCAGATCTCCCTGCTCTCAGCTGCTAGAGTTAGCTGAGGGCTGGGAGCGTCCCTGCTCTGCCGTGTGAGATTGATATTGTGTGAGATTGATATTAGTATCGATCTCACACGTTTAACCCCTCAGATGCGGTGCTCAATAGCGAGCACCACATCTGAGTGGTTTTGGAGAGAGGGAGGGAGCTCCCTCTCCCCCACCGACACGATCGCCGAGTGTCTGTGTCTAATGGCAGCCGGGGGTCTAATAAAGGCCCCCAGGCTGCCTGGAGTGAATGCCTGCTAGATCATGCCGCAGGCATGACCTAGCAGATGCCTGTCCGTGTTAAACGGACAGGCAGTAAGTAATACACTGCAATACAAAAGTATTGCAGTGTATTATAATAGCGATCGGAGAATCGCATATTATAGTCCCCTAGTGGGACTAGTAAAAAAAGTGAAAAAAAAAGTTTAATAAAGTTAATAAAAAAAAAAAAGTGGAAAAAAAAATGAAAAACCCAGCTTTTCCCCTTACAAAATGCTTTACTATTAAAAAAAAAAAAAAATAAAGTTAAAAAGTTACACATATTTGGTATCGCCGCGTCCGTAACGACCCCGACTATAAATCTAGCACATTATTTAAGCCGCACGGTGAACGCCGTAAAAAAATTAATAAAAAACTATGGAAAAATTGCTGTGAATACTGACTTTAAAAAAATGTGATAAAAAGTGATCAAAAAGTCGCATCTACTCCAAAATGGTACCAATAAAAACTACAAGTCTTCCCGCAAAAAAAAAGTCCTCATACAACCGCATCGGCGAAAAAATAAAAACGTTACGGCTCTTCAAATATGGAGACACAAAAACAAATCATTTAGAAAAAAAAGCGTTTTTACTGTGTAAAAGTAGCAAAACATACAAAAACGATACAAATTTGGTATCGTTGCAATCGTAACAACCCGCTGAATAAAGTTATTGTGTTATTTATACCACACGGTAAACGGCGTAGATTTAGGACGCAAAAAAGAGTGGCGTAATGTCAGGTTTTTTTCTATTCCCCCCCAAAAAAAAGTTAATAAAAGTTAATCAATAAATAATATGTCCCCCAAAATGGTGCTATTAAAAAATACAACTCGTCCCGCAAAAAACAAGACCTTATACAGCAATGTCGACGCAAAAATAAAAACGTTATAGCTCTTGGAATGCGACGATTGAAAAACGTAAAAAATAGCCTGGTCATTAAGGTTCAAAATAGGCTGGTCATTAAGGGGTTAACAGATTTACTAAGCAAGAGACAACTTGACATGATCTAACCAGCATCACAATCACTCTGGATCACCACGACATGGCACTGGCTCTGCTGTCACTATTAGTGGGCCTAAGATAGACACTACTCTCTTGCAGTCCTTGATTGGCCACTATTTGCCCAGATACAGCACCACTCTTGTCCACTGGCAGTGTCTGGTATTGCAGCTCGTTCAAGTGAAAGGACAAGTGTAGTGCGGTTTATGGAAAATAAGACGTTTATCCAATCCTGGACAACATGCACGTTGAGTTTGGCAACCATGCAGATTGATATAAATTTAAGTTTGCTGTAAAACTCTGGTACCGCTTCTTGGAGAAAAATGAATGTGCCAAAAAGAAGCCTAATCTGCTGATTCATTTCCTCCTGAGCGTGGACGCAGGAGGCAACACACTGGACTATTGATATATCTAGCAGAAAATGGCATATGCCGACTTAGTAGATGACATTAAGTCACAGAACAATGTTATTCCTGTACGTGTTAGTAATAGAGATCCTTTATGCCTGGATACGGTTCAGATGCCAAGGACTAGCAGCAGTCATTGAAAATGCAATAAAAAGGATTCTTCATTAAGATAAACACAAAGGACAAACCGCAACACAAAGCTTACCTGTCTTAGCAGGGTTGATTTGCCACCCATGTTCGGCCCTGTGACGAGTACACAGTGGGCACTACTATCATCAACCTCCTCGTCTTTGCAGCCAATTACAATATCATTTGGGATGAAATCATCTCCAAAAAAGGTTTTTGTTATGCAAGGGTGACGGGATCCGCGGAGCTCTAGAAATGGCGCAGTGTCATCAGGCAACAAGATGTCAGGCCTGCAAACCGGTCCATCACCTCCTCGACTGTACTGCGCCAAGCATATAAGGACATCTGTAGCACAAAGGGATCATAATGAGTGAGTGAACATTATTAAATGTATCATAGATTAAATCGAATCAAACAGCTCCAATTTACTAGTTCCAGAAAGTAGCTTTGGCGAGAGAACATGGGAGTGCAGAAAATAAAGGCACGCGTTACAGAATTAAAAACTCTTCTAGAATTTGGGCCCCAACACACCAACGATTCTATTTAGAAACCACTAAGAATTCTAGACACCAGTTCTCATTTGGAATGTGAACAAGGTACAAAATTCTGATCAATTAGGATGGGAAACATTAGATTTGTCGTGTGCGATGAGTGATGGGCACGGTGTGAGGTGGGTCACTGACCGGCAGAGGGGTTCAGACTGGCCGCACTGAAGTTTAGTGGAAATGGCAAATTAAAGAGAACCTTTCACCTGCCCATACATGTGCAGCAAGTAATGGGCAGGGCTGTACAAACCCTGTCTCACTATAATTTTTTTTCCAATCTTTCTCCATTACTTAGACATCAGTGCCGTTCTATTTGGCACCCGATATGTAAATAACTCCCTGAACGGTCAATGGGGTGTGTAACATCGCTGTGACACTGTCCAATCAGCTACAGACAGTGTCACAGTAAAAGCGAGGAGGAGAGCGTGTGCTCCGCCACCACCACAGAACAGAAGGTGGTGAATTCTTCTGTTCCATGGCGACGGGAGTACCTTCAGCAGCTCTCGGCAGACAAGGCTGATCTCTCTATCGAGAGATCAGTTTTGTTCCGCTTGTCTGCAGAGAGCTTGTGCGCGCGCACACACACACACACACACAAACACACGTCTAAATAACGGAGAAAGATAGGAAAACAGTTTGTGAGACCGGGTCTGTACAGCCCTGCCCATTACTTGCTGCACATGTATGGGCAGGTGAAAGGTTCTCTTTATAGCCTAATGAAAATGAAACACTAAAATGGAGGTATGACGGCTGGCAGGGAGAACTGCCGGGGACCAAGTCTACCACCCGGAGCTGTAAGCAGGATCCCCAGGAGCAGAGCGCTCTCTCCCCTCCCCCAAAGAAGGTCATCCTTATAAGTACCAAGTGCCCTTCTTAACAAAAATATTCCAGCCATCAAAATGCTGCCAGGACAAAGGAAGCGGGCAAATCGGTTTAGTCAATGTAAAAAGCTTGATCTCCTTCAACGTTAGACCCTCTACAACCATTTTAAATGATGATGTACATCTATAGACTAGAACTAGTTAAAGTAGAGAATTGTGGAAAATGTACTCATTCCTGAAGTTTATTTAAGACGATACAGAAGAAGTGGAGTACAACTTAGACTTCAGGACTAAGGTAGGGGATACACTGGTAAAAGTGCCTGAACCAGATACTATGTATACAAGTACAGTATAGATGGCGGAAACATAATCTATAGTGGAGATTTTCAGTGACTAAATTGTAATCAAAGGGAACGGTCACTTACTGAAGCAGATTTGGAAGCCGCGTCAGTAAATTCTGTAAACGTTTGAGTGGCAACACAGATTTCTCATTGAAAACAATGGGACGCATTTTGAGGGCGGACTTCGAAATCCGCATGGAATAGAATGAACAAGGTTTAAGGGGGTTCTCCAGGATTTAGAAAAAACATGGCTAGTGAGCCACACGTGTCCACAGGTAGTGTGCAGTAGTGCAGCTCAGCAACATTCACTTCAATGGAGCGGAGGTTTAATACCAGACTACCCATGTAGGGGTGTGGTGCGGTTTTTGGAAGAAAGCAGCTAGGTTTTTCTAACCCTAGACAACACCTTTAAAGTTTTCCTAACTTTACAGAATAAGCCATCGCGTGTACGTGCATAATTACACTGTTTCTGGCCATTGTGACACTACTGCATTTTTTTAGTTTTTTTTAGCAGTTTTCCCCTCTGCAGGGTTTCTTACAGCAGTAACAAGCAGTGTAGCTGTGCATCCAGCACTGGGGTGAGCTAGAACGCTTACTAGAAAGCTGCAGAAGCATCTGCCTCTATGCTCCTCCCCATGGACTTCTATGGGCACCATGTGACCTGATCCCTCAGTAAACGGATAATCCCAAAACAGATTTTAGTAGTGAATTGATAGTGAATGATCAGTGCAGGGGGCATGCGATTAGAGCACAGTAAGTGGAGAGGGGGGCATTTTTCTCTAATAAGATAGATATTATAAAAGTGTCTTATATTCGCTTGTTCTATTAAATTTATGAAATGTTTGTTGAAAGGTCATTTAACTTTATCAAAATTACCTTAAAGGGGTTGTCCGAGATTTAATGACCGTGATAATGCTTGCAATTTATAAATGTAAATACATTTGTAATATACTTACGTTTTCCAAAGTGGCCCCGTTGCCGTGGGGAACTTGACGGGTGACGTCACTCTCTGCTCTGGCCGCTTTGTTGTTCTTGAATTCTTTTCCGGGTATACGACACGTCACTTGTGACGTGGTGTATATCGGCTTCTTCTGCTTCACAGACCCTAACGCGCATGCGCTGTCACTGCTGTTCGAGATAACAGCAGGGGCCGCGCATGCGCATTACAACAGAACAAGCCGATATACACCATGTCACAAGTGACGTGTCGTATACCCGGAAAAGAATTCAAGAACAACAAAGCGGCCAGAGCAGAGAGTGACGTCACCCGTCAAGTTCCCCACGGCAGGATCTGGAAACGGGGCCACTTTGGAAAACGTAAGTATATTAAAAATGTATTTACATTTATAAATTGCAAGCATTATCACAAAGTCATTAAATCTCGGACAACCCCTTTAAAGGGGTTGTCCAGGCATGGGGCAGTTTTTCATACTGATGACCTATCGTGACCCCCACGATCATATACTGATTACCTATACGGTTAGTAGGTCATCAGTAGGAAAAGCCGCCCCATGCTTGGACATCCCCCTTTAAACAATTTCTCCCCTTACTACTGATAGATTGTATTGTGGCTTTAAAAATAATAAGATGGTACATACCCAACACAGCAAAGCACTCCACTGCAGTTTGCCACTCTTTATAATTTTTATCAAAGTTATAAAACAGCCTCCTCATGCAGTCCTTGAGGGCAGCATCTCTGCGCTCTTCTGCATTTACCAGGTCACCAAACATATTTTCTATGGACCTTGTCCAATAACGTTTGAAGCCCTTCTTTGTAGATTTTAATACATACTCCTCCGGCAAATTGCGTTCTGTTACACTCTCTGGGATTTCCATTTGGTAACGGTTCTTTGCAGTCCCCCAATAAACTATACTCTTGCACCCGAGTCTCTTGCGCTGCTTTTCCAAATAACCAGCCAGATTTTGCTCCGCAGTCTTAAGGTCTCTCAGAGCATCGTCATAGTCTGGATCAAAACCAGCTTTAGGCGTGATCACCCCAGTTTTTCTAGCTTTCTCATGGTCAAATGAAGTATCCCAACGTTTTAACTCCGAGGACAGGTCTGGAAAGCGTCCTTTGGGATTTTTATCTTTGAGGCTGACCACCTGTTTGAGAATATTGGACTTGAAATCATCAATGGCATCATCCATTATCATTATGATCTCCCGCATCACCTTAAAACCTTCCAGAGCAGAAAGGAAATCCGCTATCTTCTTCTTGCTGTAGGTGGTCTCCTCATACATGACAGCTCTGCTGTCCGGGTGGCTTTGGCTTTTCAGCGGAGAGCCAATGCTATGAATTTTACTCAAAAGTCTTTCAAGATCTGGAAGTTTTTTCAGCAGATCCCCAACCTCAGACACTTTCCCCGGAATCGCCATGAGATCCTCAACCGCATTAAGCCGATCATTGATTGAGAAAGGGTTGCAGAGTGGAGCACAAAGCCACTGTTTTAATAGACGCTTGCCGAAAGGCGTAAAGCACATGTCTAGTTTCTCTAGTAGCGTTCCTTCTGTTGAACCGTTTGTCCCATTCTGAAGAATCTCTAGGTTTGTTAGTGTAACGCCATCAAGTACCATTCGCTGACTTGTTTTAGCAAAGAAACTGGTTGAGCTTTGGGCTCTTTCAATATCAAGGTCGACAGGAATGTACTCTTCAAAATTTGCCATAGAGAGCAGCTCTTGATCAATGAGACATTTTTGGAGATAAAAAATACAAGCCCCGAGTGCAGAAAGAGCGAGTTCATGTTTCTCACCAGGTGTAAGGGCTAATGAGTCACTGTCCGAGGTCATCACTTTTAGAACCGGGGGTAACATACCACTCTCAGGGTCGTCTTTGCCATCCTTTACAAAATAACCTTCTTCAGCCAAGATCTTTAGTGTTTTCGAAGCATCCCAAAACTGAGAGGAAGGATTTAATCCCTCTTGAATCGAAGTAGAGAGGCAGCTTTTAAGAACCTTCTTTGTATCTGTTGATGGATTACACTTCTCAAAAAGGATCTGTACTGGTGTATAGTGGGCAACCAAGGTCCTAAATCTTGAACAATGGCGGTCATCATGAAATTGACCAACATAAAATTTTCCTACTGAAGTATCGACAAAGCAGACACCATAAGTTCTCTGCTGACCAGATGGATCATTCATTTTTTCCTTTACGCATAGCAGGTATTTACTCTGACTTTCTGAGGGACTTCCGTCTAACACGCTGTAGGTTTGAGTTCCTTTGGTGATAATTCTGCATATTTCTCTTCTCACAACCTTGTCAAACTTGGTTGGATGTGACGTGGATTTGCAACGTGCTTCCATCATCTCTGGCGTTTCGGTCTGCTCTACCCTGGCTACTTTGTATCCCTTCTGAACGAGAACATCTGAGAAGCGGCCAAATGCAATCTCTGGGAATCCCGAGTGAGCCCATGTGCCTTTCATGAACGTCAGACCCAACTCATTAACTCCAATGACCGCATCCATGTGGTAAAGTTCATAAAACTTCCCAACCTTATAAAATATGACAGTGTCAAAATGCTGAGATTTCAATTGCCACCATTTTCTCACGCCTGGAGTGCATTTATTGAGGAAATCGTCGGGAATGTACAGCGTGCCTGCGTCGTAATCTTCATCATTCTGCCTCTTCCGTTTTGCATCTTTCCTCCTTCCATCTTGAAGCCACTCAAACTTCTCATGCTCCCACACAGAAACACCACCAGCAACTCCAGAGTTTGACTGAGATTCAAAGGTTTCAGGGGCAGAAAATGACGTTAGCTTCATCTTGGCTTCTGTAGACACACCGACTGTTCTTTTCGGCGTTACTGGTAGATCGTTTTGTAAATTTTTAACAGGTGGCTTTGATGAGCTTCCTCTCTTGCGTTTGACAGGGACCTTGACCGGGCTGTCCTCTGTTTCAGATTCTGGTGCAAACGCTACAGCCTCATCTACCCCACTGCTGCCCTCATCGCTGCTTGCGGCATCTTTAGTGTCTGGCTTGAACTCATCATCAGAGCAATCTCCATCACTGTCCGACTCAACCAAAATTCTCCTCCTTTTGGCCTTTCCTTCACTTCTGGCCTGACGTGCTGGCCTACCGTTTTTTCCCTCAGAAATCGGTTCATCGTTTACAGAACTTTCTTCTACCTGATTAATGAAACAAAAAGGAGGAGATGTTGTCAATTTAATTGAGGATACATTGAAGTGCAAACAATCTCCTGTGTAATAATTAATTCCATACTGTATGTTATACCTTA
Organism: Rhinoderma darwinii; assembly: GCF_050947455.1. Taxonomy (NCBI): domain Eukaryota; kingdom Metazoa; phylum Chordata; class Amphibia; order Anura; family Rhinodermatidae; genus Rhinoderma; species Rhinoderma darwinii. The sequence goes on from NC_134690.1 coordinate 378,762,541, forward strand.
AGCATCACAATATCTACATACGTACAGCCCAATTGACTCAGAACCCAGCATTAACACACACACACACACACACACACACACACACACACACACACACACACACACACACACACACACACGAAGAATACCTGCGTCATACAGCATATGATGCTGCACACCAGTCATTTTCTTTTCATTTTAAAGGATTATACATCACAATGCAAGCTTTTATATCTTGCCACATCCCCATGAGACAGACTCCGGTAAGGTATGCCTGCATTATAGACCCGCTCTCTATATTTTTGGCTATAAATAGGTAATTATCTTTCAAACTGCAAGGGAAATACAGACATTGAACGGAATCCTGCAATTCACATCAGGTAAAGCCATTTTGTAGAGTTACTAAACCAAACAAACAGAATAGTTTTCTACATACACGCACACATCACCCTGAACATACTATTTATAAAGACACACTGCTGTCCCAAAGGGTAACTAAAAATGTTCAAAAAAACTTTTGTCGTCAGTGACAGGTCAGAAGTTTTGATCGGTGAGTGTCCGAGCACAGAGACCCCCATCGATCGCTAAAATGAAGCAGCAGAAGCGCTCTGAGCTGCTTAGTTTCTGATCGCCTTTTTTTGGAAAGCCGAGCGAGCAGTGTACGGGCTCATAGACTTTCTAGTGTACGGGCTCATAGACTTTCTAGTGCACGGGCTCATAGACTTTCTAGTGCACGGGCTCATAGACTTTCTAGTGCACGGGCTCATAGACTTTCTAGTGTACGGGCTCATAGACTTTCTATTGAGCCTGTACACCACTCCGAGGAAAGCCGATCAGAAACTAAAGCAGAACGGCACTCACCCGAGCGTTTCTGCTGCTTTGTTTTAGTGATTGGTGGGGGTCTCAGTCCACCAATCAAAACTTCTGATATGTCCCTATGACATGTCAAAAGCTTTTGAAAGTTTAGTTACACTTTAACATCTGCTCACTGGGAACAAATGAATACGGACAGTATTGCAAAGTACAAACACACATTGTGCTCTGTGATCAACTTTATTTATAACGTCCCTATTAACATCGGATAAATATGCATATGCAACTAATAAGGTTACCACGGAGTATATACGTACGCTTGTACTGAACCTGCAGCTGACAAGATTTTATATGGGAGATCCCCAATATCCTTTACAGAAGGTCTAGAAGTAGATACTTTTACACTTGTTAATCAAGAAAAGAGAACAAACTGTAGCAGACATCTGTTCTACTCGCTGCTTAAAGAAACTTTGCAACTTTTACCTCCATTTCCTCCTCGGAATCAGAAGGTTCTGTGCACAACGCCAGAGACGGTCTCTTTTCTTTGTCAGTGGTCATTGCTTCATCTGCCATTTTCATTGCTCTTACTATGTCAGGTCTGGTACTGAAAAACACACCTCCCATTTGAGTTTCTGTGGCTGTTGAACCTATAAATAAAATAAAAATGTACTAAGAAAACAGCTCGACAACATTCACATTATCACGCAGGGGGGGGGGGGGGTAAAGATACAGGGCTGGAATAAAGAGGGCAGCGTCATTCAGGTCAGATAAACAATTTGCACTATACGACCTAGTGACAGGTCCTCTCTAACACTGATTGGCATAAACATCCATTGACCGTAAAATTCACTCAGAGCTGAAACGTTGCGTGTGGAACAGGATCATGTTTTCACTTATTTGGCTGTGCTGCCGCAAATTCCTTTTTCTCCTACTTTGAAGGGTCATTGGACCGTGACCCAAGAGGCGCGCACCCGCTATATTCACTTGTCCGGTGCTGCTGACAGTAAAATTCAAGTGTGCAACCCCACCTGCTCGAAAGAACAAGGGTAACCAAGTCCAACTATTCCAGCCGCAGAGTTGGAAGCAGCAGAGCAGTCACTTCAGAATCCGATGCTTCCATTTATTTCTAGAAAGCGTGGATATCAGATCGTGAACATCTTTAAATAAATGCGTGCCCGTGACTTTTATTACGTTCAGTTTGGTGGAAAAGAAGGTCTACCTGAATAATTCTTTACATATTTTGCTCCGACCCATCCTCTGGACAGAGGCTCATCAAAAAACTGTACGTGAACATGGAGAGACTTTCCCCTTCCTCTGAGATGTGTCTCTTCTCTGGGATGGTTGTAGACTAAAGAGGGCCACCATGGGTGACCTGGCATCTTTGCCCAAACAAGATCTCCTGGTGTAAAGTCACAAACAACGCTGGGAAAATAAAAAATAAGTCATTACAAAATGATTGTGGTTTACTTGTTTTTCACTCGTCCATCTTGAAGACATTTAGCAAGAGTTTTTAGGGTTTTATTTATACAAATATTGTTTAAAGATGTGCTTGACCCCTTAAAGGGGCTGTCCACTACTGAACAACTAATTACCTATCCACCGGATAGGTCATCAGTATAGAATCAGTGCATGTCCGACGCTCGGACCGCGCATCGTTTAGCCACTCTCGATGTTATGGCCCCATTATGCGATGTACAGAGCCGGAAGCAGTTGGCTCCATAAATAGCATAGCGGCCGTGCTGCAGAACTGCAGCTCCGCTCTTCTTCACTAGAATAGGACAAGGCTGCAGAACCGCAGCTCTGCTGTTATTCACTCGAATAGGAGCAGGGCTGCAGTGCCGCAGCTATTCAGTGGCCGGAGTCAACGGCTTCCGGAATGTATGTCCGGTGCTCTGAGGCACCCGGATCAGCTTAATGGTGAAGGGTCCGGGTGTCTAACCCCCACAGATCATGTACTGATGATCCATCCGGTGGCCATCCCTTTAAGGATGTGGCGAATTTTGTTTCTGGCAGTCCCACACACATTTAATGGAGTAGCAGGGCGCTTGCTCGTCCTCTGCCACGGTCAAGGTTCTCCTCTTGCAGTGAGCAGGAACAGGGGGCTCAGAACTCCCATTCTAGTGATAGGTGGGGGCCTCCAGCGATCATACAGTTTTTACCAATCCTGCGGATAGGTGATCAATGTCTATTCTGGGAAAATCCCTTTAACTTTTATTTAGGGAAAAAAAAATGGCCACTTCACGTTACGTCAAATATAGTTCGATAATTATTCAATAAATGCTATGGTCTAATCAAATGGAATCCTCTCCCTTTGTTTTTATCACTTCGTTGCCATGGACAGTTTTGACATCTAAGATTAAACGGCTGAGATCAGCGTCATCTCCAATTTCGGCCGTTACCACGGGAGACCGGATGTCAATCACAGCTCCCGTGCCCACAGCATACTTGTGCTGTATATTTACTGCCCTGATTTCTAATGGCCGTATTCCAGTGATATAAATGTACAGCACAATAGTGTAGAGGGATTAAATTAAACGTCCATTTGTCTTCTGACATATCAAGATATTATAGGTGGACCCAGATGCTGAAACCCATTACGGACTGCTAGTGCAACCGAGTGATGGGATATAAAGGGGCGCAGTGCTCTAGTAGTCAGGAGACTATGCACAAGAAGTTCTCTTCTGACACGTCAGATGATGTTATTGGTGGGGTCGGGGGTCAGAGGTGCACATGTATTTTAATCCCTTGGCTACATCCGATGTACTATTACGTCACATGTACGCCATCACAATGTGAAGCGGGTTCAGGAGCGAGGCCTGCACCACATGTGGCGGCGCTGGCTGTTTGAAACTGCAAGAGCTGATATTGAAGTTAACTCTGATCTCAGCCGTTTAGCCCCTCATATGTCACGGTCAATAGCGACTGCGGCATCTGAGCGCTTAGACAGAGGGAAGCGGGCATTAGTAAAGTCGGGAGGGACAAAAACTTTAAAAAAAACTTGACTTCATAGTGACACATCAGTAGGGGCCCAAGTACTGAGAGCCCCCACTGATCGCAAAGACGAAGCGCTTGGGTGAGTGCTGCGCCGCTTAGTTTGGAAAGCCAAGAGAGCGGTGCATGGACTCACTTTGTATTTAGCCCGTACACCGCCCTGAGGAAAGCCGACCGGTGTACGGGCTCAATGACCTGCCACGTAATCCATAGGTGTGGGGTTACTCTTTGTAGTCGCTTTAGGCAATAGATGGGGATCCTGAAAGGAATCCTATTCACTCCGAATTCCTTAATTCTATATTTGAACGTGAGTTTTTCTAAACCAGACGACCTCTTTAAACGCGCTTCCCCACAAAGGATATTTATTACCTATTCACAGGATAGGTGATAAACGTATGACCGCTGGGGACCCCCACAATGTCTACAACAGGCGTCCCAACCCCGTTTCTCAGCATTGCACAATCAAAATTAGGATTTTGAATGGAGCGGTGGTCGCACACGCGCCCTGCCACTCCATTTAATGTATATGGGGCCGACCGATTGAGATAAGTACAGTGCTTGGCTGTTTCAGTCAATCCCATACACTTTGCTTGGAGTGGCAGTGCACATGCTCAAATGCTGCTCCATTCATAATCCTCCTCACTGATCATGCAGGGAGGAAGAACAGGGGGTTCAGGACCCTGGTCTCACAATCAGTGGGGGTCCCAGCGATCAGACAATAACCACCTATCCTGTGGATAGATAATAGTCAACTCTAGAAATAGCCCTTAGCATCTGTTGTGTGAATGGCACTCTATGGAAACGTTTGACAAATCAAATCAGCGAACTCCGTACTCCGTCAAACATATCGACCTATCGGGGGGGGGGGGGGGGGGGGTTACGTGAACAATTCTCACATATAAGAGATATTGTATTGTGATCCACAGCTACAAGGTAATCATTGCGATGCAAAGCATTATCCCCACCTTTTAAAGTGATGGTACGTCACCCGGATATACCATAACTGTAATTAGTGGGGGTCCCCCCCAGTGAATTAAGAAGCCACAGCACATGCGACATCTACTTTATCAGGTTCAGTGGGGGTCCCACCAGACCCTTTAAATCACAGTTAAGCCTTGGCCATAGGTGAGATACCTGCATAATGATACTCATCACAGCGACCACCCCTACTGGTTGCCATGTCACCCAGCTGCCCCATAAACAGAATCACTATAGTTACAGATGAACTTGGCAGAAAAACATCCTGCAAACTACAAATCCCAGCATGCCTAAGGCTGTAACCCTATAAATGCTGTGTAATAGTCTGAAACCACTACAGTAGCATTGCTCTCTGCTGGTCGTTGTAGTTCCTGATCACTGGGTGAATGCAGTTATTGAAGAACTATAACAACCAGCAGGTGAGAGGGAGAGCAATGATGTACAGTAGTCGCCTGTCTCATGTTGCCCAGTAATCTATCGGCCAGAATTGGACACAGTGACACTGCTACACTGGAGCGTTACCTCGGCGTGGCAGCTCTGGGGGTCCTCCCTCCATGCTTTGGGGGCCCTGCTGATTCTTTGGGAGGAGAACATGACTTGCGGCTGGTAATGGAGGGCACATCAGCCTCTGTGGGGGACGTGGTGGTCCCGATTTTCTTGAATTTGCTGGTTGTAGAAGGGGGAGACTTGGTGAAGAAGCTGAAGAGGGTGCTCTGCTTGGACATGGCGGCGATCACCGCACTCAACGCAGTTGTAAGCCTCAACGAAGCTGGCGGGAAAATCCTTCTCTAAGGGGGAAACGTCACTCACCGGAAGTACGCAGCGCCGCCACAGCCAATTAGAGAACAGAAGAGCGAAGGGGCGGGGACGCTGGGAAAGCACATGTGGAGCCTTGGTTGTTGTCATGGTTACCGGGCGACTTGTTTTTGAAGTAAAGTTTGTGGGACTTGGCGCGCAGGAGTCACGTGATTCTGCTATTGCGCTTTTGGAGTCCTAATGTATTTTTATCTATCCACTTATTTCTATGGGGTTTATTTAAAATGACATTATTGCAATTCGCATTCAAATGTCTTTTCCATATAGGATTGTAAAAAAATGCATGTTACTGCGATAATGTTCTGCAATATCGAATCGCCGTAAAGTTGCAGGCGCCACCTTTATTGGAAAAAGTGCAAGCAACTTTAACACTATTACCACTATCATAACAATTCAGACCTTCTCAGCTCTCATTGGGAAAAGTTAAAGTTGCGTTATGACCGTAATTCTAATTCGCACGCAACACCTTGTCGCCGTGTAACCTGAGCCAAACTTGCAAAACGACTTTTCTGTAATCTCACAAAAAAAAATCTACTCAGAATTTCCCTTCCGCATGTCCTGATGCCCCCTCTCCCCAGCTTTCAGTGATATCTGTGGTCCGTAGTAGTTGTCAGTTGGACTATCTCCTATAGCAAAAACTCCCAGATGGCTCCTGATACTGCTGCCTGGTTTTTATGGTCAGCACAGGCTTCATCTGCGGATTCCTGCAACAGCCTCATTCAGGTTTGGTGCATAGGCCCGAGGTATGCCACCTATAATATGCCGTGGCATATGCTGTCCATTGGGACCCATGCAAAATAAACTTATACTGTGTGGTATACTACGCTGTTCAGTGCAGCTGGAAAAAAGGTTTGCCGGTATATACCGCCCGAGAAAATGCCAAAAGCACACTTGGCATACATCGCATAATTGGGGCCCTAAAAATAAAAAAAAAATTTAACGTATGCGCTGGGCGTAGTGAGAACCCAGCCTAAGGCCCCATGCACACGACCGTAAAAAACCTCCGTTTTTACGGACCGCAATCGCGGTCCGCAAAAACGGAGCCATTCACTTTCATTGAACACTGACACCTTTCCGTAGCACTACGGAAGGGTGTCCGTGCTGTGGAAATGTTCCGGGAATTATGGAACATGTCCGTTCTTTCGCATTTTGCGGGCCGTGCTCCCATACTTTGGGAGCACGGCCCGAAAATGCGGCTGTCAGTCAGCGGCCGGCCGTGCCCGCAATCGCGGGCCGTGATTGCGGGCACGGTCGTGTGCATGGGGCCTAAGTGAAACTGTACAAGGAGTTGGACAGTTCAGAATTAAATGCTTGAGAAAAAATGGCAAATTGTCCAGAAACGGAGGATTCAAAACATCCCCCATCTTCGTCTCCATTTTTAATGGGGTTATCAATGATTTTAAGATGTGTGACCTATCCTTAGGATGAGTATTAGATCGGTGGGGGTCCGACTCTCGGCATCCCCACCATTCAGCTGTTTGAAGGGGCCTCAGTGCTTGTCAGCAGCAACTCAAGTTCAAGATGTTGGCGGGTGGTGGAAATATGCTCCCTGCCATCTGAGCAGCGTGACGTGGTCACGCAGCTGCAGGCAACAAAAATCTGAAAGGTAATAGGTTGCAGGGGGTCGGGGGCCATGGTGACGTTCAGGAGGGGGGGTCAATAGAGAGATGAGATGAGCTCCGCTGAACCGAAACAGGAGTCCAGGATATAAGATGTCTTCTCAGCCAGCTGCGTCTATATAGTACACTGGGTAGTTTGTTAAATAACCTACCCAGTTTACTATATAGACACAGTGACTGAGATGACAGAGATGTAGAGTGTAGGCACGGGGGTCATTGGTAGCACTGTCATTCATTCGCAATTCACTTCTGAAATCTGTTTTGAGAGATTAGACGGATTATCAGATCACTGAGTGATGCTGCCCAGAGAAGTCTATGGAGGGGAGAGGGGGGAGCAGAGTGAGAGAGAAACACAGAGACGCTGCTGCAGTTTCTAGTAAGTTTTCTGTCTCACCGCAGTTTTAAATTCACAGCTACACTGCACATAACTACTGTATGATGTCCTCCATGTTGCTACTGCTTCTCAGGGTGTGTTTCAAAGAGATAGGGGAGCAGGATGTTCTCTTCTCTATGTATGCAGTGTATAGATGACATGATAGCAGTTAGTCTCCACTCACTAGCTGAGAGAAAAGTCATATAATGGCCAGAAATAGTGTTATTCCTCATGTTCACATATGACAGCTTATTCTGAAAAGTCACCTGAAACTTTAGGTACGCTTTCACTATACCAACGTTCTGACAAATTGTTGCTTCTTCTGAAGGCCTATTTGTTAAATGTAAATACCTAATTTGCATATACACACACCACAATGTGTTATGGTTTGTGACCAAGGGTAATGGAAACAGCACAAGCTATTTTTATGTTTCTATATGAAGAGCAATATTATAAAATGTGGTTTAAGACGTTCCGTATAATGACCCATGTAGTAGAACAGGTGCACAATGCAAAGCCTAAAATAACCAAGGTAGAGTTTGAAGTAACACTAACATGTGAGCAAACATTATGTGTTCTAAAGAGAGTGATCTCAGGCAGATCAAATGCACGGTTACTTTATGATATAAATATATTAAAATTAGTTTCCTCTGAATTGTCTGTCAAGAATCTCAAATAGAATTATTTTTTTTCGGCCTGACAAAGACGCATGTCCTGCGTTGAAACGCGTTTCCCATCCTTTGTTGTACAATAAATCTGCTTACCAGCACCCCTCTGCTTATTCTTTATATTGAGGAGCGCTTTTCAAAATATCCAGTTTTTTAAAGAATATATTTTTTCAAAAAATATATACAGTGAAGGAAATAAGTATTTGATCCCTTGCTGATTTTGTAAGTTTGCCCACTGTCAAAGACATGAACAGTCTAGAATTTTTAGGCTAGGTTAATTTTACCAGTGAGAGATAGATTATATAAAAAAAATACAGAAAATCACATAGTCAAAATTATATATATTTATTTGCATTGTGCACAGAGAAATAAGTATTTGATCCCTTTGGCAAACAAGACTTAATACTTGGTGGCAAAACCCTTGTTGGCAAGCACAGCAGTCAGACGTTTTTTGTAGTTGATGATGAGGTTTGCACACATGTTAGATGGAATTTTGGCCCACTCCCCTTTGCAGATCATCTGTAAATCATTAAGATTTCGAGGCTGTCGCTTGGCAACTCGGATCTTCAGCTCCCTCCATAAGTTTTCGATGGGATTAAGGTCTGGAGACTGGCTAGGCCACTCCATGACCTTAATGTGCTTCTTTTTGAGCCACTCCTTTGTTGCCTTGGCTGTATGTTTTGGGTCATTGTCGTGCTGGAAGACCCAGCCACGAGCCATTTTTAATGTCCTGGTGGAGAGAAGGAGGTTGTCACTCAGGATTTGACGTACATGGCTTCATCCATTCTCCCATTGATGCGGTGAAGTAGTCCTGTGCCCTTCGCAGAGAAACACCCCCAAAACATAATGTTTCCACCTCCATGCTTGACAGTGGGGACGGTGTTCTTTGGGTCATAGGCAGCATTTCTCTTCCTCCAAACACGGCGAGTTGAGTTAATGCCAAAGAGCTCAATTTTAGTCTCATCTGACCACAGCACCTTCTCCCAATCGCTCTCAGAATCATCCAGATGTTCATTTGCAAACTTCAGACGGGCCTGTACATGTGCCTTCTTGAGCAGGGGGACCTTGCGGGCACTGCAGGATTTTAATCCATTACGGCGTAATGTGTTACCAATGGTTTTCTTGGTGACTGTGGTCCCAGCTGCCTTGATATCATTAACAAGTTCCCCCCGTGTAGTTTTCGGCTGAGCTCTCACCTTCCTCAGGATCAAGGATACCCCACGAGGTGAGATTTTGCATGGAGCCCCAGATCAATGTCGATTGACAGTCATTTTGTATGTCTTCCATTTTCTTACTATTGCACCAACAGTTGTCTCCTTCTCACCCAGCATCTTACTTATGGTTTTGTAGCCCATTCCAGCCTTGTGCAGGTCTATGATCTTGTCCCTGACATCCTTAGAAAGCTCTTTGGTCTTGCCCATGTTGTAGAGGTTAGAGTCAGACTGATTAATTGAGTCTGTGGACAGGAGTCTTTTATACAGGTGACCATGTAAGACAGCTGTCTTTAATGCAGGCACCAAGTTGATTTGGAGCGTGTAACTGGTCTGGAGGAGGCTGAACTCTTAATGGTTGGTAGGGGATCAAATACTTATTTCTCTGTGCACAATGCAAATAAATATATATAATTTTGACTATGAGATTTTCTGTTTTTTTTAAAAAATTTTTTATATAATCTATCTCTCACTGGTAAAATTAACCTAGCCTAAAAATTCTAGACTGTTCATGTCTTTGACAGTGGGCAAACTTACAAAATCAGCAAGGGATCAAATACTTATTTCCTTCACTGTAATTTCTATTTACCTGCGGCTCAATACTATTGATGCCGGTACCTGGATACCGAAAGCTGCAACCTGGCTACAATAACGGCCTTCTATACTAAGCTGTACCTGCCAGTACGAGCTTCGACGATGAGTCTAACAACTTACCACTACTATCCATTGTCCTACCTATCAAGGTTTATCTTGCACCATGTGGCGCTGTGTACATTTTTCTCTTCTCAGACATCAAGAATCTCAAATGGACATTTAGGATTTGGTCCAATTTGACGCTCGGCAAAAATAAATATATATAAATATGTTACTTTTGGATATAGTGAAATAAAATAAAGTGGAGAGGGAGAAAGTAGAAGAGCGGAGAGGGGTGCAAGGACATTGCGAGCTCAGGGGTTATTCTTACTGATGGGGTATGACAAATAAGTAAAAGTGTGGAGAAATTTGTCTTTGATGCATATCATGCAGTAGTCACACCGTACTTGTTATTGGTGTGGTATGGCTATAATTTGGTATACTTGTACTGGCACAACTCATTCAACAGCAAACAGGATACCTAACAAATTTGCTGTAAAATTTGCAATTTTTTTCATCACTTGTCAAAGAAGGGTTATAACAAACAATGTGAAATTCACCATTCTACAGTGAGAAGTATTGTGTAAAAACGAGAGCCCGCAAGACGGTGGTCAATCTTCCCAGGAGGGGGGTTCCCAGCTAATTTAGTCCAAGATCAGAGCGTTTAATAATAGAAATCTAAAGAAAAACATAAGAGCTACATCACATGACCTATAGGCCTCTGTAAGCACATTACATCTTTATGTTCATTATTAGAAAAGGACTGAGTTAGGCCGGATTCACACGAGCGTGTGTGTTTTGCGCACGCAAAAAACGTGGCGTTTTGTGTGTGCAAAAGGCACTTAACAGCTCCGAGTGTCATGATCATATGATGCGTGGCTGTGTGATTTTCGCGCAGCCGCCATCATTATGACACTCTGTTTGGATGTTTGTAAACAGAAAAGCACATGGTGCTTTTCTGTTTTCATTCATACTTTTCACTGCTGTTGCGCAAATCACGCGCGTCCCACGGAAGTGCTTCCGTGTGCCATGCATGGTTTTCACGCACCCATTGACTTCAATGGGTGTGTGATGCGCGAAATACGCACAAAGAATGGACATGTCGTGAGTTTTACGCAGCGGACTCACGCTGCGTAAAAATCACGGACTGTCTGCACGGCCCCATAGACTAATATAGGTCCGTGTGAGGCGCGTGTAAATCACGCGCGTTGCACAGACGTATATCACGTTCGTCTGAATAAGCCCTAAGTATGCCTTTCATGGAAGGGTGTCTAAGAAAAAGCCCCTTCTCTCCAAAAAGAATATTGCAACATGACCTAGGTGGGCAATATTGTATCTGAACAAACCACAAGAGTTTTGGAACAATATCCGTTGGACTGATGAGTCCGAGGTGGAGATGTTTGGTCATTCTGCACAGCACCATGTTTGGTGAAAATTTGACACAGCATATCACGACATGCACTTAATACCAACTGTCAAGCACGACTGGGTGGGGAGGACTTGGGCTTATTTGGCAGCCTCAGAATCGGGAAACTTGCAGTCATTGAGACAACGATGAACTTTACTTTATATCAGATTATTCTTGAGACAAATGTAAGGCCATCTGTCTGGGATGAAATTGGGTCATGCAATAGGACAATGATAATGTAGCGTCCATGGCCGCGGGCCATCAGGTCTGCTCACCTCCAGATGCCCGCAGCCATGGATCTGTGAACGCTGGTCCCCATCTACTTCCCAGGAGACGCCAGCGCTCACTTCTGGTCCAATGTGTCCCGTAGGGTGCGCGCGCATGCTCGTTCCCGCTCTTAAAGGGCCAGCGCGCGCACATGAGGGAAAACATCATCATCAACACACATGATTTCCTGGACTATAAGAAGGCCCCAGCCCTTCTGATTCTTGCCTGAGCATTGTTAGTATATCCCAAGTCTGTCTTGCAAGTGGTCCCTTAGTGTTTCCCTTTTCAGTTGTTACCCGTGCCCTGTTACCTGTTCCTGTATCCCGTGCTGTGTTCTTGTTCCTGTGCCTACTAGTTGGAGTCGTGTCTACTGCACCTGCTGTTGTTTGCCACGTCCTGTGTCATCCGCCACGTCCTGTGTCATCCGTCACGTCCTGTGTCATCTGCCACCTCCAGAAGGATTCGCCACGTCTGGCGCTACCTGCGGCACCCGCTGTCATCCGTCACGTCTGGCGTTACCTGCTGCACCCTTCTCCATCCATGCCAGAGCTGCGGCCACTCTCTGACTATCCAAAAACTGGCCGCTGTGTTGATCTTCAATTGTTTTCCGGGTATACGACACGTAACTTGTGACGTCCCGTGTTTGGGCTGCTCTATTGTAACGCGCATGAGCGGTCTCTGCTGTTCTCTCGAGAACAGCAGGGACCGCGAGAACAGCAGTGACAGCCCATGCGTGTTACGGGGTGTGCAGCAGAACAGCCCATACACGGCACGTCACAAGTGACGTGTCGTATACCCGGCAAATAATTGAAGATCAACACAGCAGCCAGAGCCAGTGCAGAGTGACGTAACCCGTCAAGTACCCCACGGCAGGATCTGGAAACGGGGCCACTTTGGAAAATGTAAGTATATTACGAATGTATTTACATTTACAAATTACAAGCATTAACACAAAGTCATTTAATCTTGGACAACCCCTTTAAGTAAAAGTGCAGGGAATGATTAACCAATGGCAGCTAAGCAGTAGCATGATGAGGGAAAGTGGGATGGCATATGGGCGGTTTTACCTCCATTTTTGGCTTAAAACTAGCACCTCACCCTATTTTGGCCGTTATTTGTCCCACCCTCCCTCCCCAATTATTCTTGTGTCTTTCAAAAAAATAAAAAAATAAAATGGGAAACGTTTTCGTCTTGTCATGGTTTGTATATTATGTTTGGATTGGTTTTTCTGTCACAGCTGGCGGTATTGGAAAAGGTCAGTACTCACATGCCCTTCCATCGGCAGGCTGGCATTCGGGTAAAAATGGTACAAATCCTCTTGTTTATGTTATTATAAAATAATAAATAAAAGCTGTGGCCAACCCTCGAGTCAACCCACGTTGAAAACTAATTCTACCCGTCTCGGCTGAATTTATTTGTAGTGGTTTGCACCCTAGCCTAGTTGCACAAGGGTAAAAGGTTCGTTATGCACACAGTCTAGGTAAATGAACAGGAGACACTCCGTAAGTGCTAATGCTATTAGGAAGTATGAGGATTAGCTATCCAGGGTTGCCAAATCTTCATAAACTTATCCTCATCCACATGCTTCATAAGTAAGCGTAAAGAGAGGTAGATTGGAATTAATTAATGCAATTCACTCTTGTAACGTAGGAACTTTAGGGTGATTCTAGTTCAGAAGGATAATATTTTTTGCATAGAACAACAAAAACATCATAAGGGATGTGGTAGCTATAGCATTAAAGAGGCTCTGTCACCACATTATAAGTGCCCTGTCTCCTACATAAGGAGATCGGCGCTGTAATGTTGGTGACAATAATGCTTTTTATTTAGAAAAACGATCTATTTTAAACCACTTTATGAGCGATTTTTAGCTTTATGCTAATGAGTTTCTTAATGCCCAAGTGGGCGTGTTTTACTTTAGACCAAGTGGGCAGGGGCGTAACTAGGAAAGACTGGGCCCCATAGCAAACTTTTGACTGGGGCCCCCCTCCCCTGAGTGTCACACAACCCCCCCTTGTAGATAGTGCCTTTTTTACAGCCCCCCTGTAGATATCTACAAAGGGGGCTGTATGGCGTTATCTACAGAGGGGCTGTATGGCGTTATCTACAGGGGGGCTGTATGGCGTTATCTACAGGGGGTCTGTATGGCGTTATCTACAGGGGGGCTGTATGGCGTTATCTACAGGGGGGCTGTATGGCGTTATATACAGAGGGGGCTGTATGGCGTTATCTACAGGGGGGGCTTTATGGCGCTATCTACAGGGGGCTGTATGGCGTTATCTACAGGGGGTCTGTATGGCGTTATCTACAGGGGGGCTGTATGGCGTTATCTACAGGGGGGGCTGTATGGCGCTATCTACAGGGGGGCTGTATGGCGTTATCTACAGATGGTCTGTATGGCGTTATCTAGAGGGGGGCTGTATGGCGTTATCTACAGGGGGGCTGTATGGCGTTATCTACAGAGGGGACTGTATGGCGTTCTCTACAGGGGGTCTGTATGGCGTTATCTACAGGGGGGGCTCTATGGCGTTATCTACAGGGGGGCTGTATGGCGTTATCTACGGGGGGGGGGGGGCTGTATGGCATTCTCTACAGGGGGAGCTGTATGGCGTTTTCTATGGGGCGCTGTATGGCGTTCTCTACAGAGGGGGGCTGTATGGCGTTACCTACGGGGGGCTGTATGGCGTTCTCTACAGGGGGCTGTATGGCGTTATCTACAGGTGGGCTGTATGGCGTTATCTACAGGGAGGGCTGTATGGCGTTATCTACAGAGGGGGCATTATTGGCGCTAACGCCATACAGCCTCCCTTGTAGAGAACGCCATACAGCCCCCCTGTAGAGAACGCCATACAGCCTCCCCCTGTAGGGAACGCCATACAGCCCCCCCCCTGTAGGCAACGCCATGCAGCCCCCCCTGTAGGGAACACCATACAGCCCCCCTGTAGATAACGCCATACAGCCCCCCTGTAGGGAACGCCATACACCCCCCCCTGTAGGGAACGCCATACACCCCCCTGTAGGGAACGCCATACACCCCCCCCTGTAGGGAACGCCATACACCCCCCCCCTGTAGGGAACGCCATACACCCCCCCTGTAGGGAACGCCATACAGCGTCCCCCCTCCAGAATAAATCCGACCTACAGTGTGTCCTACAAAAAGACATGCATCCCCTCTCCATGACTAACCTCTGACTTCCGGCGTCTGCGCAGCTCACTAAAAATGAAAGGAGCGCTGGTCACGCATGTGCACCAGCGCGACCGACGCTCCATTCATTTCTACGGAGCTGCCAACACAGACCCTGGAAGTCCGAGGTTTGTGATGGAGAACTTCAGGGGACTTTCAGTCCCCCGTTCTCCCTATCAATGCCAGCGATCACACATGTATCCCCTATCCTGTGGAGAGGGGATACATGTCTTTTGTTTAATGGCAGAGCGGGGAGATACCTCCCTGCTCTGCCGTAGTGTTTAGAGGCGTCGCGCTGTAGCAGCCATAGCGGCTGCTGAGCGGAGCCTCCGGCCATGGTGGGGGCCCATGCCGGCGGTGACACGGGCCCCCTCATGCCGCGGGCCCCGTAGCAGCTGCCAGCTAGACGTCATGTTTATTCAGAATCCTGACACTTCTGAATCTTTTCTGTGAGATTCCAGCAAGGGGGCTGTATGGCGTTATCTACAGGGGGGGCTTTATGGCGCTATCTACAGGGGGCTGTATGGCGTTATCTACAGGGGGTCTGTATGGCGTTATCTACAGGGGGGCTGTATGGCGTTATCTACAGGGGGGGCTGTATGGCGCTATCTACAGGGGGGCTGTATGGCGTTATCTACAGATGGTCTGTATGGCGTTATCTAGAGGGGGGCTGTATGGCGTTATCTACAGGGGGGCTGTATGGCGTTATCTACAGAGGGGACTGTATGGCGTTCTCTACAGGGGGTCTGTATGGCGTTATCTACAGGGGGGGCTCTATGGCGTTATCTACAGGGGGGCTGTATGGCGTTATCTACGGGGGGGGGGGCTGTATGGCATTCTCTACAGGGGGAGCTGTATGGCGTTTTCTATGGGGCGCTGTATGGCGTTCTCTACAGAGGGGGGCTGTATGGCGTTACCTACGGGGGGCTGTATGGCGTTCTCTACAGGGGGTTGTATGGCGTTATCTACAGGTGGGCTGTATGGCGTTATCTACAGGGAGGGCTGTATGGCGTTATCTACAGAGGGGGCATTATTGGCGCTAACGCCATACAGCCTCCCTTGTAGAGAACGCCATACAGCCCCCCTGTAGAGAACGCCATACAGCCTCCCCCTGTAGGGAACGCCATACAGCCCCCCCCCTGTAGGCAACGCCATGCAGCCCCCCCTGTAGGGAACACCATACAGCCCCCCTGTAGATAACGCCATACAGCCCCCCTGTAGGGAACGCCATACACCCCCCCCTGTAGGGAACGCCATACACCCCCCTGTAGGGAACGCCATACACCCCCCCCTGTAGGGAACGCCATACACCCCCCCCCTGTAGGGAACGCCATACACCCCCCCTGTAGGGAACGCCATACAGCGTCCCCCCTCCAGAATAAATCCGACCTACAGTGTGTCCTACAAAAAGACATGCATCCCCTCTCCATGACTAACCTCTGACTTCCGGCGTCTGCGCAGCTCACTAAAAATGAAAGGAGCGCTGGTCACGCATGTGCACCAGCGCGACCGACGCTCCATTCATTTCTACGGAGCTGCCAACACAGACCCTGGAAGTCCGAGGTTTGTGATGGAGAACTTCAGGGGACTTTCAGTCCCCCGTTCTCCCTATCAATGCCAGCGATCACACATGTATCCCCTATCCTGTGGAGAGGGGATACATGTCTTTTGTTTAATGGCAGAGCGGGGAGATACCTCCCTGCTCTGCCGTAGTGTTTAGAGGCGTCGCGCTGTAGCAGCCATAGCGGCTGCTGAGCGGAGCCTCCGGCCATGGTGGGGGCCCATGCCGGCGGTGACACGGGCCCCCTCATGCCGCGGGCCCCGTAGCAGCTGCCAGCTAGACGTCATGTTTATTCAGAATCCTGACACTTCTGAATCTTTTCTGTGAGATTCCAGCAAGGCAAGCGTAATCTTGTTTGAAATTACAGGTTACATCGTAATCTCTCGAGATTACGCTTGCCTTGCTGGAATAATTTTTTTTTAATCAAATAGTTTTTGATTTTTTTTAATGCGAAATAATATAATATACATACCCATACTCAACCCCTACCCCTTCTTATAACCCACCTAGGTGAACAGTGCCCACTTACATAAGGCTAATATGCTCCCTTCCAGAGAACACAGCCTATTAGTACAATCAGCAGAAGCACATTGTCTATACAAAATTTACATTTCAGAGAAAGAAAAAAAAAATGTAAATGTAAATAGACCATATTATCCCATCACGTTGTTCCGTCACACAGAAAAGGTTAGCATATCATGTAGCATAGTAGTAATACAATTAAAGGGACAGTATATTGCCTCATAGAAGGTAACCCTGGAGTCGCCAGCCATAGAAACCACTGAACCTCAGGCCCGGTTCACACGGCCCCTATTATTTCAATGGGAGTCGGACACTTGTTTTTCCCACTGGCTGATTTTTTCAGCTTGTGGGAAAAAGAAGCGTCTTGCCCGATCTTCAGGCAGATACTGCCCGAACCTCCCACTGAAGTCAATGGGAGGAGGAATCTTCCTACCGATGGCAGGAATAATTCTGAGGCGGATTTTGCGGCGGGACCTGCTAAGTAAAATCTGCCGTGTGAACTGACTCTTAAACTTCTTAAGGGCACCCTTTTTGAGCTACTTTTTTTCCATGCTGATACCTCCATTAAGATCATTATTTATTTCTCTTGACGAGGATTCGGATCTAATCAGTTAACCTCTACGAGTTTGCAAACCTAATAAAGAATTTTCTGAATTGCCAATTTAGGGAACTCTATCAACGGAAGACTCTCAATGTATTCCAAAACCCGCATCCACGATCACATAGGTAGGGCAGTGTGGAACACTTTTCCCCAAAACCTCTGTAGTGCTGGACACGTCCACATCATATGAAGGAGATCTGTCTGTTCAACCGGGCACTGGCGGCATCTAGCTTCATTTTTTGCAAAACAGTTGGGGTACGGTATACCCTGTGCACCAAGAACAGTTGAGATCGACAATGGGCTACATTTTATGCGATCTTAGGGATATTAGCTAACACCTCTTACCAAGGATCAGCTGAGAGTGTACCAATACATTTTTTCCATTTTTGACATGCATGCCCAAGAGGAGACTGAGTCAAATGTCCCAGGATCTGTGCATAGAGAAAGAAATAAAATGCCCTAGGTGGAACCCAGTGACTCCATAATATTAACAACAACAGACATAGGACCTGGACCGTGCCGCCTGTGCAGTCACCGCATGGCGCAGTTGAAGATATTGATACAAATAGACTGTTTGGCGGGTCAAACTCAGTCCGTAATTATTCAAATGTGAGTCTTGGTACAGCTGAGTTGTATGCCTTACTCCCTTCCTTTCCAATTGTTCAAACCCCTCCAATTATTTGTCCATATAAGTTGGTGAGGACCATGTAATTGTTATTTAGACCCTGATAAATAAAAATGGGTGTCTTCTATTTTTCTCTGACTGTCAATATAAATAGTCGAACTTTATCACACAATGGCCCACAGTGGGTTAATTAGCTTTCTGTGATATTGGTACTGGTGTGTTCGAGATGGAGAATTTAGATTGTGAGTGATAACAAGGAGCAGTGTAAAGGAAATCCTTGCATTCCTGATGTCTTTACAATTGACAATTCTATCTGAGCTTGTCTTTAGTCACTTTAATATCACATATACATGTTGGGTTCAAGTGATTTTCATATTGTTCTATGGAGGAAAAAAAAGTCACGCTATTTTTTTTTTGCTGAGAAACCTATCAAGAGTTGATGAAAAAATTGCTATCGAATCACTAGTGATTTGCTGGCACCTCGATGTATTCCTATGGACAACGTTTGTGACTCCTGTGTGTAGCCTTAGGCTACATTCACACAAGCGTGATAAATTTACGAGTGTAAAAATCAGTGTGCTTTGTGAGTGGCATGTGTTTTCACGCACTCGAAATAACTTTTTTTTTTTCAATGTTATTGATGTGTAAAGCACGGACAGCACACGGATGTGCCTCTGTGTGCTGTCCGTGATTTTCATGCACCCATTGACTTCAATGGGCGCGTAGGTGAGTGAAAACGCACCAATATAGGACATGCAGTGAGTTTCACGCAACAGACAATAAATGTGTGAAAACTCACGCATGTGTGAATAGCCCCACTGAAATCAATGGGTCGGTGTGCTGTGCGTTGTTTCAATGCACAGCACACGCGCGAGATTCACACTCGTGTGAATGAGCCCTTAGGGTTACTAGTGAACACCGCTGTACTTAGTATTCTTAGAAAAAGTTCACATCTTAGGACTAATTCACTCCTCTGTATTACAGCTCTGTGTAGGAGCCCCATAATTATCAAGGACATATAAGAAAACCTTTTCTAAAGTTTTTTTTAGGTAAGGGTTTTCCTTTATTACTACATTGAGATCCGATCCCATTTTTGGTTGTAAAAATACAATATTTACACGGAGCGTTAATACGGAGGTGTGAATATGTCCTATCAGGATTATCTTCTGGACCTTTAAAAGCAGTTCCTCACCGTTTCCACAAGAGGTCGCACTAAAACTGAAGAATCTATTGCTCTCTTCTTGCCTAAATGTTCTCAGTTAACTTTACAGATGTTTAACACTTTAGAAACATAATGGAGTTGATTCATTCAGCTGTCATCATGTCAGTCTGTGCACGGGGCTTGTACTTAGATAGAGAACCTAGTTATGCATATTGCAATAATGATGATATTATCATAGTAATAGTGTATTGTAAGGCTCTCCTAATGCTGCTTTTGGTTATGTCGTGCACTAAAGCCTCTGATCTGTGAGTATTTCTCCATTCAAAATAGATATACAGGGGCGGTAATATAGCCTGTGCAGGGGTGGAGATATAGCTTGTGTATATTCCTCAGCTGCACAGTGGCCCTGAGGGGCAGGGGCCTACTCTGGCCAAAGTTAAATTTAAAACAAGTATCCTGCTTTTATTGTCGATCCCCCTGCTCACACTCTCCATGGGACTCCCATAGATTACACAGACACTGCATCATCTGAGTCAGCCGATCACAGAGCCTCTATGATTGTCTGAGCTGCTCTGTGATTGGCTGATATCTGATGATGGAGTAGCAATCTTTAGTTACAGATAGAGTAGCAAAATGGAGTCTTGTAGCCATCAGAAATCCTCTTCTCAAGAAGTTAAGAAGTGTTGTCCAACCCTAAGATTTTTTTTCCCAAACAGCTACATAGGTTAAAATTATTCAAAAGAAGTGATACTCACCTTACCCATCCACTACCCCTTCTCGGTCCGCCGCTGGTCTCTGTTCCATAGGCTTTAGTGAGGAGATGTCGACCCGACATGTGACTGATGCAACCAATCACTGGCTGCAGCGGTGACCTCAGTAGTGTCGACACTTGACTGCTACAGCCAGTGATTGACTGCATGTCACATAGGGTTCGTGGAACCACTGGGCCATACAGACTTGGCGGTATGGCAGCTGGCCAACAGAGCGCAGGTTAAAGTCTATAGTTCGTATAGGGTACCTGTGGCAGCTCGGACAGTAGCAAGGCAGGCTCGGCAGGAACTAGACAGCAGGCAGACATCAGGCGTGGTGAAGCAGGACAGGCGTGGTATACAGCACAGTACGACTCTGGCTCAGCATGGCACACGACCAGGATAGCACGGATACAGGAACAGGAACACACTAGGAGACCATCGCATAGACAAACTTAGGGTACGACAACAACGCTCAGGCATAGAAGCAAGGGGCTGAACCCCTCTTATAATCCAGGGCACTCATGGGCTAATAGTTTATCATAGTCCGGTGCGCGCGCTGCCCCTTTAAGAGCGTGCACCCTACGGGATCCGGCCAAGGTGAGTGGAAGTGAGTGCTGGCGTCTCCTGAGGAGGAGACTGGGGCCAGCGCTCACCGACCCATGGCTGCGGACGTCAGGGGGAGAGTGAACCTGACAGTCCGTAGCCACGGACATGACACTGCAGCAGTCACATGCCAAATAATATAGACTGACAGGGGACCAGGGAAGCAACGGCAGGGGATTGGTAAAGTGAGTATTACTTATGTATTTTATAATCATGTAAGCCATTTGGAAAAAAGTTCATGGGGTTGGACAACCCTTTTAATCCTTTCACTACACTAGGCTAGACCACCAGGGATGTTATCATTAAAGTGTAGCTAAACGTTCGAAAAACTTGTCATAGAGACATGTCAGAAGTTTGGATTGGTTGGGTTCCGAGCACTGAGACCCCACCAATCTCTAGAACGAAGCAGCTGAAGTGCTTGTGTGAGCGCTCAGCCGCTTCGTTTCTGTTTGGCTTTTTCCGGAAAGCCGATGTATCGATGTACGGGCTCATAGACGTTTTTTGAGTCCGTACACTGATATATTTATTTCCGGAAATAGCCGAACATAAACGAAGCAGATGAGCGCTCACACGAGCACTTCAGCTGCTTCGTTCTAGACCCCCACCAATCCAAACTTCTGACATGTCACTATGACATGTCAGAAGTTTGTCGAACGGTTAGCTACACTTTAACCCTTTTACTCTCCTAGACCACCTGGGATGTTACCATTAACCCTTTCACTGCCCTAAACGGCAAGAAATGTTACCCATTGCTGCAAGGAAAACATGGACTAACTGGCTGTTTTTAGAGAGATATTTTAAATATGAGTTAATTGTGGGCATGCTGGCGGAAGGGGGCCCACACATGTTTTTTCGCAGGGGCCAGAGGCTCTGTCACCAGATTCTCAAACCCCTATCTCCTATTGCATGTGATCGGCGCTGCAATGTAGATAACAGTAACGTTTTTTTTTTTTTTTTTAAAACGTTCATTTTTGGCCAAGTTATGAGCTATTTTATATTTCCAGCATGTGACATTTCCAGCAAGCCACTCGTAATCTCGCGAGATTACGGAGGTAAACAAGATTTAGTTTCCCTTGCTGGAAATCTCAAAGAAAAGAGTCAGAAGTGTCAGGATTCTGAATACACGACGTCCAGGCTGGATTTCATGTGTATTCATTATCAGGACACTTGATTAACGTTAATCTCTGTTTATGTGGCTGCACATCGCTGCTGGGTAAATTAATGTAGAGGAGTGTATGATGCTGACTGGTCACTGATTGGTCAGCGTCATACACGTAGACTCGCCCAGTTAAAAACACAATACACGCCCAGTTGGACATAAAGAAAAAAAAACGCCCAGTTGTCCATTTCAAAGCTCATTTGCATAAATATAAAATAGCTCATAACTTGGCCAAAAATGAACGTTTTAAAAAACAAACCAAAACACGTTACTGTTATCTACATTGCAGCGCCGATCACATGCAATAGGAGATAGGGATTTGAGAATCTGGTGACAGAGCCTCTTTAAGTCATCTGTGTCCGCACCTGGAGATGCATCGTATCATATACCTCATCGTGTCCTATTATATACAGTTATACATTATCACTCAGCTAAAAAAAACAAAACACTGTCTTATCCTCTATTAGATTTATCCACCACTGGACCACCAGGGATAATACACTATTTATACTTATTATAATACTTACTACCAGGGAGCAGATACTGAATATAATAATGACCAGCGACCAAACTCTGAAAACTCAAATGACCACAATGTACCAAAATATGAATATACCACAGGCTGTATACATTACAGAAACATTAAAATATGAAAAATATTGGCTTGGTTTAATTATGGAACAAATTGCATATTTTGTTATTGATCCTATAGTATAAACTAGGAGATTTACACAAATATGACAGGGCAGTCTCAAAACATGCAGGTCACATATGATCACGGTTTATTGTTTTTTTTCCTGGAAATTATTTTTCCTGGAAATATTCCTATCTTCAGGGCTTATTCAGACGAACGTAAAATACGCGCGTGCAACGCGCGTGATTTTCACGTGCGTTGCCCGTAGCTATATTAGTCAATGGGGCCGTGCAGACATGGCAGCGTTTTTTGCGCAGCGTTGCTCCGTTGCAAAAAACTCACGACATGTCCGTTGATTCTGCGTTTTCAACGCATCACGCACCCATTGAAGTCAATGGGTGCGTGAAAACAACGCAGGGCACACGCAAGCACCTCCATACGCACAGCGTTTTTCACGCAGCACTTGTTAAGTCTATGTAAATGAGTGGAGCAGACTAGACAAAACAACTACAAACCAGGAAGTGCCTTTTCACATTCTGAGCACATGCGCACAGTTTCAACACACATCTGCAGCAATGCCACGTGCGTGTGATGTGGAGAAACTTATTTGCTTGGTCCATGACAGACCCCAGTTGTGGAACACGAATGATGAGGCCTACCACGACCGCACGGGCAAGGAGGTAGCCTGGGATGAGGTGGCGCATAGCCTATTTGGGCAGGAGTGGGAAAAAAGTACCACAAGAGACCGCAAAACCATAGGTAAGTGCTGATCTAAATGAATGCTGATGCAATCGCCCATGCTATCGTGTATAGCCTTGTGTTTCATATGTTCTGTACAGTGCTTGGTCGCGCGTGTGGCACTGCATAATGTATAGGCCAGTGTTTATTGTTTCGTTGTGTATTACGTATAGCAACGTTTGTGACAAGTGAAGTTGTCTGTACGGTCAGATGGTCTCATTTTGGTGTCTGTCTCCTGTTCCTTTGTCCAGTTGATGATGTCAAAACACGGTGGAGGAGCTGTCGGGATCAGTTTAGGAGGGAATATGGCAACAAAGGGCGAAGTGGGGATGGGGCGTCCAAAAAAAGGCCCTATATATATATGAAACAGCTGATGTTTCTCAAGGACATTATGGAGATGCGACCGTAAGTACTGACATTACATTGATGACATGTGTGTGTTCACTGCATAGCCTGTATAAAAATCTGTATGGCCCTTGTGGCCATGGGAAAATGAGTAACGATAAATGTTTCTGGCAGATGCAGTGATAATCTGAATGACACGGAGGAGGAGGCTGGCCATGTGGAGGCGCACCAGGTCACCGAACAAGATCCCGTGCTGCCCTTGACCCCCGACCGTACCCAAACCCAAGCTGCCACACAGTTAAGCAGCCAACCCCAGCTGCCAGTGGACCTGGACAATCCACGGACGCCACCAGCCAGACGCCGGCGCAACCAGGTTGCCCCAGCAGGTGCCAACGTGGACGCGAGAGTCCTGGAGTACCTTAGGCGCTGTTCGGAGGAGGATGGATGTGACGCTTTTGGGCGTACCATAGCGCCACTACTTCGGCGAGTACCGGACTACTGGATGGCACGCGTCCAAGGGGCCATCCTCGCTATTATTGATTCTGCCACTCCTCCTAACAATCCACGCCAATGCTTCCAGGTAGTAGAGCAATGGCGTGGATTGCCTGAAGATTGTCTGACCTCTTCTGCTCCTCTCCCTTCCCAGCCTGCTCACACCTTTCAAAGGCCACAGTACCAACGGCCGATGGTGAGGGTAATGTCACCAGGTCATGTGGTGCCTCGCGACCGCACTTTCCCCCCCTACGTCAGACCCCAGCCTCCCTTTGTCCAGGGCCCCCCGGCAGGGCTAAACCCTCAGTATCAGCACCACTATGCTGGTGTGGAACATCCTCAGCAGTCCCAGGGACAGTATAGTGGTGCTGAGATGCAGAGCCACCAGTCTCCCCCACACATGTATCAGGACTTATAGAATTGTGGAGGCCGATGCCGCGTGTTTCTATGTGGGACTGTCAACATGGAAGTCACAGTTTAGTTCTGTAGCATCATGTTGGTGCGTTGGATATGTTTTCTGACAGCTGGATGCTGCTCAGTGTTTACGTTTGAAATACCAGATTAAATGGTTATGTTGTGACGACGTTTCATTATTTATGTTTGCCTCCCTTTATGTGTTGGTACCCAGGTTCCCCCAAACATTATTTTAGGTAATGTCCCCACATTAGGACGGTGGATCAAGTTTGTAGCATGCCATGATAGAGGTATTAGTTTGTCTTTGGTGGTTTACCTCCATTCCGCATATTGCCCTCGCCTGCATTGCAGTCGTGTGAGAAATGGGGACCAAATGATTTTTGACATGGAATTAGTGTCCAAGGGCTAAGGCAAGCGGCCTCCCAAGCTAATTCGTCTAGAGGAGATTTAACGTAAAAAGGAAAACCACCAAAGATGTAAGCTCGCAACCCACGTCAAGGGTCCTCATGTCTTGCGAGTGCAGAATCAAAATATCCCCTCCCCAAAAAACAACAAAAGTCACACAAAAACGCTACTGAGGCCCACTAATCTCAACTAGGACAGCCCTCACAGAACATCCTCCTGCCATGGCACAGCTCCATCCGGGCTGTCAAAATATTGTGCAAATATGTCGCGTACTCGTATTCCCGATGTTTGCGCCCTTCCAAGTGGAATTGGCAGTGGAATGGTTGTTGACGAAACATTTTGCTGAATATATTCTGCATCACAACCACCATCATGTATGCGACAAAAATTATGAAGCACGACACACGCTTGTATGACCCGGGTGACATTTTGCGGCTTCAGTTGCATGGTGGTGAGGAAAACACGCCATTTGGAGGACATTATGCCAAATGCACATTCCACACATCGGCGTGCTCTGCTAAGCCGGTAATTGAATATGCGCCGGCGGTCGTCCAAGCCTCTTCGAGCAAATGGGCGCATGACTTGACTTGTGAGTCCGAAACCCTCATCTGCCACGATCACATAAGGGACTGGTGGTCCTCGCGAGCCAGGCAGGTGGGTCGGCACCGGCACCGACAGCAGATTGCACATCAGACGCTCGCCCATCCGGGATGTACGAAAGATGCGGGCATCAGCGGAGCTTCCATAGGACCCTATATGTACAATTGTAAAACAATAATTGCTGTCGGACAGGGCCATCAAGACGATTGAAAAATACTGTTTGTAGTTATAGAATCGGGATCCGGAGTGGGGGGGCTTCTTGACCCGAATATGCTTCCCGTCTAGGGCACCAATACAATTCGGAAATTGGGTGGTGGTGAGAAAGTCTGATGCAATGGAAAGCCAGTGGTCTGTCGTCGGCTGCGGCATCACTGTGGCCTTCAATCGCAGCCACAACACAACACAGGTGCCTGTGACAATGGCCGAAATTGTGCTCACTCCAAGAAGGAATTCGAAATGTAACGAATGATAGCTGTTTCCGGTAGCTAGAAATCTACATGGGCGAGATGCAAAAACACACAACACAAATAAGCGTGCTTGAGGACATGAGAACCACACACCAGCCTGTAAGCAGCAAGAGTTTTAAACACACATACCTTAACGTCACTAGGAGTCGCTCCTCGGGGGAAATGCAGCGCCGCATATTGGTGTCCGTGTAGGTTATGCCTGCGCGAATCTGCTCCAGTAGAAGATCAAAAGTCAACACAGACATGCGGCAAAACGAACGAAATTTCTCAGGGTGGCTGCGAAGGTCCTCATATAGAGTATGAAAATGGCCTTTGGAGCTGCGCTGGGCCACAAGTGGATGAACCCAAATCCTCCCTCTTCTACGGGTTCCCTCCTCAAGCATGGGTCGGCGTTCACCAAATCTCCTAGAAACCATCCATGCGAGCAGCACACGGCCCAGCGGAGTCAAGGGCATATTGAAGTTTTTTTACCTGTAAAACCACCCAAATACAACAAACACGGACCAAAGTGTGAGGGAACGTGAAATCTGGATGTGAACATGTGCTCACAGCAAGCAGGTGTTGGAGAAGGTGTCTTTTTGTAGGCTGTCCTCTCTATTACTCCACCCTCCGTTGTTTTGACGCGCGTAAAAAACGCATGCCATACGCGCGTTAAATACGCTATCACGCTGCCCAAACGGATGCCACACGCAACTGCAACGCAACCGAAACGGCGCGTTTTTCACGCGCGCAAAAACGCCACGTTCGTGTGAATCCAGCCTCATAGTAACGACAACCTTAAAATATCCTCCTTCTTTATAAATAAATTCTTACCATCTGTTCATACGCCCAGGATTTTAAACATTAATATTTATTAAACGGGAGTATTTGAAAGGACATCCATGAAATGTATTCTACTGCCATGATGCCGCCTGTTCATATAGCAGGTGCTGATAACATTTTCATTGATAGTTCTTTCAGCAGACATAAGATCTGGGACTTATAAAAGTTCAACTTTCTAAATAGATTTTATTAAAAATTTGTTTTGCTTTTTGAGATACAGCTGCTCTGTATTCTCTATACATAGCATCTGTATCTTTCGCTAAATCCTGCTCCCATCAGGTCTGTGGTTATGAACTTAGATGTGATAGATTACAGGTGGATCCTGCGTGACCTGCTCTCATTGAACCCATCAGGTATGCGGGACTTACGGATTCAGGTCATAGCCAACGATCCATCTGCTACATCCATACAGAGCAGCTGTATCTTAAAAAGCAAAATGAAATGTTAATGAAAACTATTTAGAAAGTTGCACTATTCACACTGACTGACCTTTTTTTACATTTTTTTATAAAAAAATAAAATAATTGTCTTTAAAATGTGTACATAGCCTTTAAATCTGAACAGGGCAACTTCTGGAGGGAGTTTTAATGATCTCTCTGTGCTTGTGTGGGGTTTCCTGTGGGTACTATGGCTTCCTACTAAGAAATTGGCATATGGCGTTTACACCTCACTGAATACAGGGCTTATAGACGTTAATTTACTTTGTGACAGTGATGTGGTATTTGTTACAATTATATCAACAAAGGTAAGTACATAAAAAGTTTCACTGATAGAAAATAAAAATGATAACGTAAAGGAAAATTATGCAACAAGTTATACAAATATTTATGCTAGTTAATTGTAAAATTTTTGTTTAGAATGAATAGTTTAGTTATGACTAGTATAGTGCAAGGGTGAATGTAGCGATTCTTCATTAAGTATACCAACTAACTAGTTCTCATGCAGCATGTTGTGTGCGTGTATCTTAAACCTGCTTCCATGGTTTGTTATGGTTTCAACTCTTTAATCTTTTATACGGGCCACCTCTACTAGGCCACCACTAAAGTCTGTGCTAGCCATGACCACTGAGCAGCACTGTCATGAGCCACCCATGAGTTTGCATGGGAAATACTGCAACTGCTAACCACCAGTGACCACAGATCATACCAGCAAACTTTATCAGAGTTTCCTAAAATAGGGGAGATCTACCGACAGAGCAGTCAAGTCTTCCATATGGGCTGACAACCACCACTAGGGGGAGCATGGTGCCCATTTCCTTATATTTCCATTCACTAAAGAGCAGTTTGCTGGCACAGTTAATTAAGGGCACCCTGTTGGCGCTGTTTATGAGAGAGCAGTGCACCCTGCTGTTTCCTCCTAGAATGGGGCTAAGTGGATAGGGTCTATCTCTTACACACACATCCCCATTCGAAGGCTTCTGCTGCTCAGCTCCTAGAAAAAACAGAGACTTCCAGGTGGTTGCAGAAGACTAAGGCCTCATGTACACGGCTGTAGCCGTATGCAGGGACCGTGATTACGGGCACAGATGGCCGCGGACTGTCACTCGCATTTGCGGGCTGTGTTCCCATTATAAAGTATAGGAGCATGGTCCGCAAATTTAAAAAATAGGACATGTCCTATTTTTTGCGGGTCATTTCTATAGCCGTAGTTCTACTTACCCGTAAATATATGGGAAAGTGTGCGTGGGCCATAGAAATGAATGGATCAGTATTTTTATCCTCAATTACAGATCCGTAATTGCGGATAATAATTACGGTCGTGCGTATGGGGCCTAAGAGACAAAGCACATGTCCTCCAAGTTGCAGCAGCGGTGTCGAGCGCAGCTTATTCCTGAACAGAGGCACAGTCCTCTAATAGGGTATATAGCAAAAAAGCTTCTGTTAGTAAATGCAATAACATATTAACTGGAGCTTTAACGTTCTTGACTGTAAACATCAAATATGAAAAAAATATTCAAGGCATGCATACTACTAAAGGCTACCAAATAGCCTAAATGAATGTGGATATTCTCTGTAAGCAGCAGAAAAGTCTAATTTACAGAAATGAAATAAACCAGAAATGATTAAAGATGGTTTTTAGAAACGGAGTAGTCTTACGTAGCAAAAATACAACCAATTTTTTACTGCATCCAATCAAATGCGAGTATTCAAGAAATCCATTATTCAATGTTCCCAAACATCAGCAAAACAATAAATGAAAGCGCTTACCCTCTTCTTACATCCTCACATTCTGTTCTCCTACAAAAAAAAATTACTTATTTGCTACAATAAATATTTATGCAGAATCGTTGCTATACATACGTGAAGCCGTTTTAACGATAGAAGCTTTTAGTATTTTGTTTTACCTATTACTCACTTATTAGTGTATTTCCAGAGATCTGTTCAGGGTTGTTTCTCAGGATGTGAATTAAATCTTTCTAAAATCCAATTTCTTATTTTTTTTATATTCAGTTATGCCCTAGGCTGCCAGTTCTATGAATTTCTATTTCAACTCAAGTATAAGTAGAAGTTAGCTACTTCCTTACTCAGTTATGTAACCATTAAACTAACCTTACTAATATCAACCAACCTTGTTATAGCATAGGATATCGCACTAGTCTATCTGAAACATTCCTGATAGACAAATAAACATTGTGTTACTGACACCGGATTACGCTTTACACTTTACACTATGTGACATCTTGGGGACCACTTAGCTCACAGGATCGCCATCTCCAGGGTGAGATGGTTGGCACACTTATAAAGTTCACTCCAACTCATTGAATAAAAGTTTAAACCAGCCGCAGCTAGCTTTATTGTCTTCACCACAGCAAGCAGTGTTACAACAAAAAAAACATACAAAATAAACCCTAGGCCGTCCAGCCTCTGACTAACACATTCAGTGTCCCTCACTACGTGACACTGAGCCTTGTGCCCAGTACCCCAAAACATAGGCAGCGTTACCTTACACGTTGGTGACTCTCACAGGCTAGCATGCCTGTCTTCCCCAGACTGAGAGCCCTGTGTGAACAGCACACACCTCTCCGTTCTAGTTCATCCTAAAGCTGTTGGATGGGGTTGAGGTCGGGGCTTTGTGCGGCCAGTCAAGTTCTTCCTCACCAAACTCCCCCAACCATGTCTTTATGGACCTTGTGCACTGGGGCACAGTCATCCTGGAACAGAAAAGGGCCGAACCCCAAATTGTTCCCACTAAGTTGGAGGGTACAATTGTCCAAAAATCATGAAGCATTAAGATTTCCCTTCACTGGAACTAAGGGGCCTAGGCCAACCCCTGAGAAACAAACTCATAGCATTATCCCTCCTCCACCAAACTCTACAGCTGGCACAATGCGGTCAGGCAGGTAACTTCTCCTGGTATTCACCAAACCCAGACTCGTCCATCAGACCGCCAGATAGAGAAACGTGATTCATCACTCCACAGAACACGTCTCCACTGCTCCAGAGTCCAGTGGTGGGGGCTTTACTCCACTCTATCCGACGCTTGGCATTGTGCTTGCTTGTATATCATGAAGCTCCCAGCGCACAGTTTTTGTGCTGATATTAATGCCAGCAGAGGTTTCGAACTCTGCAATTATTGTATCAGTAGAGCCGTCCGACTGGAGCCTTGTGGCCTGTGCTATCCTACAGGCTACCCGACATCACAGCTATACTGGAGATGACAGAGATATGGAAATGACCATTTCTGCGGTGCTGCAAGCCTGCCCAATCCCCTATGCTCTTGGGACCAGCTGTTAGTGATGGTGTACAGTGGGGTAGCTATAGGGGTCGCAGTGGTAGCAATTGCGACCAAGCCCTGAAGCCAGGGGGGAGCATTGCCCCCCTGCACCATGTCTGTCCATAGTCACAGTAGTAAATGGGGCTTATGTAGTATACTACACGGGCCCCTGTTACTACGGTAACTTCTCCAAATACTTATCCTCTTCGCTCCTGAAACAGGTCCCTTTCGGCTTTAGGCGTAGTGCTTGGTTCTGCCTCCGTTCAGCGTCATGACGTTATGTGCGCCACACACATACCGTTGAGATGTTGACCGACATCAAGACCCAGCGCTGCGCCCATAGTTGAAGGTCTGTTTCTCTTAAAGACTCAAGTGGAACGTTATGGTCGATCAATATCCCCATCATATGGAAATCACATTCCATCACTTACCTTTGAATAGTGATCACTAAATCCCTCGCCTGCTTATAATCTTCTAATATCAATCCACGCCTACAATATTTAAATATAACATTGAACACTTAGCTATATTTCTCTTGTTTCGATTTAGGGCAAGCAAACCAGCTAAGCCATTTAAGTACCAAGCCTATTTATGTTTTTGTTTTTCCCTTCCCGCCTTCTAAGGGTATGTTCACACGGCCTATTTTCAGACGTAATTCAAGTGTTTTACGCCTCGAATTTCGCCTGAAAAGACGGCTCCATTACGTCTGCAAACATCTGCCCATTGCTTGCAATGGGTTTTACGATG
The DNA here is from genome assembly GCF_050947455.1 of Rhinoderma darwinii. Taxonomy (NCBI): domain Eukaryota; kingdom Metazoa; phylum Chordata; class Amphibia; order Anura; family Rhinodermatidae; genus Rhinoderma; species Rhinoderma darwinii. The sequence continues at coordinate 378,793,844 of NC_134690.1, forward strand.
TTCTGTTCAGACGAGGTGTAATTTTACACGTCGCTGTCAAAAGACGCCCGCATCAAAGAATTGCATGTCACTTCTTTGGACATTTTTGGAGCCGTTTTTCATTGACTCCATTGAAAAACAGCTCCAATTACGTCCGTAATGGATGCCGCGAAAAACGCAAGTACTTGCAAAAACGTCTGAAATTCAGGAGCTGTTTTTGCCTGAAAACAGCTCCGTATTTTCAGACGTATTTTGCATTTGCGTGTGAACATACCCTTAGAATCATAATATTTTTATTTTAGCCATATGAGGGCTTGTTTTTTGACAAGATGAGAAACGTATACACTTCCTCTACCGATCCTCTATAAGGGTAGGCAAATGACCCAAGATTCCGTTTTTTATGCTATGCCAACCCAAACTCAAAGGAGACGTAAATTTCCCCACTCTCCGTGCATGGAGGTGGCATACTGTCTTTTTGGAAATGTTAATATAAATATTGAATACAATTTTTTGTTCTCGTGTTTTCTCTACTATTTGGCCACGTTCAGACGTGGCAGAATTTTTCCGCTGCAAATGTTGGTGCAGATTCGGGGTAATTACGCAACGAATCTGCACCAACATTTGCATATCTTACGGGTAATTCAGACGTTGCAGATATCACAGCGGACTTGCCACAGATTTCAGTTTTTGCATTGCAAAGGCTGAAATCCGCAGTGAAATTGCGCTGCTTCTCCGCAACATAATGTGCATACTGCGGAGGGGAAACTCTGCACCGCAGCCTAATTTCCGCACAGTTATTTTCCGCAACGTCTGAACTAAGTTTCCTAAAAATTTATAGAAACAAATGTAGAAAACGGCTGCTGCAAAATTCCACTGCGGACTGTCCACAGAGGAATTCAACAGCAATTCCGCCACGTCTGAATGTGGCCTTTGGGGTTTGGAACATCACAATGGTTTTCAATAATCTGCGTTAAGACTATAATACGAACTCTGATTTATTTTTTTGCTGCTACGCTATTTAATAGTCTAAAGCGGCAGTGTTAACCCTCTCTTTCTAATGATTATTGTTAACCTACAGATTGAAAAACAGGGGATTCCAGCAGGAGCGGTCAGTAGAATATGGGAACCATTTAAAGAAAATTGTATTCTCTGTATGTACTATACACACAGATAACCACAACAGTCATCGAAGCTTGTACATTACATTGAGAAAATGTGTTTCTGCAGGGCAGGGGTAAAATTCCCTGCTGTCCTACAGGTTGTCACCTGAGAATAGATGACGCAATTCCCTAATTCCTTGGCCTAAATGTAGAGCTTCACAGTTTCTATAGTTTTAAAGCACACACTGTCATTCATTCACCGTATGGCAAGGCGTGAAGCTGAATTTAGTTTTGTGCGTTTTCCTGGACTCTGCCTTCATCAGCAGCAGTGCCCTTGAAGGAATATAATATCTCTTCCAAGCAAGTGCACACGGTTCTATGTAAAATAGTCATAAGTTCATATGGAATAGCTCCTCTTTAGAAGAGTAGATCTCAAGTGTCATGTGTTCTGTAATATAGTTTACGATTTACAGATAATTTTTAGTTTATGAAAAATAAATATGACATGAATATATAGAATTGATCGTGTACCATGTGCTATACATTAAAAAAACAAAACAAAAAACATTTAGGCATGTGAAATGACACAAGCAGGGGAGGCCGCATCCACTTACCATTCAGAGTATGAAATATCCATTTTTGGGAATATCTATTACACTAGACAGCAAAATGAAACACCCTTCAATAGACTGTATTCTGCTGCAGTTAAAAGGAATATGTCGCCTTTGAAGGAAAATTAACAATTAGATGCTCCTCCTAAATCACATCAGCATGCTCACTGTATGAAAATGAAGCGGCCTTTCACCCTGAGAGGCACCAAATGGTCACAGCTAGGGTACTTCTTCGACCACCAGATTCACCTCAAAAGTGGTCAGCACCAGTTGATAGAATTTAGAAATATCATCTGGTCTACCATTGCTGTACAGATCCTTAACATGGTGCTCAAGGCTTGCCATGGGGCCAGGTCCAGCCTTTGGGGTGTACAAACGATATAATTTTTTGTGCTGTCTTGTTTTTTTTAGGTAAATATCCACATTAAAAAACAATTTAAAACACTGGTTACAAGATCAGTAACAATAGGCTGACACTTCTTGTTTTCTGTAGCTCACTTGTCAGCTTTGCTGTATAGCCTGGGACAGAATGAGTCATCATATAACATTATCATTAGAAGTTGGGCAAGTTAATGACAGCTCTATTGTACTGCCGGAGGCCTAGATAAGGCAGGATAGTAAGGTCCTGTTCACATCTGCGTTGGAGGCTCCGATAGGGGCCTCTGTTACAGATTCCGATGAAAATACCAGTAATAATAGCGCAGCATTCTGCGCTATTGTTTCCAGTAAATCCACAGACACCCCGTCGGAAACATGATGGAACCCTTTAAAGTCAATGGGTTCCAACAGGCGCCGGTTGTCTCTGTTGTGCAAGGGAGCCTGTGCTTCCAGCATTTTCGTTGTTCTGCTCCTCTGACGGAGCAGAACAATGGAATGTCTAATGCAGGTGTGAACAGGGCCTAAAACTATACACTATAAGATAAGGCTCTGTATGCAGCTCCTCTGTCACTCCCTTATCTCTGTGGGGGCGGTTTGGTTTATATTGATCTATTTGTAGGCGTTCTTATAATATATGTGATGTTTGCATGTGAGAGGGTAAATAAGGTATAGGGTATAGGTAAATAATTTTAATGCAAAACCGATTAATAAAATTGTGGTTAGGTCCATGTGATTTTTCAATAGTTTTCTGTAAAGCATACACATATTGCTGCATCAGAAAAGACAATACAGGAAGGAAGTATATTCCTCCAACATGGCCGGCTCCAGGGAGGTTTATTTTTTGTTTTTTTTCTTAAGGTTTTTAAAAATAAAAAATAAATAACTACAACATATAAAAAAGAGAACAAACATATTACTTCTCTTCTACAGATTTACATATAATAAATGAAACTATAATGAAATACATGATTCATTCTTTATTATAATAACTGCAAATTGTATAGCAGTATTATTAAGACATTGTAGAGCACTGTTATTAGATTTCTGTATTACTGCTAATGTATGGAGCTGTTATTGGGTCACTGTATGTCCAGGGGAGTAATAATCACGGTCACAGGGGGAGGGACCGCTACCGTGCGCAGAGGACAATGGTGCCCACGAGTCTAGGATGCCCTTCCGAGCACCTCGTACTATAGCGAAGCCATAGCCATTGGCTCCCTGCCCTACCACTTACTCTTGTGAGAGACAGGTTGTCTTACTAGAGATCTGGTCGTCACTGCATCATGCCACCTGTCCCAGGCAGCAGAAGACCAAACAGCTCGTCAAAGGAACGAGGTTAGGTGAGTTTTAGTTTTATTTTCGTTGGCGCAAAGGATGTCACTATTAATGTGGGCTAACTAGTATATGTGGGCACCTAACTAATCTATGGGAGCACCTAACTGGTATATCAGGGCACCTAGCTATTTTATGGGGGCCTAGCTACTATATGGGTGGCTAACTACTATATGGGGGCACCTAACTACTCTATGGGGGGAACCTAACTACTATATTGTGAACTACTTTATGAGGGGACCTAACTACTATATATACTATAGCACTGAATAGCATTGTTATATAGGCAACTGTATGAAATTGTTATTTGTCTAACATAAGGTTATTTCGGCACCATATTGTATGGCGCTTATAATTAGACACTGTATGGTATATTTTTTTGTACTGCATGACTGTACGCCATATGTGGGTGGGAGGTAGTGCCAACAAAAGGTACCACACAGGGCATCATCCAATATAAGTCTTGCCCTGTATGGGACCTTACTTCCCCTGTACTACCACTTTGTACAGAAACACCCAAATAATAGCATGGAACAGCAGAATTCAAAAGTATAATAAAAGTGTGGCCATAAACTGAAAAATGTCCCCCTGGTCCAACCAGTGTTCCCATATTTTTTGGTCTTTGATAAGGGGGTATACATGAACATACTGGACCACATTTCCATGTGCTAGAATGCCATTAACATTACTATTATTGTTGTATTTTTAATGATAATCATTACAGTTTTGACCACTTTAAATTATAATTTAAGTTTATTGTGCCCTTAAGAAACTGTTTTATGTCTGAATGAAAGGGCCATAGCAGTACAGCAGCAACATGTATTTTTTTGAGTGCGGAAGTAAACATAAGGGAGACATTAGCATTTGCTGTTTGGAACGTATCCATAAACACAACAATTATAGCCATGTTTAATGAATGTGGGCATAAAGCACAAATAAAACACTTGAAATGTCAGTACTCCTGTAATGATGCTCATTATAAGCATAGGTCAGTGTAAATCACAGAACAGAAGCTAGATTTCCCCTCAGGGAGCGCTCTGCAACTCAAGAGGGTCATCATTTATTATGTTCCATGTCAAAGATGTTAAAATAAACTGAATCTCACCCAAATCTTCATCAAATCCTGAACATGCGAACATGGACTTATAGTGAGAGTATGGTTTGTGAAGACCAGTTGGGAGGGGGTTACCTGCAGCCACTACTAGTGTGACATAGAAACTAAGGGTATGCTCACAGGGGTATTTCAGGGGCATTTTGGAGTGTAAAACGGTCACATTGCGCTCCTATATACGCCTTGAAATCGTCTGCAAACTGCTTACCATTGTTTTCAATGATTAAAAGCTGGGTAGTGCATATGAGAAGTAATTGTACGCCGCTGTTCCAAAAAACGAGGTGTAAAACTACGCCTCGTAAAAAAGAAGTGCATGATACTTCTTAATTTGTTTTTGAGGCAAATTTTCACTATTTCCTATGGACTCTGCCAAAAACGCTTTGAAGAAACACTATAAAGGCACGTTCAGACGTGGCAGAATTTTTCCGCTGCAAATGTTGGTGCAGATTTGGGGCAGTTACGCAACATTTCCATTTTTGACAGGTAATTCAGACGTTGCAGATATCACAGCGGACTTGCGATAGATATCTATTTTTGCATTGCAAAGGGTGAAACTCCGCTTCTTCTCCGCAATGGTAAGGGAATGCTGAGAGGGAAAACTCTGCACTGCAGCCTAATTTCCGCTAAGTAATTTTCTGCAACGTCTGAACTAACTTTCCTAAAAATGTATAGAAAGAAATGAAAAAAATGGCCGCTGCAGAATTCCACTGCGGACTGTCCTCAGCGGAATTCCACAGCAATTCCGCCCTAAAAACGCTTTTCAAATCTGCCTAAAAAAAATTCCTGGTTTGCAAAGGCTGCTTTCTCTTGAAAACCGCCTCATATTTTTCTGTTTCATATTTTTTTTAACATACTTTTAAGCTGTACAGTACATTGCAAAAGTATTCACCACCTTGGTGTTTTTTGTTTTTGTTGCATTGCAACCTGGAATTAAACTGGATTTTAAATGAGATTTTATGTAATGGACCTGACAAAATAGTCCAAATTGTTACAGTGGAATAAAACAAATACATTGTTAAATATTAATATGAAGAAAATAAATAACTACAACTGAAAAGTTTTATGTATTCTCCCACTTTGCTACAAACACCCCTAATATGGTCTGGTCAAACAAATTAATTTCAGAAGTCACATAATTAGTAGAATAAGTTCCCCCTGTGTGTAATCAAAGTGTCACATGATCTGTCACATGATGTCAGTATAAATACACCTGTTCTGAAAGGCCTGTCACGTTTGGGTGCGTGGACCCACTGGGCCGTAGCGCCCTGACGGTATGGCAGCTGGCCAACAGGACGCAGGTCACAGTCTATAGTTCATATAGTGTACCTGTGGCAGCTCGGACAGTAGTAATGGCAGGCTCAGCTGGGACTTAGGCAGCAGACAAACGTCAGGCGTGGTGTAGCACGACAGGCGTGGAATACAGCACAGCACGACTACAGCTCAGCACGGCACTTGCCCAGGTAGCACGGGATACAGGATACAGGTACAGGAATGGGGAACACTGGGAACTGGAAGACACTAGGAGACCATTTGCTTAGACAAACGTAGGGTACAGCAACAATGCTCAGGCATGGGAGGAAGGGGCTGAACCCTTCTTATAGTCCAGGGTGCTCATGGGCTAATTTTACATTAACTTCAGGTGCACGCGCTGGCCCTTTAAGATCGGGCACGAGCGTGCGCGCGCACCCTACGGAACCCGACCGAGGTGAGTGGAAGTGAGCACTGGCGTCTCCTGAGGCGGAGACTGGGGCCAGCGCTCGAAGACCCATGGCTGCGGCCGCCAGGAGGGGAGAGAGCCTGGCGGCCTGCGGCCATGAACATGACAAGGTCCCTGAGTCTGAGACTACTAAGCAAGCAACATGAAGACCAAGGAGCTCTCCAAACAGGTCAGAGACAAAATCGTGGAGGAGAAAAGATCACGGTTGGGTTATAAAAAAATTTCCAAAACTTTGAACATCCCACATAGCATCATCATATCCATTATAAGAAAATGGAAAGAATATGGCACAACTACAAATCTGACAAGAGAAGGTCGTCCACCAACACACAGACTCAGCAAGAAGTGCGTTACACAGCATCTGTTAGCACCTTTTTTCTGCTCTCACTGATTCCAGCATTAAGAGAGTTATGTCTCCACAGGCTGCAGTTTTTGTAAAACTAAAAAAATCACAAGGGACCAAAAAAAAAAAATCGCAATTATCCTTCAAAATTGCAAATTCTGGACATTTTATGCCGCCTTCAGCACTCTTGAAAAAAAAATGTGTCGGATTTACTATAGTTTACTATAGTTTACACCAGAAAAATGGTGTAAATTATAGCGGAAATCTTTGCCAGAAAAATGATATAGATATATTTCTGTTTGGCGTAGCAAGGTAGAGGCCCGTACTTTGCCCCCTCCCGATCAGGCTACCCCCCTTCTCCATTGGAAATTGAAAATCAAAAGGGTTAATCAGCCGGGATCAGAGGTAACTACAGTCCTGGTCGGTGAAGCGGGATGTGGGCTGTATATTACTCCTGTGCCCACTCCATCCAATGGATGTAGCTGTAAGTCCATTTGCGGTAATGTGCCGCTAAAATGGAAGTACATCTATGTTCAAATGCGGGAAGGAGTTAAACTAGACTAGATAATCTTATTTTATGTAAAAAGCCCTGCCTGTACATTTTTCTTATTTACATTTATGAAATTATAATGAATTTTCTACAACAATATCTAAAATGATCATTGTAAAGGTTCAGTTCCCTTGGGTGTCTCTGTCCTCTGTCTCGTCCTTCCAGTAGGTGGTGTTTCAGTTACATAAAGTGCACGTTCCTCTGATCTCTTCTTCAGTGAAGCTCTAGCAGGATAACTTGTGCTTCTGTGCTGCTGGAATCTCTCAAGTATTTCCAGTCGTAAAAAATGCAGTAATAATTTCAGAAATCATTACTCAAATCCCTGTGGCAATGAGAGTTGACCGGAGCCTTTGCAACCCAAACCATTAGTTTTCTCTGTTTTGCAGCATTTATCTGTAACATGTTGTAAGTAGTTTTTCTCTGTGTCCTAAAATAAAGCTAAAATCTATCTATCTATCTATCTATCTATCTATCTATCTATCTATCTATCTATCTATCTATCTATCTATCTATCTATCTATCTATCTATCTATCTATCTATCTATCTATCTATCTATCTATCTGTCTGTCGCATATCGGTCTGTCTGTCTGTCTATCTCTGACCTTGGGGGGACCATCTTTAACCTGTCTATATTAGGAAGACAGAACACGTTCTGTTCCTCTAGGTTCATCTACATATAGACTTGGCATAGCTTTGCACCATATATATTAGTCGCCTAACCAGGCCCAAGTGCTTGAGGAGGCCCAAACAACCCTCTGCCATGTACGGAGACATCAGTAATTTAAATAGCACATGGTGGATTACAAATCTTGCTTTAGGGGATCCAGTAACGCCTCTGCAATATATAAAGAAAATAACCTGCTGAGCTGTGAGTGTTTCATTGAGGGTGTAGAGGGCAATGCGGATAAGTGACCATTTACACAAGTTACATAGCAAATTGGTTTGAAAAGAAAAATTTATCTGCAAGGTTCAACCTGCGTTATGTGAAAAGTGAATTCCTCCGGGACTTTATTTTTGTAATTCAATGGAACCACAGTACGCACCTGCCGTTCTAAGGGTTGACCTGCTAAGAAACACCTAATTTATCCAAGGAATTGCTACACGAGAAATCCATTAAAATGTATTCCACGCTATAAGAAAGTCCAGTCTATACATTTACTTCTTGGAATAGATGATGCAATATTCCAGAATAAGAAAAAACTATAGTGAAGAAGTAAAGTTTCTCTAATGCCCCATTACACCTGGGGGTAAGGACTTCCCTAATAATTGTGCCAAAAAATGAGTTCTTGCAGCAATCATTATCTTCAGGCATCATTATTTTTTTAAGAACCAGTTAAAGGAAATGTTTCTAGAATTATTGCTATGGAAAATCATATTGTGGTTCCTAAATCCAGGTTTTCTTGGCGCTTTTTTCTGGGACCCGAAACCTATCCCTAGAATGAGGCCCCCTAAACCCTGTTCTACTTTTTTCTGCTCCCTCTGCCTCCCCGGCCACTTCCTGACTATATGGTCGGCAGTTACGAAAACAGCGTAACCCGCTGAGCTACACCGTTTGCGTAACTTCCATCGTAGTGAATGGCAGTTACGGAAGCAACGTAGCATGCCAGCCATGCAGTTTCCATAATTACCTTTCAGTTCTATGGGACTTACGGAAATTGCGTAGATCAGCAAGCTACGCTGTTTCCTAACTCATGGTCGGAATTCACCTGCTTCTGCTGCAACACAGAGCGGCAGAATGGAGTTTGGGGGACTCGTTCTAGAGATAGGTGCGGGTCCCTGAGCTGGGACCCGCATCTATCTGATATTTGATATATCCTGTGGATATGTCATAAATGTCTCTCGTGGGAAAACCCCTTTAAAGTCTGGGGAAAAACACATAATAAAACATCAGACACAGGGCAGACCGCACATTAAAAAGCCTATCTATCTATCTATCTATCTATCTATCTATCTATCTATCTATCTATCTATCTATCTATCTATCTATCTATCTATCTATCTATCTATCTATCTATCTATCTATCTATCTATCTATCTATCTATCTATCTATCTATCTATCTATCTATGTACCCAAGTTTATCTTGACTCTGATAACTCTGGGGTCTGAATAATTAAAGGGCCTGATCTAGGCTCTGAATAATTAAGGAGGTCTGGTCCGGGGTCTGTATAAGTTTAGGGGGTCTGGTCTGGGGGTCTAATTAACTTGAGGGTCTGATCTGTGGTCTGCTACAGAGGCTGGGAGGGTTGCAGAAGTGAGGGGCCAAAGATGTATGGACAGCAAACTCTGCAGTGGTCAGGAGAAGTCAGACGTCACCTGTGAGATAATGGATTTTAAAGGGGAGCTGTCATCTTTTCTGACATCTGTTATAGTAAATCTTTGTATTCCCCATGAGATAATAATTCTGGAGCATCTTTACTTAGAGCACTATGTTGTGACGTTCCTGTGTTATGCCTCCTGGAAATGTATAAATAAAACCTGGCCTTCATGGAGACTTTTTGTAATTCAACTAAATTTTAACTATAGAGCTACAGCTGTTAAAATCAATCTGTGTAGCCAAGGCCTAACTAACTAATTGATCTAAATGAGTATTACCATTCCCCTTGTCAATAGGATGTGTCTCTACGCAGTCTGATACTGTCAGGGATGAGTGGAGACTGTCCTTTGATAAGGTTAATGGTAACATCAATTGATACATTTCTAGGAGGAATAACAGAGGAACGGCACATTCCAAAGTTCTAAGTAAAGGTGCTCCAGAATTTTTATTTTATGGGGAATACAAGAATGAACTAAAACAGACATGTCAGGAGAGGTAACAGGTCCTCTTTAATTGTTATGTATTGTGCCTGTAACTGTGTCTGATCAGTGCTGTATTCTCTTTTAGGGTCTGCAGTGTAATCAGGGTCGCATTGGCCCACCAGAGAACCAGAGGATCCTCCGGTGGGCCCAGGCTCTTACATAATAGTGGGCCTTAAAGTTCCAGCAGAAGACAAGTCCATTTGGAGGTGACTTTGGAGCCAATCACTTGCCACTAGGGTCTATTTCTCATGAGTTGATTTACAAATGACCTATTAGACCTTATTGATGATGTATCCTGCGTGTACAATAATAACAACAAGGACCCCCACAGATCGCTAAAACAAAGGTGAGCGTACTCAGGTGAGCGCTACGCCGCTTAGTTTCTGATTGTCTCTGCTCGGCTTTCCTCGATAAGCCGAGCGAGCGGTGTACGGACTTATAGACTTTCTATTGATCCCGTACATTACTCAGAGACAATCAGAAACTAAGAGGCGCAGCACTCACCCGAGTACTTCTGCCGCTTAGTTTTAGCGATTGGTGGGAGTTTTATTAAAGTATAGGTACACTTTAAGAGAGTGGAAGGGGACCAAAAAAAGAAGTCCTGGATCGGCCCCTGCTCCAACTATGCAGTCACATACCCGGAATAGATCTAATGTTCAAGTTCAATATTTTTATATATATATATGTGTGTGTGTTAAAAGAATTAGGACAATTATCCCATACTGGCTTCACATATAAAACTGTTATTACCTTTAATGTGTGCCTTGTTGTTTCTTAGAGAAAATTTAATTTGAATACACATTACAGATTTCGGGAGGCCTTTTTGTATCATTAAATTACAGGTTTTCATTTTTCTTAAAATTGACTGCTGGATATATTAATTATTCATGTTTATTAACACTTCAGTAATTGGATTAACTATGATCAAAGTGAAATATGATTTTGGCTGAAAATGGCATTTTCTCTGATAAATCTTTGCCTAGTAGACAATTTAAGACTGCCTCAGCCATACAACTGTGAAACTTCCCAGTGATTTAATTGCAAATTGCTCTGCCCAATTATAGAGAACACTGTGCGGCTTTTATATGGCAGAACAATCCTCCTTTGCCCTACACAGAACTTTGCAGATTGGCGCACTGCAAGAAGAGCAAGCAGAATACAATCTGCCTGAGACAGCCCTGGTGCCTGGAGAGGTGGCTAACCACTAGATACCAGGTATTAAACCCCTAAGTCACCAACAACGTTACCATTACAGGAGTTGTCCAGTTTCTGCAAATTCATATTATTATTTTGTATAATTAATAGGATGGGTCAGGGTTCCTACTTTGCTTTCAGGGCCTCATTTTCTCTTAAAAAAAGGGAACAATTATATAACGTGTGTTTCCTTTGAATGTGACCAATGAACAGCCATCCAAACTGCAACCATCTTCTCTTTTAGGGAAGGCGGAAATTGATATGGGACATAGGTTCTACACTGACACCTCTCCACCATCTTGACCAGTCTAGACTTATGCTAATAACTAGAAGGCTTCAGAGTCTTGTATAGTGTGGAGTAACTGCTTCTATTATTATTCTCTATATCATCTTTGCTTTGGCATTCTGCTCTTATCTTCCAGTTTGCACAGCAATATCTCGGATCTAAAATCTAGAGCAGATGTTGATTTAAAGGCTTACTTTACGTTACTTATATAATACGCATGGGGGCTCCTGATACTCAGATATAAGACTCATATAAAAACTTGAAAGCATACAACTGCCATGATTACATAACATTATCAAAGGCCTCAATATCTGCAGGCTTTTGCAGTTGTAAAGGAATTTACATTTATTTTTGCACATTTTTATGTTGACATTACATCTGCTTACTTTTATGCCCTTATAGTAAGGTGAATTTCCACCTACACAGGCTCTTAAGGGGCATTCCACCTATTATCTCTTTTCAAGGGGATCGGTGATAAATGTTAGTTTGTTGGGGCCTTCACAATTACTCTACTGGGGGTCCCCCCTTCTAGTGATCGGTGGGGGGCCTCAAGGTCAGACCCCCACCGATCTAACATTTATAACATTTATCACCTTGGATGCCCCTTTAAATATCATATCAAGAACTTATGTTATGAGGAATTCCCAAACATACTTCTTTTACACAATTTAAGTGGGAGCGCTGCAGGTAGTAGGGAAGACGGCAGAATACAGGTTCTTAGCATCAGCCCTTTAAGACATAGCAGATGGGTTGCTGCAATGTGCTGTTGAGAATTACAAAAGCTTCTCTTCTCTTTTCATTCACAGAATACAGGCTGCTGTAAAGTTTGACTGTATTGAGAACAGCCACTAGCAGTCTGCCCAGTTCCCAATTTCCTCTATTACCCAAATCGCCTCATAAGAGGGAGAGAGTTTGGTAATAAAAGTTTAAAAACAAATTTCCTAATATACAGATATAGGTTAATCTATGATTTACTGAGGAAACCAACAGAATAGGCATGAGTGCATTAATACATATGGTGAACAGCATTACGCTTATGTATTTCCTAAAAAAAAAAAAATGTATTCTTCTCTTTGGCCGGCGTTCAATACAAGCCAATACCATATCATAGACCTTTGCTTTTTAAATCAATAACATGTATAGATAAGGTCATTTTTCATCATGCAACGTGCACTATATTATACATATTATATTATTATTAGGTTCAATAATGTACCAATGGACACAAGTTCCATTTTAAAGTTAAAGAAACTAATGATTAAAGTGCACCTGTCATGCGGCACTGATCCAATATTAGTGTTATAGCCTGAATGAGAGATTTTATAGGGTAAGAGGTACCCATACTAGTATTGAGTAAATACTATAAAGCCCCATGTATCATATAGACCTAGCTCTGTGTATGGTGTAAATTTACAAAATCCCCTTCCATCTATACAGAACATGAGTAAACTTGGATATCATTGCACACACAGGACATATCATCAATAGGTTTATTTGGTTACCCATTAGAAATAGTCAGCTCCAAATAGTGTAGTCTTCTGCTGGACCTTTAAAGAGGCTCTGTCACCACATTATAAGTGCCCTATATTGTACATGATGTGATCGGCGCTGTAATGTAGATTACAGCAGTGTTTTTTATTTAGAAAAACGATAATTTTTGACGGAGTTATGACCTATATTAGCTTTATGCTAATGAGTTTCTTAATGGACAACTGGGCATGTTTTACTTTTTGACCAAGTGGGCGTTGTGGAGAGAAGTGTATGACGCTGACCAATCAGATTCATACACTTCTCTCCATTGCTATATTGCTATGTGCAGCCACATAAACACACTATAACGTTACTCAAGTGTCCTGACTGTGAATATTCATTACCTCCAGCCAGGACGTGATGTGTATTAAGAATCCTGACACTTCTTTGTGAGATTTACAGCAAGGCAAACGTAATCTCGTTTTAAATGACAGGTTACATCGTGATATTACGCGATATTACGCTTGCCTTGCTGTAAATCTCACACAGGTGCTACAGAAGTGTCAGGATTCTGAATAGACATCACGTCCTGGCTGGAGGTAATGTATATTAACTGTCAGGACACTTGAGTAACGTTATAGTGTGTTTATGTGGCTGCACATAGCGATATAGCTATATCGCTATGTGCTGTGTAAATGAATGGAGAGAAGTGTATAAAGCTGATTGGTCAGCGTCATACACTTCTCTCCACAACGCCCACTTGGTCAAAAAGTAAAACACGCCCAGTTGTCCATTCAGAAACTCATTAGCATAAATCTAAAATAAGTCATAACTGATCGTTTTTCGAAATAAAAAACACTGCTGTAATCTACATTACAGCGCCGATCATATTATGTACATGTGTTTGCTTTACTGTGACGTTTGGCAATACGCAGCTGGGTCACCGGAAGTCCTGTAGTGCTTATGCAGCGATGACGCACCAACAGGACCGTGAGCATTCTGCACTTCAGATGTGTCGGTGCATCATCATCCCACGTGGTGGCTAGAGGGATGACTGTAGACATTTTGCACCTTTTATGGTAATAATCCGGCAGTCCTGTTCGTTCCTCTTCTTATGCCCGCCGCCGAAAACTGGCCCGCCCTGAAATGTCGTCTGAGATAGCGCACAAGCGCCCGTCATGTATGGTCCGATTTCCCTTCCCTGCTTTGTCCAGGCCTCAAATCTATTTACTGCGCATGCGCCGCTATGGTGTCCCTTTGTGCGCACACACCAGAACATCGTGATTTCGTGTGTGCTGATGGTTACAGAGCCTACTTAGAAGATAATTATAAGTTACATAAAAATAACTTATTTCACCCACTTCCATCAGGTATTGCTGGTTTAATAGGTGAAATGCTGGTGACAGGTTCCCTTTGAACTGACGCCAAGATGATTTGTCATTCCAGTTGTTTTGAAACTGCAACTCCCAGCATGCTCTGACAGTCAGGGGCTTTAGGGCTTGTCCACACGTAATGGAATTCTGCAGCATTTCCATTAAATCTAGCAGATATTCCGCTGCGGAAAAACAGCACCATTACCCGTGGTTTTTACTGCAGAAAATGGTGTGGATTTTTTTTCCAATGATGGGAGATGGTGACGTCTCCTCTGAAAAACACAGCTATTCAGTCCACTTTCCACAGCAGGAATTGACATGCTGCGGTATGAAAAATACGCACCGCAGGGGAATTTCTGCTCGGAAATTTTATGCAGCGTGTGGATGAGATTTGTTAAATCTCACCCACTTTGCTGCTACTGTATTCTGCTGCGTATTTTCCGACTGCAATTCCAGACTGAAAATACACAGCAATTCGGTAACGGGTGGACAAGTCCTTAATGTTTCAGCTAAAGGCCGTTGAAGCATGCTGGGAATTGTAGTTTCACAACAGCTGGAGTGCCGAAGGTTACTAACCCCTGCTGTAGTGCATGCAAATACCTTTCTAGGCCTGCCCAATTTACTATGAGGGAGAAAAAGAAGTTATAAATTGGCGCGCACTTTATGTACATAGCTTACCAGTAGTCATCTGTGCGGTGCTGGAGGAATGAAGTCACAGTGTCCTGTACTGGCTGCTATGCCAAATGTGGTGTGAACCGAGCCTTAATGGCCTTTTACACCGGCTGGTGCAGTGAGCGCCGATCAACGAGATATAGTTGATCGACACTCGTTTGCTCCTGACACAAGGAGCTATGGATGGGGACGAGCGGTCGTTACTCCGATCACTCTTCCCCATACATTATTATCATGTCGGCGGCGCGTCCCGTTTACACAAGGAGACGTGCTGCCGACAACGATAATATTTCACTTTTTTAAAATGATACGATCAGCAGATCAAGCGTTTGCTCATTCATCTGCTGATCGCTGCTTCACACAGGACAATTATCGGCAATGAGCGTTCTATGAATCGCCCAGTGTAAAAGGGCCTTTACTTGAATTTTTTTATAGATTATTTGTATATGTAAAATGGTGATTATATATCCTTACCTTCAGCATAGAAGAGGTAAAAAAAACTGTGAATGCAATTTTGCAAGCATCACAAATTGGGATCCATTCAGGGCTCTAGGGCTGTATGTTACTAAGATATAAAGGTGATTTTTTTTTTTACAATAAATATGTTTTCTTACATATTATTAGAAGATACCAAAAACCGGGTATAAAAAGGGTACATCCACCACCAAAAGCTCCAATAGCCAGGGGTGTTTGGGCTTGTGTTGTAGATGCCATTTCTGGGACGCCTGTGCCAAGAGAGGGATATATGGCTAACGTTCTCAACCAAATGCCTAAACAGTGGAATGCGTTGCAGCCTTCTGTTGGAGGTATGCATCGGGAATCCTCCCAATGTAGACCTCTGATGTATACAAAAAAGTGAACAGCCCCTAAGGGAGTAGATCAGGGGTCTCAAACACGTGGCCCACGGGCCTCATGCGGCCCCTGATTCTGTTATCTGCAGCCTGCGGGGCACCGAGAGGAGAGAGCAGGCCGATGGAGGAGCGTGCCGGCGCTTATCACAGGTGTCTGAGATTGATTACAATGATCCAAAGAGCCCTAAGACACAATACCATCCATGAGTTTAATTGAAAAACTAATAATTAAATGTTTATGACACTTAAATCCAATGTGCATAATAATTTGGAACACGGTGTAGAGTGCGGGGTGCAATTAACACAACAAATATGTGTAAGAAAAATACAAATTTTATTAGAAATACCAACAGTTAAAAATGAGTCATGCAAAGCATGAAAAGGACGTTTATCAATGCAGAGAGTATGTACAGGCAAAAATGGGCATAAAATGTGCAAAGAGATAAGCAGGAGATATAAGAAAGTCTATATAAATCCCCAAATGCAGTAGCTATACAATATATACGAATACAAGTATACTATGTAAGTGATAATCAGGTAAGATCATCAGTAACAAGACGGAAGCGTTCTAAATAGACCTACATGAAAAAGGATGGAGAAGATACAAAAAAATACCCATGTTGTTCACTCTGCAAAGAGAGAGACGTCAGACCTGACGCGCGTTTCGGCGGGATGCCTTCATCCGGGGGTGGCGTCTCTCCAGCGGAGGCCTCCATTTAAAGCTAGTTCATCCAATCAGGTAAGTGTGGAATAATACATCCTGTTCATCTGGAAGGGTACATCGGCGTCGCTTGAGACTTTCATGCATAATTTGAACAAAAATAATTTAAACATTAAACTTACATATCATTATGATAAATATCAAGCCAAATTCCTGGAGATTAAACTATCCAGTGTTTCAAAGGGCTTTCTTCAAACTGATGTGTTCCGAAAACAACTGCAGTAAATTCATTTCTCCATGCTCCGTCCTCTCACCCTATACAGACCATACGAGCACTACCAACGGGCCAATTCTTGAGGATTAGAAGGATTTGTTCCTCAACTGAGGTGTTTGAAAAGCAAGCATATGACCTCACAAATCGTTTCCTGGCCCGTGGATACAGTAAAGGATATATCAAAAAAAGCGTACCATCGGGTCAAGAATACTTCAAGAGAAAATCTCCCACTCCCTATTTGGGGATTTATATAGACTTTCTTATATCTCCTGCTTATCTCTTTGCACATTTCATGCCCATTTTTCCATTTTTGCCTGTACATACTCTCTGCATTGATAGACGTCCTTTTCATGCTTTGCATCACTCATTTTAACTGTTGGTATTTCTAATAAAATGTGTATTTTTCTTATACTTATTTGTTGTGTTAATTGCACCCCGCACTCTATAGGCTATATATTGTTTTATACTAGATGGATTTTTGGTGATTGCCTGTAGGCAGGGAAAGGGGAACATCAGGCGGCTGTAAGGGAGGAGGGAAGATGCTACTTTTGTTAATAATTTAGATATAAGAAAGTTTGAGTTATTCACATGTACTACTGATTTATGCAAAATAAATTGTGATCGGTATACTTTAAATATTTTATTAAGTGTCATAAGATAATTCTGCTCAAAGCCCTGTGTGCTCACAGCAGGTCAATGGAATAATTGCATGGACCTGCTATTGGTGTGTGTAAAGTTTATAGCTGTGCAGTGTGCTTGACATCCAATGTATTTATTTGTTATCTTCTTGTGTTTTGTTTCTTTGCACCAGTTCAGACATCACGCTTTTTTTTTTACCTGTTGATAACAATAGCATTATACAGGACAGTGATGAGACCACAATTCATGTTCCATACTAAAACAAATTTTTGATGTCAATTGCTTTGAGCAGTTTATGATGAACTGATGAATTTCCAATCTCTATCTAATGAGTGTTCGAAACCTATGTATTTAATCTGAGATCGAAACCAGCATCATTCCGAATCCTACCTTTTATCCACTCAAGTCTAGATCTCCAACAATGGATGATTTTCAGTTTTTGGTTGAACAAGATCTTAAGGATCTTTATGACAGCAAAACTCCAGTGACATATAATCTTAATAAGGGTAAAAATTAGTCTCTCGAGAAATTACAAGATATGGGTAACATTGTTATATGGAACGCGATAAACAGGGTTCAGTAGTTGTTCTAGATTCGGGTCCCTACGAACGAGAAATATTAAATATGCTTAATGATCCAACAACTTATCGCAAATTGTCATCTGATCCTACCATTATCTTTAACCCCTTCCCTTTTCGGATTTATTTTCAAAAATATTTGTGGGGTGAAATGTGCAAAAAACAGAGATTAAGCCATTTTTTGGGGGGTTTTGTTTTTACGGTGTCCATCAGGTGGTGAAAAAGACATATTCACCTTATTCTACAGGTTGATACGATTACGGCGATACCAAACTTATATGTTTTGTTTTATGTTTTACCAATTTAAAAAAAATAAAACTATTTACTAAATTAAAAAAATCTTTTGTGTCGCCATGTTCTGAGAGCCACAACTTTTTAATTTTTCCATCAATTTAGCGTTTTGAAGGCTTCAATTTTGCAGGGAGAGCTGCAGTTTTCACTGATACCATTTTGGAGAATATGCAACTTTTTGATCACTTTATATTTAATTTTTTTTGAGCGCTAAGGTGACCAAAAACCAGCAATTTGCATGTTTTATTTTTATCTTTTTACGGTATTCACCGAGCGGGTTAAGCAAGGCTATATTGTGATTGTTCAGACTTTTACAGGCGCGGCGATACCAATTATGTTAACTTTTATTTTTTTTTTAACATTGATTTAGGGAAAAAATTATTACTTTTAATACTTTTTCTTTTTGGAACATAAAAAAAACTTTATTTAACAGTTTTTTTTTACTTTTTTTTATTAGTCTCCCTAGGAGATTTGAAACAGCGATCGTTGGATCAATTGCATGATATACTGCAATACTAATGTATTGCAGTATATCATGATTCTGTCAGTCTCCTTTGAAGCCCTGCCGGAGGCAGAGCTTCAAAGGAGTATAAAGATGGCAGACCTGGGGGCCTTTGTTAGTCCCCCAGGCTGCCATAGCAACCGTTGTTACCGGCCAATCGTGCCGCGGGGGGGGGGGGGGGGGCGTGATGGCTTGTTTGAGGGGGCGCCCCCCTGATTCTAACACTTTAAATGCTGCGGTCGCGATTAACCGCGGCATTTAAGGTGATAAACGAATGGAATCAAAGTGAACTTTGATTCCGCCCGTTGCAGTGAGGTGTCGGCTACGTAACACAGCCGTCACTCGCTGTGTATAGAGCAAGCTCAGCCCGTGAACTCGATCCATACTTCCCCTTAACCCTTATCATGTACAGTTACACTATATTGCGTGAAGGGGTTAAGGAACAACTTGCCAAAGTTTTGGAGGAAGGCCTGTCCATGAGAATTCTGACTGACAGATTAATTCTATGAATAAGGTTCATCCTATACATCCCATCTTCCATGCCTTACCGAAGACACACAATAATTTTTTTCCACCTCCATTAAGACCTATTGTGTCGGGTATAGGGTCTATCCCCGAACAAATGGGAGCATGGTGGGACAACAGGTTGGTGAAAAGATCACTGTGCTAGATTAAGGACAGGAAAGAGGTCCTCAAATGATGGACAAGATGCCATAAAGAGTAAATAACAACAGCAATGAACTCAAAGATTATATCCTTCAAGTTACAGACTTTTCGTTGAAACATAATCATTTTTCCTTCAGTGGCCAATTTTTTCTACAGTGTCTGGGATGCTCCATGGAAGCCAATTTTCACCCTCACTTGCTAATATTTATGTCACTTGGTGGCAGGAGAAATGTATATATTCAGCTCATAACCCCTATGTTGCCAACATTTTCTGGTATGGGCGCTATATAGATGACATATTGATTGTTTGGTCTGGCCCTAAAGCGCTCATACCGAAATTTATAGGCTATATCAATGGTAACACAGATAACTTGGTCTTTAGCTCTGATGCTCAGTCCGATTCTATCCCTTTCTTGGATCTGCTTTTATTTGGAAACATCACATGTGCATGTGTTTCCAGTAGTCTGTATAGGAAACCTGTGGCTGAAAACTCTGTTCTCTAAGCTTCCAGTTCCCACTCAAAGCATTTCATTAAAAATCTACCTATAGTGGAGTATATCCATGCTAAAAGGAGTTGTACTGAACAACTACGATATGCAGAAGAATGTAATGTCATAGATAGCAGGTTACAAGTAAGGGGCTATATATACAGCCATCTTAAAGAGGGCGAAGAAAATAGCTAATACCAAAAGCAGACAACAGTATCTTTAGAGCAACAAAACTGCACAGAACACTGATTCATCCTATAACAAAAAATAAATAAATTCTACTCCGTATAGTACCAACCAGTGGTGTAGCTATAGGGGTTGCAGCGGTCGCCGTTGCGACCGGGCCCCTAAGCATAGGGGGCCAAAGGACCCCCGTTGCCATACAGTAGGCTTGTTAAATAAATTTTCTGTGCCGTGAAGCCGGCACTTCCTGGTTACGGTCACATGGTACACTTGGTTACAGTTTCAATTTTTTTTTTGTGTTTATAAGAACGAGGGTCCCAAACGCCCAGATCCTCCTCACTGCACCCCCACAGTGATGCAGACATTGAGTTGAGCGGCGGTCAAGCGTGCACGCTTCCATTTCATGCAAAGTGTATGGGAATGATGGAAACAGCAGAGTACATGCTTGACCGCCGCTCCGTGCAAGCTCCGCCTGCATGGGAGTGCAAGTTTTATTTTACTCAAAATGCCCAAAATGTTAGGCTGGGTTGACACCTGCGTTCAGCTTTCCGTTATTCTCCTCTGTCAGAGCAGAGCAACGGAAAAATAAGAAGCCCCTGTTCCGCTGCACAACGGACAACACCTGCCGCCAACGAAACCCATTGACTTTAATGGGTTTTGTCGGATTTCCATTGGGATGTTGGTGGTTTTAACGAAAACAATAATGCAGCATGCTGCACTATTGTATAAGGTATTCTGTCAGATCTGCAACGGAGCCTCCAACGCAGCTGTGAACAAGGCCTAACACAAAAGTTTTGTATTTTTTTAATCTAGTTCACAAAAAAAATAAATTACAAATTCTACTGGACCAACTGCCTATTTAGAGACAGGCAGCAGCTTCAGGAGCGCATCATAAGGGTAGGAACACACTTGGGGGATACGCTGAGTAAGACTACACAGCTTATCCGCCCCGGTAGCCACAAGGAATTCCACCAGCAAAACCGCACCAAATAGTGGTGTAGGTTTCGTGAGGCATGTCCACTGCGGGAATCCTGCAGTGAAAAAAAAAGTTTAGACTTACCCCGGCCATAGTCTAGGCGACGCGTCTCTGTTCTGAACATGGCTCGGCCTCTTGGGGTGACGCTGTAGACCATGTGACCACTGCAGCAGTCACGTGGGATGAAACGTTATGACAGGAGGCCGGGCTGCGCTAAGAATAGAGGATCGCGTCGCCTAGACTATGGCCAGGGTAAGTCTAAACTTTTTTATAAATTTAAAATTAAAAAATACCTTTCTTTTCTCATTTGTGATTTTTGCGTCAGAACCGCAGCATTTCCGCAACAAAGGATAAATTTTTTTTGCAGTGTGTGGATGAGATTTGTTCAAATCTCATCCTCTCTGCTGCTACTGTTATACGCTGCGGATTTTCCGCAATAAAATGTGCATAAAATCTGCAGTGTTCACGCCTAGTGTGTTCCTACCCTAACAATAAGGCCCAGTTGACAGAGTTTTGGGCCTTGATATTGACTCGGACACTGGGTCAGAATCAGCACCAAAAAACGTCCAAAACCGCCTCCCATTGATTTCATCTGAAATCAATGGGAGCCAGTTGTTGAAAAAATAAAAATCAGCTTGTCCTTTCTTGCCGCGGTTCTGCCTCTGACCTCTCAACGAAATCAATGGGAGGCAGAAAATGCATTTTTCGCTGCGTTTTTTGTCTGCTCTCCCCATTCGCCGCGGGCAAAAAACGCAGCAAAAACGTGGCAAGATAGTGTGGGCAGGTCAAAATCTGCCTCAAAATTCTTTAAGGAATTTTGAGGCAGATTTTTTTCTGCCTGCAAAATACTCTGTGTGAACAGGGCCATACATAATCAGCACTTTCAGACACTTTACTCACTGTGTCAGAAGAGCTGCTGGCTCCCACTCCAGTCCTCGTTGTCAGGCGATGTCTTCCAGGTCTAGTCCTTCACCTCCAGGCTCCGGAAAATGTCATGGATCGGAGAACGCCTACCGCCGCGCTATAACTGGACTCCGCCCTCTCTCCTTAAGCAGCTACGCTCTGGAGAAGGAGGAGGAGGTAAGTTGTGTGTGCACCAGTGTCTATGTGTGCCCGCGGGTGTGCGTGTTTGCGTCCGCGGGTGCGCGCTTCGTTCACGTGTGCGCACATCAGTCACGGGTCCGTGCAGGTGTTCGCGGATGCGCGCGAGTGGGCGGTGTTTGACGGCCGGGCCCCCGTGACGAGAGGGGGGGCCCGCAGCTCACGACATTCTTTTGGTGAAAAGAACGGGCCCCATTGCAGGGGACTGTTTTTTTCTACCAAAGGCAAGTCGCGGCAGTTGCCGGCCCCCCTTTCAATTAGCTTTGGCTGGGCCCCTTACACCAGTACCCCTAGTACTGCCCTGATGGCGGCCCTGCCTACGCCACTTCATCTCCAAGCAGCATGATGACTGGGTGCAGCTGCTTCCGTGGGCTGAGTACTTCTACAATAATCACACCAGCGAGTCTACTAGGAATATACAATTCTGCATTGTCTACGGCCAGCACCCACAAATTCCTCTCCCGGTGCCCGATACTTCCGAGGTTCCAGCGGCTGACTCCACGTTTAGAGATTTCCTGCAGATCTGGCAGCAGACTCGATTCTCCATCCTAATGGCAGTGGACCGCAGGAAACGGAAGGCTGACACAAGGAGAAGAGAGCCTCCTCGGTTTCTTTCTGGCACAAGGGTCTGGCTGTCTTCCAGGAATATCCGACTGAGGGTGTCGTCATGCAAATTTGCCCCCATGTTCCTCGGACCATTCGAGATCCTGCAGCAGATCAACCCTTTCGCCTACAAGCTTCGGCTGCCTCCCACCCTCAGGATTCCCAACTCCTTCCATGTCTCCCTCCTGAAACCGGTGATTCTGAACCGCTATTCCAAGACTCCCAGCCCTGCGGTTGCCTCCAGCGGCCCTTCGGACATCTTTGAGGTCAAGGAGATCTTGGACACCAAGATATTGAGAGGAAAAACTTTTTATTTGGATTGGAGGGGGTTTGGCCTTGAAGAGAGGTCCTGGGAGCCAGAGGAGAATCTCAATGCTCCTAATCTTCTGAAAAAGTTTCTGTCTCGCTCTGGCTCCAAGAAGAGGGGGCGTAAGAGAGGGGATACTGTAATGTGCGTGGCTGCGGGCCGTCAGCTCCAACCTCCGCCTGACAGCCGCAGCCACGAGTCGGCATTCGCTGGCCCCAGCCTCCTCCTCAGGAGAGGCCAGCTCTCGCGCCCGCTCACCTCAGCCGGATCCCGTATGGTGCGCGCGCACGCTCATGCCCACTCTTAAAGGGGCAGCGAGCATCGGACATTCTGATGAACTTTGACCCGTGAGTACCCTGGACTATAAGAGGAGTCCAGCCCCCTGCTTCTTTGCCTGAGCGTTGTTGATGTTCCCTATAGTTTGTCTATTTGATGGCCTCCTAGTGTGTTTCCTGTTCCTGTACCTGTTCCAATTCCTGTTTCCTGTACCTGTTCCAGTACTGTTCCTGTTCCTTGCATTTCCATACCATCCTGGTCGAGCACTGTGCTGTGCCAAAGTAGTGTCGTGCTGTTTCCACGTCTGACCTGCTTCATCTCGCTTGACGCCTACCTGCTGCCTTGTCCAAGCCGAGCCTGCCCTGCTGCTGTCTGAGCTGCCACAGGTACCTATACGAACTATAGACTCCCACCTGCGTCCTGTTGGCCTGCTGTCTTACCGCCAAGGCGGTACGGCCCAGTGGGTCCACAGACCCTTCGTGACACTCCGTCACAGATCCGGCTTAAAATATGACAGACATTTTTAAGCGATTCTTTGTGTTTACGTGTATTTTTACGCTAATTATTACTATCACACTGTGAAATATCATGTTTTTTCAAGTAAAGAAATCATTGAATTGTGAGATTCTCTAGGAAATCCTGTCAACTCTATACTTACATAGTAGCTGGCCATTCACTCTGGTAATCTAATGACTATTCAACAAATAATCCAGACGCTATCCGGCTGTTCATAATATGGAATAATAAACTCTGGTGTCTCTCGAAGATATGCAGGATAGTTACCTAATCTACACTTACGCTAGGGATATGCAGTAATAATGGATATTGAATAGGATTCATTCAGCTAAAAAAAATATATAAGTATCCACCGCAGGTATAAAATTTAAATTCACCTTTATTAAAGAGGCTCTGTCACCAGATTTTGCAACCCCTATCTGCTATTGCAGCAGTTCGGCGCTGCAATGTAGATTACAGTAACGTTTTTATTTTTAAAAAACGAGCATTTTTGGCCAAGTTATGACCATTTTTGTAGTTATGCAAATGAGGCTTGCAAAAGTCCAACTGGGCGTGTTTAAAGTAAAAGTCCAAGTGGGCGTGTATTAGGTGCGTACATCGGGCGTTTTTAATACTTTTACTAGCTGGGCGTTCTGATGAGAAGTATCATCCACTTCTCTTCAGAACGCCCAGCTTCTGCCAGATCACGCTGTGACGTCACTCACAGGTCCTGCATCGTGTCAGACGAGCGAGGACACATCGGCACCAGAGGCTACAGTTGATTCTGCAGCAGCATCAGCGTTTGCAGGTAAGTAGCTACATCGACTTACCTGCTAACGCCGATGCTGCTGCAGAATCATCTGTAGCCTCTGGTGCCGATGTGTCCTCGCTCGTCTGACACGATGCAGGACCTGTGAGTGACGTCACAGCGTGATCTGGCAGAAGCTGGGCGTTATGAAGAGAAGTGGATGATACTTCTCATCAGAACGCCCAGCTAGTAAAAGTATTAAAAACGCCCCGATGTACGCACATAATACACGCCCACTTGGACTTTTACTTTTAAACACACCACTTGGACTTTTGCAAGCCTCATTTGCATAACTACAAAAATGGTCATAACTTGGCCAAAAATGCTCGTTTTTAAAAAAATAAAACCGTTACTGTAATCTACATTGCAGCGCCGATCTGCTGCAATAGCAGATAGGGGTTGCAAAATCTGGTGACAGAGCCTCTTTAAAGGGGTTTTCCAGACATATAAAATTGATGGCAGGCTTCCTAAAATCCAGAAACAGAGACTTCTTACTAATGGAGGGTTTCTCCAGTAAGACCATCTGTATCGGCTATGGGGCTTCCTATATGAGATGGTTTTATCCAATTCGGTTAACTTTTTTTTTTTTTTTTAAACCCTCTTTAGTCCTCTTCCTTTAGGCCATGTTCATACATTAGCTCTCTTTAGTCACTTACATGGCATTACATCATACCTGACAAATCTCTCTCAATGTCCGCCGCTTCTTCTTTAAATGATACTCACCTCTCCCTGTTCCTGCAGCCCTCTTTACTCCTGGTTGCTGCAGGAACGGGAGAGGTGAGTATGTGCATGTCTGGTCTGGGATCTGTAATAAGGAGGATGTCTGATCTCGGGTCTGTATTGAGGGGGTTCTGATCTGGACTCTCCATTAAGTGGGTCTGGACTGAGGTCTATTTTAAGGGTGCTCAATGGTCTGATGTCTGTTCTAAGGGGTTCTGGTCTGGGATCTGTATTTTTTATGTTTTAAAGTAATTTATTGAATTACAACAGAATTTGGATATACAATATGCATTTTACATATGCAGATGATAAAGCGAGACTTCACGCAGGAAGTCAAATAAACGATATCCAGCAGGGTATAATTTAAAAGAACGATATAAAGGCAAACAGTATAAAAATGGTGTCTGTGGTATAAGAAGCATGCAAAATGGGGCTTTCCCCTGAGAACGCCACTACCGTGGTGAATCATGTCGGGGGGGCTTCTCTCTTTTTTAAAATTCAATGTGGCCAGATATTTGAAGTCCTTTCTCCAGCGGACTGCAGCCGCTGGTTATCATTATCGCATACAGGCAGAGTGGTCATTAGAGGTATTACTTTGACCCTGCACCTAGACAGTACAGACTGTTGAGCAATACTGGCATGACTATATAGGGACTTTCAGTTCGCATTGCGCTTTTAATCTTAATTGTATACTTAATATTCAGTTACAATAAAGTTACGTGTCATAATACTAGTAAGCATTCAATAGGTACCTGGGAAACAAGGGCTAATCTTTTTGCCTTTGGCAATATTGATGTGTTTTGTTTGTATTTATTTAGGGGGTCTGGTCTGGGGTCTGTATTTATTTAGGGGTCTGGTCTGGGGGTCTGTATTTATTTAGGTGTCGGGTCTGGGGTCTGTGTTTATTTTTGGGGTCTTGTCTGCGCTCTGTATTTATTTAGGGGTATGGCCTGGGGCCTCTATATATTTATGGGGTTTGGTGTCTGTATTTATTTAGGGATCTGATCTGGGGTCTGTATTTATTTAGGGGGTCTTGTCTGGGGTCTGTACTTATTTATGAGGCCTGGTTACTGTATTAGTTTAGGGTCTGATCTGAGGTCTGTATTCATTTTGTAATGTGATGGAGCCGGTCATATGCACTATTTGCAATAAATTGGGGACCTATATAAATAAGCGGGCATGAGGGTAAAAATAGTAATCCAATGCACCATACTCACTATATAATGGTTCGTGGCGAATCCTTCTGGACGTGGCAGATGACACAGGAAGTGGCAAAGCAACAGCAGGTGCAGTAGACACAACTCCAACTAGTAGGTACAGGAACAAGAACACAGCACGGGAATAAAGGAACAGGTAACAGGGCACGGGTAACAACTGGAATGGGAAACACTAAGGGACCATTTGCAAGACAGACTTGGGAATAACTAACAATGCTCAGGCAAGGATCAGAAGGACTGGGGCCTTCTTATAGACCAGGAAATCATGTGGTTGATAATGATTGATTTACAGGTGCGCTTTAAGAGCGGGCACGAGCGTGCGCGCGCACCCTACGGGACACAGCAGACCGGATCGGAAGTGAGTGCTGGTGTCTCCTAGGAAGGAGATGGGGACTAGCGCTCACGTATCCATGGCTGCGGGCGTCGGAGGGTGAGTAAACTCGACGGCCCGTGGCCATGGACGCTACACCCGTCATGTCCCCTAAAAAGCTAATCTGCCGCCATACCTGGATTGCTGTGTTCCCCTGGATTTCAGCGCCATTTATCTGATGTATCTAGGTGCATCTGTTTTCCTTCAATCAGCCCCGTTCATTTCGGCAGCTGATACGCTAATTCATAAATAAATTGACAACTTGGTCTCCACCACCCTTAGGGGTGTGCGACCTGTGCCATTGCACATGGCGCAACACTCCAGCAGGTGGAAGGGGGCGCTGCGCTGACTCCCTTCCCCTGCTTGTTTCAGAAGTGCCCAGGCCCGGCGACTCAGCAGCCGCCTTTCCACCCTGGCGCTTCTTCACTCAGTGGCATCGATATTGCTGTAGCAGCCATGGCAGCTGCTAGCAAACAACGGGCATGAGGGCGCCCGTATTGCCCATTGGGACAGTTCCCCCCGCCCCCCCATGGCCAGCGGCGCCGCTAGCAGTCGCTGCGGCTGCTACAGCGGTAGCGACGCCACTACAGAAGAGGAGGGATGTATCTTCCTGCTCTGCTATCTACTAGCCGCCACTGTAGCTACCTGAAGGAGCGGAATTCCCCTGTGCCCGGGGATTCCACTCCTGGACGGAGAGCTTGATGTCTCTGTCCATATATGGCCAGTGACATATAGGGCAACTCCTGGAGTGGAATCCCCGACGCTGTGACCGGGGATTCCACTCTAGGAGAATCCAGTGACGTCACTGTCCATAAATGGACACAGACTACAGGGGCTTCTCCTGGAGTGGAATCCACGGTCACCGCGTCGGCAACGCTGTGGACGGGATTCCGCTTCAGGAGTTGCCCCTGATGTCACTGAGTGTTAATTCTGTCATATATGGACAGAGACATCAAGCCAAGCATTCCAGGAGGGGAATCCCCGGCCACAGGGGGATTCCGCTCCTTTAGGGAGCTACACTGGCACTATCTACAGGAAGGGGGGTGCTATCTACAAGGGGGCTGTGTGGCACTACCTACAAGGGGGCTGTGTGGCACTACCTACCAGGGGACTGTGTCGCACTACCTACAAGGGGGCTGTGTAACACTACCTACAGGGGGCTGTGTAGCACTACCTACAAGGGGCTGTGTGTCACTACCTACAAGGGGGCTGTGTGGCACTACATACAAGGGGGCTGTGTGGCACTACCTACAGGGGACTGTGTGGCTCTACCTATAGGAGGCTGCGTGGCACTACCTACAGGGGCTGTGGCACTACCTACAAGGGGCTGTGTGGCATTATCTACAGTGATTTTATCTATCTACACTATTTTAGTGAGAGTAGCGGGCTGATGGTTATTTTACTGTGAGTGGTGGGCTGATGGTCATTTTACTGTGAGTGCTGGGCTGATGGTCATTTTACTGTGAGTGGCGGGCTGATGGTCATTTTACTGTGAGTGGCGGGCTGATGGTCATTTTACTGTGAGTGGCGGGCTGATGGTTATTTTACTGTGAGTGGTGGGCTGATGGTTATTTTACTGTGAGTGGGGGGCTGATGGTAATTTTACTGTGAGTGGGGGCTGATAGTCTTCAAGTGGTTTCCACCTCTGTGATCCAATTGAAATTAATAGGAGGCAGAAAATACCTGCAGCGTTCGTTTGGAGCTTTTTTGCCTGCGTCTTTTGCATTAGCCTCAACGGCTTAAAATAAACGCAACAAAAAAGTAATTTTGAGGCAAATTTTTTTGTCTTACAAAAAACGCTGTGTGAACATCCCTTGAGAGGGTAGTGCTTGTTTTTAGCTATTTTCCGTCTTTCTCAAAAACTATTTTTGGTAGGGGTGCCCTGAGGAAATTAAATTTTTTCAGTGGTGCCTCAAGTCGGTAAAGGTTGTGAAACTCTGTACTAGGCTACAGGATCCTGTTGTGGAGCAGCTCAGTTCGTCGTGGGTACAATTTGTTGTTTATTTGGAGGTACTGTCTACAAGGGGGAGGTGGGGGGCTGTATGGCATGATCTACAAGGAGGAGGTGGGGGATTATGGCACTGTCTACAGGGAGGCTGAATGGCACAATCTACAGGGGCACTATCTACAAGGGAGGGCTGTGTGTGGCAGCCAGGGAAGGGGGCATTGTGCTGTGTTGGTGCCACTAAGCATGGGAGGAAGGGGCTGGGCCCTTCTTATAGTCAAGGGTACTAATGGGCTAATTTTGACATTAAACTCCGGTGCACGCGCTGGCCGTTTAAGAGCGGGCACGAGCGTGCACGCGCACCCTACGGAACCCGGCGAAGGTAAGAGGAAGTGAGCGCTGGCGTCTCCTGAGAAGGAGACTGGAGCCAGCGCTCACAGACCCATGGCTGCGGCCGTCAGGAGGTGAGTGAGCCTGACGGCCTGCGGCCATGGACATGACAATTATCTTCTACAGTGTGACTTATATTTTAATTAACTTTTTTTTTAAATCTATTCATGTTACTATTGTTTTAAATTCCATTAGGAGATTTTTATGTGTAACTAATTACACAGGAAATTATTAGCACATACTCAAATATACCCTAAAGCTGGTGATACACATGAGATCAACATTGTCCCGACCTGCCAATTTTGGTGGGATTGGCTGATGATATAATGTGTACTGATGCTTTCCGACGGTCTCCTAAAGGCAAATATTTTCATAAAGTAGGATTAGTAAACTATAATCTCAAAAAAGCTTCAATAAATCCTCTGAGATATGCCAAGTATATAACGGTGGCCAACAAAAGTCCTCATCTGACCCTGTTGATTATCTAGCATGCTCCACTATAAGCTTCTCTGTTGATTGCAGGCCGTACTAGGTAATGAACAGGGCCAGTACAGGACTTTTTTTGGCCACCGTTGATTGTGTTATTGGATGCCTGGATTTGGTATAACCCTTTAAGGCCTTATTCACAAGAACGTGTTATACGTCCGTGCGTCACACGGACCTATGTTAGGGAACGGGGCCGTTCAGATTGTCAGTGAATTTCACTCAGTGTATGTACGCTGCATAAAACTCACGACATGTCCTATATTTGGCCGTGTTTCGCGCAGCATGCACCCATTGTAGTGATTGGGTGCATGCAAATCGCGCACGGCATACGGAAGCACTTCAGGGTGCCGCGCATGATGCACGCTACAGTAGTAAAATAAATGAATGAAAACAGAAAAGCGCCACATGCTTTTCTGCTTGTAAACATAAAACCAGAGTGTCTTAATGATGCCGGCTGCGCGAAAATCACGCAGCCACGTACCATATGCTGATGCCACACGGACGTGTGGCACGCGCAAAACGCAGCTTTTTTTGCGAGCGCAAAATGGACACGTCCATGTGAATAAGGCCTAAGGGTTATCTCAGAGGTATTATTTTCTTTAAGAAGATATTTTATTAAAATTAATTAGTAAACAGAATGTTGCAACACTAGGCTATTTTTAGTGATTTTGTTGATTGGAGTCTTAGGTGTAGTATTAGCCAAGGGCGCCACGCCAACACCCTAATTTCTTAGTACAGTGAAGTCAAAGTAGGATCAAGCATGTTGGGCTTCAACAAGCTTGATCATTTGTTGCCACACTGCGTTTTCCTTGTTGAAATAAATGTGCATGCTTGGCTGAGCCGAGAGTGATATTTATGGGGAGGTCGGGGAGATAGCTGTTGGCCAAATTAGTGTTTGACCAACAGTTTTCTGATGTTTATGGTTACCTAATCAGGCTAAATTGGGGCTAATGGTCTTGAGGACCTGTCAAGGAAGATATATATATATATATATATATATATATATACACTACCCAGACAATTTTGTGTTTTCCATGAAAACTCACACTTATATTTATCAAATGAGTTGCAAAATGACTATAAAATATAGTCAAGACATTGACAAGGTTAGAAATAATGATTTTTATTTGAAATAATAATTTTCTCCTTCAAACTTTGCTTTCGTCAAAGAATGCTCCATTTGCCGCAATTACAGCATTGCAGACCTTTGGCATTCTAGCTGTTAATTTGCTGAGGTAATCGGGAGAAATTTCACCCCATGCTTCCAGAAGCCCCTCCCACAAGTTGGATTGGCTTGATGGGCACTTCTTGCGTACCATACGGTCAAGCTGCTCCCACAACAGCTCTATGGGGTTGAGATCTGGTGACTGCGCTGGCCATTCCATTACAGATAGAATACCAGCTGCCTGCTTCTTCCCTAAATAGTTCTTGCATAATTAGGAGGTGTGCTTTGGGTCATTGTCCTGTTGTAGGATGAAATTGGCTCAAATCAAGCGCTGTCCACAGGGTATGGCATGGCGTTGTAAAATGGAGTGATAGCCTTCCTTATTCAAAATCCCTTTTACCTTGTACAAATATCCCACTTTACCAGCACCAAAGCAACCCCAGTCCATCACATTACCTCCACCATGCTTGACTGATGGCGTCAGGCACTCTTCCAGCATCTTTTCAGTTGTTCTGCGTCTCACAAATGTTCTTCTGTGTGATCAAAACACCTCAAACTTCGAGTCGTCTGTCCTTAACACTTTTTTCCAATCTTCCTCTGTCCAATGTCTGTGTGCTTTTGCCCATATTCATCTTTTCCTGTTATTAGCCAGTCTCAGATATGGCTTTTTCTTTGCCACTCTGCCGTGAAGGCTAGCATCCCGGAGTTGCCTCTTTACTGTAGACGTTGACACTGGCGTTTTGCGGGTACTATTTAATGAAGCTGCCAGTTGAGGACCTGTGAGGCGTCTATTTCTCAAACTAGAGACTCTAATGTACTTGTCTTGTTGCTCAGTTGTGCAGCGGGGCCTCCCACTTCTCTTTCTACTCTGGTTAGAGCCTGTTTGTGCTGTCCTCTGAAGGGAGTAGTACACACCGTTGTAGGAAATCTTCAGTTTCTTGACAATTTCTCGCATGGAATAGCCTTCATTTCTAAGAACAAGAATAGACTGTCGAGTTTCACATGAAAGCTCTCTTTTTGGAGAGTTTAATCGAACCCACAAATGTAATGCTCCAGATTCTCAACTAGCTCAAAGGAAGGTCAGTTTTTTAGCTCCTCTAAACAGCAAAACTATTTACAGCGGTGCTAACATAATTGCACAAGGGTTTTCAAGTGTTTTTTAATCATCTATTAGCCTTCTAACACAGTTAGCAAACACAATGTACCATTAGAACACTGGAGTGATGGTTGCTGGAAATGGGCATCTATACACCTATGTAGATATTGCATTAAAAACCAGACGTTTGCAGCTAGAATAGTCATTTAGCACATTAACAATGTATAGAGTGTATTTCTGATTAATTTAATGGTATCTTCATTAAAAAAAACTGCGCTTTTCTTTCAAAAATAAGGAAATTTCGAAGTGACCCTAAACTTTTGAACGGTAGTGTATATTCCTACCATCCCCAGATATATACAGTGAAGGAAATAAGTATTTGATCCCTTGCTGATTTTGTAAGTTTGCCCACTGTCAAAGACATGAACAGTCTAGAATTTTTAGGCTAGGTTAATTTTACCAGTGAGAGATAGATTATATAAAAAAAAAAAAAATAAATAACATTGTCATAATTATATATATTTATTTGCATTGTGCACAGAGAAATAAGTATTTGATCCCTTTGGCAAACAAGACTTAATACTTGGTGGCAAAACCCTTGTTGGCAAGCACAGCAGTCAGACGTTTTTTGTAGTTGATGATGAGGTTTGCACACATGTTAGATGGAATTTTGGCCGACTCCTCTTTGCAGATCATCTGTAAATCATTAAGATTTCGAGGGTGTCGCTTGGCAACTCGGATCTTCAGCTCCCTCCATAAGTTTTCGATGGGATTAAGGTCTGGAGACTGGCTAGGCCACTCCATGACCTTAATGTGCTTCTTTTTGAGCCACTCCTTTGTTGCCTTGGCTGTATGTTTCGGGTCATTGTCGTGCTGGAATACCCAGCCACGAGCCATTTTTAATGTCCTGGTGGAGGGAAGGAGGTTGTCACTCAGGATTTGACGGTACATGGCTCCATCCATTCTCCCATTGATGCGGTGAAGTAGTCCTGTGCCCTTAGCAGAGAAACACCCCCAAAACATAATGTTTTCACCTCCATGCTTGACAGTGGGGACGGTGTTCTTTGGGTCATAGGCAACTCTTCCTCCAAACATGGCGAGTTGAGTTAATGCCAAAGAGCTCAATTTTAGTTTCATCTGACCACAGCACCTTCTCCCAATCACTCTCAGAATCATCCAGATGTTCATTTGCGAACTTCAGACGGGCCTGTACATGTGCCTTCTTGAGCCAGGGGGACCTTGCGGGCACTGCAGGATTTTAATCCATTACTGCGTAATGTGTTACCAATGGTTTTCTTGGTGACTGTGGTCCCAGCTGCCTTGAGATCATTAACAAGTTCCCCCCCGTGTAGTTTTTGGCTGAGCTCTCACCTTCCTCAGGATCAAGGATACCCCACGAGGTGAGATTTTGCATGGAGCCCCAGATCAATGTCGATTGACAGTCATTTTATATGTCTTCCATTTTCTTACTATTGCACCAACAGTTGTCTCCTTCTCACCCAGCGTCTTACTTATGGTTTTGTAACCCATTCCAGCATTGTGCAGGTCTATGATCTTGTCCCTGACATCCTTAGAACGCTCTTTGGTCTTGCCCATGTTGTAGAGGTTAGAGTCAGACTGATTTATTGAGTCTGTGGACAGGAGTCTTTTATACAGGTGACCATGTAAGACAGCTGTCTTTAATGCAGGCACCAAGTTGATTTGGAGCATGTAACTGGTCTGGAGGAGGCTGAACTCTTAATGGTTGGTAGGGGATCAAATACTTATTTCTCTGTGCACAACGCAAATAAATATATATAATTTTGACTATGTGATTTTCTGTTGTTTTTTTAATATAATCTATCTCTCACTGGTAAAATTAACCTAGCCTAAAAATTCTAGACTGTTCATGTCTTTGACAGTGGGCAAACTTACAAACTTACAAAATCAGCAAGGGATCAAATACTTATTTCCTTCACTGTATGGGTGTATGTGCAGCCCTACGCCTTGTCGTGGCAGGTGGGCAAACAGTTTTTGATCAAAATGTGCACTAAGAACCTCCCTATTTGTAAGTAGATTTAGCGTTACTGCATATTTATTTATATTTAGTGGCTTAGGTGGCTTTAGTGTTCGCAGTGTGCTGTCCCCATTTCTTTGTCTGCTATATATATATATATATATATATATATATATATATATATATATATATATATATATATAAAAATATGGCAATCTTCCACAGTTTGGACCCTGTTCCGCATCATGTGTGCACAAGTGTCGTACCTGACTGATCATTGAGAAGTGCATCTTTGTCTGAATGCAAGAAGTCACTACTACTTGCTAAATATATGTACATCTTAAGGCCCTATTACACCGGCCGATTTTGGCCGGTGCAGAGAGCGCCGATCAATGAGACAGCTCGTTGATCGGCGCTCGTTTGCTCCTGTCACACGGGAGATGTGCTGCCGACAACGATAATATTTTACGTTTTTAAAACTATACAATTAGCAGATGAATGTGCTTTTGTTCGTTCATCTGCTGATCGCTGCCCTGTTTACACAGAGCAATTATCTGCAACTAGCGTTCTATGAATAATCGTTTGCCCGATAATTGCCCATTGTAAAACCTCCTTTAGTCTGAAAAGGGGTTTGAGTGTACAGCAGGCATACATGTGCACCTCCCTGTGTAGTATAGAAGCACTATAAACTCCATGTGCGCCAACATTGTTAACACTAATTTACATAGACAAGGAGCACCTCCACTAATTACCAGCTCCATTCGCTCGGACAATATAAACACTGCCATGGATACATTTGCCCCCCTAAGTTACAATTTATTCACCAAGTTGAATATCATCTATTTTTCAAATTGCAATTACTTGAAGTAGGTAAAAGTTGTTATTCTTTTCATTGTCAGGAGATTTAGTGGCTCCCACTTATTACTGTGAACTGTAAGAAAATCTGAAATGTTTTATTTATAGCCCTAGGGCAGAGAAAGTGACAAGAGGCTTGCCTTAATTCCCCTCTCCTATCATGTCTGGCATTTTTCCAAAAATGTATGGACAGGAGCCAGACATGAAAGCTAACCTTTGGCATTTAAACCATTAAGGTGCTATCTGGTTTTTTTTTTACCGTTTTTTTTGAGTGTTAAGAATATCTCTTTAATTATAATGACAGATCATGAGAGTTACATGAAAAATGGTTAGTGTCATGAACAGAGGAGAGATTGTACAAGAAATACTAGTAAAGGAAAGAACAGGGGAAATGTGGAGAAGGCAGATTAATTTGACTGAACATCAATTAAAATAAAAGGTTAAAATGGAAATATTATATTAATAATTGAATAGACGTATATTAAAGGGGAAATCATATAAGAGAATTGTTATATAAATATCAATATTTAAAAATATTAATAATGTCATCATATTTACTTCAGTCTGATCATCATGTGTGAAAGTGATTAAAATAATGTTTCAAATAATCCATTTTGTGCAGCAGTCATTTTGTCTGGAGTCTTCATCTTGTTTCTTTTGTAGTAAATAAGAAAGTCATTGCTCCTTTAAGACAAGTTTGTAAGTCATCTTTGACCTTGGTTCCCATAGGAGGCTTGGAAAGAAGGAACAGGGAGGGAGTGAGATAGGAGAGGGAGACATGCTGCTCACGTATGTCTCCCCCACCTTAAAAGAACGATCTATTATATTCTTTCCAAGAGAGATAAGCCACCTGCAAATCCTGATGTGTGAAGAATTATAATAATGCATTAGAAATGTATTGTATGTCTGTAATTGGCTGAATTTGAAATAATGTCACATTGCCTCTGATTGGTTAACCTCAAGCCTACATCCCTTTTGAATGATATTATTGTAATTGAACTTGGCAATAAACCTCAGAGGAGTATTTTGAGGATACCAGCAGCGTCTGTGTGTTATACCTACTCTCCGATATATTGATAAAACATGATTTGAAACTGGATAAATCACTGAAGGGTGG
This sequence comes from Rhinoderma darwinii, assembly GCF_050947455.1. Lineage (NCBI taxonomy): Eukaryota > Metazoa > Chordata > Amphibia > Anura > Rhinodermatidae > Rhinoderma > Rhinoderma darwinii. The sequence continues at coordinate 378,829,815 of NC_134690.1, forward strand.
GTATCGGTTAACATACCCTTTACAAATTTCAGTCTAATATATTTTGGCCCATGTTTGCGTCAACATCATGTAACTCTGCAATTGCTGCAGGAGGAGACTCCCCATAGAGAGTTTATTAATATTTCTCTTCCCCAGTGCATTGCGTACTAGATTCATCAACAGGGTGTACACCCTGTTTATGAAACCGCCGTACTCTTAAAATGGTGCCAGGTTGGAGCTGGTGTTTTTTTCTGACAATTCAGAAGTGTGATTTCTGGCAGCGACTTTTCCGAGATTAAAAACGAACTTGCCGCTCGTGGTATGCCACCTAACCTGGGTGACCTCATTCTTCTTGCCACCCGGATTGATGTGAGGATCTGGGAACGATCCCAAGAGGTTCGTTGGGAGTGAAGATTCCCCAGGCTGGCTCCTACTTTCCAGCAATCCCTGTTGCCCTCACCAGCTGTTCCACCAGAGGAGCCTATGCAGGTGGACCGTCTCAAATTGTCAGCCCAGGAGAAACAACGCAGACGCATTTCAGAACTTTGTCTGTATTGCGGCCTCGGAGGCCATGTTGTGCGTTTGTGTCCTCAGAAGCCAAAAAGACTACAATGCCTAGGATTGGATTTTAGAGACAATCCTAGGTGGAATGGCGCTGAATAAAAAATTCTCTTCAAGACTGTCCATCCCCGTGACCATAGTGTCTGGCGAGAAGACGATAGGTTTCTGTCAGACAAATTAATAGGATTAGGAGAGCAGCTGCTAAAATGCCATTGCAAAGCAGCAAACAGGTATTTGAAGCTGCTGGTGCCTCTGGAGTCCTGCGAACCTCAAGGTGTAGGATCCTCCAGAGGTTTGCAAGTGTGCATAAAGCTATTATTCGGCCATCCCTAAACAATGCTCACAAGCAGAAACGGTTGCAGTGGGCTCAGAAATACATGAAGACAAATTTTCAAACCGTGTTGTTTACTGATGAGTGCAGTGCAACCCTGGATGGTCCAGATGGATGGAGTAGTGGATGGTTGGTGAATGGCCAACATGTCCCAACAAGGCTGCGACATCAGCAAGGAGGTGGCGGACTCATGTTTTGGGCTGGAATCATGGGGAGAGAGCTGGTAGGCCCCTTTAGGGTCCTTGACGGTGTGAAAATGACCTCTGCAAAGTACGTAGAGTTTATGACTGACCACTTTCTTCCGTGGTACAAAAAGAAGAACCGTGCCTTCCGTAGCAAAATTATCTTCATGTATGACAATGCACCATCTCATACTGCAAAGAATACCTCTGTGTCATTGGCTGCTATGGGCATAAAAGGAGAGAAACTCATGGTGTGGCCCCCATGTTCCCTTGACCTCAACCCTATTGAGAACCTTTGGAGCATCCTCAAGCAAAATATCTATGAGGGTGGGAGGCAGTTCACATCAAAACAGAAGCTCTGGGAGGCTATTCTGACATCCTTCAAAGATATTCAAGCAGAAACTGTCCAAATACTCACAAATTCAATGGATGCAAGAATTGTGAAGGTGATATCAAAGAAGGGGTCCTATGTTAACATGTAACTTGGCCTGTTAAGTTTTTTTTGATTGAAAGAGCTTTTGATTTCTGTAAATATGACCTCCTGATGCTGCAAATTCAACAAATTACCATTTTAGTTCTCTTTACAACCTTTAAAATGTTTTGATCTCTGTTGTGCATCATAATTTGAAACTAAAAAAAAATCTGTTATCATTAGGAGATTTGTTCAATAACATTCGCATTATACTCCAACGGTTGATGGCTTGAAGATTATACTGACTGTCATTTGCATCGACTATTTAGGAAAATCAGCGAAAAATAACATTTGCATAATAATTTGGAATGCAGTGTATGTGCAGCCAACAAGGTCACTCACTCCAGACCTGCTGGTCTGCTTCAGCCATTGCCTGTGCCCAATACTCCCTGGCAGCATATAGCTATGGACTTTATTATGGATCTGCCTCTCTCTGCCGGATGCAGTACTGTCTGGGTGGTAGTGGATCGATTTTCGAAGATGGCCCACTTCGTTCCTCTGACCGGTCTTTCTTCTGCTCCTCAGCTGGCCAAGCTGTTCATCCAACACATCTTCCACCTGCATGGCTTGCAGCAGCATATTGTGTCTGACCGAGGGGTTCAGTCTACCTCGAAGTTCTGGAGAGCCCTCTGCGGACTCCTCGGTGTGAAGTTGGACTTTTCCTCAGCCTACCATCCTCAGTCCAATGGTCAGGTCGAGAGGATCAATAAGATCTTGGAGAACTACCTATGCTACTTCATCTCCAAGCAGCATGATGACTGGGTGCAGTTGCTCCCATGGGCTGAATTTTCTTACAATAATCACACCAGCGAGTCCACAAGGAATTCACCGTTCTTCATTGTCTACGGCCAGCACCCACGAATTGCCCTACTGGTGCCCGATACTACCGAGGTACTAGCGGCTGACTCCGCTTTTAGAGACTTCCTGCAGATCTGGCAGCAGACTCGATCCTCCATCCTAATGGCAGTCGACCGCATGAAACGGAAGGCTGACACAAGGAGAAGAGAACCCCCTCAGTTTCTTCCTGGAATGAGGGTCTGGCTGTCTTCCAGGAATATCCAACTAAGGGTGCCGTCATGCAAATTTGCTCCCAGGTTCCTCGGACCCTTTGAGATCCTACAGCAGATCAACCCTGTCATCGCCTGCCTACAAGCTTCGGCTGCCTCCTACCCTCAAGATCCCCAACTCCTTCCACGTCTCCCTCCTGAAGCCGGTGGTTCTGAACCGCTATACCAAAACTCCTAGCCCTGTGGTTGCCTCCAGCGGCCCTTCAGACACCTTTGAGGTTAAGGAGATCTTGGACACCAAAAAAGTGAGAGGAAAGACTTGGATTGGAGGGGGTTTGGTCCTGAAGAGTGGTCTTGGGAGCCAGAGGAGAACCTCAATGCTTCTACTCTTCTGAAGTTTCTCTCTCGCTCTGGTCCCAAGAAGAGGGGGCGTAAGAGGGGGGATACTGTAATGTCCGTGGCTGCGGGCCGTCAGCTCCAATCCCCCCCTGACAGCCGCAGCCACGAGTCGGCAAGGGCTGGCCCCAGCCTCCTCCTCAGGAGATGCCAGCGCTTGCTTCCACTCACCTCAGCCGGATCCCGTAGGGTGCGCTCGCTCGTGCCCGCTCTTAAAGGGGCAGCGTGTGCACCGGACATTTCATGAACTTTGAATCTGTGAGTACCCTGGACTATAAGAGGGGTCCAGCCCCCTGCTTCTATGCCTCAGCGTTGTTGATGTGTCCTAAGTTTGTCTATGTGATGGCCTCCTAGTATTTTCCTGTTCCTGTTCTCTGCATTCCATACTATTCTAGTCGAGCACTGTGCTGTGCCAAAGTCGTGCCGTGCTGTATCCTACGTCTGACCTGCTTCACTTCGCCGAACATCTACCTGCTGCCTAGTCCAAGCCGAGCCTGCCCTGCTGCTCTCCGAGCTGCTACAGGTACCTATATGAACTATAGATATTGACCTGCGCCCTGTTGGCCAGATGCCTTACCGCCAAGGCGCTATGACCCAGTGTGTCCACAGACCCTTCGTGACACTAAACTACCTAAACCAGATGTCTCCATCTCAGTGTGTGGCACTACCATAACTCCTAAGCAGCATGCCCGCTGTCTCGGGGTCAGTTTTGATTCCGATCTTACCTTTACTCCTCACATTCAATCACTTACACGCTCCTGTCATTTTCACCTAAAAAAACATCTCAAGAATCTGCCCTTTTCTTACTGAGGAAACAGCCAAAACTCTTATTGTTGCTCTGATTCACTTTCGTCTTGACTACTGTAACTCATTATTAGTCGGTCTTCCCCTCACTAAACTCTACCCTCTCCAATCTATCCTCAATACAGCAGCCAGGCTCATATTTCTGACCAACCGCTACAACAACGCCTCTACCCTGTACCAATCACTACACTGGTTGCCCATCCCTTTCAGAATTAAATTCAAACTTATTACTCTCACCCACAAAGCTCTCCACAGTGCTGCACCTCCTTACATCTTCTCCCTCATCTCTGTCTACCACCCTACCCGTGTTCTACGTTCTGCCAATGACCTTAGATTAAAATCCTCCATAATCCGAACCTCCAACTCCCGTATCCAAGATTTTTCTCGTGCTGCACCAGTCCTCTGGAATGCACTACCACAGACAACCAGATTAATTCCCAATATCCACCGTTTTAAACGTGCCCTGAAAACACATCCTTTTAGACAGACCTATAACATTCCCTCATCTGACTCGTTTCCTTTTTTTTTTTTTTTTTTTATAAATTCTTTTATTTGTCATTTTGTTATTTTATATCACAAATCGTACAAATAATATACACAACATAGTGCAAAAATGGCATTGAAAATCATGCAACCGATCGCAGGACAGTTATCTACCTCACATCAACACATGAGTTCACCTGAGAGTACCATGTCACTGAAAACACTTATGTAAGAAAACTCCGGTATGCACCCTGAACCCGCAGCCGTGCATGGTGTGTCCTAAATGGGCATAAGAGCATTAAAGAGAGCAACAGAGACAGAAAGAAGAAGAGGCCAATTAGTAAGAAAAGAAAGAATAGAAAATGGGGAGTGAGAAAACAAGAAGGGAAGTGGGGGGAGCTGACCTGACATTCCGGGTCTGGACAGGAATTCACGAGGCCATGATGATTTTATATTCCTCGGTCGTTTGGAAACGAATCCATTCACGCCATGTTTTTAGGAAGGAGGCATGAGTCCCCTTCATTGATGCCGTGAGGTCCTCCATTCTCATGATTTCCTGGATCTTGCTGAACCACATGCCCACCGTCGGCGGACAGGACTGTCTCCACAGTGCAGGAACACATGCCCTAGCCGCGTTTACCAGGTGTCTAACTACCGAACGTCTATACACTGGCAGTGGGACCTCACACAGATGAAGCAGGAAAAGGCCCGGGGATTTCGGCAGAGGGTAATCCGTAAACTTTGAGGAAATGCGCCACACCTCGGACCAGAACCCAGTCAGGAGTGGGCAGTCCCAGAAAATATTCAGGATCGTACCCACATGGTCCCCACATCTCCAGCATAATGGCGAGACCGCCGGGAACATAGCATGCAATCTGGAAGGCACCCTGTACCAACGGGACAATATCTTAAACCCTGCCTCTTGGAATCTACTGGCCATGGAGGACTTATGTGCCATGGCGAACATACGGTCTTGTTGTTCAGGTGTAAGTGTTTCGCCCAGATCCCTCTCCCAGCTGATCAAGTACGGAGGTGGCGGCAGGTTGGTGGGCGAGATCAAGAACGCATAGATTCTGGATAAAGCATGTCGGATCGTGCCTGTGCCTGTGCACAAGAGTTCAAACGCGGAGCAGTCTCACAATTGCTCTCCAGGATTTTCTAGGGATGTTAGGAAATGTCGCAACTGGTTAACCTGCCATATCGAGAAGGGGACAGGGTCCGCCAGGGCTTGAATTTGATCGCTCTTCATCCACCTCCCCTCCTGCTGAAATTGTCGGGCCTGCCCCTTATCCGCCCGCAACCATACTTGTATATCCAACAGAGAAAAGGGGACCAAAACGGCGCTGCTCAGGAAGGATGTCAGATGAGAGGAGATTGTGAATAAATAATAAATTTATTAGGAGTGAGGTAGGCTACGCGTTTCGACGCCGGACCGGCGTCTTCATCAGGCCAATGCATACAGTGCGATAATTGCTTCTTTATATACATGGAGGAATTAACAAAAGATTGGCTAACAAATTAGTGAAAAAACCGCCAACATAGGCGGGTCAGAGGTCACACACAGCGTTTGCCTGATGTTTGCAAACATATTTTAAAATTTATAGAAAAACATACAATTTTAATGACATAAATGTATTAAAAGATGTCTCTGAGGAGAAAAACATAAAATGAACCTTGTATCGAACGTGGGCATTTCTAAGGAGAATGTATATCTAAAAACGGCCATGACACGCAGAGTTGAACCGCACAACAGTTCAACCTGTAGGAAATGAGCCGCACGATGGAACGCAACAAGCAGGGTCGATTTGTGAATGAATGGACTATAGAACACACCAGACCGTAAACAGTAGGTCACGTGGGGCATGGAAGGGGACCGCAAACATCTGGGACATTCGCCGCAATATTGGGCCGCAAGAACAAGGGAGTATGGACCGGAGCAGAGTACGTAATTAAAAAGTTTTTCCAGGTTGCTTAAAAGTAGGTCAGAAATGTGTATTTCAGACCGTGAAGTATAAACTTAATGTGTTTGTTTGATGAGTGTGTGAATAGAACCATAAAAAACCGTGGTGATGAGATTATATATAAATATATATATACATAAATGTATAAAATCATATATATATATATATATACACAATGCCCGGAAGGTACTTTTTTGGAAGCATGACAGGGACATGAGGTATTTTAATCTAAGGACGTTTCTATGAGGTCATTCAGGCCATTTGGGTGCAGGGTCTCCAATTTGAAGATCCAAAAATTCTCTCTCTGTTTGAGTTTTACAAACCTATTAGGGGTTTCTGCTGGGATTTGTTCGATCGGGGTAACAATTAAATCATCAAAACTACAGTTATGTTTGAGGGCACAATGACGTGACACACTCTGTTTCAAAAAACCTTGCTTGACATTGAATCTATGTTTATTAATTCGGTTTCTTAACGTTTGGGTGGTACGACCTACGTATTGCAGGTTACATGTACACTGCAGGAGGTACACAACATAAGTACTGCCACAATCTAAATGATTTTTGATGGGATAATATATATTGGTTTTTAAGGAGTAAAATTGTATAGATTTCTTTGCGATATTTTTACAGCACAAGCACCTAACATGATTACATGAAAAAGAGCCATTTTGTGTGGATAGATTCACAGCCTTCTTTTTGTTACTATGTAGCCTGCTGGGGGCTAATAAATTCTTCAAGGTTTTCGCTCTTCTGAAGGTGATTAAAGGTTTCGCAGGGAGTAATGTTTTTAAAAAAGGGTCGTTGGTTAGAACGTGCCAATGTTTTCTAAAAATGGACATAATATTCTTGCTACTTTTGTTGAATGAGGTGATGAAATTTACATTCTGTTTATTAAATTTATTTTTTATAGTTTTTTCAACAAAATCAGTATTGGCCGGTATTGATTTTTTAATGCATTCAGATTGGGTCATAGCTCTTGCTCTTATCTCTGCACCCTTGATTAGGCTCCTAGGGAAGCCTTTTTCTACGAACCTTTTATTGAGAATCTTGCATTCTTTATCAAAACTAACATCATCAGAACAATTTTTTCTTATCCTCCAATATTGTCCAAACGGGACATTTTTCAGCCATGGTGTATGGTGTGCACTTTTAAAATCCAAATAGCTATTTACATCCACACTTTTAAAATGGGTGCTAGTAGAAAAATGGTTCCCATTATTTTTAATGGTTATGTCTAGAAAATCAATGGTAGTAGCTGAATAAGTATGTGTAAAAGTGAGGCCAAAAGTATTTTTGTTTAAAAAATCAATAAAAGCATTGGCAGCAGATATGTCCCCTCTCCAGATAAAAAACAGATCATCGATATAACGTTTATAATAGATAATATGGTTATTGAATATATGTTCGTTCAGGATAAAAGATTCCTCAAAAGACCCCATATAGAGGTTTGCATATGATGGTGCAAAGCGGGTCCCCATCGCGCAACCCTTAATCTGTTTATAAAAGACGTCCTCAAAAGTAAAAACATTATGTGTTAAAATAAAATCGATACAGTCGATAATAAAATTCAGTTGGCTATTTGGAAAACGGGGGTCTAACGCAAGGAAAGAGGAAACAGCCTCCATACCCTGTGTGTGTGGGATGTTTGTATATAGCGAGGACACATCTGCAGTGAGAAAGCTCAAATCGGATAAATTATATAAAGATTGTAGTTCTAGTAATTCCCTAATTAAATGTGTTGAGTCTTTCAGGTAGGAAGGTAATTTTAAAACCAACGGTTGAAGATGTATATCAATAAAATGTGATAGATTGTTAGTTAAGGACCCTATCCCTGAAATAATGGGTCGGCCCGGGGGGTTAGACAGATGTTTATGTATCTTGGGCAGATGATACATGAAAGGGGTTGCAGGGAAAGGGACCGTGAGAAAAACTTTTTCTTTTTTGCATAACAAATCGTCAGCAAAAGCAGACTCAATAAGGGATTTGTATTCTGTTTCATATTTCGGAATGGGATTAAAAGTTAATTTCTCATAAAATGATGTGTCGGAAAGTAGTCTTAAAGCTTCATTGACATAGTCTGCTCTGTCCTGTACCACGATACCCCCCCCTTTATCCGCGGACCGTACCACTATATTGAGGTTTTTTTGTATATTTTTAATCCCTTTTCGTTGAGAGTAGGATAGGTTGTCTGAGGCTGGAATAGATTGCTCTAAAGTCTTGAATTCGTTACTTATTAAATTGGAAAAGGTTTCAATTGCAGGGCCACGATGATGGAGGGGGTAAAAATAGGACTTGGGCTGTACATTAGTCCTTACGGGCATGGGGATGTCTAATGGAAGGGAAGCCGTAGGGACCGCAGAGGGGCAGATGGCAAAATGACGTAGCAAAGTTATTTTACGTAAAAATTTATTGAGATCCATGAAGATTTCAAAATCGTCTGGAGATGAGGTAGGACAAAAAGACAAACCTTTTGAAAGTAAGCTTAATTCGTTAGTATTGAATGTGTATTTGGATAAATTGAATATTTTTATTTTGTCAACCTGTGTTTCCTCTTGGGTGATATGGGTAGGGTCCTTGGAACGACCTCTACCCCCTCTGCAACCTCTAGGTCTATTTCTAGTTTTCTTTTGGATGGTAATTTGTGTATTTTTTGGAAATATGTACTGATGTTCTGGGATTTGGGGCTTCTGGGTGCGGGTAGGGTGTTTGGGAGGACCGGGGGCATGGTTGGCTGACCGGGAGGACATAAAAAAGGACTGAGGGGGATGGTTTGGTCAGGGAAGGAGGAACAGTCATCTAGTAAGGGAGCAAGGGTGGAAGGGGCATGAATATTGGAAAAGGGAGTGTGTTCAAAGGAGGATGAGAGGTTTGTAGAACAAATGGTGAGATCCATGGAATTATTAAAAATGGAAAGATCCGAGACTGAGCCAGGAGGTGTATCTGGTAGGAGATTGATTAATTTTAGATGTGCATCCAGATCGTGAGACTTGAATGCATACTGTGGAATAATGCCTAAAGGCTTTAGACAAGATGATGGATTGGCCTGGGGCCCAAGAACATTGGGAATAGAAATTGCTGGGGTTGCATTGTTTTTTGGAGTAGTGTTACCGATATTTGGTGCTGAAAGGCCACACTTGTGTATGTTCATAACAGGTAGTGGTGAAATGTCCTGAATGGATGATTTATTAGGAGGCTTGGTTTGAGGCTTAAATAGAGGTTTTTTTGTGGATAAAAAGGTGGACAAAATTCTTCTAGATGGTTTAGGAGAATTAATAGGAGGAAAATATTTGGTGGTCGTAGGACGTGCAGAGGACCAATCCCCCAATGCATTGTTTAAATAATCTTCCCTGTCTCTTGCTAATTTGCGCATTTTTTTGAAAATGATATTTTTCTCAAAAACTTTTAGATGATCTAAGGTTGATGATTCAAGTTTGGTAAAATCAGGATGTTGAAGGAAAGGTTCGAATTGGCCAATCAAACCCTCAATGGTGGTTGCAAGGGCTAAACATAATTCAGATCTTTTATAAACAAGACGATCAATAAAACCCAAACTACAGTGTTCGATGTAGTTGGACCAATTGATACTAAAATCTTTATCAGCAGGGTAAGGTGAGTTGAAAAGAAGCCTGAGGCCTCTCGGGGCCATTTTTTCAGAGATGTACAGGTTGAGAAAATAACAATCGATGCTGTGAAAGGCTTCTTCCTTCAGTAAATCTTCCAGACGCAAAAACAGTTCTGTCATGGCTTTAGTTAGTTCCGGATTTATGGGACTGTTCAGAGGTGCCATGTCGACAACTCTTCCATTTGTATTCAACATTTGTGTTAGCAAAGAGTCCCGGGATAAACCCCTCAGAGCAACTGATTCCAACATGATTGAATCATGTTAGGTGCTTGTGCTGTAAAAATATCGCAAAGAAATCTATACAATTTTACTCCTTAAAAACCAATATATATTATCCCATCAAAAATCATTTAGATTGTGGCAGTACTTATGTTGTGTACCTCCTGCAGTGTACATGTAACCTGCAATACGTAGGTCGTACCACCCAAACGTTAAGAAACCGAATTAATAAACATAGATTCAATGTCAAGCAAGGTTTTTTGAAACAGAGTGTGTCACGTCATTGTGCCCTCAAACATAACTGTAGTTTTGATGATTTAATTGTTACCCCGATCTAACAAATCCCAGCAGATACCCCTAATAGGTTTGTAAAACTCAAACAGAGAGAGAATTTTTGGATCTTCAAATTGGAGACCCTGCACCCAAATGGCCTGAATGACCTCATAGAAACGTCCTTAGATTAAAATACCTCATGTCCCTGTCATGCTTCCAAAAAAGTACCTTCCGGGCATTGTGTATATATATATATATATATGATTTTATACATTTATGTATATATATATTTATATATAATCTCATCACCACGGTTTTTTATGGTTCTATTCACACACTCATCAAACAAACACATTAAGTTTATACTTCACGGTCTGAAATACACATTTCTGACCTACTTTTAAGCAACCTGGAAAAACTTTTTAATTACGTACTCTGCTCCGGTCCATACTCCCTTGTTCTTGCGGCCCAATATTGCGGCGAATGTCCCAGATGTTTGCGGTCCCCTTCCATGCCCCACGTGACCTACTGTTTACGGTCTGGTGTGTTCTATAGTCCATTCATTCACAAATCGACCCTGCTTGTTGCGTTCCATCGTGCGGCTCATTTCCTACAGGTTGAACTGTTGTGCGGTTCAACTCTGCGTGTCATGGCCGTTTTTAGATATACATTCTCCTTAGAAATGCCCACGTTCGATACAAGGTTCATTTTATGTTTTTCTCCTCAGAGACATCTTTTAATACATTTATGTCATTAAAATTGTATGTTTTTCTATAAATTTTAAAATATGTTTGCAAACATCAGGCAAACGCTGTGTGTGACCTCTGACCCGCCTATGTTGGCGGTTTTTTCACTAATTTGTTAGCCAATCTTTTGTTAATTCCTCCATGTATATAAAGAAGCAATTATCGCACTGTATGCATTGGCCTGATGAAGACGCCGGTCCGGCGTCGAAACGCGTAGCCTACCTCACTCCTAATAAATTTATTATTTATTCACAATCTCCTCTCATCTGACATCCTTCCTGAGCAGCGCCGTTTTGGTCCCCTTTTCTCTGTTGGATATACATTACTTCTTGACAACAAACTTGCTTTGTTTTGTGCATGGACCTGGCAGCAGCTCTGATACCCTTACGACATCCTAACCGGTGTCCGCAACCCTAGGTGAGCAAATTACCAACCTTTTTGCCCCTTGGTTTTTTTATCGTTATTTTGCACAATCTGGCGCCGTGTTTGTTTATCTGTTTCTATTCTACGCAACCATACTTGGAATGGACCGCTATCCAGTCCCGGTGGAAAGGCAGGGTTGCCCAAGATCGGGAATAGCTCTGTCTATTTATACCTGCCTTTCCTGTTCCTCCTTGCTTGTGATTCTTCTCTGTTGGTTTCCTGGCCCTGCTGCAGCTTCTTGAACTACTTGTCCCTGCTTCGTATTGACCCTGGCTTACTGACTACTCTTCTGCTCTGCGTTTGGTACCTCGTACACTCCTGGTTTGACTCGGCTTGTACACTACTCTCCTGCTCTGCGTTTGGCACCTCGTACTCTCCTGGTTTGACTTGGCTCGTTTACTACTCTTGTGGCTCACGGTGTTGCCGTGGGCAACTGCCCCATTTCCCTTTGTTCTGTGTTTCCTTGACTGGTTGTCTGTCGTGCACTTACTGAGTGTTGGGACCGTCGCCCAGTTGTACCCCGTCGCCTAGGGCGGGTCGTTGCAAGTAGGCATGGACTGAGCGGCGGGTAGATTAGGGCTCACTTGTCTGTTTCCCTATCCCTGTCGTTACATAATCACAAGCCCATATACCTACTCTACCCTGGTCCCTCACACCACTATGGACCCCCTTGAGACCCTGGTTCAGCAAATGCAGGGTCTCTCCCTACAGGTCCAGTCCCTGGCTCAGAGGGTCAACCAGCCTGATGCTACCATGGTAGTGCCCCTCACCTCACCTCTTGAACCCCACCTCAAGTTGCCTGACCGGTTCTCAGTGGACCGGAAGACTTTTCTCTCCTTTCGGGAGAGTTGTAGGCTCTATTTTCGTTTAAAGCCCCACTCCTCAGGTTCTGAGAGCCAGCGGGTGGGTATAATTATGTCCCGGCTCCAGGAAGGGCCCCAAGAATGGGCCTTCTCCTTGGCTCCTGACGCCCCTGAACTTTCCTCCGTTGATCTTTTCTTTTCTGCTCTCGGACTCATTTATGACGAGACTGACAGGACTGCCTTTGCCGAGAGTCAGCTGGTGACCTTACGTCAGGGTAAGAGACCTGTTGAGGAGTATTGCTCTGACTTTAGGAAGTGGTGCGTAGCTTCTCGGTGGAATGACCCTGCCTTAAGGTGCCAGTTTAGGTTGGGTCTGTCGAACGCCCTGAAAGACCTGCTAGTTAGCTATCCCTCTTCTGACTCCCTAGGCTAGGTTATGGCTTTAGCGGTACGACTTGACCGACGTCTCAGGGAACAACAACGTGAACGTTTATGTGTTTTCTCCTCTGACTCCCCCATGATGCCTCCCGAGGTTCCGTTGCTTTGTTCTTCCATGGAAGACTCGGAGGTACCTATGCAACTAGGGGCCTCCGTGTCCCCCCAACAACGTAGAGAGTTCCTCAGGAAGAATGGTCTCTGCTTCTATTGTGGGGATGACAAGCATCAAGTGAACACCTGTCCTAGGCGTAAGAATAAACAGCCGGAAAACTTCCGTGCTTAAGTGATCATCGGGGAGGTCACTTGGGCGCACAGGTATTTCCCGTAAATATAAAAAGTAATAAAATCTTGCTTCCCTTTCAGGTCTCTTTTGGTGGTAGGTCTGCTACCGGCAGTGCCTTCGTGGATTCAGGGTCGTCTGCTAATATCATGTCTGTGGAATTTGTTATGTCTCTAGCTATGCCTTTGATTGATTTGCCTAAACCTGTCCCGGTAGTGGGAATCGACTCCACTCCTCTTGCTAATGGTTATTTTACACAGCCTACCCCTGTTTTTGAACTCCTTGTTTGCTCCATGCATTTGGAGCAGTGCTCTGTACTGTTGATGCAGGGATTATCGTCCAATTTGGTTTTAGGCCTTCCCTTGTTGCAGTTGCATAATCCCACGTTTGACTGGAATACTGGGGATCTTACCAAATGGGGTAATGAATGCTTGACGTCATGTTTTTCTGTTAATTCTATTTCTCCCCCTGAGGAGGTGAACACACTACTTGAGTTTGTTCAGGACTTCGCTGATGTTTTCTCTAAGGAGGCCTCCGAAGTGTTACCTCCTCATAGAGAATACTATTGCGCTATCGATTTGGTACCAGGAGCTAAGCTCCCTAAGGGTAGGATATTTAATCTCTCTTGTCCGAACGTGAAGCCATGAGAGAGTATATCCAGGAATGCCTGGCTAAGGGTTACATTCGCCCCTCTACTTCTCCGGTAGGTGCTGGCTTCTTCTTCGTAGGGAAGAAGGATGGTGGTCTTAGGCCATGCATTGACTACCGTAACTTGAATAAGGTCACTGTAAGGAACCAGTATCCCCTTCCATTGATTCCTGATCTCTTTAATCAGGTTCAGGGGGCCCAATGGTTCTCTAAGTTTAATCTACGGGGGGCGTATAGCCTTATCCGCATCAAAGAGAGGGATGAGTGGAAGACTGCGTTTAACACGCCCGAAGGTCATTTAGAATACCTCGTCATGCCCTTTGGGTTGTGTAATGCTCCCGCGGTCTTCCAGAATTTCATAAATGAGATTTTAAGAGATTACCTGGGGGTATTTCTTGTAGTGTACCTTGATGACATACTTGTGTTTTCCAAGAACTGGTCCTCCCACATTGAGCATGTCAGGAAGGTGCTCCAGGTCCTTCGGGAAAACAAACTGTTTGCGAAGACCGAAAAATGTGTGTTTGGGGTGCAGGAGATACCATTTTTGGGTCAAATCCTCACTCCTCATGAATTCCGCATGGACCCCGCCAAGGTCCAGGCTGTGGCGGAATGGGTCCAACCTGCCTCCCTGAAGGCGTTACAGTGTTTCTTGGGGTTCGCTAATTATTACAGGAGATTTATTGCTAACTTCTCGGTCATCGCTAAGCCTCTTACGGACCTCACTCGCAAGGGTGCTGATCTCCTCCACTGGCCTCCTGAGGCTGTCCAGGCTTTTGAGGCCCTTAAGAAGTGCTTTATCTCGGCTCCGGTGTTGGTTCAGCCCAACCAAATGGAGCCATTTATCGTGGAGGTTGACACGTCCGAGGTGGGAGTGGGGGCTGTCTTGTCCCAGGGTACCAGGTCCCTCACCCATCTCCGTCCCCGTGCCTACTTCTCCAGGAAGTTTTCGCCCACTGAGAGTAACTATGATATTGGCAACCACGAACTCTTAGCCATTAAATGGGCATTTGAAGAGTGGCGCCACTTCCTGGAGGGGGCTTGGCACCAGGTAACGGTCCTTACAAACCACAAGAATCTGGTTTTCCTAGAATTGGCCCGGAGGCTAAACCCGAGACAAGCTCGATGGGCGTTATTTTTTACCAGATTCAATTTTTTAGTTACCTATAGGGCTGGGTCTAAAAATATTAAGGCTGATGCACTGTCGCGTAGCTTCATGGCCAGCCCTCCTTCGGAGGAAGATCCTGCTTGTATTTTGCCTCCAGGTATAATCATTTCCTCTATTGATTCTGATTTAGTCTCTGAAATTGCTGCTGATCAAGGTTCAGCTCCCGGGAACCTTCCTGAGAACAAGCTGTTTGTTCCCCTGAAATTCCGGCTAAGGGTACTTAGGGAAAATCATGACTCCGCACTATCTGGTCATCCAGGCATCCTGGGTACCAAGCACCTCATTGCCAGAAACTATTGGTGGCCTGGGTTGCCTAAAGACGTTAAGGCCTACGTCGCCGCTTGTGAGGTTTGTGCTAGGTCCAAGACTCCCAGGTCCCGACCAGCGGGCTTACTACGTTCTTTGCCCATTCCCCAGAGACATTGGACCCATATCTCCATGGATTTTATCACCGATTTGCCTCCATCTCAAGGCAAGTCGGTGGTGTGGGTTGTAGCAGACCGCTTCAGTAAGATGTGCCACTTTGTGTCCCTCAAAAAACTACCCAATGCTAAGACGTTAGCTACCTTGTTTGTCAAACACATCCTGCGTCTCAATGGGGTCTCTGTCAATATTGTTTCTGACAGAGGGGTACAATTTGTTTCTTTGTTTTGGAGAGCCTTCTGTAAAAAGTTGAAGATTGATCTGTCCTTCTCCTCTGCCTTCCATCCTGAAACTAACGGCCAAACCGAGAGGACTAATCAGTCTCTAGAACAATATTTAAGGTGTTTTATCTCTGACTGTCAATATGATTGGGTCTCATTCATTCCCCTCGCCGAATTTTCCCTTAATAACCGGGTCAGTAACTCGTCAGGGGTCTCCCCCTTTTTCTGTAATTTTGGGTTTAATCCACGGTTCTCCTTCGTTTCACCTGGTAGTTCCAGCAATCCCGAGGTAGAGGTAGTTCATCGGGAACTGTGCACAGTCTGGGCCCAGGTTCAGAAGAACCTAGAGGCGTTCCAGAGCATACAAAAAACTCAGGCAGATAGAAGACGTTCTGCTAACCCCTTGTTTATGGTCGGGGATCTGGTGTGGCTATCGTCAAAGAACTTGCGCCTTAAAGTCCCGTCCAAGAAGTTTTCTTCCCGGTTTATAGGGCCGTACAAGGTCATTGAAGTCCTCAATCCTGTCTCCTTCCGACTGGAGTTGCTCCCATCTTTTCGAGTACACGACGTGTTTCATGCCTCCCTCCTTAAACGCTGCTCCCCGTCCTTGGCTCCCTCGAGGAAACCTCCTGTCCCCGTTCTTACCCCTGAGGGGGTAGAATTCGAGGTGGCCAAGATTGTGGACAGCAAGATGGTCCAAGGCTCCCTCCAGTACCTGGTCCATTGGAGAGGATACGGGCCTGAGGAGAGGACTTGGGTACCCGCCCGGGATGTTCATGCTGGGGTATTGGTCAGGAGGTTCCACCTTCGTTTCCCCAATAAACCAGGTCCATCTAGAAAGGGTCCGGTGGCCCCTCATAAAAGGAGGGGGGGTACTGTTAAGGATCTGCCAGGCACAGCTTCTTTATCCACGCCCATAGGTAATCAGTCTGCACCTGCTTCTATGTCTGTGAGACTTACTCCATCTTCCACCACTCAAGATGGCAGGCTTAGGAGTGGGAGAGCCTATCACAGCCTGGCCAGACGGAGCTAGCTCCCGCCCTCTGTCTATTTATACCTGCCTTTCCTGTTCCTCCTTGCTTGTGATTCTTCTCTGTTGGTTTCCTGGCCCTGCTGCAGCTTCTTGAACTACTTGTCCCTGCTTCGTATTGACCCTGGCTTACTGACTACTCTTCTGCTCTGCGTTTGGTACCTCGTACACTCCTGGTTTGACTCGGCTTGTTCACTACTCTCCTGCTCTGCGTTTGGCACCTCGTACTCTCCTGGTTTGACTTGGCTCGTTTACTATTCTTGTGGCTCACGGTGTTGCCGTGGGCAACTGCCCCGTTTCCCTTTGTTCTGTGTTTCCTTGTCTGGTTGTCTGTCGTGCACTTACTGAGTGTAGGGACCGTCGCCCAGTTGTACCCCGTCGCCTAGGGCGGGTCGTTGCAAGTAGGCAGGGACTGAGTGGCGGGTAGATTAGGGCTCACTTGTCTGTTTCCCTATCCCTGTCATTACACCATTAGTCATCAGAATAAGATTCCCTCACACTCCTTGCACCGTACTGTATTTCTTGTCCGTCATACACGGATACTGGCTGGGGATCGGCTCATGCAGCTTTATGTGTACCACCCCATTCACACATCCCCCTGAGGAAGCACCTGTAGCGAAACACGCGTTGGGGTTCATGTGGAGGAGCGAGCACTGACAATTACTTCCCTTTTTGCTGCTATGGGTAAGATTGCTGGCATTAATATTATGTTGTATGACTGTCACTTTATTCCATTCCCCTTTTCCTTATATTTACTGAATATGGTGATAAGGTTTACTGATTAAGATTGGGATAATTCCCCTTGGGGTAAAAATGTTTTAATGCAGCCTGTATACCCATATAGTACACCCAGCATCTGTGATCTTTATCTCCGTTGTTCATACTAGGGTCTTGTCTTCATAGATTTTAAACATTGTTTGTTTTATGTGTTTAATAAAATTATATTTTTCATATATAAATTGGCTTAAAAGCTCTTTTCTTTCTGTGTCTATAAAAGATGGCAGGACCATTATAGTGAACATTCACTTTTACACTTTGTGTCTCCCTTGTTTCCTCATAGATTGTAAGCTCTTGCGAGCAGGGTCCTCAATCCTCCTGTCTGAATTGTAAATTAGATTTGTCACTATGTAATGTCTGATATTGTCTGTTTATGTTCCCTCTAAATTTCTAAAGTAATGCTTAATATGTTAGCGCTATATAAATAAAGATTATTATTATTATTATTATTTATATTATCTGAAACCAAGCCGCTGAAGCTCCAAGTTGGAGCCCTTCATACTGAACTTATTTCATTTCTTGTTTTGCCTAGGGCCGTCAATCCTGTCCTACTGGGCCTGCCTTGGCTCCAACTAAATGCCCCAGTCCTGGACTGGAATTCCAGAGAGGTTCTCCAATGGGGCTCCAAACGTCGCAGCCTCCTCTGCCTCAGTCATTGGCAGGATTGCCCCTTCATTTCTCTCAGTTTGCGGATGTCTTCAGCAAGAAGGAGGCTGAGACGCTTCCCCACACCGGGCTTATGACTGTCCCATTGAACTGGTTCCAAATGTGTCCCCTCCCCGCGGACGGGTATACCCTCTCTCCTTGCCAGAGACTCTGTCTATGTCGGTCTATATCAAGAAGAATCCGGAGAGGGGTTTAATACAAAAAGCCTCCTCCCCGGCCGGGGCCGGGTTCTTCTTTGTCAATAAAAAAGACGGATCTCTTCGACCTTGCATTAACTAACATGGTCTCAATCAAATCACGGTCAAGAACAATTAACTGTTTCCACTAATTTCCAAACTATTTGACCACATACGAGGAGACAAGATGTTTTCTAAACTACACTTGCGTGGGGCCTACAATTTGATCTGGATCCACCAGGGTGACGAATGGAAAACGGCATTCAACACTCGAGATGGGCACTATGAATACCTGGTAATGCCCTTCGGTCTGTGTAACGCTCTCGCGGTCTTCCAAGAATTCGTCAATGATCTCTTCCGAGATCTCCTCTATGTCTGTGTTGTGGTCTATCTCGATAATATTCTGATTATTTCTCCAGATCCGACGACTCATCGGAGGCATGTCTGTCAAGTTCTGCTGCGATTAAGGGAGAATCGTTTGTTTGCCAAGCTGGAGAAGTGCATTTTTGTGAAGAATTCTCTACCCTTCCTGGGCTACACCATCTCGGTCCAAGGCCTCAAGATGGATCCTGAGAAGATAAAGTCCGTCCTGGAATGGCCACGTCCTCAAGGCCTGAGGTCCATACAGCGTTTTTTGGGATTCGCCACCTTCTACCGGCAGTTTATCCTAAACTTCTCTTCACTGACGGCTCCCATCTCTACCCTCACCAGAAAAGGTATGAATGCCAAGGTGTGGACTCCAGATGCAGAATCTGCATTCAATAGCCTTAAGAGTGCCTTCACGTCAGCCTCAAGCCTCCATCATCCTGACGTATCTCGACAGTTTTCGTTGGAGGTGGTCGTCTACTCTGTTGGTGCAGGTGCATTTCTGTTCCAGAGAGGTTCCAAAGGAAAGTCAGTGGTATGTGGCTATTATTCTAGACTTTTTTCTCCCACAGAGTACAATTACTCTATTGGGGATCGGGAGTTACTGGCCATTAAATTGGCTCTGGAGGAGTGGAGACATCTACTAGAGGGCGCAGCTCACCCCATCCTGATATATACTGACTACAAGAGCCTCACCTATCTCCAGTCGGCCCAAAGGCTGAACCTCCATCAAGCCAGGTGGTCGCTGTTTCTCACCCGGTTCCAGTTTGTGCTTCACTACCGTCCTGCTGACAAAAATGTGAGGGCCGATGCCCTGCCTAGGTCATTTGAAACAGAGGACACTGTGGAGTCTCGGCAAAGTATCATTGACCTCTCCTGTATTATTCCTGTTAATCCTCTGCAAGTTAGAAACATCCCTCCTGGGAGGACTTTTGTGCGGTTGGCAGACAGGAGGAGTATCCTTCGCTGGGGGCCCAGCTCCAAACTTGCTGGGCATGCTGGTGCTCGTAAAACCCGAGATCTGATTGCCCGTCATTTCTGGTGACCCACGCTGCCCAAAGATATTGTGGAATTTGTCTCGTCCTGCACTGTGTGTGCTTCCAACAAAGTTGCTCACTCCAGGCCTGCCGGTCTGCTTGAGCCTCTGCCTGTGCCCAATGCACCCTGGCAGCATATAGCAATGGACTTTGTCACAGACCTTCCTTCCTCTGCAGGATGCAATACGGTTTGGGTGGTGGTGGAACGGTTCTCGAAAATGGCTAATTTTATCCCGTTGACCGGTCTAGCTTCTGCTCCTCGACTGGCTAACCTCTTCATCCAACACATCCTCCATTTGCATGGGCAGGGCATCGGTCCTGGCAGTTGGCCTATACTGACCGCTTTCCTGGTCGCAAACCCCTGGCTCCTTTCGTTACTTTGACATCGCATCTGCAGCGTTCCCTCCACCAATCGGTGGGGCGTCCTGGGAATCCAACTGGGAAAGGTTTTACCTCTTTGTAAAGGTTAAGGGTGAAGAATATAGGCTTCACACCTTAGTTTAGACAGCGCCTTGCAGTTCAAGGATCCACTTCTCTAGCGGGAAACTATAAATAAAATAGATATTTTTGAAAACAACAAAAATACCATAAAAACCTTTGTGCTCATTGCCTTGAAATAGTAGAGAATAGTGTGTATATAACATTTTCTCTGATCATTTACATTATTCTTTGCAGTAGATATACATTTCTATCAGAAATCCTCATGTGTACTTAGATAAAATGCTTGTAATCAGGCAATATAGGTAGTCAATCTCAGTGCCTGCATGTTGCCTCCGTGTCTAACTGCGTCTATAAATAGAGATAATTAACTTTATCCTCCAGTGTTTTAGAATAGTTGTGTAGCCTACATAGTGGGAAATAATGCTGCTCATTTTCTAATGTTGCATTTGGGTCGAATATTAGTATTGGGAATGACAACAATAACCAATTAATTAATTGGAGGTATGATCGTCTAATGCGGCTATTTACACACAGGGATGCTATGTTATGATGTAAACAATATTACCGGAGAGACATTATCTGACGTGTGCCCACCCACAGCCTAATGTGTGCACACTGGAAGTTCTGGTCTCTTTGGGTAATGTTAACATGAAACCCGGTGTGACAGATTATTTTTTATGATAATTGTGTTATCATGCTGACAAACACTAGGGCTGATAATTTATGGGCACAATGGACAGATATATATTTATCCACTATGAATTTCAATTATATGGACACTATACAGTAGCTGGTATTATGTAGGTACTTGAGGGGGTGTTCCTATAAAAAAAAAAAAATTCATCACTTATCCACAGGATAGGTGCTAAATGTGTGATTGCTAGTGTTTTGATCGCTGGGACCAACTGTGATTACAAGAATGCGGGTCCTCTTTAAGTTGGTACTATCATTTATGTACCATTGGCCACTATTAGGTACATATTTCTAATAATATGTAGGACACCCCCATTGTCATCAGAACTGGATTAAGTTCTATATACAGTAAGGTGCTGAATAAGGTGCAGAAGGTGTTTTAAACAGAATTAGTCCATTTTGACATGACCGTATCCCAAAAAGAATGCTATTGGGTTGAGATCTGGTGATGCAAGCTATAAGAGTAATTGAAATTAATGTATATGAAGTGTATACCTTTTTATTAATGTATCAAATTAACTGTATTCCATCAATTAAGAATACAGTCCTCATTGTTTAAAGATGTCTCATGAGCAGTTTTGAAAGAAGCTGTTTGAAAAGAAAAAACATATTCTGTACATCACAGATACAGGATACAAATGGCATCCTGAGAGATTACATATAAAAATACTGTTATGTATGTTGTAAGATTTTTAGCTGAGTAAGAATTTGTACATACTGTATGTGGGACAAGATATAGATAACATCATGTGATATTTTAGACATAATTAAGCAGTAAAGCTTTACTTTATGTAAAAGTGATGTATGTATCCTACAGTTGTAATTATCTGAAGCTAAATATCACAGAATTTTTGTATTTAAATTTTATTGTGCTCCCATAATTTTACTATTGTTTCAGTGAACCACCCCAATTACTAATAGATCAGTATGATGTTTATCATGCACTGACTCCAGGATGCAAGTCTGCTGTACAGAGTTGTTACTGCCCTGACAACGGGACACTCCCCCTTAATGACGAGCGTAGCTGTGATGTTTGAGTAGGTGTTGCCTGCTGCAGTCTGGGTGCCGACGTCACTAATGGCAGGAGCAGCGGTGATAAGTCGGGCGGATCACCTGGTCCGCCGGACTCAGAGCAGCCGTGCGTCACTGTTGACATCTGTGGCTCTGATTGGCTGATGGGGGGGCTCGGCCTCAGTGAAAGGGGAGGAGTGTCATCTATATGAACTCTCGGTCTCAATGTAAGCGTGCCGCTGATACCAAATGTGAGCACGTTTCTGTGCATATACTTATTTTTTATCTCATCATAGGCGTGACTCAGTCTCAAAGAGCCAGTACAGCAATGCTGCAAACACTGCCACTTTAAGGCCAGTTTCTGGCCATGACGTCCCTTTTTCAGCATGATGACGTCATATTTGTGATGTTGCCACTCCACCTATGATGTCATAGGTGCATCGATTTTTCTTTTTCCTTTTTTTTTTATTTAAGCATTTTATTATATATTTTACAATACAATATTAATATTTCCATGTGTAAAATTACTTCATGCATAAATAAATCACAGGCTTCTGTGCATATACAAACAAACTGTGTACTGATGAATTGAATTATCACTGGCATGACAGTCAGCTTAATGTTATTTATAAGAGACCCCTGATGAGATCATATAAGATCGGCCTTGGAGTGCTTAGAGGAATTTCTGGCTGCTCCATGGGTTTATGACAGTGATCTGCTGTGGCCACAACCGTTAAACACATTAACCCCATACATCAATATAAGTGTGTTCGTCCATAGGATTCACAACTGAATCAGTAGATGAATTACATTTCTTTGAAAGATACATTTGAGCACAGTTGGTTTTTCACAGTGGTGATTGTACCCCTGTTTTTAGTGAGTTAATAAATAACATTTATTTTACTCTTTAGTCACAATCAGTGAATAGCCTGTGAACATCATGTATCTTACCTATCTTTTCATCTGTATCCAGTAATCCGCTACCAGCCTGTATCCAGTTACCTACTATCCACCAGTGTCCAGGTACCTGCCTGTGTCCAGCCACCATCTACCTGCCTGTGTCCGGTGATCCGCTGCCAGCTGCTACTATCACTGATGGAGTAGCCCAGTGGGTCCGTTGGTCATTACAGAAGGCGTTGCAGTTAAACTGAAAAGATGCTGGCAATCAGCTGAATAGATCAAGATATCGCTGTGCCTGTCAAGATCAAGGAATCAACGCCTGTCAAGACCAGAATACATTGTGATCAGTCCATGGTCCATCACTAAAGAGGGGCATAGAGCAAAGTGCAATTACAATGCAAGAGCCTATTTGTGTGTGTCCCCATACACAGTATAATGTCCGCATAGTGACTCCCCACACATTATAAGGCCCCCATAGTGCCTCCCCACACATTATAAGGCCCCCATAGTGCCTCCCCACACATTATAAGGCCCCCATAGTGCCTCTCCACACAGTATAATGCCCCCATAGTGCCTCCCCATACAATCTAATACCCCCCATAGTGCCTCCCCACACGGTATAATGCCGCAAAAGTGCCTTCTAAAAATAATAGAATATATACTAACCTAGCCCTGTTCCCATGACAATTGGAGGAGATCCCTCTACAGGTCTTTTCCGGTCTGTGCTGTGTGTGGGGAGGCGCAGCGGGCGCGATAACATTACTGCATCACGACTGCCTGCGCCAAGATGCTCCAAGCTGAGAAAAAAAACATTGTGGCACGTTCCACTGGATGCTGTAATAGGGTGTATTCACATGCAACAGATTTTGTAGCAGAAATTTTTGCTACTGAAAATCAGTTCCATCTAGTAGAAACAACCCCATTCAGATGAATGGAACCGATTTTCAGTTGAAGAAATTTCTGCAACAATATCTGCCGCGTGTGACTGCAACTTTAGGCCTCATGCACACGATCGTAAGGGTATTTACTGTCTGCAAAAACGGATCCAACGGCTACGGATACACATCTACAGCCCGGACGGACATCCGTAGCCATACGGAAAGGTGTCCGTGACCAATAGAAATCAATGGGTCCGCAATTTCATCTGTAATTACGGATGAAAATTATGGTCGTGTGCATGGGGCCTTACAGAGGTTCTCTCCACTAGAAGAATTGCTAGGGTAGAAAAGGGGAAAATATCTCCATAATATAGTGCCGTAATATGAAGCCGTAGTGCACTTGGGATGAAACAAGTAGGGTGGGGACATCTATATAGGGTTAATATAGTTGTCACTTAATGGGTTGTAGACAATTTCCGCCATCCAGTTGGAGGGCAGTGCTGCAGAAGGGCTTACCTGATGCAGCTCGTCTTGATGTCCATTTTATCTGACTGGCAAAAGCAGTGTGCAGTACCCAAACACTTCCATGGGGTCTATATAGTAGCCCATGACATTAACCCTGAATGTACATTTTCTATAGACCTCTGTTTAAAGTACATAACAGGTGTTCTGGTGTTTCAGCATAATTCTATAAAATGCTAAATATCGGTTCGATAGTTCACATATACTTTATACTATACCAGTTCTGATACGGTTCTTGTTTGTAGAATCAGACGACGACGCTCTAATAACAAAGTAGCGAGGACTCCAGAGCAGTGGCGTAACTACCGCGGTAGCAGCAGTAGCGGCTGCTACGGGGCCCGGGGCTTGAGGGGGCCCGGTGGCGCCGCTAGCAGCCGTTATGGCTACTACAGCGGTAGCGTCGCTACTGTGGGGCCCGCGACGCCGAGCCTTACACAGGCCATCTCATGCCTGTAGGTGTCGCTAGCACCGGAGGGGGCCCCAGTGCTAGCGGCAGCCAAATACATGAATGGCCGGGCATGTTCCGTGCCTGACCATCCAGTGCCTTACAATGACACTGATTGGCTAGCGGCGCGATGACATCATCGCGCCGCTTCCATGCTTGGAAGGTGCTGATTGGCGGGGCAAGTCATTCTGCCCCGCCAATCAGCGTCATTGGAGGACGCTCGTTCAACTCCTGCAGACATGCTCAGAAGAGAGCATGTCTGCATCGCCAGTGAACAGCGTGGGAACCGGAGAATGTGAGTATGTCAAGTTTTTGTTTTTTTTCCCCTCATAAAAATGTGAATGCCATTATCTATGGGGGGGGGGGGGGGGTCATCTTTATGTGGGCTATTATATATAGGGGGTCTATATGTGGGGCAGTAGCTACAGGGGGGGTCTATATGTGGGGGTGTGGGCCATTATATACAGGGGGCTCTATATGTGGGCCATTATATACAGGGGGGTCTATATGTGGGGGTGTGGGCCACTATATACAGGGGGCTCTATATGTGGGCCATTATATACAGGGGGCTCTATATGTGGGCCACTATATACAGGGGGGGTCCATATGTGGGCCACTATATACAGGGGGGTCTATATGTGGGCCACTATATACAGGGGGGTCTATATGTGGGACACTATATACAGGGGTGGGTTACCTGTGGGGCACTAGCAACAGGGTGGCTATATGTAGTGCACAGTCTACAGGGGTGGGCTATATGTGGGACACTATATACAGGGGGAGCTATATGTGAGACACTATATACAGAGGTGGGCTATACGTGGAGCACTAACTATAGAGGAAGCTATATGTAGGGCAGCACGGTGGCTCAGTGGTTAGCACTATTGCCTTGCAGCTCTGGAGTCCATATGTGGGCACTATCTACAGGGGCTTCTATGTAGGTCACTATCTACAGGGGACATGTTGTGTGTTTGTGACAGTTATATTTAGATGTGTTGAGAATTTTAACTTCGTTTTATAGGTGCAGAAATGTTTTAAAAGTGAGAAGCTGAAGACATCTAAACGGAAAACTGCAGAAATGGGTCATGGCCGGGAGAAATCCATCATAGATGTCTGAACCGGAGGGAGAAGAAAAGAACTAGAATCTGAGACGTCACCGGTGAGTCACTTAATGTAAATGTTTATTCTGCCTCTAATCAGTATTGTTGTCACTGTATGATCTGCAGCGAGATGATGGTGATAGGATTTTTTTTGTGAAACCGCATCTCCCAGCATATCCTTACCATTGTTCCGGCCATGCTGGGAGCTGTAGTTTTACGCCGTACAAACTTATACGCAGTGGCGTAACTACCGCTATAGCAGCCGTAGTGACTTCTACAGGGCCTGCAGCATGAGGGGGCCCGTGCCACCCGCCGGCACGGCCCCCTCCCATGGCCGCAGGCTCCGCTAGCAGCCGCTATGGCTGCTACAGCGCGACGCCACTGAAGGGGTTGTTCCTACATAAGACATGTATCCCCTATCCACAGGATAGGGGATACATGTGTGATCGCTGGCAGCGATGAGGAGAACGGGGGACCGAAAGTCCCCCCTAAGTTCTCCATGACAAACCTCGGACTTCCGGGGTCTGTGTCGGCAGCTCCGTAGAAATGAATGGAGCGCCGGTCGCGCTTGTGCGCATGCGTGACCAGCGCTGCTTTCATTTTTATTGAACTGTGCAGACGCCGGAAGTCCGAGGTTAGTCATGGAGAACTTCGGGGGACTTTCGGTCCCCCGTTCTCCTTATCGCTGCCAGTGATCACACATGTATCCCCTATCCTGTGGATAGGGGATGCATGTCTTTTGTAGGACAAACTATAGGACGTTTTTTTTTGGGGGGGGGGGCTATATAGCGTTATCTACAGGGGGGGCTGTATGGCGTTATCTACAGGGGGGCTGTATGGCGTTATCTACAGGGGGGCTGTATGGCGTTATCTACAGAGGGAGTCTGTATGGCGTTATCTACAGGGGGGCTGTATGGCGTTATCTACAGAGGGAGTCTGTATGGCGTTATCTACAGGGGGGCTGTATGGCGTTATCTGCAGGGGCTGTGTATGGTGCTATCTATAGGGGGGCGCTGTGTGGTGGAATCTATAGGGAGGCACTATCTACAAGGGGGGGGGGGGGTTGTGTGATACCCAGCAGAGGGGGGGCCCCAGTCAAAAGTTTGCTATGGGGCCCAGTCTTTCCTAGTTACGCCCCTGCTCCAGAGAGACTCTTACAGTTCAGATGAACCCTTGTGTAGTGTAATTATTGCTGCTCTTGGTTTAAAGTGCTCTTTTAGTGTTTTAATTAAATTATAATAGTTCACTGGGATTTTTGCCCTCTGTAATTGCATATTTATATCAGCGGAATGTTATGTTTGTGAAACTTGTACTTGTTACAATGAAATATATCTGCCTTTGGTTTCCTAATATCACGCAGTCCTTTGTTGGCTGTAATTCCAAGAGGTTTTAAACATACTTGTCAACATGTCCAAGATATTGCCGGGAACAGGGGAGACTTCCCAGACTCAGAGAAGAGCAGGCGCATATCCCAGGTGCCGCGTCCTTTTTAAAACATACTCACCTATTTTTGTTCCTGCAGTCCTCTTCACACCCGGATGCCTCCACAAGCAATGCCATGAAGCTCTGGCTGGCATCAAGATATTATTTGCGGCAGCACCCGAGAGTGTAGAGGACTGCAGGAATCAGAGGTGAGTATCAGGAGAGTTTGGTCTGTGGTCTGCATTTGTTTAAGGGATCTATATTTAGGGTGTTTGGTCTGGGGTCTGTATTAGTTTTGGGAGTTTGTCTAGGGTGTGTATTTAGTGCGTCTGGTTTGGGGTCTGTATCACTTTAGGGGGTCTGGTCTGGGGTCTAACTTACTTCGCCCGTCACTTACAATGAGAGCTGTCAAGCAACTCCTGCCGATGTCCGCTTCTGGTTGCTAGGCAAACACACGCCTCCTCCTCTGATCCCTTCAGCCGCAGCCAGATCCAGCATCTCTTAACCTCAGCCTTGTTCCTGAATTACTTTCTATCTCACCCTTTGGATTTGTCGCTTTGTTCCTGTGGTTGTGCTCCTGGTATTGACTCCTGGCCAGACCCCTGACTACTAATCCGCTGCAATCGGTGTCTATTCTGGGACATGGGACCGTGACCAGGAAAGTCCATACCTTCTTGAAAGAACTGTGAATTTCCTTAGACTCTGCAAGCCAGTCTAGCTAGTGCCAAAATAATTGGCGTTTAGAGGATCTACTTCTCTGATGAGAAACATAGCTTGGGGGTCTGTATGAGTTTGGTGGGTTTGTTCTGGGGTTAGTCTTTGTTTAAGGGGCTTGAAGTCTGTATTAGTTTAGGGGGTTTTGTTTGGAGTCTGTATATAATGGATTCTGGGGGATGAGTTTATTTAGGGGGTATGGGGTCTGTATTACTATTAGAGATCTGGGGTTTGTATTTAGGTGGTCTGGGTTGGTATTAGTTTAGGGGTGTGATAAAGGGGTCTATTAGTTATTCAAATGGCGTATTTTGTCTACAGAAATGGGCGGGCATAGGATAATCATTTTTTCATATGCCACTTCATATGTCATTTTTCAGAATCTTCTTGGTAACCCTTCTCAAAAGTTGTCAAGTAGGATTTTAAATCAATCATACATAGGAAATATTATGTAAAACCTTATTCCATTAGTTCAGAACACAATGTAATGGATCGCTCACTGGTCCAGAATAAGTGATCTATCATCCCAAACATAATCTCCAATTGCTTAATAATTCTGAATTTTCCTGCACCAAATGCATCGGTAAAAGATCAGTGTTGGACAATAATAAAAACAAGACATGGGGACCTCACTCTTGAAGACATTTAAAAGATTTTCTATGACTAATCATTTGGAAAATCTATTACAGAGCTGGAGATAGACCACTATGCACTCAAATACAGGATATCTGCCTTTAAGGAATCATCTCTTATTCCAATCTGATCTGATCTTCAAAAAAAAAAAAAAATGGAAGAGAAGACAGACAAGCAAAAAGTGGAAGAATTGTAAAAGTATCTTGTAGGACGAGGAGGCAATTGGGATCAAAGCAGTCATTGGGCCAAAGGAATGGATGGACATGTATAAAAAGTAAAGCAAGTGAAAAGTAAACCCATAATTGGTCGCCATGGGCAGCTGCTCCACTTTTCCCTTGCACCATTTTTGCTAAATCTCCCCCACACCTACAACAATACATTTTTAATTGATAGTGTCTTAACAATAATTTGTTAGACCTTTCCTTCACCTGCGGCAATTATTACATTTGTTGCCCTTGCCATGTATATAAATACTCTAATTACGGCAGAGTGACTTGTTGGCACGCAACCCTGTACCCCGCACCACTCCTTATTAGCTATGCCCCTGGACTCGATGTAAAAATTTTAGAAACGCAAATGAAAGTCAACCAACAAACAGATGTTTAACACATGTATCTAGTGACATGGGCATATATCTTATTTTGCTGGCTTAAATTTTTTTTAATAATTATTATCAGTTTTGCATTGCCCCACATAAAAATGTTCTATTCAGTTGCTAAAAATGATAACTAGACCAAGAATTTTTTTTTGGGCATGTCCACATGGTCTGAAAGAATCATATTGTCCCCATGAATGCTCCACTTATCCCCCTGACTGCCTGTTATTGGTTAAATTAGCAGAATTAGAGCCAAGTTTTTGACCACCTTTAGGGTATGTTCACTCGCAAAATCCAAAACATCTGAAAATAGCTCCTGATTTTCAGCCGTTTTTTAAGCAACTCGCGTTTTTCGCTGCGTTTTTTACGGCCGTTTTTGGAGCTGTTTTTCTATAGAGTCAATAAAAAACGGCTTAAAAAATGGCTCAAGAAGTGACATGCACTTCTTGTTTGCGGGTGTTTTTATATGCAGTTTTTTTAAAATGAGGCGTAAAAACACGCCTCCGTCGGAACAGAACACCGTATTTCCCATTGAAATCAATGGGCAGATGTTTGGAGGCGTTCCGCTTCTGATTTTTCAGCCGTTTATGGTCTGAAAATAAGCCGTGTGAACATACCCTTAGAGAAACGCAACATAATCTTCTTTCAGAAAGCACAGACTTAGTTTGGAAGTTACATGTGAGCCTGCAAACCTCTGCAGTAACAAAACTGGAATTTGCTTTTACAGACACCAACTAAATAAAAAATGATACAAAAAATTACAAAAACATATCTTCACAAAATCAATAATTCAAGGGAGCGATCAATGAAATATGTGAGAGAGTTCAAATTAAATATTGCAACTTTCATTATTTAATTTGGGAAGAGATGGTAAAGAATTTAGCAGAGGAAATTATTTTGTCTAGCTGAATCCCATACTGTTTTACGTTCAGAGTGTTTGAGACTGAGATCAGAACATAAGGATCATTGAAAACTGTTTTACCAAATTAATGACTTTAATGATAAAAGTTAAAATATATATTTTTTTTATTATTTTCATGTAATTATTTTATGTTTTTTAAGTTAATTTCTTGACACAATAACCTGATTGATGAGAATTTTACGAGTTCAAACAGATGTAGGTGCTAAAGGTCTGACTGATGGTAATGAACCGCGTGCACAGTGCCTGTAAGGCAGCACATGGACACGTTATGACTCCCTAGTATTGAGTCATATCGCCCACGCATGTTGCCATTTCATTCTCCATTCAGTGCCATATGCATGCAATGTTTCTTTTGAGAATACCCCCATGCAAACGGCATTCAATAATTTTTTTCAATTGGATTACTATGGAATACGACAAAAAAGATCTGTATATGCCTCCATATAAAATCAAAGGCATGGAGCCATAATTGAGCCGTGTGTATGAGCCCTAAGGCTCATGCACATGTAATCCTACTTTACTTTCCTGTTTGGAGATTAGCATCTAAATATGTTAAAATCGTAGATTTACTCTGTTAGATGCACCTTGGTTCTGGCTAGTTGTGCGCATGTTTGTGTGGCGCATTTTACTTGCACGAGATTTATTATTTCTCTGTGCCACAAAGAACTGGGTTTTGTGCCGTTCTCGACGCAGTAGTTCCTATTTTCTGGAGCAAATATTGGTTGCAAACTAAACCAGCTCCAAGGTAGTTTAAAGTTAGGCGCCATATTTATCATGCAACGTGCACCACAGTGATAAATTTGGCGCATTTTCAGATTGCTTGTTAAAATTTATGCTGTCTTACTATTAGTAAATTTGCCCCAATATTTCCATTTTCTTATTTGATAATTACAATATAAGGATAAAAGTTAAAGGGGTTTTTCCATGAAGGACATTTATGACATATCCACGGGACATGTCATAAATTTCAGATAGATGCAGGTCTCACCTCTGGGACCCGCTTCTAGCTCTAGAATGGGGCCCCCTAATCCCCGTTCTAGCTTTTTGTGCTCACGCTGCCTTCCGGCCATTTACTGATTCACTGTTTCCGTAACTCCCATAGTAGTGAATGGCAGTTACGGAAGCAGCGTAGACCAAAACCCTATACAAGGGTTGGGGGGTGAAAAGTCGAGGGTCCCCTGGAATCCGCTCCTCGGTCTAGCCACCAGAAATCATCAGCGCGGTGGGTTCACTATACCCCCCTGTCGTCTGAAAATATTACCATGCGGTATTGGATAGGGACCGTCACATTCTCTAGGGAAAGCAGCTAGGTACCATTTTTTTTCTGGGGTTATGTGTACATATGTGGAGTATGTAAATGTGGAAAGTGGTTTTGAATTATTTTGTCTGATACATTGTTATAGACTTTCCCCCTGTGCTTAGTGGAGAACAGGACCAGAATCAGTTCAGAGTTGGATGATTTTTCTAAATGTTACACCAGGAGACAGGAGCAGAGCCAAGTTTTATGATTAATTAGTAGTAGAACCAAAAGACTGGGTAATAGTCAGCTAAAGCTGTAGGAGTAATTTTAATATGAGTGCTCTGGAATTGAAAAAGTTAAAACAACCTAATGAGGTTAGTGAGCGAATTTCAGCTCTACCTTAAGGAGCCTCACACACGAGCGTGTATGGTCCGTGATATACTGTCCGTATGTCGGCCACATTTCCCGTACCTAACACACTGCAGGGAGCCGGGCTCCCAGCATCATAGATATATATGACGGTAGGTGTCACTGCCTCGCTGCGGGACAGCTGTCCCGTACTGAAAACATGATTACAGTACGGGACAGTTGTCCCGCAGCATTAGTTCCTTGCCCTTCCTTTCAGTGGCTGCTTACATCATTGAAAGGAGCTGAATGGCAGGAAAGGAACATTAGTTCCTTGCTCTGTCATTCAGCTCTTTTCAATGATGCAGGTGGCGCGATGACGTCATTCTGCTTCAGTAGACTTGCTCAGAAGAGATCATGCCTGCGTTGCTAGAGGCTGGTGCAGGAATGGGATCAGGTGAGTCTGTATAGTTTTTTACTTTTTCGTTTTTAGTTAACAGTGTGAGTGCCATTATCCACAGGAGGCTCTATGGGGGCACCATCTTCAGGGGTCTATTTGTGGGCCACTATCTACAGGGAACCTATGTAGGGTCCTTTTCAGGAGACTACCGGAGAAACCTGGAGTATGAGTTAAATCGTCTGTATTCATCATTATGCACAAACAAGGCTGCTACAAAGAGTTAACTGGCAAATTCAGCTCTGCTATACCAGTACTAAAAAGGGTTGTGACTGGATATAGTTCATTCTGTACATAGTGGGACAAAACAAACTAGAAATTTTTAAAGACCTCAGTATTTTGAGTCCATCACTGTTAGCTTTTGCTTTTATAACGTTAAGGCCTGATTTACACGAGCGTGTGCGTTTTGCGCACGCAAAAAACGCTGCGTTTTGCGTGCGCAAAAGGCACTTAACAGCTGCGTGTGTCATCAGTGTATGATGCGCGGCTGCGAGATTTTTTGTAAACAGAAAAGCAAATGATGCCTAATTTCTTGAAAAATATCGAATATTATGAAAAAAAACCACGAAAAATATTTTTGTCGTGTTTTTGACCTTTTAGGGTATATTCACTTGTGGACGAGTTATGTTGCAGACAGTACTGGATCTACATCAAAGGAACCCTTAGACACAGAATGTCTGGCTCCTTAATCTCCGCCCATCAAGTAAGCCACGCCTTCAATGATGAATGACTTTAAAATGTTTACTTAAAAAATTAAAGTAGAGATTGCATAGTCTGTAATACACTTGTGCAATGCTCTGGCCCTGACTGCAGACTGATTTTGAATGTCCTGCATTGCCATACGTCCCAACATTCAAATCTCCGTTTGCAGGACATTTAAACCCCTTCTCTAATCTGCACTGGACCGTCCACACACAACCTCCCAGAAACACCTGTTTTGATCCATTTGACAGGAAAATCCTTTGAAAGGTATAAGCATTGCTTCCATCCTCCATTGTTTTCTGTATAGGCAGTTGGAACACATATTGCTATATACACACACACCTATTCACCAGGATAGGCTACTCTCCTGAAGATGGTGCATATTTATTATAGAACTACACCTGTTTTTCTAAAGCAGCTGGACAGAGAAATGCCTTATGCACACGACAGTGTGCGCCAGCCGGGTCCAGTCAGTGATCAGTGGAAAGATAGGACATGTCCTATCGGGTGCCACTCGGATACCATTAAAAATGGCCCGAGTGGCACATCGGTCATGTGCAACTGGCATTAGGCCTTATTCACATGGCCGTGTTCGGTCCGTGATATATGGACCGCATGTCGGCCACATTTCCTGGACCGAACAAAGTTCAGGGAGCCGGGCTCCTAGCATCTTATATATAATTGGGAAGGATGTGGTGTCCGAAGCACAGTTGAGAGGACACCATGTGGTTTCCGAGGCAGTTGCAGTTAGCTCCGCCCACAGCCCCACCTGCAAGAAGCCTGTGAGGAAGGAGATGTGATCTGAGAGACGGCCGTCCATTGTGCTGTGGGCAGGGATTCCGCTCCAGGAGAAGTCCCTGACTTCACTGTCCATATATGGACAGTGACATCAGGGACTTCTGAAGCGGAATCCCTCGCGCTGTGGCCGGTGATTCCGATCCAGGAGAAGTCCATGACTTCACTGTCCATATATGCACAGTGATGTCAGGGACTTCTCCGGGAGTAGTCCCCTACTCCTGAAGCGGAATCCCAGGTGCTGTGGCCGGTGATTCTGTCCATATATAGAAGTCAGGGACTGCTCCTGATGCGGTCCAACACAGGGGGGGGGCCATCTATGGGGGGTGGCTATGTACAAGGGGGCTGTGTGGCACTACCTACAAGAGGTTCTATGTGGCACTAACTACAAGGGGGTCTGTATGGCATTACCTACAAAGGGGCTGTGGCAGTATCTACTGAGGGCAGTGTGTGGCATTATCTACAGAGGGCAGTGTGTGGCATTATCTACAGAGGGCAGGGTGTGGCATTATCTACAGATGGCAGGGTGTGGCATTATCTACAGAAGGCAGTGTGTGGCATTATCTACAGAGGGAAGTGTGTGGCAGAACATGTACAAATTAAATTCATCCCTTTTTTAAAATGGACAGGTAAAAAAACGTATCCAAAACAGGTCAAAATCAGCCGTTAAAAACGGAACCACAGCCCGGAACGGAAATAGTACAGATGCAAAACGGATGAGAAAAACGGACCAAAATGGCCGATACTCTATTCGTGTAAATAGAGCCTTACATAGGACTGCAGGTAACATCTACGTTATCTGCACTCAGAGTTAACACTGTGTTATCTGTGGTGTTACATAGGACTGCAGGTAACATCTACTACGTTATACCTTTACCCTGGGTGAATAATCTATTATTCAGCAAACACTTCCGCATTTTCTTGAATTTCAAATTTTGGTAATTAGGTTTTAAAATACACTTATATTTTTTTATAATATTTTTTACAAATACTTATCATTCCTTTTGCTAGAAAACCAGTGTAATGAGTTTTCTATACTAGTCATAGTTATTTTTGACACTAACTGTTCCTTCCTTTCCCCCAGGAATACTGTCCAGTACAGAATTCCCGCAGGTAGGCAGGGACACCTGGCGTCATACATAACTATGATGCTAGGAGCCAGGTTCCCTGAACTGTGTTCGTTCCGTGAAATGCGGCCGACGTGCGGTCCGTATATTACGGACCAAACACGGCCATGTGAATAAGGCCTAATGCCAGTTACACATGACCAATGTGCCACTCAGGCCAATTTTTTAACGGCATTCGCGCGGCACCCGATAGTTTTCACGGACCCATTCACTTTAGCGGGTAAATCGGGTCCGTGAAAACTGACCCGATTCTCCGATCCGTGGAAAGATAGGACATGTCCTATCTTTCCACCGATCACTGATGGGACCTGGCCAGCATTAGACTTGAGTGTCAGGCCCCCTCTGTTCTGAAAATTTAGTAGGCTTCTGTGGTTGCTGTTATTATTATATTTTATTTTGTATTTTTCACCTTTGAACTTCATATATATTGATGTCTGGGACCGGTACCTTCTCCTATTTTGGGGCGCCTGTGCAGCAGAATATACTGTTCTCCTGATAAGATTATGGAACTATAAGGCTAACACCTTCTGTAGCCCTCTCCGGGTGTTCTCCCATGACACAATAATATATGTGCAGTATGAATACTCTATGGTCAGATGTGTATTCTTACATAGATTTTTCCTCTAGCAGTTGTCTTTTTCCCGGGTCTGCCTGAAGGCATGTGACCTTAGGCAAATCTACTGTTTGCATAAATTTCTAGTGCAGAATCTGCCCAATACTTCTGAATAGGGTTTGTAAAACTCGCATGCACATGTTGCAGAATGCCCATTTCGATGCATGGAACGGATTTCTGTCACAGACGTTTAGGCCTTGTTCCCACTATGCAGATTTGCTGCAGATTTTGCATGCATATTGTAAGTGAAAACCAGGATTTTAATCCAGGAGAGCAGACCTATAAGGCCTTCCTTTATATATTTCTTCTGCCGCTCATAATAAGGCACCATTTAGTATGGTTACTTCTTACACTGCATGACCGTACATCATATGGAGAGCAGGGGGTGCCAAAAGAAGGTAATGCACAAAGCACCACAGCACTGATAGTGTGTGCGCTCATGTTGCTATGTACCATGTATCACTGTCATATTAATGTAGAGCCCCTTTAAGGTTTTATGTTATTTCAGCTATCTCATTATACAAGTTTACGGTACAGATTCCATTTTTCTCATTCTTTGCATATTTCGTCCAATTGTTGTAGAACATGCTGAAGTGAACGTTTCTGCTTTTGAAAACAATGGAAATAATGGTCAAATCAGTTTGAAAGAAGTGAAATATTAGTTAACAAATCTTATCCTGTATCCCATTCCCAATGCAATTTAAGTATATTTGTCCTGTTTTCAGACTATGTCAAGAAGATTGATCGTATCTCTTTATACGTGCTCCTTTCCCGCAGAAAGTACATTTATCTTGTTATTTGCTGGTTTAGAACAATTTAATGGAGTGCTGAAGTTCACTAATGATTTCAATAGAAACTGCCGGCATTAATCAAAGCGTCATTACCACTTCCTTCCTGCATTGCAACCATCACTGATTTTGATATAATTTACACTAATTTAGGAAGATCGGTCAGTTCAGTGCCCATTGGGCACATCCTTCATACATCTTTGAAATGTGCCTTTTGGGTGCTGATTAGCCATCATAGTCTCATATGCCTTAAAGCGGACCTGGCACCACTCCTGACATGTGTCTTTTAGTGAGTACTTGTGTTATTCATAAAATCCAAATTCTGAAGCATCTTTTCTTAGAACTCTGCGTTGTGCCGTTCCTCTGTTATTCCTACTAGAAATGTATGAATAGATTGACAACTGGGGCGTGTTCCTACACAGTGAGACTGAGCACTGATTGGCTATTGTCAGACTGGGTTAGGACACTCCAAACTGGTAACACTCAGTTGTCAACTTATTCATAAATTTGTAGGAAGAATAACCAGAACGGTACAATACAGAGATCTAAGAAAACATGTTCTAGAATTGTTTTATGTGGAATCCACATATTTACTAAAGCCCAAATGTCAGGAGAGGTGACAGGTTCTCTTTAAAGGGGTTGTATAAGTTTACAAAAATATGGCTACTATCTTCCAGAAACATCACCACTGTCATTCATAGGCTGTGCTTGGTATTGCACCACACCCCATTCACTTAAATGGGACTAAGTTGCAGTACCAGACAAAACACTTAGACAGCAGTGGCACTGTTTCAGGAAGGTAAAGGAATGATAAAGTGTAGATGTAAAAATAAGTTAAACCTACCATTTTTTGCTAAACCATTTCTCATCCAAGTCTTCCTCAATGGACAGGTAGCACTCACATACAATCCTCATTGTTCCTCACATGTCCACTTTTTGTTAATTGTTTTATAGGGTTTATTGTGCATTCTTTATATACTTCTGGTACCTAGTGAGTGGGACCTACACAAAGCCTGGGTAGCAATGCAATGTATTTAGATTTGGCCATGATCACTAGTGTAATATAACAGGTGTCAGTTTTGGGTATAGTTCCTTTCAATACATTTATTGGTGATTTTCTAAATGGTCTAGTGTAATTTAAAATGAACACAGAAGAAGATAACAATGTGTCATAGAGGCTGGAAAATAACTTTTAATGTTGATAAATATAAGGTTATGCAATTAAAGAGAATCTATCACTTCTGAGAAAACTGACAGAGGAAATGATAAGAATTATTTCCCATACATATCATAAGCAGAACATTGGATTTTCTCATTATTTACAGGTCACAGTTTTTACTTTTCTTTAAGCGGAGTGAGGTCTGAATCTGAGATTCTCTTTGTTTCTAAAAGACACCGGTTATACATCTGGACAGTGATCAGATCTGGTCAGCACTAAGGGTATGTTCACACGGCAGCGTCCGTAATGGCTGAAATTACGGAGCTGTTTTCAGGAGAAAACAGCTCCGTAATTTCAGCCGTCATGGCATGTGCAGGAGCTTTTCGCTGCGTCCATTACGGACGTAAATGGAGCTGTTTTTCCATGGAGTCAATGGAAAACGGCTCCATTTACGTCTGAAGAAGTGACAGGCACTTCTTTGACGCGGGTGTCTTTTTTACGTCCCGCCTTTTGACAGCGGGGCATAAAAAAAATGACCGTCTGCACAGAACATCGTAAGACCCATTCAAATGAATGGGCAGATGTTTGCCGACGCTATGCAGCCGCTATTTCGGACGTAATTCGGGGCTAAAACGCCCGAATTACGTCCGTAAATAGTGTGTGTGAACCCAGCCTAAGGGTGAAGGAATAATTTTGACTGCTTTGTTGCTGCAGAATATTTTCCCCATAAATTTGGCAAAACGAATGTAAAACCTGGTGAATGAATTCCTCAATGTATTGTAATGGGCATCAAATCAGTGAAACACAAATCAGGTGAAAAATGTTATCACCTCCAACCAGAAGCCTGAACATTACTTCATACAAAATATTGTTATTTATCAGCTATGTAATAACATTTCCCTGTGTATTATACAGCCCTGCTAGAAGAGGAGAAAGCTGCATGTAGAGGGTTAATCTGTCACTACATTACACCAATCCAGCAGCAGTCGCACACTGAGGAGAAATCTGTGACAGGATTTACCTCTGCTGCTGTCTCTTCTATCCTCCTCCTCCTCTTGCTGCTTCATAATACACAGGAATCCCTCTTACTTTGCTGCTAATATAATAACATCCAGCATGAATTAAGAAAGCATCAGAGATCTTCCCTGTGTACACATGCTGCACGCTCGCAGTGTCCCACCCCCCCCCCCCACAATGGACTGAATATTTAAATATGTAAGGTGAAGCAGTCCATTGTATAGCATACAGATCTTTATGTGACCCCCTGCGGCACATGTATGAATTTATATGTCGTGTAATTATTGTCACACATATGGAACCTCAATTGTTTTTAAGAATTTGCCTATTTTGGACCTAGCAAATTTTAGTTTTTTTATCGTCGCAATTTAAGAGCCATAGTCTTTTTATATTTTAATCAATGTAGCTCTATGAGGCATTGCTTTTTGCAGGATGACTTGTATTTTTCAATGGTGCCATTTATGGGTACATATAACTTATTTATTAGCTTTTATATATTTATTAATTTTTTTGGGGCAGGGAAAGCAAAAAAAATAACAAATACGCCATTGATTTTCTTTTACGGTGTGGGTTTTATGCTATCAATTATATTTGATCTATGGGTCGCTACAGTTGTGGTGGTACAAAATATGGATAACTGTTCTATAAAAAAAATCCAATAATTTTTTATGTAAAAAAGGGTATATATTTTTTTTATTTTTTTTGCTGGAAGATTTTTTTTCTAATTTACTTTTTGAGCATTTTAATTTTTTTTGTTTTGTCCCACTAGGGGACTTAAAGAGGCTCTGTCACCACATTATAAGTGTCCTATCTCCTACATGAGGAGATGGGCGCTATAATGTAGGTGACAGCAGTGCTTTTTATTTAATAAAACAATCTATTTTCACCACTATATTAGCGATTTTAGATTTATGCTAATGAGTTGCTTAATGCCCAAGTGGGCGTATTTTTACTTTAGACCAAGTGGGCGTTGTACAGAGGAGTGTATGACGCTGACCAATCAGTGACCAATCAGCGTCATGCACTCCTCTCCATTCATTTAGGCAGCAGATAGGGATCCTTTGAGATCACTATGTGCTGTCTTATACTAACACATTAACAATACTGAAGTGTTTAGACATTCCACGGGATGTCTATTCACAAACTCTGCACTTCGTTACTGTTTTTGTGGTAGTTACAGCAGAGCAAAGCGTAATCTCGCTGTAACCTGTCATTTACCGCGTAATCTCGCGAGATTACGCTTCCTCTGCTGTAACTACCACAGACAGAGTAACGAAGTGCAGAGATTGTGAATAGACATCCCGTGGAATGTCTATTCACTGTCTAAACACTTCAGTATCATTAATGTGTTAGTATAAGACAGCGCATAGCGATCTAAAAGGATCCCTATGTGCTGAGTAAATGAATGGAGAGGAGTGCATGACGCTGATTGGTCAGTGTCATACACTCCTCTGTACAACGCCCACTTGGTCTAAAGTAAAAATACGCCCACTTGGGCATTAAGCAACTCATTAGCATAAATCTAAAATCGCTAATAAAGTGGTGAAAATAGATCGTTTTATTAAATAAAAAGCACTGCTGTCATCTACATTATAGCGCCAATCTCCTTATGTAGGAGATAGGGCACTTATAATGTGGTGACAGAGCCTCTTTAATCAATAATTGCTTGTATAACATTTCAAAGCATTGTCAGTGTTATACTGACAGGCGACCTATTGGGCCATGCCTCAGGCATGGCCTAATAGGCAGATACCGATGTCAGACCTTGGGGTGCCGATGAGCTGACAGAGGGAGCCCCTTCGCTCTGTCAAACACCAAAGATGTCACAGTAGCTATTGACTGCGGAACCTAAGGGGTTGAACTGCAGAAGGACCATGGCTGTGTATTACACCCGTGGCCCTTCTGCTGATCTGTTATAAAACTCTGATCGTGCAGGCACTGTAATTTCTTTTACGTCGCTTGGCGTCAAGGGGTGTCTTGAAGTTATGTACCTGCAGAATACTGTAAAGATGAGCTGCAATAAGGGAATAAGTTCTGGACATAGCTTCTGCAAAGGTATACAATACTAATTATACCAGTACATAAACAAATCTTATCTAACTGAGCAGGAATTTTGGGATACTGAGGCCATAGATGGGATAGTTTGCAGCCAAGTCATTAAGCAGTTCTAATGATCGATTCTCTCATGAACATGCAAGTAAAGCTTGGCCCCATACATAACCAATCATTGCTCCTTGTGAAAGTAGCAAACGAGTGATGATCAAACAAATGTCTTCTTTTCACGGCCACGGACGTGTATTAGGACCTTAACAGTTCCTTTTTTTTTTTTTTAAAGCAACACTAAATGTAGATCTTACAACAAAATCACATAAATTCTTGTGTTAATGTGTTTATCCTCTACTGTCTTATATTGCAATAAAAAATATGAGAAATATAAAAATAATCTTTGTCACAATCAGTCATTTTGTCTTCAGCCTCTAAAGCAAAAAACAAAACAAAAAACACCCTCTCTAGACCTGGCTCTGGCTGTAAGGCAATTGAGTGACTCAGGAGCCCTCCCCCACTATCCTGTCTGCACTAGAAGACCAGTCCTGCTAAGCCTCGCACCTTTGGTCAAGTCCTGCCCCTTAGTCATATGCTAGATAAAGTGGAAGGGATTAGACTGCTCCATAGAAAAGGCTCAATCGGTAGAGTAGTACAGTTGCACAACCATTCAACAAAGGGTAATTGGTGGAGCACCAGCTACCAACTGTTCAAGATACCACATGGTATACTAAAAGCAGGTGTTACATAGTTACATAGTTACATAGTTAGTACGGCTGAAAAAAGACACATGTCCATCAATTTCAACCAAGGGAAGGGAAAAGGGAGGGAAAAATTTCTACACATAGGAGCTAATATTTTTTTGTTCTAGGAAATTATCTAACCCTTTTTTAAAGCCATCTACTGTCCCTGCTGTGACCAGCTCCTGCGGTAGACTATTCCATAGATTCACAGTTCTCACTGTAAAGAAGCCTTGTCGCCTCTGCAGCTTGAACCTTTTTTTCTCCAGACGGAGGGAGTGCTCCCTTGTTTTTTGAGGGGGTTTTACAAGGAACAGGATTTCACCATATTTTTTGTATGTGCCATTAATATATTTATATAAGTCAATCATGTCCCCCCTTAGTCGTCTTTTTTCAAGGCTAAATAGGTTTAATTCTTTCAATCTTTCCTCATAACTTAAATTCTCCATGCCCCTAATTAGCTTCGTTGCTCTTCTTTGTATTTTTTCCAACTCCAGGGCATCCTTTCTATGAACTGGAGCCCAGAACTGGACTGCATATTCTAGATGAGGCCTCACTAATGCTTTGTAAAGTGGTAATATTACATCCCTGTCCCGCGAGTCCATGCCTCTTTTAATACACGACAATATCCTGCTGGCCTTTGAAGCAGCTGATTGACACTGCATGCTGTTATTGAGTTTATGATTTACAAGTACACCCAGATCCTTCTCAACAAGTGAATCCGCCAGTGTAGCTCCCCCTAGGACATATGATGCATGCAGGTTGTTGGTACCCAGATGCATAACTTTAAATTTATCTACATTAAACTTCATCTGCCAAGTGGACGCCCAAACACTTAGTTTGTTTAAATCTGCCTGTAATTCATGAACATCTTCCATAGTCTGAACTATATTGCATAGCTTGGTGTCATCTGCAAAAATAGAAATAGTGCTATTAATCCCATCCTCTATATCATTAATAAATAAGTTGAATAATAGGGGTCCCAGCACTGAACCCTGGGGTACACCACTTATAACCGGTGACCATTCAGAGCAGGAATCATTGACCACAACTCTCTGGATACGGTCCTTGAGCCAATTCTCAATCCAATTACAAACTATATTTTCTAAACCTATAGTCCGTAATTTACCCATTAGGCGTCTATGGGGGACAGTGTCAAATGCCTTTGCAAAGTCCAAAAACACTAAATCCACAGCGGCCCCTCTGTCTAGACTTCTGCTCACCTCTTCATAAAAACAGATTAGGTTAGTTTGACAACTTCTGTCCTTAGTAAAACCGTGCTGGCTGTCACTTATAATGCTATTTATTGTCACATAATCCTGTATATAGTCCCTCAATAGCCCCTCAAACATTTTCCCCACGATGGATGTTAAGCTTACTGGTCTATAATTACCCGGGGAAGACATAGAGCCCTTTTTGAAAATAGGCACCACATTTGCCCTGCGCCAGTCCCTTGGCACTATACCAGTCACTAGAGATTCTCTGAATATTATGAAAAGGGGGACAGAAATAACTGAACTAAGCTCTTTAAGAACTCTAGGGTGTAACCCATCTGGTCCCGGGGCCTTGTGCACATTTATTTTATTTAATTTAGCTTGGACCATCTCTACATTCATCCAATTCAGTATATCAACTGATATATTAACAGCACTGGCACCGGCTACATCAGCTGCTCCTTCTTCAGTTGTATATACAGAGCTAAAGAACCCATTTAGTAACTCTGCCTTCTCTTGATCCCCTGTGATCAACTCCCCATTACCATTATCTAGGGGTCCCACATGTTCAGACCTGGGCTTTTTTGCATTTATATGCTTGAAGAATTTTTTGGGATTTGTTTTACTATCCTTGGCCACCTGCCTTTCATTTTGTATTTTTGCTAATTTTATTACATTTTTACAGATTTTATTAAGCTCCTTATATTTTACAAAGGCTACAGCTGTACCCTCAGATTTGTATTTTTTAAATGCCCTTTTTTTGTCATGTATTGCCCCTTTCACAGAATGTGTAAGCCATGTGGGGTTTAATTTGAGTCGTTTATACTTGTTACCTGTAGGAATAAATTTTGCACTATAATAACTCAAAGTAGATTTGAAAATCTCCCATTTATCATTTGTTCCATTATTTGACATTCGTTTTTCTCAGTCTATATCCTGAATTGCAGCCCTCATCCTGGGGAAATTGGCTTTCTTAAAATTAAATGTTTTTGCCCTCCCAGCCTGCGTTTGTTTTTTACAGTATAGGTAAAATGTAACTATATTATGATCACTGTTACCGAGGTTTTCACGAACATTGACATTCCCAACAAGATCTGCATTATTAGAAATGACCAGATCCAACAGAGCTTCACCTCTAGTCGGGTCTTCCACAAACTGGCCCATAAAATTTTCCTGCAACAGGTTGAGGAAATGTCTCCCCTTTGCAGTTGAAGCCGAACCATGACACCAATTAATATCCCGGAAATTAAAATCTCCCATTATCACTACAGTACCCGCCTGTGCAGCCCGCTCCATCTGTTTATATAGCTGAACTTCCATCTCCTCAGTTATATTGGGGGGTCTATAGATTACACCAAAAGTAATTTTTTCAGTGTTTACCTCCCTTTCTAGTTCCACCCACAAGGTTTCAACCTCCTCACAGTCTTCACCCACTACTGTCTCTTTCACACTCGCCTTCATATCATTTCTCACATACAGACATACACCACCACCTTTCCTATTTGTCCTGTCTTTCCGAAAAAGTGTAAAACCCTGTAGATTTACAGCCCAGTCATGTGAAGAGTCCAGCCATGTTTCAGCAACACCAACTATATCTATATTTTCTTCCAGTATCAAGGCCTCCAGCTCCCCCATTTTGCTTGCTAGACTTCTGGCATTTGTGAACATACACTTTAACTTGCCTGTCAGTTTTTCACTTTTATTATCAGAAATGTGATTTGACATTAATCGGGCCTTTTTATTTACACTGATGTTTTGTAACGAAAGGATCTCCTTATCCTGTTGTCTAGTCCTCTCCCCACATTCTGTTTCTCCCCCCACCAATATAGTCTGACCCCTCTCTAACCTGGCTACCCCTTTTTTTTCTACATTGACCTCCCTCCTCAGCCCTAGTTTAAATACTCCGCCACCCCAGCTAGAATTCTCTCCCCCAGCACAGCGGACCCCCTTCCATTTAGGTGCAAATCATCTGCAGAATACAGTTTGTACCCCAATGAAAAGTCAGCCCAGTGCTCTAGGAACCCAAATCCTTCTCCTCTACACCAAGACTTTAGCCATGCATTTAACTCCCTGAGCTCCCGCTGTCT
Source organism: Rhinoderma darwinii (assembly GCF_050947455.1). Taxonomy (NCBI): domain Eukaryota; kingdom Metazoa; phylum Chordata; class Amphibia; order Anura; family Rhinodermatidae; genus Rhinoderma; species Rhinoderma darwinii. The sequence continues at coordinate 378,873,906 of NC_134690.1, forward strand.
TTCCTGTGATGCGCATGGCACAGGCAGTATTCCTGAGAATACTACTTTGGAGGTCCTTCCCTTCAGCTTGTAGCCTAGTTCTTTAAAATTATTCTTAAGGCTCCTCCACCTACCATTTATTCTGTCGTTGGTACCGACATGGACCACGACAGCTGGATCATCACCAGCCCCTCCCAGCAATTTGTCCACCCATTCCACCACATGCCGAACCCTGGCACCAGGGAGACAGCAAACCATTCGGTTGAGGTGGTCTTGGCGACAAATTATTCTATCCGTCTTCCTGATTATTGAATCCCCTACGACTATCAATTGTCTTGGCTTACCTGCATTACCATCCCGCCGACTACTAAGCTTCTGTTTGATCCTGGGCAGGAGCATGTCAATAAATTATTTCTATAAGGAACATTTTTAATTTTTTAACTCTCGCTTCTTTGTGCAGCGTAGCCTCCACTTAGTTCATCCTGAAAATATGAGAGCTTTTCCCAAAACAATTTCAGGGGTGGGGCCTGAGGCGAAAGTCAAGAAACTTCTTTTTTAATGTAACTTTTTTTTTTCCTTTTTGGTTCTCTGAACAGTCCTGTAAAAGTGTTACCATTAAGAACATTTTATGATCCAGTGCATTTTTATTAATGTAGCAGTCATTTAATGTTAAACACTGTGCTTCAATGTTCATCCAAAGGCTGGTCCTAAGAGCAGTGGCGTTGCTAGTAGTAGGCGCTAGGGGAACATGTCTTGGGTCTTTGGCTGGGTGCCGCAGATATGCCAACAGCAGTGATTAAAATATTCAGTTAAGGCCCTATTACAACGGGCGAATGATCGGGCAAACGAGAGTTCATATGAACACTCTTTCACGATCATTACCCTGTGTAAACAGGTCAACGATCAACCGCTCATTCATTCGCTGATTTGCTAGTTTATGCAGCATTTAAAACCATCGCTGTCGGCAGCACATCTCCCTGATGTGCTGCCAACATGATGAAAATGTATGGGAACAAACGATCCTCCAGCAGTGCCCCATGGTGCTCCAGGTATCTTCAACCCCACTGCTATTAGAGCCCATGAACGCGGCAACGCTGCACGGCACACGGATTTCCCGACATGTCCATATTAAGGGCTTGTTAGCACTCCTTGTGGTGATGCATAATGCCTCCGTGAAGCACCATATTTTTCCAAAAAGTAGGATGCCACGTTCTTGTTTTTTCTCAATCTATTCATATGAATCCATGACACAAACCTCCATGTGCCTCCATATAAAATCGAGCCCATAGCAAGCAGTAGGCACTGTATCATGAATCTGTACATCACAGGTCTGTAAAATGGCCCTGTATATTAGACCCAAGTGTAGTAAATAAAAATAAAAAAATCACACCCTTAACCAAGAAACATTGGCTGCACATAATAAGTCTCTGTCCAGAGAGAGACGCCTAACACGTAAATCTAATAATAAAACCTTGTATATGGTGTATTAACAATTAATAGCATGTTTAATTTTTTAGACTATTTTGCCAGGATGTTCTCATAGGAGAAATTATGCACGCCTGTTTGGAAATAGTTTAGATACAAAAAAAAATAAAGCACAATGTCAAAATGTAAGGAATGAAGCTGGAAATTTAGAGTGAATTATTATAATTTATTTTTCATAAAATACATGTTTTTCTTCCTATGGGGCACTATCTTCCGGTGTGCTTTGAAATCACTGGAATCTCTTCACTGTGACATAAAACTAAACCTTTAAAAATACTTTTTTTTTTTCATTTCTTGTTTATAATGAAACTGTTTCATGTAATTAACCATACGTTGGCTAAATTAGCTTAGAAGCTCAGCTTGCCAAATTTATTAATAGAAACTATAGCCTCAAGCATGCCTTCAGTGGAACATGTTTGTACTTATTAAAGATTTCCAAAATGTATTAAGATCACAACATTGATCATGTGCTTTCTTCACTTTACAGAATACAATGTTGTATTTTTTAAAGGGACAGCAAAGGTAAAAATATACTAACACCAAAATATCATCCTCTTCAAGCACAGTCTTCCAGGAATTTTAATTGGTGACCTATCATTAGGATTGGCTATCAATGTGTGATTGGTGCTTTGACCCCCCCCCCCCCAAATCAGCAGAATGAAGGGGCTTTTGTGCTTATTGGATGACCGCAGTCCCTTCAATGTTGTTGCAGACACAACAGTGCTACTTTTCATATGACTGTCTGGTACTGCAGCTCAGCCCCTTCTTAGTAAATAGTGCTGAGCTACAATACCAGACACAGCTGCAGGACCTTCATTTCAGGGATCTAAACCCCACCACTGATCACACATTGATGGCCTATCCTAAATCTGGGACATCAATGTAAATTCCTTAAACTCTTTAATCCTCTGTGGTCCAATATCACAATCCAAGGAGCGGAATTAATTTAAAAAGTATTATTTTTTTCTATTCAATTTTTATTGAAAAGGTATGGCAAGTACAGTTCAAAAGGCGGTGTCGCTTATGCTGCAGAGAGCTTTCTTCAACAGCAATATCCTCCCCGCACTGCTTTGACTGCAGTGGAGACCAAGCAACCTAAGAAACATCTCTTTAGCAAAGCCTATTTGTAAATGTCCATGGCTATGGATGAAGGTGATGCAAAGCAGAAACAAGTTCTCTCTGTCAGATTTCTACAAGTTTCAGGAGCTTTAAAAAGTCTTAGATGGACAGAAGTGTTTTCTTATTCAATGTAAGGGTAAGTGTCCCTCCTTGAACCGGGGTATTTTGTGAATCTCCAGAATCATGACTGCCATCGGAAATCTGTAACTGACAATGATTGTATTCCTAAATGTTGGCTTTATGTCATTGGATCAACCGGGTATGTTGGGATAGTAAATGTAATAGGTTTTCAATAGAAAAGTGGGACAAGCATCTTTGATGTGAAGCATCCTTTACCCATAACTGTCGTTCGTTACTTTCCTTTAGGTGAAATAAAACAAATTAATTAGAATATTAAAATTAAAATTACGCACAGCCAACAAGTTTGACAAACAAATTAGAAAACCAAAATGAATGATAAAGCTAATAAATGATTTGTCTATAGCTCAGATACTAATATGAACACATTAGCAGTGGAACTAAATAACTTAGGTTAGGCTCAATCCGAAACATTGGGGGTAGTTATCCTCTGATGGGATTCTAATCATAGCCACTATATTAGGTAAAAGTTATTTGGGGTTACCCAGTATAAGTAAAACATTTATTTTTATACAGTAGGTTATTAAACCCTGATTCTTGTTGGGGATTCCATGTCTGAGAGTATCTTGCAGTGGACACATCTGACGGGACTTGTGAGTATTATCATTTTAGCATGTCATTCTTTCTAAATTTGCCCACGTCCATGTTTCTTTGTGTCACATCTATATTCTTTCCTCTTCTTGCAGACATGCTTGCTGTCCCCATACACATTAGAATACCTGATATGCCCCTGTCCTGTTTTCAGTCACTATTCTCCTTATTTAGCAAAGGGTCCATGCAATGTAATGAAGGAGGACATGCAAAAGGCATCTGGTGCTACATAAAGCCACGTTCACATGAGTTTCACGTGGATGTCGGTGTTGAATCCATTCGTATTCTGTGTCGAAATCCACCAACAAACTACATCCCATTAATTTCAATGGACACAGGTTTTTCCGCTGTAGATTTATAATCAGCGTTGCGGGAAAAAAAAGAAGCGGCATGTCACTTCTTGAAACGGTTTCAGCATGGAAACCACATCGGGTAGCCACATTGAATAGGGTTAATCCACGTGTGAATCCTCTGCAGATTAAACGTCAGATCCATGGCAGAAATCTAAAAGTCATCCTTGGTTTTTCGTTGTGGAATCTCGGGCAAATTCGCAACACCCGTCATGTGAACATACCCTAGACTAGGTTACTAGTCACAAAGTCTTTGTAGTAAATTTGCTTTAGGGTAATTTTTTACTTGGTCATAAAAGATAATGCATGTAGAGCCGGGGGACTTGTTGAACATTTTTGTGGGGTTTGTTCCGTCTACTGAATTATCATTGGAGATTACGTCAAACTCAACATATGGTTCATCTTTGGAACTTTGACCTTTGATACTCCTTGTACGGAGACAGTAGTCATGCAGGCAGGATTATTCTCTACAAGATTCATTTAAAATCAGGAAACATGAAATGTAAAATCTGCACTGACCTTTCTTCAGCATCCTATTAGTATACTCTATGGAACTGATGTTTATGCTTTCATCAGTTAGCTAAACAGCATTGACCCTAATCCATCTTCATAATTACATTCTCCTCTAATTGTGGATTTGAAACTCAATTATATAAACTTGCTCAGCGATTGAAAGCCCTTCAAAAAAGTTTGGCCTGAGCTGGCATACATGCTTATTTACAAGCCCAGAAAAATAGTTTACTGTAACTGTCCATCAGATGACAGCCTTGATTGTTTCCAAAAAGATCCGACCATTTCCTTTCTCATATTACCCCTCTAATTTACCTCTTTGGAGCTCTCATGTTATGTAACCGATTATGTCTTTACATATTTTCTTACCGGACTATTCCAAGAGAGACTAATGTGAAAGGCAGAGTGGTAAATTAAAGAGGTTGTCCGGTTTCGGAAAATTAATATTTTTTTGTCAAATTAAGTTATACAATTTTCCAATATACTTTTCTTAATTCCTCCCAGTTGTCAATATCTCTGCTTTCTGTTATTCAGTGGGAACATTCATTGTTCGAGGAAGAAACAGACGTTATAAAGTATTATAAGCAATGGTGAAAGATTGAGGCATGGAGACAGTCCTTGGACACTAGGGACTGGACATTATCCAGAGGATTACCAGGGACTGAACACAAAGCCACTAAATTAAGGCCTCCTTACACACGGACGTAGCTGTGTTTACGGTTAGTGATTAAGGCATGGGCTGCGGAGTGTCATCTGCGGGCCGTCCGCAATCACGGAAATTAGTGCACATCTTCTATGAGCCTGGACCGCAAATGCAGACCGTATAATGACATGTTCTATTTTTTTGTGGTACTGGTTTCGGGCAATGCATGGACCACGGAAACCACGGTCGTGTGCATTGGCCCATAGGGAATCATGCATTCTATACTATCCGCAATTGGGGATAGTATACAGCTGCAAAACTGTGGTCATGTGCATGCCACCTAACTGGGTAGGTAATTCTCTAGGTACAGCTCCATTGATAACTGGGTAACCAGGGAAGTGTCCCTTGTCCAATGGATTAAATTGTGTTGCAATTGGTGCCACTTTTTGGCAATAAGGAAAAAAAAATACCAGCAAGCAAAATATTAATGGGGTCTCCAAGATATTTTCTTCCAATATCGCTCACTAATTTGTTTTCAACAGTTTTCTTATTTAGTCCATTAAATTCTTGCTTCTCAGCTTCTTTCCAGAGCATATACATGTATTACATAAATTTTGCAATACGAACTAAGAATACTGTTCAGATAGTATACTGGTAAATGTAATTTCTCTTTTTTACTAGAGCTCTGCCATTGTGTTAAACAGTTTTCATACTTTTTTTGGATCAATGGCATCGCCCATATTGGTGCTTATATAACCTTTTGGATCCTGACTAATCACAAAAAGAAAAGACCGCACTGGGTACAGCACCATAGTCCCCTTGTGGTTTTCTTGTCTGGTATTGCAGCTCAGCCGAATTGACTAATGGTCTTGTGATTGCTTGGGGTCCCAATGGTTGGACTTGTACCTATCACAGTACTCACTTTCTGAAATGGCTTTGATGCTTTTGTTCCAGCAATTTTATTGATTATCTCTGGGAACACTTTGGTGAAAACTGGACTTTCAGATTGTGGATATTAATTAGGGAGTCTTCAAGACTCCCTAACGAGTAATCTCAAGGCCACGCTGTTTGTTAAGCACTGGCATGAACATGTTTGGGTCATTGCTTAGCAACAAAGGACAGGATGACAAAGCTTTACCTACATGCTCTTAAGCGGACCCTTAAGGTGGCCATACACATTAGATGTATGTCGGCCGAACCCGCTGACCATCTAATGTGTATGGCGGTGTCCCAACTCTCAACCGAGGGCATTTGTCTGGGGAGAAAATAGTCAGGCATGTTGGATTCCAACATGACCGATCCTTTTGTTTGCAAGGAGATAAAACTTCACTCCTTCTCCCTGTTGAGATTGCATGTACGCTGAGAGTGCATGTGTATGAGGGCGTTGGAAGGAATAGTAGCCAAACTAGCTATCTTAACTGTATGGACAGCTCTAGAGGCCTCCAACAAAAGTGCTTTGTTGGAGGAATGTACTTAAATATGCATTGAACGCTTCTGAACCTGTCTGGTAGCATGAGGAAGTTAGGGGCTAGGACCCAAATGCTGAATTATGGATATCCAGGTAAGTAAAGCTATAATGTTTTTTTTTTGTTTTTGTTTTTATTTTACATTTTCTTAAATACTTATTAAAATGTCAGATTCAAGATGTGAGGGTCAAGTCCAGAAATTGAATGGCATTTTGTGAAAGTTGGATGGTCCTATTGGTTATTAAGTGATTGACAGAATTCTGCTTTGAACATCTCGTCATATAAATCTGCATGAAGAGTTGAGTAAATAGGAAAATACTGTTTTGTACCAAAAATTATTTCGTGTTGATAAGAAAAGTATTTGATAATTACTCAACGTTTTATGTAGATTTTAATTGAAAATTTTCCAAAGTGATGTTTTCTTTTATGATTACTGGAGGAACTTGTTGAACAGGTAAATTAAGTATAAAGACATCTTCAGAGAAAAGAGGGAATGAGGATAATTAGTTTGTTGCTGTTGAAATATTTTCACGAGGCGGTTAGTATAGCTAGGGAGAAACCAAGCCATATAGGCGTTCCTTTGATCTTAAGGTAGATTGTTGTGCTCCAGTATTAACAGGGTTCTATGAAAATAAAATAATTTGTAGAAACCAGATATAGAGGGCAACATCTATAAAAAGCATATTCCAAAAACTGGTCAGTGTATTTTTGCTTCTGTTTGCTTTTGTTTTATGAAATCTTAAAGGCTTTGAACATCAATTTACTTTTTTCTTAAACTATGTTTTAGGTGATTTTAAGTAACTGTACGATTTACTTTAATTCCTTTTTTTTTTCCCCTTTTTAAGATACATCTTCTATGTATCCTGTATACATACACAAAGCAGGTTCCCTGACACACAGGATCCAGCTAATAACGATCACATCTAAGTTATAAACTTAGATGTGATCGTTATTAGCTGGATCCCCCGTGTCAGACACACAGGACCAGCTATCAGCCAAGCCGTCAGTCCAGCTGACTTGACGGAATCTGCTTTGACGGCAAGATACAGCTTCTATGTGTACAGGATTTATAGAAGCTGTATCTTGAAAAGTAAACAAATAAATAAATCTAAGTCAATTGTAATGTTGCATAAAATTTCCAAAAATATTGTTTCATTAAAAATTTGTTCAAAGGTGTACATAGCCTGTAATCTAAATTAATCGTAAAACTTTGTAACAGTCTTGTAATGCAGCTTGGTTATAAACTGACTTTGATGTAAATATATGTTCTCTAGGGGAAGATGGTAGGTAAAAAAAATTTTTTGTGTGGGTGTTACAGTATGTGAACATATGTGGAGACAGGGTTTTTTTAAATCTTTTTTTCTTGATACATTGTTATAGACTTTTTCCCTTCGATTAGTGGAGAACAGGACCAGAATCAGTTCAGAGTTGGATGATTTTTCTAAAAGTCACACTAGGAGACAGGGGCAGAGCCAAGTTTCCTGATCAATTAGTAGCAGAACCAAAAGACCGGGTAATAGTCAACTAAAGCTATAGGAGTACCTCTAATATGAGTGCTCTGGAATTGAAAAAGTTAAAACAACCTAATGAGGTTAGTGAGCGAATTTCAGCTCTACCTAAAGTTTAACCGTGCAATAGAGTCCATGGTAGTCAGGGTTGCCAACCATCTGCAAATATACAGTCTAGAAAATATGCAACTTTTTTATACAGTGTCTGTAGAAATCGGAGCATGTGTTTCTTTGTTTTTGTTTTTTTAAGCTGAAGGAGGTTGTACAGTATATTGTGATTGTAATTCTCATCATTTTTTACAGTTCACACTAAATTCTGTTGAATATCTGATTTTTGGATAAATATTCATTAAAAAAAACGTTATAAGGTTACATAATTCATAAGCTTGAAAAAAGACAAGTCCATCAAGTTCAACCTATAACCCTGCAGTGTTGATCCAGAGGAAGTCGAAAACCTCTGAGCAAGTTGCCAATTGTCTCATATTTGGGATAAGGAGAGGGCCATGGGGCGAGATGAGCCTCTGGCATGAGGCATCCTGCTGCCTCTCTGATGGGGCAGCGGCGTCACTGAAACCAACCTCCACCTCCCCCTCCTGCACTATAATTGTATCTGCCTCTATAGGGCGCAGATACAATTACTAGTGCTGGCAGAACTAGAAACTAATTAGTTCCTTGCCCTTCCATTCAGAGCCTTTCGGTGATGCAGGTGGCGCGATGACATCGTAAGAGATCAGGCCTGCATTGTTAGAGGATGGCGTGGGAACGGGATCAGGTGTGTACATAAAGCTTTTTTCCTTTTTTTTTTTTTTTTTTAGTTAACAGTGTGAGTGGCATTATCTACAGGGTGCTCTATCACCATATCACCAGGGGGGCTCTACAAGGAACACTAGCTACAGGGTGTTCTATGGGGGGCACTGTAAAAGAGGCCCTATGGGGGCACTGTCTACAGGAGGCCGTGTGTGACAATGTATGGTGCTATTATAATCAGGGACACAGTGTATTCTATTCAGGGGCATAGTGTATGGTGCTATTATATTTAGGGGCATATTGTGTGGCACCGTTAAAATTGTATCTTCGTTTATAGGTGCGAAAATGTTTGAAAAGTGAGAAGCTGAAGACATCTGAGCGGCAAACTGCAGAAATGGGCCATGGCCGGGAGAAATCATCACAGAGGTCTAGACCGGATGGAGAAGAAAAGAGAAAAAGAACTAGAATCTGAGAAGACTGAGTCACTCAATGTCAATGTTTATTCTGCCTCTAATCAATATTGTAGTCACTGTTGGATCTGCAAAAAGATTATGGATGGCATGATTTATTTTTTGGGAAACCGCAACTCCCAGCATATCCTTACCATTGCTCGGGCCATGCTGGGAGCTGTAGTTTTACGCTGTACAAACCTTTACGGCAGGGGTTAAACTGAATTTGCGAATGATCTCTGTACTGAGCTGTATTTGTGCTGGTGCTGTATATATGTACCTGAGCTTTGTTCTGGTGCTGTATATATGTACTGAGCTTGGTTCTGGTGCTGTATATATGTACCTGAGCTTTGTTCTGGTGCTGTATATATGTACCTGAGCTTTGTTCTGGTGCTGTATATATGTACTGAGCTTGTTTCTGGTGCTGTAATTATATAGGATATATTTCTAATAAAATTGCAAGGCAGATGTAATTGTTGCAATTTATTGTACAGGGTGGTCCATTTATATGGATACACCTAAATAAAATGGGAATGGTTGGTGATATTAACTTCCTGTTTGTGGCACATTAGTATATGGGAGGGGGGAAACTTTTCAAGCTGGGTGTTGACCATGGCGGCCATTTTTAAGTTGGCCATTTTGTATCCAACTTTAGTTTTTTCAATGGGAAGAGGGTCATGTGACACATCAAACTTATCGAGAATTTCACAAGAAAAACAATGATGTGATTGGTTTTAACGTTACTTTATTCTTTCATGAGTTATTTACAAGTTATGGGTGACATTATGGGTGTCAGGTCCGAGCATTCCTAGATGAACAGTTTCCTGGAAAGTGGATTGGTCGTCGTGGGCCAGTTGAATGGCCCCCTAGGTCTCCTGATCTGACCCCCTTAGACTTTTATCTTTGGGGTCATCTGAAGGCAATTGTCTATGCTGTGAAGATACGAGATGTGCAGCAACTGAAACTACGGATACTGGAAGCCTGTGCTAGCATTTCTTCTGCGGTGTTTCTATCAGTGTGTGAAGAGTGGGAGAAGAGGGTTGCATTGACAATCCAACACAATGGGCAGCACTTTGAGCACATTTTATAAGTGGTCAGAAACTTGTAAATAACTCATGAAAGAATAAAGTAACGTTAAAACCAAGCACACCATTGTTTTTCTTGTGAAATTCTCGATACGTTTGATGTGTCACATGACCCTCTCCCCATTGAAAAAACTAAAGTTGGATACAAAATGTCCGACTTCAAAATGGCCGCCATGGTCAACACCCAGCTTGAAAAGTTTCCCTCCTCCCATATACTAATGTGCCACAAACAGGAAGTTAATATCACCAACCATTCCCATTTTATTTAGGTGTATCCATATAAATGGCCCACCCTGTATATTTAATGGGAACCTCTCAAGTACTTTAACCCCATGCGGTAATACGTGACCCCACAATATTTCCAAACATTCCCCTGTGTTTTTTCAAATGCAGCAAAATCTATAAAAACAACGTTTTAAAACGTTGCACCCTGTATGCTAATCACTCATTTAAGGGTCATGGGGCAGTGCCGCCTAGGCGTAACACAGTAACAGCATTGACAGGAGTGCTCCTTTAGGAGTTTTTCATACTTTTCAAAGGAAATATAATATTAGCGATATATATATGAAATATTATATATATATATATTAGTTTTTAAGTTCTGTCATTTGTCAATGGAGGAACTGTTTTAAGAGAACATGCAAGTTTTAGTTGAAAATGCACTGGAGAATGTTAGTGTGAAATATCTTATCTTACTTTGCCTAGATGAAGATTTTTGCATAATGATTGCTTTTATAGTTTTATCTCTTAGGAAGCATGCACTTTAGAGAAATAATTTATACCAAGCTTAAAGGGGTTTCCTGGTCTGCCAAAAAAAGCTAATATTTAGTAGAACGAAAAGTTATAAGATTATTTTATATACTTTGTTTCAATTCCACGTGGTTTTCAAGATCTCCACTTGCAGTCATTGAATGGGAACCTTACGTATTTGCTTCCAGTGTATGAATTAATGTGATGGACACATGGGTGCACCACAGCACATTAAAAGACACCACTCAAATAACTATACTATAATGAGTCCTGCACCTGTGTGATTATTTCAGGACCAGAGGCCTTAGGGGTTTCTTTCATCCAGTCCAAATATTAGGCACTGACAATTCTTGCAGGACTGCGTCTTCCCTGTCTTTCAGGCTCTTGTGCCCCTCCACCCCTGACTAGTGACTTACCAGAATAGATTATATAGATATGAATAGATTATGCTTTGAATGTAAACATTGGACATTTCCATTCAGTGCACCCGTCCCCACCAACCCGAGGAGAGAGAAAGAGCAAGGAAAGGAGCGAAAAAAAAAAGAAACATAAAAAACACCTCCTTAATTGTCATCAGAATTACTGCTGATTTGATCCATATACTTCATCCAAGGTTTCAAGATCTTATCATATAATTTGTTTTGCCATTTATTCTCATACACCACTATCTCACATCTTCTATTATATTACACTGCTCTTATCAATTTTTTATTTTGTTGCAGCTTTTACTTTTTGGCTATTAATAATCGTGAATTAAACAATAACCTGATGCGGACAATCTTTTATTTTGTCCTAAACCTGCTCAAAATACATACAACGGGATCCATAGTTATAGAAGTATATTATATATGATGTAAAATATTTGCGCAATATCTAAAATCTAAAGCTAGGACATTTCTAAAATCACATTATGCCGGCATTATCCTTGCATTTTGGGAATTTTGCTGTTTGGCGTATCCCTATTTTACACCAAAAAGTTGAAGTACGGTACAATCGGTGTAGGGCATTGTAAAACCTTTTGTGGATCCTTTATTGATAATCTCTGCATCGCCCTAAAGATTTTACCCCTGCCTTTTCTGTAATCACCCCCAAGTCATTGGACTTTTTTTCCTTACACGTTAACTTTAGGTTTGTTACATTTTTCTATACACCTTAGATATATACTTTCACTTTCGCATCCCTCCCAATTATATCAGTAACCTTATATGTTCAATATACCGTATACCCATTCTTTCCTCGTATACCCACACATACGCCGGTAGTTTCCGTATTTCCACAAGGTTTAATATACTCAACCATTTTTTTTATCAACCTTCATACTTCGTTTATTAAATGCATTATTTTATTATTCAGGTGTTTTCTGGACATTTAAACCAACCCATCTGCAGTACTTAAAATATTCGTGATTATTTTTTTATAGGGGAAAATTATTAATCTGTGTGTATATACAGAAATTGTTTACTAGATATAACTTTTTTAAATCTATATTTTCTAATATAAAAATGTGGCTGAGACGCTTGCTTTCATGCTAGGCATTTGCGTTCATAAGAAGCAGCGCTAGAACCCACAAGGCTTAGTTGATCATTTGTTGCCTTTGGTTAATGTGCATTTGTACTTTGAATATAACATCAGATGCAACATATTCAAGGTAATTATATTCTCAGATGCTAAAATGAAAAAAACCATGAGCAGCATTTTTATATGACAATAAATAGAATATATTTATGCAGTTCAATCATATGTTGACTTTTTCATCCTGTTGAACTACAGTACAGACTATCTGCTGGTTAGTCACTCCTAATAAAAAATGTTTGCCTATATAGTGCCGCATAGGCTATTGAAGAATAATGTTGAGGCTCTTAGGTATACACAAGGCATACACGTTTAGTTAATGGTCCATTTATAGGTTGTCTGTCATCTTGATCCCTTTTCCCCTCTGATATGGTTCATCTAATGTAGCCTACATTTCCCATCATGCCTCTGGCTTTGCAGAGACCGAGGGGGCAGAGTCTCATCACACTGCACTTGCTCTGCATGGAGTCCTATCTAAGTGCAGCAAGTGATAGATCATTGACTTAGAACTGCTGTCCCCTAACTCACACTGCAGTCTCAGTGTATCCTATGTGGTGCAGTTTCAGCCTGTCTCCCCTGCCTCCTGCTTGTGATGCAGGGGAGAGGATTGAGAAGCTGCATCTCATAGAAATATACTGGTCTCTGCACACAGCACACACAGATAGTATAGGCAGTGTAAGTTAGGGGAGGTTTATAACTCTGCAATTAATTATTGTAAGGACTCGCCTATCATATCACTGCACTTCTGTTCCCTTAGATAGGGCAGAAATCTCTTCAGCAGCACTATGTATGGGTTACATACAGAGTAACAAGGAGGGTGGAGCTGAGAGGGGAGGGGTCTCAAAGCTGCCAGGAGGGATTTGATTGGTGATGTAATCCTGTAGTGTACAGGAAGTAAGCCACATAGGAGAAATGATGTTCTGTCCACACGAGAACATGGTCCTTTCTGGTGGTCCAACTGAGATCACATGACACAGTAGCCCAGAATTAAAGGGTTCAAAATGTATAGATGCATCTGAGCTGGGAAGAAACAAATGACACTGCAAGAATATTGCTGGTGAGTTAGCATGATATGTGCAAAAAAAATAATAAATTGCCGGAGTACTTTAACTTTTACCAAAACCTGTGCCCAGGCTGTCTAGGCTTGGCTACTGTTAGGCCCACATTAGTGTTATTCTGCACTGTGTTTGAATGTAACAGTTCAGTGGTAGCATATACCATAGAGTATAAGAAATAAATGTAAAAATACCCCAGCATCACGACATAAACAGGACTTTTTGTAAAATCGTCTCCTACCTAAAAATGGGTGGGCTCTCACCGAATGTTTTTCCCAATAAAGGCCCTATTGTCACACATACTGTATATGCTATATTTATGCAGAATTGTGGTGAGTTTTTCCAACTATAAAAGAAATCTAATTAAATGTAAAATATACTAATACACTAACACAAAACACTAAGGCTGTGTTCACATCAGCGCTGCCCTTCCGTTGGAGGTTTTCGTCGGGTTAACCCCTCAACAGAAAGGCAAACTGATACCCTAGCTTCCGTTTCCCTCACTATCGATCTCAATGTTAAAAGAAATGTTGCTAAAGGTTTCCGTTTGTCACCATTGTGACAGGGTTCTGTTGTCACAACGGTGACAAACGGAAACCTTTAGCAACGTTTCCGTCACCATTGAGATCAATAGTGATGGAAACGGAAGCTAAGGTTACAGTTTGCCTCTCCGTTGAGGGGTTAACCCGACGGAAACCTCCAACGGAACCCCTCAATCGATGGGCAATGCTGATGTGAACAGGCCCTTAGACAAAAAAACTAATATTTTACTCTCAGAACTACATCCTGTCAGGTAACGATGGCCTATGGTTATTTGAAGGACTAAAGGACTAATAACTATGTTAAAGTGGTTCTACGGTCTATGTACTTAACATTGTACTTATGAAGGTATGTATCTCCACCCCTGACACTTTGTATGTTATACACCTTTCATTCTTTTCTTCCCTTTTGAAATGTTTCTGAAGCTGGTCATAGACATTAGATGTTTGCCATTGGCTCTGCTGAAAATTTCATTTATATGAATTCATCCGACTCTCTCATGATGACCCCCCCTCCCTCCCCCCATCCATCAGTAGATTGCTGGTTTGGATGAGTTGGATTTTATCATTATCATCTGATCCTTTTTTTTTTTTACCAGAAACGAGCAGCATTAAAGGTGACTGGCAGCCACTTATCTCCCTCTCCCTTATGAAAAATCATGAACGCGTGGTCAAGCCAAATGTCCATGTGTAACAAACTTGGTTCTGAGATACCCTTTTCCTGCAACTTTCTTTGGGGTCTTGTTTCTGTGTTGGCCCCAGGACTTTAGTTTGGGATAACAGCTAGGGAAAATGTAAAGGAGCAGGTAATTACTGGCAGCAACAGGGAAGTCTTGTAGTTGACAAATCAGGGCAAGAGACAGATACTGCACAAAAAGGTAAAACCTTAGTCACAAAACTAGCCGGTGCCAGAACAAAGGGAAACAGACAGCAAATGCAGTAGAGGGGGTCGCAGACAATATTGCTGGGGTCAGGAAATGTAGTAGATAGCGATCTAGATTAAATATAGAGGGGGTCACAAACAATTTGACCCAGTATAAATGACTAATCTAACACAGGTAATGGCGAACAGCAGCTATAGCAAGGTAAATAGCAAGATACAAAGTACAAATCACTACAACTGGCAAGTAGCGGGAGTTTTTAAGTATGCCCTTTAGTATGATCAGACAGGCACAGATGGATGTTGCTGGGACTTGGCATCATCGGGGGTTGGTGGTTAGCACTGTTGTCTTGTAGCACTGGGGTCCTGGGTTCAAATCCAACCAAAGACAATATCTGCATGGAGTTTGTACGTTTGTGTGGGTTTCCCCCAGGCACTCCAGTTTCCTCCCACACCCCAAAAACATACTGATAGGGAACTTAGATTGTGAGCCCCAATGGGGACAGTAAGTGTTGACCTTTGTACAGTGCTGCAGAATATGTTGGTGCTATGTAAGTAACAGAAATAAATACATAAATTTGCAAGGTAAGCTTATTACACCATATTTATGCGGGAGTCGGGGAATATAGCTGTCAGACAACAAATATCTTATGTTTACAGTCAGGACAATAGCCTGAAAATGTCCCTTCTATATGGAAATGGGTAAAATTACCTTTACACTAGTAATCGTGTGATGCTTTTATCTATGTAAACTTGACTATTAAGGGCGGTGCCATCAGGACAACTGCTATTCGAATACCGTTAGTGTATAGTTTTATAGGTGGAGGTCCATCGCTCAGGACGCCCTCTAATAGGGCTGTCTATGTATTATATGGACATCCAATAATTTAAATGACCGCCGTATTATACTACATTGGCTGCTATTTGCCGGGGGTCTTTGCTATTCCCTTGTTAAAGTGGTTATCTGTGGCGAGACATCCCCTTTAACCTCAAATAGAAACTTCTGTTTGGAACTTTTACATCACAATATACTATTCCCAGAACATGGTTTTTTTAGCGGCTCACAGTTTAATATTCTGGTAAAGCCGCTCACCTTGTCTGGAGAATTCTGTAGTTCCTAGTACTCCTCCTCTATGCTTTTGTGTGTAAAAAACTAGTATGCCCTAAAGAGCTGAGCCCTCCTCTAACAAAATGCTATTTTTTTAATTTAAGGGATGTCTGCCCTTCTGCCTTCTTTGAACTGTGATGGATGGTCAAATTGCTTATGTTCTCTGTATTAAATTACACTATGAATTATCAAGCAGGATGCCGGATTATGAAGATATGTATTCTCCATTCAGTTATGATCTCTTTCTGTTACTGCTTGAATCACAAGGGAATAAGTTATTACTTTGTGTTCTTCTTCATGGCCTTCAATACTGGTAGATAGGAGTCTGGCAAAACGCCTAGACCTAAAATAATCATTATATTTCCAATTAATTCTTTATCTCAGTATTTCATACACATATGTGAAATCATCGTATGGCCTTGTGGAGACCTCCTACATTTTTTATTGTTTGTAGGCCAGGATTTGCAGATGTTAGAAAGATCACGTGACCTCAGTGGGAAGGTACCCTATGACGTATTTTCAGTCTACGTGTAAAATGTTATGATTGGTTGTTCCATGAGAGGTAACACCCTGGTCAGAGGGGACGCCCTGAGGGTATATTAACCTATGTATCTTGATAATAAATGAGAATATTGATTGAGACGACAGATTGCTATTGTCTTTATTGATCTCCCGGTGCACTGTTGATACTTCAATTACCATATTTGAATACCACCTGACAAAGCAGAGGGAGCCCATTAGAGCACCCATCCCAAAAGGTGCTACCTGGAAGGGGTTTCTTCGACAGTTATGGTGCCGAAACCCGGGACCTCCTAATGAGAATTTTGTGCAAAGTCCACTAATCTGGAAGGACCTGGGGAGTCACTGAAACCAAAACCGCGCGGTAAGTAACAGACTTTATGTTACACCATTTGTTTCAGCCACTCTGTTAAGTCCCTGGAAACGTACTTTGTATATGTAAGTCTCTACAAAGGGGTCCCGTAATAATCAGGTCCTTTGTCAGGATGGTAGTGTGGTTAAATGGATTTACATGGGGGTGTATGTGACAAGTGTGATGAATGTGTGTGTAGTGTGATGTTGAATACATCTGTGAGAAGACATACATATCAAATTGTTGAAACTGTATGGCTCCCAGCCCAGAAGTGATATCCACTTCATAGAAGACGATATACACTCGCGAGGAGCAATTGTGTCTATATTGAATTTGCACTCAATACCATTACCCAGTGCAACAGGGAAAACTTTGAATACTGTATTAGAAAATCATTTATATTTTCCTAAATTCATTGCCAGACAGTGATATTGTGTGTAAGGGTCCATAAACCAGTTGTATGCATTGCCAGACTGGTATAAGGTGGGAATCAGTACAGACTGATTTCTAGCACATGATAATCCGGCATATACACTTTGATGTAAAATAACATCCAAGTAATTAAGTCTGTAGTAGTATAACATCAGACCGCTGGATTGAATACCGTTGTAATATAACATCCTGTATTCATTGAATGACCCTGACACTTACCCCAGGTGCCACCTGTGTCGTAGTAATATAACTACCCAAACTAATTACAGTGAAGAACATCGGTATTGGCTCAGACACAGAGCCCCTAAAGAAATCATCACCAACATAGATAACAGGCCCCTAAACTACAACCCACAGAGAGAACGGCTGAGGGGGGAGGATTACATATATGTTACCAAATATAATTTGCATGTGAAACCATTGCAAAGTGCTAGAGGAAAGCGTTTGGGATATATGCTACATCACAGGCTGTATGAACTGAAAGACACACCCCGGCAGCAAGTGTTCTGCATAAGTGAAAGAGACGAAGGGTTTGTAGAAGTTTGAAATGAATGTGACCAACTCCTGCTTGAATCAATGGAAGTTCATGAATGTAGATTGTGTTGAAGGATTTGCTCTTGCAATTTGTGGATTGGCAGCATTTTGTCTGTTCTTGATGTTCAAAACAGTGAGGGATCAGAGAAAAGGATATCCCACTGCTAGAATAGTCTGAAGGAACGACTTTTGATATTGATAGTCTTTCTGAAACTGTAAGATAGATTGTCTGAGATATCTGTCAACAGACTAAGGCCTGTCTGTTTGGAGCTGGGGAGTTTTCCGGAGACTACCCTACGCCCTCTGACCATGGGGTCAGAAAATAGTAAGACAAAAATGCGGGACAGCCCTGAGACGTGGGTCTCTGCCATCAAAATAGTAGAAAGAGCAAAAGGATCTGAGGCTGTGAAGGATTGTAAAAGAATGTTTAAAATGATGGGAGTTGGGTCCTATGGCACATTAGCAGAATGTGATTGGAAAAGATTTATGACAAATTGTGTTGGATGGTTGAAAGACAATAACATGGTGGAAAAAGCCCAAATGTGGTATGAGGTAGCACAGAGAGTGAGTAACACAGAACATAAGAGTATGGAAGCAAATCATGGAATAATGTATGATTTATATGACCCTTTAAGTGAAAAGCTCCTCACTAATGTGTTAACCCCTTTACAACTGCCAAACAGCCCCGCAGCAGCAACTGCGCCATCTCCTTATCCTGAAAATAGCAAGAAAGGCAGCTGCTGGACATGTCCACACTGTGGGCAGCAGAACCCCCTCACTGCAGGATATTGTGTCAGTTGTGGTACGCAGCGCCCCACTAGATTGTTTCCGTTAGTATCAAGTATCCATACACACAGGGGACCAAAACCAGTAGATGTAGACGGGCAACCAGTACCTGGGGCAGTAGGGGAAATCCAGTCACATGAAGCCACTGTGTATCGCCCCTGGAGCCCGGCTGATTTACTAGCTGTATGTAACACACTCCCAGACCCACGTAAAACACCAAGCGCTTTCCATAGAAAGCTGCGAGCAGTACATCTAGCTTACCGTGCTACATGGTCAGATATGGAGAGCCTGGTAGAAACAAAGGGAGGGGAAGTGCTCAAAAATCAAATTCAAGCTGCTATTACAAATCCCGTACCAGCAAATAAAACCAATGAGCAATCAGGACTAGAATACCTGAACGCTATGCAGCCCTGGGTAGATGCTACTCAACAGGATCGAACTGATAGTTTTATGTCATTTTCCCAAGATGTTAAACAGTCAGTCCCTGATTATGCCACAACTTTACAGCAGCAGTGGTTAGATCACGGGTATGAAGAAGGTGATGCAAAAGACTTGCGCCTACTAAAAATAACTTTTATGTCCGGTCTTAAGCCGGCAGTACAAGAAGCTGTTAAAAGATCCCGCCCCGACTGGCGTACATGCCAGTTTAATGATTTAGTGAGCATTGCAAAAGGTGCAGAGTTAGATTTAGCTCCTAAAAGAACTCGTCTCGCCCCGATGCAACAAAAGGGGGGCTATGGAGGAAGAGGCAGGGAACAAAAAGACACTTTGAGAACCCAGAGAAGGGATCTTAGCCAGATTACATGCTGGAACTGTGATAAGAAGGGTCATTATTCAGCCCGATGTCCCTCCCGTCCAGTTGAGCCTCCCAATTCTTTGATTGCTGCATAGGAAACTGGCAACCCTGATGTCTCCCTCTGCCCAGTGCTCCCCCCGACAGGTCCATCATTGATGGTGCCTGTTACTTTACCCACAGGGGAAAATACCTCTTTTCTAGTAGACACAGGGGCAGCCAGAACTGTATTACAAACCAAATATGTACCGGCAGAGTTGTTATCACCAGACTATATAGATTGTGAAGGGGTGGAGGGAACATCATTTCAGTTACAGTTAACAAAACCAATGCGACTGAATATACATGACACACAATCAATTGTCTCCCGTGTGTTAGTGTCACCACACACTCCCTACAATTTATTGGGGACAGATGTACTCAGTGCCCTGGGAGCAGCATTGGACTTTTCTTCTGGCACACCTACATTAACCTCTGCCATTCCAGAGTCCCTGCTATGCAAACTCCTTAGTATGGCAAGTATGCCGGACACTGAAAAAGCCCCCAGTACCCCTCCCCTTTGGTTGGCAGACATCCCAGAAAAACTATGGGCACAAGATAAGATGGATGTAGGAGTTTTAAATGTGCCGCCTGTACAAGTAAATTTAAAACCAGACATGCAGAACCGTCCTGTATGTATAAAGCAATATCCTCTGAGTCCACAGCAAGACGCTGCTATAGAAAAGGATATTAACTCCTTACTGGAAAACAATCTTATAGTGCCCATAATCTCGCCTTTCAACACTCCTCTTTACCCAGTAAAGAAAAAGACACTGCCCGGTCAACCTGTACAGTACCGGATGGTACATGACCTACGGGCTGTGAATGCTGTGACAATAATTAATACACCACAAGTGCCTAACCCACATACATTGCTCAACCAGGTCCCCGGCACTGCAGTCTATTTCACCGTTATAGACTTAGCCAATGCTTTCTTCTCCATCCCGCTGGATAAAGAGTGCCAGCAGTATTTTGCATTTACACATAGGGGAAGACAGTATGCTTGGGTAGTGCTGCCACAGGGTGCCGCAAACTCCCCTGATATCTTCTCACGTACCATGAAAGATATTCTGGACACCTGGCAGCCCCCCAATCAGTCCTCAGTTCTACTACAATATGTAGATGATTTGTTACTTTGTAGTGAGAGTCTGGAGAACAGTGAAACAGATTCTAAATCACTATTAATGTTCCTAGAAGAAGTTGGCTGTAAAGCGAGCAAGCACAAGCTGCAATTATGTGCCAAAACAGTTGTTTTCCTTGGCCACTGTATTTCCCAAGGTATGAAACACTTAACCCCTGACAGGCTGGAAATCATACAGAAACACCCAGTCCCTAGAAACCCTAAACAATTGAGGACTTTCCTGGGTTTAATAGGGTACTGCAGAGCCTGGATCAGGGATGCCTCTGCTATGATGCAACCATTATATGACTGTCTCACCTCTGACCCATTTGTACTGTCACCTGAGGCAATTGACAATTTTCACTCCCTGAAGCTGTCACTGACTACAAGGCCAGCATTGGGACTTCCTGACTACAATAAGCCATTTACTCTGTTCTGCCATGAACAGGCAGGCCATGCCTCTGGAGTATTAGCCCAAGATCATGGAGGCAAGATGCGACCACTTGCCTATTACTCCCTTGCTCTGGATCCCATTGTACTAGGATCCCCGACATGCATACGCGCTGTCTCAGCAGCAGCAGCTTTAGTTGATAAAGCAACAGACATTGTACTTCAACATGACATTATTGTGCAAGTCCCACACGCAGTGCAAGAAATGATGAACACAGTCAAGACAAAACACTTATCAGTTGCAAGACTTACTAAAATTGAACTTACCCTTCTGTCCCCTAATGTGACTATCAAACGTTGTGTTGTTCTGAATCCAGCTACACTCCTGCCCCTAGATTCTGAACAAAAGGAGGGAGGAGTGGGGGGACAGGGACATGGACACCCCCTTATTTTTCAACTATCCACTGATGATGAACTATTTAATTTTGAACATGAACATGACTGTCAAAGCCTAGTGGATATGGAATCAAACGGCATAAACAGTATATTTGATGTTGCTCTGATTAACCCTGATGCTGAGTATTTTGTAGATGGATCTCGATATTGGAGCGAAGACAAAGGACATTTCCTCACCGGGTATGCAGTGGTCCACAATGGTAAGGCCGTCATACAACAGTCCCTACCCTCCAGCAGCTCAGCTCAGGAGGCAGAACTAAAAGCACTCGCTGAGGCGTGTAAATTGGGTAAGGGACAGCGTGTCAACATATACACTGACTCCAGATATGCCTTTGGAGTTGCACATGACTTTGGGACAATATGGAGAGCCAGAGGGTTCTTGACCTCGGCAGGTAAACCTATAAAGAATGCAAAAGCAGTAGAAGAACTTTTAGAATCACTGCACATGCCAGACCAAGCAGCTATAGTCAAAGTACAGGCACACACTAATAACAGTGATCTCCTATCAAAAGGGAATGAGGCTGCGGATGCAGCGGCAAAGGACGCTGCTGCTCTCCCTCTGATGATTGTGAAGCCTGTTTTACAACCCATCACAGAGACCCTGTTGCGTGCTTTCCAGGACCAAGCACCCCCTCAAGAGCAAGCAGAATGGGAGGAGAGAGGTGCAGCAATAGGTCTAGGACAGTTGAGGCATCTTAATTCTAAGGTTTGCCTACCAAGAGCACTGTATCCAATGATGTGTGCCCTAGCCCATGGGAAAACACACTGTTCAAAGGGAGCTATGAGCCAGCTAGTGTTACAGACATGGCATGCTCCTGGTTTTCAAAATGCAGCAGCCAAATATACAGAGGGCTGCATGACATGTGCACAACACAACCCTGGTAAAACCACCAAAACACCAGCTAAACACACTCCTAAGTCCTACTACCCCTTTCAGCGATTACAGGTGGACTACATACAACTACCTAAGGTGGGAATTTATCAATATGTACTTGTTTGCACTGATTTATTTTCAGGATGGCCAGAAGCTTTTCCAGTGGCTAAAGCAAATGCAGATACCACAGCAAAGAAACTGATAGCTGAGGTAGTGTGCCGCTATGGAGTACCAGAGACAATTGAAAGTGACAGAGGTACTCACTTTACCCAAGAACTATTGAGGAACATATTAAAAAGCCTTGGGATAGAACAAGCATTTCACACTCCCTATCACCCACAAAGCAGTGGTAAGGTAGAAAGACTAAATGGAACTTTGAAATTAAAAATCCAGAAGGCCATGAATGAAACTTCTTTACCGTGGACACAATGTCTACCCCTGGCTTTATACTCTGTAAGAACCACACCAAGAGGGAAGGATAAACTTTCTCCCTATGAAATATTGTTTGGAAATATGCCAAAGACAGGACTGTATTTTCCTCAGCAGTTACAAAAGCATTATGACAATATGACCACGTACTTGGCTGCCCTACACAAACAACTGGAGAGGACACACAAACTAATCCTTTCTTCTATTCCAGATCCAAACTTTCTTTCAGGTACCCACTCACTACAACCTGGAGACTGGGTGGTAACAAAGATACACAACAGGAGCAGTCTGGAGCCAAGGTACAGCCAACCAGTAGAAGTACAGCTGGTCACCGCCACATCAGTGAAGCTCCAAGGACGAGCCAATTGGATACATGCAAGCCATTGCAAAAAGGTTATCAGCCCAGATGACGTCGCCTCGATCGATGATGTTGCCCTTGGCAGGGTTGGTGTTGATGTTGCCCCTCGTGGGGACGATGACTCAAGTTCTCAAGGAGGAAGTGGACAATAAATTCATAAAACATCATCAAATTATAACAGCATTAACAAACTTATCTGATTGTTGGATATGTACACACAGTCCCATAAGCTCAAAATCCATGCCATACATGGCTGTGCCCCTTAGTGAGAAAGAACTTCTTAACACTACATGTTGGGATCCCTCAAAGGTAAAGGATAACACAAAAAGGTATACATGGTCTAATACCAGTGTGCCCTTACCCATAGCAGGATGGATGGAGGATCCCTGGTGGCAGGTAAATCTAACCCTGATACCTGGTAAGGCACTGATTCTCACACAAAAGGAAAATGGAAAATGGGTCCCTAAAAATGTCACTAAAACACTGACACTAGGTGAGATCCCCATAAAAGGTATAAAGATAAGCTTCAATAAAACCCAACAGACCTCAGATGTATTTAGACCAAGTCTGGTAGAACGGTACATACATAATGGTAGTTGGGAATACGGCCATTTCTTCCCTTCAGGAAGTAAGACTGATTGTAAACGTTATCCAGGGTATATGGAAGAAACAGACTTACAAGGGAATGAAACCATGTATTGTGGATGCACAGGAGTATACCATGGGTCTTTGGGAACAAATTGTCCTTGGTGTGTATTACAACAGTCTTTTCCCCTAGTTCATTTTGCTCACATGTTAACCCTAGGAAGTATGCAATGGTTTGACCTTCCCCATGATATATATATAGTGTGCGGACACAATGCATATAAATGGATCCCGCAGACTACCACAGGTACCTGTACCCTAGCTAGGTTACAGTCTGCTACCTGGACATGGGACAAGGATGCACTTCCTTATGATAAAGTACCAAAACATATGCTGTACAAAAGGGAGGGAAAGCAAAAAGCCCACCCATTGGTACACTTACCTTGGCACACCAAGTTAGGATATGCTCTATCCATCTTTGGAGGACCAATTAGAAATGCACATAACATAGAAAAACTAGCAGAGTTGTTTGACAATATTACCGAATTAATATTTGATGCTTTAAATGTATCTTCAGTACTTACCCGACAGCTTATTACTGTTACTAACCAACATACACTTGTACTAGATTACTTAACTGCAAGTCAAGGGGGTATGTGCCAGATAGTGGGTCCTGCATGCTGTCATTATATAGATCCCCAAGGGACAGTACAGATTAAACATGATATTGAACAAGCAAAGCAATTAAAGGAGGAATTTAGGAAAGCCAATTCTGAAGAGGATTGGAACCTAGATTGGCCAGACTGGTTGTCATGGCTGAACCCGGCCTCATGGTTCAAAGGCATTGGAGGATGGGCTGCAGGACTTATGCAAGGCGCTTTACATATATTACTCATAATATTGATTATATATGTTTTTGTTAAATTAGTAGCATGTCTGATACCTATGCTATGTAAGAAGGCTAAGAAAATTGTCTATCATAAGCCGAAACCTTTTAATCAACAATACCCTATGTCACAGGGATTTTATGCACAAGGCCAGAACCTGGTGAATGGGTGAACACCCCACCATGTAACACTAAGTGTGTGTTCATTTATTAAAGCTTTGCCATTTATATCTTATATACATGTTAGGACTTTTATACAGGGCATGTTGTTATTGTTATCACCATAAAAAATATTGACAAAGGTAGAGTCCAACAAATCCAAGCAGCCGTGCAGACAAGCAACTACGGGACTTGTCAACGCACTGACGGGACCCTTTACCCAAACCTGAACTCGGTGATCGCATTATATTATTGGTAGTGGCCCTATTCACTATTTTGTTTGAAGTTTATAATCAGATAATTCTTAATCTCTGTATTTTAATATGAGAAAAAGGGGGGTTTGTGATGGATGGTCAAATTGCTTATGTTCTCTGTATTAAATTACACTATGAATTATCAAGCAGGATGCCGGATTATGAAGATATGTATTCTCCATTCAGTTATGATCTCTTTCTGTTACTGCTTGAATCACAAGGGAATAAGTTATTACTTTGTGTTCTTCTTCATGGCCTTCAATACTGGTAGATAGGAGTCTGGCAAAACGCCTAGACCTAAAATAATCATTATATTTCCAATTAATTCTTTATCTCAGTATTTCATACACATATGTGAAATCATCGTATGGCCTTGTGGAGACCTCCTACATTTTTTATTGTTTGTAGGCCAGGATTTGCAGATGTTAGAAAGATCACGTGACCTCAGTGGGAAGGTACCCTATGACGTATTTTCAGTCTACGTGTAAAATGTTATGATTGGTTGTTCCATGAGAGGTAACACCCTGGTCAGAGGGGACGCCCTGAGGGTATATTAACCTATGTATCTTGATAATAAATGAGAATATTGATTGAGACGACAGATTGCTATTGTCTTTATTGATCTCCCGGTGCACTGTTGATACTTCAATTACCATATTTGAATACCACCTGACAAAGCAGAGGGAGCCCATTAGAGCACCCATCCCAAAAGGTGCTACCTGGAAGGGGTTTCTTCGACAGAACTTACCTTTAGACTTTAGCAATATAGCTGGCAAGTTATCATTCCAGACTGCTGTAGTCCCTGTATACTAAATATTGCTGTGCATCATATTTCCAACCGCATATTTATGCCTAAAGCATACTGAACAATCTTCCCGCAGAAGGGGAAAAGAGAAACTAATTTATAACATAAAAGCATTAAGCCAGATTAGAATTGACAGACTTATAATCGTATTATTGTTATTATTTAATACAATACACGACAACATAATTGAATTATAATTTTTATAGAGTATTTCATAGGCATAGAGTCAAAGGTAATTCTGATAATCCGACTAATATTTCCAGCGACGCTGAGAATTTTTGCATCTATAGTGGACCAATAGAAATCGAATCCGTGTCCATAGGTTCATTGGACGATATCTAATATTTACTAGTCATTATCCACAATCATCACTTAAGGAAGGCCTCCAGTGGTAACAACTTTCCATGTCTGCATTTCCCACCTGACTATATACCACGCCTACACTCAGGGGCGTAGCTAAAGGCTCATGGGCCCCGCTGCAAAGGTTCTTCTTGGTCCCCACCCCAAACTTCTCATGGCTGACGGCCCGCAGCTTTTAGCTGCATCACTGGTCTCCTAAGTGACCCAACAATGCAGCACCAGCAGCCGGGGGCGTCACTAAGGTCTTGAAACGTCAGGGAAAATAGCCCCAATACATATACCCCCCCCAAAAAATGTTTGCGTATATGTGTATATAGGAGACAGCATATCTATAGCACTACGACCCTATGGCTATGGATAGGATTAGATACAGTGGCTCAGCAGACAGTATCACACATGATAGGATTAGATATAAGGCCCAGCAGACAGTATCACGCATGATGGGATTAGATACAGTGGCTCAGGAGACAGTATCACACATGATAAGATTAGATACAGTGGCTCAGGAGACAGTATCACACATTATAGGATTAGATATAAGGCCCAGCAGACAGTATCACGCATGATGGGATTAGATACAGTGGCTCAGCAGACATTATCACACATGATAAGATTAGATACAGTGGCTCAGGAGACAGTATCACACATGATAAGATTAGATACAGTGGCTCAGGAGACAGTATCACACATTATAGGATTAGATGCAGTGGCCCAGCACACAGTATCACACATAGGCCCTGTATCTAAGCCCCTCATGTGCTAGGCTTAGATACAGGGCCCAGCAGACCGTATCAAACATAGACCATGTATCTAAGCCTACCAGATACAGGGCCCCAGCAGGCAGCAATCGTGTAGTCTGTTATACACCCCCCAGCACTTTCATGAACTTCCACGGGCTCTCCTGACTCCCAGAAAGAGATGGAGGGGGCGTGACGGGCCAGTGACGGGCGGAGTCAGTGATGTTCACCTGGCCGTGACCTGGGCGAGCGTCACTGACTTCGTTCCGCCCCCCCCCCCTGTTGTCATTTTCTGTGAGACAGGAGAGCCTGCTAATGATCAGCCCTGCAAACCTCCGCTGTTAGACCCCTCGGCGGACGTTTAAAAGGCAGATCTACACAGTGGACAGTGTGGTAATGGTGGCCTGTGGGCCCCCTGGCTTAGGGGTCTGGTCGCAACTGCGACCGCTGCGACCCGTATAGCTACGCCACTGCCTACACTTCTGATATGTATACTCTACTTACTTTATGGACTGCTGCCTTGTCTGTGCTTCTAAAAGTCTCCATCTTGATTCTTAGATTTCCACAGCTTTCTCTTCCTCTCTGATTTTCTATCAATCCCATAATGCTTCAGCACAGTATAACATGACCAGCTAAAGACTATACCATTTCTGCATGCTGGGGACACTGTGATTATCATTCTCTCTATATTCTCCTGAATAAGCTGAGAAACCATAAGTATACAGACAGGGAGGCTGCACTATATTATTCTACATTATACCCGTGTGACAGGAACCTGTCTAGGTATCAGTGGCAGCTGATGATAGAAGTTTCTCCCCCCCTGTGTATAACTAGTGTGGTACAGGAACTGCTGAAGCCTGTGATGGGTGACACATAGATCTCCATAGACTCAAGTAGAGACAGAGTGTCACCGAGCCTGATTCACACCGCTGCTAAGCAACCATCCCAGTCTGATATATAGAGATAGAAGGAGCAAGAAAAGTAACAGGTGAGAGACTGACACATGGAATACCATAAGGGTACACATGGGAAAGTATAGTTTTGGCTGGAGTGTCCCTTTAACAAAAATTATCAATGACGATCAAAGGTGAAACGCAACTGTTCCAATCATTGCAACATATATTTCCATTCATTATATTACAAGACAAACTTTCCGATGTTCAATAAATATCAGACAACAGCAAACCTATCCATTGAGGGAATATGTCCATATGTCCTGCGCATATTGTTTTCCCCTGGGCAGACGGCCACTACGGCTGACTTGGATCCAGCCTAGCTTATAGCTGCTTGCCGAAGCACTCTTTTGTCTAGCATACGTATTGATTCAGGAAGACAGGGTGTCATTAAAACCTAATTAGTGCTAGGTTATCCTTGTATTTGATTTCCTTTATTTATTTTATGATATCTAATGGAGAGAATACTATAAAACATTTTTATTTATTTTTTTACCGGAGTTTGCCTCAGTACTTGGAACTGCGATAGCAGGCCCAGTTGCATGGAAAGACCATGAATACTACATATGACATACAAAAAACATGTAAGACCCACCAGCCCTTTCTCTACACTATGTGCTCAGTGATCATTGACGTGATCAGCGGGGCTACTAGTTTGGTGATGTATCCTAAATTTACTGCTTCTGCCTTAGAAGGTAGTAGCTTAGAATTTTTTTCCCCATATCTCTGTCTATCTGTCTATCTCTAGAGAAAAGTCTGTCTTTACATTGCCTTCCAATATTTTAGGCTATCAGAAGCTATACTTCATTTTCTTTTAGGATCGTGGGTTGACAGACTATAATCTTCAGAAGTAAAATTGCCAAAATACTTCCACAAGTCCCTTCTTATCCTTTGATCTCAAACATTGTTCTGATGAGATCAGTATATTATTCCAGTTATTACTTGTCACCATAATTGTCCGTCATTTCCTCTATATCTAGTAGATGAAAGGATGAGTGGAGTAAAACATTTTTTTACAGCTGCAGCCTTTTCTCTTGGTCATACACGTTTAAGAAGTCTTTTTAACAATATAACTTTATGACACTTAATTTCTGACAGGAGATAAAAATCAAGCGAAGTTTTCTAGATAATAAAGAACAATCCATCATTGCAGGCCCACAGTGCTTGTGATAGAACGGATGCCGGATCTAAGGCAAGTTGTACTAAGCAGTCGTAGCCATTGTGCGTAAAAATCCCTTAATGGGGTTGTCCAGCTTCTGACATCTGATGACCTATCCACCGGATAGGTCATCAGAATGGCATCGTTGCGGGTCCGACACTCAGACCTCGCACCGATAAGCTGCTCCAGTGGCCTGCGGGCACCGGATGTTGTGATGCATAATGCTTTGGACGAAGCCCGGAAGCTGTTGGCTCCGACCCTTGTATAGCGGCCGTGCTGCAGAACTGCAGGTCCGCTCTGTTTCACTTGAATAGGAGCAGAGCTGCTGTACTGCAGCTCGGCCGCTATTCTGTCGCCGGAACTAACTGCTTCCGGCATGTATGTCCGATGCACGGAGGCAGCGGAGCAGCTGATCTGTGTGGGGCCTGGGTGTCGGACCCCCACAGATCATGTACTGATTACCTATCCGGTGGATAGGTCATCAGTTGTCAGAACCTGGAAAACCCCTTTAAATCAATAACTATTAATCCCACTATGGCAATAATTTCGGGACCACTCCACCAACAAATTTGGTAGAGTTTCATTGCCCAGCAAGAGGAATGGGCTACCATTAATGTATTTTCCAGTAAGTGGATGGGTTCTAATAGTGGCAGATTGAATTGATGAGTTCAAGGGACACTAAACTTTAAGGTTCTTCTGTTTGACTATGTCATTTGAATAGATGTCTGCATGCCATTCACACTATTGATTTTTGTTGGGGGATGGTTTTTAAGGAATGGTCCTGGACTTCAAACGTATTGATTATAACAAGCTGTACTCCTAGCACTTATTTTTAGAGGACTTTCTCACCATTAAAGATGTTTTCCAGTCGATTCCCTAATGTACAATACAATTATGATATCTGTGCCCTACAGTCTCCAGCTAACTTACAACGGGCCATATGGGGGTGTTTTCTGGTGTAGATGTTTGGCTGCCTTCTGTTATTCACTGAAGATGCCAACTGCACATCTAAATTTTTGTATTTACACATACCATCCAAGGCACCATAACTACAGCTTCTAATAAAAGTGTCAAAATGCCCACCTAGAAAGTGCAAGCCAAAGGGTGCCCACATACACAAGGCCTGCTCAAGTGCCATCCTACACACTGACACAGAGCACCCATATTAACAGTGCCAGATAGGAAGTGCCCCCATTAAATGTGCCCCACTCAGAGTACCATATACATAATGACTAACTGGGGGCCTGAGGGCAGCATGTGCCTGATATACATGTATCTGCTGTATGTATGGATATTTTTATATGTCTGTGGTGTGTCTTCCACTCATGTAATTTGCCAAAAACAAGAACAGATCTCGGAAGATGTTTTGTATTTATCTTTTTTCTTCCGCTTAGCCAAATTTTAGCTAAATAAGATATATGCAGAAAACGTTGGCTACAAAAACAGACGTGCAACAAATCATACATGTGAGTAAATACCGCTTAACCCAGCCCTGGTTGAATATGATGTGTGGCTCTTTGATGGAGTAAAGGACTGCATTGGAGGCCCCACAATATGTTGGGTTATCCTCCAGTACCAAACATAGTGCCCTGCCATAAAGTGCTCTCATAACCAGTGCCCTAACCAGAGTTTCTCCATGAATTTCACCCCAGCCAATAGGTTAAAAAATAAAATCCTGTCTTGACTCAATTGCAAACTTGGAGATCTCTCATGGGATATATTGTACTTCACTCTTTTCCCATAGCATTCATGATCTCTGACATGCTGGATCTCTGATGTCACTCAAAAATAAAGTAATCAATATATTGATTCGGTTTCAAGTATAATATCTGCTTTATTTACCTGCATTCTTTCTCATTTACTATGGTATGATAATCTGACATGTTTTACTGTATATTTTATATTACGTTATGTGCTTGTATTTTGTGTACTTTCAGAAGTTAATAAATAGAGATGAGCGAACCGGAACAACCGAACCCGGTTTCGGTCCGAACATCCGGAAAAGTTTGGTTCGCAGCGAATCCGAACTTCACCGGGTTCGGCCGAACCCGTTTTGACCGAACCCGGTCAAAAATATTATACAAATCGGCAGCCACTTATCTCTATCAATCACTGATAGAGAAAAGAGGCTGCTGATTAAAAATAAAATAAAAAGCATTTCATACGTACCCGGTCGTTGTCTTGGTGACGAGTCCCTCTTCTTCCTCCAGTCCGACCTTCTTTTCTGACGCGGCAGCCTGTGATTGCCTGCAGAGGCCTCTGCAGCCTGTGATTGGCTGCAGCGGTCACATGGGCTGTATCGTCATCCAGGAAGGTCGGGCCGGATGTCGAGAGGGACGCGTCACCAAGGCAACGGCCAGGAGACTGTACTGGAGGAAGCAGAAAGTTCTCGGTAAGTATGAACGTCTTTTTTTTTTACAGGTTACTCTATATTGTGATCGGTAGTCACTGTCCAGGGTGCTGAAACAGTTACTGCCGATCAGTTAACTCTTTCAGCACCCTGGACAGTGACTATTTACTGACGTCGCCTAGCAACGCTGCCGTAATGACGGGTGCACACATGTAGCCACCCGTCATTACGGGTAATATATTTTATAATGGGAGCACGGCTCGGAAAAACGACCGGCTGC
Organism: Rhinoderma darwinii; assembly: GCF_050947455.1. Lineage (NCBI taxonomy): Eukaryota > Metazoa > Chordata > Amphibia > Anura > Rhinodermatidae > Rhinoderma > Rhinoderma darwinii. The sequence continues at coordinate 378,905,490 of NC_134690.1, forward strand.
CCGTGGCCGGCAGTGCTCATCTCCTTAAATACTCTGTGCTGCCTTAAACTCTGTGGACAGGTCAGGATCCTGTTTCTTTTAAATGCTGCTGGGGAACCCGCTCGATCCACTATATAAGGCTGCGCTACAGTGCAGCATTTAAAAGAAACAGGATCCTGACCTGTCCATAGAGTTTAAGGCAGCACAGAGTATTTCAGGAGATGAGCGTGTAGATTCAGTGCTGCTGTGAACTCTGCTCTTACCATTACGTAGCTCAGTTGTACCTCTCCTCCACTCCTGTCCTCAATAACACCTTCACATGATTGGAAAGTCACCACGTAATGGTAAGAGCAGAGTTCACAGCAGCACAGAGTATTTCAGGAGATGAGCGTGCGGATCTTGTGCGGGGTGGTGACTTGCCAATCATGTGAAGGTGTTATTGAGGACAGTAGTGGAGGAGAGGTAACAGACTGAGCTACGTAATGGTAAGAGCAGAGTTCACAGCAGCACAGAGTATTTCAGGAGATGAGCATGCAGATTCAGTGCTGCTGTGAACTCTGCTCTTACCATTACGTAGCTCAGTTGTACCTCTCCTCCACTCCTGTCCTCAATAACACCTTCACATGTTTGGCAAGTTACCACGTAATGGTAAGAGCAGAGTTCACAGCAGCACAGAGAATTTCAGGAGATGAGCGTGCGTGAAGGTGTTATTGAGGACAGGAGTGGAGGAGAGGTACAACTGAGCTACGTAATGGTAAGAGCAGAGTTCACAGCAGCACAAAATCTGCACACTCCTCTCCTGAAATACTCTGTGCTGCTGTGAACTCTGCTCTTACCATTATGTAGCTCAGTCTGTTACCTCTCCTCCACTCCTGTCCTCAATAACACCTTCACATGATTGGCAAGTCACCACCCCGCACAAGATCCGCACGCTCATCTCCTGAAATACTCTGTGAACTGTGTGTGTGCGTGTGTGTGTGTGTAGATGTTTGTGTGTGTGTGTGTGTTTTTGTATATGTGTGTTTGCGTATATGTGTGTATATGGGTGTGTGTTTGTGTGTTTATGTGTGTGTTTGTGTATATATGGGTGTGTTTGTGTATATTGTGTATATGTGTTTGTGTATATGTTTATGTGTGTGTGTTTGTGTGTATATGTGTGTGTTTGTGTATATATGGGTCTGTTTGTGTACATGTGTTTGTGTATATGTGTCTGTTTGTGTATATGTGTGTGTTTGTGTATATGTGTGTGTTTGGGTATGTGTGTTTTTGTTTGTATATGTGTTTGTGTATATGTGTTAGTTCGTGTATATGTGTGTGTATATGTGTGTGTGTTTGTCTCTTTGTGTGTTTGTGTATATCTTGTTGTGTTTGTGTATAACTGTGTATATGTGTTTGTGTATATGTGTGTGTGTGTGTTTGTGTATATGTGTGTGTTCGTGTATATGTGTGTGTTTGGATATGTGTGTTTTTGTTTGTATATGTGTGAGTTCGTGTATATGTGTGTGTGTGTGTGTGTGTATATCTTGTTGTGTTTGTGTATATATGTGTGTGTTTGTGTATGGTTGTTTGTTTGTGTGTGAGTGTATATGTTTGTGTGTGGTTGTTTGTGTGTGTGTAGGTGAGTAGAAGTATTTTTATTGTTCACATTGATAACTGTTTTTTTATGTTGTTGCAGATTTTGATGTACCGATTGGACTACATCTTCGATTCGTTGGACTACTGCGTAGATCTACGTTTTTTCAAATTTTAATAAAATGGTTAACGAGGGTTTTGTTGGGGATTTCTTATTTCAATAAAAAAGAATTGTCTTTGTGTTTTTTTTTAAACTTTATTAGTGCCTAGATAATGGCAGTTGGCTGATTGACAGCGTCCATTATTATGGCGGTACTTAGTGTAAGCCGGTGCAGAGGCTAGCACTAACCACCCATTATTACCCCGGTACCCACCACCACCAGGGGTGCCGGGAAGAGCTTGGTACGATCCAGTACCCGACCATCTGTTGTGACGGTCGGGTACTGGGGCGGCCGTAGGCTGGTGTTATGAGGCTGGTAAGGGCCAAAAACAGTGGACCTTCCCACCCTTGTAATGCTAGGCTGCTGCTGCTGTGTTGTATCGGGCTGGTTATAAAAATGGGGGGGGACCCCCACGTCGTTTTTTTTTTTGAATTTAACAAATTTAACAATAGACGGGTCCCCCACATTTTTAATAACCAGCCATATACAAGGCCGCAGCAGTCTGGCATTACATGAGTGGGAAGGGCCACTGGTTTTGTCCATTCCCAGGCTAATAACACTGTGTTGTATGTGGCTGGTTATGATAAATTGGGTGGAACCCCGTTTTTAAAAAAAAAAAAATTAATAAATAAATAATTTTAAAAAATGACGTGGGGTCCCCCCCACTTTTATAACCAGCCAGATACAACACAGCAGCAGCAGCCTAGCATTGCAAGGGTGGGAAGGTCCACTGTTTTTGGCCCTTCCCAGCCTCATAATACCAGCCTGCGGCCGCCCCATTGCCCGACCATCACAACAGATTGTCGGGTACTGGATCGTACCTGGCTCTTCCCGGCACCCCTGGTGATGGTGGGTACCAGAGTAATAATGGTGGTTAGTGTTAGCCTCTGCACCGGCTAACACTAAGCCTCGCCTTAGTAATGGATGTTGTCACTCAGACAGCGGCCATTACTAAAGTGGTAGTAATAAAATTTGAAAAGACAAAGATATAGATAAAATATTTTATTGAAATAAAGCACCCCCAACACAACCCTCATTAACCATTTTATTGTAGAAAAAAAAAACGTCATCTAAGTAGTCCTCGAAACCGACGTAGTCCAAACACCAAACCTGTAAAAAAATAAATAAAAAAAATGAAATAAATCATGTCGTAGGCTTAGATTCAGTTTAATGTGTGATACTGACTGTTATACCATGTATAGAAGCCTGCCGCGAAGTTGACTTAGATACAGGGCGCCAGCAGACAGTATCATACATGGCCATACAGACATATATACAAACAAACAAACATTCATACATACATATATACAAGCATGCACATATATACATGCAAATATACATACATGCAAACATACACATACATGCAAACTATCATACATACATGCATACACACACACACACACACACACACACACACACACACACACACACATGAAAACATACATACATACAAACAAACAAACATGCAAAGATACATATATACAAGCATGCACAAATATACATGCAAACATAAATACATGCAAACATAATTACATACATGCACATATATATAAACATACATGCAAACATACATGCAAAAATAAAAACATGCAAACATACATGCACATATATACATACATGCCAACATACATACATGCCAACATACATACATGCAAACATACATACATGCAAACATACATAGATGCAAACTTACATACATACATGCAAACATACATACATACATGCAAATATATACATGCAAACATGCACATATATACATACATGCCAACATACATGCACATATATACATACATACATACATACATACATACATGACAACATACTTACATACATACATGCCAACATACATACATGCAAACATACATACATGCAAACATACATACATACATGCAAACATACATACATACATGAATATATATATACATGCAAATATACATACAAACATGCACATATATACATACATGCCAACATACATGCAAACATACATGCACATATATACATACATACATGACAACATACATACATGACAACATACATACATACATGCAAACATACATACATGCAAACATACATACAAACAAACATACATACATGCAAACATACATACATGCAAATATATACATGCAAATATACAGTGAAGGAAATAAGTATTTGATCCCTTGCTGATTTTGTAAGTTTGCCCACTGTCAAAGACATGAACAGTCTAGAATTTTTAGGCTAGGTTAATTTTACCAGTGAGAGATAGATTATCTAAAAAAAAAAATTGAAAATCACATAGTCAAAATTATATATATTTATTTGCATTGTGCACAGAGAAATAAGTATTTGATCCCTTTGGCAAACAAGACGTAATACTTGGTGGCAAAACCCTTGTTGGCAAGCACAGCAGTCAGATGTTTCTTGTAGTTGATGATCAGGTTTGCACACATGTTAGATGGAATTTTGGCCCACTCCTCTTTGCAGATCATCTGTAAATCATTACGATTTCGAGGCTGTTGCTTGGCAACTCGGATCTTCAGCTCCCTCCATAAGTTTTCGATGGGATTAAGGTCTGGAGACTTGCTAGGCCACTCCATGACCTTAATGTGCTTCTTTTTGAGCCACTCCTTTGTTGCCTTGGCTGTATGTTTCGGGTAATTGTCGTGCTGGAAGACCCAGCCACGAGCCATTTTTAATGTCCTGGTGGAGGGAAGGAGGTTGTCACTCAGGATATGACGGTACATGGCTCCATCCATTCTTCCATTAATGCGGTGAAGTAGTCCTGTGCCCTTAGCAGAGAAACACCCCCAAAACATAATGTTTCCACCTCCATGCTTGACAGTGGGGACGGTGTTCTTTGGGACATAGGCAGCATTTCTCTTCCTCCAAACACGGCGAGTTGAGTTAATGCCAAAGAGTTCAATTTTAGTCTTAGCTGACCACAGCACCTTCTCCCAATCACTCTCAGAATCATCCAGATGTTCATTTGCAAACTTCAGACAGGCCTGTACATGTGCCTTCTTGAGCAGGGGGACCTTGCGGGCACTGCAGGATTTTAATCCATTACGGCGTAATGTGTTACCAATGGTTTTCTTGGTGACTGTGGTCCCAGCTGCCTTGAGATCATTAACAAGTTCCCCCCGTGTAGGTTTCGGCTGAGCTCTCACCTTCCTCAGGATCAAGGATACCCCACGGGGTGAGATTTTGCATGGAGCCCCAGATCGATGTCGATTGACAGTCATTTTGTATGTCTTCCATTTTCTTACTATTGCACCAACAGTTGTCTCCTTCTCACCCAGCGTCTTACTTATGGTTTTGTAGCCCATTCCAGCCTTGTGCAGGTCTATGATCTTGTCCCTGACATCCTTAGAAAGCTCTTTGGTCTTGCCCATGTTGTAGAGGTTAGAGTCAGACTGATTAATTGAGTAGGTGGACAGGAGTCTTTTATACAGGTGACCATGTAAGAGCTGTCTATAATGCAGGCACCAAGTTGATTTGGAGCGTGTAACTGGTCTGGAGGAGGCTGAACTCTTAACCCCTTCGCGCTCAGGTCAGTAATAGTACGTCCTGCTAAGTAGAACGTTCGCGCTCAGGTCAGTACTATTACTGACCTGAGTAAACACGGCGCCATTTAATCCCGGCGCGTGTTTGAGCTGTGATACCTGCTGTTTCCGACAGCAGGCTATCACAGCTTAGTGTGCAGGGACCGATCGCGGTGGTCCCCGCCGATTAACCCCTTAGAAGCCGCGTTCAATAGCGATCGCGGCTTCTTAGGGGTTAAGCTGCCATCGCCGGCCTGCTACACGATAGCGGGCCGTGATGGCTACTATGGCAACCAGAATCCTAACAATGGACTCTGGCTACGCAATCGACGGAAGCCTAGTGGGTCCCGACAAAATCAGGACCCACTATGCTTGCTGTCAGCGAACAGCTGACAGCTCTAATACACTGCACTACGCATGTAGTGCAGTGTATTAGAATAGCGATCAGAGCCTCCTGCCCTCATGTCCCCTAGTGGGACAAAGTAAAAAAAGTGTAAAAAAGTAAAAAAAAGTTGTGTAAAAATAAGAAAATAAAAGATTTAAAAGTAATAAAAGTAAAAGTCCCCCTTTTTCCCTTATCAGTTCTTTATTATTAATAAAAATATATAAATAAACAAATAAACTGTACATAATTGGTATCGCCGCGTCCGTAACGTCCTGAACTACAAAACGATGTCGTTATTTATCCCGCGCGGTGAACGCCGTAAGAGAAAATAATAATAAACTGTACCACAATCACAATTGTTTGGTCACTTCACCTTCCAAAAAATGGAATAAAAAGACATCAAAAAGTCGCATGTACCTAAAAATGGTACTGATCGAAACTACAGTTCGTTACGCAAAAAATAAGTCCTCGCACGACTTTCCTGATGGAAAAATAAAACAGTTATAGCACTTAGAATAAGGTAACACAAAAAATAAATTATATTTTACAAAATGTATTTTATTGTGCAAACGCCATAAGACATAAAAAAAAACTATAAACATCTGGTATCGCCGTAATCGTATCGCCCCGCAGAATAAAGTGAATATGTCATTTATAGCGCACAGTGAACGCTGTAAAAAAAATTGAATAAAAAACAATAGTAAAATTGCTGTTTTTTTAGTCACCACGCCACCTAAAATTAGAATAAAAACTGATCAAAAAGTCGCATGCACCCCAAGAAAACTGCAATGGATTCCTCAAGGTCTCTAGTTTCCAAAAAGGGGTCACTTTTGGGGGGTTTCCACTGTTTTAGCACCACAAGACCTCTTCAAACCGGACATGGTGCCTAATAAATTAAATTAAATTAATTAAATGTCACCTCTACTTTGCTCTAAATTCCTGTGAAACCCCTAAAGGGTTAATAAACTTTTTAAATGCTGTTGTGAATACTTTGAGGGGTCTAGTTTCTGAAATGGGGTGTTTGATAAGGGTGTCTAATATATGGGCCCCTCAAAGCAACTTCAGAACTGAGCTGGAAACTAAAAACTAAAATAAAAATGAGGCAATACTTCGCTTCTTACATTATACTCATAATGAGCCGTGCCCACCCCGAGATGACCCCAGTTTTGACCGTTTGTATAAACGGAGACCCCTATTAGACCATTTCAGTGCCCGGTTTTCCCAAGCATTCATCCCCGAGAAGTGTATTTCTATAGATGAATCCCTGGTACATTTGAAAGGGAGGGTTCAATTCCGCGAGTACCTGCCGGGTAAGAGGGCAAGGTATGGCGTGAAGATGTATAAGCTGCGAGAGTGCATCAGGGTATACCTACAAATTTAGGATATATGAAGGGAAGGACACCAGTTCTCAGCCCCCAGAATGCCCCCCCTTACTGGGAGTTAATACAAAAATTGTGTGGGATTTGGTGCACCCACTGCTGGACCAGGGTTACCACCTCTACCTGGATAATTTTTATACCAGCGTCCCACTCTTCAACTGCCTCGCTTCCAGAAGTCCTGCGGCATGCGGCACTGCTAGAAGAAACCTGAGAGGCCTCCCTACGACTCTGCTTGGGCAAACACTCAGAAGGGGTGAGAGCAGGGCACAATCTAGCAGCAACATATTGTGTGTCAAGTACAAGACCAGGGAGATGCCACACCAGTACCCATGTACCTGTACGAGGTACCAGTACAGGGACCCCCAAACTAGACTGCATCCTGGACTACAATAGGTACATGGGAGGGGTGGACTTGTCAGATCAAGTCCTGAAGCCTTACAGTACTTCTGGAAGCGGGGCCACAGGCATCGTACCAGGGCAACACTTTTTAGGAGAAGTTCCCCAAACTGGCAAGAAGGGAAAAAGTCAAAAGAGGTGCAGAGTCTGCTATAAGAGGGGGATAAGGAAGGACACAATATATCAATGTGACGTGTGTCCCGAAAAACCAGAGCTCTGTATGAAAGAGTGTTTTCAAATTTATCATCCATCCCTTTATTTTTAATTTACCCCAGTTTTACTCACTCTGATCCACTTCGCACAGCTTACCCCTCCTCATCTTTCCCCTCTGAGCCCTGCTGTGTGCCCAGGCAGCTGATAACAGCCACATGTAGGGTATTGCCGTACCCGGGAGAGCCAACATTACAGTTTATGAGGGTGTATGTCTCCGGTGGCACATGCTGGGCACAATATATCGGACACTGACATGGCATATATATAGAAAATTGCAAATCTCACTCTGCACCATCTGCTGCGCATTATCTTTTACACAATACCTGTGGGGTCAAAATGCTCACTACACCTCTAGATGAATTCCTTAAGGGGTGTCGTTTTTAAAACGTGGTCACTTCTCGGGGGTTTCAACTGTACTGATACCTCAGGGGCTTCTGCACACACGACTTAGCACCAGAAAATTCCCAGTAGGCCACATGGTGGTCCTTTCCTTCTGAGCCCTCCCATGGGCCCAAACGGCAGTTTATCACCACAAATAGGGTATTGCCACACTCAGGACAAATTGGGCAACAAAATGCGGTATTTTATTCCTTGTGAAAATAAGAAATTTTGAGCCAAAACTACCTCTTATTGGAAAAAATATTTTTTTTTTAATTCACAGCCCAATTCAAATAAATTCTGTGAAAAAACTGTGGGGTCTAAATGGTCACAACACCCATAAATAAATTCTTTGAGGGGTGTAGTTTCCAAAATGGGGTGACTTCTGGTGGGTTTCCATTGCTTTGATACCTTTGGGGCTCTGCAAATGCGACATGGCACCCGAAAACCAATCCAGCAAAATCTGGGCTCCAAAGAACACATAGCGCTCCTTTCCTTCTGAGGCCTCCCATGGGCCCAAACAGCAGTTTATCACCACAAATGGGGTATTGCCGCACTCAGGACAAATTGGGCAACAAATTGGGGTATTTTATTCCTTGTGAAAATAAGAAATTTTGAGCCAAAACTACCTCTTATTGGAAAAAATTACATTTTTTTGAATTCACAGCCCAATTCAAATAAATTCTGTGAAAAAACTGTGGAGTCTAAATGGTCACAACACCCATAAATGAATTCCTTGAGGGGTGTAGTTTCCAAAATGGGGTCACTTCTGGTGGGTTTCCATTGCTTTGATACCTTTGGGGCTCTGCAAATGCGACATGGCACCCGAAAACCAATCCAGCAAAATCTGTGCTCCAAAGAACACACAGCGCTCCTTTCCTTCTAATACCTCCCATGGGCCCAAACGGCAGTTTATGACCGCAAATAGGGTATTGCCGCACTCAGGACAAATTTGGCAACAAAATGGGGTATTTTATTCGTTGTGAAAATAAGATATTTTGAGCCAAAACTACATCTTATTGGAAAAAAGTTTTTTTTTTTAAATTCACAGCCCAATTCAAATAAGTTCTGTGAAAAAACTGTGGGGTCTAAATGGTCACAACACCCATAAATAAATTCCTTGAGGGGTTTTGTTTCCAAAATGGGGTCACTTTTGGTGGGTTTCCATTGCTTTGATACCTCTGAGGCTCTGCAAATGCGACATGGCACCCGAAAACCAATCCAGCAAAATCTGGACTCCAACAAACACATAGCGCTCCTTTCCTTCTGAGCCCTCCCATGGGCCCAAACGGCAGTTTATCACCACAAATGGGGTATTGCCGCACTCAGGACAAATTGGGCAACAAAATGGGGCATTTTGTTCCCTGTGAAAATAAGAAATTCTGATCAAAAATGACATCTTATTGGAAAAATTGTCATTCTTTTAATTTCACAGCCCAATTCAAATACGCGCTGTGAAAAAACTACGGGGTCAAAATGGTAACAATAACCATAAATTAATTCCTTGAGGGGCGCAGTTTCCAAAATGGGGTCAGTTTTGGGGGATTCTTACTGTTTTGGCACCTCAACACCTCTCCAAACCTGGCATGCTGCCTAAAATATATGCTAATAAAAAAGCACCACCAAAATGCACTAGGTGCTTCTTTGCTTCTGGGGCTTGTGTTTTAGTCCACGAGCGCACTAGAGCCACATGTGGGACATTTCTAAAAACGGAAGAATCTGGACAATACATATTTAGTTGTGTTTCTCTGGTAAAACCTTCTTTGTTACAGAAAAAAAATAGAATAAAATTGAAATTCAGAAATAAAAATGAAATTTGCAAATTTCACCTCCACTTTGCTTTAATTCCTGTGAAATGCCTGAAGGGTTAAAAAACTTTCTAAATGCTGTTTTGAATACTTTGAGTGGTCTAGTTTTTAAAATGGGGTGCTTTATGGGGGTTTCTAATACATAGGCCCCTCAAAGCCACTTCAGAACTCAAGAGGTACCTTAAAAAAAAGGCTTTTGAAATTTTCTTAAAAATATGAGAAATTGCTGTTTATGTTCTAAGCCTTGTAACGTCCAAGAAAAATAAAATAATGTTCAAAAAACTATGCCAATCTAAAGTAGACATATGGGAAATGTGAACTAGTGACTATTTTGGGTGGTATAACCGTCTGTTTTACAAGCAGATGCATTTAAATTCTGAAAAATGCTATTTTTTGTAAATTTTCTCTAAATTTTGCAATTTTTCACAAATAAAGACTGAATATATCGACAAAATTTTACCACGAACATGAAGCCCAAAGTGTCACGAGAAAACAATCTCGGAATCGCTTGGATAGGTTTAAGCATTCCGACGTTATTACCACATAAAGTGAAATATGTCAGATTTGAAAAATGGGCTCTGAGCCTTAAAGGGAATGTGTTGCCAGAAAAACATGTTTTTTTTTTAAAAATTAAACATTTAGTGTGTGGGTGATTAAACATTGTTCAAATTTTTTTATTTTTTTTTGCACGAGCCAGGAAATATTATAAATTATTTCTAATTTATAATACTACCCATTTTTGGTCACTAGATGGAGCTGTTCCCAAAATTGCAGCATTGCAACATTGGGTTAAAAGCCCTCGCTCTAGTGAGCTCTCAGCATCCCCCCTCCTTTATCCTGGCTAGTGCCGGGATAAACGAGGGGTTTGTACGGTGTAACCTCCTACACTGTGTGTCGCCATTTTTTGAGCTAACCCACAGTGTAGTAGGTTTACATACAGTAGTAAACACACACAAACACGAACATACATTGAAATCTCTTACCTGCTCCTGCCGCCGTGGCTCCCTCCGGCCCGTCCGCTCCGTTTGCTGCCGCTGGTGCAAGTGCACAAATCCGGAAGCCGCGACCGGAAGTAGTAATATTACTGTCTGGCCGCGACTTCCGGTCCACAGGAAAATGGTGCCGGACGGCGCCAATTTCGAATAGGACTGTGTGTGAGCGGCACATGCGCAGTTCCCACACAGACGCCGTACACTGCAGTCAATGGGACGGGAGCCGTTCGCAGTCCCTATGGGACTGTGGCTGCCGTATTCCATGTCTGTATGTGTCGTTAATCGACACACACAGAAATGGAACAAAAAATGGCAGCCCCCATAGGGAAGAAAAAGTGTAAAAATAAGAAAAAGTAAAACACAAACACACAAATGAATATAAACGTTTTTAATAAAGCACTAACATCTTTAACATATAAAAAAATAATTTGTGATGACACTGTTCCTTTAAGGCCCAAACTAGGCTGCGTCCTTAAGGGGTTAATGGTTGGTAGGGGATCAAATACTTATTTCTCTGTGCACAATGCAAATAAATATATATAATTTTTACTATGTGATTTTCTTTTTTTTTTTTTTTTTAATAATCTATCTCTCACTGGTAAAATTAACCTAGCCTAAAAATTCTAGACTGTTCATGTCTTTGACAGTGGGCAAACTTACAAAATCAGCAAGGGATCAAATACTTATTTCCTTCATGGTACATACAAACATGCACATATATACATACATGCCAACAAACATGCACATATATACATACATATATACATACATACATGACAACATACATACATACATGCCAACATACATACATGCCCAAAAAAAATAATAATACGTTCATACTTACTTTCCTCCTGTCCGGCCTCCAGCGATGACGTTTCATCCATGTCGCCGCTGCAGCCTGTGATTGGCTGCAGCGGCAAAAGGGATGAAACGTCATCGCTGGAGGCCGGACAGGAGGAAAGTAAGTATGAACGTATTATTATTTATTTTTTATTACATTAAAATTGTATTTTACGCGCGCCGAGCACGTACTGTCAAGGTTGCTGAAACAGTTAGTGCAGCCCATTAACTCTATCAGCACCCTGGACAGTAGCATGCTCGGCACACGGAAATTACAGGTTCGGTCCGAATCGAACTTTTTCGTGAAATTCGGCGAAATAGCCGAACCGAACTTTTGATAAGTTCGCTCATCTCTATTAATAAACTTTGAAATAGAAAAAATAATAAAAAAATCCATACTCAACTCCTTCTCGCTGCAGCACAAATCCCTACAGCCTATCAATCTGCTGGAAGAACCCACAGAATGTCGGTGAAAGACTAAGTACATATTACTCTTGGTTGTCAAATTATGCAACTATTAAGCATTCAGTGATATTTTTTTAGCAACAATGTTAAACCTTTGCAAATTTTAAATTTTAATACATCTGCCACATTTTCCGGATCTCTTCCAAATCACCCTTCATTCACGGAAAGTAAGTAGGTTGGTTTGGCACGGAGAATTTTTCACGCAGCCATGCTGATAATAGTTCTTGTCTTATTGTCAGGGACATTTTGGCGAATATTGTTCCTAAGCAACAACTGGAAACATTTTCTCTTGTATTGTTAGCAAATCAAATCATTAATATAATGTTCTCTTAATTTCCAGTAAATTCTGGAAAGAAAATAGAATTAAACGGTAAAATAAAATTTCATGCAATTATCTTTAGGCTTGAATCATTTTTATATTCTTGCTGTGTACCTTTTTGTAAGAATCATTAGAATTTTATTACCTCTAGGTATTTTTATTTTTTTTTATTTTTTTTTGCCAGTAACACTATTTTATTTATTGATAGTATTTCAACTAAATGATGTCCCTAAACTGCACAGCTCTTTTTTAAATGTAAAAAAGTTGTTTTATAGCTTTCTCTCATAGAAAAAAAAACTGTTAAAAAAATAAAATACAGTTCGATGTAAATAGACGACATATTTTAGACATTTAGGGCTCATTCAGAAGAGCGTAAAACTCGCCCGTGAAAATCACACACAGCACACTGATCCATTGATTTCAATGGGGCCATTCTCACATGCAGGAATTTTCACGCAGAGTGTGTCCCTTGTGTAAAACTCACTGCATGTCCTATATTGGTGCGTTTTTCACGCACCTACGTACCCATTGAAGTCAATGGGTATGTGAAAACATCCACACATCCGTGTGCGGTGCGTGATTTGTGCATCGAAAAAGAAATAATGTGCGTAAAAACCGCATGCCACTCGCAAAGCGCACTGATGCATAACGCAGCACTCATGGACCAGATTTCCGCGCATCTTTCACGCGCGTGAATCTGATGTGCATGTGTGAATGTAGCCCAAGTTAGAGTGTACCGCCAGTTATAAATAAAAAATATATGTTGCACCACTTACACTAAATGGTAAACTAAAACATTATAGTAAGGCTTCATGCACATGGCTGTCTTACGTCTCCTTACAAGCTGGTAGTTGTACTGAGCTGTAATACAGCGCCCATAGAAGCATATGGGGCCATACTGTGCCTCCAATTACATATGGAAGAATACAGATATTCTCTGAGAAAATATCTCTAAAACACGGCACTGTCCAGAGCACCATGCGATTTCATGCTTTACATCTTCCTATTGAGCTACAGCAGCACAAACTCCCATATTAATAGTTATTTTCATAATTAAACAGTAAAATGGTGCTGAAAATTACCTTTAAACATACCATGAAGGGGTCACAGAAAAATGTATTTTAAAACCTTTTATGGGTTAAGCATGGCTCAAGGAGGATCTGTCACCTCTTCTGACATGTCTGTTTTAGTAAATACTTGAATTCCCCATGAAATAACAATTCTGGGGCATCTTTTCTTAGAACTCTGCGTTGTACTATTCCTCTGTTATTCCTCCTACAAATGTATGAATAAATTGACAACTGGGTAGTTAGTAGTTGGGGGGTGTGTGTCCATACAGTCTGTGACTGTCCAATCAGTGCTCACTGTGTCAGACTGTGTAGGAACACGACCCATTAGACAAGGGAAATGGTAACACCCAGTTGTCAATTTATTCATAAGTTTCTAGAAGGAAAAATAAGGAACGGCACAATGCAGAGTTTTAAGAAAAGATGCTCCAGAATTGTGATTTGTGACGTGTCAGTGGAGCTGACATTTAGAGGTCCTCTTTAAGGAGCTATAATATATTTATAACATACTTATGGAAAGTTATGACTGGTGGAGTTCCACCTTAAAAAGAAACTTTCACAGACCTCAAGGTGTGCGAATATTTGAAGGACAATGGCAAAGTAGTGACTCCTAGCAAAATGTTGCTTGCACATGCAGGAGTGGATACAGGGTGAGAATAGGACAATATACTACGCCAATAAAAGGGCTGCTGGTCAGAGGTAGGCAACAACAGCTCAGTGTTAGTATGGCAGACAGCAGAGGCTGGCATTCTGGAGTGGCACTTATGGACTGGTGAGGCATATCAGCTGGAATCTAGGGATCGAAGTTCAGTAATTAGATCAAGGTCAAGCTGGGTCAGTAACAGGGAATCAGTCTAAAAACCAAGAATAGCTCGAAAAACCACACGAGATGGTGTGTAGAACTGAGCAACGAATGTTGGATATTCTTTGGTTTAAATTTTGCTACATCTTACGGGTTCTTGATAAATCTCTTGCCAGACTTCGTCCAGACCTGAGCTGTGGCTTTCTCCTTTAGTTAGCGCCCTGACAAAAAGTATGCACAAAATTCACATCCACAATTCTGTGAAATTATGCAAAATTTATTAGACATGAGCCACATTAACAGAAATGGTGCACGAATGTACATGAATTATGCACAATTATTATATCGGGGTATACATCAATCACTGAGGTCACACAGCATTGCAAGGACAGCCGATGGAAAGATTTCAAACAAATGTTCTGTCCAGTATGTGTGAACATTTTCCTCACACACCTGTTGAAGTAAAGTACATCTAGTATTATATTACATTATATTATATAATAAAATTAACATTATATGATATGTCACATAGTAACTGAAAAATCATGAAATATTTCTGTTTACAATGGCAGTGTACGATATGAAAAAACCTTTCAGGCCTGGTTCAAACATAGCTTTTTTTTTTGCATTTAAAAATTAATGTAAAACCCTTTCTTTTTTTTTTTTTTAGCAATAGCTCAATGTACAGCGTTTTTTTTTTCTTGATACAGTGCTCCTTAATCCCTGCTTCCTGGCTCAGTCATAGAGTTAAATTATAAATGTTTCACTGTCTGCAGCTGCCACTAGGGGGAGCTCACTGCATACAAACATATAGCTCCCATTGAATACAATATTAGACGGCCTTCATACCACTAATTTCCAGTAAACTAGGAAAAAAATACATTTTATAAATATGCACACATTTCATAATCCAAAACATTGGCTATGTCAGTTTTTTTTGCCAATTGAAGTTACTATATAGTCTTTTTACTAAGTGTAGCTGAATTAGCTAAAGCGATTTCTTAGATTTCCACATTCAATCTGAGTGTAAAGGATCTGCCAGGCACAGCTTCTGTATCCACGCCCATAGGTATCAGTCTGCACCTGCTTCTATGTCTGTGAGACTGACTCCATCTTCCACCACTCAGGATGGCAGGCTTAGGAGTGGGAGAGCCTATCACAGCCTGGCCAGACGGAGCTAGCTCCCACCCTCTGTCTATTTATACCTGCCTTTCCTGTTACTCCTGGCTTGTGATTATGTAATGATGGGGATAGGGAAACAGACAAGTGAGCCCTAATCTACCCGCCACTCAGTCCCTGCCTACTTGCAACGACCCGCCCTAGGCGACGGGGTACAACTGGGCGACGGTCCCTACGCTCAGTAAGTGCACGACAGACAAACAGACAAGGGTACACAAAGATAAGGGAAATGGGGCAGTTGCCCATGGCAACACCGTGAGCAACAAGAGTGGTGAACGAGTCGAGTCAAACCAGGAGTGTACGAGGTACCAAACGCTAAGCAGGAGAGTAGTGAACAAGCCGAGTCAAACCAGGAGTGTACGAGGTACCAAACGCAGAGCACGAGAGTAGTCAGTAAGCCAGGGTCAGAATGAAGCAGGGTCAAAAAGTTCAGAAGCTGCAGCAGGGCCAGGAAACCACACGAGAAGAATCACAAGCAAGGAGGAACAGGAAAGGCAGGTATAAATAGACAGAGGGCGGGAGCTAGCTCCGTCTGGCCAGGCTGTGATAGGCTCTCCCACTCCTAAGCCTGCCATCCTGAGTGGTGGAAGATGGAGTCAGTCTCACAGACATAGAAGCAGGTGCAGACTGATTACCTATGGGCGTAGACACAGAAGCTGAGCCTGGCAGATCCTTTACACTGAGTTCCACAAATCAGAAAGTTGTGGTGTTCTGTATAATTCCAGCATAATAAAGTGGAAATTTAATATTGAACATCAATTTATGGTATATAAAAAAGATGTGGCAGCACTCAATATGTAAACAATTGTGTTTTTTATTAATTTATGGAAATGCCACATTTCCGCCCAATCTGAATCCTTTATTAAGCAGATCGTGAGTGTGCACAGTGAATGTTTATATACACCATGTATAATGACTGATCTTTATTAACTTTATAATGAATTGCTAATAAGTGATAAACTGTGTGTGTTAAAAGTAAAACAAACACAACCTTCAATGTGATCAGAAAATTGTAAATACACAGATGATATTGCCACCGCTGCCTTAGCTAAAATATACTGCACTTGCACGAAACATCGGAATGAATAATTATAAATCTAAGGCTCAGAAACAAATGATGGACCTTCTATTCTCAAAACATTTGACTGAAAATGGTCATAAAGAAAATTGTGATTTAAAATAATTGATCAGATACCCACAAAATACACCAGGGAGAGGGGAGATCATCATTTTAACTTTACTAATTAAAACTATATTCTAAAACATCGTTTTTTTTTCTAATATAAGGTTGTTTAATAATTGTATATTTTTTTTTCTGTTTTTTTTTTACATGATTTTGGGGGCAGCTGCAGATATTTATTTTATAGTGGGGACTTGGACATAAGAATACTAAGTCACAAAGCGACTTATAGACTTTTATGGGAGAGCATTGTGGGCATGCTTTATGACATAGAGGTAATTCTATGTAGGAAGGGAAAGGAGAAGGGACTGAGCTCTCTACATCATTTATTCTCATTGGTGCCAGTCTCTGTTATCTGCCAAATCAAATAGTGACTATTTCTTAAAAGTGCCATACGGAGCCCAGACAGTGTCATATAATACTTATTTAGTGCATCCACCTCTGTTCTTGACCCAGGTAAATAGTGCAAACCTACTAAATTCAACAGGGTGTCATAATCCTGGGATATCTGCCCAGATAAATAATGCCAATATTGCTGGAAAGTGCCATGCAGAGCCCAGACAGTGCCATATAGTACTTTAGTGCATTGATTGCTGTACTTGACCAAGGTAAATAGTACATAGATCAGAGTCTCGTGCTTTGTCCAGTTAGTGTCAAATAGTGCCCACTTAAACTTAAATAATTCACAGATATTGCTAAGTAGTGCCCAGACTGTGCTATGCTATTATGCAGTACCCATATAGTGCAATTCTGTTTCTAGGCAGAGCCAAATAGTTTAAAACCACTGACACACAGTCACGCAATGGCAAAAAGTTTTAGAAGTTCTGTACTTTGCCCACATATTTATACAGAACACATGTTGCAATAATGGGCCCAACAGTGCCCAGAAACAGCAAAACTTTAGTGCATACAGTGCCAAGCGTATCTGACACATAAAGGAGCCGGAAACCCTGGCACCCCCTCAACCCATTCTGCTACATCTGGCTGCGAAACAAGCAAATGCATGTTAATAAAAAAAATAGACATGTAGGCTTTGCACCCCACTCCGCCATCGTCTCACCACTCTAGGTGCCAGACCATGGGTGACATATTTTGTTTTGTTTTTTGCTTATTTTTCCACTATGTCTATGTTCTTCATTAGAAACATAAATGTATTGTAATAAATGATTTTCCTGTTTGCTACAAAAATGTCAAAACACAGTAATATAAAATCGTAAAAATAAACCAAGATGAAAAATTATAAAATAGCTGTCTCCCAAACATGATGTGTCATTGCATAAAATCATGTCTAGGCTATCAGACAGCAATTATCTGGCTTGTAAAGCAAATGTTTCAAGAAGGATCTGCATTGCATTAACGCAAAAAGCTTTGTGAATGATGTAATGCTACAATAATACTACACAGTTGTACTCTTGTCAATCTCAATGGTGGATACATTGAATGAATGATATTGTGGAATAATACATGTAGCCATAGTAAGGCCTCCTGCATTGTATTATGGCTGTGTGAAACCGGTCTTACGTGTGTGAAATAATACCGCCACAAAGTGGATAAATAAAATACGTACACCTACACAAGCACACACCAAAAACACGATCACTAGATGTATACTGTACAGTGCAAACATTTTGATTTGTGGTTAGCTCTTCACATTAAAGGCCAGAGGCAGGGCTTCAAAGGAGTACAAAGATGGCAGACCTGGGGACCTTCATTAGGCCCACAGGCTGCCATGACAACCATCGACACTCTCCGATCGCATTGTGGGGGAGCCCCTGATTCTAACAATTTAAATGCCGCGGTCATGATTGACCGCGGCATTTACGGTGTTAAACGGACGGAATCAAAGTGATCTTTGATTCCGCCCGTTGCAGTGAGGCGTCGGCTGTATAACACAGCTGTCAGCTGCTGAGTATGGAGCGCACTCAGCAAGTGAGCATGCTCCATACTTACTCTTAACGGCTGTCACGCACTAGTACATAACCATTATGGTTATGGATTATTACTGATATATGTCAACACAATAGGTCAAAATATAAAGATCTGTTCGGCAATATAATGAGATTTCAGCATCACACTCATTTCACACCTCACTTGATGTGCACTTTCTATCTAACCTCCTTCTTCTCCAGCTCACGCCCACTGAGCGCCACGGACAAAAACGCAGCAAAATACGCTTTCTCTGCCTTCCATTGATGTCAATGGGAGGTCAGAGACGTAAATGTCCGAAGATAGGGCATGTCGCTTCTTTTTCCCGCGAGCATTTTTTTCCGCTCGTGGGGAAAAAACGCCTCCGCCTCCCATTGAAATCAATGGGAGGCATTTTCACATTTTTTTGGGTGCGTTTTCCGACACGTTTTCTGCGTCACAAAACGTGTAAAAAAATTCTGTGTCAACTGGGCCTAATAGCCTCTGGGCACATCTCTGCTGGAAATCAAGGGTCCTCCTCCTGCAGTGATCGAGTCATCCCTGTCCCATAGCCGGAGATTTGACTGATTTGTAATTTTCCTAAAATTTACACCACGTACAAAAACTAAATATGTATTAAAATAAATCTATGCATTATATTATGATTAAATTGCTAACATGGTTGTTTCCATTTCATACATTTAATCGTTTTTAGGAAAAGCATTTTGTGAGTTTTGGATGTAATTTCTTTATATAACTACCAATAAAGCAGAACCTGAGTTGTCTCTTGAATCTTAAATAAAAAAATTGTTCTTATTTTTAGATAACGTATAATCTTCTGCTACAGGTTTCATGTTGCTTTAGTTATTATCTTTACTTCAGTACACAGCAAGGGTCAGCTCAATGGAGAGCCAATGTCCATCTGCCCCAAGAGCAAAAATAATGTAATCCAGGAGTCAAGAGGGTCGTGCAATTTTCCCGTACTAGATGAAGGTAGAGAAAAGCTTCCCGTCTAGAGGAGAACATAATAAAAATAAAATTGTCAAAATACCTTCCATAGGCTTTCAGTATAAAATGTATGTTATGGGGTATTCTAGGTCCAAAAAAAAAGTTTTGTATGTATTTTCAGCACCAATTCCTGCCTATGCTTGGGCCACCACTATCAGGGTCCCCCCACTGGTCCTCTATTTACTGCCATGCCCGATTACTTGCTAACCACATGTCCCATGAATGCATTGACAATTGTGGTGTGCAATGGTGACTTCACTGTGCATGACATGTCGATGTGGCGGGACGCAACTGGAAAAGGCAATCATGCAAAAACATGAACAAAATGGGCACTAATAGATCCATGATATAGACTAAAACATTTACAAGGTGCTTTAAACATAATTTCCTCATGATGATTGTCATTGTATAAGCCAGTAAAACAGAAGACAGGTGGAGACCAAGAGAGTGACGGCATGAGAATTGGTTGGATTTGGTATGGTAGGTATATGTAAACGTTCATTATTTAATTTATCATACGCATACTTTCAAAAATTGTATTTAACTGTGTTCTCATGTTTTACTTTTTAATGTTTTCTGACTTTTACCTCACTACGGGGGCTGCCATTTTTTTCATCTCTGTATGTGTCGATTAACGACACATACAGAGATGCTATACGGCACATATAACCCCATAGAGAATGGGAACGGGAGCCGTTCCATTCTCAGTTACGTGCGCCGTCTGTGTGGGAACGCCGCTCCCACACAGACCAAAATGAAGCTCGTTCGTAGAGCGAAATCCGGCGCCATTTTCATGTGGACTGGAAGCCGCTGCCGGACAGTAACATGACGACTTCCGGCCGCGGCTTCCGGCCATATGTTCAACGAAGCAAAGGCGCAAGGAAGAGGAGAGGAGCGGAGGCGGCAGCGGCGGCAGGAGCAGGTAATTTATGTTTGTGTATGTTCGTGTGTATTATGTTCCTGTGTATTATGTTCATATGTACTGTCTGCTGAGCCCTGTATCTAATCCTCCTAGCACTGTGCAGTCGCTCAGAAAATGTCGGCACACAGTGTAGGAGATTTGAAGACATTCAAACCCTTCCTTCTCCTGGCACTAGCCAGAATAAGGGAGGGAGGATTGTGTGAGGACAGTAGAGCGAGTGTGTCCACCCCAAATTTGCAGCA
The DNA here is from genome assembly GCF_050947455.1 of Rhinoderma darwinii. Taxonomy (NCBI): domain Eukaryota; kingdom Metazoa; phylum Chordata; class Amphibia; order Anura; family Rhinodermatidae; genus Rhinoderma; species Rhinoderma darwinii. The sequence continues at coordinate 378,926,203 of NC_134690.1, forward strand.
TACATCAATGAGGTTGCTTTACAACAGTGACCATGCTGCAATTCTGGGAACTGCTCCCTCTAGTGGCCAGCACATGGAAATGTTATAAATTAGAATCTAATTTAGAATATTTCCTGACTTGTGAAAAAATAAAAAAAAATAAAACAATGTGTAATCACTTAAATACTAATTGTTTAACTGAAGAAAAAAATATTATTTCTAGCGACACATTCCCTTTAAAGGAGTTGTCTTACTAAGATAACATCTTTCCATATGCATTATTAGTATGCCTTATTAGGGCATATGGAGATAAATGGAGAAAAACAGGAGGATAAAATTCTCCAGCGCTTTTTTTTCTCCATTTATCTCGATCTACTGAGGGAGCCCTGACAGCCCCTGCACGGATTTACCAGCTACAGTCCTTTGAGACCATACAGGCACTTCTGCTTCTAGCACAACACCACAAGGTAAGCACAACCACTTACCCCCGACCCTTTGTCACTTTAAACAAGAGATGATGCACGATGTGCGCCGGGTGTTTTTTGTTTTTCTCTCCTGGTCTATAGATTATTAGGGCATATGGACATAATAGAGGTGGGTGCCCCACTCAGGATACCCCTCTAAGCGGAACTGGCAAGTCCATGTATTACATGGATGACCTTTTATTTGAATGGCTGCCATGTAATTCTACATTTACCCTTCAAAAGGCAACGCAGGGGAATTGTTTAAGGGGGGTAACTTGCACGTTCCCTCCTCTTATGTAAATTTATGTCACTGTACCTTTAAATCAGTATCACTTGAAAGAGAATCTGTCACTAGTTTAGTAATGCCCAATCTCCTAGCTAATCTAATAGGCGCTGTCACACTGATAAGGCTAGTGAAAATTATGTCCCAAAACGTTTATTGTTTTAAAAGTTATGAGCTTTTTTCTAAATATGCAAATGTACTATACTAGCCAAGTGGGCGTCAACATCAAAAATTCTGGAGGTGGAGCTACCTTACAGCCTCTGACGCTGTCCTATCAGCATGAAGCCACTTCACGCACAGTGTGAGAGAACGAAGCTGGAGGGAAGGGGGATCACTTAAAATAGCGATATCTTGGGCTGTGAACCACCTAGATCAGTTGTTCTGATGGCATATGAAAGAGGAGATTCTAATCTTTCCTATACCACCAGGATTGCAGTAGCTGTGAAACAATTGGAAGCAGGGCAGGTTTTGGACAAAGTGCGGCCCTCTGCAAAGTTAAAAGTGGGGCCCCAAATGTTGAATTTCTGTATCAATAATGCGGTCAATTCAGAAGGCTGTGTGCAGAGAACGGCATTGATGACTTCTAGCGCATCCAGGAGTGTTGCAGGCCCCAAAGAATATGTCCCCTCTCTCACACAAAAAATTATCTATATACATATACAGTTGTTAAATAATACCACTATACCAGATGAAATATTATCTGCATATTGTTACTAAACACAACTCACTATTATAAGACCAATATTACTAATAATAACAAATATAAGGTCCAAATAATACCGCCACAACATAACCACATAGTGAAAGAATACCTACCCCATACTGTTACTGAATACCACCAAACCATAGCCACATAGTGACTGAATAATACCCCCATACTGTTACTGAATAATACCTTCACACCATAACCACATAGTGACTGAATAATACCCCCATACTGCTACTGAATAATACCACCCCATCATAACCACATAGTGACTGAATAATACTCCCATACTGTTACACTGTTACTGAATAAAAACCACTATACAAAAACCAATATTACCACCATATAGTGACCATATAGTGGTAGATGCCAGTTGTACACAGGAGCTCTGCAGACAATATAAGTGATTACAGCACATTTATATTCAGTAACTCACAGGTGAAGTTTTCTCTGATTAGAGTCGTTTGCTTTCCTTTTTTTTCTCCATCTGGCCCAGACCACTGTGACGACTTATTCCAGCCACGACTCGTCTCTGCAGAATTTGAGACACAGACATGTTGATTTCTCGCTTTTCCAGGACCATCTCCACCTATACCCCATCCTCTAAACAAACTCGTAATCCACAGTGCCCCAGACTGTAATAATGATCCTTCAGTGGTCGACACAATAAAAGTGCCCCATCAGTAACTATGCCCCCACATTAATCATGCCCTCTTTGTGCCTACTGTAGATAGCACCACAGCATCCCCTGAAGATAGCGCCACACACAGCCCCCTGTAGATATTGCCACAAATGGGGCTAGTATTTAGAAAAAAGCTCATAACTTTAAAAATAATTAACGTTTTGGGACACATTTTTCCACTAGCATTATCAGTGTGACAGCGCCTCTTAGATTAGCTAGGAGATTGGGCATTACTAAACTAGTAACAGATTCTCCTTAAGTATGTCATGTAGCTATGTTATGTATATCTTTATGTGTCTCCAATTGTATATTGTACTGTGCCTATTGGTATGTTTTAAATGTGTTGCATGCCCAGGTTATCCATGGTAATGGAGGACAGGCGGAGGGTCATACATGACTTACTGACAGTCCTTGCCATCACTGCAGAAGGAGGTGCCAAGTATACCTCTTGAGGCACATTCTGCATCATGGACAATCATACACAACTCTGCACTCTAGCTGATCTTCAACTCCAAAGGGAGGTGATCACTTCTTGTTTCTGGACTAAGCGTCAAGCAATAGCAGCAAGGGAGTGAAATTATTAGTGTGCAATTCACATCTCTCTAGGGTATTTTCGTTATGAGTGTAAAAATCATAGGAGCCGTCCCCTAGTGTTAAAGAGAGGCCCCAGCTCAGGTTGGCCCGATGCCCCTTAGTAATGTAAATCTATATAAAACGTTCCTCTTCAGCAGAAGACTTCAGTCATAGTTTTAGGCTAGGATCTGGTAGAGGCTTCTCTTCCACATACTCCCCTGTCTATCAATATACTGGGTATGATTCTTTACCAATCGCTTGATTTCCATTGTGCAATTCTGGTTTAACAGGTGATACTGGTACAAAGTCTATTTTGGAATATTTTGACGCAGTTGCTTGTCTATTGGAATTACATCCACACGCAAGTTACAGTTTAAAAAAGTTGTGCTCTTACAGAAACGCATCTATTTCTATTTGCCTCTCCAAGAATCCAAGATATTATTTAAAAAAAAAAGTGCAAAGTGGAATTGCAAAGATGGTGCAATGAATGTAACAGAAAGAAATGGCACAATATAACAGAAAGTGATTGGAAAATGTCAGTATTTAAGTTCAGATCTCTGTAGCTGTAATTGCTAAAACAATAAAAGTTCTCCAGGTAGAACTCAGCTCATGCCCAGAAGGTAAAGAGATATTTGATGTTCCCATAGTTTTAGAAATGGTATGAAGAATTCTATGCCTCTTAAAGAAAACCTGTCGCTATTATGCACAGGTAATAATGTATATTACCGTAAGGCTTTTCTCTTTCTTTTTATTTTAACATTACACTCACGTCTCGACTAAATTGGCAATTAAAGGAAATTGCTGCCATTTAAAATGTGTTGAATATATTGCGCTTCTTCTATATAAATTCACAAGGTCACTTGAATTCAGCAGCTGTAAGTCTTCATATGAAGCTATTAGTTCTAATGCTCTGTTATATTGAGGTCTAGACCGTACCGGATTTACATTTCAGGAGACCCTATAGGCACATTAGCTGGTGTCTTAGACTCCGCCCATCAAGTAGGCCACACCTTATGTCATGTATGTGTTTAAAATGTTTGTTCTTACAAAATAAAATAGAACATTACAGTCATGACATCTAGCCCATCTACAGCCTTCTCTTGTCCCTCCCTGTGTGACCTCCTCTCATCCCTACAGCACAGTGAATGCCTAATTACCATATGAATACACATCATTCACATATGAACACATAATGATCAGTGGACTCATATGTAAATTCTCAAATCAGAAGACGTTTTTCCTTCAGGGTTATTTATAGGCACCGGCCTACTTTGCCTATAGGTAAATCCAGCCTTGGTCTAGATATAACAGTTTTAGGGTATGGACTCATTTATGTGGTTCCCTTGAGTCTTAAAGTGTAACTAAATGTTTAACAAACTTCTTATATGTCATAGTGACATGTCAGAAGTTTTGATTGGTGGGGGTCCGAGCACTGAGACCCCCACCAATCGCTAATACGAAGCAGTTGAAGCGCTCGTGTGAGCGCTCAGCCACTTCGTGTCTGTTTGGCTTCTTCTGGAAATAAATGTATCGGTGTACGGGCTCATAGACTCCGATACATTAAATTCCGGAAAAAGCCAAACAGACACGAAGCGGCTGAGCGCTCACACGAGCGCTTCAGCTGCTTCGTTTCAGCGATAGGTGGGGGTCTCAGTGCTCGAACCACCACCAATCAAAACTTCTGACATGTCAGAAGTTTGTTAAACGTTTAGTTACCCTTTAAAAGATGGCACTGAATTCTGGAAATAAAGGCAATACTAATAATTGCCATGTAGTGTGGTTATTTTCATATCTCCTGCACTCATGATGCTGCTCCCACGGGAATACCTCTTTTCTGATGTTACGTAATGAGGTGCATTTATTACACATAAAATGTTCAACTTGCATGGTGGCCTTTGTCCCATTGGCAGGGGGGAAACTACAGAGGGTCATAGACTGGGTCCATCATTTGAGGCATGCAGGAATGTTGCGCTATAGGACCAAATTTAAATGGTAGGTTACCGCCAAAACGTTGTTCGGCATATGCCTGTGATTTGTCTTGCTTACCTGCATTTTGAAAAGGATTGTGCTATATATGCTCTGTATATACTGTTACAATAGGATTTCCACATTGTAGCAACTAACGGCTGTTATCTCCTTGACACATACAGCATATCCCTACGCCGGCAAATGTGTCAGACTCCACTCTCATTTAGAATTTAGCATTACCTACACCGATGTCACTTTGCAGATGCCCAGAGTCATGTGATAACTATGATCCATACAAGGTAGGAGAGATTTAGTCATGGGTGCCATTTATGTTACATTATGGGATCACTGGAAGCTTTCTTATCTTCTTGAAATCTAATACAAGCCAAACTTTTGGTTATTTTCTAGCAAATAAATATTCCAAAAAATAAACAAGAAACTATCCCCCTTTTAATTTTTCTTAAAGTGCTGTCTGATTTAGAATAGCCATTTAGGACCCTCATCTATTTAGCCAGAGAAGAGAGCGGCTATGGAAGCATCTTTAACTCTGGAGGACCCAACCCATTTGTGCATTACACAAATAGGTCATTGTTTCCAATTAGAACTGTGTAATGCTTTATTTCTCCTGTGGTGGCACTGCAGGGAAATTGAACACTTACTGTCGAGTTCCCTTACAAATGACAGCTGATTACTGGGGGTCCCTGCAGCTGGACAGCTGGGGATAAGTTCATTTTTAGCAAAAACCTCCTAACAAAAAGAGATTGTCCAAAAAAGATAACTCCTATATGTAATGTTTAGAAGATGGACAGAACACATGAACAGTATGTCTGCAATATAATCTATTTAGCTGTTGTTCTGCAGGGGTGGGGGCCAAACCTATATTCACTGTACAGAGAGTAAATATAGATAGTGCCTCTGGTGAGGGTAGTGGCTGTGGGCATTGTGAACTATGCAGCAGCCTGTGCCGTGCCATCGATGCTAGTTAAAGAAATTGACCCGGAGGTGTAGACTGAAACTCTAGGGTCCCGATGCAAAACCTGAAATGGGGCCACCCAATTATAACATGACTGTGCCGGTGTACCGTTATGAGCCAGAAGGGATATTAAGCCCCCCACTAGCACCAGGGCCCAGATGCAACGGCAACCTTTGCATTCCCTATGACTGCAGCGTAATAGAAGGTATTGTAGATTTAGGCTCTGTTTATTTGCAAATGGTTTCTGAAAATGGAGGGATTTTTTAAGAAGTTGAATATGAAAAGTTGTATGAAATCTGAGTATTGTTTTCTTCACAAATCAGTGTTTTTTCTATCAGAGTATTTATATCACAGGCGGACTTGTTATTTCTATGTCGCACTGGTCTGCAATGCGCCACAACTCAAATACCAAATAAACAATCAATCATTTCAATGCAGTGCTGCCTCATTATTAGAGTTTTTTTATTTTATTATTTCAGCTTCCTTGCTACCTGTCTCCTCTAAGTAATAGCTTTTTTGTCAGAAATATGTTATGCTAAAAATAGATAGTAGATCAATTGCCCAATGTTTTTCCTTTTCTCTCCTTAATACACTTTAATTCACCTGCTGTGTTCTGCTTTACTGTATTTAGAACATTTCTTAGGTTTTCTGTAGCATAAAGCTAAAATCACAAGTAGCAGTAGTCATGGGTAAACATACTATAAAGAAGGTAAGGCGGGTGATATGGGCCACTAGAGAGAGGGGACGCAGCTCTGGTTGGTTCCATTACCTTTGCTACTGGGTGGTGGAAACCTGTGGAAGACGCCCCTCTCCAGAGGAAATGCATTGTTTGTAATCAGAAAGGTAGACAAATGGCCCACAGGTTATAAAAAGGGCGTGAAGGCGGAAACAAACACCAGACTGTGGCAAAACCTGCCATCTTAAGAACCCCATTTTGATATTTTCTATAGACCACTTTCTATTCTGAGTACGGCATTGTTAGTAGTGGTGCGGCAGAAAGGCTACATAAGACTGCAAGTAAAAAGTTAGTTAAAAGAGTCCTATACTATGAGAAATAATGGTACCCTTGTGCACTGATCACTGGAGTAGCATCTTGGCTATCTCATCGAGGAAGTGGTCTCTTGAGTGAAGAAGTGGTGGAAAGAGGCAGAATCTGGAGGCTAAATGGAAAAAATAAAATAGATCTAGCTCGGAGAAACCCTTTAATTGTAGCGTTGGATCCTTTTAACTTAGACAGTTATCACAGTGCAAAAATGATAGAACTCTAAGGGATTCATTTCTTAAGGATGAAGCCAGTTTTGGCCTTTTAGGGGTTGTCTGGGATTTAAAAAAGGGTCTGCTTATTTCCCCCCACAAGAAATAGCACCACTTTTGTGAATGGGCTGCATCCAGTATTTCAGATTAGCAACAATGGGGCTGAGCTGCAATTTCAGACACAACCCATGAACAAAATAAAAACAAAAATAGACCCTTTTTTTTCATCTCAGATAATCCCTTTAACTGGTTGCCGACACAGGATGAGTATGTTCGTCCTGAGCGGCGAGCACTTCGCGCATTAGGACGAGCATACTCGTCCTGTGTGACAGCCGTCCCTGTGCGCGTCTGTGCGCGCGATCTAGAGCGGGGCAACAGCCACGGCCCTGCTCTGACAGCGGAGAGGAGAGAAACATCTTCTCTCCGCCGTTAACCCTTTGAACGCCGCGATGAAAGCTGATCGCGGCGTTCAAAGAGGGGGGACTTCACATTGATCGCGTCACAGAAAATAACTGTGATGCGATCGAAGCCCACAACTCATATGGCCAGACAGCCCAGGGTCCATTGAAGGACCCCAGGGCTGTCTGAACATATTTCCTGTTGTTAGGGCATACTGAGGTATGCCCTAACAACTGCCTGTGTACAATCAGTAATAGGCTAATGTACTGGCATATAGATATATGCCAGTACATTACAGTTACAAAATAAAAATAAAAATGATAAATCCCTTTATGGGATTAAAAAAAAAGTTAAATGAATGTGAAAAAAAATTAATGATAAATAAATAAAAAGTAAAAAAAATACACAGAAACACACATTTTTTTATAATACATAAACTTTTTAAAATATAAGTCCCAAAACATGAAATAATATAGACATATTTGGTATCGCCACGACCGTAACAACCTGTACAACAAATGTATAACATTATTTATGATGATTGGTGTATGGTGTAAAAAAAAAAATATTAAAACTGCAGCGGAACTGCTTTTTTTCTGCATATTCGCCAAAATAAAAATTTATAGAAATTAAACGATAATGTATTTGTACCAAAAAATGGTACCTACATAAAGTACAACTCGTCCCGCAAAAAACAAAGTCTCATACAACTACGTCGTACAAAAAATAAAAGAGTTATGAGCGTCGGGATGCAAAGAGGGGAAATGTAAAAAAATTGCTCTGTCCTCAAGGCCAAAATTGGCCGTGTCCTTAGGACTGGAGAAATGTTATCGTTTTTGCCTCACCTGCTTCAACCATAACTCTTTATTTTTTAAGACTACGTATTTATGGACTTGTCTTTTACAGGAGATTTTGCAGGCATCATTTTAGGGTACATATAATTCAGCATTTAATTGCCATATTTTTTTTATAATGGTAGAATGCATTAAAAAAAAAATCAACTCTGCCATCATTTTTCACTGCTCACTTTGATTGACATGATAAAGTTATTGTGTGGGTTGTTAGGAGTATGAGGTTAATAAATATATTATTTACTTTTAAGCAAATTTTATTTAATATAAATTTATTTATTTTTTGAAAACATAATTTTTTTTTTTTTTTGGCACAATGGGATTATTACTTTATTTTTTTTCGTTTTAAAGGGATTCCCTATATCCTTAGGATAGGCCATCAATATTTGGTATGGTACCCGCCAATAAGCAGAATGAAGGGGCTGCTGGAGTCCCATTTCCCCTTCAGTTGTGGCTGTGCCTGGTACTGCAGTTAGATTCCATTCACCTAAATAACAAGTAATCGGAATGCAGGGGCTCGTGGGGACCAGACGAAGGGAGTCCCATCCCTTTGTCAGCACTGCAATCAGCGTTTTCTCCAATCCCAGCCTAACAGGCTGTCAATCACATTCACCCTCCCACGGTTAATTTAATTGGCACAGCTGCTATGCTTGTGTGTTCACCAGAATTTTCACCCAAAGAGGTTAAATGAGAAATTCAAAAAATTTGTACATTTTTGGTTTCATTACCCCTTTTGTTTCTACTGTATATAAATCTTGCTTGCTCCATCGTTTCATCTTTGTGGAATGTCCCAACAGTAAGTAAAAGGATAATAAAAAATTGGGCTCTATGTGAACCCGTCTTGTATCAGAGATAACAGAAAACTTTCCAGGTTCACAATCTCTTGCTAAAACATAAATGTGTCAGTTGCTACATTTGCCATTCAGATAAAACACTGCAAAACATTTCATCTTGGTATAATTTTGTTTATCTTTCCATGTCTGAATGTGGGACTTTGTGATGCTGACACGAGTGCAAAAATGCCACGCTTTGTTTTGTGGCGTTCCCTAGCAACAGCATGCTTTACTGGAGATCTTGAGACATACGATCTCCCAGAGACATATTCTCTTTTTTTTTTTTCTCATTAGGAGGGAGTATGAAAAGCCAATTTCAAGCTTATAGTGTATTGAAAAAAGAACACACTAAGAAATGATTGTTTCATGGAAAACTTGAATGGCAATTCTATAAATTAAAGGAGAAACGGTAAATTATAATAGCTTTAGTATTAATAGCGTTAGTCCCCTGCCAATCAGCACGATGAAGCGGCCGTGGCGCTTCTGCAAGCGATGCGTCCCCTTTACAGTTTACATAGACACAGTGGCTTGTCCATATTGATCTCTTCGATCAAAAATGTATGACCTATCCGAAGGAAAGACCTTTAATGTCCAGGACAACCTCTTTTTTATAGGCTTTAACCTACTTGTAAATTCAGGTTTCAATGCAGTAGAACATGCTCACATGGTCCAGAAGGCTAAGATCTATGCTGCTCTTTGCAGGATCCCAAGGGTGCCCATACACATTACTGGAGTTGGCAGAACCCATGGATTTTGGCAGGACCAGTAATATGTATGGAGATGTCCCGACCCTCATTCGACAGCAAAATAAGTTTTGGGCAATATGGCTTTCAACATGTCCAATCCTATGTTGCTGTGCAAGCTAAGCCGTCTCCAGAGGAGTTTGAGAGCGGCTTATTCCCCTCTCCCTATTGATTACACATGCACGCTTGGCCGAGCGGAGCATGCGTGTGTATGCGCAGTCGGCAAAATAGCTGTCGGCCAATTGAGTGATCTGCAGACATCTATTGTAAGTATATAGGTCACTTTACACTGACATGGAGGTGGTTTACTGGCCACTCAAAACTCCAAGACTCGACTTAGCAAAAAATAGATCTACTGTCGGTAAACTGAGCGCAGGGAGTGGTGAATGCGTGGAAAAATGGAATAGCCACACGCTGCAAGTATAAGTTCTAAAAACTCTAACTACTTAATATTAACTAATAAGTGACAGAACGCTGAAATCGGCATGTCTGTCACTTCTTTATGCTGCCCTCGGAAATGGCAGCAGAAATCTCTAAACGATCTCTTAAACGGAAAAGCCGTAATATATGCATTAACTTCCCCTAATGGTCCTTAATTATCAGATGTAAACGAATCGCTTACATACAGTTGTTGTATAAATGACTCGGTGTCACTTTGTTTGTCACACCATTTAAAGAAATTGTTTTATGACACAGAAAGCTCAATAATGATCCAGTCACATTATCAGCAATTACCAGGATAATTATACGCTCCAATTTTTTGCTTTATTTCTACAGCACAGTAAAGGATCAATTATCATAAAATCTGAAGACATCAGCAATCTCACATTGTATTGAGCATTTTCATTATCTTTGTCTATAATACATGTAATGAATCCAGCTGTTCAGAGATAATGACTGAGCAGATCCCTTCTCTGAATAAGTAATTGTTTTTCCAGGTACTCAGCTAGCCCAGAACATTGACGGGGCCGCCATCAGGGCAATACAACTGGTACTGCTATTAAGGACTTGGCACTGTGGCAGCAGAAGCGCATTGATGCCTCTGTAATTTCACTTTAGTGAACAGGACCCCTTATCTTGGTTGATTTTGTTAACCTAAGGAAGCTACAGTAGCCCCAGTAACTATTCTGAGGAGGAGGAGGGACACAGCTCATCCCACAGGGGCGTAACTAGGAAAGACTGGGCCCCATAGCAAACTTTTGACTGGGGCCCCCCCTCCCCTTGGTGTCACACAACCCCCCCCCTTGTAGATAGTGCCTTTTTTACAGCCCCCCTGTAGATAACGCCATACAGCCCCCTGTAGATAACGCCATACAACCCCCCTGTAGATAACTCCATACAGACCCCCCTGTAGATAACGCCATACAGGCCCCCCTGTAGATAACGCCATACAGTCCCCCCTGTAGATAACGCCATACAGACCCCTCTGTAGATAATGCCATACAGCCCCCCCTGTAGATATCTACAGAGGGGGCTGTATGGCGTTATCTACAAGGGGGTCTGTATGGCGTTATCTCCAGGGGGCTGTATGGCGTTATCTACAGGGGGGCTGTATGGCGTTATCTACAGGGGGGACTGTATGGCGTTATCTACAGGGGGCTGTATGGCGTTATCTACAGGGGGCTGTATGGCGTTATCTACAGGGGGGACTGTATGGCGTTATCTACAGGGGGGCTGTATGGCGTTATCTACAGGGGGGACTGTATGGCGTTATCTACAGGGGGGGTCTGTATGGCGTTATCTACAGGGGGGGTCTGTATGGCGTTCCCTAGAGGGGGGGCTGTATGGCGTTCCCTACAGGGGGGGCGCTGTATGGCGTTCCCTACAGGGGGGGCTGTATGGCGTTCCCTACAGGGGGGGCTGTATGGCGTTCCCTACAGGGGGGGCTGTATGGAGTTCCCTACAGGGGGGGCTGTATGGCGTTCCCTACAGGGGGGGCTGTATGGCATACAGCCCCCCCCTGTAGAGAACACCATACAGAGCCCCCCCCCTGTAGGGAACGCCATACAGCCCCCCCCTGTAGGGAACGCCATACAGAGCCCCCCCTGTAGGGAACGCCATACAGCGCCCCCCCTGTAGGGAACGCTATACAGCCCCCCCCTGTAGGGAACGCCATGCAGAGCCCCCCCCCTGTAGGGAACGCCATGCAGAGCCCCCCCCTGTAGGGAACGCCATACTGCGTCCCCCCTCCCAAAAAAATGCGACCTACAGCGTGTCCGACAAAAAACATGTATCCCCTCTCCACAGGATAGGGGATACATGTGTGAGCGCTTGCAGCGATAGGGAGAACGGGGGACCAAAAGTCCCCTGAAGTTCTCCATGACTAACCTCTGACTTCCGGCGTCTGCACAGCTCACTAAAAATGAAAGGAGCGCTGGTCACGCATGCGCAAAAGCGCGACCGGCACTCCATTCATTTCGATGGAGCTGCCGACACAGACCCCGGAAGTCCGAGGTTTGTGATGGAGAACTTCAGGGGACTTTCAGTCCCCCGTTCTCCTTTTCGCTGCCAGCGATCACACATGTATCCCCTATCCTGTGGATAGGGGATACATGTGTTTTGTTTAATGGCAGAGCGGCGAGATACCTCACTGCTCTGCCGTAGTGTTCAGTGGCGTCCCGCTGTAGCAGCCATAGCGGCTGCTAGCGGAGCCTCCGGCCATAGTGGGGGCCCGTGCCGGCGGGCGACACGGGCCCCCCCATGCCGCGGGCCCCGTAGCACCCGCTACTGCTGCTACAGCGGTAGTTACGCCACTGCCATCCACTATTAAAGGGGGGTAGAGGTCAAGTTTAAGGCTGCCGTTGGAGTAGGAAGATCCCACCACAGGCACAGCAGAAGTTAGGTAGGTAGGGGTAGTGAAACGAAATGATCCAAAAATAGAAAGGACACAGAACCAAATAATATGCAAATTCATCTTTATTAGAGTATCAGATAATTATGATAATTAGTTAATTTAGTATCAGATAGTTTACTAGTCAGATAATCACCCATCTGCCATGTTGAACGTTGTACCGTGCACCTGTTTGTCCATCACATGACCATGGACAGAATTTTATCCGCTGGAAGTAAACAATGAGTGTCCCTAATGAATAACAACAAGCAGAGATCTTAAATACTGCGAAGACTTAATACAGAAAGTATATTGGAAAATTGTATATCTTTTAATAATACAAAAAAATATAACATTAATTAGCTAAAACCACACAACCCCTTTAATGGGAACGGGGAGAAACCCCTGCCTGTAGAATTTTGCAACAAAAACTTTTATATATTTGTGTGATATATAAATAGCTTGTTTAGAGGCAGTGGCATACATAAAGCAGTGCAGGACCCAAAGCAAACCTTTTCTCATTAGCCCCTGCATAGCCAGAGTCAGCCTGAGGGGTGTGCGACCTGTGCCATTGCACAGGGAGCATCACTCCAGCTGGTGGAAGGGCGCGCTGTGCTGGGTCCCTTCCCCTGCATGTTTCAGAAGCGCCCAGGCCCGGCGACTCAGCAGGCGCCTTTACGCTCATGCGCTTCTTCACTCAGTGGCATCGCTACCGCTATGGCAGCCATAGCGGCTGCTAGCGGTGACACCGGGCATGAGGGCGCCCGTTGGGACAGGAGACAGGCCCCCTGCTTTGGCTGCTATAGCGGGAGCGATGCCCCTATAGCAGAGCAGGGATGTATCTCCCTGCTCTGCTATCTACTAGTGCCACTGTAGCTCCCTGAAGGAGCGGAATTCCCGTGTGGCCACATGGGGATTCCGCTCCTGGACTGAGCGCTTGATGTCTCTGTCCATATATGGACAGTGACACCAGGGGCAACTCCTGAAGCGGAAACCCCATCCACAGTGTTGCCGACGCTGTGACCGGGGATTCCACTCCATGAGAATCCAGTGACGTCACTGTCCCTAAATGGACACAGTCGTCAGGGAGCTATGTGGCGCTATGTACAGGAAGGGGGGTGCTACCTACAAGGGGACTGTGTGGCACTACCTACAAGGGGACTGTGTGGCACTACCTACAAGGGGACTGTGTGGCACTACCTACAGGTTGCTATGTGGCACTACCTAGAAGGGTGTTGTGTGTCAATACCTACAAGGGTGCTGTGTTTCACTACCTACTAGGGGGCTGTGTGGCACTTCCTACAAGGGGGCTGTGCGACACTACCTACAGGAGGCTGTGTGGCACTACCTACAAGGGAGCTGTGTGGCACTACCTACAAGGCGGCTGTGTGGCACTACGTACAAGGGGGCTGTGTGGCACTACATACAGGGGGCTGTGTGGCACTACCTACAGGGGGCTGTGTGGCACTACTTACAAGGGTCTGTGTGGCACCATCTAGAGTGGGAATCTGTGCGTGGCGGGCTGATGGTCATTTTACTGTGAGTGGCGGACTGATAGTCATTTAACTGTGAGTGGTGGGGTGATGGTCATTTTACTGTGAGTGCGGGCTGTATATAATTTTACTGTGAGTGGGGGGCTAATGGTAATTTTACTGTGAGTGGGGGGCTCCCTGAAGGAGCGGAATCCCCGTGTGTTTTTTTTTGCCTGCGTCTTTGCAATAGCTTCAACGGCTTAAAAAAAATGCTAAATAACGCTGTCGAACATACCCTAAGAGTGGAGTGCTTGTTTTTAGCCAATTTCTGTCTTTCTCAAAACAATTTTTGGTAGGGGTGCCCTGAGGAAATTTTATTTTTCCAGTGGTGCCTCGAGTCTGAAAAGGTTAGGAAACTCTGTACTAGGCTACATGATCACGCCGGCCTACGAAAGGATCCCATCGTGGAGCAGCTCAGTTCGTCGTGGGAATGGGTAGGTGAGTAAATTTTTTTTGTTTGGGAGAACTGTCTACAAGGGGGAGGTGAGGGGAGGGTTGTATGGCACGATCTACAAGGAGGAGGTGGGGGATTATGGTACTGTCTACAGGGAGGCTGTATGGAACAATCTACAGGGGGGCACTATCTACAAGGGGGGGGGGGCTTGGTGTGGCAGCCAAGGGAGAGGGTATTATACTGTGTGGGGGCCACTAAGCAGACATTATACTGTATAGGGGTACTACAGGGGGCAATATACTGTGTGTGGCACTTAGGGGGCGTAATATTGTGTGGGCACAATTAGAGGGCAAAATACTATGTCCTTGAAGGTGTTATAATATATTATATTATTCAATATTATTATTATTATACTGTATGGGGGCACTAAAGGGGCATTATACTGTGTGGGGGCAATATACTTTTTTTATGGGGCATTTTTTATGATGGGGTGGGGCGCCGAAAGATAATTTCACACGGGGCGCCATCTATCCTAAGGCCAGCACAGCATAACAGCTGCATGGAACCTCTATTACCACAACGAGTTTGGTGGTTAAGTGTATAAGGGTCTCTCGTTCTTCATCCCTAAACCTCTCACAGGGATAAGGACTTTCCCCTACAGATCCACAGCCCCAGTGAAGATGTCAGGAAGGGTGTATTGATAAGACAAATGCATAGGTCTCAGGATAGCCAATGGTCAGTAACAGGAAGGATTTGAGCCATACACAAATGTGGGGGGAGCAGAAGACATAGCCAAGTATCAGGAAGTTGTTAAAGGAAGACACCAGGTGTAATTTCAAAGAACTATGGTCAGAATAAAGTACAGATTTAAACAGGCAAAACACACAACGCAACAGGTAAATGCAGTGCAAACTAACTGGAGGGTAAGGGAAGGTTCAAATCGGCCGCCTGTGGTGACATCATTATTTTCAAAACTGTATAACTTCCATGACATGAAATCACAACCATGCTCTCGTTAAACAGTGGGGTATAAAGAGGACTGGGGCCCCATAGCAAAGAGGAAAATGAGGCCCCTGTTAGGTACTACTTGACACCACCAACCACTCCTACCCACCTGCATGGGAAGTGTTAGGCCGCTGGTGGTGCTCAAAACCGCAACACCAGAATGTGCTATCACATGGGCGAAGCTCGCATCAATACTGACAGAAAACTAAAAGGCACTAGTAACTCACCAGTGGATGAGCGGAACCGAATACTGAAGGTAGTAGAAGATGGAGACGCTGCATAAATGGAGTGGATGGCAGATGAATAGCTTGCAAACAAATAACGGACGAATAGACAGTGGACAAGAATTCACAGCACTCACTGACCCTATCTGAATACTATCCCACAGAAGGGCAAGACTACAGCTTGGCAGCAGACCAAACACAGGAAAGGCAAACAAACCGGTGGAACTACTGATCCCAGGATACACAGGAAAACCATTATACAAAAGCCAGGACCCTCAAGGATCAACAGGTCCGACAGTACAAACATCTGTTTTAGAACATGCCAGAAACAGTATATCCAGCAGCTAAGTAATCCAGGCCTGAAGTAAACATAGGCCCAAGAAATGTACTCCGCCCTAATCAACCAGGCAAAGTTAAAGAGGATCTGTCACTGCTTTAGTAATGCCCAATCTCCTAGCTAATCTAATAGGCGCTGTCACACTGATAATGCTAGTGAAAATTGGGTCCTAAAACTTTATTATTTTTTAAAGTTATGAGCTTTTTTCTAAATATGCAAATGAGGCTATACTAGACAAGTGGGGTCAACAGCAGCGATTCTCTTGAGGTGGAGCTTCCTCACAGCCTCTGACGCTGACGAAGCTGCTTCACACAGTGTGAGAGACTAAGGCTGGAGGGAAGGGGGATAACTTCAAATAGCCATATCTATGGCTGTGGACCACCTAGAACAATGGTTCTGATGGCATATGAAAGATGAGATTTCGCAGTTCTAGCTGTGAAACAACCGGAGGTATCACAAGTTGAAAACACAGTCGGGAATGGAAGCTGTATACTATACGGTCACACTGTGCTGCTGGGCAGGGAAGGGGGAGAATCTGTATGCTGATTGGACAGCATCATACAGAAAACATTACACCGCCCAGAGTGAAAAGAAACAGTAACCTCCCATTTGGCAAGTATATACATATATATATATTTGCATATTTAAAAAATTCACATAACTTTGCAAATAATAAAAGTTTTGGGAAAAAAACACTGCACTGTAGTTATGCATCATATAATCTATTAGATTAGTTAGGATATAGGGCATTAATAAACTAGTGACAGATCCCCTTTAAGTGATGCCCAAATCCAGATTCAGATCAAAGTCATTGCCTAGCAACTCCCAAACACAGAGGTAACAGAATCATTGATTAGCAGCAGTCCGGCTGCTAATTGTAACAGGGATGTCCTGGTGCCCCATGCCAGTTTTATGACTCTCGTGCATTTTCCACTTCCTTGTATGCTAACATTGCAGCACCTGTGCCGACCACATCCCTGTGTAAGTCCTTACCATTCAATAAATTGTGGACTAGACCAGCCTGGAATGGTCCCTACTCTCTCCAGGGCCCCATAGCAACCCCATGGTCTGCTTCTATGGTACATACATCTCTCATATATAGTTTCTGAAGCAGATAAGATTTTTTTTAATGCTAACTAAAGCTGAAATAGCAACCCTCCTCCCCCCAACACCCAAGAGAATTATATTGAGAAGAAATTTAAGAAAAAACATAAAATAATGGTGTAGCTCCTCTGCGGCCTGGAATACTGCAGGTAAAATTCTATTTCTGTTTACCATGAAATATAATAAGTTAGCAAAGCAATACTGGATCATGTCACATTGCTTTTACAAATTATGCCATGAAGACATTTAAATTAGCTCCTTGTGGCCTGGCGCCAATGAGGTTGTAGATACATCTCAGTACACAATGTGAAATGAATGTAAAATGTAAAATATTCTGTTTAATTTTCTACAGGGCAGATCACATGAGCATTCCAAATATTAATACCAAGCAGCAAGTTGTATGCTACTGCTCCGATATATAGAAATATAACTACATTTATTGCCCCTTTACCTGAATTTAATATAGCATTTCTGCAAATACAGACTAAACCTCAACACAAATAAATGGATCAAAATAATGAGCCACACAGGCCTTCCAGCAAAGACTGGCTTAAATATTTCACGAGGCACCAGCAATCATGCACTTCCCACCTCAAAATTTATAACAACTGATTAAGATATATTTAATAAAAATGTCAGGGGTTTAATATTGTAACATTATATAAATAGTGTCAAATGATCTATTACTTACTCCCTGTTTGGAGACATTTGTGGTGTCAAGTAAAAATAATAAATATGGATGTTGTAATTTTTGGTTTCAACTGTGTTTTTATTGAAAATTTTTCAACAATATACATATAACTTAGAGCAGCATGAAGGGCCATGCAATTCACATAGTAAGACAGTAACTTTCAATAGACAGACAAAACATCTGGGAAAAAACACAGGGGTTTAAGGGGGTGAGGAGGGGGGGGATAGTCGGAGCTCCACCTACCACCTAATCTTGAGTTCCCTGTATCCAATACTTGTCCCACGGGTCCCACACCACTTTGAACCTGTCCAGTTCATTGTCAATAGAGGCCGTCATATGCTCCATTGTACGTATTTCCCTAATTCTAGTTACTAAGTCGATGTGGGAGGGAGGGGTTGTCTGTCTCCATTTCCATGCTATCAACGTCTTAGCGGCTGTAAGAAAGTGTCGAAAGAGTCGAGCTGGTGATTTCCCCAAAGACCTAGGGGGAACATTTAGGAGGTAATGAAGAGGGTCTAAGGGAATATCCTGCTGCAACACCGCCAATGCCAAGTTCTTAACTTCCAACCAATACTGTTGTACCAGTGAACAGCTCCAGAAAATATGGAACAGATCACCTCTCTGACCTCTACATCGCCAGCAATCCGACGGAATACCCGGATTGAAGCTATGCAGAAAGGCAGGGGTATGGTACCAAAACATAAGGATTTTATATTGGTTTTCCTTATATGCAGTGCAGATGGAGGTTTTAGCTGCTTGCGACCAAATAATCTGCCACAATGAGAGCGGGATGGATTTATTCAGTAAGGCCTCCCACTTCAACATGTATCTATGCCCAGGCGGAGGGGAACCCTCCGGGGATAGCAATAATGCATAAATGGCTGAGATAAGCCCCCTAGTGGTGGTAGCATACCGACATAACCTTTCGAAGCTTGTAGGTGCAGTAACCCGCGTGGATCTAAAAGTTTGCTGCATGTAATGTCTAACCTGAAGATAGTGAAAGAACGCAGCGGAGGGAATATTATGATGTTTTTGAAAGTATGAAAACGGGTGAAGCTCTTGCGTGTGGGGATCAACCATATCAGCCAGGTGAAATACCTCAATTCCCGTCCACAATCGGACTATTCGGGAGGTAGTGCCCCCCGGGATAGTGGGAGTGTAGAGTACCGAAGTCAAGGGCGGGCAACCCGATGCCAAATGGAAGCGGTTTTTACAGGTTTCCCACACCTCCCTTTGAAATCTCATGGGACCCAATAAAGATGCAGTCGGCATTACTAGTGGGTCACCCCATAACAGGGAGTTTGGGTGGACCGGGGCCATCCATAGCTTCTCTATTTCGGTCCATTTATTGTACGCCCTTAAAGACACCCAGCTGGGTATGCGACGGAGGTGTGCCGCCCAGTAGTACTTCACCACATCAGGGACCGATAGCCCACCCGCAGATCGACCCGATAATAAAACTGATTTCGGAATTCGATGTCTGCCGGAGTGCCATATGAACCTGAGGATAGAAGACTGCATAGCCCGCAATTCCTTCATAGGTACTGCTACCGGCAAAGTCTCAAAGTAGTACAGTAATTTAGGGAGCAAGGTCATTTTGACCGCTGCTATGCGCCCAAAAAATGACATGGGAAGAGGATCCCACCTGGCCATTAGCTGACGTAGCTCTACAAACAGAGAGGGGAAATTAGCCTTGTAAACCGACGTATAGGAGGGAGTGAGTTGAACTCCTAAATAAGTCAGGGAGGTTTCCTTCCAGTTGTAGGTGTAGTTGTGTTTGAGTAGCTGGAGCTCCTGGTGTGGAACATTAAGAGGGAGCGCTTCCGTTTTAGATGTATTAGTTTTATATCCTGACAGCCTCCCATACCTACGGAGAACTGTAGTAAGGTTAGGGAGGGAGGTATGAGGTTTAGTGATAGTCAAGAGGACGTCATCTGCAAACAGGGAAACCTTAAACTCTTTATCTTGTATCTGGACCCCCGCTATATCCCTGGATTTCCGTATTTGAGCTGCTAAAGGTTCTATGCATAGCACAAATAAAAGTGGGGATAGGGGACACCCCTGACGTGTACCATTCCAGATTTGAAACGGAGGGGAGGTGGAGTGTGGGAGTTTAATTGCCGCTGTTGGTTTGGAGTAGAGACCACGCAGTGCTGTCAAATAAGGGCCCGAAATCCCAAATGAATTTAGAGTTTCGAACATAAATGGCCATCCCAAGCGGTCAAACGCCTTCTCTGCATCTAGACTAAGAAGGATCGCCGATTCCTTTTGCTTTTGGAGGGCATCAATGAGGTCAAGGGCCCTTCGTGTGTTGTCTCCTCCTTGCCTAAGAGGCACAAAGCCCACTTGGTCTTTGTGAATCAAAGAAGGGAGCCAAACATTGAGTCTATTAGCTAGAAGACGGGTGAAAATTTTTAGATCCGAATTCAGAAGGGCTATGGGTCTGTAATTGGAGCACTCTGCGTGGTCTCTACCCGGTTTAGGGATCAGCGTGATATGAGAATGCAGGAATGTTTGAGGGATGGGAGAACCCTGTAGGAATTCATTAAATAACGAAGCCATCCGTGGAACCAAGATCTCTGCAAAGGTCTTATAATACCCATATGTAAAGCCATCTGGTCCAGGGGCCTTACCACTAGGGAGGTCCTTCAATATATCAAACAATTCCTCCGCAGAGATCGGGGCATTCAGGGATGAAAGCTCCTCATCTTTCAGTTTAGGGAGAGCACAGGAAGAGAGATATGCTTGCAGCGTTTCCCTCCGACGAGCCGGATCAGGTGGTAAGGTATTTGGCAGGTGGTATAAGGATTTATAATAGTCATGAAAAAGTGTGGCTATCGTGTCTGGGTGATGCTGGAGTATGCCCGCCTTATCCCGAACCGCCTGTGGAGTACGAACAGTCGCCTGATCCCGCAATAGTCTGGCCAGAAGCGAGTGCGCCTTATTACCTTTGTCGTAATATTTCCTTTTTGTGTATAGTAATGACTTTTCTACCCCCTTCATAGCTAAGTCCTTGAGTTGTGCTCTAGCCTCTATCAATTTCCGTAGTGTCGGGACCGCCGGTTTAATCCCCATTTCTCTCTCCAACTTAGTAATTGTCCGATGGAGAGCCACCCGCTTGGCCCGAGAGTCTCTTTTCAATCTAGATCCCATTACTATGCATTGCCCTCTCATCACCGCCTTATGCGCCTCCCAAAGAGTGGATACTGAAGGAACCGATCCCTCATTAAGTGCATAAAATTCCCGCATATGCCCGGCCAGGCTGTCCCTAAGAGAAGGGGACTTAATCAAAGTTTCGTTTAAGCGCCAATGACATACTCTCGTATTTGGTTTCCCTATCTGTAGGGACACAGAAACTGGTGCGTGATCTGACCAAGAGATGGGGTCTATATTCGCCCCCTGGAGCGCACGGAGGGCAGGGACATTACCAAAAAAGTAATCTAAGCGTGTATGAGTGCTGTGCGTATGGGAGAAGAAGGTATAGGACCTATCACCTGGGTGATCCACTCGCCACAAATCATAGAGCTGGTGCTCTCTAATTAGTTGCCTAAAACGTGTAGAAAGTCCTGTAAGGGTGGGCGTCGGAGTAGCGTGTGTAAGAGAGACCCTATCCATGGACGTGGAGAACGGGACATTAAAATCTCCTCCCACCAGCCATGCCCCCCTAGGAAGCTTCTGGAGTTTAGAAAGGAGTCTACGTAGGAATGGAATCTGTGCGGTATTAGGAGAGTAAACGTTACATAAAACGATGGGCTGTCCAAGCAAAGTCCCCTCTATTATAACATATCTGCCTTTCGGATCTAGATGTGAGGTGTGAACTTGTATGGGGCAGGAAGCTGCTATCAAAATGGCCACCCCCTCCCTTTTGCGACCTGACGAGGCAGAGTACACAGCAGGATACGCCCCTCGGGCAAATTGGAAAGTTCCGGATGAATCTAAGTGTGTTTCCTGCAGAAAAGCAACTTCCGCTCCAAGCGATTTCAACTCCCTGAGAAGCAAGCGTCTCTTCACATTGGAGTTGAGACCCTTGACATTAAGTGTGACAAATTTAACCATGGTCAAAGATGTATGAAAGAGCAAAGAATGATGTGGAAAGTGCGGATGTATACAGCTCACAGTTATGTCGGGGCCAGTCCCATGTCGGTTTCAAAGCAAGCAGTGTTCTACGGCGTCCTTCTACCTTGGAGGTTCTTGGAGGATTCACTGTCGTCTCAAGTGTTATTTCGGATGAAAGTAGGAGGGGAGGGAAAGACACTGGGGTAAAGACGTACCAGGGAGACAATACACATATCTGCAGTGAGAACAAAGAGAAATGCATGAGATCAATGAATTTCAAACACACTCAGAAAATACTACCAGGGAGAATACTATACCCTGGGGCGGGTGATATTAAAGCAAAAGAAAACTGGTAATACAATATTACCCTTTGCAACTCTCTCTAAAAACAGAGGGAGAACTGCAAAACAAATTACCCCTATCAAAAAAGGAGGTCGGGTCTCAACAGTCGAGGAACCTAGTACAAAAGTACGTATAAATACGTACAGGCCGAGAAAAAACAAAAAGGGGGTGAAAGAGCCAAGTGTATCCCGGGCAATCGCGCCCTGCCACAATTTACGTTAACGAATTAAAGCGAAACAACATAAAATCAGAAATATAATCCTAAATGCATTTTTAGCCTAGGATAGTGCAACTGGCGAAGGGAGCAGCTGGTATGGGTGACCAGGCTCCTTCACATATATTACGGAGGTGCCGTGTATCTGCGCAGCGTCAATCAATTCAAATCAGGTCTTGGTGAACTTCGGGTAGACTGTCGTCTTGGAGAGGTCCTCCGCTTATTTCGGACCGACTGCCAGACTGGAGGTGGAGACGAAGGCGGCAAAGGAGTCTCCCAATTCTGCATCTTGGGCGTTGGTATACCAAGGGAGTCACAGAAATGAGGCAAATCCCCTGGGTACCTCAGGGTTGCAGAAACACCATCTCTTCGGGCTGTAAGGGAGAACGGAAACCCCCATCGATAAATAATATTGTGGTCCCGTAGGGCTGCGAGAAGTGGACGAAGCAGACGTCTTTTCTGTAACGTAATCCAGGAGAGATCCGGGAATAACTGAATCGGCACACCGGCATACTCCAGGTCTTTACGCTGACGGGCTTTAAGCATAATGTCCTCCTTAGTGCGGAAATCCTGGACACAGCAGATGATATCTCTGGGCTGAGATGTAATGGATTTTGGTTTCAGTGCTCTATGCGCTCTGTCAAGCGGTATCCGATTAGACGGGGGTGCACCCAAAAGGTCGTTAAAGATAGTCTCTAACACGATGGGAAGATCTTCAGACCCCGAGGGCTCCGGTATGCCCCTTATCCTTATATTATGACGGCGACCTCTGTTATCCAAATCCTCTAGATGCAGTTGCATATCTCTAATGGACGCCAGCTGGGAGGACACTGAAGACTGTATCACAGAAACATGGCGCCTAGTGGCATCGTGGTCATCTTCTAAAGCCTCCACCCTCGTAGCAATCTGCTGTATATGCTGCGACACCCCCGCCAATTCTGAACGAAAAGCTGCCTTCACTTCTTGTATCATACTCTTAAAGTCCTCTTTAGTGGGCAACTGTGAGAAACATTCCCTCCACATAGGGGGCACATCTGAAGGAAGTGAGGCTGAATCCTCCAGGTCAGAATCTGAGGCATATGCAGGGGCCTGGGCATAGGGGGTCAAAGATGGTGTATCCCCCAGATCGTCTCTCCTCCCCGGCTGCTGGATCGTGGGCCGTTGGGGTTTAGGTGCAGGCCAAATCTGTAGGGCCATTTGTGCTGAGGGCTGTGACATTGGTGGTTCAAGCAGGTGTACTGGGGCCTCTGACTGAGCTGATGCTCCTCGTGGCCTGGCCTCCATTGCTCCTGGGATAGGGGACCCCCTTCCCTGCTGTTCACAGGACGAGGTGGAGGACAGCTTAGGGGAGCTGGGAGGGTGAACTTTAGCCATCCGGCTATTCAGCTTACCCTGTACGTGGGGCACTGTCTCCTCTCCCTGCTCGGACATCTCCCCTTCCTTCTGACACGAGGCTGTCCAAGATGGCTGCGGCTGAGGGAGCGGCGTGGCTTGCCGCCGAAGAAAGTAGCCGTCGATCGTTGGTGGAGCGGCGGCGACCTGGTGCTGTGCTGCAGGGGTGAGTCTAGACCCTTGGGGTCTTTTTTTCCCCATATGAGGCACCTTTCCCCGCTGTAGGCTGCTGGATCTGCGTGGCAGGGCGCGGAGCTCTCAGTTTATGCGACCGGCGCCATCGACTGCTGGCCACGCCCCGATGTTGTAATTTTTGGATCAGAGAAAATGGTGTGTAGCAGAAAAAAATATTTTATTGAATATATTATATATTCGATTTTTAATGGGTTTTTCCCCATTCGGGCAACTTACAGATGTATGCACTCCTACCTTTGCTTGAATTTGGTTAAGGACTCCAATTTCTAATGAAACCAATTCAAAACAATATCGAGACATGCTAGCCACACACATCACTTCCACTGGGTGGCCCTACATAAACACATATAGCATAGACATCTCGTGACAGAGTATCGAAAAATCATGTTTGTTTGTTTTTTAAAGCTTGTCATCTCGCGCCATGTTGGGATATAAGGAAAGGTAAGACTAGACACATCTGTGTGTCCATATGCCCTGCAAATCTTTGTGACATTGAACCTACAGTAGTTTTTCAATAGATAGTAGCATGGATTCAACAAGTAATCGTGGGGCTCCATTGCCAAATAGAAATAGGACGCCACTTAAATATATCCAACTCTAGGCCCCACTGTACCGCATCTCTGATGAGATAAGAAAGTTGTTGAAATGTATCGGTCTGTAAAGAGTAAAAAGCAATTTCTAAGGATCTGGTACACCATTGAGTCACAGTGCAAGACATTATCCCCATAGAAAAGTTGGAATAGTGGTGAGTCTTCTGAAATGTTGCTAGCCTATCACAATTTCTTTAAGACCAGAGGAACGACTCCAAGGAATCATAAAATAATCCAGACGATCATGTAAGATAACGGTAAAGGGTGAGAGAAGAGGCAGATAAATCGAGCAGCATAGTTGTGGATTGATTGGAGGAGTGCAAGTCCATTTGATGGTATTTCCCAGACAAGGCGGTTACAGTAGTTCTGCTGGGTATGATGAGGGTGTGCTGAGAATGTAGGTAATGTTGTGCATGAGGAAAGAGCAGATGTAGGAAAAGTTTTTGAGAAGGAGCTGACGATAGGTGTCAGTCGATTGGATGTGTGCTCTAAAGACAGATCAGAGTCCAGTGTAAGGGTATGTTCACACACAAAATCAAAAATGGCTGAAAATGACGGAGCTGTTTTTAAGGGAAAATAGCCTCTGATTGTCATCCATTTTTGTAGCCGAATACGTTTTTTAAGATGTTTTTTGAGCCATTTTTGGAGCTGTTTTTCCATTGACACAATTAAAAACAGCTGCAAAAACGACTCAAGAAGTGACATGTTCCTTGTTTTTACAGGGGCGTCCTTTTAAGAGCCGTTTTTTAAAACAGTGATGCAAAATAACGCCCCCGTCTGAACTAAACGCAGTTTTTCCCATTGAGTTTAGCTAGTGTATTTCAAGGCGTATTTTCGAGGTGTTTACGCCCCGAAATATGCCTGAAAACTCTGCGTGTGAATATACCCATAGAGTTTAAAAGCATGTCACTTCTTGAGCCATTTTTAGAGCTGTTTTTTATTGAGTCAATGGAAAAACAGTTCCAAAAACGGCTCCAAAAAACGCCTCAAAAATGTTTTCGGCTATAAAAATGGTTGAAAATCAGAGGCTGTTCTCCCTTGAAAACAGCTCCGCCATTTTCAGCCGTTTTTGATTTTGCGTGTGAACATACCCTTAGGCCTCATCCACACTTCCGTCGGCCGTTGTACGGTTCCGTCAAACACGGGCCACACATGGATGGCTTCCGTGTGCAGTCTGTTGTTTCACGGACCAAATTCAATGCAAAGGCCGAGATTGTTCAGTCAAAAACGGGCAGGAGTAGGACCTGCACTACTTTTGACGGAACGCCCGAACGGTTCCATTAAAACAATGGAAGTGTGCATGGCCCCGTTGAAATGAATGTGTCAGGGTGCTATCCGTTAAAAAAACGGATAGAATCCTGACGAAAAAAACTGAAGTGGGCATGAGGCCTTACCCATAAAGCTGGCCAGATGCATTAGATTAAAGGCGTGGTTTGGGATTTTCAATTGATGGCCTACTCTTAGAATTGGTCATCAATCTATTATCGGTGGGGTTCTCTCACCAATCTGCAGATTTCAACCCTAATATGACACTTACCTCCACTTGACAAAAAACAACCCTAATTTCACTGAAAGAGACCATACTCACTGATAAAAGATTGGCGGATGTTTTCACCATGTATTTCTTAGTCGCGGCCGTAGACAGGTGTATCAGTTTTTATTAACGGGTTAAAGATATATTTTTCCATTTTGTATTTTGTACCCTGATACTATGAGAAAATATGATTCAAAAGTCTTGCTGACAATTGTTTCTGTCAGTCTTGTGTGAAAATTGCTCAGGGGATTTGATTAGGATGTACTTCACGTAGTTCTCTAGGGAATGCACGCTGTGATGTTGGAGAATATGGATATCTAGACACTATATGCTGATGGAAGCATCTCCGTACAGCACGCAAGACCTTTTCAACACATCATCATCATCCGTCCATGTGCACTGGAATTGTCAGCTCATGCCACTAATAGTTGATTTTTTTTGTAGCTTTGTTTTTTATATAGTCTTTTTTTTATTATTAGAAACAGCAAAAAGTGTGAAATAATTGAAACCTTACTTTTACTAAGTATATTAACCCTTTAAAGACCCAGACATTTTTCGTTTATACGTTTTAGTTTTTTACTCCCTGCCTTCCAAGAGCCATAACTTTTTTATTTTTTCGGCAATAAAGTGGTGTCAGGGCTTATTTTTTTTCATGGGGAGTTGTAGTTTTCTCTCGGCATCATTTAAAGTACCATATAATGTACTGGGAAATGGAGAAAAAAATCTTTGTGGGGTGGAATTGGAAAAAAATGCAATTCCTTCATGTTTTTTTGGGATTTCGTTTTTATGGCTCTCACTGCTGAAAAAACGACAACTTAACTTTATTCTGCGGCTCAATATGATTACAGAGATACCAAATTTATATAAGTTTTTTTTATATATTTTCCTACTTTTACAAGCTAAAAACTATTTGTTAAAAAAAATTCTGAGAGCCATAACTTTTTTACTTTTTCGTCGATTGAGTGGCGTTAGGGATTATTTTTTGCAGGACGAGCTGTCGTTTTAATTGGTACCAGGGGGGATGTAGCGCTGTTAACAGGGTGTTGTGTGTTGGGCAATATCTATGGGGGGGGGGGGGGGTGACTCTATCTATTAGGAGCTCTGTGTTTTGCGGTATCTGCAGGGTGGAACTATCTACCGTGGTGTCTGTGGCACTTTCTACAGGTGCCTAGGTCTTGACCACATTGTTTTTTATATGATGTGTGGCAAATATACAAAATAAATTAGGGTGGGGAGAAAACTATATAAAAGGGAAGATGAGGGTGTCGTCTCAACCACGCATACCATGCCTGGTTTAGACGATCGTTGTAATGCGTCTATTCCCGATGCTGCTAAAACTAGATTAGCCGGCAACGTCGGGAGCGCAGAGTTGAGCTGCTTGATTGACATTGAGCTTCTCACGCCCCCTTTTAGAAAAGATAACCAGCACTAGCTGCGTTATCTAGTCGAGAAAAAAGGGAGTTCGGGAAATCATTTTAAAAAAAGTATATTTAGAATTTTATTTATGTTTAATATGCATTTTTAAAAAAAGACTCAACTTGGGTATAACTCTTTAATGTTTCAGCTGCTATAGTTTTTATTTTTTTCTAATATGGAATCCAACACAAGATAAACCCCTTTATGCCTCTGTAGGAAATCAGAGGCATATGGAGGTTTTTCTATTGGACTCCATATAAAAATAAATTGTGCCATGTTAGATAAAATGCCCTATTACAGTTATTTATTGCTTTACTGCATTACTTATAGAAAAAAATATCTCTGTAACACGGCGCTGTATGGAGGCACAATCTGGCGGATCATAAAGTACTTATATCTCTGTAGTACGGAGCTGGGGGTACTCTGTGTTTCTCTATACAGGCTTTGCACTGTAGAATATATATCCCTTTTACCAGCCCCACTGTCTCCTGATGTATGAATTATGATTTTCGACACCTTACAATGTTTCATCCGGAACCCATTACATTCACACATAGAGTTGCTGAGCACGGATTTATCATCTAGCTCCAGAGCATGTTTAGTTTTAGGATGTCATAGTTTTATATGTCTGTAATTTAGCGCAATGTGGTCCTTTGGAACATTAATTTTAATTGATCATCAATAAAGGTTTTATTTTTATATTCCTTTAATTCAATGACAGTAAAACTAGGGTAAGGCCAGGAACACACACACAGTTTAAATGCAGTTTTTGGTGCAGTTTTTGGCTTAGTATTTTTAGCCACACACAGTAGTGGACACAAAAGAAAGGAGATACAACAGTCTTTTCTTTCTATCTTTCCTTCCTGTTGGATCCACTTCTGGTCTTGGCTCAAAAAACAGAGCCAAAAACTGCATCAAAACTACATGTATGATCCTAGCCTAAAAATAAATAAATCATATTATTAGTTCTTGGGAACCTTTTGCTCAAGCTTTATTTTAGTTCCTATCAGCGTGTTCTGGTAGTAGATGATACAGGGAGAAGCTGCTAGTATACAGATTTCTCTGATATCACAATACTGCTCGAGCTGTCCTTGGCTAAAAATGTATTGTCTCTTTGTTCTTGCCGAAGCACCCATTAATCAAGGGGTTCATTTAAAATTCTATAAATTTTTTCTGTTGTATAGCACCAAGATACCACCCTGCTGCCCAATATACCTTAACATTAATTTTTACAAAGAAGTTGAAGCCTCTGTAATGTCGGGGTAGGGAGACAGACAGATGAGCCCTAATCTACCCGCCACTCAGTCCCTGCCTACTTGCAACGACCCGCCCTAGGCGACGGTGTACAACTGGGCGACGGTCCCTACACTCAATAGGTGCACGACAGACAAACAGACAAGGGTACAAAGAAGCCGGGAAAATGGGGAAGTTGCCCACGGGAACACCGTGAGCAACAAGCGAGGTGAACGAGCCGAGTCAAACCAGGAGATGAGCGAGGTACAAAAACGCTGAGCAGAAGAGTGGTCAGAAAAGCCAAGGTCAATAACAAGCAGAGGGTAGTAGTTCAAGAAGCTGCAGCAGGGCCAGGAAACCAGCAGAGAAGAATCACAAGCAAAGGAGGAACAGGAAAGGCAGGTATAAATAGACAGAGAGCGGGAGATAGCTCAGTCTGGCCAGGCTGTGATAGGTCCATAGTGGTGTGAGGGACCAGGGTAGAGTAGGTATATGGGCTTGTGATTATGTAATGACAGGGATAGGGAAACAGACAAGTGAGCCCTAATTTACCCGCCACTCAGTCCCAGCCTACTTGCAACGACCCGCCCTAGGCGACGGGGTACAACTGGGCGACGGTCCCTACACTCAATAAGTGCACGACAGACAACAGACAAGGAAACACAGAACAAAGGGAAACGGGGCAGTTGCCCACGGCAACACCGTGAGCAACAAGAGTAGTAAACGAGCCGAGTCAAACCAGGAGAGTACGAGTTGCCAAATGTAGAGCAGGAGAGTAGTGAACAAGCCGAGTCAAACCAGGAGTGTACGAGGTACCAAACGCAGAGCAGAAGAGTAGTCAGTAAGCCAGGGTCAATACGAAGCAGGGACAAGTAGATCAAGAAGCTGCAGCAGGGCCAGGAAACCAACAGAGAAGAAATCACAAGCAAGGAGGAACAGGAAAGGCAGGTATAAATAGACAGAGGGTGGGAGCTAGCTCCATCTGGCCAGGCTGTGATAGGCTCTCCCACTCCTAAGCCTGCCATCCTGAGTGGTGGAAGATGGAGTCAGTCTCACAGACATAGAAGAAGGTGCAGACTGATTACCTATGGGCGTTGACACAGAAGCTGTGTCTGGCAGATCCTTTACAGCCTCTAAACGAATTGTTAAAGAGTTGTATGATTTGGCCAGCCCCTTATTGCACTACAAGCCCCAAAAATGAGCTGATCAGCTGTGATCTCTAGCGGAGGCCACCAATGAGTCCTCACATGCTGCATGTAAGACACCCATTGAATTCAATTGGCTCTTCATGTAATACTTAAATTAGCTGGGCAATGCCAATGTAAGGACCAACACACAGGGCTATTTTAACTTCTATCTGAGCCGTCCCCCGATAAGCAGGGGGTCCTGCTGCGTGGACCCCTGCAACTAGCTGATATCTTCAACAACCAACAATGCCATAGAACAAATGAAGCGTTACACCATGCCTATTGAAATCCATGGACCATCTGTGTCCAAGCTGGGTCCTCCAGGGGAGAGCTGCTCTTTGCTCTTGCTATAGAATGGAACCCCTTCCCCTTATTACATCCATATGCAAAGGGGTTTTCGAAAGCAGACGTCTACCATAAATAATGGCAGGTTTTCCCTCAGCTGAAACAACATCTTGTTTGCTGGTATCACATAAAGCGACAGTCCGGTCCCCTGACTATACAAATATTCTGGGCCCCCCATAAAATTAATACTCACCTAGTCTCCCTTCCACTATGGCTCCTCTTCTGGTGCGCTGATTCAGAATGAAGAGGGCAAGAAGACAATGGTGAGTGGTGGCGTCACTAGCTGTTTCCATTCACTCCATTCTTAGACTACCACTTTCAAACATATTGCAACTGGGTGGTAGTCGGAAAGTCACATCGACATCTATCGCCAAAACGGATCCACATTGCTTCAATACCAGACACAGTCCATGAACAGGAGTGACGCTGTTTCTAGAACAAATACT
Source organism: Rhinoderma darwinii (assembly GCF_050947455.1). NCBI lineage: Eukaryota > Metazoa > Chordata > Amphibia > Anura > Rhinodermatidae > Rhinoderma > Rhinoderma darwinii. The sequence goes on from NC_134690.1 coordinate 378,956,978, forward strand.
GACCCTCTCTAATCCTGGACAACCCCAAATATACAGAAGAGAGAAGGAAGTAGGAAGATACCAGAGGGTCATGTTGTTCTTCTTTCCCACATGGAATAGAAAAAAAGTGTAGGAGGAGTTTATTTAATTCCCATAGCACAATAACATATGTAGTAATATTATCATCACTCACATGAGTCCCTGTCATTGGTCCGAAAGCTATTTCTCCCGACATCTGCATTTTCGAAATGTTCTCGGGAGAAAACTGCTCCAGACTTATCTAATAACGTAAAATAGGATTAGGCATGTTGAAATTCAACATACCAGACCCTTATCTCCCCGACAACTGCAGTCGGGGGAGAGTCAGGACTCAGCCAGGCACATTAGATGGTCAGCTGATCCGGCAACTAATGTGTATGGCCAGTTTAAGGCTACATTTATAGGGAGACAATTAACCTATTGGTATGGAGTTTTTTTTTTTAGACTGGGAGTAAACTGGAAAACCCAGAGGAAACCAAGCAAACACATGGAGGACATACACAACCCATGCACATTTTGTCTTTTGTTGGATTCAAACCCAGGACCGCAGCACTGAAAGGTAAAAGTGCTAACCACTGAGGTATATGACGGTGTAGTGGAAAGTGACCGCACCAGCAAGCCCTCAACTTTGATTTTTCACGGGCTGCTGTCTTCTACCCCTTTGATCTGCTCAACTGCTTTCTTGAACTGTTGATCCCAAAATTGGACTAATCATACAATACAATGCAGTACAGTACAACACAATACAATACAATACAATACAATACAGTACAGTACAATGCAGTAAAATACAGTACAATACAATACAATGCAGTACAGTACAATACAGTACAGTACAATATAATACAGTACAGTACCAGTACAATATAATACAGTACAGTACAATACAATACAATACAATACAATACAATACAATACAGTACATTACAGTACAATACATTACAATACAATACGGTACAGTACAATAAAATACAGTACAATACAGTACAATATAATATAATATAATATAATATAATACAATACAATGCAGAACAATATAATTTAATACAATACAATAGAATGCAGTACAATGTAATATAATACAATACTGTACAATACAATACAGTACAGTACAATACAGTACAATACTGTACAGTACAATACAATACGGTACAGTACAATACAGCACAATACAATACAGTACAATATAATATAATACAATACAATACAATGTAGTACAATATAATATAATACAATACTGTACAATATAATACAATACAGTACAATACAATACAATACAATGCAATACAATACAATACAATACAATACGGTACAGTACAATACAGCAAAGTACAATATAATATAATACAATACTGTACAATATAATACAATACAGTACAATACAATACAATACAGTACAATACGGTACAGTACAATACAGCAAAATACAATACAGTACAATACACCACAATACAATACAGTACAATACAGCACAATACAGTACAATATAATACAGTTCAATACAATACAGCACAATATAATACAGTACAGTACAGTATAATACAATACAGTACAATACAATACAGCACAATACAGTACAATTCAGCACAATACAGTACAATATAATACAATACAGTACAATACAATACATTACAGTACAATACAATACAATACAGTACAATACAGTTCAGTACAATACAGTTCAATACAATACAGCACAGTACAATACAATACAGTACAGTACAATTCAATACAGCACAATACAGTACAATACAATACAATACAATACAGTGCAATACAATACAGCACAGTATAATACAATACAGTACAATACAATACAATACAGCACAATACAATACATTACATTACAGTACAGTACAGTACAGTACAATATAATACAATACAATACAGCACAGTACAATACATAGCAATACAGTACAGTACAGTACAGTACAATACAATACAGCACAATACAGTACAATACAGCACAATACAGCACAATACAGTACAATACAGTACAGTACAATATAATACAATACAATACATTACAGTACAATCCATTACATTACAGTACAATACAGTACAGTACAATATAATACAGTACAGTACAAAACATTACAATATAATACAGTACAGTACAATACAATACAGTACAATACAATACAATACATGACCTGCCTAAGTAGAGTCGTGTGTTAACGAACCTTCCTTTACCCCATCCTATCCCCCCACCCCCACCTTTAGGAAAGACACGTGACACCGAGGTTGGATGTGAAATGGCCACAGCAGCCGTTTATTAATTTTACAGTTTTATAAAAACAATTTAAATCCGAAACCTTCGGATAACTAGTTAGAAATCCACCAGAGAATTCCTTCTAATAATTCACATGACCCAACATGGGTCAGAAACGTAAATAACAATTTAACGTTAACATTAACCCGAGCAGAGGAAGTCCTTGAAGCCCTTTCAGATATTCCTTTTTTAAGAACACACCGAGTTAGCCATCTGCAAACCACCAATTACCTCCAGCCGTAAACCAGCTCGGAAGCACCGTTCACCTCTGCAGATGGCTCCAACCACTAGAAGTCCACTTCAAGGGGATAACACCCGATGAAGCCCTCAAGTGATATACCGACCACTAGAAGTCCACTTCAAAGGGATAACACCCGATGAAGCCTTCAAGTGATATACCTTCTACCAGAAGACCACTTCAAAGGGATAACACCCGATGAAGTCTTCAACCATGTACCTTTTTTGGGGGACGCATACCCCCGATGCGACCCCCCCACCATTTTGTACTGACTGGCCTCAAGGACTCCCCCCGCCAGCTGCCATGACACCAGAACCTACTCAGGAAAAAAAAAAAAAGGAAAAACATGTTAGATAAGCACACAAATAAAACACAACACTCCTATATGGACGTACGCAAAGACCCACCACGTAACAAACCAAGGGCGGGAGGGTGGGAGCTTGTCCTTACTGTGTTACTCCCTCCGCTGCTTCCGGCTCAATGCCGAAAACAGCGGGAAGAGCAGCAACGGCCCCCTGACTCCTCCCTGACCCCCTCCAACTCCCTCCAACTCTCCCTCACAAGTTAACCCTTTCCCTACCAGGGAGGTCATGGAGGCTTCCCTTCAGCCCTGCAGGCTCCGTCCAGCCCCTTCTATACAATACGATACGATACACAAACTGTATTATCATCCTGCTCTACTTTTACTCAAGTAAACTGGGATTTCCATAAAAACATCTCAATCAAATGGACATAAATATGACTTTTAATTTTTAGGGGACCTTATAGTAGAGCCCCCCCCCGCCCGCCAAATAAACAAATACACAAACAAACGAATAAATAGAGAGAGGATTGCAAAATCAGCACATTGTGTCATCTTTATTTTGTTTTTTCTCAATTCTAAGTTTTCCTATGTCATTGGCATATATCTCAGCAACACATCACAGGGAAGCTTCGCAGAGTTCCTGGCAGCGAGACATTATTGCCATTCCAGCAAAAGCAGATGCCAAAATGTCATAAGTGACTTAATTTGACATGCTCATTTAGTAGTACATTTCAGTTTCCAGGACAACTATGCAGATCCACCACACACAGCTCTGTAGTCCTTTCTCTGGAATACTTTTGTCAGCTCCAGATTTGCTATCATGGCCATTTCGCTGCTGTTTCTGCTCACCTTTGCTAATGGGTTTGCATAACCTTTTAATAATTCATGCAAAAAATGGTCTGAAGGAACACTTTACTCCTAAGTTTGTCCTACATAAAGTGTACATATGAGGCATTTGTCTTATAAATAGGAGTAGCGGAGTATGTTAAGTACATTCGGCATGAGCCAATGTCCAGTCTCCACAGCAGGAATATTCTTAAACATATTTCTCTTGAACATTAAGTATGAAAACAACGTAAAAGGTGCAGTAAACAGCTCAAAGATAAATGACAGCGGGAAAGAAAAATAACCCTGTTATTCTAAAAGTAGTTTCCCAGGATTTTCGAAACGTCAGTAAAATTGCCTAAAACATAAAATATAATAAACAAACATGGCCATATACTCACCTATTAAAAGATCCTCTATTCCCTCGCCACCGCTGTATTGTCCTGCGCTGCTCCTTCTGTTCACCCCATAGGGACGACTCATTATAAGAGCGCAGCGGCCAATCATGGACTGTCGCAGGGATGGCTGCTGTTCCCATGTGACATGTTGTCCCTAAAGACAGCATGTCATTATGTGGCTGAGGTAAACAGAAGGACTGGATAGAGGTGGAGATGTAGAGCATATTTTAAAAGGTGAGCATATGGCCATGTTTGTTTGTTATTTTACTGTTTTAGGCACTTTGCAGACATTTCAATAATCGTGGAAAACAGTTAAAAATAAAAAGGCAATTTTTTTTCCTTGTCATTTAAGGAGGACATGATGGTTCTCCCGTCATGTCTGTTTTAGTATATACCTGTCTTGCCCATGAAATAACAATTCTGGAGCATCTATACTTAGAAGTCTGTTTTGGATCGTACCTCTGTTATTCTGCCTGGAAATGTATGGAAAAATTTACACCTGGGTGTTAACACTTCCTTTGTCAATGGGGCGGGTCCCTTTTCTGACACTGTCCAATCAGAGCTCAAAGTGCCAGACTGCGTAGGGACACACCCCTTTCACAAGGGGAATACTAACGCCCTCTTTCTTTTATACTATGCCTCAAATTATTTTTACCTTGGGAGGAGCTTTCTCCCATGCCAATTGTCGCCCCCCTGCTGATTAATGTATAAAGTGATGCAAGGATCCATCTTGTTCTTCTACAGCTGGACCCTGCAATACCTAGCAGATGGAATATTTTTGGAGATAAGCCAATCCAAGTCTATAAAATAATTTATAGTTATTGCTTTGAAATGTTTACAGAAAATGTTTACATATAATAATGCACATAGTGGGGAATTTAACCAAAATTGCGACCGTTTGGCCGCTTTCAAGACCTCTCGCCACTTTTTTAAAAAGTGGGCGGTGCTTAGTGGTAGGAGCATGAACACCACAGCCTGATGCATTTACTATAATTTACGCCAGGTTATAGCGGAATTCTACGCCAGCTCCAGGCTGACATAAATTACATTCAGTGGTGCACAGACAGCCATTGATACGACAAATTTATTAAAAGACGTGTGCCTCTTAATGACTATGTCGCATCTCGCTCCAGCTTGTTTTTTATTAAGACTGGTGCAGTCTTAATAAATCTCCCCCATTATACAAATTAAAAGCGGCTCTGACAGGTATTCTACAGTATGTTACCCAGGAGTGGGTAGCACAGGAAGCCTGACAGATCAAAAATGTTAAATGCTATACACAAGCGAGGGGCATAAGTAGAACTCTTAGTCCCATAGCAAAGTCAGGAATGCCCACCACCTTGTTGACAGTATCATTATAACTACTATAACATGAGAAGCAACAAAGGGATGGATAGTGTGCCAATTAATATATATTCTGCACAAAGGAGAACCCACATAATAGTACAAGAAGATTGAACGCCACCCCCGTGAATGAGGGCCGGGACTCGGCTAAATAAGGATTCCAACATCCTGCGTGTCACCCACCAACGTAGTATTAAATGCTAAAATTCTCTCTGTCTTTAGCTGCCACTAGGTGGACTTCACTTCATATGAATTTATAGAATTATTGTTTATTTCAATAGGAGAGGTATAAATTTATATTCAGTGAGCTCCCCCTTGTGGCTACTACAGGTAGCCACAAATGTATAATTTAACATTATGTCCATTAGCTGTAAGGAGGAGCCCTTGCGCTATGTGAGTTTGGTTTATTAGGTCCGGAATTCGATAAACTTTAAAATACATATGAAGATTATGAGCATTTTTCAGCACTATGTACTAGAGTATTGATATTTTTACATGAAATTAAATATGATCAGTGATTATTAACAATTGTGAATTTGGTCACTTTCTAGATATACACAATGTATCACTTTGTTCATTTGTATAAAAATGAATCCAGTAACGTTGCAGATGTTTAGTTTACCTTTGTATGAAATACGTTGTCTACTATGCCTTTCTATACCAAAATAAAAAGGTATGCTGATGCATACCGGCCCGGCATATGCCAAAATGGGGGCCTATGGATAAGTTCGGCGTATACTCCAGGAGCCCTCCTGGGGCATTGCCAAATGTAGGAACAAAATGTGATGTTAACAGGCCCTGACTCCTTTACCATCCTTAACCACACTTATTAAGGGAAAATGTTTGAATGCAATTTCGACTACTTTTCAGTCATATTTACTTTGGCATTTAATATAAGTGCAATATACATCAAGCCCGCTAGCCACATTTTGCGACACACATGTTCCAAAAAAGAAGTGTAGCTTTCAAGTCACATTATGTGCAGCTGATTTTGCACTACTTTTCTGTTCACTAGCGTTGTATTGGTAATGTTCTGCTGCTCCATATGCCACATACAGTACATGCGTGTTCTGAACCATGTTCCTGCACTTGAGCGAGCTGGTCACTTGGCCACATATCAGCTCGTGAAAAGCAATATGGACAATAAGTTCACAAAAGACACCATTATTAATAAGTTTATTTGGTTAAAGATAAGTTTAAAGCAATTCTCATGTGACTGCAGGTAACTTCAAAATCCTTCTTCCCCCATGTCACTCACTGGTCTGAGAAGCTGAGATGTAAGACTGAAAACACACCGAGATTTTGTTGCAAATTTTGTTGCAGATTTTGTTGCAGATTTTGATGCATTTTTTTTTTTTTTAGCCAAAGCCAAAAGTGTTCTCAAAAAGAATGCGAAATATAAAGGAAAGGCTTATACTTCTCCTTCCTCTTGGATTTGCTTCTGGCTTTGGCAACAAATACGCAATATGTAAATCCAACCTAAGGCGTTGTTTGGTGGAGTATTCACACTGCATTGCTGCTTTAGATGGCCCGTGCCTTTATGTTACATGAGGGAACACTGCGGTCATTGATGACTTTCTTTTTCAGACTAACAATATAGAAACCCTGCAAGGTTAAAATAAATGTATTTTTGAATCTCTGACCCTGCAAATCCGATATTTTGTTAATCAGGTACAGCAAAATTGTGCTGGATTTCTGTTATCATGAAGCAGTGCATAGTGGGAGCTCAGATGACAATAAAAACCCTTTTACACGGGCTAATGATTGGGTGTACAAGCAAACATCAGCTAATCGCTTCTTTTATGCATTTGATCTGGCAAGATCTGCATAGGTTCCATAGCGAAAAAAATTATATAAATGGGCTTGTGAATATGTTATGGAATCACTGGTTGCACCATTCCCAAAAGGCTGCTGGAGACTGTCGGGAGTAAGCGTGCAAATAAAACCGCAACCCCAAATCCGTCACAACTCTGATCAACAGAATCTAAGGCTACTGAGGTATTCGCAAGAGCCCACCGCAAGGTGGGATTGTTTTTGCTGCACAGAACCCAGGTTGTTCTAAGGGCGGGTTCACACGTGGCGGAATTTCACTTAAATTCCGCTGCGGACACTCCGCAGCGTTAATCCGCAGCGGAGCCGTTTCTCCTTTGACTTTCACTTTAATTTAGCAGTGTTCGTTTAGACGAGGCGTAAAATTCCGCTGCGGAGCATAGGCTGCGGAGCGGAATTTGGTGTCCGCAGCATGCTCTGTCTGTTGCGGAGCAGTGGCGGACTCATGGCGGAATTTCTCCATTGACTTCAATGGAGAGTCAAAATTCCGCAATGAAGTCCGCAGATCTTATGTGTGCTGCGGAGCGTATTGGTTTTACTACCATGACATTTCTTCATTCTGGCTGGACCTATGTATTTCTAGGTCTACAGCCAGACTGAAGAAGTCAATGGGGCTCCCGTAATGACGGGAGCGTTGCTAGGAGACGTCTGTAAATAGTCACTGTCCAGGGTGCTGAAAGAGTTAAGCGATCGGCAGTAACTGTTTCTGCACCCGGGACAGTGACTACTGATCTCAATATACATGTATCTGTAAAAAAACATATAAGTTCATACTTACCGAGAACTCCCTGCGTCTGTCTCCAGTCCGGCCTCCCAGGATGACGTTTCAGTGTAAGTGACGGCTGCAGCCAATCACAGGCCAAGCACAGGCTGCAGCGGTCACATGGACTGGCGCGTCATCCAGGGAGGTCGGGCTGGATGCCGAAAGAGGGACGCGTCACCAAGACAACGGCCGGTAAGTATGAAATTCTTTTACTTTCACTAGGGAAAGTGCTGTCCCTTCTCTCTATCCTGCACTGATAGGGAGAAGGGAAGCACTTTTCCCGCAGTCCGCAGCAGCTAGTCCGCATCAATTTTCTGCACATTTTGTGCAGATCCGCAGCAGAATCTGCGACGCAGATTCTGTGCGGCATTGATGCGGACAGTTGCGGAGGAAATCCGCCACGTGTGGTCATGCCCTAACAGAGTTCAGTGTTGGATAATGGGTGCAATGCAGGCTATACCTGAACAGGTAACCAGACAACCAGAGGGTAAACAGAAAGTCCAAAACAGAGTGAGTGGAAATCTCAGTGTGGATCACGGTGGCTAACAGGCCTTCCCACGCTCTCAGGGCTTGCTCATAGCTAGTAATGAGGGGATTTGCACGGATTAATGAGGATGTTAATCTCTAAATCCTCTGGGACACTCCCTGTGTGTGCTCCTTTCCTGATGGTGTTTTGGGGTGTCCTTGATGTACAAAAGAAGACAGGAGGCTGTGGTGGCAGATAACAGACTCAGCTTTCAGCAGACTTTACTTAGTTGCAAAATGTCAGTTACAAGTCCACACAAAATGGACTTGCGAAGTGCAAGTATGGTGTTTTCCATGCTATATTAGTCTACTTTACTACCAGTGGTTGATCCAGGAATATATGCTGTATAAGGCTTTTCTAACCCAAATCAGAACCTATTTATCCTGTCAGGCTCTCTGCCTCTGTTTCCAATTCCTGGGGTTACTCAGCGTCACAGATTTTGTAGTCATAGGCCCATGTAATGTGATCACTCTCTCTTTCTCGCTTTTTCTCCTCAGTGAGCTGCTCTAGTCTGTCTTCAGGGACTCAACTGCCACGTGCTAATCTTCCACCAGAACTGACCACTACTGGCTCCAGCTGTCAACTAGCTCCAACTGCCACTCTATGGGGGATGGGACTTACTATATATAAACTAAACCCCTCCCACTTTCTGGAAACTTCCAGGAAGATACCATCTTGTACCACTTGATTGAAACATTACATCATAAAAAACATTTACAACACATTGTCTGGGAAGTAGCGTCTTGAGGGACACTTCAAAATTTTAGTAAACAAGGAAAGGGGGAATCGGCACAAGGATCACAAGAAGGGCAAATAGGCATCAGGACCTGTCTTTGTAGGCATTACCCAGCAGCATAAGGGAGCCTAATCGCTATGGAGCCATTTTTCCTCCATATCCGTCCCTGGCTGTGTGTTACAGCCACGTTCCCGGTGGTGATCGTGTGGACACATTGGCAGTGCCCTCACCATCACCTTGATGTAATAGTATTACAGGGTGCCCAAAATAATCTTACCATTATCTTACCCCAAAAACATACCATAGGGAATTTAGATTGTGAGCCTCAATGGGGACAGTAAGTAAGGACAACCTCTGTACAGTGCTGCGGAATACGTGGACGCTAAATAAATAATCTTAGGCCTTTGACGTACTCTTAGTATTAAAAGTAGTACAGTGCTAATACACAATGCTGATAGACAATCTGCTGGTCAGATGTATTAAAAATTCATAACGCAGCCTGACGCCATTTCTTTACAATGTCTACCATCTGCTTTAAGGAAGGGCAGCTCGTCTCAGACTCTGTTACTGATTTACAATTAGAAAATGTAGCTACTAAAACCATGAAGTATTGTTATAGCGCACTTAGGCAGATGTTTTCATTTATAAACTTCTCCATTTTTTAAATTAAGACTTTTCCTAATTCAAAGCTTGTTCTCCTTATGATCCTGGCGCTACTGGCAGCCCTCCACTATGGCTTATCTCATATTAAATTACTTATACTGCAACAATTAATTTTGGCCATAATTCTCATTAAAATTTCTAATTATAATAGTATGGAGTGGAGCATGTGATCACTGATGTGTGGGGAATCAATATCTACTTTTATACTCATCATCTATATTAAGTATCATATATTATGCAGAAAACTCTCAGCAATGACTTAGTACAGTAACTTTTTAACTATAAGTCTGTCCGTAATTCCACTTTTAATTGGGTATTCCAGCCTAAAACATTTATCACCTATCCACTGGATAGCACAGCGCTCAGATGTTTCTATCAGTGCCATAGACTTTGAATAGAGCGGCGACGCACATGCTCAACCGCTGCTCCATTGAAACTCCTTGTCACGGTTATGTGGCTGGAGGGATGAGGGACCCGATGGTCGGACCCCCACTGATTTAACATTTATCACGTATCCATTTTAGGCCCTAATGACAAAGCTATTTTATTAGTTTTTCTATTGTCGCATTCAAAGAGCTATAACTTTATTTCGTCTACATAGCTGTATGAGGACTTGTTTTTTGCGGGATTAGTTGTACTTTTTAATAGCACCATTTTAGGGTACATATAATTTTTTTATTAACTTTTAACTTCTTTTGGGGGGATTATAAAAAAAAACCTGAAATTCCGCCATTGTTCTATGCGTTTTAAATTGACGCCGTTCACTGTGCGGCGTAAATAACATGTTACCTTTCTTCTATGGGTCGGTATGATTACGGCGATACCACATATGTAGAGGTTTTTTATGTTTTGCACAATAAAAACACTTTTGAAGTAAAATTATTTGTTTTTGCATCGTTGCTTTCCAAGAGCCGTAACTTTTTTATTTTTCCATCAATGTAGTGATTTTTGGGGCTTGTTTTTTGCGGGATGAGACGTAGTTTTGATTGGTACATTTTTGGGGTGCATGGAACTTATTGATTCATTTTTATTATGACTTTTTTGGGGGACAATGGAAAAGAATTGCAATTTCGCCATTGTTTTTTGCGGGTTTTTTTATGGTGTTCACCTTGCGGTTTAAATTACATATTAACTTTATTAACTGAGTCATTACGGTCGCGGCGATACCATATATGTGTACTTTTGTTTATTTTTTACACTTTTACTAAATGAAACCACTTTTTAGGGAAAAAAATGGTTTTATTAATTTTTTACTGTAATTTTTATTATTAATCTTAATTTCACATTTATTACTTATTTTATTAGTCCCACTAGGGAACTTTACTGTGCAATCTTCGTACACCAGAGCATTATTGCCTGTCAGTGCAAATCTGACAGGCAATCTGTTAGGACGTGCCTCCGGCGCGTCCTAATAGGCATATGTCCAGGGCAGACCTGTGGGCTTTTATCAAGACCCCGGCTGCCATGACACCCCATCGGAGACCCGCGATTGCATTTGCGGGCCGCCGATGGGTGACAGGGGGAGCTCACTCCCTCTGTAAACAAGATAAATGCCGCGGTCGGTATTGACGGCAGCATTTAACAGGTTAAACGGCCGCGATCGAAGTAAACTTCGATCGCGGGTGTTGGAGCAGGAGCCCAGACTTAGACTAGGCCACCGTGAAAAGGCGACGGCCTAGCCTAAGGCCCCTTAGTGACCAACGTGAAAAGGCGTATTGGTGGTCACTAAGGGGTTAACAACAGGAAACTGTCAGAAATCTGAGATGAGCTTTTGATGTGAGCGCAAAAAGCATAATTTAATAATACATCAAGTAATTAAAATCAATGCTGAACATTTTATTCAGATTTAAAGGCTATGTACACCTTTGAAAATGCTTTTTTTTAAAGTAAAAAGGTCAATTAGTGTGTTTTGTGCGCGCACGCTCTTATTCTCTCTTCAGCTCAGGCAGACAAGGACGGCAAGACTGTTTGATCTTGAGAGTGAGTTCACACAGTACAAGCCGCTATGATACTCTCCGTAGCTGATTGGACAGTGTCAGAGCGCTAAGTATCACACCCCTGCCATTTATAATGAAAGAAACGCCCCATTGACAGTTCAGGGGATTATTTACATATCGGGCACCAAATATAATGGAACCGATATCTAAATAGAAACAGTTCAAAGTGAGACAAGGTTTGTGCAGCACTGCCTATTACATGGTGCAGTCAGTTGCACATGTATGGGCTGGTGAAAGGTTCTCTTTAAAGTAGCATTCTAGCTTGTTTTTTCTTCCAGCCGCCCCTTCCTTTTTTGCAAATGATATGTAGTGCAGTGTAGTCATGTGTATTGGCATACTTGGTGCTGTATAGCAGACAGACGCTCCGTTCCAGGCCACTCTTGGGTCACGTGATCTTCAGTCTGACTTCCCGTATACTACAGCCTCTTAGACTTGCATTGAGAGATTGACTTCCGGTCCCACAGTAGATGCTGTAGGATATAGGGTGTCAAACTGAAGATCACGTGAGCCAATGGCGGCTTGTAACAGAGCAACTACCCGTGAAATACAGCACCGGATAAGCTGATACACATGACTAGAGTAGAGTGCTTCCTTAAAGGGATTGTCTGGTTTAGAAATCTAGTTTTCAAATACCTTATTAGCGTATCGTGAGTTGATAAAGTGCATTACCCACCTTTTTGTGTCTGTTCATCAGTGCGCTACATGGCCAGCTCATTGATTTCAATAGATACCATGTAATGCTTCATTTACCCTGTGGAGGCACTGTAGGGGAATTGTATTTAGTTCTTCAGATTACAGCTGATTTCTGGGGATTTCAGCAGCAAAACTCCCTATGATCAGCTTATCGGGCCCCTGTAACAAAAAGAGATAGTAAAAAGTGAACAACCCCTTTAATCGATTACTTACAGCAGCTTACGGTAATTATAATATACTTTTTTTATTTAAATAATATTCATAGCAGTATTTTCAAAAATTTGCATTGGGTACTGACATTTTGAATACATTGGTGGTTTTCTGCACTTGCCCTTTCTTGCGACTAGTGCAGTCCTGGACATTACAGACGTAGTGCTGATCCCAAATGTCCTCTTCAGCTGGATGCCTGACACAGTTCACAGTCCCCCAAAGTCTCGTTTTGGGAGCTGTATAGTGGGAGCTCTTGGTTTGAGCCTTTATGTAAATCTCGTAGTAGTTAAATGACATTATGCATCAAATTGCAATGTACGGATTCCCTCATTCTCTCTATTATTAGTATGAGTATACTTCATATATTTGCAGTGACTGCGGCAAAAAACAAAACCACATCCTAGGAAAGAACGTTGATTGCTGTGAGGCGGATGATAAACAGCTGCTGCCAGTCGTGCAGCTTTCACTCATATAATGTATTTGTTGGAAATATAATTCTTCGAATTTAATGAAAACACAATGAGGTTCAATTTGTGCTCGAAGAGCATGACAAGAATTGTTGTTCCTACGAGTCCCCACGCTGCGTTCCCCTAAAACAAAATGAGTCACCGAGTTTATATTTCTGTCTCCGCAGATTAAAATAAGTTTATTTACTAATGTACTGCTTCTTCATCTGTATCATTAAAAGGGTTGTTGTTGACAACCCCTTTTACAGTGTGCGTCTCCGGAGAAAGTTTCATCCTGGGGGTGGTCCGGTCCTACTACTGGGAACCCCCACAATCAGCTGATATTATCTAGTGAATGCTTTTCTTCCATTGCATTGCATCATGGTACCCATTGTTTTCAATTGGCACCTGCACTCCAGAGTAGAGAGTCATGCTTGACATCTCCTTATCTCTAGTTTATACGGACCACCTCTATTAAAGAACAGTAGTTACCTGACAGAGTTATCTCATGAAGCCAATTCTGTCCAAATGCCCTATTCGTGGCATATAGACATCATAGAAGCCAGAATGGAGAGCCTCTCTTTAATAGCAGCTCCAATTCTGGGGGACTTGAACTGCCAAGGAATACTTAATTTCCCCTGCAGCTGGCCTCCATGAGCAGTGGTGATCAGCTGATCGCCAAGGGGATTTCCTGACATGCCTGTTTTAATAAATACTAGGATTCCAAATTAAATAACAATGCTGGAGCATTTTTTTCTTGCAGCTCTTCTTTGTGCCGCCCCTCTGTTATTCCTCCTGGAAATGTATGAATAAATTGAGAACCGGGTGTTTCTATTCCACCTGTTAATAGGGGCGTATCCCTACACACTAACACTATCCAACCAGTAATGACAGTTTCAGATCAGATGGTAAATTGTGACAGCAAAGGGCCATTATCCTTTAGCTCCTGTCAGTTCTGCTCTTCTTTATTCAGAGGCTACATGGTCAGTCATTGTTTATATATATTTGGCATTGTCTATATTTTTACGACATCTATAACATGTTAGTTAGTGGTGTATTTTCACTAAATGGAAGGATTATGTGCCATTTATGTCTATGAGCCTCAAGTGCCAAGAGGGGTCATGTGACAGCTGCTTCTGTCTACAAAGCTTTGACGGTGGGCAGGGATTAATGTTTGGTCTCTATCCCCTGGTCTCACAGCTGGTGCAGAATTTCTAATCACTTCCAAGATGTAACGGTCATGGTCGCGAACTGCCGCCTTCTCTCTCGTCCCGGTGGCTGCGACCGCAGCCCTCTGACTTCCTGCCGGCATCTCCCTTCCTGGAGATGCCAGCACACGCGGCCGTACTGTTCTGCAGTGTCCTCTAGGGTGCGTGCGCGTGCTCATCCCCGGCCTTAAAGGGCCAGCTCGCGCACATGTACAAAGTTCCCTAACCAATCCCCAGATCACCCTGGACTATAAAAATGGCTCTGCCCTTCCACTCCTTGCCTGAGCATTGTTGTTGTATACCCATGTTCATATAGCAAGTGGTTCCTTGGTTGTGTTCCTGCTCCCGGTGTTCCCATGTCCTGCTTCCTGTATCCGGTAACTGTGTTTTTTCCTGAGCTGAAGTCTGGTGTTGGAGTCGTGTTGTGTCATCCGCCACGTCCTTTGACATCTGCCACGCCAAGCATTATCTGTGCCATGAATCATATGTGCCAAAGCGCCTGCTACACCCCATGTCTGTCTGGACTCTTACAGGTACTCTTGTGCTAAAGACTTTTGCGTAGACTGTTGTTTGGTCAGCTGCCACTCCGCTAATGCAAAGCGGCCTAGTGTGTCCACATACCCCTGGATCATGACACTAGAGACTGTAATAATCTATGAGGTTTTTCTGTCAAATGATTTCCATTAATTTCAGCTGACATAAAGCACATACACAATTCTGTACTAACTACACAGAAAGTATAGGAAGAAAGTCTGTCTCCAATATGGCCGTCACTAGGGAAGGTTTAACAAATAAGAAATAAATAGCTAAAACATAGAAAAAGACCAAACACGTTTTTTTATCATCTATATACTTAAATCTAAATATTAAAATTAAAATTAAATATAGGACACATCCCCTTTAAAGGCTATGTAAACCTTTAAAAGTTATTTTAAATATATATATATATATATATATATATATATATATATATATATATATATATACAAAAGAGAAAACAGCAGCACTCACAGAATAAATATGAATCGGGTGCCAGCAAAAAACGTCCCTATCCTCGGACGTGATGTCAGATATAGAAAAAAGAGAAACTTTGCGGCACTCCAAGTTGAAAAAATGGTGGTTTATTCAATCCAAATGTAACAGCAAGCCAGGCTTGAGAAAGATCCTAATGTAGGATTGAAACGTTGCTGTTACATTTGGATTGAATAAACCACCATTTTTTCAACTTGGAGTGCCGCAAAGTTTCTCTTTTTTCTATATATATATATATATATATATATATATATATATATATATATATATACATATATATATACATATATATCTAAAGGTCAATCAGTGAGTTTGGTGCAACTTTATAATTAGTTTTCATTAAAAATTATTTTCAGTTTTTGAGATACAGCTGCTCTGCATTCTGTATACAGAGCAGCTGTATCGTGCGCTAAGACCTGAATGTGTCAGATCAGCAGGACTGACGGGTTCAGTGTCAATGGCTCCTGCGTGTTTCTGACACACAAAATCAAGCAGTTACCAATCACATCTAAGTTCATAACTTAGAGGTGATCGATTACAGGTGGATGCTGCATGTCAGACACACAGGACCCGCTGACACTGAACCCGTCAGTCCTGCTGATCTGACGCATTCAGGTCTTAGCGCACGGTACAGCTGCTCTGTATACAGAATACAGAGCAGCTGTATCCCAAAAACGAAAAATAATTTTTAATAAAAACTAATTATAAAGTTGCACCAAACTCACTGATTGATCTCTTTATAATAAAAAAAAAAATCGCTTTTGAAGGTGTACATAGCCTTTAATACAGAAACTACAGTATCAATAGGCCGTGAGTTAAGATGAAAGCTTTGTAAAAAAAAATACAACCAAACTAAAATTTCCAGGCACTTCTACGCAAGCACTACTTAGAATAAAGAATAAAAAAACATTATCTTAATTGCTCTTACAAAGCAGGTCGTACAAACACTAGTTCATTGAGCATACTGGAAATAATTACCATAATCTCATTGGAGGACAAAGGTCGCTAAAATGTCGCTTTAAACATAATGTCAATTAAAATAGAAAATCACCTGATGTCACTTTAATTAACGACAAGCTACTTAAGCCAATGACGACTATTGAGCTACACTTTGGCTTCGTTGTTCTCAGGGTGGCTGATCATAATGTTGAGGTATATATTTTTATCTTACTGTATACAGTATATCAGAATATTGCTCGTACACATGGATAAGCAGGTTCACATTACCATAGATTCATATTTTTTTTATATCTTATTAGAAATCTTATTTACATTTCACCGTAAACTTTATTATAGTTGAAGTGCTCGCCACTATCTGTAAGTAATGCTGCTAGGGAGCAAGATTATTAAATACATTTATTTGAAGGGGTTGTCCAGGATAAGAAAAAAATGGCACAAATTTACAGGATGTGTCATAATTGTCCGATATATGCGGGCCCCACATCTGGAACCCGTCCCCATCTCTAGAACCAGGCCTCCTAACCCCCGTCCTACCTTGTTCCGCTGTCGTTGCTCTCCAGCCACTGAGTTGCGAGTTGGTCAGAGAGGTGGCCCCCTCATATCTTGGACATGTATGTCAAATTCTGCGGATATGCCATAAAAGTCAGAGATGAGAATACCCCTTTAAACCAATGGGGCTGAGCTGCAATACTAGACACAGTCCATGGAAGAGAGAGGCGCTGTATCTGAAAAAATAAATTAAAAAATAGGTGTTTTTCCTCTAATTTGAACCCTTTTTTAGGCCACTATATACAGTGAAGACCCCCTCACTACATTAGCACAGAATGGGCTGCTACCAAGAAAGAGGCGTCAGGATACGCACGCTGCTGCCCTCGATGCTGTGCCAGGCAGCAGTGATGGACATGCATGTGCCCTTGTGCTCTAGCTGCCCCATTTTTAGGCTATACTAGCAGCGCACATCTTAATAAATTGGTCACATTCTACTCCAGAGCACTTTATTTAAAGACTGGTATGAAACGTTAGTCTTAATAAATTCCCCCATGTGTTTGCCCTTGAACGTCATTACTTTAATAAGGAACACAATGGTGACTTTCCATGTAGGTAATGCTTTGTGCAGAACATCTGATATAAAACGCTACTATCGATCCTTTGGCTGCTGCTCAAGTAAAAGTAATTATGTTAGCATTACTACAGTCCAGTTTACTGTCTGCAAAATAGGGGGCTCATCCTTGACTTTGTTATTGGGGCCCCATTAATTCTTGCTACACCTCTGGCTTTAGCAATGAAATGTAGATAAGAAAGATTAGAAGAACAGCTAGGAAAGGGTTAATGCATAGAACCTGGATGTTATAGGTTACACGGCTTCTGTTACTTTAGCAAATGATTTGCTTATAGCAATTCAGAAGATGAATCAGCGGTTTCTCCAGTTCTAGTAAAATAATCATTAGACTCATTGCTGAGACATTTATATGTAATAGACACCATAAAGAAACCTACATATGAAGTAGGAATACGTATAATATATCTTCTTCCACAACGCAACGGGACATACATTCATTTATAAGAACACACAGAGAATTCCCTGACATGATTCTCTGTGACCTATAATACAGCACAATGCATATATCATTTATGCTCTCACAGTAGTAGCTGGTTTATTTGTGCACAAGCCATAGTGGGGGTCTTGTGATTGCTACTTTTACATTGTTTGCTATGGTCTGGATTGCTAAATTCAAAGCAGGATGTATTTTGGGTTATTTTCTACTGCCATAGACTATTTACTATATAAGATCAGAACCAAAACTGTGCATACAATATAAAATACTGTATAATAAATATATATATATATATATATATATATATATATATATATACACACAGAAGAATCCAAAAATCAGGCAGCACTCCAAGGTATAAGCAAGGTAGAAAAAGGTGCTTTTTTGGTCCATATACACACAACGTTTCAGCTCAACACAGGAGCCTTTCTCAAGTGAGAAGGCTCCTGTGTTGAGCTGAAACGTCGTGTGTATATGGACCAATAAAGCACCTTTTTCAACCTTGCTTATACCTTGGAGTGCTGCCTGATTTTTGGATTCTACTACAGCAGGTCTGTTAGCCCTGACCTGGGCAGGTCAGCACCCACCTATGATTTAGAAGGCTGTGCGGCTGACATTGTATTTGGACTTTTATATATACACACAGTTAGGTCCAGAATTATTTGGACAGCTACACAAATTTTGGCATTTTAGCTGTTTAACAAAAATATTGACTATGCAGTTATATAATCAAAATGGACTTGAAGTGCAAACTCTCTTAATTGGACAATTATCTCAAAAGCTATTTAATGGGCTGCATGGGCTATTCCCTCGTTAATCCTTCATCAATTAAGCAGGTAAAAGGTCTGGAGTTGATTCCAGGTGTGGCATTTGCATTTGGAAGCTGTTGCTGTGAACCCACAACATGAGGTCAAAGGAGCTCTCAATGCAAGAGAAACAAACCATCGTTAGGCTGAAAAAAATGAAGAAATCCATCAGAGAGTCAGCACAAATGTTAAGCGTGGCCAAATAAACAGTTTGGTACATTCTTGAAAAAAAACTAGCACACTGGTGATCTTGTGAACTACAAAAGGCCTGGACGTCCACAGAAGACAACAGTGGTGGATGATCGCAGAATCCTTTCCATGGTGAATGAAAACCTCTTCACAGCATCTACCCCAGTGAAGAAGACTCTCCTGGAACTAGGTGTATCAGTATCTAAGACTACCATAAAGAGAAGACTTCATGAGAGCAAATACAGAGGGTTCCCCACAAGGTGCAAACCATTAATCAGCCTCAAAAATAGAAAGGCCAGATTAGACTTTTCCAAACAACATGTAAAGAAGCTGCCCAGTTCTGGAACAGCATGAAACTAAGATCAACCTGTACCAGAATGAAGGGAGGAAGAAAGTATGGAGAAGGTTTGGAACGGATCATGATCCAAAGCACAACACATACTCTGTAAAACATGGTGGGGGCAGTGTGATGGCATGGTGGAGGCAGTGTGATGGCATGGTGGGGGCAGTGTGATGGCGTGGGCATGCATGGCTGCCAAAGTCACTGGGACACTAGTGTTTATTGATGATGTGACTGAAGACAGAAGCAGCCGGATGAATTCTGAAGTGTTCAGGGATTTACTTTCTGCTCAGATTCAACCAAAAGCAGCAAGGTTGATCAGACGTTGCTTCACAGGACAGATGGACAATGACCCAAAACAAACTGCGAAAGCAACCCAGGAGTCTAAGGCAAAGAAGTGGAATATTCTGCAATGGCCGAGTCAATGACCAGATCTCAACCCGATCGAGCTGCATTTCACTTGCTTAAGAGAAAACTTAAGGCAGAAAGAGCCACAAACAAGCAACAACTGAAGACGCTGCAGTAAAGGCCGGGCAAAGCATCACAAAGGAGCAAACCCAGCGTGTGGTGATGTCCATGGGTTCCCGTCTTTGGGCAGTCATTGCCTGCAAAGGATTCTCTACAAAGTATTTTTTTTAAAAACATTTTATTTATGGTAATGTTAATTTGTCCAATTAATTTTGAGTCCCTGAAATGAGGAGGCTGTGTAGAAAAATGGTTGTAATTCCTAAACGTTTCACAGGATATTTCTGTACAACCCCTGAAATTAAACCTGAAAGTCTACACTTCAATTGCATCTCAGTTGTTTCATTTCAAATCCAATGTGGTGGCAGCAGAGCCCAAATCATGAAGATTGTGTCACTGTCCAAATAATTCTGGACCTAACTGTATGTATGTATGTATGTATGTATGTATGTATGTATGTATGTATGTATGTATGTGTGTGTGTGTGTGTGAATATATATATATAATCATATAAGATAAAATGGGCAGCACTCCAGCCGATGCTAATTTTGAGTAAACGTACAGAGAGGAGGACTAGACCTCATCTCTCCTCAGAATGCGTTTCCTCCTGCATCACTGTGAGGTCATCCGCTCTGATTGTACGGCGTCACAGTGATGCAGGAGGCCACGCCTTCTGACGAGAGCTGAGATCTTCTCTCTGTACCTTTACTTAAATTAGCATATTAGGCGCCAAGCAGAGCAGGGACCATTGCCGGATAACGGAAGTGCCCAAAAATTTTAAAATGACATTGCTGGAATTGAGAGGACACTAGGAATAAGGGGAGTTATGTTTTTTTTTGTTTTTTTTAAAAACAACAAACCATGATAGGGCCTCTTTAATGGTCAGATGGCCTAGGATTTATTTTGCTGTACTATAGAGGTCTTCTGTCCTTCTCTGCATGAGGAGATAGTAAGGCTCTATTCACACAGTTTTTTGCAGGCAGAAAAATCGGCCTGCGCTTTTTTTCCTCCTTTTTCGCCATTGAAGCTAATGCAAGGACCGCGGGGCAAAAAACGCAGTTAAAAATGCTTTGAAATGAGCACCACAGGTTTTTTCCTCCTCCCATTGATTTAATGGGAGGTCAGTGGTGGAAAGAAAGGACATACCGATTTTTTTTTCCTGTGAGCAGCCAATAACCGCTCGGGAAAAAAATGCCTCTGAGTCCCATTGAAATCAATGGTGGGCATTTTTGGGAGCTGATTCCGATGCGGTTTCTGCGTCAAAATCAGTGACACAAAACTCTGTGTGAACTGAAACTAAAACTGGCTGAGTTGTACGAGACCCGTTGTGTTGAAGTGAACTTACTTTGTGTTCCAAACATTTTACCCAAGAGAGGGCATTCCATTAACTAAATCCCCTAAAAGCTTACAATAGTTTTGGACTTAAAGGGGTTGACCAGGATTAGAAAAATATGGCTGCTTTATTAAAAAAAACAGGGCCAAACCTGTCCACAGGTTGTGCGTGGTACTGCAGCTTAGCCCATTTACTTCAATTAGGCCAAGCTGCAATATCGCACAAAACCCTCGGACAGGTGTTGCACTGTTTCTAGAAGAAAGCACATTTTTCTTATCTTGCACAACCTCTTTAAAATGGTTGTCCACTACCAGACAACTGATGATCTATCCAGGTCACCAGTATATGATCGGTGGGGGTCCGACACCCAGAACCCACACCGATCAGCTGCTCCGGCTGCCTCACGGCACCGGACGTCCATGCCGGAAGCAGTTGGCTCCGGTCATGGAATAACGGCCGAGCTGCAGTACTGCAGCTCTGCTCCTATTCAAGTAAATAGGAGCAGAGCTGCAGTTCTGCAGCACGGCTGTTATGCAATGTACGCAGCCAACTGCTTCCGGCTCCATACACGGCATACTGTGCAATTAAATCCGGTGCCTGCAGACAGCCAGAGCAGCTGATCGGTGCAGGGTCCGGGTGTCGGACACGCACCGATCATATACTGATGAACTATGAGGTGGATAGGTCATCAGTTGTCCAGTAGTGGACAATCGCTTTAAGGCCAGGAACACAGATGCATTTTTGATGCAGTTTTTTGCTGTTTTGTGAGCCAAACACAGGAGTAGACACAAAAGAAAAAAAAGATACATCAGTCTCTTCTTTATACCTTTCCTTCCTTTTGGATCCACTTCTGGCTTTGGCCAAAAAAACTGAGCCAAAAGCTGCCACAAAAACTGCATCAAAACTACATGTGTGATACTGGCCTGAAGGGGTTATCATATGATGTGATCACTGGGCTTAGAGAAGCCAGAGCAGGGGGAATCAGCTGATTCCTGAGCCGGCTTCTATTTTGTGAGAAAACCCGTCTAATAACCAAGCACATTTTTTGTGATTTTCGTTCATGTTTAATGGCTAAAACATTTTTATTTTCATGCTACTTTGGTGATTTTTTGGGGGGGAATTTTTTTTTAGGGTAGATAGAGCTCTATGTTATTGCATTTTTTATTATTTTTACACACATAGTATTTGTTTGTTTGTTTTTAGAGTTAGGGTATGTGCACACGACCATTTTTCAGGCGTAATGGAGGCGTTTTTCGCCTCAAATTACGCCTGAAAAGACGCCTCCTTTACGTCGGCAAACATCTGCCTATTGCTTGCAATGAGTCTTACGATGTTCTGTGCAGATGAGCTGCCATTTTACGCGTTGCTGTCAAAAGATGGCGCGTAAAATGACGGCTCGTCAAAAGAAGTGCAGGACACTTCTTGGGACGTTTTTGGAGCTGTTTTCTCATAGACTCCAATGAAAACAGCTCCAAAAATGGCTGTAAAAACACAGCAAAAAACGCAGCGAAATACGCGAGTTGCTCAAAAAACGTCTGAAAATCAGGGGCTGTTTTCCCTTGAAAACAGCTCCGTATTTTGAGACGTTTTTGACTCTACGTGTGAACCTACCCTTATTTTACTTTCTGTGTATGAAAAATAGCACGAAAAAAGTAAGCTTTAACGGATTTTAATTTCGCGATATTGAGCATAACTAAATTATTAGTTTTTTACATTATAATTATTTATATTGTTCATTTTTTACTTTTATTTATTATCTTGCCTTTTTTCGTATACACAGTGCTCATTGAGTGTTGTTTATGCAGAGATGAAGAGTGCAGGCACTTTTCAATGTCTACCTTACTAATACTGCCCTGATGGAGAATTTCCTCACGTAGTCCAAGAAACCCCAGTCCGATATTGTACTTCTCAATTCTCAAGTCAGTGACTTTAGTCACAATGTAGAAGTCGTCATCTAGCTGCCTACTTATAACTTAAAGTTTATTGTACCACACAACTCAAATCACATGAAAGTCAGGACATGTGATTTATGCTCAGTTGAAAGTTACTAAAAAACAACATTTTGGGCTCCCCCCCCCCCCACACATTTTAGTGATATCTGCACAAATAAAAAATTGCTTGTTAAAATATGAAGTTCTGGTTATCCACCTCCATGAAGATAAATTGTCATACTCGATGTATTGATCTGCTGTTGTGGATGGACAAAACAGAAAAAAGAGCAATATTTCCGCCGAGGTATTCAGTGAGGACATGCTGTCCTGTTTTCTGATTACTTATGGCTTAGCTTTCAATACACGTACTTCTTACTGCCGTGAAGTCAGTTCATTAAGTTATAATTCATTAATTGTGTTACCTGCAGTGTACTAGAATGATAGAGAAAGATGATATGTTGAAACACCAGTAGAAAATGTAATACTAATATTATAGGGTAAATACACTCAAAAAGATTCTTACCAATTAAACACTAACAATAGCTACTAAGGGAATATGGGATGGATTATTGGTTTCTCTACAAAGTAAGGCAGTGCACATCACATTTAGGGCTTCCATCAGAGGTATATGAGATTTATAAGGCTACAGTGGTATATTTTTTTGCCCATAGGCTCCCTTTAATGCATAGAAGCCCAGCAGATGCCAAAAGGACCCTCTTTTGGCATCCATCTGGTAAATGGGGGCCTATGGTTACATTAATCATACAGTATGTGCCAGGAGCTTTTCCTGTTCATAGATAAGAATCATGATGTAAAACATGATGTGAACAGACCCTAAGGCTTCATGCACACAACACGGAGGTGGACATACAGTAAAGAGAAGTGGGTCCCTTTGCAAGAATACTATAAGGGCCCCTCCACTTAATTTGTCAAGAGCGGGACGATCATCATAGAGCTCCTCCCTTCCTTCTCTCTAACAAATTCCTAACCAGTGGGTCACTTTTCCTGTGGATAGATGATAAATGTTTTTTATAGGATAACCCCTTTAATACTGGTGCAGCGTGCGCCAGAATTTTAAATAGGGCACATGCCATGGTCATTAATCTGCCACAGATTTTTTTCCTGAAATTTCTCTAAAGAAAAAGTATTGAAAAACTTTGATAAATTTGTGACACTCATTGTGACTCTGAAGCCCTGCCCACTTTTCCTGACACATTACTGGCTAAAAAAGTGAAGCATGGGTTTCTAAAACATGGTCTTTGACCTAAATGCCATATTTTTAAATTAGAGACGAGTAAATTTCCCAAAATTAATTTCGGGTCCAATTCAATCGAACTGGACGTCCGATTAGATTCAATCCGAAATAATTTCCTGAGAATCGTAAGTGCCCTAATTGCCCTGAAAATTAGATTCTGACTCTCTAATTTCTTCTACGACTGTATCCGAATGAAATCCAACCCCTTTTAAGCTCTTTAATGCCAAGCCAGCATGCAATGTCAACATATATGGGTAGAGCGAGGGGTAACCGCAGTACAAGCCCTCCTGAGGTCATGTGATCCTTTTTCTAACCTGTAAAATGACATCTGTCACTTACCGATATTTTTCTGCGATTCCTATGCCACGAACCCCAAAAGTGTCGGACTTTGCATAATCCAAAATTTTTGAAAAGTTCGCACCAAAATAGATTTGCTCATCTCTATTTTCAATGTATTTATGCTAGAAAGCTTCTCTAATATGCAACATTTATCAAATAACCAGACTCCCGAGAAGAAAGAACTTGAGCTCGCAGTTCGATTTTTCTTTACTGAAGCCCAGAGGGACATTAATGTTCAGGCTGTCAAAGGTTCAGCAAAAATGATATTGCACATTCACAGCTGAGGAAGGCAAACTTGTCTATAATGCATTGACACAAGCGATTCGAAAAGTAACTACTAAAACCAGCTCAGCGTTTTACACTATTCTCCGCTCTATGTCTTTTCTTTATGTGTTTTAATATTTATTTGTCCATTTGATAATCTCTTTGTTGGGAGAAGAGGTGGTTTTGGAATTAATCAGGATGTCAGCTGCCAATGCAGAATGTCTTCTGAAGAACAACGCATGCAAATGTGCTGCGTCTACATATCCCAAAGAAAATCAATTAAAAAAAAGCAGGATTCAAGAACAATGTTCAACAAACAGAATTTGTTTCTTGGTCTGGTAAACGCTCAATGTCTGTATATTTTATATTTTGTCATACGTAAAGGATATTGCTTATTTCGAAATGGAGAATTTATTAACGTAAATGAATTAAACACAATTTAAAGGGTACGTCCAACTTTACAACCATTTTTTTTATTGGATCTAAAATAAATCTTAAGCAACTTTGCAAGTGGTCTTAAATAAAATTGTTCTATAGTTTTGTGTATAGCACCTATACCAGTCCTATACATCCAGAGATATATGTTACCATGGTTACAGACTACAAACAAATCCTGTGTAAATTCTGAGTTACTCTGGAGGGGCGCAGATGGGAGGGAGTATGAATTCAGGATCAGGCTACATTTGGATACATTGGACCAATACACATATAAATGGAAAAGTCTACAAACACTTTAAAGAGAAATTCTACTCAATAAAAAAATAAAAAAAAATAAAGATATTACAAAGATAGATAGATAGATAGATAGCAGGGCCGATTCTACCTTTTCTGCTGCCTAAGGCAAAAATTTAAATGGCGCCCCCAGATTTTGATTGACATCCCCCTGGCTGTTCTACATCAAAAGCAGCCTCCTTCAACTCATGCAGATGCCCCGTTGCCTTGTACTGGCATGCGTGGTGCAGCCGGGAAAAGTACACCTCGCTGCACGGTGTGTGCCCAAGTAGAACAAGGCAATGGCGCATCCGAGAAAGTTGGAGGAGCCTGGTAGTGATGTATAACAGCCGGTGGGATGTCAATCAAACACTGAAAGGTGGGTTTGGAGTCAGGACTATGTAACTCTTCAGGTAGCGGCACCGCCCCATGATATTTAATGAGTAATTACCATATAGCGTTTTAAAAGTTGAATTTATAGATTTTGCTGCATCTGAAAAAACATACAAGGGAATGTTTGGAAATATTGTCAGGTCATGTATTACCACATGGTGGCGGTTCAAGGGGTTAAAACTATCTGACAGGTCCCCATTAAATATGCAGTGAATTGAAAACAATTCCATCTGCCCTGCAATTTTGTTATTAGAAATATATCCTATATAATTACAGCACCAGATCCAAGCTCAGTACATATATACAGCACCACAACCACAACCAAGCTCATACATATATACAGCACCACCAGAACCAAGCTCAGTACTTATATACAGCACCAGAACAAAGCTCATACATATATAAAGCACCAGAACAATGCTCAATACATACACACAACATCAGACCGAAGCTCAGTACATATATATAGCACCAGAACCAAGCTTATACATATATACAGCACCAGAACCAAGCTCAGTACATATATACAGCACGAGAACCAAGCTCAGTACATATATACAACACCAGAACCAAGCTCAGTACATATATACAGCTCCAGAACAAAACTCAGTACATAAATACAGCACCAGAACCAAGCTCATACATATATCCAACACCAGAACCAAACTTAGTACATATATATACAGCCCCAGAACCAAACTCAGTACATAAATACAACACCAGAAATAAGCTCAATACATATATACAGCTCCAGAATCAAGCTCAGTAAATATAAACAGCACCAGAACAAAGCTCACCACATAAATACAACACCAGCACAAATACTGCTCAATTTAGTGCAACCCCTGCCATATAGGTTTGTATGGCGTAAAACTACAGCTCCCAGCATGACCCGAACAATGGTAAAAATATACTGGGAGTTGCTGTTTCACAAAAAAAAAAACAATCATACCACCCATCATCTCGCTGCAGATCATATAGTGACTACAGTACTGATTAGATGCATAATAAACATTTACATTAAGTGATTTACCGGTGTCGTCTTTTCAGATTCTAGTTGTTCTTTTTCTCTTTTCTTCTCAATCCGGTACAGACCTATATGATGACTTCTCCCGGCCAAAGCCCATTTCTGCAGTTTGTCGCTCAGATGTCTTCAGCTTTTCACTTTTCAAACATTTATGCACCAATAAACGAAGATAAAATTCTCATGGTGCCACACACAACGCTCCTAAATATAATAGCGCCATACACTGCATCTCTTATTATAATAGCCCCATACACTGTGTCCCTGATTATAATAACACCACACTGTGTCACTGATTATAAAAGCACCATACATTGTGTCCCACATACACAGTACAGTGCTCCCTGTAGATAGCGCCCCCATAGAAGCCCCTGTAGATAGTGCCCCACATATAGCCCCCTGTAGATAGTGCCCCACATATAGCCCCCTGTAAATAGCGCTTTACATATAGCTTCCCTGTAGATAGTGCTCTACATATAGCCCTCTTGTAGATAGTGCCCCATATATAGCACCAACTATATATAGTGCCCCACATATAGCCTCTGTAAATAGTGCCCTAAATATAGCCCCCCTGTAGATAGTGTCCCACATATAGCCTCCCCTGTAGATTGTGCTCCACATATATAACTCACGTCAGTGGCGTCGCTAGCACCTGACCTCCGGGGCCCAAGCCCCTGATGTTTGGGCCGGTGCCCCGGATCCCCGGGTGACTGCCGCTACAGGGGTTCTAATTGCGAACAGGCAGCGGTCGCAACTGTCACAGGGCAGCGGTCGCGTCTGCGACCGGGCCGCGGCCCTTGCTCCGCGTCTATAGAAATTTACTATAGTAACTGGGGCCTATGTCATAAAATACTTACCCTCCTTCCCGTGCGCAGTGGAAGTCTTGACGTCTTATAGTGTCATGACACTCTGCGCCGCGCATGATGTCACGACATGCGATGGTGTCGGGACATCTGCTGCACCGAAGAGCTGGGTAAGTGTAACATCATTACTGCCTGCTGGGGTCCTGTATCTAAGCCTGCCTTTTGATAAGCTTAGATAAAGGGTCCAACAGACAGCATCACACATGGGCTTAGATACATGTGTGATACGGTCTGTTGGACCATGTATCTAAGCTTACCACAAGGCAAGCTTAGATACAGGACCCCATCAGACAATAATCTTATACTGTATAAGAATACTGTCTGTGGGGGCCCTGTATCTAAGCCTAACATGTTGTGGGCTTAGATACAGGGTCCAACAGACAGTATCACACATGGGCCCTACATCTAAACCCATGTGTGATGCTGTCTGTTGGACTATGTATCTAAGCTTACCACAAGGCAGGCTTAAATACAGGACCCCAGCAGACAATAATCTTATACAGTATATGATTACGGTCTGCTGGACTCCTGTATCTAAGCCTGCTTTGTGGTAGGCTTAGATACATGGTCTAACAGACAGTACCACAAATGGGCCCTGTATCTAAGCCTAACACATGTGTTCCTTATGGTTTTCTTTTTTTCCAGGTTTGGTCGTCGGATTACGTCGGATTCGAGGATTATGGCTTTTTTATTTTCAATAAAATGGTTAATGAGGGTTGGGTGTGGGGTTTATTATTTCAATAAAATATATTTTTTCTATGTCTTTGTATTTTCTTTTAAACTTCATTACTATCGCATTTGTAATGGCCGCTGGCTGATTGACATTGTCCATTACTAAGGCGGTCTTAGTGTTAACTGGTGCAGAGGCTATCACTAACCCCCATTATTACCCCGGTACCCACCACCACCAGGGGTACTGGGAAGAGCTGGGTACGATCCAGTACTTGACCATATGTAGTGATGGTCGGGTACTGGGGTGGCCGCAGGCTGGGAAGGCCAAAAACAGTGGCCCTTCCCACCCTGGTAATGCTAGCCTGCTGCTGCTGTGTTGTATCTGGCTGGTTATCTAAAATCGGGGGGACCCCACATCATTTTTTAAAAAATGACCGTTGTGCGGTCATCGTCCCCATTTTTCATAACCAGCCAGATACAACATAGCAGCAGCAGGCTAGCATTACCAGGGTGGGCGGGCCACTGTTTCCGGCCTTTTCCAGCCTAATATTACCAGCCTGCGGCCGCGTCACTGCCCAACCATCACTACAGCTGGTCGGGTACTGGATCGTACTCGGCTCTTCCCAGTACCCCTGGTGGTGGTGGGTACCGGGGTAATAATGGGGGTTAGTGTTAGACTCTGCACCGGCAAACACCAAGCCCCTCCTTAGTAATGGACGCTGACAATCAGTAGTAATAAAGTTTAAAAAAACATAGAAAAAATATTTTATTGAAATAAAAAAACCCACACAACCCTCATTAACCATTATATTGAGACTAAAAAAGCTGTCATCAAAGTGGTCCTCGAATCCGACGTAGTCCAACGACCAAACCTGTAAATAAAAACACGAACACACCAAAACAATTACTAACACATAAAAAAGCAAAACAATTATTATTCTTACCTTTCCTGGGTCCAGCGATGGAGCCGCAATGTCAGCGAGCTGAGTCCTATATCTAATCCTATCATGTGTGATACTGTCTGCTGAGCCACTGTATCTAATCCTATCCATAGCTATAGGGCCGTAGTGCTATAGATATGCTGTCTCATATATATATATATATATATATATATATATACACGCACACTTTTTTGGGGGGGTTGGAAATATGTTAGTACAAGGATAATTACTGCTGGGGTCTGTACCTAAGTCTATCATGTGTGATATTGTCTGCTGGGCCATGTATCTAAGCCTATCATGTGTATTACTATCTGCTGGGGCACTGTATCTAAGTCTATCATGTGTAATACTGTCTGCTGGTCCATGTATCTAAGCCTAACATGTGTGACACTGTCTGCTGGGGCCATGTATCTAAGCCTAACATGTATGATACTGTCTGCTGAGACAATACATCCAATTCTATCCAGCGGTGTAGCTATAGGAGCCTTAGTCTTATAGATATGCTATCTCCGATATGTATGTAAAAATGTATTTATTTATTTTTTGAGCGGGGTGGTAAATATATATCCCGGGGCTTGTGGCCCTGATCTTTTAAGACCCTAGCAATGCCCCTGCCCCCATAGATAATGGAAATCAAATTTTTAAGCAAAAAAAAAACAAAACTTTACATACTTACCTTAATCCCGCCAATCCAATATGAATGTAATTGTATCTGCATCCTATAGACCCAGGTACAATTAGTGCGGGAGGGGGTGGCGGCGGCTGGTATCAGTTGCGCCGCCGACCCCTCGGAGAGGCAGCAGGCTGCCGCTTGAGATGAGAGGCTCATCTCGCCTCATGGATGGTGTGGCCCTGCATAATAGATAGATAGATAGATAGATAGATAGATAGATAGATAGATAGATAGATAGATAGATAGATAGATAGATAGATAGATAGATAGATAGATGTAGCAGAGCTGGGGTTGTCCTTTGGCACATCTAATAAGGATATCCTAATTTTTTAACGGTATTTCCCAAGGACCACAGGTAATCATATTTTATCTTAGAAAACAGTTAACTGGCAAATTCAGCTCTGCTGCATCTCCATATATGAATCCCACTTGCTAAATATTTTTTGTTGTAAATATTCTTTGTATATGTCTTTCTGAATTGGCAGAGCTACATTCTCTCTCTACAGTTGCTCTATAATTCCATGTACAGCAAGTTCAATAATCTTCTCCTTCTCTCCTTATGTATTCTGCTTCCATAAGAAGAGCAGCCCTTGAACTGCACTGTTGGTAGTGGAGGAGTGGAGGATCCAGGGATGATATAGCCTGCAGCAGCCCCTTCCCTCCTCAGTGCTGGAGATGACTGCTGACCTCAGTGGAACAGTGCGCTCTCCAAGGTGCTGAAGTGAGGGAGCCAAGCAGCCTGCAAACTGCACAGCAAACTACACTACACTAAGCTGATTATGCAACCCAGAGCAAGCAAATGGGAGAAACACAGCTCTGTCTACAAAGACTTTAAAGAGAAATTCTACTCAATAAAAAGAGCAAAAGATATTACAAAGATAGATAGATAGATAGATAGATAGATAGATAGATAGATAGATAGATAGATAGATAGATAGATAGATAGATAGATAGATAGATAGATAGATAGATAGATAGATAGATAGATAGATAGATTAATAGATATGAGATAGATAGATAGATAGATAGATAGATAGATAGATAGATAGATAGATAGATAGATAGATAGATAGATAGATAGATAGATAGATAGATAGATTAATAGATATGAGATAGATAGATAGATAGATAGATAGATAGATAGATAGATAGATAGATAGATAGATAGATAGATAGATAGATATGAGATAGATAGATAGATAGATAGATAGATATGAGAGAGATAGGCATGTCAGGAGAACACACATCTCATCTTTAAGCCAGCCGAACTGGACAGAAGAGGACAACCTATAGTTTCTGGTATTGCTGAGCGAAATTCCTGAAAATTGTTTTTCGAGGCCGTTTCGGTCCGAATAAATTTGCCAGGAATCACAAGTCCCCCGAGAGCCCTGTCAGACTCTGAGAGTGAAACAAGGCGATCGGGGCACTTGCAATTCCACAGCAACGCGTCCTTGCCAGCAGTCTGCAGTGGTTACATGGGACAGGTACGTCATGATTTAGTTTTGTCCTATGTGACCGCTGCAGCCTGTGATTGGCTGCGGCGATCACATGGGGCAGCTACGTTAACTCACCTGTAGGCAGGAACGTGTCACTACGGCAGACCAGGATTGGTGGTGAGTATGTTGTTTTTTTTAGTTTTTTTTAAAATCTCCTCTACTCCCCTTTATTTTTCAAAAATCTGGGAAAATGATGGCCGAATCGGTTCGCTCATCTCTAGTTACTGGTGATAAATGTTCTTTTAAAAATTTAACCAATTCCATTTGTACCTTTCACATGGCTGTTATATAAGCCCCTAGGTATCATACCGTACCTCTGTATGTCTATTATTTCCTATGAGCAATCATATTACAGAGGTGATGCTTCGAGGGGAGAATATAGCGCTGTACAGAGGGATCATACAGCGGTACAGTGAGCACCTAAGGCTGGATTCACACGAGCACATTACGTCCGTAATGGACGGACGGATTTTGGCCGCAGGTCCCGGACCGAACACACTGCAGGGAGCCGGGCTCCTAGCATTATAGTTATGTACAATGCTAGGAGTCCCTGCCTCTCTTTGGAACT
Source organism: Rhinoderma darwinii (assembly GCF_050947455.1). Lineage (NCBI taxonomy): Eukaryota > Metazoa > Chordata > Amphibia > Anura > Rhinodermatidae > Rhinoderma > Rhinoderma darwinii. The sequence goes on from NC_134690.1 coordinate 378,989,260, forward strand.
ACTGTCCCGCACTGAAAACATGATTACAGTACGGGACAGTTGTCCTGCAGCGAGGCAGGGACTCCTAGCGTCGTACATAACTATGATGCTAGGAGCCCGGCTCCCTGCACTGTGTTCGGTCCGGTACTTGCGGCCGAAATACGTCCGTCCATTACGGACGTAATGTGCTTGTGTGAATCCAGCCTAAGGCTCCTTCATATGTACCATAGGGGTTCTGTACATCACCATACAGGCTCCATGCACCGAGCTTTGTGGTTTGAGTGACACCTTATTGTTGATAAAATCTGCTTTGTATTGCTTTGATGAAATGATATGGTTTCTTTTAAATTATATGTGCATATTAAATTACATTATGTATCTCAATTCTTTATTCACCTAGGGGGCTAATTAAGCGAAGAGTGATTTTTGTCCTTATTACATGCAGCACATTCAGTAAAACAAAGGAAAAGAAAGGTCAGTTCTTCTATAAAATGCACCAGAAAATCTATGGCCTTTTGTGGGCACATAAACAACAATATCATTATAACATAAATCTATAATACCCCGCAACAATTGTAGCAACTGACGCAGTTTATATAACTAAGCACACACTGAATAATCCCCTTAAAGGGACAGTAAACAATTATACAATTCCTTTCACCCATTCAAGTACATAGCAATGGCTGATGAAACACTAGACATCTACCCTGACTGATGTAACATAAATGACTGTCAAATTAAATGGGATTTCCATTTTCAGAATCCCTATATAATGAAACATTATACTTACTAACAGGGGCAGATTAAGGGTACCATGGGCCCGGGGACTTTTTCAGGCCCCCCCCCCCCCCCGCGAACTCTGTAGACGCTGTACCGTATGTATTTGCAGATTTCTGTTTAGGCGGCCACAGATCTGGCACGGTTTCTAATTTAGCTGTAGAAGCAGAATGAGCCATATAGAAGAAAGCAAGCAGAATACTTTGAGACACTGAAGGGGTCAGCAGCTTTATAACTTTTTTATTTTTACGTCAATGGAGTGGTGTGTGAAGGATTATTTTTTTGCGGGAGGAGTTATAGTTTTTATTGGCACCATGTAAAGCACCATATAATGGGTGAATTGGAAAAAACTGAGATTCCATGGTTTTTTGGATCTCGTTTTTACTGTATATATTTACCTTCTCTTAAGGTAAAAGTAGATTTAACATATACTTTTACCTTAAGATAAGGTAAATATATACAGACCCAGAACAAAGCTCAGTACATATATACAACACCAGAACCAAGCTCAGTACATATATATATATATATATATATATATACACACACACACACACAGCACCAGAATCAAGCTCAGTACATATATACAGCACCAGAACAAATACAGCTCAGTACAGAGATCATTTGCAAATTCAGTTAAACCCAGGCCATATAAATTTGTACATCATAAAACGACAGCTCCCAGTATAGCCTGAACAATGGTTAGGATATGCTGGGAGTTGCTGTTTAACAAAAAGAATGCTGCCATCCGTCATCTTGCTGCAGATCATACAGTGACTACAGTACTGATCAGTCACAGGTAGAATAAACATTTTTAATGAGTGACTCACCGGTGACGCCTCAGATTCTTTTTCGTTCTTTTTCTCTTCTCTTCTCCATCCAGTCCAGACCGCTATGATTACTTCTCCCGGGCACGGCCCATTTCTGCAGTTTGCAGCTCAGATGTCTTCGGCTCCTCACTTTTCCAACATTTCGGCACCTGTAAACGAAGATAAAATTCTCATGATGCCACACTCTATGCTTCTAACTATAATAGTATCATACAATGAATATTATAGTACTATACACTGTACTCCTGAATATAATAGTATTATACACTGCGCCCCTGTATATAATAGTACTATACACTGTACTCCTGAATATAATAGTATTATACACTGCGCCCCTGTATATAATAGTACTATACACTGTACTCCTGAATATAATAGTATTATACACTGTACTCCTGAATATAATAGTATCATACACTGTGCGCCTAAATATAACAGTACTATACACTGTGCTCCTGAATATGTGTGTGTGTGTGTGTGTGTGTGTGTGCGTGCGTGCGTGTGTGTGTGTGTAGGAGACAGCACATCTATAGCACCACGACCCTACAAACTATGGATAGGATTAGATACAGTGGCTCAGCACAGTATCACACATGATAGGATTAGATACAGTAGCTCAACAGACAGTATCACACATTATAGGATTAGATACAGTAGCTCAACAGACAGTATCACACATGATAGGATTAGATATAGGGACCAGCTGGCTGACATTGCGGTTCCAGCTCTGGACCCAGAAAAGGTAAGTATAAGAATTGTTTTGCTTTTTTATGTGTTACTAATTATTTTTGTGTGTTTGTATTATTTTACAGGTTCGGTTGTTGGACTACGTCGGATTCGAGGACTACTTCAATGACAGCATTTTTTTTATTCTCAATAAAATGGTTAATGAGGGTTGTGTTTGTTTTATTATTTCAATAAAATATTTTTTCTACGTCCTTGTATTTTTTTAAACTTTATTATTACCGCCTTAATAGCTGCTGGCTGATTGACAACATCCATTACTAAGGCGAGGCTTAATGTTAGCAGGCAGAGAGGCTAACACTAACCCCCATTACCCCGGTACCCGCCGCCACCAGTGGTACTGGGAAGAGCCGGGTACGAACCAGTACCCGACCATCTGTAGTGATGGTCGGGTACCGGGTCAGCCACAGGCTGGTAATATCAGCCTGGGAAAGGCCAAAAACAATGACCCTTTCCTCCTTGATAATGCTAGGATGCTGCTGTTGTATCTGGCGGGGTCCCCCCCCATTTTTCATAACCAGCCAGCAGCAGCAGCAGGTTAACATTACAAGGGGGGAAGGGCCACAGTTTTTGGCCTTTCCCAGCCTAATAATACCAGCTTGCGGCCGCCCCATTGCCCGACCATCACTACAGATGGTCAGGTACTGGATCACACCCGGCTTTTCCCGACACCCCTGGTGGCGGTGGGTAACGGGGTAATAATGGGGGTTAGTGTTAGCCTCTGTACCAGCTAACACTAAGCCTCGCATTAGTAATGGACGCTGTCAATCAGCCGGCGTCCATTACTAAGGCGGTAGTAATAAAGTTTAAAAACAAACAAAGACATAGAAAAAATATTTTATTGAAATAAAAAACACCCAGACAACCCTCATTAACCATTTTATTGATAATAAAAGGGCCCACCAGACAGGATCACACATGGGCCATGTATCTAAGCCTACCATGTGCTTATGTAAGATGCTTAGATACAGGGCCCAGCAGACAGGATCACACATGGGCCTTGTATCTAAGCCTACCATGTGATTGGCTTAGATACAGGGCCCAGCAGACAGCATCACACAATCTGTGATCCTGTCTCATGGGCCCTCTAAGCCTGCAACATCGTAGGCTTAAAGGGATTGTCCAGTCCCTAAACATTGATGGCCTATCCTCAGGATAGGCCATCAATAGCTGATGGCTTGGGGTCCATCTCCTGGGACCCCCCAATCACCTGTTTTGAAGGGGCCGCAGCACTCGTACGAGAGCTGCTTCCCCTTCATTTCACTTACTCGCTCACACTGTGAATCGCCGACACGGATTCACAATGTTAGCAAGTGACTGGAATGAAGGGGAAGCACCAGCCCTCGTACGAGCGTCCCCTTCAAAACAGGTGATTGGCGGGGGTCCTGGGAGTCTGACCCCAAGCCATCAGCTTCAAGCAGAAGGAGTATTAAATTTACCCTGCTCAGGATGATGGTGACGTCATGCGCTGCACACCGGAAACAGGAAGGTAAGTACTGTAGTTACTATAGTAACGGGCCGCGGCTCCCGTTACTATAGTAACTTTTTTATTGTGTAGTGCGTAGTGTAGTGTATAGCAACGCCACTGGTTGGGTGAGCAGTCCCGCTTCACTCCGGTTCTCTGAACCGGCTGTAATTTTAACAGCCGGTAAGGGAGAACCGGGGCGAACTGGGCCCCCTTCCAGCCTCGGGCCCCGGGCACTTGCCCATATTGCCTTCATTGTAATCCGCTCCTGCTTACTAATATATTTTGAGGGAATTTATCAATCAATCTTCGTCAGTTTTCTTTCCCATTTTGCGAAAAACTCGAATCTTGTGCAAAATGTTTTGGAACTTTTTTGATGCAATTTACGGCACTTAAAAAAGTGGGTGGTGATGAAATTTACTATAATTGCCGTCAGTAAATGGCGTGAAATACAGCGCAAATTTACACCAGCTATGAGGTTTGAGATTTGACTTTCTGGCGCATAGATGGTCAGAGATGCGCCAAATTTATTAAGAAGCGTCTTACTTTACGTTCTTTAGATTAAGACAGGCGTATGAAACGCCAGCCTTAATAAATTCCCACACTTTATGTTTACAATGAATTACTATTTTCAAGATCTTTGTTTGCAATGAGTGAATGGAAACAACTTAGAAACCGTACAGACTTAATACTGAGTGTTTGCTACAATTGTATCCATAATTTAATTGTTGGACAAAAGATCTTTCTAACAATGGATATTTCTGACTCACACAATAACATGTGCAGATGTAGCCATATTTATCTTGACTTTTAACACATTAAAGGGAATGTGTCGCTAGAATTTTTTTTTTTTTTCAGTTAAACACTTAGCATATAAGTGATTACACATTGATTTAATTTTTTACATTTTTTCACAAGTCAGGAAATATTATAAATTAGATTCTAATTTATAACATTTCCATGTGCTGGTCACTAGAGGAAGCAATTCCCAAAATTGCAGCATGGTCAATGTGGTAAAGCAACCTCATTGCTTATGCTGCAAATTTGGGGTAGACACACTCGCTCTAGTGTCCTCACACAATCCCCCCTCCCTTATCCTGGCTAGTACCAGGAGAAGGAGGGGGTTGAATCTTCAAAACTCCTACACTGTGTGCCGCCATTTTCTGAGCGAATGCACAGTGTAGGAGGATTAGATACAGTGGTAATCAGACAGTATGACACAAACATACACGAACGTAAAACACACATCACATACACAAACATAACTTACCTGCTCCTGCCGCCGCTGCCGCCTCCGCTCCGATTCCTTGCATCTTCGCTGCCTTGAACATATGGCCGCAAGCTGCGACCGGAAGTCGTCATCTTACTGTCCGGCCGCGGCTTCCAGTACACATGAAAATGGCGCCGGATTTCGCTCTGCCAGAGACCTTCCTTTTGGTCTGTGTGGGAGCGGCGCATGCGCCGTTGCCACACAGACGGCGTACGCTATAGTGAATGGAACGGCTCCCGTTCACATTCTCTATGGGGATGTATGTGCCGTATTCCATCTCTGTATGTGTCGTTAGTCGACACATACAGAGTTGAAAGAAAAATGGCAGCCCCCATAGAGAAGTAAAAGTAAGAATAAAGTAAAGAGTACAACACAAGAACACAAATAAATAAAATTTATTTTAATATCAAACTAAAAGCAATATTATATAAAAAAAAAAAATTGTGACACCTTCCCTTTAAATACACAGTGTCAAGATCCTTTATCTTGACTTTTCCGATGGCTTTTCAATGACTTTTGATATGTGATATCACGCTGCAGCAAGTTATCAGAGTCAAGGTAAACTTGGCCACATCTGTATATTGACCTATTCTGTATATTTTGCAGAGGAGGGAGATAGGAGGATGCCATAAACTGCCTGATCTAAGGGATTTCGGAAGGATCAGGCAGGAAAATCCAAATTGCCTGTTCTTAGTGGCCGCAGATCAGACTTCATCGGTAAGGACATGCCCATAAACATTTTATCGTGTATTCAATTACATTTATAAAAGTCTGCAAACAAAATCTGATTTCTTAAAGACTTTTTTCTGCTGCGGTTTACGCAACAAGTACGCAATGAATCCATGAAAAAATCTGCAAGTGTTATATGCTGTTATTATATGCATTGCAAAGGGCGAAATCCATGGCGAAAATCTGCAATAAATCCTCAATTTCCCTCTGATTTTTTCCTCTACGTGTGGATGAGGATTTTACAACCCCATCCATATGTATTGTATTGTAAATTGCTGCATATTTTCCGGAAGGAATCTGCACCGGAAATCCGCAGCGAGAATTAACCCTAAGGGCACGTTTAGATGTGGTGGAAATATACCGCTGTGGACCTTGCGGCACTTGAACAATGAATCTGCAGGAAAGTTTGTCAAAAATATTTGACAGTTTGTTCAGACGTGGCGGATTTTGCTACTACGCAACAGACTATGCATGCTGCGGGAAAGTAAATTCCATACCGCAAGCTATTTTCCGTACTGTTATTTTCCGCAACATCTGACTAGGTTACCTAGAAAGCTATAGAAACCAAAGAAAAAAAAAAGTCTGTGATGGATTTCCACTGCGACCTGTCCGCAGCGGAATTCTGCAGCAAATCTGCCACGTCTGAACGTCTGTTAAGGCCATGATTACGCATACAGTTTTGATGCTGTTTTTGTGGCAGTTTTTGGCTCCGTTTTTTGAGTCAAAGCCAGAAGTGGATCCAAAAGGAAGAAAAGGTATAATGAAAGACTGATGTATCTCCTTTATTTTATGTCCACACCTGTGTTTGGCTCAAAAAACTGAGCCGAAAACGGCCACAAAAACTGCATCAAACCTGCGTTTGTGATCCTGGCCTTACTGCCTAATGTATAATTTTTGGTTAGAAAAAAGTGCCTACTTACAGCGCCACTCTTCTCTATGGGCGGTATGTAGCATTACAGCATTACCGTTTTTAAAAAAAAAAAATCAGCCATGTTTTTCTAGTCTTATACAGCATTATATTAATTGAGAGCCCTGAAAACAGTGAATGCCACATATAAGCGTGAATACATAGAAGATAAATAGCCTTTCCCCTAATATATACAATGTGTATTCTCAGTACTCAGAGAGGTTTACATGTGGAACAACAAACATAGAACAGTGATAATTGGTTGTGTATATGATCAAGCACTGCGCAGTTTATTACTCATCCATATTTTATCTCAGGCTCATTACTTTCAACCTTTACACTTTTATTCCATCGTCTTTTTTTTTGGTGACGGTACAAAATAAATTGTCGCTTTTTTTTTTTTTTTTTTTTTTACAGGGTGCATAAAATTCCCCTTGTATTCAGTTTTTATTTTAATCGATAAAACATGTCGGCTGATTTTTCTTTAACCCATTAATGACCAGGCCTAAAAAAAACACTTAATGACCAGCTAAATTTTTTGTTTTTTGCCTCTCTGCCTTTCAGCAGCCATAAGGTTTTTTTTCCATTGACGTGGCTGTATCAGGCCTTGTTTTATTTTTTTTCTGCTCAGTTTGAGGGTACAAATAAATGACACAGCAATTTTTAATTCTTGGAATAGGCTGACTATAATGTTTGTTTTAGATGGGTTGTTCTGTTTATCCTCTGGTATAACTACATCTATACCTCTCTGATGCTGCTCTTCGAATGTGACCTATTTTATTGTATATATATATTTTTTGATATTACGTATTGGTGTTTATTATGTACTAATAAAGATTTCGATTTTTTGATGATACGTGTCAGTTATATATTTATATATTTACATTTGGGGACTCACATGTTCTTCTGTTTTGAGGTTGCTTTTTAGGTTTACGATATGACTATAATGTTTGTCAATGGGATTAGCGTCAAAAGTCCAGAAAAATCCCTGCCCCCAACATCACTACTTTATCTGAGGGTATGTGCACACACACTAATTACGTCCGTAATTGACGGACGTATTTCGGCCGCAAGTACCGGACCGAACACAGTGCAGGGAGCCGGGCTCCTAGCATCATAGTTATATACGATGCTAGGAGTCCCTGCCTCTCTGCAGGACAACTGTCCCATACTGTAATCATGTTTTCAGTACGAGACAGTAGTTCCACGGAGAGGCAGGGACTCCTAGCATCGTACATAAGTATGATGCTAGGAGCCCGGCTCCCTGCACTGTGTTCGGTCCACTACTTGCGGCCGAAATACGTCCGTCAATTACGGACGTAATTAGTGTGTGTGCACATACCCTAACAAATCTCCAGTTAAAAAAAAACAAGAAACATCCGCATGTAACTGTAGGGATGGGACAAGCTCTTATGGTGCCCATGGCCGGGTTTTCAGAATGCACTCGCCCACCACTACCACCACCACCCTCAGTCTCTGAAGTTTAGCATGACAACTGTTATATTACCAAAACTGGCCCTTGGCACACTAAAGGGAAACTCTCATCAGACCTCAGCACCTACAGCATTATCAGTAGCTTGGTCACAATTGGTTTTACAAAAATTGCACCCTGCCCACCGAAATGGTGCCCTAGTGGCTGCCTCCTCGTCCTACCATCATCCTGTGTGTATCATAGTAGCAGTTCTTTTTATAAGCTTTAATTATATGATTGTCTGTCTTTACATTTAGGGCATGACCAGACGTGGCGGAATTGCTCTGGAATTCCGCTGCGGACAGTCCGCTTCGGAAATCCGCAGTGTACACGTTTCTCCATTGCTTTCCACAGCTTTTTAGTGGGGTTCGTTTACACGTTGCGGAAAGCTCCGCTGCGGACCATAGGCTGCGGTGCGGAATTTGGTGTCCGCAGCATACACTGGCTGTTGCGGACATGTAGCGGACTTGTTGCGGACTTATTGCGGAATTTCTCCATTGACTTCAATGGAGAGTCAAAATTCCACAATAAAGTCTGCAGATGTAATGTGTGCTGCGGAGCGTATTTGTTTTACGAACATGACATTTCTTCATTCTGGCTGGACCTATGTATTTCTAGGTCTACAGCCAGACTGAGGCCCCATTCACACTAACCTAAAAACGCCCGTAATCACGGGCCGTTATTACGGCACGGGTAGGCCCATAGAAGTCAATGGGGCTCCCGTAATTACGGGTGACTACGTGTGTGCACCCGTAATTACGGGAGCGTTGCTAGGCGACATCAGTAAATAGTCACTGTCCAGGGTGCTGAAAGAGTTAAACGATCGGCAGTAACTGTTTCAGCACCCTGGACAGTGACTTCCGATCACAATATACATCAACCTGGAAAGAAAATAGAAGTTCCTACTTACTGAGAACTCCCTGCTTCTTCCTCCAGTCCGGCCTCCCGGGATTACGTTTCAGTCCAAGTGACGGCTGCAGCCAATCACAGGCCAATCACAGGCTGCAGCGGTCACATGGACTGCCGCGTCATCCAAGGAGGTCGGGCTGGATGTCAAGAGAGGGACGCGTCACCAAGACAACGGCCGGGTAAGTATGAATTTCTTTTACTTTTACTAGGGAAAGTGCTGTCCCTTCTCTCTATCCTGCACTGATAGAGAGAAGGGAAGTACTTTCACCTCAATACGCAGTGGCTAGTCCGCATCAATTTAATGCCCATTTTAGGCAGAGCCGCAACAGAATCTGCAACGCAGATTATGTGCGACATTGATGCGGAAAGTGGCGGAAGAAATACGCCACGTCTGGTCATGCCCTTAGTGTTTCCTTAAGATAACAGACACAAATTTATGCCACCGCATTTTATATACAGACAACAAACATTGCCTATTCAAAGTCGAACAAAAATACAGGGAGCCGATAATTGCAGAGTTTACTCCCCAGTAGTCATTCGCAGATAATCTAGATCCCCTCTAAAGGAAGGATATCTAGGAGAGGGCTGAATTCAGGTGTTTAGGGGCCCTTGGCTGATAGAGTCACAGTGACTCCTTGTCTATAACATCCTTAGCCTAAGGCCTTATTCACACGAGCGTGTCGTGTGACATCCATACATCACGCGTTCTTTACGTCAGCAAAAAAAACTGAAGGAGGTGTTTTTCTTTTCCTCATCATTTCTATAGCAACTGTTGCGTGAATCACGGACAGCACGCGTGAAAAATGTCTGAATGTCTGAATGGCCCTATTGAATTGCATAGGTCCGTGTGACGTCCGTTGTTTTAAGGTGCGTAACACGGACGTGAAATACGCTCATGTGAATAAGACCTAACAAAGTAGGAAAACCATAGTTTACCGAGATATCCAGAGGCCTCTCGAGTCCAGTGGGCCCTGGTATCTGCCCAGATTTGTCTGGTACTTATGCCAGCTCTGAGCTAGGCTAGCATTTTCATAAGATCCACATATTTGGGTATGTTGTTAAAATAACCCCAATCTACTCAAAACCATTTACGTAGATTGGTAACCTATTCTTTAAGTAAGCAGGGGCGGTCTAAGGCCCTGTTCACACTGAGCTTTTGACGCGTCCTTTGCTGCGGAAAATGCGAGCGGGAAAAAACGCTTGCGGGAAAAAGAAGCAAAATGCCCTTTCTTGAGGCGTTTCCATCCTCAAAAACCACATTGGAATCAATGGCAGACGGGAAAAAAAACGCGCCGTTTTTGCTTTTGCCTATGGAAGAAAAATTACTTAGTTAATAAAGAGGGACCTCTGTTTAGGATCCTCATTTCTTGACCAGACTGGAGAATGGTTACAAAGAGCGTCTCTTACTCTGGAGGACCTGTCCTTTCTTGCATTACACAGACATCCCCTTTAATTTGAATGGGCACTGTGTAACTCCTAATTTCCCCTGTAGTGGCGCTGCAGGGACACTGAATACTTACTGGCAGATTTCCCCACAGATAACAGCTGATCGCTGGGGGTTCCAGCAGGGGGACATTTTGTGATCAGCTTATTGTCAAGGGATCCTTCTAAGGGTATGTTCACACGCAATGACCAAAAACTTCTGAAAATACGGAGCTGTTTTCAGGCGAAAACAGCTCCTGATTTTCAGACGTTTTTGTAGCAACTCGCGTTTTTAGCAGGGTATTTAAGACTGGGTTCACACGACCTATTTTCAGACGTATACGAGGCGTTTTTTGCCTCGTTTTACGTCTGAAAATACGTCTCAAATACGTTGTCAAACATCTGCCCATTACTTTCTATGGGTATAACGCTGTATTGTTCCCACGACGCGTAATTTTACGCGTCGTACGGCAATTACGACGCGTAAAATTACGCCTCGTAAAAAGAAGTGCAGGACACTTCTTTGGACGTTTTTGGAGCTGTTTTCTCATAGACTCCAATGAAAACAGCTCCAAAAACGGACGTAAAAAACGCCACGAAAACGGCGCGAAAAACGCCGCGAAAAATGCGAGTTGCTCAAAAAACGTGTGAAGAACAGGGGCTGTTTTCCCTTGAAAACAGCTCTGGATTTTCAGACGTTTTTGGTCACTACGTGTGCACATACCCTTACGGCCGTTATTGGAGCTGTTTTTCAATGGAGTCAATGAAAAATGCCTCCAAAAACCTCCCAAGAAGTGACATGCACTTCTTCTTCGCGGGCGTCTTCTTACGCGCCGTATTTTGACAGCGACGTGTAAAATGAAGGCTCGTAGGAACAGAACACCGTAAAAAACCCATTGAAAGCAATGGGCAGATATTTGTAGGCATATTAGGGGCGTTTTTTCAGGCATAATTCAAGGCGTAAAATGCCCGAATTACGTCTGAAAACACTGAGTGTGAACATACCCCTACAGGTAGGGTTTGTCCAAAGTGGACTGTCCAATTAAGACACCCAGATAACACTATCCAGTCAATAAACTAGGGAATGTTGCTACATCCTGTGCAGCTGTCTTTCTATAGATTTGCTCGCAATTGTGGGATTGAGGGTGCAAGCGCCAGGGATCTAGGTCATCAGGTCTAGTAGTGCCCCCTTCTTTAGTTACAGGTGATCTGCCCTGTTCAACGGCAAGTTGCACAACCCTAAGGACAGCCCTATCTGTGAGCAACACTACCATACTGTTAATGATGAAAATGGTCTTTCCTCTTGACCCTATTATATGAAATGTACAATACAGATTTACTACAGGCAATTCACATAACAAGCAAGTTACTAACTGGTTCCGATTGAGATAAATGAAAACAGTATGCAAAAATAAAGTACATTTCCTGTGGATTTATGACAGTAGTACCAGGTAATGAGAACTTGCTCTGTGCCTAAGTGCATATCCAATAATGAAAATATAGTAATTGTAATGCGCTGTAAACCGTCGTGATTACCTAATTATATGACAGAAGCCCAGGAGAAATAATTACAGATGAAAGATGATCGGAGACAGCAGCAATATACATAATCTATTGAAAAAAAATGTGTAGATCATTTTCTAATGAAGGGAAGCACCACTCAATGACCCGAAATAACCCCGGAGAAAAACATTTAAGAAAGCCCCTGATCCTCTCTGAATACTTGTAGGGGATGAAATAAATAGTTGCTTAATATTACGGGATGAATTTGCAGGTAAAAAATAACTCCATGAGGGAGTTGAAACTTTAAAACGTATGTAGAAGCAAATGAATGTGTTTAGAATTTTATAGCTATTTATTTGTATTTTTTTAAAAATCTTCCCATATTGGAGATACACACTTCTTTCTGGTATTGTCTCTATAGATAGTGCAGCTGGGTATGTGTGCTTTATGGCAGCTGCAATTTATGCGAGTTAGGGGGGATTCACACGAGCGTGATTTGGCAGCGTGTAGACCGCGTGGTTTTCGCGCGGCACGCAATGCCCTATAGAAGTCTATGGGGCAGTACACACAGTCCGTGTATTTTGCGCAGCGTTTGTTCACTGCGCAAAATACGCGACAGGTTCAATAACTCTGCGTATTTCACGCATCACGCACCCATTGAAGTCAATGGGTGCGTGAAAACCACGCATGTCGCACGGAAGCACTTCCGTGCGAACTGCGTGTTTGCGCAACAGCTGTCAAAAGGATGAATGGAAACAGAAAAGCACCACGTGCTTTTCTGTTTCCAAGCATCCAAACGGAGTGTCTTTGCGAGGAGCGAACCCCGACAACCGAAGCTAACTTCACCGGGTTCGGCCAAACTCGTTTTGGCCGAACCCGGCAAAAAAATTTCCGGTCCGCGACGTCGGAAGACATTCACTGTGCATGGTGCTGAAAGAGTTAAACTGTTTCAGCACCATGGACAGTGACTTGCGATCCCAAAATACATGAACCTGTAAAAAAAAAACGAAGTTCTAACTTACCGATTACTCCTGTCTCCTTCCTGCAGTCCGACCTCCCGGGATGACACTTCAGTTCAAGTGACAGCTCCAGCCAATCACAGGCCAAGCACAGGCTGCAGCCAATCACAGGCTGCAGCGGTCACTTGGACTGCCGCGTCATCCAGGGAGGTGGGACCCGATGTCAAGAGAGGCGCGTCACCAAGGACGCGTCACCAAGGACGCGTCACCAAGGCAACGGCCGGGAAGTTCTCGGTAAGTAGGAACTTTATCTTTTTTTTTTACAGGTTTTTCGCTGTTGTGTTCGGCATTCACTGTCGAGGGTGCTGAAAGAGTTAGCTCTTTCAGCACCTTGGACAGTGACGGGCGTCGACAAGCCTCATCTCTATGATGCCGGCTGCGCGAAAATCACGCAGCCGCGCATCAGACACGCATGACACACGCAGCTGTCAAATGTTTTTTGCGCTCGCAAAACGCCGCGTTGTTTGCGCGCGCAAAAACGCAACGCTCGTGTGAATCTGCCCTTATAGTGACCAATTATTTTTAAAAACATTCCCCATAAGCCAACAGTGTATTCAAAGACAATAAATGTGGTAATACATCTTGTTAAAGTAACATGTATCTTGCGCCACTTATCAGACACCTCTTTTACCCCAATACCTGACTACTGCTCAGAAACTCTGCACTCACTGAAAACAACGACAACTGTGAGGCATGAAGGTCAATCTCACCGAGGGATCATATTACACAGAGCAGAGCTATAGAGTGTTTGAGATAGAAGGAGAAGAGGAGAGAGGAAGCCTGTCTGTACACACAGTTCTCCTGCTGAACATATCATCTTCTAATAAGTATTACAATTATTTCTACAGTCCCAAACTGCTGCGCTGTGTCTGGAGTACAAGGGTGTACTGCAGTCAGGCTGCCAGCTCGCATCTTCATGAAGGTGCAGATGATTGATCATGGCATTAAAGCGGGGAGAACATGGGGAGATCACCTAGGACACTTATCAAAACCCTTTGCTTGTTCATTTGAAGCAGGCACAGAATCGCATTTAATTGTCATACATTTTTTTCACAGAAATAGCCAAAAGTGTAATTTCCTCTATTTTTTTTTAGTTTTCCAAGTACACTAATTTATGTTTTACATTTATTTTACGAGTTGTAACGATTAAGAGGATACCTAATTTGTATATACTTTTTATGTTTATTCTTCATTTTACGTGTGAGTAGGCCGGTCCGTTAAAACCGATAGTGACCGCTGGGGCTGATAATTAGGGGCAAAAGGCAGCATCCCTCCCTTGTGATGCCATGATTGCTATTGATCGCAGCATCACAAGGGTTACACAGTCGGGATCAGTCACAGTTGCCACCTGTGTCATTGTGCGGGTACAACTGCTGTACCTATGTGATCACAGTACCACAAATTCACGGCGCTGGAAGTTAAGTGCTGGCTCTCAGCGACGCACATTTACGAAAAAGTTAAAGTTAAAGAAAAAGTTACTAAGAACTTGAAATATCAGTATTTAAAGCAAGGAAGTCATTATGGCATAATTACACCTTTATTACAATACTGATAAAATGTTCAATACTTGTTGAACATCTAAAAACATTGTCAGTTTCTGGGCACTGAAGTTTTTATGTTTTTTTAAGGTTTAACACTGACCTTATTATTATTATTATTATTATTATTATTATTATTAATCTAGAAAAAACTTTGTATTCATTGGAAATCAATATCACCATATTAGGATGTGTCAGGAGCCTCTGTCGGGGGTTCTGACGGCCATTTCGGTATTTAAGATGGCAAAAATGGCACAGTCTGAAGTGCTGTTCTTGGCGTCAAGAAAACCGGAATCCGACAGACCCCATTAAAATCAATTTTAATACAGTTTGGATCCATCGGAAAAGGGATCCGTCACAGTTGTACGTCACAGGAAACACACAAAGATTTCTATGATCCATATTACATATCCGCACCACACAGATCTGAAATATGGCCGTGTCTATAACGCCTTCCGTTATATTATACCTGTGTTGTTTAGTTGCTTTTACACTTTATTCATTGGATGACAAATTGTATAACTATTATAAATAAATGCGTTATCTAATTTTTAGTGCTCTTTTTTAGGGCATGACCACACGTGGCGGATTTCCTCCGCAACTGTCCGCATCAATGCGTTGCAGATTCTGCTGCGGATCTGCACAAAATGTGCAGTAAATTGATGCGGACTAGCTGCTGCGGACTGCGGGAAAAGTACTACCCTTCTCCCTATCAGTGCAGGATAGAGAGAAGGGACAGCACTTTCCCTTGTGAAAGTCAAAGAAATTCATACTTACCGCCCGTTGTCTTGGTGACGCGTCCCTCCTTCGGCATCCAGCCCGATCTCCCTGGATGACGCGGCAGTCCATGTGACCGCTGCAGCCTGTTATTAGCCTGTGATTGGCTGCAGCCGTCACTTAGACTGAAACGTCATCCTGGGAGGCCGGACTGGAGACAGAAGCAGGGAGTTCTCTGTAAGTATGAACTTCATTTTTTTTTACAGATACATGTATATTGGGATCGGTAGTCACTGTCCCGGGTGCAGAAACAGTTACTGCCGATCGCTTAACTCTTTCAGCACCCTGGACAGTGACTATTTACTGACGTCTCCTAGCAACGCTCCCGTCATTACGGGAGCCCCATTGACTTCCTCAGTCTGGCTGTAGACCTAGAAATACATAGGTCCAGCCAGAATGAAGAAATGTCAAGTTAAAAAAGCAAGACGGATCCGCAGCACACATAACATGTGCATGACAGCTGCGGACTTCATTGCGGAAATTAGAATCTCCATTGAAGTCAATGGAGAAATTCCGCCATGAGTCCGCCACTGCTCCGCAACAGACAGAGCATGCTGCGGACACCAAATTCCGCTCCGCAGCCTATGCTCCGCAGCGGAATTTTACGCCTCGTCTAAACGAACACTGCTAAATTAAAGTGTAAGTCAATGGACAAACGGCTCCGCTGCGGATTAACGCTGCGGAGTGTCCGCAGCGGAATTTAAGTGAAATTCCGCCACGTGTGAACCCAGCCTTAGGATGGTTTCACATGTGCATATTACGGGCAAATTTTTTCACCCATGCCACAGCTGCAAATTTTGACCGTGAGTCTAATAACCTGACTTTACAGCATCATAGATCTCTATAAAAGTTCAGGTAAGTAGACCTCTGTAATACGCACGTGTGATACCGGCCTTAGGACAGGTAAATCACAAAGTTCACAAAACTGTATTTTTATTTCATACATGTTTTATCATCATAATACAGATAAGGCCTCATGCACACTACCGTAATTTTTATCCGCAATTACGGACCCATAATTGCGGATAAAATACTGACCAATTCATTTTCTATCGGCCACGGACACCTTCCCGTATATTTACGGGTGTGTGTCCGGGCCGTAGAAATGACCCGCAAAAAATAGGATGTTCTATTTTTCACATTTACGGATCGTGCTCCTATACTTTTTACAGTAACCGGGTGACACTCCACGCCCCGTCCATGCAGTATTTACTAACCAGAACTACTACACAGTCATGTGCACAAGGCCTCTGTGTTTTTTGTTTCGTTTTTTACTATATTTGGATACAGTTCATTAAAACTCGGTCTTACCCAGATGTATTTGGATATTCACACTACTCAATAACTGTGCCATGTACATCCTTCATAGAATGGTGCGCTCATTTATATGCAGCTTCAGGCTCTACAAATTCACTTTTTTATGACCAAGTTTAATCTTTCCTAAGTAACAAGAAATCTATTAAAATAAAGCAACACAAGCAAATTGATTCTGTGGCGTGAAAAAACCAACAGACTAGACTAGAAATTATAATGCATCTGGACTCCACTGCATTAACCACTACTAGAATCTATTATGTGATAGATAGATAGATAGATAGATAGATAGATAGATAGATAGATAGATAGATAGATAGATAGATAGATAGATAGATAGATAGATAGATAGATAGATAGATGATAGATAGATAGATGATAGATAGATAGATAGATAGATAGATAGATAGATAGATAGATAGATAGATAGATAGATAGATAGATAGATAGATAGATAGATATGAGATAGACATATAGATAGATAAGTAGATAGATAGAGATAGATAGATAGATAGATAGATAGATAGATAGATAGATAGATAGATAGATAGATAGATAGATAGATAGATAGATAGATAGATATGAGATAGATAGATAGATAGATAGATAGATAGATAGATAGATAGATAGATAGATAGATAGATAGATAGATAGATAGATAGATAGACAGAGAGACAGATAGATAGATAGATAGATAGATAGATAGATAGATAGATAGATAGATAGATAGATAGATAGATAGATAGATAGATAGATAGATAGATAGATAGATAGATAAATAAGAGATAAGTAGATAGACAGATAGATAGATAGACAGATAGATAGATAGATAGATAGATAGATAGATAGATAGATAGATAGATAGATAGATAGATAGATAGATAGATAGATAGATATGAGATAGACATATAGATAGATAAGTAGATAGATAGATAGATAGATAGATAGATAGATAGATAGATAGATAGATAGATAGATAGATAGATAGATATGAGATAGATAGACAGACAGACAGACAGATAGATAGATAGATAGATAGATAGATAGATAGATAGATAGATAGATAGATAGATAGATAGATAGATATTAAAAGCAGCACCAAAAGTCAAAGAGATATGGATGCAAGCCTCAGGACCTTGACTTCTAGTCCCACAATCGAATATCCAAAAAATAGACAGCACATCACATGATTTTCAAGTGAAAAAAGGGTTTTTTATTCCACATATTAATATGACATTTCATCCTCTATCTTGGGCCTTTCTCAAGCAATTCAGTAACGTGTACAACACGATTTAAATAGGGTACAAACTGCAATCAGACAATCAATTTCAATTTAGTTCAAAAATAGTGATAAATATACATATTTTTTTATACCTCATATCATAGAACATATCCCTTTCAAGATCGCAAAGTGCCAAGTGCAAAAAAACAAACATAATAAAAAGACATAATATAATTCATACAGTTAGGGCACGTTCAGACGTGGCAGAGTTTTTCCGCTGCAAATGTTGGTGCAGATTTGGGGCAATTACGGAACGAATCTGCCCCAACATTTGCGTAGTTCAGACGTTGCAGAAAAGACAGCGGACATGCCACAGATTTTAGTTTTTGCATTGCAAAGGCTGAAATCCATAGTGAAATTCAGCTTCTTCTCCGCAACAGACAGTGCATGCTGCGGAGGGAAAATTCCTGCACCGCAGCCTATGGTCCGCAGCGGAGTTTTCCGCCACGTCTGAACTAACTTGCTTAAAAATGTATTGAAACCACTGTAAAAAACGTCTGCTGGAGAATTCCACTGCAATTCACTGGTTTATATCTTTAGGGATATATATATTTTTAAAGTGCCAGTATCATTGCAATATTTCCAAATTGCAATCTGCCTGTGTCAGATGCACAGCACAGATTGCAAAAAATATATCAACTATCAGGTTCAACTGTTGATGCGCTTTCTTTGCCACTATGGTTTCAGTGATTTATTGGAAAAATTTGGGTGGATACCCATAAGCTCACAGTTTGTGTCAGCCGAACATAACGTTGCTTTATTATACTTGGTTTTATTTTTATTTTTATTTTTGTTTGTTATATTTTGTATATATATTTTGTTTTTGTTATTTTATGTTTTTTATTCCAAGTTGTGCAAAGTTTGTCCGAATATGAGCTTAAATACCCCCAGGGATATCTCCCCGTTGGTATAAATATTCAGCCTGATAGATGCTGTTGGAGTGTGTCCTCCGTCTGTTGCATCTATATTATTATATTGAGACTGGATAGCTGCAATTTGTATGGATATCAGCCTGTGTTGGCTGATGCAGCTATCAGCTGCTAAGTCCTTACAGGGGCTGCTGCTGTTGTGCTGAGTCTGGATAGCTGCACTATCTAGGGATGTGAGTCAGTGTTTATCAGCTACAGAGCCCTTATAAGGGCTGCTTTCTCGTTCCTGTCACTGAACTCACTCTCGTGCTGAGACTGTCCGCACCGGAATTCCACACCAATTCCACCACGTCTGGTCGTGCCCTTAATCAATATAAATTTAATTAGTTAATTATCATTTCATAACAACATACAGTGGATATAAAGAGTCTACACACCCCTGTTAAGATGCAAGGTTTTTTGTCATGTCAAAAAAATCTGTATAGGATGAATAATTTCCGAACTTTTTCCACCTTTAGGCTGGGTTCACACGAGCACATTAACGTCCGTAATGCACGGACGTATTTCGGCCGGAAGTCCCGGACCGAACTCAGTGCAGGGAGCCGGGCTCCTAGCATCGTAGTTATGTACGACGCTAGGAGTCCCTGCCTCTCCGTGGAACTACTGTCCCGTACTGAAAACATGATTACAGTACGGGACAGTTGTCCTGCAGAGAGGCAGGGACTCCTAGCATCGTACATAACTATGACGCTAGGAGCCCGGCTCCCTGCACTGAGTTCGGTCTGGGACTTCCGGCCGAAATACGTCCGTCCATAGCCTTAATGTGACCCATAATCTGTACAATTCCATTGCAAAACAATTTTTTAGAGGGGAAAAATAAAAATAAGAAAACGACAATAATGTGGTTGCATAAGTGTGAACACCTTCTTATAATTGGGGATGTGATTGTGTTCAGAATTAGCCAATCACATCTGAACTCATGTTAAATAATAGTCAGTACACAGCTGCCATTATTTAAAGTGATACTGAGTAACCGCATATAATGTTCAGCTGTTCTATTAGGATTTTTCTGACATTTTCTTTGTTGCATGTGACAGCAAAAGCCATAGTCCGTAAAGAGCTTACAACGCATCTAAGGGATCTGATTGTTGAAAGGCATCAGTCAGGAGAAGGGTACCAAAGAATTTCCAAGGCATTAGATGTACCATGGAACATGGTGTAGACGGTTATCAAGAAGTGGACTACATTTGGCACAATAGTGACATCACAACTGGACGCCCCTCAAAACTTGATGAAAAGACAAGACGAAAATTGGTCTGGGTGGCTACCAAGAGGCCTACAGCAACATTAAAGGAGCTGCAGGACTTTAGGGCAAGTACTGGTTGTGTAGTGCATGTGACAACAATCTCCCGTATTCTTCATGTCCTGTCTGGGCTGTGGGGTAGGGTGGCAAGAAGGAAGCCTGTTCTAACAAAGAAAAACATCCAAGC
This sequence comes from Rhinoderma darwinii, assembly GCF_050947455.1. NCBI lineage: Eukaryota > Metazoa > Chordata > Amphibia > Anura > Rhinodermatidae > Rhinoderma > Rhinoderma darwinii. The sequence continues at coordinate 379,009,555 of NC_134690.1, forward strand.
CTGGCTATGTTTTGTAAAAACCTACATCAAGTCTGCCAAAAGCATGTGGGAAAATGTGTTATGGTCTGATGAGACCAAGGTTGAACTTTTTGGCCATGATTCCAAAAGGTATGTTTGGCGCAAAGCCAACACTGCACATCACCAAAAGAACACCATACCCACAGAGAAGCATGGTGGAGGCAGCATTATGGAGCATGGTGGAGGCAGCATTATGGAGCATGGTGGCAGCAGCATTATGGAGCATGGTGGAGGCAGCATTATGGAGTATGGTGGAGGCAGCATTATGGAGCACGGTGGAGGCAGCATTATGGAGCATGGTGGAGGCAGTATTATGGAGCATGGTGGAGCCAGCATTATGGAGCATGGTGGAGGCAGCATTATGGAGCCTGGTGGAAGCAGCACTATGAAGCATGGTGGGGCAGCATTATGGAGCATGGTGGAGGCAGCACTATGAATCATGGTGGAGGCAGCATTATGGAGCATGGTGGAGGTTAGCACTATGAAGCACGGTGGGGGCAGCATTATGGAGCACGGTGGAGGCAGCATTATGGAGCACGGTGGAGGCAGCATTATGGAGCCTGGTGGAGACAGCATTATGGAGCATGGTGGAGGCAGCATTATGGAGCATGATGGAGGCAGCATTATGATTTGGGGCTGTTTTTCTGCAGCTGGAACTGGGGCTTTAGTCAAGGTGGAGGGAATTATGAACAGTTCCAAATATCAGTCAATATCAGTCAATATTGGCACAAAACTTTCATCTTTCAGCATGACAACGACCCATGATCTAGCAGGCATTCACTCCAGGCAGACCTGGGGGCCTTTATTAGGCCCCCGGCTGCCATTGGAGACACAGACACTCGGCGATCGTATCGCCAGGTGTCGGTGGGATGAGAGGGAGCTCCCTCCCTCTCTCCAAAACCACTCAGATGCGGTGCACGCTATTGTGCACCGCATCTAAGGGGTTAAACGGGTGAGATCGATACTAATATCGATCTCACCCGGCAGAGCAGGGACGCTCCCAGCCCTCAGCTGCCTCTGGCAGCTGAGAGCAGGGAGATTTGACAGCTCCCTGCTCTGTTTACTTATTCCGATGCTGCGACGTAAAAAGTCTATGGCATCGGAATAAGGCCCGTTAGTGACCGACGTAGAAACACGATGGGCCGGTCACTAACGGGTTAATTCCTTTAATCTTTCCTCATAACTTAGATTCTCCATGCCCCTTATTAGCTTCGTTGCTCTTCTTTGTATTTTTTTCAACTCCAGGGCATCCTTTCTATGAACTGGAGCCCAGAAGTGAACTGCATATTCTAGATGAGGCCTCACTAATGCTTTGTAAAGTGGTAATATTACATCCCTGTCCCGCGAGTCCATGCCTCTTTTAATACACGACATTATCTTGCTAGCCTTTGAAGCAGCTGATTGACATTGCATGCTGTTATTTAGTTTATGATTTACAAATACACCCAGATCCTTCTCAACAAGTGACTATGCTCTATAATTAGCTTTCGCCATAATTCAAGCACCATTGGTTAAACGGTAAATCTGAAGGAAAGCTGTTGAAATGGCCACAGCCTGGTCCCGCTGCCGTGTACTTACCAGTCCCTAGCTCCTTACCGGCACTACGTCTCGCCTCCATCCTACGCTGTTTGCGGTCTTCCACGCTACGGCTCTCCTCCTGGCTCTCCTGCTGCTGCTTCTAGTGAACGCGCCGACTGTTTTCCTCTTAAAGGGCCAGCGAGTGCCAAATTCCACCCAGCTTTCGTGAGTATAAAAGGGAACCTCCCTTGAATTGACCATCCCTGTCTGCTGCCTGCCTTGACCTTTTTCCTGTTTACCGTAACGATCGTCTGCCACCAGTTCTGACCTATAGCTTTGCTAACTGTAAGTGGATGACTGCCGTCTGCCTTGACCTACGCTAATTCCAGACCTTGAATCTGTCTGCTGTTGTTGTACCTCGCCTCTCCATTTCAGCCGTTGTCAACAGAAACTACTCTGGGTAGTGATCTAGGGATACTATTGGCCACGTCCACATCTCCATATGGAGGTTAAAGGGTGAACACCTAATTTTCTCTTTGAATTCACTCCCCAGTTTAGCCCCCCACAAATCTGTTGGCAACACTGTGGGTCCACACCATCCGCTATAGGTCCCCGTGACTGTCACTACTTCCACGGGCCCAGTGATAGCTGCGAACATAAAGGAATTAGAAAACATAAGGAAATAACCAATAAAAATATGAACATATACTTGATAGGAATAGGCTATAAAATAAAAAATGTTTAGCTGATCCCAGTGAGCACTGTTGGATCAATAGTGGATTGATTGTTATTGATTTAGGAAGAGGTTAAATGTGTGGTCTATTGATCGGTGAAACCGTCCACGTCATAAATTGCATTATTGGGCTATTAGCATTATGTGTTGTTATGTCTTTGCACTGCCTACTTCCACTTATATTGCAGGGCGCCCATGGGTAAAAAAAATTATAAACATATTCATATTCACATAACCAAAAGCCACAACTGTCATAGAGTTTAAGTGCTGCACCTGTTTAGTAACAGCTGCCGTGTTCACAAGTGACAGTCTGTTAGACAACACTACACATTGTCCTATCTGCAGGAAGAATGTTATACAGAAGAGCTGAGTAAATTGATATATAGTTTTGTGTGAACAAATTCAGGATAACCTGTAATTTATTAGTTTAAATCCCTGCTCATTGGTGGCTAAAAAGTCCAGTATGAGCTGTCAATCACTGTGTAGGACCGCCCACTAGACTCTTAAACCCAGAGTTAGCAGGGATCTAAATCAATAAATTACATGTTATTCTGTATTTTTCGCACACAACTATATATGAATTTGTTCAGCTCCTCCTGCTCTATAACATGCTGCTCACAGATCAGACTGCATGTTTGAGGTGACAGGATCACTTTAAGGACACAGTGATTTTTTTTTAACCCTTTCCCACCGCAGCCATTGTTCGGATTAACACTTACGTTTTTTCCTCCCCATCTTCCTAAAGCCATAAAAAAAACGTATTTTTCAAATAATATTGCCATATGAGAGCTTGTTTTTCGCGGGACGAGTTGTAGATTTTCATGACACCATTTATTCTACCATTTAATGTGGTGGAAAACTGTAAAAAAAATATTTGTGGGGAGGAATAGGAAAAAAAACAGTGATTCCTTAATCTTTTGGGGGGTTTTGTTCACTGTGTGATAAGAACAGCATGTTAACTTTATTCTGAAGGTCAATACAATTACGGTGATACCAAATTTATTTCGTTTTTTAATGTTTTACTACTTTTACAAGGCAAAAACTAATTGTTAATAATAAGAGTTTTGTCGCCATATTCTGAGAGCCATAACTTTTTTACTTTTTGCGGGGTCAAGCTGTAGTATATTGGTACTATAGTCTATTGGTACCATTTTTGGGTACATTAAACTTTTCAATATCTTTGTTCCATTTTTGTGGGAGATGAAGTGACCAAAAAACAGCGATTCTGACGTTTTGTTTTTTAAATTTTGTACGGCATTCACCATGCGGACTAAATAATGTTACATTGTAATAGTTCAGACTTTTGAAGACACGTCGATACCAATTATGTTAATTGTGTTGTTTTTTTTTACATTGTGCTTGAGGGAAAAAATGGGGAAAGTTGTTTTTTTAACTTTTAAGTTTTTTTTTTCATAAAAAGAAAACCCTTTATTTTACTTTTCTTTATTTGTCCCCATAGGGGACTTGAACCAGTGATTGTTGGATCGCTTGCATGATATACTGCCATACTAATGTATTGCAGTATATCATGATACTGACACTCTCCTATGAAACCCTGACTCCGGCAAGGCTTCATAGGAGTACAAAGATGGCAGACCTAGGGGCCTTCTCCAGGCCCCCAGGCTGCTATGCCAACCAACGGCACCAACGGCGTCCATTGCAATGTTACAGGGGGCCACCCCCCTGTTTTAGTCATTTAAATGCTGTGATCGCTATCGACCACGGCGTTTAAAAGGTTAAACGAGCGGGATCCCACTCGTTACCCTGAAGTGTTGGCTGTAATACACAGCCGACACGCTCTTTATATGGCAGCCCGTGAGCCCGCTCCATATTCCCCCAGCCGAAGTGCGCCGTATATATATACGGCAAATGTCGGGAAGAGCTTAATCTTCGTATTTTGAAAGACATTATTTTTTACGTTTTCTGTTGATGTAGCCATATAAAAACTTGTTTTTTACAAAATAAATATAATTTTTTTAATGCCATAATTTTGAGGTACATATAATGTATTGAATAACTTTATAAAAAACTTTTTGGTGGGGAATGGGAAAAAAACAACAATTTTGCCAATGTTTTTTTGGATTTATATTTATTTAGTTCACCATACACTATAAATAATATTGTAAACTTTATTTATATAGTTTTTTTATGTTTTGCTACTTTTGCACAATAAAAACACTTTCTTTTACAAAATAATTTGTTTCTTTGTCGCAACATTCCAAGACTTAAAATTTTTACAACAGTTAAGTGATCCTGGCTTTTGCAGCAGGGTGCCATCTGTATGGTATAGCTGTCACCTGCTGCAGATGGTGCGGGCACATCTCCCGCTCCATCCCCTGCCGTAATCGTATGGGGTGGTACAGGAAGTTTTTGCTGCACAATCACACTGGTTTGCCACAATTTTTCAAGAACAGCAGCAAAAACACAACTTCACCACAACGTGTGAACACAGTTAAGTAATGAACACTTATGTAAATATTATATTTCAGTTTTTTATTTTTAATACATTTTTACAAGTTTCTAAAAACCTGATTTTGCTTTGTGGTTTATGGTGTATAGCTGGAGGAGAAAAAAATAATTATGTTATCAATTTTTAATAACAAGGCTGTAACGTAACAAAGAGTGGAAAAAGTCAAAGGGTGTGAATACTTTCTGAATGAACTGCGTGCCGTATTTCTTCAGTGTCGATAGGACAAGTAACAAATTGTAAGTGTTCACAAACCAATGGTCACATTAAATAAAGCACAAAAAATCGTCTTTGTTGACTGGTAGATCTTTTTGTACCCAGCACCATACACAACACGTAGTAGGTTTGTAAATACTGTGAAAACTAATAAATGCAAAGAATGTACCGTTCATTCAACATAGATGAAACTGCAAGAAGATAATATTCAGTCAAAGGCCTCCAACTGAATAGCAAGAGGATGGATTTCACACTTCAACGCTGAATGTCTTTTCTGTACGATTGACTTAACGTGCAATCATTAGCGAAATAGTAAGCTTGTTTTCTCTGCCCTAATTTACTAACATTCGTTTTGGTCTAGTAAGAAATCTTAATCTTAAAGGGAAACTCTGGGAAAAACTGATAGGGGAGGGCTACATAACACAGCGATCCTCAGTTTGGTGTTCTTTGAATCCTTGTCTCATAAACAGCATATAAATTCCATTGTGTGAACATAGCCTAAGAATAACACAATGTATCAGTTTTTGAATAAAAAATGATATTAATATCTGCCTACCAAAGCAGCAATCTAACTAAAAATACTTGTCGGAAGAAATGACTCATCATCCATAAAGACAACACATTACATGAGCACAGCAGCCAATCACGGCTTGATACTTTGATGCGTCATCTGTAGTGACGTCAGGAGTGTCATTCCCGTGACCAACCTGTAATTACGCTGACAAGTATACAGAGAAGCATTGGGGAACCCCCAGAACAGATGGGGGGAACAATAGAGCATAAAAGTAAAGGTAAGTTAATTGAGAAATTATTGTTTTGGTAATGAAATCTGTCTCACATCAATGATACAGTATATGCTTGGAAAACCACTTTAAGTGAAACGTATAATCAGAAAGTTACATTTTATTTAAATCAGGGTTTAATGAAACATGTATTTTTTATTTAATTTTTTAAATTTTATTACCTATATGAAAATAAATCCTGAAATATTAAAGTTTTTATTTCAAGTCATTGTAGCACATGCAATAGCCTTTTCTGCAGCTCACTTTTCAGCTTTCCTGTGTAGACAGGGGCCGGGTCAGTAGAGTCATCTCATTATTATTAGAAAGTGATTTAATGATACCTAAATAAAAACAGGATAGCAACACGATACACTATACACAGATAAGGCTTTGTGTGCATTTCCCCTATCAGGGGAATAACAAGACTTCATATGGTCCCATAGCGATATGAGATAGGTCCCACTCCCCACCACCTAGGGATAGGAAACTAAAACAGCAGCATAAGTAGCAATAACTAAATGTATGGATAATAGTGCCTTATATCAGAGAACCAACATAGTAGTGCTAAATAGCAGAAAGCCATCAACTTGTTATTCTCCACAAAAAGGAACAATATTCTTGTGCCTGAGTGGACCCCCTCAACCTCTAAGCCCCAAAGAAGCTGCTATGACTACTTTGGCTATAATTATGCCCATGTCCCTTGCCACTGGAGAGGGGTCTGTACTCCATCTTTTACTGGAAGATGTATTGGTCTATTGAAACTTTTCTGACCATTACCTCCCATTCATTGCCGCTGCCATAAAGCACACACTCCCTGGTGTATGTCACGATCTGTGGGTATGTGGACCCGCTGTAGTGGGATAGCAGCTGGTCAAACAGTGTACCAAGTCAATGTCTATATAGTCCAAGCACAAGGATACCTGTTGCAGTTTAGACAGTAGTAATGGCTAGGCTCAGATGAGACCTTGGCAGCAGACACCAGGCATGGTGTAACACAGCAGGTGTGACCGGTGGCACAACACAACACCAACTTTCTAAGGCACAGGAACACCGATAGCACAGGAAACAGGATACAGGTAGCAGGTACGGGAACACTGGGAATAGGATAACATTAAGGAACCATTTGCAAGACTAACACGGGTAAACACAACAATGCCCAGGCAATGAATGAAAGGGCAGGGCCCTCTTTATAGTCCAAGTTGATGATGGGCTAATTACAGATTTTCCTCATGTGTGTGTACTGGTCCTTTAAGGCCAGGCACGAGAGCGCGTGTGCACCCTATGGGAACTAGTGCAGTGATGCGGAAGTGAGTGCCAGCATCTCTCAGGAGGAAGATGCTGCCCAGCACTCACTTGTCCATTGCCGCGGCCGTCGGGGGGCAGGTAAGCACGACGGTCTGCGGCTGTGGATGTTACAGTGCACTGTCTATGCAGACACTATAGGAAAGTGTATGCCTCTAATATGGCCAACGCCATAAACAATTTAAAACCGTAGAATTTAAAAAAAGAACAAATACATTGGGGAAGATTTACTGATACTGTCCTAAATTGAGACAGCTTACACTTAGACTAGATTGGGCTCATTCTGGATGATAAAAGTACATTTGAATCAAGTGGTTTTCTCTTATTCTATACTCTAAAATCCTACTTGCTTCTGCAGCTGCTGCTTGACATTGAGTACTGCTGCTTAGCTTATTTGTAATCAGAATATCCAGGTCCCTATCTTGTTCTGTTAGTATTATTACAAATTGAGGAGCTTTGTAATTTGTTAACTAGCTGTGATAAAGCCTGGGCTCAATACATCTGGCACTGATTCCATTCAGAGCAATTAATGTACGAATAGCATGTAAATAAGCAACTTTTGGAATATTAAACTCAAGGCTAGCAAGACAGCTGGCATGAGTCCATGTATCCATCAAACATATGGTAGAGTTCATTGAGCTCTAAACGACACTATCTATAATTACAGTCTTCTAGATATGGCTGGCTTCTAGACTCACTGTGGACTACTGCGTATACCCTTACAATTTACCTCTGAAAATTTTAGCTGGTTTGTGGTCAGAACAATTGGCCTTTACTTGATTCTGAAATTAGAGAACAAATAGATAAAAATAATATTATTTCACCAAAATGTTGTGGTGAGTGCTGCTTGATGGGGTAGTCTGGTTTAGAAAAGCTATTTTCAAATACTCTATGATGGAATTGTAAGTTAATAGAGGTAGTGGTCCTCCATTTAAGACCCTCATGAATAACCAAAGAACCACTATTCTTCTAGAAGACCCTGCACGTCCTTGTATTAGAAAGACAGTCTTTTGATTTCAATGGCCACTGTGTAATGCTTCATTTCTTTTTTGGTGGCGATACAGATGATCTCTGGGGGTTCCAGATGCGGGACATACTGTAATCAGTTTATAGTCCGAGTATAAAACTGACAACCTCTTTGAATTTAAACGATGGTTAGAATCTATATAATGTTATTTGTACGTTATATGTATCATCATTATACATACAATGAATTACTTTGGTATAGCAGCCAATAGTATAGGAATTCTGGTCACATGGAAGAAGACATAGAGATAACTGGATATGAGACTCGTAAAAAAAAATAGATAACAGCATATTTTTATGTATTCTGCTTACAGGCTGTAATATTTTGAATCACCGCTACTAATGTGTCGCCATTTCACAGTATGGCGCAATGTAAGGAATGAAGAAGTAGCGCTCGCATGAGCACCGCGGCCCATTCAGAACAGCTGATCCTAAGGATAGGCCATAAATTGTATCTCTCTGAATAACCCCTTTAACCTTTTTCTTTCATGCCCAGATACTTACCTACCATCTATGCTAACTGCGTTTTGTTTTACATTTCTCTTCAACTTACAACTAGTATGAGTATTAGCATGCTACTTTTTTTTAAAAAAAATCCGCTTTTACTTAAAATATATGTATACTATATATGTATAAAATTTGTCAAACTTAGATATATTAATTATCACAGTAAATCTAGTAATAGTTACACATTTACTGGGATTATCTACTGGAAACCTACGAATATTTGCAGTGGACTACTAAAAAATAAAAAAAACAAGCAGGTTTTTATTGTCTCAATGCACTAAATCAATATTAGCTAATTGATTATTGGTTTTCATGGGTTACCACAACATACTCAGATACTGCAGAAAACAGTTGTGTGGCAAAGATAAGATAAAAGATACAAAGTAAACAAAGAATTCTCAGCATTTTCTATACAACCTTATGGAAAGCTCCTATCAGTTTCAAATAATTCCTCTACAATCATATGGCGTAATAAACAAAGATAGCAATGAAGAACACACTATACTGGTAAATATAATTTCCTAAAAAACATATATACAGGAGACTTACCCTGTATCTGGTTTATATGATTATATATAGTATTGTTAGGAATCTAGATACAACCGTCCTCTAAATACAAACAACTATAGTAAATTCAGGGGCATACATAGAAGGAAAGGGTCCCCATAGCAAAGATGAAAATTGACCTCTTATTTTGAGGCCAGGTTTTGCCATTCGAGACAGGTTAATTCTCCAGAACCTTTTCATGACGCTTGGGCCAATTTTTCACCCCTTTTTCGCTAGCAATCCAATTCCTCTAAAGAGGGGAGTTCTGCACAGATTATCGTCACCGAGCAACTAAGAGGATAGGACCAACCAAGGCTAAGCCCCCTTTCTCCTTGGATCCCATAGAAGAAACATGGTCTGCATTTATGGCTTGTAAGCCTTTCAGCACATTGTGGGGAATCAAGTGGGTCTGTACATCCTATTCCTTTAAATGTAGATTCCTCTTAACTGAATCTACCAGAATGTATTAAATAGCAATTTCCTAATAGTTTTTAGAATAATTACTTCCATTTAGTAATGGGGGCATTCTAACATTCTATGTCTGTATGTGAGAAGTGATATGAAGGTGGTGGTGTATGTCTGTATGCGAGAAGCGATATGAAGGTGAGTGTGAGGGTATGTGCACACACACTAATTACGTCCGTAATTGACGGACGTATTTCGGCCGCAAGTACCGGACCGAACACACTGCAGGGAGCCGGGCTCCTAGCATCATAGTTATATACGATGCTAGGAGTCCCTGCCTCTCTGCAGGACAACTGTCTCGTACTGTAATCATGTTTTCAGTACGGGACAGTAGTTCCACGGAGAGGCAGGGACTCCTAGCATCGTACATAAGTATGATGCTAGGAGCCCGGCTCCCTGCACTGAGTTCGGTCCACTACTTGCGGCCGAAATACGTCCGTAAATTACGGACGTAATTAGTGTGTGTGCACATACCCTGAATGAGACATTAGAGGGTGAAGACTGTGAGGAGGTTGAAACCTTGAGGGTGGAATTACAAAGGGAGGTAAACACTGAAAAAATTACTTTTGGTGTAATCTATAGACCCCCCAATATAACTGAGAAGATGGAAGTTCAGCTATATAAACAGATGGAGCGGGCTGCACAGGCGGGTACAGTAGTGATAATGTGAGATTTTAATTACCGGGATATTAATTGGGGTCATGGTTCGGCTTCAACTGCATTTTCTCAACCTGTTGCAGGAAAATTTTATGGGCCAGTTTGTGGAAGACCCGACTAGAGGTGAAGCTCTGTTGGATCTTGTCATTTCTAATAATGCAGAGCTTGTTGGGAACGTCAATGTTCGTGAAAACCTCAGTAACAGTGATCACAATTTAGTTATATTTTGCATATACTGTAAAAAAACAAACAAAGGCTGGGAGGGCAAAAACACTTAATTTTAAGAAGACCAATTTCCCCAGGATGAGGGCTGCAATTCAGGATATAAACTGGGAAGAACTAATGTCAAATAATGGTACAAATGATAAATGGGAGATTTTCAAATCTACTTTGGGTAATTATAGTGCAAAATGTATTCCTATAGGCAGGGGCGTAGCTAAAGGCTCATGGTCCCCGATGCAAAAATTCTTACTGCCCCCCCCCCCCGCAAACTTCTCGTGGCCGACGGTCCGCAGCTTTCAGCTGCATCGCTGGGTCTCCTAAGTGACGCAACAATGCAGCACTAGCAGCCGCGGCGTCACTAAGGCTGGGTTCACACACCCTATTTACGAACGTAATTCGGGCGTTTTAGCATTGAATTACGTCCGAAAATGCGGCTCAAAAGCGTTGGCAAACATCTGCCCATTCATTTGAATGGGTCTTACGATGTTCTGTGCCGACGGTCATTTTTTTTTACGTGCCGCTGTCAAAAGGCGGCGCGTAAAAAAGACGCCCGCGTCAAAGAAGTGCCTGTCACTTCTTCAGACGTAAATGGAGCCGTTTTCCATGGACTCCATAGAAAAACAGCTCCAATTACGTCCGTAATGGACGCAGCAAAAGACGCCTGCACATGCCATTACGGCTGAAATTACGGTGCTGTTTTCTCCTGAAAACAGCTCCGTAATCTCAGCCGTAACGGACGCTGCCGTGTGAACATACCCTCAGGGCTTAAAATGTCAGGGAAATAGCCCCAATACATATGTGTCCGCCCAAAAAAAAGTGTGTATGAGACAGCATAGCATATCTATAGCACTACGACCCTATAAACTATGGATAGGATTAGATACAGTGGCTCAGCAGACATTATCACACATGATAGGATTAGATACAGTGGCTCAGCAGACAGTACCACACATGATAGGATTAGATACAGTGGCTCAGCAGACAGTACCACACATGATAGGATTAGATACAGTGGCTCAGCAGACAGTATCACACATGATCGGATTAGATATAGGGCCCAGCAGACAGTATCACACAAGATACAATTAGATACAGGGCCCAGCAGACAGTATCACACATGATTGGATTAGATACAGGGCCCAGCTCGCTGTCATTGCATCTCCAGCGCTGGACCCAGGATAGGTAAGAATAATAATTTTGCTTCTTTATGTGTTACTGATTATTTTTGTGTGTTTGTGTTTTTTTTACAGGTTCGGTTGTTGGACTTTGGATTCGAGGACTTCAATGACGGCGTTTTTTTTATTCTCAATAAAATGGTTAATGAGGGTTGTTTTTTTATTTTAATAAAATATTTTTTCTATGTGCTTGTATCTTTTTAAACTTTATTATCACCGCCTTAGTAATGGCCGCTGGCTGATTGACAACCTCCATTACTAAGGCGGGGCTTAATGTTAGCCGGTGCAGAGGCTACACTAACCCCCATTATTACCCGGTACCCACCGCAACCAGGAGTACTGGGAAGAGCCGGGTACGAACCAGTGTCCGACCATCTGTAGTGACAGGCAGGCACCGGAGCGGCTGCACGCTGGTAGTATTAGGCTGGGGAAGGCCAAAAACAGTGGCCCTTCCCACCCTTGTAATGCTGCCTGCTGCTGCTGTGTTGTATCTGGCTGGTTATGAAAATTGGGGGGGACCCCACATCGTTCTTTCCAATAATTTTTTTTTTTTTAAATGACGTGGGGTCCCCCCCATTTTTCATAACCAGCCAGATACAATAAAGCAGCAGCAGCCTAGTATTAGCAGGATGGGAAAGGCCACTGTATCTGGCCTTTCCCCTCCTGATAATACCAGCCTGCGGCCACCCCAGTAGCCGACCATCACTACAGATGGTCAGGTACTGGATCGTACCCGGCTCTTCCCAGCACCCCTGGTGGCGGTGGGTATCGGGGTAATAAAGGGGGTTAGTGTTAGCCTCTGCATCGGCTAACACTAAGCCCCGCCTTAGCAATGGATGCTGTGAATCAGCCGGCGGCCATTACTAAGGCGGTAGTAATATAGTTTTTAAAAAAACACAAAGACATAGAAAAAATATTTTATTGAAATAAAAAAAAAAACACACAACCCTCATTAACCATTTTATTGATAATAAAAAAAAGCAGTCATCGAAGTAGTCCTGGAATCCGACGTAGTCCAACGACCGAACCTGTAAGAAAACACACAAAAAATGATTAGTAACACGTGTGTTAGGCTTAGATACAGGGCCCATGTGTGATACTGTCTGTGGGACCCTGTATCTAAGCCTACCACAACGTAGGCTTAGATACAGGGTCCAGCAGACAGTAATCTTATACAGTATAAGATTACTGTGTGCTGGGGCCCTGTATCTAAACCTACAGTGTGGTAGGCTTATATACAGGGCCCAGCAGACAGGATCACACATGGGCCATGTATCTAAGCCTACCATGTGATTGGCTTAGATACAGGGCCCAGCAGACAGGATCACGCATGGGCCATGTATCTAAGCCTACCATGTGATTGGCTTAGATACAGGGCCCAGCAGACAGGATCACGCATGGGCCATGTATCTAAGCCTACCATGTGATTGGCTTAGATACAGGGCCCAGCAGACAGGATCACACAATCTGTGATCCTGTCTCATGGGCCCCCTAAGCCTGCTACATCGTAGGCTTAGGGGTTGTACAGTCCCTAAACATTGATGGCCTATCCTCAGGATAGGCCATCAATAGCTGATGTGTCTCTCGGGACCCGCAAATCAGCTGTTTTGAAGGGGCCGCAGCACTCGTACGAGAGCTGCTTCCCCTTCATTTCACTACTCGCTCACACTGTGAATCGCCGACACGGATTCACAGTGTGACCGGAATGAAGTGACAGGAATGAAGGGGAGCAGCTCTCGTACGAGTGCTGTGGCCCCTTCAAAACAGCTGATTGGCGGGTCCCGGGAGTCGGACCCCGCCAGTCAGGGCTAACCTTACCTTCCTGTTCGGCTGCGGCGGGAGTTCTGTCGTCTCGATGCTGTGCGCGGCGCATAGCGCTGTGACATCATGCGCTGCGCACAGCGCTTGACGTCAGGACCTCCGCTGCCATCCGGAACCAGGAAGGTAAGTAAAGTATGTTACTATAGTAACAGGGGCCCGCGGCCCGAGTTACTATAGTAACTTTTTATTGATGTGGTGCGGGGGGCCGTGGGCCCCCCTGGCTTCGGGGCCCGGTCGCAATTGCGACCACTGTGACCCCTATAGCTACGCCAGTGCCTATAGGTAATAAGTATAAACGACTAAAATTACACCTCACATGGCTTACACCTTCTGTAAAAAGGCCAATACATGACAAAAGAAAGGGCATTTGAAAAATACAAATCTGAGGGTACATCTGTAGCCTTTGTAAATTATAAAGAGCTTAATAAAATTTGTAAAAAGGTAATAAAATCAGCAAAAATACAAAATGAAAGGCAGGTGGCCAAGGATAGTAAAACAAATCCCCAAAAATTCTTCAAGTATATAAATGCTAAAAAGCTAAGGTCTAACAATGTAGGACCCCTAGATAGTGGTAATGGGGAGTTGGTCACAGGGGATCAAGAAAATGCAGAGTTACTAAATGGGTTCTTTAGCTCTGTATATACAACAGAAGAAAGAGCAGCTGATATAGCCGGTGCCAGTGCTGTTAATATATCGGTTAATATACTGAATTAGCTGAATATAGATATGGTCCAAGCTAAATTAAACAAAATAAATGTACACAAGGCCCCGGGACCAGATGGGTTACACCCTAGATTTCTTAAAGAGCTTAGTTCAGTTATTTCTGCCTAATGGGTAAATTAAGGACTATAGGTTTAGAAAGTATTGTTTGTCATTGGATTGAGAATTGGCTCAAGGACTGTATCCAGAGAGTTGTGGTCAATGATTCCTACTCTGAATGGTCCCCGGTTATAAGTGTTGGGACCACTATTATTCAATTTATTTATTATTTATTTATTATTTATTTATTAATGATGTAGAGGATGGGATTAATAGCAGATTAATATTTTTGCAGATTACACCAAGCTATGTAGTAATGTTCAGTCTATGGAAGATGTTCGTGAATTGCAAGCGGATTTAAACAAACTAAGTGTTTGGGCGTCCACTTGGCAAATGAGGTTTAATGTAGGTAAACGTAAAGTTATGCACCTGGGTACAAACAACCTGCATGCATCATATGTCCTAGGGGGAGCTACACTGGGGGAGTCACTAGTTGAGAAGGATCTGGGTGTCTTTGTAAATCATAAACTAAATAACAGCATGCAATATCAATCAGCTGCTTCAAAGGCCAGCAAGATATTGTCGTGTATTAAAAGAGGCATGGACTCACGGGACAGGGATGTAATATTACCACTTTACAAAGCATTAGTTAGGCCTCATCTAGAATATGCAGTTCAGTTCTGGGCTCCAGTTCATAGAAAGGATGCCCTGGAGTTGGAAAAAATACAAAGAAGAGCAACGAAGCTAATAAGGGGCATGGAGAATCTAAGTTATGAGGAAAGATTAAAAGAACTAAACCTATTTAGCCTTGAAAAAAGCGACTAAGGGGGGACATGATTAACTTATATAAATATATTAATGGCACATACAAAAAAATATGGTGAAATCCTTTTCCATGTAAAACCACCTAAAAAAATAAGGGTCACTCCCTCCGTCTGGAAAAAAAAGGTTCAACTTGCAGAGGCGACAAGCCTTCTTTAATGTGAGAACTGTGAATCTATGGAATAGTCACCGCAGGAGCTGGTCACAGCAGGGACAGTAGATGGCTTTAAAAAAGGCTTAGATAATTTCCTAGAACAAAAAAATATTAGCTCCTATGTGTAGAAATTTCTACCTTCCCTTTTCCCATCCCTTGGTTGAACTTGATGGACATTTGTCTTTTTTCAACCGTACGAACTATGTAACTATGTAACTATGTAACAGTAACATACAGTGCTACTGGGAATTTGTAACTTTCAGCCATTGCTTTGTGAATAAATCAGAGGGCTACAGACTGCTGTTTCTGACAACCTCCTGTACTATATCAGTGACTGCAGACTACGGGGTGCTGCTGATACACAGGGCAACAACTGGAAATGTATATTGCACCCAGCCCTGCTAAGGCTTTATCAGAATATAGATAATACCTTTTTAAGGTCAGTAAATAAATATATATATATATATATATATATATATATATATATATATATATATACACACACACACACACACACACACACACACCTAGTTGCCCCCACCCACCTATATCTGACTATATTCATTACATAAAACAATCCAACACAACCAATTGATGTAGACATGTTTTGTGGAAACAATGCACAACACGCAGGAACAATGACATTGTATAGCTGAAATCTGTCCTTGACAATTTATCTTGCCATTCATTTAAGGGAGTTTTAAAAAGATGGTGAGGCAATCTCACAAAATGTTTTGTGTTATAGAAGTTACACATATGGAGATATTGACGAGATAGATCGATCGATGATAGATAGATAGATAGATAGATAGATAGATAGATAGATAGATAGATAGATAGATAGATAGATAGATAGATAGATAGATAGATAGATAGATAGATAGATAGATAGATAGATAGATATGTGATGAATGATAGATAGATAGATAGATGGATAGATAGATAGATAGATGATAGGGAGAGGTAGATAGATAGATAGATAGATAGATAGATAGATAGATAGATAGATAGATAGATAGATAGATAGATAGATAGATAGATAGATAGATAGATAGATAGATAGATAGATAGATAGATAGATAGATAGATAGATAGATAGATGTAGTAATATGTTGGCGCTATATAAATAAAGATTATTATTATTATTATTATGTAGCAGAGTCGGGTTTGTCATTTGGCATATCTTGTTATGATATCCAATACTGTTATTTTGTTTCCAAGAACCACAGGTAAACATACTTTGTTATCTTAGAAAACAGTTAACTGACAAATTCAGCTCTGCTGCATCTCCATATATGAATCCCATTTGATAAATATTTTTTGTTGTAAATATGCTTTGTATTTGTCTTTCTGAATTGGCAGAGCTACATTCTCTCTCTACAGTTGCTCTATAATTCCATGTACAGCAAGTTCAATAATCCTCTCCTTCTCTCCTTATGTATTCTGCTTCCATAAGAAGAGCAGCCCTTGAACTGCACTGTTGGTAGTGGAGGAGTGGAGGATCCAGGGATGATATAGCCTGCAGCAGCCCCTTCCCTCCTCAGTGCTGGAGATGACTGCTGACCTCAGTGGAACAGTGCGCTCTCCAAGGTGCTGAAGTGAGGGAGCCAAGCAGCCTGCAAACTGCACAGCAAACTACACTACACTAAGCTGATTATGCAACCCAGAGCAAGCAAATGGGAGAAACACAGCTCTGTCTACAGGAAGACACAAGTATTTCTTCAACTAAGAGAAAACGCCTTAATTATTTCCCTCAAATGATACATTATATCCTATGGCTGCAATAAGGAACCTTCTCTGATAAAAGATCACCCCAGGCTCAAGGTATGTGGCTTGCACCAATGACTGCTATACAGCATATAACCTTCCAATAACCAATTGATCAGAGTTATAGCTATTTAATTATTGATACTATTGTTTCTATATGGTGTTTTCAAAATATGGGAACAGCATTATTGATTTGCATAACATTGCATTGTATCGCTGCTTTGTACCTATTGTGATGTTGCTTTACCCTTAGTATAACCTTAGTATGGATATTGCGTGCTTTGTATATTAGGAGTATTAAGTGAATGATCTACCTGAGAGAGCTGTAAGGTATTGAAGTGTTAATTCATTGAGTGAATGTGAAACTTTGTCACACCTGTCTTTCTCATCTTGTCGTTGACATGACACAATACAAAAGTTTACAAGCCCAATTATTATTTGTGATTTAAGGTACAGCAAGAAGAGAACATATACATATATCTGCAGAAGTCGCAGTGGCTGGGCTGTAATGAAGATACATGCAATGGATGTGTTTTGCAATGTCTAAATTTCCTTTTAACAAACGGAACAGGACGAAACGGATACAATTTTGTAAGGAGAAGGATTTACATTGAAGGTCATGGGCAGGATAAAATATTATACATGGAGGCGTGTGAATATGTAACCATTGAATATTATATTTGCTAGGACTGAGCTATATTATAAAACAATCTCTCCAGTATCATTAGAGTATGCAACATTATCAAGTGCCATAAAACTATATGCATGCATGGTCAGTGGACAAAGGGATGCTCAAGATCTGAGACGTTGCATTTTACCTTGAGATGCCATGTGGTGTATCACTAACTACAGCACAAAAGAACCACAGGCTGAAGATCCCAATGGGCTTTACATTAAGACTTGATTTGTCAATGTCACCCAAACACATCAGACATAGATACAATGTAAAGTGAGAAATTAGGAAGAGTTATAGCTTTTCCATCTGTTCTCTGGAACTTGCAGAATAAAAGGCAAATTACTCTTTGTGGATTGTCTCCTTATGAAGTGTGGTCAAATGCCTCTCTATCTAACGAGGTGTTGGTTGCTGTCCAGCTGCCCAGTGGTGCTGAAATTTGGATGATGTCTAGCAGGAGAACTAAAAGCTGCTGTTGCTTACTGCCACTGAATGAAGACAACGGGAGATTCCTTCTCTTAGCCATTTTCATTGTACTTTATCTAATAGCAGGAGCCACAATTTTTTCTACTATAGAGAGTCCATCTGAAAATACAGCTCATAACCGGTGGGACAGGATCTTGAAGAACTTCAGTGAGTCGTTTAATATCAGTCTTCTAGAGCTGCGGTCATTCCTTAGAGATTATGAAGCAGCAATGGCAGCAGGAATCAGGGCAGATGCTCTCAGACCAAGGTGGGACTTCACTGGAGCCTTGTACTTTGTAGGAACAGTAGTCTCAACTATAGGTAAGATTCTCTCTTTGGTGTAAATGTGCAAGCGGAACTTTTCTTCAGTAACATATTTTATATTTGTATAATAGAATTTTGTTTATTCCACCTTAAATAATCCATTCTAGTGACTCTATCTATCTGTAAATATTTCTACATTATGCCTGTTTTTCATCTATCTATCTATCTATCTATCTATCTATCTATCTATCTATCTATCTATCTATCTATCTATCTATCTATCTATCTATCTATCTATCTATCTTACATGTATCTATATTATGTCTATTATCTATCTATCTGTAAATATTTCTATATTATGCCTGTTTTTCTTCTAGCTATACATACATATCTATCTATCTATCTATCTATCTATCTATCTATCTATCTATCTATCTATCTATCTATCTATCTATCTATCTATCTATCTATCTATCTATCTATCTATCTATCTATCTATCTATCTATCTATCTATCTATCTATCATTTTTTCCTCACCAGACACTGTTTGTTAGTGTGTTCATACATTTTATCAATAGATGCATTGTATGAAAAGTTACAAATCAGCAAAATGATGTATGTACACTGTAGCATGTTTTAATGTATGTTGTCATGACGACTGAAATGAAAAACAAATTGCAAGGGTGCCCTCTATAGGCATTATATAGATTCTCTATTGTGCAATATCTACAGCATGCAGTGTTTGTCTGTAGGATTTGAACCACATTTGACATTTGCTGCAGAGTTTGTGTGTAAATGCTGATATATACATTATATATGATTAGTAACTAGGTTTTAAAATAGTGTTTATATATATATATATATATATATATATATATATATATATATATATATATACAGAAACAAAAAAAGGATCCAGCAGCACCGATAGAAGAGTGTGGGTGCAGGCCCCAGGGAGCAGACCAAAGCTCTCAATATCTACAGCGAACAAAAAAGTAGGCAGCACACCATCGGAATCAGTGAAAAAGAGGGTACTTTATTAACCCTAAGTGCGACGTTTCAGCTCTATCCACTAGAGCCTTTCTCAAGCAAATGACAAGTGGAACAACAGTGGTATAAAACAGGTTCACAATTGAAGCAATTAATAACAGTAATCAAATACAAATCAGAA
The DNA here is from genome assembly GCF_050947455.1 of Rhinoderma darwinii. NCBI lineage: Eukaryota > Metazoa > Chordata > Amphibia > Anura > Rhinodermatidae > Rhinoderma > Rhinoderma darwinii. The sequence continues at coordinate 379,029,085 of NC_134690.1, forward strand.
CATACTGTATAGAGATATAAATATAGTGTAAACAAATCAATGGTGATAATATATCGATGCACATATAAACAGAGAGCAATAGTACAAAAAGTGCTGAGGGATACATTAACGTATTAATGCATCTAATATGTGTAAATGGTGATAATGTCCACACATGTGTACATAATCAAGATCAAAACAAGTTAAAAACAAGGGGATATCACCTGGGGATGTTAGATCATACAGCCGCCATAGCGGCATCCACGAGGCGCAACCGCGCATGCGCGGACATATGACTGAGGGCGAAGGTCACCAAAAACGAGTGACGTACTCGGCGCATGCGCACTGCGCAACTAAGTGCATCGGCGCCATCTTGGGTACTGGCTATAGTGAGGTAAAGGCAATTATTCAGTAGTATGCCTAAAAAAATACTGGTGAGCCGGACGAGGACAGAGGTGGTAGACATACAGGTCCATGGATATCATGAACCCCGACATTTAGAGAAGCTCTTATCCAGTAAGGAGACACCGTCCAGAGTGAGCTAGAGGAAGGAAAGGAGGACATAGATCAGCAGAACGCCGATCCCTGCCACTCTCATATAGGGAAAGCACTGTCACAAATGCGTGTGGAAACACACAAATGCAAATAAGCGCAATCCCAAAACCCCCCAATAGCAACATGGGACGTGTATAGGGAGCGAAACCGGAGAGCACTTATGTCAAAGACGGGTTATGGTCACATGGGAGCATATACGTCAATGATCACCACCAGTCATCCCCGGACCCAGATTACATAAATTTAATCACAGTACCATACAGTATAGCACCAGGATAATCAGTCATAAAAACGAAATAAAGCAATGATCCAACCGATCCATATAGGTGATATCCCAAATGATGAATCTTCATCTGGAAAAAGAGAAACAGAGTTAGTATATAATCAATAAAATATTCTTGTCAAATATACGGAACAAGAGGTCAGAGCATACCACCCCTGGGACTCAATGTAAGGGGTCTACATCAAACCACCTAAAGCGAAATCAACATTTAAACCCCTTGGTTTTAAAGTATCCAGTTTCCCAATCCATTGAAGTTCTCTTAGTTTCAGGAGTTTAGTCCTGTCACCGCCCCTTCTAGGTAGTGGAATGTGATCTAGAATTGTAAATCTAAGATGCTGTTCGGTATGTCCAAGGTCGGAAAAATGTTTGGATACAGGAAGATCCAACCTCTTTTTCCTGATGGTGTACCTATGTTGGTTGAGTCTGGTTTTTAAATCTAAAGTGGTCTCACCCACGTACAGAAGCTTACACGGACATTGCAATACATAAATAACAAAATCACTGTTGCATGTTAAGTAATGTCTAATGTGAAATTGTTTGCCTGTGCCAGGATGTTCAAAGATTTGCCCTTTATACATAAGGTTACAATTGACACAGCACAAGCACGGATAACATCCAAGTCTCGGTTTGGATAGAAACATTTGTTTCTTGGCTATAATAGGGCCAATATCGGCTTTGACTAACTTATTTTTAAGACACGGTGGTCTACGATATGAAAAGAGTGGAGGTCTGGTAAATTCATTGACATGGGGAAGACATTTGCCCAACATGGGCCAATGTCGCCTGATCACATTAGCGATCTCTTTGCTACTTTCCGTGTAGGTAGAAACAAAAGGAACACGACCTAATTCCGTTGCTGAATCAGTTGGTTCTAACAGTGTCGTCCTATCCATTCTGTCAACTTTGGCTCTATGTTTGTCCAAGAGTCTCGTCGGATATCCCCGTTTTTTAAAACGGTCCATCATCACATCTAATGTTTTGTCAGAACTGTCTTTGTCACTATAAACATTAAGTTAAGGTATGAATCACTCCCTTATAAACCTTACGATATGAAGGTTGCAGAGAATTCAAATTCTTCACCAATGCCCTACAAATCCATCAGCTGAATTCAGGCTGAAGAATGAATCTCCACTTTAAGTAGAAATTGACTATGAGTAGCCATTGCATGTATGTCCCAGTCTTTATATTAAATTCAATATAGCTGTCAAGTATATCTGTGTCTCTTTCAGCAGGATACGACACCTATCAATATCACCAGTTATTATAATATGTCCTTGTACTGAGGACAAAGATCTGCTCTAAATACAACCATGATGTGAAATATCTTAATAATGCACAGCGCTCAAATCACAATGTTCTTGCAGTTCAGGAAATACGATTATTATAATTCATACATAAACAGAAACCAAATCGAAGACATTGCAGTGAATCATTTCACGAAAGTAAACAACAGGAAACATGGGAAAGTGATCGCTCGCATAGCGTGTAGTAGAACAGTAAAGTCTTTCAACAAATTAGGACGTCAAGCCACTTATGATGGATAATTCTGCAAAGATCAGGTGTTCATTAGATCCATATCTCTTATAGCACGAAAACAGCCATTACCTTATTAAAGGGCTTGGTTATTCTGGACGATCCTTTTCAATGAATGGGTCACCTGTAGTCATGCTGGACATTCTGCTATTGCCAGGGGAACCACAATGAAAATGCTTATTTTTTCAGGGAAAATTAAGTATTGCAAAATGCTCATTAAAATCAAAGACAGTCCATCCATTAAATGGCCACCTATTGTCCTTTGACCTAATGTCAAGGTCCTTGGACCTACTTAACACAACAGAGGTTCCTTTCATAATTGTATTTGTTCAAAAGGGTCTAATTGGATATCCGGCAAGGAGTATTCCCTTTAATGAAACTATGGGTGGTCCCTGAGAGTTTCCACCTTTCATTGTCCTTTTAATGATACTATGGCTGATCCTTTAGACTTTCCACTATATGTACAGAGGTTGTCCCATCTGGATGACCAATGTCAGACAAATGGACATTATAGAGAGAGATCCCCAACTCGTGATTTCCCTTTGAGCCAGAGTGTAGAACTGTTGGAAAGAGCGCCTTCCAATTGGCAGACTCAGTTCGGCCATGTCCTGCAGATAATCGCCCAGGGCATCTTCTTTGAAAAAGGAGTTGTCCAGTTAAGACAGCCACTTTAATTCTCCAGACAGTTGACGAAGTATATTTGTAGTTGGGGGTTGCTTGGGTGTACTCATTCTCTGTCAAATTCTGACACTCAGGTAGTCGCATTGTGATTGTTTTATTTTTTTTCCATTTTATAGGAATGCACATTTAATTGTTTATGTCAGTCAGATTGATGGATTATCACAGACAATTAGCTGTGCTGTGGTAGCCTGTGGCATGCCTTCTGCTGAGTAGTCCTTGTTGAAGCACTTAAAGGAAGACCCACTACAATCTCCCTATTCGTTTTCTCTTACGTTGCCCTCTATGCTTACATTTCACCAAGCAGTGAACATCACCCACAGCTAGATATACAGTCAGAATACTTTACTGTAATGGCAAAGCTGGTCTCTCTTTAAAGTGCTAAATCCATCTTTTCGTTTCTATGACCTGTGACAAGCGATCAATTCTCTATTGTGCCACCACAGGGGAAAAGAAGCATTACATGGTGCCCACTGAACTTAACGGCTATCCATGTAATGCACGGACATGTTGGGTCCTCCAGAGAGAGAGAAAGAGATATTTTCTTTTTTCTAGCAGTTCCTGAGGCCCTGACAAAGGTTCCAAATGAGGGGCCCCCATCTACTAACTCATTAAGCCCTGAAAGGGTAATTGAAAATGGGTTTTATAAACCAGACAACCACTTTAATGGCTGACAGCTAGCTGGTGTCCTGCTGTACCCAGCAAACATGGTCCCGAGGAGAAAACATGCTTAAATGGGTATACAATAACATTACATTAAAATATCTCCACTGTGCCTATACTGCAATTCATAATCATATAGGAATTATTCAGATAGCCCCACCAATGGTGGCATATAGTAGTGCCCACTCAGTACTATAATATAGAAATGGTGCAGAGATTCTCATCAGAGTGCCAGCAGAGTACTGTATAGGGCTATAATTTCTTAAAAATAAGTCCTCATATAGTACATATTGGGGATCTTCTCACCAACAGTTCCCAGAAAAAGAACAAAAAATGGTGTCATCCTATAGTTTCCGTGTTTAGATGAAGACATATTTATAGGTGATTCTTCATTCAGAATAATTATAGTTGTGCTGATTAGAACCTTAGTGCTTCCCTCCTGGACTACTGCAACACACACTAAAATGCCAAATTAATATATATGATCATTATTATTATTATTATTATTATTATTATTATTATTATTATTATTATTATCATGTCTTAAATATCTACAGTTATTATGGGTTCTTAGTGTAAATAATTTTTTATTTGGAATGGACTCCTATCTGTTGTGCACTGGTGAAGACATTAGCTGATCTTTATAGCCTAAGTAAAAAGTATTAATTCGTAGATTTCATGGTTTGTTGTATGCAGATAATGGTGCATGCCATTTCTTTTTCAGTAGATTAATAACAATTTATAAAATAAGGTGTACAACATTTCCACTGTTTTAGACTTTAATACATCCCGATCAGAGGTAGGTTTGCTTGAATGAATGCTTTCAAAGAATATGTCCATTGTTTTTATAGATGTAGTAGGGGTGAGTTTGTCATAGGCTGTAGCGCTGAGTTGATAATCTGGTACAACTCATCGTGATACTTGATTTTGCTACTTGTAAGATCAGCAGGATACTAGAAGAGACTATGCCACCATGCTTCAGAGCATTAGTGTGCCCTTATTTTACGTGCATTAGTCCTGGTCACCACTTAATAAAAAGGAAGCCCTGGTGTGGAAACAGTACGGAAAAGGGCATCAAAGTAGAAAAAAATGAAAGAGGTATTCCAGTTGTTAACATTTATCTTTAATCCATTAGATAGTTGATAAAGCCTAAATCAATGTAAGACCGACCACTGGGATCCCAATGATTGTAAGGATATGTTCACACGGCTTATTTACGGACGTAATTCTGGCGTTTTACGCCTCGATTTATGTCTCAAAATGCGCCTCGATAGCATTGGCAAACATCTGCCCATTCATTAGAATGGGTCTTACGATGTTCTGTGCACACAGGCTTTTTTTTTACGCCCTGCTGTCAAAAGGCGGGGAGTAAAAAAGACGCCCACGTCAAAGAAGTGCCTGTCAATTCTTCAAACGTAAATGGAGCCGTTTTCCATGGACTTCATTTAAAAAACAGCTCCATTTACGTCCGTAATGGACGCAGAGAAATAGCGCCTCAACATGCCATTATGGCTGAAATTACGGGGCTGTTTTCTCCTGAAAACAGCCCCGTAATTTCAACCGTTACGGACGCTGCCGTGTGAACATACCCTAAGACTTGAGGACCCATTCCTCCATCACTCCCTACCAGTACGTCTGCAATGGGTAGGAGTTGTTTGGAGTGGTGGTTGAGTATATTCACTGCCGCTGTATACACTCCAATGGGAGGTATGGAAACAACCAAGTCAGAATGCTCGACTGTTTCTGTACCTCTCAAAGAAAATTTGAAAGGAGCAACTTTGTGCATACTCAGACACTGCTCCATACAACTCCTCTCCACCACAGATGTGCTGGTAGGGAGTGATAGGAGAACAGGGTCCCCCATTCTAGCAATTGCAGGGGGTCACAGTGGTAAGTTCCCACTAATGTAACATTTATTTTGTGGATATGTGATGAATGGTTAATGTGTAGAATACCCCATTACTATCCAGTAAAAAAAAAATAATCTTGAAATATTCCAGTTTTCACACTGGGCACTAGAGCAGTCACAGTATGTTGACATTTCCTGGTTTCCGCAGCTCAGCGTTGCTGTTTGTACCAAACAGGATGAAGAGGCTCATCCCATTATTACTAGATGGGGCAAGTCGATGACAGCTCTGCAGTACCGCTGGGGGTCTAGATAAGACAGGATAGTAACACTATACACTATATACACAAATAAGGCTCTGTATGCAGCTCCCCTGTCACTCCCTGGTCTATGGGGGAGGGGTTGTACTCCATCACTTCTTGGAGAGTACTAATCTATGACATTTTCTTTCAATTGATTTCCGTTAATCGCAGCTGCCATATAGCACACATTCTGCTATACTGTCTATACCAATGTTTCTCAAACTGTGAGGCAGTCCTTACTGGTGAGGCACCAGTGTCACCACCCAGCATGCCATCCTGACGAGTCCAGAATTCAGCACTGTCACAAGATATGACTCTGTTCCAGGAAAAGTGATCTATCACACAGTTTGCTTCATCCAGGAAAACATTCTCTTGTGCAGATTGGCACAGGAACAGGAGGTAACCAGTTAACTTACCTCATGTGGCAAAAGAGGCATGAGAATGAAGAAGGTAGGTTTGGTGCTGACTGGTGGCACTGTGGCTGGTACGGGGCACCCTGTGTGTCCCTTTATGGATGTTGACTTCTGTAGAGGCCTAGGCGTCATCATTGTTTGACAAGGAAGGCCCCAGGAAAAAAAAGTTTGAGAAGCCCTAAGGGTATGTTCACACGGCCTATTTTCGGCTGAAAAATCGGCGTAAAAAAAACGGCCGCGAAAAAGAAGTGCAGGACACATCTTGGGACGTTTTTGGAGCCGTTTTCCATAGACTCTATTGAAAAAAGCTCCAAAAACGGCCGTAAAAAACGCAGTGAAAAACGCAGCAAAAATCGTGAGTGGCACAAAAAACGTCTGAAAATCAGGAGCAGTTTTCTCTTGAAAACAGCTCCGTATTTTGAGAAGTTTTTGACTCTGCGTGTGAACATACCCTTACAATACAGGAACAAAGTTTTTGTTTCCAATGTGGCTGCATCCAGGGAATGAATACAATTGTTTAATAGCTAACATCAAATAATATTAAATGCACGAGACATTACCTTTACGTTTTTAAAACTGCTTATGTAAATCTTGATCCAGTCTGATCTCCAATAAAGGTCAAGAATGATTTTTTTCTTTTCTTTAGATGACATCTTAGGAGGGTTCTTTGCTTTCATCAACCAGGATTAACAAAGGTTTATTTTTCTGGTTGAACTTTATAGGTGTAAAGTGGGGGCTTAGATGGTGCACGATCCTGATAGGGGTGTAGCGAAAAAGATGGAATGAAACAGAAGGTTTTGCTGCAAACGTAACGTTAATTTGATGATGATGCACACAGGCAACACGAATACTTCAGTCTTCTCTCCACGAGAGGCACAATGCTTAGTTACGGCTCCAGTCAGGTGGATGGTGGCTGACTGCATGTCGCAGAAAGGACCAAGGCCGCCCCTCCTTGATACAGGGGGTTTGGTCTGCCAATTCAAAGGCCTAGTATGCCACAACTGGGCTGTGTGCTTACTCGTGAGAAGGCTCCTGCCTCGGCCACCACTTCTTATGCGATATTCACTATACTGTGGGGAGACTACTGCTTACCACCCACAACTCGCTCCAGGGCCTAAGCCAAAGGCGCAACGACGTGTCGTCGCATCTCTATCTTTGTATACAGCTCAGGTCCCATCTCTGCCTCCTGAACACTGAACAACAGTACACAATCTACAAATAACCTCCCAAAACAAAACATAAAGGAGTCCTTCATTAACAGACAGCAACACCAACAAATGTATCCCAAAACAAATGTAGAACGCCCAGATAAATCTATCAATATCATTTTATTAAATATGTGCCTCAATAAACAAAATAGAAAGACATGTCAAAAGACACAGAAAAGATGCCTTACAGTATCTAGTCCCAACATAATAAAACAGAAGTGCATGTATTATTTTGGGACTAGATACTGTAAGGCATCTTTTTCTGTGTCTTTTGACATCTGTTTCCATCTTGTCTCTCTTGCTCTCTCACTTTAAACTGTGCTTGTCATTTATTTTGTTTATTGAGTCATATATTTAATACAATTATATTTATATATTTATCTGGGCGTTCAATCCTTCTTTTGGGATACATTTGTAGCTTTCACTGAACAACAGTAGGCAGGAACACAACCGTTTTATAGACGTTGAGCCACCCACAGCGTGACGGTACAACGTAGCCATGTGCTGACCTCATCACACTGTTATGTCATGGAAAATACAGTTATAGAAGGCGCCTGGGCCGTACATCCCGACGCCTACAATTTAGTACTGAGAAGCCAACCACCATTGCCCGTACAAAGGAAGAACCATTTAGTTACAATATAAACATGTTAACCAACATAATATATACACAGGTGGAATGGCCACATAACATAAGACGCCATATAACACAGTGGCCGGACTGACCGCCTCTTCTCCTCGAAAGTCACCTATAGAGAACAAAAGCACACAACACGAGAACCATTATATGTCACAGTGCACATATATATAGCATCAACAGGGGCACAATGCCGCTAAGGGCCAAAGTACAATATTGTTCACCTTAAAGATGGGATTTTCTCCCCCTCACCATTACATGGGCATGTGCCTTATTTCAAGGGAAATAAAGGAGCTTCTGTTCTGGTCTCAAGGGGCCGCAGCGCTCAGTGAAGTTTTACCGGACACAGTCACTCTTATCCATGCAATGAATATGGTATTGTAAACGAGACACATTCAAGTGAATGGGGTTGAACTTCAACTAAGCTGCAATGGCAGAGATAAATTATGGAGGAGAGTGGCACTATGTCTAGTAAAACTCTGAACATGCCCCATCAATGTTGTGATTGGTAAAACTTCAGTAGTTCGGGACCCACTGATAGAACCTCTGTAGGTAACCATGTAACTGTGTCCCAATGAGTTAGCTGGTTTTCTAAAGGAGTACAAGTAATGATCAAGCCCCATAAAGCGCTTCTACACTTATTTGGTAACTTTTTTTGATTAGCACATTTTTCTAGGTCCAGATTTTATTAGTCCTCTTGCACACAACCGAGTAGCAACCGATAGTTTACATGGACACATTCACTATAGTGCGTGAATCAGGTCCGTAAAAACAGACCCGACTCTGCGATCCATGGAAAGACCAGAACATGTCCTATGTTTCCATGGATCACAGGCGGGACTCAGACGGCACACACGGTCGTGTGAATTAGGGCTTATACCCAATATCTCTGATCGGCTTACAGGATAGAATTTGAAGTGTAGTTAAACAGTTGCACCGCTTTTTTTTCTTTATCTTAATCATATTTCCATTTCCACAATAGACACTTGGTCATGTAGGTCGGTAGAACTGTCTATAGCAGACAAGCTAACCCAGCTGCACATGAAGACCTAACAGTTGATCAGTGTTTTTTTTTTTAATCCCTTAAGGCGGGATTTACACGAGCGTGTGATTTTTGCGCATGCAAAAAAACACAGCGTTTTGCCTGCGCAAAAGGCACTTAACAACTCCATGTGGCATCGGCATATGATGCGCGGTTGCATGCTTTTCGCGCAGCCGCCATCATTATCACACCCCTGTATGGATGTTTGTAAACAGAAAAGCACGTGGTGCTTTTCTGTTTTCATTCATAGTTTTACAGCTGTTGCGCGAATCACGCTGGTCGCACGGAAGTGCTTCCGTGTGGCATGCATGGTTTTCACGCACCCATTGACTTCAATGGGTGCGTGATGCGCGAAAAACGCTCAAAGAACGGACATGTCGTGACTTTTACGCAGCGGACCAACGCTGCGTAAAAATCACGCACATGTCTGCACGGCCCCATAGACTAATATAGGTCCGTGCGACGCGCGTGAAAATCACGCGCGTTGCACGGAGGTATATCCCGTTCGTCTGAATAACCCTTATGACCAGAGTTATTTGCTTTTCAATGATCAGAGACTTGAGTTAAAGGGGGTAATTTGTTAAGACTGGCTTATCATATACCAGTCTTAATAGAACGAAAAGTTGAAGTACACTCCGACACATTTAATAAGAGGCAAAAGCCTCTTAATAAATGTGTCACATCTTTCGGCTGGGCCGTGGCCATGTGCCATTAATACCCCCCACATTGCCCATAAAATAAAATAAAAACACATATCTCACCGCTCTTCTTCTCCACCTCCTGGCTCCTTTACCTGGAGTGGCTCATACAAGGTCCTGATGTCGAGCGACAGGGACTTATATGCGATGCAGCACTTCAACGTCATCAGTGCTGTGTCACACACAACGTCCTGATGCTGCCCATTGTCATTTCATTGTATGAGCCGCGCTAGAGTGATGAGGAAGCCTGAAGGCGTGCAGGAGTTAGTCTTAACAAGGTAAGGTATTAGACCCAGTGCGGGCCTCTACCTTGCTACGACCCATAGTGTAAAATGAAGTTAGGAGCTGGTGTAGATTTCCATTACAATTTTTAATAAAAATAAATTTGTCGAGCTGCAGTTGCCAACCCCCTTTCCCAGAAATCATAATTTCTTACCACAAAATACCCAGAAAAGGGCAAAGAAAAAAGATAAATTAGCCCCAAAGGCTCTAACTTTATTGGGTGATTTTTAGGGCTGTTTTTTTTAATAATTTTTAGGTTTTTTTCCTTTTTAGTTTTATCAGAGTTAAACTGCAAAAAGTAAAAAAAATACATGTTTCTAATTTCAATTTGTTTTATTTTAAATTTTTAAAATTTCCACTCAAATAAAGTCTTATAAATTGATTCTCCAATTTGTTTTAATCATTACATTTAGGCCAGATTCACGTGAATGAGTGCAAACTCGGATGTGAAGAACAGCCGCTTTTCACGTCCGAGTTGCACCCGTGTGGGACTCGTTTTCACGGATCCCCATAGACTTGAGTCTATTAATGTTCTACCACTCAACAGACCCTTCACACGGTTCGTTAAAACAACGGCCGTGTGAATAGCTCCATTGTAATACATGTGCTGGCCGTCGTTTTAACGGCCATCACACAGACGTATACCAAGGTCATCTGAATTCGGCCTTACAGCATGTGGTTGATAAAAGGTTAAACTCTACATTTTTCCCAGTGACGGTGGATTTACATGCGGCAGATTTTGTTGCAGAATTTTTTTGTGACTGAAAATCAGTTCTATTTATCTGAATGTGGTTGTTTCTGCAACAGGTGCACGGATTTCTGCACGTTCCATTCAAGCGAATGGTACTGACCTTCAGTCAGAAAAAATTTCTGCAATAAAATCTGCCACGTGAGACTGCACGCTAGGGGCTTGTCCACACGCTGCGGAATTGCCACGTTTTTTCCGGATGTAATGTCGGACGGAAAAAACGCAGCAGAATACAGTAGCAGCATAGGGGATAAAATTTAACAAATTTCATCCACATGCTGCGTAAAACTTCCAATCCTAAATTGACCTGCGGTGGGTATTTGTCATACCGCAACATGTCAATTCCTGCTGCGGAAAGTGGACTGAATTGCTGCATTTTTCAGGGGAGACGTCACCATCTCCCAACATTGAGAAGAACGCAGCAAAAAACGCAACATTTTCTGTCGTAAAAACGGAATTGCTGCAGGAAATAGAATTTCCTGTAGCAATTCCATTGTGTGTGGATAAGCCCTAAAACCTCTCAGGGGCTGAAAATCAAGATGCAACCTTGGATAAAACTTATTGCTATGTGTGATAATAAGGTGTTCAATAGAAAATGTTTTTCAAGAAAACGTATTGCTATAACTGAAATTCTCATTAAAATTAAAATTGGATTTTTTTTTAATATAAAACAACATGGGGCTGCACTAGATGAACAAATCTAACTTCAGAATGAATGAGCTTGTGCAATCCATTGGCTGTAAAATAGATTATGTGACATTATAACGCACTGCAGTACAACACTGTACAATCAAGGCAATATATTGTACATTGTCAATAATGGATTCTCAGAATGATTATTCATGGAAATATTTATTACCTTGTTAATTCTCTGTCCGTCTCAGGATATTTGCACTTTATCTTTATTATACAACCCACTGGACAGGGAACAAAGTTTATAGAAAAGAAATGAGTGTCTATAGATAGAAAATAATGAAGTACTACATGGGATCAATATGATAATTACTTTACCTTGGCTTATAAAATCACAGGTGTATTTTAAAAAGTCTAAGGTCACGTTCAGACGTAGCAGATTTGCTGCGGAATTCCGCTGCGGACGGGCCACAAGGGAAATCTGCAGCAGACTTTTTCTTTGGTTTCTATAGCTGTTTAAGTAACAGTGCAGACATTGCAGAAAACAACGGTGCGGAAAATAGCTAGCGTTGCAGAATTTACATTCCGCAGCATGAACAGTCTGTTGCGAAGAAGCAGAGGATTTTCACTGCGGATTTCAGCCTTATCAATGCAAATGATGAAATCTGTGGCAAGTCCGTTGCAAAATCCGCCACGTGTGGATGATCCCTCAAATATGCCAATTTAGCTGCAGATTCGTTGCGTAATTGCCTTGAAATTGCATCAAAATCAGCAGTGGAAAATTTCCACCACATCTGAACGTGTCCTAAGGCAGATTTGCCACAGATTTTGCATGCATTTAGGGCATGACCACACGTAGCGGAATTGCTCTGGAATTCCGCTGCGGACAGTCCGCAGCGGAAATCCGCAGCGTACACGTTTCTCCATTGCCTTCCACAGCTTTGTGGTTGGGTTCGTTTACACGTTGCGGACAATTCCGCTGCGGAGCATAGGCTGCAGTGCAGAATTTGGTGTCCGCAGCATACACTGACTGTTGCGGACTTGTTGCGGACTTGTTGCGGACTCATTGCGGAATTTCTCCATTGACTTCAATGGAGATTCAAAATTCCGCAATGAAGTCCGCAGATGTTATGCAGATGTTATGTGTGCTACGGAGCGTATTGGTTTTACTAACATGACATTTCTTCATTCTGGCTGGACCTATGTATTTCTAGGTCTACAGCCAGACTGAGGAAGTCAATGGGGCTCCCGTAATTACGGGTGACTACGTGTGTGCACCCATAATTACGGGTGACTACGTGTGTGCACCCGTAATTACGGGAGCGTTGCTAGGCGACGTCAGTAAATAGTCACTGTCCAGGGTGCTGAAAGAGTTAAGCGATCGGCAGTAACTGTTTCAGCACCCTGGACAGTGACTTCCGATCACAATATAGATCAACCTGTAAAAAAAATAGAAGTTCCTACTTACCGATAACTCCCTGCTTCTTCCTCCAGTCCGGCTTCCCAGGATGACGTTTCAGTCCAAGTGACGGCTGCAGCCAATCACAGGCCAATCACAGGCTGCAGCGGTCACATGGACTGCCGCGTCATCCAGGGAGGTCGGGCTGGATGGCGAAAGAGGGACGCGTCACCAAGACAACGGCCGGTTAAGTATGAATTTCTGTTACTTTTACTAGGGAAAGGGTTGTCCCTTCTCTCTATCCTGCACTGATAGAGAGAAGGGAAGCCCTCTTCCCCTCAATACGCAGTGGCTAGTCCGCATCAATTTAATGCCCATTTCAAGCAAAGCCACAACAGAATCTGCAACGCAGATTCTGTGCGGCATTGATGCGGACAGTGGCGGAAGAAATCCGCCACGTCTGGGCTTGCCCTTAGGGCTTCAAGGGTCTTTTACTGGATTTTAAAAGGGTCTTCCAGCCTCCAGTATTTTTCACCTATCCACTGTATAGGTGAAAAATGCTAGATTGGTACGGTCCAACACCTGGGACCCAACCGATCACCAGAACGGGTGACCCCAGTCCCCTTTTCCCCCTAGCCGCAAGAAGGAGGAGGAGTTTGACGGAAACAGCTGAGCGCCGACCACTAATCTAGTATTTTTCACCTATCAAGTGCATAGGCGAAAAATGCAGGAGGCTAGAATACGCCTTTAAGACCTTGGTCACACAGTGCAGATTTTCTGCAGACTTTGCTTGTATTTTTTATGCCAAAAACAGGAAAGGAACCTAAACAAAATAAATATATAAAGGAAGCCCTTTTAGGGTATGTGCACACACACTAATTACGTCCGTAATTGACGGACGTAATTCGGCCGCAAGTCCCGGACCGAACACAGTGCAGGGAGCCGGGCTCCTAGCATCATAGTTATGTACGATGCTAGGAGTCCCTGCCTCGCTGCAGGACAACTGTCCCGTACTGTAATCATGTTTTCAGTACGGGACAGTTGTCCTGCAGCGAGGCAGGGACTCCTAGCATCGTACATAAGTATGTTGCTAGGAGCCCGGCTCCCTGCACTGTGTTCGGTCCGGGACTTGCGGCCGAATTACGTCCGTCAATTACGGACGTAATTAGTGTGTGTGCACATACCCTTAGTGTCTCCTCTTCTGGTTTTGGCTTAAAAAATTCATGCAAAATCTGCAGCAAAACTGCACTGTGTAAACAAGGCCTATGGGTCCAGTCGCACGCAGCAGATTTTATTGCAGAAATTTCTGTGTCTGAAAATCAGTTCCATTCATCTGTATGCATTTGTTTCTGCAGTAGGTGCATGGATTTCTGAAAGCTCAATTCAGACTAATGGAAATGATTTTTAGTTGCAGAAATTTTAGGCACAAACACAACCAAATGTACGGCTCTGTACCTGGGTAAACAATGCAAGTGCCACAGCCCCATTATTCAGCGGGTCGTCGGGGTTCATCAAATATTCATGGCCTATCCTAAGGCCCGGAAATCCCTTTTGCATTAATGACCATTTAAACATTGCGCAACTTATTTATTGTCTAGTAAAGTAGGAGTGATCTCCACTAACCAACTTCTTGTTCAGATCTTTACTTACATATTATGCAGATTTGTCATTAGTTTATTGCAGTACTTGTGGCTGTAGCATAAATTATAATGGGTAGGTAGGAAATAATTGGTCAGGGCAAATAGTGCAGACGTTATAATAAGCAATGATTAGGGCAATTAGTGCATTTCTTTACAATTTCGTGGTATATTATATACCAGTGGTCAGTGGAGGGCCACAGGTTGGAGACCACTGATACAGTAAAACCTCTTTAAAACAACCCCAAATTGCATTACAAAATGGCTTTTAGAGGTCACGAAGTGGGTGGTGCTTATGCACATTTGCATAAAAGTGGGCGTTTCTGTATGTTTTGTGGGTGGTCCCGCATGGATCAGGCAGAGCTTGGAAGTGCCCAGTGAATAGGGATGTAAATATAAGGGGGTAAGCCAGAGGAGTGGTCCTCCCAGAGAAGATGGTCTGTATGAATAGTACGGAACTGAAAATCTGTCAGAGGAAATCCAGTTTAGATAAAGGGGTGATCTTCTCAAAGAGTTGGTCTTGGAAATGTTTAATTGTTTATATAGTAAAGTACTCTATTGAGGTTCAGCATTTAACATACTATTTAATAAATACATAGGCAGAAATATAATCAGTTGGGCTAAAACATAAATAAAAACAGAAAAGCATAAAAAATGCAAAAAAAATTCAAAATAAAAAAATTGGTAAATAATACCCCGTTGTACATGATATGTGTTATTCTCGATTTCTTTTCAAATTACCGCTCTTCTCATTTTTGGCTTTATACCAACTCCACATCTCAGCCCCATCTGATTGATAAACGGCTCTTCCTGAGTGAAATTTTGAGAAATGTTATGATTGATGTACAGTAAGGCTCGCGTTGCTCCTATGCATCTACCATCCATCTCTCTGGTAGAGAACTCAGTACAAAATAATCTGACGGCACAGAAGCGCCAGCTTTCAATACAACTGTAACGTATGTGTAGATTGCTTTGATGAAGATCCCTCTAGAGAAGATCATCCGCTATGGATGATATTATTGTTTTGGATAAAGCACATTAACTTGCCACCGCTACGCACTGATGTGACCTAGAAACTATTTTTACCTCTGATACATAAAAGGAAATTGTTTCATAATGTAAAACAGACAGTTACTTAGCCATTTAACTTGGAAAAAGATACACTGTATCTTCATATATTCTTCCTTGAAATGTCTAGCCAGGTGGGGCCGTCCAATGCTGAACGCGGATACTTTCCTGATTCTGTACTGGTAAATCGGATAAACATTTCGTCTTGGATTATTCCCACATTTTCCGTATACGAAATTAACATACAGTATTAGAACAAATTAAAGAATAAAAATAATTCCTTGTTTAATGGACAAGAAATGTAGAACCAATGCAAGGTTTGTATTCAAGCATCCCCACCAAGGCTAAAACTAGTAGTCAGGTGGTCCAATGGCTTCTAACTTGGTGGTTGTTGCTGGTGGCCAATAAAAACAAAAATGCCTGACCAAAAAAAAAGAGATGCTGTGAAAGTTTGTGCCCCCTTCCTTACTCTATTATCTTAGTTCCTATGGTCAGTGGTCACACAGCATCTAGTTAGTGGTGCAGTAATTATTCTGTCCAGGGTGGTCCATGGTAAATCAGCATTTTGGTACATGATGTTTTTAATGGCTACGTACACCTTTAAATTGAAAGTAATTTTTTTTTTTCATTAAAAATGCACGATCCACCTGTAATTTATCGCATCTTCAAGTTATGATGCGCTGATACTGAACCCGCGGACCTGCCAGTTACAGGATTCAGCGAACAATACAGCTGCTCTGTATACAGGATACAAAGAAGCTGTATCTGAAAAAGTAAAACAAATTTTTAATAAAAACTAAATTATAAGTTGTATGAAACACAATGACTGACTAAATATATACAGTAGAACAGGGGATAGGAGCAGCACTGCGTAAATAGCCAAGAAAACGGTTGGTGCTAGCTTCAAAAATAAGGAGTGACGTGCTCCTCATGCATATATCCAAGAAACGAGACTAGAAGCAGCACTCAGAAAAATGCTTCCATGGAGGAAGTGAAACGTTGCTGTGTTGGGTGAATAAATTCACATTTTTTTCTGAGTGCTGCTTCTAGTCTCGACTATATATATAAAATCACTTTCAAACGTTTACATAGCCTTCAATGTTGGACATTCGATGTTGGACTAAGTTCTTTTCGGACCACCAGATGATATGATTTTGTGGGCCCACCCCCCATCTTTTTTAAATATATGGAAACTTTATATGAATTTCACACTGAGGCCCAGTTCACACTGAGTTTTTCCACACTGATTTTTATGCAGAAACCATGTCGGAATCAGAGGAATAAAACGGCTGAAACCGATACTTTTTTTTCCACAGCGGACATTTTCTCCATTGGTTTCCACACCTTTTTAGTTAGGTTCATGCAAACGTGGCGGAAAACTCCGCTGCGGACCATAGGCTGCGGTGCGGAATTTGGTGTCCGCAGCATACACTGGCTGTTGCGGACTTGTTGCGGACTTGTTGTGGAATTTCTCCATTGACTTCAATGGAGATTCAAAATTACGCAATGAAATCCGGAGATGTTATGTGTGTTGCGTTGCGGATTGGTTTTACGAACAGGATATTTCATCATTCTGGCTAGACCTATGTGTTTCGAGGTCTATAGCCAGACTGAGATTAAATGTTTTAAAAGAGAGCAGGATGTACTCTTCACCTGAATACGCAACGGCTAATCCGCAGCAAAATACTGCACATTTTAGGCAAAGGTGCAACGGAATCTGCAACGCAGATTATGTGCGGCATTGATGTGGACAGTGTCAGCAGAATTACGCCACGTCTGGCCATGCCCTTAGGGTAAGTTAACACGTACCGTTAACACTGCAGAATTTCCCTCTGTTTACTGTTTAAATGTTTACCGTAGCAGCAAAGTGGATGAGATTTCAATAAAACTCACCACACGACGCAGAAAAATCTCTCAGAAATCACATGTGGAAATTGACTTGCTGTATTTATTTTCAGAACAGCAGCACGCTCATTCTGTTCTGGATGTTCCCTCCGGATTTCAGCCTTTTCAAAGTAGTAGGGGTGAAATTCGCTGCAGCGTTTTTTTAATGCGGCCAGATGTTACATAAAAATCTATCGCTAAATATTAAATTAACTACACACAATTGCGTTTTGTTTTGTGGCAATTTTGAGGAAATTTTGTGGTCAGTGGCGTTTTTCTCCGAATGTAGCATGTTCTCAGTATGGTATTTTTTCATGCATATTTCCCATAGGCTTCTCTATAGGACTTCGAAAATGGCAGAAAAAAAAGAATGAAAAATGCCACTAAAACCACCATAAAAAAAAAAGCATGTTACATTTAGGCCGGATTCACACGAGCGCTGCGCATTTCAGACGGGAAAAACTGACGTTTTTCAGGTCCGAGGGGCATCCATGCTCTGCGCTGCGGGACGCGATGTCTCGCATCCCCCATAGATGAGAGTCTATGGAGGGATGCGTGAAGCGTGAAAAAATAGGACTGTCCTATTTTCTCACGGACCCTTCACACGATCCGTTGAAACAATGGCTGTGTGAACGGCCACAAAGAATTACAAAGGTCCGTGGGATGGCCGCTGTTTCAACGACCGTCACACGAACGTTTAACACGTGTAAATAAGCCCTTAGCAGTATTTTTTCATGCAGTTTAAATTGTGATAACCATTCTGTTTGAAAAGGAGGCCTAAGACCTTGTTCACACAGAGCAGATTTGCTGCAGATTTTGCATGCATGGATCCAGGAGAGCAGACCTATAAGGTATTCCTTTATCTATTCCTTCTGTTTATGTTTAATTCCTGGTTTGGGCTTAAAAAATACATGCAAAATCTGCAGCAAATCTGCACTGTGTGAACAAGACTCCTCTGCCATCTCCAGCAGGTAATCCTCATGACCTATGTAGGGACCTGATAATTAGTAGTTACCAGAAGGATTTTATTTATTTGTGCCAGTGAGAACAGGAAATTAGGGAGGTATTCTGCTTCTAGGGGAGAATATGATGCCTCACTGGGAACCACACAAAGTATGCAATGAATGCCTACAAAAATATAGTACTGAGCTTCGGTACTTCATGTTGTGCACTATGTATGTGCTCTAAAATAGACACAGAAAAATACATAAAACACTATATTACAGTTGCTGTGCCGGGACACAGTGGGTGCAGGAATGAAGTTTTGTGTTCAGGGGAAGTGATCGGCTTTAGCTGACTGTATATAAAGCCACTGTTAAATGTCATTATACTGGGGATGTGGACAGTCACACTGCAAGGAACATAAGAAAAATTGGCATCTGAGAGGCACTTCTAAAGATGTAAGGGTGAGTTCACATGTAGAGGCCACAACGCGGTTTTACCGCAAATTAGCGCAGTTTCAAATTAATTGGTAATGGCTACACGGTTTTGCAGGTAAATAGCCGTTTTAGCCACGCTGCCATTGATAATCAATTTGACAACTGCACCAATTTGCCGTACAACCGCGTTATGGCCGCTATGTATGAACTCTAAAGCTCCCGGTAATTTAAATACAGAATCTAATTTCTCAAGAATTTTTGCTCCGAGATTAATTTTAAGTGACTTTTTATTACCTATATTATTTTTGAGCAAAAATAAACTACTTTTAGACTAGGCTCCCACGTAGCGTAAATGCTGCGGAATTTCCGCAATGGAATTCTGTGTGGAAATTCCGCAGCATTTACAGTAGCAGTAAAGTGAATGAGGTTTGAACAAATCTCATGCACACGCTGCAGAAAAATTCAACAGTGAAAATATTCATAAATTGACCTGCGATACGGATTTTAAATCCACAGCATGTCAATTTATGCTGTGGATTAGTTGCTCTTCTGTTGCGGGTTTTCCCCATTAAATTCAATGGGGATGTAAAACCCACAACAAATAGCAAGTGTTGTAACTGTTGCGGTGAAAATTCTGCGAGTCCGCTGCAAAAATCGCAAATGAGAAAAAAACAAAACATTTTTGGGTTTAAAATCAATAAAAAGTGTTAATACCTACCCCCGACTGTTGTCATAGCAATGCATTCCTCTGTCTGGGCCAGCCTCCTGGGAAGATGTTTCATCCCACGTGACTGCTGCAGCCAATCACAGGCTGCAGTGGTCACATGGGCTGCAGCGTTATCCCAGGAGGCCGGACTACACGCAGAACAGACAACAACCGGGGGTTAAGTATAGACTTTTTCCTGGTTTCCGCAGCGGGGATACGTACCACTTGAAAAAACTGCACCACCAGTTGGTGCAGTTTTTTGGGCAGAATTCCCTGCGGGTTCTAGGTTGAATACGCTGCATAGTTTTACGCAGAGTATCTGACCTGTGGGAACCCAGCCTAAGACTTCTGTTTGGGCATGACCACACATGGCGGAATTCCTCCGCAACTGTCCGCATCAATCCCGCACAGAATCTGCGTTGCAGATTCTGCAGCGGATCTGCACAAAATGTGCAGAAAATTGATGCGGACTGGCCGCTGCGGACTGCAGGAAAAGTGCTTCCCTTCTCCCTATTCAGTGCAGGATAGAGAGAAGGGACAGCACTTTCCCTAGTGAAAGTCAAAGAAATTCATACTTACCGCCCGTTGTCTTGGTGACGCGTCCCTCTTTCGGCATCCAGCCCGACCTCCCTGGATGACGCTCCAGTCCATGTGACCGCTGCAGCCTGTGCTTGGCCTGTGATTGGCTGCAGCCGTCACTTAGAATGAAACGTCATCCTGGGAGGCCGGACTGGAGACAGACGCAGGGAGTTCTCGGTAAGTATGAACTTATATGTTTTTTTACAGATACATGTATATTGAGATCGGTAGTCACTGTCCCGGGTGCAGAAACAGTTACTGCCGATCGCGTAACTCTTTCAGCACCCTGGACAGTGAATATTTACAGACGTCTCCTAGCAACGCTCCCGTCATTACGGGAGCCCCATTGACTTCCTCAGTCTGGCTGTAGACCTAGAAATACATAGGTCCAGCCAGAATGAAGAAATGTCATGGTAGTAAAAACAATACGCTCCGCAGCACACATAAGATCTGCGGACTTCATTGCGGAATTTTGACTCTCCATTGAAGTCAATGGAGAAATTCCGCCATGAGTCCGCAACCAGTCCGCCACTGCTCCGCAACAGACAGAGCATGCTGCGGACACCAAATTCCGCTCCGCAGCCTATGCTCCGCAGCGGAATTGTACGCATCGTGTAAACGAACACTGCTAAATTAAAGTGAAAGTCAATGGAGAAACGGCTCCGCTGCGGATTAACGCTGCGGAGTGTCCGCAGCGGAATTTAAGTGAAATTCCGCCATGTGTGAACCCGCCCTTTAAACCAGGGCCTCCCCAGTGGTGGAAGTCCATGCCAAATATTCCACAATTTATATTTCAAATTTCTCCTAAATCCCGTGTTACATTAAGGAAAATTGTAGAACTTCTTATCATGCAAAGAATTTAATTTATTTGCTTAAACCGGAATACACTTTTGAAGGGGTAGTACATAGAGGATGTGGACATCAGAGAGGAGTTCACCCGCCCCACTAATATTATGGCGGAGAGCTTATTGAAAGTAAGGCTGGGTTCACACGTGGCGGAATTTCACTAGAATTCCGCTGCGGACACTCCGCAGCGTTAATCCGCAGCGGAGCCGTTTCTGCATTGACTTCCACTTCTATTTAGAAGTGTTCGTTTAGACGATGCGTAAAATTCCGCTGCGGAGCATAGGCTGCGGAGCGGAATTTGGTGTCCGCAGCATGCTCTGTCTGTTGCGGAGCAGTGGCGGACTCATGGCGGAATTTCTCCATTGACTTCAATGGAGATTCTAATTTCCGCAATGAAGTCTGCAGCTGTCATGCACATGTTATGTGTGCTGCGGATGCGTCTTGCTTTTTTAACTTGACATTTCTTCATTCTGGCTGGACCTATGTATTTCTAGGTCTACAGCCAGACTGAGGAAGTCAATGGGGCTCCCGTAATGACGGGAGCGTTGCTAGGAGACGTCTGTAAATAGTCACTGTCCAGGGTGCTGAAAGAGTTAAGCGATCGGCAGTAACTGTTTCTGCACCCTGGACAGTGACTACCGATCCCACTATACAGCAACCTGTAAAAAAAATAGAAGTTCATACTTACCGAGAACTCCCTGCTTCTGTCTCCAGTCCGGCCTCCCAGGATGACGTTTCAGTCTAAGTGACGGCTGCAGCCAATCACAGGCCAAGCACAGGCTGCAGCGGTCACATGGACTGGCGCGTCATCCAGGGAGGTCGGGCTGGATGCCGAAAGAGGGACGCGTCACCAAGACAACGGCCGGTAAGTATGAAATTCGTTTACTTTCACTAGGGAAAGTGCTGTCCCTTCTCTCTATCCTGCACTGATAGGGAGAAGGGAAGCACTTTTCCCGCAGTCCGCAGCAGCTAGTCCGCATCAATTTTCTGCACATTTTGGGCAGATCCGCAGCCGTAATCCGCAACCCGGATTAGGTGCGGCATTGATGCGGACAGTTGCGGAGGAAATCCGCCACGTGTGGCCATGCCCTAAACCTTATGGAGAGTACCAAGTACCATCAAAAGGATACATTGAATCTATTCAGTGCCCATGGAATTAGCTCAGGAAGATTCCGGCCTGGACTCAGGGAAGCATGTTTGTGACATTTCACAGGCTAGATACATAGATTATTATAGAATATAATTAAATGTCCCCATATCATAACTATAGGGTTTAATAACAAAACAAGAAATGGGGACAAATGCATCATGAATATTATTAAAAGAATTGAGGTCAGGAAGGCTTTTAATAATTTTGGTCTGTATTTTATCTCCTATGTCTTATTCTCTATCCCATTCACATTGGGCACCTTTGGCTGCAGGGTCCTATAGCAGATTCTATACCTGCACCTATACACCTGTAAATGCTCTTCTAACATTAAGATTTCATTCTGCACACGTCCTGTATAGTTCATCTCATCTATTTGAGGTATTTTCCAGTATCAGATAACTCATAAAATTTAGATTAGTGGGGGTCTGGCAGCTGGGATTTTAAAGGGGTATTCCAGGAATATACATTGATGACCTATTTTTAGGTCACTATGTGCAGTTCAGCTAACACAGTAGTACCTGCAGTACCAGACACAGCCACATGCATGGATTTGCCACTGTGTCTGGACCAGTAAAGGGCCTGTAGCAAGTGCTGTGGCCCTTCGTTTTGCTGATAAGTGGGGATCCCGTATGGTCGGATCATCCACATATCACACATCGATGGCCTATGCAAAGGATAGGAAATCAATGTGTATTCCTGGAAAGCCAATTTAAGAAGAATTTCCCATTCACAATTCTCAATGTGGAGGTAGCCATGAATGAAATTAAGAAGTTACATAAAACCTACAGTGAAATATAAAAGCATATCATAAATGTCATAAAAGTCTATCTTCAGAAAAACCCTTGAAGCATATTTTCAATTTGTTCACCTAAATACCCGTCCCATCCTTGAAAAGTGCTCTATGTCACATGGAGCCCATTACCTTTTTTTTGGCACTAGACATAGATCGTATTTGAGACTTCATTTTGCATTGAAATGTTTCCATTTGGCCTGAAAATAGGATGTAAAGCATCTTATATGAATTACAAATGTGCATATGACGATAAATGGCTCATCTACACCAAGACTGAAAAAGAAGAAGAGGATATGTAACCCCATAGGAAATGCTGGATTTCTTCCAGGAGTGCACCTGACCCTTGCAGAGTTAATCCACCCAAATAAACCCACCATGTCATTACAGATTGTCGTGCCTGTTCTGGAGAGACAAGGACAAGAGTCGCGCTGCTGCTGTGCAGGGATCTCTATCTATTTATCAATGAATAAGGAATTCTCCACTGACCGACATCTGACCCTGGCAAAATGGTGTCGTTTAAAACTTAATCCCATTCCCTCCGTGCTGCAGGCATGTCTATTGGCAAAATAACACCGGAACTGCAGAACAAACAAGTCGTCATCTTTTGTCTAGTCTGAAGAAATTTTGTTTTCATCAGATTTCTATCATTTTGTGTGTCTTCCATGCAATTTGCAAATGATTTTTCTTAGAGTCAAAAACAGTTCCAATGTGGTTGCCAGTACTTTATGTTAGATGATGCCTGTGCGGTGCCTTCTGTTGGCCCTCCCCTCCTTCATCTCTGACGGTATTTGGTTATACAATGTAATACCTGTTTACAAATAACCATACTATACAGAGCCTAATTATCTATATATTAAGTGTTAGGATTTTTTAATCACAAATAGATTTTATAACATGTTGGAATATCTCATTGTAGGACTCAATAGCTCTCCATACATCGCTACGAGATTTGTTTAATTGGACCGGATAAAAAAAATCTAAATGCATATGGACAAATTACATGGAGACAACCCCTGTCCATAAACCCTTTTAGGGCATATAGACATCATAGAGGGACCCACTCACTAGAAGGCAGTTCGGAGATCCGCTCTGTACAAGCGCCTTCCAATCTGTCCTTGTATAACATGGACAGCCCTTCATTCGAATAGCTGCCATGTAATACTACATTTCTCCTGTAGCGGCCGTTGCAGGGAAAATGCTTTGCTGGCTGCGAATTCCCCCGGCAAAAGCAGCTGTTTCATGGTGGTGCCAGGTCCGCTGATCGTCCTAGCGGATGCATTTTGAAAGGTGTTGCCTCTGATGAGAGGGTATCAGTATATTGAGGAGTTGGGTTCCCTTAGAACATTAGAAAGCACAAGCATAGCCTGAGGCACTATCAAACTTGTTTTATTTGGTGTCCATACAGTGTAGTTTTATTAGTGTATTGGTATTAATGGAACCTGAATCCAAACAAGAATAAGGATTGCATGGGTCATTTCAAAAGTGGCTTCCATGTCTTGTTTTATAGTAATCGCAAGGACTTTCTGCATTTTCTGACTTCATTTTATTTTTTAAAGAAGTTGTCCACAAACAGCGCCACTCCCAGGGATGTGTCCGATATTGCAGCTCTGACCCATTCACTTGAATATGGCAGAGCTGCAAAGCCTATTAACAAAAGGGGCGCTGTATTTAAAAAATAAAAAAAGTAGACTTTTTTTTTCTAATTCTGGAAAATTCCTTCAAGCCAACTTGTCAAATCTCATTCTGTAAACATTGTCTTTATGCCAAAGGTATCAGTGTTTCGCAAAATAATTCAACAATCTCTGTGTTTGAAGTTACATCATGTGGTGATATTTACTTCAGTCAGTTCAGAATCTTAGAGGAAAAAGAAAAGAGCATGAAAGAACAAAAGACACTGGCACAGCATAGACTTTGTTTTTACCATTATCGTTAAAATGTCAGGCAAAATTGTAAATCCAGCGCATTTTCTGATAGACTTTTATATCCAGGCTGTGTTGACTTACTGCAGAAGAAAGGTCATTGCATAACGCACAATCATTGTGTTGTCTATTTGTCTACGCTAGTCACAGGCATTATACAGACTTATTTTTGCCACAGAAGGATGTACTCGGGGCCCACTACCCTTGGGGGGTCCACTCGACCGCCGGGTGCTGATGCTGCCGTCGCCATGACATCACAGTCCATATATGGACAGTAATGTCCGGAGGAGAGAAGGAGTCCCAGTTAGAGCGCTAGTGGCTCTGCTCCGGGACTCTGTCTCTGGGGAAGCCCCTGACATCACTGTCCGTATATGGACAGCAATGACAGGAAGAGAGAAGGAGTCCGAGGCAGAGCGCTAGAAGCGGCTCTGCCTGGGACCCCATCTCTGGGGAAGCCCCTGACATCACTGTCCATATATGGACAGTGATGTCAGGAGCAGAGCAGTGTCCCAGGCAGAGCGCTAGTAGCGCTCTGCCCAGGACTTTGGCTCTGGGGTTGCCCCTGACATCACTAGCTGTGCATGGATAGTGATGTCAGGGGCTTCCCCAGAGACAGAGTACCGCAGCAGAGCCTTTACTAGCTTTCTGCCTGGGACTTCAGCTCTGCTCCGGACATCACTATCCATATATGGACAGTGATGTCAGGAGCAGAGCAGGCGTCCCAGGCAGAGTGCTAGTAGTGCTCTGCCCGGGACGATGGCTCTGGGGTTGCCCCTGACAACACTGTTCATATATGGACAGGGGATTCCACTCCTAGAGGAAACCTCAAAGGCGCTACCTATAGGGAGGGTGGCTGTGTGGCACTACCAGGTAGGGTGGCTGTGTGGCACTACCAGGGAGGGGGTCTGTGTGGCACTACCAGGAAGGGGGCTGTGTGGCACTACCTGGGAGGAGGGGGCTGTGTGTCACTACCTGGGAGGGGCGCTGTGTAGCACTATCTGGGAGGGGGGTTGTGTGGCACTACCAGGGATGGGGGCTGTGTGGCACTACCAGGAAGGGGGGCTGTGTGGCACTACATGGGGGCTGTCTGGCACTACCTTGGTGAGGGGACTGTGTGGCACTATCTACAGAGGGCACTAAATTTATGGGGGTACAAATTGGGGGGCCTAACTTTTATATGGGGGCATAAACAGGGCCTAACGTCTATATGGGGACACGAAGTGACTTTTCTGCCATTTTACTGCCGCTGTGAGTTCCCCCGCAAAGGGGCCTACTGTCGCCCAAGCGCCCACATAAACCTGGAGCCGGCCCTGGATTTACTGTATGTCTCACCAAAATGACCACTCAAACGTCTGTCCTCAACAGTGACATAGCCACAAGTAAGATATAGTGCTACATACAGTATGTGTACAGTTATAATTTATTATTCCATGACATGTATATTTGTGATGGCCTGAAAAGGTTAACTATATAATAAAATGGCGTCACAGGATATCTGGATGGTTTCCCTGGATGGTAGAAATAGATTGCGCCATTTCTAGGTAGATTGTACATTTTTTTTACCCTTTTGCACTGTGACAATTTTCACACTTTCAACGTACACAAATAAAACCTGAATTACAAAATAAACATATTATATGTCCATATATTTTAATTAAAAAAAGACACCTTACACATTGTAAAAATGGCATCCAGCACTTTACACTCATGGAATTTTGTATCAAAGCGTAATATTGTGTAAAAAAATGCATAAAAAGTCATGTTTATAGCTGAAAGTCTGATCCAAATAGAACCTGAGTGCACAACTTCACCTAAAAATAAAAGTTCAAGATGTACAGAGTTCATACATGCCACTTCTACATCTACATGCGCATTATCACCAGAAATCTCTATGATCCAGATGCGGGTAAACAGTCGAGTCACGGGGTTGAGAAATGGTCTGATAAGTTGCAGGACTAAACTGCTCCTCTTTTAATTTATTCATGTACTGTATATATATGAATTTACAGACTTAGTCTCATACAGTCCCAAAATAAATCTATTTATCTGGGCCGTACAGTGCCCAGATTAATAGTGCACACATTACCCATATAATGTTATACAGTGTCCACACAGTGCCTTACAGTATCCAATTACTGCATACAGTGCACGGATAGTACATACAATGGCTTTGTGAGTTCCATATGTTTTACAGATACATATTGCACACAGAGCCCACTCAGTGACAGACAGTTCCTGTCACGGCTGTAGGGTATGTGGACCCACTAGGCCGCTCCGCCGTAGCGGAGAAGCAGCTCAATAACAGTCTCACGTATATGAGTACCTGGGTAGATGATCAAGCAGATACTCTGAGTAGCAGACACGTGGTGAAGCAGACACTCGGCATAGACGATGCTTGGCGTAGCAGATGACAGTAGACGTGCGGGGTGGCACCAGACATGGCAGGTGAGGCACAAATGACTCCAATAGGCTTAGGCTTAGGAACAAACACAGCAACAAGATACAGGATACGGGAAGCAGGATACAAGAACACTGGGAGCAGGATACAAGTAAGGGACCATTTGAATAGACGAACACAGGAATACAAACAACGCTCAGGCAAGGAGAGGAAGGGCAGAGCCCTTTTTAAAATCCAGGGCATCACGGGTTGGTTGGGAAACTTTAGACAGGTGTGCGCGCTGATCCTTTAAGGCCAGAAGTGAGCGCGCGCATCCCATGGGAGACAGGGGAGAGCTGCAGCCATGTGTGTCGATGTCTCTAAGGAGGGAGACGCCGGCATGAAGACAAAGTCCTGCGGATGCAACTGCCGGTACTCAGTCAGTGACCGCGGGCATAACAATTTCCAGCTAGTGCCATTCATTACTTGCATATCCAGTTTGACCAAAGGGTTATATATTGCCCAGATAGCTTCATACAGTGCCCATATAAGGCCAAACCCACAGTGTCATAATTTGCTCAAATAGATTCAAACAGTGCCTATAGAATGGCAAACAATGCCCAGAGGGTGCCATACATTGCCCACATAGTGCCATATAGGGACCATCACTGTACTCACACAGAGCTAAATGGTGCCCACACAGATTCTCTCAATTCCCCATATCTCCGCTACCTGGACACATGTTACTAAAATATGGGGCTGGGGAGGAGATTGAGTAATAGGGTTACCTACAGTCACACTTGAATTTGAGGTGGTGTTTGGCGGTGTCGTCTGGTTTGTGGGTGTCTGGATTACAGTCTTTATCTACAATCAAGAAAATAGATGTTCAGAACAGATTTGCTTCAGTAAATGATAAGGTGTATTATCTGGTGAATGTCTCAGTGAGCAAGAAAAATAATAGCTTTAAGTAAGTTACCATGTTTGTCCTAAACAGAATTTATTGATTATTCTTCCACTTTATGGTAAGGTGGATTGTTCCTGTAATTTATTTTGTAGGGAAAATTACTGTGTACCTCCCAATTTCTCGACCTTGAAAGGAAATATCATTAGAATCTATCAAAACAACTGTGCTGTGACCACAAGATACATCTAGAGTCCTCTGTAGATCTCTGAAGAGCATTTACCTTTTAAAGTATTTCAATGATTTATCCCAAAAATACTCTATAGTAACAGATTATCCACAGATTATACATTTGTGGTAATATTTATAAATCATAAATTGCCTCTCCAATGTGCCCTAAAGAAGGGGGACCCCAGAGCAGGCTGGACTCCTAATAAAAGCATGTACAGGGCTTCACAGACAGACACAACATTAGGAAACAATCAGAGTATTGAGTTTCTTAATCCTATAAGTGATGGAAAGGGTCTATGGGAGAAGCGCTGAGCCCTCCTGTCTTGGAATAGGAGGATGTGGTTTGACACCAGTACCCCCAGCACTCTTGATTTTTGTCATCGGGTAGCCTTACCGCTGTATACTCCTCTATATAGCGTTACTTATCATCAGCTAGGATCCATTGTTGGAGCGGATACTGCTGCAATGTCTAACCTTACAGGACATGACTATGTGACAGACAATTCTCCTTTATAAGCATTCAGCCTAATCTGCTTGCATGGACACCAAAGTGATCCTGAGTTTCAGCTGGTATTATACTTCAGCACTGCATTCATAATTCTGCCGGGTTCAAAGCTGAAACCTCATAAAATTCTTAGTCATTTTTTTTACACAGAACTTGCTCCAATTTTTTGCATTCTGGGAACTGTAGGCTTTATACCAATCACTATACAATAATTTTATTAAGGAAATACTAACTATTCCACTGTATTATAAGAGTTCAGCTAAGCTGTTAGAGGGGTGTCTGTCAACACGCTTGACGACTACTTCCAACAGCCAGCAGAAATATAAATGCAGCTGTCGACTAAATAACTTTGAACCATTGCAAGTCAACATAAGTTATGCAATATATTTATAAAATTATTGAACTTCATACGTATATTATATGTATGTCCAACAATGAAAAAACATTCTACATACTGTACAAAGTCACAGACAGTGCCAATATCACTGGTAAAATGCCTTTGTCCATCATTGGGGGCAAGTAGTGGCACTCAGTTGTAGTGCACACTGTTGTAGTAGCGTTTCTCTGAAGTACAGTACTACACGTGCAGAACGAGCTGCTCCATACAACTGTATGTGATAACTCTGATATAGTTTTGATGCATTTTTTATGTGAAGTGGGGTGGGATTTTAATTTAAAAAAATGTACCTTGTATCTTTAATGAGTTACATTGGCCCATACAGACTCATATATGCGGGTGACCACAATCAGCTATGAGGGACCACTTGAAATTAACTCAAGGGTCAAGATACATGAAAGAAATTAATTAGAGCAAGTATGTAACAAGTATCTCTATCGCCCCATAGCCAAACCTGGAATGGGGCCCCATTTCACCATGACCACCATCAGTGCCAACTCTTCCCACTCATCATTGGCTTCTTTGTGTAGTGTATCCCATTATTTTCTGCACCCTCATTTCCTCTCTTCCACTGCTTCATCAATAGTGATCACTAAACTTCCCTCACCTCTGAAGCTCCTTTTACAGCAGAACTGTGCCCCCCTCATTTGCCAGACCCCATGACAGCTTCTTTGTTAGCTACCCCTCAACAGTTCCTATGAACTAGTTTTTATAATCTACCCCATTGTTTTTAATATGACCTATAACCAATATCCTTTTGTGATGAGATCTGTAGTAGCCAGGAGAATATAGTCCTGCTCATACAGCTGCCGAAAAACTACCAAAAGTGCACACAACCAGTAACGGTGAGAATGCAGCCTAGAATTCATTATGATCGCTGGGATACAGGGAATCACATTCTTATAGTGAATAATATAAAGTCTTTATATGAAATCAAACCACACAATTGCTGTTTGTTTGCGAAATCTGTACCTTAATAGGTGGATAGAAGGCGAGAGAGGAGCTTAGTCATTTCTAGTTCTACAGTCTATACAATTTATATGATCGTTCTGCTT
Source organism: Rhinoderma darwinii (assembly GCF_050947455.1). Lineage (NCBI taxonomy): Eukaryota > Metazoa > Chordata > Amphibia > Anura > Rhinodermatidae > Rhinoderma > Rhinoderma darwinii. The sequence goes on from NC_134690.1 coordinate 379,059,411, forward strand.
CTCTCGTACTCTCCTTCAACATTCGGAGGTTAAGTATAGGAGATAAAGACTCTGGCATATCAAGCCTAGCCTCAAGACCTGTGTCTTCTACTGCATAATAGTGACACAAATGTTCCTATACTGGCAGCGCTTCAGCAATATCTTACATTTGTTTTATCTCATATAGAACGGGATAAGGAAGGAAACGGAGGTTACATTATCTGCAAGATTAGCTCAAGGAATAATACAGTTCTGGTATAAATCGTCTGTTTTCTATTCAATAAAAACATACACTGACTGTGTGGGCAGGCGTAGATACCGACCCCATCATTTGATATATGCCTCATTATTATACAGTGTAGCACAGGCTAGATTTAGAATTTGCTGGACCCGGAGTAGACTCGTGCTAAAGAAGCCTTTGGAAGGTTTCGTATTACCAGACGATTATATAGTGATATTATACAAATACAAATTTTTATTTGGTTACGCCAATTTATACTGGTACTGTAGTAAAACAATGCATGAGAGCTGAATTCATGCTGAATTTAATAACATTTTACTTTTAACCATTTGACCACATACCAGTGCTGGATCAAGGTTGGTGGAGGCCCCTGGTCAAAACCTTTTTTTAAAGTCCTATGTATTGCTGCTGGTAATTGGAGTATTGGGAACAGCTTGAGGGAGCTACGGTAGGTGGTGGAGACTCCTGCCACTTTTGTCCTTCCTATGATTCGGCCAGGTATAGCATATTTTTCTATGGAAGCTGAGTAGATACTTCAGCATTCTCTATTAGCTATGAGGAACCACTGGCAATTACCTCAAGGGTTAAGGTATATGGACCAAGGGCGTAACAATTATCTATGGAACCCCATAGCAAATCCATGGCCACCATCAGATGCAATGACCAGTTTATGTTCTTCCCACTCTTCATTGGTCTCTCGGCACCCTACATCCCATTATCTACTCTCTCTTCTCTCCTTTTCATGCAGACTTTAATTTTTTTTCCCCCTCATCCTCAGTGGTGCCTAATTTCCCCTTACCTCTGAGGCTGCATTATCAGTGTAGCCCCCTCATATTCTGGGTCCCATAGCAGCTGCCATGCCTGCTACCCTGGTAGTAATGCCCATGGATTATACCCGTTACTACTTAGAATGACATATATGAGAATAAAAATGCATTTCTATACAGTATTTGCAGTAATTCACCTGTGTAACACTCAGACCGAGAAGATATGGGTGAAGACACACAGTAATTGAACAGACATATTATTTCAGATAGCTCAGAAATTCAATTATGTTTTTACATATTTTGGAACTTCAGACGACATCATTAAAATGTCTAAAATCACAAAACCTCTTACACTATGTCACATCATATCCATGTTGCATTAGAAACAGACTAAATTATCATCTTTATGGCAGTTGTTTTTTTTAAAGTTTATTTTTACCATTTATTAAACATCAATCAATAAAAAAAGACAAGCAAACCTCCAAATGAAAGCGGCCCAATGGCCAAGAAACATCTTTAGAAAAATATATTCCATAATGATTATTACATTTTATTTCCTTTCTTATCATTATCCTTGTGTATGTAGTACAGACAGAAATGTGGTGTGTAATCTGCATATTTGGGATATTTCCCTTCTTTCTGCTGGTTTCGGTAAATTCACAAATCCTCTCTCCATGCTTGCTGAGTGGGTGGGCTCTTAATGGTGACATGTCAGAGCTGTTCTGTGTGCTCTGAGCCAATCAGATGTCTTCCCCTCCCTCTCACAGCATGTCTCACATGTACATTAAGGCCCCATGCACACGAACGTGCTTTTGCGGCCGCAATTTCCCCGAAAATCCACGGGAGAATTGCGGCCCCATTCATTTCTATGGGGCCATGCACACGACTGTAGTTTTTACGGTCTGTGCATGGCCCGGGAGCCCGCACCACAGAAAGAACGGACATGTCTTATTACGGCTGTCTTCTGCGGTCCGGGCTCATTGAAAATAATGGCCGCGGCCATGTGCATGGCCCGCGATTTGCGGGCGGCTTGCGGCTGACAGTCCACTGCCGGCTGACCCGAAAATCACGGCTGTGCACATGGCTACGGTCGTGTGCAGGAGGCCTAAATGAGAAATATTGCAGCTGCATCCCCCTCCTCCCTGTCTAGTATTTACTATATAACTTTACTATACCTATTTTTTTTTAAATGAAAATATTATAGTGATAAGTATGCTTTAAAGAGGCTCTGTCACCAGATTTTGCAACCCCTATCTGCTATTGCAGCAGATCGGCGCTGCAATGTAGATTACAGTAACGTTTTTATTTTTTAAAAACGAGCATTTTTGGTCAAGTTATGACGATTTTTGTAGTTATGCAAATGAGGCTTGCAAAAGTCCAAGTGGGTGTGTTTAAAAGTAAAAGTCCAAGTGGGCGTGTATTATGTGTGTACATCGGGGCGTTTTTAATACTTTTACTAGCTGGGCGTTCTGATGACAAGTATCATCCACTTCTCTTCAGAACGCCCAGCTTCTGGCAGTGCAGACACAGCCGTGTTCTCGAGAGATCACGCTGTGTCGTCACTCACAGGTCCTGCATCGTGTCAGACGAGCGAGGACACCAGCACCAGAGGCTACAGTTGATTCTGCAGCAGCATCGGCGTTTGCAGGTAAGTAGCTACATCGACTTACCTGCAAACGCCGATGCTGCTGCAGAATCAACTGAAGCCTCTGGTGCCGGTGTCCTCGCTCGTCTGACACGATGCAGGACCTGTGAGTGACGACACAGCGTGATCTCTCGAGAACACGGCTGTGTCTGCACTGCCAGAAGCTGGGCGTTCTGAAGAGAAGTGGATGATACTTCTCTTCAGAGCGCCCAGCTAGTAAAAGTATTAAAAACGCCCCGATGTACACACATAATACACGCCCACTTGGACTTTTACTTTTAAACACACCCACTTGGACTTTTGCAAGCCTCATTTGCATAACTACAAAAATGGTCATAACTTGACCAAAAATGCACGTTTTTTAAAAATAAAAACGTTACTGTAATCTACATTGCAGCGCCTATCTGCTGCAATAGCAGATAGGGGTTGCAAAATCTGGTGACAGAGCCTCTTTAAGAGAATGACTTTGTGATTTCTGAACTTGTGTAGTTTTTATGATAGACTATGTTATGTCAGGAGAATAGCATCAAACAGAAACTTGCAAGATGGGAGAAAGATGAGGAGCAAAATCTATCACTACATAGTAGTGAAGCCACACTTTTGTCACATATCTCCCAACATTTGAGTCCCCAAGCAGCACACTTATCCACCCAGAAACAACTATAAAAACATCCCAGAAATGCCCACTTTCTGTCATATTTGCATAGGATCTGCCTTTTTTGGGTCCGTGCCAAAAACGGGACGGTTGGGAGGTATGTTGTCAGACCGATGTACTAAAACTTGAAAGACAAACAATCTTCTTTGAATAGCAGAGCTTTATACACTGAACTTATTCATCATTGATATTTTGGATTAAATATTTTTGAAATGCTAAGGCACTGGTTCTGTCATTGCTGCAGTAAATGTTCCTCACAGAAGTTTCAGTAAAGTAATTAGTGCCATCGTCACAAGTATTCATGTTCTTTTACTTATGTAGGATGATCCTTCTACAAATGATTAAGACGGAGGCATGATTTGACCTACTTCTGTAATGTTGGCCATTTAGCACTTTCCTGTTGTATAAAGTGAAACACTTGAAAAGCTTAGAGTAGATATAGTTTAAACTTGAACGAAGGAGATTGACCCTTATTATAGCTGTAACATTAGCCATAGCAACTGCTATTGGCCCCATAGACTGAGGGACCCCACTTAGATGCAAGAATATCAAGGCAGATTTACCAAGAGTGGTATTTTATACGCCAGTCTTAGAATGAATACCGTAGGAGTAAGCGCACGCCTATTAAAAATGTGTTGTATCTTCTGCTGTCTGTGAGCCAGAAAAGGAAATTACGAGCTGGCTGTAATGATAGGGGTAGGGAAACGGACAAGTGAGCCCTAATCTACCCGCCACTCTGTCCCTGCCTACTTGCAACGACCCGCCCTAGGCGACGGGGTACAACTGGGCGGCGGTCCCTACGCTCAGTAAGTGCACGAGACAAACATACAAGGGAATATAAAGCAAAGGGAAAGGGGCAGTTGCCCACGGCAACACCGTGAGCAACAGAGTGGTGAACGAGCCAAGTCAAACCAGGAGAGCACGAGGCACCAAACGCAGAGCAGAAGAGTAGTCAGAAAGCCAGGGTCAGTACGGAGCAGGATCAAATAGTAGGAGCTGTAGCTGGGCCAGGAAACCACACGGAAAGAATCACAAGCAAGGAGGAACAGGAAAGGCAGGTATAAATAGACAGAGGGCGGGAGCTAGCTGAGTCTGGCCAGGCTGCGATAGGCTCTCCCACTCCTAAGCCTGCCAGCCTGAGTGGTGGAAGCTGGAGTCAGTCTCAGAGAGATAGACTCAGGTGAAGACTGATTACCTCTGGAAGTTAACCCCGAAGCTGTGCCTGGCAGATCCTTTACACTGGCATAGATTTCCTCTACAATTTACACCAGTTTCTGGTGTAAAGGAAAGTAAATATGTCAGGCCGTGGGTGGTCCCGTCCCTTTCACTAAACTCCACCTACTTTTGTAAGTGCCTTGAGCGACGCAAATGCATCAAAAGTGGCAATTCTTGATGCAAATTGTGACCACCCCCCCCCCCCCATTGTTTTTCGTTTGTGTGGCTTCAATAGAGGCAGACCAGGCAGCAGGGCTCATGGGCCAGGGGGCCCAAGGCCAAATGGCCTCACCCCTGGCCCATCAATAAATGTTGGCCAGCGCCTGCCCCCGGCCCTCAACTAGCCATCATCTTTCACTCTGCTGTTACCTGCCTGGCTGTCTATTTCTATCCTTATTAACCAGCCAAGTCATGTGACATTTGTGTCCAACGTTTCCCACCCCGCTGGTGCCACGGCTCTGGCACTCACTCTTCCTCACTGCCACTACTGCTTCTTCCAGCCCCACATTCCTCTGATCCAGTCTCCTCCTGCCAAGACAAGAGTCACTGCAAGAGAACGACGCTCCGCGGTAAGCGCACTGCAGGCCACTTGGCTCTGGACAGCACAGTGAGTGATAACTCACTATGTGTCTGATGTTTTTATTATTATTATTATTATTATTATTATTATTATTATTATTATTATTATTATTTCTTGGACTGTGTTTGGGTGGTTGAAGGAGGCCTGGAAGAAATCTGACTTGTAGACGGGAATATTTGCAAGTAAAGGAGTTGAATTTAAGAATAAGAATTTAAAGGTGCTGCCGGATAACGTAAATTTGATGGCCTATTCTTAGGATAGGTCATCAATATCAGGTCCAGCTACCATCACCCCCACCGATCAGCTGATTAATGCGACCGCTTCACAGTTTACAGGCACATCGCCATACACTTCCATAGCGGCTGTGCTAGGGATTGCAGTTCCGGTCCCTTTCAAGTGAATGCAATCCCAGCATACCGCTGTGCCTGGTAAATATTAAGGAGGCTGTGTCGTTTGTCGCCTTCAATAAGCTGATCGGCGGAGGTCCTGTGAGTTGGACCTCCACCGATATTATATTGATGACCTATGCTAAGGATAGGTCATCAATATAAAATGCCTCGAGAACCCCTCTAAGTAAGACCCCAGACAAAACTGATACACAGTGTAATGCCTAGTGAAGGCCTGAGAGGATGGGGCTTGACACAGGGATTCAAAGAAAGCCAAAGAGAGAAGTCATGCACTGCCCCCTCAGGCCCTGCACTATGTATAACGCATTATATCAGTTTTGCCTGGAGTGTACCTTTAATCCTTTGGGCTCTTTTATTGAGTGTTTTAGATGAGATTTATAAGAGAAGCTTGCGATACTTTTGCATTAGCACTTTGTTATATGAACTGGCATTGTCTATAAAAGCTAAAAATCTGCTAGTAACAATACAGCAAAACTTAATGACAAGCTATGAGATGAATCGTAATAATAGCTATACAGTATTATAAGTGTGACCTTTACATGCTATGGACAGACTGTGGACTTTTACTGTCACACAACTTAATCGTAATGTAAAAGAACAATTGACGCATTCTGAAACCACTGCCATGGGTACCAAAAGTGCTTGTCCCGCTCCTGAATATAAGAACCCCTCTGTGTGATGCCTGAAGCTGGAATGTATCTGAATATGGTCTGGCAATATATTAATATTTGTCACCCTTGCTAATATAATTCCCCACAAAGTATCACCACATTTCTCAGTTAGTGAACTACAATTCCCATACTTGCCATTTTTGCACATTACTGTGTCATGAAGAAAATGCTGACATGGTGGTGCCGCTTCATCATTATTCTATTCACTGATGTACTGTGACATCACCGTGTTTGTTATTCCTGCTTTGTGACATCACTTTTTGCATTACTCTTGCATAATGATTCACAGTGACCATGATCACTGTGTGCATCATATGTGCAATGCGACATCACTTTAACTATTATTCCTGTGCTATCATTTCATTTTTATCATTACTTATATGCTGTAACATTACTATCTTTATTAACTTTCTGCAAAGATACATGTTCTATGGTATCACTATCTTTATTATCCCTGTACTGTGACATCACTGTTTTGCTCTACTGTAACATACATTTATTTATTATCCCTGTACTGAGACATCACAGTTTATTATCCCTGTACTGTGACATCACAGTATTTATTTAACCTGTACTGTGACATCACAGTATTTATTATACCTGTACTGTGACATCCCAGTATTTATTATACCTGTACTGTGACATCACAGTGTTTATTATCCTTGTACTGTGAAAGTCACTGTGTTTATTATTCTTGTACTGTTTATCATCACTGTCCTGTGACATAACTCTGTTTATCATTCATGTACTGTGATATCACTGTGTTTATTATACCTGTACTGTGACATCACAGTGTTTATTATCCTTGTACTGTGAAAGTCACTGTGTTTATTATTCTTGTACTGTTTATCATCACTGTCCTGTGACATAACTCTGTTTATCATTCATGTACTGTGATATCACTGTGTTTATTATACCTGTACTGTGACATCACAGTGTTTATTATCCTTGTACTGTGAAAGTCACTGTGTTTATTATTCTTGTACTGTTTATTATCACTGTCCTGTGACATAACTCTGTTTATCATTCATGTACTGTGATATCACTGTGTTTATTATACCTGTACTGTGACATCACAGTAAGAATTATTCCTGCACTGTGACATCACTGTGTGTATTATCCAAGTTCTGTGACATCACTGTAAGAATTATTCCTGTGCAGTGATATCACTGTGTGGACACAGTAATGTAAGCATATAAGCCACAGAAGTTTCAGTTCCACTTAGGAACCGGTGTGTGAGTTGGCCTAATGGTTCCTCTGCCATAGAAGAGTATACCAGTACTATAAATTGCATGGAAAGATTTACAGATTTTGCATTGGGGTTTAGCAGCTTCAAGGTATGCGTATGCTCTATATAGAACATATTATATTGTAGGAAAAAGATCATCATTGAAATTCATGATCTCTCATGAAACTTGAATCACTGATAATCGCAGCATGGGTTATACATATATATTTTTTCTCTGACACTCAAGCACAAAAGTTGCATTGTCATGGACATTACCAATTCAAGCTGTATTTAAGTTTTAGCCAAAGTATGAAATGTATTCTGTATTATGGAAACTTTGCAGCAGATTTCCCATACAATAGCTATAATTTATTTCTTCAATTACCAACCCTGCCAGATGATTTTCCCCCCAGTGACATTAAAAGTTATATGAACTTGAGCAAAACCCATAAAACATTTTCTTCAAAACATTTAAAATGATTTAGAATTCTAGAGTTTCTTAAAAAGAAGGGAACTGATACATATCATTTATCTATATAAAATGTATGTATACATATACACATACTTTTTTATTGTCATTAATAGCATAACACCACATCATTGTCCACGCTTGTAGGACATGCATAATGTAGGACATAGTCGTTTAATGCTTGTTTTTGTCCCATGAATATTTCATCAGATGATGACAATTTTATAAAAGCTTTTTCTGACTCTTCCTTCAGCTTTTTAACGTTCTGTTTATACCAAACCTTCTATGTTACAAGCATATAAAACTATTTTGTAAGGCCTCATGCACACGACCGTATTTTTTCCCACCCGTAAATACTGGCGTAAATACGGGTCCGGTGTCACACGTATTCCACCCGTTTTGCACCAGTATTTACGAACCCGTGCCCGTAAATATGGGTCCGGTGTCACCCGTATTCCACCCGTATTTACGGGCACATTTTTGGCGGCAAAATAGCACTGCACAAATCGGCAGCCCCTTCTCTCTATCAGTGCAGGATAGAGAGAAGGGACAGCCTTTTCTGTAATAAAAGTTAAAGAAATTCATACTTACCGGCCGTTGCCTTGGTGACGCGTCCCTCTCTTCACATCCAGCCCGACATCCCTGGATGACGCGGCAGTCCATGTGACCGCTGCAGCCTGTGATTGACCTGTGATTGGCTGCAGTGGTCACATGGCCTGAAACGTCATCCAGGACGTCGGGCCGGATATCGAGAGGGACGCGTCACCAAGGCAACGGGCGGGAGACCGGACTGGAGGAAGCAGGAAGTTGTCGGTAAGTATGAAAGTCTTTTATTTTTATTTTTTACAGGTTTATACTGATCGGTAGTCACTGTCCAGGGTGCTGAAAGAGTTACTGCCGATCAGTTAACTCTTTCAGCTCCCTGGACAGTGACTATTTACTGACGTCGCTTAGCAACGCTGCCGTAATGACGGGTGCACACATGTAGCCACCCGTCATTACGAGAGCTCCATAGACTTCTATGGACTGTCCGTGCCGTTATTACGGCCTGAAATAGGACATGTTCTATATTTTTCAACGGCACGGGCACCTTCCCGTGAGAAAACGGGAAGGCACCCGTCGCCAATAGAAGTTTATGAGCCCGTTATTATGGGTCGTAATTACGACCCGTAATAACGGGAGTTTTTACGGTCGTGTGCATGAGGCCTAACAGTGATGTCCATAAAAAGTAAGATCTGAATTGTCCAGGCTATAGATGTACAACTCATATGGATGAGAAACGGAGGCAATAACAAAGCAACACCGCGTAGATATAAATTCTTTGAACTTTGGTGATAATACGTGTCAGACCCTTTCCTTGGTCCCATCATAGAAAATTATTCTGGTGGCCCATCCAACATCTATACAGAACCTGTGCACATATATGTTTAATTTCATTGTGATATTTGTGGGCAGAGGCATAACTTGCAGCTTGGGTTCTAATACAAAATCTACATCAGCCCCCCCCCCCCCAATACATTTCATAAAATTTGTGTCTTATGTGGCTTCTTATGAGGGGCTCCTGGGTGTGACTGCTACCTCTGCACCCCTATAGCTATGTCCCTGTTTGTGGATATCATTGCACTCACATGTCATATTATCCATAAGGTCTAATAGGTACGGTATTTCTGTAAATCAACACACCTCTAAATGGGGTTGTCTTCTGGTGGACCTTTGAAGCGCCTTATTGTTTGAGAGCCTGGTCCCAATAGATAATCCTCTGGTACTCTCGTGGGCTAAGAAAGCGGAACCTTGACTTAACCCCTTAGTGACCAGCCCATTTTAGGCCCTAATGACCAAGCTATTTTATTCGTTTTTCTATAGTCGCATTCAAAGAGCTATAACATTTTTATTTTTTCGTCTACATAGCTGTATGAGGACTTGTTTTTTGCGGGATTAGTTGTGCTTTTTAATGGCACCATTTTTGGGTACATATAATTTTTATATTAACTTTTATTAACCTTTTTGGGGGGGATTATAAAAAAAACCTGAAATTCCGCCATTGTTCTATGCGTTTTTAAATTGACGCCGTTCACTGTGCGACGTAAATAACATGTTACCTTTATTCTATGGGTCGGTATGATTACGGCGATACCACATATGTAGAGTTTTTTTTATGTTTTACGACTTTTGCACAATAAAAACACTTTTGAACTAAAATTATTTGTTTTTGCATCGTCGCTTTCCAAGAGCCGTAATTTTTTTATTTTTCCATCAATGTAGTGATTTTTTGGGCTTGTTTTCTGCGGGACAAGACGTAGTTTTGAATGGTACTGTTTTGGGGTGCATGGGACTTATTGATTCATTTTTATTATGACTTTTTTGGGGGTCAATGGAAAAAAATTGCAATTTCGCCATGGTTTTTTGCGTTTTTTTTTACGGTGTTCACTTTGCGGTTTAAATTACATATTAACTTTATTAATGGAGTCATTACGGTCGCGGCGATACCACATATGTGTACTTTTTTTATTTTTTTACACTTTTACTAAATAAAACCACTTTTTATGAAAAAAAATGGTTTTATTTATTTTTTTACTGTACTTTTTATTAATAATCTTTATTTCACTTTGATGACTTATTTCATTAGTCCCACTAGGGGACTTTACTGTGCGATATTCCGATCGCTGCTATAATGCTCTGGTATACTTCGTATACCAGAGCATTATTGCCTGTCAGTGTAAATCTGACAGGCAATCTGTTAGGACGTGCCTCCGGCGCGTCCTAACAGGAATATGTCCAGGGCAGACCTGGGGGCTTTTATCAAGCCCCCGGCTGCCATGACACCCCATCGGAGACCCGCGATTTCATTCGCGGGCCGCCGATGGGTGACAGAGGGAGCGCACTCCCTCTGTAAACAAAGTTAAATGCCGCGGTCGCTATTGACGGCGGCATTTAACGGGTTAAACGGCCGCGATCGAAGTAAACTTCGATCGCGGGCGTTGGAGCAGGAGCTCAGCTGTCATCAGACAGCAGAGCCCCGGCTCCTGCCTGCACGGGAGACCCGTGCAGGACTTAGACTAGGCTGACGTGAAAAGGCGTCAGCCTAGCCTAAAGCCCATTAGTGAATCACGTGAAAAGGCGTATTAGTGGTCACTAAGGGGTTAATGAAGACGAACAGAAACAAAATTATACATAAGGCACTAACAGAGTTTTTGGTAGGAATTTTGAGGCAGTTTTTGAACTGCCTGCACATATTTTTCCGTGTTTTTTCACGGCCATTGAAGCTAATGTAAGGACCGCGGGCATAAAAACCCTGCAAAAAACGCTCAGAAAAGAGCGCCGCAGGTTTTTTTCTGCCTCTCATTGATTTCAATGGAAGGCCAGAGCCGGAGAGAAAGGACATGTCACTTTTTTTTGCTAAAAGAATTTCTCATGCTAAAAAAATTTGGATTTTATTATATATATTTTAACATAATCCAAAAAGAAATAGCTTATTAAAAGACACCAAATGGTTGTACACCCCAGGAAAAGCTGTTTCTGGATTAACAAATAGATTAGGATTTGTACTTCATTTGAAGTGTTCTATTGATATTTGATGTGAAATATTCAAGGGCTTTAGAAGATGAAATATGTGTAAATCCTCTCCCAGAGCCTACATTCAGCCGTATTATTCTGTGTAGAGACACCTGTTGGCCTTTGCTGAGCTTGTATTGTCTGCTCATAGTCGTAGTATATTTTAATGTTTTCCACTATTCCATCCACAATTCAATAACCTGATACATAGTTACATAGATTGTGTTAGGCTCTGTTCACATCTGCATCAGAGACTCCATTAGGAGACTTCGTAATTTTTGCTGGACAAAATAGCGCAGCATGTAATGCTATTTTGCTCACCAAAATGACGGAAACATGACCGAAACCGACGAAACGTATTAAACTCAATGGGTTCTGTCAGGTGCCATTGGTTTCTATCCGGTGCTTCCATTTTTCTCGTTGTTCTGTCCCTATGACAGAGAAGAACGGCAAACAGAATGCAGATGTGAATATGGTCTTACAGGGGTAATTACATCATACTCTCTTGAAAACAGGCTTACAAAGGTAAAAAAACATGCCACATACAGTACCCAGCATAACTGAAGGACAACTGTCACTAGACTGCCATCAAACAATTCTAGATTAATCAGACATACATCTAAAATAAGAAACTTGCTGTATTAAAATAAAATTCTCATGCTGCAGTCAATCCCAGTGCAGATTACAACATGGAAACATGTTCAGCAGGGGCTGTAGTATTATAAGGATGGGACCTGGATGGTGCACCGTCCCTCGGAGGTGTGTCGCATCAAAGATGGTACAAATCAGAAGATTTAGTGCAAACTCAACTTTACTATGCCGGGGTTCCTGGCACACCTGGCCACATTTCTCATTATGTGACACACAGTTCTTAGACACGGCTCAGGCAGGTAGATAATTGTTGGCTGGCTCTTTTTGCTGTCGCGGACAGAGTTAAGGGTACTTCTCCCTGATGCAGGGGTTGGTCTGACATTTATAGGCGAAGGCTTAGTGCTCGCATGCAGTAGCTAGTGGGAAGGCTCCTGCCCGCAACCACCACTGCTCACATGAATGTTGCACACCACGGGAAACTACTGCTCATCAGCCGCAACTTGCTCCAGCAGCTCCACACTCCTCACACAGCTCTCTCTCTCTCTCTCTCTCTCTTTCTCTCTCTCTCTCCCTCTTTCTCTCTCTCTCTCTCTCTCTCCCTCTCTCTGATTCAGCCCTGGTTCCATCTCTTCCACCCAAACACTAAGCACTGACTGGTTGAAACACCACCGTTTTATAGAGCAAGTGTCGTCCCCAGCATCAGAACGCAGCGTAGCCATGCTGTGAAGTCCGGGTGCTGTTATGACTTGGCAAAGCAGTCGAAATAGTGACCAGACCGTACATTGACGCCTGCAATTTAGATTGCTAGCGAACCAACCATCATCTCCAATACAAGGAGGAAGTCACAACGTTAACGTGCAAAAACATGGCATATGTACAGTGGATATAAAAAGTCTACACACCCCTGATAAAATGCCAGTTTTTGTCATGTTACAAAATCAGTCCAAGATGAATCATTTCAGAACTTTTTCCACCTTTAAAGAGAACCTTCACCTGCCCACATATGTGCACCAGTCTGTGTGTGTTCTCGCGGGAGGGAACACAGCGCAAGCCGCCCTGACACTGTCCGTAGCTGAATGGACAGTGTCAGAGCGAAGAGATCACGCCCCCTTGCCATTTAGTTAGATAGAAACACCCCATTGACAGTTCAGGGGCTTATTTACATATCGGGTGCCAAATATAACAGCACCGATATGTAACTATTTGGAGGAAGTTCGAAAAATAATTTTATGTGAGACAGTATTTGTGAAGCCCTGACTTTTACATGCTGCACTCAGCTGCACATGTGTGGGCAGGTGAAAGGTTCTCTTTAATGTCACCTATAATCTGTACAATTGCGTTGAAAAACAAACTGAAATCTTTTAGCGTGAAAAAATAAAAATAAAGAACAAAAATAATGTGGTTGCACACCCTTAAACTAATACTTTGTTGAATTACCCTTTGAGTTTATGACAGCATTCAGTCATTTTGGGTAGAAGTCTATGGTCATGGCTCATCTTGACTTGGCAGTTGTTGCCCACTCTTCCTTGCAAAATCGCTCCAAATCCGTCAGATTGCGAGGGCATCTCCTGTGTACAGCCCTCTTCAGGTCACCACACAGATTTTCAATGAGGGAAGAGATATAAGGTGGTGCAGCACTGTGGAGAGCTTTGTGGGTGAGAGTAATACGTTTGATATTTACTCTGAAGGGGATGGGCAACCAGTGCAGGGTAGATGCGTTGGTGTAGCGGTTGGTCAGAAAGATGAGCCTGGCTGCTGAATTTAGGATAGGTTGGGGAGGGGAGAGTTTAGTGAGTGGAAGGCCAATTAGTAATGACTTTCAATATTCAAGATGAGAGTGAATCAGAGCAACAATGAGAGTTTTGGCTGTTTCCACAGTACGAAAAGGGCGGATTCTGCAGATGTTTTTGAGGTGAAAGTGACAGGAGCGTGAAAGTGATTGAATGTGAGGATTAAAGGAAAGATCTGAGTCAAAAATAACCCCAAGACAGCGGGCGTGCTGCTTAGGAGTTATGATAGTGCCACATACTGAGATGGAGACATCAGGTTTAGGGAGGTTAGCAGACTGTAGGAACACAAGGAGCTCAGTTTTAGAAAGATTCAGTTTCAGATAGAGAGAGGACATGATGTTAGAGACAGCGGACAGATAATCACTGCTGTTTTGTATTAGAGCAGGGGTGATGTCATGAGAAGAGGCATATAATTAGGTGTCATCAGCGTAGAAAAGGTACTGGGAGCCAAATCTGCTGATAGTTTGTCCAATAGGCGCTGTGTAGAGGGAGAACAGGAGCGCACCTAGGACTGATCCCTGAGGAACCCCGATAGCAAGTGGATAAGGAGAAGAAGTAGAACCAATAAATGACACATTGAACGAGCGGTCAGAGGGATAGGAAGAAAACCAAGAGAGAGCCGTGTCTTTAAGGCCAACAGAGTGGAGCATGTTAAGTAGGAGTTTGTGGTCTACAGTGTCAAAGGCTGCAGAGAGATCCAAAAGAATCAGGAGAGAGGATTTACCGTCCGATTTAGCCACCAAGAGATCATTTGAGACTTTAGTAAGGGCAGTTTCTGTGGAGTGTAGAGTGCGGAAACCAGATTGTAAGGGGTCTAGAATGGAGTTAGCAGAGAGATAGTGAATAAGGCGAGAGTAGACCAAGCGTTCCAGGAGTTTGGAGATGAAGGGGAGATTAGAGACTGGTCGGTAGTTATTAGATGGGTCAAGAGTTGTTTTTTTCAGTAATGGGTTTATAATGGCATGTTTAAAAGAGGAGGGAAAGATACCAGAGGAAAGAGAGATGTTAAATATTTTAGTCAGGTGACTAGTGACAGTCGGGGAGAGGGACTGGAGGAGGTGTGAGGGGATAAGATCACTAGGGCAGGTAGTAGGACAAGAAGAAGACAGCAACCTTGAATAAGATGAGCTGAATTTTTTTCTAAGATTTCTCAATTTTCAGATCTTCACGCACTGGAATAAATCCTGTTAAAGAATTAAACATTTTACATAAGCAAAAAACATAGAATACAATGGAAATTATAAAGGCCATTTAAAAAAGACAAAAACATAAAGAAAAGATAAATACCTAATAGAGACCAGACTGTGAACCCTACACATGGAGGAGTCTTGCCACAACCATGAAAATGTTACATTTATTAACATAGAACCTACCAAATCTTTCTCCTGTTCTCTAAATACAGGTTTTATCTATCGAGGAGTCTTCATGAGAATTTAAGATGCTATCAAAAAATTATATTATAGATGTTATTATAGATGATGGTATTATAGAGGGTATTAAAGATTATGTTATTATAGATGGTATTACTGTTGTTAATCTTGATGTTATTATAAATGTTCTAGATGTTACCATTGTTGTTCTCGTAAAGACTACGCCTAAGGAAAAATTCAAATGAAGTTTGGTATTCACAGAATTTCAGAACAGTTCTGTAATAAAAATATAATTACTGCAAAGCAGTGACCACTATCGATGGTAACGGTGAAGAGATAAGACTGACACATTTGTCGAGGTGTGAGACATACTTATAGGCATGATGATGTCATAATATGTTAGAACTATATCATGATATCACAGGAACAGATGCTCCATGTCTAGATTGTAATAGAGCTGGGCGATTAATCTAATTAATTAGATTAGTTCACCCTCAAGGCCTCTGACGATTCTGTTGTTTTAACAGAATCGTTGAATCGATTGTCTGGTGGCGCTGTCACGCCATGCTGCAGGAGGAATCTCCGCCTCGCCGCCTCATCACCTGCGTGGTCTGCCCCATCTGAGAAGCTGCGGCCCGTTCTGTCCCCATCTGCTCGCTGATCTGTCCCTGCTTCCCCATGGAACTGCTGTTCTGTACTGAACAAAATTATACAGTATGAAACAGCAGTTTCGTGGGGAAGCAGGGACTCCTAGTATAGTGCCACACCACCCTGTAGAGAGCACCACCTCCCCCCCCCCCCTTGTAGATAGCATCACCATTCCCCTGTAGATAGCACCACTGTAGCTCCCATTTGGAGCGGAATCCTGGGCCAGAGTGTTGCTGACGCTCTGTTCGGGGATTCCGCTCCTAGAGGCAGTCCCTAACATCTCTGTCCATTTATGGACAATGATGTCAGGGGCTCCCTCTACGAGCGGAATTCCCTGCCAGAGCGTCGGCAACCCCTAGCCGGGGATTCCACTCCAGGAGTAGCCCATGTCATCACTGTCAATGCTCTGGCAGGGGATTGCGCTCTTAGAGGGAGGCCCTGACGTCATTGTCCATAGATGGACAGACACATCAGGGACTCCCTCTAGGCGTTGCCGACGCTCTGGCCAGGGATTCCGCTCCTAGAGGGAGCTACGGTGGCGCTATCTACAGGGGGTGGGGTCATGCTATCTACAGGGGGTGTGGCACTATCTACTTGGGCACTGTGGCACTATATGGGGGGCGTTGCACTATCTACGTAGGCACTGTGGCACTATATGGGGGGTGTCGCACTATCTACGTGGGCACTGTGGCACTATCTACAGTGGGAACTAGCACTATGTGGGCATCATGGCACTATGGCACTATCTATGTGAGCACTATCTACAATGGGCACTGTGGCACTATCTACAGGGACATGACAGCACTATCTACACGGGCACTGTGGAGTTTTCCGGGGATTGGGACCATGACAAATTAAATCCATCTGTTTTTTTTTTAACAGCCATAAAAAACAGATGGCAAGTGGATGACAAACGGACATTAAAAATGGACAGACGGACTGGAAAATGTGAATGTAGCCTAAATGACTATGATGCCAGGAGTCCCGTTCACATGTACCAGGGTTCGGCAGGGAAAACCGCTGACACACAGACCGTTTTTCACGGCCCAATCACGGTCATGTGGTCCGGCCTTAATGTCATCTACATATTTAAAACCCCTTCATGTGGCCGGTACAGCACAGGGTCCTGCTCACACTTCAGACACTATAATGTAATCTCTCCCCAAAGTGCCCGCTCGGCGCTATCTGCCTGGCCCTGCTGCAATTTAGGCTGCACTCATCTGCAATGTCGGAGAACGGCTGAGGGGGTGAGGGGCAGAGAAGGATGTTAGTGCACGCAGTGCATAATTGATTATAGATTCTGTTAACATTTTCACTGCCGGGGAACAGGTTAACTGAAGTTATAAAGAACAATTAGAAGCATTTCATTCTTTATATCAAGTTTATGCAAAGACTTAATATTTAGGGTATGTTCACACAGCCTATTTTCAGACGTAATTCGGGCGTTTTACGCCTCGAATTACACATGAAAAAAACGGCTCCATTATGCCTACAAACATCTGCTCATTGCTTTCAATGGGTTTTACGATGTTCTGTTCCCACGAGGTGTAATTTTACACGTAACTGTCAAAAGACGGCGCGTAAAATGACGGTTCATCAAAAGAAGTGCCGGACACTTCTTGGGACGTTTTTGGAGCTGTTTTTCATAGAGCCTATTGAAAACGGCTCCAAAAACGGCCATAAAAAACGCTGCGAAAACGCAGCGAAAAACGCTGCGAAAAACGCTGCGAAAAACGCGAGTTGCTCAAAAAACTTCTGAAAATCAGGAGCTGTTTTCCCTTGAAAACAGCTCAGTATTTTGAGACGTTTTTGGTCACTGCATGTGAACATACCCTTAGGCCTTATTCACACAAACGTATGTAAGTGAATAGGGACGTTCAGACTGTCCTATACTTGGCCGTGTTTCGCGCAGCACGCACCCATTGAAGTCAATGGGTGCGTGCAAATCGCGCACAGCACACGGAAGCATTTCCGGGTGCCGCGCGTGATTCGCGCAACAGTAGTAAAGAGAATAAACATAAAAACAGAGTGTCATAATGATGCCGGCTGCGCGAAAATCACGCAGCCACACACCATATGCTGATGCCACACGGACCTTTTGCGCGCGCAAAACGCAGCGTTTTTTGGCGCACGCAAAACGGACACGTCCGTGTGAATAAGGCCTTACAATGTAGACTCTTCTTTTTTAAGACTTCTGCAATTCGCCCTGGCATGCTGGATATCAGTTTCTGGGCCAAATACAGACTGATGCCAACCCATTCTTGACTAATCAATGCTTGGAGTTTATCAAAATGTCTGTGTTTTTGTTTGTCCACCCACTTTTTGACAACAGGTTCTTAATGGGATTGAGATCTCTGGAGTTTCCTGGCCATGGACCCAAAATTTCAACGTTTTGTTCACTGAGCCACTTAGTTATCACTTTTGCCTTGTGACATGGTGCTCCATCATGCTGGAAAAAGCTTTGTTCATCACCAAATTGCTCCTGGATCGTTGGGAGAAGTTCCTCTTGGAGGACGTTTAGATACCATTCCTTATTCATGGATGTGTTCTTAGGCAAAATTGTGAAAGAGCCCACTCCCTTGGATGAAAAGCTACCCCACACATGAATGGTCTCAGGATGCTTTACTGTTGGCATGACACAGGACTCATGGTAGCGCTCACCTTTTCTTCTCCGGACAATCATTCTTCCAGATGTCCCAAACAGTCTGAAGGGGCCTTCATCAGAGAAAATAACTTTACCCCAGTCCCTCTGCAGTCCAATCCCTGTACTTCCTTCAGAATGTCATTCTGTCCTTGATGTTTTTCCTGGAGAGTTGTGGCTTCTTTTTTCTTGACACTAGGCCAGCCTCCGAAAAGTCTTCGTCTCACTGTACGTGCAGATGCACTGACACCTGCCTGCTGCCATTCCTGAGCAAGCTCTGCACTGGTGTGGAACCGATCCCATAACTGAATTCTCTTTAGGAGACGGTCCCTGCACTTGCTGGACTTTCTTGGGTGCACTAAAGCCTTCTTCACAGCAATTGAAAACCTCTCCTTGAAGTTCTTGATGTTCCGATAAATGGTTGATTTAGGGGCAATATTACAAGCAGCTATTTCCTTGTCTGTGAAGCCCTTTTGATGCAAAGCTATGATGACTGCACGTGTTTCCTTGGAGGTAACTATAGTTAACAGAAGAAGACAATGATTTCAAGCACCATTCCCCTTTTAAGGAAACCAGTCTGCTCTTATAATTCAATCAGGATGACAGAGTAATATCAGCTCCCTTGTCCTCATTAACACTTTGTCCTGAGCTAACGAGAAGATCACTGAAATGATGGTAGCTGGTTATTTTGTGACAGGGCTGAAATGCAGTGGAAATTGGGTTTTTGTGATGAAGTTAATTTTCATGGCAAGGAAGTACTTTGTAATTAATTGCAATTCATCTGATGACTCTTCATAACACTCTTGAGTTAATGCAAATTGCCACCAGAAAAACTGAAGCAGCAAACCTTGTGAAAACCAAAATTTGTGTCAGTCTCAGAAATTTTGGCCAAGACAGTATTTATTTCTAAACAGAATATTTTATTGTGGTCCCTTAAAAGAGAGCAAAATTGGTTGTCCACCTGATCCTTAGGAGAAGACACCAATATTTGATTAGGAGGGATCTGAATCAGGACCCCCGCAAATAAGCAGAATGTAGGTGCCACGTACCGTTTGTTGTGTACATAGTCCCAGTGGCTCAACATCTGTATGGGTATCTGTCTGGTGCTGCAGCTCGCACCCCCACCAATCAAATATTAATAACCTATCCGGAGGATAAGCAATCAAAGCAATCAAATTTAAATCCTGGGAAATTACTTTAATATAAACGTGATTATTTTTCTTATGCGATTTCACAACAACTTTTTCACTCTGCTAGAATGGTTTGACACTCAAGTTTTTTTTGTGAAATATCAAACGCACTACCAACAGCATGTTCTAGAAAAAGAACTAATGTATGTTTACATTCAGTAATATGTAGGCAGAAAAAAATCTGATGCGTAATCTGTGTAAAAATCGCATGTTTTTTAAAAGCTATTTTTATTGTTTATGTGTATTTTGACCTGTTTTTCTGCGCTTTTTTATGCTGAATTTTAAACACTGTATCTAAATACCTGTGGAGTATGTTTAAAAATGTACTGGCCATAAAATATGTGCCACGTATTTTGTACGCGTTTACACTTAAAAGAGCAAGCAAGCGTTTTTTGGCTGCATTTTAAAGCCTCCCATAGGCTTCAATTAAAAAATGTGTTGCATTTTCGGAGTAGAAAACTTGCCCAGAATTAATATGACACTGTAATTTAATTGCATCCCTGTACAAAAATAAAATGTTGTATGCACCATTGAAGTCAATTGGAAGCTTAACCCCTTCCTGCCGCAGCCATTTTTCAGATTTTTTATTTAATTTTTTCCTCCCCACCTTCCAAAAGCCATAACTTTTTTATTTTTCCGTTGATATAGTCCTATGACGGCTTGATTTTTGCGGGACAAGTTTTAGTTTTTTGTAGCGCCATTTATTGTGCCATATAATGTACTAGGAAACGGGGAAAAAAATTATTTGTGGGGTAGAAAATGTCAAAAAACAGTGATTCCTCCATTGTTTTTTACGCTTCGTTTTTACGGAATTCACTGTGCATTTGAAACAACATGTTTACTTTATTCTGCGGGTCAATATGATTACGGTAATACCAAATATATAGTTTTTTCTATATTTTACTACTTTTACAAGTAAAAAACTAAGTGTAAGATTTTTTATTTATTTTGTGTCGCCAAATTCTGAGAGCCATAACTTTTTTATTTTTCCGTCGATTAAGTGGTATGAAGTCTTATTTTTGTGGAATAAGCTGTAGTTTTTAATTATACAATTTTGGGGTACATGCGACATTTTGATCACTTTTTATTTCATTTTTTGTGGGAGATGAGGTGATCAAAAAAGACAGATTCTGCCGGTTTCAATTTTTGTTTCTTACGGCATACACCGTGCGCGTTAAATAATGATATATTGTAATAGTTCAGACTTTTACGGATGCGGCGATACCAGTTATGTTTATTTTTTTTTTTTTTTACTATGCTCTAAGGGGAAAATAGGAAACGTTTTTTTTTTGAACTTTTAATATTTATTTATTTTTTTACATAAAAAAAAGCAACTTTATTTTACTAATTTTTACTTTTTTTTTATTAGTCCCCCAAGGGGACTTCAACCAGCGATCGCTTGCATTATATACTGCAATACTAATGTATTGCAGTATATCGTCTTTCTGAGCACAAAGATGGAGGACCTGGTGTCCTTCATTAGGAAGCCATAGCAACCATCGCCACCCCGCGATTGCATTGCAGGGGGGTGTGCAATGAGCTGCTAGAGGGGGTCGCCACCCTCTTTCTAACAATTTAAATGCAGCGGTTTCTATTGACCACGGCATTTAACGGGTTAAACTAGCGGGATCGCGCTCGAGCGTGATCCTGCTCGTTACTGTGAAGTGTCGGCTGTAACATACAGCCGACACCCACATCGTATGGTTCAGTCCGTGAGTCCGTTCCATACTTCCCCTACCCTTCTATGACGTATGGATATGTCAAATGACGGGAAGGGGTTAAAGTGCAACCGTACTTTCAGAAAACTTTTGATATGTTATAGAGACATGTCAGAAGTTTGGATCATTGGGGATCTGGGTACTGAGCCCCTACGGATTGCTTAAACGATGGGGCAGAAACACTCAGCCGGGGGAATGCGGTACCTGTCAATGACCTGGTCGCAGGGGGTGACGCAGCAGAGTGGAACAGACCAAGAGTGAGCCAGAGACATTATGACATGAATAGTGTCTGAGCGTCTGAGGTAGTGTCAGTAATGCTGTGTGATCCGAGTGACAGACTATCGAAGGCTGAATGCAGTGACCTTGAGTGCGAGTCGCGAGGTATAACCAAAGACTGATTGGCTGCAGAGGGCAAACGCAAATGAGTGTCGCCCACAGAATAAACATAACATGTTATTTATACTGTACGTTAAATGTGGTCAAAACAAAACCCAAAAACCAATGGCATAATTGCTGTTTTTTTTTTTAAATCACCTCCCCCCAAAAAAAAATCCTAAAAAGTTATACGAAAACTTTAATGGTGCCATTAAAAAATACACCTCAACCTGCAAAAGACAAGTGCTTAGGTTACGTTGACAGAAAAATAAACAAGTTATGGCTCTTGGAATGCAACGATAAAAATAATAAAAATTGCCACGTCCTGAAGGCCAAAATAGACTGCGTCCTTAGGTGTTTGAAGTTGGAAATACGCATTTAAGGCCCAACTAATGTTAGAAGAATAAAATCTCAAGCCTTCCTTATTCAGGAGTAGGCAGGAAAAAATATGCAGCATTCAGGTCACGGCGCCTGGCAGGTAAGTATTTCATATAGATATCTTTTTTCTCTTTGTAAACAGTTATTGCAGGACTCTATGTAGACATTTATTGCCTTCCTTAGGCACTGTTAATATATATTAAATGTAGTGCAGCCAGAAACGTTGTGTATCACCTACAGATTGTGGGTTTTTTCAATTTTTTTGCTGGTTTGCTTGCTTAATAAGCAGGTTCCTCCTAGTGTGATGTCAGAGCTGTGCTGTGTCCTCTAAGCCAATCCGATGTCTCAATCTGATGCTCATAGCATTTTGTGTTCATGGTCAATTGTGAGAGAATTGATCAATTCACCTCAGTCACTATTACAGTTATTCATTTATTTATTAATCTACATCGGCTGATATCATGTATGATACCTATTTCCTATGGTATATTAATTGATATATTATTGTTTTCTTTTTTTTTTTTCTATAATTATTAGATATATTCTAGATTTATGAATATTATTTATTTATGAATTGGAGTGTAACATTTAATATATCAATTTGTATTTACTGGCCACTAGGTGACAGTGGCACAAGTTTTGGCATTTTAGCTGTTTATCAAAACATAATGAATACACAGTTATATAATCAATATGGGCTTAAAATGCAGACTCTCAGCTTTAATTTGGGTGTATTCACATTCTAATTTGAGGAAGGGTTTAGGAATTACAGCTGTTTAATATGTAACTGTCTATTTTTCAAGAGACGAAAGGTAATTGGACAATTATTTCAAAAGCTATTTGATGGGCTGCATCGTTAATCCATCATCAATTAAGCAGGTAAAAGGTCTGGAGTTTATTCCAGGTGTGCTATTTGCATTTGGAAGCTGTTGCTGTGAACCCACAACATGAGGTCAAAGGAGCTCACAATGCAAGGGAAACAGAACATTGTTAGGCTGAAAAAAAATTAAGAAATCCATCAGAGAGATAGCACAAATGTTATCAGTGGCCAAATCAACAGTTTGGTACATTCTTGGGAAAAAAAAGAGCGCACTAGTGGTGCAGTGAACTCCAAAAGGCCTGGACGTCCATTGAAGACAACCGTGGTGGATGATCGCAGAATCCTTTACATGGTGAAGAAAACCCCCTTCACAACATCTACCCAAGTGAAGAACACTCTCCTGGAAGTAGGTGTATCAGTATCTAAGTCTACCATAAAGGGAAGACTGACATGGCTGCCAAAGGCACTAGGTCACTAGTGTTTATTGATGATGTGACTGAAGACAGAAGCAGCCGGATGAATTCTGAAGTGTTCAGGGATTTACTTTCTGCTCAGATTCAACCAAATGCAGCAGGTTGATTGGACGTCGCTTCACAGTACAGATGGACATCGACCCAAAACATACTGCGAAAGCAACCCAGGGTTTTTTTAAGGCAAAGAAGTGGAATATTCTGCAATGGTCAAATCAATCACCAGATCTCAACCCGATCGATCTGCATTTCACTTGCTTAAGAATAAACTTAAGGCAGAAAGACCCACAAACAAGCAACAAGTGAAGACGCTGCAGTAAAGGCCGGGCAAAGCATCACAAAGAAGGAAACCCAGCTTTTGGTGATGTCCATGGGTTCCAGACTCTGGGCCGTCATTGCCTGCAAAGGATTCTCTACAAAGGATTTTAAATTTTTTTTTTATTTATGGTATTGTTCATTTGTCCAATTACTTTTGAGCTCCTGAAATGAGGAGGCTGTGTAGAAAAATGGTTGCAATTTCTAAACGTTTCACGGGATATTTGTGTTCAAGCCCTTGATTTAAACCTGAAAGTCTACACTTCAATTGCATCTCAGTTGTTTCCTTTCAAATGCAATGTGGTGGCAGCAGAGCCCAAATCATGAAGATTGTGCCACTGTCCAAATAATTCTGGACCTAACTGTATGTATTGTTGTGGTTGTAGCCGTACAATAAATGTACCATATGTGGAACTTTTAGTAATCATTTGCGTTATGTATTCTGAATAAAGTGATGAATTTTTAATATATTTGATATCCAGTTTGAGTGCTTAAAGTCGAGTGCTTGAAGTCAACCATCTAATGTATATGGTGATGTCCCAAATCTCCCCAATAGCAGATGTCGGGGGAGACAAAGGTTGAGCATGTTCAATTTCAACATGCCCAATCCTTTTGTTGGCAAAGAGATAAGCGGCTGCCACAGGAGTCTGGCAGCAGCTTTATTCCTTGTCCCTGTTTAAAACACATGCACGTTCGGCCAAGCGTGCATGTGTATGGGGGAGTTTAGAAGAATAGCTGTTGACAGAAAGATCGTTCAAGTGAATGTCCAGCTTAAGTCATAGAGGGGTGGTCTCACACTCAGGACCTCTCCTCTATGAACTAGAATGGATAGCCGCTGTATTACAATGATGGCCATTCATCTAAATTGCCAGTGTGCAATGCTAAATATCCCCTGCAGCTCCTGCTGCCAGAAAATGTCTGGCCAGACACAGCTTCCCGGAATAACAGCTGGTCACCAGGGGTTTCTGAAGCTGGACTTGATTCCTTTTTTTTTTTTAAAGTGTTGTTTTTATCCCCTATGAAGGGCTACATGTGGAAATCACTGAAACCTTATGACATGACATGAGAAAGTCACTTGACACTATGTAACAGTATCAGATAAAAAAATATTTTAAGATAATTTAAAATGAACATTGCTGTCTACAGATGGCTGTTTGATAACCCGAGTCATATTTCAAGGCTCTTTAGAGGGTCAAACATTGACCTCTACAGTAATTAACTACAGAGACTGTTTTTTCCTACTGGACTACAGCTAATTTGCATATTTTTTCCCAGGGTGCATTGTGCTAAATATTCCCTACCAGCTGGACCTCCACAAGGAGAATCAGTACTTATGATTTAATATAGAAATCGCACTGTTGCCAATAGAAGTGTTTTCGGCTCGCCCTTGTCAGATACATGATGAATCTTGGCAGCTTGTTCTGCTGAATTTAAAGAAACATAATTATCACATTGGTTACAAATGCAGTTCCTGACAACATAGCGATAAATAGATACGGTCAGAGCTGTCTTGCTCTATGCAAATACGTTTAGATATACAATGTTTTCTGGAGAGGGAGTCTCACTTTTCTAAAGTCATGTGAAGGACAACTAATGTTCAAGAAACAAAAACACCAGACAAACCTAACAATACTATGAATTAGGCTTATAGTAATAGATCTTTCCCAGCAGGTTTCCATAGCTTTTTCGCAGAATAGCGTAACAGAAGCCATGACACCAGTGTAATCAGAGTCTAACAGCAGCAGAGAAATCGGCAGATTGTTCGGGGGGGGTTCCATTTTTTTTTTTTTTAATTAATTCATTTATAGACTAGAAACCATACATTTTTCTAATATACATTTATTTTAAATATACCTTACATATCTTACTTATACCAGTGCAGTGGACCCATGACTTTTCACAGTTGAATGGTATGGGCCATAAAGTACTGCTGTGTAATGCATCCATGGACTTAGGGGCGATTTAATTACAATGTACAAATATATCATTCTCTAATTGTCTTTTTATAGCTAGGCCTGTAACCATGACAAGGGGGCATTCACTATTTCTAGAGGAAATATGGTTATACCTTTATCATAGACGTGGATTCTTTACTGTAAAGGCCCTTTTACACTGGGAAATTATCGAGCAGACAAGCATTCATAGAACGCTCGTTGTCGATAATTGCCCTGTGTAAACAGGGCAGCGATCAGCAGATGAACGAGCAAACGCTCTTTCATCTGCTGATCATATCGTTTTAAAAGTGTAAAATGTTATCGTTGTCGGCAGGACATCTCCCTGTGTAAACAGGGAGACGTACTGCCGACGCAATGATAATGTATGGGGACGAGCGATCAGAGTAACGAGCGGTTGTCCCCATACTAGCTTCTTGTGAAAGGAGCAAACGAGCACCGATCAACGAGCTGTCTCGTTGATCGGCGCTCGTTTACACGTCCTAGAACGGGCCATGTAAGAGGACCTTTAGAGCAGTGAGACTATGAAACTCGCTGCTACAAGATGTTGTGATGGTTGATTTGTTGAACAAGTTTAAGAGGGGCCTGGGTGCCTTTTTTGGAAGATCTATTATTAGGGTATGTGCACACGTAAACTGCATTTACGTCTGAAATTACGGAGCTGTTTTCAGGAGAAAACAACTCCGTAATTTCAGACGTAATTGCTCGTCATCGCATTTTGCGAGGCGTCATTGACGGCCGTAATTTAGAGCTGTTCTTCCTTGAATTCAATGAAAAACGGCTGAAATTACGTCCAAAGAAGTGTCCTGCACTTCTTTGACAAGGCAGTCATTTTACAATTCGTCGTTTGACAGCTGTCAAACGACGACGCGTAAATTACAGGTCGTCGGCACAGTACGTCGGCAAACCCATTCAAATGAATGGGCAGATTTTTGCCGACGTATTGGAGCCGTATTTTCAGGCGTAAATCGAGGCATAATACGCCTCGTTTACGCCTGAAAATATTTTGTCTGAACCCAGCCTTACAAGTAATGAATGGGTACTAGTTTGCTGGAGAAAGGTGATAGATCCAGGGATTTCTATTCTGCCATAATTGGAGATGAGTAGGAATATCCACCTAATATGAGGCAAATGGCAACTGTCTCATATGTTTTTTTTTCCTTCCTCTGGATCAACACTGCAGGATTATAGGTTGGACTTGATGGACTTGTGTCTTCTTTCAACCTTATCAACGATGTACTGTAACTATGTAATAAAATAGTCCTAAACATGGTGTAAGTCATGTAACCTCCACACATACAGTGGATACAAAAAGTCTACACACCTGTTATGGCAGGAAGGAGGTGAAGGGAACAAGTGAGCCCTAATCTACCCACCGCCCTGTCCCTGCCTACTTGCAACGACCCGCCCTAGGCGACGGGGTACAACTTGGCGGCGGTCCCTACGCTGACTAAGTGCAAGGGGATACAAACAGGGAACAAGCAAGGGAAGGGGCAGTAGCCCACGGAACACCGTGAGGAAACGGAGTGGTGAACGAGCCAGTCAGGATCGGAATGTAGTGGAGTATACAAACGCAGAGCACGGAGCAGGAAGCAAGCCAGGGGCAGAGCGAAGCAGGATAAGCGGGAACTGAAGCAAGGCAGAAGCACGGCAGAAGCAGGCTGGAGCAAGGCAGCAGTGGGGCCAGGAATCCAAGAAGAATAACAAGCAATGAGGAAGAGAAAACGGCAGGTATAAATGGACAGGGGGCGGAGCTAACTCCGACTGACCAGGCCGCGATAGGCTCTCCCACTCCTGAGCCTGCCACCCTGATTGGTGGGAGCCGGTGTCAGTCTAAGAGGTCTGGCCTCAGGTGTCGACTGATTAATCCTGGGAGTATCCACAGATGTAGTGCCTGGCAGATCCTTTACAGTACTCCCACTTTTATGAGGGGCCACCGGACCCTTACTAAGAGGACCCGGTTTAGTGGGGAAGAGAAGGTGGTACCTCCTGACCAATACCCCAGCGTGAACATCTCGAGCAGGTACCCAAGTCCTCTCCTCCGGCCCGTATCCTCTCCAATGGACAGGTACTGGAGGGAGCCCTGGATCATCCTACTGTCCACAATCTTGGCCACCTCGAATTCCACCCCCTCAGGGGTGAGAACGGGAACAGGAGGTTTCCTCGAGGGGGACCAGGACGGGGAGCAGCGTTTAAGGAGGGAGGCATGAAAGACGTCGTGTATGCGAAAGGATGGGGGCAGCTCCAGACGGAAGGATACGGGGTTGAGGACTTCAATGACCTTATAAGGCCCAATAAATCGGGGAGCAAACTTCCTGGACGGGACCTTAAGGCGCAAGTTCCTAGACGACAACCACACCAGATCCCCGACGACAAACCGGGGGTTAGCAGAACGTCTTCTATCAGCCTGAATCTTTTGTACGCTCTGGGACGCCTCTAGGTTCTTCTGAACCTGGGCCCAGACTGTGCACAGTTCCCGATGAACGTCCTCTACCTCGGAATTATTGGAACAACCAGGAGAAACGGAGGAGAACCTTGGATTAAACCCGAAATTACAGAAAAACGGGGAGACCCCTGACGAGTTACTGACCCGGTTATTCAGGGAAAATTCGGCGAGGGGAAGGAATGAGACCCAATCAAATTGACAGTCAGAGATATTAAATATTGTTCCAGGGATTGATTAGTCCTTTCCGTTTGGCCATTAGTTTCGGGATGGAAGGCGGAGGAGAAGGACAGATCAATCTCCAACTTTTTACAAAAAGCTCTCCAAAATAAGGAAACAAATTGTACCCCTCTGTCAGAAACGATATTGACTGGGGCCCCATGGAGATGCAGAATGTGTTTAACAAACAAAGAAGCTAACGTCTTGGCGTTAGGTAGTTTCTTAAGGGGCACAAAGTGGCACATCTTGCTGAAGCGGTCTACTACCACCCACACCACCGACTTGCCCTGAGATGGAGGCAAATCGGTGATAAAATCCATGGAGATATGGGTCCAAGGTCTCTGGGGAATGGGCAAAGAACGTAGTAAGCCCGCAGGTCGGGACCTAGGGGTCTTGGACCTAGCACAAACCTCACAAACCTCACAAACCTCACAAGCGGCGACGTAAGCCCTAACGTCTTTAGGCAACCCAGGCCACCAATAGTTTCTGGTAATGAGGTGTTTGGTACCCAAGATGCCAGGATGACCAGATAGTACGGAGTCATGGTTTTCCCTGAGTACCCTTAGCCGGTATTGCAGGGGGACAAACAGCTTGTCCCCAGGGAGGTTCCCGGGAGCTGAACCTTGATCAGCCGCAATGTCAGAGGCTAAATCAGAATCAGTGGCAGAAACGATTATACCAGGGGGTAAAATACAAGCAGGATCCTTCTCAGAAGGAGGATTGGCCATGAAACTACGTGACAGTGCATCAGCCTTAATATTTTTGGACCCAGCCCTATAGGTAACCAAGAAGTTAAATCTGGTAAAGAATAGCGCCCATCGAGCTTGTCTAGGATTAAGCCTCCGGGCAGATTCTAGGAAAACCAGATTCTTGTGGTCAGTAAGGACCGTTACCTGGTGTCTGGCCCCCTCCAGGAAGTGACGCCACTCTTCAAAAGCCCATTTAATGGCTAAAAGTTCGCGGTTGCCAATATCATAGTTACTCTCCGTGGGCGAAAACTTCCTAGAGAAGTAAGCACAGGGGCGGAGATGGGTGAGGGAGCTGGTACCCTGGGACAAGACGGCCCCCACTCTCACCTCGGACGCGTCAACCTCCACAATAAATGGCTCCCTTTGGTTGGGCTGAACCAGCACGGGGGCCGAGATAAAGCACTTCTTGAGGGTCTCAAAAGCCTGGACGGCCTCAGGAGGCCAGTGGAGGACATCAGCACCCTTGCGAGTGAGGTCCGTAAGAGGCTTAGCGACGACCGAGAAGTTGGCAATAAATCTCCTGTAATAGTTAGCGAACCCCAAAAAACACTGTAGCGCCTTCAGGGAGGCAGGTTGGACCCATTCCGCCACAGCCTGAACCTTGGCAGGGACCATGCGGAATTCATGAGGAGTGAGGATTTGACCCAAAAATGGTATCTCCTGTACCCCAAACACACATTTTTCGGTTTTCGCAAACAGATTATTTTCCTGGAGGACCTGGAGGACCTTCCTGACATGCTCCACGTGGGAGGACCAGTCCTTGGAAAACACCAGTATGTCATCAAGGTACACTACAAGAAAATTTCCCAGGTAATCTCTCAGAATTTCATTAATAAAATTCTGGAAGACGGCAGGGGCATTACACAACCCAAAGGGCATGACCAGGTATTCGAAATGACCTTCGGGCGTGTTGAACGCAGTCTTCCACTCATCCCCCTCTTTGATGCGGATAAGGTTATATGCCCCCCGTAGATCGAACTTAGAGAACCATTGGGACCCCTGAACCTGATTAAAAAGATCCGGAATCAAAGGAAGGGGATACTGGTTCCTTACTGTGACCTTATTCAAGTTCCGATAGTCAATGCACGGCCTAAGACCACCATCCTTCTTCCCCACGAAGAAGAAGCCAGCACCTACAGGAGAAGTCGAGGGGCGAATGAAACCCTTGGCCAGGCATTCTTGGATATACTCCCTCATAGCTTCACGTTCAGGACATGAAAGATTAAATATCCTACCCTTAGGAAGCTTAGCACCAGGTACCAAATCGATGGCGCAATCGTAATCTCTATGAGGGGGCAACACCTCGGAGGCCTCCTTAGAAAACACATCAGCGAAGTCCTGAACAAACTCAGGTAGCGTGTTTACCTCCTCACGGGGAGAAATAGAGTTAACCGAAAGACATGACGACAGGCATTCACTACCCCATTTGGTGAGATCCCCAGTATTCCGATCAAACGTGGGATTATGCAGCTGCAACCAGGGAAGACCTAATACCAGATCGGACGATAATCCCTGCATCACCAGTACAGAGCACTGCTCCAAATGCATGGAGCCAACAAGGAGTTCAAAAACAGGAGTATGCTGAGTAAAATAACCATTAGCAAGAGGAGTGGAGTCGATACCCACTACCGGGACAGGATAAGGCAAATCAATAAAAGGCATTTTTAGAGACATAGCAAATTCCACAGACATGATATTAGCAGATGAGCCAGAATCCACGAAGGCACTGCCAGTGGCAGACCGGCCAGCAAACGAGACCTGAAAGGGAAGCAAAATTTTATTGCATTTCATGTTAACGGGAAATACCTGTGCGCCCAAGTGACCTCCCCGATGATCACTTAGGCGCGGAAGTTTTCCGGCTGCTTATTCTTGCGCCTGGGACAGGTGTTCAGTAGATGCTTGTCATCCCCACAATAGAAGCAGAGACCATTCTTCCTGCGGAACTCTCTACGTTGTCGAGGGGACATGGAGGCCCCGAGTTGCATAGGTACCTCCGAGTCTTCCGTGGAAGAACGAGGAGACGGGACCTCGGGGGGAATCGCAGGGAAGTCAGAGGGGAAATCATTAAAACGTTCAAGCTGACGTTCCCTGAGATGTCGGTCAAGTCGTACTGCTAGGGCCATAACCTGGTCTAGGGAGTCAGAAGAGGGGTAGCTAACAAGCAGATCCTTCAGGGCGTCAGATAATCCTAACCTAAACTGGCACCTTAGGGCCGGGTCGTTCCACCGAGAAGCTGCCACTTTCTAAAATCAGAACAGTATTCCTCAACAGGTCTCGTACCCTGACGTAAGGTCACCAGCTGACTCTCGGCTAAGGCAGTCCTGTCAGTCTCGTCGTAAATGAGTCCGAGGGCAGAGAAAAAACGATCAACGGAGGAAAGTTCAGGGGCGTCAGGAGCCAAGGAGAAGGCCCACTCTTGGGGCCCTTCCTGGAGTCGGGATATAATGATACCCACCCGCTGGTTCTCGGAACCTGAGGAGTGAGGTTTTAGACGGAAGTAAAGTCTGCAACTCTCCCGGAAGGAGAAAAAAGTCTTACGGTCCCCTGAGAACCGGTCAGGTAACTTGAGGTCGGGTTCTAGAGGTGAGGTGAGGGGTACTACTATGGCAGCGTCAGACTGGTTGACCCTCTGAGCCAGGGCCTGGACCTGTAGGGAGAGGCCCTGCATCTGCTGGGTCAGGGTCTCAAGGGGGTCCATGATAGCGTCAGCGTAGGAGAAATGGTAGACTAGGTATGGGCTTGTTATTATGTTATGGCAGGAAGGAGGTGAAGGGAACAAGTGAGCCCTAATCTACCCACCGCCCTGTCCCTGCCTACTTGCAACGACCCGCCCTAGGCGACGGGGTACAACTTGGCGGCGGTCCCTACGCTGACTAAGTGCAAGGGGATACAAACAGGGAACAAGCAAGGGAAGGGGCAGTAGCCCACGGAACACCGTGAGGAAACGGAGTGGTGAACGAGCCAGTCAGGATCGAAATGTAGTGGAGTATACAAACGCAGAGCACGGAGCAGGAAGCAAGCCAGGGGCAGAGCGAAGCAGGATAAGCGGGAACTGAAGCAAGGCAGAAGCACGGCAGAAGCAGGCTGGAGCAAGGCAGCAGTGGGGCCAGGAATCCAAGAAGAATAACAAGCAATGAGGAAGACGGCAGGTATAAATGGACAGGGGGCGGAGCTAACTCCGACTGACCAGGCCGCGATAGGCTCTCTCAGTACAAGATGAATCATTTCAGAACTTTTTCCACCTTTACTGTGACTCATAATCTATATAATTCCATTGAAAAACAAACTTAAATCATTTAGAGGGGAAAAATAAAGATAACAAAACTACAATAATGTGGTTGCATAAGTGTGAACACCCTCTTATAATTGGGGATGTGGTTGTGTTCAGAATTAGCCAATCACATTTAAACTAATCTTAAATAGTAGTCAGTACGCAGTTGCCATTATTTAAAATGATTCTGAGTAACCCCATATAAAGTTCAGCTCTTCTATTAGGATTTTCCTAAAAAAAAATTTTGTTGCATGTGACAGTAGAAGCCATGGTTCGTAAAGCGCTTACAACACATCAAAGGGATCTGATTGTTGAAAGGCATCAGTCAGGAGAAGGGTACCAAAGAATTTCCATGGCATTAGATACACCACGGAACACAGTGAAGATGGTTATCAAGAAGTGGATTACATTTGGCACAACAGTGACATTACCAAGAACTGGACGTCCCTCAAAACGTCATGAAAAGACAAGATGAAAATTGGTCTGGGAGGCTACCAAGAGTCCTACAGCAACATTAAAGGAGCTGCAGGACTTTCTGGCTCATATTAGTATGTAGTGCATGTGACAACAATCTCATTCTTATATTACATGGAAAAGCCGAGGATGAGCAACTCTGAATGACACTGGGACTTAGGCCTTGTTCACACAGCTTTTTGCAGGGCATGTCGCTTCTTTCTCTCGCGAGCGTTTTTTCCGCTTGCGGGAAATAACCGCTTTCGCCTCCCGTTGAAATCAATAGGAGGCGACTTCGGACGTTTTTTGCTGTGGTTTCCGCTGAAAAAAATGTGGCAAAAAACTCTATGTAAACAGGGCCTTATTCTCATGCGGATCTGCTACACGCTTGTAGCATCTGCGCCAGGAATCAAAGGGAAAGCCTCAGATTTTTGCTGTGGAAAAACACATTGAACTTTAATGGCAACGTAAGAGCGGAGCATTAGTGCTCCTTACATCCTCACAAGCGCTTCCCCCTCCCTTAAGGCCCCTTCACATCGTATTGTTGCCCTAAGTTTATCAGGAAATCTCCTACCTTACAGTATAAACAACGTAGACGATAATTCACAGGGCTCCTTTTAGCTCCGTTTACCTTCTTTTTGAAGGATGAAATGGCGTAGTAGACTTTGTTATTCCGAAGTCCCCATCCAGCATCATGAGTGCTCTACCCGCGGACTTTGTCCCTGGGAAAGCTCCTGACATCACTGCACATATATGTAAAGTGACATCAGGGGATTCTCCAGGGCCGGAATCCCTGGCCAGAGTGTTGTCGATGCTCTGGCTGTGTACTCAGGCTTTGCAAAGCTTCGGACGTCACTTTACATATATGGACATCAGGAACAGCGCCAGACTTCCTGGGCAGAGCGCTAGTAGAAGGCCCCAGCTCTGTTCATGGACAGTGACTTCAGTAGTTTCCCCTGGGCCATTCCCCAGGCGACGTATCTCACTGCATGCCATACTGTCAGATACGTTTTAGCTAAATAGATCAAAATCATTAACTGGTCACTGCTGGCTCCATGGTTTCCTTCACTGTAATTGACATCAGCACCAAAATCAGTTAATGCGTATAACGTACAAACGTGAGTACCACAATTTCCGTTGTCCACCCCCGGTAATGGAGGGGGGGCCCAGACATCTTGGCTGTATGGGGCCCAGAAATTCCTGATGGCGGCCCTGGGCAGGGGCATAGCTATTGGGCATGCAGTGATTTCAGTCACACTTCGACATTGTTGACTAGATGCACTCAAAGGACTCTTGTTTTCATTTAGCAAAATATGCCACGTATATAACAATTAATTAAACATATGTTTAATCAGAAAAAATAACTCATAAAATCATCTCGGTATTTTCTTAGTAAAACTGTCCCATCCCATTAAATATATTCACAATTATTTTTTACGTTCTGCATTCGAGTGGATTTTTTATCAGTCACAGTTAATTTGACTCTCCCCTTGGAGCTTCTCTGCTCTGCATAGATTACATACTATCTGGTTTGAACAGTAACAATCATAAATAATAAATCAAATAAAATTCCTTAACTGTTCAGATGGAGCTTCCTTGTCACTTGTAAATGGCGTCTTTGAAATATAATGTATTAAAATTTAAACATGAAAAAAATGGAAACATTTTAGATTGCAGAACGCGATCTGCACTTTCATATCCCAATATTTTATTTAAATGTAATTGCCTGATCAATCACTTAAATTTTTTTTCTTGGCTCTATGAATTTTAATTCGATTACTTTAGCGAAAACTTTAAGAGCTATTAATATTTCACAAAGACTGAACGTGTTGATTGCGCATTCAGACTCCATTAAGAATTGATGAAACATGTTTTTCCAGCTTAACGACATGTAATACATATGAAAATACATATAAGCAAAAACAATGCCAGACCTATTCATATTATATGTATTCTACTGTCACCAGGTTTATGCCCTATCGGAGGGCAGCATAAAGAAGTGACGGAGACCCTGATTATAGCGGTGTGTCACTTTGTAATATTCAGATTCCTTAAAATCCCTGTTTATCTCATGTATTTCTATGAATGAAGTCCTCCCGCCCACCAGCCGCTGATTGATAGCTATGTCCCTATGCACAGTTTGGGGAGAAAGCTGTCAATCAGCGGCAGGAGGACGGGGGGGGGGGGGAGAGCTGCAGCTTATGAATACGCTTGACTCGCATTTCAGGAGATAAACGGGAAAACTACTGAATATTACAAAATAAGTGACACCCTGCTGGAATCAGCGTCTCTGTCACTACTTTTTGCTGCCCTGCGATAGGGCAGCATAAACCTGGTGATAGTTTACCTTTAATATTTTAATTAAATGTCCACTCTTTTGATACCATGTCATTTTTATATACAAAATTCTGTGCTGATTAATTTTGTAATTTCAGGGGTTCCCAACAAGGCAGGGGAGGACATCAGAGAACTTACAAGAAATAAACATCAGTAAGAACGATACACGTGAGGAGTGCCTCAGAGTTATTAAGCTCTCATAACATGCACTCACAAATTCACAAATCTCAGTTCTCAAAGAAGGTATTCATTTTTGTCTAACCACCAAACTGAATAAATTTACTGTTATAAAGGACCTCCACTTATTTGGACGCAAACTGTACTATCAAAAATTGTACAACCAACAAAACATTGCTCCATGAAGTGACCAAGCAAATACAGTGAAGGAAATTTGTATTTGATCCCTTGCTGATTTTGTAAGTTTGCCCACTGTCAAAGACATGAACAGTCTAGAATTTTTAGGCTAGGTTAACTTTACCAGTGAGAGATAGATTATATTTAAAAAAAACAACAGAAAATCACATAGTCAAAATTATATATATTTATTTGCATTGTGCACAGAGAAATAAGTATTTGATCCCCTACCAACCATTAAGAGTTCAGCCTCCTCCAGACCAGTTACACGCTCCAAATCAACTTGGTGCCTGCATTAAAGACAGCTGTCTTACATGGTCACCTGTATAAAAGACTCCTGTCCACAGACTCAATTAATCAGTCTGACTCTAACCTCTACAGCATGGGCAAGACCAAAGAGCTTTCTAAGGATGTCAGGGACAAGATCATAGACCTGCACAAGGCTGGAATGGGCTACAAAACCATAAGTAAGACGCTGGGTGAGAAGGAGACAACTGTTGGTGCAATAGTAAGAAAATGTAAGACATACAAAATGACTGTCAATCGACATCGATCTGGGGCTCCATGCAAAATCTCACCTCGTGGGGTATCCTTGATCCTGAGGAAGGTGAGAGCTCAGCCGAAAACTACACGGGGGGAACTTGTTAATGATCTCAAGGCAGCTGGGACCACAGTCACCAAGAAAACCATTGGTAACACATTACGCCGTAATTGATTAAAATCCTGCAGTGCCCGCAAGGTCCCCCTGCTCAAGAAGGCACATGTACAGGCCCGTTTGAAGTTTGCAAATGAACATCTGGATGATTCTGAGAGTGATTGGGAGAAGGTGCTGTGGTCAGATGAGACTAAAATTGAGCTCTTTGGCATTAACTCAACTCGCCGTGTTTGGAGGAAGAGAAATGCTGCCTATGACCCAAAGAACATTGTCCCCACTGTCAAGCATGGAGGTGGAAACATTATGTTTTGGGGGTGTTTCTCTGCTAAGGGCACAGGACTACTTCACCGCATCAATGGGAGAATGGATGGAGCCATGTACCGTCAAATCCTGAGTGACAACCTCCTTCCCTCCACCAGGACATTAAAAATGGCTCGTGGCTGGGTCTTCCAGCACGACAATGACCCGAAACATACAGCCAAGGCAACAAAGGAGTGGCTCAAAAAGAAGCACATTAAGGTCATGGAGTGGCCTAGCCAGTCTCCAGACCTTAATCCCATCGAAAACTTATGGAGGGAGCTGAAGATCCAAGTTGCCAAGCGACAGCCTCGAAATCATAATGATTTACATATGATCTGCAAAGAGGAGTGGGCCAAAATTCCATCTAACATGTGTGCAAACCTCATCATCAACTACAAAAAACGTCTGACTGCTGTGCTTGCCAACAAGGGTTTTGACACCAAGTATTAAGTCTTGTTTGCCAAAGGGATCAAATACTTATTTCTCTGTGCACAATGCAAATAAATATATATAATTTTGACAATGTGATTTTCTTTTTTTTTTTTAAATATAATCTATCTCTCACTGGTAAAATTAACCTAGCCTAAAAATTCTAGACTGTTCATGTCTTTGACAGTGGGCAAATTTACAAAATCAGCAAGGGATCAAATACTTATTTCCTTCACTGTATATGGAATTTAGATTCCCTTTCAGAATTAGAACTAAACACATTGGGAGACTTGGAGGAACTACTCCTCGAGAACTACCCTCCAAATGAAGGGAATGAATCAGGATCTTTAAAAATTCATAATAGCAAAATAAAAATTAAATCGAAAACCTCTGTTATGCCCCCACTTGACAACTGTCCGGCGATTAAAGTATTTATAGACCTGGTGTCACACGACCTATTGTCAATAACTGGCCAACGGCTATTCAATAATCTCAGTCCAGATGAAGAGTGAGCCCTACAAGATATGAAAAAAATGGGATGATGTCGTCTTTAAGAACTCTGACAAAGGGGGAAATTTTGTCATATGGTCCAAAGACAAATACTTACAGGAGACGAAGAGACAACTAATGGACAAAACATGTTACCGCTCACTGTGGGGTGACCCCACAGCACAATTTCTTGCAGAATACAATGACATGGTTCAAGATGGTTTTGAAGGGGGGGGGGGCAATAACTGCCAATGAGAGGGACCCAAGGATTGCAACATTTTATCCTCTCCCCAAAGCGCATAAAAATCCCATCAACCCCCCCCCCCCCCCCCAGGGAGGCCTATTGTCTCTGGTGTGGGAAACTTGACAGAGAAATGTAACCACTGGCTTGATGAAGAACTGCATGAACTTGTATACAAGTTGCCCTTCCATAACAGGGACACTATGCAAATCCTTAAAGACCTGGATGGTAGCTCCCTGGAGGAGAGTGAATGGTTAACTACATGTGATGCAGAGTCTCTCGACACCAGCATTGACCACAACATAGGCTGCACAGCAGTGGAATTTTTCTTATTAAGGAAAGATAATTATAATCCAACCCGCAGAACCTTTGTCCTACGTGCACTCAAATTCATCCTTAGGTATAATTATTTTCCTTTGCCAATCTCTATTTAGGTTGGTGGGAACAAAAATACGTTTTTTTTGCCCTGAAATGGACAAATTTACCACCAAGATTAACATCTGGCGTCGCTATATAGATGACATTCTGCTTATTTGGAATGACTCCTCTACAGAACTTGAAGAATTTATAGGCATTTTGAATATTAATTACCTCAATTGAAGACTAACCTTAGTCTATGATCAGCATTCAATTCCCTTTCTAGATGTGAGGTTCTTCACAAATGAACATGGCATAATTGAAACTGATTTATTCCGTAAGGAAATGGCTACAAACAGCCTATTAGATGCCACTAGTGCACATTCAGTAAACACCATCAAGGGAATTCCCAAGGGTGAATTTCTGCGCTTTAGACGCAATTGCTCTACTTTCCAAATGTTTAAATTCAGGGCAGCAGAATTAAAAAGCAGACTAACAGCAAGAAATGACACCAAAAGAAGCATTAAAAAGGCATATAATTGGGCTCTAAGAACCGAACGTGAGACTCTTTTAACCCCAAAGGTAAAAGTCCACACAAGACGAGCACAACCGCGATTCATTACGAATTTCCATGAAAATTGGGGCGAAATGAATCTCATTCTGAATTGCCATTGGAAGACCCTACTCCACCCAGTCCTCAATAATATCCTAGGTGATAGAGTATCCCTAGGTTATAGGAAGGGCAGAACCATTTTCAATATCTTGGTACGAAGCCATTTCTCACGGGATAACAGGACAAACTCGTCTTTGAACCCTGGTTTCTATCCCTGCAAAATGTACAGAGCCTGCAGAATTTTAATAGAGAAAAAAAAATTGTAGATGCTTATGGCAATAACCACCGCCTCACAGACCATATCAGATGACCCCACCTGCTGTGGTCTATTGTCTTGAATGTCCTTGCGGCCTTCAGTATATTGGCAAAACAAAGAGGGAACTACGTGTCCGCATAAGAGAACTCATTAACTTCATTGTAAATTACGATAAAAATCAAAGTGACTGTCAGTTAAAAAACAACCTATTTTGCCCGACTCCAATAGCCAGACACTTTGAAATCAAACGTGATTTAAACTGGACTACCCTGAAAGGCTGGGCTCTATGCCAAATACGCCTGGGCATCAGAAGGGGAAATTTAGACTTGGCACTTCTCAAAAAAGAGAGTGAGTGGATCTTCAATTTGAGGACAGTCAATCCTTTTGGACTTAATGAAAATTTTGTTCTCGGCTGTTTTCTCTGATTCGGGGAAAAAAGAAGGGAATTTATATGCCTTTATCATTCGAAATTCTATTTCTGCTTTTGATTTTCCATCTTCTCCCTCTCATGCATCCTATGATGTGTTTTGTCTTGCAGAGCCCTTAAAATCGCATAAAATGTCATTATTGATCCTTGATCCAACCATGGTACTCTATAATTAAATATCCTTCTACTCAATTCAGTTATTTATAACATTGACAAGAACTATACATTAATTTGTACTTCAAGCCCATGATTGGGCGATTCGACTGTCAATCAATTTCTAACCCTATTTATAGGGTAGTTTAATGACGTTCCCCCACTCCTAGAAGAAGCCAGAATGCTGACAAAACGCGCGTTGGGTGCATAGTACTTTCTAATAATCTTAGGTACAACACAATGGCCTCTAATTATACAGTAATACAACCGTCTGCATGTAGCTAATCTCGTTCCACACAGGATAGGCTACCAGCTGTCTCACGAGTGTACTAGCGAGGTCTCGCGAGATTTACATGCAACCTCGCTACGCTTCACTCTAGCAACAGAGCGAGATTCGGCACTCGTTCGCGGCACGCCTGTGGACGCTCCCGCGTTCCCTCGCTGGACGGTCTCTCCTGCTTCGCCGCCCCACTGGCACTTGGGGCGCCGTTGCGGTGGCTCACCTGTCCGGGGGACTACTGGTCGAGCTGATTCTTGCGAGATCGTCTTGCTTTCCGCGCCACAATCAGGCCGAGTCAGCCACACCGTCGCCCTGCTCAATTTAGACAGAGCGCTTCAGCCGGGGTCCGAATTGTCCGAACACAGCTGTCTACCGGACGTTGTCCTGCATCGCTGCCTCAGCTACCTTACTGAGGCGCCACTGTAGCACACAACAAGTCCCAGCTTAATGCACACTAGCCCCAGACGATATCCACCACATTGCTGCTCCATTCACTAGGGAGCGCCACTGTGGAAGATTAACTGTCTGGAGCCAATAAAAAAAGAGCAGCTTGAAAATCCAAAGGCAGGAGTTCAATCACCTTATTATGGTTATAATTACAGTGATACAATATTGTTACACTGCTTAACTGGCCCTAGGGTATGTGAGTTTGGGGGCCACTCACACATACTCAATTGCACCAAGGGTATTTTAATATATTTTGTTCATTTTAATTAAAATTAATAAAAGTTACATATTATTAAGACCACACACTTTTCCCTTTCCTCACATTCTATATACATACCCAGGTGGTGTGCACCATTGTGGTCTACCCTTCACACAATACATGTGCGATAGGTAGTCTCTCACTTATTACTTAATTTTGTAATATACTGTGTCTTTATACTGTAACAGTAGCTTTTTCAGATACAGAGCTCCAAATCTTATGTATAGACATATGGTTAAATGGTACATTTCTGTCTGCCTGTAGCCACCACTAGGGCAATATGCAGTAAACCAGTAAACTTCTAATCTTACTGCTGGAAGCCAAGATATTATCATATAACTCTATGATGGGGATTTGAAGCTTTGCACCAGAAAAAACACTATGAAGATACACCGATAAGTCATAACATTAAAACCACTGACAGGTGAAATGAATAACATTGAGTTTCTCGTTACAATGGTGCCTAAAAATTGGTGGGCTATATTAGGCAGCAAGTGAACAGCCAGTTCTTGAAATTGATGGGTTGGAAGCAGGAAAAATGGGCAAGTGTAAGGTTCTGAGCGACTTTGACAATGGCCAAATTGTGATGGCTAGACAACTGGGTCAGAGCATCTCCAAAATGGCAGGCTGTCAAAATGTGGTATGATTCTGGTATGACGTGGTTAGTACCAACCAAAAGTGGTCCAGGAAAGGACGATTGGTAAACCGAAGACAGGGTCATGGACACCCAAGGCTTATTGATGCGAGCAGGGTGCGAAGGCTAGCCCGCCTTATGAGATTACACAGAAAAGATACTGTAGACCAAATCGCTGAAAAAGTTACTGCTGGCTATGATAGAAAGAATTCAGAACACACAATGCATCGCAGCTGCTGTGTTTGGGGCTGTGTTAGCCGCAGACCAGTCAGAGTGCCCATGCTGACCCCTGTCTACCACCAAAACCCCTACAATGGGCATGTGAGCATCAGAACTGGACCATGGAGCAATAGAAGAAGGTGGCCTAGTTTGATGAATTACTTTTACATCATGTGGATGACTTGGTGCGTGTGCGTCGCTTACATGGAGAAGACATGGCACCGGGATGCACTATGGGAAGAAGACAAGGCGGCGGAGGCAGTAGGATGCTCTAGGAAATGTTCTGCTGGGAAACCTTGTGTCCTGGCATTCATGTGGTTGTTACTTTGACACTTACCTACCTAAACATTACTGCAGATCAAGTACACCCCTCCATGGCAACGGTATTCCCTAATGGCAGTGACCTCTCTCTGCAGGATTATACGCCTGCCACACTGCAAAAATTGTTCAGTAGTGGTTTGAGAAACACGACAATCTGATCGAGCATCTGTGAAATGTGGGTGATTTGTATCTGTGTGTCACAGGTGCTGTGTGTGAGTAGCGTGTGGGTGAGATCAATCTGTTTGGCATGAGACCAGTGTGTGAGGGGTGCGTGTATGGCACTTGTGTGGCATGTGTCCGCTGCGTGGGTGGCGCATGTGCCACATGGGTCTAGCATGCGGGTGGTGTATGTGTCACATGGGTTTACTAAAGTGATTCCCCTTTATGAAGAACACAATCGCAGACTAACTGAACATTGAACAAGATCATTTACTGAACCCAACTGTTATTACAGTCGCACCCAAACATACAGTTACTACCTCTGTATAAGGCACGACAAGCTTAATGGTTACAACACTTTAAGTGGCACAGTCTCTTGAGCTTTACTATAACAATTAAACAGATATGTGCTTTATCGCCAAAATATTACCTGTTGCATGTCTCCGACTTCCAGAGTTCACAACCAGATTGTGTTATCTCACACAACTTTCCGTTTCCTCCACAGCTTTCCTACTTTTCTGTCAGACGTGAGTCTCCTCCTATTTGCGCCCTCTAGTCACTTATCTACACCTTCAGGCCCTAATCTTAAAAAGCCCTTGTTACCCAGTAGCTCCGACCCCACACTTCTAGGGTTTATTTGTTACACGACAAAACCGTCCAATGTTCTACTTAAACTCACTCAACAATCACCTTTGCCAGGAGGTCTCCAGACCCTTCCCATCTCCTCCCACACTTCAAGTTAATACAGGGTCTAGGCAGCTTATCCACTAGGACCCTGACCTCAAGTGTCACCTAACGCTACCTACTACAACGACTATTACAGTAGTCCAGCCTTTCCCAAAACTAAAATTACTAGGCCATGTTTCAAGTCCAGAGGGCAACCAGTCCCTCCACTTTAGTTTCCTCCATAGGCCCACCTAGTCAGTATTCTCTGTATTGGCCACAAGGCCCCACTACAGACTTCCCCGAGTTTGAGCACAGTACCGCACATCCCCTCCCTGGTCCCCATACCCCAGGGTGACTATCCCAACAGCCCTAGAGCTACCATTAATACTCTTCCACTGGCACCGCTTCAGCGATGATGGCCCACTACTATCCTGCCAGGCCGCCATCCTTCACAACCTGCCTGACCATTATAGACTATATAAGTAGTCTGATAGCTCACCGTCAACTCCTGCCTCTTGCTTCACTCCACACCAGTTTCAGCTTCAGTTCTGCATATAAGCCCAAACTGTACCTTGGTGTGGAGACATGCTAACGTTATTTCTATATGAATTTGTCAGAAACATATCATGGCATGCAGCATTGCATATGCAGGTATATGGTGGTACACAGTGGGCCTACAGATCTATAGGGACACTGTGTGTCACTGCACAGGGTCCATCCTTTGCTATAAACATTAACCATTTACCTTCATGGATATTGTTTGGTGTAAACAACCTGTTTATTCTGAAAATGAGAGTGGTTGTCATAATTAATAGATGTAATTAGGAACTTAAATAACTGTTACAAGAATATAATTGGTGTGAAGAATGATGGATCGTTTCACTTGGTTAGATTTTTCTTCACAGCTAAACCAAGGATAAGCTGAGTAAGCAATATGAACATGATGTATTATGTATCTAGCTATATGCATAAGTGTAATTTTATATTCATCATTTTCTGAGTGTAAATTATTTGGACTGCAATACATTAATAAGCGCAGTATATTTCCTAGATGCTCCAGATTATAGTTTGACTGCAGCTTAAAGATCTTCATTAAAAGTAGATTGACAGATGTGCCAATTACAATGATTGGAGGAGACATTTGGAGTTCCATCACCATCAGAAGGAGTTTTTCCAGTAATTGGAAAATCTATCTCAAGACCTTCTTTGTTGTCCTGTGGATCAGCATTTTATGGACAGGTAACTGCTGTCCTTTTATTAGGACATGGGTCACAATTGATCTTGTTGCTAAATGCTGGAGCACTGTATAACATGAATGGCACGGGTCAGAGTGGTACAGAGGAAAAAAAGCAAATAGAATTGATCCAGTAACGGCAGAGCAGTAAAATAAGAATGATCTATCAGCCAATGCAAAGTTTATTAGTCAATTGATTTCAGTGGAGAGGGATATCTTATGTACAGCAACCTCACCTCTGACATACCTCCTAACGTATTACAGTATCATTTTTACAGGCAGGGCTTAACAGAGGCAGAGTGAAGGCAGCCCTGGGGGCCTTCATTATGCCCCTGGGCTGCCATAACAACTGTTGTCACCCCCGATCTCACTGCGGGGGGCGATGAGCTGTTGGAGGGGGCCACCTCCCGCTTTTCAACGCCGATTGACCGCAGCATTTGAGGGGTTAAACAGCCAGGAACAGTGCGATCGCTGCTCCCGGCTGTTAGTCCCGGGTGACCGCTGTAAAATACAGCCGACACCTGCAGCATATGGAGCGCGCTCCAAACATCACCCTCCGTACCCGGACGTAATAGCACGTCTGGGTGCGCGAAGGGGTTAAAGGGTTATTACCATCTTAGCAATTATGGCATATCCATAATATTCCATAAATGTCTGAAAGATTCGGATCACAGCCCTGGGACCGCAGCTATCTCCAGAACAGGAGTAACCCGACTCCTATCCCATCTGGGGGAGGGCGGCGGCAACTGGTGGCCACATTCTGGAGAAGCATAAATGGAGAGGTGGCTGCGCA
The DNA here is from genome assembly GCF_050947455.1 of Rhinoderma darwinii. Classification (NCBI taxonomy): domain Eukaryota; kingdom Metazoa; phylum Chordata; class Amphibia; order Anura; family Rhinodermatidae; genus Rhinoderma; species Rhinoderma darwinii. The sequence continues at coordinate 379,103,836 of NC_134690.1, forward strand.
TGTGCTTGGCTGTTTCCGTAAATCCCATAGAATAGAATGGAGAAAGCCTCGAAGGCCTCCATTTAGTCTTCACCTGGATGTAGCGGCCATCTCACAGGGCAGGTTGGGGGTCAGGGGACACCCATTCTGGGCATAGGTGTGGGTCCCAAAGATGGGACCTGCATCTATCAGACATTTATAGAATATCCACAGGACATGCCATAAATGTCTAAGATGGGCATAACCCTTTAAATGCCCATATTTTTGGAAAGATAAATAGATTTGCATTCATAAATATACTTTATTGCTCTAGAAAGCCTCTATCTGGTTCCTAACTGTATATTAGACCACCACTTGTGTGTTATTTCATGATTCGATGGGTTTGTGTTTAGATGATTTTTGTGCTAGTGTGAAAATTATAAATGATTCAAAAGTTGATCTTTCACACAATGAGCCATAAGTGTTGTCCCTCTTTGACCATCCTAAAAGTTTGCAGGCATTCGTGTGAAAGCAGAGAGAAGAACCCTACTTGGACCGTAATTGTGTTTTTGTTAGAAGCCATTCTAAGACCATTTCCTACAACTCTCTTTTACAAAATTTATCAACCTTTCTGCGCCAGTTTTATGACATAAAAAAGTTACACAAGGCCCAAAATTCGCATTTTACTTTGCCAATTGCGACTTTTGAGCATTTTACTTTTGGGACAGATGCGTTGCTTAATTAAAAAGGGGTGGACTGACAAATTAAATATAATTTGTACCAGAAAACTGATGTAAATTACAATGGAAATCAACGACAGCTCCTAGCTGGTGTAAATTTCACTCAGTGGGGCATAGGCCCCGTAACTCCCCCATCAGACTACCCCCGATTCCCCCGTCGTACAATGAAAACAAATGTGTACTCACCACTCCTCTTCTCCCCTCCGGATCCCCTCAGGTTCCATCAGCAGGCCGCAGCTCATACAAGGTACTGACATCAGGCAGCGTCAGGACGTTGTATGTAATACAACACTCAGGACGTTGAGTGCTGCGTCGCATATAAGGCCCTGATGCTGCGGCGTCAGGATCTGGTATGAGTGCGGCATGCTGAGGGAGTCGGAGGGGATGAGGAGGAGGAGAAGCAAAGAGGAGCAGTGTGGAGATTATACATTTTTTTTTATTTTATGTTCAATGAGGGGGTGGACATGGAGGGTGCATAGCCGCGGTCGTTACGCCACAAATGGCGCACAACCAGCTGAAAGCTGCAACACATTTATTAAGAGGCATTCGAATTGTTCATTATACACCACTCTTAATATATCTCCCCACCCCTATGTGTTTTTGCTTCTCTTTTTAATGCAGTTTTTCTCTTTGGCTTTGGGACACACCACTGTGCAAAGTCTGAACTTGGCATGAGGGATCGCTAAGAGCCTTAAAAGGGTTTCCTGAGTTATTATAAAAATTGGCCAATGTAGAAGGCATACAATATAAAAAAAGAGCCATTGCTTAACCCACGGATCCCCAGCGTTTCAGCGCCGCTGCTCCGTTCCTTCCCGCCACTAAGTTTTGACATAGCTGCAGCGATGATGTGCCCGTCTACCTACGTGATCGCTGCAGCCAATCACCGATCTCAGTGGGTATACGGCACAGGAGCACTGAGACCAGTGATTGGCTGCAGCGATCATATGGGTAGATGGGCACATCATCGCAGCAGCTATGTCAAAACACAGAGGCGGGATGGTACGGATCGGTGGCGATGGAACGGTAGGGATCTGTGAGTTGAGCAATGTTTTTTATTATTATTATTATTATTATATGTATTTATATATATTTTTTGCATCCCACCTACCGTGGCAATTTTTTTTAAATAACTTGGAATACCCCTTTAATGCAAAGGCGATACTTAAAACTCTCGTGCCCAAATTTGGTAACAATGTCCCCAGCCTACCATGTTGCATTTATAATACTAGTGTCTTCTGATGAAGCAAAAGGGCACTTTGGACCCCCATCAGGCACCAGATGTGACTGTTACCTCTGCACCCCTATAGCTACTTCAAGCCTTGAGCATTGACAGTCTCTATCCTAAACTCTGCTCCAGTTCAGTCTTGAGCTAAAAACCTGAGTAATCTGAGACCAATTGTTTGCTAGGGACATATTGCTTGACATGCCCAAAGTCTACATATACCTAGCAACCAGCCTGTCTCTGCTCAGCGCTACATTGGGACTGCCAGAGAAGTGTCAACCATCATGCCATTTTATTCTCCATCTTGGCGTGCAATTTATGAGATCTTTCAAAATAAAGGAGATTTAGGTGGTTATTATTAAATATCCATAAATTAAGACACATTTACATTTTTGCAACCAATTAACATTCTTCTATTTCTGTGCACTTTAATCTATAGTCATATCAGAGTCTGTGAAACAGTCTAAATGTGCTACTCAAGGTCATTCATTAGCATAATTCATCTGTAGTGTAACTTTTGCTTCATATCTGGCATTTAAACATTGTGCATATAAGCCATTCTGCAAGATGAGGTTACCAAGCCTCTTAACTCATGTGTATAAATTGATTTTAAGCCAATTTGTGCACATTAACTTAAATTCACAGGAAACGTGATGCAGCATAAGTGTAAGCTGAGTGCTTTGTTTGCCATTATGGCCTTTCTGAGCAAAAAGCAACATACAGTAACCTGGGAGGAAATATGTTATGTTATACTCTGATGTTGAGAAGTCACGATGGTTATCTTCTTTAGCTATACAATGCCACCCCCAAACTCTTTCCCAATAATGACATAACATACATTCCTACAAGCAGGGCCGGGATGAAGAATAGGCAGTCGCCTAGGGCATCATGGAGAATGGGGTGCAATTTATGTTTTGTTTTTTAAACAACTTTTTGCCTTTCAATTTTAAACATCAAAAATAGTGTAGTACCGTGTTAGCCAGAGACAATATGAAATGTTAAATACTTTTGTGTCAAAAAAGACAAAAGTATAATAGGTATGATACCTTTATTGGCTAACCATTAAAGTTCTATATGCAGCTTTCAGAGCACAGAGGCCCCTTCTTCAGGCAGTTTACACATGAATGACTTAGAAAAAAGCACAACATTTAGATGTTACACAAAGACAATTAGTACATGAGGTGATACATCATTAAGATAAGCCGGGGCAATAAAACTGAGGTTATAGGGGTGATGACTTAGGCGTTAAGGCATCTGGAGTCAGTCTGATGGGGGACGTGACGTGTGTCCATGTAGTGGCTCATAAATCCTGGTGTTAGATTGAGGCCTTGTGTCAATGACTGGAATTTTATCATCATCTTGAATTCCCAAATTTTTCTTTCTCTGTTGTTTTTAAAATGACCCTTCAGAATGAGTACCTTTAGATCTGCCAAACTGTGGTCTGGTCCAGAGAAGTGTTTTCCCACGGGTGTATCCACCTCCTGTTTTATTGTATGTCTGTGAAGATTCATCCTGGTTTGTAGTTTTTGTATTGTTTCTCCAATGTAGATTCCTTTATTGATGCACCTTGTACACAGGATCATGTACACTACATTGGAGGATGTACAGGAGAACGTGCCAGTGATTTTATAGTCCTGCTGCGTGTTTGGTATCTGGATGGTGTTTGATGACAAGATGTTGGTACATCCAAAGAGTTGAGGCACTAAATCAAATAGAGAAAGTGCCTGGGACTGTATGTGATAGGGGGATGGAAGGGGGGAAAAAGTGCGGGAAAAAATCAGGAGCAGGGATTGGTTGGACAAGGGGATAGAGGAGGGGTTAGGAGCAGATAAATAGTTGAGGTCAAGGGCAGTTCACTATCTTACCTGCTGGAGCTGCAAACGTCAGACGTCTGGTCCTGTGAGAGATCTTCCTCTGCGGTCCAGGGCGTTTTCCGGAGTACAGATGGCGGATGAGCTGATGAGGCAGGTGGCACAGCGGGTTGCCACGGAGGGTACAAGCTGGCTGGAGGTGTTCCTGGCAGGGGATCGCAGGCAAGAGGTGTTACCTGCGGCGGTCGTCGGTGACAGCAGCGGTGGAGTGGCGTCGGCAGTTAGAGGTAGGCCACGCCGGGTTTCTCGGCCTCCTCCCCGTTTGAGCCCCAGTCCACCTTCAGCCACCCAGAGGCGGGCCGGCACCGTTCGCTCGTCAGGAGCGGGACGGAGGCGCCGTCGCCTGCTCTCCCCTTCACCCGGTCCCGACGTCGTGCCACCCACTCCCCTGGCTGGGGGAGCTTCTGCAGTTCTCCCCATCCGGGCTGCAGGCAGTGCAAGGCCGCAAGCAGCCGCAGAAGCCGGGGCCGTGATTAGTGCACCGCTGGTTCTTCTTCCCGGCCCGACAGCTTTTTCCCTCTCACAGCAGGCCGTGGTTGAGAGGGGAGCTGGAGGGGGCGGTCTCAGGAGAGCAGAGACGCAGGCCTCAGGCACCAGCAGGTTAGGTGTGCATTTGCTGCCACCTGCTGGTGGTTCTGAAAATGACACAGAGCTGGGGAGAGAGCTGGTGAGTGGCCTGTTTTTACCAGGCACAGGCACTGTGAATGAGAGGAGTGCGCTGGGTGGATTGTCGTGCGGTAGCAGTGATCTGTTGCCGTGCAGGCAGTCTGCGGGGCAACGTGATTTGCCAGTTTCTCTTTCGGAGTTTTCTCTTCCAGGTGCGGTGTCGGCGAGACGCAGACGGCGAAGGAGACGGCATGGAAGAGGACATCGTCGTGGTGGTCACGGGCGTCCACGCCATCAGGTTGAGAGACGTCGCCGTTCCCGGAGTAGGAGTGTGTCTTCCAGTACAGCATCTTCTTCGCCGTCCCAGTCGTCGTCGGGAGCTAGTACACCCAGCCGCACGGGAAGGAGATACACGAGGAGTCATCGGCGGGAGCACAGGGATCGTCATTCGTCTTCGCTGGTTCCAGTTCCAGAAGTTGCCTCAGCCTGTCCACCTGGTGGGGATCTGTCTGTGGTTCCGGTATCTGGGAGAGTTGATGCACCCTCGGAAGTGACGAGGACGCCCTTCTCCGGTGAGTCTCCATGTGGGAACGCATGGCTACCTAAGGGTGATTTATCTGCTATTGATTTAGTTTCGGCATTAAAAAGCTTGTTGGATGGTTTGGGTACAAAAGGCGGAGCTTCGGTTCCGTTGGTTTTGCCAGGGGGGGCTCAGCCTCCGCCTGAGCGGGCGGCCAGTATGTCTGGCTTGGCATTCCGTGATTCGCTGTTTTGTGGTGTTGCTCCTTTAGGTACTCACCTGTCTGCGGAGATCAAGGACAAGATATGGGCACATGACTTTGTGGATGTTTGGTCATTGGTGTCGGTCGATCATGTGACGATAGATAAGGAGCGTGTTTTCGAAAGAGGTTCGGAGAAAAAGGTGAAAGTCCTGAAAACTTTTGGCAATTGGCTCCAGGGTTTTTCTACCTTGGCTCATGTCATCTGTCAACGTTTTCCGGAAAAAGGGGCCGAGCTGTTTGTGTATGTAGACACTATATTCAGTTCCCACAAATTGCACGGAGGTGCAGCTTGGTGGAGATATGACGAGGAATTTCGCCGTCGGTTGGCGATGACGCCTGACATTGGTTGGGCGTCGAAGGCGACGGATGTGTGGTTACAACTAATTTTGGCTCAAAAGCAGGCTCGGCCCTTTCAGGCAGGAGTCGCAGTTTCGGGTTCAGCACCCGGGATTGCGGCGCAGCGCCCAACAGGAGCATGTTGGCTCTACAATGAGGGACATTGCAGGTTCTATTCTTCCTGCAAGTTTCGTCATGAGTGCTCCATCTGCGGGGGTGCCCATTCCGCGCTTCGCTGTTTCCGACGGGCAAAACAACCTTCCAAGGTGGGTCCTGCCGGTGCAGCGGAGAACTCCGGTGAGCGCTCTCGCGATGGAACCGTGGCTCGCCAGGTATCCCAAGAGACAGGAAGCAGACTTGTTAGGTCGGGGCTTCAGTGAAGGTTTTTTCATTCCGCATGTTTTTTCTTCGGTTTTGATGTTGTCAGATAATTTAAAATCGGTGAAAGAAAACATGTGTTTGGCACGGGAAAAAGTGCTGAATGAGGTGTCTTTAGGCAGGATGGCGGGCCCCTTTGGGGAGCCACCTTATACGAATTTACGGGTTTCTCCTCTTGGCTTGGTCCCCAAAAAGGAACCGGGGAAGTTTAGGTTGATTCATCACCTTTCCTTCCCTCGTGGGGATTCGGTCAACGATGGGATTTCCAGAGATGAGGCTGCAGTGTCTTACACGTCTTTTGATGTGGCTGTGCGGTTGGTACGGGAGGCAGGCGTAGGTGCCTTGCTTGCTAAATCGGACATAGAGTCAGCTTTTCGTTTGTTGCCTGTGGATCCTGCCTGTTTCCATTTGCTGGGATGTCGGTTAGATGAGCAGTTTTTTGTAGACATGTGTTTGCCTATGGGTTGTGCCATCTCATGTTACTATTTTGAAGTTTTTGGTTCCTTTCTGGAATGGACGGTTCGTTTCAAGACAGGTATTTCTTCAGCCATTCATTATCTAGACGACTTTTTATTTGTAGGTCCAAGTGATTCAGGAATATGTGGTTATTTGCTGAAAACCTTTCGAGTTTTAATGTCCGAATTTGGTGTCCCGATAGCAGAAGAGAAGACGGTTGGTCCGGCTACGATTTTGTCGTTTCTGGGTATTGAAATTGATACGCAAGAGATGGTTTTCAAATTACCTGACGACAAGCTTGCGCGTCTGCTTTGTACCATTGACGAATTTGTTTTATCAAAAAAGGTTACCCTGAAGCATCTTCAGTCACTGTTAGGGTTGCTGGTTTTTGCTTGCAGGATCGTTCCCATGGGTCGCGTTTTCTCTAGACGCCTATCATTGGCGACTAGGGGTATTTCGCGCTCAAATCATTTCATTCGTGTCACTAGGCAAATGAAAGATGATTTGCGCGTGTGGCAGACTTTTTTGCGATCTTTTAATGGTAGGGCGATTTGTCAGTCGGAGGAGGTTTCCAGTTTTGAGTTACAGCTGTTTACAGATGCTGCTGGCAGTGTCGGTTGCGGTGCGGTTTTTGGAGCGGAGTGGTGTTTTGCACGTTGGCCTGTGGGCTGGAGTAGTATGGGTCTGACATTGAATTTGACACTTTTAGAACTCTTTCCCATTGTGGTTGCAGTGGAGTTGTGGGGTTCAAAGATGTTGAATAGTCGCATACGTTTTTGGACGGACAATATGGCAGTGGTGCAGGCTGTTAACAATTTGTCTTCTGGATCATTGCCGGTTTTGGCGTTACTTAGGCATTTAGTTCTACGTTGCATGCAATGTAACATTTGGTTTCGGGCTACACATGTGCCGGGTGTTAAGAATAAAATCGCAGATGCCTTATCTCGTTTGCAGATGGGGGTCTTTCGGGAGCTTCACCCGGGAGCACGGCTGGAAGGGGAGCGTTGCCCGAATCACTTATGGGCCCTGGTCGAGGGGAACTTGCCCGGCTAGTTCAAGGTTCTGCGGTACCAGGTACATGGCGGAGCCATAATAAGTTTTGGGCGGAGTGGTTGGAATTATCTGGCGGGGTTTTTCCTACAAATGATGAGCGGCATTATGAGGTTACGTTGGAGTATTTGTCTCGGATGCGTACTAATGGTTCTTCGGTGTACACGGTTTCAAAAGGTTTGACTGGTATTGCGTTTATGTTGAAGTTGTGGGGTTGTACTGATGTGACGAAAATGTTTGTTATTAGACAGGCATTGAAGGGGTGGAAGAAGGAGCATATTGTGAAGGATGCTAGGAGGCCTATTACATATGCTTTATTACTAAGGATGTTGATGGTTGTTCCGGCTGTTTGCTTTGATCCTTATGAGTCTGTTTTGCTGCGTACTGCTTTTTCTTTGGCCTTTTTCGCAGCATTGTGGGTGAGCGAATTGGTGTCACCGAGCGCAAAGCGGTTTGGGGGTCTTCTGTTTGCGGATGTTTTATTGGAGGAAAAAGTGGTCCGGGTATGTGTGAGACGGTCCAAGAATGATCAGATGGGCGTTGGTGTTTGGTTGTGTGTGAATTCATTGGGTGGTGAATTCTGTCCAGTTCGTTTGGTGCGTGAGTTTTTGTCTTTTCGAGCTGATGGGGTTCCTTTCTTGGTACATTCTAATTCTTTGCCGCTTACTCGATTTCAATTTGGAGCCGTTCTTAAGTCTTGTTTGGAGCATTTGGGCGTTGATCCTGCTGAGTTTGGGACTCATTCGTTTAGAATAGGGGCAGCCACGGAGGCTAATGCTTTAGGTATGGGGGAGGAAGATATTAAACGTCTGGGTAGGTGGAGTTCAACTTGTTATAGGTCCTATGTGCGTCCGGATCTGGTGTTGTTTTGATTTTCCTTGTCATTTCAGAACATCGGCCGGAAGTATGGATAGTTGGCCATTCTTTTATTTTCTGGGCAGCTCGTCGGGCTGAATATTGGCCTTTAGGCCTCAGTCTTGGGGTGTCATCGGCCGAGGTGCACTGGAAAGGTATCAGAGGGCTGACGTGGGTTCAGCTGTTGCCGTTAATAGTTGAAGTTAGTCGGGAATGCCGTGGTCCAATTGTGCTCGTTATACATGTTGGGGGAAATGATTTGGGAAATGTGAAATTGTCGGAGTTGTTGTCCCTCATCAAGGCTGATTTAGGTCATTTCAAACAGCTTTTTTCTGATTGTGTGATTGTCTGGTCTGAGGTGATTGCACGAACTCATTGGCGAGGAGCTAGAAGTGCTGTGGCCATCGAGCGGTCAAGACGGGTGTTGAATGTTCGTATTTCCAGGTTTGTTCGTTCCATTGGGGGGGTAGCAATTCGTCATTTGATGTTGGAAGGTGACAATGGGGACTTATTGTTATCTGACGGCGTTCATTTAAATGACATTGGGATCGACATCATGCTGTCGGGTCTGCAAGATGGAGTGGAGGCTGGTTTGGCATTGTGTGGTGGGGGTGGTCGGAGTACCCCGCGTAGGTGTTCGCGGTATCCTCCTTGGCGGAGATAGGCTCTGAAGAGTAAAATCCGGAGAAGAACCTACATGCGCGCCGCTTCACAGTGGGCGGCATCACAGGAGATGTGAATAAATTAAGTGGTTACTTCAGGGCCATGTGATACAAAAATGTTTGGTTGTGTTAAATAAAGCTGTGGCCATTCCCACATTCTCCAAGAAACAGGTTTCGTTGCTTTATTGGTTTATTAAATGGGGTAATGATGCATCAGCGACACTTAATATGGGGATAACATTAGTACATGCAGTCTTGAGGCACTAAATCAAATAGAGAAAGTGCCTGGGACTGTATGTGATAGGGGGATGGAAGGGGGGAAAAAGTGCGGGAAAAAATCAGGAGCAGGGATTGGTTGGACAAGGGGATAGAGGAGGGGTTAGGAGCAGATAAATAGTTGAGGTCAAGGGCAGTTCACTATCTTACCTGCTGGAGCTGCAAACGTCCCTCCCGCCCTCCCTCTTTGGGAAAATTTGGGTGTGTAGTTATGGTGTTTTCTCTGTCTTTTAATTTCTTTGCTTTTCTATGCCATGTCTATTATGGCTCGTCAGTTGCTTCCTTTTTCTTTGCGTAGGCGTGTTTCTGTGGTTTTTCTTTGTTTTTCAGATGTCACAGCAGGCGGAGATAGGCTCTGAAGAGTAAAATCCGGAGAAGAACCTACATGCGCGCCGCTTCACAGTGGGCGGCATCACAGGAGATGTGAATAAATTAAGTGGTTACTTCAGGGCCATGTGATACAAAAATGTTTGGTTGTGTTAAATAAAGCTGTGGCCATTCCCACATTCTCCAAGAAACAGGTTTCGTTGCTTTATTGGTTTATTAAATGGGGTAATGATGCATCAGCGACACTTAATATGGGGATAACATTAGTACATGCAGTCTCAAAGCACCAAACCTGTCAACAAGTATTCCTCCATGTCATTGTTTTGTATCCTTAACCTCTTCTGTGATCTTTCCATGCATTGTGTTACCCAAGTGGCCCCAATACCAGACACAAAGTCTTCAAAAACTGCCACTGTGCCCCCAGTCAGCACAACACTTACCTTCTCGATCCTTCTTCCCCAAGATGGAAGTGAACTTGTAAATTCCTGTTTCTCTGCCAATCCGCAGAGTAGAATGGCTTCCTGGATGAAGCGATCTGTGATAGATTACTTTTGCTATGAGACAAGTATGATGTCCAAGAACGGTGGTTTAGTCTTACTGAATCCAAGATACTTGGAAGGCATGCTGCGTCTTATCAAAAACTGGGTGGTGCCTTTGAAGTGCGACCGGCCTTATAGTTGGAGAATGACTGCCCTAAAATAATGGCTGCTCAGACAGGGAGTCAAGCTATTGCAAAGCAACTTTTCGAAGGTATGCACACTGTCCGATAATTCAATGACAGTCCTTAAAAATATTTTGGTCCATGAGTTATTTGATGTCTACATAAGTATTTTGAGCAGATTTTTGTGGTTGCAATTATCATTATTTTACACATATTTGGCAACGGCATACGCTTTACTCCAGGGCGCTGCGCAGACAATGTCCTGGTGTCGACTCATTAGGAAATCTCGGCAACGCGAAGTAGTGAAGGATTGGGGAAAGATGAGTATGTTTTGTAGAGAATTCGGGTAACCGGAAGATTTGCTGGTTATATCGGATGGTTTCCCCATTTTTCAAAAGCGTCCCGGATATTCCGGAAGAGTTTGCAAGTTTCCAGTGATCTTACAGTTCTTAATAAATGCTGCTAATGTATTAATATCAGTATTATGAGATATACATATAATACTTAACATCTTGATTCTTTTTTGTTTTTTTCCAATTTGTCCCTCAAACTGTTGCCTGTGTGTGATTTTTGGCTAAATTCTCCATATTTGAGATTCAGTCGCAGAAATGGACCTAACCATGGTGCTACAGGTACTATAATGCCCCATAATATTAGATCTCTAGCAGATCCAGGTACAATTGTCAGGATCCACCAAATAAATTGGATAGCAATTTCCACCTGCATAGCTCAATCCATGGATATCTCCTCCATTGAGTTTAAAATACCCCATCCTAGGTGGTAATATAATGTGTTATCCCGAGCTCCATCCAGTTTACAATGGTTTGTAAGCCGGATGTAACATTGACAGCCATGGTCTAAGTAAACAAGAGGAATTAATGTCTATTGATTGTTATATAGATAGCGCGGTATTTCTATGGTTAGCACTGCTATCTACCAGGACCTGGATTTAAATTCACCCAGGAAAACATTTACATGGGGTCTGCATGTTGATGATAAGATCTTGGGGTACCAGGGATGCTCATACTAAGTGGAAATATGGAGATAAGTATCTGCCTAAATCTTTAAAGGCGTTGTATGAGATTTAAAAAAACATGGCTGCTTTCTATTTCAAACAGCACCACACTTGTCCATAGGCCACGTGAGGTATTGCCACAAGTGCCCTAAGTGAATGAGCCTGAGCCGCAATAGCACATGCAGAATATGGACAAGAATAATGCTTTTTCTGGAGTGAAAGCAGTCATGTTTTTCTACGGTCATTAACCCCTTTAATTCTTATTTCTACAGGGTGAATTGTGATAAGAGTGAACGTCTCATGCTTGTTCTTTGGGTTAATTCATGACTCATAAACTCAATAAATTCATGCATTTTTAATTCTGAAAAATAAATAGATCTTTCCACCATGGCTTTTAAATTGATTTATCTGACATTATTCTGTACATTTTATGTATATACTCTCAGTTCTTACATATTCCTCTCATTTTTCTTCCATTTTCCCTCCTGATACAGAGGCACATCATTAGCTTTTTTATGGATTATGTACAAACTTTTTCAATTTATTTATTTTCTAAACTGCAAAAGTAAAACATGAAGAAGAAAATCGCATTAATAATTGCCTTTTTCTAGCTTGATTCGCCAAAAGTGTGTTGTAAATTTATGTTGGGAATACCTGACTTTCAGGTATCCAGGAGAGAAAATGTGTTTTTCACTACTTTCAAAATCTCTGTTTTCATACGCACAACGCTCATTGAGGCTGTGTATGGAATAGTGTGGCTGCGTCTATTGGTCACGATGGTCAAGTGACTGATGGATATTGGTAGCGGGAGTGAGCTTCTGGCTCTAACACACAGCATAGTTCTACTTTTACCTGTAACTGGGGCGGGGGACTTTTAAATTAATAAGGTCCTCTTATTGTCTTTTTTGACCTTTATGAAAAATTCTAAAAAAATAAAAATAAATAAAATACGGTAATAAAAAAATACATACAAAGCTAACAGCTCCCAATATAACACAAATAGTAGATGATGAGGAGTACAAATATATGTAGCATTGGTAATAGAAAAAAACCATAAACTAATGCCACTAGTCCAACAAGTATATATATAATTGAGCTGTGTAATGAAAATGTACTAGAACACTGCTGTCAGCTGAATCCGTCAGTGATCTGCTCTGACGGCATGGTCTGCAGCGGTTCCTGTGTGCTCCTGAGCGACCGTTCTGATCGAGTCAAAGTGCAAAGTTCCACAGGCACAGTTAACCCAGTCCTTGCCAAGCTAGATCCACATATGGGGGCCAATTAACCCAAACTCTGCCAAGCTAGATCCACATTTGATTGCCTGAATCATTGTTGGGACAAGTTATAGATGAGGGAAAAAACTTCTAATGGTAAAATGTGACAAACATCTGCCACATCTGAGCAGATCAAACCCACCCCAAATGTGATCACAGAGGTGCTGATCTAGATTGCCAAACACCATGTTTGAGGCCAAAACCATTTGCTACCAGAGACTGTTGCACCAAACACTGTGCACCATCGATTGGAATATTTTGAAAAATTTGCATAAAACACCAAAGTCGCTCATCTTGCCACTGCATTAAACAGACAAATGCCAAGGGAGTGTCGGTACTCATAAGTTTGCAAGTTCAGAAACCTTCCAAAAGCTTCAGCATCCCATTGCTCCAGGTAGCTACAAACTATGCAGAAACTATGGGTTGAGTCTACAGTAGTCAGAGATGAAAAAATAAATTTTAAAAATAATCATATTTAAAAAATAAAAAAGAATGAAAAAATGTCTACTAAAACGGAAGGAAAACAAAAATCATAATTATTAATAATGTGTAATATATTCTTCTAATATCATTTATCTTTGTAGTTACATGCTAATGACATGTTGATGAATTCTTGAACAGTGTAAAGATCGTGAAAATTATAGAATGTTTGAACTTTGCCAGAAGACAAATTAGTTAATGTGAAATAAATCGGAGTATTTATGGAACGCAGGGAGTAGGGGGATATGGACAGAGATTGGAAATCATAATGTATTGCACATTTTATTAGGTTATTAAAGCTTACATTGTTTCTGTTACTGCCTGTGGGCTTTAAGTTCTATTAGTGTTCTATATTAAGCTGGCACACCGCCTTGCTATGGCATTTCTTGTTTTAGTTTAAGGGGGAAAAATAAGAGCAACTTAAAAATACTGGAGATGAAAATTACAGCATGTTTAACCAAGGCTGTGTCTTGTAGGCCTTATTGTAAGACAGACGGTAAAGAACATAGCTTCACCGTCTGTTCTGATAATTACTGCTCACAAGATGTATTTTAAACATGTCCAAAAGCATATGAGGTCACGTACGCCCTGGCTAGGACTACTGATGTCATCACTCCAAGACGAGTGGCATCACTTAATGTGAGAAGCTCAGCTGCTCGAAGAGCTAAGTATCAAGAGCTTTTAGTGGAGCAGAAAGTAAACCATTGCACTGGAGGGTTTTAGTCAGTGGTGTTAGCGGCTGCTACAGGGACCACGGCATGCCCGGTTGCGCCGCGTGCAGCCGCTATGGTTGCAATGGCGGTAGCGGTGCCACATTCAATAGTATCTGCGTCCTTAGGCCACGTTTGGCCTGCAGACTATCAGGCGCGGGGACAGGATCCCTGCACAGGCCGGCGTGATAATGTCACTGGAAGGATCACGTAGGCGTTGATGCTTTGGAGCATCTCCGTTGGTCGCGAACGTGGCCTAGGTGAGTATAAAGTTTTTTAGTTTTATTTGTTTGAGGGGCGCTATCTACAGGGGGGCTATATGTTACTATCTACATGGGGGGGTTGTATGGTGCTATCTACAGGGGGGGCTTATGACGCTAGCTACAGGGGGCTGTATGGCAATAGCTACAGGGGGCTATATGGCAATATCTGCAGAGGCTGTATAGCGCGATTTACAGGGGGGCCGTATGGCGCTATCTACAGGGGGGCTGTATGGCGCTATCTACAGGGGGGCTATATGGCGCTTTCTACAGGGGGCTGTATGGCGCTATCTACAAGAGAGAGATGGGGGCACTATCTACAAGGTGTAGTATGGCACTATCTACAAGGGGGAGGTGGAGAGCGCTTTCTACAGGGGGGCTGTATGGCACTATCTACAGGGGGGCCGTATGGCATTATTTACAGGGGGCTGTATGGCCCTATACAAGGGGAGATGGGGAGCACTATCTACAGGGGGACATTATGGCGCTATCTACAAGATGAGGTAGGGGTGCTATCTACGGGGGGGGGGCTGTATGGCACTATCTACAAGGGGGGATGGGGCACTATCTACAGGGGAGCAGCTGTATGGCAGCATCTACAGGGGTGGCTGTATAGCACTGTCTACGAGGGGGGCCTGAATGGCACTATCTACAGGGAGCTGTATGGCGCTATCTACAGCGGGCTGTATGGCGCTATCTACAGGGGGCCGTATAGCGCTATATACAGGGGGAGCAGTATGGCGCTATCTAAAGGGGGGCTGCATGGCCCCATACAAGCGGGGATGGGGGCACTATATACAGCGGGGCTGTATGGCACTATCAACAGGGGAGGCTGTCTGGCACTGTCTACAAGGGGTAGGTGGGATTCGTTATCTGCAAGGTGGGGCTGTAAGGCACTATCTACAAGGGGGAGGTGGGGGCACTATCTACACGGGGGCCATATAGCACTATCTACGTGGGGCTGTACGGCACTATTTACAAGGGGGAGGTCGGGGCGCTATCTACAAGGGGAGCTGTATGGCGCTATTTACAATGTGAGCTGTATGGCACTATTTACAATGGGAGCCGTATGGCACTATTTACAAGGGGGATGTGGGTGCACTATCTACAAGTGGAGGTGGGGCACTATCTACAAGGGGAGGTGGGGCACTATCTACAAGGGGGGCTTTATGGCACTATCTACAGGGGGACTGTATGGCACTATCTACAAGGGTGAAGTGGGGGCACTATCTACAAGGGGGAGGTGGAGGCACTATCTACAGGGGGACTGTATGGCACTATCTACAAGGGGAAGTGGGGAGCACTATTTACAAGGAGGGGATGTATTGCACTGTCTACAAGGGGGACACTATCCACTTGGGGACAATATCTACAAGGGGGGGCTGTATGACACAGTCTACAGGGGGGACTGTATGGCAGAATCTACAGGGGCGGCCGTATGGCCCAATCTACACGGGGACACTATCTGCAAGGGTGATCCTTATGTGGCACCCAGGGAATGGGGGGCAGTAAAAAGTTTGCTATGGGGCTAAGTCTTTCCTAGTTACGCCCCTGGTTTTAGTGGAGGTCCAGATTTCAGATAGGTCCAAAATGATGTGCTGATTTATTTCTTTATATTAGTCAGAGCTCAATATTTCTGATAAAGCTCTAAATCCCCTGAAAGAAATAGCCCCTGAACTGCTGGCCTTTTCAAGTCTATTACAAGAAAAGACTTTACTTTACCATGTCGTTACTTACAATTGTCAAGTTGAAACACGTGGCAATGCCACATCGCTGCCTCCATTTGGCCTGCATGACCATGGCCAATTGCTGTAATTGGAAAGTGATTGTGTTCATCCAGACATGATAATGGAAGCAAAGCTTTCTCAGAGTTGCCAATGAAGGAGGCTTCCCTGGAGGTACTCAGTGGGTTCTTCCAGCAATGTGGCATCTGATACCCCTGCCGGCGGTCATTGGTTTAAAAGGCCAAGTAGCGACATGGCATTCATTGATGCTGCATCACCTGATCATGGCAACCTGTAGTGTTTCCATATATACCTCCAACTCATTCTGGGACATGTTGAAAATCTGTTACAGGTGTATCGATGTGCAGTGTATTATCTTTGTACTTTTGCTTCCAACCCATGAGTGGAGCAATCCTGTGAATTTCTCCGTAATATTTAGGTAGAGGTCGCTCAAGCTACATACTTCATTAACATTGAATACATGGTCCGCACATTTTTTCTTCTATTCACTTGGTATTAAGTTTATTTTTTGCGGTTTGCAGAAAAATCTGTTCCTACCTGCAAACCATCAACAAGTCTAGCTGGTACTGAAAGATCTTATTATAGCTTTCTTTTTATTCCAGTGGCAGAAAGAGACAGCAGAGGGTCCCATGCAAGAATAGTATATCCTTTTCAATAATTTGTCTCCCTAAGGCCTAGTTCACACAGACGCTTTTCTTTTGCGTTTTTTGCCCGTGGTCGTTGGATCTAATACAAAAACCGCGGGCAAACAAAGCTGCAAAAAAAAAGCTCTAAAACGAGCACTAGGGTTTTTTTCTGCCCCCCATTGATTTTAATAGGAGTTCAGAGGCAGAAACCGCACAAAGACAGAGCATGCCTGTTTTGCTTTCCGCAAGCGGGCAAAAGCTTCCTGGGAAAAAAACGCCTTTGCCTCCCATTGAATTCAATGGGGGGCGTTTTGGTCTGTTTTTATTTTGGCGATTCTGATGCAGTTTCCACGTTAAAATCAGCACAAAAAACCTGTGTGTGAACTGATCTTAAAAGTCCACTAGTAATTGTGCAGTGAGCTGTGAAATTTGTTAATTCAGCCTGTTACATGCAATCTAATCGACAGTATGAAGTGGCTTTAAGGGTGGCAGTGGGCCCCTTACCTACTGGACCGGTATGTGGTTGTATATATGATATGTCCACCTCCAATTCCAATTATGTCAGGATAATCACGGCTGCGTGATTTGTTAGCACGTCAATACATAAATAGTCTCATTAATATATTAGGGTATGTGCACACGTGAACTGTCTTTTACGTCTGAAAAGACAGACTGTTTTCAGGAGAGAACAGCTGTGTCGTTTCAGACGTAAAAGCTCCTCCTCGCATTATGCGAGGTGTCTGTGACGCTCGTAAATCTTGAGCTGCTCTTCATTGACTTCAATGAAGAACGGCTCAAATTACGTCTGAAAGAAGTGTCCTGCACTTCTTTGCCGAGGCAGTCAATTTACGCGTCGTCTGCACAGTACGTCGGCAAACCCATTCAAATGAATGGGCAGATGTTTGCCGACGTATTGTAGCCCTATTTTCAGACGTAAAACGAGGCATAATACGCCTCGTTTACGCCTGAAAATAGGTCGTGTGAACCAAGCCTCACTTGCATTGCATATTGTGGAAAATACACCCATAAAGTGTCATCCAAAGGAACATGGCAATTTGTTTTCTTCTGAATTGATATGGAATCCAACAGAAAAACCTCAGTGAGTCTCCTATAAAAAATGTGGTTATATGGAGCTATATTAAGGGCGGATTCACACGAACGTGAATTGCGTCCGTGCCGGCCGCGCGGCTCACATGGACCAATAGAAGTCTATGGGGCAGTACAGACAGTCCGTGCTTTTTGCGCAGCGTTTGTCCGCTGCGTAAAAAGCGCGACATGTTCAACATGTTTTTCGCGCATCACGCACCCATTGAAGTCAATGGGTGCGTGAAAACCACGCATGCCGCACGGAAGCACTTCCGGGGGACGAGCGTTATTCGCGCAACAGCTGTGAAAAGGATGAATGAGAACAGAAAAGCACCATGTGAAAACCACGCAGCCGCGCATCATATGCTGCTGCCACACGGAGCTGTCAAGTGGCTTTTGCGCAGGCAAAATGCTGCGTATTTTGCGTGCGCAAAAACGCCACGTTCGTCTGAATCAGCCCTTAGGCCCTATAGAAGTTTATGGGCGCTGTATTACACCTTTCTACAAATCGGAGTGTTATACAGTCATAATACAGCCATAAGCACCAGGCCTCAGGGAATGTATGGATAGAAAAGAATAGAGAAAAAGAGGTCTTTCCTTTATAGTTTTTCTCCTTTTAGGATTCACTCTTGGCTTTGGATAAGAAACACATCAAAAACTGCAGCAAACTGCCCTGTGTGACAGTATTTCTCAGCCAGTGGTGTTTGCAGGTCCCTTATTATGTAAGAGCATTTACTATAATGCAAATATCTGACACTGTTTATGACACCCTCTGGTTGGTACTGTTTATGAGGGTACACTCTGACTGGAACTAGTAACATGGGCACTGTTTATGGGAGCACACTCTGGCTAGCACTATTTATGGGTGGGATTCTGCCTGGCACTGTTTATGGGGGCACTCTCGCTGGCACTATGAGGATAGCCTTTGACTAGCACTGATAATGGAGGTCTGCTCTCTAGCAGTAACTGTTAATGGGAGCACTATTTATGGGGAATTTTCCATCGGGTACTGTTTATGGGGGCACTCTGGCTGACATTTTGAGGGTATGGGGATGCCATTATGAGGGTACCGTTTGGCTCGCACTAATAATGAGGACAATGCCTTTGGTGTGCTCTCTACTTGTAACTGTTAATGGGAACACTATTTATGGGGAAGTCTCCATAAGGCACTGTTTGTGAGGACACCGTAGCTGGTACTTTTTATGAGGGTACTGACACTGATTATAGGACTGTTTTTTGAACTCTCAAACTGTTAATGGTGGCCAAAGTTGTAACCAGCGTATAATGGCCGGGATTATGTAAAAAAAAATTCTGCTTCGTGTGTGACTTTATGTCTGGATTGGGAGGGAATCTCAATAAAAAACAATAAAGAGAAATTCTAAAAACAATTCTGTACTTTCCTGCATTTTACTGTTCGGTTCCAGTTGTCAGAAGAAAATATACATAAAACCTTAATTAAGGGCTGCGTTGTAAAAACTTAACACCATTGAGGGGTTTCCGTGAACGCTTGTTCGGATTAAATTATGAATCACTGACACATCATTGCTCTATGACATTTCCAGACTTGATAATACTAATTTTCTTGTCATAATCCCAACAGGCTGTATTTACATGTCGAGAAGACGAGTGTGAAGTCATTTTCTGCAATGTTTTATGTGTAAAATAAGAGAAATGTTGCAAATACAGTAATTTACGGTTTACAGCCACCGCTTGGCCTTAAGATAATAGACCCTGAAAGGGATATAAATGAAAGATTATATAAGATTATAAAATATAGTTTTAGTGAACAGAGATCTACGGAAAGAACATGAAAGCAGCATACGAATACATAAGTAGACAGAATATGTTTTGTGGGTATAAACCTATAGACAATTAGGGTATGTTCACACGCTGAGTCAAAAACGGCTGAAAATATGGAGCTGTTTTCAAGGGAAAACAGCTCCTGATTTTCAGACGATTTTTATGCCACTTGTGATTTTTAAGTTTTTTACGGACGTTTTTGGAGCTGTTTTCTAGAGTCTATGAAAAACGGCTCCAAAAACATTCCAAGAACTGACCTGCACTTCTTTTTCGCGGACGTTTTTCAAAACAGCCGCGTAAAAAAACGACCCATCAGAACAGAATGCAGTTTTTCCCACTGAAATCAATGGGCAGATGTTTGGAGGAGTCCTGCTTCCGATTTTACGGCCGTTTACGGCCCGAAAAACGTCCGAAAATAAGCTGTGTGAACATACCCTAACTGTCAGTGGTATATTTTGTACGTTTGGTTATTGAGAAGTATAGATTTGTAGACTGCAGTGATAGGATTTGCTGGTTTGGGAGTAAAAGTAAATATTTCACAATAATCCTACATTAAACTTGTAATGGCAGGAAGGAGGTGAAGGGAAAGTGAGCCCTAATCTACCCACCGCCCTGTCCCTGCCTACTTGCAACGACCCGCCCTAGGCGACGGGGTACAACTGGGCGGCGGTCCCTACGCTGTCTAAGTGCACGGGAGAACAAACAGGGAACACGCAAGGGAAGGGGCAGTAGCCCACGGAACGCCGCGAGGAAACGGAGCGGTGAATGAATAGTCAGGACCAGGATGCAGTGGAGTATACCAACGTGAGCACGGAGAAGGAAGCAAGCCAGGGGCAAAGCGAAGCAGGTTAAGCAGAACTGCAGCAAGGCAGAAGCACGGCAGAAGCAGGCTGGAGCAAGCAGCAGTGGGGCCAGGAATCCAGAAGAATTACAAGCCCTGAGGAAGAGAACACGGCAGGTAATAAAGGACAGGGGGCGGAGCTAACTCCGACTGACCAGGCCGCGATAGGCTCTCCCACTCCTGAGCCTGCCACCCTGGTTGGTGGGAGACGGTGTCAGTCTAACAGGTCTGGCCTCAGGTGTGGATTGATTAATCCCAGGAGTATACCTAGACGTAGTACCTGGCAGATCCCTAACAAAACTATTTTTCTTTTAACTAAGCCTCCCAACATTTGTAAAGTAATTCCTCCCGAGTATGGTAATACCTCTTATGTGGTTATAAACTGCTGTTTACATATATGGGAGGGTTCAGAAGTAAAGGAGTGGTATTTATATGGCGCATGTTGGGAAGATAAATGAAAATGGATTAAATGAAAGTGGCATAGATTTCGGTCTGTGGGGTGTAGCAGGCCGTGCTGGACTCGTAAATTTCACCCTCGATCGAGCTACCCCCCCCCCCACTCCCTAAACCAACAATTAAATAAATAAAAGAGTTAAATAATAAAAAAATTAAAATGAATGCTCACTTCACTGATCCTCCTCTCCCTGCCAGGTCCCCTAAGCATGATGCGGCTCATACAGGGTATTGATGCTGGGCAAGGTCAGGACGTTGTATGCGATGCAGAACTGATGACATTTTAGTACTGAAATGCAAATATGGCCCTGACGCTGCTCAATCTCAGGACCTTGTATTAGCCACGCAGGAAAGCTGAGGGGATCGGGAGGGGAGAAGAGGAGCGGTGAGGTGAGTATATGTTTTTTTTTTTTAATTTCATGGCCAATGGAGGGAAATGGAAGGCGCACGGCTGGCCGAAAAAGATGCAGCACATTTATTAAGAGGCGTTACTTCAACTTTCTTTCTATTAAGACTGGCATATGAGACGCCAGTCTTAATAAATTTCTCCCTAAGTCTTTGCAAGAGATTTAGAGCTCAGCATAAGAAAAACATCAACTATAAAGATATATTAAGAAAATTATCAGCAGAGTGTTCGACTTAAAAATGATATGTTAGTGGTGAAGGGGATTGGGTGGTCTTAGAGCCTTGTGGCCCCTCGATTAGTGGCAGCAGTGACGTACAAGCATGTCATGTTCAAGTGTGTATGTCACATTTCAGAAATATTTTACCTGTATTTCCCCTTTAACACTTTCATTGTTAGGGTATGTTCACACGCACTATTTACGGACGTAATTCAGGCATTTTACACCTGGAATTACGGCCGAAAATACTGCTTGAAAGCGCCGGCAAACATCTGCCCATTCATTTGAATTAGTTTTACGATGTACTGTGAAGATGGTCATTTTTTTCTACGCGCCGCTGTCAAAAGACGGCGTGTAAAAAAGATGCCCGCGTCATAGAAGTGCATGTCACTTCTTGGGACGTAATTGGAGCCGTTTTCCATTGACTCCATAGAAAAACAGCTCCAAATACGTCCGTAATGGACGCTGCGAAAAATGCCTGCACATACCATTACGTCTGAAATTCAGGAGCGGTTTCAGCTCCGTAATTTCAGCCGTAACGGACGTGCACGTGTGAACATACCCTTACACAGATATTTTCAAATAAATAATATTGACTCTAAGTGAAGCCAAAACTATAAATCATGTTAATAAATCAAAATGGATCAGGGTAAGACTAACTAAGCAAAAGTTCAAGTTCTAGTTTTTGTGACTTAAAGAGGCTCTGTCACCAGATTTTGCAACCCCTATCTGCTATTGCAGCAGATAGGCGCTGCAATGTAGATTACAGTAACGTTTTTATTTTTTAAAAACGAGCATTTTTGGCCAAGTTATGACCATTTTTGTATTTATGCAAATGAGGCTTGCAAAAGTACAACTGGGCGTGTTTACAGTAAAAGTACAACTGGGCGTGTATTATGTGCGTACATCGGGGCGTTTTTACTTCTTTTACTAGCTGGGTGTTCTGACGAGAAGTATCATCCACTTCTCTTCAGAACGCCCAGCTTCTGGCAGTGCAGACACAGCGTGTTCTCGAGAGATCACGCTGTGACGTCACTCACAGGTCCTGCATCGTGTCAGACGAGCGAGGACACATCGGCACCAGAGGCTACAGTTGATTTTGCAGCAGCATCGGCGTTTGCAGGTAAATCGATGTAGCTACTTACCTGCAAACGCTGATGCTGCTGCAGAATCAACTGTAGCCTCTGGTGCCGATGTGTCCTCGCTCGTCTGACACGATGCAGGACCTGTGAGTGACGTCACAGCGTGATCTCTCGAGAACACGGCTGTGTCTGCACTGCCAGAAGCTGGGCGTTGTGAAGAGAAGTGGATGATACTTCTCTTCAGAGCGCCCAGCTAGTAAAAGAAGTAAAAACGCCCCGATGTACGCACATAATACACGCCCAGTTGTACTTTTACTTTAAACACGCCTACTTGGACTTTTGCAAGCCTCATTTACATAAATAAAAAAATGGTCATAACTTGGCCAAAAATGCTCGTTTTTTAAAAATAAAAACGTTACTGTAATCTACATTGCAGCGCCGATCTGTTGCAATAGCAGATAGGGGTTGCAAAATCTGGTGACAGAGCCTCTTTAAGCGAACTATAGCAAAAAGTTAATCTCACCTGTAGGGCCGAGATATCACGCACGCACATAGGCATGCACACAGGCACACAGGAACGCACACACGGTGGCACATACGTATACTCCCACC
Source organism: Rhinoderma darwinii (assembly GCF_050947455.1). Lineage (NCBI taxonomy): Eukaryota > Metazoa > Chordata > Amphibia > Anura > Rhinodermatidae > Rhinoderma > Rhinoderma darwinii. The sequence goes on from NC_134690.1 coordinate 379,126,623, forward strand.
CCATTGGAGAGATGGTGCTTAGCACTATTAAAGGGGATGTCCAACTCCAGGAAATTTTTTAAGATATCTTACTATTGTGTAAAATAACAAAAGCAGGAATACTCACCTTATCATTTCTGTGCCACTGCTGCTTCCCCGGTCGCCTTCTAGGTCCCTGTTTTAACTGTTCCAACAATGACGTGTTGGCACTACATGTGACCACTGCAACCAATCACTAGCTGTAGAGGTGTCAGTGATTGGCTACAGCGGTCACATGTCATGTTTATATGTCATCGCTGGAGCAGGAAGAACAAAGACTGGTAGGGGATCGGGGAAGCAGTGGCATTAGTGCGGCAGGCGATTTGTAAGGTGGGTATTACTTCTTTTGTTATTTTACACAACTGTAAGCCATTTATTTATTTATTTTAATTAATGAGGTTGGACAACCCCTTTAAAGTCCTATTTCCTTTGTTACTGTGTGGTGGGAGGCTGTGCAGGACCCACTCTCCGGAGAAAGTGCATTGTTAGCAAACAACGGTGTGAGAAATTGGCCCAAGTGTCATGGAAAAGGGGTGAAGGGGGGTACAGACACCAGGCTCTTCTGTCCCATTTTTGGGTGGCCCAGTTTTGTTGTTTTTTTGTTATGAGGCCCCTTCTCATCTATGTACACCACTGTATCCCACCTAATGTCCATAAAATATATAGATATACAACCCAAAACTTTTCATGATAAAAAAAACACAGTTACATGACTAAAGACGTCACTAATTTATATTACTAAGACTTGACATGAGAAACGTAATTACATTATGTCATAATGGAGTACACCATAAAACACAATGCATTACCTCTGGCAATATAAGAGTGTACATTTTCGTTTTTCATCTTTATTATAGATTATCTATCAGTATGGCAGTCAGAAATCATCGATCAATAACGGCCGGTACTCAGACGGTGAATTAATATATTATTTATTCAATAACATTAGAATTAATCAGTGATCTAAACATAGGAAACCAGGGAAAAATCTGGCAAAAAGAGAGTTCCTGGCATTAATATTCAGTTTACCGGAATGAAGCAAAAGTATTTGGTGGCGCCATTTTCCTTAAGGTCATTCATCATTAAACTATATAAATTACTTCTCGTAAATGTTTTTGAATCAGTCGTTTTCGAGTGATATAATAATTTTTCTCTTTTAAATAGCTACTCATCGATATTTAGGGATTGTGCCCCAGTCAATCCCCATTAGAATATATAATTGAACAACTTTTTCTACATGATGATAGTCGACTTGTTCTCAAAGGGGTTGCCGGGGATCAATATATTTTTTTTAGTAATGACAATAAGTGACCATGTCAGTACAAGTAATTTAACTTTTAATTTATTTGCATAAAAAAATGTCCTTCCTTTATGTCTCTGCTGGCTGGACCCTCACACCGTCCACCCCCTCCTTTCCCCGTACATTGTATGGCGCACATCTCCGATCAGTGGTATTGACCTCTAAGGGCATGGCCAGACGTGGCGGATTTCCTCTTGAATTCCGCAGCGGACACTCCGCAGCGTTAATCCGCAGCGGAGCCGTTTCTCCATTGACTTCCACTTTTATTTAGCAGTGTTCGTTTAGACGATGCGTAAAATTCCGCTGCGGAGCATAGGCTGCGGTGCGGAATTTGGTGTCCGCAGCATGCAATGGCTGTTGCGGAGTTGTGGCGGACTGGTTGCGGACTCACGGCGGAATTTCTCCATTGACTTCAATGGAGATTCTAAATTCCGCAATGAAGTCCGCAGCTGTCATGCACATGTTATGTGTGCTGCGGATGCGTCTTGCTTTTTTGACATGACATTTCTTCATTCTGGCTGGACCTATGTATTTCTAGGTCTACAGCCAGACTGAGGAAGTCAATGGGGCTCCCGTAATGACGGGAGCGTTGCTAGGAGACGTCAGTAAATAGTCACTGTCCAGGGTGCTGAAAGAGTTAAGCGATCGGCAGAAACTGTTTCTGCACCCTGGACAGTGACTACCGATCCCAATATAGAGCAACCTGTAAAAAAAATAGAAGTTCATACTTACCGAGAACTCCCTGCTTCTGTCTCCAGTCCGGCTTCCCAGGATGACGTTTCAGTCTAAGTGACGGCTGCAGCCAATCACAGGCTGCAGCGGTCACATGGACTGCCGCGTCATCCAGGGAGGTCGGGCTGGATGCCGAAAGAGGGACGCGTCACCAAGACAACGGCCGGTAAGTATGAAATTCGTTTACTTTCACTAGGGAAAGTGCTGTCCCTTCTCTCTATCCTGCACTGATAGAGAGAAGGGAAGCACTTTTACCGCAGTCCGCAGCAGCTAGTCCGCATCAATTTACTGCACATTTTGGGCAGATCCGCCGCAGAATCTGCAACGCAGATTCTGTGCGGCATTGATGCGGACAGTTGCGGAGGAAATCCGCCACGTGTGGGCATGCCCTAATAGTAATAGATTTGGTGCAGTACAAGTGTCAGATCCATTGGATGAAGCAGCCACTCAACACTATGTATGTCCAGATATTTATATGCTCACGTAGACTAACAGCAAACTTCTGTCAGCTGCATTTTAGCTTTAATTATTATTTTTTTTAAATACGATTAAAAAAACACCACGTTAAAAGGAACCTACACATGTGAATCCGGCCTAAAGACCGGCAGAGATTCCCATATAATTTACGTTTTGGGAAGAAAAAATTAATTAATTAATTTAAAGAAAAATAAAAAATAAATGTGACCAGGACAATAAAAAAAGTGATAAACATAAGTTCATTAAAGGAACAGTACATCTACAAATGAAGGACAAAAGTAAACCGGAGATAAACATGCCCTATTGATTGTAAGTCTGTAGGATTTTCTGCATGATGTAAGTAATGGAGTGGTGACAAGTATATAGTTTTGAAGGAAAAATAATACTCAGCAATGCTAATGCGTGTGTGATTTTTTTTATTTATTATTCGCACCAGAGATTTCCCTGTTTTATATAATATATTTTCCATTTGATATATTTTTATGACTAAAATAATTAATAGAACAATACAATTTTGGGTAATCTCTAAAATATGATAATCCAGCACCTGCCTGATCTCTTGGGTTCCAGAATATGAGAATTTTACAGTAAGAAGTATTCATCAAGAATTGAGATGCAATTGTTAAGATTCCTTTTGGCCTCCATATGAGTGTCTGTCCTTCGTAGAGGGAAATGATCTGGCTACAGCACAGCTCATTATGGCTACAAGGCCAATAGCAGCATTTCAAGGCACAATAAATAATAAAGTGCAAGGATGCATTACCCAGACTGCCGAGCTCTGTCACTTTCATTCCGTTCACACTTTAGTCTATAAAATAGAAACAGTAAAGGAACAAGGTAAAAACAAATGGAGCATTTATAGAGGAGTAAGCAGAGACATAAAAAGCTGCTCAGTATTAATCCTCGTAGGTTCTGCTGGCCTCAAATATAACAGCTAAAACTGGAATGTATGTACTTTACCAGATCTGTCATACCGATCTCACCCTCTTATCTGCAAGATGAGATGTCTTCCTAACAATTAAGAGATTAAAGGAATATTCCCAAAATCATAAATTATCACCAATCCACAATCTGGACTCAAACTAGTTTAACCCCTTTAAAGGGTTGTATGAGATGAAAAAAAAAAAAAAAAAAGCTTTTTCTTTTTCCAGAAACAGTGCCTCCCTTGTTTGTGGGTAGTGTTTAGTATTGCAGCTCAGACCCATTCAAGTGTCTATTACTGGACAAGTGTGGACAAGTGTTTCTGAAAGTAAAAAAGTAACTATGTTTTTCTAATCTTTCTAATACAACTCCTTTGAAGATTAAATTGATTTTAATCTGGGTGCAGATTTGTTTTTTATATATTTTGTTTTTTAGGTCACTGCATTCTGACAACCCTAACTTTTTTATATTTACAATGATGTAGATGTATAAAGGGGTTGATTCATCATAGAAAACCCCTTTCATATGGGAGCCAGAGCAGTAATCAGATGATCCCCCCACAAACAATGGACTATGCCAGATATTTTCCCTGCAGTGACCACTGCAGGGGAAATGTAGTATTACATGGCAGCTATGTAGATGAATGGTCATCCGTGTAATACATCACTACTCATGTCCGTCAGAGCGGGAGCCACTTTTACAGAGAGGGGGGTCTTTATGACATCATTATGCCCTAATGGATAATATAGACAAGGCTTTTTCTTTTCCTAAAACCACCCCTTCAAGTCTTCTTTTATGGACTTGTGATTTTTTTTTCATGGCACCATCTTGAGTACATATAATGTAATGTTTTATTTATTTTTGAGGGGAACACAAAAAAATAAGTAATTCCGCCATTTTTTGTGCTCTTTATTACGCCATTCATAATACATAGTAAAAAAAAACTTAACTTTATTGGAGTGGTTATTACAATTATTGGGGTACCAAATATGTATTGTTTTTTATTTAAAAATAATTGTCTAAAACTTGCTTCAAAACAAAAATTGGCTCAAGGGAGAAATTTTACTTTTGATCATTACTTTTTTTTATTATTACTGTATAGTCACACACAGCAAATCTGGTCCATATAGTACATATGAATGGCGTTGTTTCTGCAATAGGTGCATTGATTTCTGCAAACCCTACCAGATGCATCAGACAGTTGCAGAACTTTCTGCTACAAATCTGCCTTGTGTATACATAATGCATTGGATTACCTCTAGACCAATGAGTTCTCTATTAAGCTTGACAGCTGAATATTTAACTAAAGTGCATGCACAAAAGGAACCTAAAATACATTATAGTAATGGCGATTACATTATTAACTTTAAATTGTAGTAAGATTACACCGGAAGTATAAGCATTGAATAACTGGACTATAATTTTATTTTGAAATAAAATAAATGTAATTTAAAAGGGAGATGATATAGGTGTTCTGTAATTTGAGGTATGCACCAGTATGTTCAATAGAAGGAAATAAAAGCTGACGGGTCCAGAAACTAAATAGTTACAGCAGTCGCCATTTTAGCAGATATGGAACTATAATCCTGTCACAGGGTCACCGGTTGATCATAGAAATAAATGGCTCATGCTCTCTTGTCTCTTCTCTTTCCGTAGCTCCCATAGTTATTAAATTAATGCAGTGCCTCATCTTTAACAATCTGGGATGAAAAGCTAAAAAAAAATAAGTAATATAATTTTTACAAGTTTTTTAATACAGTATCCAGATTAGCACCTTTGTTCGAGCGATCACTGGGATTACAGGCAGTGTCCGACCCACCAGAGAAATTTATTCTGAGAGTCCACTATACAATTGCATTGCAACCTTTTTTTTTGTCGCACACGAAGGCCATATCATCAATAATCTCTAATATTTTATTTATGAATTAAACTATAAGAAATAGACCCTAGTAGAAAGTGATTGGCTTCAAAATCAGCACCAAATGGGGTAACCTTTAGCGAGTTCTTTGTGACCCATTATTAAGTCAGCGCGTGGGCCCATCGCAGGATCTTCTGGTATCATTGAGCTCAGGCAAACCCTCATCAATGACATCTTCTGAATTGTCTCAGTGACATGTGATAAGACGTAAAAAAGATACATTTTTATTTTAAAGGGCATCTCCACCTAATGAAATTCATATTGCAAGGTATGATCCATGAGTTTACACTTTGTTATAAAGGAGATGATTTTGTTTTTTCCCCATTTTTCACAGTTTTCTAACACATAATTATTTCTTATTACCATTACAGGATTTGGAATGACCACACCAGCCACTGTAGCGGGAAAAGTGTTCCTCATTTTCTATGGCCTGTTTGGATGTGCTGGTACAATACTGTTTTTCAACCTCTTTTTGGAAAGGATAATATCGCTCTTGGCATTTGTAATGAAAGCTTGTCATGAAAGACAACTACGAAGAAATGGGCTCCTACCTCCAACGGTCCGAAGAGGTTCATCTGTATCAGAAGTTGACAGCCTTGTTGGGTGGAAGCCATCGGTTTACCATGTTATGCTAATATTGGGCATTTTTGCTATTACCCTCTCTTGCTGTGCATCAGCCATGTATACCCCAGTGGAAGGGTGGAATTACATTGATTCTTTATATTATTGTTTTGTCACGTTTAGCACCATTGGATTTGGAGATTTGGTAAGCAGCCAAAATGCTGTGTACACATATCAGGGATTATACAGGTTTGGAAATTTCATGTGTATACTTATGGGAGTTTGTTGCATTTACTCACTTTTTAACGTCATATCGATTGTAATCAAGCAAGTTTTAAACTGGATTCTAAAAAAATTGAGGTGCCGATGCTGTAATAAGTGCCATAAATCCAACCCACGTCTTGGACGCCGCAATGCCATCACCCCTGGAGCTCGTTTTCGCAGGAACCAGTTGTCGATGGAGACTGATGGAAACTATGATAGTGACACAGAAGGAAGGAGGTTGTCTGGGGAGATGATCTCCATGAAGGACCTCACAGCATCCAATAAGGTGTCTCTTGCCATACTACAGAAGCAGTTGTCGGAAACGGCCAATGGTTACCCTAGAACTGTGTGCATCAACACAAGACAAAACGGCTTCTCAGGAGGGGTCGGAGCTTTAGCCATCATGAACAATAGGTTGGCAGAAACAAGTGATTCTAGGTAGAGTTTTCTAATTTCTATATTTTCATGAACATTTTTTTAATTAAAAAAGGCTCAAACCTTATGGTAAAAATTCCCGGACCCCAAACCATTGAAACACCCATTTTATTTGCACTAAAATTACTTCTCCCATTTCATCAACATCTTGTGGCATCTCATGCATAAAAGGAAACAATCACTCTTCTAATCTCAGGCAAAACAATGATATGTTTACGTCGTTTAGCTAAATTGACTGTGAGAAGTTAAAAAACACAAGCTCGCTATTGAATGTCTATCCTTTATTTTATAGCTTTAAGAAAGACAAGTCATATTGTAGGTTCTACATATCAGCTGCACTCATAGGATATGGCTGGAGTGCCATGTGGAAGAGGCTTCATTGAAAATGTGAATGTTATGGCTCTGAAGCCAAAGATATCAAAAGGAATCTATGATTGAATTATACATAGTTGTGTAATTTTATATCAGAAGCAAATTCAGACAAAAGTATTATATTTTAAGGTTATTACCGCTTTCTCACCTTTAAAATAAATACACGCAATGAAGCCAACTTATTGCTTGTGACGTTGTGTAGTGTATGTTTTGACTTAGAAGTATCTACTACTGGGGCGTATATGGCTGTCTACTTGGGCTACGTACAAGACACTTCTTGGTACTTTATGGTGTAGGCCAGTGGTCTCCAACCTAAGGCTCTCCAGATGTTAATAAACTACAACTCTCAGCATACCCGGACTGGAAGTGGTAATTTCACAACAGTTGGAGTGTTGCCGGTTGGAGACCACTGGTGTAGGCTTTCCATTTACTACCTAAATGGACAGTCTAGAAAAATCACAAATCACGAATTTGTCTACTTTACTTTGAAATAAAGCGATCCAAATTATTTTCCTATGTCTTGAATAACGAGAGAGTTGTACCAAGGCCCTCTGTAGACTATTGGCTGGTAGGGAAAGTCGATGCTAAATCCTTAAACCATTCCCTTTTAATATTGCATATTTCCCATTCGTCAACATCAATTATTCCATTGTTCTTATCGCACCTATCTGAATATTTGCATAAATTATTATTTCTAATATTACCCAATGAAGTAAGATACAAATGTGCCTTAAGTCATGAAATGTATTTTTAGACTTCTGAGGGTCCTTGGGACTAGGGTTGTGTTCACTTCAAAGTATATTAGAAATTTGCTCCTAATAAACTTCCACTTGAATGCCACATACAGGGGCATGACACTAGGCGGGTGCAGAAATAGCAGTCACAGCCGGGCCCTGATGCCTGTAGGGGGCCCAATGGCTCCTCTGCCACAGATGAAGGCGCCAGTATTATAAATGGCACATAGTAGGTGGGCGGCCATGTTATATATTTTACATTACGGCCCAGGAGCTTCAAGTTATGCCCACAAGTTATACATAATTAGTATATGAATTAATGGTTTATGCAGAAATTGAATGTAGAAAAGTAGACCCTGGAATAGAAATAAACTAATGTATGATAGTCATAGTGTGCTAAAGTTACTGGAGCGCACCTGTTTTGCTATATGTGGTACATATTCTGTTGATAGTACATACTCCTAAGAAGTGCCTATCTTATCTCAGTACTGTATTTCAGAACAAACACTTAGATCTCTGTTTGGGGATAAAATTGCAACAGGATTTATATTAGGCTGTGTTCACACTTTGTTTTGTGTACACGTTTGACATATGCACCAGGAAAGCTCCCTGCGTATATGCTAAACGTAGCATAAGACCTATCAGAATAAAAACAATCCTTGTGAAGCTAACTGTTTCTGTCGCTTTAAAGGGGTTTTCCAGCCAGTAAAAATTGATGGTCGGGGTCCGACTCCCAGGATCCCCTCCAATCAGCTGTTTTGAAGGGGTCACGCATTTAGCGGCGATTCACAGGTATTGCAGACTTCTCCCATTTACTGCAATGGGAGAAAGTTGCAATACCTACGAATCACAGCTAAATGCGTGTCGAAGATTCACAGTGAGCAAGTAGAAATGAAGGGGAAGCAGCGCTCGTACGAGCACTGCACCCCCTTCAAAACAGCTGATCGGCCGTGGTCCCGGGAGTCGGACCCGACCCATCAGCTATTGATGGCTTATCTGGAGGATAGGCCATCAACTTTGACTGGCTGGAAAACTCCTTTAACCAGAATAATCAAGCTAAAAGGGTTGTATGAGATTAGAAATCAGGGTCTTTTTTCCCAGAAACAGTCCACTCTTGTCCATGGGCTGTTTCTGATAATGCAGCTCAGCTCTTTAAGTGAATGCTTTAATACCAAACATAACTATAGACAAGAGTGGTGCTGTTTCTGCAACAACAAAAAAAACAGACACTTTTTTTTTTTAGAGCCTCATACAACCCCCTTAATGGAGCTGTAGTTGGATCCCAATGCACACCATGCTCCAACAAATTACTTCGCAACATGTTGGAAATTTATTTCAAGACACATCTACTGCTTTTATTGTTTGAAGCAATTTTTTGCATTGCTTGTGACTCTTCAATATCTTTCAGACCGTACCAGGGGCTTCTGTATTATAGCCAAAATACTTCTACCTCATCCGATTTTACTGAACCAGACTTAAATCACCATGGGATCCTATTCAGATCCGGTTCAGAAAAAACACAGATTGTCTAAGGCCTACTCTTCATCTAAGCACGTTGGTCTAGTTCGTCTCCAAATAAATTTTTTCACCACGTGTGGTCAGAGTGGCTCAAGGGTCGTGATGCACCATGACTAATATATACAGGACTAATATATACAGGGTAATGTTTATCAGGAGACTAAAAAGAATCAAAGCAAAAAATATCAAAACTCAACGGAATTATGTTGTGTAAAGTTTTCCTAGTTGAAATTTACATAATATTACTTTTTCTAAATATATGTTTCGAACAACCTGATCCGAGGCTAAATGGTCTTGAAATTTTTCGTATACATTTATTATTACCTATCTAAAGAAAATCTTGTGCTTAGACTATTCACATTTGCGTCCTAGTTTCCATTTTCAACAGAAACCAGAAAGCATTGCCGGTCCATCTCCCGACGGACCCCCATTGACTTAGAATAACAGTTCTATATTGAATATTTAGGGTGCAGCACTAGTTTGAAGTCAGGGAGCAGGATAAAAAGTTTTACTGTATTTTGTGTCACTGTAAGGGAGGGATGGGAGCTGCAGGTGACAGCAGGAGGAAAGACCTCTGCCTGTTACTGCCATCTCTCCCCTATACAGCCCGCCAGTAGCCAGAGGATGGGGGATACAGGAACTTTTCAACATGGCTTTTGGCCACAAACACACCATTTTTATGCATTGTTTCCATAATGTAAGGCTGGGTTCACACGACCACATTAACGTCCGTAATGTACTGACGTATTTCGGCCGGAAGTCCCGGACCGAACTCTGTGCAGGGAGCCGGGCTCCTAGCATCATAGTTATGTACGATGCTAGGAGTCCCTGCCTCGCTGCAGGACAACTGTCCCGTACTGTAATCATGTTTTCAGTACGGGACAGTAGTTCCACGGAGAGGCAGGGACTCCTAGCATCGTACATAACTATGATGCTAGGAGCCCGGCTCCCTGCACTGAGTTCGGTCCGGGACTTCCGGACGAAATACGTCCGTCCATTACGGACGTTAATGTGGTCGTGTGAACCCAGCCTAAGACTTTGATGCAAAATTGCATGAAGGTGCCCATGAATGTAAACTGCTTTGTGGCATTTTTATGTGCCATCTATCTAACAAAAATATATAGCTATGGGGGTATAATATGATTTTTTAAATTGTATAATTCAGGTTTAACTGGGGTTGCCAGCCAAATCCAAAACACCCATCTGTAGACATCACTGTTTTGGAGCTGTTACTCCTCATCAGCACAGAGAAGAGTTCTGGTTGGCTTTGTGAGATGCAATTTGAACAGTCTCATGCAAGGTACCCTGAGTAATGTCTACTGTGAACTGAAAATAAAACAGAATAAATGTACAAATAAGTCAAGGATTTTTAGCTTCCGTTTCAGGTTTTTGTTGATCGTTATTTGACTCCCTCCCACTAAAGATCTGCAAACTACATCTGATGTATTTGTCCCATTCACTTTGTAATGATCATGTCAGCGAAATCGCTTGATCATAAAACACAAATCTGTAATTAATTAAGCTAAGAATAACAATTTCCAGTGCAGCTGGAGAAATGAAATCTCAAGGAAATAATTCTTTATCATTTGCCGTGAAAGCAAGAAGTTTTTTTCTATAGTTTTAATTACAGGGATGTTTAATGTCCCGCCTTCTATAGGTACAGTTGACTTTGAATATGGGGGTGACCTTCAGAAAATGTATAGAAGCTCTAACTGATTATCTTCTATGTGATTAAAGCCTAATGGTGAGTCCACGGTGAGGCGGTTCTATAATGAGTACTTTATGATTTTCCAAAAACTAAAATGCTGCAACAAAACCCTGACTAGTGGTTTGTCTAAAAATCTGAAAATTCAAGCACGTCTACAGCTAAAACCACTGTTATATTTTCATCCATATCTCAATTACAGTGGTCTAATCTAATAAACGCTGCTTCATCTGCAAGGATATGTGCACACGTAGTGTTTTCAGGCGTATTTCGGGGCATTTATGCCTCGAAAAACTCCTGAAAGAACAGAAGCAGAACGCCTACAAACATCTGCCCATTGATTTCAATGGAAAATACGAAGTTCTGTTCCGACAGGGCTTTTTTTTACGCCTCATTTTTGGAAAACGGCACGTAAAAAGACTTCTTGAGCCGTTTTTGGAGCCGTTTTTCATTGACTCTATAGAAAAAAAGCTCCAAAAACAACCGTAAAAAACACAGCGAAAAACGTGAGTGGCTTAAAAAACGTCTAAAAATCAGGAGCTGTTTTCCCTTGAAAACAGCTCCGTATTTTCAGACGTTTTTGAGATTGCATGTGCACATACCCTAAATGTCCCTTGAGTACACTGACAAATATTAGTTGAGAAAAATGATGATGAATATTGTAAATTGTGTGCTTGGAGCATGTGGACATCTTCATTGCTTAGGCTATGCTTATAAATATGTGTCGGATTTGCCTATGGCAAATCTGAAACTTCTAACGGGATCTGCGGCAGAATTCCAAGGCTTCGCTCTGATTTCTGCCGCCGAAGTGCAATTTGATATGCGGTGGATCCTCATGCAGATTAGCCCCCTTCAATGGGGCTAATTCATGTGTAAAAATCTGCCGACTTTTCCGTGCAGAATCTTAAAGGGGTTTGCCCATCAGGGACATTTATGGCATATCCACAGGATATGCCATAAATGTAAGATAGATGCGGGTCCCACCTCTGGGACCATATCTCTAGAACGGGGTCCCCTTTCTCGGTTCCCACCGCCTCCCGGGTGACTTACTGATCACATGTTTGGAAATGCCGAAAACTGTGTAGCTCGCCGAGCTATGATGTTTTCGTAACTCCCATAGAAGTGAACGGTGAACAGCAGTTACAGAAAAAGCGTAGCTCAGCGAGCTATGCTGTTTTCCTGATAACATGGTCAAAAATTACGAAGTGGCCCGGTATTAGCAGGAACCGAAGTAGGTAGAACGGGGTTTAGGGGACCCCGTTCTAGAGATAGGTGCAGGTCCCAGAGGTGGGTCCCGCATCTATCTAACATTTATGGCATATCCTGTGGATATGCCATAAATGTCCCTGATGGGCAAACCCCTTTAATCAATAAGTGACAATGCCTTATTGACAAAGATTTTAAATTTGCACAGAAATGCGGATTTTGCGTGAAAGACGGAACGTGTGAATAGACCATTATAAGGATGGGAATACTCAGAGCAAATTTTTTCCCCCTCAGGGAGTAATTAAAGGTGCATCATGACTTCAATTGAGTCGTGTGCACAGAACCTGAATGGAAGAACAACGAGTCCCTACAACTCCATCTCACTATTCACTCAGTACACCACCGTAAATGGCAAATTTGTTTTTTGCTGGATTCCAAAACCTACAACATAAATATGAAATTGGTGGCGTACGGGGGTACAGTGATGCCCTATAGACTTCTATAGGTGCCATATTACAGTACATCTCTCCGTAATACAGCCGGGTGCATGAGGCCTTAAGCCGACCTTAAGAATTGACATAGACTTTTGTTTGTGTCATATGCCAGCAATTAAATGCATATGGGGACATCTCTGCCTCCCTAGGACAAGCAGGGCTTAAACAGGTTGGATTTTAACCAGTCTGTCCTATTGTTTTTTTGTTTTTTTTCAGAAGTACCACAGATGCATAGTAACCACTAATGTCACTTCCCCCAAAGAAATGGGCCAAACCCATGTTTATGGAGTAGTCGGGGGAACATTGTTGGTGAACAATAGGTCGCATTCTTACAAGTAAGCCATGTCGCCATAGACACTAAGGTTTAATGTCAGCCAAGGCATCATGGTTCATACATCTGATAAAGAACACATAAACATACAATTCCCCGGCCCACATTGGTCCTCGAGATCAATTCAAATTTATACAAAAAAAAAATCCTCTTTCTCTGGTGTACAATGAAATGTGCTTGAGATTGCATAGTAATGAAATCAATTTGTAAGCGAGAACATCGAATGTGCGCACTCTCAGTGAGCTATAGAAATAAAAACTAGTAATGACAATCATGCCAAGTGACAGGTGGTAAATTGTGCCGTTTATCAAAACTGAACATGCCACATCTGCCTACAGAATATGGGTGATCGTTCAGACGGTGCTAACAGTACAAAGCTGCGGGACATGTCCGTTCTTACAAGATCAGAGATGTAACTTACCGTATATCGTTACTATCAGGGGTCTATATGTGCACACCGATCATATCGCCAACCACATACAGTGCTCTGATTGTAAACATGGCCATACATTGGTGTCTTTGGAAGTGATGGGTGACTATTCGTTCATACAATAGTTTATCTGGTTAGATTGACGCTATGAAAAGATTGACAATATAATTCATTAACCCTTTTAAGTCTAAAGCCTTCAGATGCCTGAATGTCCGCAGAAACATTTTACTTTTGGAATGACACATTCTAAGGGTGACACTTTTTTTTATATACTTTGGCCAAATATCTTTTTTGTCTTTTTGATCTATGATACTGAAATGGGATGTATTAGGCTCGCGTGAAACTGGCCTTAATATAATATCAAAACAGAAGCAGTATATTTAAATTTTTGAAGTTTTATATAGGGATAAAGGAAACAAAATAGGGGAAACAAATTTAAATATCCTTCTTTTTTCCTTTTGTCATTTAATAAAATTAGTAAACCAGACAAATTAATGCCACAAAATTATCCACTCCCGTGTACTGCATAACAATACCATATATATGTACTTTGTTCAACCTACATCAATGCCCGAGAACAAGTGTCTCCAATATTTTCGAGCGCATCTCCTGCCATTAAGTGATATTTGAGAGCTTACCTGGTGCAAAGTAGTTGTGTACAGAAATTTTTATTGTAGGCATAAGAGCAGACAGGGGGGGGGGGGTGACCCTGGAGACAAAAACGAATGATTTGTGTGGGGTCAGTTCACACTGAGTTTTTTGGCGCTGATATTGACACGGAAACTGCATCGTAATCAGCGCCAATAAACGTCTGAAATAGCCTCCTATTGATTTCAATCGGAGGCAGAGGCTTTTTTTCCCCAGGTGGCTTTTGACCGCTCACGGTTTCCGCCTCTGACCTCCCATTAAAATCAGCAGGAGGCATAAGAAAAACTGCGGCGCTCATTTTAAGCATTTTGTGCCCCCGGTCCTTGCATTAGCTTAAAAAAAAAAAAACATTGCGAAAAACGCAGGTAAAAAAAGCGTTAAAACAACGATGGCAGAATTTTTCTGCCTACAAAAAACTTTAGAATCCCTTTTTATTTTAAAGGCTTTTTATTTATTTTTACTTTTTTATAGTTTTTTTTTTATTTATTTTTTTCTTGGGCTGGAGAAATCTGGAATAACATGATCTGTGGTATCCCAGGACTCCTCTGTTTGCGGATCACAGACAATGTAAGCGGTGATGCCAGCATGCGCCTCTCTCCAGGTAATTGATGGAGGCGCGTGAAGTCACTGCGACATTACGGGATTCCATGGCAATGGAAAAAACCTGCATTCTGTTGTTTTGAGCCCACTGTTTAACATTTTTTGTGTTAGGGAGCTGTCACCCCAATCTCTTTATTGGTGGAGCGCTATACAGTGAAATCTGCCATTACAGACTACATGTATATTAACATTCTAGCCGCATGGGACTTCAGCAGCTAGGACGTAACTATACCGATTGTGGATGTCTAGGGGTTAAAACAACAAAACACCAATAGACCTCTGCATAGATCTGTGAATAGATGGAACAAGTGAATACTGAGGTGGTGTTATAGTGGCACATGTTGGCATTTATCTGACATTTGTTATGACGACTACACCTAAGCAGTAACCAAAAATATCCAACACATCAGATCGATTTATTGTCAGGTATCTGCCTTCGGCATTAAACAGGTTCTTTCATATCACTAAAAAAGAGGCACAGATTTAGTGCATATATTAGCCCATATGCATCCTCAAGAACAACCCCACTTCTGGAGATCAACGGTAACTAGAAGTTGAATTAAATTTTTTGCCTGATCCCCATTTCACTGGTTCGCCAAATCGTTAAAGGGGTTGTCCACTACTGGACAACTGATGGCCTATCCACCAGATAGGTCATCAGTACATGACCTGGTGGGTCCGACACCCGGACCCCACACCCTTAAGCCGATCCGGCTGCCTCCGAGCACCGGAGGTACATGCCGGTAGCAGTTGGCTCCGGCCACTGAATACGAGCAGAGCTGCAGTTCAGCAACACGTACAGAACCAACTGCTTCCGGCTCCGTACATCGCATAATGGGCCATAACATCTGGTGCCCAGAGGCAGCCGGAGCAGCTTAACGGTGCGAGGTCCGGGTGCCAGACCTGCACCAATGATATACTGATGACCTATCCGGTAGATAGGTCATCAGTTGTTCAGTAGTGGACAATCCAATTAATGAATCACTGATCATAGAATACAATGGTAGACGCGACATCTCAAATGTGGCAAATTTATTCACCTAATGAATTATAATAATTGACAAATATCAAACCTATATTTTCTCTGTATACCGATACTGAGTAAGTACAATAGCCCACATTTATTATTCAGTTTACAGCTGTTAAATAGTTACTATAGGAGCAGTTACTGAACCTGTGGTGTGACAAAAGTCTGTGTGTAAGCTTAGCTTTAGTTCTTGTGATCCTGTTGCTATGACTTACTTACCCTAGCAACTCTACGGAGATCTAAACATTTTTGTAAAATGATAGAAAAGCACACAAACCAAATACAATAAATATTTGATATATGGTGAAATAGGTTCATGTATTGAGTCCTATTATATATTCCACTGTGGTCATTAGAAATGCTGAGATCTGCTTTTCCTCTCGACCATTTTCCATTTTCACCAGGCTCTTGAAAGACTAATGTTATCTTTGGTGTCACGGAGAGGAGATAAAAGCATTATGATGAAGTCGGGTGCTTGATGAATGGATTGCATGTAATATCATTTCCATTAACATATTAATTTAAAGCATATGAACAATCAGAAATGTTGACATAGAAGATTTGCAGCTTATGACTATTTCAGAAACCAGTAGTGTAAGAAGAAATTAACTTTATTTGTGACTTGTCATAGAGATTTATTATACACATCTTCCTTCCAATGCTCTTTGATTAAGTCAGCGGCGGGAACAGATCAGGTAATCTTTTCACTAGCAGGTGTCAACTTTCCCTGAGTAATTTTAGAAGACTGGAATAATTATTTCATTTATTCATCCAGCGAAGGCAAAAGATCGTCACTGTTAGGCCCCATGCACACGAATGTGCTTTTGCGGCCGCAATTCCCCTGAAAATCCACGGGAGAATTCATTCCTATGGGGCCATGCACACTACAGTGGTTTCCACGATCTGTGCATGGCCCAGGAGCCTGTACCGCAGAAAGAACGGGCAAGTCTTATTACGGCCGTGTTCTGCGGTCCAGGCTCATAGCAAATAATGGCCGCAGCCATGTGCACGACCCGCGATTTGCGGCTTGTGGGTGACACTCCGCCCCCGACCGTCCCGAAAATCACAGCCGTGCACATGGCTACGGTCGTGTGCATGATGCCTTACAGTTTGTGTATCAGAGCTGTGTGTTCTAAAAAAAAAAATTTTTTATTGTGCACTAGTAGTAAAACATAATAAAAAATATAGAAATATGGTATCGCTGTAATCATAACAACCCTGGAAAATGGTAGAACTTTTAGTTATACAAAAAATAACATTTATTTGCTGAAACTGGACAACCCCTTTAAGGACCAGTATAACAGTAAAATATTTTTCCCCTCCGTGTTCCAGCGGTCATAACTTTCTTATTATTTCTTCAATGTAGCAGTATGAGACCTTGTAGTTTGTGGGATGCGTTGCAGATTTTATAGGTACCATTTTGGGGTACAGATAATGCATTAAATAACTTTTATTGAAAGTTTTTGGGGAATGAAAAAACCCCTGAAATTTCTACATTGTTTTTTGGAATTTACATGATTTTATTTTTTGGGTTGTTATGATCACAGCGATACCAAATTGATATAATTTTTATTATGTTTTATTTCTTTTGCACAATAAAAACACTTTTTTTTCTGCAGAATAATTTGTTTTTGTGTTGTTACATTCGAAGATCCATAGTATTTTTCTTTTTCCATCAAAGGAGCTATGTGAGGGCTTATTTTTTTGCGGGATGACTTGCAGCTTACATTGGTTTTGGGTACATATGACACTATGATTTAAATTTTGGGTACTTATGACTTTTTGTTTACTTTTTATTCCTAATTTTGAGGGACGAGATGAAGAGAAAACAGGTGTTCTGGAATTGTTTCTTAGGTTTTTTTTTTTTGTTTTTTTTTACTGAATTTACCATTCGGGATAAACTAGCACTTTTAATTTTACAGTACAGGTCGTTATTGATGTTTTGATCCCAAATATGTGTCTTTTTCCTGCTTAAGGTAACATAGGATTTAGAAGAAAAAATAATTATTCTAAGCACTTTATTTTACGTATTTAGCCGATTCTGGGGTTAACAGCATCTCAAGCCATACAGGGACAGAAGAAAGTTCACAATTTCCTGCACTGCTGTCAGTCCTCTCCCCACTGGCCCTTCCGCCCTTCACACAGGCAGAAGTGAAAGCTGCAATGCAGCTCCCACTAAAACCTGCTCTATCTCTTTAAGACAAGACCAAGATAGCGGCTCCAGCGATCTAGCCTGACAAAGAGCTCTTAGTAGGCTCCCTCTGCTCCTGCTGCGCTTGTTCAAAACAGTGCTTTTCCTGTTGAACAAGCATAGCTCGAGATATACTGTAGCCGTTAAAAGGGTTGCCCGGGACTTTAATATGTACAAATGATAAATGGGAGATTTTTAAATCCACTTTGGGTAATTATAGTGCAAAATTTATTCCTATAGCTAACAAGTATAAACAACTAAAATTAAACCCAACATGGCTTACACCTTCTGACAAAAGGGCAATACATGACAAAAAAAGGGCATTTGAAAAGTACAAATCTGAGGGTACAGCTGTAGCCTTTGTAAATGATAAAAAAAAGGTAATAAAATCTGTAAAAATTTAATACAATTAACAAAAATACAAAATGAAAGGCAGGTGGCCAAGGATAGTAAAACAAATCCCAAAAAATTCTTCAAGTGTATAAATGCAAAAAAGCCAAGGTCTGAACATGTAGGACCCTTAGATAGTGGTACCGGGGAGTTGGTGACAGGGGATCAAGAGAAGGCAGAGTTACTAAATGGGTTCTTTAGCTCTGTATATACAACAGAAGAAGGAGCAGCTGATGTAGCCGGTGCTGTTAATATATCAATTAATATACTGAATTGGATGAATGTAGATATGGTCCAAGCTAAATTAAATAAAATAAATGTGCACAAGGCCCCGGGACCAGATGCGTTACACCCTAGAGATCTTAAAGAGCTTAGTTCAGTTATTTCAGTCCCCCTCTTCATAATATTCAAAGATTCTCTAGTGACTGGTATAGTGCCAAGGGACTGGCGCAGGGCAAATGTGGTGACTATTTTCAAAAAGGGCTCTAGGTCTTCCCCGGGTAATTATAGATCAGTAAGATTAACATCCATCGTGGGGAAAATGTTTGAGGGGCTATTGAGGGACTATATACAGGATTATGTGACAATAAATAGCATTATAAGTGACAGCCAGCACCGTTTTACTAAGGACAGAAGTTGTCAAACTAACCTGATTTGTTTTTATGAAGAGGTGAGCAGAAGTCGAGACAGAGGGGCCGCTGTGGATAGTGTTTTTGGACTTTGCAAAAGCATTTGACACTGTCCCTCATAGACGCCTAATGGGTAAATTAAGGACTATAGGTTTAGAAAGTCTAGTTTGTAATTGGATTGAGAATTGGCTCAAGGACCGTATCCAGAGAGTTGTGGTCAATGATTCCTACTATGAATGGTCCCCGGTTATAAGTGGTGTACCCCAGGGTTCAGTGCTGGGACCACTATTATTCAACTTATTTATTAATGATATAGAGGATGGGATTAATAGCACTATTTCTATTTTTGCAGATGACACCAAACTATGTGGTAATGTTCAGTCTATGGAAGATGTTCGTGAATTGCAAGTAGATTTAAACAAACTAAGTGCTTGGGCATCCAGTTGGCAAATGAAGTATATAAATGTAAAGTTATGCATCTGGGTACCAACAACCTGCATGCATCATATGTCCTAGGGGGAGCTACACTGGGGGAGTCACTTGTTGAGAAGGATCTGGGTGTACTTGTAAATCATAAACTAAATAACAGCATGCAATGTCAATCAGCTGCTTCAAAGGCCAGCAAGATATTGTTGTGTATTAAAAGAGGCATGGACTCGCGGGACAGGGATGTAATATTACCACTTTACAAAGCATTAGTGAGGCCTCATCTAGAATATGCAGTTCAGTTCTGGGCTCCAGTTCATAGAAAGGATGCCCTGGAGTTGGAAAAAATACAAAGAAGAGCAACGAAGATAATAAGGGGCATGGAGAATCTAAGTTATGAGGAAAGATTAAAAGAACTAAACCTATTTAGCCTTGAAAAAAGACGACTAAGGGGGGACATGATTAATTCATATAAATATATTAATGGCACATACAAAGAAATATGGTGAAATCCTGTTCCATGTAAAACCCCCTAAAAAAAAACAAGGGGACACTCCCTCCGTCTGGAGAAAAAAAGGTTCAAGCTGCAGAGACGACAAGCCTTCTTTACCGTGAGAACTGTGAATCTATGGAATAGTCACCGCAGGAGCCGTCACAGCAGGGACAGTAGATGACTTTAAAAAAGGCTTAGATCATTTCCTAGAACAAAAAAATATTATCTCCTATGTGTAGAAATGTTTACCTTCCCTTTTCCCGTCCCTTGGTTGAACTTGATGGACATCTTTTTTCAACCGTACTAACTATGTAACTATGTAACTATGTAACTATGTAATATTGATGGCTTATCCTTAAATATTTCATCGGTTGGTATCCGACTCCTGGCACCTCAGCCAACCAGCTAAATGAAGGAGCGCCATACATACAGCTGTGGTTGAGCCTAGTACTGCAGCTCAGTCTCATTCAAGTGAACTAGGCACAGCAACAACCATTTGTACGGTGTTGTACGTGGGTAAATAATCAAGGGGATAGCGGATCATCAATGTGGAAGCCAGGAATGCTGAGTAAGGCCGGACCACAGCTTTTCTAGTCTTCTTGTATGACAGCGGGGCCACCAGAGCAGTAAGTACAAGTAGTACTGTTGTGCCTTCTGCCACCAGCTTTCATAGAATTCATTGATTGACTTCTATCTCCCTTCAGATGCCACCATGGGGAGCTCACCTCATACAGACATATATAGCTAGTTTTTAGGGCAACTTCTGATAAGTCGGAGCAGGAATAAGATTTTTAAATATTTTCTTCATAGTTTTTTAACCATACCGAGGACTCATGCCATGACCGTATTATGACACCGTATAATTTCCAATTCCATGGAGTCATACAGATTTTTTTCTGTTACATTTTAAATAAATTGTGGCGTGTTCCATTGGATGGCGTATTACACAGATATTGTCCATTAGAAGCACTGCATCTAGTGGTGAATATCACTGTAATATGGAGATGCAAGGAGGAATACATAGCGACATATACGAGCAATCAGTGCCGTTAACGCCGTTGTACAGAGCCGCAGGGACTCAACAATTCAGTACAGAAACTTAAAGGGGTTGTGGAGGCACGGACAACTGAGGACCTATAGACAGGATAGGTCATCGGTATATGATCGGTGGGTGTCCGACACCCGGACCCCGCACCTATCAGCTGCTCTGGCTGCCTCCAGGCGCAGGATGTTATGCAGGGTATGCCGTATTCAGAGCCGGAAGCAGATCGCTCCGACCACTGAATAGCGGCTGTGCTGCAGAACAGTAACTCTGCTCCTATTCACTTGAATAGGAGCAGAGCTGTCCGATGCTATTCTGTGATCGGAGCCATCTGCTTTCGGCATGGACATCCGGTGCCCAGAGGCAGCCAATCGGTACAGGATCCACGTGTCGAACCCCCACCGATCATATACTGATGACCTATCCTGTGGATAGGTGATAAGTTGTCCATGCCTGGACAACCCCTTTAAGGCCCCAAATCATACATATTTGTAAAACCGCTGTCTTTTTATGTTATTTTTACATGCTGAATCCTCTTTAACCTTTAAATAATTTGCATGATTGAAATAAATGACATACGGAATGCGTTGGTCAGCATAAGAAATGTAGAAATGTTAATAAAATACTCATCTAATGTTTCTATAAAATAAAAGTAAAATGATGTTTAAAATGCAAATAAAATAATTATCTAAAAAATATGAAACGACAATAATATTTCTTTGTGTAACAGGTATTCAAGCAGCAAGAACCAGTGCTTTGGACTTCCTACTACTCGAAACTGAATGCAATTTTATTGAATTTAATATTTGATGCATTTATATTTTTTCTTTTTGCTAAAACTACAGATGTCACAAAGAACAAAAACTATTGCAGAGCGGTATAGAAGACATGAACTCTAGGTTTCAGGTCCTTACTAATGGCATGCGAAAGCACAAAATATCATTTTTAATACCTGCGATGCTCTTTTGTAAATTTTTTAAAGATAATATTTACTTGGGGTAAAGGAAACATATTTTTTTTTCTTAAAGGCATCTTCATTTTGTTTAAATAGAATTTATGATATCTGTAAAAAAAAAATCTTATTTATTATTTTGTTGTGTTTGCTATTCACAAAGTGCTTGATGGAATGAATATGCAACTAAGAGAATGCTTTCCACATATAATTGGTTATTATTTTGTGCATGATTACAACATATTGCTGTAAAAGTGCTATTTAAAGAGATACAAGGATAAATGATATTTGTAAAAAAAGAAAAAAAATTAACAAAAAAAAACAAACAGATGTATTGTTGTGTTGGCTGAAGCTTCTTTTGTTCGACTTTGGTGTCAATTTATTATATAGAATATAACAAAAACAGCATTAAGAATTAATCCCTGCTTCACTTTTACTTAAGCTCTAGTTAAAGTGAATCTCCACCTTTTAATACAATGTTGTTTTTATATCTGACCTTCTATGTCTAATAATTTCCTAAAGTGGTTCCCCATCTTATAAAGTGATGGAATATTGTTACAATATGCCAACGCTTTACGATCGGTGAGGGGCTAACCTTTACAATCCCCACCGATCCTGAGACTGAAGGGGCTAAAACAGCAGAGTTCTGCAGCAAGCTCCTAAGCTCCCTCTAGTGGTGACTGCAAAAAAACTGAATTGTATAATTGAGCTCTCTATGTCTATACAGGATTTGAAGCTTTAGAATAAAATTGTAGTTCTAAAGATATATCACTAAATTAATCAACAGAGAACTTTGGATCTATTTAGATTATAAAAAACAAGGGTGGACATTCATTTTAAGCACATAGACTCTCATGATTTCCAACAACAAAGCAGCTGTGGCTTTCCTAATAATGCCCGAATCCCTTCAGTGCCAGTCTGAAATTTCCGTCACTGGAAATTTCCATCACAAACCTCTTTCTACGCCAGTGAAGTCGGCGGCGGAGATTCGCAGTGACTGAAGTAACACTGCTCCATTGCGTCTATTTCTTCTATAAGTCATTCACAATAAGATGCCTCACTGAAACCTATGGCTGCTGAGACGCCTTCTCATTTTCAGACCTCCATTCTGTGCTGTAAATGGTTAAGCAAAGATCTAACCACTTCTGGGATTAAATGCGTCATTATAAGTAAGTTTCTCCAATATGTGATATTGACCTATTCCAGTCCTCGTAGGAACATTTGATCAAACTCCTTATTCCTTGTTAGGACTCTGCATAATTCCCTCACATAGTCTGTACTTTATGGTTTTTAGAGGTTATGTGTAGATGTGAATGAAAGGGTCAGGGTTGCTGACATGGGCTATAGGGTTAGCCACTCACTCCTCATGATAATTGTGGAGATTAAGGGGTAATATAGTAACTTTATTTTCAAGGCATCTTAATATCAACAACAATACTAAAACTTTCCGAAGGTAAATAGTGAATTTCAGCCCCAGCATGCCTCACTATGGAACACAATTTTTAAATCTGTTTTATCCATTGAGTAAATTTTAGGCATGGGTAACTTCATGTGTGACGTGCTGCTTCCTTGCCCAACTTTCTCTATAAGACAAATATTCTTGTGGATGTAGAGAAGTGTATGGGGGAGGAGTGCGGAAGCATTTTACACCGGCCAGAGTACAGAGGTATAGCTTGTAGAGCACCCCACGATCTGAAAAATGGGTAACACAGGTCTGGTGCAATTTTTTTTTATTGATCAACTTGAAGCAAGTAACCCCCTACAAGAGACACATTAGCTCCAATTTTGGGGTCACAAATAATAAGAATATTTTCACCTGAAGCAATTGTCATATTTAAAAGTTACATTTGGAGAAGTATGTGAATTGCTAGTGGCTATATATATATACACACACACACACACACACACACACACACACACACACACACACACACACACACACAGCATGCATTAAGAACAGTGCCGCACCTGTCCACTGGCTGTGTGTGGTATTGCAGCTCAGCTCTATTCACTTCAATGTTTCTAGAAGAAAGCAGCCATGTTTTTTTAATCCTGGACAAACCCCTTTAACCTGTTGCGTTTGGATTATTTTACTGTGACTGCAAACATAGGTCATCAAGCATGCAAAATAAAGAACCAATGGTATTAATCTCATCAGAAAATATTCCTTACCAGACAGAGTAAAAAATGCACAATCATCCTTCCTAATAAATGGTCGATATCAGCAGATTTAGTCACTTTTGCTGTCTTCATTGTAATTTCTAAAAGTGCTGGAACACGCCGCAGTCTTCTGATTCTTGAAAAGCAGAATCATCTATATCGGATATTATTAGTGGCAGCTCTGTTATTTTTCTCCTGATATGAGCTGAACCGTAGTCATTGACAACCCTATATACCCATATACCATCTACCACCATAGAAATAACATTCACATCTGTCCAAGAATGAGAGAATTGGGTGTGAAAACTGAAGGCCAAATAACGAAATGTCTTTGGCCATCCTTAATTTTACTGTACTTTGCTATGTCATAGGTACCATACTGAAGGATTACATTTGCTCCATTCTGACACCCTGATGAGCCGTCGAACAGCTGGCGAAACGCGTTGGAGCAGGAGTGCTTAATGTTGTAGGGATAACCAGTCAGAGTAGTGCATAGGTTCCAGTCTGGCCAGAGGTCACTCTTTTCATTACTCCGCTAATGATCAATATTAGGGTGAAAATACCAACAAGTATCTAGGGTAAGGCCCCATGCACACGTCCATAATTACAGACCCATTCATTTATTGCCCACGGACACTTTCCATATATTTACGGGAAGGTGTCCGGGCCGTAGAAAGGCCCCGTAAAATATAGGACATGTCCTATTTTTTTCTTTTAAGGGCCATGCTCCTATACTTTACGGTCGTGTGCAGGGGGCCTAAATCAGGGATTGTGTCACTAATAAACCAGAAGTGTTCTAGATTTCCCAATAAAAATGAAACTTAGTAGAAGTCGAGATACTGTCGAGATACCTGCAAATGTCTTCTCCACTGGTGTCAGCAAAATAGAAAAAGTAGAAACAAAAACTTTTCTGACAATAAGCTTTTTTTATAGCTGTGATCTTTCTGTTTTATTGTTTGATACTATATTAAAAGTCACATTTTAGCCTTACCCTTGTATTTCTCATATATATATATATATATTTATAGTATCTCTCAGCAGTTTTTCAAGTTCCACCAAGGTCAAGACCGAAGGGTCTGCGATGATTAGTAATACACAAAACTCATCTCACACTGGTCCAAGATATTCATGCTATGTAATCTCTAACAACCACTACAGCTGCACCCATGACATCAATGGCACCTTAAGGGCTTATTCACATGAACGTGGGGAAACTCGGACGTGAAAAATCGCAGTTTTTCACGTCCGAGTTTCACCCTTGCGGGACCTGTTTTCACAGATCCCCATAGACTTGAATCTATGGAGGGATCCATGAAAAAGGAAGAAAATAGGACGTTCTATTTTTCAACGAACCCTTCACATGGTCTGTTGAAACAATGGCCTTGTGAACGGCCTCATTGAACTACATGCGTCCGAGTGATGGATGTTGTTTTAACGGCCGTCACACGGATGTATTCAACGTTCTTGTAAATAAGCCCTAATTTGAATGCATGATAACAGCTCATTGAAATGAATTGTGCTCCAAACAGGACCAGCCTTATGTTGGATGGTGCCCTGTGTGGTACTTCCTGAATAGAGATTATATACGTTGGTCAAATAACATTGCTATATATTTCCCAAATAACAATCGTACTTAATAATAATGTGATACAATGCTGAAGTAGCAGTACCACACAAGGAAATATCCCCATACAGTGCCCTAATAATACTAACATGCAGTGATATAATAATAGTGCTATACAATGTCTAAATAGTATAGATATTCATTTAAAACGATAAGTCCTGGTGGTCACAAGACACGGGTCATTGGGGGAACTCCTTTCAGTAGGGATAGTTGATGCTCCCTGTGCAAGGACACAGGTTGTACACCCTTAAGGTCAACCCTGCGTCCAAATAGCACTGTGTCAGGCCTCATGCACACGACGCTACAGTATTTTACGGTCAGCAAATACTGGGCCGCAGAGTGTCATCCGCATTTGCGGACCGTGTTTACTGTAAAAAGTATAGGAGCACAGTCCGTAAGTGCAAAAAATATGACATGTCCTATTTTTGTGGGCCCGGACACACATGTAAATATATGGGAAGGTGTCCGTGGCCGATAGAAATTAACGGGTTAGTATTTTATCTGCAATTATGGTTCCAAAATTGTGGATAAAAACTGCAGTCATGCGCATGAGGCCTCAGACAGTTATGGAAATCTAGGGTTAGACACATTATAAACATGACATGGAATCTTTAACACTGAGCTACTTCAGAAGCACCCATGATTTCATTGGCACCTTATAGAATATGCATAAAAAAATCTCCATTGAAATGACTTGCTCTTCTAGACGGAGCCGGACTTATGTTAGATGACTCTTTGTGCGGCACACCCTCCTTATACAGTCTTAGGCCGGATTCACACGAGCGTGTGCGTTTTGGGCACGCAATAAACCCGGCGTTTTGCATGCGCAAAAGACACTTAACAGCTCCGTGTGTCAGCCCCGTATGATGCGCGGCTGCGTGATTTTCGCGCAGCCGCCATCATTATGACACTCCGTTTGGATGTTTGTAAACAGAAAAGCACGTGGTGCTTTTCTGTTTTCATTCATAGTTTGACTTCAATGGGTGCGTAATGCGCGAAATACGCCCAAAGAACGGACATGTTGTGACTTTTTCGCAGCGGACTCACGCTGCGTAAAATTCACGCAACTGTCTGCACGGCCCCATAGACTAATATAGGTCCGTGCGACGCGCGTGAAAATCACGCGCGTTGCACGGACGTATATCTCGTTCGTCTGAATAAGCCCTTAGGCCTTGTTCACACGGCACTCCAAAAAAAAACATGTGTAAACGTGACAAAAACGCTTGTGGTTTTGTAAAGCGCTTTTTAAAATACAGGCGTTTTTGACACATATTTTGATGCGTTTTGTGCGCATTTTTGCAATTTTTTCGGGCGCCAAAGTATTGCACAGATGCTTCTTTTTTTACACGACGCATAAAAAAACGCGTCGTATGCACTAACAATGCGTTTTCCCATTGATGTCAATAGGAAGCTTAAAACATGCATTTTTGATGCATTTTTCTGCGCGTAAAATGCTTAAAAAACGCATCGGATACACGCCACGGGAACGAGCCCTTACTCTAGATGTTTACTTATGTTCAGGATACCAAATCATTAGTGTTAATGCACATGATGCATCTGATGTGCGGTTTTGCCGTGTGTATTTACGTGCAGGCAATACCGCAGCGTAATACAGTTCCAGCATAGACAATGAGAATCCAGGAAATCTTATGTACACGCTGCAGTATTTTCTGCACGTAAATTGACCTGCGGTGCGGATTTTAAAATTCGCAGCATGTCAATTTATCTTGCGTTTCCGGTTGCGAATTATATCTGCCTAGCGCTGAGGAAAACTGCACCAAAATCTGGAGCATGAAAACGCGCCGAAAACCGCATCAAAAAGTAAAAATCTCACCGAAAAAACATAGAAAAACGCACGATTAGGTGCAGTTTTTACCTGCGAATTTCCTGCGTATTGCTACGGTTTTGGTGCATATTTTCCACAGCAAAAAAACGCAACGCGTGCATGTAGCCTTAATGTATTTTTATGCATAGAACAACATTAGTAAATAATAGAAGCATGTGTATGAACCAGTACGTTACATAGTGAAGAATCAATCCATCTGTTCAACTCTTCTAATAAAATTGCCCGGGTCCTAAAACTCATCCACACTCAACCAGAAGGACATCACATATTCATTAAGACACAGGAACAATTCTGCATGAGTAGAGAGCCTCAAAAGACTTTGTCCGAATCAGCCAAAAATAAGGAGCACGGCACTTGAGTATTATGTATGCAAATTATTTGATTTTTTTTTGCACTGACAACACTAAATAGTTTATAAGCCATTCCTGATTTATCACCAAATATAAGAGCAGTAAGCATGCTACATTATGTATGATATCATCACCAGCCTGGGCTTACAAATAACAGAACAGATATATACAACGATGAAATAAGTTATATATTTATACATGGAGATTAATGAGTAATTCAAGTAAAAATTCTGTTGAAAAGCATTGATGTCAATAGAAATAAGGTAACAAATAGAAATTAAAGAAACAACAAAGATATTACCAACCTGTAATACATGTGAATACAGGAAACCTTGTCATATATCTTATATGGGGAAAATGGCATCTTTCTCACCTTCCAGCAGCCTCTAATTCCCCTTTCTCTAATTGCAGGATCTCTGTAAATGTTCAGAAACCTCCTCAGCCACCATCAAAACCATCTAGTGTAAAATAGTAAATACAAGTCAGGGAGGAGAGGGGTGGAGCTGCAGAACTTCTCCCTCAGAGTCTGTGTGAGGGAAGGGGGAGTAGCAGGAGGAGACATTTGATTGGCTCTGAGCACATGGCTTTGATATTACACAACGAAGACCCTGCCCACTAAGCAATAATCATATTGTAGAAAATATGTTAGACACAACATTTCTCCAACACTACATCTAATATACACCTACAGCTGCCTGAGAAGAGATTGTAATTTTTTTTTTGTAATGTTAGGTATGTTTTAACGGGTATGCCCACCTTGAAACACCATTTTATAAATAAAGGGGTTATGTGGGGAATGAAAAGTATTAGCGAGTGTACTCACTGCAGTATGTGATTACACTCGCTAATATACTTTCCGGTTCCCCGTCGTGCTGATTATGAGATTTTAATAGATTTTTCTGGCGGAGGACCAGAAGTCTAGTGGCACAGTCTAACTTCATGACGACATGACTTTTCATAATGTGACCGCTGTACTCTATGTAATATTTGTACTACTGCTACAGCGATTAGATAGAGTAGAGATGGGCTGGTCACATGACGAAGAGTCGTGTCGTCATGAAGAAAGACTGTGCAACTAGACTTCCGGTCCCCCGGCAGCGCTGTAAAAATCTATTAAAATCTGATAATCAGCTTGACGGGGAACCGGGATGTATATTAGCAAGTGTACTCACATACTGAAGTGATACACTGCTAATACTTTTCGGTCCCCACATAACCCCTTTAATGCAAATAATTAATCTATATAAAGAGTACGTTGTATTATTTATCTTGCACTGATCCTGAGTTACTGCCTGAATTATACTCAAAATTACATTCACAATTCTGCAGGCTTCACAGCTGAAATCTCATAACTTTCTTTACTGGCTCAATATCTGCACAAGTTTTCTCTAGTGATTTACATGGGAAATTAAATCATTAAACCAGGCACTAGAAAGTAATCTGAAGTAGGAAAAACTAAGGGTATGTTCACACAAGCTATTTTCGGCTGAAAAAACGTAAACGGCTGAAAAATCGGAAGCAGAATGCCTCCAAACATCTGCCCATTGATTGCAGTGGGAAAAACGGCGTTCTTTTCTCATGGGCCGTTATTTTACACGACCGTTTTGAAAAACGGCCACAAAAAAAACGGCCGCAAAAAAGAAGTGCAGGACACTCACTTCCTGGGATGTTTTTGGAGCCTTTTTTTATTGACTCTATTGAAAACAGCTCCAAAAACGGCCATTAAAAATGCAGCGAAAACAGCTCTGTATTTTCAGGCGATTTTGACTCAGTGTGCGAACATACCCTAACTGTCCAACAGCACTACGGGAGCTCAGCTAAGCTATTATGGGTATGTCAATCAGCAGAACTGCACTGTAACCAGCAGATTGGACTATTATAAAGGCTGTAACTCAATATTAGTACAAAATAAGCCATGTAATGTATTAATACAGTTACTGTAAAATTACGTTCAAAAGTGGATAGCCCTTTAAAAATTCAGTGTCGAAGTATAACAGATATGAGAATGACCAGAAGGTGATTCTCATTATTGCAATCTAATTTTATGATTCTTTGCCCTGTTCTATCACAGAGCAGGGACATAGTCTTAGAAAGTTTTAAAATTACAGAACGGGGATGCTGTAGATAAGCTTTGGCTATCCTAAGGCTCTGGTCACATTCTCTAATTTCCCGGTATCACATAGCAGAACGTGAAAAATCAAATAGATTGACTGGAGCGTGAGAATGTCTAAAGCCGCAGTCATCAGAAATTCTCACACATTTAGATTGCCTTAGGAACATTTTCTGCATTTTGTGAAGTCAATGTGACTGGGCTTTATTTATCATGATCCTCAATTTAAGTGAATCAATGTGTTCATTTAAATACAGAAGATGGATAAGTATAAAGGGGTTAGTTCCAGTTCTAGAATTCTGTGGAATATATAAGCAGATTTTTGGCTGGAGCAATATCTCCTGATAAGTCTGGGGGGGGGGGTTGTGTTTCTTTCTTACTGTACCAGGGGCATTACCATGGGTCATTCATATCAGTAATAAATGTGTGGGAATTCTGTTAACCCTTGCATATTGAATGTAGTTGTACGAAAACCCTGGTAGGTATATCTGCACATCTGCTACAATCAACGTATAATGGAAATGAAGAATGAAAATAAAGAACAGAAGATTCAATGTAAATTATTTAATAGGGGATAACGTCCCTAACATACTTTTTTATAAGAAGTTTTCCTATAGCTGGGGGAGGGAAACAGTAAGAAGAAGCAGACACATAAGCAGACATGAGTTATTTTAGCAAAGCCTATTGTCTGCAGTCAGTGGACCACATTACTGCTATGTGGACGGTGTCACTGTGCTGCTTCGGCTGCTACCCCTCATAATAAAATCTGCAGCCACCACTAGGGAGAACTCACCATAACAGGTCTCAATGAGTTTAATGGGAGATGTCTACGTCTGTATGTAGTGAGCTCCCCCTAGTGGTGGCTGTAAGCAGACAGAATTTTTTTTCATGTATCTCTACAGCTGTGTGATGGGAAGCTGGGAATTTGGAGCTGTGTCAGAAGAAGTGAGTTTCTTCTGCTATAATGATATGTTATTAAAATGAATCAGCACATAATATAGAATTTCTGTGTAGACCCGTCAGCAGTGTATCGCCCTGCAGGGGGACGTGCATGTTATATGATTGCTAGGGTTTATGGATATCTATCAAAGAAATTCCGATTTTAAAATCTGGCAGCCGCAAAATTAAAACTGATGGCACCTCCTGGGTAAGAGAAAAGATTTACGAGCTGAGACAAGAAGTGCCACAAGACATCCTGTGCAGCAGCACTTGAGAAACATATTGGAATAAGAGTTATAATAACATAATTCAATTATTCCCCCATAGTCTGTGTGATTCTGTTGTCATTGTAATCTGGAGAGAGCAGGAGTCTAATCAGGATTGTGAGTCCATGAAAGAAAATGTGTAAACACTCATGAAATAATCATAGTAATGAAACATCTTGCCAGCAAACGACACGCTGAGACATCGCGCAGGAAATGAGAGTGGATCAAGAAAAGAAACGCTTTTGTCGGTCTTTGTGTCGCATAAACATTGTCTGAGCCCCAAGATCATGTTCTAAGTGAATGAATACGATTAAAGCCTTGTTCACTGTCTATAGAGATACATAGGTAAGTGCATGGTAAGCTGCCAGCCTTAGATACAAATTAATATATCAAATTACAGCTCCGCAGGTTGCAATTGTGTATAAAGGATTTAATATTGAATATTTTATTTTGTTGGGATTAAATGACCCATGTAATACTGATGCAGCGCAGCTCAATTTGACATTTAACTCTTTCATTTGTGCACATTGATCACTAAGGACTTGCAGTCTAAAGGCGCTTTTGCGCTGGCAAATTATCGGGCAAATGAGCGTTCATGTTAACGCTTGTTCCTGATCACAGGGCAACAATCAGTCATTGATCGTATCGTTTATGCAGCAGGAAATATTTATGTAAACAGGAATATGTGCTGCCAACACGATAGAAATATATGAGGACGAGCGATCGTAGTAACGAGCGTTCGTCCCTAAACATAACCAATCATTGCTCCTTGTGAAAGGAGTAAACGAGCGCCGATCAACGAGTTGTCTCGTTGATCAGCGCTCGTTTACACGGCCCATGTCGGGCCATGTAAGAGGACTCTAAGGCTCCAAGCACAGAACACTTGCCCCATGCATGGATCCTGTATGGCACCACCCAGAATCTTAGCTTGTAAGGATTCTGGCGGGGCATGTGCCTTAGGTTCTAGGTGTCGGAGGGTGCACCAACAAGCCCCTCTGCCTTTTGCCAGAGTTTTTAGATACAGGGCTAGGGTAGTATACTGATTCTTCCATATTAGTGTGCTGTTGTATATCGCCTCCCTGATGCCCCTTTTAATGTCCTTTTTCGGCGTACAATGGAGAATGCCACCATTTTGTACTCTCCAGGATTTTATTGAAATCCTTAAAAACAAAAAACTATTTGTGCCTCTGTATAGAATCATAGCAACACAGGGCTAAAATATGGGCCAATAGCAGACTATGGGCACTATATTACGGATCCATACAACACTGATCCGTAAAAAGACCATGTGCATGAGCCGAATGGAAAAATCACAAATAATACATTGTAATTCCAGGGAACAATAAGCCAGATGTAAAACTCAAACAAACTTCGCTCTGCTACATCGGTATGTATATAAAAGTGAAAGATGCTAAATCCCTATATACCAATAATACTCATAAATGTTTTTATTTCCAACATGATTTGCGCTGGTCTATTATACAAACTGTATCACGTCTACCCAACTTTGGGATCTCACCAAAGCATTTTTGTTCAGATCCCCAACATGCATCCTCATTTGTCACAGACTGTTGGACACATCATACATTGAGAGTGTGCAAGGGTCAATATGTAAAGTGTGGAGTGTCCAAAAATCCCCGAATATAAAGATGAGCTTCATGGTAAAATAAAACACCCATGTGCCATAGCCTTGAATCTCCACCTTTTATTATCATGATGCTTTATTTAAATAAAATTAGAAAACCTTATTCATTTTAATAATTATATATGGGTGATCAATAGGCTAAATGAGTTACTATGCTGGCTACAATATAGTAACCATAATCATCTCACTGATGGGAACCAATGGTTCTAGAGACATGTAAATTATTATAATACTGGAGAATAAAGTAAGAATCTGCCCATATCAAGATGGCAAAGATGTTTTCTGAAAGAGAAAGAAGTCAATAAACCAGGAATATAATCTCTGAATAATACATGCACCCCCTTACTGCACTAATGGAGGCCGACTGCAATAATATCTCAATTGTTTTCCCCTCAATTTGTATGTGAAGTGAAATGAGTCTGCCACGGGGCAGTTCAATTCTGTATCCTTACAGCTATCGTGTGCCCCTTCATGAGAACTTGGTAAGTAAACGTTTACAGCAATTCCCATCCTGTTCAGAACTGTATAAAACTTATACTAAAATGTGCAATTTATTCACACGTTAGTGTATAGAAACCAGGTACATAAGTGATTAAGATGCTAAATTATTGGTGTAAACAGGGGTTCCAGAATGTGCCCCTGCCCCCACCCACAGTCCTATGATAGCTGTCAGATGGACAATGGTTTATTTAATTGCCCCCAATCACCCCTTCTCCACCCAAAACCCAGCATACTTACTTTTCATACATACTCCTCCCCCCACACACATTGTTTAGGACCCTCTAATACCGACAAAACAGCTCTGACCTATTGGGGCATGAACTCGACAAGACCACTGGAGGTGTCCTGTGGCATCTGGTACCAAGACGATAGCAGCAGATCCTTTAAAGAGGACTTTTCACTAGGGAATAAAAGCTGAATTGGCTAACTGATTCTGTCTCCCTAACTCCAGCGCTGTTTTTTTTTTCTGGACCCCCCATACCAGAGACATGGCCCACTGTTGTGTTGGCTCACTTCACTTGTCAGTGGTTTTAATGTTAGGACTGATCGGTGTGTATATATACGCACTATATATATATATATATATATATATATATATATATATATATATATACAGCACACAAGAAAATGCCGACAGCACACTGCGAACACTAATGCCGCCTAAGCCACTAAATGTAAATAAATACGAATTACTGCTAAATCTACTTACAATAGTGAGGTTCTTAGCGCACATTTGTATCAAATTGTGTGAGCCCTCCTGCCATGACAAGGCGACCCTATAAGGTGGGTACCTACGCTGCACATATGTATATATAGACACTCTGCCCGCCGACAGCAGCTCTGATTGGTTACATAGACCACCTGTAACAAAGCAAAAGCCAATTCCTGGCTTGGCAGGTAGCCATCTGTTTATTTTTTCCAATCCATAAATAGCATTCACTACCCTTCTCTGGTCAATATTGCTCTAGGCAGTTGCCTACCTCTCATCTTGGCCATGGGTATAACTGATGAAAACATGTGTAGGAAGTGCTAAGGTATATGCATTTTTAGGTCTCATGCCCACAACAATGTTATCATAGGGACTCCATGTGATGCCAATATGGTGCCTCCATACAGCACCACATTACGACATGTAATGGAACATATCAAACCTCCTCGCACCTCCCTATGAAATCGGAGGCACACAAAGGTACAATATGAGTCCAAAGATTTGTAATACGGTCGTGTGCATGACGCTTTCTTGGTATTTATGATCAGTCACAGCAGAATACTCCTCTGCTTTGAAGATAGTGACGATCAACATATTGTTGACCAAAATAACCAGGTTCAAACCAATATTATTCACTAATACATTTCTATAAAAAAAGAAAAAGTAAATTGGAGATTATTTACAAGCAAAATCAGCTTTAGGTCCATCTGATCCTACAGTCCCAAAAATGACACTTACCTGGAGTCAAACCAGAGAGCGGAAAAGTAATAAGGCGTCCTCTTAAACTGAGTGTTATCCTAAATCCTTCTTTATGTCACACTAGTTCTTAAGGGACAAGAAACTGTTAAAACTTTGTAGAACAAGTTCTAATGTATGGAAGCACCCATTATTTCTGAGGAAAGCTGATCAGAAACAAAGCAGCACATCGCTCACCCAAGCACTTCTGTAGTTTAGTTTTAGCGATCTGAGGGGGTCTCAGTGCTCAAACCCACACCGACTAAAACTTCTAACATGTCACTATGAGATGTAAAAAAAAATTCAAAAAGTTTAGTTACATTTTAAATAATGACACGTTCCCCAATGTCCCAGTAATTGGATATTTAACTACAGAAAAGTAGGTATAATTTGATCTGATTGTAAACTGTTACTGCTATAACTGAGCGTACATGGCGCCATTTTTTTCATGAGCTCCTACAATGTATCGAGAAGCAGATAACAAATTCTCCTGACAATTGGAAGGGCTAAATATTTATCAATTAGGTAAAAAGAATAAAATCAACGCCACTATGACACCCCTAACCTCCTGGAATATAAGGACTTGGTGCTTGTCTGCCCCCACCTCCTTTCCATGATCTTTGGGTTAAATCCCCACGCTCTTGTTTGTAGGACTTGTGGAGAGAGGGGTAACTGCACAGGTTCTCACTACAAATAAAAATAAAGAATGCGGCAAACCCGGGCTGAACCCCTCTCTCCAAGGGCATGGCCTGCCTCTATGGTACATGCACATTTGTTACCAAACCTTGTCTATCTGATTGCTGGTGACACTTCTTCCTTCGTTCAGTCTCTTTTAGAATGTCCCCTTTTGCTTTCTCTTGACTCAATCCCATTTTAATAGACTTTGGTAATGCCGTTTACCCACAAACAGACCTCGGCAACTCATAGGTGTCCTTGCAGTCACCCTTCTGTATCCAGAATACATTGTATATCTTCAGAATTTAGTAGACACTGAATCCATTGTGTGATTGTAGGTCATATAAAAGGTTAGCACACAACTTCCAGAACAAATGGATATTTCACTTGTCTGCTATTTTGAGAAATCCTTTCATGAATAAATAGGCGAACTGATCTCAAAGAGAAAGCCTGCTTTAAAATAAATAAAAATGTATAAATATATATATATATATATATATATATATATATATATATATATATATATATATATATATATATATATATATATATATATATATATAAAACAAAAAAAGTCAGTCTTTTCTCTTGTTTCTATTGATTTAAAGTGGATGTATACACAGGGCCCTGCCAACACTGACATGTCTTACCAGGCCGGGATTTACTGTTCAAAAGGGTCCACAAACAAAACCATGAAAAGTTATAATCTGTTTTCTGTTTCGACCAAAATCTTTCCATTATTTCAACCATTGAATTTTAAAAATTCCAGTGGATTCACATTAATAAACTGAATTGCATGAATAGAGTTCAGTTCACGTTGGTGTCACGGCTTTTGTTATAAAACGATCCATGATGCATATGACAGACCCTTTACTAATGAATCCTACAAGGATCCTATTGACTATTCTGCCCTTCAGGGGCTACAGAAGCCTGATGGAAAAGAACCTAAATGCACCTTTTTTTAAAGTAATCTTTCTTTTAAAAATGTTTATTATAATGGATCCTATTAATTTTCAATGCATTGGTTTTATCAGTTCCACCATGAACGATTTTACAGCCAATTGTCAATTCCAGAAGGCAACTTTGTGGAGAGGTGGCCAAGCACATGCTACTCAGCTGTTTTCTGTAAATCCCACAGAATATAATGAGGACACCCCTCCACTTAGTCCCTGCCTGAAATCAGTAGCCTGAGGCCGTCTCACCAGGTGAATCAGGGGTTGGGTGAACCCGGTGCTCGATATAGGTGCTTATGCTGTGATTTTGCCATAAATGTCTGAGGTGGCAGTACCCCTTTAACTGAAGTTAATTTATTATCAGTTAGGTAAATTGCAAATAAAAAATAAATACGGTAAATACTGCAAAAAACACAAATGTGAGCCTGGTCTTCTAGAGCCCACGACTTGAAGGGGATGTTCACCTATGCAACCAATTAATTTTCCACACTATTTATTTTTTTTGCATTTAAACAAGCAACTTTGCAAATAGCCGATCAAAAATATCTAACCATTTTGTGTCTACAGCTCCTATGCAGATCTGTGTGTCTCCATAGTTAAAGACAAAAAAAAACCTTGGGTAGTTTAATCCTGCAGTTAGACTTCCTTCTATTTGCTAACTGCTTCTTGTTAGCTTATTAAATAGACAGATAGAGGAAAGCATGACTGCAGGATCAGACTACACAAGTTTGTTTGTAGTCTGTAGTCATGGAGACATATAGGTCTGTATAGGAGCTGGTAACACGAAATGGTAGATTTTTGTAATAAGACTAATTACAAAGTTTGTTATTTTTTTTTATTTTAGATGCATTGAAGCAATAATAAATATGGTTGTAAAATTGTAAATACATTCTCTTCATTGGGACTGATTATCCACAAACAAAAAAATTCCAAATGATATGTCCCCTGGGTATCAGTTTGCCAATAGGAAAAATGTTGCAACTCTGGTTGGTTCCAATGTTTAAAGCGATTGTATGAGATTAGAAAAGGATGGTTGCTTAATTCGAGGAAGGCGCCACTCATGTCCAAGGGCTGAGACTGGTATTGCAGCTAAACCCATTTACTTTAAATAGGCCGAGCTGCAATACCAGACACAGCCCTTGGACAAGGGTAGTGATGTTTCTG
The DNA here is from genome assembly GCF_050947455.1 of Rhinoderma darwinii. Lineage (NCBI taxonomy): Eukaryota > Metazoa > Chordata > Amphibia > Anura > Rhinodermatidae > Rhinoderma > Rhinoderma darwinii. The sequence goes on from NC_134690.1 coordinate 379,164,114, forward strand.
AAATAAAGCAGCCGTCCTTTTCTGATCACATACAATCCTTTTTTTATCTCCCTTTAACTACATTTGTTATTACTACACATGGTCCATCACTTGTCCTCAGCCATATATAAAAAAAGAGCCATCACCTTCCATGATTACAGAGAAAGGACCACATCATCTTTTATATGTTTATGTGATAGTTTCTTATTATAATTTCATACTCTTGAACTCATAAATCTTTATGAACCGCATAAGGCCTGATTTACATGAGCGTGTGCGTTTTGCGCGCATAAAACACGCTGCGTATTGCGCGCGTTGCCATTGCGTTTTGCATGCGTATATGCAGCGTTGTTGAGTATTTAACGCGTGCACGACCAGCGTTTAAAACGCGCATAAAAAACGCAGAGGTAGTTAATGCGAGGCCAGCCTACAAATAGACCTGCTGGCCCAACCCCTGCTTGCTGGGAAAACAGGTTTTGCGCCTTAATTGCAGCCTCAGCAGAAACCCCAGTGTTTGTTTCACCAGTTGACACGTTTTTGGAGTTGCAAGGCACAGTTATGCCTTCGCAGTCGCTGGCACGAGTGCTTCTTGCGTGGATGAGTTTGCGTCGTTTTAGGGAACGCCAACCCATGCTGCAGCACCAGACGCGTGGAAGAAGTCGCATTTGGGTTCATCCACTTGTAGCCCAACGAACCTCCAAAGGGCATTTTCATACTCTGTATGAGGACTTACGTCGGCACCCCGAAAAATTTAGAGCGTTCAGCCGCATGTCTGTGGCCACATTTGATCTTCTGCTTGCGCAGATTCGCCCTGGCATCACCTACCAGAATACCAACATGAGACGCTGTATTTCCCCTGAGGAACGCCTGTTTGTGACCTTAAGGTATGTGTGCACTTGCAATTACTTCTTCAATGACGCTGTCTGTTTGACAAGTCCCCCCTAACATGTGATGTTGATAGCTTTTGTTTTCTCTTGCCTTTAGATTTCTGGCCACAGGCAATAGTTACCATTTGTTACATTTTGAGTTTCTTTTGGGAGTGACCACCATTTCCTTCATTGTCACATCCACCTGTGTCGTGTTGTGGCAGAGATTAAAGACCACGGTCATGCCTCAGCCCACAACAGAACAGTGGCTAAGAATTTCGGAGGGATTTCTTCGAGCAACTCAATTTCCTAATTGTATTGGTGCCCTAGACGGCAAACACATTCGGGTGAAGAAGCCCCCACGCAGTGGCTCGCGATACTATAACTACAAACAGTTTTTTTCTATGGTATTGTTGGCCTTGGCGGACACAAATTATTGTTTCACTATTGTTGAGATAGGCTCGTATGGAAGCTCTGCAGATGCCCGCATATTCCGTTCATCAAGAATGGGTAAAGGACTTTTGAATAATCGACTGGCGGTGCCGGAACCTTCCATCCTCCCTGGCTCCAGCGGACCCCCAATCCCATATGTCATCGTTGCGGATGAGGGGTTTGCCCTGACAAGGCAAGTTATGCGGCCTTTTGCAAGAAGGGGCTTGGATGAGCATCGCCGCATGTTCAATCTCCGCCTATGCCGAGCTCGCAGATGTGTGGCATTATGTCGAACAGGTGGCGGGTCTTTCTGTCGACAATGCAATTGTCCACGCAGTATGTGACACGTGTCATACAAGCGTGTGTAGTTCTGCATAACTTCTGCCGCATTCAGGGGCGTAGCTAAAGGCTCATGGGCCCCGATGCAAAAGTTCTTATTGGGCCCCCCCCCCCCGCAAACTTCTCATGGCCGACGGTCCGCAGCTTTCAGCTGCTTCGCTGGGTCTCCTAAGTGACCCAACAATGCAGCACTAGCAGGCGGTGCGTCACTAAGGGCTTAAAATGTCAGGGGAAATAGCCCCAATACATATGTGTCCCCCCCCAAAAAAAAAGTGTGTATAGCCAGCATAGCATATCTATAGCACTACGACCCTATCAACTATGGATAGGATTAGATACATTGGCTCAGCAGACAGTATCACACATGATAGTATTAGATACAGCGGTTCAGCAGACAGTATCACACATGATAGGATTAGATACAGTGGCTCAGCAGACAGTATCACACATGATAGGATTAGATACAGTGGCCCAGCAGACAGTATCACACATGATTGGATTAGATACAGGACTCAGCAGACAGTATCACACATGATAGGATTAGATACAGGACTCAGCTCGCTGACATTGCGGCTCCAGCGCTGGACCCAGGAAAGGTAAGAATAATAATTTTGCTTCTTTATGTGTTACTGATTATTTTTGTGTGTTTGTGTTTTTTTACAGGTTCGGTTGTTGGACTTTGGATACGAGGACTTCAATGACGGCATTTTTTTATTCTCAATAAAATGGTTAATGAGGGTTGTGTTTTTTTATTTCAATAAAATATTTTTTCTATGTGCTTGTATCTTTTTAAACTTTATTATCACCGCCTTAGTAATGGCCGCCGGCTGATTGACAACCTCCATTACTAAGGCGGGGCTTAATGTTAGCAGGTGCAGAGGCCAAAACTAACCCCCATTATTACCCCGGTACCCACCGCCACCAGGGGTGCTGGGAAGAGCTGGGTACGAACCAGTACCCGACCATCTGCAGTGACAGTCAGACACCCGGGCGGCCGCAGGCTGGTAGTATTAGGCTGGGGAAGGCCAAAAACAGTGGCCCCTACCACCCTGGTAATGCTGCCTGCTGCTGCTGTGTTGCATCTGGCTAGTTATGAAAATTAGGGGGGACCCCACATTGTTCTTTCCAATTATTTTTTATTTTATTTTTTTTAAATGACGTGGGGTCCCCCCCCATTTTTCATAACCAGCCAGATACAATAAAGCAGCAGCAGCCTAGCATTACCAGGGTGGGAAGGGCCACTATTTTTGGCCTTTCCCCTCCTGATAATACCAGCCTGCGGCCACCCCAGTGGCTGACCATCACTACAGATGGTCAGGTACTGGATCGTACCCGGCTCTTCCCAGCACCCCTGGTGGCGGTGGGTACCGGGGTAATAAAGGGGGTTAGTGTTAGACTCTGCACCGGCTAACACTAAGTCCTGCCTTAGCAGTGGACGCTGTCACTCAGCCGGCTGCCATTACTAAGGCGGTAGTAATAAAGTTTTAAAAAAAACACAAAGACATAGAAAAAATATTTTATTGAAATAAAAATAAACCACACAACCCTAATTAACTATTTTATTGATAATACAAAAAGCCGTCATCGAAGTAGTCCTGGAATCCGACGTAGTCCAACGACCGAACCTGTAAGAAAACACACAAAAAAACGATTAGTAAGACATGTGTTAGGCTTAGATACAGGGCCCATGTGTGATACGGTCTGTGGGACCCTGTATCTAAGCCTACCACAAGGTAGGCTTAGATACAGGGTCCAGCAGACAGTAATCTTATACAGCATAAGATTACTGTGTGCTGGGGCCCTGTATCTAAACCTACAGTGTGGTAGGCTTATATACAGGGCCCAGCAGACAGGATCACACAATCTGTGATCCTGTCTAATGGGCCCTCTAAGCCTGCTACATCGTAGGCTTAAAGGGGTTGTGCAGTCCCTAAACATTGATGGCCTGTCCTCAGGATAGGCCATCAATAGTTGATGTGTCGGGGTCCGTCTCCCGGGACCCGCCAATCAGCTGTTTTGGAGAGGCCGCTGCTCTCGTACGAGAGCTGCTTCCCCTTCATTTCACTACTCGCTCACAGTGTGAATCGCTGATATCGATTCACAGTGTGACCGGAATGAAGGGGAAGCAGCGGCCCCTTCAAAACAGCTGATTGGCGGGTCCCGGGAGTCGGACCCCGCCAGTCAGGGCTATTAATCTTACCTTCCTCTTCAGCCGCGGCGGAGGTCCTGTCCTCTCGATGTTGTGCGCGGCGCATAGCGCTGTGACATCATGCACTGCGCACAGCGCTTGACGTCAGAACCTCCGCTGCAATCCGGAACCAGGAAGGTAAGTACAGTCTGTTACTATAGTAACAGGGGCCCACGGCCCGAGTTACTATAGTAACTTTTTATTCATGTGGTGCGGGGGCTGTGGACCCCCCTGGCTTCGGGGCCCGGTCGCAATTGCGACCTCTGTGACCCCTATAGCTACGTCAGTGGCCGCATTCATGATGCTACCTTTGATGCAGAATATATACTAACACATGCAGCCACCAGCGACACTGTCCCGGCTATTCCTCTCGGGAGAGCTCTCACATGCGGACTTCGAGTGCGGGATAGTTTGGCGGCATATTTTGAGAGCCCATCAGGAGCCGCACCATGGGGGCTTGATGTCATTTGAAGGGTTGGCTATTTTTTGGAGTTTTCAGTCCACAGGTCCCAAGTGGCCAGAGTTTGGTGTTTTAGGTTATGGACGTGTAGGGTTAGGGACTCGCAATACATGAGGACCCTTGACGTGGGTTGCGAACTTACATCTGTTGGGGTTTGATCGGCCCATTTGCCATTCCTGAAACTGTTTTCATGAGAATGAATGATGGTCGGCCAAAAGTTAGGCGACTCAAATTGCGACTGTCTTTAGTGTGTCTAGAGTCACATGACAGCACCCAAACGTTCTCATCTCTTGCAAACAATGGCAAACCCCTATAGATGAACTAATACCTCATAGAACGTGTGCACGAATTTGGGCCCAAGCCCAGCAGTGTGTGAGTGTACAGTCAAAATACATTTGTGGCAAGCATTGTGTGGAGGGGTGTGAAATAAAAAACACCATGCAATTGCAACTGTAAACAACCTGGTTTTACTGTTTACACTTCACAGCAAACACGGGGTGCAAAGGAACACAACAAATGAAACAAAAATAACCACCAACATGGTGTAAAAACGAACGTGGGCAGACTTTTCAGCACTTCTCTACTGTGCCTTGCTCCGCACAGCACACAGGCACTTTCACAAGTGCTGGTAGTGGTGGCCCGGGGAGGAGTATGTGGGCATTTCAGCACCACTATGCTGGCCATGGAGCTGCTGAGGATGTTCCTCTCCAGCATAGTGGTGCTGATGATGGCCCTGGTAACTTGGGGCAGGGAAAGGGGGAGCCATGGGTCTGAAATAAGGGTGAGGACGTGCGCTAGGGGTGGGTGGGTGGTATGGGGCTGGCAAATTAGACGTCGTGCTAGCCAGGGCAAATCCGCGCCACTTCTCGATCGCTGTGAAGCAGTGGTGCGGATTGTGGGGGGGTGTTGACGAATCAGTAAAGGTGATGATGGCCGCGTGTAGGCGTGCCATCCTATACTCGGGGACCCTCCGCAGCAGGGGAACAATTCCCCGGGTGAAGAAGTCCTGCCCGTCCTCGTCCGCCGCTCGCCGAAGGTACTCCAGTACCCGAGTGTCCACCTGGGCCGCGGCGGCTGGCTGCTGAGTGCGTCGGCGTCTTGTTGTTGGTCGCGGGGGGCGGTCCTCAGCCGGAGAGACTACGGCAGGGCCCGACTCTACTGGAGCGGGCTCCTGGGGTGTTGGCTCCGGGCTAAGGGGCAGCACTTGACTGGCGGGAGGTTGCGGCCCTGACTCAGGCAGGTCACTCTCCTCCTCGGTATCATCCACATTGTCGGTGGTTCTGTAATGTGAAAACATCATGAGAACACAATAGTGATCATTGCCCGAAACAACACGATGGCGAACATGACCTGTGCAAACAAACATTTTACACATGCAAAAGCACATTTACTTACGAGCGCATCTCCATGATGTCCTTCAGAAACATAAGTTGCTTGGTGTAGATATAGGGGCGCTTTTTTGAAGCCCCATCCCCACTTCTGCCTCTGTCGCCCATCTCTCTGCGGAACTGGTCCCTACAGCTACGCCAACGGGTTTTGATATCCAGGACTGTTGGAGGAAAAACAAATACATGGTCACACATTGCGATAATGCACAAACAACTTGGCCCTAAAATACCTGAGGGGCCCTACCCAGCAAATGACATGCTACACGGTGATGCGTCAGCAACACAAAACCTAAGTTGGGCATTTAGCTAAAGACACAGACAGGGACACACTACTTCAATAGGGATGACATTGCATCGTTTCGAAACACATGTACTCACCCATCCTACTGCGGTCGCGGGTACTGCTGCTCTCCCATTCGGGAGTGCGCAAAATTCACGCACTGTCTGCACTGCCCCATAGAGTAATATAGGCGCGTACGACACGTGTGAAAAGCACGCACGTTTATTACGCTCATGTAAATGAGGCCTAAAGGACATTTTATCCAGATTAACAAAGTGCCTGGAACTACTACGTTACTAACATGATGTTATTATGTGACTTCATATTCCTTATGGAGACCCTTTGCATCATGAGTAGCTCCAACCAACTTCTAATCGGACTTGCACAGTACATAGAGCTCTGTGGTGGTGGCGTCTACTTAGCAGCAATATCATATAATATGTGGGTACCTTACGCTGGACATTTGCTGATGTCAGCAGGATCTAACTTCAAATTAATATGTATCAGGTGTTGGGGAAATAAGGATCGGCATGTTGGATTTTAATATAAGAGGTGTTTGGCAGCTGCTTGTCTCCATCTACCTATGGCAAAAGAATTGGGATATGGGAGCTACATAGAAGAGCAGAGCTCCATATTTAGTCATAAGTTCTATAATGCGCTCCTTACATAGATTAAAAAAATATATATTACACATGCTAAAACCTTTATGTTTGAGGTATGCTTTACAATGAGCTATGCTGTAAAACATCTTGTCTTAGAAGAGCTGAAGTAAAATGGGTGCGAGGTCCCCAAGGTGGTGGATGCCCCATGTGCCCTTCCTATAATCCAGCCCTAGAAACCTACACTCGTAGCAATACATCATGGTCCTGCTGCTTTACTACTACAACTTGTGTTAGCAACAGCGTTTATGACTAGTGATGCCCCTTTGGGAAAAGCCTTGGAACGTAAAAGCCAAAGACCAGTAAATACTGTACAGATATCTTCTTGTCCTCGTTACAGAGAGACGCCAAATGCTCCATGCAGCCAACCACATCCCATTGGCAGCAATATGAAAACTGATGACAATTGCGGCTATGAAGCCAATGAACCTGATGATTTGGCAAATGCTAAATACAAAGCATCTGATCTAAACTATTGAAGCAAATCTTTGCATCTGAAGATTAATTTTGCTCATAAAAAAATCAATTGACTATTATGACTACAAAGACTTACAACTCTGCCTGACTGTACGTTGCGACCAGGGAGGGGGTCACTGTTAGTGAAGTACGTTGAGCGTCAACAGCTCTTGGCGATTATGGTTGACAGATTTCTCTCTTACTGCACTATATCACTATATGCAACCAACCAAACTAGTAGCAAGAGTTAACCCTTTATGGGCGTCTTATAGATGCCCTTGTTTAAAGATCATCTGTCACTAAAAGTCAAGTTAAAGACATATGATCTTTTGTATTTAAGAAACCTTTTTAAGATCCTTCTCCTTCCCTGACAGCCACTAATTTCTCAAAGAGGCAGATGTTATTGATCCTAATACTAGGTCCCAGACCAGCGGCACTTGTGTACTTTATCAGGCAGCATAGATTATAGTTGTCATGCTGAAGCTCCATATTATCGCCTCGGGACTCCTGAAACTTTAAGATTTAGCTGTGCTACTCTCTGAGAAAGAAGAAGAGAGAAGATGCAGTCATAGGAGGTTTGTGGTCTATTCTGCATTTACATGACTGTGGGGCATAGCTGCTATTTGTGCGCAGTGGTATCAATGTCAATTCTTTGCAAAATTCTACTGTGCTGAAAATCACCTTGAAGGTGTTGGCCCATATGCTGAATATTAAGCAGATTTCCCCATTTTCATGGCAGGGAAACGTGGCAGGGAAACGTGCAATCCCAGATCCTCCTCCATGATTCAAGGATAATAAAGAAACAAGTATTAATCTCCTATTTATCCTCATACCAGTGCTGCGGAGGTGCCGCCATATTGCTCTCTCTCTGGTGTTGAACTGCTGACAACGTGTATTAATAGCAGAACTTGCAGTGAATATGAGTGTAATACTAGCTCAGCACCAAAAAAGCATGAAGATCTGAATGTGTCACCTACAATCCATGACTGGTGTAGCTATAAAACAAATTTAGGCCACTACTTAGAAAGAGTTCCCCGTTGATTTATTTTCAGGCATTAAAGGGGTTTGTCTCATTAGAGACAACCCTTTCAGAATGAGGCCGCAGGGCGGTCAGTCCCAGGTCTCGCTCCCGGCTAATAGCTGATTTCCCTGGGGAAATCCGTGGCCAGCCAGGTATTTCCCGTGCAAACTAACATTGCTAAATCACTGAACCATTGTGCTGCCCTTTAATATAATAGAAGAAGATGGTAGATTGGCAATTAGGTATAATATTATTATACAGAACCAGATGTGTCAGATATAAGGGATTGTGCCGGTGGAAGTTGGGCGATAGTGTTAAAACTTTCTGAAAGTTGTCCCTTTAATAATATAAAATCCTAAATAATAATTTCACGTCCCTAGTTAGTATTATAGTGGGTGATTTAAAGCATGTCTCCAGCCAAAACCTAAATCTTCACTGTTCTGAATCCTTATGTGTGTGCAGTCTTGTACTTGTTTCTGGCACAAGAAGAAACTACTTCCTTTCAGCCATATTAGCTCCTAATTATGTTTGCTGGCCAAGACTGAAGTCTACAATCTCCCCCCTTGGTCTCTCAGCTCGTCCTTCAAATAATCGCAGTGAGGCCGCCCCTCCCCCCACCTCTCACACTGTGCAGATATTTCTGATTGATTCTATGCCTGGAGCTCAGGGTTGTGCACTGTTTAAAGTTAGGGTCCACTTACACGGCCCGATTTGGGCCGTGTTAACGTGCGCCGATCAACAAGACAGCTTGTTGACCGGCGTTCGTTTGCTCCTTTCACAAGGAGCTAGTATGGGGACGAGTGCTCGTTACTCAGATCGCTCATCCCCATACATTTCTATAATGCCGGCAGCGAGTCTCCCTACAGGAAGATGTGCTGCCAACAACGATAATATTTTATGCTGCAGAAAAGATACGATCAGCCGATGAACAAGCGTTTGCTCGTTTATACAGAGCAATGATCGGGAATGAGCTTTCTGTGAACGCTCGCCTACCCGATAATTGGCCGTGTAAAAGGGCCCTTTGCTAATCCTTACAGAGGTGGGATGTTGCACCTTCTCATTTTCTCAATGTCATGAAGAAGATCAAAGCATGTGGCATGTAAGACACCATAAACAGGAATGTATACGCTTTTACTTCTAAATATAGAGTAAGTCCATAAACAGCTCTATATCTATAAAGACACATAACTAATGCATGCGAGCACTGAGGGCGCACATATGAGGACCAGTGAACTACCAGTCAGCATGCTAGAAAATATTATTCAGTGATGACATCATTGAAGACTCTATGACACTTACCAAGAGTATTTTTGTCCTGATCACTGCAGATGTACTTTTAGTCAGGGGGCACACGAGTCGGATTTGCTGCACAAAACTCACAAATCGGACCCAGATATCACAGGGAAAAAAAAATGGCAATACTTATCTCCCCATGGTTTCCTATAGCAACGCGTCTCTACGCTCAGGGCTGATGTCAGTGCTGCCGGCCTCCTGGGATGACGTTTTCTTCCATGTGATGGTTGTAGCCTGTGATTGGCTGCAGCGGTCACATGGGATAAAAAGTCATCCCATGGAGCTGGCAGACGGTTTCAAAAATCTATTTTTGGGGCTTTTTTTTTTAGCTCTAGTATTCAAATTTATTAACGACATAATCAACATTTTTGGTCTGAACACAGAAGAGACTTTGAGATGACTTGGAACAAGTTAGTTCAGTCATCAATCCAGATAATTTGGTTGGTTTTCGTGAATAAGATAAGATAAGATAAGATAAGATAGACTTTATTGATCCCCGAAGGGAAATTAATAAGTCATTTCATTGCTCGAAAGAAACAGATAAAAACAGTAACATTAACACTTATCATACACAAATAACACATAAAATACATAAAATACAACACATTTAGTTCCATAGAAATAAAATACAATTAAGATCACATTACAAATCCGAACACCTCATTGTAAACTACCATTAAATAGAAATATAACAGCTGGCAAAAAAATACTTTCTGTATCTATCTTTCGAACACCTCAATTGAATGTATCATTTACTGAAGTCAAACAGTGGATGTGCCGGACACAAGATTATTTTCCTAAACTTTTTTTAAATCCGTTTATCCGCCAACACACTAACCGGATCCACTTTGCGTCCAATAACACTACTTGCCTTCTTGATTAACTTGTTTAATTTCTAACTATCCCTAATCCTCGCATTGCCATACCAGCGCACCACCGCAAACAATATTGCACTCTCCACAACGGATTTATAAAGCATCTGTAACGTAGTTGTGCACACATTAAAAGATCTCAATTGGCGCAAAAAATACAGACGGCTAAATCCCTTTTTGTATAACAGATCACAATTTTGCCTCCAGTCCAATTTATCGTGCAGGTTCACTCCCAGGTATTTATAACCAGCTACTCTTGACACCATCTGACCACTTATTTGAATCGCCTCCGGTTCCTTTTCCCTTTTACAGAAATCAATTATCATCTCTTTTGTTTTCCCTACATTCAGCACTAAACAATTATCCTTCGACCAAGCGCAAAACTTCGCCACCTGCTCCCTGCACTCGTGATCATCACCTTTTACAATACACCCAACCACCACCGAATCATCCGAGTACTTTTGTAAGTGGCATGTAGTTGAATTAAAGACGGATTTCATAATATAAAAAATGTTTGGTTAGAATTATTACCGCTACAGGTAGAAAATGTTAAGCATTTTCAATATAAAAAGGAAAAAAGAATTATATGCTGAAACTGAAATACCCCTAGGCTGATTTTGCTAGAGGAAGCAATACAACTCCCCTCCAGCAGCCAGAGGAACGTCTGTCCATGTAATAAATAGACATCACAAGATTGCCAGAGCGAGCCACTGCTTGTCAGCCGCTCATAGGGTATACAGACAGGGGAACCCGTATTAAAGTCTATGGAAATCTTTGAAGAGCGTTTTATTTTTATTTTTACAAAAACAATGTATTTTAGTGTTAAGTGCAAGCTTGTATTATTTATTATTGTTTTTTTTAACTTTTTTAGATACAGCTTCTATGTATCCTAGATATATAGAAGCTGTATCTGCTGCTGAAACCCAGATCCATCAGGAGAGCGCCACTGACAGCTTCTGTGACAGTGGGTCCTGTGTGTCCCTGATCCACCTTTTATCGATCACATTTAAGTTATGAAACATATAAACACTATAATACACTGTTTTACTGCTGTGTGTATCCTACTTGCTCCAATCTAACTGTATACTCACACAGTGCAGTTTTTGTGCAGTTTTTGTGCAGTTTTTGGGCTCCATTTTTCTACCATAAAGAGGAATAATAGAATTTTTCTTTTCTTTACGATCCACTGTGGTTGAGGCTTCAAAAAGTGTGGCAAAACTGCGCTGTGTGAATAAGGCCAAAGACAAGACGCAGATGGCCTCTCCCAACAGGGGTGAAAAAGGAATTTAGTAAGAAATTATCTCAGTTGTGATTGAAGAGTTACAAAATGAGGTAGCAGCCTTTATCTTGGCAATGAGATTTGCTATCTTCTGACTTATGCTCAGAAAAGTTATATATTGTTAGAAAAAAAAAGTTTTTATAAAGATTGTTTTCCAATTTGTACTACAAACATTTGTGTAATATCCAAGACACACGCCATCCCCACATCTGATAAAACAAATACATACACACACACACACACACACACACACACACACACACACACACACACACACACACATAGGAAGTAGACTCACTTTGCATGGTGCAGTAAAGCAGGGCCACCAGCAGTCTGGGACAGAGCAAACCGATGATTGGGCCACTGAACTACAAATCCATCACAATGTGAGGACCTGAATGTAATACTTTGTGGGTGAGGGGCACCAAACAAAATCATTATCACGTCCGAAGTGCGTGTGCGTTTTGCGCGTGCAAAAAACGCAGCATTTTGCGTGCGAAAAAGGCACTTGACAGCTCCGTGTGTCATCCGTGTATGATGCGCGGCTGCGTGATTTTCGCGCAGCCACCATCATAGAGATGAGGCTAGCCGACGTCAGTCACTGTCCATGGTGCTGAAAGAGTTAACTGATCGGCAGTAACTCTTTCAGCACCCTCGACATTGAATTCCGATCACCATATCGAGTAACCTGTTTAAAAAAAAAGAGGTTCGTACTTACCGAGAACTTCCCGGCCGTTGCTTTGGTGACGCGTCCTTGGTGACGCGTCCTTGGTGACGCGCCTCTCTTGACATCTGGCCCCACCTCCCTGGATGACGCGGCAGTCCATGTGACCGCTGCAGCCTGTGCTTGGCTTGTGATTGGCTGCAGCTGTCACTTGGACTGAATTGTCATCCCGGGAGGTCAGACTGGAGGAAGAAGCCGGGAGTTATCGGTAAGTCAGAACTTTTTTTTTTTTTTTACACGTTCACGTATATTGGAATCGGAAGTCACTGTCCAGGGTGCTGAACCAGTTTAACTCTTTCAGCACCCTGCACAGTGACTGTCTCCTGCCGGGTTTGGTCAAAACGAGTTCGGCCGGACCCGGTAAAGTTCGGTTCGCTCATCTGTAAGACACTCCGTTCGGTTGTTTGTAAACAGAAAAGCACTTGGTGCTTTTCTATTTACATTCAGTTTGACAGCTCTTGCGCGAATCACGCAGTTCGCACGGAAGTGCTTCCGTGCAACCTTCGTGGTTTTCACGCACCCATTGATTTCAATGGGTGCGTGATGCGCGAAAAACGCAGATTTATAGAACATGTCGTGAGTTTTTTTCAGCGCACTCACGCTGAGGAAAACTCACGGACTGTCTGCATGCCCCCATAGAGTAATATAGGTGCGTACGACACGCTTGAAAAGCACGCGCGTCGCACGCGCGTATATTACGCTCGTGTAAATGAGGCCTTAAGTACAAAAAAACCTGGACTGTACTGTAGATGTCGCCCAAGGTCAATGTCCAACCCATTCCTCCATCCTTGCAAGGCAATAGTACCAACCACGGAGCCATATACAAGGTGAGTAAAAAATTTATTTTTTGAGTGTACAGTGAGTTTTCTTTCTTCTTCAGTATCCCTTAACATATCAAATAACAGAATAAATGCCAGGAAGTATCTAAATATCTAGAAAGTATCAGAATAATCTTCAAAACATCCCCGAGAACATTGAAGAGGATCACATCACATCATTGAATCAAAGCCACTTCTATCATTGTGTAACAAGACGTGGTGAGGAATGTTTTTCTCCACTAATTGTTTTCCTCGACAATTAATTAAATCTGCCAGCTCGGTGCCAGAGGTCAGCATTTGTTAAAAACAATTACAAAAGCTTTTGAAGTCTGCGAAAAAGTATAAAATGACGCCCAAATGAAAAAAAAAATTTGAATTGTCTCGCACTGCATGTATACAATTTATCCTATGGACACCGATCGTCTATAACATTAACCCCTTAATGACCGCCGATACGCCTTTTTACGGCGGTCATTAGTGGGCTTTATTCTAGAGCGCCGCCATTCTACGTCGCTGCTGTAGAATAAAGTAAACAGAGCAGGGAGCCGTGAAATCTCCCTGCTCTCAGCTGCCAGAGGCAGCTGAGGGCTGGGGGCGTCACTGCTCTGCCGGGTGAGATCGATATTAGTATCGATCTCACCCGTTTAACCCTTCAGATGCGGTGCACAATAGCGAGCACCGCATCTGAATGGTTTTGGAGAGAGGGAGGGAGCTCCCTCTCATCTCACTGACAACCGGCGATAAAATCGCCGAGTGTCTGTGTCTTCTATGGCAGCAGGGGGTCTAATAAAGACCCCCAGGTCTGCCTGGAGCGAATGCCTGCTAGATCATGCCGCAGGCATGACCTAGCAGATGCCTGTCCGTTTTAAACGGACAGGCAGTAATACACTGCAATACAAAAGTATTGCAGTGTATTATAATAGCGATCGGAGGATAGTGAAGTCCCCTAGTGGGACTAGTAAAAAAGTAAAAAAGTTTAATAAAGTTAATAAAAAAAAAAAGTGAAACAAAAAAAATGAAAAACCCACTTTTTCCCCTTACAAAATGCTTTACTATTAAAAAAAAATACAATAAAGCAAAAAAGTTACACATTTGGTATCGCCGCGTCCGTAACGACCCCGACTATAAAGCTGTTACATTATTTAACCCGCACTGTGAACGCCGTAAAAAATAAAATAAAAAACAATGGAAAAATTGCTGTTTTCTGTTAATCCTGACTTAAAACAAATGTGATAAAAAGTGATCAAAAAGTCGCATCTACTCTCAAATGGTACCAATAAAAACTGCAAGTCGTCCCGCAAAAAACAAGACCTTATACAGCTATGCCGACGCAAAAATAAAAAAGTTACAGCTCTTCGAATGTGACAATGGAAAAATGTAAAAAATGGCTTGGACATTAGGGCCCAGAATGCAAGCAGGGGGAAGGGGTTAAAACCACTGACAGGTGAAGTGAATAATATTATTTCATTACAATGGCTCCTGCCAAGAGGTGGGATGTATTTGGCAGTACGGCCAGGGCTAACCTAGACTTATTATAGCGCTACTGATTGATTTTTAACGTTTCAGTAACAGCTGCACTCCACAAGATTACATACAACTCAGTGTACTCATTTGGATTGCAGCTGTAGCTCAATTGGTTATATTGTTTGTAAGGGCACGGCTGGACGTGGCGGAATTGCTGTGGAATTCCGCTGCGGACAGTCCGCAGTGGAATTCTCCAGCGGCCGTTTTTTACAGTTGCTTCAATACATTTTTAGGCAAGTTAGTTCAGACGTGGCGGAAAACTCCACTGCGGACCATAGGCTGGGGTGCGGAATTTTCCCTCCAAAGCATGCACTGTCTGTTGCGGACAAGAAGCAGAATTTCACTGCGGATTTCAGCCTTTGCAATGCAAAAACTGAAATCTGTGGCAAGTCCGCTGTCTTTTCTGCAACGTCTGAATTACCTGTCAAATATGCAAATGTTGGTGCAGATTTGTTGCGTAATTGCCCCAAATCTGCACCAACATTTGCAGCGGAAAAACTACGCCACGTCTGGCCGTGCCCTAACTAAACTTTTAAAACACTTTTGATATGTCATAGTATCATGTCAGAAGTTTTGATCAGTGAGGGTCCGAAAACGGAGACCCCCAACCAATCACTAAAATGAAGCGGCGGCAGCGCTTGGACGAGAGTGAGCGGTGTACGGACTCAGACTATCTTTCAGGCCCCATGGAAAGCTGATCAGAAACTAAGCTCCACAGCGATCACTCGAGCAGTTCTGCTGCTTTGTTTTAGCGTCCGGCGGGGGTCTCTGTGATCAGACTTCCACCGATCAAAACTTAATGTCACTATGATATGTCAAAAGTTTTTTTAAAGGTTAGTTACCCTTTAAAATCCATCAGTAGCAATACAAAAAGACTAGGTGTAGCCCTGGCCTAACTTATACACTATGTTATGCCATTGCAAGACATTCAAGAACACCAGAGAATTTTTCAGTCCTTCACTAGGCATAATACAGTTTATAAACTTTGCCTGAAGAGTTCCTTTAAGATTATGGAATGCGTGCTTAGAGGAGGTGCAACTTTCCTTCTGGTCATGGCCTATGGGATGAACACCATTGCCTATGGACACAACATCATAAGTCATAACACGCGCAAAGAAATTGTTCAGACCAGGCCCATTGGTCTTTTGGAAACAATGCTACAGTGCCTAAGATACATTGAAAACATATTTGAAGGGAACGTACCTGATTATGCAGATCTAAGAATGAATATTTCTAGTAGAAACCTTTACAGCAGAACAGGCAGCTATAGGTAAATCATGGCACAGCAAAATGGATATATCATATTAATTTATGCACACATTATTCAAATCAGCTGGCACTGGTCAAGAAGTCGTAACAAATGGCACAAGGAGGTGCCCCCACAGTAAAGCTTTTAATAATATAATATCAAGGAGCACTTGAATTCCTTAAGTGGGCCACATGCTTGACTGGATACACCTCCAATTTCATGTCACAATTCAATGATTATAGACATTTATAGCATAAATATGATAAATGCACCATTTGGTCTTCTGATCCTTTCAGGCCTCATGCACACGGCCTTGTCCATAATCACGCCCACGCTTGCAGGTGTGTCCGGCCGCGGGTTGCATTTTCGGGCCATGCTCCCATACAAAGTATGGGAGCACGGCCTGTAAACAACGAAAAGTAAGACATGCTCCATAATTCCCGACACGGTTCTACGGCACAGACACCTATCCATAGCGATACGGAAAGGTGTCCACGGCCAATAGAACCGGGCGAGTCCGTAATTGCGGACCATATTATGGCCCGCATTTACAGAGATTTTTTACTGTACTGCGCATGGGGCCTTAGTGTCCTGAGTGGAATGGGCCTAAAACAAGGCTGTGTAGCCTGGAGAGGCAGTATATTGTGTGACCTAAAGTCAAGTAACATGAACTCACATTCCCAAGATCTTTGCTTATTTCTCTTCTTGCAGTCCCCCTAAGTGTAATTGTATAAGATTAGAAAAAAAGTCTGATCTTTTATTAGAAACTGAGCCATTCTTGATCATAGGCTGTGTCTAATACTGCAGCTAAGTCCATTCAAGTGAATTGGGTTAATCTGCGATATCAGACACGGCCAATTGACAAGTGTGGTGCTGTTTCTAGAAAAATTACATCCTTTTTTCTAATTTCATACAATCCCTTCAAGCTTTTGTTTTGTTATTATATACTCAAGGAACGTTGTCAAGATTATCGTTCCATCAATATCCATAGCCAAACCACAAAAATACTCCCACTATGTAAAGTCTGGCTTGACTGGTTTGTATTAAATGGTGCTGTTTCACTTCTGCAACAGGGCACACCCTTAAAGCCAGGATCACACACTCAGTTTTGATGCAGATTTTGGTGCAATTTTTTGAGCCTAATGAATCTCCTTTCTTTTGTGTTTACGCCTGGATTTGACTCAAAAAAACGGAGCCAAAAACTGCACTAAAAACTATGTGTATGATTGTGGCCTTATGGCGTTTTCTGAGTTCAGGAAAAAATAGGGTAAGAGCAGGAAATGTGTTCAAAAAATAAAATAACTTCCTGGGTCATGTAGTTAGTGCAGACTCTGGCTTTGTATCCTTTTCCGCACTTCAAGGTAGTTTTGACATTCCGGGGACGGCCTTTTTCCATTATCTTCAGTTGAGTCATGCTTGGTATGCCTAATTTGGCTCCCTGTCACCTCAGATTGGTTTCTCTAAGGTGGAGGACCTTCTTGGCGCTGCAGGTCCTTCCAAGGTGCTCACTCAATTATACACCTTGATGCCCTCCCTGGGACAAAGACCCTTTGATAAGGCATTTCTGAGATGGAGGGGTGATATCCCTGATTTGGTGGAGGAGGATTGGAGGGAGGTGGAACTTTCTTTTTTTGACTCGGTTGTAAGGTCAAGGGATTTTCTGATATAATCTAGGTTTTTACATAGGATCTATCACACACCAGTCAGACTCCAGAGGATGGGGACATTGACCTCGGATAGATGTTTTCGCTGCCAGTCGGATGTTGGTACTTATTTACACTGTGTGTGGGTATGTCCCAGAGTGGCCCCTTCTGGTCAGAAGTAGTGGAGTTTCTTCATGCTCATTATGATTTTCCGCGACTTCTTACACCTCAGATGTGTCTATTGGGTGTTATGAATGAAGTCATACCAAATCATTATGATAAGATATTTTTTAGATTTTTCTTTTCTGTGCTAGGAAGCTTGTGATAATGGCTTGGAAGAATCTGGAGGGTCCGAGTTTGATAAACTGGAAGCAATTGGTGAATAAATATATACCTATGTACAAAAAATTATATCTAAGCAGACGATGTCCAGTTAAATTTGGTAAAATTTGGTCAAGGTGGTTAGAGACTCTGGAGACTGCAGTTTAGATGCGATTTTTTTATGAGGGGAGGAGGTTCTTGGGGGTGGGAGGTTTGGGGCACTAGGATGAATGTGGGTGTATGTATGGTTGACTGAGTTGGGGCATTGAGGTCTTTTTGTAACTATTGTATATGCAATGTATCTGCTCTGAATTAATTATGTAATTCACTGTTGTGCTGCCTATCTCAATGTCTCTGAGTTTGTCCATGCTTGTACAGCAAAAAGTTTTAAAAAAGCCTTTAAAAAAAAAAAAAAAAGAAAATAACTAGTACTCACCTGATAAATCCCTCACCGGTCCAGCACTAATCTTTAGGGCCTTTTACACTGGCTGACACTCGGCCGGTGCAGCGAGTGCTCCTGTCACATGGAGCTATGCATGGAGACAAGCGGTCGTTACTCCGATAACTTGTCCACATACATTATTATTATGTCGGCAGCGCGTGTCTCTATTTACACAGGGAGATGTGCTGCCGACAACGATAATATTTTACTTTTTTTTTTAAATGATACGATCAGCAGATGATCAGTTTGCTCGTTCATCTGCTGATCGCTGCTCTGTTTACACAGGACAATTATCGGCAACGACCATTATATGAACACTTGTCTGCCCAATAATCACCCAGTGTAAAAACCCCTTTTGTTTACTTGGCTGCAGCGATGACATGCCTGTATATCCACAAGACCACTGCAGCCAATCACTGGCCTCAGCAGTCCTGTGCCGTACAGTGCTTAGAGGAGTGTTTGGTTGCAGCAGTCATGTAGGTATATGGGCACATCATTACTGCAGCCAAGTTAACAAGGACCGGCGGGTAATGTTGCTGAAGTGGCAGGAGATTTATCAGGTGAGTACTGGTTATTATATTATTGTTTTTTTCAGTGCCAGTTGAACTAGCCCTGGGGCATCTAGACATGAAGGCTATTTTAATTTTATTTTTAACACATTTCCTGCTGTTAACCTTATTAAGGCTGGTTGCAATTGCACAGGGCCCCCATCCTCTTATGGCCTACTGCCGACTTATGGCAGCCATTGCGGATGCTACGGGGTCCAGGGCATGAGGGGACACACGCCGCCCGGCACATAACATTGAATACTACAGGCTACAGTCGAAGTTAGGCCTGCAGCCTACTAAACCCTGCGACAGAATCCCTGCTCAGGCCGGCGTGATGACGTCACTGGATCACGCTGGCCTACGAAAGGGTCCTGTCTGGAGGCTGTGGAGCAGCTCCGTCCCTCGTAGGAACAGGGCTAGGTTAGTACAATTTATTTTCTATTTGTGTGGCACTAGCTACAATAGGGAGGGCAGTGTGTGGCACTTTCTACAGGAGGGTGATGTGAGGCGCTGTCTACAAAAGGGGGGCTGTGTGGTGCTATCTGCAGAGGGCACAAAGGGGGACATTATTACTGTGTGAGGGCACAAAAGGGGTATGGTTACTGAGGGGACACTTTTATTGTGTTGAGCACTAAGGGATCATTATTACCATCTGGGGCACTGTGGATTATGAGTATGTTTAGAGGATTGGGTATAGGTGGGGAGGATGCTGGAAAAGTGAAAACTATCATGTCTGTGTGTCAAATTCTGCAGAAAAGAGTCGTGGCTGGAATAAGTGGTCTGAGATAGATGGAGAAACAGGGGCGGACATACCGCATGTGCAGCCGGTGCAGCTGCACAAGGGCCCCGCGTGGGAAGGGGGCCCGTTCAGTGGCGTAACTACCACAGTAGCAGCCGTAGCAGCTGCTACGGGGCCCGCGGCATGGGGGGGCCCGTGTCGCCCTGACAGGCACATTACATTTTATGTACCAGGCCTGGCGGCACGGGCCCCCTCATGCCTAGTAGCATCACAACACTAGGCATGAGGGGAGGGAGGGGGCGGGGGCCCGGTGATAGCCGCCACACTGCACTACCAATCGGGAGGGAGGGGGCGGGTGCCCGGGCCCGGTGATAGCCGCTACACTGCACTGCCAATCTGGCACAGATGAATAGGACAGGACGGCGATGCTGGTGGTAGGAGGAGCGCTCAGGCAGGGGAGAGGACAGGGGGCGGTGCGACGTAAGACTTCGGGCGGCTGGACAGTACAGTCAGGACTGCCGGAGAACTCATAGGATGAGCGGAGGACAGACACAGGACGAGTGGAGGACGTGCAGACTGCAGAGGACAGGTAGATGAAGTTAAAAAGTTCATGTCAGAAGGGAGAAGTTTTTATGTAGAAAAATCTGCCTCATAATTCCTTCCGGAATTTTGAGGCATATTTTGACCTGCCGGTAGAACACTTCCCGCGTTTTTCATTGCGTTTTTTTGTGGCGTTTTTCGGCCATCGGGCCGTGGGCAGGGAAACGCAGCAAAAAACGCATTTTCTGCCTGCCATTGTTGTCAATGGGAAGTCAGAGACAGAAACGCCCGAAGAAAGGGCATTGCGCTTCTTTTTCCCGCATGCGGTTTTTACTGCTCGCAGGAAAAATTTCATGGATTTCAATGGGAGGCACTTTCTGACGTTTTTCGCGAAAAAAACCTCAGTGTGAACTCCCCCTAACACAGGGGCGTAACTACTGCTATAGCAGCCGTAGCGGCTGCTACGGGGCCGCGGCATGAGGGGGCCCGCGTCACCTGCCGGCACGGGCCCCCACCTTGGCCGGAATCTCCGCTAGCTGCCGCTATGGCTGCTACAGCGCGATGCCACGGAACACTACGGCAGAGCAGGGAGTATCTCCCCGCTCTGCCATTAAACATAAGACATGTATCCCCTATCCACAGGATAGGGGATACGTGTGTGATCGCTGGCATTGATAGGGAGAACGGGGGACCGAAAGTCCCCTGAAGTTCTCCATCACAAACCTCGGACTTCCGGGGTCTGTGTCGGCAGCTCCGTAGAAATGAATGGAGCGCCGGTCACACTTGAGCTGCGCAGACACCGGAAGTCAGAGGTGAGTGATGGAGAACTTCGGGGGACTTTCGGTCCCCCGCTCTCCCTATCAATGCCAGCGATCACACATGTATCCCCTATCCTGTGGATAGGGGATACATGTCTTTTGTCTTTTCACACTGTAGGTCGCATTTTTTTGAGTGATTGGGGGTGTATGGCGTTCCCTACAGGGGGGGGGCTGTATAGCGTTCCCTACAGGGGGGGGCTGTATAGCGTTCCCTACAGGGGGGGCTGTATAGCGTTCCCTACAGGGGGGGCTGTATAGCGTTCCCTACAGGGGGGTCTGTATGGCGTTCCCTAAAGGGGGGTCTGTATGGCGTTCCCTACAGGGGGGGGCTGTATGACTTTCCCTACAGACCCCCCCTGTAGGGAACGCCATACAGAACCCCTGTAGATAACGCCATACAGACCCCACTGTAGATAACGCCATAAAGTCCCCCCTGTAGATAACACCATACAGCCCCCTGTAGATAACGCCATACAGCCCCCCTGTAGATAACGCCATACAGCCCCCTCTGTAGATAGCGCCATACAGTCCCCCCTGTAGATAGCGCCATACAGTCCCCCCTGTAGATAGCGCCATACAGTCCCCCCTGTAGATAGCGCCATACAGTCCCCCCTGTAGATAGCGCCATACAGTCCCCCCTGTAGATAGCGCCATACAGTCCCCCCTGTAGATAGCGCCATACAGTCCCCCCTGTAGATAGCGCCATACAGACCCCCCTGTAGATAGCGCCATACAGACCCCTCTGTAGATAGTGCCATACAGTCCCCCCTGTAGATAACGCCATACAGCCCCCTCTGTTGATAGCGCCATACAGTCCCCCCTGTAGATAACGCCATACAGCCCCCTCTGTAGATATCTTGAGATTCAGTCCTGCTTGATAGGTAACAGTGCAGTAAGCTAAGCATGATAAGATCATCTAAATTATTGCATCTCAGTTG
The DNA here is from genome assembly GCF_050947455.1 of Rhinoderma darwinii. NCBI lineage: Eukaryota > Metazoa > Chordata > Amphibia > Anura > Rhinodermatidae > Rhinoderma > Rhinoderma darwinii. The sequence continues at coordinate 379,185,930 of NC_134690.1, forward strand.
CATGAGTGCTTTGTGTTATATTCAATGATTCAATTTAACCTAAGTCTCTAAATGTGGGCAAAGAAAATAAAAAAACTATACTCACCTCCTCCCTCGCCTCCGTTCACCCGCCGCAGCCCCCATCCTCCTGTCTCGGTCTGTGTTACAAGTGTACAAGGCTGCACTGGTGACGCGCTGCCGATGGCACGTGACCGCTGCTGCCAATAACTCCTCATTGGTGTGCTGCTGAGGACAGTAGTTCCACAGCAAATCGCTGTTGAGGGCATTGATTGGCTGCAGCGGTCATGTGCCATCGACCGCGCGTCACCACAGCAGCTTTGTAAACACAGAAAGGGATAGGGGCTGCGGAGGGGGAACGGAGGCGCCGGAGGAGGTGAGTATAGGTTTTTCATTTTCTTTGCCCACATTTAGGGACTTAGTTTAGATAAGAATTTAACCCGGAAAAAAATGTGTTACTTGTGTTCTAAACTGGTAATAAAATGTACAATATAAATCTTCCTTCATAATTTTTATTAGTAAGGTTTATTTTTATATGCATATATATGTTTAGGTAACTTTGTCGGTATTGGGGGGGGGGCGGGGGGGCCCTGGCACATTATCTGCACAGGGGCCTTTTGCAGTCTGTGTCCGCCACTGTGGAGAAAAAAATGGAAAGTGAACGACTAATCAGAGAAAACATCACATGTGAGTCACTGGATATAAATGTGTTGCAATCACTTATATCGTCTGCAGAGCTCCTGTGCATAACTGGCATCTACCCCTATATGTTCACTATATTGTGGTAATATCGGTCTTTGTATAGTGGTTTTTATTCAGTAACAGTATGGGGGTATTATTCAGTCACTATGTGGTTATGGTGTGGTGATATTATTCAGTAACTGTATGGGGTTATAATTCAGTCACTATGTGGTTATGGTGTGGGGGTATTATTCAGTCACTATGTTTTTATAGTGTGTTGGTATTATTCAGTAACAGTATGTAGGTATTATTCAGTAAAAATATGGAGGTATTATTCAGTAACAGTATGGTGGATTATTCAGTCACTATGTGGTTATGGTGTGGAGGTATTATTCAGTCACTATGTGGTTATGGTGTGGGGGTATTATTCAGTCACTATGTTTTTATAGTGTGTTGGTATTATTCAGTAACAGTATGGAGGTATTATTCTGTAAAAATATGGAGGTATTATTCAGTAACAGTATGGGGGTATTATTCTGTAAAAATATGGAGGTATTATTCAGTAACAGTATGGGGGTATTATTCTGTAAAAATATGGAGGTATTATTCAGTAACACTATGGAGGTATTATTCAGTCACTATGTGGTTATTGTGTGCAGGTATTATTCACTAACAGTATGGGGTTGTTATTCAGTCACTATGTGGCTATGGTGTGGCGGTATTATTCAGTCACTATGTGGTTATGGTGTGGTGGTATTATTCAGTAACAGTATAGTGGTATTATTCAGTCACTATGTGGTTATGGTGTGGCAGTATTATTCTGTAACAGTATGGGGGTATTATTTAGTCACTATGTGGTTATGGTGTGGTGGTATTGTTCAGTAAAAGTATGGGGGTATTATTCAGTCACTATGTGGTTATGGAGTGGTGGTATTGTTCAGTAACAGTATGGGGGTATTATTCAGTCACTGTGGTGATGGTGTGGTGGTATTATTCACTAACAGTATGGGGTATTATTCAGTCACTATGTGGCTATGGTGTGGTGGTATTATTCAGTAACAGTATGGTGGTATTCTTCAGTCACTATGTGGTTATGGTGTGGCGGTATTATTCAGTAACTGTATGGGGGTATTATTCAGTCACTATGTGGTTATGGTGTGGAGGTATTATTCAGTAACAGAATGGGGGTATTATTCAGTCACTATGTGGTTATGGTGTGGAGGTATTATTCAGTAACTGTATGGGGGTATTATTCAGTCACTATGTGGTTATGGTGTGGAGGTATTATTCAGTAACAGTATGGTGGTATTATTCAGTCACTATGTGGTTATGGTGTGGTGGTATTATTCAGTAACAGTATGGGGGTATTATCCAGTCACTATGTGGTTATGGTGTGGAGGTATTATTCAGTAACTGTATGGAGGTATTATTCAGTCACTATGTGGTTATGGTGTGGCGGTATTATTCAGTAACTGTATGGGGGTATTATTCAGTCACTATGTGGTTATGGTGTTGAGGTATTATTCAGTAACAGTATGGAGGTATTATTCAGTCACTATGTGGTTATGGTGTGGAGGTATTATTCAGTAACAATATGGGGGTATTATTCCGTCACTATGTGGTTATGGTGTGGCGGTATTATTCAGTAACAGTATGGAGGTATTATTCAGTCACTATGTGGTTATGGTGTGGCGGTATTATTCAGTAACTGTATGGGGTATTATTCAGTCACTATGTGGTTATGGTGTGGGGGTATTATTCAGTCACTATGTGGTTATGGTGGGGTGGTATTATTCAGTAACTGTATGGGGGTATTATTCAGTCACTATGTGGTTATGGTGTGGCAGTGTTATTCAGTATCAGTATGGTGGTATTATTCAGTCACTATGTGGTTATGGTGTGGCGGTATTATTCAGTAACAGTATGGAGGTATTATTCAGTCACTATGTGATTATGGTGTGGAGGTATTATTCAGTAACAGTATGGGGGTATTATTCAGTCACTATGTGGTTATGGTGTGGAGGTATTATTCATTAACAGTATGGGGGTATTATTCGGTCACTATGTGGTTATGGTGTGGCGGTATTATTCAGTTACAGTATGGGGGTATTATTCAGTTACTATGTGGTTATGATGTGGATGTATTATTCACTAACCGTATGGGGGTATTATTCAGTCACTATGTGGTTATGCTGTGGAGGTATTATTCATTAACAGTATGGGGGTATTATTCGGTCACTATGTGGCGGTATTATTTGGACCTTATATTTTGTTATTATTGGTAATATTAGTCTTATAATATTGAGTTGTGTTCAGTAACAGTATGCAGGTGATAATTAATCTGGTATAGTTTTTATAATTTATTAACTATATGTATATATATAATTTTTTGTGTGAGACGGGGACATATGTTTTGGGGCTTGCAACAATCCTGGACGCGCTAGAAATCAGGGATGCAATTCTCTACACACCGCATTCTGAATTGACTGCATTATTGATACAATAATTCAGCATTTGGAGCCCCACTTTTAACACATGACCAGGGCCCCACTTTGTCTAAAACCGGCCCTGAACGGATGTCTGTATTCCCGGTGAATATTTTAAGCTTTAATAATATATTAGAGGGCATTGCTTGTTATTCTGTATAACATGATGAGGGCAGTTTTGTCCTGGAAAGTTCTACTTACTTTCCAGCGAATACATTACATATAATAAGTGCTATATTGGCATACAGGAGATGTAACAGGTGTATTGCTGGCTGCTGTCAGACATTATAATAGATAAATAGGAAAACCTTTCAGCACACCAAGATAATTATCCTTATTACTTCTGTTCCCTACAGAGAAAAATATTACGACTGATGATAATCGTCATACATAAAACGACGTAACAAGAGAAAATCTCATTGGCAGCGTTTCTACGGAAGAAAGGTTAAGAAGTCACAATAAATAAGCCATTGACATGCGGCGATTATCCTCCAGGCAAAACTGATTGTATCCAATGACCATATGTCATATGAAGAGATCCTCTCAAGCAATGACAGCCAATTAACAGCATAAGGTAGCTGAAACGGGAGGGGAAATGCGTTCTGCGCAGGATGCCAGCCTGCGCTCTACAGGGAGTATAAAACCGGTCACAGCGTAGTGGCCTCAACCTTCAGCAGGGAGCCATACGTCTATCACTAGGTATATACAGGAGACCATCACACAGAATCACCCAGCGTGTACACGTGAAAGAGCGCCGAGCACAGACCTGTGTAATAATCAAGATAAACGCTGGCAATTTCCTGATTTCCCTCTAAGTGGCATCAACTAAAAGGGAAATAAAGGGAAAATGGAGCAATGTTAAATGACAGGAAGGTTGTTCATGGCTGGGGATGCTTTTTATTAAAGGAAACAGTGATGTAATAAAATGCTATATTAAGATGCAGTAGAGGTTATATCAGATTAGAAAAATATGGCTGCTTATTTACAGAAACAGCGCCACTCTTGTCCACTGGCAGTGTCCGGTATTGCAGCTGAGCCCTGTTCACTGGAATGGAGAAGAGCTAGAATATAAACACAGCTCACACACAAGTGGCGCTGTTTTTGGAAGAAACCAGCGATGTATTTTTTAATTTCCTACAACCTGTTTAAGATATTGCCTGTATCCCGCCCTTCAGTTTATTGCAGGTGACAAGAAATGTTCTACTTTATGGATGATTGTTTCACATTTGAGACCACTTCTTTCTCTTTCTAAACGGCTAAGGTGGGTTTAAGGGGGTTGTTTGGTTACAGCCAATTAATTCCTCAAAATCTCTGCTTGTTGTCATTCATAAGAACATTCCTTGTTTACTTCCAGTGGATACAATTCTGTACATGGTCATGTGATGGACACACAAGTGCTCAGCTCGTTACATGGCCATGTGATGGACACACAGGTGCTGGGATCGTTACATGGTCATGTGATGGACACAGGTGCTCGGCTCGTTACATGCTCATGTGATGGGCACACAGGTGCTGGGATCGTTACATGGTCATGTGACGGACGCACCGTTGCTCGGCTCGTTACATGGTCATGTGATGGACACACAGCTACTGGGATTGTTAGAAAACACAGCTCTGATACACATACTGTAACTGTAACGAGCCGTGCACCTCTGTGACCATCACATGACCACCGACAGAATTTTATCCACAGGAAGTAAACGATGAATGTTCCTACTGAATAACAACAAGCAGAGATCTTGAAAACTGTGAGAAATTAATACAGAAAGTATATTGGAAAATTGTATAACATTAATTATAAAAAAAAAACAAAAAAACATAAATTTACTGAAACCGGACAACCCCTTTAATTCAGTACATGATTTAGTTTTGTAACATGTTGGCTGATCCTGATGGCCCTTTTTTTGTTTTATTTGCATGCTCTCCTAGATCAGAGGCGCATTATTGGGCTCATGGACCTCAAAACCAAGGTTGCCAACCGAAAATATTTTTTTTTCAGTGCAACTTATCCAAAAATCACGGACAGCAAACATTTTTTCCGGACAATATGGAAAGCCACATCGAATCATAAAGTTTATAAGTAATATATGTCTATAGCTTGGAATAGTGATATGAACACCATAGCAGCGTGTACTGCGACCTCTAAACCAATGATAATTACAATCCCAATAATTGGCACAAACTCATTCAACTTCAAAAAAATCACGGACAAATCAATTTTTTTTACGGACACTGGAAAAAGACCCTTATTTTTACGGACTGCCCAGGAATTTACGGACGGTTGGCAACCCTGCTCAAAACCATGTTCTGCCCCTTGTACACCCCTTATAGTTACACCCCTGTCCTACATATTTAAATAGGAAAATGTAGAATATATAGTTTGCAAAAATTTCACGTTAAAGAGCGTGCCTGCATACAGAGCACCCTATCTTTAGGTAGAGGTTAAGGGTTCTGTGTTAGCGCCGTTGTCTTAATGACCTTCTTTCATTAACATAGTGATAGGAAATAAAATTAAGCAGCACAATTTATTTTTAACACAACCATTTATATTCAGTACAATTTCTTCCGCAAATTAATTACGGTTTCCTGGTCCGCTTGTTCCACGCTTATGTATTCAAGTAACTATGTTTGTGAGATAGTAATGAGAAGCAGATATTGGTTACGTAGAATAACAGAATTATCTTGAAATCTAATTAGTGATGCATGAAGCTGGATGTTAATAAATGTACTTAGTCATTTCTATATAAAGAACATCAGGGGAAAAAATAGAAGTAAAGATCATGTACTAAGGTAGTACTCAAGTCACCATGTACCCTACTAGAACATATGGAGAGGGGGTTCAAAAAGAAATCAGTACGAATGTAGAAATAACAAATAGGGGCAGATTTTACGAACGCTCTCTAAGATTTAGACAGCATAAACGTAGACAGGCAGTCAGAAGATACACCAAATTTATCAAAGTAATGCACACGGTATGATAAATTTGGCGCATCTCCCTAAACATCGTAAGACACTTTTCTCTTTCAGACCACCTCTCGGTTGACTAAGTGTACGCCACTTTTTGATGCACATTTGGCCCATTTAACCCCTTTCCTCTAAGAGACACCCCATTTTCTAGACACTTTTTAAATGTGTCTAGTGAGGTTCACAAATCAATAATTCATTTGTCGAAATTGATTTGCACCCAAAAAGGCGCAGCTTAGGCCAGTATTCTGCCGGAACAAAAGTAAATCTGACCCATAGCGTTTGGGTACAAAGCAGAAAATTACTGATTTGCCATTAGGCAAAGGGGATGCCCTAATTTCCAACTACCTAAACAAAGTTGGTACTAAAATATAACTTTTATTGGATACTTATAAACTAAACAATAACCACGCAATTAAAAGTAGCCAACGCTAGTGGACGGTATATAGTTAGTATGGCACATTGCCAAAATACTCTCGGTCAGGAGCGACCTGGTGTGTAAGTGTTGCGGCCAGATACTGTCCACTAGCATTGGCTACTTTTAATTGCGTGGTTATTTTTTAGTTTATAAGTATCCAATAAAAGTAATATTTTAGGACCAACTTTGTTTAGGTAGCTGGAAATTAGGGCATCCCTTTTGCCTAATAGCAAATCCGTAATTTTTCAGAATAGTTCCAAAGCCTGCCGGTTGCTGGGGTCTCTCCCTTGTCCTAGTGGGTGCAAAGCAGAAGCAGGCAGGCTTAAAAAAGACCCCTTGCAGATTAAAATGTTGCACATGCCTGTGTGAATAAACACCACAAACTTGGTCTTCTTAATTGTATTAGGGGGAAACACAAGGCACAGTTTCATTGTTTTGCTAGGTTATATATGCATTTGTAGCTTATGGTGTCATCAATGCAAAATGTATACATATAGGTCTACAGATAAGGTATAATAGACCTAATACAGCATTTAAAAAAAGTTTTTATTAAGTATGTCCACCTTTTAACATAACCTTATTATGTAATATGAAAATTAAAAAAAAACAGGCAGCACATCGGTTGTTCAAAGTAGAAAAAATAGGACTTTCTTAGACCATATTAGCACATATATATAACACTGCACTCATAGTTCTGCTGGTGGTTACTGGAAGCTGTCAACAAGTTTGTTGACAGACACACCCCTAATAGCTTATATGAGATTTAATAATGCAAATAGAAAGTGTTTCATACATCAGATGACCGCACAGTCCCTGGTGTAAAAGGGACATTTTCAAGAATGCAATCATCAGAACAAGCTCTGTGCAGACGCTGAGCCAGCAAGAAATATTGGGGGGATTCCAGCTCTAAAGCCTGCAGAATTGTAAATGCAGTTTGGGCTATAATACAGGCTGTAACTCAGAAAAAGATAAGTAATAAAATGTATTTTCCAGAGTTAGTCAACTTTCAATGTGAACAGTAATATTTTTTTGTTTTTTAACAAAGTATCCCTAATTAACCCTTCAATCTCACCATTATAATGAGGAAACACTTGCTCCAGAAAGCGTCAGTGGGGAAGAGACATACTGCAAATCATCCATAAAGTCAAGCTTAATTGGTTTGTCATGGAATAGTAAAGCCTTAATATGAGTTTTACATGAATATACTAATCTGGGTCCCAGTATCTAGGATAAATATTCATACTGTACATTTTCATTTCCGAAGCACGTAATATCTTGAAATGCCCCGAGGTTAAGCCCTAGCAGCTCCATGCTAACCATCTGTCCACATAACTTAAATACAGGGACTACACCTGTTTTGCATGGCTCCCTCCGGTGTACAAGGACATGTTTATAAACTAGCACAAACCTGGCAGTGCTTGACACTGGCAGAAATTGACATTCTTGCAAAGCCTGCAGCCAACCATATGTAAATATCTCCTAATATTTATTACCACTATCTTATTAAAGGGAATGTATCATCAGAAAATAACATAATATATATATTTTTTTACAAATTTTGGTTGTGCACTTTTATTTTTTAATGGATTATCAATATAAACAAAAAATCCTGAAATATTCCAGTTTTCACACCAGAGCACACACACTAGGCTGACATTTTCAGTTTTCTGCAGTTCACTTCTTAACTTTGCTTTATAGAATGGGACAGAGACAGCCAAGTCATCTCAGTCCCATTACATAGCAGTGGGGGTTTAATGACAGGCAAAAGCTCTACTGTACTGCCTGAGGCCTAGAAAGAGTAAGGTAGCATAGCAATACTACACATAGGGAAGGCTCTGTATGCAGATACCCTGCCATTCCCTGGTCTCTCTTCCTCAAGACTATTAGACTGTAGACACTTTTCTTGCCATTAACTCCCATTGTAGCAGTCATAAAGCACACATACACACAGGAAGTGAAGGGAGTGTGTGCCTCCAATATGGCTGCCCCCAGGGATGTTTTTAAAAAGAAAAAATTAATAGCTACATTTAAAAAAAATTCTAAACACATTATTTATCTTGTATTTATAGGGGATGTCTCATGAGGACAACCCTTTTCTATGTGCCCTATATTCCTGTATGTCCTAAGATTTAAAAAAAAAAAAAAAAAAAAGAAGAAGAAAAAGATGTCCAGGTTATGTACCCCAGGGCGTATAATAACATTTCTACATGTGTCTGTTAAAAATCCATATCTTTCTTTGCAGTTATATTACAGACTGCCAGCTAATATTGATTTCTATTGAAACCCTAGGAGCGAATAACATCCTCCCTCGCTAATGTTAGCGCTGACTACATGCCCCAGCATTTCATACAGTTTAAACTTACATTAAAAAAAAAATATATATATATATAATATCTGCAACATATACAGATTAAGAAGAAAGGTTCGGCTCGTATGGAATATTCCTGGACAATAAAACATTTGGTTATTGATAGGAGATTACACAACATACTCTACAAGCATAGATGTCTGCACAGTGAGAGGGATGAGACAACAGTAGTTGTCTGCCATGAAGACCTGAGAGGAGGAGGAGGAGATTTCTTTGGGTGACCAGTGACAATAAAAGCAGCCCCATGTGAATTCATATGTCTGACGACATCCCAAGTCTGGAGTACCAACAGATGATCTAAGAACTTTCCTCTTTTGGTTGGAGGTATGCTTTAAAGTAGGGCTTCTCAAACTATGAGGCGCCCACCAGTAAGTGAGATGGAGCTGGGCAGGCAGCTTTGATCATATGCTGCACTAATCTTTGATTTAGTAACATAATTGACTCCTTTTGTGCTTATTCTAATGTTAAAATGGGTTCAAGAGACAAATGAGAGACAAATTTTATATTTTGGAATAGACTTTCGATTAATAGTGCGGCCCAGACACCCCCTTGTTCTGGCTGGTAGGCTTCAGTACAAAAGGGTTAAGAAGCTGAGCTTTAAAGAAAAGCTACAACAATTCCCTTTTCTATCAATTATAATATAATTAATAAATAATAATAATAATGTTGCCTTTTTTGCATGATTAATTTTTATTTATACTTACCATGGCTTGGTACTGTTGCCCAGCAACAACACATGTGACAGCAAGGTGACTACCGCCTCTGTGCAGAGGTTTTACTGTAATGTGGGCACATCCTTGCAATTAGGCCCAGATAGTACCACAATGAAGGTCTCCATTCCTTGAAGAACTGTTACACAAAGGAAGTTCTATCAATTGTCATTGTACTACAAACAACATTATAGAGTTATTCAGGTTTCGGCTAATATTTTAGTTGCATAGCCTAATCCTTTGAGATTGTATAATATTATTATTATTATTATTATTATTATTATTATTATTATTACTACTCTATTATCAGATAATGCAAAAGTCTTAATACAATTTACTCAGCATGTCATGTCCACAATAGGCAATCACTTTGCAAACATTAAAAGGTACACACCGGGAAAAACTCATTAACTGTATCATTCCAAGTGCGGGGTCTGAGGGGCAGACTCTTTGAATCTCTGTTTTGTTCACCTCCTCATTGAATCAGTGTTTTCAGCAGTGGCGTAGCTATAGGGGTCGCAGTGGTCACAGTTGCGACCGAGCCCCTAAGCCTGGGGGGCCCACGGGACCCCGTTGCCATACAGCATGCTTGTTAAAAATAAATTTTCTGTGCCGTGAAGCCGGCACTTCCTGGTAACGGTCACATGGTACACTTAGTGTACCATGTGACCGTGTTATCATGTGACCCATCTTCCAGCCAGTGCAGTGGAAGAGCCGGTGCGGAGGACTCCAGGTGAGCTGCAGAGTTTGTATTGTATTGTGGTGTGTTGTGTTGGCTTGTAATGTATTGTGTTGGCTTGTAATGTGTTGTGTTGTATTGTGTTGGCTTGTAATGTATTGTGTTGCCTTGTAATGTGTTGTGTTGTGTTGTGTTGTATTGTGTTGGCTTGTAATGTATTATGTTGTATTGTGCTGTTTGTGGTGGAGACTGGGGGCCCGTTAAATTACAGTTCCCCCTCCTCTCTCCACCACAAACTGCACAATACAACACAATACATTACACACTGTGGGTTGCCTCCCCCTGGGGATTCGTGTGAAGACCTCCGGGGGGGGGGGTCGCGAGTCACTCACCGAGGTCCCGGTTCCATTCAATGCTGGAGCAAGGAACTGACGTCTCCTTGATCCAGCATTCACTGTGCCCTGAGCGGCTCGACGCAGGCAGGCGGGATGTAGCGACATCATCGTGCCTGTCTGCACCGAGTCACTCATAGCACACACCGGAGGAGGCGAAGGATCCTCCACCCGGCGTGGGAACGAGGATAGGTAAGTAATTATGCTCTTTTTCTATTATGCACATATGGGGGCATTATACTGTCTGGGGGGCTGATATTGTGAGGGGGGGCATTATACTGCATGGGGGGCTGATATGGCATGGGGGCTGATAAGATGGGGGGCATTATACTGCATGGGGGCTGACATGGGGGAATTATACTGTATGAGGGGCTGATATGGGGGCATTATACTGTATGGGTAGCTCATATAGGGGGCATTATACTGTATGGGAAGCTCATATGGGGGCATTATACTGTATCGGGAGCTCATATGGAGGGCGTTTTACTGTATAGGGAGCTGATATGGGGGCATTACACTGTATGGGAAGCTCATATGTGGGCATTATACTGTATGGGGAGCTCATATGGAGGGCATTTTACTGTATGGGGAGCTGATATGGGGTATTACACTGTATGGGGAGCTGATATGGGGGCATTATACTATATGGGAGCTGATATGGGGGCCTTATACTGTATGGGAGCTGATATGGAGGCATTATACTGTATGGGGAGCTCATATCGGGGGCATTATACTGTATGGGGAGTTCATATGGAGGGCATTTTACTGTATGGGGAGCTGATATGGGGGCATTACACTGTATGGGGAGCTCATATGGGAGGCAGGGAGGCATTATACTGTATGGGAGCTGATATGGAGGGGCATTATACTGTATGGGGGGCATTATACTGTATGGGGGGCATTATACTGAATGGGAGCTGATATAGGAGGCATTATACTGTATGGGGAGCTGATATGGAGGGGCATTATACTGTATGGGAAGCTCATATGGGGGGCATTTTACTGTATGGGGAGCTCATATGGGGGCATTATACTGTATGGGGAGCTGATATGGGGGGAATTATACTGCATGGGGGCTGATATGGGGGGCACTATAATGTATGGGGGCAGCTATGTGGGGCATTATACTGTGGGGGCTGATATGGGGAGCATTATACGGTATGGTGCTTTTATGGGGGGGCATTATATGTTATGGGGCATTATACTATGTGGGGGCAGCTATGGGCGCATTATACTGTGTGGGAGCATTATACTGTGTGGGGGCATTATACTATGGGGGCTGTTGGGCAAGGCGTCTAGGCATAGGGGTGCGCAGGGGTCTGATGATGGTGGTTTTGGGGAGTGGTAGGGGGGCCCAAGCTGAATTCTTGCACCCGCCCATGAGTCTTTAGCTACACCCCTGGTTTTCAGGAGTGTTCCTTTAAAGGGATTGTCCACTACTGGACAACTGCTGACATACACTGGATAGGTCATCAGTATATGATCTGTGGGGGTCCGATTACCGGACCCCACACCCATCAGCTGCTCCGGCTGCCTGCGAGCACCGGATGTCGTTGCACAGTATGCAGTGTACGGAGTCGGAAGCAGTTGGCTCTGTACATTTCATAGCGGCCGTGCTGCAGTACTGCAGCTCGGCCGCTATTCTGTGAACGGAGCCATCTGCTTCCGGCATGGACGTCCGGTGCACGGAGGCAGCCAAAGCGGCTGATAGGTGTGTGGTCCGGGTGTCGGACCGCCACAGATTATATATTGATGACCTATCCGGTGGATAGGTCATCAGTTGTCCGGTAGTGGACAACCCCTTTAATTTAGTATATCGAACCCTGTGCTCAGAATAGTGGTTAACAATGCGAACAATACAGAAACAATGCCGGTTCCTTTTATGTCTTATTTTAAGAATTTTGGAGGCGATGACCAATTTGTCAAGAACACAAAAAGCAGATTATGTAATACAGAACATTTATCTTTTAGAACTGCAGAGCAACCATTAAATGATCATTTGTAAGATGAGCTGACTGTTGACCTAACACAATATTATAGAAGACTGCATTGACTTTCAGATCATGCATCCGCTACAATACAAAATCCTCCCTCACAAATACACAAAAAAGAGCTTTTTACACATAAGTGATGAAGAAAGATTTGCTTATTTACAAATGACATCTCCAGGTTCAAACTTTTTCAGATGTCATGTATTATATACACGGCATAAACAGCACTTCTTAATGTTATTATCAGGACTGCTCCTTTCAGCTAACAAGTAATATGGGAGAGATTTCCCAAAAATCAAGGGCAAAAGTAGTAAAGTGGAGTAGTTATCCTTAACAACCAATCATGTTGACCCTTGTATTTTTGTTAAATTGCCAAAGTATTCACAGCTTTAACCTCTTTTTTTTGTTTTTTTTTCAATAAAAAAATATTTTAGTGGAGAAAAATAGTAAACCATAGAAAAAATACATATCTGTATCGCCACAATCATAATGACGCATAGAATAAAGACGTTATTTATACTGCACAGTAAACGGTGTTAAAAACGATTCCACAAAACATTGGTTTTTCCTTTCCCGCAAAACAAACCTCGTCCTACAAAAAACAAGATCTGATACAGCGACGTTGATGGAAACATAAAAGAAATGACTTTGGAATGCAAATAATACTTAATTTCCCCTGTGGTGGCGCTGCAGGGAAATTGAACACTTATTGACAGGTTTCCCCACAGATTACAGCTGATCACTGGGGGGTCACAGCAGCGAGATACTTTGATCTAGGGTCACATCTAGGTGATCGCGCAGTCACAGCAGCTGTGCACACGTGATCATTGCAGGCGTCTGGCTGTGACTGACAGTCGGGCTCCCGCTGCAACAGCCGAGATTGGAGAAACTTCCGATCCTGGCTATTTAATGAATCAATAGAGAACGTAGCATTTTAGTGGTTTGACAGAGGGAGGAAGTTCCCTCCGCCACCTATCGGTTGGCTGGGAACGCAATGATGAAAAAATAAAAAAGAATGCTTGGTCATTAACCCCTTCGTGTACATGGACGTAATGGTACGTCCTGGTGTGGGGGTGAAGTATGGAGCGGGCTCACGTGTTGAGCCTGCTCCACACACTGTGGTTGACAGCTGTGTAGTACAGCTGACACACGGGACTAACGCGCTGTTCCTGGTAGTTTAACCCCTCAAATGCTGCAGTCAATTGCGATCGCAGCATCTGAGGCGTTAAAAAGTGGGGGGCATGACCCTTCAACAACTTATCGCCCCCGGCAACGCGATCGCAGTGTGACGATGGTTGTCATGGTAGCCCAGGGGCCTAATGAAGGCCCCCATGTCTGCCTTCACTCTGCCTATGTTAAGCTGTGCCTCTGGCAGGGCTTTACAGAAGCCGGTAAAACTGACAATATACGGCAATACATTAGTCTAATGATTGAAAAAGAGATTAAAAGTTAAAAAAATTAAAAAAAAGCCTTTTCCCATTTTTTCTGTAAAAAATAAAAAAATAATTAACAAATAACTACGTCCGTAAAAGTCCGAACTATTACAATATACCATTATTTTACTCGCATGGTGAATGCCGTAAAAAAACTAATTACATTTTTTTTTTTATGAAAACTGATCAAGAAGTTGTATGTACCAAAAGATGGTACAGATAAAAACTACAGCTCGTCCCGTAATAAAATAAGCCCTCACACCGCTCAATCGTCGAAAAAATATCAAAAAAGTTATGGCTCTCAGAATGTGGTAAAAGAAAAAAACATTTTTAATAACTTGTTTTTTCTTTGGAAAAGTAGCAAAATATGTAAAACCTATATCAATTTGGTACCACCGTAATCGTATTGAGCCACAGAATAAAGTTAAATTGGCGTTTTTACTGCACGGTGAAAGAAGTAAAAACGAAACCCCAAAAAACAATGGTAGAATCGCAGTTTTTTCTAATTTCAAACCGCAAATTTTTTTTTTTCAGGTTCCCAGTACATTATAAGGTACTTTAAATGGTGCAAATACAAACTACAACTCCTCCCACGACAAAAAAGCCCTCACACCACTCTACTGAAATAAAAAATGGCTCTTGAAAAGCAGGGAGTAAAAAACAAAAATGAAAAAGCAAAGAATGGCTTAGTCATGAAAGGGTTAAGGCCAAAATAGACCTATTCACGTTTGCTGGTGGGGAGGGGGGGGCGAGTTCCTTCTGGAGGTGAGAAGATGAGCAGTTACACATAATCACAACCTGCGCCTAATCAGACCACTTATCGACTCTGTGATGTTTACCGCCATCTGGACCAGGGCTCCGTTCCGACGTTCCGTTGGAGCTTTCCGTCGGAACGGAGCCCTGACAGACACAAACGGAAACCACAGGTTTCCGCTTCCATTGATTTCAATGGTGACGGATCCAGTGCCAATGGTTTCCGTTTGTCTCTTGTGCAAGGGTTCTGTCATTTTGACGGAATCAATAGCGTAGTCGACTATGGTTTCTGTTTGTGTCTGTCAGGGCTCCATTCCAACAGAAAGCTCAGACGGAACGTCGGAACGGAGCCCTAGCGCAGATGTGAACGAAGCCTAATGAATATTTTTGACAAGTTTAGAGTTCTGGTGATTATTGCATATATAGTCATAAGTGTCATGTATAAACTCTTCATAGCCTGCACTTTTATTTTTAGCACGTGTTATCCTCTCAGGTTCTGCTCTGGTCAAAGTTTTAGCCACGGACATACATTTTTATGCATTCTTTTCCAAATGTTGCACTTTGGTGCAAAATTGCATGAAGGCGCCGATAAAATGCTGAGCGGTATTTTCACAATGGCCGGATGTCTACTTTCAGAAAATATGTTGGAATGGTGGTATACTCAGATATTTTTAAATGTATTTGGGTTTGTCAAAAGTGTGAAAATTGTCTTAGCAGTAAAAGGATTGAGGGGTTATTCTTAGTTAGCGGGCGGGGGGGGGGGGGGGTGCATAATACAGAGATTCTCTATTGGGTCTTTTCTGAATCCCTGAGTCATGTGTCGCCCCTGCACTAGACATAACACAGTGCATCAGCTCTGCCCGGAGTATTCCTTTGCATAACATGACAGGAGATAAGTCTTAGGCTGGATTCACACGAGCATGTTCGGCCCGTAATGGACGGAACGTATTTCGGCTGCGAGTCCTGGACCGAACACAGTGCAGGGAGCCGGGCTTCTAGCATCATACTTATGTACGACGCTAGGAGTTCCTGCCTCTCCGTGGAACTACTGTCCCGTACTGAAAACAGGATTACAGTACGGGACAGTTGTCCGGCAGCGAGGCAGGGACTCCTAGCGTCGTACATAACTATGATGCTAGGAGCCCGGCTCCCTGCAGTGTGTTCGGTCCAGGACTTGCGGCCGAAATACGTTCCGTCCTTTACATGCTTGTGTGAATCCAGCCTAAAACATGAAGTATAAAAACAATAAAGTACAAACCTCTATAATTTTTTACTTGTTTTTAAAAGGCCCTCGACAAAGGATTTATCCGAAAAAATAATTATTTTATGTGGGTGCAAACTTTTTATTTCAATCTATTTCCTCTTTTTTTCCTTCTTTTTTTGCAGTCGAAATAAAAACTTCAAATTTTTAGTTTTTTAACTGCAACACCTGAAACTAGGGCCGGGTTCCCACGTAGCGTAAATGCGGCCGAATCTCCGTAACGGAATTCTGGGCAGAAATTCCACAGCATTTACAGTAGCAGCAAAGTCAATGAGATTCAGAAAATCTCATTCCCATGCTGCGGAAAAAAACTGATGATACGTCATCCCAGGAGTCCGGCCTGGATGACGTCAGAGGGCCGGTCTCCTGGGATGACGTTGCATTCCATGTGAACGCTGCAGCCAATCACATACCAAAGTGGTCACATGGGCTGCAGCGTCATCCAGGGAGGCTGGACCGGACTGCGCAGGAGGTACGCATCGCCATAACAACAGGTTACGTAAGTATGAGCGGTTTTTACCGCTGCTTTCCGGAGCGGAATGTACTACGGGTTCCAGATCATATCCGTCCCGTGGGAACCCGGCCTAAAGGTCCATTTACACAAACAGATATTCATATTAGCTGGGCCATAAGGATGATGTGTTCACACATTGCGGTGAAAAAGACTGCGAAGTGTGAATGCACCCTTAAAAGAACAGTCATCACATCTGTTGCTGCACATTTCTGGATGATTTTTTTTTCCTGCTTATATAAATGTACCGAGCAGTAAATGCAGATGGAGCAGCAACTCTAATATTCCTAACTCTGACTGTAAAGCTACTAGTTGAAAATATTTGCATGAGAACAAAAACGTGAAATTAGCGATGACAAGTCTCATTGATTGCTTCTTGTGTAATGTTGGACACAGGCCGTCTTCAGAGCCACGAAACTTTCTAAAGCGAAACATCATCCTCACTCACCATTCCTGTTTGTTTTTCTTGTTGGCTCCTTGTCCATAGAGGACAATTCATTCTAAGCAGATTTCCCTTCAGATGCGCTGAAAAAGTGGCTAAATGAAGCTCATACTTGACACGCCATGAACACTGATGCATTGTGGGTACAGTCTGCCTAATCTTACATAATTTATTTTTAGAAATATTTGGTCATTACATGTATTTTTGTAATTCTGCAAGTATCTGGGCACCTGAATGAAAAAGTTTCATCCTGGAATATACATCGAACCCCAGCGAGTTTCAAGGTGACTTTTTATCCACTTAAACGAGCGCAAAATGTTGTATTATAAAATGAACCGACGACCTGAGTTAGGGTATGTTCACACGCAGTGTTTTCAGGCGTAATTTGGGTGTTTTACGCCTCGAATTACGCCTGAAAAAACGCCCCTAACACGCCTACAAACATCTGCCCATTGCTTTCAATGGGAATTATGATATTCTGTTCCCACGAGCCTTTATTTTACGCGTCGCTGTCAAAATACGGCACGTAAAATGACGGCTCGTCAAAAGAAGTGCGGGACATTTCTAGGGACGTTTTTGGAGGCATTTTTCATGGACTCCATTGAAAAACAGCTACAAAAATGGCCGTAAAAAACGCAGCGAAAAACATGAGTTGTTAAAAAAAACGTTTGAAAATCAGGAACTGTTTTCGCCTGAAAACAGCTCCGTATTTTCAGACGTTTTTCCTCACTACGTGTGAACATACCCTTACTGCTGGAGTTTGTTTACGGTTTTTGTTCTTTAACCGCCCCACGGATCTACGTTTCTTGTGCTGCTGTCTTCCATCGAACAAATTTTCTCAACACGTTTACTAATCTGGGTGTAGTTGTACCAAAACGTACTCTGCACTTAAACAGGACCTGTCCACGCTCCTGACATGTCAGTTTTCAGGGTCTTTTCACAGGGTGCCGTCATATAAAACATTTTTTTTTTAAAAATAGTAGTTCTATTCTCCATTAAAAATAAATATTATTCTGGAGTATCTTTTCTTAGATCGTCCCATTGTGCTTTTGCTCTGCCGTTCCTCCTGGAAATGTATGCATGAATTGACAACTGGGTGTTACCACTTTCATTAGGGGGTGTCCAAATGCAGTATTGACTGGACAGTTTGAGTACTCTGTCGTAGTGTACTGACTGAGGAGGGTGTAATGGGGGGGGGGGGGGTGTTGTTTGCAACTACAGTTCTTCTCTCTGAGCTGTGGAGCAGCAAATTTTTTTTTCCGAGACTTATGTCTCTAATGCCTTATTCCCACGACAGGGTCCCGACCGAGCCCGTGTGTCGGCCAATAAAATGGTCCGTTTTTCCCGGCCGGTTTGCATCCGTTCCGGGCATATCTGGACAGTGACATCAGGGGCAACTCCTGAAGTGGAATCCCCATGGGGCCGGTGATTCCACTTCAGGAAAGCCCGTCGTCTGTGTCCATTAATGGACACTGAAAGTAACTGGCTTCGCCTGGTGTGGAATCCCCAGTCACAGAGTGTTCGGGGATTCTGCTTCAGGAGTTTCCCCTGATGTCACTGTCCATATATGGACAGAGACATCAAGCGCTCTGTCCAGGAGCGGAATCCCTGAACACACAGGGATTCCGCTCCTTCAGAGAGCTAAAGTGGGGCTAGCACATAGCAGAGCAGGGAGATACCTCCCTGCTCTGCTATAGTGGCGTCGCTACAGCAGTAGCAGCCGCAGCAGCTGCTAGCGGCGCCATCGGCCATGGGAGGTGTCGCCGGGCCAGGGTGCTTTTAAAACAAGCAGGGGAAGGGAGCCAGCGCAGTGCTCCCGTCCACCTGCTGTACACCCGGGCCCTGCCACACAGTACCCCTGTATACAGCACCCCCACATTGCAGAAACTTACCTCCAGCGTACAGCCATTAGTTCGAATGGCATAAACTCCTCCTCCTCACATGCACTCTGCGCTGTGAGAGAGAGCGAGCAACGGTAGACACGGCTGTCACTCGTGACACATTCCGGTGATGGCCATGTATTACCCGGCCCCATAGACTACTATGGGAGCCGGGCGAATGGCCGAAAATAGGGCATGTCCCATTTTTTGACGGCCGGTTTTCCCGGTCCGTCAAAAAAATCGCTCGTGTGAATAGCCCCATTAGGGGTCTATTGTTCCTACTGCAGCCGCGAACCTCAAGGTGTAGGATCCTCCAGAGGTTTGCAATTGTGCATAAAGCTATTATTCGGCCACCCCTAAACAATGCTCACAAGCAGAAACGGTTGCAGTGGGCTTAGAAATACATGAAGACTAATTTTCAAACCGTGTTGTTTACTGATGAGTGCCGTGCAACCCTGGATGGTCCAGATGGATGGAGTAGTGGATGGTTGGTGAATGGCCAACATGTCCCAACAAGGCTGCGACGTCAGCAAGGAGGTGGCGGAGTCATGTTTTGGGCTGGAATCATGGCGAGAGAGCTGGTAGACCCCTTCAGGGTCCCTGACGGTGTGAAAATGACCTCTGCAAAGTACGTAGAGTTTATGACTGACCACTTTCTTCCGTGGTACAAAAAGAACCGTGCCTTCCGTAGCAAAATTATCTTCATGCATGACAATGCACCATCTCATGCTGCAAAGAATACCTCTGTGTCATTGGCTGCTATGGGCATAAAAGGGAGAGAAACTCATGGTGTTGCCCCCATGTTCCCCTGACCTCAACCCTATTGAGAACCTTTGGAGCATCCTCAAGCAAAATATCTATGAGGGTGGGAGGCAGTTCACATCAAAACAGAAGCTCTGGGAGTCTATTCTGACATCCTGCAAAGATATTCAAGCAGAAACTGTCCAAATACTCACAAATTCAATGGATGCAAGAATTGTGAAGGTGATATCAAAGAAGGGGTCCTATGTTAACATGTAACTTGGCCTGTTACGTTTTTTTTTTGATTGAAAGAGCTTCTGATTTCTGTAAATATGACCTCCTGATGCTGCAAATTCAAGAAATTACCATTTTAGTTCTCTTTACAACCTTTAAAATGTTTTGATCTCTGTTGTGCATAATAATTTGAAACAGTGCACTTTGAGTTTTTTACTTCTAAAAAAAAATCTGTTATCATTAGATTTGTTCAATAAAATTTGCATTATACTCCAACGGTTGATGGCTTGAAGATTATACTGACTGTCATTTGCATCGACTATTTAGGAAAATCAGCGAAAAATAACATTTGAATAATAATTTGGAACGCGGTGTATACAGCTCAATCACTACTCCCAACAAATTCATCTGAATGACCACGCGCATCAATTTCTGTGGATCCTCCAATGTATCATTCGTCTAATAGTAATGCACACGCTTCATTGTTTCTGAAGACGGAGCCAGGGGGCCAGAAGTGAGTGTCGCCTTGCAAAATTACTAGTTTCAAAATAACTCAAAGCTGCAGAGGAGTGCGACACTTAACCCTTCTCTGAGTAGATTAGAAGACCCCTCCTTAGAGTATGGTGACATGTAGCGCTGAGTGGTAACGTCCACACGTTCTTTGCAGGTTATACAGTTTTATTACCGGCAAAAATGTGCGGACAATAATGCAGCTTTAAACACAGTGCTTATTTGGTTCGGTGTCGGTTCGGTGTCTTCAGACGCTACGTGCGTCCTTACCCTACCGGGCAGGACCGTTTTTGATGGCTTGTTAGAGCGCCAGTGTGTGGATACAATTACTAGTTTCGATTTGACAGGACACTGTGCAGATACCTTCATTCCTTCACACACAATTTGTTTTTTGACAATTTAAACTGCCTAAAAAAATGCTTCTAAAAACGCTGGCATTATTTAAACGTAACATTAGTTTTTTAAGGTGTCTTTAGTGGCGTTTTTCATTTGGTGTCATTTTGTGCATGCATTTTTTTTCTGCTGTATTTGAAGACCTATAGAGAAGCCTATGGGAAATACGCCATAACCAGAGAAGGCTGCGTTTAGAGAAAAATACTGACTACAAAATTACTTCAAAAACAACACAAACCAAAACACAGTTGTATGTACTGCATTTGATACTTTACTATAGACTTTAATGTAGCATCTGGCCGGACAAAAAAAACGCTTTAAAAACGCCATGAAAAATGCAACAAAATGCCTTAGCGACAGATTCCATTAAAGAGGCTCTGTCACCAGATTTTGCAACCCCTATCTGCTATTGCAGCAGATAGGCGCTGCAATGTAGATTACAGTAACGTTTTATTTTTAAAAAACGAGCATTTTTGGCCAAGTTATGACCATTTTTGTAGTTATGCAAATGAGGCTTGCAAAAGTCCAAGTGGGTGTGTTTAAAAGTAAAAGTCCAAGTGGGCGTGTATTATGTGCGTACATCGGGGCGTTTTTACTACTTTTACTAGCTGGGCTCTCTGAAGAGAAGTATCATCCACTTCTCTTCAGAACGCCCAGCTTCTGGCAGTGCAGACACAGCCGTGTTCTCGAGAGATCAGATTTTTTAAAATAAAAACGTTACTGTAATCTACATTGCAGCGCCTATCTGCTGCAATAGCAGATAGGGGCTGCAAAATCTGGTGACAGAGCCTCTTTAAGGTTCAATACAAAGAGTCAGTGCACCTGAGCAACACTCCAACCATCAATACTCGTTCTTATCTGGTCTTGAAGTTCACCAGGGCCTGGGAAATAAGATGCACCTCATCACATTTAGTAGTCATCTTCTGGACTTTATCTAACTTTTATTAATAGTTCTTCACAACTCACATTGAAGTTACAGTCAGAGAACGCATGAAGGAGGAGGTGTGTGTGGCCCCAGAAACGTTGCGAGAGGTTTCATGACTAAACTTGCGTGAGTTGTGTAAAGCTATTAAAAAAAGATGGACAAAGTCCGGGAAGATACTACCAAATCGTGAGGGGGTTCCTTTCATGTTACATCCCTGCTGAAAATGTAAGAGCAATTCCACCACCTGAACAACATTGGCTGCAAGAAATGAATCAATTATAAAAGATAGCGCTTGTAAATAGTTGTGGACGTCACGCTCATAAAGGGATTGCCCAACTGGAGAACCCTTTCTCAAAAAACGTCTGAGTGATCAGCTGATCGCCTCGTGCCGCCCTGCTGAAAGCCCTAAATCGGAGAGTGGTCCCTGCTGGGGAAAATATAGTGTTACATGGTACCTATTCAATTGTAGTACATGGTCGTGCTACCCCCATGCCCATACAAGTTACCGACGAAACACTTGTCCGGACTGCAGCGCTCTCCATAGAACTTCCCATAACCATAAAGGTCAGCTAAGCTACATGTTTATTTCAATGGGTAGAGGGAGACAAGCCTGATCTTTTAGCAGAACTAAAGATTGGCAATGTTGCCCGATCTACCACCGAAGGTAAATTTGGTGGCCGCACATATACGAGATTGTTGGTGGGGCTTACCAATATTAACCTAACATGTATGGGCAGTTTAAGTAAATCTGGTTTATCATATTAATCTGCAATGCCCTATAGTGTTGTACTCCCTGGGCAGCATTTCTTATTAATACCTTATATATTCCTAAAATAGGGGTCAATTACTACACATTTTCCATGGGGCTTACGAACGCTATAGAACCAAATTTATTGACTTACTCAAAATTGTGATTTAAGAGCCTCTGCTCACACCCAGGAGATTACCATTTTATCCACAGGAACAAGGCCGGTATTCAAGTTTGACCTACTTTATGGTAGGGAACTCCATATGAAAACAGACACTACGCAATGAACAAAAGCGCTTATATTATAGGTAACGAAACAGAATAAAAAAGCCTAACACAATCAGAAAAGCTTATGCAGAATACAGTCCAGTCATCACACATACAGTGCAAGCAACCCATATTTTCAGTTAAATTCGACATCACCAGTGGCAGATGTCTCACCCTGGCCGAAAGTACAAGAAAATGCTTCTGGGGCAAATTGTGACTCACTCAAAGCACAAGTAAATACATTATGGGGTTGAAGACAAGGATGTGGAGTCAGCTTATGTTCTTATTAGGAATCAGCGTCTCAGCGCATTTCTGCGAATGAACATTAATCAGCTCAGCGGCGAGAGTCGAAATGTAACAGGTCAACGTGCAAATTGATAACATTTATATAAAGGGGTTGTCCGGTTTCAGCAAATAAATGTTATTCGTTGTACAAGGAAAAGTTTTAACATTTTTCAATACACTTTCTGCATGAATTCCTCCGTTTTCAAGATCTCTGCTTATTCGTTACGCAAATAATAAAGTACATTTGCTGAAACTGGAAAAGCTTTAGCATGTGATCAGCTTGGAATATCTGGAGTAGAATGTATTCTGTAGCCCATGTAAATATGGTGAATAAATCCATGTTGTACTTCGATTATAAGTGGCTGTATGTAGGAGTCACACACAGATATATACGAAACATGGCTAAAAGTATGCGGACACACAAACATCACTGCAAAATATGTACATGCCCGAAGGGGGTACCTGTGGTGCCTCCAAATCATGCTCATATGATAGGCTGGCTCTGCTGAGGAGCCAATTGAACTAGCACTGTAATGGGGCAATGTAAATGGCTCTGTTATGGGGGTTTGGCAGCTAAGGCCCACACAGATTATGAGGTCAGTTGACCAATTTGTTCAAAATCATGACTGGTTATAACCTGTGGGCTTGGAAATGTTGAGAAATACTGCTATACAATGGAAACCCAAGTCCAGATGACCAATTCTTGTGCTGACGTTCTTCCCAGACAATTTGGAGAATGGTGGCGAGTGTAGCGTTGAAACAGAACACAATGTGACCCTGGATAATCTACTACATAGTGGTGGTTTCCATAGTGTTTCTTCACAGTAACATACGTACAGGTGAACAGCGCACCACTAACTTTCATGACCTAAAACCCCACGCACACGACCGTAGATTTCATCCGTAATTGCAGAACCATTTATATCTATGGCCAACCGACACCTTCTCGTATATTTGCTCTAAAATGTCCTGGTAGACGGCTGCGCTGACTCTGGACTTGATATAACACAGTGGACCAACACCAGCAGATGACATGGCCCCCAAACCATCACTGACTGTGGAAACTTCACACTGGACCGCAAGCAACTTGGATTGATGCCTCTCCACTCTTCCTCCAAACTCTGGGACTGAGATTTCCAAATGAAAGGCAAAATTTACTTGTATCTGAAAACAGGATTTTGGACACTGAGCAACAGTGTTGGTCCGCTGTGTTATATCAAGTCCAGAGTCAGCGCAGCGTCTAGCAGGACATTTCCCAGCACTTCATGCTTCCCTCTGCTGACAAGCTTTATGGAGATGCGGATTTCATTTTCCAGCAGGACTTGACACCAGCCCACACTGCCAAAAGTACCAATACCTGGTGTAATAACCACAGTATCACTGTGCTTGATTGGCCAACAAACTCGCCCGACCTAAACCCTAAAGGGAATCTATGGGGTATTATCAAGAGGAAGATGAGACACCAGACCCAACAATGCAGACGAGCTGAAGGCCGCTATCAAAGCAACCTGCGCTTCCATGACACCTCAGCAGTGCCACAGGCTGATCACCTCCATGCCACGCCGCATTGATAACCCCTCAGCAGTGCCACAGGCTGATCGCCTCAATGCCATGCCGCATTGATGCAGTAATTCATGCAAAAGGAGCCCGAACAACTATTGAGTGCATATACTGGACATATCAGTAGGACATTTCGGTATTAAAAATCATTTTTGAAATTGGGCTTATATAATATTCTCATTTTCTGAGACACTAAATTTGGGGTTTTTATAACAAAAAAAAAAAATAGATCCCTCTGTGTGTAATGAATCTATATATGAGTTTCACTTTTTGAATTGAATTACTGAAATAAACTTTTTGATGATATTCTAATTCATGGAGGACTAATTTAATTGACTATATATATATATATATATATATATATATATATATATACACCACGTAATCTCCTACGCAAATCAGGAATTACAAGCGGTTTGTGAGTCTGTAGAGAGAACTTGCTAATTTATAAAGCCCTGTGCTTACAGCAGCCTCTGCACCGATACAAGCAGACGCTCTCTGCACTGTGAGGGGGCATGACGACTGTAGTACGCTTGCAAACATTGTATCAGTAACATGGCAGACAACGATCACAGCTTCCTCTTAGCGAATTAGGAAGGAGAAATCTTTAACACAAACAGCTGAGATATGAATGGAAATGCTCCACAAAGGTTCTGTACATGAGGCTCTAAGAGCAACGTGAAGCTTTTATTTTTCACTAGAGGTACGCTTGGACGGTCTCCTTGGGGTTTTTGTGCCAGTTGGCTACAGAAAATTCCAGCTCCTGATTTAAAAACTGCACTTTGTGACAGGGTTTAAAGTACATGTGTATGGCAGCGTCCTGACTCTTCCCCAACGGGAGATGTCGGGAAAAGAAGGATCGGGCTGTTGAATTTCAACAGGTCTGATCCTTTTATTTGTAAGGAAATAAGCCTGTGTCCGGAGTCTGGCAGCAGCTTTCTCCCTATTAGGGTATGTTCACACGCAGTGTTTTCAGACGTAATTCGGGCGTTTCACGCCTCGAATTACGCCTGAAAAAACGTTCCTAATACGCCTACAAACATCTGGGCATTGCTTTCAATGGGAATTACGATGTTCTGTTCCCACGAGCCTTTATTTTACACGTCGCTGCCAAAATACGGCGCGTAAAATGACGGCTCGTCAAAAGAAGTGCAGGACACTTCTTGGAGGCGTTTTTCATTGACTCCATTGAAAAACAGCTCCAAAAATGTCTGAAAATCAGGAGCGGTTTTCGCTTGAAAACCGTTCCGTATTTCCAGACGTTTTTGGTCACTGTGTGTGAACATACCCTTAAAAATACATGCATGCTAAATTGAGCAGAGCGTGCATGTGTATGAGGGAGTCCTTAGGACTAGCTGTTGGCTTAAGTGTTTGGCCAGCTAAAAGGGAACCGGTCACCAGCATTTCACCCATTAAACTAGCAATTCCTGGTAGAAGATAAATATAGGTTACATAAAAATGATTTTTTTTATCCACTTCTAAGTCGGCTCCGTACCTTTAGTATTCAGTTTTTTTGTGTTCCTGCACTGTATGCTACCTCCTTACTTTAGATTAAAAGTTCTTTGCCTCTCCCCAGGACACACGAAATCCCACGCCTGCGCATTGATGTCTTGTTCTGGTGCGTGCGCACAAAGTGACACCACAGCGGCACAAGCGCAGTAAATAGTACAGAGGCCCGGATGAAGCAGGGAAGGGTGTCAGACCATACATGACAGTCGGATGCGTGCTCTCAGATGAGATTTCGGCGTTCCGGGCAGGCCAATTATCAGTGGTGGGCGGGCTTAAGAGGAACGAACGAGAATGACGGATTATTACCATAAAAGGCGCAGTGTTTGCAGACCGTTATTTACAGTTGGAGAAGTTTGGAAAGGGGAGACTGGCAATGAACCTTTGACAGCAGCGGCCAGCGAGGGGTGAGTGGAGTTCAATAGGTGAAATGCTGGTGACAGGTTCCCTTTAAGGCCTTGTATTTTGATGCATCCGATTCGTAAATATAGTCACTTGTTGCATTTAATCTTTAGAATGGATTTTCACAGGATGGAATTGCTGCAGATGTTTCCTCAGCAAAATATTCACGTTTTATGTGCGGATTTTGTGGTTAATTTCACCCCTTCTACATTGGAAAGGCTGAAATCCACAGTGAACATCCAGAACAGCATGAAACCGTCCAGCCGCATGTGGAGGAGACTTGTTCAGATCTCGTCCACATGCCTGGGACTTTAACAGGCTGCGGATTTCCCAAAAGGAAATTCTGCAGCATTTCCGTCCTGTGTGAATCCAGCCTTAGGCACTGTTCACACAGAGGTTTTTTTTGGCGCTGTCGGACTCTGAATCAGGGCCAAAAATCTCCTCCAATTGATTTAAAATAAGCAACATGCTCTTTCTTCCAGCGGTACCGTCTCTGACCTCCCATTGAAATCAATGGGAGGCAGAAAAAGCGTGTTTTGCGTCTTTTTTTTTTTTTTGCACCTGGAGCGCTCAATGGTCACGAGTGAAAAACGATGCGAAGAACCACGGCAAGAAAGTGCAGATGGGCCAAAAGATTTTTTTTTTAGCCTGCAAAATACTCTGTGTGAACAGGGCTTTAGTGTTCTGCTGTGTTATAGTTGGTTGAATTTTGATGTCGATTTAGCATTACGTTCTTCCATAGCGAAGTAATTTGTATTATTAGGATTGCGGAAGGGGACGTGGACCCCAGAAACATCAAATATGTAGCAGAGTTTCTCTAGTTCTTATGGACAATACTCAATAAATGGCAGACGTATATCCAGCAACTTGGATTATGTAATGTTTATTTGCACTGTATCTCTATTGGCGGCTCTACATCCACAGTTGATAGAATGCATGAACTCACAGGACTATATGAAGTCAGCTGGGGATGCCTCCAGGGTGCTGAGCTTAAAAGTTCTTCAGCAGCACAACCTGGACGAACAAGAGCATAAAAAACACTTGAAATAGCTAATTTATTTCAGCTTTGCCTACAGGTGGCATATGCCAAGCAGCTTTTTTTCTGCAAAAACTCCAATGTACATACAGTAGTTGAAGTTGGCATTCCCCGTAGTGCGGATAGACAGTAACATACCGCACTAGATATCCAGTTTGGTCACAGTATTTAATATGTTACGCTCACACAACGACTCCACCAAAACATAATTGTAATAAAGCCATTTCAAACTTTGATCCACCATGTACATAACAATTATACTACATTTACTGCTAGTGACAACCACTTACAGGTGAACAGAAGGTTGTCACAGCCCCGCCTCTTTCTGAGCTTCAAAGCAGTGGTATCGCTAGGTCCGAGCACTAGGGACAGGTCGTTTGTCATGTCAGATATAACCACTTAATTGTGTTCTTAGGACACCGATACAATTGAGAAGTCGCAGGGAAGCAGCCACGACTAATAGGATGCAGCGGTTTTCCTGTCTGTAAATAACTAACGTAACTGTCTGACATGTGGATGTCAGTGTTGCACATCCGTCAAAAACCCCACTAGGGCCAGCAGGGAAACGTAGGGGTAAGGTAGGTCATGGTTGATGCCTTGGGGAGCATTGTGGCTGCAACGGGGGGAATCAGTGGGGTACGTGTTGTAAAACTGAGGAGATAAAGAAGCTATGGCAGCAAACTGCAGCGGCATGTCATGGCTGGAAGTCCTCTTTATGCTGGTCTGGGACAGATGGAAAGGACAGGGAACGACTACATTAGACAATATGTGAACTTTGAGTCATTGGATTTAATTGTTGTTTATTCTCCCCTCTGACTGCGACTGATCAGTACTATATTTACCGGTCCTGTAAACGGTGGCAATAATTGGTCATGGTATGTAGTTACTATCTATATTTTGATGTACATATTTAGGATAGGGAAAAATATGTGAGGGGGTGGGGAATGTTGTATGTTGCACATTACTAGATAGTGGTCCCTTGCAGCATGACTAACTCAACCGGCGACCCGTACCCCCCCCCCCCTGGTAATCCAGTTCCTGTTTTCAGAGACTAGCAACACCTCTGCTATAAAGGACAACTCCACCCAATACACACATTGCTCAATGATGAGACATCCACATTTGGAGAGAGTAACATTTCGTTATTTCACTACATTCAAAACCAAGAAAGTGGGCGAGTCAAAACGGTCTATAATGACTGGGTTGGGTTTTGCCAATCCTGATGACAAGCTCCTCGGAAGATTGAAGTGTTGACTTAATAAAGTGGGAGTACATTTGTTAATTTTTTTTTTTTTCAAAGTGTGGCATGAGTTTAGAAAAACATGGCTGTTTTCTTCCAAAACCAGCACAACTCTTGTCCACTTAAATGAGGCTGTAATACCAGTTACAGCCTGTAGACAAGAGTGGTGCTGTTTCTGGAAGAAAGTAGCCTTGTTTTTAAAATCTTACACAATTTCTTTAACCCTAGGGTTCAGGCTAGATGTGACTTTAAAATAATACAAGGCAATAATTTGTAGCAGTTTAGAGAGTAACAAATCATAAAAGTACAAAAATATCTTTATTTTTCCCCCTACAGTAGAGATGCACAAAGCATTTTCCGATAATCTGCAGTATTACAAGGAGCTGTGACATCACTTCCCCAGAACCGGAGATTTCCCTTCTGACGTTCAGGACGCTGCCTTTGCGCGGGAAATAACTTCATTAACAAAACGGTTATTCTTCGCCAGAACATCTGCCTTCAGCCGATTCAGTTGGAGTTTTAGGTCTTTCTCAGACATTTCAGTAAGTGGCAGAGTTTTCACTTTGGATACAAAGTCCTGGATGATCTTCTCACCTTCCTGTCAAGAAAGACATGATGCTTTTATTATACCAGCATATATATCCACTGCCTACAACCTGTGGCTCTACAGATGCTGCTAAACTACAACCCCCAGCATGCACCAACAGGTCGATGTATATTTTATTTAAACAGGCTAGATGGAGCTCGCAGCATTTTATACAGAGAATCGGAGAGTGAAGGGTGGACAGAAGAAGCAGGACTCCGACTCATTCTGCGAGTTCAAGCAGCATGGACACAGGTTATTACACTGCACCAAATCCTTATCATGGCCACGCTCAGCCCACATTCTGTGCTGCTCTCACGTCGAATTTTTTCTGTATGTTCATGTATTTTACAGTTTGCATATGGTCATTTTGTACATAAATTGCATCACTTTTCTTGGTACTGATGCAGAGTTACAACCTGTATTATAGCTTAGAGCTACATTCACAATTCTCCAGGCTTCAGAGCTGAAATCTCTCAGTATTCCTTAATGGTTCAATGTCTGCACAGAGCTTGCTCTGTTGATTTGCATTCTGGGAAGTGTTCTGTTTATACCAGACATGAACAGTATACTGACTGTACCACTACATTATAGGAACTCTGCTTAGCTGATAAGGGCCTGTCCTTCAAACAATCTTGTTGCCTCTATCCAAAAATATTCATTATATTATTTAAGGTAATTGGTGAATAGCGTTATAAAAATGTAACAGAGAAAATATACAGTATATTTTTTGCATATCAGTACAAATAAAAATGTATCATTATAGAGTACCTCCATTTTCAGTAAAAAAAACAAACTATTATAGTGCAGGAGGGTGCACTATAATAGTTTATAAATCCCTCGTATTATCAATTTAGCTTCTAGAAGCAGCACGGAGTGTGTAACGTCCATGCTGCCGAACGCTCATAACTCCTCAGTAGGAGACAGTGCATCCTGCTAGTCTCCATATCCAGAACAGCCACCAGCGCTATAGAATCCTCATTTTCATCCCCAGGATGGCACCACTCATTCTTCATCCCCAGCATGCCTCCCCCTTCATTCCTAGTCCCCAGCATGCCTTCCCTCTCATTCCTAGTCCCCAGCATGGCTCTCCCACTTATTCCTAGTCCCCAGCATGGCTCCCTCTCATTCCTAGTCCCCAGCATGGCTCCTCATTCCTAGTCCCCAGAATCGCTCCCCCCTCAGTCTCGCTCCCCAGCATGGTTTCCCTCTCAGTCTTATACAGTACACTAGCATGGTTCCCCTCATTTTTAGATTCCAGACAAGCTCCGCTCTCTCTTCTAACCTTGACACCTCAGTGGCAGAAGGCAGGCTCCCTAACTCAGCAATTACTCAGGCTGTTTAGTGCAGTATGACACGTTCTGCACCCTTCTCTTCTCCGATAGCCTCGTCCTCCTACCCACTGCTCCCTCCTTTCCTATAGCTTGCATAGACTATAATGGTGGGGAAAAATCTGACACAGAACAATCCGGTCTGGGGATTCGGGGGGGGGGGGGGGGGCTGGTCTTTTCAAAGAAATGGTCTTCTGGGGATATTTTGCTGTATTTACAAAGTTGCTTTTCAGGTTTGTCGTAAACTTGCGATTAAACTTCGAGTGGAGCACTAGACAATCTGCAAACATTAGGAAATTGTATCTCCAGTAGAGGAAAGTAATGAACTTAAATATAAACAATGCCACAAACCTCTTTCTCTTCGTAACGTTTCTTACAGGCTGGTTCATCCTCACAGTCCCCACCGGTCCCAACAAACTGGAATTCTTCCAGCTCCAAGGCCTTTGCCTTGGCATTTTCAATCACATGCTTTGGAAAGTTAGCCAGCTCTGCAACATGTATCCCAAAACTCTGGTCGCAAACCCCTACAAAATAAAGAAATTAGAAAATCATACAGGAGAAAAAAGTGCCCATACTCTAATATAACGTCACTATTTCATTCTCTTTTATATTCTGCTTAATACAGTAAACAAACATTTTCAGAGGAAGGCAATGATTGCTAAATGTTAACAAGCCCACGTATGGGTAGATTACACAATATCCAAAAAAATAGTACTGGGCTCGTCCAGCCAACTAGAAATGTCCATGCGTGTGTGGATTTACATGACCCAAAGGCAGAGAATTTCAAATAAATTATTCATATGGCGGCTAGACTACTGAAACACCCACATTTGTGTTCTATTAACAGATTAACACCTCTCCAATCTGTCCTCAGAGGTTGTATAGGATTAGGAATACATGGCTTTTTATCCAGAAACAACGCCACACCTGTTCACAGGATGTGTGTGGCATTGCAGCTCAGTGCTATTTATTTCAATGTACGTACGAGTGCTGCGGCACCTTCAAAACAGCTGATCGGCAGTGGTCCCGGGAGTCGGACCCCGACTCATCTGCTATTGATGGCCTATCCTGAAGATAGGCCATCAATTTTTATTGCCTGGAAAACCATTTAAACACTGTTCCCTCGTTCCTCGGATACCCCCCTCTCCCTGACTCCACTGTCCGCCCATCACATACAGTATCCAAAATTTTCACTTGAACCTGAAAAGTCCAGTCTAATTCTGCTTTAATTCCCAGATAGCAGCCAACGTGCAACCTCTGCTCTGCCAATGACAGCCTCCTCTCTACTACACAAATCACTTTCTAAAACTCAAACTCCCTCGTTCTGTCCGTTATTCTCCAATCGCTCACTGAACTTACCTCTACCGACAAGCGTATATACTGTAAATAATCTGCTACACACTTTTGCAGTTGTTAAAATGTGTTACCCCAGTATTTATTGTGTTTTTGAAGCGGATGGCACTATATACATTTTTTTTTTTTTTTTTTTTTTTAAAGATTTGTATAACGTTTATAGAGAAGAAAGAAAAAAAACAGACCTTACAATTATATAGCCTTATAGTGGGGTATTCATGAACATGGAAACACTCACTGGCTTGTTACCTGTAGGAACTGTGCATTCTCTTTGGTCAATCAGTAAAACAGTCTACACTCCATATAGAAGTACACTTGGTACCACAGATGCTATAACCCTGTGACATTTAATTATATGGCCGGCTAGCTAGTGCCGCAGCAATAAATCATCAATATCATCCTTGGAGTCAGAGGAGACCTGAGACTTGTTCTAATAAAATGCACCTTCCCCACTAGAGCTTGTAATGCTCACCTTCCTGATTTCACTCCACCAAACGTATAAGTTATGAAAACCTTTGAAGACTTTTCTTAAACCGTGTATTTGCATTTAGCGCAGCTTTGTAATTTGTTTTTATTAAATATGTTTTTTACTTTTTCAGATACAGCTTCTAAGTATCCTGGATATCTAGAAGCTGTATCTTGCGCTGAAACCTGAATCCGTCTGTTCAGAGGGACTAACTGCTTCATTGACAAGGGGTCCTGCGTGTTCATAACTTAGATGCGATTGATAACAGGTGGATCCTGCATGTCAGAGACAAGCAGGACCCGCTGTCACCGGAGCAGTCAGTCCCACGGACCTGTATACAGGATGCTTAGAGGCTGTATCTCAAAAGGTAAAAATAATGTAATAAAAACAAAATCACAAAGTTGCACTAAACCCCAAAATACTGATTTTTGTGTTTTTTTTTTGCACATGTAATAACTCACCAGAAATATTCTAGTAGTGTCATTGGTTTCTCCCCAGCTCAGATGCATCTATACATTTTGAACCATTTCATTATGGGCAGCAGTGTCCTGTCAGTCTAACCACCACAATAGTCCATGCTCTCATGTGTAGACAGGAGGGCACTCTCCCCTGTGTAGAGGACTTCCTGTGAACTACAGGAGATCATCAACTATCAAATCCCCCCTGGAATCAGAGAGACACCTTCCCTCCCCACCCAGCTCTACCCTCCTGGTTCCTCTGTATGTTCCCCCATGCATATAGTGTTGCTGAAGAGATTATTTCTGCCCTAAGGGAGCAGAAGTGCAGTGATATAATGAGAGTCCATTCAATGATTAGCTACATACAATCATAAAACTACCCTGCTCACACTCCTTGTCTATAGTATGTGTGTGATGTATGCAGAGCGCTCAGTGTATTTATACGAGATGCTGCTTCTCACCGTCTCCTGTGTAAAAACCGACAGAAAAATCTATCACAAGCAGGAGGCAGAGGAGATCGGCTAAAGCTGCATTGTATAGGAATACACAGACTCTGTATTGTGAGTACAGAAATTCTGTCACTACATATTGCTTGATGCACTTAGATAGGACTCCGAGCAAAGCAAGTACAGTGTGATGAGACTATGCCCACGCTCCAAAGCCAGAAGCTTCATGGGAAATGTAGGCTGTATTAAGGGAACTATATCAGAGGGGAAGGAGGAACCAGGGTGGCAGACAACCCATAAATGGCACATCAACTAAAACAGGTGTCACCAGATATTCACAAGAGCCTCTACAGTACTGTATTCTGTAGTAGCCTATGCTGTACTATATAGGCAAAAAAAAATGCTACGGTGCTGCTTTAAGTCTGAAACATTGTTAGCATTTACCTTGCCTGCAGCTAAGCGATTATGTGTCCCAGATACGCCCCTAGGGCAAACTCTAGGAGAGCCAAACAAATCCATTGGTAGAATTTTATTTTGGTAATTCTATGTAGAAGCAGCAGCAGATCAGCATAAGCCAATAAATAAATAGTCTAGTCACAATGAGATCCAGAACAGACTGTACAAGGAAATAGATATTTTAGGAAAAGTATACTGGAGAGAAATACAGATCGTAGAACAATACAGCTGGGAACACAATACTAAGCATTTAGATACCGATATTGGTCTTAAAGTGTACCACCAGCTATAGCGCCCATCATTGTCACACACCACCTGCTTTCTATGGTGTGTAGAGAGAAATAAAAGCAGAACCCACACTATGCAAGAATGGATACAGCCCCCACACCAAGGCATGCAGGGAAATGTAGTTTTATGGTGATGTCATGGAGGAAGGTCCTGGCATGGCTGTACCTAGATATCTCCTGTTACAACTTCTGGGGGAAATCAGCAAAGCTTACAACGAAATCACGTAAAACACAGGTTAGGCCCACGGGCTCTTATAAACCAATATAAAATACTTTTATTAAAACGGCCTGTTGACCAGATGCCAGTGGACGTCTGCTATAAATCTGTGTATAAGTGCCAATTGGAAATCCTAGACTACACAGCCCTATGCAGCCACAATTTCCCATTACAATAATTGGTATTAGTTTAATGAAGTCAAATTTAATCACAACCATTAGTAACAAAGTTCAAGATTTCGATTAAGGTGTGATAAATAAATAATAATTATTACCTCCTAATATTCAGCGCCTTTGTGATAAAGGATTTCTATTAAGCCATGGCTATCACTGACTGATGTATGTTTGAGATTTGCACTGTTTTACAGGCTGCTGCGGTACTGGGAAAACTCAATTACCAGCAGGTCACTAAACAAACAGATCAATGACCACCGCACCGGCATGACTTTATTTTAATGTCATCAAAACCCTTAACACCAGTAAAATATAACGGAGCAGAACGTAATATACTTATAACAAAGCAAACACTTCAACGCTATTGATATTTCAAGGATCATCATTGCAATATTTCAGTATTACAGCGCAGTTCCAAAGAGAATAAACTACAGCTGAAAGTTTGCAAGACAAGCTTAAGAATAATGGATATCATGTACAAATAACCAAAGAACCCAAATTCCACGGAGGACAAGAAGTTCACAGTTGCCCATAGATAAAAGTTGGCTAAACTGGGCATTTTAGGCTATGTTCACACGGGGTATTTTGCCGAGTTTTTTGACGCGGAAACCGCGTCGCAAAACTCGGCAGAAACGGCCCGAGAACGCCTCCCATTGACTTCAATGGGAGGCGTCGGCGTCTTTTTCCCGCGAGCAGTAAAACTGCCTCGCGGGAAAAAGAAGCGACATGCCCCATCTTCGGGCGCTTCCGCCTCTGACCTCCCATTGACTTCAATGGGAGGCAGGAGAAAGCGTATATCTCGCTGTTTTATGCCCGCGGCGCTCAATGGCCGCGGGCGAAAAACGGCGCGATAATTGCCGCGAAAATCGGCGTGCAGGGAGAGGAATATCTGCCTCAAAGTTCCAAACGGAATTTTGAGGCAGAGATTCCTCCCCCAAAATACTCCGTGTGAACATAGCCTTAGTCCTCTTCAGCTAGCCCTATGTGCCAGACTGCAGTGCTGCTGTATATTTACGGTTATAATGTATTCAAAAAGTTATTCATTTTTGGGTAGTAGAATGGAGAAAAAAAAACCTGCAATTCTGCCATCTTTTTATTGGATTTACCATGAAGTATAAACATAACTTTTCTCGGCGGGTCGGTACGATTACGGCGATAGCAAATTTATATAGTTTTTTGTTTTACTACTTTTGCACAGAATTAATTTTTTTCAAAAACATTCGCCGTTTTCTGAGGACCATCATTTTAATAACGGTGTGAGGGCTTGTTTTTCATCTGTACCCCTTTGGGGGTACATACGACTTTTAGAACCGCAATTTTGGTATAGTTTTGTATTGTGCTTTTGGTTTTCTAGAGTGTTCACCATCCGGTGATAATTTTAAAGTGCAAGTCATTACGTATGCGGCGATTCCAATTAGGTGCATTCTATTATTCTTTTTACATTTTCTTCAATAATAAAGCATTGTGTAAGAGGTATAATTGCGCACAAATGGGTTAAAACTATGTAAAAAAAAAAGAAAAAAATTTAATTCTGTTTGGGTAAGATATTCAAGTTATTTTAGCAGTATCTGTCTCTGCTCCTGCAGCCGAAATCAACAGGGAGGTCGTGAAGGGCTGCAGAAATTAAAAGTTTCCTCCGATATAAATTGAAATGAACGAAATATGTAGCCTGCAAGTGAATGAAGCTACTAAACAGCATTGTGCACCAAATTTTTAATTATCGATTAGAAACTTGAATTTGTACACTGTGGATCACTGCCAGGCCTCATTGGCCCTTCTCTGGCATCAGTTCAGTGGTAGTTCTGCCATAAGCGCAAACCTGAGTAGTCTGAGACAGACTTGTTGCTAGGGATGTGCTACCTGACAACCCATAAGCAGGCTCTTGCTGATAGGCAGTCCCTCCTTAGCAACCAGTCTATAGCAAATGACTCCAAGCTGTTCAGTTCAAAGATTGACTAAACGGACAGCAGTAAAGCAGCCATATCGCCGTTCCCAACCATGGGCTCTATTCCCAGCTGTGTTCGTTATTTTCCTTCATGTTTCCATCGCTTTCTAACACCGCGCTAATCTATCCAGTAAAAAATAAAAATCTGTCATGGAATCCGTTAAAAACAAAGGCCTACATTTATTTAGCAATTTACGACTGTTTTTACCATAAACCGAGGGAAAAAAGTTGCAAACGGTGACATGAAACAAATTTGAGTTAAGACTTGCGACTTTTCTCATCACTCGCCAAATGTTAAAGTAACAAGAAAAGTCGGCATAGACATAGTTTAGGCCACATTTATTAGGTAATCTAAGTGAAAGAACGTGGAAATTTTGGAGCAAATCTGAGCCAGTACATTGCAAATTATTCCAACTAAATAACTCCTTTACTTAGACTGGTGTAAGATATGCCAATCTTCATTAATGAGGGCCAAAGTGTTTAGAGCCGGGACGCATCTCTGTCAAGTCGCCTTGTGGTAGCGGCTGGGCTTACACAATGATTAAAATGAGATCTAGGAAGCTCAGACTTATTAAAGTATAGTAAATATAGCAGTATAAAAATGAAAAAATTCAATGTTTGCACATATCTCCGCTGCTATGTTTGTTTGCCATGGATTCTGTAAAAGAAGCCACGCCGCCTGTGTGGATAGAGCCGAATGCAAATGTACAATTGAGATTTTTGTACAGGCTACAACCTCTTTAATAAACTCCTTACATCGAAAATAGCCCTTTAAATAGCACATTTAACGAACAGTCATCAAATCACTGGATCTGAAGAGGTGAAAAGTGTACCATAAAATTGTTTCCAGTCCGTCTTCATCAATCGTGCACTCCCACAGACCATTAAATGGCGCATTACTGGGTAATATGTACAATATGAAAAGGAAGACAAACAACATATGTCTAAACCAAAATTAAATTGGTAAGAGCATGTCACATAATTTTACTTCCTACCACAGGGGAGGAGAAGACGTCCAGAACATAAAACCAACGTTATTAGATAAATAATGTGTGCGGAGCTGTGACTCAAGCCTATGAAAGAGAATTACACCCTAAAATAAAAAATGAAATCTCTAGTATATATAAGTACTCGAGTCATCCTCCTGTTATGTGAAACGCAATGTTCACCTTTTAAACCATTTTTTAAATTGTTACAAGAATGAAAAACGATGTCGAATGAACTTTGCAAATATTTATCAAAAATCTCCTAGCGTTTTGTGTTTACAGCTTCTATGCAAATGTATGTTTCCATGGTAACAGACTACAAACAGACCATGTGCAGTCTGTCCCTTAATTCTTACTAACTTAACTTCGGTAAGGACAGATGGATAACAATATGACTGCAAGATTAGACTACACACAAAACGATACGAGATTTTTAATTAAGACTATTTGCCAAGTTGCTTGGTTGTGAAGGTTATCCTTTTATTTTACCAGTGTATAAGGTTTTATTGCCATTGCTCCTGGAAACCATTGCATGACAGCCAATATGCCCACCATTACAGCTCCCACAGGGATGGCCATCCAGCTTTTCCATACTGCTATACAGCAAATCTACCTAGTTTTGCAAGGATATACAAAACTGGTGAAGTCTCACTGCGGATCTGCAGTTCAGGAGAGCCGGATGCAAGACCTGTGGGAGATGTACCGGTGGCCGCAGTGGTTGCCGACAAGTTTTCCAAGAAGGAATGGCTGAATACAACTCAGGGATTTCTAAAACCACCAGTAATAATAGAGAAGTTTTGTCACATCATTGTAATATCTAGCTCTCCGCTTTATATTCTATCATTGAGAGATATGACTATTTTGGATGGTCCTGTGCACGCAGCAGAATTTTCACGCAGATTTCGACGTGTTTTCCATGTCGGAATCAGCATGAAAATGCTTGTAAAAAGCCTCCCATTATCATCAATGGGAAACCGGACTAATCTGTGTAGAGCACCGCGGCTGGTCTTACGGCAAAACTAGGGTAAAAAAACGGAGGATCAGCATCGGATTTCTGCCACAAATTCTCGGCCAATTCCACATACAATTATTTCTCAGGAAAAATTTGTCGTGCGTAGATCGCTTATAAAATGCAGGGTAGGCAGTGTCACAGTTTCTGACCTGTCTTGATCTGGTAGAGCATGGTGAGCGTTTCATCGGTCGTAAGAGCCGTAACATGTAGATTGTTCACTGTAGGCACTTGGTCCGCCAATGCAGTCAGTTCATGGAAGTGAGTGGCAAACATACAAAATGCCTGAATTTTAGTAGAGATGTACTCTGAGATAGCCCATGCCAGTCCAAAGCCGTCATAGGTTGAGGTCCCTCTACCCAGTTCATCAATGATAATGAGGGAGTTCTCTGTGGCTGATCTGCAATAAAAAAAGGAATAAAACCAAACTGAACAAAAAAAGCATCTAAGAAGCAGGTCAAAGACAAAAGGTTAAAACAACCCAAGCATGGGGCACGTCATCATGGAAACCTTGATAGCAAAGGGAGATGCATGGAAAAAGCAAGGATGTCTTTCCAGCAATTCTCTGTATACAGCCCTCATCAGTTACCATTACACCACTTATATACAAAGAAATTAAGTGAACAAACAAGAGTCCCTTGAATAAAAAAACTAAAATAAAAAAAATTAAAATAGTTTTTTTTTTACTGGTCCTTGGCCCCTAAGGGCAAGAGCCATATACCAGCAAGACAAAAACAACCTAAACTGAGAAAGTTTTTTTTCTTATAGCTGTAAGTACAATAGACCTTCGGTTAGGGCTACATGGCATTTTGGTTGTGAAACATCAAGTCGCGAAAACAAAAAGTTTATAATCTGCCTGTGACTTGCTGTCCACGACTATTTTAGGATACCATTTGATTGCGAGTTGCATGTGATTTACTGTAGGCTTTGCGACATCCTCAAAAAAAAAAAAAATCACTAACAAGTTGCAAATGAATTGCAGTCATGCAGGACTTCCATTAAAGTCTATGCATTCAAACTCGTGTGAATTGCGATCTGCGGCTAAAGTCCATCAGGTTTGGATTTCTTGCAACTGAGGTTTCGCGTTAAGTCGCATTACTTGCAATGCGGCATTGCGATTTTCATGTCATGCAACCAAAGTCGCCGTGCAGCCTTATAGGCATTAATAAGATCCTATAGGCATTGTAGCTTGGATAGATATGGACATAATGCACAATTATAAAACAGGAAAATCTGAAAATTTTGCTGAAAATGTTATTGATTGAACCAATTATATTATATTGTAAATGTTTCGTTCATATATCTGCACATCTACCTCTAGAACGGTCTTACAAAACGAAAAAAATACCGGTGCTACGATAAAACTCCAACCGTTCCAGAAAGATTTCAGATTTCTTGCGTTTCTGTAGTCGGTCGATGCCAATTGCTTTAATTAAGGCAACGCAATGAACAGCAATAAGGAGGCCGACAAGAAGCTCCAGACAGATGCAAACATTAAAGTGTAATATGAAATGTCAGAGCTTAACGTACACCTATCCCTTTTTCCCTGCAGAAGAAACCAGCAGCATAAACCTAATATACAGTGCTGTGAAAAAGGGTTTGACTCTCATCCGATTTTTTCAAATTTTGCGGATTTGTCACTAAAATTTTTCAGATCCAAGTAATTTTAATATAAGATCAAGACAACACGAGTAAACACAAAATGTAGCTTGTAAAGGATTATTCCATTTATTGAGGATGAAGATGTATTCAAAACCTATATTACCCATGTGAAAAAGTAATTGCCCCCCAAACCTAATAACTGGTTGTGCCACCCTTGGCATTAACTGCAATCGAACATTTGTGATAACTTGTGATAAGTTTTTTACTTCACTGTGGAGAAATCTTGGCCCACTCTTCTTTGCAGCATTGTTGTAATTTGTCTACATGGGGGGGTTTCGAGGATAAACTGTCCGTTTAGGTCTTGCCACAGCATCGCAATGGGATTCAAGTCAGGACTTTGACTCGGCCACTCCAAAACCCTCATTTTGTTTCTTTTGAGCCATTCAGAGGTGGACTTGCTTTTGCGCTTCGGATCATTGTCCTGTGTTTGAGCTTTAGATCACAAACTAATGGGCGGACATTCAACTTCAAGATTTTCTGATAGAGAAGTCATAATTGATGGGACCATAAATTCAAGTCATCCAGGTCCTGCAGAAGCAAAGCAGTCCCAGACCATCACACCACCACCACCACGTTTGACTGTTGGTATGATGTTCTTATGGTGGACTGCAGTGTCCGCTTTACTCCAGATGCACAGAGACATGTCTTCCAAAAAATTCTACCTTTGACTCATCAGTCCACGGATTATTATCCAAAAAGACTTTGAGGTCATCTAGACTGTTTTTGGCAAATGCGAGACGAGCCTGTATGTTCTTTTTGGTCAGCTGTGGTATACGCCTGGCTAAATCTTCCATGGGTGCCATTATTGCCCGGTGTCTTTCTTATTGTGGAATATTGTACAGTAACCTTAACTGAGACAGGTGAGTTCTGCAGTTCTTTAGATGTTTTTCTGGGTTCTTTTGTGAACTCTTGGATGAGTATTTGATGCGCTCCTAGTGAAATTTTAGTAGGTCGGCCACTCCTGGGAAGGTTCACCACTGTTCCAAGTTTTCTCCATTGTGGATAGTGGCTCTCGCCGTTGTTCACTTGAGTCCCGGAGCCTTAGCACTGGCTTTGTAACCCTTTCTAGATGGATAATTTTCAATGGCTTTGTTTGGCACCTGTATTTGAATCTCTTTAGGATGTGGCATTGTGTACTTCTTGAGACTACCTCGCCTACTTCACATTGGCAAACAGCTTCTCTAAGAGGGATGTTAAGATTCAACATGTCCGGCAGGAATCATGCCTGGTTGCGGCTAGTGAAATGGAATTTAGATAACTGATTTAGTAGCGAAGGGGGTAATTTACTTTTTCACATAGGGCCAGGTAGGGTTGAACAGCATTTTTCTTTCAATAAATGAAATAATTCAAAACCAGCATTTTGTGTTTATTTGGGTTATCTTTGTCGAATATTAAAAGTAGTTTGATGATTTGAAACACTCAAGTGTGACAAATATGCAAAAATAGAATAAACGGGGAAGGGGGTAAATACGTTTTCACAGCACTGTGCTGAATATGCTGCCCCGTTTCTATAGTACAGAGCGTTATTCTCTTGTTCCCTCACACATATTCTTATAAAAATAAGCTGCCACTAGGAGGTTGAGGTTAATCTGGCTACTATTGAGCTAAATACGAGCCGCATACAGATCAGCCGCCTAGCGGTGGTAATATGCAGCAGGTTTTTTTTTTTTTTCTCTTTATGGGAAGGGAGACCAGAGCTCCGTATTACAGAAAGAGAGCAGCATAGCCACAAAGCGAATTCACATGACCATTTTTTTTTTTTTATCTCCGTGTAGCATCCTAGTCTACAAACAGCACAATACGGTCTGCACACTGACCCTGCAATAGTAAATGGTTCAATTCCCCATAACATTTTCCTGCACGGACACATGCAGTCGGTTGCTATAGAAAAAAAAAAAAACACATGTATCATCAGATGCCGATTTGCAGACGAGAATTTCCAATAGAAGGCAATGGAGAGAAAAGAATTGCATCCGTTATACAGATCTAAAAAAAAACATCTTATTAAAATGCATATTATGCATTTGGGACAATCGAGAATTGTATTTTTGATGATTTTTAAGAATATGTATGGACGTAAAAAATAGATCCAATACAGACATGCTTACAGAACTCCATACAGATGAAAATATGATGTTTTTTCTGAACGCAATACAGCCGTTTTTCTTACAGATGTGTGAATTGGTGCTTAAAGGGGTTTTCACATAAGACACATTTATGACATATCCACAGGTTATGTCATAAAAGTCAGATAGGTGGGACCCGCACCTATCTCTAGAACGGGGCCCCCTAAACCCTGTTCTACCACTCTGTTGTGGCTGAAGTGAATTTCCTACCATGAATTACGGAAACAGCGTAGCTCGCTGAGCTACGCGGTTTCCGTAACTCCCATAGTAGTGAATAGCAGTTATGGAAGCAACGTAGCATGCGAGCTACGCGGTTTCCGTAACTACCATTCAGTTTTATGGGAGTTACGCGGTTTCCGTAACTCAAGGTCGGACATCACACGCTTCAGCCACTATAAAGCAGTAGAATGGGGTTTAGGTGGCCCCGTTCTAGAGATAGGTGCGGGTCCCAGAGATGGGACCTGCATTTCTCTGACATTTATGACATATCCGGTTTACAGGAGGTCAGTGGCGTGACTGTATAAGCTGATCTCGTGTTACCCAAGTTCGCCTCCCATTTGCTTCAACAGCGCATTTGTGCTCTGACATCATTAGTCCTCGGCTGGGTTCACACTGCATTTTTGTTGTGTTTTTAACAGGCTTTTTTTTTTGTTTTGTTAGATAAATCCCATCTCTCTCAATAGGTGTTAATCAACAAAACAAAATACGCATATTAAAACCGCAAACAAAAAAAACGTGTGACGCCATCCTTATTAAGTCCAGCATTTTACATCACCTCACTTAATTATTGGATTCTGACATGATGCAGGAGTGGGAAGCCGGCACACAATATACTGAGCTGCATAATGCCGAGTATAGATGGAAGCTGCTCGACGGTCGTCTCTGATATGCGGCAGACCTTCCTTCATGCGGAACTGTCTGCTGGTAGAACAACATCAATCATCCATAATTGATACAACTATTGGCCGTGCGGGAGGAACGTCTGCTGTGGCTGGTTATTAACACCGAGTCATGTTTCATCAAAATACAATAGGTAGAGTAACCTAAAGTAATAACCGTTAAAGCTAATGTTATGTTAGGAGCGTCCGTGCAGCAAGTGCAGAGAATCCAGCTTCACCAGTCTGCAGTGATGGCATCTTCCAGCCCCGTGTGCAATAGGAAAGTCACTGGTTCTCCACCTGCGGTTTTATGAGAAGCTTTAGCTGTTAATTCCACTGGGGTTGCCAATGTTTTGTTAATAAAGCTTAATAATTGAAAAGTGAAACGTTATGTAACGCTCTAACACATCGGCGGCTCCAATAATCACTATTTTCAAGCTCTGTTTGCGGTCAGTGAACGTTAACATTTTTTTTTTTTTACATCCAAAAGGTTAAAAACATGTCCTGATCACGTCTAAGTGACACAGGTGAGGGACTCTTACTAGACAGATCTGATACACTAATACCCTGTCCACACGGAGTTTTATGTAGGCGGAAAAATCTGCTTCAAAATTTGAGTCAGATTTTGAGCGGCCTCTACTCTTTGCCGTGTTTTTTGTGGCTTTTTCGGCCACGGCCATTGAGTGCCGCAGGCGAAAACCGCTTACTCTGCCTCCCTTTGATACCAACGGGAAGTCAGAGACGAAAACGCCTGTAGGGCTTGACCTTTTTTTCCGTTCATGGGGAAAAAAACACGCCTCCGCCTCCCATTGAAATCAATGGGAGGCTATTTTTGGCGCGGTTTCCACGTCAAAAACAGTGTGAACTAGGCCTAAAAGGGGTATTCTAGTTTGAGCCAAAAAAATCTCATCAAGGGTCCAGTCACACGTTGCAGTTGAGCTCCAGATTAAACCGCAATATAAAATGCATTCAAAAGCATATGCGTTTTATCGCGGTTTGAATAGTTTTTAAACAGGGCAACGATCAGCGGACGAACGTGCAAACGCTTGATCATCGGCTGATTGTATCGTTTATGCTGCAAGAAATATTATCGTTGTCGGCAGCCCATGATAATGT
This sequence comes from Rhinoderma darwinii, assembly GCF_050947455.1. Lineage (NCBI taxonomy): Eukaryota > Metazoa > Chordata > Amphibia > Anura > Rhinodermatidae > Rhinoderma > Rhinoderma darwinii. Next base: position 379,230,235 of record NC_134690.1, read on the forward strand.
ATGAGGATGAGCGATCGGAGTAACGAGTGCTCTTCTCCATACTAGCTCCTTGTGAAAGGCGCAAACTGGCGCCGATCTCCGAGCTGTCATTGATTGGCGCTCGTTTACACGGCCATGTAAGAAGACCCTTAGTTTACTCCAGCGTTTTCTTCATTCTTCAGCTCACTAACACACAGGTTTTACAAGACACAGGACAAGATTTCACCTTGTACGACTAAAGCATGATACCTGAGAATAGAAGCGGTTTCCAGCATCTCAGCCATGAACGTAGACACTCCTTTAAGTTGACTGTCTCCAGCTCCGACTCGGGCGAGAATGCAGTCCACTACGCTCACTTCTGCAGAGTCACATGGTACAAAGCAGCCAATCTGAGCCATAAGCACAATCACTCCGGTCTGGCGAATATATGTGGACTTACCACCCATGTTTGGACCTGGCAGGAAAATAAAATGAATAGTTATTTTTGCACAATCTTCCTCCACAAGTGACTATGTCTACAGCCAGTATACCAATGATAAACCTGGGTCTATACCCTGAAACCTTATTCCATATGGCACTAACAGGCTAAAATATAGACTACCTGATTGTTATATAAAGCATAGGTTCACCACTGGTTAACTTATATCTGTATACTTACCACAGTTCCCCAATATACTATTTACTATCCGCATTGCGCCGCCTCAAAGGAATCACTTGCCCAGAAAATATTTCCCTGCCCCATTTCAGCCTACAAAATTTTTCACCGATCCACTGGATAGGTGAAAACTGCTAGATTGGTGGGGGTCTGACCGCTGGGATCGGAGTCCCCCGTCTTCCCCAGTTGCAAGTGGAAGCTCGGCTGTTTCCGTCAGTCCAATAAACTTTGAATGGTGCTGCACGGCGCGGGTCCGGCCTCCGCTACATTCAAACTACTACTTGCCGCCATCTAGTGGATAGGTGAGAAATGCTGGAATACACCTTTAAGGAATAGTAATATTAAGAACTGCCTAATATACAAATGTAGGTTATCAGTGGTGAAACGATGCTTTAACCCCTTCAGGACGGAGTCATTTTTTTTTTTTTCACTCCCTTCCTTCAAAGAGCCAAAACATATTTCTTTTTCCGTCAATCGAGTGGTGTGAGTGCTATTTTTTGCGGGAGGATTTTTCGTTTCTATTGGTAGCATTTAAAAGGACCATATAATGTACTGGGAAACTGAAAAAAAAAATATTTGCGGGCTGATATTGGAAGAAACTGATTATGCCATTGTTTTTTGGGTTTCCTTTTAATAGTTCAGATTTTTATGGAGGCAGCGATACCAAATTTACTTTTTGCATTACTTTAGAGGAAAAATGGGAAAAGGTTTTGTTTTTGCACTACTAAAAACTTAATTTCACTTCTTTTTTTTTTTTACAAATTATATTAGTCCCCCTAGGGGACTTGAACCAGTGATCGTTAGATCGCTGGTACAATACGCTGCAATACTAATGTACTGCAGAGTATAGTCATTTTTACAGGCTCCTGTTAAGCCCTGCAATTAGCATTGCACCATGCGACAAAATAGCAATTTCCCCATATATTACATAAATGAACACTTAAAAACAACACAAAGATGCAGAAGTACTGCTGGTGTAGAGGTATCGGGCTATACTATAGACAAACATTGAAAAAGTGTAATAATATTGTAAATTACGTTATAAGAAGTTCACTTGACAGGATATCAGAGTAGAGCGTTTTCAAGTTAAAATCGAATGAGTGACTTTTTTTTTTTTTTTAAACGTACGATACCCCTTTAAAATCCTCCAACACACATCTTTCTGGTTACTCTATTACATTAATATTGTATCCTTGAGATTGCGGACTATATATCGTTCAGCCATAACATAAAACCACCGACAGGTGAAGTGAACATTGATTATCTGGTAACAAAGGCGCCTGAAGAAGATATATTAGGCAGCAAGTGATCAGTCAGGTCTTGATGTTCATGTGATGGAAGCAGGAAAAATGGGTAAGGATCTGAGGGACTTTGGTTTTTATACTAATATGTTTTATATCAATATAGCTAGAGAAATGGAGACTAAGCTAAGGAGTATTTACAGACCTGCATATGTCCGACACCAATGCTTGCCCTCAGACCTACGATATCATCCGTCCTTGTATGAGTAGTGACAATGACTGAACATCACCGATTTTATGTTGGACAATATGTTGGAAGCGAATCTGGTTACAGGAGTACGAATCATAACAAGCACTCATGTCACATGGCCCGATAATAAGGCGATGACACAAGGGCCGTGAATAGCCACTCAGACAAGGGGTAAACATTTTTAGTGGAACCTACGTTTTGAAAATTACAAAACAAAGAGGGTATAAGAGGGAATGTATCATCAGAAAACAATATATAGATTTGTTTTGTATTATTATTATTTGTTTCTATGTAAATTGGTGTGGTTTCTTTTTATAAAGACCATGCAAATAAAAAAATAATCCTTAAATACTCTGGATTTCACACTGACACCGACACACACGGCCTTATTTCTCCAAAAATGTCTAAGGGTATATTCACACGGCATTTGTTGAGGAAATGTCTGCAACGGTCCCATCTATCTGAATAAGGCATGCAGAAATCTATGCACATGCTGCGAAAAAAAACAAAACACCATTCACATGTATTCTAAATAAAGAGAAAAAAGGGAGATGCACGGCGCCACATAGTGAGATAAATCCGGGATAGCTGGACATCTAGGAAGAGAAAAATATATATGCTCACCAATAATGGTTGTGCTCAAACAGACAACTCTGATGTAGGTTTCATTACCTTAAAGGAATAGTGTCACCAAAAATTTTTTTTTTATATCAGTTTGATGTTAGGGTTTTATTAAAAACTTTTATATTTATTTGTGTGTTTGTGTTTTACTTTTTTTACTTTTTCTTCCCTATGGGGGCTGCCATTTTTTTTTCCATTTCTGTATGTGTCGATTAACGACACATACAGACATGGAATACGGCAGCTCCAGTCCCATAGTGAATGCGAACAGGGCCCGTTCCATCCACTATGCTGTACGCCATCTGTGTGGGAACGGCGCATGCGCCGCTCCCACACAGTCCAAGTTGAACTGTGCGCCGTCCGGCGCCATTTTCCTGTGGACCGGAAGTCGCGGCCGGACAGTAAGATTACTACTTCCGGTCGCGGCTTCCGGACTTGTGCACATGGAGCAGCGGCAGCAGACGGAGCGGACGGACCGGAGGGAGCGGCGGCGACTGGAGCAGGTAAGAGATTTCTATGTATGTTCGTGTTTCAGTGTGTGTTTACTAGTGTATGTAAACCTACTACACTGTGTGTTAGCTCAAAAAATGGCGACACACAGTGTAGGAGGTTAGACCGTTCAATCCCCTCGTTTCTCCCGGCACTAGCCAGGATAAAGGAGGGGGGGGATTCTGAGAGCTCACTAGAGCGAGTGAGTTTTTTCCAATTTTGAAGCATAAAGCAATGTGGTTGCTTTAGCACATGCAATTTTGGGAATTGCTCTATCTAGTGACCAGCACTGGGAAATATTATAAATTAGAATCTAATTTATAATATTTCCTGACTCTTGAAAAAAATAAAAAAAATTAGAACAATGTTTAATCACCTACACACTAATTGTTTAACTAAAAAACTCCCTTGATTTCATGTGTAGCAGCGCCGTATATTGTTCATTTTTTCTGTATATTGTTCCATTCACATGTATGGAACGGATTTTTAGTCTCTGAAAAATCTGCCGCGTTTTAACATAACCGAATAGAAAAACGGTCCTTGCTGCTCATAGCATCCAATCACAACGTAGCCATAATTTTTCCAAAGCAAGATAGAAATGAAAGCGGAGCTCTGATAGGCCGCTGCGGTCAGGACAGTTTTTCTACAAGGTAGTTTTGACAAATGGGGACCTTTGTGTTTTTTGCAGCTCACTGATCAGCTTTGCTGTGTAGACTGGTTCAGGGTAAGCAGAGAATTTAATGACAGCTGTATTGTAAAGCTGGAGGCCTAGATAAGGCATATACACTATACACACACAGATAAGGCTCTGTATACAGCTCCCCGGTCTCTCCTTGGTCTTTAGGGGTGGCAGCTGTACTCCATATATTCCTGGAGACTAATTGTCTATTAGATTTCTGCATCAATTGACTTCCATTCATTGCAGCAGCCATAAAGCGCACACACCCTGCTGCACGGCCTATACAGAAAATACAGGAAGAAAATGGGCACCAACAACCCTCCGGGTGAGTTTTTAAACATAAAAAATAGTTCGTTATAAGATTCAATATTAAAAAAAACAACAATCACAAATTAAATATATGCGACATTCCCTTTAAGTTTTAGGGCAAAATTTCTAATATTGGTAGAAAAAATTAATAAAAAATATATATAAAAACGACCACAAAAAACCGGCACAGCTAAAAAAAATAAGCGCTAGTAGCACAGAATAAATTCATTACAACAATGTGAGGGAGGTAAACAAATTAACTTCTCTTTTAAGAAAATAAATAATGAAGACCACTTTGTATCAGGTCATATTGAATCATGTTCACTGCTAATTTGCAGCTCATTGAATTAAAATCCAAAAGACGCCGACAAATTACCAGTAATGATATGGAACATCTGCTTCTCCTTCGCGAACGTTATGTCATTGGGGATGAACGCCACATCATCCTGCATTTCAATACAAGGATGTCTGGCAGATTTCAGCACGATTTTTCCATGTCCCTTTTCCAAGATGACTGGGCGAACATACGGCACTGGTGCTCCATTAGAAACATGAGCAAAGCTGACAACGGCGTCCAACTGAGCAATTACATCGTTCAGCGTCTGCATTGGATCCACGTATCCTGTGTGAAGACGGAGGCCGTAACAAATTTATACGAGGTTGTTTCAATATGCAAAAAAACAGTTCCAGTTTAGGATTTCTATGTAGGTTTATAACGTAACAGTTATAATGAAGACATTTTATCAGATGGTTGTTGGAAACAGATTATCAATGTACAGGTTTATTATTTCACTGTGGACATATTACAGGGGTCTTCCATCCATAAGACTATATTTTTACAGGTTCACAATTTAAAAAAACAAAAACAAACACACAAAAACGTCATAATATAAATTATTTTTAAAGGGTAACTAAACGTTCTCTCGCGCTCAAATTTTAAATAATGCAGTTTGACAAATAATATAAAATAAATGTATCCACTGAACTGTATCAAGATTTGAGAACATGCAAATTAAAAAATGAACCACTTAGAATACTAAAATCAATTTACTCTTTTAAAAATCAGCTGCCTTAGGCCTGTACCGCATAAGAAATAGCCCGAAACCCATCATATATTAAAAGTGCCAAACGATTTTACCCCAATGTATATATGTTCTATTGCATGTGGTAAAGTATTAAGCTTGCGAGTCAGGGCCCCGGGACTTTACTGACATCTTAAGACACAGCTGGAATGAGATCATTAGTGAAACATAACCCACATCTCAATCACTCAGCGCGTCTCCAACAGGGAGACCACAAACCACTTGACAGCAATTTACAGCAAGGATAAAGTCATCGATGGCGCAACCCTATTGGTGATTTGCCCTCATTTAATACCGGCTGCTTTTACCTTTATAATTTGCAACAGACATTGCAACTTTTTAGAATTCCATTTTTCTAATTAGGGAGCAAATTCGAACATGATTGACTGGTGTTTTTTGTTTTTTTTAAAGAAGCCATTTATAAATTGGTCTAATCTTTGGTAAACCAGAACCCAAAATGGTAAATTAAACATTTAAAGGGGTTTCCTGGGCGACAGAAATACATGATTGGCTTCATCTTAAGCTGGCCTTACACTAGGGATTTTTGGCGTCCGTTAGTTGCTATTGGTCAGCCTTATTTTAGTGACACAAATACCTAGTCAGACACCAAAGAAAGATTTCTGTGGAAAAGTTAATCTGTAGTCGTTCGCAATATTGGAAAGTTGTCAGAAGTCTGTTCAGAAGAAATCTCTAGTGTATGGCTAGCTTAAGACCTAGGTAAAATACAAAGACCTAAGTAGATAACCAATAGATTGTGATCTACCGGTAGCTCCCGAATAGATTACGGATGCCTTAACCCCTTAACGCTCCAGGACATACTATTATGTCATGGTAAGTGCATCGTTCGCGCTCCATGACATAATAGTATGTCATGGAGTAAACACGGCGCCGTTCGCGCGGGGCGCGTTCATGAGCTGTGATAGCTGCTGTTTCCGACAGCAGACTATCACTGCTCAATGTGCCGGGATCGATCGCGGTGGTCCCCGCAGATTTAACCCCTCAGAAGCCGCGTTCAATAGCCGATCGCGGCTTCTTAGGGGTTAATCCGCCATCGCCGGCCTGCTACACGATAGCGGCCGGCGATGGTGACTATGGCAACCGGACACCAAAAAATGGCGTCCGGCTATGCCATAGACGGAAGCCTAGTGGGTCCTGACAGAGTCAGGACCCACTATGCTTGCTGTCAGTGAGTAGCTGACAGTTCTAATACACTGCACTACGCATGTAGTGCAGTGTATTAGAATAGCGATCAGGGCCTCCTGCCCTCAAGTCCCCTAATGGGACAAAGTAAAAAAGTTAAAAAAAAGTAAAAAAAAGTTGTGTAAAAATAAGAAAATAAAAGTTTTCAAAGTAATAAAAGTAAAAATCCCCCTTTTTCCCTTGTCAGTCTTTATTATTAAAATAAATAAATAAACAAACAAATAAACTATACATAATTGGTATCGCCGCGTCCGTAACGGCCTGAACTACAAAATTATTTCGTTATTTATCCCGCTCGGTGAACGCCGTAAAAAAAATAATAAACCGCACCACAATCACAATTGTTTGGTCACTTGACCGCCTAAAAAATGGAATAAAAAGAGATCAAAAAGTCGCATGTACCTAAAAATGGTAATGATCAAAACTACAGTTCGTTACGCAAAAAATAAGTCCTTGCACAACTTTCCTGATGGAAAAATAAAACAGTTATGGCTCTTAGAATAAGGTAACACAAAAAGTGAATGATTTATTACAACAAGTATTTTATTGTGCAAACGCCATAAGACATAAAAAAACTATAAACATCTGGTACCGCCGTAATCGTATCGCCCCGCAGAATAAAGTGAATATGTCATTTATAGCGCACGGTGAACGCTGTGAAAAAAATAGAACAAAAAAACAATAGTAGAATTGCGGTTTTTTAGTCACCGCGCCACATAAAAATAGAATAAAAACTGATCAAAAAGTCGCATGCACCCCAAGAAAACTACAATGAATTGCTCAAGGGGTCTAGTTTCCAAATTGGGGGTTTTCCACTGTTTTGGCACCACAAGACCACTTCAAACCGGACATGGTGCCTAATAAAAAAAGAGGCCTCAAAATCCACTAGGTGCTCCTTTGCTTCGGAGGCCGGCACTTCAGTCCATTACCGCCCGAGGGCCACATGTGGGATATTTCTCTAAACTGCAGAATCTGGGCAATACGTATTAAGTTGCGTTTCTCTGATAAATCCTTTTGTGTTATAAAAAAAATGGTATAAAGAGGATTTTCTGACAAAAAAAAAAGAAGAAAATGTCACCTCTACTTTGCTCTAAATTCCTGTGAAACACCTAAATGGTTCATAAACTTTCTAAATGCTGTTGTGAATACTTTGAGGGGTCTAGTTTCTAAAATGGGGTGTTTGATAGGGGTTTCTAATATATGGGCCCCTCAAAGCAACTTCAGAACTGAACTGGAACCTAAAAAAATAAATAAATGAGGCAATACTTCGCTTCTTACATTATACTGATAATGAGCCGTGCCCACCCCGAGATTACCCCAGTTTTGACCGTTTGTATAAACGGAGACCCCTATTAGACCGTTTCAGTGCCCGGTTTTCCCAAGCATACACCCCCGAGAAGTGTATTTCTATTGATGAGTCCCTGGTACATTTTAAAGGGAGGGTTCAATTCCGCCAGTACCTGCCGGGTAAGAGGGCAAGGTATGGCGTGAAGATGTATAAGCTGCGAGAGTGCATCAGGGTATACCTACAGGTTTAGGATATATGAAGGAAAGGCCACCCCCAAACCAGACTGCATCCTGGACTACAATAGGTACATGGGAGGGAAGGACTTGTCAAATCAAGTCCTGAAGCCCTACAGCGCCATGCGGTGTGGTATAAGAAGCTGGCCGTGCACATCATACAGATGGCTTTGTACAATACGTCGATGTGCAGGCCAGAGGGGAACTTTCCTGGAATTTCAAGATCTAATCTTTAGGGACCAGGAAGGGGGGGCACCCAGTACTTCTGGAAGCGAGGCCACACGCATCGTACCAGGGCAACACTTTCCAAGAGAAGTTCCCCAAACCGGTGGAAAGGGAAAGAGTCAAAAGAGGTGCAGAGTCTGCTATAAGAGGGGGATAAGGAAGAACACAATATACCAATGTGACACGTGTCCCGAAAAACCAGGGCTCTGTATAAAAGATTGTTTTAAAATGTATCATACATCCCTTGATTTTTAATTTACCCTGATGCACTCCGCACAGCTTACCACCCTCATCTTTCCCTTCTGAGCCCTGCTGTGTGCCCAGGCAGCTGATAACAGCCACATGTAGGGTATTGCCGTACCCAGGAGAACACACTACAATTTAAGGGGTGTATATCTCCGGTGGCGCATGCTGGGCACACTATATCGGACACTGACATGCCATATATATATATATAAAATTGCAAATCTCACTCTGCACCATCTGCTGCGCATTATCTTTTACACAGTACCTGTGGGGTCAAAATGCTCACTACACCTCTAGATGAATGTCTTAACAGGTGTAGTTTTTAAAATGGGGTCACTTCTCGGGGGTTTCAACTCTACTGGTACCTCAGGGGCTTCTGCATACATGACTTAGCACCAGAAAAGCTCCAGTAGGCCAAATGGTGGTCCTTTCCTTCTGAGCCCTCCCATGGGCCCAAACGGCAGTTTATCACCACAAATGGGGTATTGCCGCACTAAGGACAAATTGGGCAACAAAATGGGGTATGTTGTTCCCTGTGAAAATAAGAAATTTTGATCAAAAATTACATCTTATTGGAAAAAATATCTTTTTTTTCATTTCACAGCCCAATTCAAATAGGTGCTGTGAAAAAACTGTGCGGTCAAAATGATAACAAAAACCATAAATGAATTCCTTGAGGGGTGTAGTTTCCAAAATGGGGTCACTTCTGGTGGGTTTCCATTGCTTTGATACCTCTGGGGCTCTGTAAATGCGACATGGCACCCGAAAACCAATCCAGCAAAATCTGGACTCCAACAAACACATAGCGCTCCTTTCCTTCTGAGCCCTCCCATGGGCCCAAACGGCAGTTTATCACCACAAATGGGGTATTGCCGCACTAAGGACAAATTGGGCAACAAAATGGGGTATGTTGGTCCTTGTGAAAATAAGAAATTTTGATCAAAAATGACATCTTATTGGAAAAAATATCATTTTTTTCATTTCACAGCCCAATTCAAATAGGTGCTGTAAAAAAACTGTGCGGTCAAAATGATAACAAAAACCATAAATGAATTCCTTGAGGGGTGTAGTTTCCAAAATGGGGTCACTTCTGGTGGGTTTCCATTGTTTTGATACCTCAACACCTCTTCAAACCTGGCATGCTGCCTAAAATATATTCTAATAAAAAAGAGGCCTTAAAATGCACTAGGTGCTTCTTTGCTTCTAGGGCTTGTGTTTTAGTCCACGAGCGCAGTAGGGCCACATGTGGGACATTTCTAAAAACTGCAGAATCTGGACAATACATATTTAGTAGTATTTCTCTGGTAAAACCTTCTCTGTTACAGAAAAAAATTGAATAAATTTGAAATTCAGCAGAAAAAATGAAATTTGCAAATTTCATTTCCACTTTGCTTTAATTCCTGTGAAATGCCTGAAGGGTTAAAAAAACTTTCTATATGCTGTTTTGAATACTTTGAGGGGTCTAGTTTTTAAAATGGGGTGTTTTATGGGGGTTTCTAATACATAGGCCCCTCAAATCCACTTCAGAACTGAACTGGTACCTTCAAAAAAAGGCTTTTGAAATTTACTTAAGAATATGAGAAATTGCTGTTTATGTTCTAAACCTTGTAACGTCCAAGAAAAATAAAATAATGTTCAAAAAACGATGCCAATCTTAAGTAGACATATCGGAAATGTGAACTAGTAACTATTTGGGGTGGTATAACCGTCTGTTTTTCAAGCAGATGCATTTAAATTCTGAAAAATGCTATTTTTTGTAAATTTTCTCTAAATTTTGCAATTTTTCACAAATAAAGACTGAATATATCGACCAAATTTTACCACGAACATGAAGCCCAAAGTGTCACGAGAAAACAATCTCAGAATCGCTTGGATAGGTTTAAGCATTCCGACGTTATTACCACATAAAGTGAAATGTCAGATTTGAAAAATGGGCTCTGAGCCTTAAGGCCCAAACTAGGCTGCGTCCTTAAGGGGTTAAGTTCAATGATAAGGAACCTTCTGTCCGATCTTGAACTAAAAGCACCTGTAATTGTTACTATAGTCCATGGACGCATCTGTTTATATATCCATTATCATATAGACTGACACGTCGTCCTCTCCTCTGCTGAAGCGGATATGCTGAAAACATGCGGTGTCCGTGCTGCATTTTAGAAACTATACAGTATGTGAAATAAAATGCATGTGCTTTTTTCTTCATTAAAAAGGCACAGAAATGTATTCTTAAATTATCGGTCAACTGTTTCTTAATTGGTGACCACCTAGTAAAAGATTGTGGCTTCCATTCTGTGTGAACCATAAACCTTCTCTACTATGACAGTAGTTCTGCGGCTCACTATGGTTGTCCATAGCCTAGGTCAAACGCCGGCTATAGATACTAGGTAGTAGTTGGCACTCTCCGGACTCGTCCATATGTCCAGTTTCAGCTTGGTAATACAAATATACCCAGTGTTATCCACATTAGCTATGCATGTATGCATTGTTCCAGTATCCCTTCCCTCCTAAACAATAATCTATAGTAATAATATAACGAAAAATGTCTAATGGACTTCTACCACAATGGCACTGTACTCACCAGAGGAGATGTTGATGATTTCTTTTACAATCGCATTCTGAGCCTCCTCATACTCTTCCCTGTGTCTAACGTACTCCTCGTTAAAAGAGCTCAATTTACTAGAATAAAACAGAAAATAGATCAATATCAAAATAAAATATTTTAGAAATCCAAATCCCTAATGTACAAAACCTAAAAAAAACAAAAACAATTTTTCAGTTTTAATAAAGATCAGAATTAAAAAGTAGAACTCCACTCCAGCTATTTTGCAGAAAATATTTGCGAATATAATGTAACTTCTGTGAACTATTCCTTTCAGCAGTGACAACAAGCAGCATATATATACAAAACGTCATATTCCCTATGGCTTTCCGTCGTGTCAGCAGACAACAGGCTGCTTACAACACTTTGTAAATAGGATTCTCACCAGTCATGATTCTGTAGCCTTCTGATGGACAGCAAGGTAACCTAAGGGTACGAAGCATTTGCCCACACCGTCCTGCAGATTATCACATCCCTGCAGCAGTTAGTAGAGCCAAATTGGACACTCTGTTCACACCTGCCAGAATAGACACAGATTTCTGTATGGATTCTGGACCTATATCCCCTTGAAATCAGACAATCCGCAACCTTGAATGTAATAACCTGTAGATCCCCCTTTAGTAGAAAATCACCTCTACCAATTATTTTCCTGTAGCTGCAAATAAGATTTCCACAACGTTGAGAGGGATTTTGAACCATTGTTCTCTGTAAATGTATTTCAGCAATATTTCTGGGATCCCTGGTCTCCACAGCATCTCCATAGGGTTAAGGTCAGGAATCGGACTTGGCCATTCCGAATAAATAAATGTTTTTTTAACCATTTCTTGTTGATTAACTTGTGTGCTTTGGGTTATCTTGTTACATCACCCAACAGCTCTTCAGATTGAGGTCCTGTAAAATCTTTGAATTTATTGTTCCCTTAATGATCGCAAGGCGTCCTAGGTCTTAACAGCAACAAACCATGATCCTCCCTCCGACAACGCTTCACAGTTGGGATGAGGTTTTGGTGTTGATCTGCTGTGTTCTTTTTCCTCCAGTGTTGTGCATTTGTGCTAAAAAGTTCCACTTTTGTCTCATCGGTCCATAGAGCATTTCCTCAGAAGCATTGTGGAACATCCAGGTGGTTTTAGGTAAACCTGACATGGGCTGCAAAGCTCTTTTTTTGGATAAGTCTTCCTTCGTGGTGTCCTTCCATAAACACCATTCTTATTCAGTGATTTTCTAATAGTGGACACATGAGGATTTTGCCGTTTGCAAATACTTCAGTAGATCATTTGCGGTTACCCTTTGGTTTTTTCTTACCTCTTTCAGGATTGACCATTGTTCTCTTGGAGTGACCTTAACAGGACGCCCACTCCTAGGGAGAGTAGCAACTCCATTTGTAGACCATTTGTCTAACCGTGGATTGATGTACACCGATGTCTTTAGCAATGCTTTTGTAGCCTTTTCCAGCTCCATGTGTGTCTATAACGTGTCTTCTGAAAGTGGTTTGCCTCGAGGAATGGTTTATACTAACCAATCTTTCTTAAGAACAGATTTGTCAGTAACCAGGGTTGCGTGCCTTTATTTAATGGGCAAAGCACCCGTGAAACCCACACTTCCAATATCAACTCAAATGAAACACCTTTTGCCAATTTGCTCTTGGAGAAGTCATTAACAGAGAGGTTCAATTACTTTCTCTTTCTGCACTCTGGATGTTTACTCTGTGCTCAATAAAAGACATGAACAAGACAACTGTTTGTGTGCTTGCTCAGGGGTCCTCAACTGGAGGACCATGGTCCAAACCCGGACCGCAGATGCCAGTTGTCCGGACCCCTGGTACATGGACCGGCAAGCAGCACATCCGGTTTCGTCCTGACAGTACAGCGGTGAAGGAGGGAGGTCCCTTCTCTGGTGCAGCAACAGAACATAAGCGAGCTTTTAGGTCAAAATCACACAAATGCTGCTGGAGCAGGAGGGACGTAGACCACTGCCACAAGCACGGTGAAATCCTCACCGCAGGCAAGGATTGCCTACAACTGTGTCAGTGGCGCGTTCCCACTATGTCTGTGCCTCGGTCAGTGGTCCACTGTGAAGACAGTAAATATTTTAATGGTAATAAAGAAAGTATGACATGTTAAGGCACAAGTGGTTACTAATTTAGTATCTCCATGCGCCGCACATTAGCAAAATAGCAACACGTGTTCTTACTCTGTTTGGTTCTACATAATCTTGTGAATCTGCATTCTCCACTGTGAATCTGGTGAACAACAGATACCGCACTCTGATACAAATGCTGATCTGTGATCCGTCTGTTCGAATGGCAGTCACTCGCCATGTACCTAATTACAAAGGGCTGGTGAAAGAGAAGAGATGCCAGTTTTCCCACTAACAAACAATAAATCTGGATGTAAACAGTTCGACAAATTTGAAAGACAACATCTTTACTACTGGTTCAGCTCGGACCTTCACCTGACGACAGACCCTGGTAAGGGGATCTTTGCTAAAAAGTACTTGGGTACCCCTGGCTTAGTTACATTGTGTTTATTTTATAGAAGTCAAAATGATAAGCAAACAATCACTACACATTTTACTAGTAATCAATGCAGAGATCCAGGTAATTTATTGAAACCGTAAGGACAAAACAATAACACTGTATGTAAATTACCAGAGAAGAGTCCTGAGAGGAGTCTGGGTGTACAAGCCTTGGCTTCATCTGAGCACTGAGCATGTGCAGGATGCCGTTGGACACATCTCAAGACTTCACTGGTATTTTGAATATAGCGCATGTTGTATTAGAGCGTCTTAAAATGCTAAAACGGACAGATGTGAGAGGGCATGTTCAAGATGCTAAAATCCAGGAATACAACATGCTGGAGGTTTAGTTCCCTTACATCTAGTCACAGATTTCCTTTCAAAGGAATTGCCTACTTTGGACAGCTTTTTTTTTTTTTTTTTTTTCATTATTAGAAGGGTCGCGGGGACTTAGAGCTATTTGCAGGGTGTGCCACTGTTGGGACCCTCAGTCATCAGCTGTAACCGGTAGAAGAACTAAGCAGCAGGTGATTAGTTCTTCTGCAGCGCCACCACAGGTGAAAAAGCATTAGACAGTTCTTATTGAACGGTTTACAGCTGCTCTCCACTCTAGCAAATACATGAGGGTCCTGAATGGTGGTACCCGCTCTATTAACTCAGAAATCCCTCAAATTATTTAAAAATGGATTTTCTAAACCAGACAACTCCATTATAAAAGAGACTAGCATAAAATAAAATCAGCTCTCACCAGATAGATCAGATGAGCTGGCCAAATGATATATTTTTAGCCAAAAAGTAACCCTTTACTTTCAGAGTAGCATATGGCCTGCCCCAGTTATTTTTGTACAAGATGATAGTTATATTTAACTAGAAATATACGGTACAATAAAATAACATTTCAATTCACGGATGAGAATTAATTCCGCGCCTTGAATTAAATTTCTCACATGATTATTTATTCATTGTTGTGTCACTCAGATAATTAAATTATATTGGGCCTTAAAAATTATTTTGTCAAATGTGGCGGCTCTGTCTAATTCAGGCCCGATAATTATTGCAAAAATTTAAGCAGCAGCCGGGTAAAAAAAGGACACTTATTTTTCCTCGGAAACTCGTTATTGATAAATATCCGATATCTTAAAGAGCATTAGGACTAATGCACAAGCGCACGGCTCTAGTATGATGGCACATGGAGTCATTATGGGTCATATTACAGGTGCTGACTTACTTGTACGTCCCTATAAATAATAATTACAAGGGACAATACCTTTGTAATAACGCACGTGATCGAGCATTATTATTAAGCTAGAGGCACATGGGATACAGTATGCGCCCACAGCAGCCTATGGGAGTCACATTACAGATCTGTACAACAGCGATCAAGTTAAATTCCCATGTGCACGAGAGTCCTTGGATTATCAAGAACATGGTTTTATTTGGTCAGATGGTAAACTTCATTAGACTTTGTTTTTGTGTGTTCCCATCCTTCCTGCTGGAATCCAAAGATAAAAAAATGAAGTAACATGGCGCAAAATGTCTGTCAAAAAGCCCTATTAGAAAAGTCAGATTGGTGAGGGACTGGTCGCATGGATTCTCACTAGTATCAAGAATAGTGCCATAGTGCCACATTGCCCATATTATATATATATATATATATATATATATATATATAGTGCCAGTGCCCACATAGATAGTGCCCATTGCAAATGGTGCCACAGCGCCGACATAGTGCCACTGTTCTCCCTGTAGGTAGTACAAATATAATGCCACAGTGCCCATGTCGACAGTGCCACACCCCCTGTAGATAGCACCATACCCCCTGTATGTAGTGCCACTCCTTGTAAATAGCGCCAGCCCCTCTGTAGATGGCAACATCAACATCCCCCCTGCAGATAGCGCCACCCCCCCTGTAAATGGCACCCCCTTCTTGTAAGTAGCACCACTGTAGCTCCCTGTAGGAGCGGAATCCCTCTAGCCAGTGACGTCAGGGGTTAAATCAAAAAACGGAATCCCCTGCCAGAGCGAGGGGGGATTCCGATCCTGGAGGGAGCTTAGGTGGTGCTATCTACAAAGGGTTTTGGGTGGCACTATCTATAGTGGGGGGTGTATTCCGGGGCTCTCAAAGCCCCGTCCGACATAAGAGTGCAGCGCTGCTCACACTGAAGCAGCACTGCACTCAAACCCGTTCCAGGGCTGTCAACATCTATACACATGCGAACTGCGCAGAGCATCGGCAGTTGGAACGTATATAGCCGTATGGCAGTTGTGAAGGCGTTCATGACAAGAGGACGTAAAGCCACCTTATAATTACAATTTATTTTTTTAATATTCACTTTCATTACCCTCCACCTCACAGGTCTTGGTATGATGACAAAAGTCTTCAGACAAGAGCGGCAGGTGGGACCAATGCAGTTAGTCAGACTTTCCTGAGGAAAACATGCATTTGTTTCATTTTAATAATTCAGCCATTGCGGTCATCGCTCTGTTCCATTGTTGCGTTACCATAACACCATCTCGTTTCTGCTTTGTGGACATATTGTGTAAATAACTATTGAGATAACACAAGAAGAGCTCAGTAATACACAGCGCACCTGGCATCGGAACAAAGCAAGCATGGTCAGAGCAGGTGGCTGTGCAACGCTTGGGAATAATAACACCAACCTCAATACATGCTCATCTGGAGAGAAATAACCTGAAAAGATACATTAATCAGCTATTTACACATTGTAGAACTATCAGCCTTGTTTTATTTGTAAGCAGACAAATAAGCCTATATATTATATAGTGTTATCCGTAACCATCCTCCACTCCATGGCTAATCCCAACTATTATCAGAGACTCACACAGGAGTAGCTGAAGCAATGAGGAGGAACAGCCGGCTGTCTAGAGACAATCAGAATCCACAAGCAAACAAACTTTTAGGAATGTTTTTGTTTTTTCCACATTATTAAATCTCTGAATCCTCTAAGGCCCTGTTCAGTTTTTTTTGGCAGAAAAAAAAAAAAACTGTCAATTCCTTCAGGAATTTTGAGGCAAAGTTTGAACTACAAGCGTGTTTTTTTTTGCAGCGTTTTTTCACCCATGCCCATTGAAGCTAATGCAAGTACCGCGGGCAAAAAAACGTCACGAAAAACGCTCAGAAAAGAGCACCGTTGTTCTTTCTGCCCCCCATTGATTTTAATGGGAGGTGAGAGGCGGAAGCCATGGCCAGAAAGAACAGGTCGCTTTTTTTTCCCCACTGGGTGACCAAAAGCCGCTAATGGGGAAAAAAACAAAATTCCCGTGTCTCCAATTGAAATCAGTGGGGGACGATTTCCCTGATAAAATACTGACTAGTTTTACAACGGATGTCTGAATACGGCCTAAGGCCTCATGCACACAACCGTGCTTTTGAATCCGCAATTTATCCGCATTATTGCGAATACTTTTGCGGACCCATTAATTTCTAAGGTCCCAAGTATCCGTGCTGGGCTGTGAATCTGGACTGCAAAAACTCACGACAAGTTATTTTACAGTCCGGATTTGCAGGCTTCACGAACTGGTGAAATTAATTTTATTTTTTTGTGAATCCTGAGGAGAGACAGATGCACAACAAAAAGTTTTTTTTAACGGACAAATGGACTGTAAACGAATACGTTGTTTTGCAACCCGCAAAGCACTACGGCAGTGCGCATGAGGGTTAGGGTTTCCATGAAAGCGGTGGCCAAGTTGTCGCATTCCCTGAAAAACCCCTACTTTTTTGTGTCAGTGACTCATCACATCTCGGCCACAATAAGATTGGGGTTAGAAATTGAGGTGTTGCATCAGCAGAAACATGTGCTATGCTCTGAAATCCAGTTGGACAACTTCCCCCATGGCATAACATGAACTGTGCCAATAAACCAAAATCTACCGACAGTGGCCTATCTACATCTTACCTTGCTGAAGAGACACGGACAACACTTATGTTTATTACTATTCTGATGCAACAGTTTCCCTTGCTACTGATAAGCCTAAATTCACACTGGCGTTAGTATACGTTTACCTCGCTTCCGTCAGAGGAAGAGAAGATCGAAACATTAAACGTAAAGCAACGGCTGCGTTAGAATTACCATTGATTTCAATGGTAATTCTTTTGTTTCAGCTGCTTTCCGTTTGTCTCCGTTCTCTAGGTTTCCGTTTATTGGACAGAAGCAAAAGTGCAGTCTGCAGGACTTTTGTTTTAGTGAGAAAAAAAAACGAAAACCTAGCAAACAGACAAATGGAAAGTAAATGAAACAAAAGAATTACCATTTAAATCAATGGTAATTCTAACGAAGCCGTTGCTTTCCATTTAATGTTCGATCCTCTCTTCCTCTGACAGAAGAGAGGTAAACGTATAGAAAGAAGCCTTATCCATAATATATTTTGGGTTTCTGGGACGGGGTGGGAAAAGAAATTGGCTTGGATTGCATGTTGGGGGAGGGGGGGGGGCTCAATAAAAAAAAAGGTACTACATTTAAAAAGAAAAAAAATTCAGTTAAAACTTCAGCGTAGTATTATTTTGTTAGGATAGACTGTCAATATACGATTGTTGGGGGGGGGGTTCGTAGAGTGAAGGGGCAGTGTGTTACGTCCTCTTGTCATGAACACCATCGCAAATCTTCTGACAAGTTTTTTTGATTACCACGGGGATAATGCTACAGTTACCCTGAAGTGTATCCTGTATGTGCCAATTGAACTCTGTGTGCGTATACAATTAATTAGATCCTAGTCTACAGCCAGCATAACCATCCATAAATGATCAAAATAAAGGGGTCTTATTCTGGACATATGATAAGACATTCAAATTCATTGGTAAAGAATTATGCTCAGATGAGATGGAGAAAGAAGAGGATGGTCAGGAACCAGATGGGTGAATGCATCACAGAAATCCTGAGAACATCATTAAGAAGCCTGAAAACCATACACAAGACTGGGGAAAGATTACTTGTTCAGTCTCAGGAGTTGATGGTACTTCTGATTACTACCCTAAAAGCTCCATAACGTACCAAAAGGTGACGTACTGGGGAGTAAGAGGTTGTCAGTAGTGGAGAGTCCAATTTTGTTATAAGGGTCCGCCAAAGATAAGCCCATTTTGAGGTGGCGCGCTGCTGGGGCCTAAGGCCATCAGCGGTGACCATAGGAGACATGGAGAATTACATTGCCTAATAAAAATCAATGGGCTGTCCGTGTATTGCCTGAACAAGCTGGGCGCTCCAGAGCGGTTTGTAGCCAATGGCTAATTGAAGGGGTTTTTGTGTTGTTCTTTCATGACCGAATTCTGCCATTTACACGGTTACATAAAGCAATAAAGGGGTTATTTAGGACTTTCCTAGGGCAGGGAATACTAAAAAATAATAAACTATCCGGCAATCACCCCTGAAATGGCTCCCTCCTCCCATAGCCGCTCCGATACCAGAAGCGGTCAGATGCCGCGGCAGTCAATCACTGTCCTCAGCAGAACCGCCGCTGGAGCTAGGCGGACTCATGTGGCATCCCATTATTTCTAAGCAATATTAGAGATTTTACCATACAAGCGATTAGTTCATGTTTGGAAAGCTATATATACTCTATTCCAGTTTCTCTGCCAGGCAAACCGTTTTGACAACCTGCTCAGTAGATCCTTTAGAAATGTGTAAATGAGATATCAGGTCGGAACGATAGCATGACGCACCAAATGACCTGCGGATGATTCATAAGCAGGAAACAGCCTAGTTACAATTTGTAAAACTAGATCAATGAAACTTCACCCTGTAACGTCTCTTTTTTTTGATTTGTACTACCAATTTCCTACAATGACTCATTTTAGATACAACTCCAAAAAGAGCAAAGTCTACAAAAGCAAGTGGTGGGCTGTGTGAACATCCAGATGCGAAACTTTCAGTAACGCTCACAATCTTTCTATAGAGTGGACATTTCTTAAGAAGTTTGTAAAATCTAAACGTGCCCTGCAACTTGAAACTTGTCAAAACTTGAAGCTTTTATCTTCAGATAAGAGGAAAAAAATTGCTAAAATGAAAAGCGATGCTTGTTATTGAACACAAGGGATGAGGAAAAGGTTATTGTGGTTATTTCCATTGCTTCTTTTATTGTTATCTTCTATATTAGTTGTTGGAGTGCATTGTGCAAAGTTCTACATTTGGATGGAGAGAAAATGATAAAATCGGATAAATCAACATATAAGTCAGATCTATTATTATTGGAGGATAGATTTTTCTGCAGCTGGGGATGAAATTTTACCATTGGTGCAAAAAAAAAAAAAAAAAAAGCCTATAAAAAGAATATTACCAATTTAAAAAGTCTAGTAAAACAACAATCCTCTGCACCCCAGAATTAAAACTCAAGCTTCTAATCTACAATTATAAAATAAAAAAATGTAATGCTGTTAACTAGGTTCAGATACGGAGCCCTTTACTTCCCGCCTGCTGTCAACTGCATGGACAAGAGACAGATTTATGCCTTATTCAGACGAACATTGTATACGTCAGTGTGCGGTCCGTTAAAAATAACCAGATGGTACGTCTGACTTTATCGTAGACTGATACGATTTGCGTAAAATTAAAAAATTTAAAAAAAATTATGAAATCTTGTAAAAAAATTGTCCCTATTTGGAACTGCAATATACCACATGTATATACTCTACATTTTTTTTTAATTAAATAAATATTTCCATCTCTTTACTCTATTTTAGCAGCACTTTTGAACAAATAAAACACATTTTAAGCAATTTAGAAGACTTACAAATGTATTTTTTAAGTACATTTCGTTTTCCTGCACCAAGCCAGGTTTTCAGGGCCTCATATGTGTCAGAATGATGGAAACCCCCAGAAATGACCCCATTTTGAAAACTACACCTCTTAAAAGTTATTTATCTAGGGGTCTAGTGAGTATTTTGACCCCATCGTTTTGTTTGTAAGAATTCATGAAAAGCAGAATTTTGAGACAGAGTTTTCTGCCTGCAAAAAAATCAGTGTGAACACACCCTAACCGGCCCCTGCCCAGCAAGGTAGGAACCGCTATGTGCACAAAACAACCAATCGGTTAAAGTACATGTAGTAAAAAGCCCATTGTGTATGGAGAATTATCGATTATTAGTGACCCTCCATTATTAGTGACCCTCCAAATTTAAAAAATAAAATAAAATAAAATCATGCCCGTATCACCATACAGAAATATTAATAAAAATCACAGCTTTGTTCGACAGGACAGTCATAAAAACAGTCAAAAGAAACAAAATGATCAAAAATATGAAAGGGGTCAAATATTTTTCTGAAAAAATAAACTCTACTACCACTCCCAAAGTAATTCTTCCCCAACTGGAAAGCCCACAAACTAAAATATAAAATTGACTTCCTAAAAAGACTAATAATTGTAAACTGTGCGGTACGTTTCCAAAGATGGGTAGATGGGTAGTTGCAGAGTCCTGGTTGAGATGGGCACATCGGGCAGTAGAAGCGACTATCCCTGCTCCTTCCATGCTTACTGCAAACCCGGCACCTTTTTTGGGGATATCTTGGCGCCTCGGTGGAAGGGACGGGGTGAAGAAAGTGGCGCTCTGCAAGTCTTTGCACATCAGACCCGTAGGGTTGTGCAGGGGCATTGGAGTCAAATAAGAGACTCAATAACCTTCTCCTGGAACTGAGCACTACTTGATTTTTTATTTTTTTTATACAGTACAAACCCATTATAGGTAGCAATCTGAATTAGGTAGATCCTACCTTTTTGTACCATGCCCTGGTCTTACGCTTCACAAAATACGGTTGAAGCCCCCGGTTCCGACAGATCTACACCCCCCATGAACTTATTGTCGTCTGTCTTTAAAATGCATGAAGCGCATTATGGTTTCATATCGGTGTCGGTGACATAACTGCTGCAAATACAGATGCTGACAAATACAGACGCTATCAACAGGCACCAGATGCTTTCTACTGTGTTTACAGCGGATTGTCGGGAGTTCCAGTTGCCGCAATAGACTGGTTAGTGGGGCGCCTTGTCATGCAAAGGGCGAAATCCTTGGGCGAAAATCCATTGCATGCCCTAAAAGATTTTTACCGCTAAATGTGGATGGGGTTTCGAAAACTCTAGTCAAACGTATTGTACTACAATTATGGATTTTTGGTACGGAATCCACACCGAAAGCCACAACAAATCTGCTGGTCTGAGCAGACCGGTCTTAAATCGAAACCTAGCAGATCCCGTTGACTAAGGGCATGACCACACGTGGCGGATTTCCTCCGCAACTGTCCGCATCAATGCCGCACAGAATCTGCGTTGCAGATTCTGCTGCGGATCTGCACAAAATGTGCAGAAAATTGATGCGGACTGCGGGAAAAGTGCTTCCCTTCTCCCTATCAGTGCAGGATAGAGAGAAGGGACAGCACTTTCCCTAGTGAAAGTAAACGAATTTCATACTTACCGGCCGTTGTCTTGGTGACGCGTCCCTCTTTCGGCATCCAGCCCGACCTCCCTGGATGACGCGCCAGTCCATGTGACCGCTGCAGCCTGTGCTTGGCCTGTGATTGGCTGCAGCCGTCACTTACACTGAAACGTCATCCTGGGAGGCCGGACTGGAGACAGACGCAGGGAGTTCTCGGTAAGTATGAACTTATATGGTTTTTTACAGATACATGTATATTGAGATCGGTAGTCACTGTCCCGGGTGCAGAAACAGTTACTGCCGATCGCTTAACTCTTTCAGCACCCTGGACAGTGACTATTTACAGACGTCTCCTAGCAACGCTCCCGTCATTACGGGAGCCCCATTGACTTCCTCAGTCTGGCTGTAGACCTAGAAATACATAGGTCCAGCCAGAATGAAGAAATGTCATGGTAGTAAAACCAATACGCTCCGCAGCACACATAAGATCTGCGGACTTCATTGCGGAATTTTGACTCTCCATTGAAGTCAATGGAGAAATTCCGCCATGAGTCCGCCACTGCTCCGCAACAGACAGAGCATGCTGCGGACACCAAATTCCGCTCCGCAGCCTATGCTCCGCAGCGGAATTGTACGCATCGTCTAAACGAACACTGCTAAATTAAAGTGAAAGTCAATGGAGAAACGGCTCCGCTGCGGATTAACGCTGCGGAGTGTCCGCAGCGGAATTTAAGTGAAATTCCGCCACGTGTGAACCCGCCCTTAAAGACAGATCCATTAGATCAGACATTCTAAACAGAAGCCGTGATGACCATATGAGCACAGCCTAATACATAGAAAAGGACAGAGATAAAACACATCCATACCTGTTTGTGAATCTCACTCCATTCTTCTGAATATCAATTGTAGTGAACTTCTTGTTGTTCCTCAGAGCCTTTTCCTCCTTGCAGGTCACGCGAAAATAGTGACCGAGCTGTGAATTGGATTCCAATTTAATACTTTTTCCAGGGTCCAGGCCTATTTGTGGGAGACAAAAAGAAAGAAAGAATATAAAATCGGGATAAGTTCTTGCCGCTGTCATACAAAGAGCCAGACTTGTTAACGCCGGTTAATGACGTTTCTACCAGACGTATTACCACCATAACTCATTTTTCTCATGTCTTAGGTTTTAAAGAGGCTCTGTCACCAGATGATAAGTGTCCTATCTCCTACATAATCTGATCGGCGCTGGAATGTAGATAACAACAGTGGTTGTTATTTTGAAAAATGATAATTTTTGAGCAAGTTATGAGCAATTTTAGATTTATGCCAATTAGTTTCTTAATAGACAACCGCAATAAGACGGTCTAGAAAGCTACGACAATGCCTGCGCTGACCAGGCAAGCTGATGTACACATATTCATACCCTCTATTAATCGACATTAGTTAGTGGACTATGAAAGCCATAATTCAACTGGATAAGCAGTGAATTCTGAATAGCTACAGAGCAGCTGGCAATGAAAGAGCTTGGGGGGGGGGGGGGGTGAAGCTGGTGTCAATGTGCGAGGCGGCAGATATAGACTCATTAATAGGAAAAGCAGGAGGGGTGGAGTTGGGGTGATGTCCACCACACCCATCGTATTACCAACCCATCAATTAAAAGGTGTTGTCCACCATCAGAACCAATTTGTTAAGTGTATTAAACCCTTTAGATCTTACCCTGCCGGACACTGGAGAGACTGCTTTTTTTTACATAGGCAGCCATCTACATTGAAAGGGAATTGCGATCCCGGTTACTGCTGCGGAAAAGAACGTAGAAAAAAAAATGGGTAATTTTTTTTTCCCCCCATTATACAATGGTTAAGCTTTATTTACATTAGGCTGGAAAAACTCTTTAGTGTTCCGCGGTTCTTGCAGTGGCCAATGAACGCACGTTTTAGTGGTAATAGCGGAAAAATCGCATGCGGACAACACTAAGTGGGATTGTACCATTAAACGATAGGTGGATGTTTTTCTTTTTTTTTTATTACATTTTTATTTTTATTATATCAAATACAACATTCAAAAATTGGTACTATATAAGCCATTTCATTATACATGGTTTATAACCCCATATACCCCAACCAGACTGCGAGGGGAAAAAAAAATTAATTTAAAATGCACCGTCCACGTATACCATATCGCATCAAATTTGAGAACACCGATATCCTTTTTTTTTTTTTTTTTTTCAAACCCTATGTCTTGTATGAGCTTATTTTCCCAGTCAGTTATTGTGGGACCCTCAGATGATACCCGTTGCATGAATAGGATTCTAGCAAAAAAATAGGTCCATATTTACTAGGAAATCACCACTAGAGCTCTCCGCACACTAAGGCCAAGTTCATACATAGCAAATTTACGATGTGGATTCTGCACCGCAAATCTGCAGCACAATACAGTACAATACATGTGAGTAGGGTTTTCAAAACCCCAGCCACTAGTAGCGGAAAAAATCTATGCGGAATGGAGGTGATGAAGCGGATTTAAAAAAAATAACATGTCAATTATGTCATGGATTTTCACCGCGGATTTCAAGTACGAGGTGAAATCCACGAGTCAATTCCACACGTCTATGTTCACAAGTAGCGGAAACACTGCAGATTTTCCGAAACGGATGTCATTGCGGAAAATCCGCAGCGTATCACAGTAGCAGCAGAATGAATGAGATTTACAGAAATCTCATCCACACGTCCGTAAAAAGTCCGACCTGTAGTGCGCTGTTTTTTTGTTTGTTTTTTAATCCATAGCATGTCTATTTATGCTTCGGAATTGCTTCTTTTCTGTTGCGTGTTTTCCCAATTTAATCCAATGGGGTGGTAAAACCCACAACAAATGTAACGATTTTTGCAGCAGAAACGTAATTCAGAAAAAAAATAAATAATTTTTCGTACACAATGAATGAAAAAAAAAAAAAAGGTTTATACTTCCTACCCGGCCATTGTCACATCAGCACTTTCTTCTGTTCTCTGTCCAGGACAGCCTCCTGGGTTAACGTTTCACCCCATGTGACTGCTTCTGCCAATTACAGGCTGCAGCGGTCACATGGGCTACAGCATCATCCGAGGAGGCCACGGATGACAGGGTCGCCATGACTACGGAGAACAGGGTAAGCATAAACTTTTTATTCCCCAACCACTGTTTTCCGCAGTGGACATTCCACCCGAAAAACTGTACCACAATTTGGTGCGGTTATCGGGTAAAGTTCCCTGCCGGTTCCAGGATGGATACGCGGTGTACTTTTTACGCAGCGTATCCACCATGTGTGGCCGTACATAAGATTGCTATTTCTCCAGACTCCACCATAAACACACACGCCAAGCAAACATGATTATTTTTTTTTTTTTAATGTTAAGGCAAATAAGTTGCTGCCAGGTCCCTTTTTTCCACCGACATCTGCCTTTGGGGGAAGAGTTGCTAGACCCCATATACACAAGATAACCAGCCAATTATGCCGGAATAGGCAGGTTTGGCCGACATTTATTGAATGTGTATGGCTACACTATATAGCGGTTAGCCGAACAAGCTAACTGCACCATAATTACGCATGTCTGGAGCGTCTCTCTATGTATAAACCAAATGTGGAGGACAAACGGTAAGTGAACAGAGGTTTAAGCTGCGCTCAGGATTTTCTGTGTCACATTTATATCAATGGACGGAGACTTAACACCTCACCAAGGGGAAAGGAGACCCCGCACTCCACACGTTCTCAACACATGTTGGGGACTAATGGGTCAGGCCGCAAAAAAACGACACTTTTATAGCATGTCTAACTGATATGTCATTAAGGACCATTCCCAGAACAGATACAATTCTATCTTCTGTTGCAAGTGTTGCACACAACCAGGCGGATCTTAAAGACGTTGTCCAGCATTATAAATAAAAGGGTATGTTTTTTTTATTTCCATTAATAGCAGCACTTAAGGTGAACGGATATGAGATGCAATAAAAGACAGCGCCATGGACAGGAGTGGCACTGTTTCTAGAAAACTCCTCCTATGTTAGAGAAGACATGGGTAAATGTGTCACTTCTTGCAGGCACCACTCACCAAGCTCTCTGGCTGCACTGCTCAGAGTAGATTGCATGTTCTTCTCAAGCTCGTCCATCTTCTCTCTCAGTTCTGTCAAGTTGGGATCAAAAGACGCTTTCACAAGAAATTCATGATTTTCTACCTAGGAAAAAAAAGTCAACAGAATAAGCCAAAATAAATCTACATGAAACAAATAAGACAACTGCTTTTGGATGTGAGAGCAGCCGAGATGTTCACCTTTCTAACTAGTGTTATAAATATTACAGTATAAAGGAGAAGCCCCCTAATGACCACAGCATTCACCAGTTCACTACACAGACACATTGCCTTTGTTACATTTATCATCTTTGTTTTAACCAAACTTCTCATTTTCAATCCGCGCACATTCACTTGAATGGGGGAAGAAATAAAGACCTCTTTATTTGGAGGTTGTATTGTTACCTCAGAAAAATTAAATGGGAGGACAATGGAATGAATAAAAAACGGACGGTGAAAAAACAATGAAAAAGAGACGTCAAATTGGTATTTTTCTACCCTTTAAAGTGCACTGGACCTTAAAAGGGAAACGGTTATGTCTTATTCGCCTACCAAACTGGTCCCAGCATTTCGTAGGTCTAGTAACCACTTGTAAACTATATGCTCACATACCTTTTCATTGCTTTGTATTACCTGGTTTGTTCACAAACTATTTTTCAATATGCAAATGACTCTGCGAGTGTCAGTGGGGCGGTCCGTTTCCTCGCAACACTCCTGTTCTCACCATTTAAGCCTGCTCAACTCCACTATCTTGCCATACTGTGCCGACATCAATTCTGGGAAGGGGACGGAGTTGAGAAGGCTAAAATGGCAAAAACAGGAGCGCTTGTGGGGAAACCGACTGAGTGGCACTTGCAGAGTGATTTGCATATGGCGGTAAAGACGTTTTTCTGGACAAACAAGGTAATACAATGCAATCAATAGGTATGCGGCACATAGTTTTACAAGACCTACCAAACGCTGGAACCAGTTTGGTAGGCAATTAGAAGTTGACGGGTTCCTTTTAATTCTGATCTTTTCCTCTATCAGACGTCGGGCACAGAGAGACGCTAGTGAATGTAGGGTGGTACAGTTGCCCAGTCAACCATACAATGCACAGAGTATCGTGCATAGGTCCTATTCTAAATAGTAGGACACAGTGCATGATACTCTCCGGGAATCGTACAGTTGCCTCGTACAGCAGGCAATATCGTCTCTCTACGCTCAACGTCTGATCAGGTGGGAAATCAGAATTGGAGGGACACTTTAGAGTTCAATAGGTGAAATGCTGGTGACCGGTTCCCTTTACTCACCCCTCGCTGGTCAAAAGTTAATAGAAGTTATCCCCTCTCCTAAACTCCTTCTTCGACCGTAAATAAAGGTCTGCAAACATTTTGCACCTTTTATGGTAATATGTCATTCTCGTACGTTCCTCTTCTGCCCGCCCACCACCGAAAACTGGCCCGCGCTGAGTGCCGAAATCTTATCTGAGATCGCGCACATGCGGCCATAAGCTATGGTCTGATACCCTTCCCTGCTTCGTCCGGGTCTCAAATTTAGTTACTGCTCATGCGCCTCTATGGTGTCCCGTTGTGCGCACGCAGCAGAACATCGATGCGCAAGCGTGGGATTTCGTGTGTGCTGGCGGAGGCAAGGAGCGGTCAATCAAAAGTAAGGAGGCGCGGGTTTAACTCGGAAGGGCTTGAGGAATGAAGATACAACCTATGCTCAGTAGTATAAGGTGTGGGATCACTAAAAAAAACGGAATACTAAAAGGTACAGAGACTACCTAGAAGATAATAGGCCACAGAATGATTTTTCACCCACTTCCACCATGTACTGCTGGTTTGATAGGTAAAATGCTGGTGACCGGTTCCCTTTAAGTTGTCGCTTTTTTAACAACCATCATACGTCACTTACAAATGTCCTAATTTTCCTTCAAGTAATGAAACAAAGAAAGTCTACGTTTTTAGTCAGATAAACCTCAATTCAGTATGTAATAACCAGAGGCTAGATATGTAATATAAAGACTTGTTCATTTGTTACAGACCCTCCTGAAATAGTGCAGGGTGTATTTTACAAAAGTAGGCGCACATACAATACATGGTACATATTACAAAGTACAGGATGCCTAACTAAAAAAATTATGTCAGTGACATGTCAGAAGTTTTGATTGGAGGGGGTCTGAGCACTGAGACCCCCCCCAACGATCTCTAAAACAAAGCGGCAGAAGCGCTGAGCCGCTTGGTTTCGGATTGCCTTTTCTCAGAAAGCCGAGCAATTGGTGTACGGGCTCATAGACTGTCGGATTGGGGGCCTCACTGCTCGGACCCCCAACGATCAACTAACTAAACTTTCAGAAATCTTCTGACATGTCATGTGACATGTCAGAAGATTTCTGAAAGTTTAGTTACACTTTAATATATTTTAAAAAGTAGGGTGGGGGGGATTATATTGATAGGAGTTGGGGCGTGACCAATTGGCACCATATAAAAGCCCTAGGTCTCATGAGCATGGCTACATTATGGTTCATTTTTGTACAGTACCACATTAGGTCTTCCATAGAGATGCATGAGCCCCCCCACCATACCTTCGAATGCCTCAGATTTCATATAAAGGAATAAAGGGTTTTACAATGTGTTTTTGGCACACTACCTGCCTTTGATCATACACCTAAAGGCTTTGTTTTCTTAACGACGCACAAGGGTCTATTCACAAAAACTTCAAAACATAGATTTGAAACTCTGTAGAACTCTGCCCAACACCGTTCACCCATTTAAAGTCTCGCCTCCCTCGCTTTATGATAAAAGTTGGTGCTGCAGAGGTCACCTTGGCAGGTGTTGCGATTCCTGAGCGGCGGCTGATTCATGACAAAGCCCCACAGTGTCGTTCGGAAGAAACTACCACATAGTTCTGCTGACACTTGCTAAATAATGGAGAATAAAAAACTGGACATGGCCCCTATGTTACTGTGCCTGCGGCTCGCTGTGACTAAGAAATCCACGCTGTATTCCTCTGGACACTGGCTGAAATACATCAAAAACATAAACAATGGAGAGACACTATATGGGAGCAATATAAAAAAAAAATCTAAAGAGCAAAATTTATTTTCTTGAGTGTTGCTCAGTGGTACTACGAACATCTACATGTACCCAGTGTAACAGTGTAAAACAAGCTATTCCATGAGGCCCCATAGATTGCAGCCACAGCAGCATAGCATCATGATCACATTTTTGTATCACCACCTAGAATGTACCTAGAAGAATTGAAGCGGTTTTGTAGGCAAAGGGTGGTCACACCAAATATTGAAATAGTTTAGATTTCTCTTCTGTTCATTCCCATTGTACTTTGTTAATTGATAAAAGAAAACTTAAAATTTCTATTTTTGAAAGCATTCTTACTTTGCAGCATTTTTCCAAACTGCCTAAAACTTTTGCACAGTACTGTAGATTTTACGTTGACATTTTTTTTTCTTTTTAACAGTTACACGATTATGTACAATGATGCAGCATCTGTATTCCCTTTATTCTCCTTAAGTACGTTCATCAGAAATACATAACATGGAGTGAATTAGTTTGCATATACTTTCGTCTTCTTCCACCGAACTGAGTATTTACATCTCTCCTGAGGTAAACACATTCACATACAGCTTTACAGACACTGCATTAATATTCATTTCAATTGTTTGCGGTTATGAGAAATTGTAGGATTTTGCCATTAGTGGAATAGATTAAGTTGCGAAAACTCGCAGCTTTAATATTATGTACTGGATGGACTGAACGGTTTTATGTGCGGGACGAATGGACTCCGGCTGGAGTTACACGGAGACTAATGCTCAGTAAACCGATAACTTCTATATAACAGAATAACGTACGTGTAAAATGTGACAAATTAGAGTCTGTGATATTTAGGAATCACAAAACTATTGAAAAGGGGTTGGCCCTTGGAATTAAGGCCCGGATTCCAGACGTATACCTCTGACAGAGGGCACCGAAGTATCCCACTGTATAGGCAAACAGTGGGATACGTCACCCGAACTACTCTAAGCGCTGAGACCGGAGAAGCCTCTGACGTCACGGTCCATATATGCGAGCGCTCTGGCCGGGGACTCCTATCTTGGTAAAGCCCTTGACATCACTGTCCATATATGGACAGTAACACCAGGGGATTCTCTAGTCCCCAAGTCCTCGGTCAGAGTGCTACAGATGCTCTGACCAAGTCTCCCTAGTGGAGAGCCCCTGACATCACGGTCCATAAATGGACAGTGGTGTCAGGGGCTTCCCCAGGGCCAGAATCCCAGGGTCAAGCGCTACCTGATGCTCTTCCTGGAGATTCCAGCACCGGAAAAGCTCCCCAAGGTATACACTTAGAGGCTCTGTCACCAGATTTTGCAACCCCTATCTGCTATTGCAGCAGATCGGCGCTGCAATGTAGATTACAGTAACGTTTTTATTTTTAAAAAACGAGTATTTTTGGCCAAGTTATGACCATTTTCGTATTTATGCAAATGAGGCTTGCAAAAGTACAACTGGGCGTGTTGAAAAGTAAAAGTACAACTGGGCGTGTATTATGTGCGTACATCGGGGCGTTTTTACTACTTTTACTAGCTGGGCGTTCTGATGAGAAGTATCATCCACTTCTCTTCACAACGCCCAGCTTCTGGCAGTGAAGACACAGCGTGTTCGAGAGATCACGCTGTGACGTCACTCACAGGTCCTGCATCGTGTCAGACAAGCCGGCACCAGAGGCTACAGATGATTCTGCAGCAGCATCAGCGTTTGCAGGTAAATCGATGTAGCTACTTACCTGCAAACGCTGATGCTGCTGCAGAATCAACTGTAGCCTCTGGTGCCGACACGATGCAGGACCTGTGAGTGACGTCACAGCGTGATCTGGCAGAAGCTGGGCGTTCTGAAGAGAAGTGGATGATACTTCTATACACAACGCCCAGCTAGTAAAAGTAGTAAACACGCCCCGATGTACGCACATAATAAACGCCCACTTGTACTTTTACTTTTCAACACGCCCAGTTGTACTTTTGCAAGCCTCATTTGCATAAATACAAAAATGGCCATAACTTGGCCAAAAATGCTCGTTTTTTAAAAATAAAAACGTTACTGTAATCTACATTGCAGCGCCTATCTGCTGTTAGCAGATAGGGGCTGCAAAATCTGGTGACAGAAAAAAAGGAAAGTATGTCGCGCGTTGAATGCTTTTTTCTTTTGCGGGATCCCTCAGGAAGTAAATCGCATAGTATACCAAAAGGACACTTTTGGACTCAGTCGGCTAATGGAGCCCTATGGACAAGTTTATGTACATAGGGAGCTCTCCCATTGCGCACACTAAAAGTAGGGCCAAAAGGTGATGTGAATATAACCTAAGAATGTTATGGGGCAGGGCACCTTGCTTGGGGCGCATCATATTGCAATATTTAACTTTTCTTTCAGAAAATACTACAAGAACAGCTCTCACACTCTAAGGGCTCAGAGGACAGGCAGATGCTACATGGACCATCTGTTTTTCCCCATATGGCTACAGGAGTAGACCAGTTTAATGAATAAATAGTAATGAACCCTGTATGGTATAGTAGGCTTGTGGATCTGTATTAACTTAGCGCTGAGACGGCTTTGAGCAGTGAGACTTTCGCACAGTGTTACAAAAACCACAATATAGTTTCAAGGGTCAAATCTCAGCAGCGTTATATATAACCACTACACGCTCAGCTGGACAATCCGGAGATCCGTAGCCGCTTAATGAAGGACTTTCTTCTTTCTGGATTTCTGCTTGAGAAAATTTATAAGGCTTCATAATACGGACAAGCGATACAAAGAATCTTCACCATTGTAAAAAATATATATATCATCCTTTTATAAGTCTATGACCTTCCAACACGTTCTAGACGGAAAACCTACATACACTGCATATTTATGAACAGATGCCATGGACTGAATATGGAATTACAGATCTGCTTTATATTCCAATGAATTATAAAATATTACCGCGACAGAAAAATCTCTCATCTCTCCCCCACAAGCCAAATGATGTATTTAACCTATGTAGTAAGCGCTAAAAAAGAGGATTATTAGAATATATCTATAAGAGGAACAGAAATCAAGCTCAGTATTTCAAAGTCACTTATAAGTGTTCTCAGTAGAGCGGTGGCTTCTTAATGTACAGCCAAAGCCCTTATCACTCTACATTAAGTTCCATTAATGGTCCCAAAAAAATAAAGAAGTTCTTTTTCTAATTCATTATTAGTAAGCAATTATAAGAAAAGAAAACCTGAAAAATAAAATACACGATATGGACAAAAGTATTGGGACACCTACACGTTACACCTACACGTTACACCTACACGTTACACCTACACGTTACACCTACACGTTACACCTACACGAGCTTTATGGACATCCCTTCTAAATCCATAGGCATTAAAACATTCCCACTTTGCCGTAATATCACTCACAACTGATCATGTAATATTTAAAAGGAGAGAAATTTCACAAACTGACTTGTCATAACAGTGGCATCCTATTACAGAACCAGGCTCAGATTCAGTGATCTATTAAGAACGCCCCATTCGATAACAAATGTGTGTAAAGCGACACCATGACGAGGTGCTGGATTTTATACACCTGTGGCCATAAGACTGAATGAAACGGCTCAATTCAATGATTAAGAGGTGTGTCCGAATAACTTTTGTCCATATAGTGTATGTCATATTTCACTGGGTGTAATCTTTTATTAGATATCCAACCCTTCAATGACAGAAAAAAAAAGATTTCTACAACAGATGAACACATAGAAACGCATTGTAGGAGCAGATTTTGCATCGGTCATGGAAAACAAGCTTCTATCCATATAGAACCCTACCATACTAAATTGCCTCCATGTATGGAAATATATATATAAAATAATTAAATAATACGGCTAAGTGGGGTTTCCGTGATTCTCGGGGCTTCCATATGGTGAGAAGGGTCTCTCCAGCTACAGATTAACTTTAAAGGTAAACACAGACAGACAGACAGACAGACAAAATTACCCGTGCATGCAATCTGCTCTGGAAAGAACATCTATATTACTTTTTCTGAGGTTTAAAGGGGTATTGTCATTATAGCATACCCCCATAGCCCCACTTAGGTGAATAAGGCCTGCTGCAGTTCCCTGCACAAACGAGGTGGCCAGGAGCGACACTGTGCAGGGAAAACTTAGAAGGGGGTGCCGGATGAAACCAGCGCTGCAACCCCTTCAATTCACAGGATTGTAGGGGTCAGAGTTTGGACCCCTACTGATCATAAAGTGATAGGAATCCCTTTAACACTACAATGGTTAGTTAAGAAGAGAAGGAAAAAAAAAAAAAAAAAAAGAGCCAAATGGAGCAAATAGGACAACTTTCTATAACTGTTCTCCACAGTATACTGCCCCCTTAACTGCTCTTTACACAGTATAATGCCCCCATAGCTGCCTCTACATAGCATAATGCCGCTATAAGTAACTTCCACTCAGTATAATGCCCCTATAGCTGCCCTCACACAGTATAATGCCCCATATATGCACCCAACACCGTATAAAGTACCACATAGCTTCCCCCAATTGTGCCAGATAAAAATAATAAACATACTTACATAACCCCGTTTCAATGACGAGATCCCTCTGGTCTGTGCTGGACGGTGCAGACATGCGCGATGACGTCACTGCCTCACGTCCAGCCATACCTAATGAATAATAGAGCAGGGACCTTATGGTCCCTGCGCTACCATTGGATACATCTGTATCTGCGTCCTGAAGATGTTGATAGTGTTTAAACCGGGAAAAAATTATTGCTAAAACCAAAATTCGCAAGAGGAAGACGATTAAGTGCGCTGAATTTTATTCATTTATTTCGATTATTTTACGATTAATTGTCCAGATCTACCCCTCGGGTACACGAATTACAGGTTGAGATCCTGGGCCCTATGCGATTTGCACAAACTAGTATCAATATAGAAATATCATTTGGATCAACTCTGGAACTGAACTCCCTCCCATATTCATTTATGATTGTGTATCTTTGCCGGGTAATATCGGACTAAAAATGACCAATCTTGATAGCCGAGTGCACAAAAATCTCATCAGAAAAGATGTCCTTTGCTGGACATTATTCAGTCACGCGAGCAACGTACAGTAATAAGTCTGTTTCAGAACAAGTCTTTCTATCCATATTCTGAATTTCCAAATGATTAAAATAAAAATACAGAAACCTCTAAGCTGCAGGTCAGCGAACATTTGCCGATGCGAGTGATTGAGGTCGCACCTTTTACAGAGCAGCTTGTTAAAGCAGTAGAAAACATCCCAATCACTGGAGTCCTGAGAAATATCCAGAAGGGTGCCCTATAAACGTAGCGGCCGTCCAGTGGTAGTGCGGCGGGTGGTCAAGGACCACAAAGCAAAAAACGCACGCATTAATGTGTTTGGACATTCATGTGCTTCACCTGTACAAGTTCCGTGGCCGAAAACCGCATTGCAAAACTACTGCAATTTATGCTAAAACCGTGTGGTTCGCGGCTGTGTGCGACACGAAGGGCTTATTCACAAAGTGCAGTCAAGTTACATTTTTTTGCTGCATTTTTCAAAAAAACCACAGCAGAACCGCAGTGTTCTGCCACAATTTTGCAAAAATCGTGGCAAAAACAAAATTTACTGCATCCTGCAAATCAGCGATGTATGGGGGGGGGGGGGGCATCTGCACCGCAGGTCAATTTCTGAGCAGTTTTTATGCAGTGTGGGGATGAGACTTGTTTTATCTCATCCACTTTGCTGCTACTGTATTATGCTTCAGATTTTCCGCAGCATAATACAGGTACACGCCGTATTTTCGCAATGCGTACTGACGTAAAATACGAATTAATATCCCTTTCCAATTACAAGCAGTCGACATGTGAACCTGGCTCTGGTCAGGGACCAATTAGCTTGTGAGATGGACTGCACAGGGTAAACAGGAAGGCAGCGAGACCAATTCATTACTCGAAAGGCATCGGCTACACTTCTCTGCCATAGCGGGCCAAAATGATCAAACAACAGGGAATAACTACAACTAGGAATAGACAGACCTTATATATTAGGGCAGCTAGAATAGTAATATACTAGACTAATAGCACCCACTAAAAGGACAGGTAATATGCGCTGTATACTACACTGCACACGCTTTACATCTGATTGGTCGATTGGGATCACGAACTGCTTTGCAAGAAAGATGCATTGGTTTGCATATAGTGCGCGCAAACTTCGGAAGTTTTTATAGATTAGTGGGGGTCCGAGAACTGGGGAACCCACAATAACCAAAACGTAGCGGCAGAAGCGCTCCGGTCAGCGCTGTGAAGCTTCATTTTCGATTTGGAAAGCCGAACAGAAACTAAGCAGCACAGCACTCACCCGAGCGCTTCTGCTGCTTCGATCTAGCAGTCGATAGGGGTCTCAGTGCTCGGACCCCCTCAGTCACTATGACTAATGAATGGATCTGTGGTACAAGGAACTGAAGTCCTTTGTTCTACACATCAGTGAAGGTCCCATAGGAGGCCAGACTACGCGCAGAGAAGACGCGCAGGAGGTAAGTATGAACGGCTTTCTTCCACAGCGGAAAACGCATTCGAAAAACCGCACCACAATGTGGTGCGATTTTTCAGACGGACCGTACTCCGGGTTCCAGGTCGGACACGCTGCGTAATTTTTACGCAGCGTATAAGACCCGACCTAACTATACAAGTTGCAATGTATCTCAGACAATCACTGTGCTCACTCTTCAACTACAAGGTTTGTGGTGGGGGATTTATTGGTTCTCAAAATAGGCGATATCCTATATCCTGCCTGGAATGCTGGATACGGGACCTGAAAGTCCTATAACAAGCAAATCACTTCTGCTGCATGAGGATTGGCTTATACAACATGAGTGACAAGGGAGCAGGGAGGAGACTGCAGGAGGGAGGAGCCAAGAAATGTTATGACAGTGCTTGGGACATAAGGGGTGGAGCATGACCCAGCATACCAGGAGAAGAACTGTGGGAATAATGTTGTCATAGACATGACACACAGAGCTATGGGACACTATTACTAGCATAGCCTATCAAAGAAAAAAATATATATAGCGTAACCGACAGAAATAATGAGGAGGTTAGATCGGTCTTGCGGGCACTCGTTAATTGCGCTTTTCCTTGTTTTTTTCTGGAAATTGTTTTCAAGCAGCGCACAACAGCCATGTAAAATGAAAACGTGAAGGGGACACCATTGAAAAAAGTATGTTTCCATGCACAGAGGAGCAATAGTGTAAAAACGACATAGAGGACACACTCAGACAATGGAAAGCGGCCAGAAGCGGACAGATATGATAGACCGGGAGGATGTCCTTCATGATGTAACAGACGGAGAGCAGACAGTCCTCATTGAAATGCTTAGGACAGAACAAAATATATTTCCAGACACGTCGCATTGATTCACATGTTGGCAGCTTAGCATTTCTACAAGTAATACTTTCTGCATGCTCATTTGGGACAGACGCACAATTTCTTACACTAGATATTGTTAAAAGCTTTCCCTGCAGGGGGGATGATCGCTTGTAATGCGCGACATTCAGGGCATAATTACATTGTTTACATCAGGGATTTTCAATCTTTTACCACTGGGGCCTCCCCAGCCACAACCTGGTGGCGCTTGGGCCTCACCATTGGTGGACGTCTAAACCAAAATTAAAAACGTACCTAAATTTCTTATTTATTGCTGTGCTCGGTAGACCATTAACAAACACAAAAGGAGTACATTATGTTGCTAAACCGGAGATTGCTGAAAGTCCTGAGCAGATTATGATCAATTATGTTCAAAGTGCCTCCCCAGCTGCACCTCACTGGTAAGGTCGCCTCACAGCTTGAGCAGCACTGGTGTAAATGACCATACCTCCCATATACCAAGTATTCATGAACAGCTAAATGCCCCACAAGCTTCATTCATAAAAGGAGTAATACGGGTGTTAGTACATGTGGTATGTGCTTTTTAATATCGAGCTATTTTCCTAATTAAAATCAATGGGCAAAAATTAAAACAAAAATTAGGATGTGTAATGCTGCATTTATCCTATGATGGCGCTGCAGAGGAATTACACACGTGCTGCCAGGTTCCTCAATAGATTACAGATTATTTCTGGGGGATCACAGTGGGACACCCTGCGATCAGCTTTTGATTGAGGGGCCCTTTTCAAAGTATTGTAACAAGCACACAACCTTTGTATAGTCACTCTCTGAGACTGTCTTAAATAACTCACGTGTGCTCGTCATACTCCGTGGTAAAATTTGGTCAGTGTGCAGGGACTGAATTATGTCTGTATCTTTAATATCTAGTACCAGTGTGGGTGTCATACGTGAAACTTTTACATACCCTTTACCCCTGATAAAAAGGCAATCACTGGAAATAACGGAATATAGTAAAAAAACAAAAAACAAACAATACTACTGTATAGGATCTCATCAGCACAAATCAATATAGCCATCTGGGAACGTGATCCAGTTCTTTTTCTGAAGATTATCCTCTGGACTGGTTCTCTGTAATGAATCACCAGGTCGCAGTATCACCAGGTTAGGACTTCCACTGTCCACTATAAGGCTATGTTCACACAGAGTATTTTGCAGGAGGAATATCTGCCTCAAAATTCCGTTTGGAAGTTTGAGGCAGATTTTCCTCTCCCTGCACGCAGATTATCGCGCCGTTTTTCGCTCGCGGCCATTGAGCGCCGCGGGCATAAAACACAGCGAAATACGCTTTCTCTGCCTCCCATTGAAGTCAATGGGAGGTCAGAGGCGTAAACGCCCGAAGATCGGGCATGTCGCTTCTTTTTACAGCGAGGCAGTTTTACTGCTCGCGGGAAAAAGACGCCGACGCCTCCCATTGAAATCAATGGGAGGCGTTTTCGGGCCGTTTTTGCCGAGTTTTGCGACGCGTCAAAAAACTCTGCAAAATACTCCGTGTGAACATAGCCTAAGAAAGACATTACCGACTAACTAAAACAAAACCGTGAATCTGTTTTTGTATTGGAATAGCTGGGCTTGTAAGGAGGATGGGGGCACATTAATTGTCTGAACTAGAATATATCATATTATATTATTATATAATATAACATTTCTGTAAGAAGTCCTAAGAATTCCACTAATGGAAGGCTGTTCTATGAGGATGTAACCTGGAGGCTCGAGCCCTGGTGACCGATCAAGACATTTATAAAAGGCAATCCATTTCATTTCTGAACACAGAAGGCTCTATATTAACCCCATTCCTATCAATGTTCTTCTTCTGTAACACGGAGGGTCTATTCACACGGTTTGCGTCAGACGGATTCCACTGTATAGGAATACTGTGGCATCCGTTGCCCATTTAACATGTGGCCATGTTAAAAAAAAAAGTTTAAAACAAAAACAAAAACAAAAAAAAACAGAAGGTAAACTTTTTGTCGAGAATAATCAGTAGCAGTAATCCACGCAGAAAAAAATAAAATAAAGTATACTGATGTATACGACACGAGGACAAAACAGCTCTGTAGAGCTCTTGAGATTGGGGGGGGGGGGGGGGAGGGTGCATGCAGTCCAACCCCCGATGGGCAGACAACATATACTAATAATTGGAAAACCCCTTTAAGGACATCATGTTCAGGATAACCAGAGTTCACACATGCCACTTAGGACTGTCTATTTGCAGTTATCGTCACAATCACCAGAACCGAATAGACCAAAAAATCTTAATGATCCAGATGCCGGTAAGAAATCTGAGTCACGGAGTTGACAAATGACCCAAATTTGCTCAGGGGGTGATTAGATATGCAATTGCTCCTCTTCTCATTCCTTTAGTAAGGGAAAAAAAACAACCCATCTGAACGTGACAATTAGGAGAGCACATACCCGCTCATTTGTAAGAGGGATGAGAACATGTACAAAATTTCCTGTACCAATCAGGGGTCACCCCCCCCCCCCTCGTAGAATCAGTACGGGGGAAATGACAGTAACCGGCTGTGGTCTTCTTGCAGTCGCCTGCAGCTTCCACAATCAGAACCGAGTAGTAAAACTGTTCATCCTGCTCCTCGACTTCAAACATATAAAAGCTCTGATTCTGGGCTTTTCTAGAATACCAAGATCTAAGCTCTAGACCTTATATTGTAGTCACGGCCAGCGTTTAAAGTCATGACGCATTAAATACATTCTTGGCAGTGTAAGGGTTAAAAAGTCCATTGAAAGTGTAGAGAATTGTCCACACGTAACGGAATTGCTGCAGAAACTAGCAGTAATTCCGCTGCAAAAAACCGCACCGTTTCCTGCGGTTTTTACTGCAGAAAATGGTGCATATTTTGCTGCGTTTTTTTCAATGATTGGAGATGGTGACATCTTTGAAAAACGCAGCAATTCAGTCCACTGTCCGCAGCAGGAATCGACATGCTGCGGTATGAAAAATATGCACCGCAGGTGAATTCCTGCTCGCAAATCTTACGCTGCGTGTGGATGAGATTTGTTAAATTGTACCCGCTTTGCTTCTACTGTATTCGGCTGCCACAATTCCGGACAGAAAATATGCAGCAATTCTGCTACATGTGGACAAGCCCTTAGAGAGCCCATAATGTCAAAGTATACAGGTAAAGGTAAAAAAAAAACAGCAGGTTGTTGGTATACAGTTGCCGTAGTAAGGCAGCATAGACTGCAGACCTAAAGTGCGGTCACATCAGTATCGTACATTCTTACTTTATGGCCAGACCTGGTTTCTCCAGGATATAATATAGATCATGATGACAGACAGCAGTCACTCCAATTATCCGCAAGCAGTAAAAATGTCAGATACTCGATCATCCATCATGTACAGTACATTTCAAATCATAGACGGAGATCACATCTTCTGTTAAATAGTCCATAGGTTATTGATGGAGAACATTAGTGACAAATACCTGCTCCATGTCCATGGTGGTTTCAATCATTTCTTGGAACTTTGAAAAGTCTGAATGAAGATCTGTGATCGGGGTGACAAACACAGCCAACAGCAGCATCTGGTGAGTCCCTGGATAGAAAAAACAACATTTATTAATCTAGACCTAGACTGGGCAATAAAAAAAAAAAAAAAAATTGCAGAAATTAGAAATCATTATGTTTAAAGGGGTATCCATCTCGTAGAACATTATGTCATATCGCTAGGATAACATTGTGATCGCTGGAAGTCGAGCGCTGGGACCTCCACCCTTCTGCTTAACAGCAGCGCTCACTATCACCCGCTGTGCAGGGACCTATAAGTAAGCTCAATTTAAATGAATGGGTCTGTGTTGCAGCTCCCTGTATAGTGGGTGGCCAGGAGTACGGTCGTGTAAGGAAACACTATTAAAAAGGTCCGCCAGCTCTTATCTAGCGCTGCCGCCTGTAGATTCTAAGGATCAGAGGGGGTCCCGTCAGTCAGAACTCACTAATCAATAAGTGATGGCATACCCTAGCAATATGACATCACTTACTATGATGGGAGAACCCCTTTAGTCCGGATTTTGGAACACGTTATTGCATGGTTTTCTGTGGTTCTTTATAGATAATTACTTATTATATTATAGTCCGGTAGATAAAAGCTTTGGTTAAAGAGGATCGGTCATTAGGTCATAAAAGTTGAACCGGTTAACGGTCCTGAATAGCGCTGTCTCCATGATTACAGTGCTATTTTCCTTTTTTAACTGAACATCCACCCCCACACCCCAGTTCCAGAGATATGACCCAGTTTTTTTTGCTCCCTCTATGTTAATTTGCTATAGTTAAAGGGGTGGAGATAGCTTCCCTGTCTCTGATGCTGACCAATCAGTGTGAGGCAGTGCACACCCTGTTAGCTAACTTCAGCAAATTAGCATAGTGGGAGCCAACATAACAGTGGGCCATATGTCTGGAATTGGGGGGGGGGGGGGGGGTGTCCAGGCAAAAAGAAATAAGAATGCACTGGAATCAGGGAGGCAGCACTCTACAGGTCAGTAAACCAGTTAAATTTATATAACCTAGTGACAGGTCCTACTGTGTAACCTAGTGTGCAAGAAATCAACAATCATCTATCCACAGAATGGGTGAGAATTGTCCGATTGCTGGGAACCCCACTGTTTGGACCCCTACAACTCGCAAGAACGGGGGTCCCGAACCGGCCAAAGCTTGAATGGAGTGGTACCGCATGCGCACTGCCACTCCATTAAAGGTCTATGGGGACGGACAGAAAAAGCAGAGTGCTATACTTGGCTGTTTCAGTCAGTCCGATAGGCTTTGAATGGAGCGGCAACGCACATGTCTGACCACCGCTGCATTCAAGATTCTCCTGACGGTGGTCTAGCAGTGAGAAGGAACCGGGGGGGGGGGGGGGGGCACCTTGTTCTCACGATCAGGTGGTGGTCGCAGCGATCAGACATTTATCACACAAAATGTAAATTCTGCTACAACCCCTTAAGGCAGCACAAAACTTTCCAACCTTACTACAATAATATAAAATACAATGGTCCATAAAAAGCCACAGAAAACCAAGCAATAACCTAAGATAGTCGGGTTCCAAAATCTCACTAAAGATATTTTGAAGAGGACTCCAGATAAAGGCGACCTGACAGAAGTGTTATAGAAGAACCATTATTGCACGTGAGATGTGTGAACCCCTTCTAGCAGCTCACGTCGTGTTATCAGAGCTTGAACTTCCAGAACTGAATCCTGCAGCATCTGACCTGATGTTTCCCTGTAATCCCAGGACAATACTTCGTACCTGTGCTCTGACCTACAGTCTTGTGTGGATTTGGACCAACTCAGTGACCCTATTACAAGTAAGCCCCATGCACACGGCCATCCCCGTAATCACAGCCCGCGGGCACGGCTGCCCCCATTTTTGGGCAGTGCTCCCATGCAAAGCATGCAGCTCTGCCCACATTCAGACAACACAGCAGCGGTCTATTCAGAATGAGCGAGTATTTTATTACACCATGGTGACGTTCATTTAAATCTACACTAAAAACGATCAATCTTCTGTACCCATCCACGTTATATGTACCAGACTAATGGAAGAAACTGGGATAGATGGTGTTGGGTTTCCCAAACAGATGTTTTCCTGTATGCATACAGCTTTATAATGAAGCGACAACTGCGTGGCGATTCTGGCTGAAAGTCGGCTTTTGTTTTACAGGCACAATCCAGGAAAATGACCATTAAATATTCATAAATAGGATGCACATGAAAAGTAAAGGGGGTGTGAATGAAACCATCAGCGTCGAGATGCTCTCAAGGAGAAACACGGCTATGAAGGCATACACAGCGACGCCGGACAGGAGGGCTGGTGCACACCGAGCTGCAGCCTGAACGCTGCTGCAAAAATCCCATTTATCTGCATCCAAGCAGACGCATCAAAAGACAGGACGGACACCCAGCACAGGAAAGCGACAGACTATTGTAACCCCTGCTAAACGACAACATCCATAGAGAAGATACAGAAGAAGAAGAGCTGTTTACAGGAAGCAGACAATGCGTTCACAGCAAGTCC
Source organism: Rhinoderma darwinii (assembly GCF_050947455.1). Lineage (NCBI taxonomy): Eukaryota > Metazoa > Chordata > Amphibia > Anura > Rhinodermatidae > Rhinoderma > Rhinoderma darwinii. The sequence goes on from NC_134690.1 coordinate 379,272,801, forward strand.
CAGCAAGACTGGCAAAGGTCCCATTAATATTTCTTATCTAAATTAGCGTAGCGGGTACACTATTACTCCTGAGCGTCAACTGCATTTTACACCGTGGACAATCCAAATATATTAAAATAGAAAAATAGTTTCTACCCTTCACTGCCTTTTTAGTGGAAGCAACGTGAGAAACAAACTCGGACATGTGACCATTCACGTAAAAGGACATTGTGAGGATATATTTTTTTGGGCATATAGATCAGAAGGCGGGGGGTGGATATTAGTGGAGCTGTACATGAGCCCTGTAGGTAAAAATTAATGGGGCCCACCACCTTTTACGGTCTACCACAGGCGTCAGCAACCTTTGGCACGCCAGCTATTGTGAAACTACAATTCCCAGCGTGCACCAACACCCCGTGACTGGAATACTAAAGCCTTGGGCTGTCAGGGCATGCTGAGAGTTGTAGTTTCACAACTGCGGGAGTGCCGAAGGTTGCGGCCTCCTGTTTGCATGCAGGAAATTGTGTCGATTCTGTTCTTGGCCAGAGCCCTTTTTGGTCTGGATCCAAATCGGTCATAAGGGTGGGGGCTAGCAATCCTGGTGCGGAGTCTTCAGAATAAATATTTTCTGGTGTGGGTTCTAATAAAGGATATGACCGTCTACGCTTAGCAACCGATTAAACGAATGGGAAATCTACAGGGGAACCCCTAAACACTCAAATCAGTACAGGTATCTGTACATTAGTGGTGGTCCCAGCTCCTGGACCGCCACCATTGCTACCATCAGAATACCCTTTAAAATAATGTTCCACCCATTATGACCTGCTGCCCATTGAATGCCGTGAAAAAACGGCAATGAAAACCTGTTCTTTAAAGCATAACCCCGCAAAAGTACGTAAAAATATGTAATACGTATACGCTACATCAGCTACAGTTCTAAAATATACATGAATGGTCCCCATAGAAACCTCCATAAACGCTGTGGACATGGAGATATATTGCATCCCATATGACTGCAGCAATGTTATCCAGCAATAAAACCGCAGCCTTATAATATTTAATAAATCATTGTGGTGGTCGAGTGAAAACAATCCAGGTAATGTATGAAAAAAAGAAGCTGGATTCTGCCCACTCCGGAAAAACACCACCACGGGGGTAGATAAATGCAGCCAACAACAGGTATCAGGGCAGGCTGAACTGACCCAATCAAGATCACTTATCGGTAATTTGCGGCAACCCTCAGTCTGCACCATGGGGGGCGCCGCTTAGCAGATGAAATGCTTTATAAACTATCACTTACTCAGCAGCTCATTTAGCAAAACAAAGCATTTCTGTAACGTGCAGTGTAAATGGCTTTCAATGCATCTGACAGGTACCGGCGAGGGAGACACATCAGCCGAGGATGAAGAGGAATATATACGGAGACCGCACTGCGCAGATGGGAAGCTGGCAGACAGCGAAGAGAGAAAATTATACAGAGGAGACCAAGTAATCCAGCAATTGTCTCGGCTTTAAACAAACGACAGTGGTTATTACCGAACAAAACCACGAAATTGACGAAACCCACGATGTCTAATTGCAGAATGGTGGCTGTTCAATGACAGGGAACCTCCAGTGTAATATTCAGCTTCTGTAAGAGTCCTCAGTATTGCAACTACCGGTCAGTCAAAGCGGTTGTCTCGAGATAGACATTGATGGTATATGACTAGGATATGCCACCAATGTCCAATGAGCTAAGAAAACAATGTACAACTTTGTCTCCGCTTCACTTTTTCCAGCGGGCTGCCTGGTCCGTCATTGACTGTTGGGCGGACCATGCGAGAAAGTGAAGCAGAACCAACAGGAGAGAGTGACGGTGCATTCCTAGCACCGAAACTCCATTCTAGACATCAGCGGGGGTCACAGAAGTCAGACCCTGGCGATCAGACATCAGAGATATATTAGAGATCAGTTTTTGCAATAGAGCTCCAAATCCCCTTACACATAGATTTAAGACTTAACATGCTGCCAGCCTGTGAATGTGATGCAGACTGCGAATCCTTTATCTTAAGAGTTGTGGAGAGCACGTTACATGATCCACACACCACCCTCTGTATAAGGGCTTATTCAGACGAACATGGAATACGTCCGGGTGATGGCCTTTAAAACCACGTCCTTCACATGGACACGTGTATTTCAATGGGGCCACTGTTTCAACAGACCGTGAGAAGGGTCCATTGAAGAATAGAACAGGTCCTATTTTCTTCAGTTTTCACGGATCCCTCCATAGACTCAAGTCTATGGGGATCCGTGAAAACGGGAGCCACGCGGGGGCAATGCGGATGTGAAAAACTGCCCTTTTTCTCGTCCGGGTTTCCCTACGTTCTGAATAAGGCCTAACACTCTGGGAGGCTCCTTAGTGAAATTACATTCACTAGTAATGATTTTATAGGGCACTAATCTAATTCAGTGGTTCCCAAAATCCTTCATACCATGGAAGCCCAAACAAGAGACCCCACATTGGAACCCTAACCCGTGCTCCACACAGACTGCATTACACCTAACTGCTGTGGGGATGTCGCTACTGCGGGCTGCGCATGTTCACAGTGGCCAGGTGACGCGTCCTTAGCATGGTCAAATCAACAACACAAAGCCAAAAATCATTGATAGCCCAAACTTTCTACAGATATATGTTGCCCTTTTAGGCCACTAACTGCAAAACAACCCCCTAACAATGCTGGAATAATGCACATGACCCCTTTATCAGACCCCAACCAATTAGATCCACGACCCCTAAAATGAAAAAAAAAAAAACCTGACCCCAATAGACAGCAGTACTGATCTGCGAAAACTGAAGGGGATAGCTAAAGGGTTTGTTTCTTTTATCAAATATATGCTAAGAACAGAAAAGTGGATAAAAAAAAAAAGCAACACAAAAAACAAACAATACTCACCAGTTCAATCAGTCTTTGTTGACTTGTGATGGTGTGCCGTTCATGCACGTGACTGGTGAGGCCAGTGATTTGCTCTAGTAGCATGAACGTCACACCATCACAAGAACTAGCGGGCACCACCGCAGCATCGGGAGGTTGAACAAGGCGAGTATGGAGAGGTTTTTTTAATCCAGGAAGCTGCTTTTTGGTTTTTTTTGCTTTTAGCACTTTTTTTTTTTTTTTTTTTTTAAAGTCCTGGACAACCCCTCTAACATACGCTGCTGTAGAGGAAGCGATGCGTACAGCCCTCTGAGGATGTTAGTCTTGTTTACACAGTTAATGTCGCCGGCAAACACGCAGTTCACATTGGCCTCCATTACCAGGAATCTGCCCGCAGAACCTCAATGTAGCTGCATTTTAATACTGTCCATGCACCTTTATATTAAGTCTCGTCTTCCTTCCTACAATGTCTGACTAAGCTTCCTGATTGTACATCCTGACTATGTTCTCATTCCCTTGACATGATGTATGGGGGGAGGGGGGGTAATTTTATAAGAAAATAGAAAGTCTCTGGGATCCGGGGTCACCAGCGTTGCTAATATTAGCATGCTAGACTGAAAACTGAATAGAAATAACTGAAAACCTGGATATAGGAAATGAGCCACCTAATACATAAAGGAATGCTCATTTTCCCACTTGCCGGCTCATCCAATGCTTCCGAGCGTTTGTGTGCAACGAACCTCAAGGTTACAGAAAACATGACAAGTGTTTTTTCTAAAAAAAAAAATATAATAATTTTTGTAGAGTTGGACGAGTAAAGGACAAAAGCAAAAAAAAATATCATTTCGGTTGGATGCTTGCCTGGTCTAACAACTCAATTTATTATCCATGTCTCTGAGGACGGCACACCCGGCCACACCACGTCAATCCAGGACATGATAGATGATCAGCACTTCCACTTACAATGACTAACTCTTCTTAATGGGCGACATAATGTATCTCATTGAATAATGAACCCGCAGAGAACTCACAAATAATCCAAGGAAAAGGCAGAAACAAGAACAACACTTTGTCTCGGCATCGGGAAGGTTTACTTTTACATCAATGTTAATCATCTTTATGTGCTGGCCATACACAGTAGATAAACGTTAGCCAAATCCGCTGATATCCACAGGATTGACAGGCTAATGTGTATGGGGGTCTGATTTCAACATGCCTGATCCCTTAAGGCCCTATTACACCGGCTGATTTTGGCCGATGCAGAGAGTGCCGATCAACATCACATTGTTGATCGGCGCTCGTTTGCTCCGGTCACACGAAGCTATGGCTGGGGACGAGTGGTCGTTACGCCGATCGCTCGTCCCCATACAGCATCATGTCGGCAGGGCATGTCTCTGTTTACACATGGAGATGTGCGGTCAACGACGATAATATTTTACTTTCGTAAAACGATACGACCAGCAGATGATCGAGAATTTGCGTGTTCATTTGCTGATCGATGTCCTGTTTACACAGAGAAATTATCGTTCCATGAACGCTTGCCTGCCCGATAATCGCCAAGTGTAAAACCCCCTTTAGTCCTGCAGGAGATACGTGGCAGCCAGAGGTCTGTCAGCGTCTTATTCTCCTATTCCACTGAAATAAATGCACGCTTGACAAAGTTAATTGTGGAGTTGTTCGTCCGACAACTATAAGAAGCGTATGGCCAGTTTTGGGGGTACAGAGCAACAACACGATGGAAACATTTATCTTCAACTGTAACAAAAACTTTTAAAAAACTTTTGACATGTCAGAAGAAGGTTTGATCAGTGGGGGTCAGTGTACTGAGACTTCCACCGATCGCTAAAACGGAGCGGGAGAAGTGCTCGGGTGAGTCCTGTGCCTCTTCGGTTCGGCTTTCCTTGGAAAGCCAAGCAAGTGGTGTACGGACTTACATTTTCTAGGATAGAATAACTCCTCATATAAGCTGCCTATTTAGACGAGATATTTTACTTCCATTAGAACTATTTTCCCACTAAAGCAACAAACGCTCGCTGTTCCCATAATGGGGGGGGGGGGGGGGGTCTCTGAGATTACTATATACAAGCACTGTGCTAATAAGAGATTTTTGTTTTTATATATTTTTAATTCTTTAGAGTAGATCAGACAAATATTCTGGCTAGATTGGAATAAGCTATGTATAAACCAAGCCTTAGGCCTAATTTACACGAGCGTAATATACGCGCGTGCGACGCGCGTGCTTTTCACGCGTCGTACACACCTATATTACTCTATGGGGCTGTGCAGACGATGCGTGAACTTTGCGCTGCGCGAGTGCGTGGCGTAAAACTCACGACATGTTCTATAATCGTGCGTTTTTCGAGCATCACGCACCCATTGAGGTCAATGGGTGCGTGAAAACCACGCATGCCGCACGGAAGCACTTCCGTGCGAACTGCGTGATTCGCGCAAGGGCTGTCAAACTGAATGTAAACAGAAAAGCACCACGTGCTTTTCTGTTTACAAACATCCGAACGGAGTGTCTTAGACATGAGCGAACCGAACTTTACCGGGTTCGGCCGAACTCGGCAGGAGACAGTCACTGTGCAGGGTGCTGAAAGAGTTAAACTGGTTCAGCACCCTGGACAGTGCCTTCCGATTCCAATATACGTGAACGTGTCAAAAAAAAAAAAAAAAAAAGTTCTGACTTACCGATAACTCCTGGCTTCTTCCTCCAGTCTGACCTCCCGGGATGACAATTCAGTCCAAGTGACAGCTGCAGCCAATCACAAGCCAAGCACAGGCTGCAGCGGTCACATGGACTGCCACGTCATCCAGGGAGGTGGGGCCAGATGTCAAGAGAGGCGCGTCACCAAGGACGCGTCACCAAGGCAACGGCCGGGAAGTTCTCGGTAAGTACGTACCTCTTTTTTTTTAAACAAGTTACGCGATATTGTGTTCGGCATTCACTGTCGAGGGTGCTGAAAGAGTTACTGCCGATCAGTTAGCTCTTTCAGCACCTTGGACAGTGACGGGCGTCAACTAGCCTCATCTCTATGATGGCGGCTGCGCGAAAATCACGCAGCCGCGCATCATACACGGATGACACACGGAGCTGTCAAGTGCCTTTTGCGCACGCAAAAAGCGGCGTTTTTTGCGCGCGCAAAACGCACACTCGTGTAAATGAGGCCTCAGGATGCACTAAAGATTAAAGTCGGACAAACCATCAGATCTCGGCGGGACAGCATAAGCCATGATTTTTTGGGGACTGAACAACCCCTTTAAAAGGTGTTCAACATTAGAAAAACCTGGCTGCTTTCTTCCACAAACAGAGCCACACCTTATGCACAGGTGGAGTCTGGTATTGCAGCTCAAGCCCATTCACTTATACAACTTCGCTATGGTGAGGAATTGAAACAAACAAGACAAAAATCCCCTTAAAGCCAAGTGGGTGAAGGAAACCTTCTTCCGGCACATATCGTCACGGTCGATAATCTCCATAAACATTGACATTTTCTTTTATGGAGCTACAATAAAAGTTTAGTAAACTACCGGGTGTTTTAAGCGATGCGGATGGGACATTTGTTTTTTTTGCATTTAGCATTCCATTAAATAGTACTTAATACTTCTATATTTATGACCACTTTAAGTGAAGGGAGAAACAAGCCAGCTGTCAAAACGCCAGTCACAGCAGTCGCTGCCAGAGCATTAACATTCATTAAAATCAATGGAAGTTTAAGATCTATCAGCAAGGAACGAATGTCGGTCAGTGTCAACCCTGAAACGCTCAATGATTAAATACGTTCACCCAAGTTGCCACGGTTAAGAAAGGTATCTCTACACAACGTACCAGCCGAAAGCTAAAATATTAGTTCTGCAGGGCGCCTTACAAACTGAATGCTTATATATTCACTATTCCATAATCCTTTTTTACCTGAATTATATAGAATTTTCATCTAAAACAACAAATAATTTAACAAAAACGTATGTCCAAGTATCATTGTTACAGATGAAGCTTTCGTGGTATTGTCCGGTCTCCGCTCACTCCTCCTGGGGCCTATGGATTTTCCAGGACGTGTCACACGGATCTCCAAGCCACTGAGTGGCTACAAAGCAATACAACCATCCCCTCTTAATAAGCAAGCGGGTATTCAGACCGTGCCGTTTTGCCGCGCAGCTGAAAACTACACTGCAAAACAATTGTTTTTACTGCGACTTGCCGCGGTTTTGCAGTTCGCATGGAAACGGCGGCGAAAACGCATATGGTTTTGCAGTGCGGTTTTTGGCTGTGCGGAACGTATAGCTGACCACATCATACATACTAATATATATGTATTTCATCTCAATTCAGAATTACCCATTGACACCTACCTTCATATTTCTCCAGGGTCTGGATGACACTTGGCAGCTGGTTCACAGCCTGGTAGAGTCGGTAACAATCTTGCAGGTTTGCATTTTGTCTTTGGAACTTTTTGGCCAAGCGGTTAAGATCTGGGAAGCGACGAAGTAAATCTTCCTGCAGACACTGCCGGAGCTCAGCATCGGTCACAAACGCTTCCACCAGGTTCAACCTGTGAATGACGGAATATGTCAGCGTTGTGTAATCTTCCCTGCATCATATAATTAGCAGAATGTCCCTATAAGCAGATTTATGGGTAACACCAGTACAACTGAACAGGTTTTGCACCCATTGCCGTCTACCATAAAACCATTCTGCCTCTTCGGCCTCCATCACTCAGGGGATTTGTAAGGTGTTTTTTTCTATGCATTTTTTCTGGCAGTATTTATTTTATTTTGTAACATTTTATACACGCATTTATGGCGTTTTTTAAGTCTTATAAAGAAGTCTACGGAAAAACGCCATATCGAGCATGTTGGGTTGTGAAAGAAAAACGCCAATGACCCCAAGAATGCCACAAACCAAGAACGCTTTGCATGTACGGTGGCGTTGTCTACATTTCACTATAGACTTAAAAATTAAAACATCTGCCCACGGTGTTTAGAACTTAAAAAGAAAAAAAAAAGGCGTGAGAAATACCAAAGAAAACGCTGCAATACTGCGCGAGTCCAGTCTCCAGGTGGACAAACACCTCAGACTTAACGCTCAGTCGACTGACAGCTTTTCCTCCTAGACCCCTCCCCATACACAGTGCATTCAATGGGGAGAGGAGAATAAGCGGCTACCGGACACCCTCTTCTGCGAGGAAAAAAGGATTGAGCATGTTGAAATCCAACATGACCGATCTTTCTTTCCCCCTTACATCTGTTGTCGGGAGAGTCAAAACACCCATTAGATGGTTGGCCGCCCCGCAGAATTCGGCAGGTTCAGCCGACCTTCGTCTGATGTGTATGGGCACCTTACGTGAGCAGCGGGACTATAGATCGCTCTGCTCTGAATATTGAGCCAGTTATTTCAAGCAACAGCGACCAACTAATGGGAGACTGCAATGTGCAGGAAAAACCCTGTGACTCAAGATCGGGAGATTGAGAAATCAGAGCCCGTCTGTCCAGTCATCTAGCGACCTGATAAATGGGGCGAGGATTGGCCGGCACTGCTTCGTATGTCTGTAAATTACTGTCCATGGGCCATCTCCACACTTCTGACTGGTCACGTATCCTCTACATATGGTTGTATGGAGTCCATGCAGCTGAAGACACATGACCTAGTTAAGTGAATTTCTAGATTGGCGCCACCTTAAGAAAGTATTATGTAAAATGGTCTTTAACGCATGGAAGAACCCCACACTACTCATGAGTCAACACATCCTACATATCATTTACAAGCCCATAACCCACCGCTTTTTGGGTACAGTAGCCTCATACATTGCCAACGTTGTGCTATGTCAACATCCACATCAATGTCCACATACTACTACGTCTCAAGCTGGTCAGTGTGTAGACATTGATAGGGATTTTAATCCACACATCATGCAGTTTACAGCAGGTTTTGGTGTAATTGGACAAACATTTCGTTGATGTAAAATGTACGACAAATTTGCAACTTCTCTCGTCACTTGCTAAATTTGGAAAGTGGCGAGAAGACGGCGTGGTCTCCAAGGAGATGCAGTTTTAGTAAAATTTATTAAGTATAAAGCCGGAAAACGGCACAAATCTAAACCTGCTCAATGCGGCAAATATGTTTTGTGCCTCTCAGACCGTGCAAAATGCGTTCTCAAATTCATTAGCAGGCGTGAACCCATTACATCGGTATTCGTAAATGTGGCCCTATGCCCAAATAACACTTCCGCAGCACAGAACAGGAAGCATTGTCATAGGGACACTGGGAAATGCTAATGCAGACTTTGGGCCTCTAGGTTCACTCTATAGAATTTCCCCAGAGGTATTTTTTATTTATTTTTTTAACAGGGGTTCCTCGGAAAATTGCTGCAGCAAACGCGGTCTCTTTTACAGTAAGGATAGACGGATTCCTGCCGGCGTACAGGCGCATGATGTGTAGGTCGGGCAACAAAACTCAGCCAGAGAATTACAAAATGCTTTGCCACACATGGAGAATTTTTTGAGATAGCGGTAAAAGGAAACCGCATGAAAGGAACATTTTGTTTCTTTTTAGGGACTACCCATGTTGGGATTAACACCTTCAGATGTGGATCACAAGGACTTGTAAGGAACCCATTTTTAAATTCCCTGCATTTGCTCTGCATGATCGCCCATTCTCTCAATGCTCTGCACACGCAGACTGATGACATCCACGACAGCTCGTATCTACAGTGCTTCGCTTTTACAGGCCGCCATATATATAGATATATATAGATATATATAGATATATATAGATATATATAGATATATAGGGGTTTCTCATTTCTTTAATTCCAATTAAAAACCTGTCTCCGTTCCGTTTGTCAGTTTGTCATCAGTTATACTTTGTTTTTAACGGATCGATTTTTCTCTTCAAATCCTTCTTGCTTTAGGGCATGTTCACATCACCGTTCGCTTCCCGTTCCGGGGTTCCGTTGGAGGTTTCCGTCGGGTGAACCTCGCAACGGAAAGTGAAACCACAGCTTCCGTTTCAGTCACCATTCCGGCAGGTTTCCATTTTAACGATGGAATCAATAGAGGAGTCAACTGCGGTATGCGTTTTGTCGGAAAACCCAAAACCTGCCGGAATGGTGACGAACGGAAACCATTAGCGATGTTTCCGTCACCATTGATATCAATGGTGACTGAAACGGAAGCTGTGGTTTCAGTTTGACTTTCCGTTGCGGGGTTCACCCGACGGAAACTTCCGACGGAACCCCGGAACGGAAAGCGAATGGTGATGTGAACAGGCCCTTACCGCTCAGGCTCTGTTCACATCTGCGTTGGGATCCCGTTCTGAAGTTTTGTCTGAGGTTTCCGACACAAACGGACACCGTGGGAAGCCAGCGGTTTCCGTTTGTCTCTTGTGCACCGGATCTATCATTTTGCCAGAAGCAACAGCGTAGTCCGTCATTTTTCCGGAAGCAATAGCGTAGTTAACTACGCTATTGCTTCCGGCAAAACGACAGTTTCGGTGCACAAAAGGGACAAACGGAAACCACAGGCACCGGCTCCGTCACCATTGAAATCAAAACGGATCCATTAAACGTAATGCATAACCGATACAAATGGATGGAAAATCAGTTTATATCCTTCATCTATTGACTTCAATGCTTTAAAAAAAAAAAAAAAAAAAAGTAAGTCCCTTCCATCAGGATTCCGTCATTTTTGATGGACACAATAGCGCGGCAGGCTACGCGATTGCTTCAGTCAAAAAAACGTAAACCTGACAAAACGGAGCCGGAGCTTTTACTTCCGTTCTTGTGGTCCTCTGACGGGTCCGCTAGAACGGAAGGCACAACGCAGATGTGAACGAAGCCTAAAACAAAATAAACACGAAGCAGAAAAAGAGGAGACAGGACGGGGATTGTGACAACATTTTACTATTACGGCTTCCCGTCTGTGTCACATAATCCGTACTCCTCGAAGCTTGTGGACGAACCTACAAAATAATACAGTCCTTTTAAGCCCACAAGGACAAAGGTTTCATTCAGCCGGCAGAGCGGATCCGGACGTATCTCATACACACGTCTATTAGGAGACACAGGGCAGAACCTTCCACTAAGAGAATAAACCCCGTAGACAGCTCTGATTCTGTCATTTCTTCCTACACGAGGCTCCACTAAAAACACACTGCAATGCAGAGAGGGAGGGAGCGCGAGGACTGCAGTCACAACACAGAATGGATTTCTAGTAACGAGTCAGAGCCGCACGCCTCTTATATAGTAGTCAGTGCTCACGTACATCATCCTGCAGAAAACACCGGAAAAGTGCTGATAAAAAGAGGTGTATATTAGTGAAGGTGGAAAGGAAAACTCCTCACAAGTAATCCTATATATTTACTGTTACTTTAAGAACGCCAACATAATCCGCTGCGCGTTATATTCATTCCCATTCATTCTAATTTTCAGCTCTCAGACAATAGACGCACAGGGAGTCGTTTTACAGATCAGTATTTTTTTGGGTTTGTGGCAGGAAACAGAACTATAGCGACGCTAAAAAAATCCAGCTAAAAAGCAATTTTCTATTACAGCTCTCCTTATGACGGCCAAATAAAGATATCACACAGCCCCCCCCCCCCCCCCCCCCCGAGGTGGACGGGGGCGGGGTAAAGCGTGTAATTTACGGTAATGAGCACAATGTGATTTTCCGCCCCGCAGTCATCCCTCGGCCATATTCAGCAATGAGAGGGATCACGTGATCCTCTGCGATGGATCACTGACAGGAGCGGATATATCGCACTGCTGGTGCTATAGCAATCACTACATTAGCTGAAGAGTCCGGTCCTAAATGCTAAAGTCTTAAGAGAAGATATTAAAGGGGTTGTCAAGGATTAGAAAAACATGGCGGCTTTTTTTTTCTTCCCAAAAACAGCACCACACCTGTCCATGGGGCAAGTCTGGTATTGCACCTCAGCTCCATTGAAGTGAATGGAGTGGACAGATGTAGTGATGTTTTGTAAGAAAGCAGCCATGTTATCTTGGAAACACCTTCAAAAAGTACACTTCTGGCAAACGCGCGCGCTTATAATAGACACAATACCCCCCCATGTAAACGTCGTTCCGGACAACCTTGGAAAACGTCTGCAGAGAAGAGTCACACTCGTGATTGGTAAGGACGGGTTCTTTTCTACATATCAACCGAAAAGGGCAGATCACGGTCTTGTATTGATCTCCTGTCGGAAGCTTAAAACAAAACACAGGCTATAGAAAAGTCTCCTGCTGGGTCTAACGTGGTGTATCAAGAGCCGCACAGCCCTCCATGGGGTTTCCACTCAGTAATGTCTTAAATCTCAGATCAACCGGATATTCAGAGCACTTTAGTCCATATCTATAATTCCCATAACGTTTAAAAAGGACAGGTGGTCACCTTAAAGGGTAACTAAACGTTTGACAAACTTCTGACGTGTCATAGTGACATGTCAGAAGTTTGGACTGGTGGTGGTCCGAGCACTGAGACCCCCACCAATCGCTAGAACGAAGCAGCTGAAGGTCTCGTGTGAGCGCCGAGTCGCTTCGTGTCTGTTCAGATTTTTTCGGAAAGCCGATGTATCGGAGTACGGGCTTATAGACTTTCTATTGAGTGCGTACACCGATAGATTTATTTCCAGAAAAAGCCAAAACAGACCTTCAGCTGCTTCGTTCTAGAGATTGGTGGGGGTCTCAGTGCTCGGACCACCACCAATCCAAACTTCTGACATGTCACTATGACACGTCAGAAGTTTGTCAAACGTTTAGCTACACTTTAAAGCTACATGCACACGCTGCATATTTTCCGCCGCAAGATACGCATCAAAAGTGCAGGAAATTCGCAGGTAAAAACTGCACCTAATCGCGTGCTTTGATGCGTAAATTGGTGCGTTTTCATGCCGCGGATTTTGGTGCGTTTTTCCTTAGCTTTAGGCAGATACAATTCGCAAGCGGAAACTCAAGATAAATTGACATGTTGCGGATTATAAAATACACACCGCAGGTCAATTTACGTGCCAAAAAAAAAAAAAGAAAACCTCAGCGTGTTCATGAGAATTCCTGAAATCATTTACTTTGCTGGTACTGGATTGTGCTGCAGATTTGCCACACGTAATAACGCATCGTGTGCATTGAGCCTTAGGGTGACTTCACATGAGAGGCGTTCGCTGAAACAGAACACACTACAAACAACTACCACAACAGCGTTTGTTTAGGTGGCATTTTTTCTTTTGACTTGCATTTTCTGGCTCAGTGGCGTAAGTTAGAGGCATTTTTCTACCATAGACCTCCATAGGTTTTTCTTTACTGCATAAAACATTAAACCACATTGACATTTATTTTTCTCCAGGATAAATCATGAATTGCGGCAAAGAGGAATATATTATAGGGAGAGTTGGCGATTGCCTTCCAAATTGTAAACACTAATTATGCCTAAAACCACACAAGGTGTTCACCACCAATCAATGAACAGTATAATGGAAGGGAAACGTGGAAAAGTGTGCGGGTGTCTAACAGGAAGTATCAACATTAAATCTTTATTGATAGTTAAAAAAAAAAAAATCAACAGTTGGTGTGAGTTTGAGAACGCAGAGATCCCTATTTCTGCATTCTATAGGGACAGTTGGCCCTGTTGTCCTATATTTGCCCAACCGTGCTGGACTACAGTCATCACCTTGGCATAAATAGAAGTGCCTTGAATGATAGATTGGGAGTTTGGCACTTGTCCTCACCTAAACTGTAATGGAAAGACCTGTGCTGACACCGGACTATACGGGTATGTTCACACGGCTTATTTTCGGACGTTTTTCGGGCCGATTAATCGGAAGCAGAACGCCTCCAAACATCTGCCCATTGATTTCAATGGGAAAAACAGCGTTCTGTTCCGACAGGACGGTTTTTTTACGCAGCCGTTAAAAAACGCCTGCCAAAAAGTGCATGTCACTTCTCGAGCCATTTTTCGTTTACTATAGAAAAACAGCTCCAAAAACGGCCGTAAAAAATGCAGCGAAAAACGCGAGTTTGGATAAAAAACGGCTGAAAATTAGGCGGTTTTCCCTTGAAAACCGCTCCGTATTTTCAGACGTTTTTTGCTAAGCGTGTGAACATACACTAAAAAGTGTGAGCTGTTGGCCCTGTTGCGGATTTCCTGAGACTATGGTATAGGATATGCGGATTGGGCAACGCTACATGGTATATGTTGATGAGCAATCCAGTGTAGTCAAAAATACAATGCTTGGGTGCTTTATCTAAACCATGCATAAGGAATACAGGGCAAGTAAAGTAGAGGCTTGTAGCGTAAGCCACTCTCCCAGTGTAAACCTGCTGCCACTAGTGGTCCAGCTGTATGGCAGAGCGCTGGACCCTGCTCACCAATACAAATCTTCCTCCGCTCATGTACTGAACGGAGAAAGCAACAGAGCAGTGAAAGGGAGCGGGCTGAATGCGGGCTATATGAAGCACTGAGTGCTGCTCCTCTGCTTTATAGAGACTCCGCTCGTGTGCAGAGCAAGAACGGCCTGGCGGCTTACGTGAAAGCCGGACCGGGAGGAGAGGTGGGACACACTAAAGGTTAGGTCCTAGCTAGGTTTAGGACTTTACATGAATGTTGATTGTTTAAATAACTTTTCGCCCGACACGCGTTTCGCCGGTATTTAGATTTTTTTATCATCTATTAATAAAGATTTAATTTTAATACTTACTGTTATTCCTCTTTATAATGGAAGGGACAGGGAAAAGTGTGTGGGTGTATATTTGCATCACAATCTTTGAATCATATGATTTGCATTGTGAAAAAAATGCATTAAAAAAAACGTAGGTAGTAAAACACTATTTGGAAAATACAGAAATGGCACAAAAAAAAAAAAAAAAAACATGTACGATTTTGAAAAAAAGTTTTTAGCCACCAGATTTTAGTTTGCTTTTCAGAAGCCTTTTGCTAAAATTAAGCAGCGGCCTGAACGGTTACTATGAGCAGCTCCTCCACTTTTTCCTTGACGCAGTTTTGATAATTCTCGTACTCCCAGTAAAATCACTTTAGCTAAAATTGCACTAAAAACACAACAGTATTTAATATATCCATTTTTTTTTCCTCCATAGAGCAGATCATATTTCACTAAACTTGTGCATATCATTGGAATAGTGTCCAGTAGTTGTGGAAGAACAAGGTAAAAAGTATTTGGTGGAATGTTTTTTTTACATGTTTTTTATGCGGAAACCACGTTGGAAAATGCGCCAAAAAAAAGGCTTCCCATTGATTTAAAAAAGCAGTGACATGCCCTATCTTTGGGCGTTTACGTCACATTGGCATCAACGGGAGATAGAGAAAGCGTTTTTCGCTAGGTTTTTGCCGCCTGCAAAAAACTGTGTGAACATAACTCTCATTTCAGGTTAACAGGATTTTCATGGGAAACCAACTGGTCTACTGATGATTTAGAGTTTTATAAGGAAACCAGACTCAAGGAAAATCAACGTAACCACGTGAAGCAGCTGCATGCTGACGCCGCCTGCTTAGAAATTACAACGTGGACTGCGGCCTGTGCCAACGTTCAATTTTAGATTAAACAAATTGATCGCAGCCGATTGACTGATCTTCCTGAGCAATAATTATTATAGAAATCTAAGATTTAACGAAGTTATAGACCCAAGAACGTGTAGGTCACTGAATCTAATTCACTATACTGCAACCTGAACTGAAAAAGCTCTGCTACACACTGGTGGAAAATCTGCACTACTGTGACATCTAGTGGCCAAACACTGACATTGCGGACAACCCCTCTATGGTGAACGCTGGCATCCATGTACCACACAAATAGCATTCTTTTTAACCCCTTAATGACCAGGCCATTTTGCGCGTTAATGACCAAGGATTATTTTTTGTTTTCTCACGGTCGCATTCCAAGTGTCGTAACTTTTTTTTTATTCCGTCGACACAGCCGTATAAGGGCTTGTTTTTTGCGGGACGAGTTGTATTTTGTATTTGCACCAATTTTGGATGCATATAATATATCGATTAACTTTAATTAACTTTATTTTAGGAGAGAATTGAAAATAAGCAGCTATTCCAGCATTTATTTTTACGTTATAAATTTAAGCCGTTTACTATACAGCGTAAATAACATGTTACCTTTGTTCTATGGGTCGGCACGATTACGGGGATACCAAATATGTAGAGGTTTTATATGTTTTCCTACGTTTGCACAATAAAAACCCTTTTAGAAAAAAATTACTTGTTTTTGCATCGCCGCATTCCAAGAGCCGTAATTTTTTTATTTTTCCGTCGATGTGGCCGTATGTGGGCTTGATTTTTGTGGGCCAATGTGTAGTTTTCATTAGTACTATTTTGGGGTACATAAGACTTATAGATTAACTTTTATTTAATTTTTTATGGGGGGAATGGGAGAAAAGAGAATTATGCCGTTGTTTTTTGGACGCCGTTCATCCGGCGGTTTAATTAATGTGTTAATTTTATTGTTCAAGTTCGTACGATCTCGGGGATACCATATATGTGTTATTTGTTTTGACACTTTTACTAAATAAAACCACTTTTTAATTTGATTGTGTCTGTAAATTATTATTATTTTTTTTTCACAAACTTAATTTAACTGCTTTATATTTATTTTTTTTTTAGTCCCACCAGGGGACTTCACTATGCGATGTGCCGATCGCATATATAATGCTTTGGTATACTTAGTATATCAAAGCATTATTGCCTGTCAGTGTAAAACTGACAGGCAATCTATTAGGCCATGCCCCCGGCATGGCCTAATAGGCGGATGTTGAAGGCAGACCTGGGGGTCTTTGTTAGGCCCCTGGCTGCCATGGAAACCCGACGGCGCCCCGCGATTTCTTTGCGGGACGCCGATGGGGTGGTAGAGGGAGCTCCCTCCCTCTGTCAAACACACTAGATGTCGCTGTCGCTATTGAAAGCGGCATTTAATGGGTTAAACTGACGGAATCGGAGCGCGCTTTGATTCCGGCAGTTGCAGCAGGAGCCAGGCTGTGTATAACAGCCGTGCTCCTGCCGCTGATCGCGTGGGTACAGTGACAGTACCCGCGCCATCATCATATATCCGTCCTTCTGCGCGAACTAGCAGCTGCTGACGGAAATATCCGTCCTTCGGCGTTAACAGGTTAAAGAGGACCTGCCACCTCTCCTGACATGTTTGTTCTAGTAAATAATTGTATTCACCATAAAATAATTTTGTAGCATCTTTTCTTGGAACTCTGCGGTGCTGTTATTCTTACTCCTCTTAGAAATTTATGAATAAATCGACAAGTGGGTGTTACCAGTTGGGGGTGTGTCCTTACACAGGCTGACATTATCCAATCAGTGCTGACAGAGTGAGACTGTGCAGGGACACGCCTCCTGACAAGGGGAATGGTAATACCTAGTTGTCAATTTATTCATACATTACTAGGAGGAATAACAGAGGAATGGAAGCACAGAGTTCTAAGAACATATGTTCCAGAATTGTTAGTTCATGAGAAATGCAAGTATTTAGTAAAAAATGAACATGTCAGGATAGGTAACAGGTTCTCTTTAAAGTGAGTGAGTGTTGGTCTATGGCTACATGGCTATGGTTGTTTTTATACAATCTCATTTGGAGGTCGACCCCAAAATACAATGTACATTACAAAGTTATTTGAGAACTGTAAATTGTATGAAACCCCTTTATTACACATGTAGTATGAGAGTATCACTTACTAAGAAACAAAAAGATATTAAATGTCCCCTGTGAGCTCATTGATGTGGATACAAATATCCCAGTCTGGCTTTTCAGACTAGAGGGGACACTCCCTGCTAGACCTATAATCTAGTGATACGCAATACAGCTTGTCGCCAGAGGTCGCTGCTGCCTATTTATTTCCATCGGGCCGTGTATGTGTGTGTATATGTATATATAGCAGAATGCAGCCTGTTCATCCCTGCTCGGTCCCTAATAATATCACTAGGACAACCGTACAGGGAGTAGCACACCAACCAAAACACACAAATAGATACAAGAAAAACTCTTCACTTTATTAGACTACATTTAGTAATATAAAAGAACACAAAAAGCATCTATATAGATAGGGGAAAATAGGGCTTTAAAGTATAGCGAATACACTGCATTACATAGAAAACACAAACGTTGCACATGTAAGGCTTCGTTCACATCTGCGTCAGGGCTCCGTTCATGGATTCCGTGAGACCTTTCCGTCAAGGGTACCCATGAACGGAAACCATAGCATTCCGTTTGCATTACCGTTGATTTCGATGGCGCTGCTTCCGTCGCAATTGGTTTCCCTTTGTCTCCGTTCCACAAGTTTTCCAGGTTTTTTTTTGGTGGAATCAATAGCATAGTCTACTGCGCTATGGATTCAGACAACAAAACTGAAACATTGTGGAACAGAGAAACTCAAACCACTTTCAACGGAAGCAGCGCCATCGAAATTAACGGTAATAACGGAAGCTATGGTTCTCTTTTTCCTTTCCGTTCATGGGTTCCCGACAGAAAGGTCCGACGTTAAACATGAACGGAAGACAGACGCTGATGTGAACGAGGCCTAAAGGTGTAACAGAAAATATATAGGCAAAAAACCTAATGATTGCCTGTCCTCTAATACATCTCATGACAAAGCTGCCATGCCAGTGAAACACGCGTCGAGGACACGTTCTTTTTTTTCTGTCCTTGATGCCACTTATATTGTGAACATGTCTAGGGGTAAGTGATCTAATCCCTTTCGGCCACTATACCTATTGAACATTTTTCAGTTTAGGGCTAAGTAGCCCAGTCACTGTGTTTTTGGCTCTGGTTACTATATTAGAATATTTAGATGCCTCTTATGGCGAATCACATTCTCCATCTTACTTATACTATTTGTATTATAGGTCAGGTATTAAATAGGGAGGGTTGTCATGTATATTTTCTGTTCCACCCTTTATATATGCAACATTTTTATTGGTACTGAGGCGTGTTTTCCGTGTACAGCAGTACGGGCTATCCCACCTGCGCCCTATTTTTTTTATATATTACTTGCTGCGGTCTAATAAAAGTGAAGATTGTTTTCATATCTATTTGGCTATATTGCTTTCAATTGCTTTTTTTGGTTTGCTGTATTTCTTGTTAGGTATCTGGATGATGTGGGCCCCACATTTTGGAAATCAGTGAAGGCCTCAAGTTCATGGATTCCTCCTAAGTGTAGAGAAGGGCTCTGCCCGCTAGGGCTTACAATATAAGCGAGACGGAGACAGTAGGGGCGGGTGGAAGCTGCTCATCCGGTAGTGAAGTTGTGGCGGGGTGATTGCAGGTAGTAAGCTTTTTTGAGGAGAGTTTTCAAGTTGCTTTTGAAGGTTTGGATGGTGGAAGAGTCTGATGTGTTGGGATAGAGACTTTCAAAGTAAAGGGGAAGCACGGGAGAAATCTTTTGAGACGATGATGTGAGGAGCAGATAAAAGGAGAGTGAAGAAAGTGGTCAAGTGAGGAGTGGAGAGTATGTGTGGGTAGGTATTAGGAGATTAGGTCACAAGTATGGTGGGGACAGGTTGTGGAAAGCCTTGTATGACATTGTTAATATTTTGACGTGTAGTGGGTAGCAAGTAAAGGGATTAGCAGAAGGGAAGAGGAACGAGTGGAGAGGTAGATCTGCTGGGCAGCAAAGTTGAGGGTGGATTGGAGGGTTGCAAGTGTTAGGCCTCGCACAGACGAGCGTGTTCGGTCCGTATGTCGGCCACATTTCCTGTACTTACAGTGCAGGGAGCCGGGCTCCTGGCATCATAGTTATGTACGACGCTAGGATAGATAACTATGGTGCCAAGAGCCCAGCTCCCTGCACTGTGTTCGGTCCGGGAAATGGGGCCGACGTACGGACCGTATATCACGGACCGAACACGCTCGTGTGTGAGGCTCCTTAGATGGGAGGCCACAAAGAAGGATGTTGCAATAGTCTAGGCGGGAGATGATCAGGGCATGTATCAGCATTTTTGTTGACTCGAGGTTGATGACAGAGCGGAATCGAGAAGTGAGGTGGCAGGATGTAGTAAGGGTTTGGATGTACGTTATGAAAGACGGGTGGAATAAAAAGGTTTTCTGAGATGACGGATTTAACATATTAAAAAATGTAGTTGTAACTGGGAGGTTCATTTTAACATGATTAGGAATTTTCCAAGGCAGAGCTCGTCTGTATATGAAATGTGTAAGCCCCTTATAGAAGTTGTGTATATTTAAAGCTTTTGTTTCCGCTTACCTAGCAGGTTTATTACCCAGAAATATTCACACAATGAAACTGCCGCACCCATGTCATTCAGAGCAAGGTGTGAAACCAAAGCGCGAATACTAGCCTGAGGATGAAAGAATGATCTCTCATAACACCGCCACTCAACTACTGGAGTAAACAAGATATGGCAAATGATGGGGGTTCTGCTATAAAGCACTTTCAGCCTGGGGATGGTGCCGGTCCATGTCCATCACCGTCAACAAACATTATTATATTAAAAGGGGTATTGGCAACTTAGACGTTACGGCCTACAGATCTAGTTGGGTCATGTTAATAGTTGGGTGGGATGGCAGCTTTACTCACTACAGCCTCTCCAGTCGGTAGTTCTATCCCTTGTTCCCATGATGAATTGATCTTTATTAAGAAAGCGCATAGGGACTTCTAGGGGACAATATAGGGCTAGGCTCCCGGTCGGGTTGCCCTTGTAAGGGTTGTGACCCCATTCCACCTCCTGTCTAGGGGGAGTGACGGGGTGAGAGGAGGGTTTAGTTAGGGGCCCAAAAAGCAGTAGAAACCAGACAATCATAGGAGACTAGTACCAGTGTGAACGGCGCCTAAAAGGCAACTGTGTATTTTACATAAAAGTCACTAAGGGCCCTTCTACACCGGCCAATGAACGGGCAAATGAACATTCACAGAACGCTCACTCTCGATAATTCTCCAGCGTAAGCAGGGCAACAATTAGCCGATGTACGAACAAACACTCGTTCATCGGTTGATCGTATCGTTTTAAATGCCGAAAATATTATCGATGTTGGCAGCACATCTTATGTAAACAGGGAGACGTGCTGCAACATGATGAAAATGTATCGGAACGAGTGATCATAGTAACGAGCGCTAGTCCCCACACATTACTGATAATAGCGGTCTAGTTGATTAGCGCTCGTTCAGGCCGTGTAAAAGTACCCGTATTCAGTACTAGCCACAAAGGTAAGACATTCACCCAAAACTCCCTGCCACCAAAGTGCTGCAAAACACTGTAAAGAGGCTTATAAATTCCACTGCAACATGGGAAGGTAAGTGACTTCTACTGGGGGGATTGAATGGCACTGCTGTGGGCACCGTATGGCACTATTTGTCTGGGTAAAGGATTTCTCCTCTCTTCCTAAAAAGTCTCCCTGAAAGTTTCTACAGAACGCTGGCGACCAGGCCGCCTTCCCTCCGTTTCAAGCCATGAATTTATATCTTTATTGAATATTAGAAAACAAAATTGTGTTTTAAACTCCTGAAGTTGTCAGGGCGTGAAGAAATCAGAAACAAAATATTCGCGGGAAGATATTTTTATCATTGTAATTGCGGTCTGCTAAAATATTTGCTAGAAACTGAAAACCTCCTTTAACCAGCTGCGGACCGCCCATAGACTATAACCGTCCGCGCGCTGCTCACTTTACTCTGCAAGGACGTTCCGGAACGTCCTGCAGATTTAGCTGGTTTGCCGCTCTCCAGTGGCATTTAGCTCCGTGATATCAGCTGTCTCTAGACAGATATATCACGGAGCTTCAACCGGAGACCACTCCGTGTGGTGTCCGGTCATGTGAACGTCGTGACAACCGGTCAACTATCACATTACTCCTCCTAGCTGCGCTTATGCGAGACAGCTGAATCACAGAGATTTCACCCAGGGACCTGGTCTGCGGTCAGGTGATCACTGTGACAGCGATCACATTGCTCCTGGCAGCAGGTCTAGCGTGCCAACGGTAAGGAGCTTCATGATACAGCTGTCTAGAGGCAGCTATATCACGGCGCTCCATCCAGAGACCACTCAGTGTGGTCTCTGGTCATGCGATCACTAAGAGCCTGTCACAGCGATCGCAGAAACGTTTTTTCCCAAATAAACTTTTGGAGGGAGAAGAAGAGTAAGGGTGTATTCACAACGTGTTTTTTGTACTTTTTTTTTTCAAAAATCGCGGTAAAAAACGCATGCGGTTTTTTAATCTATTTTTTGGCCGCACGGGTAAACCGTGGCAAAACCGCACTGTGTGGATAGACCCTAACTTTTTTCCAATAAATATATTTGTCCGTCTGCTACACGGCGACTTTGGCCGCGACACAGATCTCCCAGCCAAAGATTGCGGTGTCCCGTAGCCTACACTGCACGTAATAAAAGTCAACGTGGTTGTCACAACGCACAAGTTGCTGCGACATGACCGTTGCAAGAAATCCAAACTGTCGCGTCGCATTTACTTGCAGGTCGCAACCCGACCACATTGACTTTCATTACTTGCTGTGTAGGCTATGGAACAGCGATCTTTGCCTGTGCGACCTGTTTCGCGGCCAAAGTCACCATGTAGCCCCCCAAGCCAGAGGGTGATTTTACATGTGGTGGATTCGCTGCAGATTTTACCTTCGGATTTGCGCAGGTAAAGTCTGCAGCGGATTACAGTACAAGGCAAGTAGAGGAGTTTACAAATCTCATCCACATGTTGCAGACATTTTACACGGCAGATTTTCAAATCATTGATAGGTCATTAAATGAATAACCTGAGAGGGGGGGTCTAATTTTCATAAAAGTAATTTTGGGGGTATTAAAGGGGTTTTGCAGTCCCCAAAAATGTATGGCCTATCCTCAAAACAGGCCATTAATATACGTTCAGTGGGGGCCGGACACCCACCCACCATCCCCGCCTATAAGCTGTTTTTAAGGGGCCACAGCGCTCGTACGAGTGCCACTTCCCCTTCATTTCCTTTACTGCTCACACGGTGAATCGCTGACACACTCGTAGGGGCGGCTCACAGTATACACTTGAATGGGAGAAGCTGTAATACGGAGAACCACCGCTACAATTGTGTTTGCAATTTAGTGTGAGCAGTAATGGAAATGTAGGGACAGCAGCATTCTTACAAGCTCTGTGGCCCCTTCAAAACAGCTGATCGGTGGGGGTGGCGGTAGTCGAACCCTAAACAATGAGATATTGATGGCCTATCCTGAGGATAGGCCATCAATTTTTTGGGACTGGAAAACCCCTTTAACAGTGTTTTGGGGCTTCACAACATGAACTTGGTCGTATGGTGTCAGCAAACCAGCTTTGGATAATTGCTCTCCAAAAGCCAGTTTGCGCACCAAACGTTGTAAGCTCCGCCTTGCGCCCAGTGTGTAAGAAACGCGCGCGCATTTGGTATCGCTGAAGTTGGCAGACCTTGCAAAATATGTATTCAGGTGTGTTTACCCAGTGGCATGTACCAGACGTCAAAAATCACCACCTAAAATAATATTCACATTTTTTTCCGTAAATATATCAATTTTTTTTTTTTTTTTTTTACACAATATGGAAAGCCAATATGTTCTGAGAAAAACGAGACCAGATACATGTAGCTTGGAAGAGTAATAGAACAACAATTTGCTTTTAAATTGGCACATGGCTAAAACGTGAAAATGGGCCTGGTCAGGAAGCGGTTAATGTACCTTCATTTATAAATGAAAAATCATGCACTACTTACTAGAAGCTTTAAATGGGTTGTCCCTAAATTTGACATTTATCCCCTACCCAAAGGATAGGTGAGAAACGTCCGTTTGCTGGGGCCCCTCTGATAGAACGGGGGTCCTGAGCCCCGTTTCTCCTCACTGCACCACCTGCAGAGAGGAAGACTGACTGGAGCGGCAGCCGAGCATGTGTGATGCCGCTCCATTCAATGTTTATGGGGCTGATGGAAAGAGCTGAGCGCTCTACTCGGCTGTCTCCATCAGACCCATGAACTTTGAGTGTAGTGCTTAGCTACGTAGTTTCCGGTACACGGGAGCTACAGAAACAGCGTAGCCCACTCAGCTACACTTCTTACATAACTCCAATTCACTTCTATGGAATTTACGGAAACAGCGAAGCTCAGCCGTTTCCGTACTCCTGACCACCTCGTCAGTCAGTCAGTGGCTAAAAAGCAGCAAGAGCAAAAAAGTATGACGGGAATCAGGAGGACCAGATCTAGAGATAGGTGCGGCTTCCAGAGGTGGGACCCGCATCCATCTGATATTTATGACATATCCTGTGAACGTGCTATAAACGTCCAAGATGGGAAAACGACTTTTAATTGCGTGCTGCAGCCTATGATTTCTCATTTATAACTAGGAGGTACACCAACTTTCACTTCATTTATAAAAGATGTGTCACCATGACAGATCCTCCTCAATGAGGTCACCGCTCTTGGCGTAGCCATTTGGCTCTCGGGATACAGCACGGCTTTCTTAAAACAGAAGGTCTTTAAGTTTATTTTGGACCACTAGAGGGAGACAATACATAAAGCCTTATGGAAGACAACACTTGTGGTATTTCAGTCTGAAACTGGACCATATTATAAACTAGATATTCATAAATTTTCGGCGTAAGTAAGGCTTCATTCACATCTGCTTTCGTCAGAGGAGAAGAACAACGAAAACGCCAGATCAGTTGCATGATGGCTCCTTAGGAAACATTGACTTTAATGGGTACCATCAGGTTTCCATCATGTCGTCTGTCATTTTACTGGACAAAATAGCACAGCATGCTGCGCTATTTTGTGAAAGCATTTTTTTTTACAGAGGCTCCTGACGGAGTTTCCTACGCAGAAGTGAATGATGCCTGATACAGGCTGCTTACCGCGGCTGTCTACTCAGGGTTTAGCTGCTTGAAAAAAAAAATAAAAATAAAAGTCTCCATTATTCGCATAGACCAAAGATTGGGCTGATTGACAGATTACAAGACTGTTTGGATTATCAAATGCCAGATTGAAGCGATTTCACGGTGAATAGACAAACCCATATATTATGTTACTATATTCCATCCAGATGATATATCGACTAGTAGGAGGGGGGGGGGGATACAGCGTGGACAGCATTTATGAGACGTATATAGCTCTACATAACAGTATATTCCTCAAGCTTAAATATTCTATACAATATGGACCAGAACGCAATTATTTATTAAAAGGAATTATCGTTTGGCACGTTACATAACGCCAGATGATTACTTGGGTTCATGTGCTCTGAAAAGGGCCTAAACCCCTATAAAAGGCGAGACATCGGTCACTGGAGTTCACACAACACTCATTGGGCTGTGTTCACACATTGCGGTAGTTTGCCACGTGGTCCGAAAATGCACTCATTTTGCAATGCGGTCAAAGGCCTGTAGTTTTTACAGCAGAGTCACTGTATAAAAAATGCTCACCTCGAAAAACATTGCGGACAATAACCGCATCGCTAAACAGCAGCAATTCACGGTAAAACGTGGGCAGTTTGTCCGCACGGCACACTAACGTGTAAACCCTGCCTAATGAAGCAATTTAATTAACTATTGGAAATTAATTTAAAAAAAAAGTGTTCCTGGTGCTCTAGAGGAGTCTGACAACTCCAGTCCCCAATCCTCGAACACGTTCTAATAAATTTCCATATAGAGAACTTTTAACACGAAGGGTATAATTTACACAGGGCAGTAATAGTGTGGCGGGGAGCCCCACCAACACCAAACTGCAGCAACACAATACATGAGGTTTGTGCCATGGTTTTTACTACGCAGCTCACTGCTGCACCATTGCAGCCCCCCTGTTTGTATATACCCTAATGAAGACACTTCTGCAGTATTGAAGGGGTTAAATGGATGTCATCGATGGGGTTCCAATACGCCAGACCCTCCTCCATGAGCAAGAAATCTGGCAAACTCAGTCGTCTATGTATCACATGGACGCCATTCATCAGAACGACCACCATGTAAACCTCCGCTGCAGGAGAAACGTATGGCAGGACAAATCTCTTCCCAGCCAAAACGGCTGTTTGCCAGGGATCTCGGGAAGAGACTTCAACTGACACATTTAACGGGTTGTCGGAGACGTCCTCTTTAGAGGATCATCAATATATGACCTGTTGGGTGTGATTGACGACCGGAGTTATGAAACATTGCTCTACAGAACACGACTCTCTCCACTATACAATAATTAGATCTGCAAAGCAAAATGAGGGATGACAAAGCAAGTTTTATAATTGGAAATCGAGTTCCATCTTTAAATAACAAGCAAACCAATGCCATATGACCCAGGTGAACTTCAAAGCTTCGAGAAGCGTCACAGCGCGCTCATTATATACACAAGACTTCAGAGAATTCCTGCACAACGCTTCATAAAGCCGATGCTTGCAACTAGGTGTGATGCCAAGCATGATGGCTAGGAAGCAGAGAGGAAAAAAATCCAAGCTGTGTCACACATAAAACAAGCGTTAAGGTGGCCATAAACTTAAGAAAGCGGTCGCTCATTCAGCTGACAGCTATTCCTCCAGGCTGCTTCATACACTTGCACGCTTGGCCAAGCGTGCATGTGTCTTCAATGGGTAGATGGAAATTAGCCGCTGTCAGACACCTCTGGTGGTCTCTCTTTCTTTTCTCCGAACACCTGCCGCTGGGGGGCGGGAGCAGGGGAGTCAGGACACATTAGATAGCCGGGGTGTGTCGCCAAAACTGGCAGGTTCAGCAGACTCATCTACCGTGTACGGGCACATTTTGACTCTAAATCAACACATCCGGGGACTTTAAAGGGGTGGCCTGGCGAAATAAAATTGATGGCATTGTAATGGCAGGAAGGAGGTGAAGGGAAAGTGAGCCCTAATCTACCCACCGCCCTGTCCCTGCCTACTTGCAACGACCCGCCCTAGGCGACGAGGTACAACTGGGCGGCGGTCCCTACGCTGGCTAAGTGCACAGGAAGACAAACAGGGAACACGCAAGGGAAGGGGCAGTAGCCACGGAACGCCACGAGGAAACGGGGCGGCGAACGAACAGTCAGGACCAGGACGAAGTGAGTACACCCGAGCAGGCACGGAGACAGAAGCAAGCCAGGGCAAGCAAGCAGGTCAAGCAGAACTGCAGCAAGGCAGAAGCACGGCAGAAGCAGGCTGGAGCAAGCAGCAGTGGGGCCAGGAATCCAAAAGAATTACAAGCACTGAGGGAGAGCACAGGGCAGGTAATAAAGGGCAGGGGGCGGAGCTAACTCCGAGAGACCAGGCCGCGATAGGCTCTCCCACTCCTGAGCCTGCCACCCTGGTTGGTGGGAGATGGTGTCAGTCGAGCAGGTCTGGCCTCAGGTGTGGATTGATTAATCCCAGGAGTATAGCTAGATGAAGTACCTGGCAGATCCCTAACAGGCATATCCTTAGAAAGGGTGGTCAGTTTTAGAAAATCCATTTTCATAAATCCTATTAGGGAATTCGGAGTTGATAGTGGTGGATCCTCTGTTCAGGATACTCATCTCTTGGCCAGAGTGGTTACAAAGAGCGTCTCTCTCTCTTTGGAGGACCTGTCCTGTATTACAGTGTCAACGTATTTATTTGAATGGGCACGGTGTAATGCTTTATTTGCCCTGAGGGGGCACTGCAGGGAAATTGAACACTAATTGCCAGTTTTCCACAATAAATAAATATTTACTTCCACAGAAACCACTTGCAGAAATCAGACACAAAAGAATAAATGGAGTTAGTGAGGTCAGGTACAAAACTCCACATTTATGGACAGGCTGCTCATTTACCTCTCTTCAATCCTGTTCTTGTCCATTAGGGGTTGTTTTATCCACTGGTTGATCAACCTTTGCCCCTGGGGGGTTTTACACTTATTTAACAATCCGGCCAGCGACTGCGTTCCACTAGTGTCCTCAGCTGAGCTCTAAGAGAGAATTGGAAGGAAACGTAAATGCACAGGCGTCACCACGATTTTTACCACCGTAAAAACTAAATTAGGGGGGAAGAGAAATCCATTCTGCAAAGCAGCTGGCGATCACCGATGTGTCTGACGTGCATAACAGATTAACAATTAGAGTTGCCAATGATTCTGCAAATTAACTTTGCATTGTCAAGGTTTTCATGCCGGTAATGGAGGTGGGGGTCTGTGATGGATGGTGGTGTGATGCCGAGCTACCATATTAGATAGCACATGGTAAAAAACAGAGCTTTTGTTGTGGTGATCTGTGGGGCTTTTTCATGTATTTTTACTAGTTTCCAACATAAATATAAATTACATAGCACATAAAATATGTAAGACAACCCATTCCAGAGAGAAAAAGAAAGAAAAATGATTGAATAGATGTACATACACTGAATCACCACTATGAGACACCTGTCCTTACACGATTGGAGATTTCCTGTATGTAAACCAGACACGTGACCCCAGAGCGCAAGATAAAATCAAGTGAGCTCGTTTTCCGTGGATCAGTTTCCATGTAAATCCACAATAGAATGGGTAAATCTAGCAATTTCAAACAAGTCATGGTCACCAAGGCTAGACAGCCGAATACAATGGTGGTGATACAACCAACATAGAACAATTCCTCATTCCTTAAAGAAGCTCTGTCACCACATTATAAGTGCCCTGTCTCCTACATAAGGAGATGGGCGCTGTAATGTAGGTGACAGTAATGCTTTTTAGTTTAAAAAAAAAACGATTTTTACCACTTTATTAGCGATTTTAGATTTATGCTACTGAGTTGCTCAATGCCCAAGTGGGCGTGTTTTTACTTTAGACCAAGTGGACGTTGTACAGAGGAGTGTATGACACTGACCAATCAGCCTCATGCACTCCTCTCCATTCATTTACTCAGCGCATAGGTATCCTGCTAGATCCTTATGTGCTGTCTAATACTAACACATTAACAATACTGAAGTGTTTAGACAGTGAATAGACATTCCACGGGATGTCTATTCACAATCTCTGCACTTCGTTACTGTTTCTATGGTAGTTACAGCAGAGGAAGCGTGATCTCGTTGTAACCGGTCATTTACAGCGAGATCTTGCGAGGTCACGCTTCCTCTGCTGTAACTACCACAGAGTAACGAAGTGCAGGGATTGTGAATAGACATCCCGTGGAATGTCTATTCACTGTCTAAACACTTCAGTATTGGTAATGTGTTAGTATAAGACAGCACATAAGGATCTAGCAGGATCCCTATGCGCTGAGTAAATGAATGGAGAGGAGTGCATGACGCTGATTGCTCACTGATTGGTCAGCGTCATACACTCCTCTGTACAACGCCCACTTGGTCTAAAGTAAAAATACGCCCACTTGGGGATTAAGCAACTCATTAGCATAAATCGAAAATCGCTACTAAAGTGGTAAAAATAGATCGTTTTTTTAAATAAAAAGCATTACTGTCACCTACATTACAGCGCCGATCTCCTTCTTTAAAGAGGCTCTGTCACCAGATTATAAGTGCCCTGTCTCCTACATAATCTGATCGGCGCTGTAATGTAGATAACAGCAGTGGTTTTTATTTTGAAAAACTTTTTTTGAGCAAGTTATGAGCAATTTAAAATTTATGCTAATTCGTTTCTTAAGACAACTGGGCGTGTTTTTACTTTTTACCAACTGGGTGTTGTACAGAGGAGTGTATGAGGCTGACCAATCAGTGACCAATCAGCGTCATACACTTCATTGTTCCAGCCCAGCTTCTTTCACTGCACAATCACACTGGAACAATAAGTGTATGACACTGATTGGTCTGCGTCATACACTCCTCTGTACAACGCCCAGTTGGTAAAAAGTAAAAACACGCCCAGTTGTCCATTAACCTCTTCACGCCGCAACCCTTTTTCAGATTTTAATTTTTTCCTCCCCACCTTCCAAAAGCCATAACTTTTTAATTTTTCCGTCGATATAGTCCTATGACGGCTTGATTTTTGTGGGACGAGTTGTAGTTATTGTGCCATATAATGTACTAGGAAACGGGGAAAAAATTATTTGTGGGGTAGAAAATGAAAAAAACTGCGATTCCTCCATTGTTTTTTGCGCGCCGTTTTTACGGAATTCACTGTGCAATTAAAACAACATGTTAACTTTATTCTGTGGGTCAATACGATTACGGCGATACCAAATACATCGTTTTTTTCTATATTTTATTGCTTTTACAAGTAAAAACCTAAGTGTCAAAAAGAAAATGTATTTTGTGTCGCCAAATCCCGAGAGCCATAACTTTTTTATTTTTCCGTCGATTAAGTGGTATGAGGGCTTATTTTAGGCGGGATAAGCTGTCGTTTTTAATAATATCATTTTGGTGTAAATGCGACGTTCTGATCACTTATTTAATTTTTTTGTAGGAGATGAGGTGACCAAAAAAAATAGATCCTGGCGTTGACATTTTTATGGCGTTCACCGTGCGGGTTAATTATATATTGTAATAGTTCAGAGTTTTACGGGCGTGGCGATACCAATTAGGTTTATTTATAAAAAAAAAATTACTATGCTCTAAGGGGAAAATGGGAAAAGGTTTTTTTTTTTTGAACTTAAGTTTTTTTTTTTACACAAAAAAAAAACAAAAAAAAATAAGAGGAAAAGTAAAGCGGAGCATATACAAGATAGAAGTCAGACGCAGTGGCTGATTTCAGACATATTTGGTAAATCATAGTTTTAAAATTTCACGCAATCATTCGCGCCAGACCGCTGTCTGTAAGACAAGTAATTGGTCACGTTGGATTTGTTTCGCCCAGTCTTTGGCTTAAACTATTCGTCTATGACCACTTTCCGCAAGAGAATTTAGTTTTTTTTACAATATGGCCCTGAACTGCCGGGTTGATGGTCAGATCATTTGTCAGATTGTTTATCGGAATGGCCGCCACATAATACTAGTACCAGGGAGCCAAATCTACTACCTGGAAGTCTGAACAGCCAGGCCCACGGAGGTCAGCTGATCGCCATAGCGGCTCTCATATTAAGGAGGTCGTCTGTGATGAGACAATCCTCAGTAGTATCTGTAAACCTCACAGATTGGATATGCGCTGTTCATCAAAGCATACATTTTAGGCAACATTCACACGAGCGTATCCGATTTGCGCGCGTAACAAAACGCAGCGCATTTCATGTCCGTGTGCCATCAGTGTGCGTTGCGTGTGGTTTTCATGTCCGTGCAAGCAATTGTTTTTATTTTTTACATTTCTCTGCATTTCTTTGTAACGGATGCGTGAAACATGGACAGCACACAGAGGTCGTCCGTGTGTCGTCCATGGTTTTCATGCACCCATTCACTTCAATGGGCGACCAGGTGTGCAAAAACGCACCAATATAGGACACGATGAGTGAAAACTCACGCATGTCTGAATAGCCCCATTGAAATGAATGGGTCCGTGTGCGGTTATTTCAACTAACTGCACACGAGTAGAACGCTCGTGTGAATGAGCACTAAGTAAAGACAATGCAGGTGAAAGTGGGAGAGTTTGTGCAGTCGTCACAGACAATGGCAGCAGACGTCAGGTCAGGTTTCTTTATTTACTCCTATAACAAGAATTCCTCCAAAAAACGTCAATGAGGAGTGTGAATACCAGAGCAGATAAATACCTTCTGTATATTCACCAATATCCCGCCCATGGTCTAATCACGAAGGAAATGAATTCCGCTAGAGAGGACTTGAGCCTTGTCTGAACATGTGAGCAGAGGCAATAGTGAGAAAGAAAAATGCAAGAAGTCCACATACAAAATGTGGATAGAAACCGTTCATCACGTACGGAGACGCCGCATATAGCAGTGAATTATTGTATTCTGACTATAACGATGGGGCTAAACAACGATCCGCAGTCTCAGTCACACGACTTGTGACGATTTGTTTTTAAAGGAACACTCCAGGCAAAACTGATAGTTTTGCCTCGTGCAGAGCATGACTTTTTGAATCGCCCCCCTCCCCTTGGTCCTGCACGAGGCATAACAGTATGGGGCAGATTTACTAAGACGTCTAAGATAGACAGCATAAACATAGACCAGGCAGTCTGAAGATACGACAAAATCATCACACTGGCGCACGCTGTACGTTAGTATTAAAGCATCTTGCTAGACATTTTTCTCTTCCTAATTCCAAGTCTTGGATAGTTTTGTTTTCGTTTGATGCACTTTTGCGTATTTTAAGCCACGCCTCCTTTTCTGGACACTTTACACTGCGCAAACATAGTCTTTAGTCGAATATGAAATGTGCCAAAATTTGGCACATTTTTATCAGAGTCTAAACCGCAAACAGTAGCAAAATTGCCCCAGTATTTTTTTTTTACCTCGACTACTTTATTAAAGGTAAAAGCATTGTAATGTGTCACTGTTCTATACTGATGAGGGGCAAGAACCCCCCGAAACCCTACAGATGGGGTTCTCTTCCTCTTGGAGGAGTCTCTGGTTTGGCTTATAAGACCTCATTTGAATACTTTTTTCCCATAAAGCATTGCCTGTAAACAAGTCTCCCTACACCAGGTGGATCTCTTCAATGAAAGACAGTTCCCCGTGAGCCAGTATGCTCCTCGAGTACAGTATAAATGTTCCATAGCTATTGGCTTGATGACGTGATCCCAAGACCTACTACCTAATTTCACCCCTTTAAAGCAAACATTATTATATTTGACCTGACAAACAAAGGTGGGGCTCCAACATTTATAAGCTGCTTCCGCTGCAACTGTTATACATGTTGCAATGGCGAAAATCATGAACAAACCAATTTGACTCCTACTTTACAATAAAAACAAAACAAGACAAAGCAAAACCCTCTTGTAAGTTCTTGCTCAGTATACAAGGGAAAGAAGCGGCGGGCATTCCTGTGTGTATATGTATACCTCCCACATAATAGTCAGGCCTGCTATAACTCGTGCTGGAACTTGGTCTACACATAGGAGCTCAGTTCAAAGCATTCTTTTCTGTAGATGCTGCCCTATACAAACAGCACGGAAGAACTGCACCCACAGAGTCTATGGGATACAACCCTAGAACTGTACCAGCATTGTGCAGTACAATGTATACAGTTATCGCTAGCAGTCAGGTTAATGGGGTCGCGTTAACTTTCTGTATAATGAGCTGATGGCCATTGTATGTGATCATATTAGGATTCATCGGTGGCATCATCACTCATTTTTACAGTCATGACGCACATTACAAATTAGTTACAATCTGTATTGGTGAGTTCCATATTTTTAATAGAGCGATCCTGGACATCATAGAGCAGCGGAAATCTGACGGAAAATAACTAATGAAGTGTGAACAGGGCATGGGCTGAGGCCGAGGTGCAGTATCAAAAACAACAGTTTTTGGAGGATGTCACTATGACAGTACTGCAGACCCTCCAGGGGATGGACCACCAGCACACACTGATGGATTATCTTTAGGATAGGCTATTAGTGTCAATTCTGGTGAACCCCTTAAAGGTCAGGCCTCTAAGATGACATATTTTACGTGTTGTGATGCAAACTTTAATGCCATATGCTGCC
This sequence comes from Rhinoderma darwinii, assembly GCF_050947455.1. NCBI lineage: Eukaryota > Metazoa > Chordata > Amphibia > Anura > Rhinodermatidae > Rhinoderma > Rhinoderma darwinii. Next base: position 379,306,098 of record NC_134690.1, read on the forward strand.
GAGACTGTAGTAAGTGGGTGAAAGGTTGTCGATTTCTTCCGACTTTATTCCACACATATGTATTTAAAAGGGTAGGGGAAGATCGTTCACCCAGAATTTTATGCTAGGGCTAAATGCGACTAAAGCCGTGACACAGGTCGCACAATCAATCCAGCAGGTTCTAATTGTTTGCAACGGTCGTGTCGGGGTAACCTGTGGGTGGCAACGCGGGCGCATTCACTTTTATTACCTGCGATGCAGGCAGGGCGACACAGCGATCTTTGGTCGTGCGACCCGTGACATGGTCAAAGTCTCTGTGTTCCTAGGCGTGATAAGGCTAGGGCTACAAAGTATAGGGCATGTTAACCCCTTAGTGACCACTAATACGCCTTTTTACGTCGGTCACTAATGGGCTTTAGGCTAGGCTGACGCCTTTTCACGTCAGCCTAGTCTAAGTCCTGCACGGGTCTCCCGTGCAGGCAGGAGCCGGGGCTCTGCTGTCTGATGACAGCTGAGCTCCTGCTCCAACGCCCGCGATCGAAGTTTACTTCGATCGCGGCCGTTTAACCTGTTAAATGCCGCCGTCAATAGCGACCGCGGCAGTTAACTTTGTTTACAGAGGGAGTGAGCTCCCTCTGTCACCCATCGGCGGCCCGCGAATGCAATCGCGGGTCTCCGATGGGGTGTCATGGCAGCCGGGGGCCTGATAAAAGCCCCCAGGTCTGCCCTGGACATATGCCTGTTAGGACGCGCCGGAGGCACGTCCTAACAGATTGCCTGTCAGATTTACACTGACAGGCAATAATGCTCTGGTATACGAAGTATACCAAAGCATTATAGCAGCGATCGGAACATCGCACAGTAAAGTCCCCTAGTGGGACTAATGAAATCAGTTATCAAAGTGAAATAAAGATTATGAATAAAAAGTACAGTAAAAAAAATAAAACCATTTTTTCCCATAAAAAGTGGTTTTATTTAGTACAAGTGTAAAAAAAAAAAAAAAAAGTACACCTATATGGTATCGCCGCGACCGTAATGACTCCATTAATAAAGTTAATATGTAATTTAAACCACAAAGTGAACACCGTAAAAAAAAAAAACGCAAAAAACCATGGCGAAATTGCAATTTTTTTCCATTGCCTCCCAAAAAAGTCATAATAAAAATGAATCAATAAGTCCCATGCACCCCAAAACAGTACCATTCAAAACGACGTCTTGTCCCGCAGAAAACAAGCCCAAAAAATCACTACATTGATGGAAAAATAAAAAAAATTACGGCTCTTGGAAAGCGACGCTGCAAAAACAAATAATTTTAGTTCAAAAGTGTTTTTATTGTGCAAAAGTCGTAAAACATAAAAATCCTCTACATATGTGGTATCGCCGTAATCGTACCGACCCATAGAATAAAGGTAACATGTTATTTACGTCGCACAGTGAACGGCGTCAATTTAAAAACGCATAGAACAATGGCGGAATTTCAGGTTTTTTTTATAATCCCCCCAAAAAAGGTTAATAAAAGTTAATATAAAAATTATATGTACCCAAAAATGGTGCTATTAAAAAGCACAACTAATCCCGCAAAAAACAAGTCCTCATACAGCTATGTAGACGAAAAAATGAAAAGGTTATAGCTCTTTGAATGCGACTATAGAAAAACAAATAAAATAGCTTGGTCATTAGGGCCTAAAATGGGCTGGTCACTAAGGGGTTAATGCCCAACATTTCCGATCTATATTTCCTCCAACTTCTGCTATCAGAGGAGTTTGAAAACAAAATAATTAAAAGTACTTAAAGAAGTTTTTAAACTTTATGCAATAAAAGCTCAATAGCCTTTTTTATTTCGATCCAAAGATTCAGACATAAAAAGGATTTTCCATCATTAGAAGTAATGGCACATCGCTTAAATTCCCAGTGATCATAATAAAAGGGGCCACCGATCTAGTTGAAGTTGTTCTTCCCATCTCAAAATAATGCCATATTACTACGATATGCCATCATTTTCTGATTGGTGGAGGTTCGACCTCTGAGACCCCCACCAACCCTGAGAATGAAGGGGCCGCAGTGCTGGTTTAATGCTGTGGCCCCTGCAATGTTTTGCCCTGCACAGTATAGTTCCTGACCACCGGCTGTGCAGGGAAATACAGCAGGGCCCCATTCACTTTAAGAATTAGATGTAGACATGTCAATAAGTGCTCATGATAAATGTACAAGAAAATCCTAGTGAAATATAAAATGTAGAAAACGGCAGAACAGCGCCGGATGAAGATTTATGGTGCCCGCCTTAAAAGACCAGATTCATGGCTCCTTAATAACAACACTTTTCACCCTTGCAATGTTTCAGCTCATAAAGAGCCGCTCTCAAGCTTGAAACGTTGCAAGTGTGAAAATAAAAGGATCATTCACAAGCAGCGCTGCCCTCATCTCCATTTATTGTGAAATACAAAGCCACTCCCCGATCATAAACGGCTACCAGGACAATCTCATAAAAGTAGTGACATGTCTAGTATTACTCCGGTTAAGATGTTTTGCTGCAGAGACTTCTCTCTACGAGGCGGCTTTACGCTCCTTTGAGGTGATACGCGATGTGTGAATCCAGTCTTGTTGCAGATTCTGATTCAGATTTTTAAACCAAAGCCAGAAGTGGATCCAGGAGGACGGAGAAGTACAAGTTATTACATTATATTTTCCATTCCCTCTGGTTCGAAGTAAAAAATCTGCCCCCATACAAGATGGTGAATTAACCTTATACACAAAAGTTGATAACTTACGTGAACCCCTCCCAAATCTCCAGTTGAGAATAGACACTTGCTTCACCATACACTCCGTTCTATGGACTGTACTCTCCCTAAACCGGTCATCCGCACCTTCCCGGTATGACGTTTCCTCATTTCTTTTAATAAGACAATTGTTTAGTAGTAAAATATCACAGCCACCCATAGCTCGTAATAGAAATGTCAATCAGACCCTCGCTAATGATTTTTCAGATCACTGACCCTTAGTACTCAGTACTTTGATAGACCGTTTTATAAAAATGGGCTCTTGAAAAACCCCTTTACTGTCCTGGTTACAGGGAAATAAAATGTTTTTAATATATTTAGTCTCAAAAATCATTAGAAGTCTGCCGTACTCCTGAGCCCAGCACTTACCCTGCCACCCGCTACATCTTCTCACTCCCCAATTATTGACAGCCATTGTGTTCAGGAATATACATTAGCGCCCATCAAACACTGGTGGGGGGAGCGGTAGGTCAGAAATATAGCGAACTTATAACAATGAGTCCGCTGTTTTTATCCACGGCTGCTATTCAAGTCGCACAATATTTTGTGTTTGGTATAATAAATAAATGGACCGGTCATGACCATTTGCTACCCATAAATATGGCAGAATATATTCATGATTTATCTGCTTTAACAGTGGAAATGATCTGAGTCAATGACAAACCGTTCTGATAGTAGGGAGCAGCGTGATTACACAAGGGTCAGTCCATCCTTTCAATGTAACTGTAAATCAAGTTCCAGTATTGTTTACTTATCTCGGGTGTTACTCACCAGGAAGAGGTTCAATGCGCCAACTGCAGCGTTATCTAATCTCATATACTGATTCAGGTCAAAGCTGGTCATCACAAACTGACCGAAGTTACACTCATCTGATAACAGCTCCAGATACTTCATGACTGCAGACAGGGCGGACATTGCGACCTACAATGACAGGAGGTGGTAGTTAACCAAGAAGTATTACATATGAAAAGTCAAATGGGGAAAAGAATGTGAGACAAGTTTATAACGAGCTCCACTATTAGCCGTGTGGTCTCGCTTTACACAACTGCATTTTATATCTGCTTGGCAACTGTATTCTTTTTTGCAAAAAATAGTAGGAACTAAAAGAGGTTGAATTCTGGGCTTCAACCCTATTAGAGGAGTTTAAAAAACAGGAAGATGTGCTAAAACAAAATAAGTAATACTCACCTGGTATAATTTACTATAGGGGGTACATAGGTGTTTTTTTTTTTTATGTAAATATATATATATATATATATATATATATATATATATATATATATATATATATATATATATATAAACAACTGCAGATCTAAACAGGGACTATAGACAGTGGACGCACATACATCCACTACACTAGATCAACTGGAAAATACCATATTACGCAAATATTTTTTATTGTAGCTCAAAAAAATAAAAATAAATTATCTGTCAATCTATAGAATCTTTGTTATCAAGTATGTCTAAATTGTCACAACGCACACACTGATAATATACACCAACCTCAGGCCATATCGTGGCTCCATGTTGTAGGGAGTAATAATAAAGCACCCATAGAGAGGATTAGGGTCTCACTGCACCTCTGCAAGTCTCCGATTTTATACGCAAAAATAAAAACGTGGCACGTTCCGTCACATACAATAAAATGCAAAGAATAACCAACATACAATATGAGGTGGAGCAACATACAGCGACACATGGGGTCCCTGCAGTTCCTTAGTACAAAACCGCAGGAGACTCCATGGGCTGCCACGAAGCCTCCTGCTAGGGCTGGGCAATTAATCGGGAAAAAAAAGCACGAAATTTAGGGCAAATAATCTACATCATCTCGCGCATTTTGGTTTTTATTATTTTTTTTCCTGGTTTAAAGAGGCTCTGTCACCAGATTTTCAAACCCCCATCTCGTATTGCAGCAGATCGGCGCTGCAATGTAGATAAGAGTAACGTTTTTGTTTTTTTTAAAACGAGCATTTTTGGCCAAGTTATGACCATTTTTATATTTATGCAAATGAGGCTTTCTAAAGTACAACTGGGCGTATTTAAAGTTATGTCCAAGTGGGCGTGTATTGTGTGTGTAACATTGGGGCGTTTACTTGTTTTACTAGCTGGGCATTGTGAATGGAAGTGTATGATGCTGACGAATCAGCATCATCCACTTCTCTTCATTACCACCCAGCTTCTGGCAGTTCAGACACACAGCGTGTCCTCGCGAAATCACGCTGTGACGTCACTCACTTCCTCCCACAGGAACTTCATCGCTTCGGATGAGCGAGGACACGCTGTGTGTCTGAACTGCCAGAAGCTGGGTGGTAACTTAGAGAAGTGATTGATGCGGATTCGTCAGCATCATACACTTCTAGTCACAACGCCCAGCTAGTAAAACAAGTAAAACCGCCCAGATGTTGCACACACAATACACGCCCAGTTGTACATAAGAAAGGCTAATTTGCATAAATATAAAAATGCTCATAACTTGGCCAAAAATGCTCGTTTTTGAAAAAAAACAAAAAACGTTACTGTAATCTACATTGCAGCGCCGATCTGCTGCAATAGGAGATAGGGGTTTGAAAATCTGGTGACAGAGCCTCTTTAAACTGTATCTGCATCTTCAGCACACAGACACAGTTGAATCAAATGGTAGAGTGGGGGCCTTAAGGTTCCTGCGCTACTATTCACTATGTATCGCCGGACGTGAGGCAGTGACGTCATCGCGCCTGTCTGTGCTGAGCTGCACAGACTGGAGGAGCAGAGGGATCACCTCCACTCATCGTTGGAATGGGGGTAGGGGAGTACGTATATAATTTTTATTAGGCACTATGTGGGCTGTGTGAGGGCAGCTGAGTGGGCATTATACTGTGTGGGGAGCACTATGGGGGCAGTATATTGTGTTGGGGCAGTGTCAGGGGGTATATTATATACAGCAGGCTGAGGGGATAAATATTAATTCAATGGAGTAGCATGCAAATAGGGGGCGTGGCATGCAAAAGCATGTGACCTAAATAATAGTCGATTAATTGTAATCGAGGTTACATGTTCGGTTAATTGTGATTTAGGTCATAATCGCACAGCCCTACCTCCTGCACAAGGCTTTGCAATGTCCATGAGGCTTTAAAAAGAGGCTCTCCGCTTTGGATAATCCCTACTTGTTAAAAAGATCCCTTGACAATAAACAGATCACACAGAGTACCCCAGGTGGGACCCCCAGTAATCAGCTGCAATCTTTGGCTAAACATGACGGTAAGGCTTTGTTCATATCTGCGCTGGGGCTCCGTTCCGTCTGAGCTTTCGGTCGAAACGGGACCCTGACTGACACAAACGGAAACCAAAGGGTTTCCGTTTCCATCACCAATGATTACAATGGTGACGGTTCCGGTGCCAAAGTTTTCATTTTGACGGAATCAATAGTATAGTCGACTACGCTATTGATTCCGTCAAAACGAAACAACGGAGACAAACGGAAACCATTGGCACTGGATCCATTAACATTGAAATCAATAGTGATGGAAACCTATGCTTTCCGTTTGTGCATGTCAGGGCTCCGTTCCAATGGAAAGCTCAGACAGAACGTCGGAACGCAGCGCAGATGTGAACGAAGCCTAAGTGCTCAGTTCCCCTGTAGCGACACCACAGGTGAATTACACAGGGTCTAATAAAATCAATGGATTGTCTGTGCAATGTAGGACACAAGAGGTCCTCCCAAGCGAGACGCTCTTTGTAACCGGTCTCCACTCTGGCCAAGATAACTCTCTAGTGACTACGAATGACCTAATAGGTTGTATCAAAATGGATTTTCTAATTTAGACAGCCCCTTTAAGGTGTGGGCATACCTGCTTCTCCATCTCTGGTAAAGCTGCACTGGTAACTTGCTCTCCTTTCTTTGTTTTAAGCAGACGGTTAAGATCTTGTACACAATCCTTTGTGGTAAACTCAGCTTTTTTCCTCTCAGTGATGAGAATCCCACCTCGCTGAACAATCTGCGAAAAGAAATACAAAAAGGTCAAAACTAAAACTCATAACATAAAAAACAAGACAGATAATCCCCCAATCTAGTACCACAACCGCACCAAGTATGCAGCGTGTACAAAAACGACAAAATCCCCCATCGCTTCTAAAATTAAATTGTTTATTATTTACATTTTTAAGTGGATCTAAGGGCCTGTTCACATCAGCATTGGCTTTGCGTTCCGGGGGTGAACCCCGCAACGGAAAGTGAAACTGAAACCACAGCTTCCGCTTCCATCACGATTGATGTGAATGGTGACGGAAACATTGCTAATGGTTTCCGCTCGTCACCATTCCGGAAGGTATCCGGTTTTCCGACGGAATCAATAGCTTAGTCGACTCTGCTATTGATTCCGTCGTTACTGATCATAGCTCCTTGTGAAAGGAGCAAACGAGAGCCTACCAATGAGTTGTCTCGATCGGTGCCACGGCCAAAATTGTCCGGTGTAAAAGGACCCTTATGTAGCCGTCACCAGCTCCGTTTCTAGTACATGTTGCTTACACACATCACTGACTTACCTGTCTCACTTTCCCCAGGTCTCCACCAGCATCTCCTCCAGGCATCACACACTCCTTCGGTCCAATCTGAACCAGTAAAGCTTCAAGATTCGAAAACTGGTCATTATCTGGAAATTCGCACACTCCCAACTTTCTGAATGTGGAATCTACATAACCAACGCCAACCAATCTCTGCCCCTCAGAGCTGACCAACCGGACACCGACCACTCCAACCGCAGAGGACATATCACTATTGCCAAACAGAATCTCCTCAAACTGTGTTAGGTTTCCTGGTGAGGCCTGAGAAAAGAAAGTAGAACATGCAATGACAAAAAATCCATAATGCAATCATTCTAGATCTAACACATACCACATGGATTTTATTTAGTGCTGGACACGTGCTTGCTAAACGACAGACAACTTCCTATATCCCGAAGTGAACGGTATGCTGCAAAGATTTCTGCGACTGTCCCAAGTATCTCAATGGGGTTTGCAGGATTCCATGTTGCAAAAACAAATTCTGATGTATAGAATGGATTTTTCAGTATTCAAAATGATTTCTGCAGGTCAACTGCAGTGTGTGAACATACCATAGGAATGACAAACAAAAATATATAAGAAAATATTCATTAGAAAATTGGCTGCCTAAAGCCGGCCTTACACATGGTCAGCAGATACAGTGGAAATCTAAAATCAATGTGGCCACACCAACTATCATAAGAGGAAAACTGTTCAAATGAGCTGGATATTACCCATCTAGTCCTACGTTTCCCTAGAAAGAAGGGGTTCAAGAGGTGCGAGGCAGCTTCACATCCCCATCCACTATATAAATAGTATGCATGCTTGGCCTGAATATAGCGGTCAGACAACATTTCTCTTATGTGTATGGTAAATATGGTCTTAAAGAGGCTCTGTCACCAGATTATAAGTGCCCTGTCTCCTACATAATCTGATCGGCGCTGTAATGTAGACGACGGCAGTGGTTTTTATTTTGAAAAACGATCATTTTTGAGCAAGTTATGAGCTAGTTTAGATTTATGCTAATGAGTTTAACCCCTTCCCGCCGGATCACGTATATAAACGTCATTAAAATCGGTGGCTTACCGCCTTTTCACGTAAATGTACGTCATGGAGATGAAGCTGGCTCAGGAGCTGAGCCAGCGACATCACCACCGGGTGACAGCTGTATGTTACAGCTGGCACCCTAAGGTATCGGCCAGGACCGGAGCTAGCCTCCGATCCGACCGATTAACCCCTCACATGCTGCGTTCAATAGAGATCGCAGCATGTGAGGAGTTTATAGCCACCGGCACCCCAGCAACGTGATCGCTGGGTTGCCGGTGGCTGCAAAGGTGATCGGAGGGCTAATGCTTCCCTCCCGATCAGCCTGTAACGGAATCCTCCTATGCCCCGTCGTCGGCGGGGCCCATGAGGCTTCCGGTAACATCGGCAAGATGGCGCCGGCTCAGCTTCCGGCTCAGAAGCTGAGCCGGCGTCATCAGCAGTGGGTGTCCGCTGTATGTTACAGCGGACACCCCGATCTATCGCGAGGAACGGGAGCTAGCTCCGATTCCTGGCATTAACCCCTTCGATGCAGCGATCCATTGTGATCGCTGCATCCTAGAGGTTTGTAGAAAATCGGCAGCCTTGCCATGCGATGGCAAGGCTGGCGACTGCTACCATGGCAACAGGAGCCCTAACAATGTACTCCTGTCTGCAATTACGTAAGCTGATTAGGCCCCGCCCAGAGGCGGAGCCTGACTGGCTTGCTGTCAGTGAACAACTGACAGTTCCAATACATTGCACTACATAGGTAGTGCAATGTATTAGAACATCAAACAAACAGTTGGACATTCAAGTCCCCTAGTGGGACTAAAGAAAAGTGTAAAAAAAGTAAAAATAAAAGTTGGAAAACATACAATAAAAGTTTCAAATAATAACACAAAACACAATCGCCCTTTGTCCCTTATAAGTCATTTATTATTGAAAAAAATAATAAAGCCATACATATTTGGTATTGCAGCGACCGTAACGACCTGAACTATAAAAATATTATGTTATTTATCCAGCGCAGTGAACGCCGTAAAAAAAAACCTCAAAAACACTGCCATAATTACTGTTTATTTGGTCACTGTCTTCCAAAAATTGAAATAAAAAGTTATCAAAAAGTCGCATGTATCCAAAAATGGTACCGATAAAATCTATACCTCGTCTCGCAAAAAAACAAGCCCTCACACAGCTCCATCGATGAAAAAATGTAAAAGTTATGGCTCTCACAACTGACAGAAAAAATACATTCTCTTTCCAAAAGTAATTTTATTGTGCAAAAAGTTATAAAAAAGTTGTATAAATTTGGTATCGCCGGAATCGTACTGACCCTCAGAATAAAAGGTAACATGTAGTTTATAACGTACGGTGAACGGTGTATATAAAAAAAAAAAAGTGGCACAAGCTGGGCACGACATATTTGACACTGAATTGGCATATCAAGGGAAACATTTTAATTTGTACCTTCCGCAGCGCAATCATTTATGGAAAAGACACGTGGGGTGAAAATGCTCACTACACCTCTTAATAAATGCCTTGAGGGGTGCAGTTTCCAAAATGGGGTCACTTCTCAGGGGTTTCTTTTATTATTTCACATCAAAGCCTCTGCAATTGTGAACCAATACTTTATAAGTCGCCAAATTAGGCCTCAATTTTACATGGTACTCTTTCACTCCTGAGCCCTGTCGAATGTCCAGGCAAAAGATTAGGGCCACATGTAGGGTGATTCTAAAACAGGGAAACACCGCATAATAATTGAGAGCTGTCTTGTTATGGTGGCACAAGCCGGGCACCACATATTGGCGTATCTAAGGAAAAATTCCCATTTTCATTCTCCCACATCGTGTGCACACGAATTTCTGCAAAACACCTGTGGGGTTAACATGCTCACTACACCCCTAGGTGAATACCTTGAGGGTGTTGTTTCCAAAATGGGGTCACTTCTGGGGGGGGATAACCTGTTTTGGTCCCACAGGGACTTTGCAAATGCAACATAGCGACCAGAAACCAAATGCAGCAAAATCTGTACACCAAAAGCAAATGGCGCTCCTTCCCTTCTGAGCCCTGCCGTGTGCCCAAACAGCATTTTACGACCACGTGTGGGGTATTGCCGTACTCCAGAGAAGTTGCTTTACAAGCGTTGGGGTTCTTTTTTTCCTTTATTTGTTGAGAAAATTAAAATTTGGAGCTAAAGCTACGTCTTATTGAAGAAAAAGGATTTTTTTTATTTTCACTGCCCAATTCTAATAAAATCTATGAAACACCTGTGGGGGCAAAATGCTCACTACACCCCTAGATGGATTCCTCAAGGGGTGTAGTTTTCTCAATGGAGTCACTTTTTTGGCGTTTTCACTGTTTTGGTACCTCAGGGGTTTGCAAAATGCGACATGGCCTGCGCAAACCATTCCTGCTAAATTTGAGCTCCAAAAGCCAAATTGCGCTCTTTCCCTTCTAAGCTCCGCCGTTTGTCCAAACATCCGTTTATAACCACATGTGGGGTATTGTTTTACTCGGGAGAAATTGCTTTACAAATGTTGTGGTGCTTTTTCTCCTTTAGTCCTCGTGGAAATTAGAAAAAATTAGCTAAACCTACATAATCTGTGAAAGAATGACGATTTTCATTTTCTCGGCCTACTTCCAATAATTTCTGCAAAAAACCTGCGGGGTCAAAATGCTCACTATACCCCTAGATAATTTCCTCAAGGGGTGTAGTTTCCAAAATGGGGTCACTTTTGGTGGATTTCCACTGTTTTGGCACCGAAAGAGCCCTTCAAACCTGACATGGTGCCTAAAATATTTTCTAATAAAAAGGAGGCCCAAAATCCACTGGGTGCTCCTTCGCTTCTGAGGCCGGTGCTTCATTCCATTACCACACTAGGGCCACATGTGGGATATTTCTAAAAACTGCAGAATCTGGGCAATAAATATTGAGTTGCGTTTCTCTGGTAAAAACTTCTGTGTTACAAAAAAAATAGAATAAAAATGAATTTCTGCAAAAAAAACTGAAATTTGAAAATTTCACCTCTACGTTGCTTTAATTCCTGTGAAACGTTTAAAGGGTTAAGAAACTTTCTAAATGCTGTTTTGAATACTTTGAGGGGTGAAGATTTTAAAATGTGGTGACTTTTTGGCGGTTTCTAATATATAAGGCCCTAAAAGCCGCTTCACAACTGAACTGGCCCCTGTAAAAATAGCCTTTTGAAATTTTCTTGAAAATGTGAGAAATTGCTGCTAAAGTTCTAAGCCTTGTAACGTCCTAGAAAAATAAAAGGATGTTCAAAAAACGATGCCAATCTAAAGTAGACATATGGGGGATGTTAATTAGCAACAATTTTGTGTGGTATAAATGCCTGTCTTACAAGCAGATACATTTACATTTAGAAAAATGCTAATTTTTGCAATTTTTCACCAAATTTTGGTGTTTTTCACTGGTAAATATTGAATTTATCGACCACATTTTTCCACTATCATAAAGTCCAATGTGTCACGAGAAAACAATCTCAGAATCGCTTTGATAGGTAAAAGCGTTCGAGTTATTACCACATAAAGTGAAATATGTCAGATTTGAAAAAATGGGTCTGGTCCTGAAGGCCAAAATGAGCTTGGTCCTGAAGGGGTTAATGGACAACTGGGCGTGTTTTTACTTTTTACCAACTGGGTGTTATACAGAGGAGTGTATGAGGCTGACCAATCAGTGACCAATCAGCGTCATACACTTCTCATTGTTCCAGCCCAGCATGATCCACAGCACAGTGTGATTGTGCAGTGAAAGAAGCTGGGCTGGAACAGCATTTTCATTAATTAAATGGATTCTGCGCTGAAAAGCTGCGGATTAGCTTCATTGACTAGGGGCTAATGCGCAAATCTGTGCCGTTTGACCATGGCCTTTGGGGGAGCGACATTGATCAAGATGGTCAACTGTTTAGAATAGCAAGAAGCAGAATTGTGAATGCAGCTCTAGACTATAACCGGCTGTACCAGGATCAGTACAAAGCAAATAATGCAACGCATCTAGTTACGCAAATTAAAAAATATATATCCATATTACTGGTTAATACGGTTCAAATCCAGCAGCACCAGATAGGAAAATTCCCTAGGTGTTCGCCTTCAAGGGCCCCAATCAATACATAAAAATTGAAAGTAGAGGCAGAACTCCGTTATATTGAAGAGTATGGGGAGTAAACATTTTATTCACTGTAATGGAGTGCTGCCTCCACGCTTTATTTCCACTTATTCGTCCGTATTCCGGATTGTGATTAATGTTTCGGTTGTTGCAATAGATTTTACTATAATGAACCACAATCCATTGCAGAGGACACAAGTGCACTTGGCGGATAACCTCAGAGTGTAAATACAAACCAAATTAACCCCTTGAGGACACAGCCTGTTTTCGCCTTATGGACCAGGCCATTTTTTTTTCAAATCTGACATGTGTCACTTTATGTGGTAATAACTCCGGAATGCTTTTACCTATCCAAGCGATTCTGAGACAGTTTTCTCGTGACACATTGGACTTTAAGTTAGTGGTAAAATTTGGTCGATACATTGTGTTTATTTGTGGAAAAACAACATTTACAGAAAATGTTTACAAATTTGCATTTTTCTAAATTTGAATGTATCTGCTTATAAGACAGATAGTAATACCACACAAAATACTTACTAATTAACATTTCCCATATGTCTACTTTATGTTGGCATCGTTTTTTGAACATTTTTATTTTTCGAAGACATTACAAGGCTTTGAACTTTAGCAGCAATTTCTCACATTTTCAAGAAAATTTCAAAAGGCTATTTTTATAGAGACCAGTTCAGTTCTAAAGTGACTTAGAGGGCCTTATATATTAGAAACCCCCATAAATCATCCCATTTTAAAAATGGCAGCCCTCAAAATATTAACAGCTTTTAGAAAATGTATTAACCCTTTAGGTGCTTCACAGGAATTACAGCAAAGTGGAGGTGAAATTTACAAATGTCATTTTTTTTGCAGAAAATCTGTTTTAATCCATTTTTTTCTTTAACAGGTTTTACCAGAGAAATGCAACTCAATATTTATTGCCCAGGTTCTGCTGTTTTAAAAAAATATCGAACATGTGGTCCTAGTGTGCTTCTGGACTGAAGCACCCGCCTCAGAATCAAAAGGAGCACCTAGAGGATTTTGGGCCTCCTTTTTATTGGAATATATTTTAGGCACCATGTCAGGTTTGAAGGGCTCTTGTGGTGCCAAAACAGTGGAAATCCCCCACAAGTGACCCCATTTTGGAAACTACACCCCTCAAGGAACTTATCTAAGGGTATAATTAGCATTTTGACCCCACAGGTTTTTTGTCTGAATTTCTTTGAATTAGGCCATATTTAATGGTATTTCAGTAAATAATGTGGGGGCGTGTGTAAATTGTGAAAAGCAAAATCAGAGTATAATAAAAGGGTACATAAATAACAAAATTAACGGTTCATAGATGTGTGGTAAGCCTTGAAGCAATCCTTTATGCACAGGCCAGGTGTCGCACTGATAAGTGGTGTCCCTTCAAATCCCCCTTTTGCTACACACTCTGCACCTTTTTTGGGATCTTCCCTTCTTTGCAGTTTGGGGAACGATACCGGCAAAGTGTTGCCCTGGTACAATACGGGCGCCCTCGCTTTCAAACACAAGCACCTTGATAATCTTCTCCTGAAAATTAAGGAATGTCCCTGTCCGGCCTGCACATTTGGATAGCACGTAAGCGTTATACAAAGCCATCTGTACGGCCACCTTTTTGTACCACACCCTTGTATTTCTCATCGCACTATAGCTACGCTATGTATTTAGTGAATGAACTTCAGTAAAAAAATTTAAAAAAATATGTCCGTCACTAACTGTCGCTAAATCTGTAAATCTATATATTAGTGCTAAAAAAAAGTAGTATAAAAATTATACTGCAGTAAATTTAAACTATAAAGCTACAGTAACCAGGCGCTAAACGTAACACTATATTTTAGAAAAAACTGTAATATAAGAAATACACTACAGTAAATTGACACTAACCTTAGAAAAATTGTATAGCTAAAACTACCTAGAGCGCTACGTAATTTTTTTTAATTATAAAACGGACACTAACCAATACGTCCGCTACCCTAACGCCCTACCTATGCAGGTACTAGCTACCCCTAAACTACCGCTACCCTAACGTCCTACCTATGCAGGTACTAGCTACCCCTAAACTACCGCTACCCTAACGTCCTACCTATGCAGGTACTAGCTACCCCTAAACTACCGCTACCCTAACGTCCTACCTATGCAGGTACTAGCTACCCCTAAACTACCGCTACCCTAACGTCCTACCTATGCAGGTACTAGCTACCCCTAAACTACCGCTACCCTAACGTCCTACCTATGCAGGTACTAGCTACCCCTAAACTACCGCTACCCTAACGTCCTACCTATGCAGGTACTAGCTACCCCTAAACTACCGCTACCCTAACGTCCTACCTATGCAGGTACTAGCTACCCCTAAACTACCGCTACCCTAACGTCCTACCTATGCAGGTACTAGCTACCCCTAAACTACCGCTACCCTAACGTCCTACCTATGCAGGTACTAGCTACACCTAACTATATTTTATTTTACTTTTTTGTTTTATATATTAAAAAAGGCCCAAAAAAACTTGCGCCAACAAATTACCACCGAGGTGGATTATAGACGCAGCACTCAGTGGCCACAGGGCGCACACAAAAAGATGGTGCAGTAAAAATAGGCCAAAAAACGAGTACAGATGCCGATCGGTGATGGTGGTCACTGATCAGCGCTCAAGGGGTGCAGGGCGCACACCCACGGGGGGACTTGGAAAGGGAAATTTAGGAATCACTAGTGCTGCAAAAAAAACAAAAAAAAAACAGCACAGTTGATCATAATGATCACACAGAAAGATGCAGAAGAGGACGATCGCAGCACAGAAGGCCTCAGCAAGGGTAAGTATTCGGTTCACAGACTATCACCCCAGCTCTGCTCACTGTTCCTAACCGGAATGAGGTGGGAAGAGCTGGTGCAGGGTGTTTGAAACGCCCGCCATAGCTATGATTGGTCGATCTATGCAGACCGATCAATGGTAGCGATCGAGAGAGTGGCACCATCATCACTGCCTCACAAGCACATGGCAGGGATTGGTGCCGTCCTAGACAGCACCAATCCCCACCGTATCACTGTGCCCTGCAGTACATAGCCGCAAAAAGCCACGATTGGCCGGTATGAACTGACCGACTAATCGCAGCGATCGGTGTCCACTTAACGCTCCAAAGTACCCATACGTTGGATGTCAAGGGGTTAAAAAGAAAGATTTCACCCGTATAACAAGCCCTAACAATATTCTCAGAGACCTCAACGAGCCATAAAAGGAGTATATGTAGACCCGTCTTCTACCATCTTGCAGAACTGGCAGCAATTGGGGGCTCACATGGAGGAGCGAGGTTGGAGCTTACTCACAATCCTAAAAGTTACTACATCCCAATAATTACCTCACACTATGATCAGGTAAAAGTGAGCGCACCAACCTCTCCGCTGCTGTGGAGTCAGATCTCAGGACGCATAAACTCACTCAATGAGGGTCAATACATGAAATGTACAAGTCTGCAGAGCAGGTTATAACTACAGAAAGATGAG
This sequence comes from Rhinoderma darwinii, assembly GCF_050947455.1. Classification (NCBI taxonomy): domain Eukaryota; kingdom Metazoa; phylum Chordata; class Amphibia; order Anura; family Rhinodermatidae; genus Rhinoderma; species Rhinoderma darwinii. Next base: position 379,322,038 of record NC_134690.1, read on the forward strand.
AACTGTAATAAGAACAGGATATTACCAGGTAAAATGTACAGACCCCGCTGATATCCTTAATGTGAAAACATGAAGTCCGTACCTTAAAAGCCAGATGCCAGTCATTGTCCTTTGAGGATTTCCCTCCAGACTTGTTTTTATAAACTTCTACGCGATACTGACGAACAAGAAGAAGATCCCTCACTACGGATTCAAAGTTCATCTTACTGAGCACCACGCTCTCCAATTTCTTGCTTCCTGAAATTATAGAAATAACAGTATACATTACATACCACCCTCCTATCAGACCGCAGCAAGTCAACATTTTCTTCTGAGAAATTCTATTTTTGTATGTTTTTAACTAATTGGCACCATAACACCGGTTTTTTTTCCGTCTTTTCAACTCCGCCTTCCAAGAGCCATAAGTTTTTTTTTTTCATTTTTCTGTCGACATAGCCACATAAGGGCTTGTTTTTTGTGTTTCCAGTCGAAGTTTTAAACTTTCATATATGGTAAGAAAAAAACGCGTTTTTTAGCTTTCGACCATGTGGGCGTTGTGGAGAGAAGTATATGATGCTGACCAATCAGTGACCAATCAGCGTCATACACTTCTCTCCATTCATGTACTCAGCACATAGTGAACTCGCGAGATCACGCTTGCGGTAATTAATTCCCACACAAACGTTACCGAAGTGTCGGGAATGTCAATAGACATCGAGTCCTGGCTGGAAGCGACGTCTATTCACTCTCAAGACACTTCAGTAACGTTGATGGATGAGTAAGTGACAGCAAGTGTGATACGTATTGCCCAGATTCTGCAGTTTTTAGAAATATCCCACGTGGCCCTAGTGCGGTAATGGACTGAAACACCGGCCTCAGAAGCAAAGGCGCACCTAGTGGATTTTGAGGCCTCCTTTTTATTAGAATATATTATATGCACCATGTCAGGTTTGAAGGGGTCTTGTGATGCCAAAACAGCGGAGACCCCCCAAAAGTGACCCTAATTGGAAAACTACACGCCTCAAGGAACTTATCGAGGGGTTTGGTGGGCGTTTAGACCCCACAGGTTTTTTTGCTGCATTTTGTAGAATTAGGCTGTGAAATTGAAAATCTAATTTTTCCGATAAAAGATACAAATTTTAAATTTTGACAAGGAATAAAGGAGAAAAAGCACCCCAACATTTGAAAAGCAGTTTCTCCCGATTATGTCCATGCCCCATATGTGGTCATAAACTGCTGGTTGGACAAACGCCAGGGCTCAGAATCGAAGGAGCGCTATTTGGCCTGTAGATTTTGCTGGATTGGTTTTTGGGCACCATGTCGCATTTGCAGAGCTTCTGAGGTACCAGTACAGGGAAACCCCTTAAAAGTGACCCCATTTTGGAAACTAGACCCCTTGAGGAATTCATTGTAGTTTTCATGGGGTGCATGCAACTTTTTGATCAGTTTTTATTCTATTTTATAAGAGGCGTGGTCACTAAAAAACAGCAATGATACTATAGTTTTTTATTACAAAATTTTTTACAGCGCTATAAGTGACAGTCACTTTATTCTGCGGGGCGATACGATTACGGCGGTACCAGATGTTTATGTTTTTTTTTTAGGTCTTATGGCGTTTGCACAATAAAATTAATTTTATAAAAAATAATCTACTTTTTGTGTTGCCTTATTCAGAGCCATAACTTTTTTATTTTTCCATCAAGAATGCCGTGTGAGGACTTATTTTTTGCGTAAAACGAACTGTAGTTTAGATCAGAACCAATTTTAGGTACATGCGATTTTTTAGATCACTTTTTATTCAATTTTTTTGGGAGGTGAAGTGACCAAAAAAATTGTGATTCTGGTACGGTTTATTATTTTCTTTTACGGTGTTCACCGCGCAGGATAACTAACAAAATATTTTTGTAATTCAGCCCGTTACTAACGCGACTATTCCAATTATGTATCGTTTATTTATTTTAATAATAAAAGGACTGATGAGGGAAAAGGGGGATTTTTACTTTCATTACTCAAACTTATTTTTTTTATTTTTAGTCCCACTAGGGGACTTGAGGGTAGGAGGCCGTGATCTCAATTCTAATACCCTGAACTACATGCGTCAGATACTCACTGCAGCAAGCACAGTGGGTCCTGACTTTGTCAGGCCACACAAGGCTTTGGTAGATGGCATAGCTGGAGGCAATTGTTAGGCCTCCGGTTGCCAGAGCAACCATCGGCACCCGCCTACTCCGGGACGTCGATGGTGTTTTAACCCCTAAGAAGCGACGATCGCTATTGAAAGCGGCTTCTAAGGGGTTAATCAGCGGAGACCACTGCGATCGGTCCCTGCTGAAGGAGCTGCGGCAACTGCTGTATGAGACAGCAGTCGTCACATCTCCCGTATGTGGCGGGAGGGGGATCAGAATGGGCGTATGACCCGTGACGTATTATTAGGTCTTATAGCGCAAACTACGCACTTATGACCTAATAGTAGGTCAAGGGGCGAGAAGGGGTTAAAGGGAACCTGTCACCAGCATTTCACTTATTAAACCAGCAATACCTGGTGGAAGTGGGTGAAAAATCATTTTTATGTAACCTAGAATTGTCTTCTAAGTGGTATCCCATACTTTATATGGGAGCAGGGCCCGTAAATGTGGTCGGCTGTCCGCGGCCGGCCTTAGGCGTATACACCAGGAATCTCCCAGCACATACGCCGAACTTATCCATAGGCCCTGATTTACCATCTGCTGGGCAGGTATGTCAGTATACGTTTTTTTTCTTAATTGTACAGTAGTGCTGTCTAATGTATAGGCATACACGCAAAAAAAAAAAAAAAAAGAATACCGTGCGTCATACGTTTTCTCTTATAGGCCGAGTCTGAGTGACGTATTACTAAACAGCGGCTTATGACAGAACCCTGACTGACAACCATAGGTTTCCGTTTGCATCACTGTTTTCACATCTGCGTCAGGACTTCGTTCACGGGTTCCGTCTGAGCTTTCCGTCAGGTGAACCCATGAACGGAACCCTGACAAACGGAAACCGTAGCTTTCCGTTTGCATCACCATTGATTTCAATGGTGACTGATCCGGTGCAAATGGTTTCTGTTCGTCTCCGCTCTTTAAAGGTTCCGACATATTGACGGAACACCATAGTCGACCGCGCTATTCATTCCGTCAGAACAACGGAACCCTTACACAACGGTGACAAACGGAAACCATTTGCACCGGATCCGTCACTATGGTTGCCATTTGTTTCAGTCAGGTTTCCGTTCTGACGGAAAGCTCCAATGGAACCCTGACGCAGATGTGAAGGAAGCCAAGTCCTACAGGCGCTGGACGGGGCTTTACACAGACATATTATAGTGGGACGTTTATATAAGACATGGTATAAAAAAAGTTGTAAGGACCGCGGGTAAATACACACCACCATATACAGCATGGTATACAGCTCAATAGACACCGGCTCTGTAGTCAGTACTGATACTGTACCGCACTCCAGCTCTGAAAACTACTGTTTAACTCTTTGTATGCCAAGATGAAAGCGAATGGTGGCACAAAGTGAAAAGACAGGAGGTGGGGGGGAGGGGGGTGATCAGCTTTGTGCAATGGAAAGCCGCGTACACACTATAAGAAGCAAATATAAGACTTGTCTCCACCTGATCCCAGGTACTTGATAACACCATTGGTCTTGAACACTTCCTTGGCAGCAAATATCGCATCGCTGCCGTGCACCGTGTAGTAATCGTTCCTGTCAAACACTCGCACTGTGGTGTCCGGCTTTTCCGGCATTGTGTAGTAGAAGCTGAGAAAGCCGCTCTCCGCCCCGCTGTCCATAGACAGCTTCTCTTTAGGCTGAACGGCCATGCTGGAATCTCCCGCCAACACAGTACAGCAGCAACACAGATTGAAATGCAGTAGGAGGCGCCACGTCGCACGGACACGGCGTCATTACTATCCGCGCAAAGTACACGCACATAGATGCTGTGGGTGCCATCTTGGACGAGGGCACCTGCCAGTGTCTATAAGCTAAAGTCTCTTTCTCTCTTTCTCTCTTTCTCTCTTTCTCTCTTTCTCTCTTTCTCTCTTTCTCTCTTTCTCTCTTTCTCTCTTTCTCTCTTTCTCTCTTTCTCTCTTTCTCTCTTTCTCTCTTTCTCTCTTTCTCTCTTTCTCTCTTTCTCTCTTTCTCTCTTTCTCTCTTTCTCTCTTTCTCTCTTTCTCCTCTCTCGTTTCCGTCTCCATCACCATTGATTTTAATGGTGATGGAGCCGGTGCCCCTGGTTTCCGTTTGCCTCTTTTGTGGACCGGACCCGTCGTTTTGCCGGAAGCAGTAGCGTAGTCGACTATTGCTTCAGGCAAAACGACTGATCCGGTGCACAAAAGAGACAAACGGAAACCAGGGGCACCGGCTCCCCTAAATCAATGGTGATGGAGACGGTCGGAGTCAGTTTTTAGTCACCATTCCTGTAGGTTTCCGTTTATTCGACGGAATCAATAGCGCAGTCGGCTGCGCTATTGAGGGCCGGTTCATATCGGCGTTCGCTTTCCGTTGAGGGGTTTCCGTCGTGGAACCCCGCAACGGAAAGGCAAACGGAAACCACAGCTTCCGTTTGCATCTCCATTGATACCAATGGTGACGGAAACACTGCTAATGGTTTCCGTTTTTTCGACAATCAATAGCGCAGTCGACGTTCCGTTTGACTTTACATTGCGGGGTTCCACGACGGAAATCTCAGACGGAACCCTTGAACAGAAAGGGCAAAAAAACTGAAACCTGCCGGAATGGTGACAAACGGAAACCATTAGCAATGTTTCCGTCACCATCGATATCAATGGTAATGCAAACGGAAGCTAAGGCTTCCCTTTGACTTTCCGTTGAGGGGTTCACCCGACGGAAACCTCAGACGGAACCCCTGAACGGAAAGTGAACGCTGATGTGAACCGGCCGACGTACATTGGTATTTGTCAGTATACCTTTTTATTGGAGGATGGAATAACGTAGTAGACTCCCGCAAAAAAAAACAACATTTATACTGCACGTCAGGGGCTGTGACTAGGAAAGACTATGCTCCGTAGCAAACTTTTGACCCCCCCCCATTTCAAAAGGTGTACATAGCCTCTTGAGACTCAAAAATCTAGTTGTGCCGATTTGTTCCCCTTATGTGTTTTGGACCCACTCCGGGTCTTGGCTCTCAAATTACTGCCGTGTGAAAGTGGCCTAAAGGTGGATTTACATGCACCAGATTTTATTGCAGAAATTTCTGCGACTTAAAATCACTTCTATTCATTTGAATGGGCTTGTGCCTGCAGTACGTGTATGGTTTTCTGCAAGTTCCATTAAAATTAATGGAACTGATGTTAAGTTGCAGAAATTTCTGTAACAAAATCTCCAGTGTGTGAACGAACCCTTTAGTCTCCTGCATACGTTTGCGTATTTGCTGTGAAAATTCCGCAACATATTACAGTAGTATCAAAGTTGATGATATGAACAAATGTCATCCACACGCTGCAGAAAACGTGTAGAAATGGACCTGTGGTGCGGATCAATCTACAGCACGTCAATTTATCCCGCATAAATGCTGCAGACTTCGGGTCTGTTCACATCAGTGTTCGTTTCCGTTCATGGGCTGACTACATTGTTTCTGCTAAAAACGTAAACCTTACGGAGCGGAGACAAGCTGAAACTATTTTAAACGGAAGCATTACCATTGAAATCAATGGTAATGCAAATGGAAGCTATGGATTTCACTCATGGGTTCCTCCGACTGAAAGCTGCAACGGAACCCATGAACGGAAACCAACACCGATGTGAACAGACCCTTACCAGATGGAAATTCTGCAGTATCTATACCGTGTGTGGAGGGGAGGCCTTAGGGTGTCCTTACAGGAGTCATTATTTGTCATGCTATTTGCAAGCACAACCCACAAAAACAACTCAGAAATACACCTTAAGGCATCGTTCACATCTGCGTTGGGACTTCGTTCATGGGTTCCGTCCGAGCTTTCCATCAGAGGAACCCACAAACGGAAACCATAGCTTTGTTTGCATCACCATTGATTTCAATGGTAACGGATTTAATGCAAATGGTTTCAGTTGGTCTTTGTTGTGCAAGGGTTCTGTCGCTTTGACGGAATCAATAGCGTAGTCGACTGCATTAGTCATTCCGTCAAAACGACGGAACCCTTGCACAACGGAGCCAAACTGAAACCATTTGCACCGGATCAGTCACCATTGAAATCAATGGTGTTGCAAACTGAAAACTACGGTTTCCGTTTGATTCAGTCAGGGTTCCGCTGACGGAAAGCTCAGACGGAATGCCCAAATGGCGCCTTAGGCTGGGATCACATGCCTCTGTAAAAAAAAAAAAAAGAATTGCAATTTGTGAACAAGGCCTTAGGCTAGGTTCACACAGCGCAGGCTGAGTGGGCATCTTTTAAAATAAAACCAAAATTGGATATAGGAGAGCAGACCTATAAGGACTTTTCTTTATGGTCTTCGGTTTATGTTCCATTTCGGTTGGCTTGAAAAATCAAAAACTGCATTGTGTGAACGCCTTCGGGCCTGTTCACATCACCGTTCGCTTTCCGTTCCGGGGTTCCGTCTGGTGAATCGCGCAACGGAAAGTGAAACCACAGCTTCCGTTTCAGTCACCATTGATATCAATGGTGACAAAAACATCGCTGATGGTTTCCGTTCGTCACCATTCCGGCAGGTTTCCGTTTTAACACCGGAATCAATAGCGGAGTAGACTGCGCTATTGATTGTCGGAAAACCGTAAACCATTAGCGATGTTTCCGTCACCATTGAGATCAATGGTGACAAACTGAAGCTGTGGTTTCACTTTCCGTTGCAGGGTTCACCCGACGGAAAAATCCGACGGAACCCCGGACCGGAAAGCGAACGTTGATGTGAACAAGCCCTTAGAGAGTTTAACCGTTCTGTTTCAATTATCCATTTAGACCGATCTCTTCCTCATACAACCAATTCTGCTTATTTTTGGCCAGTTTCTGCCCTGCCAAACCCCTTTATCAGACACTAGCGTCTGAGGTGCAAACAAAGGGGTGTCAAAATTTGGCTCAGGACACCAGTAAAATCTGCCCCGTTATTTTAATATGCTTCACTTGTACCACAACTCTGTCGTATTGTTTACAGGCATCTTAAGGATCCATTCACACGTTGAGGTGGTTCTAACTGTATTGAAAACCACATCTGAAAAATGCATGCATCCTAAGGGTATGTTCACATGGAGTGCTCTCCGGTGTATTTTGGGGCGTTTAAGCCTCAAAAAACAAAAGCAGAACGCATCCAAACATCTGCCCACTGATATCAATGGGAAATACAGCATTCTTTTCCGACGGGGCTTTGTTTTTTTTTTTACATTTTTCCAAAAACAGCACTTAAAAAGACGCCCGAGAAAAAGTGCATGTCACTTCTTGGGAGCAGTTTTTCATGGACCAGAAAAACCCCTAAAATAAAAAAAGTTTGATTAAAAAAAAAAAAAAAAAAAAAAAAAACTTCTGAAAATCAGGAGCAGTTCTCTTGAAAGCAGCTCCGTATTTTCAGACATTTGATTGTGTGTGCACATACCCTTACTGCGATGGTGTTTCAAACTCAGAGTGTGAATGGACCCTTACCTAGACAAGTAACCGCCACCGAACAATCTTAATAAGGGACCAGGTCAGATCTCAGCCGGTCTTCACCAATTTGAGCTTTGTCTCCAAAGTTGAAATACAAAGCTTCCCCCTCCTCCCCATATCAGGCATTTATGGTGGTGAAACCTCTCCAAAGAAGCACCCTTTATCTAGACCAGATCTCCTGTGACTAATATTCAGGGCCATAATTTTTTGCATGCTGGCCATCTTCTTTGAACCACTCCACTAGACCATAGTCACTGCAATTCTGGGTGGTTGTCTTAAAGGCTATGTAAACCTTTAAATGGCATTTTTTCAGGTGGTGTTTTGTGCAACATAATTTAATAGTCAAAACAATTTTTACTCTAGAGATACAGCTGCTCTGTATCCTGTATATGGAGCAGCCGTATAGTTTGCCAAATCCTGTACCGTTCATAACAGATGTGATAGATTACAGGTGGATCCAGCGTGTCAGACACTCAGGACTTCACACTGAACCCTACAGATCCACAGGACTGACCGATTCAGGTCCTAGTGAAAGATAAACCTGCTCTGTATACAGACCACAAAGCAGCTGTATCTCAAAAAGCAACAATTTTTATTAAAGTGTCACACTAAGACATTTAGAAAAAAAAATAAGTCAAAGATTTACATAGCCTCTGAAGGTTTCACTGTAGTATATCCTGCATAAATCCCTAAATTCATCATTTTGACAATGAGTCTCTTGCTTCTGTAAATAAAGTTTTGATATTTAAATTGATAGTTTTCCAATTTATTCTGTAGGTTGATCCCCAGAGTTCTGTGCTTGTCTTTATTTACAAGAGATTGATACTTTAAGTCGCATGGTGATCACACAGGAGAACAGCTGGTTAAGTTCTAGTATAAAGTAGTTGAGCATCTGGACCACCACATGATTGGGCCAGATTATCCTCGATCAATGAAGGTTCCCAATTAATGACAGCAAGCGGAGTTCTTGATTAATTGATAGATCAAAAAATAAAAATAAAAAAAGCACATCGCTTTTAACCACACAATAAGATTTACTTGTGGAAACAGTAATACTTCGTTTAATAGCACATCCACTGTGCCAATTGGCTGCTCCGCAAATGGGCAGTTGCTTAGGGCATCTGTTTGGGTAATAGCTGTGGAGTAAATATGTGATAGTAAATGTACTAGTAGGTAGAAGTTTTTGTAACTTACGAACCTTTGCTTTTATCATAGCAAATCAACCCAAGTTGAGGCTTTTGCATTAGATCAAAGTTAGAGATAGTTTAAGGTTTGCGAAAGGTTTTTATAGTTTGACAGCAAACAGAAACAGCAAAGTAAACCAGTACTTTTCCATTGTTTATTTAGTTGTTTACATTAAAAAAAACAAACAAAAAAACAAAAAAAAAAAAACAGTCATTCAAATAGGATATTTACAAACAAAAATAATTTTATTTAGTTTCCAGGCAAACCATAAACCCTTCCCCACGCTCCCTCCCTCCCTACAAAAACTTGGGCTGTAGCATCCTCAGCAAGTGGCTTGACAATAAAACCTGAGAAAAGCTCCCTATTTAAAGGGTATTTAAAGACCCTACAAAATTTAAAAACAAAAAACTTCCACTAACTCACTGTTGAAGGCTCAAAAAAAAAAAACAAAAAAAAACAAAAACACAAAAACAAGGTATAAAGGTCATGTACAAGAAGGTTCTGTGTAGGATTCGCCAAGATAAATATTAAGAACATGCCTCAGCACAACATGCTCAGAGAACATCGCGCCAGTCAGAGATCGTACAACTTCATGATCAGCACGTTAGTATTTGACACTGACAGCCACGGACTCTGCCGTCTTTCCAGTTCCTTGCCCTTGCGTCACATTTACGAGTTGAGTTCTTTCTGCATTTCATTCATCTCCTTCATCTGCCAAAAAAACAGGATGTTAGACAATGTACCTCAAATCGTAAACTTTCAAAACACGTGACATGTGGGGTGTTTTGATTGGTGAGGGTCTGAGCACGGAGACCCCCACCAATCTCTAAAACTAAGTGGCAGAAGTGCTCAGGTGAGAGCGGTCCTGCTTAGCCTCTGGCTTTTCTCAGGAAGCAGAGTTGTGTACAGACTCATTGTGCAGTATCAATAGAAAGTCTAAGGAAAGCCAATCCGAAACTAAGCAGCACAGCGCTCACCCGAGCACTTCTGCCTCTTAGTTTTAGCAAATGGGGGGGGGGGGGTCCGTGCACTGACTCCCACATTTAAAATTTTAGTTATCTTTTAAAATGAGAACATTATGTGCAATGCCATCCGAGGACCGGGTTCCCAAGTAATGTAAACGCTACAGAATTATCACAATTGAATTCTGTAGTGTTTGCAGTAGCTGCAAAGTGGATGAGATTTAGGAAATCTCATGTCCGCTGGATTTCTGGATTTTCAGTTGCGGGTTTTCCCCATTGGATTCAATTGGGATGCAAGTCCTGCAACGGATGTCCAAGAGTTGCGACTTATTCGCAACAATTACAGTGCAAAAACGGGAAGAAAAAAATATATATACTTACAGAGAACGCCCACCTTCCTGCAGTCTGGCCTCCTGGGATGAAGTTTCATCCCATGTGACCGCTAAAGCCAATCACACGACCTGGAATGTCATCATATGAGGCCAGACTACGCGCAGAGAAGAAAGACGGAGGGGGTAAGTATGAACGGCTTTCTTCCGCAGTGGAAACTGTTCGTAAAATCTCACCACATTGTGGTGCGGTTTCTCAGACAGAACGTACTGCAGGCTCCAGGTTGGACATGCTGTGTGACTTATGCAGCGTATCTGACCTATGGGAACCCGGCCTTAAACTAGGATTACATGCAGTTTGAGCTAAAGCCATGAGTGGGTCAAACAGTAAGACCCCATGTACACGACCGTGATTACGGGGCCGTCCGCGCACAGCAGTTCGCATTTGCGGGCAGTGCTCCCATTATAAAGAATGGACGCACAGTACGTGAAAAAAATAAATAAAAAACTGCATCAAAAACTGTGCGATTCCGGTCCAAGGCCCCGTGCACACGACTAATTTCTATCTGCAATTGTGAATTAGGAATTGCGGATCAAAATACTGAGATCTTAAGGCCTTAATTTCTTGCAAATCAATCTATTTGGTCAATATATTGCATGTTGTCCATGGAGAGCAGAAACCGGGAGTGGCTCTTGGTGTCCATCCAGAAACAAGAAGCACGATTTAGTTTAAAACCTATTTTCTTTAACTGTGATCTAGCCAGTTCTTGCACAATGAGACAGCTGCAGTCCACAGTAGGAGTAACACCTCTAGACTGCAGCTTGTGTCACTACAAGGAGTCACTGGAGCTCTAGCCCTATAGACAAAGTCACTAAGGTGGGGTTAAACTGCCTAAAAGCAAAAGACTGTATATTACACCTGCAAACAATTTTGCCAAAGTAAAAAATTGTATGCTGGGGGGGGGGGGAATTGAACCTGGCATCTATTCCTTACCTCAGCCTTTTCGTATCTGCCCCTCTTTCTTCGTGTGAGTACCTGTTAGAAACATACATGGACATGTCAATCATAAGAATCAGCAACAGTTACTACTCATCCAATATACATGTAGCATGATAATCTACATGCCTAATACCAAATCTATGGAGATTAGTAATCTCAGAGGTCGTACAAGTATAGATATGGGTTTCCAGGAACGTGCATGCTGCAGAGTATTCTTGGTACGTCACTCATACTGAGCTTTTAACCACATCTATGTTTATGCAGATGGTACACCATCACTCCCGTTGAAATAAACCAGAATCTGTAAATTTCCCCATTCATAGACAATACTCACCAAGACCACTATTCCTGCAACAATAGCAACAACCACCACCACGATGACAGCGATCACACCTGCAGTCAGACGTTTCATGGACAATTCATGAGGCTTCTCGTCTATGTACATGATGAGAGGCTCCTGAACCAAGAAGTTCTTGCCATTGACTGGTATTGCAAACTTCAGGTCAGCGTGCATGAGGTAGTCTCCCTTAATCTGCAGAAGAAAGTCTACTTTTAGCACTGCTCATTAGAAAATTAGAAGACCGTGAAGTCTTACATTGCCCTGGGCACTTACATCCTTTTCCATGTAGTAACCAACATCTGTAATGTCCACTTTATCTTGAGCTTTTTGTGAAGAATTCTGCTTCAAATCAATATAGATGTAAGGGCCATCAAACTAGAAAGTAAGACAGGGAGAGTTTTAATGCTGGTTTATATCACCTGCCAAATAACCTTGACCATGTTTCCCCTTACTTCCTGATCTGACAGATAAGGGGGGGGGGTCTCACACAACAGACCTTATGGCATAAACGGACAAGGTGTGAAAGTTATCAGTGGGGGTCCTCAAGTCAGAGCCATATTCTGGAGGTATGGAATACGTAGTCAATATGCATTAAAGACAATCTTCGTAAAAACCCTCTATGGATGTTTTACACGCTACTATTGGTGCTCCAATGTGGTCAAATTATGTTAATTACCAACAGTTATATTTTAGTTGGATCTGAATGGTTTCTTCATAGCACAGACTCATCAGCGTGTAAACCGTTTTTCAGAGTAACATGTTAAATTATTTTATTGCCAGCAATAAACAAACTATCATTGGGTCATTTACAGGAACACACGTCCTGGCAGCACCTGTAACACTGGCATTTTTAATATAGGGGCTTATTCACACCAGGAGTCATCCATTGGCTAAATGAGTTAGATCGAATAATGCAAATACAAAAAAAAAACATGAAAGCGGCAGGTTCAGCAGTTATCGAATGTATATCTTGAACCTGATACACCGTCATGTAGTATTAAATCGGAAGCACATCTTACCTCGATTAGGGTAATGCGCTCAACAGGCAGCTTATACCGGGTTGTAATCAAGTTTTTTAGTGCCCTGTTACAGAAAATGATATAAATGTTAGCGTTAGAACAAAAAACACGCCTATAATCTGCAGTATAGGTATACATAGTAAAGTTACTTACATTTCCAGATCTGGGTCAGACACACTGTCCGTGTTATTGCGCTTCATTTGAACAATTACCCAGCTGTGAAAAAAAATAAAAAGTATCTTAAACAATCGGTCTGCCTGCTAGTATGCGCTCCATTAGTAGAGTGGAAATGAAATACGCTTCAAGGCTGAGTCAGGTTCTATGTGTGGGGAATGTAATAACTCAAAATAATTGCACACACACCAGATACCCGGTCCAAGATCAATTAATTTTTATTGCTGTAACAAACATTAGGACAGATTCACTAATGTGGTCTAATATTAAGAAGTCGTAAACTTAGACCAGATCATCAGAGAATGTGCCAAATTTATCAAAGTGGCGCATGCCGTATGATCTATCTAATATGGTTGGATTAGTTTACGCTAGTTTGGCAAAAAGTTGGCGCATGGGTGTGCTTTAAAAGCCACACCCCTTCCTACTAGCTCACGCTCTCCCGTTAAGCTATACCCCTTCCTACTAGCTCACTCTCCTGCTAAGCCACACCCCTTCCTACTAGCTCACTCTCCTGCTAAGCCACAACCCTTCCTACTAGCTCTCCTGCTAAGCCACACCCCTTCCTACTAGCTCACGCTCCTGCTAAGCCACAACCCTTCCTACTAGCTCACGCTCCTGCTAAGCCACAACCCTTCCTACTAGCTCTCTCCTGCTAAGCCACACCTTCCTACTAGCTCACGCTCTGCCACTAAGCCACACCCCTGTCAAGCGAGTCACAAAGGGTCTAAAACAGTTGATAAATGTGGTGTATTTTGAATAGTAAATGACCCCATTCTGTTCATATACTTTGAGGCAACTCTGCCTAATCAAGCACTTTGTTTAACAATTTACATCTATACATTGGAGGCTTATGTTGGGAGTATTCTGACATACCACTATGTAGCCATACATTGGCCACAGTTTATACCTTGTGGCAAGACTGCGCATACCACCTTGAGAGGCCGGAAGTACACTTTGCTTCTGCCGAGTAAACGGGGGTATATGGCTACGTTCGCGTATACGCCTGGAGCTTTCCTATCGCACACACGGAACATGTTAACATAAGCTGTGAAGAGCGCCTAAGTGAAGGCATGAACTTTGAGATGTACAGCAGGCTAATACTTACTAAGTCCTAACAAGCTCGGGGCACTTCTTGCTTTGTTTGTCTCCCTTTTCAGTTCTTCTAACTCCAGCCGAGTTGACACACCAACAAGTGTCTGTGCCATTGCATTGCCTGGCTTTAAAGGTACCATCAGCTTCACAGTCAGCATTGTAGAGGCCATCGTTGTCAATAAGGGCACCTGCAGGTCGCGGCCTTTTTCCGCTTTTTGTGCCAAAGCTTTCTTTCCTCATTAGCCAACATTTTGGAATCACTGCGAAAAATAAAAAGCTGAATTCTGGTACATAATTGTCAATCTGTGACCGATATCTATCAGGATGTTAGATAAGTCCTTGACAAAATGAGTGGTGACTTGAATCTCAGGGCTAGAGCTTTGATTCTGGTGTCATTTTAACCACCAGACCAAAACTTTAAAACGACACCAAACACATTTGCTTCCATGTGGGGGTGGGTAAAGCTAAATCATGATCAGTCTATATAGCCTTCCAGTGAACCCAGGGATAGGCTACATAAACCTCTGGTTAGCGGGTATAAGTCTCTATTCACACCTGCGTTGCACAACGAACACCGGTTGCCAATGAAACCCATTGACTTTAAGGGCGGGTTCACACATGGCGGAATTCCACTTAAATTCCGCTGCGGACACTCCGCAGCGTTAATCCGCAGCGGAGCCGTTTCTCCATTGACTTTCACTTTAATTTAGCAGTGTTCGTTTACACGATGCGTACAATTCCGCTGCGGAGCATAGGCTGCGGAGCGGAATTTGGTGTCCGCAGCATGCTCTGTCTGTTGCGGAGCAGTGGCGGACTCATGGCGGAATTTCTCCATTGACTTCAATGGAGATTCTAAGTTCCGCAATGAAGTCCGCAGCTGTCATGCACATGTCATGTGTGCTGCGGATGCGTCTTGCTTTTTTAACTTGACATTTCTTCATTCTGGCTGGACCTAGGTATTTCTAGGTCTACAGCCAGACTGAGGAAGTCAATGGGGCTCCCGTAATGACGGGAGCGTTGCTAGGAGACGTCTGTAAATAGTCACTGTCCAGGGTGCTGAAAGAGTTAAGCGATCGGCAGTAACTGTTTCTGCACCCGGGACAGTGACTACCGATCCCAATATACATGTATCTGTAAAAAAACATATAAGTTCATACTTACCGAGAACTCCCTTCGTCTGTCTCCAGTCCGGCCTCCCAGGATGACGTTTCAGTGTAAGTGACGGCTGCAGCCAATCACAGGCCAAGCACAGGCTGCAGCGGTCACATGGACTGGCGCGTCATCCAGGGAGGTCGGGCTGGATGCCGAAAGAGGGACGCGTCACCAAGACAACGGCCGGTAAGTATGAAAATCGTTTACTTTCACTAGGGAAAGTGCTGTCCCTTCTCTCTATCCTGCACTGATAGGGAGAAGGGAAGCACTTTTCCCGCAGTCTGCAGCAGCTAGTCCGCATCAATGTACTGCACATTTTGTGCAGATCCGCTGCAGAATCTGCAACGCAGATTCTGTGCGGCATCGATGCGGACAGTTGCGGAGGAATTCCGCCATGTGTGGTCATGCCCTAATAGGTTCCATCTGGGTGTCTGATTTTACCAGACCAAAAAAAAAAGCACAGCATGCTGCGCTGTGGTCTCCAGTAAACCCTACCAGATCTGTGACGGAGGCCCTTAACTGAGCCTCGGACGCAGATGTGAACAGAGCCTAATACATGAACTATCAGTGCATATGTGCTGTGCTTTTGACTTAGAACCAAATATTTACTAAACATGCCAAAAACAAAAAACGCACTACTTACATGTATTGCAGTCAACCTTCTGGACTTCTGGACCTATTGCAAGGCTGCAGTCACAGGTCTGGCCCCCTCCAGCAGCAGCGTTACATTTGCCATCATAATGGGTGTCACATTTGCAATCTGTAGAAGAAACGCATTGTACTGTAAGTTTACGTCAGAACTTCTGGTAGATTCAGAACTCCATATTTCAATTAAAGATATTGTATTCAATAGAAATACCAGGAACTGCTCACATCTGAGCCAAAAATATCAAGTAATTATCCAGTGTGAACAGTTAGGACATTATGAAGCTGCCAGCTTCTGCTTAATCACTTACTGAAACTTAAGCCATGTTCACACGGTGGATTTTTCAGGTTGAAAAACCTGATGGTTTCTGACCCCTGGATTTCTGCCAGAGATTGTTTTTTAGTTTTATCTGCCATGTATCTGCATGCAGGTTAGCCGCATTCAATGGGGCTAATCCTTATGTGGCTACTAGACACTGCGTGGAAGCCTTGTCAAGTAGCAACAGGGTTTCAATTCCACACAGAAAATGCATATTATGGGGCAGTTTACCATTAAAATAAATCCTCACCATTTTCAAGATCTCTGCTAGCTGAACTGTACTGATAAGTTGCTACTCACAGGTGCACAGCAAGTTACAGCAGAAAACCAATACAACAGCAGTTATATTATAAAGTTGCACAATTCGTCAGTTCAGAAGACCTCGGCTGACATCAGTGAATCACTATTGGAGCTCTCCTGTCTGAGCAGCCCATTACCAAGGAAGGCTTTCAGCCCCTTAACGCAAGTCATAACATCAATGCTTTATTCACAGACAGCAGAGATCTTGAAAATGGTGAGGAAAATAAAATACAACAAGTTGCAGACTATCATTTTGCAGTGTATAAGATTCATTAAATGTAAAACCAGAAAATTCTTTTAGGGTATTTGCCCCCCACACACATACAATGCCCGTTCACAATCATGCACAAGGAGCATATACAGATGTTATCAGTGCCCATATTGTTTTGTGTGCTTCACTGACATGAATTTGCTGGATTTAGCTCAACCTTTAATATCTTCGCAATGAATATCTGGAGAACTTTCTAAATAAAACATTAAAACGTAAACTTAATTGATCTACTGAGATTAGAGGCATTCAATAGAGAGTAATTTATCAAACTCGCGAGCGCGGATCAAAGACAGCTAGCTTGTTGATCAGCATTCATTTGCTCCTTTCACAAGGAGGTATGTATCGGGACGAGCACTCGTTACTACAATCGCATGATGTTGGCAGCACATCTTCCTGTTTACAGAGGGAGCGTTTTCTTGTTGATTGGCTGATAGTGGTCCTGTTTACACAGGGCAAAGATCAGGAACAATCATTCTGTGAACAATCTTTTGCCCGATAACTGGCCGGTGTGAAGTGGCCTTAAGGAGGCTCGGTCACCAGATTATAAGTGTCATATCTCCTATATAATGTGATTGACGCTGTAATGTAGATAACCGTGGTTTTTATTTTGAAAAACGATCATTTTTGATCAATTTTAGATTTATGCTAATTAGTTTTAGACAACTGGGTGTGTTTTTACTTTTTACCAACTGGACGTTGTACAGAGGAGTGTATGAGGCTGACCAATCACCGTCATACACTTCTCTCGATTCATGTCCATTTGTACTCTGCACAGTGTGTGCTGTCACATACACCCACATTAAATTTACTGGTGTCTTGACAGTGAATAGGCCACCTCCAGCCAGGATGCGATGTCTATTCACACTCCCAACACTTCGGTAAAGTTTGTATGGGACTTAATTGCTGCACAGCGTGATCTTGCGAGATCACGCTGCGGACATTCATAGCGTGATCAAGCTGTGCAGAGATTAAGTCCCACACAAACTTTACCGAAGTGTCGGGATTGTGAATAGACATCGCACCCTGGCTTGATCTCATGTGTCCCTTTCAAGCAAGGGAAACGAAATCTCGTTTACCTCGTAATCTCGCGAGATTACGCGTGGCTTGCTGGAATCTCACAGAAAAGATTCAGAAGTGTCAGGATTCTGAATACACGACGTCCAGGCTGGATCTCATGTGTATTCATTATCAGGACACTTGTGTATGTGGCTGCACATCGTTCTAGTAAGAACACTATGTGCTGTGTAAATGAATGGACAGGAGTGCATGATGCTGATTGGTCACCAATTCATCAGCGTCATACACGTAAACACGCCCAGTTAAAAACACAATACACACCCAGTTGGACATACAAAAAAAAAAACGCCCAGTTGTCCATTTCAAAGCTCATTTGCATATATATAATAGCTCATAACTTGGCCAAAAATGAACGTTTTTTTTTTTTTAAAAAACACGTTACTGTTATCTACATTGCAGCGCCGATCACATGCAATAGGAGATAGGGATTTGAGAATCTGGTGACAGAGCCTCTAAGTGTGTTGAGCTTTCCCATCGTACAGTGCAAAAGGGGCCTTAGGCCCAGTTTACACTGTTTCTTTGGCACAGATTTTGATGCGGAAACAATGTCAGAATCAGCACCAAAAAATAGCCTCCCATTGATTTCAATGAAAGGCAGAGACTTCTGTTCCCCCCCCCCAGAGCGGCTATTAGCCGCTCGTAAAAAGAAAAAGAGACATGTCTGCTCTTGCCATGGTTCCACCTCTGACCTACCATTGAAACAAAATGGGAGACAGAAAAAGTTGGCTTTTTTTGCCCGCGGCACTCAATGGCCACAGGTGAAAAATACTGAAAACCACAGCAAGGAAGTACAGGCAGATTTTTTTCTTCCTGCAAAACGGTGTGAACAGGGCCTTAAGGTTACTGAAAAATTGTACGTTTATGTCACAGATAACTAGATTGTCTCGTCTTGCAACAAAGTAGCCACAAACTGCCATTTAACCCAAGCATTAACCTCATGGTCACTGCTACAACCCATTCCTCCGGGCACCAAAATCACTTTACATAGCACCGGATGAGGACTCACTGCTCATAGGCATCAATCTACAACCTATTGAGATTAGGTTTTAGTGCGGCATACACTGAATACAGCCAGAAGGGTGCACAGATTCTCATTACCGGGAAAGTCATAAGAAAACTGGCAAACATGCAGATATCCGAAACCATTATTTCTATTACCTCATATGCATTTCAACCACTAGTCTTAGGCCTCATGCACACAAACTTATTTTTTCCCCCTTGTAAACACGGGTCCTTTGTCCCACATATTCAACCCGTATTCCACCAGTATTTACGGACCCGTGCCTGTAAATACGGGTCCGGTGTCACCAGTAATCCACCCATATTTACGGACCAGTTTTCTCTGCACTAATCGGCAGCCCCTTCTATCAGCGCTGGAAAGAGAGAAGGGGCAGCCGTGTCGGGCAGTTTCCGCAGCGATTTAAAGTAAAAGAAGTTCATACGTACCGTTGTCTTGGTGACGCGTTGCCCTTTTGACATCCAGTCCGACCTCCCTGGAGGACATAAGTCCATGTGACCGCTGCAGCCTGTGATTGGTTGCAGCGGTCACATGGGATGAAACGTCACCCCGGGAGGCCGGACTGGAGGAAGAAGTAGGTAAGTTAACTTTTAATACTATTCACTCCATCGGTAGTCACTGTCCCAGGTGCTGAAAGAGTCACAGCCAATCAGTTAACTCTTTCAGCACCCTGGACAGTGACTACCCCCTGACGTCACCTAGCAATGCTCCCGTAATTACGGGTGCACACACGTAGCCACCCGTAATTACGGGAGCCCCATAGACTTCTATGGGCCTGCCTGTGCCGTAATTACGGCCTGAAATAGGGCATGTTCTATATTTTAACGGCACGGGCACCTACCTGTAAGCATACGGGAAGGTACCCGTGGCCAATAGATGTCTATGGGCTCGTTTTTACATTCATCTGCATGAGGCCTTAGGCTGGGTTCATACATGCGGTCAAAGTGTGTTTTTTGCTGCGACTTGCAAAACCGAGCTGTTGTGCCGTGATATTGCAGAAAGTGGCACGGTTTTGCCGCAGAAAACTAATTTGACTGCACCAAGTGGTTAACAGGTGTCCATCATATAGAAGCAATTATTTTAGAGTCATAGGCCTAACATTCATCACTACTACTGGGGTGGAAGATAGCATTACCATCTATTTGCTAACCAGGGTGTCATGGTACTCGTGCTTTGTAGGAACAGCGCTTACGGCTCTTGAGAATGGCTATAATGAGTTAACTTGCGGAGAGCAGACTGGATGGGAATCTGCGCAGCCCTGTGTGTACAATAGCACCATATAAGCCATTGTTGTTTTTAAGGGTATGTTCACACGGCCAAATTTCAGACGTATACGAGGCGTATTATGCCTCGTTTTACGTCTGAAAATAGGGCTGCAATACGTCGGCAAACATCTGCCCATTCATTTGAATGGGTTTGCCGACGTACTGTGCAGACGACCTGTAATTTACGCGTCGTCGTTTGACAGCTGTCAAACGACGACGCGTAAATTTACTGCCTCGGCAAAGAAGTGCAGGGCACTTCTTTGCCACGTAATTTGACCCGTTCTTCATTGAAATCAATGAAGCACGGCTCAAGGTTTACGAGCGTCTCAGACGCCTCGTAAATTACGAGGAGGAGCATTTACGTGTGAAACGAGGCAGCTGTTAACAGTCTGTCTTTTCACACGTAACTGCCTCTCAGCGTGTGAACATACCCTTATGGTGATCAGAAGCCAAATAAAAGGTGAGCTAAAAAGGATCCATCATCATGTATGTAGTGGAGGGACGTTTATTAGAGTAATGTCTCCTTTACACCGTCCGGTGGATGGAACGCCAACGTTGTGTTTTTAGCTACATTTTGTACATTTCAGGAAAAACTAAAAACCTCAATGCTGTGCGTAATCAGCACCAAAACCTTCTCTCCAACACCACTTTGGCGACTACTTGGACAATTCCTTAAACGGTCAGAAGAAATTGGTCAGTGGAAAAACAAAAACACTGGTGTATAAAATTGTTTTTCAGGCGGAAAATGCTTCTAATTATACGATTGTCCGGTTCCAGCAAACTGATATTTTTTGGATGATTAAAGTTACATAATTTTCCAGTATGCTTTCTGTATTGGTTTCTCACGATTTTCAAGATCTCCGCTTGTTATTCAGTAGGAACATTCATTATTTTCTTCCAGTGGATAAAATTCTGCCCATGGTCATGTGATGGACACAGGTGCACAGCTCGTTAGTCGGGCCTAGTTCACACGGAGTGTCATGTAGGCAGAAAAATCTGCCTCAAACTTCCTTTGACCTGCCTGGGTTCGGCCCCGGCCAGTGAGTGCCGTGGGCAAAAAAAAAAAAAAATAAAAAAAAAACGCAGCGAAAAATGCTTTCTCCGTCTCGGACATCAACGGGAGGCAAATGCCTGAGGAAAGAACAAGGTGCTTTTTCCTGCAAGTTTTTTTTTTTACCCAACCATTGAAATCAATTGAAGTTGTTTTTGGCGTGGTTTCCACATTAAAATAAACTTAAGTGAACATAGCCTTACAGTATGTTTATCAGCTGAGTCTTCTAATGCTCCAAGCACACCTGGGGGGTCCATTACAAGACCATTAACAGAATCTTCTCCACTGGAAGTAAATAATGAATGTCTCTACTGAATGACAACAAGCAGAGATCTTGACAACCATGAGAAATTTAAAAAAAATAAAAAATAGTGTATATCTTCTAAATTATACAAGATAAACAACATTTATACTTGCCGAAACGAGACAATCGCTTTAAGTGCCATTTTAATCAAATTGTTCCAAAGGCCGAAACCTATTTTTCTAACATTAGTCAGATTTAATATAGAGATTATTAATATTCCCTCCACTTGTCTGCAGGTACCAGTCACTGTGTAAGCAATTCCCTCCCCCCTTCACCTCAGCCCCTAGTCTCAGCCAGGAACCGCACTGAGTCATAACAAAAGACAAGTCTACACGATACCACAGCCCCAGGTACAGTCACAGCCGCTCCCAGTCACGTCACAGGTGCAGGCAGTGGTGAATATGGCCACCATGCCTCCCTCCCCCCGCAGGGAGCACAACCTGGCGCCATTTTGCCAGAGAGCCGCGCCTCATGCAGTGCAACCTGAGCGGGAAGATGACCCCATGCCAGGCAGCACCTAGGACCTGATCAGAAACCACGCAGAACCATTGTAACTAGACAATGAAGGAGCTAACGGTATACAGCTCCTATCTTATCAGCAGCAGATACACTAGTTACACATAATCACACCTATCTTATCAGTCATTATAGATTACCAGGAAGACTAAGTCACAACTAGGAAGAAAAAAAAAGTGGAATACAATTATAAGCTTCACCTTTGTCTGTATAATAGACCATTACATAAGTAAGCAAACCAGTGAAACGAGGACAAGGTGAGCAAGCAGCAGGAATGCCTGGTGAGCTGGGACCCACAACTCCCAGCAGGTCATGCTGAGGGTTGTAGTTCCCAACAGCTAGAGAGCCGCAGGTGGCAAACCACTGATCTAAGCAAGTAGAGAACATTTGATTGGCCACATTCTGCAGTCCATTCCCACGGGAAAACATTTGGCAAATCCATCGGCTATTCATTTCGGTCACAAATAGTCAGTCAACCATTGTATTCAATAGTCTGGAAAACGCGAACAGCAAGTCAGTGACCTAGACAATAGCAGCTCTGTTAGAACTATTCTAGAAGTTAGGAAAATCCTAGATCGGAACTAAAACACCCATCAGATAACACTGGCGGGTGTGATGGAGTCGCATAGGTTGGGCTGATCTCCAGGAGAACAGAATAGATCGTTAGAATCTCACTCGATACATTGTATCATTCCAACGTTCCAGGTCAATCAGAGCGCGACACTACACACCTGAGCCCACCACGTGAGCGCACTAAACAGAATTGGGGAAAATAATCCAGAGTCCGGGACTCACCTTGGCTTTGAGCCTGAGTGATGAGAATACAACAGAGCAGAGCAGCTCCCAGCCTCAGCATAGTGGAGGTCTTCATGTTTCTGGACACTGCCTTGATGGAGTCCTTTAGGGTCTGATCCCCCAGTTAGTTTAAGAGTCTTCACCTAAGTCACTTCCTACTCCACCTCCTTATACCAGGTCAGACCGGTCCGACAGGTCCCTCCCTGAATCACAAACAAGGACGAAACTTGCGAGCAACTGTTCTCCGGTTACACCTGGATACTCTGCAGAAGTCCCCTCCTCCACCGAAACCAGTGCCCTGAGGGGTTCAATACAGATCCTTGGAACTCGAGGCAGCTCAAACTCCGGGATCCAGTTGTAAGCCCCAGCAGCCGAGAGAGGTCTTGTCGTCAAAAGATGAGTGCAAGCCCCAGGTTCTCCTGCAGGTGTTATATAGAAGAGTGCAGTGACGTCACGGATCACCTGGATGAAACTAGGAGTGGTGACTCACCTGGAGCAGGAAGGTGGGAAGTCTTCTGCGTGTCTCATCGGGACACATTGCCTGCTCTGTGATCTCATGATCCTCCCACCGAGAGGGAAACTGTCTGTAGGTTCTCTCCAGGGACTGCTGAAACGTATTACTCACCTGTACTGTCCGAAATGAGTAAATACCCGTACAACTGAGGCTGCAAAGGTTACCATGACTTGTGTGTTTCACATAAGTAAACAAAGTCTCATGTATGTGTATATTGATATATGTATACATATTTACAAACACTATATATATATATATATATATATATATATATATATATATATATATATATATATTTATTCCCATTAGTATATCCCCCTTACATGCAAGATAAATTACCTATACAGTTTAGCAAAATGTTGTTAGTTATGTATCAGAAACCGCTGGGCTCAGTTCACACTTGCAGTTTTCTATATATTTTTTTTTTTTTTACATTTTGGATTTTAATCAGAAGCTGCACAAACAATTCATCAAGCATAATGATACTCAAAATAGGGGCTGAAATCTCAATTTTATGCCCGTTCTCATCTATCTGCCTTTTGAGTTTGACAAAAAATTAAGCGGAAATCTGTTATTAACTCTTCCTTTAGATTGCATCTTATCTTTAAGATCAGGGGTAAGTGGTAGTCTATTATTAGACCATTCCGGTCAAAGTTTATTACCACCTAGATCCAGAAATAAATCTCCATGACCCTCACGGAGTTACCTCCATTTGATCAGCTCCGTCTTTGCATTTATTTGCAAGTTCCTCACCTTCAAAGACTCAGAGGCAGCCGAGAGACCACACGGGGAGAGGCAGAATCCAATAGGAGGCACAGTCCACCAAATAGGCGAATATGTATTGTATAGTACCGTTATCCTTGTACTTTCAACCCCGCTAGAGATGTAAATTGTAAAGGACTTACGCTGGGTTCACACGACCTATTTTCAGGCGTAAACGAGGCGTATTATGCCTCGATTTACGCCTGATAATAGGGCTACAATACGTCGGCAAACATCTGCCCATTCATTTGAATGGGTTTGCCGACGTACTGTGCAGACGACCTGTCATTTACACGTCGTCGTTTGACAGCTGTCAAACGACGACGCGTAAATTGACTGCCTCGGCAAAGAAGTGCAGGGCACTTCTTTGCAATGTAATTTGAGCCGTTCTTCATTGAACTCAATGAAGAGCAGCTCAAGATTTACGAGCGTCTCAGACGCCTCGCATAATACGAGGAGCAGCATTTACGTGTGAAACGAGGCAGCTGTTTTCTCTTGAAAACAGTCTGTCTTTTCACACGTAAATGCCTGCTATCGTGTGCACATACCCTAAGGGTATGTTCACACGGCGGGGGTCCGTAACGGCTGAAATTACGGGGATGTTTCAGCCTGAAAACATCCCCGTAATTTCAGCCGTACCGGCATGTGCAGGCGCTTGAACGCCGCGTCAATTACGGCCGTAATTAGCGCTGCTATTCATTGGAGTCAATGAATAGCGGCTCCAATTACGGCCAAAGAAGTGACAGGTCACTTCTTTGACGCGGGCGTCTATTTGCGCGCCGTCATTTGACAGCGGCGCGTAAATATACGCCTCGTGTGAACAGACAAACGTCTGCCCATTGCTTTCAATGGGCAGATGTTTGTCAGCGCTATTGAGGCGCTATTTTCGGGCGTAATTCGGGGCAAAAACGCCCGATTTACGTCCGTAAATAGGCCGTGTGAACATACCCTAACTCTCGAGTACTCAGAGGCGGCCAAGAAGACACACGGAGAGATGCAAGGTCCAGGAGATAGCGCACATATACAATTTTTCTTAGCCAAAAACTCTCCAGCTAGTTGCTGGCTTTTAAAGAGGCTCTGTCACCAGATTATCAAATCCCTATCTCCTATTGCATGTGATCGGCGCTGCAATGTAGATAACAGTAACGTGTTTGTTTTTTTTGAAAAACGATCATTTTTGCCCAAGTTATGAGCAATTTAAATTTTTTGCAAATGAGCCTATCTAATGGACAACTGGGCGTGTTTTCTCGTATTTCCAACTGGGCGTGTATTGTGTTTTTACCAACTGGGCGTGTTTACTTGTTTTACCAACTGGGCGTTGTGAATAGAAGTGTATGACGCTGACGAATCAGCATCATACACTTCTCATCATTCCCAGCCAGCTTCTTTCACTGCAGACACAGCGTGACGTCACCCACAGGTCCTTCAACCTTGTCGTCGGACAAAGAAGATACATCGGCTCCAGGCGTCCAAAAGGTTAATATGCTCGTCTCTAGGGAGTTTGCTATGCTTACCTGCACATGGTGATGCTGCTGCAAATTCAACTGTACTCTGACGCCTGGAGCGGATGTGTCTTCTCTCTTCCGACGCCAAGGTTGAAGGACCTGTGGGTGATGTCACGCTGTGTCTGCAGTAAAAGAAGCTGGCTGGGAATGATGACGTCACTCACAGGTACTTCAACCTTGGCGTCAGAGAGTACAGTGCAGGGTATGTGCAGGTAAGCATAGCAAACTCCCAAGAGACGAGCATACTAACCTTTTGGACGCCTGGAGCCGATGTATCTTCTTTGTACGACGACAAGGTTGAAGGACCTGTGGGTGACGTCACGCTGTGTCTGCTGTGAAAGAAGCTGGGTGGGAACGATGAGAAGTGTATGATGCTGATTTGTCAGCGTCATACACTTCTATTCACAACGCCCAGTTGGTAAAAACACAATACACGCCCCGTTGGTAAAACGAGAAAACACGCCCAGTTGTCCATTGAAAAGCTAATTTGCATAAATATAAAATTGCTCATAATTTGGGCAAAAATGATCGCTTTAAAAAAAACAAACAACTTTGCTGTTCTCTACATTGCAGCGCCGATCACATTCAATAGGAGATAGGGATTTGATAATCTGGTGACAGAGCCTCTTTAAGTCTATGACGTTCTCATCACACATTGGGGAAGATTTAGCAAAGTAGTTACCATTTCACTGATATAAATACATTGATAAATAAGGGGTTCAGGCCAAACACCATATTTATGAAGCCCCAGCGCCACTTTTATGGACACAATATTTGATTTGTTTTTTTACCATGCAGCTAAAAATGTATCTAAATGCACCAGAAAGCATATACAAGGTAATGAGTAACATTTCTTTTTTTATAGAGACGTACCTTCTCTGAAAGGTCCCCATAGTTGGCAGTCACATGACATAATATAATCAACAACACGTTATTGTTAACCTTAACCCACCCCTGACTTCCAGTAATATTAGTACGATAGCATTCCTTTAATCTAGCATTATTGGGGCTTGTTAATGGCAGATTATCATATATTCTGGATTTTCTGAAAGGTCATAGAAGAGTATACACAAATGCCGTAACTGGTATGCAGGGACCGCTCTCCTTTTGTCTCATTGTTTCTTCATTTGTTTGGGTCAGGCTTCGTTGACATCTACGTCAGGACTCCGATTAGGGGTTCCGTCGGAGCTTTCGTCAGGGGAACCCATAAACGGACGCCCTGACGAGACAAACGGAAACCATAGGTTTGTCACCGTTGTGTAAGGGTTCCGTCGTTTTGACGGAATAAATAGCGCAGTCGACTATGGTATTGATTCCGCCAAAACGACGGAATCCTTAAACAGTGACAAATGGAAACCATTTGCATCGAATCCGTCACCATTGAAACCAATGGTGATGCAAACGGAAACCTATGGTTTCCGTTTGTCTCAGTCAGTGTTCCGTTCATGGGTTCCCCTGACGGAAAGCTCAGACGGAACGCCTGAATGGAGCCCTGACGCAGATGTGAACAAAGCCTGACTTGTGGTTTTACTTGTTTGTAACTTCACTAATTGTAAAGCGCCACAGAATGTGTGAAGAACAATTAAAACAACAGCCGTCACACGGATGCATGTATTTCAATGGGGCCGTTGTTTCAACGGACCGTGTGAATGGTCTGTTGAAGAATAGAACATGTCCTATTTTTTTTCCATTTTCACGGGTTCCCTTGATAGACTCAAGTCTTTGGGGATCCGTGAAAACGGGACCCGCACGGATGCAACTCGGACGTGAAACACGTCCGTTTTTCAAGTACGAGTTTGCACTCGTTCGTGTGAATCTGGCCTTATTCTGACTAATTACATTTATGTTAACACATGTCTGATAGGTGGGGATCCTACCTCTGAGACCCCAAGTATTGGGAGAATGGGGGTCCTGTGTTGCAATCCAAGGGGACAGGCGGCTACTGAAAATAGGAGCGGGGTACACTAGGAGATCTGGCCATACATATGCACAACCCCCTCTATTATAAAGGGGTTATCCCAAGAATCAACATTATCCTAACCATAGGATAGGTGATAATATGCTGATCGGTTGGGGTCCGACCGCTGGGACCCCCACTGATCATGAGAACGGGCGTCTCGTTCCTCTGAATGAATGGAGTGTCAGGTCTGCCGCACTTTTGCCTCGTGAAAAACGGAAACCTAGCAGAAAGGAGTCAAACGGAATCCAACTGAAACAATAGAATTACCATTGAAATCAATGGCAATTCAAACGGAAGCGATACTTTCCGTTTGGATTTTCGGTCATCTCTTCCTCTGATGGAAGAGAACTAAGCGGGAGACAACACTAGTGTGAACTTAGACTAAGCAATCTGTTATCTGCCGACTGATATGTTTTATAACCTATTTCACTTCTCGTGGAAAATATATTGCCGTCTTACTGTGATAATAAATATTGATTTATAACTGTGTGTACAGTAGTTAACCTGCTGGAGCCATTGATCACTGTAGATTCTCTCTCGCATTCAGGAGACTTTCCACAGGGTCATCGTAGATGTGGATCCAGTTGAAGTGTTCGAAATTTAAGAACATCTCATAATAAGAACTAATTTCCAATAAAGGGTAGTTCAGTATTGTTCAAGGACTATTGTCAATCCTTTGATATTCAAATCTCAAGTCACGAAACCGGCAATCCAAATAATTCACTGTTCAGACCTATGTTCAGGGGAAAACAATGAATGTGTTTCTAGAGTATAATGTGGCCAACATATGCCAAAACAGTGACAACTGCGCTTTTCAATACCAGGGGATTACGCAAAAAAAATATTTTTTACAATGGGGCTCAATGGGCCATGTGTGCAACTGCATGGCATACAGTTGCATGCTTTGAGGCCATACATTTTGGCATATATGTTCGGAGATTTGTATACGCCGAATGTGCACTTCAAATATGGTGTGACTAGAGTCTTAAAGGCTATGTAAATATTTGAAGGGGAAATTTTTTTTCTTTAATAAACAGATCAGTCTGTGTGATTGGTGTAATTTTATAATTCGTTTTTATTAAACATTCTTTTTACTTTATGAGATACAGCTGCTTTGTATTCTGTATACAGAGCAGCTGTATCTAGTACTAAATCCTGTTCCCGTCAGGTCCGCGGGACTGACGGGTTCAGTGAAAGCGGGTCCTGCATGTCTCTGACAGGCAGGATCGAGATGTTACCGATCACATCTAGGTTCAGAACTTAGATGTGATAGATTACAGGAGGATCCTGCGTTTTAGAGACATGCAGGACCCGCTTTTACTGAAGCTGTCAGGCCGGTGGGACTGACAGATTCAGGTCTTAGCGAATGATACAGCTGCTCTGTATACAGAATACAGAGCAGCTGTATCTCAAAAAGTAAAAATAATTTTTAATAAAAACTAATTCTAAAGTTACACCAATCACACTGATTGAACTTTTTATGAAAAAAATAAATGCCTTTCAAAGGTTTACATAGCCTCTAAACATCTATGTCATATGTGATCGAAATCACGCAAAGCATGCAGAGCTACATTTAAGTGGTTACAAAAATAAATGAAGAAACTACACACAGGAAGACATATTTTGCATATCTCAAGCATAGGGACTTTCAATGTCGAATTTTTGAGTTATGCAAAATATTAGTATCTGCTTGTCAATGCAATAAAATCCTTAAGGGGATGTTCACACGGGCTATTTTCAGCCGTTTTTGGGTTGTAAACACCACGAAAAACAGCTAAAAATGCAGGTGCTGAACGCCTTCAAACATCTGCCCATTGATTTCAATGGCAAAAACAGCGTTCCATCCCCACGGGGTGTTATTTACGCTACCTTTTTAAAAAACTTTTCCCTATGAAACAGCTCCATATTTTCAGCCGTTTTTTATTAAGCATGTGAATATGCCCTAAAGGAACCTTTAGGTTATGTTCACACGTTTAACCAAAAAGGGCTGAAAATACGGAGCTGTTTTCAAGCGAAAACAGCCTCTGATTTTCAGCCGTTTTTTGCAGCGTTTTTTATGGATTTTTTGGAGCTGTTTTTCTATTGAGTCAAGGAAAAACGGCTCAAGAAGTGACATGCACTTGTTTTTACGAGGCGTTTTTTTTACGCGGCCGTTTTTAAACATGTCGGACACCCGCTGCGTAAAAATCACGGACTGTCTGCATGGCCCCATAGACTAACATAGGTCCGTGCGAGGCGGAAAATCACGCGTGTTGCACGGACGTATATCACGTTCGTGTAAATCCGCCCTAAGGGTATATTCACACGGTTAACAAAATACGGCTGAAAATACAGAGCTGTTTTGAAGGAAAAACAGCTTCTGATTTTCAGCCGTTTTTTAATCAAACTAGTGTTTTTCACTGCGTTTTTTACGGCCGTTTTTGGAGCTGTTTTCCTATTGAGTCAATGAAAAACAGCTCAAGAAGTGACATGCACTTCTTTTTAGGGGCCGTTTTATTTAATTTTTTTTTTTTAAATGAGGCGTAAAAGAACGCCCCGTCAGAACAGAACGACGTATTTGCCATTGAAATCAATGGGCAGATGTTTGTAGGCGTTCTGCTTCCAATTTTTTAAAAACGGCTGAAAATAGCCAGTGTGAACATACCCTAACAGAGGATCATTGCAAGTTTATGAAATATGAAAACATTGTTTAAATACACTGAAACCTCTTCCATCTCTTCGACCACCCAAAAAGTGCAGTGAAAAATGGTCTTTAGGGTCAAAGAAGATGGCCAATATATAGGATATAAGGGAACTGAAAATCTGTCACAGAAAAATTTGGTCTGGTGCTGTCTTCTCAAAAAGCTGCTCTTATGGAGAAGTTTCATTGTATCGATGCGCAGACATCGAGCCAGAAGGAGATGCTGGGAGATTGTGAATGCAGACTCTAAATCAGGACAAGGACAAGATAAATAATGCAGTAGATTAATTCTATATGTTAGCTGTATCATGGTGATTAAGGGTATGTTCACACGATGAGAGGCATTTACGCGTGAAAAGACAGACTGTTAACAGCTGCCTCGTTTCACACGTAAATGCTCCTCCTCGCATTTTGCGAGCCGTCTGAGACGCTCGTAAATCTTGAGCTGCTCTTCATTGAGTTCAATGAAGAACAGCTCAAATTACGTGGCAAAGAAGTACCCTGCACTTCTTTGCCGAGGCAGTCCATTTACGCGTTGTCGTTTGACAGCTGTCAAACGACGACGCGTAAATTACAGGTCATCTGCACAATACGTCGGCAAACCCATTCAAATGAATGGGCAGATGTTTGCCGACGTATTGTAGCCCTATTTTCAGGCGTAAAACGAGGCATAATACGCCTCGTTCTACGCCTGAAAATAGGTAGTGTGAACCCAGCCTAAAGGTGGACATAGGCTCATGCTTCAACATTTACTTCACATTTTATTTCCACTGCAACAAGTGTGTAAATGAAAATTGAATCTGCATCATCCTACATGAGAAATTCACGACAGTCTGTTGTTAGGCTGGGTTCACACGAGCATGTTCGGTCCGTAAAGGACGGAACATATTTTGGCTGCAAGTCCCGGACCGAACACAGTGCAGGGAGCCGGGCTCCTAGCATCATAGTTATGTACGATGCTAGGAGTCCCTGCCTCGCTGCGGGACAACTGTCCCGTACTGTAATCCTGTTTTCAGTACGGGACAGTAGTTCCACGGAGAGGCAGGGACTCCTAGCGTCGTACATAACTATGATGCTAGGAGCCCGGCTCCCTGCACTGTGTTCGGTCCGGGACTTGCGGCCGAAATACGTTCCGTCCATTATGGACGTAACATGCTCGTGTGAACCCAGCCTTACTCTAGAATAGTATTGATCCCTGATACATTTTCTGACTAGTATAACGGCCAATTATTGTTTGAGACAGACAGATTTCTGGGGCATCTACAGTATCAAAATTGTGGTCTTGTAATCGCTCTACTCAGAGTTTTTTGGCAAATTTTTTTACTCGTAAACCGCGCCAAAAAACGGTGGAGACCGCCTCCCGGGAAAAAGAAGCATCATGCTCTTACTTCAGGCGTTTCCATCTCTGACCTCACATTGACATAAATGGGAGGCAGAGAAACCAGTTTCCACTGCGTTTTTTGTGCGCGGCGCTCAATGGCTGCGGCCGAAAAACGCCTGCAAAAAACTCTGTGTGAACAGGGCTTTACCGTTATGATGGAAACCTTAATGAAAACTCTGACCCTATTAAAAATCAATGCAGTCCGTCGGTCACCGCGTGGATTTGTTGTAAGACTAAACGGGCACAGCGTCATCAATTCTGTTATAAACTGAAGCCATGACACTAAAGTGAACAGAACATTATTAGGGTATGTTCACACGGCTTATTTACGGACGTAATTCGGGCGTTTTACGCCTGGAATTACATCCGAAAATACGGCTTGAAAGCGTTGACAAACATCTGCCCATTAAAAGCAATGGGCTGACGTTTGTCTGTTCACACGAGGCGTATATTTACGCGTCGCTGTCAAAAGACGGCGCGTAAATAGACGCCTGCGCCAAAGAAGTGTCATGTCACTTCTTCAGACGTAAATGGAGCCATTTCCATGGACTCCATGGAAAACCAGCTCCAGTTACGTCCGTAATGGACGCGGCGTTCAAGCGCCTGCACATGCCGTTACGGCTGAAATGACGGGGCTGTTTTCTCCAGGAAACAGCTCCGTAATTTCGGTCGTTACGGACGCTGCCGTGTGAACATACCCTTAGACATCTTGACAAATGATCTCTGCAAAGCGTCATTATCAGGTATCAAAATATAGCACTTATCATAACTCTGGCATGGATCCCATGCATTTCGATCGACAGATATTTCTGTGGCTCGCATACTAGAATGGAATAATTTTTAAACACAACTAAGGCCGTGTTCACATCACGTTTGTGATATCTGTTTAGTGTGTCCATCTGGAAAGCCCTAAACATACACTTTAAACTTCTCCATAGGGCTTCATTAGCCCGATGCAGGCCAAAAGAGTGTCCTTCTGTTCCGTTGGGCTAGTAAACATCAGTATACATTTGTTTTTGAAGGATGGAATAGTATAGCAGATTATGCTTTTCCATCCTGCAAGAAAACGTATAGAGCAGTATTCTTTTTTTTTTTCATGGGAGCCTATAGTTGACGTATGTACTGTATAAGTCACAGGCATACGTTTAACGTATATGTCATGTCATAACTTTTTAATGCGGTCTACCTTAAAGGGGTTGACCTAGTATTAAATGTTATTGCAGTATTAACAATTAATTTGTTTTGTAATTTACCTTATGTTAGATAAATGTTCCATCTGCGGGATATTCCCTTAGGGGTTTTCCAGGGAGACACAATGTTTGCGGCGGGCAGTGCACGAGCACTGAGTTATATGAAGGAACACGAAGAAAATGGGGCGGGCATTGAGGTATAATCAAAGAATGAACGGGGCAGGCATTGAGGAGGCTGTGGACCAATAGAATGCCTCAATCCCGGGTTTACGTCAGAAGTCCCGGTTTTTGAGGCATCCTATTGGTCCACAGCCTCCTCAATACCCCGCGCCGTTCATTCTCTGCTTATGCTCCAATGACAGACCTGTGTCGATACTTAGTGACGTACCGACACAGGTCTGTCTGCATAATAACGCTCATGCACGAGCGTGTGGCGATGCAAAAAAACACTAGAATGAAAAGCAGATGTTCCGGCCGGCCAGAGGTAGGGGGAATAGGAACAAATGTATTCCGATTTTTTTACACAATACATATTAGGAACTTTATTTAATTTTGACATAGAGTATTAGTGCAAAAATGTTGCATCCCTGGAAAACTTCGCTTTACTATAACGGCGCCCCCTTGTGTTTAATCTGTATAGTAATGTGCACGTCTTCCTACTGAGCTGGTTGAGGGAGGGCTCAGTTACACTCCCCAACTGCCATCAGTCAGTAGAAAATGCCTTTTAGTTAATAAAGAAGTAGAGAAGAAACTTGTATTCAGAAATACAGCCTGTAGTGTGGATGGAGAGCCAGCAGTTTGCTTAGATGAAGAGAGCTTACATATAGCGCTGCTTACATAAGCCTTCAGCTCTCCCCTCTCCTGCTCATCCTCTCACTGTGTGTAAGCTGCAGGTTCTCCCTCTTCTTCAGTCATATAAGGCTGGGCTCTCCCTCTAAAAAAGCCATGTGATGGGGCATTTGTAAAGCTCCTAAAGAGGAGGTAGAGTCAGTGAAACAGAATGATCTGCCTATACAAGTTATGACAGGTAGGGGGAGGAGCTGTAGTAGAAAGGACACGCCCCCTGAGCTGCCAGCCTGAAGAGCAATGAATGGGGATATCTCTGGATCCATGTAAGATACAGGGTTGGTTCTAGCTTTGTTAGAAAGAGATTGTCATGC
The DNA here is from genome assembly GCF_050947455.1 of Rhinoderma darwinii. Lineage (NCBI taxonomy): Eukaryota > Metazoa > Chordata > Amphibia > Anura > Rhinodermatidae > Rhinoderma > Rhinoderma darwinii. The sequence continues at coordinate 379,355,599 of NC_134690.1, forward strand.
ACTATATTGTCTGATTTTCTTTTTTTTTCATTAATTCTGGGAAAAACCCTTTAACTGTAATAGTTTTTTACCAGCAGAAAGTAGTTCCCGCACAGCAAGATCCATTTATCACAGCTCTAGGGTCACGCAGTCACAGAGGTTGTGTCCATATAGTCAGAAGCACAGCTACCTAAGGCCCTGTTCACACCGAGGATTTTGCAGGCACAAATAACCTGCCTCAAAATTCCTACGAGAATCTTGAGGCAGATTTTGACCTGTCTGCGCTTTCGTGCCGCAGTTTTCATGGCATTTTTCACTCGCGGCTACTGAGTGTTGCGGGCAAAAAGTGCAGTGAAAAGCGATTTTTCTGCCTCCCATTGATTTCAATTGGAGGTCAGTGGCGGATCCGCGGCAAGAAAGAACATGCCGCTTTTTTATGGCACGAGTGGTTAAATGCCGTAGTGGAAAAAAAACACCTCCACCCTCCTCCCCCCCCCCCCCCCATTAAAAACAATGGGAGGTGGTTTTGGCCATTTTTGGGCGCTTATTCCGTCGCGTCAGAATCAGTGCCAAAAAACTCTGTGTCAACTGGGCCAAACGGTGGAAGTTCCAGAAATCCCGACTCTCCGCAAGTAACCCCCTATGCACCATAATCAGAGTTCTAAATGTAAGATGTAAAGAGAGTAATGTTGCACAACACAAGTAGTAGTCTAGCTGCAGTCTGAAGCTGCCAAACACACAGGATAGCTGTGGCTGGAACCCTATTATCACCTATCTTCCCTATCTTCCTATAAACATATACGCTCGCCTTGGCCAAGCATGTATATTTATATCAAAGGGGAGAGGTAGACAAGCTGCTACCAGACACTTACCTCCTGGCACAAGAAAACATCAGGCATGTTGAATTCCACTGTGCCCGATCCTACCCGTCAACAATAGGTTACAGTTTGGGGGCCTCCGCCCATACCTTCAAATCATACTGATAGATTAATTGACTTCCTATTAAATGGGCCCAAGTGTGTGTCTGAGATAGGGAAATTAGATTGGAATCTCCATTGGGGACAAAGACTGGTGTGCTTGTTCTTCACATAGCCGTGGTAGGCCTTTGTTAGTCCCCTAGCTGCCATGGCAACTCGTTGGCTCCATATCATTACTTTACTATAATAGTGCAACCGTTTGCGGGAATGATCTGCTTACCATGACCTACTATTACACAGTGCACTCCAGTCAACTGCGCTATTGTTTCCGCAAAAAAACCTGAAACCTTACGGAACAGAGACAAACAGAAACCATTTGCAACGGGAGCATTACCATTAAAATCATTGGTAATGCAAATTGAAGCTATGGTTTCCGTTTGCCTTTCTTTCATGGATCCCTCCGACGGGGAGGTCTGACAAAACCCATCAACGGAAACCATAGCTTGTGTGAACAGGCCCTTACACATAACCGTCTTAGTCAACCTTAAAACTATTCACCAGATACAGCGAGTATGAACTGCTGCCAAGGGCTCATTTTTAGGGTGGAGCAAGACAAAGAATGTGAACTATGTGGTAAGAGACTATGGGGTGTGTATACAATATTGTGATGTCACATGTTTTCTTTTGCTGTGTGGCTCTTCTTTTCCGTAAATGCGTTGTTATGTAGTATGTCATATACTTACTGTAACTTTGTACTGGGTTATTCCTTGATGTCAAGGGTTAGAAGGACTGAACCGTTTTAGATGAAATTCTCTTTTATCCATACATATCAGGGGTTGAGTGAAACTGGCCTGACACCCAGGCTCAAACAAGTGTCATATTGTGGGACGCTCAGACAATTGATCAGTTGGGAACAGTCCCAATTTCTATATGGGACAGCCTAATATTATAGTACTGAACCTCTATAGCATGTCTATGGGACTACTCCGCTGCCAGGCATGGGCACTGACAAGATTTATTATTGTTCATGCAAATAGCTTAAGAGTTTACTAACTACTTAACTTAGTGATGAACCCAACATTTTGTTCAGAAAACTAGCAATACGTGATAAACTGGTATAATTGTATATACTATTCCAAGTCCAAAGCTGAACCAGTGGTATAGTCTGTGCCCAGCAGGAGCATATCTAGGGGGGAGGCTCATGGGGCATTTACCTGGGTGCTGAGTGCCAGGGGGAAGAGGCCAAAAAGCTTCTCTTGTTAGCCAGAATAATTAGATAAGGGGCCCGGGCAGCTAACAGAATATTTTATATCTATAATGCTCAATTCCAATGTGCCAAATTAGTGTGATAGTAAACCAGAGGAGGCACACACAGAGGAGGCACACACAGAGGAGGCACACACAGAGGAGGCACACACATGAAGCAGACTAGGAAAATTTTAACAGACCATGCACTTTTGCAAGGTTTCAGTGTTAACCACAAATTTAGGCTCTGTTCCCATCTGTGTCGTAGGCTCCGTTAGGGGCCTCCATTTCAGTTCCAGTGAAAAACGCTGGAAGAAGTACCGCTATTTCTTCTAGTAAATAGACAGAAATCTTTAAGGATATCTGATGGACCCCATTAAAGTCAATGGATTCCATTGGGCGCTGTTGGTGTCCATGATGCTGTCAAGAAATCAATACTTGAGCAATTCCCCAGAGTGCAAGTTTATGGAATTGCTATACGATCAATTCCACAAAGATAGCTGGAGACTGTCTGGATCAAGCGTGCATGTAAATCAGCTACCTCAAGTCCGTCAAGGCTACTCTATGGTCTTCACCAGAGCCCACCACCATGCAGGCTGGATTTAGCTGCATAGAACTCAGGCTGCTTCTACAGAATACAGTGTTGGACAAGAGGTGCAATGCAGGCAATACCAGAACAGATAACCAACCAAGCCAGAGAGGTAAACAGCAAGCAGAGTTCAAAACGAGGAGATACTAAAAGTCCAAATCGCAAAACAGACGAATACCAGGAGTTGCAGAGGTCAAAACCAGCCGAGAGCAGAATGTCCAAATCAGTGAGCAGAGGGAAAATCCAAAGACAAAGCCGAGGTCCATTTCAAAGAGTCCAAACAGTCAAGGTGATACAGGGTGTAACCAGGAGCTTGATCAGACCCATGCATACACAAGAAATCACATGCAATAATGAGAAAACTGACCGGACTCAAATACTCCACCCTTGGCCTTGATAGGACGCAGACAGAGAAATGAGATGGCTCTGCATCAAAAACCAGGGCCACCCAGAAGCTTGACTAGTAGTCATGACAACCTTAGTGACAGACATTTCCTAATAGATGCAATGGCTCTGGCACCTCTACTTTTTTGGTTCTTCTTTTCCTTTGACGGGACAGAATTAACGAAAATTTTAGCGCAGAAGTGATAAGAGCCTAAACGTGCTGTCCATTTAATGAAAACACTTCGCTTACCAGAACAGGGAAATTATAATTCTAGCAGTTCTGGTGGTTGGCTGAGACCCTGGAGAGAAGGCAGAAGCTGTATATTAACACTATGTCTTCTCTTATATAAATTCCTCAATGAGCAACAACACAAGTGTTCCAAGAAAAGATTCTTCAGAATTGTTATTTCATGGGGAATAAAATTATGAACTATAATAGTATAGTATATGGGAGCTGACAGGTACTATTTATGTGTCATGTATGTCTATACAAGAGCAAGTTTCTATAAAAAAAAAAAAAGAGAATTAAATGAGTCTTGCAACAGAGAATTTTTTACTTCTTGCCTTTATGAATAAGGTGACACCAAAGGCAAATGAATCCAACAGACGTCTGTAATGTTCTCTATTCGTCATCTGTAAAAACACCAACTTAGAGTTCAGTTCACTATTCAGGCTGAGATACACACAGCTATATATTCGTTATATATTAGACAATTCATTGTCATTGATTTTCATAGATTATTAAGATTCTCTGTCTCAATTTTCATTAGTGTCAGCCTAGTCGATGCCTACAGTAGCTGATTATGATCACATGGGGTCAAAGGCTCGGTAGCAGTAACTCCCCAACAATGAAATATATCACATATCCCCATTATAGAAGTGATGCCAACTGTCCACTACACATTTTCTGGGGGTAGTTTTTTTATTTTTTGAAAGACTCCTATTCCAAGTTATATATAAAATAAGTATTCGGCACACAAGATTGAAGTCTTTGAAATAAATCTTGATTTTTATTACAAGCAGTAGTGAATGCCAGAGGCTTAGTGGGACGTTTCGGTCATAACACGACCTTCATCAGGCACTGTGCCGTTCTCGTTACTTGTATATCCAGTCGTTGGCGCTATGTTTGGAATGGCGGCTGACCGCTGCATTTGGCGCTGTATAGTAAGTTATAGTTTGTACGAAATGTTAATATCCCTTCCTGGCTCCTTTTATATATCAGGGACAACCAACCAGCTGCCTTTTAGGAGCCACAATAATGGATAGCTGTTGTTCTGGAGTACAGAATCATATGCTGCAGCAACTCAGATGTAAGCTCTACCCCTCCAAAAACTGCCCTGATGGTGCAGTTTCTAGGACTGAGTGCACCCAGACCTAGAAATGCCAATTACCCCTCAATTATACCAAATTGTTCCAGACTGTGTAAACACTCGGACACATGCTACATACAAAGTAGTGCCACCTTTTGGATATTCCACGTTGCAATGTCCATACAGTAGGACAGGCAAAATAGTAGTGCCAGCTCAATAATAACATCAAACAGAATAGCCCATAATATTATGCCCACCATTATGCCTTCACATAGCAGTGACCAGAAAATAATCGAGAGTCTACAGTAATTACTGCTACAGCAAAGTCCACACAAGTGTGCCAGGCACAGTGCCCCAATAATACAACACTTATACCTCATCCATGGTCCTGCACTGCTCTGTACTTTACTAAGAAGTACTTACATTACTGAGATTTTGACTTTTTTCTGTTTTGTTGCATCGGCCATTTTTGCCAACAGGACAAAAAAAGTGCAGCCATATTGGTTGTCAACTTTGAATTAGCTTCCAATAATTTCCGAAACTGACAGTAATTCTGTAAATAAGTAAAATAGAACTCTTTTAATTTACTAATAAATGGGGAATTTAATTTTGTCTAATTTATTCTATCACAGTCACATTTACAACTGCAGTTGTGCGCATGTGATCATCAGATGTGATCGGCTTTTGTCACCTGATCATCAGACCCTGTCATAGCAATTGCTATAATGTGCCTGGCTGGCCTCTGTGCCACCCCTCCCTCGCTGGTGGGTTGGCTCCGGGGTGAGACGTGGGGCAGTGGAAGTATGTGACCATCGCCATGTAAGTCTAAATTTTGGCATAAGTATGTGGTATTATATTATTGGTAGATTATTTTCAGCTGCTATTAGTTCCTCCCATGTCCCCTTTCCTGATTGGCCCAGTTTCATTTAAATAATAGCATAATATCCAAGCTAATTTACCCCCGGACGAAGCACAATTGGTGCGAAACATATGTCGGCTCGGTGGATCTCCTGGTACTTATCTTTCTCCTTTCCCCCATTGTCCTTACTTTTTGGCATATACTTAGCCTGGACATTACTGTTTCCTGTGGAATAAATTTTTTCACCTCGGCTACGACTATTAGTAATATTCCTGTGGGGGTTGTTCTCTGATATGTTTCTTCTTAACCGGTGTATGCATAACTCTTTGGTATTTTATGTACCCTGACTATATTATTGTTTCATTCATATACTGTCTATATCCTACCAGGGTGATCCATCCCTCTATGTATTTGTGGGTCCGTGCTTTTCTTCTTTTCAACTATTCTATTTCACCGTGTGTGTTTTATTAATGAATACCCATAAAAAAAAAAATTGTCTTTTTAGTGAATATTTTTGTAGTTTTCCTGCATGACCTTTATTGGTTTGGCAATTGCTATAATGGTTTAAAGGAACATCCCCGCGCCTAACAAAGAATCGTAAAGCCTGAGGTATAAATTAAACGCTATTATACATGTACCACTAAATAATGGAACAAAAAAATAATAATCTTAACCTCACAAAGCAACATCAATGGAATTGTACAAAAAATATATGGCTCTCAGAATGCAAAAATAAAGGCCAAAATTGGTGCAATCCCAGGGTTATGCCAATGAGAAACCTCTCGATCTCTCCCACCTGTAAAGCTCTGTGTAATAGCCAGAACACAAAGGAGGCAATACTTCTGCCCTTGTATACAGTGGTGAAGGGGTTATCAGTCCGACTTCTGGTGATCCAGGGATAAGAACACATGATTTTGAGTTTCATGTAATATATAATAAATTATAAAATTGTCACGGACGTTGTAATTGTGTATTGATTCTTCCGTTTTGCTGACTAACTGCATCTTTATAGGGTTAATCATTATTCATAGTTCACCAGCACACCCATTTTAGTTACTTGATAACCCTACACGGGTCTCACTTTAAAAACACCACGGTCAGTGGGCTCAGGTTACTGACTGGCCATATTGTCAGGTAGCGTTCGGTGGGGCCCTGAATAAACGAACCCTCTTCAAACAAGCCGTCTGTTTTGTATTGCAAATTTGTTCTTACATGCTGGAGGTTTATCCTCGCTCCGGTGATAATGTTTATTAGGCAGTTTCACACATAGCCTGGGGTAAGTTATTACTGTTTGTAAGATATTAGAGACTGGGGCAGTTTCCACATCGACGTAGAATGAATTATGTAGTACAACTTAATTTATCTCATACAGGATCTGGTCCGGAGATTTAGGCAACTGGACCCAGTGGATAGCCATAGGGGATGCAGAAATAGCTCCTGCACTTAAAGAGACTCTGTCACCAGATTATAAGTGCCCTATCTCCTACATAATGTGATCGGTGCTGTAATGTAGATAATAACAGTGGTTTTTATTTTGAAAAACGATGATTTTTGAGCAAGTTATGAGCAATTTTAGATTTATGCTAAGTAGTTTCTTAATGACCAACTGGGCGTGTTTTTACTTTTTACCAACTGGGCGTTGTACAGAGGAGTGTATGAGGCTGACCAATCAGTGACCAATCAGTGACCAATCAGCATCATACACTTCTCATTGCTTCAGCCCAATGTTACAGTGTGATTGTGCAGTGAAAGAAGCTGGGTTGGAACAATGAGAAGTGTATGACGCTGATTGGTCAGCGTCATACACTGCTTTGATCCTTTGATCCAAATAATGTAGTAGATTTCATGTGCAGCCCTATGTAACACCACAGATAACACACAGTAATAACTGAGTACAGATAATGTAGTAGACGTTACCTGCAGTCCTATGTAACACCACAGATAACAAAGTGATAACTCTCTGAGCACAGATAATGTAGTAGATGATACCTGCAGTCCTATGTAACACCACAGATAAGACAGTGACAACTCTCTGAGTACAGATAATGTAGTAGCATTACCTGCAGTCCTATGTAACACCACAGATAACACAGTGATAACTCTCTGAGTACAGATAATGTCGTAGATGATAACTATACTCACAGATACATATAATCACACACAGAGGCATGTATATATATATATATATATATATATATATATATGTATATAAGGGGCAGCAGGGTATATAAGGGGCAGCAGAGTATATAAGGGACAGCATGGTATATAAGGGGCAGCAGGGTATTTATGGGGAAGTAGGGTATATAAGGGGCTGCAGGGTATATAAGGGGCAGCATAGTATATAGGGGTCAGCAGGGTATATCAGGGGCAGCAAGGTATATATGGGGCAGCAGGGTATATAAGAGGCAGGAGGATATATAGGAGGCAGCAGGCTATATAAGGGGCAGTAGGTTATATAGGGCAGCAGGGTCTATAAGGGCCAGCAGGGTATATAGGGGCAGCAGGATATATAGGGGTAAGCAGGGTATACATGGGCAACAGGGTATATAGGAGGCAGCAGGGTATATAGGGGCAGCAGTGTATATAGGGGGCAGCAGGCTATATAGGGGCAGCACAGATATCTTCGTTTTATCTGTTCTACTTTAATATTGAACACACACTTTTACAGAGACATAAACACATGCAGTGACAGCCACACACACACACACACTGTAACATATATAGATACAAACACAGAGACGCATACTGTATACACACACAGACACACATAGATACTCACCATCTTTCCTTGCTGACAGGATCACAGGCTTCGTGCAGGACGGGCTGTGGGTGGAGCTTCCTCCTCGGCTCTTATTTACTCCGTGTGTGTAACTAAGAACAGAGCACAGAGTAGAGGCAGAGCCCAGTGGCGCCCTCTACATGCTGGGAGGGTGCAGCGCCCTGTGACCTCGCACACCCCTAAGGCCGGCCCTGTCCATGAGCCCGTTTGGGCTCCTTACACTATTAGGGTATGTTCACACGGCTTGTTTTCGGCCATTTTTCAGGCACTAAACGGACGGAAAACGGCTGAAAAATCAGAAGCAGAAGGCCTCCAAACATCTGCCCATTGATTTCAATGGGAAATACGGCATTGTGTTCCGACGTTCTGTTCTGCTGAAAAACGGTCGCGTAAAAAAACGCCTGCGAAAAAGAAGTGCATGTCACTTCTTGAGCCATTTTTGGAACCGAGTGGCTTAAAAAACTTCTGAAAATCAGGAGCTGTTTTCCCTTGAAAACAGCTCTGCATTTTCAGAAGTTTTTGAGTTTGCGTGTGAACATACCCTAAGGCCTCAGGCTTCCTTCACAGATACACTAGGCATTTTTTTTAATTCAGCAGCGTAAAAATAATCCTCATGTGAACAGCACAGTGTATTTCCCATTGAAATCAATGGTAAACTGTTTGCAGGCTTATTTCAAGTGTATTTTGGAGCGTCAAAACGTTCTGTTTGAAACTGGCCTTACAAATTAAAGAACAATCGACAGCTTTCTAAAGTGTACGGCCAACTTTAGTCTCTGGGTTGTCCATATAAGACCACCAGACTCAGCCACTCCAATGCTTGGGCTAGCAAACAAGTAACTATTTGAATCCCCCATTTTCTCAGCAACATGATGAAGGGGTTAATGATGGTGATCACAAGTTGGTAACTAGCTCCGTTATTACTTCTGTCGGCATCAAGAAGTGGAACACGACGACTGTTATTCAAGTACTAGTGGAAAGTGGCGCAGTCTTTTAGGACGTGAATAGCCAGCGCTGTGATGGGAAGTGGTTAATAATCATTATATACCGGTCTAGGTTATTATAAGTATGCTGCGATAGTTTCATCACACAATTGATACATAGCTGCTTATATAAGAATGTCCTATTTATAATCATTATACATTCAGGTTCTCGGGCGCACACCCTGGAAGAGTACACAGAGATTCTAGGATGTAAAGAATTCTTCTGAAGCTGGTGCTTTCCCTGTCTCTCCTCCACATTGTTGTAAGTGTATGAATGCACAGTGCCAGGGGATAGTTCTGTCGCCTCAACAGAACATCTTCATATCCATATCTATGATATTATATAATTAAATACTGGTATCTCCAAATCTGAACATTTAGTGCTACATGAGCACCTCCCGCCCCAGGACTTCCAGAGAACATGTAACAACAGCACCCGACAGAATTTCATCAATAAGTTTGTGTTAAAAAAATGCCTTTGTAGTCTCCTCCTCATTTGTAATATTATAATAAAAATATTTTTTTACACTTTGTGAGGTTTCTTTTTTTTTCGATAACTTGCATTGCAGTCATAGGCTTCATGACCATAGCAAGGGCCATTTTCCTAAAAGTATAATTCCGCTTTTAACAATGTTTTTATACCAACTATTTTCACTTTGTTTTCTCCATTTATTTCTGTTTATTTTATAGACTAGACATATTCCACAGCGCTGTACAGAGATTGTCGCATTCTTATCAGTCACTGTCCCCAGTAGGGCTCACAATATAATTGTACAAAATTTCTCAGACATACACACTAGGGTCAATTTCATAGGAAGTCCATTAACCTATTAGTATGTTTTTTTTAAGTGTGGAAGAAAAATTGAGAAATCCTCAGAAACATGGGGAGAAAATTCAAAACCTGTGCAGATGTTGCTCTTGTTCAGATTGAAACCCAGGGACCTAGCGCTGCAAGACAACAATCTAAGCACTGAGCCACCCTGCTGCCCAAATAGACATCATTGCCTTCAAATTTCTGCATGTTTCCTTTGGCTGTCAGACATATGACCTAATAACTTTGCTCTAAGGCCCCATGCACACGTTCACAATTACAGACCCATTCAGTTCTATTGGCCGCAGACACCTTTCCGTATCGCTATAGATGGGTGTCCATGCCGTAGAAATTTTCCGAAAATTATGGAACATGTCCATTCTTTTGCATTTTGAGGGCCGTGCTCCAAAACGTTGTATTTTAGCACGGACCGAAAATGCAGGCGGCAGTCGATGGCCGGCCGTGCCCGCAATCGCGGGCCGTTATTACGGGCACGGCCGTGTGCATGGGGCCTTACTGTGTAACTGTCAATTGAGTTCCCACAGTGCACTGCACACTCTGCTAACAGTTATCTAACAGAATTTACATTTTTTGTCCTTAAGACATAACTAGAGATCAAAATCATGATCATTATCAGTACAAAACAAGCACAGCAAAGTATTTACATCGTTACTCAACATTTTTTTAAATATATTTTGAGATGTTTCCGAAAAGTAGAATTTTCTTTTAATCAAAAGAAAGGATTATAAATATTCATTAGACTTTTTTGCCCTAGTGCCGCCTGCTTAAAGAAGATCTCCAGTGCCTTTACGATTATCTTTCTGGACCTGTTATGGGCCTGTAGTCCTCCTATGGGGTGCTGATGACTGTCTTCGGGAGGTTTGCCTGATTTGGAATGGTTTATATATTACTTTAATTCCTGATTACGTCCTTGGCATGATACTTGTAATATCTGTTTCATCTTTACAGGCCATGCACTGTTGTACAGGAATGCTAACTGTACAAGAATCTCATTTAAATCTAAGGTTGTTATGTTACCTTCAGCTTTTGTACAATGTACAAATATTTTGTTATGTTTGATGTTAATTTGGAACCTTTCAATAAAAATCTATTGATTTAAAAAAAAACATCTCCAGTGGTAACACAACTTTCTATGTCTGCACCCCCACCTGACTATATACCACACTCTACATTTATTTTATGTATACTCTACTTACTTTTTGAACTGCTGCCTTGTCTGTGATTTAAAACAGCCTCCATCTTGATTCTGAGATTTCCGCAGCTTTCTCTTCCTCTCTGCTTTGCTATCAATCCTGTCGTGGAAGTCAATGGCTCAAAATATATTAGACTGAAATTTAGACGAGTGTTCCAACAGACACTCACGCCAGGCACTTCATCCAGCATCCTAATCAGGAAAGTTCATACCGATAGATATCGTGAGAGGAGAAATAACAGACAGACGCTGCTTATATGCTCAAAATACTCCTCTGGTGGTTTATTACCAAACTCAATTATAATAATATCATTCAAATGGGGTGTAGACTTGAGGTTAACCAATCAGAGGCAATGTGACATTAACTCTTATTCAGTCAATAGCAGACCATAAGAATATTTCAAGTACATAATTCTAATTCTTCATTAAAATGCTGGCATCAGGTAACACCTGGAGACAAACATATAATGGGCAGTTGTTAGTGGTTCGTTCTCATAGGGGAATTTGTTGCAATAATGAGAAATAGTTGCACTTTATGTCTGGGGGTTCAGCCAACCTGCTACAATGGGCTATGAAGGCCACACGATGAACGCATGAAGATAAGATATTTCTTTGAGTACAAAATGGAGAATACATATCTTAGTAATTCGGCATCCTGCTTGATAATTCATAATGTAATTTCATACAGAGAATATAAGCAAATAAACCATCCTTCACAATCCCATAATGCCTCAGCACAGCATCAGATGACCAGCTAAAGAACATACCATTTCTGCATGCTGGGGACACTGTGATTATCATTCTCTATATATTCTCCTGAATAAGCTGAGAAACCATAAGTATACAGACAGGGAGGCTGCACTATATTCTTCTACATTATACCTATGTGACAGGAACCTGTCTAAGTATCAGTCGCAGCTGATGATAGAAGTTTCTCCCCCCCTGTGTATAACTAGTGTGGTACAGGAACTGCTGAAGCCTGTGATGGGTGACACATAGATCTCCATAGAATCAAGTAGGGACAGAGTGTCACCGAGCCTGATTCACACTGCTGCTAAGCAACCATCCCAGTCTGATATATAGAGATAGAAGCAGCAAGAAAAGTAACAGGTGAGAGACTGACACATGGAATACTGTAATGGAGCACATGGGAAAGTATAGTTTTGGCCGGAGTGTCCCTTTAAGGTGGCCACAGACATAATTGTTGACCTAACAAGCTACAGTGCCCAATAATATCCTGTCCAACCTGTCCATTCTTTCTTTCCCCGGATGGCAGAAATTGAGGACTATTGGACAACCACCATTGACTACAAAAATATGGCCACCTTTTAGAATACATTATTTACCAGTTTCTGTATTTATCATGTGACCTCAAGTTTACTGCTTACAACATGATTGATCAGGGTCCTTTGAACAAGCTCCTCCCCATAGACTTGTTAGGACTTATGTGCTCAATTTAGACTTATTTGCAGCTCTTAAAAATGTCTTAAAAGATAAAAAAGGTGCAAAAACGAGACAGCATTTAATTGAATACTTTTTTTTTCTCAACAAATTTAAAGAGGCTCTGTCACCAGATTTTGCAACCCCTATCTGCTATTGCAGCAGATAGGCGCTGCAATGTAGATTACAGTAACGTTTTTATTTTAAAAAAACGAGCATTTTTGGCCAAGTTATGACCATTTTTGTAGTTATGCAAATGAGGCTTGCAAAAGTCCAAGTGGGTGTGTTTAAAAGTAAAAGTCCAAGTGGGTGTGTATTATGTGCGTACATCGGGGCGTTTTTAATACTTTCACTAGCTGGGCGCTCTGATGAGAAGTAACATCCTCTTCTCTTCAGAACGCCCAGCTTGTGACAGTGCAGATCTGTGACGTCACTCACAGGTCCTGCATCGTGACGGCCACATCGGCACCAGAGGCTACAGTTGATTCTGCAGCAGCAACAGCGTTTGCAGGTAAGTCGATCTTACCTGCAAACGCTGATGCTGCTGCAGAATCAACTGTAGCCTCTGCTGCCGATGTGGCCGTCACGATGCAGGACCTGTGAGTGACGTCACAGATCTGCACTGTCACAAGCTGGGCGTTCTGAAGAGAAGAGGATGTTACTTCTCATCAGAGCGCCCAGCTAGTGAAAGTATTAAAAACGCCCCGATGTACGCACATAATACACACCCACTTGGACTTTTACTTTTAAACACACCCACTTGGACTTTTGCAAGCCTCATTTGCATAATTACAAAAATGGTCATAACTTGGCCAAAAATGCTCGTTTTTTAAAAATAAAAACGTTACTGTAATCTACATTGCAGCGCCTATCTGCTGCAATAGCAGATAGGGGTTGCAAAATCTGGTGACAGAGCCTCTTTAAAGTAACAGTGCAAAAGAACATATAAAGACTCTAAAAAATATTACTGCCTTTATTACTTTACCCGACATTGCTGAAGTGACATCACCATTTTCTTTTATATGATCAGATCCTGCCATAGCAAGGTGTGTCATGCTCAACAAATCACCCCAGGATTGTATGACAACAAAGTACAACTTCATCATCATCATCATCATCATCATCATCATCATCATCATCATCATCATCATCATAATCATCAGGGCTTATTCAGACAAACGGGATATACGTCCTTGCAACGCGCTTGATTTTCACGCGCGTCGCACGGACCTATATTAGTCTATGGGGCAGTGCAGACAGGTGCGTGATTTTTACGCTGCGTGAGTCAGCAGCGAAAAAGTCACGACATGTTCGTTCTTTGGACGATTTTCGTGCATCACACACCCATTGAAGTCAATGGGTGCGTGAAAACCACGCATGCCGCACGGAAGCACTTCCGTGGGACGCACGTGATTCGTGCAACAGCTGTGAACAGGATGAATGAAAACAGAAAAGCACCACGTGCTTCACGTGCTTTTCTGTTTACAAACATCCAAACCGAGTGTCATAATGATGGCGGCTGCGCGAAAATCTCGCATCATACGGGGCTGACACACGGAGCTGTCAAGTGCCTTTTGCGCGCACAAAACGCCGCATTTTTTGCGCGTGCAAAACGCACACGCTCGTGTGAATCCGGCCTCAGACTCACATAGCAAATGCTTACAACTTTAAAGTAGAACCTTTATTATTTGTAAATCTGCTGAGCTGAAAATGCATCTTGCCCCGTCATCAATAAATCCCTATGAGAAAAAAAAAGTTGAGAGCGACCTCAAAGGCATTGCAGAAAATCCAAATAAATAAAGTTTACATTTTTTGTGATGGTCCGAGTGTCGCGGCCCGTAATACAAATACAATACCCAACCCTGCCACATACAACTTTGTGGACAATTAGGGTATGTTCACACGATTAACAAAATATGTCTAAAAATACGGAGCTGTTTTCAAGGGAAAACAGCTCCTAATTTTCAGACGTTTTTTGAGCAACTCGCGTTTTTCGCTGCGTTTTTTATGCCCGTTTTTGGAGCTGTTTTCAATAAAGTCTATGAGAAAATGGCTCCAAAAAAGTCCCAAGAAGTGTCCTTCTTTTGCACAAACAGTCTCATTTGAAATTATTTTCCTATCTTCCTCCGTTATTTGCATATCGGTGCCGTTATATCTGGCGCCCGATATGTAAATCAGCCCCATAACTGTCAATGGGGCATTTTATCTAACTAAATGGCAAGGGGGCGTTATACTGTTCGCTCTGACACTGTCCAATCAGCTACGGATAGTGTCAGGGCGGCTTGCGCTGTGTTCTCGCAGGAGGGAACACAGCGCAAGCCGCCCTGACACTGTCCGTAGCTGATTGGACAGTGTCAGAATGAAAAGATCACGCCCCCTTGCCATTTAGTTAGATAGAAACGCCCCTTTGACAGTTCAGGGGCTTATTTACATATCGGGCGCCAGATATAACGGCACCGATATGTAAATAACGGAGGAAAGTAGGAAAATAATTTCAAGTGAGACTGTGTTTGTGCAGCCCGGCCTGTATGGGCAGGTGAAAGGTTCTCTTTAACACCGTCTTGAGGGACAGAAGGGTCTGGCATTTGTGCCTTTCCTAAATCATTTGGAAGAGGAACCACCTGAGGAAATGTTTGAATGACGTTCCAGAGTTTCTTGGAGCATTTAAGGCAATATTTTAGATTTTTTTTTAATCTACACTAAAGTATGTGTTCACCTACAATAATTAGACAGTTTATGTATAGATACAATCTACATATAAAGTTTAGTAATGTTGAAAATCCTTTCTCTACATTCAAGTGTAAGGGTATGTTCACACGCAGTGACCAAAAACGTCTGAAAATACAGAGCTGTTTTTAGGCGAAAACTGCTCCTGATTTTCAGACGTTTTTGTAGCAACTCGCGTTTTTCGTGGCGTATTTTACGGCCATTGTTGGAGCTGTTTTTCAATGGAGTCAATGAAAAACGGTTCCAAAAACATCCCAAGAACTGACATGCACGTCTTTTTACGTGCCGTCTTTTGACAGCAACGAGTAAAATTACACCTCGTGGGAACAGAACATCGTAAAACCCACTGCAAGCAATGGGCAGATGTTTGTAGGCATAATGGAGCCGTTTTTTCAGGCGTAAAACGTTCGAATTACGTCTGAAAGCAGTGCGTGTGAACATAACCTAAGGGTATGTGCACACACACTAATTACGTCCGTAATTGACGGACGTATTTCGGCCGCAAGTCCCGGACCGAACTCAGTGCTGGGAGCCGGGCTCCTAGCATCATACTTATGTACGACGCTAGGAGTCCCTGCCTCGCTGCCGGACAACTGTCCCATACTGTAATCATATTTTCAGTACGGGACAGTTGTCCTGCAGCGAGGCAGGGACTCCTAGCATCGTACATAAGTATGATGCTAGGAGCCCGGCTCCCAGCACTGAGTTCGGTCCGGGACTTGCGGCCGAAATACGTCCGTCAATTACGGACGTAATTAGTGTGTGTGCACATACCCTAATTTTTTTCACCGTCAACAGTTTCTAAAAGATCTGGTCTTGTTCTATTCTTCTTAATCATAGGCCCCCTGGTGGCTAATTGGGATTACTACAGCAGATTGTCAAAAGTTTTCTGAAAGTTTAATTACACTTTAAAAGGGGGTTGCCAGAATGCCTGTCCCCGCTGTATACACATATCTGACTTTGTTTACACATCTACACTTCTAAACAGCCGAGATTAAAGACATGCTGCGTTCATAGACTTCAATTTACACAGAAAGTCCTTATCTGGACGTCAGGGACTGAATTCAAACTGACTGGAACACAATTAAAGGAACCCTCCAGACAAGTCTATTACACTGTGTTATTTCTAGTGTCTGCCCTTAGGGGGCAGTGGATGACATAGAGATTCTTTTTTTAATACCCTGTGTCATGCACTGCCCCCTCAGGCTCTGCACTAGTTTGAGTTTTGCCTGGAGTGTTCCTTTAAAAACCATTGTTACTTCAATGTCAGCATTACTTTATATAAAACAATGCAACTATCTAATATAGGAAATGCTCAAAAGTGGCTAAAAGTGGAGCGATAATATAGGTCTGCTCGCCTGAATCCAATTCTAGTTTTGGCTTAAAAGTTGCATGCAAAATCTGCAGCAATTCTGCACTGTGTGAACAACGCCTTATAGCGTAAAACATCTGCAGTGGATTCTGGACATGTTGCAAAGGTTTAATTCCACATCATGCCCTATCTGTTGTGGAAATGCTGAAGATTTTATTCATTGCAGTGCAAAGAGTAAAATGCGCAGCTATATCTGTGCTAAAATCGTTGCCAATTTTGGTGTGGATTTGTAGGCTGAACCCAACCTAAAAAACACCTTGTTAATGTCCCTCTTTATACTGCTCCTGTCTGAGTAATAAGTATGTGTCACCCGCTTCCTCTTTTATCTTTATGACTTTTACTATACGGCAGGTGTGAGCTATAAATTCACTTATTCCAGAGGAGGAACTTTGCTCTTCTTCCAGTTCACATATTGTACGGTACTAAAAAAAATAAAATTTAAAATGTACCTAAAATACCTTCTATTCTGTATGTGACAAGTAAAATGTGTAGTTCATGTGCCAATAGTCATATTGTCATTGGAGAAACGATATAAACCCGGGTATTGAGAGCTGCACTGTTTCATAAGTCCCATAGAACTGAATTGTAGTTACGGACACAGTGCAGCTCAGTGAGTTACGGTGTTTCCGTAATTCATGGTTAGAAATCACACTTTTCAGCTACAACACAGGGAGGCAGAAGGGGGTTTAGGGGGTCCCATTCTAGAGATAGGTGCAGGTCCCAGAGGTGGGACCTGCATCTATCTGAGGGCAGATACACACGAACGTTGCGTTTTTGCGCGCGCAAAAACCATTTGACAGCTGCGTGTGTCATCCGTGTCTGATGCGCGGCTGCGTGATTTTCGCGCAGCCGCCATCATAGAGATGAGGCTAGTCGACGGCCGTCACTGTCCAAGGTGCTGAAAGAGCTAACTCTTTCAGCACCCTCGACAGTGAATGCCGAACACAATATCGAAAAACCTGTAGAAAAAAAAGAAAAAGTTCGTACTTACCGAGAACTTCCCGGCCGTTGCCTTGGTGACGCGTCCTTGGTGACGCGCCTTTCTTGACATCGGGCCCCACCTCCCTGGATGACGCGCCAGTCCATGTGACCGCTGCAGCCTGTGCTTGGCCTGTGATTTGCTGGAGCTGTCACTTGGACTGAATTGTCATCCCGGGAGGTCAGACTGGAGGAAGACGCCGGGAGTTATCGGTAAGTCAGAACTTCGTTTTTTTTTCTACAGGTTCATGTATATTGGGATCGGAAGTCACGGTCCATGGTGCTGAAACAGTTTAACTCTTTCAGCACCATGGACAGTGACTATCTCCTGACGTCGCATACCGATAATTTTTTTGCCGGGTTCGGCCAAATCGAGTTCGGCCGAACCCGGTGAAGTTCGGTTCGCTTGTCCGGCTTCGCTCATCGCAAAGACACTCCGTTTGGATGTTCGGAAACAGAAAAGCACGTGGTGCTTTTCTGTTTTCATTCATCCTTTTGACAGCTGGTGCGCGAATCACGCTCGTCCCACGGAAGTGCTTCCGTGTGGTGCGCGTGATTTTCACGCACCCATTGACTTCAATGGGTGCGTGATGCGCGAAATACGCAGAGTTATTGAACCTGTCGCGCTTTTTGCGCAGCAGACAAACGCTGTGCAAAAAGCACGGACTGTCTGTACTTCCCCATAGACTTGTATTGGTCCATGCGTGCCGCGTGAAAACCACGCGGTCCGCACGGACCGAATACACGCTCGTGTGAATCCCCCCTGACATTTATGACATATCCTGTGGATATTTCCCAAATGTCCCTGATGGGAAAACCCCTTTAATGCAGCTACATAGGTCTTGTGTAATGCGGGATGAGTTGTACTTTCTGTACATATAATTCTGAGGTCCACATACATGTACATGACCAAATATGTGGTATTATTGTATATTGTTTCTATTGAATAAAATTAAATTTAAGTAAAAACAACGTTGTTTTGATACATTTTATTAACTTATAATAAAAAAAACTCCCTCCCTTGACATACTATTATGTTAGGATGCAAAATAAAAGGGATAAGAAAAAAACCCCACTGTCAATGTCCTATCAGTAAGGGTAAGTTCACACGTAGCGCAAATACTGCAGATTTTCTGCAACAGATGTTGTTGTGGAAAATCCGCAGCATAATACAGTAGCAGCAAAGTGGATGAGATTTGAACAAATCTCATCCACACGCAGCGTAAATGATAAGCGAAAAAACGCACGTAAATTTACCTGCAGTGCATTTTTTTAATTCGCAGCATGTCAATTGTAGTTGCGTAATCGCTGCTTTTTTGTTGCGGGTTTTCCTCATTGAATTCAATGGGGAGGTAAAACCTGTAAACAAATAGCAGATGTTTTTGATCTTTTGTAGCGGAAAAGCTGCAATTCCGCCACAAAAATCGGAATTTAGAAAAAAAAAACTTTCTACTTACCCAATTTACAATTTGGAGCATTTTTTCGGCTGCTAATCCCTGCGGCGCCCAGGGCGGATATGGTGTTTGCTTTTACGAAGCATCTCCACCCTGTGTGAACATACCCTCAGAAGGCTTCAATGATAGATCTTTTGTTGGATGTTGGTTCAGTGTCAGACTGGCCCATGAGCTTACTAGGGGATCTCTGAGTAGGCCCGTGTTCTGACACAATAATGGGCCCCAATGATCCAGCAGAAGAAAATGCTATTTGGAAGTGACTTTGGAGCCAATTACCTGCCACTAGTGTCTATTTCTTATGGGATGACTGACAAATAACCTATTGATGATATGTTCTATGTGTACAATGACAAGAACAAAGATAACTATGGAATTAAAAGTGGACGTGTAAATTTTCTGTATGGGTAGAGGGTATAATTTCCTCTGGTGAGCCCAAGTTACCCCAGTACGATACTCTATTGGTCTATGAGCCCGTACACCGCTACATCGGCTTTCCAAGAAAAGCCGAACAGAAATGAGGCGGCTCACACGAGCGCTTCTTCCGCTTCGTTTTAGCAATTGGTGGGGGTCTCAGTGCTCGGACCCCCACAGATCAAAACTTCTGACATGTCACTATGACCTGTGAGAGGTTTGTTGAACGTTTAGTTACCCTATAAGTTTCGATATTCGGCTGAGTTTTGTGGTCATGCGTAAATTTAAAAACATAAGCAGGAAAGTTTCCCTCTTTGACCATCTGACGGATGTACCATGATCCTGCACCAGCTATACTGAAGATCTGAACTTTGAGCCTATAATAAAAAGTTTTTTACAATGTGTATGACCAGCCATCATCTATAGCTCAGCAGTGACATCTGCTGGTGATATTGCAAAGTGAAGATACTATTTACTGTAGTTGGCCTCTTGCCAAGAGAATTCTTACATGGGATATATTTATGGCCATGCATTAAGTAGAGCTAAATTGTCAAACTTGAAATATCATAGCAATAAAAAAAAGTATAAGCTCAACTTTATTGCAAGGTTTAAATAAGCCCCAAGTTGCAACTTCCTAATATAATATTAATAGCTGAACTGCTTCCATTAGCTGTGAGAAGCATCTATAAGGCAGTTAGGATTTTCAGTTACTATATTTCCCTGCATTTCTTTCTGCAGACTATAAGGCACACTCAGAAAAACAGCCTGAATTCTGTTGATGGAATTGTGGGGCAACCATTATGAATTCTAAGCGTCACTGCAGGTTACAGTCAGGATGCCGCTAAAGTGACAAAATTGTATTAGGGAATTTAGTTTATTCAGTTGCGTAATATGTCCTATAAAGCAGCTCCAGAGATGAACCTTACACTTTTACCCTCCTTTTTCTCTTCCCCATATTTGACTACTAAGACTATACTGTGTGAACCTGAAAACAAAGATGATATTGGAGTCACAATGTCCTTAGGGTCTCGGCTAGAGTAACAAATATACAAAAGGCTGGATTCTCAGATTTAAGGACGTTCTGTATTGTGTATGACAATGAAACCTACCTAAAAGGTCACAAGACAGATTCACTCCTCAGTCGGAGATGAGACATGAACCCATTACAGCCCCTCCGTCCTCCGCTGCTGGTACACATACTGCTACAGCACTCAACTAATTGTAATGGTAAGTTGACTTTACTTATGTCTATATTTGTGTGTCCATCTCTTAGCCAGGACAGATTTGTATCCCCTAGAAGTAAACAAGGAAGTTTCCTATTGAATGACAGCAAGCAGAGATCATAAAGACAAATCATCAGATGTTTGGATCGGTGCTGAGACCCCCAATGTCGCTGAAACGAAGGTGCAAAAGTGCTCAACTGAGCACCCTGCAACTTCGTCTGATCGGCGCTCCCTGTTAGGCTGAAGACGGCTCACATAAAAAACACAGATCACAGGCGATGATGCAGGGCGCTCAGCTGAGCGCTTCTGCGCCTTCGTTTCAGTGACATTGGGGTCTCAGCACCCAAACCCCCACCGATCCAGAATTTTGATATGTCTCTATGTTATATTAAAACTTTGAAGAAAGTGCAGTCACTTTCTAAAAAATTATGAGGAATTGATATAGAAAGTATATGGTGAAATTTTTCTTGGCACATGGTGTAAATGGGTCTTAAAGGGGTTTTCCTATGAGAGACATTTATGACATATCCACAGGATATAATCCAAAAAATAAAGTATTTGAAGCAGCACAAATCCCGATATCAGGAGCGGTGTCACGCTGGAAAATCAGACAAACCCAGTCTGACGTAACGTAATCCTCAGAAAAAGGCTTGAGAAAGACCCTCCACTTGTCACGGGTCGAAACGTTGCCAGTTTTTACTGGATGTTTGACCAATACAAGAACATATTGATTGAAATTTGGAAGACGTGTGCTGCTTTTTATGAGGATTATATCCACAGGATATGTCATAAATGTCAGATAGATGCGGGTCCCACCTTTAGGACCCACACCTATCTCCAGAACGGGGCCCCCTAAACCCCGTTCAGTCGCTCTGTGTTGCGACTGAATGAGGGGAATTACGACCATGAAAAGGGTTATATGGTCGTGAGTTACAAACACAGTGTAACTCGCTGAGCTACGCTGTTTCCGTAAGTCCCATATAACTGAATGGTAGTTACAGAAACCTGCATCTATCTGACATTTATGACATATCCTGTAGATAACCTCAGAAAAAGCAGCACGTCTCCCAAATTTCAATCAATATGTTATTTTATTGGTCAAACATCCAGTAAAAAATGGCAACGTTTCGACCCGTGACAAGTGGAGGGTCTTTCTCAAGCCTTTTTCTGAGGATTACGTTACGTCAGACTGGGTTTGTCTGATCTTACAGCGTGACACCGCTCCTGATATCGGGATTTGTGCTGCTTCAAATACTTTATTTTTTGGATTATATCCTGTGGATATGTCATAAATGTCTCTCATAGGAAAACCCCTTTAAGTTTCTTATTTCACAGATCTACAGTTCTTAGAACCTCTAGACACATTTACATACAGAAATGTGAATGATATTATCAGCTCTTTTAAATAACTTTATGTTAAATCGTGGCTGTTGTTTCAGGTAACTTTTCAGAATAAGCTGTCATATGTGTGTACATGAGGAATAACACTACAGTATATCTGACCATTATATGACTTGTATGTGGCATTTTCCACCAGTTTTCTCCTATGTAGGCTCTATCTCTAGTTGTCAGTTTTCCTGAAAGTCAGCTCAGGGAGGAGACTAGCTGCTGTGATGTCTCCCATACGCAGCACACAGAGAGCAGAGATCCTGCTCTGCTATCTCTCTGTAGCACACCCTCAGAAACAACAGCAGCATGGGGGACATTATACAGCAGTAATGAGCAGTGTATCTGTGAATGCAGCACTGGGAGGAGACAATTAGGGTATGTTCACATAAAATTTTTGACACGCGGATTACGACACTTTTTCTGTCTTGGAATCAGAGTAGAAAGCACCTCTTTTTTGCCTTCCATTGTTTTCAATGGGAATCAGTGGCGTAGGCACAGATTTTTCCACGCTGTGAATCAATATTAGCGGCATCCTGATCTATCTAGGCACAGAATCCGGCTCAAAAATTCCTATTGAAACTAATGAGAAGCAGAAAAAGTGCCAATAAACGCAAGCTTATTTTACTGTTCAAAATCAGAACCTCCAGTGGATTGTGTTTAAAAAAGCGTGCCAAAAAACCCCAAAACCGGTTAAAATCGGCATGTATTTTGAAATCAGCGTCCAAAATCAGAGTGGAAAGTGTGCTTCTTTTGAAGGCAGATTCAGTGTCTGATTTTTCTGCCTCAACTTAATGCCATGTGTACATATCCTAAAACACTTAATAGAAGCTGCAGCAGTGTCTCTGTGTGTCTCTCTGCCTCTATCTCCCTTCGGCAGGTCTTCCCTCTCTATAGACTTCTATGGGCAGCATGTAACCTTAATTCCTCAGTGAGCTGATAATCTGTCTCATCTTTCAAGACTGTAGCAGTGAATTGAGAGTGAATGATCAGTGCAGGAGGAAGAGAAGTGGCTCATGAGTGGAGAAAGGCATTTTTCTTTAATAAGATATAATACAAAGTTTCTTATATTCGCTTGTACTATTGATTTATGCAAAAAAATGTAAATGGACAGTGACTATTTAGTACTCTAATAGAAATGTTCAGTTTGTTTTTTTGTATACTGGTTTGTTTGCACATAATTTTATGATATTTTTCATATTTATTAACACAAAAAGTAAGTATGTGGGTAATTGCAGGTAATAGTGGTGATAAATAAATTAAAGGTTGTCTTATCACAAATGGGTCCAGCTCCCAAGACCCCTGGCAAACAGCTGACTTTGCCAGGGGGAGTTACCTTCAGCTGCTGATCTTCACTGCAGCGGCCTCTTCAGGGGAAATGTAGTATTACATAAGGACATTCAAATGAAAAGACGCGGCCTGCCGGAGCGAGAGTCACCGCTAAATCATAAAGTGGGTAGTTTCCATTTTAAGGGGTTGTCTAGATAAGACAATCCCTTTTAATCCATAGCTAACATATTATCTGAAAGATAAAAAAAAGCATTAATGTGTTCACGAAATCCTGACTACACTTCATATACCTATCTATACATATCTATACCCATATAGTATATCATCCTCTGATTTTACAGGAGTTTAACAGTTGTTGAATGCGGTCTAAGGATCACTCCGACTACGGTAACTGAACTCCCTTTATGATGGGCGACATCAATAATAACAGGGCTCTGCTGTAATTGTTGGATTATAATGTTGCACAAAGTTACATTGCAACACATCACACTCCACAGAGGTTAATGAAGTTGTTAAAAACAGGCCAGGAATGTTTGTCATAATCCCAAATTGCATTTTGTGTTTCAAGTCTCCACCATTTTCAGTATCCTTTTACTATCAGTGAATCCGAACATTGTTGTTTACATCCATAGTTACATAGTTACATAGTTAGTACGGCTGAAAAAAGACACATGTCCATCAAGTTCAACCAAGGGAAGGGAAAAGGGAAGGAAAAATGTCTACACATAGGAGCTAATATTTTTTTGTTCTAGGAAATTATCTAACCCTTTTTTAAAGCCATCTACTGTCCCTGTTGTGACGGCTCCTGCGGTAGGCTATTCCATAGATTCACAGTTCTCACGGTAAAGAAGCCTTGTCGCCTCTGCAGCTTGAACCTTTTTTTCTCCAGACGGAGGGAGTGCCCCCTTGTTTTTTGAGGGGGTTTTACAAGGAACAGGATTTCACCATATTTTTTGTATGTGCCATTAATATATTTATATAAGTTAATCATGTCCCCCCTTAGTCGTCTTTTTTCAAGGCTAAATAGGTTTAATTCTTTCAATCTTTCCTCATAACTTAAATTCTCCATGCCCCTTATTAGCTTCGTTGCTCTTCTTTGTATTTTTTCCAACTCCAGGGCATCCTTTCTATGAACTGGAGCCCAGAACTGAACTGCATATTCTAGATGAGGCCTCACTAATGCTTTGTAAAGTGGTAATATTACATCCCTGTCCGGTGAGTCCATGCCTCTTTTAATACACGACAGTATCCTGCTGGCCTTTGAAGCAGCTGATTGACACTGCATGCTGTTATTGAGTTTATGATTTACAAGTACACCCAGATCCTTCTCAACAAGTGAATCCGCCAGTGTAGCTCCCCCTAGGACATATGATGCATGCAGGTTGTTGGTACCCAAATGCATAACTTTACATTTATCTACATTAAACTTCATCTGCCAAGTGGACGCCCAAACACTTAGTTTGTTTAAATCTGCTTGCAATTCATGAACATCTTCCATAGTCTGAACTAAATTACATAGCTTGGTGTCATCTGCAAAAATAGAAATAGTGCTATTAATCCCATCCTCTATATCATTAATAAATAAGTTGAATAATAGTGGTCCCAGCACTGAACCCTGGGGTACACCACTTATAACTGGGGACCATTCAGAGTAGGAATCATTGACCACAACCCTCTGGATACGGTCCTTGAGCCAATTCTCAATCCAATTACAAACTATATTTTCGGCCCTATAGTCCTTAATTTACCCATTAGGCGTCTATGGGGGACAGTGTCAAATGCCTTTGCAAAGTCCAAAAACACTAAATCCACAGCGGCCCCTCTGTCTAGACTTCTGCTCACCTCTTCATAAAAACAGATTAGGTTAGTTTGACAACTTCTGTCCTTAGTAAAACCGTGCTGGCGGTCACTTAGAATACTATTTTTTGTCACATAATCCTGTATATAGTCCCTCAATAGCCCCTCAAACATTTTCCCCACGATGGATGTTAAGCTTACTGGTCTATAATTACCTGGGGAAGACCTAGAGCCCTTTTTGAAAATAGGCACCACATTTGCGCTGCGCCAGTCCCTTGGCACTATACCAGTCACTAGAGATTCTCTGAATATTATGAAAAGGGGGACAGAAATAACTGAACTAAGCTCTTTAAGAATTCTAGGGTGTAACCTATCTGGTCCCTGGGCCTTGTGCACATTTATTTTATTTAATTTAGCTTGGACCATCTCTACATTCACCCAATTCAGTATATCAACTGATATATTAACAGCACTGGCACCGGCTACATCAGCTGCTCTTTCTTCAGTTGTATATACAGAGCTAAAGAACCCATTTAGTAACTCTGCCTTCTCTTGATCCCCTGTGATCAACTCCCCATTACCATTATCTAGGGGTCCTACATGTTCAGACCTTGGCTTTTTAGCATTTATATACTTGAAGAATTTTTTGGGAGTTGTTTTACTATCCTTGGCCATCTGCCTTTCATTTTGTATTTTTGCTAATTTTATTACATTCTTACAGATTTTATTAAGCTCTTTATATTTTACAAAGGCTACAGCTGTACCCTCAGATTTGTATTTTTTAAATGCCCTTTTTTTGTCATGTATTGCCCCTTTCACAGAAGGTGTAAGCCATGTGGGGTTTAATTTGAGTCGTTTATACTTGTTACCTATAGGAATAAATTTTGCACTATAATTACCCAAAGTAGATTTGAAAATCTCCCATTTATCATTTGTCCCATTATTTGACATTAGTTCTTCCCAGTCTATATCCTGAATTGCCGCCCTCATCCTGGGAAAATTGGCTTTCTTAAAATTAAATGTTTTTGCCCTCCCAGCCTGCGTTTGTTTTTTACAGTATAGGTAAAATATAACTATATTATGATCACTGTTACCGAGGTTTTCACGAACATTGACATTCCCAACAAGATCTGCATTATTAGAAATGACCAGATCCAACAGAGCTTCACCTCTAGTCGGGTCTTCCACAAACTGGCCCATAAAATTTTCCTGCAACAGGTTGAGGAAATGTCTCCCCTTTGCAGTTGAAGCTGAACCATGACACCAATTAATATCCCGGAAATTAAAATCTCCCATTATCACTACAGTACCCGCCTGTGCAGCCCGCTCCATCTGTTTATATAGCTGAACATCCATCTCCTCAGTTATATTGGGGGGTCTATAGATTACACCAAAAGTAATTTTTTCAGTGTTTACTTCCCTTTCTAGTTCCACCCACAAGGTTTCAACCTCCTCACAGTCTTCACCCACTACTGTCTCTTTCACACTCGCCTTCATATCATTTCTCACATACAGACATACACCACCACCTTTCCTATTTGTCCTGTCTTTCCGAAAAAGTGTAAAACCCTGTAGATTTACAGCCCAGTCATGTGAAGAGTCCAGCCATGTTTCAGCAACACCAACTATATCTATATTTTCTTCCAGTATCAAGGCCTCCAGCTCCCACATTTTGCTTGCTAGACTTCTGGCATTTGTGAACATACACTTTAACTTGCCTGTCAGTTTTTCACTTTTATTATCAGAAATGTGATTTGACATTAATCGGGCCTTTTTATTTACACTGATGTTTTGTAACGAAAGGATCTCCTTATCTTGTTGTCTAGTCCTCTCCCCACATTCTGTTTCTCCCCCCACCAATATAGTCTGACCCCTCTCTAACCTGGCTACCCCTTTTTTTTCTACATTGACCTCCCTCCTCAGCCCTAGTTTAAATACTCCGCCACCCCAGCTAGAATTCTCTCCCCCAGCACAGCGGACCCCCTTCCATTTAGGTGCAAATCATCTGCAGAATACAGTTTGTACCCCAATGAAAAGTCAGCCCAGTGCTCTAGGAACCCAAATCCTTCTCCTCTACACCAAGACTTCAGCCATGCATTTAACTCCCTGAGCTCCCGCTGCCTTTCCTGTGATGCGCATGGCACAGGCAGTATTCCTGAGAATACTACTTTGGAGGTCCTTCCCTTCAGCTTGTAGCCTAGTTCTTTAAAATTATTCTTAAGGCTCCTCCACCTACCATTTATTCTGTCGTTGGTACCGACATGGACCACGACAGCTGGATCATCACCAGCCCCTCCCAGCAATTTGTCCACCCGTTCCACCACATGCCGAACCCTGGCACCAGGGAGACAGCAAACCATTCGGTTGAGGTGGTCTTGGCGACAAATTATTCTATCCGTCTTCCTGATTATAGAATCCCCTACGACTATCAATTGTCTTGGCTTACCTGCATTACCATCCCGCCGACTACTAGCTGGGCTGTTCTCCTGGCTGTTAGGGAGATCAGTATCCACTAGGGCTGCCATTTCTGAGACTGACACCCTCGCATCATCACCCAACTTGGCAATTTTGCCTGGAATGTCAGAAACCGGATCGGCCTTCCTTTTCTTTGACCCCTTTCTACTGCCCCTAACTACATTAACCCAGCTACTTACCTGATCCTGCTCACCCATGTCTTAACCCTCCAGTTGTAACCCACTAACTGCATGCTCCGTGAGCAGCAAGCTCAGCTCAAGATTGTCTATCCTCCTCAGTGTTGCATTCTGCTCCTCCAGATCTCTAATACGAGCTTCCAGGTGAACAACATGCTCACATCTGCCACAGAGATATTCACCCTGGAACTCCGGCTCCAGTCGTGCATACATATGGCAAACTGTGCACTGAAGAAAACCTCCAATCTTGCTATCCATTATCCAAGTTACAAAAAAAACAGCGAACAGGTGTTAATTAAAAAGAAAAAGAAGTAGAAGAGTACTTACTGGGACTTTAACTCCTCTTTTCGGAACTCCGGTTTTTGGAACTCCACTTGATCTACAAACCACTTGTTGTTTCAAGCCACAGAGCAGGCTCTACAGAGTACTGAGGCCTGATTTATAGCACCTGGTACCAGCTAACCCCTCCCCCTTACTCAGCTACTCAGGAAGGAAACTGCAAGGGAAAAATGGTTTTAAATAATGTCACTTTTGCAAACTTTGTAGCAAGCAAGCAATCAATACATATATCACATACAATGGCCCCCCACTTTGTCACACACAACACAGTAAATCAATCCGGTTTTTGGAACTCCACTTGATCTACAAACCACTTGTTGTTTCAAGCCACAGAGCAGTGAGAAAAACAGCCTGGACTCGTCTCATATACTTTACTTAGGGCTCATGCACATGGCCATATTACACCTCAGTGCAAGAAATGTTGGCACTTCTTATCTCTGTCAGTTGTGTTGGGGTGACACACACAGGAGTCCACAAACAGTTAATAACCGTTTCAAGACCAAGGCCTTTCCGATGCCTGAATGTCCATTGTAAAACTTCACCTGGGTGAATGTTTTTTCTGTTTCTTTTATAATTTGGCCATATGTTTGTTTTTCTTTTTTGGGGCACATATAGAGGCTTTAATGTGATACTACACACAATCAGTGTCTTCATATTTTAACATTTTCTATAGGGGATAAATAGGGTGAAAATGCTAATTTCCTTCTTTTTTCCTTTTCTAATTTAAAGGCTATGTACACCTTTGAACCCAATTTCTCTAAATAAATCAATGTTTTAGGTTCTTTAAAGGGGTTGTCTAGGTTGGGGGCTGTTTTTTATACTAATGACTTATTCACAGAATCAGTACATGATCGGTGGGGGTCTGACACCCAGACCCCGCACCGATCAGAAGCACCAGCTGCCTCCGGGCGCCGGAAACTATGCAGGGGTCGGTGCCGGAAGCAGAAGTTTTCGACCACTATATAGCAACTGTGTTGCAGTACTGCAGCTCTGCTCCTGTTCAATGACTAGGAGCAGAGCTGCAGTAATATAGCACGGCTGCTATGCAGTGGTCGGAGCAATCTACTTCCGGCACTGACCACTGGATAGCTTTTGGTACCCAGAGGCAGCCGAAACAGCTGATCGGTGCAGGTTCCAGGTGTCGGACCCCCACTGATCATATATTGATGACCTATACTGTGAAGAGGTCGTCAGTATAAAAAAACAGCCCCAAACCCGCACAACCCATTTAAAACAACTAAAAAGGCTAAATGCACACACAAACTCAAAAACATCTGAAAATACAGATCTGTTTTCAAGGGAAAACAGCTCCTGATTTTCGGACGTTTTTTAAGCCAGTCGCGATTTTCGCTCCGTTTTTTACGGTCGTTTTTGGAGCTGTTTTTCTATAGAGTCAATGAAAAACGCCTCCAAAAACGGCTCAAGAAGTGACATGCACTTCTTTTTCGCAGGCGTTTTTTAAGCAGCCGTTTTTCAAACCATTTACGGCCCGAAAAACTGTGAAAAATAAGCTGTGTGAACATACCCTAACGATCACACCTAAGTTGATGAACATAGATGTGATAGTTTTTAGCTGGATACGCAATACAAATTGATATGATGCAGATTTTAAAATCCTCACCGCCGTTCATTTTTCGTATGGAAAAATTCTGCAGAATGTAGATGAGAATTGTTCAAATCCCATCTTCATGGCAGGTACTGTATTCCGCTTACACACAACATGTGCATGGGTCCTTACTGTAGGGCCACATGGAACGTGTAACATACCCTAATTGCAAATCAGCTCCGTTTTCAGTTGTTTGTTAAAGGCCGCAAAGTTTTCATGCAGCTATTAACAATCAATTTAAAAACCGTGCAAATTTGCCGCATGCTGGAGAAGATTTAGGCCGCATCATGTCCATGTCTTGGCTACCAGGCGGCCGCTCATTGTGGCCTCGACCCTTTGGTCCTGAACCACAGACATAATTTCCTGACTTACGTTTGAGCGCCTAGTAGTTAGGGTATGTTCACACGGGCTAATTTCAGCCGTTTTTCAGCCTGTAAACGTCCTGAAAAACGGCTGAAAAATCGGAAGCAGAACGCCTACAAACATCTGCCCATTGATTTCAATGGGAAATAGGGTGTTCTGTTCCGACGGGTAATTTTCTACGCCTCATTTTCAAAGAAAGGCGCGTAAAAAGACGCCCCGTAAAAAGAAGTGCATGTCGCTTCTTGAACCATTTTTGGAGCCATTTTTCATTGACACGATAGAAAAACAGCACCACAAATGGCCATAAAAACGCTAGTTTGAATAAAAAACGGCTGAAAATCAGATGTTTTCGCTTGAAAACAGCTCCGTATTTACAGCCCTTTTTTGTTAAGCGTGTGAACATAGCCTTACACTTGATCCCAGACAGCTGCTTGTGTGTGTTAGGGAGAGAAATTGCCCCCTGCCGGGCCAGACATATTGCGTGTTTGTTTTTGCTTCATATACAGTACAGGCCATACAAAGGGTATGAAACCCAAATAAAATAGAAGAGTAGTTCTGATAGGTCCACCATATGGATACCCGATAGAATATATTAAATATATAGAAATGCAAACAAATATAACCTTATTGGACATTGAAACAAATATTGTATTGTCTCTCTTTTCTTTTTTCAACCTGTTTCTACTATATGATAATGACAGGTTTAGGAAGGACGTGCAGTGCTCGGCCACTGGATATATACTTCTTGAAACTTCTTCCATAAAATCAAAAGCTTTTATTGCAGCCAGAAAATCTTAAAATAACGTGGTTCCAAATTTCCCAGAGATATAATTCCTGTCAAGCATGATGTGTTGGTAAGTGTACCCTGCTAAATTATTTTTGTGTATTCTCTCTTAGGCCCATTCGCATCGCGTTTGTGCTATCCGCCCGGCGTATACGGTTTGCGGAATCGCAGCTCTTCTGTTTTCCCCTTTTAATTCAATGGGGTGCTTAAACCCGCAACAAAGTTGTGCATGTTGCGACATTTGCAGCGGAATCACAGCGATTCCGCAGCAAAAATCGCAAGTAAGAAAGAAATAAATAAAGTTATACTTACCAACAGTTCCCTGCTTCTTCTCCAGTCCGGCCTCCTGGGATGACATTTCATCCCATGTGACCGCTGCAGCCAATCACAGGCTGCAGTGGACACATGGCCTGCAATGTCATCCCAGGAGGCCGGACTGCGCTCAGAGAAGAGGGAGTGGGTAAGTATGAAAGTTTTTTTTAATTTTTCAGGCGCTGCTTTACGCAGTGGCAATTCCGCCGGAAAAACGCACCACAATGTGGTGCGATTTTTCGGATATCATTCCCTGCGGTGTTCAGGGTGGATACGCTGCTCAGCTTGATGCAGCGTATCCGCCCTGAACACGCCGTGTGTGTGTTCGTACCCTTATAGTTGCAAAATTCAGGACCATGATGCATTGTAAATTTAAACCTTTTCTAGCCTGGACCGGTGTAGGACTCGGAAACAGCTCAAAAGTCGCGAAGTTGCAACGATTGGGCCGTTTTACTCAGTGGCGCATGGACAGTTGAAGATGGGACAAATTTATTAAGGGGCGTGTGCTTCTTAATAAATTTGGCACATCTAATTCCAGCTTGTTTCATTTTAAGACTGGTGTATGAAAACCCAGTCCTTATATATTTCTCCTATGTGTTTTTATGAATTAAGGACATTGTAGAAACCAGGTGAATTTCTAAATTTTTTGCAATTCAATCGAGCTGTCCAGGCTTCTCTACATTAAAATCCGTGCTGGACTCATTTGTCCCCAGCATTGATGGAGTCCTGATAAAAGGGGTTCTTACTTGTTAGAAGGATCTCTTGACAATAAGCTGATCACAAAGTTTCCCCCTGATAGCACCACCAGCGATCATTTGCAATCAGTGGGGACACCTGGCAGTAAGTGTTATATTTACGTGCAGCGCCACCTAAGAGGAAATTAAGCATTACACAGTGCCCATTGAAATTAATGGGTTATCTGTATAATGCAGGACAGGACAAGTCCCCCGGAGAAAGAGACGCTCTTTGTAACCACTCTCCATTCTGGCCAAGAGATAAGGATCCTGAACAGAGGACCCCCCTCTATTAACTCAGAATCCCCTAATGGGGTGTATGAAAATGTGTTTCTATACTGGAAAACCATTTTAATCTTTCATTCAACTTGTGATCAGGAAACCCTTTTAACCTATTTGACTGAAATTTCCTTCATTTTCATCTGGGCAGAGACAAAACTAGTTGTAGTCAAATCATATTTGGAGTCTTTCTAAGGTTTTTTTTATATTGATAGATGAAAACTGGTTTATCTATCTGATGCCCTTGTCTTTATATATCCACCTTGTTTATACCATATTTAATAATGATCCTTTCTTTTTCTGAGGATTTCATTGGTCCTGTTGACTTGGACGTCAATGACTGGACTTTACGTCTCAGCAGGTAAGCACACCATTTATTGTATTCATTGTAATTAAGATAAACAGTATAATACCTGAAATATTTATTATGTATAAGACTTTTTATTACCTAGATCAGCGTTTCCCAGCAATGTTTTAATTCCAGTTATTGTATATGTTTTTCTACTCATCCAGAACAGTATATTGTAGTGTCTGCCTTAGGAGTTACTACAAACAGTAGCAGCCATAGCTTGGCCAGGACGAAGAAGCTATGGAGACATAGGGTTAAAGGGGTTGTCCCACGACAAATTTTTACTCTCAAACAGTCAATCAGACCAGAGGAGTGAAGTGGTCGCAATTGTACCCGCTGCAGAGTTCGGACAAGGGGTAGGGGTAGTAGGTGAGTGCTTAGCTATCTAAGACAGGTGACGGATGGAGCCTATGGATGGTTGAAACAAAATATCTGTCCATGACGATCAACCAGAGGAAGGGAGAAGATGTGGATGAAGGGACAGGGAGGAGAGTACATTTTAGAACCCTTTCCCCCTCTATTTATTCAGTGGAAGGCAATAATAAACCCATAATGCATGAACCAATCTGCCCTAAAAGGGATCATGAACTTGGTTGGTATCATTGGTTTGTATCACACTATTTACTTTTTGCATTATGTTTCAGCAAATGACGTGTGCGCATCAAAAGGTCTTCAGTGTCACAAAGACGCAGACTGCTTGAGCACCATCAATGGGGACTTATTCTGCATTTGCAAAGCTGGATATTCGGGCAATGGAGAAGCATGTGCGGACATTAATGAATGCTCCACTTCACTGCATCAGTGTCACCAACAAGCCACATGTATGAACACTATTGGAAGCTACTCATGCCAATGCAAGTCCGGCTATACTGGAAACGGCTTTAATTGCTTAGACATTAATGAATGTGCCAGTGATAATGGCGGGTGCCACTTTGATGCAGTTTGTACCAACACACCTAGAGATAGGACTTGTCAATGCAAGACGGGATATACAGGGACTGGAGTAAATTGTACAGATATT
This sequence comes from Rhinoderma darwinii, assembly GCF_050947455.1. Lineage (NCBI taxonomy): Eukaryota > Metazoa > Chordata > Amphibia > Anura > Rhinodermatidae > Rhinoderma > Rhinoderma darwinii. Next base: position 379,389,181 of record NC_134690.1, read on the forward strand.
GATGAGTGCAGAAAAGCCAATTTATGTCACTGGAATGCCACTTGTATCAATAATCATGGGTCATATGTTTGTACTTGTAATTCTGGGTTCAAAGGCAATGGTAACTATCTCTGCCTAGATATAGATGAATGCACTGAAACCCCTGGGGTTTGCTCACGAGCTTTTGGATTCACTGGGTGCAAAAACCTACCAGGATCATACCAATGTACGTGTTCATCGGGGTATGAAAATATAGGCAACAGGTGTATGGATATTGACGAATGTGCCAACCACATATGCAGTCCATTTTCTACTTGTACTAATACCCCAGGGTCTTATAGTTGCATTTGCAGGGAAGGTTTTAATGGAAATGGCTTGACTTGCGTAGACATTAATGAATGTGTGACGAGCAACAAATGCCACTCACAGGCCACCTGCAGCAATTTCCTGGGCAGTTATGACTGTACTTGCCGGCAGGGTTTCTTTGGTGATGGACTGGTCTGCACCGATATAAATGAATGCCTACAAGATAACACATGTCCTAGTGAGTCCACCTGTCGGAATACAGAAGGATCATTCCAGTGTCAATGTACTTCAGGCTACATGTTAAATCAGAGCCGTTGTGTTGATATAGACGAATGCAATATTGGGCTTTGTAGTCCATATGCTTTTTGCCAGAATTTCGCAGGAGGCTTTAGATGTTCATGTAAAAATGGTTTTACGGGAGATGGAATAACCTGTACAGATATAAATGAATGTGGGCAAAACAATGGTGCGTGCCATGCCAATGCAATATGTACCAACCTCCCTGGATCTTTCTCTTGTGCATGTTCAAGTGGATATTCTGGTGATGGAGTCAAACAGTGCATGGATATTGATGAATGCGTGGGCAACAATGGCAACTGCCTGTACGGAGCAGCTTGTCTGAACACTCCTGGCTCTTATCGCTGTCTTTGTGCCACTGGTTTTCAAGCTATTAACAATACGTCATGCCAAGATGTCGATGAATGCAAGGCAGTGGCTGGAGTCTGTCAACTCAATGCCAAATGCTTTAATACCTTTGGGTCGTTCTACTGCGAATGCAGATCTGGATTCAGTAATAACAATGGACTTAGTTGTAATGACATCGATGAGTGTCTCAGCCGCCCTTGCCATGCACAGGCTACATGTACGAACACATTTGGATCATATGATTGCAACTGCAACAAAGGGTTTAATGGAAACGGGTTTAACTGTTCGGATATTGATGAATGCCGGGACCCATTGACTTGCCATGGAAATGCCCAGTGTTCTAATTTTCCAGGGAGTTATAAATGTCAGTGTTTACTCGGGTTTAGCGGTGATGGCTTTCTTTGTGAAGACGTCAATGAATGTTCACTAAGCAATCATACCTGTATAGAAGGCACCATATGCATCAACTCAGTGGGTTCCTATGTTTGCTCGTGCTTGAACGGAACTCTAGCCCTTAATGCCAGTTGTGTTTACCCATCTTCTGCCTGCAAGCCATCTTGCCACTCCAAAGCCCTTTGTCATGACACAGCCAAAGGACACAAGTGCGTATGTGATGTTGGATTTCAAGGCAATGGTGAAGAATGTAAAGACATTGATGAATGCCAAGAAGACATGTGCAAAGATAACACAACAATTTGTGTGAACATCGTGGGCTCTTATATATGTATATGTAAGCCAGGCTACAACCTCAACAACTCTCAATGTTCAGGTAAGACATATGGGCTTCAGGATATACATTTATGGGGTTTTCCCCCTATAATAATAAATGTAACCCATAATGATAAGTCTTTAATATGCCCTCCATTGTGGATTTATTACTAATTCTATTTAGTCGAGGTTGACACCATGGGCATTACTTTCGTTTGGCCACATACTGCCCCAGATGTACAACACTGTACACTATACAACTGCATGTCTGACATTGACTCTTATCTAAAAAAAATTTTGTATTGAAAAGCATAGCTGACCGCTTTTCAACACAAATGAATACAAAGGTATACTAAACAAATGTATGCCAAAAGGACACACTTTGGCATACCTCTGGCATCTATGGGCATGTGAGATGTATACGTCTGAAGCAAACCTAGTGCCGAAATGTAGTATGATTTTAGCTTTAGTTGTTTTGGCTATATCTATTCCTGGGAAAGCTTTGTAACAACCAATAAAGCCGACAAAGGGATTGTTACTCAGCTGCCCTAGAGTATTGTCCTGCAATTCTGCGTAGCTGTACAGCGATATGGTAGACGGTAATGGCTATATAGTTGTGCTTATGCAATCATTTGCAGGAACAAGACTGTAATAGAAAAAAAACGTCAATTTTTTCCAATGTGGTTGCACCAGAAAACAGCTTTAAATTAAAAATACTAAGAAATATCCCCTATAGTTATAAGTGTGGAAGATAAAGTAACTTGCATTTTTACTATGTATATTGCACATGTAAATATTATATAACATGATACTCTGATCTCACAGACATTGATGAATGTACCACTGACAACCACAACTGCCACACTATGGCTGACTGTTACAATACATTTGGGAGTTACGATTGCAAGTGTAAAAGTGGATATCAAGGAAATGGAGTAAATTGTACAGGTGAGTACCGGATAAATGTAAGGGTAAGGCCACACGGAGCGGCCCTGACACGGTCGCAACGCGGCCAACAACCGCGCTGGCACTATGTAGGAGCGGCTGTCAAATACCTCGTTAAGGAGTATTCCAGTTACATGCGCATGCGCCCTGCCGCTCCATTCATTCTCTATGGGAGCGCCAGAGATAGCCGAGTGCAGTGTTCCGCTTTTTCCGGCGCTGCCATAGAGAATGAATAGGGGGTAAGTTGTTGTAATTTGCAAAATCGTGCGGCCTTAAAGGGTGTATTAATTCTTGGCTGAATGATTTTGCAGATAAAGGGACGTTTACCCGCGTTAACATGCGGCCACTAACAGGCTGTTTGACAGCCGCACCGAACATAGTGACGGCATGGTTGTTAGCCACGTTGCGACCGTGTCAGGGCCGCTCCGTGTGGCCTTACCCTAATAAATGTAATATACTTTAACTATAACTTTTGCAAAGTCTAGTCTACCCCAGCAGGGGTGGGAGAAAGGGGCAGTCCAATTAGGCAGCTGCCTAGGGCACCATTGGGGGCAGGCACAATTAATAAAAAAAATAAATAAGTTAGGTGAAAGATGCAACAAGGAGAGGAACTGGGCCAGTGGGCACTACTACATATAACCAAGACCAGCTGGCCCTGCATTGAGAACTGTGAATGTGTGAAGGGGTCAGGGGTGGAGGGAAATATGGAATATCTATTTTAAATAAGAAAACTAGGAAATTGTAGGGCGAAGACATGGGGCAATTAAAGGATTGATTGTCCATCCAACAGCTATACCAAATCTTAGGAACCAAGGGAGTGGGAGGGCACATTTTGAAAACCCCTGCCTTGGGAACAAAGAGAGCTTATAACAGTCCTAGTACCCCACTTTTGTGCCCTGAATAATTTTACAGGTCTTAGATTAGATCTGATCCTAGTGAGAACACTTTACCTTATCAGTCAGTTGTCATATATTTAGTGCGTGTTACTTAATGGACCCTGTCTTGAAATTCTTTACAGTTCAAGAGACGTTCTTAAAGTAGAGCTACCAAGAGAAATATTGAAAAGCCTTAATGTACATTAGATATATGAAAATCATTATATAATATCCTATGTTTAGATATGATTCTATTACCTTACAGGCCCAAAGTGTATTGTATTAAGAGGTTCTGATGATAAGATCTCCTGTTATGATTTATTTAAAGGTTGACTTCTCACATACTGTAAATCCAAATTACCCTCCACATTAATATTCACATCCTACCTACTAGGGGCTCAAGTGCTGTATAGTAGAACTCAAGTGCTGTATAGTAGAAATCTAAGCCTGTTTTTCTTGTCATATCCAACTTTTTAGCCAATCCCATGATAAGTAGAGTTGTTTCCTTGTCATTTGATTGGCTAAAAATTTGTACTGCAGTGGATTTCGGGACAGAACAAATTCTCAGAATCCACCCTTGGGAACAGTGTTCTCCTACTAATTATCTATTATGCCTATAGTAGAACAGAGGAATAATACAGTTTATTTGCAATCTAACAAGAAATCAGTGTATAGTACATTTCTATATGCTTTATATGAACTATATCACAGTTTTTTGTCTTCCATGATTATATCCTGTATCTATATCCTGTGATTTTCTGATGTGGCATGTTCTGAGGAGTGTACTGAAAGACATACTCTTTATAACAACATCATTCTACTATAGTATTAGTCCTACATCTGCACTATACTAACTTATTTTCTGGCTAGGCTATTGTAAAGTGGAAGCCTTAAAGGGAACCTGTTACGTTGAACATGCTGTATAAACTGCAGGCAGCATGTTATGGAATAGGAGGAGTTGAGCAGATTGATATATAGTTTTGTTGGAAAAGATTCAGTATAACTTGTAATTTAACTATTTAAATCCCTGCTCATTGTGGATTTAATAGTCCAGTGGGTGGTCCTACTGATTGGCAGCCTTCCCTGTGCATACAAAAATAGGTGTCAATTACAGAGTAGGACTGCCCACTGGACTATTAAACCAGAATGTGCAGGGATTTCAATTATTAAGTTAGAAGTAATACTACATTTTTTCACACAAAACTATATATTAATTTGCTCATCGCCACCTGCTCTATAACATACTGCCTGCATGTGGGACCGATTGTTCAACGTTACACGTTCACTTTAAATTTCCATTTTTAGATTTGATATTTAAGACATAACCCATTTCTGATATTTTTCTAATATTATGCAAACTACATTACCTAATGAACAGGGTATTGTACTGTGCCCATTACAGTACCCTATTTTCTTATATACAAAACAGTATCCTCCTAGAGTCTGCTATATCTGCATCCTAATAACCCACTTTTTAGTTGGCTAGTATTAATTGCAATCCTCATTTCCTAGAAGTTAATATTCAAAACAGAATCTATTCTTTCATATTATATAGATGCCATTTTCTGGTGACCAGGTTAATAGACCGTGCCCATTACAGTGCCTATAAGTTAGCCAATCCCATGACTGCTACATCCTGAAATCTAAGTGATAAAGCCTAAATTTGTCTTTTGGTTAGGGATTGCTTTGTTAGCTGCTTATTGAAATCTGTTATCTCATGTTATTCATGAACAGTTTGTATTATAAGGAGCATGTCACTATGTGCTGACACTTATTTTAATAACAAATTATAGACATTGATGAATGCCAGACACATAATGGAGGATGTCACCTGACAGCTGCCTGCACAAACACGCCTGGAGGCTACAACTGCTCATGTCCGAAAGGTTTCATGGGAGATGGCATGGAGTGCTGGGACATTGATGAGTGCCAGGACTATTTGAGCTTCTGCAGTAATAATTCAGATTGTGCCAACTTTGCAGGTTCCTACAGCTGTACCTGTATAAAAGGATTTCAGGGGGATGGCCACACCTGCTCTGATATAAATGAATGCTTGAATAGACATGTTTGTGGTAACAACTCCTACTGCGCAAACACTTTTGGCTCTTATATGTGCAGTTGCCAAGAAGGATTTGCACTAGCAAATGGCATCTGTACAGACGTGGATGAATGCCTCAACCAGACCCTATGCCATGCCAATGCCAGCTGCATTAATACAGATGGTTCATTTCTATGTGGGTGTAAATCAGGCTTTAGTGGAAATGGCACAGCCTGTGAAGATATCAGTGAGTGTGAACTTCAACCGCCTGTCTGTCCAGAGAATTCCACCTGCTTTAACAGTGCTGGTTCTTACCATTGCGTATGCTGGGAAGGGTATGAAAGCAATGGAACCAACTGCAATGACGTTGACGAATGCTTAAATCCTGACAGTTGCCCTCTGTATAGCTCATGTATCAATAACCTTGGCTCATATTCCTGTCTCTGTGCTGATGGCTACACCGGAAATGGCTCATATTGTGAAGATGTAGACGAATGCAAACAGGAGAATGCAACAGGCATTTGTCGCAATGGTTCTCAGTGCATCAACACAATAGGGTCATACATATGTCAATGTGATGTGGGTTTTCACTATAGGGACGATATCTGCATAGACATTGATGAGTGTGCTCCGGATATATCAAATTGCAGTATAAATTACATATGTATCAATACTGTTGGGTCCTACATTTGCCAGTGTGAAGAAGGCTTCATCAGTGATGGTGAAAGTTGTATGGACATTGATGAATGTCTGTCCAACAACTCTCTATGTGATAAACAGGCTTCCTGCAATAACACATTGGGGTCATATATGTGTACATGTCATCCTGGATTTACTGGGAATGGCGAGAGATGTCAAGATGTTGACGAGTGTCTTAGTGGCTCGTTTTGTCCCAATCCCATGGTGTGTAGTAACTCACCAGGTTCTTTCTATTGCCTATGTGACAAAGGATACACATCCCAAGGCGATTCCTGTGTAGATATCAATGAATGCCTAAAGGAAACGCTCTATTGTGACTCCTCGGCCATTTGTGTAAATGTTCCCGGATCATATTTTTGCACCTGTCCCCCAGGATACATTCAGAAAGCCAACAAATGCCTTGACCTAGATGAATGTACTATGGCTGCAAGTATTTGTCCCAGGCAAGCTCTATGTGTGAATACCCCAGGATCCTACATCTGTAGGTGTGCAGAAGGTTTTGTGTCAAGTGGAGACATTTGCACAGATATTAATGAGTGCATGGTAGCAAACAGTGGTTGCCATCCACAAGCCATCTGCAAAAACACAATAGGAAGTTTTCAATGCAAATGCAAGCCTGGGTTTTATGGTAATGGACAGAATTGTGAGGACATTAATGAATGTGGCTCTTCTGATGTTTGCGGGGAAAAATCTTTCTGCTTCAACCTCCCAGGATCGTATGAGTGCAGATGTCAAAGAAGCAGCTGTCTGAACAGTATAAACAATGGTGTGTGCTTCTAATCTTCCTTATTTAAGATATTCACATTCAAATGACTAGGATTAGGATCATCTACATAATGTCTGTAGGTAGATATTCTGTACTGGAACAAGTCTGTTCAAATCTTTGACTTAAAGGGGATCTGTCACCTCTCTCTGTTTTAGACAATAACTGTATTCCCCATGAAATAACAAGTCTGGATCATATTTTCTTAGAACTCTATATTGTGCTGTTCCTCTGTTATTCCTCCTAGAAATTTATAAATACATGCTGACAGAGTGAGACTGTTTAGGGACACGCCCCTTTGACAACGGAAATGGTAACACCCAGTTGTAATTAATTAAGAAAATCCTAGGAGGAATAACAGAGGAGTGGCATAATGCAGAGTTCGAAGAAAATATGTTCCAGAATTATTATTTCATGGGGATTACAAGTATTTACTAAAATAGACATGTCAGGAGAGGTGAGAAGTCCTCTTTAAAGGGCTTCCATGTATTTATACATATGGGGAGAGGCTACAAAGTGTATCTCTTGCTCTGTAGAACCAGGCATGTCATTACTTGGACAGCCCAATGATTTTAATGGGTAATACTACATTTCTCCTGTGGTGGCACTGCAGGGAAATTTAACATTTATTGCCGGATTCACTCGCAGATTACAGCTGATCACTGCGAAGATGCGCACAGATAGACATGATAATAATTATGTCCGACCCGTACAAATAATTTCTTTTAGAAAATATATTAGATATATCTAAAATGTTTTCTTGGTAGATTATTATAGAGAATATTAAGAATTGTCCCAGAATTTTCAAGGAAACAATGCAAATGTTGTATAAAATCTGTACATGCATGATGTTTAGAAAGGCTCCAGGTACATGTATTCCTAAAGATATCCATTGGATATGCTATAAATGTCTGATAAATGTGGCACCAGCATCTCCCCCGACCCCACCCAGCCTGTAGATTTGGACAGGAATTATGGAAATAGCCGAGTTTGCTGTGCTATTCTGTTTCCGTAATTCCCATATAAATGAATGGGAGTTACGGAAACAGGAAGATGAGAAAAATGTGTCTCGCATACTATCTAACCTCCTTGCTGTTTCTCTGCCATTGGCTCAGTGCCAGTTTGGGCTTCAAATGACGGCCTGAGTTATCTGAGACAGACTGGTTGCTAGAAACATGCTGCCTGACAACCCATGTAAAAAGCTGTAGCTATTAAACCGAGTATCCCTAGCAAATAGACTGTCTTAAATGACTCAGAAGTAAAAAAAAAGTTTAAAAAAAAGGTCACAATTGGGGCTGTCCAAACACAAACAACCCCCTTAATATGGGAGCCACAGATCCGGCTCCCAAGACACTTGACAAACAGCTGAGTAGAGTTGTCATCGGCCGTTCATTTCAAAGTATTATTAGCCAATATTTCAAATGAATGGCCGTCCATGTAATACGTGGATGGACTGTGTCTGCTAGAGTGGGAATCCCTTTTATGATATCCAAATGTTTACTGAGCAATTCTGGACCCCAACACGATGAAAGAGAGCACAACAGTCCCTGACGGAGCCCTGCTGGTTGATTAGCTGTTTTTTTGAGAACGATGGGACATGAAGATGCTCTGAGGGGCCCCTCAGAGTCCAAATTAATTATTATTAGAAAATATGTGGGATTATTTTGAGCCGCAAGAATATCTACAAAATATCCAACCTTTGGACTCCAGCTTAATTGCATAACCAGTTAGTGGAGGAATAAGTTAATATTAACTATCTAAAAGCACTGTGGATCCTTACCTGACAGAACTACTGCTCTCATTAAGGGGAGGAAACGTGTAACTAAGTATTAGATAAAAAATGAAGTGACCTATTTTTTATCCAGAGAAATTAAAGGAGTAGTCTGACATTAAAAAAAAAGGGTCTGCTTTTTTTTCTTCTTCTAGAAACTCTGCCACTCCTGTCCATGAGTTGTGTCTGGTATTGCAGCTTAGCACCAATCAATTAAATGCTGTAATACCAGACAAAGCCCATGGGCAGAAGTGGCGCTATTTCTGGTAAAAAAAAATCGGACCCTTTATTTATAATCTCAAAATGATTAAAACTAATTAACCAAACTGTGGCGGCCCTTAATATGTTTTAATATCACTTATAAACACTGAATTATATCTGAATTTTAGGAATTAATTTGTTTTACTTTTTTATCTTCATTGTTTAACAGAAAAGTTACTGTATCCGTTTGGAATCGATGTTGGTGACAAAAAAGTTGATGCAATAGGCAAAGATGTGAATTCTCCATATATCCTACCATCTATTGGATTCCCCTTTCTTGGTCAGACATATCACAAAATCTATGTAAGTATTGTGAACTCACAATATATTGGTATGATATAAATTTTTTCACTATCTGTACTTTATCTAAACTATACAGCTGTATTAACACTTCCTAAAAATGTACCCGACTTTGTACCTATTATATCCTTATTATTTCCATTGTTTTTGCCTGAAAAAACATACCTGCGATTACATATTAAAAACTGAGAAAAACTGCAGATAAAGTGCCCATATCAAAACTCACAATGGGCCCACCTTCAAAAAGACAAAAAAAGAGCAAGAAGAAAATGTGCTATAGCAACTAATAGTAGATATAATATATATTTATATATAGATATATATTGTATACATAGATATATATATGTGTGTGTATATATATATATATATATATATGAATATAGTATATATACATATATATATATATATATATATATATATATATATTATTATTTTTTAAGAGGCCATAGCTCTTTTTTCCTGACACAAATCTCAAAATCTCCTGCTGTCATTCCTACCACAAATTAAATAAAACTCAATACATAAAAGCATTTAGATATGATAGAGGTTGAGTTGTCACTCAGATCCAACACCAGAGTAGGGAGCAATACTACTTTATGTGCCAATAAATGATTGTTGGTGCTGGACAGGATAGATTAGCTATATCAGAAATAGTCTTCTTGGATTTTTAAGGGCCTTTTACACCGGCCGACAATCGGCCGCTGCAGCGAATGCCGATAAACGAGACATCGTTGATCGACGCTCGTTTGCTCCTGTCACTCGGAGATGGGGATGAGCAGTCGTTACTCCGATCGCTCGTCCCCATACATTATCATCATGTCGGCAGCACATAATAGCGCTGTCAGCGCTGCCGACAACGATAATATTTCTCTTTTTTAAAACGATACGATGATGATCGAGCGTTTGCTCTTTCATCTGCTGATCGCTGCCCTGTTTACACAGGGCAATTATCGGCAGCGAGCGTTATATGAAAGCTCGTCTGCACGATAATCGGCCAGTGAAAAACCCACTTTACTCTCAAAAATCTCTAGCGTTTACAAAGAACAGGGCGTAAAACAAAGAATATCCAGTTATGAGGATTAAATAGAGACATTATTGGGAGAAGTCATAGGAGAATGTCCAGATTGGTGCAACCTAACAGGAAGGTGACAGGAACTCAAATAACCATGTATTACAAGAGTGGTATACAGGACATCTCTGGATGGGAAGTGGATGGGTTACATCAGCAGAAGACCACACAAGTTCTACTCACGCCAGATAAGAATGGGAAACTCAGGCTTTAGTGGTCAAAAGATCACCAAATCTGGTCAGCTAAAGGTTGGAAAAACACCTGGTCTAATTAACTACTTTCTGGTATATCATGCAGATAGTAGGGTCGAAACCGGATGGTACCATCTTGTGTTGTATCATTGGTTCAGGCTGGTGGTGTTATAATGAGGTGGGGAATGTTTTCTTGACAAACATCAGAATTGAGCATAGTCACGTATATTATGAGGTTAAATCTTCAACGGCGCCAAGTCTTCTTTACAGTTAGAGCTGTGAAGCTGTGGAATAGTCACTAGTTTTAGCAGAATCAGCAGATTTCTTCAAGAAAGGCTCATGTCTTATGAGTTCTTTTCTTTCCTCTGAATCAATAGGGGGATACTAAGATTTAAGATCTACCCTCCCACTTCCATTTCTCCAACTCCTGTCCTTTCCCCTGGTTGAATTTGATGAACATATGTCTCAGGGGCGGCCGCGTAGCTATAGGAGGTAAAGAGCTTGTCAGTCACAACCGGGCCCCTCTTACACATAATAAGAAACCAGTATTATAGATGGCACATGGTAATTGGGGGGGGGGGGCCTTACAGATTTTCATTTGGGCCCAAGATCTTCAAGTTACGGCTCTGATATGTCTTTTTTAAACCATACTCACTATGTAACTATTATTACAAGACCCGAGAACTGGTCCCTTCTGGACAGAATGTTTTCTTTGTGTGGCAATAATCTCCCGAAACCTGTACATACATATTTGCGACTGGTATCTGTGGCTCTTTTACGCCAGTCTAAGTTGGTTTTATGTCTAAATTCTATTACTGTTGTTTTCTAGAAAAATTTAGTCTACAATTCTGTCCCTGGTGCACTTAGCCTAATGGAGAAAAGAGCTGCTCAGATGACTGCGACTATTACATATAAAACTATTTAAATGATACAAAAATACCAGAATTTTCGTCATAGGAAAAATATCAATACCAAATCATTAGGGACGATTTAATAAAGGTTGCAATTTCAGTTGTTTTTCTCGGAGTTAAGTAGCATGTTTTAGTGGCTATGACATTATTGCCTTGTTGCTAATGTATTCCATAATGGATGTAAATGTGTTTAGAATTGCAGTCTTTTCCTTCAATATGACTTACGGCTTGTTCGGCTGTAAGTAATGGACTGGATGGTGAACGTGCTGTCATCTTGTTATCTGACAAGATTAAGTACAGAGGAACTTAAGACAACTGCTGTCTATATTACAGTGGAAATGTATTACATTGTACAGATAGGCAATTGTAGAAAACATTGGTTTCATGAAATTCTCTAATTACGTCTTCATATTGTTAAGCGCTGGTTTAGAGCCACACTGAAGACTATGTCCACCAGATGTTAATTTATTTATTTTTATTGCTCCAAAGCATCTACAATAAAAAAAATTAAGCAACTTAAACGTAAATAATCCTAGTTAATAATATCCCAAAATTTTGTGTATACAGCTCCTGTGCAGACCGATGAATCTCCAGAAAACAGACAAGCTCTGAGCAGTTTGATCCTGTACTTATACTCTCAGTGGCAAAGCTATAGGGGTCTCGGCGGTCACGGTTGTGACTGAGCCCTGAAGCTAGGGGGTGCCCATAGCCCTCGCACCGTTTCTGTCAACAGAAAGTGTAGTAACTGGGACCTATGTCGTTTCCAATAGGTGAAACTTTACAAGCCCCTGTTACTACAGTAACTCCTCCATATACTTTCCCTCCTCGCTTCTTAGTCAGGTCCTTTTGAGCTACGGGCGCAGTACTGACACCGTTTAGAAACATTGTATACTCAGCGTCAGGACCCAGCGCTAAAGAGGACCCGAATCAGGAGCGAGGAGGTGATGTATATATGGATACTGCTTGTGGTGCAGCTATATCTAAGCCTCTCATGTCATACTGCCTGTGGAGCCGCTAAATCTAAACCTCTCTTGTGATACTGTCTACTGAGACACTGTATCTAAGCATATCATGTGATTCTCTCTGCTGAGGCCCTGTATCTAAGCCTATCATGCGGGATACTGTCTGCTGAACCAATGTATCTAAGCCTATTATGTGTAATACTGTCTGATGAGGCCCTGTATCTAAGGGCCTGTTCACATCAGAGTTGGCTTTCCGTTCAGGGGTTCCGTCTGAGATTTCCGTTGTGGAACCCCTCAACGGAAAGTCAATCGGAAACCTTAGTTTCCGTTTGCATCACCATTGATATCAATGGTGACGGAAACATTGCTAATGGTTTCTGTTTGTCACCGTTCCGGCAGGTTTCCGTTTTTTCGACGGAATCAATAGCGCAGTCGACCTCTGACGGAACCCCTCAACAGAAAGCGAATGCTGATGTGAACCGGCCCTAAGCCTATCATATGTGATACTATCTGCTGGGGCCCTGTATCTAAGCCTATCTTGTGTGATACTGTCTACTGGGCCTCTGTACCTAAGCCTATCATGTGTGATGCTATCTGCTAAACTACTGTCTCTATTCCTATCCATTGGCATAGCTATAGGTGTCACAGTCTTATAAATATACTGTATCCGCTGGAGATTTTTGTGGGAAGGGGGTAAAACATACGCTTTGAGGCTTATACCCCAGATCTTTTAAGACTCTGGTAACGTCCCCATATGCTAGTGCTGCATCGATGATTCACTTAAGTCAACCATCGATGCAGTTGAAAGTTACCGGTGGGACATGGCCATCGGCTGTGAAGAGAAGTTGCACGGGGAAAAGGGGGCCCAAACGGAACTTTTCCACTGGTACCCATACCACTTTAGCTATGCCCCTGCATCTTTACTTTAATCTATCCCCTACTTTTTGCTAACGGTTATTTGGTAGGTTATTAAAAAGTATGGTACAGATGGAAGAAAGTATGATTGCAGAATCAGACTGCACAGGGTTTGTAGTCTGTTACATGCAACCGGTGCATGGGGAAGTGTGTGGCTGGAAATATAATGTCACAGAAGCTTACCCGATTGGAACCCACTTGTGATGTCACAGTGCTTACCTGACGTAAATACGCTTGTGATGTGATAGCAGCTTACCTGACTGAAACAGTTGTGATGTCACAGCAGCTTACCTGACTGAAACGCACTTCAGTGTCAGCAATTCCCTGACACTTGTGATGTACAGCAGTTACCAGAAGGAAACACACTTGTGATGTCACAGTAGCTTACTAGACTGAGACCTACTTGTGAAGTCACAGCAATTACCTGATGGAAACCCCCTTGTGATGTTACAAAAGCTTCCCTGACTGAAACCCACTTGTTATGTCATAGTGGCTTATCTAAGTGAAACCCACTTGTGATATCACAAAAGCTTATCTGACTGAAACGCACTTGTAATGTCACAGAAGCATATCTGAGTGAAGCCCAGCAGCTTAGCTAACTGAAACCCACTTAAAGAGGCTCTGTCACCAGATTTTGCAACCCCTATCTGCTATTGCAGCAGATCGGCGCTGCAATGTAGATTACAGTAATGTTTTTATTTTTAAAAAACGAGCATTTTTGGCCAAGTTATGACCATTTTTGTATTTATGCAAATGAGGCTTGCAAAAGTACAACTGGGCGTGTTGAAAAGTAAAAGTACAACTGGGCGTGTATTATGTGCGTACATCGGGGCGTTTTTACTTCTTTTACTAGCTGGGCGTTCTGACGAGAAGTATCATCCACTTCTCTTCAGAACGCCCAGCTTCTGGCAGATCACGCTGTGATGTCACTTCCCCAGGTCCTGCATCGTGTCAGACGAGCGAGGACACATCGGCACCAGAGGCTACAGTTGATTCTGCAGCAGCATCAGCGTTTGCAGGTAAGTAGCTACATCGACTTACCTGCAAACGCCGATGCTGCTGCAGAATCATCTGTAGCCTCTGGTGCCGATGTGTCCTCGCTCGTCCGACACGATGCAGGACCTGTGAGTGACGTCACAGCGTGATCTCTCGAGAACACGCTGTCTGCACTGCCAGAAGCTGGGCGTTCTGAAGAGAAGTGGATGATACTTCTCGTCAGAACGCCCAGCTAGTAAAAGAAGTAAAAACGCCCCGATGTACGCACATAATACACGCCCAGTTGTACTTTTACTTTTCAACACGCCCAGTTGTACTTTTGCAAGCCTCATTTGCATAAATACAAAAATGGTCATAACTTGGCCAAAAATGCTCGTTTTTAAAAAATAAAAACGTTACTGTAATCTACATTGCAGCGCCGATCTGCTGCAATAGCAGATAGGGGTTGCAAAATCTGGTGACAGAGCCTCTTTAACTGAAAGCTTACCTGATTAAAACTCACGTGTGATGTCTCAGATCTTACCTGACTGAAACAGTTGTGATGTCACAGCAGCTTACCTGTCTGAAACCCACTTGTGATGTCACAGCAGTTTACCTGACGGAAACCCACTTGTGATGTCATAGCAGTTTACCTGACGGAAACACACTTGTTGGGTCATCGTAGGTTACCTGACTGAAACACACTTGTGATGTCACATCTGTTACATGACCGAAACCCACTTGTGATGTCACAAAAACTTACCTGACTGAAAAGCACTTGTGATGTCACATCTGTTAGCTGAGTAAAACCCACTTGTGATGTCTTAAAAGTTTTAAAAGTGACCATCAATCATAATTTTATGTATATCAATACAATCGGAAGAAAATGTTACAATAATAAAAAGTGCTGTATATACAAAATTATTAAATGAGTAATTGTGAATTCCTATCTAGTTTTCAGACAATGGATTGGTCCAATTTCAGCCTGTGAACCTCAATGAGAAATATTTATTTCCAAATCCCTTTCAAAAGAGGTTT
This sequence comes from Rhinoderma darwinii, assembly GCF_050947455.1. NCBI lineage: Eukaryota > Metazoa > Chordata > Amphibia > Anura > Rhinodermatidae > Rhinoderma > Rhinoderma darwinii. The sequence goes on from NC_134690.1 coordinate 379,404,532, forward strand.
GGAGGAAATGAGAAGGTAGCCATGCTTGCTGTCTTCTGGGACGATGCTGACCTCACGCTGGGAAATGGGGCTCTGTGGTACCAGGTTTGCGGTGTCTTCTGTTTTGCAGCTTAATGTTTTTACAATGATCTGATCATGAGAACAGGGAAGTGTCTGTGCATGAATACAGGTGGGTGACTGGGTGACCAAAAACAGTTTTCCATAGAATCCAAAATGGCTGACTATGTATCCAACTACATGTTCCAAGTAACAGTAATGCAGCTCTGGACCACAAGCAGCTGTAAATGGAATAATTAGAATACCAGTAAACCATTAGATAACACTTTATGTTTGTTTTTTATTAAGGTATATTCTGAGATAGATCAGAGAAACTTCTACTCACAAATAGTATTCAACAGAACCGATGATGAAATAAACCGTTATTTCCATAACAATCTTACTGCCAACTTTACATCAAAATGGATCCTGAAGATAACATGGGATCAAGTGTTACCAGTGTCCTTCCAAAATGTCGCCTTCAATGAGGTAAAACTGTTAGCAGTCAAGTATCATATAACAAACCGGCAGGATATAGATTACATGATATGGTATGTACAACTTTGCAACCATTTTTTCATTGCTCCATTGCAGCTAAACTACTGTAACACAAAGCAGGATTGATTAAAAATATCTTACCATTCTGTGTATACAGCTCCTAAGGAACTAAAAAAACAACCGTGTTGTAGTCTGATTCTACAGTCATACTCCTTCCCATCTGCACCCTACTTCTTGGCATTCCAATGTAGCCCTTGAAATTTGAAAAAGTCAGGATGGGGGCAAGTATTGATAAGACATCACCAATAATTTCACACCCAGCAGCTGAAGCAGAAAGACAGTTGCAGGTCCTCAGTGCTGGATGATAGATTTCTAAGCAAGTACAATGCTTCTATTTTTGCATATTTCTCACACTTGAATATTTCAGATCATAAAACTTTTTTTAATATTAGACAAAGATAACCCAAGTAAACGCAAAACGCTGTTTTTTTAAATAATGATTTAATTTACTGAATGGGGAATGCAAGTAGTTGCTACTAAGGTTTCGCTCACATCTGCGTCGGGATTCCGTTTGTTTCAGTTTGGATTCCGTTCATGGCCTCCCCTGATGGAAAGCTCAGACGGAACCCATGAAAGTAGTCCCGACGCAGATGTGAACGAAGCCTGAATCAATCAATTGAATAAATTCAATTGACAATTTTGTTCAATTTCACTAGGCACAAACAGGCATGAGACCTGTTGAATCTAATCATCACGTAAATAGAACCTGTCTGGCAATGTGAAGCCGGCTTGAAGGTCTCAAAAAGCAGCACATAATGCCACATTCTAAAGATATTCAAATACAGATGCCAAACAAAGTCATTGAAACCTACCAGTCTGGAAAGGGTTACAGTCATTGCTAAGGCTCTGGGACTCCAGTGAACAACAGCGAGGGCCATTATGGAGAAAACTTGGTACCAATATTTCACCAAGAGCTCATCAACAACTCCAGGAGGTCACAGCCGAACCCAGAAGAACATCTAAAGAACTGCAGACCTCGCTTGTCTCAGTTAAGATCCATGGGATAGTTCCAAGCACAAAACAATGCTGACCAAAAAAAACACAAAGGATTGTCTAGCAGTTGCCAACCAACATGTAAACGATCCCTAAGACTTTTGTGATAATATTCTGTGGACTGAGGAGACTGGTGGATCTTTTTGAAAGACATGGGTTTTGTTATATCTGGCCTAAAGCTAACACCGCATTCCACCATAAGAACATTACACCAGCAGTCAAATATGGTGGTGGAGGATCATGGTCGTGGGCTGCTCTGCTTCTGCTGGACCTGGATGACTTGTCATAATTGGTGGAACCTTGAATTCTGCTCTTCGTCAGAAAATCTTGAAGAAGAATGTCCGCCTGTCAGTTTGTGACTTAAAGCTTAAGCACCGTTGGGTGATGCAGCAGGACAATGATCCAAAGCACACAAACAAGTCCACCTCTGAATGGCTCAAAAGAAACAACATTAAGGTATTGGAGTGCCCGAGTCAAAGTCCTGACTTGAATCCCATTGAGAGGCTGTGGCAAGACCTTAAATAGGCAGTTGATCCTCAAAAACCCTCCAATGTAAATTGGAATTAAACAATTAAAACAATTCTGCGAAAAAGACTGGGCCAAAATTCCTCCAGAGCGATGTGAAAATATGCATTTTGTGTTTACTCGTCCTGTTTTTATCTTATATTAAAATTAGTTGGATGATCTGAAGCATTGATAAAGAGAACAGGGGTCCCAAGTCCCCAGTTTGAACGGAGCACCAGTCACTCATGGTAGGTGCCACTCCATTCATTCTCATTTTTACTCACGGAGATAGCTGAATACAGTGAGCGTGAGCACCATAAAGAATGAATGAAGCGGCAGTGCGCCTGTTCAAACTATCCTGTGGATAGGTGATAAATTGTTTTATGACGCATGACTGAACCAGCTGCGCTCAACGGAACCCATTGACTTTCCATCACGGCTTCCATAATTTTGCCGACGCAGATGTGAACAGACTTATGCATACAATAATGTGATAAAACAGTGATTATTTCTCCAGCAAAATTAAGATATATAAAAAAACATCCCCCACACATCACATTATCTCTTGAGAAGGTGATAATTGTGCCTCTACTGTCTGCACCTTCATAGTTGAATGCATCCCCTGCCACTGAACAAAATGCTCTCCTCATCATCAAACTATGTTAATATCAACAAAAATATGTATTACATCATACATGGCCAAGCATTTTCGGTATGGGATTTACTTTTTGTGAAGCTTAAGTTCTACTAGACTAGAGTTGGACCCATGTGGCGCGCACAGAACACTGCTGCACATTTTTTAATTGAGCCTTTAGGTCCCTTTATGATTAGTCAATGGGCATTTCATTAGAAAAAGGGGGTGACGTGAAACACAAAAACAATATTCCCACTTGTGTATTGAAGCTAGTGAGAGAACAGCTTGATGTTAGACCAGCTTGGTGGCCTAACATCAAGGTCTACTGGTTCCCATTCTTAGGTATACTGAAAAATCTACTATTTGGCTTGGATGATCTTGTAAATATAGTTATATTTTCTTTTAATTCTTGCTAATATAGATTTTTTGTGTGTCTTTCTTTTATATATTGTACATGCAGACAAATACATTCCAGTGTATACTGACCACTGATGGGACATTGTCCTTTGCATTAATGAAGTATTACAACATGTCATGGGGTCCTGGACTAAGAGTATATCACAGAGCATTGATTGGATACACCAGTGGAGAAGGCATCTACTTCAATGATCCCCAGGCACTGAAGAACAATACTTATGGGTCAGGAGGGATATATCGTCCTCACAAGGTTCTGGGAAACACAAACAAAACTGGTGTGTGGGCCTACTGGTTAACCAGCCTCAACATAACCAACTACCGCAGTAAGTGCTGGAATTGGTATTATTCTGAACCAGACAGTTCATTGTGGGACGTTGGCTTGCCATCATGTCCATGTCTCAAATCTCAAGCTGCTAAAGATTACACATTTACTCCTGAGATCCTTCCATCCACCAGCAAAGATCTTGTGACATATCGGAGATTGCAAAGTAACGGAACAACGTTTCAGTCTACGCTACCCAACCAACACGCTGCTGGACGAAGGTGTGTGTACGATACAGATGGCTACTTAAGAAGTGGCTTCACTGACCGATACTTTGTATTTGACTCCTATGTTAATGGAATTCAAGAACACATAAGTAAGTATAATTTTATATTAGTTCTCAAATTGATGTTATGTCAGATAACAAGGAAATCATAGACCAAAGGAGATCGATCGATAGATAGGCAATTCGGCAGGAGTGTGGACCCACTGTGCCAATATTAGATTTGGTGTAGGACTGAAGGGATTTTGTGATTGTCACCTTAAATCGCTCTTCATGGTGGTATGGACTTTGTGGAGGGAATCCCAATATTACCTCCGCGGAGTAGTCTCCGATAACAACTGTCGATGACCTGCAGATGGCATTTCCAAAGCAAGGTACCAAAATCGATAAGCAGAAGTTTGGTCGTACAAATCCAAGGTCAGGGCTTACAGGCAGAAAATCGGGTTAAAGCCAAAATAGCAAACAACACAGACCTTCATAAATAGACAGGATCCAAAGAACCTTGCTGCTCAGGCAAAGTGTGGTGGTTCTGAGCAGGAAAAAATATTCAGCGGTAATCATCCACAAGCCGAGCAGTAACAGCTGACGTGCGCTGGTACCTTTATGGTGTCGTATGCCGCACATGCTGCTATAGAGAGGCCCATAGCAGTAATGAGACAAGGAAAGGGACATTGGGCGCACAGGCAGGAGCAGTGGCCAGCAGCCCATTATACAGTTAGGTCCAGAATTATTTGGACAGTGGCACAATCTTCATGATTTGGGCTCTGCTGCCACCACATTGGATTTGAAATGAAACAACTGAGATGCAATTGAAGTGTAGACTTTCAGGTTTAATTCAAGGGGTTGAAGAAAAATATCCTGTGAAAAGTTTAGGAATAGCAACCATTTTTCTACACAGCCTCCTCATTTCTGGGGCTCAAAAGTAATTGGACACATTAACATTACCATAAATAAAATGTTTTTTTTTTAATACTTTGTAGCGAATCCTTTGCAGACAATGACTGCCTGAAATCTGGAACCCATGGACATCACCAAACGCTGGGTTTCCTCCTTTGTGATGCTTTGCCCGGTCTTTACTGCAGCGTCTTCAGTTGTTGTTTGTGGGTCTTTCTGCCTTAAATTTTGTCTTAAGCAAGTAAAAAGCAGCTCGATCGGGTTGAGATCTGGTGATTGACTCGGCCATTGCAGAATATTCCACTTCTTTGCCTTATAAACTCCTGGGCTGCTTTCACAGTATGTTTTGGGTCGATGCCCATCTGTACTGTGAAGCGACGTCCAATCAACCTTGCTGCATTTGGTTGAATCTGAGCAGAAAGTAAATCCCTGAACACTTCAGAATACATCCGGCTGCTTCTGTCTTCAGTCACATCATCAATAAACACTAGTGACCCAGTGCCTTTGGCAGCCATGCATGCCCATGCCATCACACTGCCTCCACCATGCCATCACACTGCCCCCACCATGCCATCACACTGCCTCCACCATGTTTTACAGAGGATGTGGTGTGCTTTGGATCATGAGACGTTCCAAGCCTTCTCCCTACTTTCTTCCTCCCATCATTCTGGTACAGGTTAATCTTAGTTTCATGCTGTTCCAGAACTGGGCGGCTTCTTTACATGTTGTTTGGCAAAGTCTAATCTGGCCTTTCTATTTTTGAGGCTGATTAATGGTTTGCACCTTGTGGTGAACTCTCTGTATTTACTCTCATGAAGTCTTCCCTTTATGGTAGACATAGATACTGATACACCTACTTCCAGGAGAGTGTTCTTCACTGGGGTAGATGTTGTGAAGAGGTTTTTTTCTTCACCATAGAAAGGATTTGCAATCATCCACCACTGTTGTCTTCCGTGGACGTCCAGGCCTTTTGTAGTTCACGAGATCAACAGTGCGCTCGTTTTTTTCAAGAATGTACCAAACTGTTGATTTGGCCACTCCTAACATTTGTGCTGACTCTCTGATGGATTTCTTCATTTTTTTCAGCCTAACGATGGTCTGTTTCACTTGCATTGAGAGCTCCTTTGACCTCATGTTGTGGGTTCACAGCAACAGCTTCCAAATGCAAATGCCACACCTGGAATCAACTCCAGACCTTTTACCTGCTTAATTGATGATGGATTAACGAGGGAATAGCCAATGCAGCCCATTAAATAGCTTTTGTGATAATTGTCCAATTACCTTTGGTCCCTTGAAAAAGAGGCAGTTACATATTAAAGAGCTGTAATTCCTAAACCCTTCCCAAAATTAGGATGTGAATACCCTCAAATTAAAGCCGAGAATCTGCACTTTAAGCCAATGTTGATTATATAACTCTATATTTAATATGTTTTGGTAAACAGCTAAAATGCCAAAACTTGTGTCACTGTCCAAATAATTCTGGACCTAACTGTATATTGATAGATATTTAGATAAATATAAGATAGATAGATGGATAAATAAATAGATAGATAGACAGACAGACAGACAGACAGACAGACAGACAGACAGACAGATAGATAGATAGATAGATAGATAGATAGATAGATAGATAGGTAGGTAGGTAGATAGATAGATAGATAGATAGATAGATAGATAGATAGATAGATAGATAGATAGATAGATAGATAGATAGATAGATAGATAGATAGATAGATAGATAGATATGAGAGATAGATAGATATGAGAGATAGATAGATATGAGATAGATAGATAGATAGATAGATAGATAGATAGATAGATAGATAGATAGATAGATAGATAGATAGATAGATCGATCTGGTAAATGTGTTCTTGTCATTACAGATAAAGATCTGCTGCCTTTCCAGTGGTGTTGTATGAAATCTCCGCTGTGCCATGTGTATTATGAGAAAAGGCCTTCTGATACTTGCACTGAGTATTCTTCTCCAGGGCAGGGTGAGTCTCTGTTACTCTTACATGTAAGATTATTAATAGATTTATATGGGGATTTTATAGGGGGATCAGATATTAAAGTGAAGCTCCAAATAACACTGACGGTTTATTCAGTAAATGTAAAATGTATTATGTTTTTTCTTAACTTTCCATTTATTTTTACTCTTTGTAATGTAGATGAAAATATCCTCCCGCCACCTGGAAACAATCAACAAGCTGCTGCTAATAGATTCTATGATATGATATTTAAATACTTTGGCTCAAACAGTAATAGATGTTGAAGCTGGGAAACCATTACTACCATTAATCCCCTCATTAACGCAAATAACATGATTAACATTGAAATATACACTTTTTGCATTGAGTATTTAGGTCTTAATGAACCGGGCTGCAGCCGTATTAGGTTGGTGCTACATGGAATTTTTTTGCAGCATGATTTTCCCGTTTTAATTTTTGCGCTGATGACTGCAGCTGTAACTTGATATTAAATTTGCTGCACTACAAAAATATTGCATGAAGCCTCAAACTGTGTAAATTAGGCAATTAGACCTGTCCATTCACAGCGGCCACTATGTAATATAGAAACACACAAAAAGAATCTGTAAACAGCAGCTTGTTGATGGTTTCCATATGGCAGAAGAAGATATTTTTTACACTGCAGTGATTGCACACAGTAAAAACAAACAATTAAGTGAAAACGGCAAACATTTTTTACAATTCTTCAACCATATATTACAAATATACGTTAGATTTGCTGACTATAGAGCCAATGGAGCTTGACTTTAACTTCAGATTCAACATTATAAAATAGTATTTACATTATTCTATGTGTTTGCCATTAAAAAAAAAAAGAATACAGTTTCTCCTGCCATTGAAGATTTGAGCATTGGAGTGAAATTACAATTGCAGTCAAATGCTGATAATCCAGATTTTCCAGATTATTAGATGCTTTAAATATCCAATAAAAATTCAGTGAAAGCTTTCTTACCTGGAAGTCCATTGACTATCACTTCCAGAGGCTCCAAATAAACCATACCTCACTTACAACTTCATAAATAGTTAATAAGCTCTTATTATAGTCCGGTAGAACAAACAAAGTCATTTATATATTGCAATATTCAAACTCCACCTGCAACTTTTATTATCTGCTTTGGCTACTTTATAAATAAATCACTTGCAACTTCAAGATCATCAGTAACTCTAGAATCTATAATAAAATGGCTTTTTTTTTTTTTTAAAACAAGTTCTGGGTGAACATAAAATCAATTTGCAGTTTTTATATTGACCACTAGAGGTCAGCACAATAGACTATACTCCTGTCCAAGACCATGTGCCAAATCTCTAAATGAGGTGAAACATTTTCTACACCAAAACGTTATATGGGAACCTACCCTTATGCTGGATTCACACCGTGTGCTTTTGTTGTGTTTTTATTATGCATTTTTTTGTTTTGGTAGCTATATCTCAATGTCTCTCAACAGAAGTTCATCAATCAAAACAAAAAAAAGCATGTTAAAATCGCATAGTGTGAATCCGGTCTTATTGTAAGATTGAATTAAGGCTGAGTTTTTACAACGGTTTGCGTTTTTTTTGTCCCAATTTTATGGCAATTGCAGAAAAAAAAACCTCACCAATACTGCCACGTGAACTTAGATTAAACAGGGCTGGCTGCAATAAACCCTATGGCTATGTTCAAACATCTGAATCTTATTATTAATTAAGGTTGTTGACTTGGTTAATTTAATAATTAAGGGGCAATTACTTTTTACATGGATAATATGGGATAATATAGGTGTTTATTTCCCAACACGATACCCAGGGGCATGCACATAGCCTAGATAAGCAGTTATTTTACCTTAAAGTCAATGTCCACCCTTGAGCACCATTTTTTTTTAATGAAAATACATCCAAAATGCTGCGCTGACTATTTCTTTATATCTTTTTTACAGTCACAGCTGCATTTTTCTAATACAGGCTCCAAATTCTCTCCATAAACATGAAGTTACTGTAAATGACAAAATTCTGACTGCCTGACGCCACCACTAGGGGGAGTTTAAGAGTTAACTGGACATACATTTTACATTGAACTGAACGGTTTGTAGTAAGCTTCTAAGCTCCCCCTGGTGGAGACTTTTATCATTTAACTCAACCACTATGGGGGGGATTTGGGGCTCTGATTCTGACTCTGAAGAATTGCGTTAGGGGAACAATCCTTTCAGTCTGAATCTGGTATGAGGGCTCTTCGCAGGCTATAATTTCCTTACAGCTATGTTTGTGTATTTGGGCTTTACCATGGCTTTGTATTGTAAGTTTAGAGAGAATGAAGACTTCCTATATGATGTGTTTTATGTTTTTAGGCCTGGTTTATGGAACTTTACATTTCTCTATGTTTGATGGACAAGATTATACATTTAAAGGTCTTGGAGAATTTGTCATTGTCAGGCTCTCGTCTGCCATGGGAGCCAACGTGTTCACTCTTCAGGGTCAGACAGAGAGAAAGCAAACAGAAAATGTAAATGCTGAAACCACAGCACTTGTCCGAGTGGCGGCATTTTATCAGGGCACCCTTAAGGTATGTGACTGGGTGCTAGACCGGGCAGAACAATTCTGAATGAGATTACTCATATCATTAATACTTATGTCCTATTCTCTTACAGGTTCAATGGAGAATATCGGACAATAGGAAAGATTTAAATGTCTTTGTGGATGAAAGATTAGTGGAATTCCAGAGAGGTAAATCGTGTTGTCGTAATCAGTAACAGGGCCCCTGTCATTTCTAGTACTAGTCTCCTCGTATGGGAAAGAGGGACCATTTGGAACCCCTCAGACTCCAGGGCCTGGGTTAAAGCCCAAAGTCTACACCCCCAACATTAAACCCTTGGCGATATTTGCCATATATTTACGCCGCTAGCGCTATGTAGTGATTGTAAAGAGACGAAAGTGTACGGAACATGTGCAATTGCCGGGATTAGAGACAACTCCGATCCCAAAGGTTTAATCCCTCTATAGTAACCGCGGCATCTTAATTGTTAGACAAAGAAAAGGGACTCCCTCTGTCATCCCATCAGTGTTCCCACGACAGGATCACAGGGTGTCGATGTGTTGCTATGGCAGTAGGGGGCTGAAGAAGGCCCCCAGGTCTACCATGTGTGTATGCCTGGGTCTAATAGGATGCTTGTCAGTTTTATACTAACAGACATAATACACTGCAAGTCAAATGGAACTAAAAAAAAAAGGTAAAATTAAATGTTCCGAAATAACCCCCAAAAACCTAAAAAGTAAAATGCTTTATTATGTAAAACGTAAAAATTAAAAAAGTATACAAAATTGGTGTCTCATTATTTATCCCACATGGTGAACGTTGTAAAAAAAAACAATGGCGGAATTGCATTTTTTTGGTCCTCCACCCTTCTCCCAAAAAAGAAATAAAAGTTAATACGACCGGTCAAAAGTTTTAGAACACCTCAATTTTTCCATTTTTTTTTTACATTAACACAGTTCTAGCGTAGCAAATAACGTGAAATGGTTCAAAGGTTCAAGAGTAAGTTGAAAACATAAAAATAATATGAATTTATGACCTCAAACGCAACAATAGTCTGAATTTCTGATTTTAACCAAAGGGCTTTTTTCAGAGAAGACATCAAGGACAGATGCAGTGCAGTATAAAAAGCAAATTATGGTTTGAAATTGGATGCAAACTATTCATACAGGTGTCTCAACTTTTGGAGATTACTTTCAAACCCTCTGATTCTATATAACCAGTGTTAGGAAGCATGATGGATAGCTCCCAACCGTCCCGGATTTTGTGCGGTGTCCCGCTGTCCCAGGTGGCCAGTGGTATGTCCCGGATGTCGATCTAGGGGTATGTGTACCCACTAGGCCACTCCGTAGGCGTGACAGATGACACCAGACGTGGTGTATTACAGCAGGCGTGGCAGATAGCACAACATGATTCCAACACTAGATCAGGCTGAAGAACAAACACAGCACGGGATACAGGTAGCGGGGCACGGGAACACTAGGAGCAGGATACAACTAGGGGACCATTTGCAGTATGAACATGAGTAGACAACAACAATGCTTAGGCAAGGAGAGGTAGGGTGGAGCCCTTTTTATAGTCCAGGGTGATCTGGGGATAGGTTAGGGAAACTTTTTGTAAGTGCGCGTGCTGGCCCTTTAAGACCGGAGACGAGCGCTCGCGCACACCCTAATACTTAGTCTAGGATGGGAAGGCCGCGCGAGCGAGCTGGTGTCTCCAGACAGCCAGGAGACTGCGGTCGTGGCCGTCCGACAATGGGGAGCTGCGGCGGTCCGCGGCCGCAATCATTACATCGAACTCCTGGTGTCAACTGTATCTGCATCCTCAGGATGGAGATAGTTGAACCCAATTCTGAAGCAGGGAACCGTCAGCTCCCTGCTTCAGCAATAGTACAGAGGACGAGCATAGTGTTACTTTAAGCGCTGAGACCGGGGAAGCCCTTGATATGACTGTCCATATATGGAGAGTGATGTCAGTAGCTTCTCCTGGAGTGGAATCACTTTAATTTCAAAGTGTATTGGAGACATTAAATTGTAAATATCAATAAAAACTGGAAAAATTTAGGTGTTATAAAACTTTTTACCAGTAATGTATATGTAACCAAAATGGTATAATTGAAAACTACCATTCTCCTGCAAATAACCAGAATGTGGTGAAACAAAAACAAACTATTTTTTTCTTTATTGTTTTTACTGTGAAATAGTGAAACATAAAAATTTGGTATTGCCGGAATTGTAACGACCCAAGGCATAAAGTTAACATGTAATTTATACCGCACAGTGAATGCCGTAAAAACGAAATCCAAAGTACAAAGATTTTTAATACATTACATGTTCTTCAAAATTGTGCCATTATAAAAAAACAACTCGTTCCATTAACTTACAATATAAATCTATTGTAGAGCTAGAATTTAGAACACAGACATACACGTAAGTAAGTGGTATGTTGGAGATTGTCCTTCTCATGCTAGATCCAGGCAGTGCAATCTCCCCCACAGAGCCCTGATCTCAACATCGAGTCTGTCTGGGATTACATAAAGAGACAGAAAGATTTGAGGAAGCGACATCCAAAGAAGATCTGTGGTTAGTTCTCCAAGATGTTTGGAACAACCTCCCTGCTGAGTTCTTTCAAAAACTTTGTGCAAGTGTACCTAGAAGAATTGATGCTGTTTTGAGGGCAAAGGGTGGTCACACCAAATATTGATTTGATCTAGAGTTCTCTTCTGTTCATTCACTTTGTATTTCTAAAAAAAAACTATTAACACTTAAATTTTTTAAAGCATTCTTACTTCGCGGCATTTTTTCAAAACTGCCTAAAACATTTGCGCAGTACTATATATTATACCTAAGTTTTATGTCATTACTGGAATAGTGGTTTTTGTGGTACAGAGACTAAAGAATATCCTATTGTTTTGTAGATGTAATGTACTTCAGCCAAAACAGCTTTGCCGTACTCAAACTGGAGGACAAGAGGATAGGGGTCGTATACAGTTGCGGGCTGCAGGTGTCCGTGGGTATGGGAGAAAGTGCGATTTTACAAATACTGGTGAACTTACCTCAGACATTTCTTTACAAAACACTTGGCCTTCTGGGTCTATGGAGCACCAAGAAATCAGATGACTTTATACAATCAAATGGATATGCATTGTCTTACCAAGAGGGAAATGTGCCAGCGGAAGAAATCCTGTATAATTTTGGACTGTCATGTAAGTTTTGAGAGAGAGCGCCAACGGTGAACATGCTGAGGAACGTAACAGGATAACACAGCTGTGTAAGGCATTATCATAGCTGTCAGCTAGGGAAATAAAAAATCATTCGCCACTTCATGTGTAAATATGTAATTACTGCATCGCTTTTCAGAATAGCTGAACTGTATTTGACAAATTATATGTTTTTATTACATTGGGCGTCTTAAAGATTTACATTTATGTAAGAAAAAATGTCCCATACCATAACAAGTATGTCAGATGTAGACTGAAAATTTGTCCTTGTGATGTGATGATCACACAGGTGCAGGGCTCGTTACAGTTACAGTACAGTTATTACACCTGTGTCTTCTAATGATTAGAACAGATTTAGGATGGATTTATACGAATCTGTCACGTTTGACATGTGGATTTTGATTCGGATTTGCCGTGGAAAGCTGCGGATTTCTCCCTTTGCAATTACAGCCAGTGGAAGTAATTAATGAAGGTTTCTATTGAATGACTGCAATCAGAGATCTTGCAAATACTTAGAAATCGATACAGAAAATATGTTGGAATAATTGGTAGAACTTTTAAGTAAATAGAGATTAAATACTGTGGCATATCTATGGCCGGTTGATATCATATTATAATTGAAACTCATTTTATTTGCAGGGATTGTACCATCTCCAGAAAGTCTTTTTGGATCCAGACAAAGTGTAGACACTTGGAAAGCGTTTAAACCTACCTTCACTTCAGCCTTACTGGCCTCAGCTTCACAGACACTTTTACTTGCAGCTAATGAGACCTGTGTGGGGTTGCTGCAGTGCATGCATGACTACCTCCTGTCCAATAGTAGCGCTGTGGGACGCCAGACCAGAAAAGACTTTAATGACTTCAAGCAGTTGTCTACTCTCTATGGTAAAAGATGAAGTACTGCCTGTGTCTAAAAAAAATTCTGAACAGAATTATTTAAGCGCCCCCTGTTGATAATACATTTAATAGCAGGGTATTGTTTTATAAGTAGTTTGGGGTTTGCATTTATGTCTATCGTATGCTGTGTTATGGGTAACCCCCAGGGCTGACTACTGGTACTTTGATCAAGCTGTGTTTTGTAGATAATTACTAATGATACAACCAGAAAAAAAATTATATGGGTGTTATGGAAGCAGAAAGCGCTGCCCATCTGTTTCCGTAACTCACATAGAGCAGAATGGAGAGGGCCGCGAGCGTGCATTTCCACCTCTCCACTTAGAGCCTACCTGGAATTCGCGCCTAGCCTCCTCACCAGGTGGGGCGTGGTCAAGGGAGCCCCATTCTTGTTATAGGTGCGGGTCCCAGCTCGATCAGATATTTGGACGTCATAGAGGGGGGGTACCCTGCTCGGGACCCCTTCTATGTTTCAGAATTGAGGGCCGCTCTGTAAGAGGACCTATGTGTGTTCATACATTACACACATTGATTTTGATGAGATCTGTGTAATGCTTTTTCTCTCCTGTGGTGGCGCTGCAGGGGATTGAAACACTTGCCGCCAGGTACTCCAACATTTTAGAGCTGATTGCTGGGCTCCCAGCAGCAGGACACCAGATGATTAGCTTAACATTGAGAAACTCTTCTAACAAATAGGGATTGTCCAAATCACATTAGATTTACTACCTGTATGTTCACATAACCTCTATATGTTTTTTTCTTGGACGGAGCCGTGTTTGATCAGATCTCATAAATACCGTATATTCAGAACAGTCTCTCTCAATATCTATTATTTTTGCATGCAGGGAATGGTGCCCCATGGATACTCGGACCAGTGGTGCTACAGCTAAAAGTAAATACTACCTTCAAAACTACCTTTGAGGCACTTGATCCAAATAATGACACCATTTATTTTTCACTTGTGAAGCCTATTCCAGCAGGAGCCTTCATCACATTAAGTAAGTCATCTATGTACAGTTTCTACAAGTAGAATATTTGGAAAGTGTTAAATGATTGACAGTAAATATAGCAGATCTACAGGGTAGGCCATTTATATGGATACACCTAAATAAAATGGGAATGGTTGGTGATATTAACTTCCTGTTTGTGGCACATTAGTATATGGGAGGGGGGAAACTTTTCAAGCTGGGTGTTGACCATGGCGGCCATTTTGAAGTCGGCCATTTTGTATCCAACTTTAGTTTTTTCAATGGGAAGAGGGTCATGTGACACATCAAACTTATCGAGAATTTCACAAGAAAAGCAATGGTGTGCTTGGTTTTAACGTTACTTTATTCTTTCATGAGTTATTTACAAGTTTCTGACCACTTATAAAATGTGTTCAAAGTGCTGCCCATTGTGTTGGATTGTCAATGCTACCCTCTTCTCCCACTCTTCACACACTGATAGCAACACCGCAGAATAATGGCCCCCTAGGTCTCCCGATCTGACCCCCTTAGACTTTTATCTTTGGGGTCATCTGAAGGCAATTGTCTATGCTGTGAAGATACGAGATGTGCAGCAACTGAAACTACGGATACTGGAAGCCTGTGCTAGCATTTCTTCTGCGGTGTTGCTATCAGTGTGTGAAGAGTGGGAGAAGAGGGTTGCATTGACAATCCAACACAATGGGCAGCACTTTGAACACATTTTATAAGTGGTCAGAAACTTGTAAATAACTCATGAGAAGCTCTCTGACTGGGGACACCGACCATGTGGAAGCTTTACAATGTCAGATTCGACGGGCAGAGCATGGGAAGAGCTTTGCCCCAGGACACTGGCCTTAGAGAAACTCCTGAAGTCACTGTCCATATGTGAACAGTCACGTCTGAAGCTTCCCCAGGACCAGAATCCCCAGGCAGAGCGACACCTGATGCGCTACCTGACTCTGGCCCTGGGGAAGCTCCTCGAAGCCTGTAACTAATTCCATACTGTACCATCTATCACACATAGGCTTCCGTGTTAATAAACCTATACAGCTTTGAACTATGCCTTACATATACATATCCAAAATGTTCCATATGAATACATACTTTCCAGTGAACTCATATGTAAATTTTTCCTTCAGCAGACACCCTTTGCCGAGGGCTGCCTATAGACAGAGGCCTGCTGTGCCTGTTGGTAAATCTTTTCCTGAGTATTGCGTACATCCTTGCAACATTGCATAAAGTCAGAAGCAGTCTAAATGCCACAATTTTATTGTGTGGTGTAGCTACAGCCTAAAACAAATGTTATACCTCAAATTCAGGTTATGTGAAGAGAAGAAACATGTAGTATAGTTTCCTTATGTCAGTTACTATATAAGGACTCATGCTCATGACTGTATTCGGGATGTGTATCACACAGATCCCAGATCTGGCGCAAGATACCAGATATGGCACCAATAGGCTGCTATAGCCCTATGCTCTACCATGGTTTTACACCATATTATAGTAGTATTCTCCAATAGAAGCAATATGGTGCCTCATGGAGTCGCCATACATTGGCACATGCCAATCCCCGTTGCTGTGTTCATGAGTCCTTAGGCCACTTCTCCGTTTCTCTCATTGTGTGTCCTCAAGTTGTTGATGAACTCTCCGGGTTGAAGTTCTTTCTGACGTTCCCATGAAATATCATATAGAAATGGACATTAACTGATACACCTCTATCAACAGATGGTCAGTTTACATGGACTGTGCAGGATGTGAGCCCGGTGCAGCTGATACTGCAGGTGAATGATCAACTCTCTGGGTCTATATTCATCCCAACGCTGCAAGTATGCAAATGTGCCAATGGCGGAACATGTGATAACAGCATCATCATTGAAAGCTATTTTGAAAGCAAATATCAGGTACAAATATCAGCACTGGGATTATGGTCTTCCTGTAGTTTCAAGCAAGCTGGTAATGTGCTATTATAAAGAAATTCCAGATGCAATTTATATTAGTATCAAAGGTAAAATATATCTACTTACTTTACATCGTTAACAAATGTTTTGCTAAATGTCTAATCAGCAATATGTCTCCCATCATGCCTCAGGACGAACCATAGATTTTAATTTTTTAAAGAGCTTTCTCGTGTGCTCACTATTGCTTTCCTGCTGAGTAATGCACTTTATATGAGCTACTTAAAGTGAATCAGTCAGCAGAAAATTGCCTAACAAAGGAGCTCCAGTGTTTTATGCTGCAATTCCAAGTAGTTTTTGACAATATTGTGTTTTTCATTATATGTAAATTAACTGCAAGTGCTCCTCTTTTCGCTAGCAAACACGTCCCATCCTCCAGACTGATGTCACCAGGCTATGGCGACCTCAGAGTACTATTCACCCTGATCTCGCTCTTGCACCATTATCTCTCACTGTGGCACATTTCGCAGTATGCTCCCTGCTCTAGCACAATATGATTACTATCCGCATGGAGCGTACTGGACATGGGGCGTAGTGAGAGATAATGGCGCAAATACGAGATTAGTGTGAATAGTACTTTGAGGTCAGTCCGGAGGAGGGGAGTGTGCTTGCCAGCAAAAAAAGGAGCATTTGCGGTGGAATCGCCCACCCAAGTGGCACTTACGGCTAATTTGAATACAGGAAAAACGAGATTTTCTCAAGAACTACTTGGAATTGCAGCATAAAATAGGTATGTGGGCAAAGGGTTTTTGATTGGTAGGCAATTTGCTGACAGATTCCCTTTTACAGGGGCCACTGATTGAGCTTTCATACGAACATGCGTTTCCGATCACTGCCCTGTGTAAACAGGTCAAAGTTCAGCTAACAATCATCGGCTGATCGCATCTTTTGTGCAGACATAAAAATGGTCGACAGTCGAAGATCGGATTCCGACATTATGCAAATGTATGTGGATGGATGATTGTATTAACGATCATTCATCCACATACATTACGACCATTGCTCCTAGTAAATGGATGTAAAAAAACGCCAATTGACGTGTTGAATCGTCGATCATTGCTCTTTTTACCTGCCAGGAATCAATTAGTTCAACGGTGATGTAGCAATTGCACAATTGCAGAGTATATTTCTAGCTCATACAGTCTACACCACAAGTCTCTTACTGCTCTAACTGCTTTAACTAACTTACTATTCCTCTAAATGCATTGTCCAAATATCCTTTTTAGGGGACTGAGTGAGTGGCTTACAACACTCCAAACTTCTAACTAGCCTTAAGGCCCTTTTACACCGGCCGACACTTGGCCGGTGCGCTCGCTTGCTCCTGTCACCTGGAGCTATGGTTGGGGACGAGCGGTCATTACTCCGATCGCTCGTCCCCATACATTATTATCATGTCGGCAGCGCGTCTACCTGTTTACACAAGATGTGCTGCCGACAACTATAATATTTAACTTTTTTTAAACGATACAACCAGCGTTTTCTCGTTCATCTGCTGATCGCTGCCCTTTTTACACAAGGCAATTATCTGCAATGAGCGTTATATTAATGCTCGTCTGCCTGATAATCGTCCTATGTAAAACCCCCTTTAGGCATCTTACAGGTACCTGAATCAAAAGTGCCAGTGCCTTATCTCTGCTACTCCTTGAAATGGGCTGGACTTTGCACACTGCATGTGACATGAATGCTGCTGCACAGGGCACATTCTGCAGCCTCTCCTGTGCCCTAAACATGCATCTGTGTCTTCATGCATCAGTGATTTCTACAATAAAGATGGTGGACAGAAGCCCGATTATGCTCTTCTAAAATGCAAGACAGAAGACACATGGGGAAAATGGATGAATACAGCTTTAATGTGGGTTAGGTCTGCAGGAATTTCTTATTAAACAAATATCCACTTCATTCTAGAGTTCATTGTGGATTTTAGGCAAATCTGATGCAGGGAGTATAGTAAACCTCAAGATCACGTGACAAATAAACAGTCTTTATTATATGAAAATGTAAGTTCCCCCAATAATGGGACATAATAGATTTACACGCAACAGTTAATAATATTCTCTGCTCAGGTCACTGGCTGTATATGTCCAGACGGCTCCTCGGGGCCATTTTGCCTCAATCAGTCAAAATCTTGTCAAGGAGAACCATGTTTCCCCGATGTAGCCTGTCTAAATCAAAAGATGGGATCCCAATATGCGTGCAGCACATGCCCGTCTGGAACCGTCGCCAGTGGTATAGATGGCGAGAAGTGCTTTCTATATGGTAAGTTATGTACACACACAAGATAAGGCGAGCTGTATCCCTTCAGTGCATTACATAGATCAGCTATATCCCTAATCATTATTTATATGGTGCCATCATCTTCTTTGGCACAGTACAATGTAGTACCATTCAGATATCTAATATTTCACGTGTGCACGTGTTTACAAGCATTCTTTACAATATTTTACCTGCAGATCTTTGTTTGCCTCCTTATCCTTTCCCTTGCCATGAAAATGCTAATTGTGTCAGATCCAACAATTCATACACGTGCCGTTGCCAAGTAGGATTTGCTGGAGATGGCAGAAATTGTTCAGGTATGCAAAAATGATAAGCACCTATCAAACTGTATTATTGTAAAGAACATATGTGTAAATATACAACAAAACCAACTCTGGGAAAATCACAGAGTTAATACAAAGCTACTATATGGCAAGGATGGAGTCTCTTTATACTACCCTTCACGTGGCACCAGGATGTACTGTGAAGAATTGAACAATCGTTAAAGGGGTGGTAAGAAAGCTCATTAAAGGGGTTCTCACTGCTAGGTGACCCCATAAAAGCTGTTTCTCGTGGGGAAGTCCATAGGCTAATAGATAGGATCCAGAACAGGACAGCCGTATTTTTTCTATAAGTATGCACTGAAAGGGTTATTTAAAAAGTGGTTGTCAAGATGCAGACAACCCCTTTATATTTTAGTATGTATTCTTGTAAACCATGGCGCTGTGGAGGAGGGTTTAGCCAGCGATCAGACAGGACAACTTACACTTTTATGAGATGCGTATAGTAAAATTAAATTCACCAAAAAGTCCTTCTATTCCCTGTCACGATCTGTGGGTATGTGGACCCACTAGGCCGCACCGCCGTAGCGGGGAGGCAGCTGGCCAAACAACAGAGTACCCAATTAATACAAAGTCCAGCACAAGGGTACCTGAATAGTCCAGACAGTCGCAGTGGCTAGGCACAGATGGAACTTCAGACGGCAGATGATGCAAAGCGTGGCAGATGACACCAGACGTGGTGTAACACAGCAGACGTGGTAAACGGCATAACAAGACTCTAACACTATAGAAGGCACAGGAACAAATACAACACGGGACGCGGGATACAGGTAGCAGGGCACAGGAACACTGGGAACATTTGCAAGACTAACAGAGGAATACAAGCAACACTTAGGCAAGGAGTGAAAGGGCTCTGGGACGAATTAGTTCATTCTTAACATGTGCGCGCACTGGCCCTTTAAGACCGGGAATAAGCTCGTGCACGCACCCTAGTGTTCACTGCAGGACGGAAGCATGTGCTGGCATCTCCGGAGAGGAAGACGTCGGCAGGATGAAAGGGGTCTGCGACCGTGGCCGTTACATTCCCAAGTCCTGCTCCATAGAGCCAAGGTTTCCATACAGGGCCAAATTATAGGGAAGGCAGAATAGACGATTGCCAAGGGGCCTCTACCACCTAGTGCCCTCCAGCCATTCCCATATACTCCCAGGAAAAGGTGTACTTCCTACAATATAAAAGTTTTGATGTTTGGCAGAAGCTTTTGCTCATATTTATATGTTTTGGAGCTCCATTCTACGGCCTTTATTGTTAACTGGAAGAAGTATGGTGGCGGAGGATACATGTTTATTGCAATAAGAAGAGAGGGATAGCTCAGGCAGAGCCTTATCTCTTGCTTCATCAAAGAATTGTGCATGTTTTAATCCAATATGTCAACCCTGTCCCCCGACAGCAGATGTTGGGGTCAGTGGGGCCAGCTTAAAAAATATAAAATTTTTGCCAGATTCTCCAACATTGGTGGGATCTGCATACAATTATTTTATGTGTATGACCAGCTTAAGCTGCTATTATTTGAGACTGTTACAGAAGGGATAGCCTTCACCAAAAGTCTTCAACAACCTTGATCTGGCCCTGTTTCCATATTTTGTACGTATTATGACTAACAATCCAGAATCAACAGGAAGAAGGCTGTACAATAGGCTTTATCTGGTTTTAGGTGACTAATTAGCCACAGAGATGAAAAGGAATTATTTAAAGGGTTCCATCTACCATCCCCAAATGGGGAATAAACCCCATGGCCTAGAGGTTGCTGATGGATGTTATTTAGAACAAATACATTTGCTGCATTAAGAATGTATTGCTCTACTACACAGTGCTTCAGTGGCCTTTTAGTTCTTTTTATCCTACACCACCACAACCTCACGGGTCATCATGTCTCGTTACATAAAACAGCTTAATAGACAAGTACATGGCCTGACATATTGATTCTTATGAAACATGCCGATATTTCCCACTGCATGTTTCCCACTGGTGTTGGACACTGCTTGCATTCATTGGTGCGGAGCATAGTTCTGTCCCCAATGTACCCTCGGGCATTACACAGGTATGTAATAGGCATTGTATATACTAATGTAAAAACATACATATTTGTTTTTTTCATTAATATTTTTTACTCTAAATTCTAGATATTGATGAGTGCCTAAGTTTATATGCATGTCCAAACGCCAAATTTGAATGTATCAATACCCCTGGCTCATACAGATGCTCGTGTCTCTACAAAGGTGTTGAGGACTCACAATGTGGTAAGTTACAGTAAGGTTTACAAAAATGTACCCAATAACTCTTTAGACTATCAGTCCCCCAAGATAGAAATAAATCAGCACTGCCGCCCACTGTTAACCCCTTCAGGACTGAAGCAAAAATGATGTGTAGAAAAGGCAGATCCAGCACTCAAATAATTAAAATTCCAGTTTTATTTAGGTCATGTTTAAAACCAAGGATAAAACAAAAATCCCGAGACCACGCTTACGCGTTTCAGACCACTAGGGTCCTTAAAGAGGCTCTGTCACCAGATTTTGCAACCCCTATCTGCTATTGCAGCAGATCGGCGCTGCAATGTAGACAAGAGTAACGTTTTTATTTTTAAAAAACGAGCATTTTTGGCCAAGTTATGACCATTTTTGTATTTATGCAAATGAGGCTTGCAAAAGTCCAACTGGGCGTGTTTAAAGTAAAAGTCCAACTGGGCGTGTATTATGTGCATACATCGGGGCGTGTTTACTACTTTTACTAGCTGGGCGTTCTGACGAGAAGTATCATCCACTTCTCTTCAGAACGCCCAGCTTCTGGCAGTGCAGACACACAGCGTGTTCTCGAGAGATCACGCTGTGTCGTCACTCACTTCCTGCCCCAGGTCCTGCATCGTGTCGGACGAGCGAGGACACATCGGCACCAGAGGCTACAGTTGATTCTGCAGCAGCATCAGCGTTTGCAGGTAAGTCGATCTTACCTGCAAACGCTGATGCTGCTGCAGAATCAACTGTAGCCTCTGGTGCCGATGTGGCCGACACGATGCAGGACCTGGGGCAGGAAGTGAGTGACGTCACAGCGTGATCTCTCGAGAACACGCTGTGTGTCTGCACTGCCAGAAGCTGGGTGTTAACGAACAGAAGTGGATGATGCTGATTCGTCAGCATCATACACTCCCATTCCTAACGCCCAGCTAGTAAAAGAAGTAAAAACGCCCCGATGTAACACACATAATACACGCCCAGTTGTACTTTTACTTTTCAACACGCCCAGTTGTACTTTTGCAAGCCTCATTTGCATAAATACAAAAATGGTCATAACTTAGCCAAAAATGCTCATTTTTTAAAAATAAAAACGTTACTGTAATCTACATTGCAGCGCCGATCTGCTGAAATAGCAGATAGGGGTTGCAAAATCTGGTGACAGAGCCTCTTTAATCATAGCTTACCTTCAGGACTGAGCCTGTTTTGGCCTTGTGGACACAGACAATTTTTTCAAATCTGACATTTGTTACTTTATGTGGTAAGAACTTGGGAATGCTTTTACTTATTCAAGCGATTCTGAGATTGTTTTCTCGTGACATATTGTACTTTATGTTAGAGAAAAAATTTGGTCGATAAATTCAATATTTATTTGTGAAAAATAGCAACATTTTGAGAAAATTTGCAAAAATTTGCCTTTTCTAAATTTAAATGTATCTGCTTGTAAAACAGATAGTAATACCACACAAAAAATTTACCAACTAACATTTCCCATATGTCTACTTTATATTTGCATCGCTTTTTGGACATCCTTTTACTTTTCTAGGACGTTACAAGGTTTAGAACTTTAGCAGCAATTTCTCATATTTTCAAGAAAATTTCAAAAGGCTATTTTTTCAGGGACCAGTTCTGGAGTGACTTTGAGGGGCCTATATATTAGAAACCCCCCAATAACTCGCCCCATTTTAAAAACGGCACCCCTGAATGTATTTAAAACAGTATTCAGAAAGCTTTTTAACCCTTTAGGCGTTTCACAGGAATAAAAGCAATGTAGAGGTGAAATGTTACAAATTAGAATATTTTTTTTGCCGAAATTCATTTGTAATACAATTTTTTGTGTAACATAGAATGTTTTACCAGAGAAACGTAGCTCAATATTTATTGCCCAGATTCTGCAGTTTTTAGAAATATCCCACATGTGGCCCTAGTTTGGTAATGGACTGAAACACCGGCCTCAGAAGCAATATATTTTAGGCACCATGTCAGGTTTGAAGAGGTCTTGTGGTGCCAAAACAGTGGAAACCCCCCAAAAGTGACCCCATTTTGGAAACTAGACCCCTTTAAGGAATTTTTCTAGGGGTATAGTTAGCATTTTGACACCAAAGGTTTTTTGAAGAATTTAGTGGAATTAGGCTGTGAAAATGAATATTAACATTTTTTCCACTAAAATGTTGACATTTTCAGTTTCACAAAGGATAAAGGAGAAAAAGCACCCCAGTAGTTTGTAAAGCAATTTCTCCGGATTACAGCAATACCCCATATGTGGTCATAAATGTTTTTTCATTAGAATTCATTTCTATTTTCACTCTCCGCCTTCTAAGAGCCATAACCATTTAAAGTACCATATAATGTACTGGGAAACTGAAAATAAAATTCTTTGTGCGCTGAAACTGGAAAAATCTGTGAATACTCCATAGTTTTTTGGGTTTCATTTTTACAGCTTTCACCGTTCGGTAAAAACGACAACTTAACTTTATTCTGCAGCTAAATACGATTACGGTGATACCAACTTTATGTGTTTTTTTAAATATATTTTACTAGTTTTACAAAGAAAAACCTATTTGTTTTGTTTTACCACATTCTGAGAGCCATAACTTTTTTATTTTTTTGGTTGATTGAGCGGTGTGAGGGCTTATTTTTGACGGGACGAGCGGTAGTTTTTATTGGTACAAATTTTTGGTCCATACAACTTCTTGATCACTATTATTACATATTTTTTAAGAGCTAAGGTGACCAAAAAAAAAGGCTTTATTTTTTACGCCATTTACTGTGCGCTATAAATGACAATTTTCATTTATTGTGCAGGTTGATACGATTATGTTGATACCATATGTATATAGTTTATTTTAATTTATTTTTTGCAGCGTTTAAAAAGAAAATAATAAAATCACTTTATTATAAAATAATAAATTTCTTGTGTCACCATATTCTGAGAAATAAGTTTTTTATTTTTCGGTCAAAAAAGCTGTTTAAGTTGCTTGTTTTCTGCAGGACGGGTTGTCGTTTTTATTGGTACTATTTCAGGGGAAATGTGGCTTTTTGATCACTTTTTATTCTATATTTTGTGAGGGGCGGTGACCAAAAAATAACGATTCTGGTATTATTATTTTTTTTTTGCAATGTTCACCGTGTGGGAAAAATAACATTATAGTTTTATAGATTGGGTCTTTACGAACGCTGTGATAACAAATATGTGTACTTTTTTAAACGTTTTAATTTTTTTCCTATAATAAAATACATATTATAGGAAAAAAAACTGTTTTTGTTTTTTTACTTTATAACTTTTATTTTTACACTTTTATAAAACATTTTTATGAACTTTTTTTTTTGTCCCACTATGCTCTGATCGCTGCTATAATACATTACACTACCCATGTAGTGTAATGTATTATAACTGTCAGTGTGACGCTGATAGTCACTCTGACAGGAAGCCTATGAGGACCAGCCACTGGCTGGTCCTCATAGCTTTCATGCATGGCAGTCCCGGAGGGCATTGTATGGCGTCTGGTTGCCGTGACAACCAGTGCCAACACCCGCGATTAATCCCAGGAAAGTTTGTTGTTACAACAAACTTTCCCTGCAATGTCACATGATCGGGACCTGAACCAATCAGGTTCCCGATCATGTCTCCAGGACCAGAGGCAGGTGTTAAAAGCGCGATCCGAGTGTCAGCGCCACTCTGAGACACCCGATCGCTGTGTTAACACCCATTGTGAATTCCCGTCGGCGCTGCACAGAGCCCAGCAAGTGCCGACGTGAATTTACAGTGAGCTCTCGGCACGTAAAAGTTAATTGGATCAGTAATCATAATACGACCAGTGGTTTTTCATTTCCCGCTCGGGACCCCTCTTTGAGCTTTAGTAGAGAGTTGCTATGTAAGTGTGGCTACTACTTTGTCAGCCATTTGTTTTAAATGTACAGACAGAAAAAGATTCCCCCAGCGATAAAAGCTGGACATCGGGGGGTTAGAGAAGCTGGACCCACAACAATCAGATGATCACCGGCCAGCTTCTATTTAAAAGGGTGTTGTTTTCATGAGATAAACCCTTTAAAGGAGAATTCAATCTTTAAGGGAGGTGTAATCAATACTTCTATACTGTTTTCCTTGTGATTCACCTCACTTGTCAGCTCTCAGTACGTGAGAATTTGTCTGTTTATTGTAAACATTAGCGATCCATATTGTTATAGTATCCCATTAAATTGGATCTCTAGTCCTCTAGACTGGAGATCTTCTTTGTTCTGAAGATATAATTACTCAGTGAAAGCACCAAGTCTTCCTGACCCAATGCCTTTCTTAATCCCTGGCACGGCAGTGTGAAGTTGAGCGTTTAGTCACATGTCAATGACGTCATATGTCTCATCCCATCCACTCACTAGACTCTGATGATATCAATAAGAACCATCAGAGTCTATAGCAGGGGTGGGCAAACTTTTTGACTCGCGGGCCACAATGGGTTCTAAAATTTGACAGGGGCCGGGCCAGGAGCATTTGGAGGGAGTGTTTGGGCCGGATATACTAAAGCATTAAATGTAGTGTGTGCAAACCTCATAGCACAGTAAGAACACTACAACCCAATTTATTAACTGTCTTTCAAATGTGAAAAATAGCCCTTATCAGTTAATAAATTTGTCTCAAGGAATATGCAAGATATGGCATTTACATACTATTTCGCAGATACTGGGAGGAGGAAATGTAAATAGATTAAAATAACATACGCACTGTGATTTATCAAGAAAAAAGTTCTGTTGACTCTGTAAATTAGCTGCCAACCTCTGAGCAGTAGCCGCCCGTTCTTGTGTTGACTGCTTGCTAGCATAGTTTGCATGCTTCGTGGCAAAGTGACGGCTGATATTGTACTCTTTGAAAACCGAAGGGCTTAATGGTGACGTGAAACGAAGTGAAAATTAAAGTGAAATAAAGAGAAATACGCGCCACATTAACCCCTTAATGACCGGGCCATTTTGCACGTTAATGACCAAGGATTATTTTTTGTTTTTTCATGGTCGCATTCCAAGAGTCGTAACTTTTTTTTTATTACGTCGACATAGCCGTATAAGGGCTTGTTTTTTGCGGGACGAGTTGTATTTTGTAATTGCACCATTTTTAGATGCTTACAATATATTGATTCACTTTTATTAACTTTATTTTAGGAGAGAATTGAAAATAAGCAGCTATTCCAGCATTAATTTTCACGTTATAAATTTATGCCCTTTACTATGCAGCATAAATAACATGTTACCTTTATTCTACGGGTCGGCACGATTACGAGGATACCAAATATGTAAAGGTTTTATATGTTTTCCTATGTTTGCACAATAAAAACCCTTTTAGAAAAAAATTACTTGTTTTTGCATCGCTGCGTTCCAAGAGCCGTCATTTTTTTATTTTTCCGTCGATGTGACCGTATGTGGGCTTGATTTTTGCGGGCCAATGCGTAGTTTTCATTAGTACTATTTTGGGGTACATAGGACTTATAGATTAACTTTTATTTTATTTTTTATGGGGGGAATGGGAGAAAAGAGAGAATTTTGCCGTTGTTATTTGCGGGTTTTTTGGACGCCGTACATCCGGCGGTTTCATTAATGTGTTCATTTTATTGGTCAAGTTGTTACGATCGCGGGGATACCATATATGTGTATGAGTGATTTGTTTTGACACTTTTACTGAATAAAACCACTTTTTGGGCAAAAAAAGTAGTTTTATTTGATTTTGACTGTAATTATTTTATTTTTTTTCAACAAACTTTATTTAACTGATTGACATTTTTTTTTTAAGTCCCACCAGGGGACTTCACTATGCGATGTGCCGATCGCATATATAATGCTTTGGTATACTTAGTATACCAAAGCATTATTGCCTGTCAGTGTAAAACTGACAGGCAACCTGTTAGGTCATGCCTCCGGCATCGCCAAACAGGCAGTTGCGGAAGACAGACCTGGGGGTCTTTGTTAGACCCCCGGCTGTCATGGAAACCCGACGGCGACCCGCGATTTGTTTGCGGGGGCGCCGATCGGGTGACAGAGGGAGCTCCCTCCCTCTGTCAAACACATTAGATGCCGCTGTCACTATTGACAGCGGCATTTAATGGGTTAAACTGCCGGAATCGGAGCGCGCTTCGATTCCGGCAGTTGCAGCAGGAGCCAGGCTGTGTATAACAGCCGTGCTCCTGCCGCTGATCGCGTGGGTACACTTGCAGTACCCGCGCCATCACAGGACGGATATATCCGTCCTCCTGCGCGAACTAGCAGCTGCTGAGGACGGATATATCCGTCCTTCGGCGTAACAACGGTCAATGTGTTTTGAGTGCGCCATCTATTGGGAAAACGTGGGCATTGCAGGGAAAGGGGAAAAAAAAGGAGGTTTTTACTATGATTTGGACAAGTTCGGCGGGCCGGATTAAAAAGCCTAACGGGCCGTATGTGGCCCGCGGGCCGTAGTTTGCCCATGTCTGGTCTATAGGGAGTATAGCTTTCCCCTACAGCCAGGCCTAAGCAAGGGGGCCCCATAGCAAAGATCAAAATGGACCCCTTAATATGGTGACTGGTTTTGTTCTACCAGGACAAAAGGGCCTAGTGTTTGTTTCCCCCTTAAGGTCCTTTAACACCGGTCAATATGGGCCATGAAAGCTAGCGCAGATCAACGAGACAGCTTTTTGATCGGCGCTCTATTGCTCCTTTTGTCAAGGAGCAATGATTGGTTATGTATGGGGATGAGTGATCATTACTACATTCGTTCGTCCCCATATATCTCCATCATGTTGGCAGCACATCTCCCTGTTTACTGCCGACAACGATAATGTTTAGTGCTGCATTAACGATGCGATCAGCCGATGAACAAGCGTTTGCTCATTTATCGGCTGGTCGTTGCCCTGTTTGCTAATCATTGGCCTGTGTAAAAGGACCTTTAATCTCATGACCCTTGCCCACTTACCCACCCGTTGTATGCTAACAATGAAGTTCCTTGTTTGTTAACAAAGTTTCTCACCAACCAGTAGCAAAGGGGAGGGGACCAACCAGGACTGGACCCTTTTCTCCAAGGGCCCTATATCAGCCACGTGTACTGCCCCTATGGCATGTATGCCCTTTGCCTGAGGTTCAAGCTAAAAAATATAAAGTGCGAGTTTTGCTTTGGGGTTATCAATGGGAGGGGTATGAGACACAGGTTGACAGAAACGTACAAATAAAAATGTGAGCCCCTCCCCCACCGGAATCATTTAGCTTTATTGCAGAATGAACCCACAAATAAGCGGGAAATAACGCAATCTTTATCCATCTCCTGGGCTGTTTGTGATCCATTTCTCCTGCTTTCCATCTTTGCAGTACATAATTTTTCCGCAGGAGACAGCATTTAGTGAAACAATATAATTAACGAGCGCAGAGCTAATCAGGCTGCGAATTGTCATTTGTTCCCACATTTAGGTATATTTAACAAGCATAGCGACAGGTAATACACCTAGAGCTTGGAGCTTACAAGTGCTATATAGTGCTCATTAAATATTGTTGAATTGTTCCAACATGTCACTCACAGGCAGATCGCTCCCGCAGTAAGTGGCTTGTGCTCGCTGTCATTGCTTGTTTTAATCTATTCTGTGGTGTTCCTGTATAAAGATCCATATAGAAAATGGGATTTTCGGGACACAATACGTTTTTCGCAGTGTGAGATATAACAGTACTGGGAGCTAGTGCTATTTTAAGGACCGTAATTGCAGTGTTTAGCTACATTAGTTTAACATTCTGCTCAGCAAGTGATGTGTTCTGACAGTGAGCAGTAGCAGCTAAAGGGTAGAATGGGCACAACTCACACGCTGCTGGTTTGCAGGGCATTGCATGCTTATAATAGGATCATTCAGGTACGAAAGTGCCACAAAACAAAGTTCCTCACCATTATTCTGCAAATCCATTAGCAGAATACAGGCTGTATCTAAAGGGAAAGATTTCAAAAATGAAAATGATTGACATTCCATCCATAAAAGCAGACCACACAAATACATTTGGGCCAGCGGTGGTAGGGGTGTAATGTCGGGGTCTGGGTGGTGCATGACCCTGACAGAAGTGTTGCTGAAAAGATGAAAAAGATTCAAGTAGATTTTGTGACAAATAAACTTTACTTGGCCAACTAGGCCACAACCGGTGGACTGCACTGCCGGCTTGCTGACTGACTGCACCGCTGACACATGTGGGGAGACTCTTGCCCGTAACCACCACTGTCCACATGACACTTGCGCGCTCACAGGGAGGCTCCTTCCCGCCACCTGCAACATGCTTCAGGACCCAGACTTAGGGTCAATGTCGGTGCCTGTCACTTTTATGGCTTCCAAACAGAATATGTAAGGATGCTGTAATGTCGGGGTAGGGAAACAGACAAGTGAGCCCTAATCTACCCGCCACTCAGTCCCTGCCTACTTGCAACAACCCGCCCTAGGCGACGGGGTACAACTTGGCGACGGTCCTTACACTCAATAGGTGCACGACAGAAAAACAGACAAGGGTACAAAGAAGCCAGGGAAATGGGGAAGTTGCCCACGGGAACACCGTGAGCAACAAGCGAGGTGAACGAGCCGAGTCAAACCAGGAGATGAGCGAGGTACAAAAACGCAGAGCAGAAGAATGGTCAGTAAAGCCAAGGTCAATCACAAGCAGAGGATCAGTATTTCAAGAAGCTGCAGCAGGGCCAGGAAACCAACAGAGAAGAATCACAAGCAAAGGAGGAACAGGAAAGGCAGGTATAAATAGACAGAGGGCGGGGGGAGCTAGCTCCGTCTGGCCAGGCTGTGATAGGCTCTCCCACTCCTAAGCCTGCCATCCTGGATGGTGGAAGATGGAGTCAGTCTCACAGACATAGCAGCAGGTGCAGACTGATTACCTATGGGCGTCGACACAGAAGTTGTGTCTGGCAGATCCTTTACAGTACCCCCCCCTTTTATGAGGGGCCACCGGACCCTTTCTAGGTGGATCTGGTTAATTGGGGAAACAAAGGTGGAACCTCCTGAGCAATACCCCAGCGTGGACATCCCGGGCGGGTACCCAAGTCCTCTCCTCAGGCCCGTATCCCCTCCAATGGACCAGGTACTGGAGGGAGCCTTGGACCATCCTGCTGTCCACAATCTTGGCCACCTCGAATTCTACCCCCTCAGGGGTGAGAACAGGGACCGGAGGTTTCCTCGAGGGAGCCAAGGACGGGGAGCAGCGTTTAAGGAGGGAGGCATGAAACACGTCGTGTACTCGAAAAGACGGGGGCAACTCCAGTCGGAAGGAGACAGGGTTAAGGACTTCAATGACCTTGTATGGACCTATAAACCGGGGAGCAAACTTCTTGGACGGGACTTTAAGGCGCAAATTTTTTGACGACACCAGATCCCCGACCACAAACAAGGGGTTAGCAGAACGTCTTCTATCTGCCTGAGTCTTTTGTATGCTCTGGGACACCTCTAGGTTCTTCTGAACCTGGGCCCAGACTGTGCACAGTTCCCGATGAACGACATCTACCTCGGGATTGTTGGAACTACCAGGTGAAACGGAAGAGAACCGTGGATTAAACCCAAAATTACAGAAAAAGGGGGAGACCCCTGACGAGTTACTGACCCGGTTATTAAGGGAAAATTCGGCGAGGGGAATGAATGAGACCCAATCATATTGACAGTCAGAGATCAAACACCTTAAATATTGTTCTAGAGACTGATTAGTCCTCTCAGTTTGGCCATTAGTTTCAGGATGGAAGGCAGAGGAGAAGGACAGATCAATTTCCAACTTTTTACAGAAGGCTCTCCAAAACAATGAAACAAATTGTACCCCTCTGTCAGAAACAATATTGACAGGAACCCCATGGAGACGCAGGATGTGTTTGACAAACAAGGTAGCTAACGTCTTAGCATTGGGTAGTTTCTTAAGGGGCACAAAGTGGCACATCTTACTGAAGCGGTCTACTACAACCTACACCACCGACTTGCCTTGAGATGGAGGCAAATCGGTGATGAAATCCATGGAGATATGGGTCCAAGGTCCCTGGGGAACGGGCAAATAACATAGTAAGCCCGCTGGTCGGGACCTGGGAGTCTTGGACCTAGCACAAACTTCACAAGCGGCGACGTAGGCCTTAACGTCTTTGAGCAACTAAGGCCACCAATAGTTTCTGGAAATGAGGTGCTTGGTACCCAGGATGCCTGGATGGCCAGATAGTGCAGAGTCATGATTTTCCCTAAGTACCCTTAGCCGGAATTGCAGGGGAACAAACGGCTTGTTCTCAGGAAGGTTCCCGGGAGCTGAACCTTGATCAGCCGCAATTTCAGAGACTAAATCAGAATCAATAGAGGAAATGATTATACCTGGAGGCAAAACACAAGCAGGATCTTCCTCCGAAGGAGGGCTGGCCATGAAGCTACGCGACAGTGCATCAGCCTTAATATATTTAGACCCAGCCCTATAGGTGACCAAAAAGTTGAATCTGGTAAAAAATAACGCCCATCGAGCTTGTCTCGGGTTTAGCCTCCGGGCAGATTCTAGGAAAACCAGATTCTTGTGGTCTGTAAGGACCGTTACCTGGTGCCTAGCCCCCTCCAGGAAGTGGCGCCACTCTTCAAATGCCCATTTAATGGCTAAGAGTTCGCGGTTGCCAATATCATAGTTACTCTCAGTGGGCGAAAACTTCCTGGAGAAGTAGGCAGCCCCCACTCCCACCTCGGATGCGTCAACCTCTACGATAAATGGCTCCATTTGGTTGGGCTGAACCAGCACTGGGGCCAAGCTAAAGCACTTCTTAAGGACCTCAAAAGCCTGGACAGCCTCAGGAGGCCAGTGGAGGAGATCAGCACCTTTGCGAGTGAGATCCGTAAGAGGCTTAGCGATGACCGAAAAGTTAGCAATAAATCTCCTGTAATAATTAGCGAACCCCAGGAAGCACTGTAACGCCTTCAGGGAGGCAGGTTGGACCCATTCCGCTACAGCCTGGACCTTGGCGGGGTCCATGCGGAATTCATGAGGAGTGAGGATTTGACCTAAAAACGGTATCTCCTGCACCCCAAACACACATTTTTCGGTCTTAGCAAACAGTTTGTTTTCCCGAAGGGCCTGGAGCACCTTCCTGACATGCTCAATGTGGGAGGACCAGTCCTTGGAAAACACAAGTATGTCATCAAGGTACACTACAAGAAATACCCCCAGATAGTCTCTTAAAACCTCATTTATGAAATTCTGGAAGACCGCGGGAGCATTACACAACCCAAAGGGCATGACGAGGTATTCGAAATGACCTTCGGGCGTGTTAAATGCAGTCTTCCACTCATCCCCCTCTTTGATGCAGATAAGGTTATAAGCCCCCCGTAGATCAAACTTAGAGAACCATTGGGCCCCCTGAACCTGATTGAAGAGATCAGGAATCAAAGGAAGGGGATACTGGTTCCCTACAGTGACCTTATTCAAGTTTCGGTAGTCAATGCATGGCCTAAGACCACCATCCTTCTTCCCTACGAAGAAGAAGCCAGCACCTACCGGAGAAGTAGAGGGGCGAATGTAACCCTTGGTCAGGCATTCCTGGATATACTCTCTCATGGCTACACGTTCGGGACAAAGGAGATTAAATATCCTACCCTTAGGGAGCTTAGCTCCTGGTACCAAATGAATTGCGCAATCGTATTCTCTATGAGGTGGTAACACTTCGGAGGCCTCTTTAGTGAAAACATCAGCGAAGTCCTGAACAAACTCAGGTAGAGTGTTCACCTCCTCAGGGAGAGAAATAGAATTAACAGGAAAACATGACGTCATGCATTTATTACCCCATTTGGTAAGATCCCCAGTATTCCAGTCAAAAGTGGGATTATGCAACTGCAGCCAGGGAAGGCCTAAAACTAAATCGGACGATAATCCCTGCATCACCAGTACAGAGCACTGCTCCAAATGCATGGAGCCCACAAGGAGTTCAAAAACAGGGGTATGCTGTGTAAAATAACCATTAGCAAGAGGAGTGGAGTCGATACCCACTACCGGGACAGGTTTAGGCAAATCAATAAATGGCATAGCTAGAGACATAGCAAATTCCACAGACGTAATATTAGCAGAAGACCCTGAATCCACGAAGGCACTGCCGGTAGCAGACCTACCACCAAAAGAGACCTGAAAGGGAAGCAAGATTTTATTACGTTTCATATTTACGGGAAATACCTGTGCGCCCAAGTGACCTCCCCCATGGTCACTTAGGCGCGGAAGTTCTTCCGGCTGCTTATTCTTATGCCTAGGACAGTTGTTCACTTGATGCTTGTCATCCCCACAGTAGAAGCAGAGACCATTCTTCCTGCGGAACTCTCTACGTTGTTGGGGGGACACGGAGGCCCCGAGTTGCATAGGTACCTCCGAGTCTTCCGTGGAAGAACGAAGCAACGGAACCTCGGGAGGCATCATGGGGGAGTCAGAGGAGAAAACACAAACGCGTTCAAGTCGTCGTTCCCTGAGACGTCGGTCAAGTCGTACCGCAAAGCCATAACCTGGTCTAGGGAGTCAGAAGAGGGATAGCTAACTAGCAGGTCTTTCAGGGCGTTCGACAGACCCAATCTAAACTGGCACCTTAAGGCAGGGTCATTCCACCGAGAAGCTACGCACCACTTCCTAAAGTCAGAACAATACTCCTCAACAGGTCTCTTACTCTGACGTAAGGTCACCAGCTGACTCTCGGCAAAGGCAGTCTTGTCAGTCTCGTCATAAATGAGCCCGAGAGCAGAAAAGAAAAGATCAACGGCGGAAAGTTCAGGGGCGTCAGGAGCCAAGGAGAAGGCCCATTCTTGGGGCCCGTCCTGGAGCCGGGACATAATTCTACCCACCTGCTGGCTATCAGAACCAGAGGAGTGGGGCTTTAAGCGAAAATAGAGCCTACAACTCTCCCGAAAGGAGAAAAAAGTCTTCCGGTCCCCTGAGAACCGGTCAGGCAACTTGAGGTGGGGTTCAAGAGGTGAGGTGAGGGGCACTACCAGGGTAGCATCAGGCTGGTTGTCCCTCTGAGCCAGGGCCTGGACCTGTAGGGAGAGGCCCTGCATTTGCTGAGCCAGGGTCTCAAGGGGGTCCATAGTAGTGTCAGGGTAGACTAGGTATATGGGCTTATGATTATGTAATGTCGGGGTAGGGAAACAGACAAGTGAGCCCTAATCTACCCGCTACTCAGTCCCTGCCTACTTGCAACGACCCGCCCTAGGCGACGGGGTACAACTGGGCGATGGTCCCTACACTCAATAGGTGCACGACAGAAAAACAGACAAGGGTACAAAGAAGCCAGGGAAATGGGGAAGTTGCCCACGGGAACACCGTGAGCAACGAGAGGTGAACGAGCCGAGTCAAACCAGGAGATGAGCGAGGTACAAAAACGCAGAGCAGAAGAATGGTCAGTAAAGCCAAGGTCAATCACAAGCAGAGGATCAGTAGTTCAAGAAGCTGCAGCAGGGCCAGGAAACCAACAGAGAAGAATCACAAGCAAAGGAGGAACAGGAAAGGCAGGTATAAATAGACAGAGGGCGGGAGCTAGCTCCGTCTGGCCAGGCTGTGATAGGCTCTAAAAACTCCTAAGCCTGCCATCCTGGATGGTGGAAGATGGAGTCAGTCTCACAGACATAAAAGCAGGTGCAGACTGATTACCTATGGGCGTCGACACAGAAGTTGTGTCTGGCAGATCCTTTAGGGTATGTGCACACACACTAATTACGTCAGTAATTGACGGACGTATTTCGGCCGCAAGTACCGGACCGAACACAGTGCAGGGAGCCGGGTTCCTAGCATCATAGTTATGTACGATGCTAGGAGTCCCTGCCTCGCTGCAGGACAACTGTCCCGTACTGTAATCATGTTTTCAGTACGGGACAGTTGTCCTGCAGCGAGGCAGGGACTCCTAGCATCGTACATAAGTATGATGCTAGGAGCCCGGCTCCCTGCACTGTGTTCGGTCCGGTACTTGCGGCCGAAATACGTCCGTCAATTACGGACGTAATTAGTGTGTGTGCACATACCCTTACAGATTCACTCCAAATTGACTCTGTGTTGGTGCTATATAGGTTCGGGTTTGGAAACCCACACTATAAGTACGTAGAAGAAACCTAAAGAACTCTATGAACACTTGGGATTGATTTTCAAAATTATTTTATTTTATTCCAAACAGTGTTTTTTGGAAAAAACTTTATCGCTTTTCCAAAAAACAGTGTTTGGAATAAAATAAAATAATTTTGAAAATCAATCCCAAGTGTTCCTAGAGTGCTTTAGGTTTCTTCTACGTACTTTTATGTCTTCAGCAGCTCTTCTCACACAGTCCTACTCGCAGCAGCTCACACACTAGCCAGGTTCATACGCTTCCACCTGAACACACAATAGTCAGTCCACTGTCATTTTATGAAGTAAGCACCGCCCCCAGC
Organism: Rhinoderma darwinii; assembly: GCF_050947455.1. Taxonomy (NCBI): domain Eukaryota; kingdom Metazoa; phylum Chordata; class Amphibia; order Anura; family Rhinodermatidae; genus Rhinoderma; species Rhinoderma darwinii. The sequence continues at coordinate 379,439,879 of NC_134690.1, forward strand.
GTCGGGACGCGGCACAGACATGCTGCAATATGCTGTTGCTGTTGTGACGTGGCGGTACACTATCTAAGATGGCGTACAGAACGTTCATCGCAGCACATCGCTACATAAGTATAACACTCTTCTTGTGGAACGCCGTCTAGAGGATGAAAAACATAAACAGCACACACTAAAAGCCCAGTGCAAAGTCCCCTTTAAGAGTTGGAAATTCTCCCACGCACTCTTACTGGGGGTCCGACACTGAACTGTCATGGGAAGGGCCGCTTCTGGACATCTCCCTGTTAGTCACATTCTTTAGAGATCAGCAGTTTCTGAGACAATCCACCTCATCTAGCACCTACAATCATTCCAAGTCGCTCAAATCACAACTCTTTTCCCAGGCGGGGTTTGGTCTGAACAACAACTGAACTGTCATGGCGCGGGGTGTGGACCCACTGGGCCGTACCGCATAGCAGGATAGCAGCTGGCCAACTAGGTACGAAACAATGTCTATAGTCCAGAATGGGTACCTGAGGATATGTAGCGGTGACACAACTTGACTTTCACTGTAGATGGCACAGTAGATGCTGTGGAAGACACGACTTGACTTTCACTGTAGATGGCACAGAGGCACGGTAGCATGGGATACAGGATACAGGCAGCAGGAACGAGTAACACTGGGAACTGGAAAACACTGGGAGACCATTTGCAAGACAAACTTTAGGTAGACAACAACGCTCAGGTAAGGATCAAGTGGGCAGAGTCCTTTTTAGAGTCCAGCAGCATTCTGGGCTAATTACTGATTAATGACAACTGGACGTGTACTGGCCTTTTAAGGCCGTGCACGTGCAGGTGCGCGCGCCCTGCGGGAAACAGTCCCAGAACCCGGAAGTGAGTGTCGGCGTCTCCCTGGAGGGAGATGCCGCCGAGAACACAGACATCCATGGCCAGGGCAGTCAGAGGGTAAGTCTGAACGACGGCCCTCGGCCATAGACGTTACATGAACTTCTTCACCATGTCTCTAGCTCTTATGTATTGAGTTGCTGCCGCATAATTGGCTGTTTAAATACATGCATTAATAAATAGGTGAAGTGGGTATCTAATATAGTACCCCGCAATGTGCATATAATACATATCTTTATGGATATAAACTAAAATTCCCTAATAACAAATGCCATTTAAAGGGTCCCGGTGTTTTAACAATCTACCCTTTTGTTTAAGGCATCTATGGGTGTCCCAGCTTATGAAGAAGCACCCAAGTTATCACCTTAGTGGTCTCAGGTTTAATTGTTTTTATTAAGTTACATTAAGATATTAAGATTACATCTGAAATATTTCATTTTTTTCAGGTAATTCCGCAAATCCACCAGGTAAGAATAAAAACTATTTTTTATTATTTTTACTTGTTTTACACTATAACTATAGGCATAAGTTTCAGCAATAAAGATGTGAAAAGAAAACGAATGATCGATAGATAGATAGATAGATAGATAGATAGATAGATAGATAGATAGATAGATAGATAGATAGATAGATAGATAGATAGATAGATAGATATGAGATAGATAGATAGATATGAGATAGATAGATAGATATGAGATAGATAGATAGATATGAGATAGATAGATAGATAGATAGATAGATAGATAGATAGATAGATAGATAGATAGATAGATAGATAGATAGATAGATAGATAGATAGATAGATAGATAGATAGATAGATAGATAGATAGATGATAGATATGAGATAGATAGATAGATATGAGATAGATAGATAGATAGATAGATAGATAGATAGATAGATAGATAGATAGATAGATAGATAGATAGATAGATAGATAGATAGATAGATAGATAGATAGATAGATATGGTGGGGAAATGCATAGTGCTTTATGTGAATACAACAAGGTATATATTACGTAGTTTCAGCATGGGGATAAGGTATTAGGATAAAGGCTACCCATATTCCATTTGTTTTCTATTTTAACATATACCAATAAAATAGAATTAGTATTTTTTTGTATAGAATTGTATAATATGTAGGGATATATGTGCTTTTTCCTTTACTGTATTTTCTTTGATGGATGATCCTGAGGGATTTTATATTTATAGGCTGGAATATATTTAATTGCACTATGAACTGGCTGACACGGATCGTTACTTCATTTCAAGAAATTTCCAAGCAGCAAGAAAAAAGGGTAAGTTGTTTTTTATAGTGTTATAACGGCACATGTGTGCCATTGACTCCCATTAAACAAGTGTATACTGTGTGGTGTATAATTTCCTGGTGAATACAAATCATATGGATAGGCAAAACGTGGTGTGAACTCAGCCTAATCCTAACATCAGAATTCTAGTGTAAAGGCCCTATTACACGGCTGATTTTGGCCGATGCAGCGAGTGCCGATCAACGAGAGAGCTCGTGCATCGGCGCTCATTTTCTCCTGTCACAAGGAGCTGTGTATGGGGACGAGCGGTCGTTACTATGGTCGCTCGTCCCCATACATTATTATCATGTCGGCAGTGCATGTCCCTGTTTACACAGGGAGATGTGCTGCCGACAATGATAATATTTGAGTTTTTAAAACGATACGATCAGCAGATGAACAATCATTTGCCTGATAATTTCCCAGTGTAAAACCCCCTTAACAACTGATGACAGTGTTGTCATAGTTATGATATCAGCAGTGTTATTACACAACAATTGTAACATCATAAGGGAGACCATGATAAAACTGATACCATAACACTGATATCAGCGCACTGACCTCAAGGTCTTTTTCCATATTAGACCTTTATGGTGTAGGCATTACATGGGGGGCCCAGAAGTGGGTATGCCATGAATCGGAAAAGATAGGAAAACCCCTTTAACACTGGTAATAATGGTAACCGTGACAATGATGACATAATAATGGTGTCATGTCCAAACTTTAAAAATGCTTCCTGTGACAATAATGTCATCATACGGAGTCGGTGATAATGACAACATTACATCTTAGTCCCCATGCACACGGCTATGCCCGTAACCACGGCCCGCAATTGTGGGCACGGCTGGCCGCCGCCGGCCGCCCGCATTTTCGCGCCATGCTCCTATACAAAGTATGGGAGCACGGCCCATAAAGTACGAAAAATAGGACATGCTCCATAATTCCCGGCACAGTTCTACGGCACGGACACGTCTGCCGGCCGCCCACATTTTTGGGCCATGCTCCTATACAAAGTATGGGAGCACGGCCCATAAAGTACGAAAAATAGGACATGCTTCATAATTCCCGGCACAGTTCTACGGCACAGACACCCATCCGTAGTGATACGGAAAGGTGTCCGCGGCCAATAGAACTGAATGGGTCCGTAATTGCGGACTGTATTACGGTCCGCAATTACAGAGAATTTTTAAGTTCATGTGCATGGGGCCTAAATATATATCATAATTAACATGACATGAAATACTGATTATGACAATTCTGATATCCTCATGCTATGACAGCATAATGCTGACATCATAGTAGATGCGCTGACAACACTGACATCATTAACATAACAATTACAACACTGACATAAAGCTGCCACTGTTATCAGTCTGTTGGCATGGTCGGTGTTGTCTTGTTTAGCATCATGATATCAACATTATGATGTCATAATGCCTAATACGGCAACACTGACATAATATGGGATTCCATGATAACAATGACATCACAGCAGTCACTATGACCACAATGAGATCATACTGGTGACTATGACAACAATGACATCAAAAGGGCGACCACGATAACATTGATACCAGATTGATAACATAGTAAAGTTTAAAAAAAAACACATGTCCATCTAGTTCAACCTACTATGCTGTAGTGTTGATCCGGGTGAGGTGAGCTGTAGGTGAGGACCAAACTGCACATTAGGTCTCATAAGTGCAGAAAAATATGGTTTGGGTGGATTATATAGCCTATTGCCCAGATTGTTAAGTTAAAGAATTACTATCTTCAGTGAAAATTGCTTCAAAACCATCAACTACCCAGTGCCGCTCAGTGGGCGCTGTTATTTGCAGGTGAAAGCAAAAAAAGATCAATTGCTTTCATAGTTGTAATAGCACAAGAAAATGCAGTTCACTGTGTGATCAACTGCTTAAAAGCAACCAAGGGAATTTTAAGAATTTTACCTACCTGTGCAGGAAATGTCTCTGAAGGTTGGGGCTTCTTGTAAAAAATACATTAGGCCTCATGCATGATGAATTGTAAAGAGTTATAATCTGGAACCCATGGAAATGTATGGGCCCATACTGTATCTATGTATGCCTTCAATTCCATATTGAGGCATACGGAGGGTGTTACAGATTTATGGAGAATTTTTGAGAAAAACAAATTTGCTATGTTTCATTGGTTTTCCTCCCTAGAAGCATTGTTTTTAGGGAAAAATACCTCTATAATACGGCACCATTCAGTGGCAATCAAAGTGTCTATGGCTCTGTAATACAGGACCTTAAAGCGTACCTAACTTTTCAGGGGACTTTTCAGAATAAGCTGTCATATGTGTGTACATGAGCAATAACACTATTTCTGGCTATTATATGACTTGTATTCTGCATTTTTAGCAGTTTTCCCCTCAGCAGGCTCTGTCTAATTCTCAGTTGTCTCTGAGCTAGTGGGTGGAGCCTAATGGAATGGCTAATATGTATTTTATACACTGCACACATAGAGATAGGAGAGCAAAATTCTCCTCTTCCATCCATCACATATCTAGAAGCAGCAGCATGAAGGAAATTATACAGCAGTAATGAGCAGTGTAGCTGAGAATCCAGCACTGGGGTGAGACAATAACACTTATCAGAAGCTGCAGCACTTCTGTGTATTTTTTTTTACTCTGCTCCTGCTTCCTGCTTTCCTCTCCATAGACTTGTATGGGCAGTGTGTCTGTGTATCTCTGCTTTTGCACCCTCCTCCTGCTACCCCTTCCACTCTCCATAGACATGTATAGTCAGGCAGTGAAGAGACACGCCCCAACTTCCTACAGTCTGTCAATTCTGCTCTGTAACTAGGGATGGATTTTGCTTGACAACAGGGTGTGGACAGCAGATTACAGGAAGGGAGACACCTAGTGGCAGTAACTTCACACAGAATTTGTATGGATAAAAAACGAAATTTTAACAGTAAATAAATTACAAAGTTGATCTATATTAGGTATACTATTAGATTAGCATAAGTTGTTTGAAAAGTTACTGTCCATTTAAGTCCTCCATGTGCTTCTATACAGGCTCGTATACAGAGCACTGCTGTGGGCATGAGTCTATACGGGTATCACCAGTTAGGGGGCAATGTAACAATTTTACTTCTCCCTGGTATAATCCCTTAAATCCATTGGTCAAAACGGTGACTTTATAAACTTGTGGGTAATCACAAAACTATGAAAATGTGGCCTATTGCCGTTTCGTCGATAGGCAAATTCCCAAATTGTGAGCCATATTTTCCACTTTAAGGGCAATGGAGGCTGAAATACATATCCATGTATCAGCATTTTAGCTTTACTTGTCTTATATAAGGGAAATTAGTTCTGTGATAGGAAAGTCGCCCATCAGCGAACCAGATTCACCCTTCTCTTCTTCATTCCTCGCTCTCATTCCTTTAATGCAGTGGATCATTTGGTACGGGCCGTGGATCATTTGGTAACAGGCCGCGGTATCTGGCCCGGTGACCGCAGTGAATTCCGGGCAAAAAAACGCACCAAATTGTGGTGCAGTTTTTTGCTTGGAATGTCCGCTGCAGAAAACTGCTGAGCATTCAGCCGGCGTTCTGGGATGACGTTTTATCCCAGGAGACCGCTGCAGCCTGTGATTGGCTGCAGCGGCGGTCACATTGGATGAATTGTCTTCACAGGAGGCTGGCCTGGGGGAAGAAACAGACTTCTGAGTAAGTATAAGATTTATTTTTTTCTGAGTTGCGTTTTTTGAGGCGGAATTGCTGCGATTCTGCTGTAATAAACACAACAACTGCTATTTGTTGTGGGTTTTATCTCCCATTGAATTCAATGAAAACCCGCAACAAATAAGCAGTGTTTACGCAAATACAATTTACATGCTGCAAAATAAAACTGCACTGCATGTCAATTTCTGAGCGTTTTTTCCGCTCACTATTTACGCACTATCTCATCCACTTTGCTGCTACTGTACTATGCTGCGGATTTAAAGAGGCTCTGTCACCAGATTTTGCAGCCCCTATCTGCTATTGCATGTGATCGGCGCTGCAATGTAGATTACAGTAACGTTTTTATTTTTAAAAAACGAGCATTTTTGGCCAAGTTATGACCATTTTTGTAGTTATGCAAATGAGGCGTGCAAAAGTCCAAGTGGGTGTGTTTAAAAGTAAAAGTCCAAGTGGGCGTGTATTATGTGCGTACATCGGGGCGTTTTTAATACTTTTACTAGCTGGGCGCTTTGATGAGAAGTAACATCCTCTTCTCTTCAGAACGCCCAGCTTCTGGCAGTGCAGATCTGTGACGTCACTCACAGGTCCTGCATCATGTCAGACGAGCGAGGACACCGGCAGCAGAGGCTACAGTTGATTCTGCAGCAGCATCGGCGTTTGCAGGTAAGTAGCTACATCGACTTACCTGCTAACGCCGATGCTGCTGCAGAATCAACTGAAGCCTCTGGTGCCGATGTGTCCTCGCTCGTCTGATACGATGCAGGACCTGTGAGTGACGTCACAGCGTGATCTCTCGAGAACACGCTGTGTGTCTGCACTGCCAGAAGCTGGGCGTTCTGAAGAGAAGTGGATGATACTTCTCATCAAAGCGCCCAGCTGGTAAAAGTATTAAAAACGCCCCGATGTACGCACATAATACACGCCCACTTGGACTTTTACTTTTAAACACACCCACTTGGACTTTTGCACGCCTCATTTGCATAAATACAAAAATGGTCATAACTTGGCCAAAAATGCTCGTTTTTTAAAAATAAAAACGTTACTGTAATCTCCATTGCAGCGCCTATCTGTTGCAATAGCAGATAGGGGTTGCAAAATCTGGTGACAGAGCCTCTTTAAGCAACGTGTAAACTGACCCTAAATCCCGAAACCCCCCCCCCCCCCTCCCCGCCCGTCCGTGGAAAAATTTTCTTGCATGAAACTGGTCCTTGGTTAAAAAAAGATTTGGAACCGCTGCTTTAATGTGTCATCAGTTTCCTTTATTGTGTTCCTGTACATTCGAATTGAGAAAAAGTTTAGACTACAATTGGTAGCTAATAATATGCGAATAATTCTTTTCTGATATCTTCTTTATAAAAGCTTAAGGATATGTTATCACTTGGGTTCGACAACAAGTTCTACGATCTACAGTTCAAGAATTTAACCAAACGAGGATTATTTGAGTATCGGATCAATGTCTCCAGCGACACGCCGCATTGGTTTCTAAAGGATTATTTAACCCGGGTGCAAACTTACTATCAGTTCAACTTGTCGTCAGTAGAAGGTATAGTCTCATGTTGTTTTGCTTTATTGGTGTGATACTTTCCTTTATTTTATGGACATCCAATACTTAGGTGTTCCATTAAAATTATGTCATTACCATGTTTCCTGAAGAAGACTTAGTCCGTGGACAGAAGAGATGAGGGCATGTGGCTATGGACCTTTCCAAGGGAGGTAAGGAAAAAAATGGAAATCCAGCCAAAAAAGATCCTATGACGTCATAGTTACGCGTCAGAAGATTATATGGAGGGAATCCGTGAGCTGCGACTGCCACCAGTTTCCATAGAGCATTATAGCCGTATTACTAGTAATGTAAGGCTCCAACAGCACCAAAGGGGTTTGGGCACTCTATAATTTTGGGATATTGACTCTCCTTAATGAGAATCATTAGGAGGAAGGGAAACTTCTGGCAATGGCGCCTGGGAAAAATATACTAGAGATACCCATGTGTTTTGGGCTTTCGGGCCTCGTCAGAACTGAACAGGTATTTTGGTTAGACTTGTAAGGTATTTTTTAGCTAATACTTGAGTCATGTTCTTAGATGCTGAGCGGTGCATACGGAGTTCGCACTGCCGCTCAGCCAATCACACCATATTTAACTGCCTATGCTACCTGTTTGACCCCTACGTAACTTTATTGGATTTCTACGTCTACATTTATCGACCATGGTGCTCCCTGTAATGCATTTGCCTTCTGACTACTCCTTGGATTTAACCTCTTAACAACCAGAATGTTTTGGTTCTAAATGACCGCACATTTATTTAGTAAGTTTGTGCACATGGTCGTTTAGTAGCTCTAAATTTGTATTTTATAAATTCACAGAAAGAAGGAGTCATATACTATTACCGGTATTGAAAAAGTAGAAAAAGTCAACATTTTATTGAATCACAATATTTATATTTGAGGTGATTTACATGCCACATAGATATTGATATTATTCATACAGTTTGTTCATAGAGATGTTACTATTTACATTTATTTTTAAGAATTTATTATAATCACCTTAATATAATTCTTGTTTGTATTTTCCACGAAGGACGGGGTTCCCTTTTAGGTTTGGGACGTGGATTTTATACATTTTTATTGGTCTTTTTGACCGCAATCTTTAGCCATATACAACCGCCTTGCCCCTATAACACTGAATTACCTGGGGTTGTGCATGGAGTGTTACCGGACTTTCAATGTCTCCGCTCTGGCCGTTATCTGTGACTCTCTGTGCCTGCGCGGTCTCCCTAGTAACGCGTTCTGGAAGCCGCGCATGCACGGTATAGTCCTGACGGCCTGGGACGGTGTTCCAGCGTTCTTTCGGGTTGCATGCATGCACCGTGGACCAGGCACTTCATCGGTTCCTTAAACATCATCGGACTCATCTCGCACCGTATTTAACTGTCTTATGAACATCGTTGTAGTACCCCTTGATAAAGCTAACCACACGAAACGCGCGGCGGGGCATCTCCTGGGCATACAAGACATGCCATCCTTATGGGTAAGACACTTGATCTTTATTTGCCTTTGGGTCACTATCTTTATTGATTGAGCTTAGAAGGTTAGTTTCCTCTATATGATAGTTCTCATATTAGTCCATGTTATGTTAGTTCACTACATGGTCTACTGACAAGCGCCTAGGATATATAATATCACTCTATCTCCTCCTCCTGCGGATTTATTTAGAACCAATGTTTTACCATTGTGTATTAGGCAAACACTGCATTTGTGACTTAGTGTCCATGATTAGGTCTTTATACCCATTTTTGTCTGGCATTCAACCTCATAGCTCTCCTCCTGATATGGTTATATAACTTGTCAAATGTAAGACTCGTTTTGCTATTTGATGTAGATGATTCTGTATGTAGCCCATATGGAGTTATTGATTTGAATCCTCTGTGTACAGTTTAAATATTTGTTGTGATTCAATAAAATTTAGACTTTTTCAACTTTTTCAATACCTGTAATAGTATATGACTCCTTTGTTCTGTGAATATATATGATATCGTGGAGTTCCTATTTGTTATTTGGGAGGTGGTAATTTGAATATAGGGATTGCCTAGCCGATCAATTATTTGCCCTGTGAGACTTGTATTTACTAAATTTGTATTTGTTTGATTACCAAAATAAATTTTTTATATTTTTTTTTGTGACACATAGGACTGTTTTTTCATTTACTTTCTGTCATCTTGATATATAATATGTATAGTCTTATGTGATTAAGGTGACGCGGGCTGTGTTATGGTTTTACTTTATGTGTATTTTTTTAAAATATTTTTCTTACTTATTTTTGTATATATAGTTTTTGTACATAATATGGCCCCCAAAAGGTCATAAAAGAGAATTTTTTTTTAATCATAAGGCTATATTCACACCTAGTGGTTTTGCTGCAGACTTTCCTTTCCAGATTTGAGAATGGAAAATCCACAGCGGAGTACAGTAGCAGCAAAGTGGATGAGATTTGAACAAATCTCATCCACATGCTGCAGGAATGTTTAGCACAGAAAATGCGTATGTCAATTTCTGATGTGGAGAGTGCACAAATTTGTTGCGGATTTTCCCCATTGAATTCAATAGGATTTGCTTGGGAATTTTGCTGTGGATTACTTGTGGATCTTCAGGAAAATCTGTAAGTCCAGATAGTTTAAAATAAGTTTAAATACGTTTCAAATAAAAAAAAAACACTATACTCTCCTCCCGTAGCTCTTTCGTGCCAAACTCTGTGCTGGGGCTCAAGTGATGACACCCAAACTACTCCTGCTAAATCGCAGGAACAGAAGCTTTAAACCCGTGCCGTACATTTACATAGGCTTCTCTATAGGACTTGAAAAACTTGGAAAAATGCACGTTCAAAATGGAATAAAATATAAAAAAGTCAAGCTTTAAAAACTGCTGAAAAAATAAGTAAAATATTGTGTGTGAACGTAGTTTTCTTATTTTCATAAAATTGTCTAGTTTCCCTATTTGCCTGTTTATTCTTGAAAACGACGTAACTAACTAGATTCTGAGTCCCATGGAGTGATAGCAAGCAGAGATCTTAAAAATGGTGAGGAATACATACACAAAGAGGGAATTTATTAAGACTGGCTTCTCATATGCCAGTCTTAATATAAAGAGTGTTGGAGTAAAATGCGTCTAACTTAATAAGAGGCGCACGCTTTTGAATAAATTAGGCGCGGCTTTGGCTGTCTGTGTGCCAGAAAACGAAATCTATGCTAGCTACGGGCTAAATTATAGTAAATGTGCCGGGCTGTGGATAACTACGCCGTTTTTGCTAAGCCCCACCCACTTTTTAAAGTGGCAGAGGTAAAACATCAAAAGTCAATTTCAACTTGTTCAAATTGCGGCTTTTGATGCATTTGCGGCTTTTTGTACCCAAGAAAACCGCCATATCAATGTTAATAAATTGACCCCAAAGTGTATTGCAAAATTGTATAACTTTTCATTACCCAATTAATAAGCTTTATTTGCGTTGCATAAAATCTGGTGTCATTTCCACACAAATTATTGAAAAAATAATCACAAAAATGTAATGAAATTCGTTTTTCTGCTTAACTTTTACACAGAATAAAATAATATTGAGCAGTAATGTATATTTATATGTTCTTTACATTTAGATGTGGATGAATGTTCTGCCAATGAGAATAAGTGCAGCAACACCTCGCTGTGTGAGAATACATACGGAGGATACAAGTGCGTCTGTAATTCCAGCATAAAGCTGGAAGGGAACAACTGTGCGCCTGGTAAGAGTTTCTTCTTTGGTAAAAGACGAAATCTTTATCTGTTTTGTCACATTTACCTCCTAGCCTACCTAACCCCCAGGTTTTATGTCTAAGTTGGCGCCATTTAACTCGATGTGAGGAAAGTATGGCACCTTCTAGACACTTATCTGATACAATGTGGACACAATATGGCACTATACGGGCAAATCATTATGTGGGTACATTTTGGCACTATGTGGGTAATGTTTAGCTTTGTTTGGCAGAAATTTAAGAGGTATGGCATTATGCCAATTAGTTATGGCTGTAGAGAGGGTCTGTTTATGTGTGGTGTGGGCTTTGGATTCTCTCATGCAGTTGGATCTTGGATGAAATAGCCCCCTAAGATTCCACATTAAGGCCAATTTCGGATGGGTGTATTGTACCCGTATTTCACTATCTGTATTCCGGATATAACACCCAGACCCTTCGCGGTTCTACTGAGCTGAACTTACAGCAATGTAGGGATTTAGGGTGCACTCTGCTGCTACGGGTGTGGGCAACCCTATATACAGTTAGATCGTCGATTGTTAAAGCCATAAGTCAAGTAATTATTGTAAATTGGGATTGAAGGAGTCCTCGTCAAAGATGAGTCTATTTGTCTTTACTTTTTACTTGCCCGTTTATAGACAAAGGGATGCAAGGGAATCTGTCCTCTGCCCTATGTTCATTCCTTTTTAGGGCATGCCCACACGTGGCGGATTTCCTCCGCAACTGTCCGCATCAATGCCGCACAGAATCTGCATTGCAGATTCTGCGGCGGATCTGCCAAAAATGTGCAGTAAATTGATGCGGACTAGCTCCTGCGAACTGCGGTAAAAGTGCTTCCCTTCTCTCTATCAGTGCAGGATAGAGAGAAGGGACAGCACTTTCCCTAGTGAAAGTAAAATAATTTCATACTTACCGGCCGTTGTCTTGGTGACGCGTCCCTCTTTCGGCATCCAGCCCGACCTCCCTGGATGACGCGGCAGTCCATGTGACCGCTGCAGCCTGTGATTGGCTGCAGCCGTCACTTAGACTGAAACGTCATCCTGGGAAGCCGGACTGGAGACAGAAGCAGGGAGTTCTCGGTAAGTATGAACTTCTATTTTTTTTACAGGTTGCTGTATATTGGGATCGGTAGTCACTGTCCAGGGTGCAGAAACAGTTACTGCCGATCGCTTAACTCTTTCAGCACCCTGGACAGTGACTATTTACTGACGTCTCCTAGCAACGCTCCCGTAATTTACGGGAGCCCCATTGACTTCCTCAGTCTGGCTGTAGACCTAGAAATACATAGGTCCAGCCAGAATGAAGAAATGTCATGTCAAAAAAGCAAGACGCATCCGCAGCACACATAACATGTGCATGACAGCTGCGGACTTCATTGCGGAAATTAGAATCTCCATTGAAGTCAATGGAGAAATTCCGCCATGAGTCCGCAACCGGTCCGCCACAACTCCGCAACATCCATTGCATGCTGCGGACACCAAATTCCGCAGCCTATGCTCCGCAGCGGAATTTTCCGCTTCGTCTAAACGAACCCTACTAAATAGAAGTGGAAGTCAATGGAGAAACGGCTCCGCTGCGGATTAACGCTGCGGAGTGTCCGCAGCGGAATTCAAGAGCAATTCCGGTACGTGTGGCTTTGCCCTTATTGTTCATAATCTAGTGTTAAGCTAGTGCACATTAAAATTATTATCTCTTTTTTAGGAAAAGTTACTTGCACAAAGTACATACCAGAAAAGTAATGTATATATACATGCAGCAGAGGTGAATATGTTTGTATCAGGTTTTTTTTGTAGTTTTTTTGGGCACAACTCATGGTTATATTATCATATTTTCTGTGACTTTCCACAGGACTGCAGGTAAACTTATTCAGCTATCTCAATTTAGAGACCTACAATTAAGCACATAAGAAACTGTTAACTGACAAATCCAGCTCTACTACATCCAGGGGTGGACATATAGCCTGACCAGCTGCACAGTGGTCCAAACGGGGGCAGGGGTCAACTCTGGCTTCAGAGGATTTTAAAACAAATCTCCTGCTCCTCTCGCCCCTTCTGCTGCTCATACTCTTCACGAAACTCTCATAGACTACACAGACACTGCATCATCCGTCAGCCAATCACAGGGTCTCTGTGATTGTTTGAGCTGACCTATGATTGGCTGATCGCGCAGTGTCTGAGTCTTCTACAGCCACACATGGAGAAGCAAGAAGAAGGAGTTTTGCAGCCTTCAGTACAGGGAGTTAACCCTTTACCACATTCCCCTAGACCACCAGGGATGTTACCATCAATAGCTACACTGCCCTAGACCACATGGATATGACCCGCCACTGCAGGGGAAATGTAGACTTTTTGGAAATTTTTCAGAAAGATAAAACCAATTGTGACGGTCATTATTTATTTCAAATATGCAAACACAAAAGTTGCGGGTATGCTGGCTTAAGTGGGGTCCATACACTGTATTTGCACAGGGGTCCTTAGTCGTCTGTGTCCGCCCTTGGTTACATCCTCATGTCATTGCATTGCTACTTTTTCTCGGTTTTTGGAAGAGGTTGGGGTTTATTTTTGTCTGCATCTGGATAACTACGATAACTTAAGTAATTCTTGTTTTTTACTTGAAAAGTCTCTAGGACTGATGAAGCGGTGACTGAAATAAGAGATTCCTATGAAAGAAACAACCTTATCCTGGGGTTAGTCCTGGGGTTCGGAATACCACTTCTCCTTCTCTTACTGCTTTTTATCTACTGCCTCTGTTTTAAGAAGAAAAATGGAAAAGTCACGTACGTACTCAGCAAATCACCTATAAATAAGTATGGTACAGATGTTATATGGTAGCTCTTTGTTAGGCCTTATTCACATCTGCTTTAGAGGCTCTGTTAGGGGTCTCCGTCGCAGATCCGGTGTCGATTATGGAACATAATAGCACAGCATGCTGCGCTATTGTCTCCGGTGAAAAATCACGGACACCCCGAAGGAAAGCCGACGGAACCCATTAAAGTCAATGGCTTCCATCGGCTGACGTCGGTGTCTGTTGTGCAACGGAAATGTTGCTTCCGTCAGTCCCTTGTTCTGCTCCTCTGACAGAGCAGAACAACAGAACACACCGACGCAGGTGTGAACAGAGCCTTAATAACAGGAAAGGTAATACGCCCAGAATGTATCCAACGTAATTATGTTTATAACAATCTAAATGTACAGACCAATAAAACAAGGAAGAGAAAATAAAGGGCTAAAATGACACGGCCATTCACTACAAGAATTGTACAAACTACCATGATACTGACCAAACCAGCACATATATATATATATATATATATATATATATATATATATATATATACACATGTACCAGGGTATAGTGACCAGTCTCAGAATGGCAAAAGTGCCACCGTACCACTGACCTGCTACTGCACAGTACAAAAAATATAATGCCAAGTCGGATATAGGTGAGGGGTGAATGAATATAAAATGCTCATTCCGTAAATCCAGGTAGGCTACACTCAATCCCACAAAACAAGTAAATAGTACATATACGGGTCAATAGGATTAAAAAGAAATGGGGTGCAAATGTTTTTGTTTTTTTGTCCAAAGTGGACATCACCGTTACCGGGAGATTTTGCCTCGTGAATCATCTGAATTTCTACACCCAAATGGCACTTATCGGAGATTTATCACAATATCATAAAGTATGGATACGAGCTGAAGACACGTAAACAGCTCCATGTTGTTTGTTTTACAGAATTGCCTCGGCACCAGATGAAAGTATAATCCCGGACCATAACGTCTGCTCAGAACCAATGTATTTCTACAAGGTCCACTTCTTGCCTCCAGTTTCTCCATCAGCCGATTAAAAGTAAAGGGAGAACAATCCAATGAATGGTTATGAGAAGACCTCCAGGTGACTGAAGAAAAGGAACAACTTTACTCAGACATTTCATGTGTAGATCATATGGCCCCCTGCAGATGTAGCGGATTTGTTGCAGATTTTCCGTCTGGATTTGCGGGTGAAAAATCTGCAGTGAAAGACTGTTGCAGGCAAGTGGATAAGATTTAAAAAATCTCATCCACATGTTGCTGAACATTATCCGCATGGAAATCGTCAGCATAGTTAATGTGTTCTGGACGTTCACTGTGGATTTCTTCCTATTCAATCAAGAAGAGGTGAAATCCACAGCCAAATCCACAACAAAATCAGCACATAACGCGTGATGCGGGATTGCTGCGAATATGCTTCGGAAAATCTGCAACATTTCCGTCCCGCATGTATCCAGCCTTTTATTTAACAACGTTAAACGTTAAATATTCACTAGTTTGATATAAATTCCCGGTTGATTTGAATATTGGTCCGGTAAAATGCTGGCACAAACTGCACAAAAGTGATTGAATATTGTTTGTCAGAAACGATAATATAGACCTTAAAAGGTTTTTCCTGTTTCAGCAAATAAAGCTTATGCATTGTATAATAAAAAAAATATACGCAATTTTCTAATATACTTTGTGTATCAATTCCTCATTTTTTCCATGTTTGCTTGCTGTCATTGAATGGGAACGTTCATTGTTTACTTCTAGAAGATGAAAATCTGTCCTGGTCATGTGATTTTCACACAGATAAAGGGGTCTCAAAACAAGAGAGGGCTCTGATCCCCTGCACAAGTTCTGCACCTGTGTGATCATTACATGACCAAAATGTCACTCATGGGCCCGCTGCACACAGGACGGAAAGGCTGCAGATATTCTATGCGGAAAATCTGCAGCGGATTACAGTCCCAGCCAAGTGGATGATATATAAACAAATCTTATCCACATGGTGCAGGACATTTTCTGCACGGAAATCAGGAAATGCTGTGGAATTTCAAATCTGCACATGCAATGTAAAAGGCGTGAAATCCGCTGTAAATCCGCTGCAAAATCTGCACGTAACACATGCAAATTTTGCTGTGGAAATAATCCCACACACACGACAGATTTTTCTGCGGATTTCACCCTTTCTATATTGAAAAGATTGAATTTCATTGTGAACATCCATAACAGAATGAGCATTATATCTGATTTCCATGCTGAAATTGTTCCATAGTACGTTTGTTCAAATCTCATCCACATGGCTAGTGCTGTTATCCGCTGCGGTTGTTTTATGACAGCCTGCGTCTGCTGCATCATACGCAGAAAATGTGTGTTCTCCCAGGGGGTTTTCCAAAATTTTATATTGATAGCATAATCCCACACTGATAGGTCAGGGACTCCTACTGATCACCAGAATGACGGTGCCAGAATTACAGACTGTGTGCATACCACTGATCAGTGGCGGATTATCATATGGGCGATTCGGGCGGCCGCCCGGGGCCCGAGGCTCCCAGGGGGCCCATGGCAGCCCGAACCGCACATCATCTTGCAAAGTTACTTATTCAGCGCGCTAGCGCTGCTAACTAACGAAGATGAGGGGAGGAGCAGGGAATTGGCCGGGAAAGGGGTAGGACACGCCTCCCTGACAAGTGCGGGCCGCCGCCATTGAGTAACAGAACAGCGAGGGACGGCTGTTCTGTTACTCCGAATCTGCAAGACGGTCGGTCACCGGCGCTGAGGTCAGTACAGCAGGCTTATCCTCCTTCCCAACTGGTTCCCGACCGCTGGCTGTATTTTTACGGCCAGCGGTCAGGGACGGGTCCTTAAAACCCGAGCCATAGACTTTCTACGGCTCGGGTTTTAACTTGCTGCCCGCGCGATCGGGTCTCCGGCTGTCAGTGACTGCCGGGGACCCTGAGGAAAAGACAGAAGCAGCTTTCGCTGCTTCTGTCTTCTCCGATGTCTTCTTACACAGCGTTCAATGAACGCTGTGTATAGGAATAGAGACAGCAGCAGCGGCGCTGTCTCTATTCCTCCCGGTGATCATGTGACTGTTCACATGATCGCCGGGTGCCGTTAGTGGCAGGCTGCTGCTGGGTCTAACTAGACCCAGCACAGCCCTATTAGTGACAATCGTCACTATGAGAGGGCTGATTTCCCCTGTAACTGGGGCTGCTGTGCAGCTCCAGTTACAGTGGAAAAACATGGTGTAAAAGAAAGAAAAAATATATATAAAGTTCCCCAAAGGTCTTTTTTGACCTTTGAGGAACAGACCACAGTAATAAAAAAATAGGAAAGTAAAGTGCAAAAAAAATGAAATAATAAATACACATAAAATACCCACCCCAATAAAAACCGTCCCCCCCCCCCCGCCAATCATTGTTGTAACGCTAGCGCTGACCCAATTACCCTAATATAGACATGTAATATATTAACATTTACGGTAAACAATGACGATTACAAATAAAAGGTCTATTTTAGGGTAAAACTATGTTATTACCAAAAAAAATAGCTGAAACGTAAAAAAGCTTATTTTTTTACTATTATTTTCAAACTTTATGAATAAAAATTCTAAAATAGCAAAAAAGGTGTGTATAAAAACGATAAAAAAATAAACCTGCATTGTCTACGGAAAAAACGTCGCAAAAATCACGTCGTTTTTATTTCTTTTTTATAAAAATGTGTGTTTGGTGCAACTTTGTAATTACGTTTTATTAAAAAATATTTTCACTTTTTGAGATACAGCTGCTTTGTATCCTGTATACGTCAGGTCAGCAGGACTGACGGGATCAGTGAAACGGGCCCTGCGCTAAATTATAATCTTCGATGTGATAGATTTGAGGTGGATCCTGCGTGTCACTGATCCTGTCAGTCCTGCTGACCTGACGGATACAGGATACAAAGCAGCTGTATCTCAAAAAGTGAAAATATTTTTTAATAAAACGTAATTACAAAGTTGCACCAAACACACATTTTTATAAAAAAGAAATAAAAACGACGTGATTTTTGCGACGTTTTTTCCGTAGACAATGCAGGGTTCGTTTTTTATCGTTTTTATACACACCTTTTTTGCTATTTTACAATTTTTATTCATAAAGTTTATCTATATGGGGCTGTGTGTAACGCTCTCTACGAGGGGGATGTGTGATATATAGAGTGGGCTGTGTATGGCGATATCTATGGGGGTGTGTAATATCTACAGGGGCTGTGTGGCACTATGTACAGGGGGCTGTGTGTATGTGGTGTTTTACAGTGTGTGGTATTATTATATTCAGGCACGCAGTGTTTGGTGCTATTATATTTAGGGGTACAGTATGTGGCACCATGATAACTTTATTTTCGTTTATAGGTGTGGAAATGTTGGAAAAGTGAGGAGACGTCTGAGTGGCAAATTCTGCAGAAATGAGTCATGGCCAGGAGAAGTCGTCATGAGCGCTGGACCGGATGGAGAAGAAAAGAGGAAAAAAACTACTAGAATCTGAGACGTCGTCACCTGTGAGTCACTAGATTTATAGAGAATCTGTCACCTCTCCTGACATGTTTATTATAGGAATCCTTGTATTTCACAAAAAGTCTTTCTGCAGTCCAGGACTGATAGACAATTCCCCTTGTCAGGAGGTTGTGTCCCTGCACAGTGTGATCCTGTCAGTATGTAGGGACACCGCGCTGTGACAAGGGGAATCGTAACACTGTTAATGCTTGCCCAAAAAAGTAGTGTCAAAAATAGTTACGGCGCGGCAGGGCGGCGGTGAGGAAGGGGGGCCCAAGTTTGGGTAACAGCCCAGGGCCCATGGTCTACTTAATCCGCCACTGCCACTGATACCCTCCATTTGGCTAGGGAGGAAATACATAGCCCTATAACAATAAATCAAACGAGGCTTTCTTTATTTTATAACGTGGGTTGACACGAGGGTCGGCCACAGCTTTATTATATTTATATTTGTTTATTTTTTCGCTTTTATTTATAACAATAACTGATTGCAACAATGTATACCATAACTTAATTACCCGAATGCCAGCCTGCCTAAGGCAGGGCATGTAGGTCAGATCTCTACCCAACACCGCCACGAGGAGGGTGTGCACTCACCACTGCATACACCTACTCCCCACGACCCCTGGTCAACCTCATCATGGCCTCCTCCATACCATCCTGGAGCCGGACTAAAATATGTCAAAACCGATATCGGTCAGGTGCACCTGTTGTCTCCCTCAAGCTGCCTGTGCCTGATCACCACGCCGCCACCAGCTCTAACAAACCTCGAGACCCTTGTGTTCAAGAGGCGCCTGCCCTGCTCAATGGCATGCACGTCCCTGGCCCCTTGCCATACCGCTCTAGGTATTACCTCTGACCAGACCAAAACCAAGTCCTGGAAAAACTATGTGAACCTCTCCAGGTCAGACTGGATGAGAGCAATCAGCTCCCCCAAAAGGACGGAACATAAATCGTTACCCCCAACGTGGATCACCAACACCGTAGAAATGGAACGATTCCTGCTGATAGCAACCACCTCTGGCAAAACGTCCAGCCATCTCAGGCCTCTGAGACCCCTCCAGCGAACATCGGCCCCCATCAAACCCAGCGAGAGACCTCCTGGTCATATGGCCGCTCTCCGCTCTGCCCAGAAAACATACTAGTGCCCGAGGATCCATATTGTGGGGCGTGAACCTGAAACAAGAAACAAACTTTAATGCAAAACCAAATCAGGCCAGATAGATCTGGCAAAGCAATCACACCGCCAACGACCAATACGGCGGACTTCGTCGTCGGGCAAGCCCAGGCCGCTAGCAGTGGTAGCTGCGCCAATGCGGAACGAATGCGTCCCAAATTCTTTGGGCGGGAAGCCCGAACCCGCTAGTGCCGATCTAAACACTGACAAAAATTGAAACCTAGTAAGGGGTTTCCCATCGATGTCTGACAGGAATTGTGAACCTGACAACCGGCAGCGTAGGTAACCGGACACGGCCTCCACTGGGCATGCGGGACCGGGTACAGGCCGCAGGGAAACCCAACAACCTCTGCCAAATATATCCATTTTAGATTTGCGTATGCGAAAACGGACCCACGAGTTGGACATCGCTACATCTTCAAACAGCAAACCCCCAGGGCATGAAGAGCTAATAGCTATTAGTTTAGAAATGTGCAACGCCCCAAAAAAGGCTAAGACGAAGGCTGCAGTAAACAGGGAAACCTCGAACGGGGAAAAACATGTGTCCGGGAGGACCGCTAACAACTTAAGAAGTATGGGATAAGAAACTGGCCGCCTGTCTTCCCGCCTTGCTTCAGACTTCTTCCACCCCTTTAAAGCCTGAGTTATGAAAAAGGATTTTGTGACGTCTGGCCAGGAGCGCAATTTAAAGAAAAAGGCCAAGCCGGCGAGATGGCACTGGGCGCACAAACCAGACACGCCACGGGCTAACAAAAGAGGCAGATATTCCATGACATACGTTGACAAGAGACCTGCGGCCGGACCTAAATCGCGGAACCCCACAACATCCAGCCATTCATTCCACGCTTTACCATATGCCGCCAAGGTAGACGGGGCAAGAGATGACCTCACGAGGGGGACCAGCTGAGATCCAGCATTCTCAACAACATGCGGGCAGCTGGCCCATTCCACATCCGCCTGAGGGCAAAGCCAGCGAAACACCTGCCAATTGAAACGTGACAAAGCATCAGCTATTTTATTTTGAACACCCTGAATGTGGCGAGCCCTGAACTATATATTGTGCTGAAGATACCTCAGCACCAAGCGTCTAATCAACACAACCACCGGCCCTGAGGAAGAAGATAAATGGTGCATGAACCACACTAGCGTTATCAGACCAGAACACAACAGAAGAATTAGACATAGCCTCCCCCCATAGTTCAATAGCCACTATAATGGGGAACAGTTTGAGAAGCGTTAAATTGCTACACCACCCTCGCAAGCGCCACGAGTGGGGCCATGGGGCCGCGCACCACACTGAGCCCAGAAGTGCGCTGAAACCGATGCTACCAGCAGCATTGGTGAACAGCTGTATGCCCTTGTTGGCGGCCGGGGGTGACCTCCAGCAAGTACGCCCATTGTAATCTGACAGGAATGTAAGCCATACCTGAAAATCACACCACAAGGCTGAAGTGATCCACACATAATGCAACAGGGAACAAACACCGGCGGTGGCCAAGGACAAACGGCGGGAAAAGATTCTGCCCATGGGCATGACCCTGCTGGCAAACACCAACAGGCCCTTAAGCGATTGGACCTGTCGGAGCTGCAGCTTTTTAACCGACATAGCAGCCGCTAAATGGGAACGCAATTTTACCACTTTATCCTCTGGTAATCGAAAAACCATCTGACGCGAATCAATTTCAATGCCCAGGAAAGACAAGACCGTAGTGGGCCCCTCAGACTTGGGACGCCGAAACGACTGGCTATCCTTCGAAAAGAGTCTAACAAAATCTGACAACGTGGAGAGGAGGCGGGGCCAACAAAAAGAAAGTCATCTAAGTAGTGTGACGTGGAAGACGATCCTGTGACATCCCTTAACACCCACTCAAGGAATTAACTAAATACCTCGAAGTAGAAAAAAGAGATCGAACACCCCATGGGAAGGCACATATCATAATAATAAAGACCATCCACCTGACAACCAAGAAGGTGGTAACAATCGGGGTGGACTGGTAACAAACGAAAAGCGGATTCTATATCTGACTTGGCCATAAGGGCCCCCCGGCCAGCGTGACAAACTAAATCACCTGCACTGTCAAATGACACATAAGACACTGCGGCAAGGTCTTTATCAATCCCATCATTCACGGAAGTGCCTTTCGGGTAGGACAGGTGATGGATTAGCCGAAAATTGCCAGTCTCTTTTTTGGGAACAACTCCTAGGGGAGAAACGTGCATGTTAGGGAATGGTAAATCCACGAAGGGGCCAGCCATCCAGCCTAGCTCCAATTCCTTGCCTATTTTTTCCGCGATCACCGATGGAAATTCTGTGGCCGATTTTTAAATTGCCCAAGAACGTGGGCAAGGAGCTATAAACAAACGGAATAAAGAAACCAAAAGAAAAACTCGTCCTAAGCAATGCGGCCTCCCCCATCTTGGGGTACCTGTCTAACCATGTTAGCATCTCTAACACGCGGACTGGGGTCCTCGATCCTACCCGTATTATTGGGACGGGGGGCTGCAGAGGTACGGCGGCTGCAACGAACTGCGGGGTGGGGGCCACCGCAGGAGGAGCACTCGTGTTTACACTTGCTGAAACCTTAAAACTTGCAGTGGCCCTCGTTGAAAAGCAAGCAAGTCCCGGTTCGCCTGCTGCCGAGGCCCCTAGCCCCAGCAGCCAAGCCGCGGGACACGGGAGGGGGCCCCGGCTGAAAGGGGCGCAGCAACATCATAAGCCGAAGCCACATGTCCGTCGCTTTGGTATCCCACCCCACCTCAGGTTTTTGTGCCATTCATCTGCGGAACTCTTCGTCATACCACCACCACGCCGTTCCCCCATGGGACTTATACGCGCTGAAGATGGTGTCCAGGTAGACCAAGAGCTGAAAGGACTTACCTGGGAAATTTTGGGATACTACACAGCCTAAAACTGCAAACGCCTGTAGCTAATTATTAAAAGATTTAGCTACCCTAGGTTTAGAGGGAACGCCTCTTTCAAAGCGGCACTCCTTGTCGATTATCGCCGAATCCACCGATACCAAGAACCAGATATCAATATATTCATTCCTTGCTATCGTTTCCTTGGTATCTTCAGACAAGTGAGTACGGAGAGGGGCTATACTGCAAAAATACGTATCCCTGAAGGCGGGCAGAGAAGGAGTAGAAGTGGACGTGCATGCTTCCACTAAAATCTTACCGGCCTCCGCCTGCAAGGCCGGTGCAACTGAAACTGATGGGGCGCCCGCCAACAGGGAACGTAACATAGACAACAATTCAGAATCAGACGACCATGATATAAGCGGTGGCTATGGTGCAGCCTGTCGCGGCTGCCCCGCGGACTGCCATGGGTAGATGAACCAGTGCGCGAGCTTGCGGAGCTTGAACTCGAAGAAGGCGATCTCCTGTGTCGTGTATGACGACGCCTTTACCGACACGAAGAACCACGTCTAAAAGAACGCCGTAAGCGAGAGTGAACTGTATGGCTAGTTCCCCTGGAGCTCACGGATGAAGCACGTTCGACATGCTCAGCCAGCACATAAGCAGGGCCCAAACCTGAAGGTATGACCACTGCAGCATGGGGAACAGAGGAAGGGTTTTGCCTCACCTAGCTACCCTAGGTTTAGAGGGAACGCCTCTTTCAAAGCGGCACTCCTTGTCGATTGTCGCCGAATCCACCGTTACCAAGAACCAGATTCCCCTTCAAATGGGTGGAAGACGCCCTGCCTTATCTAGGGGTTAATCTAACATTTCCAGTCTCAAAATTGTTTGACCAAAATTATATTCCTCTCCACAAGAAAATCATTGAGGACCTACATAACTATAAACACCACGGTGTTTCTTGGTTAGGTAGAATAGCTGCCATCAAAATGTTAACTCTTCCTAAGATTCTCTACACTTTTAGGAATGTTCCCATATTTGTGACAAACGCTTTCATAAATAAACTGCAATCCATCTTAATGAGATTCGTATGGGGGAAAACCAAATCAAGAGTTAAAGCAGATATTCTTTACAGACCCATGCGTGAGGGGGGATTGGGATGCCCCACTTTATTACAATACTATAGAGCCGCTATATTCGACCAATTAAAATCGTTATGGTCACAGGATGCTTCTAAACATTGGGTTTCCATTGAATCATCTGTATTGGGAAGGCACTCATTAGCAATATCCCTATCTGCTTCCTCTTTATTTGGGAACCATATGAGGTCCACACATCCTACAATAAGGGCAATCACTGAGTTATGGCACCACCTAGTTATTAAACATAGCCTGTATTCTACGGATTATGAGAAATCTAGTATTGCACTACTGATGGCTCTCATTCCAGATCTTGACATCTCTACTTGGATGGCTAATGGATTACTCCACATGTCCGATTTATGGGAAAATGACATCCTGATACCCTTCCAAACTCTGGCCCAAATGTACAATATTCAGAAACATGACTTTTATAAATATCTACAAATTAGGCATGCACTGACATCCATACCCAAACCTCTCCCAACATCAGAATCCAAATTAAGCAAATGGTTAGCAAATAACTCATCCTCCAGAGGTAATATCTCCCAATGTTATAAATTTTTACTAAACTCCTTCCCAAATGACTTGCATATATACAAACAAAAGTGGGAACATGATCTTGAGGTCACTATATCTGAAGATCAATGGAACTCGGCCTTCTATGCTGTCTCATCGATCTCCAGATGTACGAATCATATTGAAACAGCCAGAAAACTCTTGTATAGATGGTACCTCACCCCGGAGAAACTTCATAAATTTTACGAAGAATCAAAAGAGTGTTGGAGATGTAGTAATACAGGCACTATGTTGCACATCTGGTGGAAGTGTCCACATATCCTGGAAGTGTGGAGAAAAATGGGTCGTTTTCTGTCAAATATATGTGGATACCCAATTATCCTAGATGCCCCATTATGCTTGTTGGCAATTGGTGCCGACAAGTATGATCGCACTCACAGAGCAGTTATCCTACACACTATTATAGTGACTAGATTCAAAATAGCAAAATACTGGAAAACCAATAAAATCCCATCCTTGTCAGAAATTATTCAGGGAATAAACAACAACTGCTGGTTTGAATCTATGATCGCCTCTTCCTTAAATAAAAAAAGCTCATTTGACAACATGTGGGATGTTTGGACCTCCAGCCAGTATTGTAATGCGATACACTAGATTTATGGATATTCACACATACAAACCATATATTATTGTGCAAAAATACCATTGAGACTCCCTGATGTATTCCCTTACATATTGTTTTATTGTTCATAATGATTTATTGTACACAAAGCTATGATATTGTACTGATACCTTTGTTATGTTAAAGAGGCTCTGTCACCAGATTTTGCAACCCCTATCTGCTATTGCAGCAGATAGGCGCTGCAATGTAGATTACAGTAACGTTTTTATTTTTAAAAAACAAGCATTTTTGGCCAAGTTATGACCATTTTCGTATTTATGCAAATGAGGCTTGCAAAAGTACAACTGGGCGTGTTGAAAAGTAAAAGTACAACTGGGCGTGTATTATGTGCGTACATCGGGGCGTGTTTACTACTTTTACTAGCTGGGCGTTGTGTATAGAAGTGTCATCCACTTCTCTTCACAACGCCCAGCTTCTGGCAGTGCAGCACTGTGACGTCACTCACAGGTCCTGCATCGTGTCGGCACCAGAGGCTACAGATGATTCTGCAGCAGCATCGGCGTTTGCAGGTAAGTCGATGTAGCTACTTACCTGCAAATGCTGATGCTGCTGCAGAATCAACTGTAGCCTCTGGTGCCGACACGATGCAGGACCTGTGAGTGACGTCACAGTGCTGCACTGCCAGAAGCTGGGCGTTGTGAAGAGAAGTGGATGACACTTCTATACACAACGCCCAGCTAGTAATAGTAGTAAACACGCCCCGATGTACGCACATAATACACACCCAGTTGTACTTTTACTTTTCAACACGCCCAGTTGTACTTTTGCAAGCCTCATTTGCATAAATACGAAAATGGTCATTACTTGGCCAAAAATGCTCGTTTTTTAAAAATAAAAACGTTACTGTAATCTACATTGCAGCGCCGATCTGCTGCAATAGCAGATAGGGGCTGCAAAATCTGGTGACAGAGCCTCTTTAAGTTATGTAAATTTATTTCTATTTTTACTATGTTAAGTTTTGTAAGTAAGCTTAGTTCCTGCTTACTTGTATGTTCGATTTGAAAAACTCAATAAAAACAAATGTGATAAAAAAAAAAAAAAGAACCAGATATCAATGTATTCATTCCTTGCTATCTTTTCCTTGGTATCTTCAGACAAGTGAGTACCGAGAGGGGCTATACCGCAAAAATACGTATCCCTGAAGGCAGGCAGAGAAGGAGTGTATGACGAAGCCTTGACCGACGCGAAGAACCACGCCTAGAAGAACGCCGTGAGCGGGAGCGAACCGTATGGCTAGTGTCCCTGGAGCTCACGGATGAAGCACGTTCGAAATGCTCAGCCAGCACATAAGCAGTGCCCAAACCGGAAGGTATGATCACTGCAGCATGGGGAACAGGGGATGGGTTTTGCCTCACCATTGGCAGTTCCTGCTCGCAGGGGAAGAATTCATTGCCGCTGTTCATCAATGATCCATCATCTTTGTCCCCCAGCGGGGGAGGGGAGGTGTCATGCCAGCCTCCACTGGCAGGTGCTTGCGGTTGGAGCCATGGACCCCATCCCAATTGTTCACTACCCGGAGCTGATCGGAAAGCTGGGGGCAGCGGCGCCCCGCTTGGAAGATCCACAGTGGTGGCAGCAGTAAACGCCGCCTGCATCCTAGCCTGCAAGGCCGTACTCTGCACGGGCACTGGGCGAGCTCTAGTGGACCCAGGCCAGGGGAAGTCATTAGGCCCGGTGACGGAGGAATGACATCCTCGTCCTCATCGGCCGCCAAGTCTCGCGAGTTTTGCGGCAAGACTGGAGGCCGGGATCCCGACTGCGCATGCGCCGGCGGTCTAGCCGACACGGAGCCAGCTCTATGGTTGCCGGAGGGGGACAAGCGCACTAGCGGCCTCGAGCGGCGAGAGGAACGCCGTGCAGGGAGTGTGCTCTGGAGAGAGGACGCCGGTGCCACAGTCTCGTTGAGGAGAGACTGCAACCAGACGGAGCCCTAATCCTGGAGACAAATCTGGATAATCTCTTCTAACTCCTGCCGGTCCAACGAGGTAAGTAAACTCACTGTGGTACTGACGACAAGTAACGACCAAAGAGGACGATGCCCTCCCACTCTTGCCTTATAAACCCAGGCAAGGAGGAGGGGATAAAACCCGCCCCCAAAACCCCTAATGCCGCCCTGTAGGAGGGGACCTTAAATCCCTATAGGCTACCTATCCTTATAGAAAAGTGAAGGGGAGGAACTAACTTTTTTTTTTAACTGTTAACCCATACCATGCCTACAGTCATAGTCCCTACCACCAGTAACCCTGAGGGCCTGTAAGACACAGATCTGCTCTTCTTCAAGTGATGGGGGTCACAGTGATTGTTGGACCCTTTATATACGTGATGGTGGAGGTCCCAGTAGTCAGAACCCGACGGATCCACACTTTTGATGGCATCCAAGGAATATGGCAATAATTTTTAAATCTAAGAAAAAAACCTTAAGGAGATCCTGCCATCAGTTTTCACCATATGTAGTAAACATAGAACTTTGTAGAGATTTTAAGATTCCCTTTTTTTCTATATAAAAAATTGCTAAAAAATTCAGCAGTAGACAAATCTCTCAGTAAGGCGTCCCCGAAGCTAAAAAGTCTTCTCATGCACGGTCACATCGCAAGTGGGATTTTCAAACTATCCGACTTATCATCTAAATGGCTTATACCATAATATACTTATTACATAAGGGGAAAACAACAGCATTCTGCTGAAGGTCTCACCAGTCAGACGAGGGGAATTTGATCTCCCTGCCCCTGATCTGTTCTATTATCTATTACCTCCTACTTGGGAGTGAGATTAAGGAATTACATGTACAGTGATCACCTAGTATAAGTAAACCTAATTTATATTTTAAGCCAGAGAACCTCTGTAATGTTTTGTTATAATCCACACACCACGTTCATCTTATCCCAGCGTGCACCGTCATGTACAATACAGAGTAGACAGCAGATTGTAAATAGCATTTCCATTAGACTCGTGCCCTTGGTTTGAAAACCAGAAGTTAATGTAACATTCACGATAACATAATGAAGCCATTTTTATATACACTTTTAGCGGAATAGTGCAATAAGCCAACACAATAGAGGAATGTAGCAGAATAATAAGATAGGCCGGTCCATACGGTAAACATTGAAATAACAGATTCCATGTAGAGGTGCATAAAAATACTGTAACAATGTCATGAACTGTTATGTAACCAGCTCTGATATAAAAGACACAAATCATATACAAATATAATGCTAAAACAGCTTCGTAGTCATATTATAAGCCCTCTTACATACAACCGAGTGCCACTCGGGCCGTTTTTCACGGCATCCAAGGGGCACCCGATGGTTTTCACGGACCCATCCACTTCAGTGGTCGTGTGTAAGAGCCCTATGTGTTCTCTATGACAGTGGCTCAACACTCGGGATAATAGAGGGGGTACTAATAGGGCAGCCGGCGGTCATTTTTGTAAAATTGACAACAGGAAGTGCCGCCATATTGGTTGTCACTTTTGAATTATCTTCTCAGAAACTGATGTCAAAATTGTCATTCTATCAACATGTTCTATCAATAACAAAGTGACAGTTTTACCATCAGTTTCTACAAAGATCATTCATAATTCATAATTGACAACCAATATGGCTGCACTTCCTTGTCACTTTAGCAAAATATGGCCGATGCTACAAAACAGAAAATGGAAATATCTGTAAGTAAAAATCCCACCCAATAGTAGTTAATGATGACCACAATAAACTTGCAAAATTTGCCATGTACTGCAATTGGAGTGTGACATGGGGTTTATCTCGCACAAATTCATCATATTTAGCTTGTGGAACCTGTACGCACAGTTTTTATTGGATGAGAACCATATTTACATATACAGTTCAGTGAATTATGTATTAGTGTTCATCTGGCCTTAAATCAAACTCAATTTTAATAATCAATCTGGGAAGTGCAGTCCACCCATTCTATTTATTACTTTGGTTGCTCTATGTTTTCATCATGTGCATTAATACCCCCTTTGCTGCATCCTATGATCTTATGTGCCTTAGCTGCAGCTGCCTGGCACTGGTTGCCACAATTCACTTTGCTGTCCACTCCCCAAGTCTTTGTCCATGCCAGTTTTACCCAGTGCATTCTTCCTATTAACTCTATGTTATTTTTATAACTATGTAACATGGCCCTCTTAAAATTGTAAACTGTCATATCCGATAAGTGTGAGCTTTTTCATGTATATGACACTGTTTACTGCATATTGGTTTAATAACCAGCAAGGTAAGTGGAATAGGAAAGTGCGGATATTGTACCCAGATTACTATGTAGATTCTAGCGCTGTATCAGGGTCTCCGTATACACATGTAACAATATGATTAGGTTTCCTTTGGCAGTCAGCTACAGTGACCATGGCTTTCCAGCAATATGAGCCAAATCAGTCACTGCATTGCATCCCCTCCCCCTCCCATCCTGTTTTCCCATTTTCTTATGGAAAGTGCCACAGTGATAAGTGTTTCCTTACTAGTGTCAGGGTTCGGACTACACAATGCTACAATTCTCTATCAACATCTATTAAAATGCAACAGTAATGTTAGATTATTAGTATAGTCCATGTCCAAATGTTTTGTTAAAAGCAAGTTCTACCTTCACAACTATTTATTATTTATTATGTTATTGCTCCATTGCATCTATGATGAAAAATGCAGCAAATACTCTTTTTATGACCAGGGATGTTTTGGACCTTAAAGGGGTTTTCCCATGAAGGACATTTATGAGATATCCACAGGACATGTCATAAATGTCAGATAGATGCCAGTCCCACCTCTGGGACCCGCACTTATCTCTAGAACGGGGCCCCCTAAGCCCTGTTCTAGCTTTCTGTGCTCATGCTGACACCCGGCCACTTCCTGATTACATGGTCGGGAGTTACTGAAACAGCATAATTCGCTGAGCTATGCTGTTTCCGTAACTCCCGGGTCTAGGGGGCCCCGTTCTAGAGATCGGTGTGGAAGGGAAAGGGAACCCACCAACAGCCCCAAACCCTGGGCAATCACTGGTGACTATGGCGGAGCTGAGAGCCATTATTTTTTAGATCAATTTGCTTTTAGTGTTTTATTATACATTTTTTTATTTATTTGTGTGTTTGTGTTTTACTTTTTTTTATTTTTCACTTTTTCTTGTCCATGGGGGCTGCCATTTTTTTTCCATCTCTGTATGTGTCGATTAACGACACACACAGACATGGAATACGGCACATACAGTCCCATAGTGAATATGAACGGGGCCCGTTCCATCCACTATGCTGTACGCCATCTGTGTGCGAACGGCGCATGCGCCGCTCCCACACAGTCCAAATTGAACTGTGCGACGTCCGGCGTCATTTTCTTGTGGACCGGAAGTCGCGGCCGGACAGTAAGATTACTACTTCCGGTCGCGGCTTCCGGACTTGTGCACTTGGAGCGGAGGTAGCAGACGAAGCGGACGGACCGGAGGGAGCGGCGGCGGCAGGAGCAGGTAAGTTAGGTCTGTGTATGTAAGTGTTTTAGTGTGTGATTACTACTGTATCTAAACCTACTACACTGTGTGTTAGCTCAAAAAATGGCGACACACAGTGTAGGAGGTTTGACCGTTCAATCCCCTCCTTTCTCCTGGCACTAGCCAGGATAAAGGAGGGGGGATTCTGAGAGCTCACTAGAGCGAGTGAGTTTTCTCAAATTTTGCAGCATAAAGCAATGTGGTTGCTTTACCACATGCAATGCTGCAATTTTGGGAATTGCTCCATCTAGTGACCAGCGCTGGGAAATGTTATAAATTAGAATCTAATTTATAATATTTCCTGACTCGTGAAAAAATTAAAAAAATTAGAACAATGTTTAATCACCTATACACTGTTTAACTAAAAAAAAAAAAAAAAAAAATTCTAGCGACACATTCCCTTTAAAGGGGAACTATTGATGGGGGGCTGACTACTACATGGGGCACAAACAGGGACTTAACTATTATAATTGGGCACAAAGGGGACCTACCTACTTAATGGGGCACAAAGAGGACCTCATTACTATATTTGGGACAGAAACAGGAACCTATATACTATATGGGGGTACAAAGGAGAACCTAAATAATACTATATGGGGGCACAAAGGGGAACCTAAATAATACTATATGGGGGCACAAAGGGGGCCTAACTACTATATGGAGGCATAAAAGAGGACAACTACTATATGAGGGCACAAAAGAGGACTACTACTGTGTGGGGAAACAAAAGTTGGACTTTTAGATTAAATATAGCATTTCTAGCTATTTTGGGTACAGATTATGATTTGGGTTTTGCCTGAAATCTTCCTAGCAACAATCTATTTACCGCACTCGTCAGGAATCTCTTCTATGTTGCAGCCATAGCAACTGTAAAAATAAGAAAAATCTAGGGTCCTATAGTGCTTGCTGCTTATGGGCGCCCCCATTAACTATTTACATACAACATTTCTATCTAATATTCTATAACATGCAATATAACAAGTCTGAGCACTAGCAGAGTAATACAGACGTTATACTGGGGGTAGTGATTAATGTGTTAAATATAATCAGGATTTCAGTCCATTTACATGAATCATTTAAGATACCAGCAGGATTTATGCTTAGTCATATGCAGGGTAGGAGCAATTTTCTGGGGCTGAAATAACGGCCCTGGCAATCTCTATTTACAGTGTGTCATAAAGGAATTGGCTAAATTTGAAAAAAAAAGTTGACGATAAAGTAGCTTGTGTGGTCACTTTTTTTGTAGATCTTTGCAGGTTCATTTTTTAGATAAATGTCATATGTGTCAATGTGGCCACTAGAGGGCAGCCATAAAAGTAAGATGGCAAGTATATCATCATTACAACAGGCCAAAAGGCATCTTGGCATTTGGCATTTCCAGACACCAAAATGAACTACAGCTCACAATGATGTTAGAAAACAAAAAAGAACCCCTAATTTGGAAGGATTTTTTTTTTTTTAATCTTCTGATGGGGTACAGGACCATCCTTCAGACATAGATTATTTCTGCTGTTTTAAAATGCATTAAAAAAAATGCATATTTTAAAACGCCAGCGTTGTTAAAAAAAATGTATCAGTGTTTTTTATGGCATTGTTAGTGGGGTTTTTGGTGCCATTTTGTACAAGCTTTATTTCTGGCGTTTCTGAAGTCCGATAGAGAAACCTATGAGAAAAAAGACACCAGAGGAAAACAGCATAACCAGAGCATGCAATGTTAGGAAAAAAACGACACTGACTGCAAAAATTTCATAAAATCGCAACAAGCAAAATCACAGTGTAGGACTATAGACTTTAATTTAACATCTTGCTGCACAATAAAGTACCAAAAATTGCTGTTAAAAACACCAATAGAAATGCAGAAAAATGCTGCAATAGCTATGAGTGAATCCAGCCTTACAAGGATGGCATGGAATAATAAAATTAATCATTAGGTAAAATAGTCTGTTGAAGCTGAACACTAGGTGGCAGTAGACACTAAAGGGGTTATCCCATGAAAAACATTTATTTTGGGCTGTGCCCTTATTGTCATGTTCTTTTTATTATGGGGACACATTTTTTCCAATTGTGTGTGTAATTGTTTGTATTAAAATAAATAAAAAAAATTGAATATGAAAAAATAAAAACATTTCTTACCTATCCATGTGGATGTTTTTTGTGGGATAACCCCTTTAAAGAGGCTCTGCCACCAGTTTCATACTTCCCTATCCCCTACCTAATCTAATAGGCGCTTTGTTGTAGATAACTACTGTGTTAAAACGTAAAAACGTTTATTAGTGACAAAGTTATGATCATTTTACCATTTATGCACATTTTTTGTAAAAGCCCAACTGGGCGTTTTTTTTTTACTTTAACCAAGTGGGCATGGTAAAGAAAAGTGTATGATGCTGACCAATCAGCATCATACACTTCTCTTCATTCATGTCCAGCTTTAGTCACAGCACAGCTTGATCTCGCGAGATCACGCTGTGCCGTCACTTACTTCCGCAGTTTCTTCACCGGAACGTCGGGAGAATGACCAGACATCGCCTCCAGCCAGGAGATCACGCTCTGCTGTGAATAAAGCTGGACATGAATGAAGAGAAGTGTATGATGCTGATTGGTCAGCGTTATACACTTTTCTTTACAACGCCCACTTGGTTAAAGTAAAAAAAAAAAACGCCCACTTAGGCTTTTACTAAAAATTAGCATAAATGTTAAAATGATCAGAACTTTGTCACTAATAAACGGTTTAAAAAAAAACAAAAAAAAAAACAAAGTAGTTAACTACAACATAGCGCCTATTAGATTAGGTAGGAGATAGGGAAGTATGGAACTGGTGACAGAGCCTCTTTAAAGTATACCTCCGGATTGTAATAGAATATTCCGTTTTGTTGCATTGACCCCGTCGAAATCTGGCTTACATGGATACTTTCCAACTTTTGAGAAGGGACATCAGACAGATTCTGAATATGAGGTATGAAAAAGAATAAAAAAGTATGCAAAATGTTTTTATCTTATGCCCTGCCCATTTATATAGGAAACACCCCCAATTTACAGCATTTAAATCGCAAATAGTGCATATGGCCTCCCTTTATCACACTCCAAATAAATACAGACTCCGGATCAGACCCCCTAAATAAACACAGAACCTAGACCAAACCCACTAAATAAATATAGATCCAGAGCCAGATCCCTTAAATAAATACAGACCCCTTAAACAAATAGAGACCCCCTTACTCGAGTTTGTGGTGGCGTTCTTCACAGCATCTTTTTTGCACCTTTTTTTTTTTTCTCAAAAATGCTATGATCAGATGTGACTTGTTACTATGGTAAAATATGAAATACTCTACA
Organism: Rhinoderma darwinii; assembly: GCF_050947455.1. NCBI lineage: Eukaryota > Metazoa > Chordata > Amphibia > Anura > Rhinodermatidae > Rhinoderma > Rhinoderma darwinii. The sequence continues at coordinate 379,473,564 of NC_134690.1, forward strand.
TACGGAGTATTTGGGTTTGTAGAGTTTTGGGGGTCTGTGGCGCTGTTTTAGAAATGCAGCATGCTCTAGGTATACCGTTTTTCCCACATAGGACTCCAAAAACTTCAGAAACGCAAGTTCAAAATGACACTAAATTTTAAAAAAAACACAAAAAAGTTTTTAAAAACGTCAAGTTTTTTTTTACAGACAAAACTCTAGTGTCTAATCCTGGTGCCGCACAATTCACCCATCAGCGATACTAGTTGCTCACTGATCAATTTTCTGAATTTCAAAATTTAATAAATCAATAAATCCCATTATGTAAGACTTGAAATCCATGCAGCTTTGCAAATACAACTAAATCTGTGTATTATGGTGGGCTGGAATCCCTGCTTTACTTTTTGCTTAGCGCCCCATTTTCTCTAAAACCGACCTTGGGGCTCTTAATGTATCAGGCGAAACACACATTTTGTAAATGTAGGTAAATATGTATAAAAAACAAAAAAACATAAAAAAAATTCAGCCACGAAACAGTAATACACAGCAACCACCAGCAGATGGCAGTATTAGTAAAAAGGAAACAAAATGATCCCAGCAGAAGCCATATGGCTCCCAGTATTTATTCACTAGAGATTTTCTATTTATTTAGGTATTTTGTGTAATGTTATATAATATGAATCATAAACTAGGAGTATTGTGTTTCAATGTATCGTAGCAGCTTCTGTAATCATACTGAGATACAGACAGAATTGACATGATCTCTGCAGACACGTGGCACACATCATTCATAACACTCATCTCTCACATATAATATGTTTCTATAGGATATAATTGCGTCTTGCCGGCTGATAATAAGACCCTACCGCGCAGCCAATGCAATGCCAGTGATCCTGATAATCTTACAATAAAGGGTGTTGTTGCCAAGGCAACTTGCATTTAAACGGCTCGGAAAAAGATGCTGGATTTAATTGTGATGATTAGAGAAGATCCACACTACGACAAGCTGAGTCACCATGACATCAGATATTGAGAAAACAGTTTTACAATTCACCAAAAGACAAAGTTAATAAATTCCGTTCAAAGTGATTTACAAACAAGCAGTAATAGGCAGAGCGAGATGTCAGGCACGAAGCAAAGGAAGCCCAATATACTGCGCAAGAAGATGTGGTCTACGTCCAAAGGAGCGGAAAAATAAGAGAGATTTTCTACCGATAAACTGAGGAAACACCGGGTAGATGCTTCCTAGGGATATAGGGGCCGATTTTTAAAGACTGGCGTTAAATACCCTAGTCCTAAAAAACAAGCTGGAGTAAGATGCAAAAAAGGTATTCAGAGGCGCATGTCGCATCTTCGCCACTAAATGCTATCAGTTACGCCAGTTTTTGTCCAAAATTATAGTATTTTAAATGGGCCATGGATGACCACGCCCTTTCAGCTAAGCTCCACCTTCTTTTTAAAGTAACTAGAGCAGTGTGAATTACACACAAATAGCAATTTTTGCATCATTTGGGCCGTTTGTGACTTTTCAAGCCAGAAAACTGGCATAGAAAATTCGCCCATATTAAGGCTTCGTTCACATCTCCGTCCTGACGTTCTGTCTGAGCTTTCCGTCAGATGGAACCCTGACAGAAACAAACGGAAACCACGCAGATATGAATGTAGCCTTAACTCTATTCAGCTAGTCTAATACGGATTCAGTGTACTGGTTTATTGCTTATATTAAAGCAGACAAATAGGATCTTCTCTAGAAGAAGGAAAATAATCTCTCTAGTGTCACCTATTAAAGGAGCTTTCCTGTAAGTCAACGTCCGATACATAGATGAGTTTTAAAACACAACTAGTGATTTTAGCCAAGGCAGAGTTTCTTTCAACAGGAAGAACAACCCATCGGTCGACAACTGTTTTGGGGTTTTTGGCCCCATCAAGTACAGAGCAGGGTGCTGGCTGGCTGGCTGAGAGGCTTTTCATGTTGTGGTCAGGGAGAGCTGGTTATCATTGAAGAGACTCGTCTGGTATGGAGTCCATCTGTGCATCATGGGAAAAAGTATGCAAATTAGGTCTACTCCAGGAGACAGAAAATCATCTCTCTAGTGCCACCTATTGAAGGCAGCATTGCCATATAGGCTGGTGTAGGCTGCTATGTTACTACTATGATGTAACTTATGTACATATACTGTTTTAAAGTATATTACTTGTATATTATAGTTGTTACATTGAATGGTTTCTGAACTTTAAAGAAAATTTTATATTACACAAACAAAAAGCTGAGTAAGCACAAAACAGGCACAAAACACGCCGGACCTGCACTAAGCTCCTCTTCATGTTGAACACCAATTCAATAGTGCCCACTTTCTGTATGACATTTCCCCCAAGATAGATAATAATGACATCAGGGTCTGGGCACGCATCACTCATGTGCAGAAGTACATCAATCAGACCTCCACATGCCAGTCCAGAAGATTCGGACACCTTTGGGATTCATTGTCAGGTTCACACCATAAGATCTTTCTACAGTTCTGCTCTTTGCCCAGTGGAGGAATGAGTGGCCCAGTGAAAAACAAAACACGGTTAGGGTATACTTGGATGTGGCGAAAAGCCAGACGGGATTTTCCCAGCCAGTTTGTGGCAGAAACTTCCCAATTCTGAAAGCCCCAAAAAATATGCAACAAAAAAAAACAACTGAAAATAAAAGGGCTTCAAAATGATTAACACAAACAGCAAAGCAGAAACAACAAGTTAAGAGAAATAGGGCACCTGCCATCCGGTAAATGATTATGTTTCTTAGAAGATTTTAACATTTGTTTAATGAGAAAGTAATCCATTGAAAAGTTTCAGGAAAAAGGACACACCAGCCAGCACTTTTACAGCGGAAGTATACACCAGGCGCTGCCTAAACAGGTATAGGCAAAAAGCGAGTGCACAATGATCTGAGCCAACCTATCAGCAAAAATACAACATTTTAACCATGCAGTGACATAGCTAGACCAAATGCAAGGGGCTACTGACCGTTTTAAGAATTCGATCCCTAAGACCAAATTATGACCCAGGGGTGATCTGGGCACTCATCCCCTTCCATATCTGTCCATGGCGACAATTCCCAAAACCTCATGAACTGAAACCGGGAAAAAGAATCGGCATTATTAGTAGTTCCCGGAATATGCTTATCCAACTATAAAGGTTCAAACACAAAAAAAAATGCCTAAGCAACTTCACAACCAGATCGCACTTAGAGGAGAGACAGTTAACTGCAAACATGGTGCCCGTGTTATTCATATGCAACAAAATATCCCTGTTAGCAAAATTTCTCACCCAAAGGGCTAATGCCACTAGTACTGGGAATAATTCCAACAAGACCAGAGTGGAGGTGGCCTTTTTACTAACTGAAGAAGTAATCTAGCTGCCCACCAGTGAGACTCCCATAGAGCCCGAAAAACCGCATGATCCTGTGGCATCAGTAAATAAGTAGAGCTGATCAGCTGCTAGAAGGTCCTGCTGCCGAAATGACCTATCATTGTACTGCTCAAAAAATACTAACCAAAAACTCAAATCTTCCTTAATATCTGCACATAAACGCACATGGAAAGAAGGGTTCTTATTCCAGAAATACGGGCCGAAAGCTTCATCCAAAAATCCTACCCATAGGCATTATCCTAGCATTATCCTGGATCTCTTTAACACATGCCTTACGCCTCTTGCACACGACCGTGTGTGCCGTCCAAGTCCCGTCAGTGATCCGAGGAAAGATAGGACATGTTCTATCTTTCCTCGGATCACAGACCCGATTCACCCGCTAAAGTGAATGAGTCCATGAAGACTATCGGGTGCCACTCGGATGCCGTCAAAAACGGCTTGAGTGGCACAATGGTTGTCTGCAAGAGACCTTACGCTTACCTAACAAAACCACAATAGCCAAACAAACTTTATTAAACCTCATCTGAAGAAAGACGAAGTTCACCGGCATAGAATCAATAGTATTCAAGTAGGGAGAACAGTTTTATCTACAGCTAAAGGAATACTAAACAACTCAGAAGTGGAGAAAACAGATTCAACAAACAGTGGTATTTTGGGTGCCAATAAACAGAAAATCGTCAAGATAATGGATAACAGCCCCCTGCATTGCTACCACTGAGACGACCCATTCCATAAAAGTGGAAAAGGCATCAAAGTAAATGCCAGACACAGAGCAGCCCATAGTCAGGCATTCGTCAAAATAAAATTGATCAGCAAAATGAAACCCAAGTGAACTAAAGCCAGACGGGTGAATAGGTAACAAATGGAAAACTGCCTGGATATCAACTTTAGCCATAAGGGCACCAACACCAAGACTACAACACCTAATAAACCACCTGATCAAAACTTATGCCAGTGAATTTCATCATTAAGAGACTCCCAATAAAGGGAATGATAAATAATTAATTCATCTGAATGCATCGGGTTCCTTCTTTGGAGCTACCGCCAATGGAGATAAACGGAAATCTGCAAAAGGGGTACCCAAATAGGACAGGCGATCCTATCAAGAGACAATTCTTTCTCAATCTTCTGTCTTACCACATATGTAAACATTTTTGCTTATGAGAAATTGTTCACCCATTTACAGCCAGAGCCAGTAAATGGTGAAATTAAAAAAGAACATTACAAAAGCCCTTGTGAGAAGTTCCTCCATCTCTGTTGGGATATTTGTCTAGCCAAGGACGCATTTTCTCCAGACTTACCGGAGTCAATGCGTTTGGAAATTAACTCCTTGGTAGAGGGTTGATTTGGCAAATTATATTTTTTGAAATACCTGGACATAGGGTGGATCCCACTACCAAAGGAGCACTCATTCTTAGGGTATGTTCACACGGCAAACTAAAAAACTAACAGCGCTGTTTTCTAGGGAACACAGCCCCTGATTTTTAGCCATTTTTAAAGCATCAAGCGTTTTTTGATGCGTTTTATACGGCCGTTTTTGAAGCAGTTTTTCTATTGACCCAATGAAAAATGGCTCCAAAAACGGCTCAAGAAAAAAACGCCCCGTTGGAACGTTCCGCCGTTTTTTCCCATTGAAATCAATGGGCAGATGTTTGGAGGCATTCAGCCTAAGTATTTTTAGACGTTTTCGGGCCGTTTATGGCCCGAAATACGGCTGAAAATAGGCCGTGTGAACATACCCTTATACTTGCACGTATAGCGTGATTTACACTGAGATTCATTATATGCAAAACAGGTGCCCTTTTCCAATAGACTAGATGTTGAAGACGGACCCTGATATTTGTTAGCTGACATAGGAGGTTTCTGCAGCAACATTGGATTCAGCCGCAGACCGACATCCATAACACCCCAACGGAAACAAAGAAAACCAGAATTTGAGAAAAAAATTCTCATCATAGTAAAACCAACCCAAAACACTATAATTTTTTGTAAGCTTCTAACGCAATGTCCATATGTTGAAACAAACCTGAACATTTCTCATGGAAATTCTCACCCAATATGCTACTAAAAAATAAAATAAAAGATCTGCTGCTGGATCCGGTACACCTGGGCACATCTTCAGCTGATGGTTCTAATGATGCAGGACATCCAAAGACTGGAGAGGTGAGTCCGCTGCAGGAGGATTCTGGACTATGGTCGTAAGAGAATCCAAAGGCACTGGGACACTGAGGCTATTCAGGCAGTCTTTCAGCCAGGCAGATGTCTCTTCTTCACCCGCTCTCCGGTGGAGTTCGGCAACCAGAGCCTGCATGGCAAATAGTATCCACAATGATAGGTCCGGTGGGAGAGCAGGGAAACAGGAACCAAGAGCACAGTATCTAGTTGTCCTGAAAGTTTGGGAGATGACAGCTCCCAGCGCCAGAACTCTTCTTTAAGAGGCTCGGTCACCAGTTTATAACTGCCTTATCTCCTACCTAATCTAATGGGCGCTTTAATGTAGATAAATACCGTTGTTTTTTGTTTTGTTTTTTTTAAAACGTTTATCTCACGAGATCATATTGTGCTGTGAATCATGCTGGGCTGGAATGAAGAGAAGTGTATGACGCTGATTGGTCACTTTTCTATTCAACGCCCACTCGGTGAATAGAAAAAAGATTCCCAGTTGGGCATTTAGAAAAAAATGCCATAAATCGAATAATGTTCATAACTTGGTCAATAATAAATGTGTGTTTTTAAAAAAAAACAATAGCAGTTATCTACATTAAAGTGCCTATTAGATTAGGTAGGAGATAGGGAAGTTAGAAACTGGTGACAGAGCCTCTTTAAATACTAAAATAGGTGGGTCACAAGGATTTACCAATCCAATTTCCCACCCATAACTGGGCAGAGGATAAAATATTCCTCAGCAACCCAATCACATGGGTCAAGGTTCTATTGTTGCCAGCTGGACCATAACTTTTTCCATTTTCAGGTAGGAAAACAGCTAACTTTAGGCTGGAAAATTTCCAACAAATCTATACATGCGCCTAAGGAAAGATGTATATAGGAAGATTATAATCCCATGTGCCTCCCTCCTTGGTCTGGAATGGTCTGGAATCTTTACATACTGTACACATAACTAATTCTACCATACAGTACAAATAAATAACACTGCCACATGTACAAACTATACACTATACAGTGCACAAATAACACATGTAACAACAGCCAATGATGACAGGGCCATCAAAATACCCCCATTAATAGCACCTTCATAGCCCCTAAATAGTGTCAGCTGAGTACCACCTGTCACGATCTGTGGGTATGTGGACACACTGGGCTGTACCGCCGTAGCGGGATAGCAGCTGGCCAACAGGATACTAAGTCAATGTCTATAGTTCGAATAAGGGTACCTGTGGTAATTCAAACAGTAGCGATGGTAGGCTCGGATGGGACCTTGGCAGCAGGCAGACACCAGGCGCGGTGTAACACAGAAGGCGTAGTATACGGCACAACACGACTCCAACTCTCTATGGCACAGGAACAAGGTAGCACGGGATATAGGATACAGGTCGCAGGTACAGGAACACTGGGAACTGGAAAACACTAAGGGACATTTGCAAAGACTAACACAGGTAAACACAACAACGCTCAGGCAATGAGGGAAGAGGCAGGGCCCTTCATATAGTCCAGACTGAGTATGGGCTAATTACATATTAAATTCATGTGCACGTACTGGCCCTTTAAGGCCGGGCATGAGCGTGCGCGCGCACCCTATGGGACACCGCAGAATGAAGCAGAAGTGAGCGCTGTCGTCTCCATACACAGTAGTACCGGCAGAATGTAGCGGTGTAATGTCCGTGGCTGCGGGCTGTCAGCTCCAACCTCCCCCTGACAGCCGCAGCCACGAGTCGGCAAGCGCTGGCCCCAGCCTCCTCCTCAGGAAACGCCAGTGCTCTCTTCCACTCACCTCAGCCGGATCCCGAGGTCCGGTGCGCGCGCTGCCCCTTTAAGATCGGGCACGATCGCGCGCGTACCGTACCTCGGTGATGAACTTTGACCTGTAAGTACCCTGGACTATAAGAGGGGTCCAGCCCCCTAGTTCTATGCCTGAGCGTTGTTGTGTTCCCTAGTTTGTTTATGTGATGGCCTCCTAGTGTGTTTTCTGTTCCAGTCCCTGTCCCTGTACCTATACCTGTTTCCAGTTGCTGTTCCTAGCAATCCATACATTCCTGGTCTAGCACTGAGCTGTGCCAGAGTCGTGCCGTGCTGTATCCACGTCTGACCTGCGTCACCACGCCTGACGTCCGCCTGCTATCTAGTCCCAGCCGAGCTTGCCCTGCTGCTGTCTGAGCTGCCACAGGTACCTATAGACCTATAGATTCTCACCTGTTCCCTGTTGGCAAGCTGCCTTACCGCCAAGGCGGTACGGCCCAGTGGGTCCACAGACCCTTCGTGACAAGCGGTATAATCTGTGGTGCTTTTGGGCATTAAAGTGCTTTTTGTGTACATCCCTGGTGGTCTAGGGTAGTGAAGTGGTTAGTATCACTGTCATTGTTCATTTATACAAATAAATACAAAATTATGTGCAAACTAATTTTATAATATATCTTTATGGGGGGCAGAGCTATGTGGAGGGCCGTTTTATTTCCTCAACCCCATCTATTTGTGTATGCCCTTGTGTATGAGAACAAAAGGAATTGGAGAGTAAAACTCGGTGGTTGAACCCTCTATAGTCATTTGTAGGGTTTTCAAAACAAAAATAAATGTACTTATTACGGCTGACCCTCTAAAGTACGTCAAAAACAGCTGTTATTCAAATGGGTCAATACGACAGAGAAAATCTCATAGATTGTCTATCTAAACAGGAAGACTGGGAGATAGACGGACTACAGGATGCTAAACAATGGCCTACAAATGATAAGATGGCTAGAAATCTTGAGAAAGCAAAAAGTTGAGCTTGGTATCTTGACTCCTAGTAGAGGTCACGTTGGAATTGCCTCGTCTTAATCTACTCCCAGTTTTTGGATATAATCCAGGACTATAAAATAATTGACCATTTGCAGTTTTTCTTTATCTTGAAATTATTGACATTAAAACATTTAGACAATCGAAATTATCTGTACAAACATATTGTAGTATTTGAAAGTGAAATTCTCCTCCATCCAGTTTGCCGTAGGGCTGAGTCATTTGAAAGCTCTTACTTTTTTTTGTCCGGACTGACCTTGCAGAAAACACAATGTACAATGCAAGCGGAGCCGTCTGATTGGGTCCGGCAGTTGTGTACACATGACATGCTGTATGCAGAGCAGCAGTTACTGGGGTCTGTTTAGGAAACCTGCAGAGCAGTAATGGATTTCAGCACAATGTTCAGGCTGGAACTGGTTGGCCAAGCGCAAAATTGATTGCCATTATAAATTTAGAACTGCCATTCAAACACTTTAATTTGTGTAATGCTGCACTGTATATTCCATCTAAAAGCCCTGCACCAGCACAAATACGGCTCTGCCATTACATTATTAGAAAGTGGCGCCCATCTGCAAATGTTTCCTTCACAAAAACTCATGCCTGGGCATTAACTGCTTCTCTGCCAAGGGGGTGCACTCTAATACAGCTGGTGTATGGTCAATGAAACTCAAGAGAGTTTAGTATATTGGAACTCTGTAGAGTTGGAGTGACAACCCATGATTACAACCTCTTTCCTTTTCAGGCCGCAGCATGGTACATGTAAGTGTAATGGCGGGTGTAATGGCGGGGTAGGGAGACAGACAGGTGAGCCCTAATCTACCCGCCACTCAGTCCCTGCCTACTTGCAATGGCCCGTCCTAAGCGACGGCGTACAACTGGGCGACGGTCCCTACGCTCACTAAGTGCACGACAGACAAACAGACAAGGGTACAAAGAAGCTAAGGGAAATGGGGCTGTTGCCCACGGCAACACCGTGAGCAACGAGAGTAGTGAACGAGCCGAGTCAAACCAGGAGTGGACGAGGTACCAAACGCAGAGCAGTAGAATAGTGAACGAGTCGAGTCAAACCAGGAGTGGACGAGGTACAAAACGCAGAGCAGGAGAATAGTGAACGAGCCGAGTCAAACCAGGAGTGGACGAGGTACAAAACGCAGAGCAGGAGAATAGTCAGTCAAGCCAGGGTCAATACGAAGCACAAGACAAGTAGTAAGCAGCAGCAGCAGAGCCAGGAAACAGACTGAAAGAGTTACAGGCAAAGGAGGAGCAGGAAGTGAAGGTATAAATAGACAGAGGGCGGGAGCTAGCTCTGTCTGGCCAGGCTGTGATAGGCTCTCCCACTCCTCAGCCTCCCAGGCTGATTGGTAGAAGAAGGGGTCACTCGACCAGACTTAGGAGCAGGTGCAGAGTGACTAACCACGGGCGTCGACACAGAAGCTGTGTCTGGCAGATCCTTTACAGTAAGACCACAGGTGGCTTCCCCTGGCGATAACAGCTGACCACCGGGGAATGGAGAAGCTGCTCGCAAGTCTGGCTTCTATTTATGTGGGCGATTGGCCCACCAGTCTGCCCGTTTACGATAGATGTTCACACTGTGGTCAATGTGTTTGTAGGATATACAGGGTAAGAAGATGTTAAAAGTATTTTTTTTAAATACATTTTATTTAAATTTTGTGTTTCTATAAATTTTTGGAGAATGGGTCCAATTATTTGTCCCTCTCCTAAGGTCAGTAACCCAGAAAACATGGAGTTAAAAGGCCAATCCACTGAGGACTCAGGACATTTTTCATCTACAATATGCAGGAATTGGATAACATTGAATAGAACAAGTTTGTAGGTTCCCCCATGAGAAATTAATCACCAAGGCTCCCTACTGAAAGATCCCGCAATTAAAGGGGTTGTACAAGATTACAAAAGCCATGGCTGCTTTCGCCCAGACCTGTCCATGAGTTGTGTCTGGGTATTGCAGCTTAGCTCCATTAAAGTGAATGGGACTGATTTGTAATACCACACACAATTTGGGGACAGGGCTGGCCCTGTTTTTGGAAATAAGCAGACGTGGGAGGCCTGTAGGATGAATTTTGTGTTTCCAAATGAGTAAATAGTGTAGGAGAGCACACAAGCCAAAAATAAAAATGGGCCAACCCACCCATTTCTGGGATTCTATCAACAAACCCTTTGTTCTGGGGCCAAGCACTTTTTTTCCACTGTAGGAGAAAGGGTGAGAATGACCCTCAGGCTGGTTTTCTATTCCCTTGCTATCACTGTAATGCCTATGAAAAGGGGGAGACTGTCAGAGGTAAATATTGCCCAGGGAATAGGGCCAACCTAAGCTAGGGTTCTCCTCTCCGTGGACTCTACAGCAGTCATGGTGGGTGTATCTTTATTAAATAGCACCATGTATGAACCAATGCTCCTTCTCTGAAAGCTCCTTAAACTTTCTGATGAGAGAACATTTGGCCATAAAGACATACATACATATATACATACCTACCTACGCTCTTAAGCAACTATCAACAAGTGTCCTCAAAATCACCTGGGTCAGTCTAAGGTTTTAAGGACTGTGCTTGGAAATGTCCATGATTTTGTAGTATCACCCAATATCACAGCAATGTGTAAGATAAATTCGATCACTACCATCTGTTTCTATCCATTTCATGTTTCTGTTACTATTTATTGAAAAGCACTGTTCCAAATTCCAGCATTTTATAATGAGCTTTCATAATGACGTCTATAATTCTGCATGGTTCTCTGAGAAGACATCAAACATGATAGACTGATGAATTGACTCAGCAGCAAAGTGTCCATAGGAATTATTTAGAAATGTTGGCAACTATGGGAAATACTTGGGCAGCATTTCAGTATCAGAAATAGAGGTGATCAGCCTCCAGATGAGATTTACAGAAAGATCAAGATAATTGGCCCGCAGGTCTGCCCTTTTATGACCGATGTTCACCCTGTGGTCAATGCATTTGGTCAGTGCAGAATGAGTAGAGCAGTTTTGATGTATGAAGTAGCAACTGAAATGGCATCTATTTAATAACTGATATCAGCTGTTATACTGTATGGGCACATGCATGAGTTGTGTGCACCAAGTACTCTAATGGTTACCAATATTAGGTTATAGAACCTGGGTACAGATTTTCAAAAGGACTCGAGTGTTAAAAATTATTGTCTCCATTGCCTTAATGTAGACACATTCATGCTGCACAACAGCACCTACACAACCAATAAATTGCTACCCAACACCACCTACACAACACAAACACAACCTATACAACACTACCCAACACCACCTACACAACCCAAACACAACCAATACAACGCTACCCAACACCACCTACACAACCAAAACACAACTCATACAATGCTAGCGAACACCACCTACACAACCCAAACACAACCTATACAATGCTATCCAACACCACCTACACAACCCAAACACAACCTATACAATGCTACCCAACACCACCCAATACAACCTACACAAAACAACCCACACAATCCCAAAATAACTTAAAGAGGCTCTGTCACCACATTATAAGTGCCCTATTTCCTACATAATGTGATCGGCGCTGTAATGTAGATAACAGCAGTGGTATTTATTTAGAAAAGCGATCAATTTTGACCAAGTTATGACCTATTTTAGATTTATGCTAATGGATTTCTTAATGCCCAACTGGGCGTTTTTAGCTTTTGACCAAGTGGGCGTTGTAAAGAGAAGTGCATGACGCTGACCAATCAGTGACCAATCAGCGTCATACACTTCTCTCTATTCATGTATTCAGCACATAGTGATCTTGTGAGATCACGATGTGCTGTCACTTACTCACACATTAACTTTACTGAAGTGTCTTGAGAGTGAATAGACATCGCTTCCAGCCAGGACACGATGTCTAATCACAATCCCGACACTTTGGTAACGTTTGTGTGTGACTTACTCACACAGCACATCGAGATCACGCTGTGCTGTCATTAAGTCCCACACAAACTCCAAAGATCACTATGTGCTGAGTACATGAATAGAGAGAAGTGTATGATGCTGATTGGTCAGCGTCATACACTTCTCTCCACAACGCCCACTTGGTCAAAAGCTAAAAAACGCCCAGTTGGGCATTAAGAAAGTCATTAGCATAAATCTAAAATAGGTCATAACCGTCAAAATTGATCGTTTTTCGAAATAAAAAAACACTGTTGTTATCTACATTACAGCGCCAATCAGATTATGTAGGAGATAGGCAGTTATAATGTGGTGACAGAGCCTCTTTAAACAACAATAACACAATCTGTACAACGGAACCCAACCTATATAATTCCAAACAGTCTTATCTATATGTACAGTGTTGCTGTCCTGTCTTATCTAGGCTTCTAGCAGTACAATGTATCTGTCAACTCTCATTAAATCCACTGCCCTCTAATGATAATGAGATGATTCTGCCAATTCTGTCCCAGTCTAAAAAAGTTGACAATTCAGTTGCGGAACACATATCAGCCTGTTGTGTCTGCTGGCCAGTGTTGAAACTGGAATATATTTTTTAAATATGTTTATCATATAAACCGGACTTAAATAATATGTTTTTTTTAGATAGTGACTGTGCCTAGTACTGCAGCTCTTTGCAGCTTAGTCGTATTCAAGGAAATGGGACAGAGCTGCAGTACCAGGCACAGTCACTACAGAATGTATGGAGCTGTGCCTGGTAAGGAATGAAGAGGCAGCAGCGCTCACTGAAGTGCCGTGGCCCCTTTAATCAACTGATCCGTGGGCGTGCTGGTAGTCAGACCTCCACCGATCTGATATTGATGACCTATACTAAGGATAGGCCATCAATATTAAAGACCCGGAAAACACCTTTAATAGAGAGTTTACTGAATTAGGGAATGCAAATTCCTAATATATTCCAAAGTGATCTAACTCTTTAATTCTTTACATGACAATCCCCATAGATTAAGTAATACTCGTCCAATATCTCTATTCCCATATAATAAACGATACCATTAGAATTGCAATAAATGAATTAACATGACGGCCTAAATTTACTGCATATGACATGATGAAACTGGACATTGTTCTAGCTAAAATTGTGTGGTTTTGTTTAATTTGCTATTCTCATTTCTTACAGTAGTTATCAATACATGACCTCTTAGGGTATGTTCACACGGCAGCCTCCGTTACGTCTGAAATTACGGAGCTGTTTTCAGGAGAAAACAGCTCCGTAATTTCAGACGTAATGGCATGTGCAGGCGCTTTTCGCTGAGTCCATTACGGACGTAATTGGAGCTGTTTTTCCATGGAGTCAAGGGAAAACAGCTCCAATTACGTCTCAAGAAGTGACAGGCACTTCCTTGACGCGGGCGTCTTTTTGACGTGCCGTCTTTTGACAGCGGCGCGTAAAAAAAATGACCGTCGGCACAGAACATCGTAAAGCCCATTCAAATGAATGGGCAGATGTTTGCTGCCGCTTTGGAGCTGTATTTTCGGACGTAATTCGGGGCTAAAACGCCCGAATTACGTCCGTAAATAGTGTGTGAACCCAGCCTTAGTGTTAATACTTCAATGACCGAAAGCAGGAGGTTCAATAAATCTGCAAGTCATGTCTGCACTTGCAGGAAAGGATAAAAACAGCAGTATTACACTCAGTCAGGTGTCCTTGCTGTAGATTGCTCTTATATTACGTTCCCTGCAATGGTTTTCTAGGAGACGCTGCACCTGCCTTGCTCATTCCACCCAGCTTGCTGCATTGCACCACTTATATAGTGCAGGCATCATCCTCCTAAGGACGCACTGTTAACCCATCACCACGATCTGCCTGCATGTCTCCTATGACAATTAGACTTAAAATGTTCCGCAGTACACTGCTCATTTACCAGACAGCAATGAGCTAATGAAGTCTCCGGCTTTTCTTTGTCAGCAGTGCAGTGATGCTACAATGGTGGACAGCAGATTTATAGTCACTAAACCATTTATTCTCTGAAAAATGTAAAACTAGAATAACAAAGTAAAAGAAACAAAACCTGCATGGGATAATTTGCAATTCTCTTTTATCTACGTTTAGTAGTTGTATCTATTTCTAATTTCCATGGTCACTATGCTGCTTAGATGGTACTTGTGACCAGTGGTATACATATAAAAGGGGGCCCCATAGCAAATATCAAAATGGGGCTCCCCATTACGGTGCTAGTTTCTGCCACCCAGGACAGAAGTTTGTTTTTGCCACCCTCTTGTTTGCTAACAATGCAGTTTCTCTAGAGAGAGGATACATGCAGAGGGTCTTTTTACCCACTAGCAAGGGGAAATGGGACTCATCAGGTCTGGACCCCCACTCTCCAAAGACCCCATAGCAGCCACATGCCCTTTGATATGCACACCCTTTTAACATGGGGCTTGATATCAATGTGAACCTTGGTGAATTATAATATCTATATGATGTTTTGTCATGTGACACTGTCACGGGACCCATATAAGTTGTGACTGTCACTGGGCCAACAGGAGATATTTTGGACCCACTGTGTTGCTATGGGATTTGGCGTAGGGCTAAAGTAGAGAGCGGGGTCTAAGGACTAGCTAGGTGTTCCCACTTTAACCTCCGTATGGAGATGTGAACTTGGCTGTTAGTATCCCAAGGGCCCGATCCCTGGAGTAGTCTCCCTTAGCAACGACATGGACAGGCGAGGTGTAATAACAGCAGAAAGTATGCAAAGTCAGGTAAAGCAAAAGGTCAGGGCAGGCAGCAGATGTACACTCATGGTAAGCAGAGTCAAAAGTCAGGACAGGTGGCAGAGGGTTGTCACGGTAAACAAGAAAGAGGTCAAGAATGGTCAGCGTGCATGCACACCCTAGCAGCAGCAGTAGTCAAGCCAGAAGGTGAGCGTTGGTGGCGTAGGAAGCCGCCAGCAATTGAGACCAGAGGAGAGGAACGGCGCCAGCCAGGAGGTGAGCGTTGGTGGCGTAGGAGGCCGCCAGCAGTCAAGACCAGAGGAGATGCCGGGAATGAGTGAGTATACAAAGCTGGCCAATGGTGGCCGCTACATACACTCATTTTTAATCTGTACTGGCTGACAAGAAAATTCTATAAAATTTGATGAATCTCTATGGAAAGCAGATCCATAATAAAATGACCATTGAGTTACAGGTCAATGTTCATTCATAATGTATTGATAGGTGCCCCAGCTGGTTGAATATTTAAAAAAAAAAATTCTGCTTTTATATGCATTTATATTAATAATAGATTTACAATTTTACAACTAATTTTACAATTTTTTTATAGAAACATTATTGTTTCATATAGAGGAGTTCATTTGACACAATGACCTTTGTGAAACAATTACATAATAATTACACATTCTACTACTTCTACATTACTAATATTCCCTTTCTGATATCATTTGTCACATGCAGCCCTTTCCTCATTTACATTATTAAATTAGTGGACAGATCACTGCCCTCCTCAAGATCAGCACACTCCTCTCCTGCTACTGCCATCATCCCTAAATGCTGACTGGTTACAGGTTTTTCACACCGGCCAACTTCCTTATACTGTTTGTGTCACCTACAGCCCTTTCCTTATTAACATCATCACATGAAGTGGACCGGTCACTGCCTCGCACAAGATCAGCAAACCCTTCTCTAGCTGCTTACATTATTATTGTGATCTAATTGGTTGCAGGGTGTTCTATCCAAACTAGCTTCATGACATTGCTCAGATTAGCCTTGTCTTCAGATATGAATGGACAGGTCACTGTCCCCTACAAGATAAGCACAGTCCTTTCCTGCTGTTTGTTATCATCACTGCGATCTGATTGGCTAAATGACGTTCTTTCTCCACCTACTTTATGATTCTGGTTCTGTCACATGCAACCTTGTCCTCATTCATGTAATTAATAAGGACAAGCCACTCTCCTGCTGTTGCCATATTTTTTCCACGATCTGACTGTCTGTAGTTTGTTTTATCTCATTTGCTTCATGGCACGTTACCCTGTCCTCACTAACATAATGCTATGAGTGGAAAGATCACTGTGTCCCACACAATCAGCACACTCCTGTCCCGCTGCTGTCATAACTGACAATATAGAAGGAGATGGAGAAAAAAAGCAAGTCAACATAGGCCCACTAAAATAGTGGATCTTTATTAATGGAGTATTCTCATTTTAGACATTTATGGCATAAATGCTTGGTAGGCGCAGGTCTTAGCTCTGGGACCCGCACCTATCTCAAGAACGGGGTTCCGTTACCAGTCCTCGTCTGGTGAGGCCGCCACTAGTGGAGACTCAGAGGAGAGGTGGCCAGGATTACAGAAACAGCCCAGCTCATTGAGCTTATTCTTTTTCAGTAAACTCCCTTAGAACTGAATGGGAGTTACAGACACAGCATAGCTCAACAAGCTACATTGTTTCCGTAACTCAGAGTACAGAAACAACATAGCTCCTTGTGCTAGACTATTTCCATAATCCCGGCCACCTCTCCAATGAGTCTCCAACTGGATGCGGTGGCCAGTGGGAGCTCCCTTCTGAAGATAGGTGAGGGTCCCAGAGCTGGGACCCAGATCTGTCAGGCATTTATGGCACATCTTATGCCATAAATGTCTAAAATGGGAATACCCATTTAACAAAGGTGGCTACATAAAATAAAACATTTCTTTACAGTTCTTATTTTTTAGGCTTATATACTACATGCGACTAAAGCATACTGAGACCATCAGTACATGCAGTCACAAGGATACTCAATGGTCAGCAATGATTGGACTGGGCAATAGTTGTAAATTTTTTTTCATAGTTTTCCGGAAGGAATAACAGTAGGAACGGCTCAATGCAGAGTTCTAACAAAATATGCTCCAGACTTGTGGGGGATGTTAGTATTTACTAAAACAAAAAGAGAAGAGAACTGACAAGTTCTCTTTAAGGGTTTCATGGTATTGTCCTGGAGCACATGCTTCACTGGTGGTAAAGCAGGGTTTCTTGTGATATGGAGAAGAAAGTTTTTTTTTCTCCAATATGGAAAGCTTAGATTTGTAAGGGTCCGAGAAAACATGAGGTCAGTGGTTAATGTGAGCTGAGATAGTGAGAAAGAAGTATAGCCCACCCCTCCGAGCACCAGTGTTCCCTATAAGGTGCGCGGCTACACGGATTGCTGTGTGGCAGTATATACAAGGGGGGGGGGATTGCTGTGTGGCAGTATATACAAGAGGAGGAGTGCTGTGTAGCACTATATACAAGGGGAGAGGGGGGCAGTGTAGCGCTATATACAGGGGGATTGCTGTGTGGCAGTATATACAAGGGGAGGGGGGCTGTGTGGCACTATATACAAGGGGAGGGGGATTGCTGTGTGGCTGTATATACAGGGGGATTGCTGTGTAGCACTATATGCAAGGCGAGAGGGGCTGTGTGGCAGTATATACAAGGGCAGGGGGGATTGCTGTGTGTCAGAATATACAAGGGGAGGGGGGATTGCTGTGTGGCTGTATATACAAGAGGGGTTGTGTGTGGCAGTATCTACAGGGGGGTTGTGTGTGGCACTATCTACAGGGGGCTGTGTGACACTATCTACAGGGGGCTGCATGGCGCTATCTACAGGGAGGGCTGTATGTCACTATCTACAGGGGGCTATGTGGCTCTATCTACAGGGGGATTGTGTGGCACTATCTACAAGGGGGTTGTGTGGCGCTATCTACAGGGGGTCTGTGTGTGACGCTATCTACAGGGGGCCTGTGTAACGCTATCTACAGGGGGTCTGTGTGGCGCTATCTACAGGGGGTCTGTGTGACGCTATCTACAGGGGGTCTGTGTGACGCTATCTATAGGGGGTCTGTGTGACGCTATCTATAGGGACATTGGTGTAATGAGGGATTATTTCATTGATGCCTATAATTGGTGTTTATAACTGTGTATTTTACTGCTGTACTTGTAACATTTTAGTATTTAAAAATGGAATTAAAACTAATTTAAAATAAGTTTTCTTATTCTCTTATTTACTACGCTATATTAGCATTTACTGGGGGTATTACTTTAGGTCATCAGATCGCCCACCATTGATGGAGTTTCACCCTGCTCCCTAACTGCTCCGCTCAGGAGCTTCCGAGACTTAGAGGGAAAATTGCCAAGCACCCCATGAGCAGTGAGGAGGGGACCAAGCTAACAGACTGCTCTAAATGTACTCATTATTTCAGTGTGACCCCATTGAAGAAGTCCAAAAGCAAAGAGAGTTGGTGGAAACTAGAAAACATAATTAATAATCAGAGAGCTCTGGACCCCCTCTATAAAACTCTTTAAGATAAGTTCTTTGCAGGTGCATAGCTATAAGGGGGTGAAGAGGTAGAAGTCCCACCAAGGCCCTAGTGCCTGAGGGGGTGCAAAGGATTTTCTGACATAAGAAAACACCAGTATATGAATGGCAGGTGAGGGACCTGGTACAGACTTTGCATTGGGGCCTAAGAGCTTCAACTTACGCCTTTGATTCTTTAAAGAGGCTCTGTCACCACATTATAAGTGCCCTATCTACTACATAAGGAGATCGGCGCTGTAATGTAGGTGACAGCAGTGTTTTTTATTTAGAAAAACGATCTATTTTACATGTAGTGGTTCAGACAGTAGTAACGGCTAGGAACAGATTGGAACTTGACAGCAGACAACAGACATGGTGTAACACAGCAGGTGGAACCGGTGGCACAACACGACTCCAACAGGTTTAAGGCACAGGAACAAATAGCACGGGATACAGGGTACAGGTAGCAGTGCACGGGAACAATGAGAACGGAACAGGATAACACTAAGGGACCATTTGCAAGACTAACATAGGAAAACACAACTACACTCAGGTAATGAACAAAGGGGCAGGGCCCTTCTTATAGTCCAGGGTGATCATGGGCTAATTAATGATAATTCCCATGTGCGCGCACTGGCCCTTTAAGGCTGGGCACGAGTGTGCATGCCCACCCTAAGGGACATAGCGGACCGGAGCGGAAGTGAGCGCTGGCATCTCCTGGGGAGGAGATGCGGGCCAGAGCTCACAGATCCACCGGTGGGTGAGTAATCCCGAAAGTCCGTGGCCATGGACGCTACAATGGACTCATGAATATTAACATTAGCTAATAATAGAAAGGCCTTTAGTAGCTTAAAGGTTACATTGGGTTTTATTGTGACCTCACGGACTATTATACGCCTTGCTCTTGGCTTGACTTGGCCCTACAGTATCCCCCCTCTTACGCCCCCTCTTCTTGGGGCCAGAGCGAAAGAGGAACTTCTTAATGAGGGCAGGGGCATTGAGGTTCGCTTCTGGCTCCCAGGACCTCTCCTCTGGACCAAACCCCTTCCAATCCACCAAATAAAAAGGTCTTTCTCCAACTTTTTTGAAGTTCAGGATCTCCTTAACCTCAAATACATCGGAAGTACCGCTGGGAGCAACTGCAGAGCTAGGCGTTTTTGTGTAGCGGTTGAGGATCACAGGCTTCAGGAGGGACACGTGAAAGGAGTTGGGGATCCTGAGGGTAGGAGGCAACCGAAGCTTGTAGGAGACAAGGTTGATTTGCTGTTGGATCTCAAAGGGTCTGAAAGAATCTGGGAGCAAACTTGTACGAAGGTACCTTTAGACGGATATTCCTTGAGGACAGCCAGACTTTGGTACCCGGAAGATACTGAGGCGGCTCTATTCTTCTAGCATCCGCCTTTCGCTTCATGCGGTCGACCGCCAGCAGAATAGAGGACAGGGTTTGCTGCCAGATCTGTAGAAAATCCCTGAATGCAAAGAGTCAGCTGCGGGCACCTGGGACGTAGCTGAAACAGGAAGAGGAATTTGTGGATACTGGCCGTAGACAATGAAGAACAATGTGTGGTTGTTGTATGAGAACTCGGCCCAAGGAAGAAGCTGTACCCAGTCATCCTGCTGCATGGAGTTGAAGTGTCGTAGATAATTCTCCATGATTTGGTTAATCCTCTCGAATTGACCATTGTACTGGGGATGGTAGGCAGAGGGAAAAGTCCAACTTCACATCTAGGAGTTTACAGAGGGCTTTCCAGAATCTCGAGGTAAACTGAACCCCCTGATCAGACATGATATGAAGAGGCAAGCTATGCAAGCGGAAGATGTGTTGGATTAAGAGATTAGCCAGTTGAGAAGCAGAAGGTAGGCCGGTCAGCGGAACAAATTGAGCCATTTTTGAGAACCGATCCACCACCCCCCAGACCGTATTGCATCCAGCGGAGGAAGGAAGGTCTGTGACAAAGTCCATTGCTATATGCTGCCAGGGAGCATTGGGCACAGGCAGAGGTGGAGCAGACCAGCAGGCTTGGAGTGAGCAACCTTGTTGGCAGCGCACACAGTGCAGGACGAGACAAAGTCCACAATATCTTTGGGCAGTGTGGGCCACCAGAAATGACAGGCAATCAGATCTCGGGTTTTACGAGCACCTGCTTGCCAAGCCAGTTTGGAGCTGTGCCCCCAGTGAAGGATTCTCCTCCTGTCTGCCAGGCGCACAAAAGTCCTCGCCGGAGGGATGTCTCTAACTTGCAGAGGATTAACAGAAATAATACAGGACGGATCAATGATACTTTGGAGACTCCACGGTGTCCCCTGTTTCGAACGACCTGGACAAGGCATCGGCCCTCACATTTTTGTCAGCAGGATGGTGGTGGAGCACAAACTGGAACCGGGCGAAGAACAGCGACCACCTGGCTTGACGGGGGCTCAGCTGTTGGGCCGACTGGAGATAGGTGAGGTTCTTGTGGTCGGTATATACCTGGATGGGGTGAACTACGCCCTCTAGTAGATGTCTCCACTCCTCCAGAGCCAATTTGATGGCCAGTAACTCCCGATCCCCAATAGAGTAATTGTGCTCTGCGGGAGAAAAAAGTCTAGAATAATAGCCACATACCACTGCCTTCCCTTTGGAACTTCTCTGGAACAGAAGTGCACCTGCACCAACAGAGGAGGCGTCCACCTCCAACTAAAACTATTGAGTTACATCAGGATGATGGAGGATTGAGGCTGACGTGAAGGCGCTCTTAACGCTATTAAATGCAAATTCTGCCTCTGGAGTCCACACCTTGGCGTTCATACCTTTTTGGTGAGAGTAGAGATGGGAGCTGTCAGTGAAGAGAAGTTTGGGGTAAACTGCCGGTAGAAGTTGGCGAATCCCAAAAAACGCTGTATGGACCTCAAGCCTTGAGGACATGGCCATTCCAGGACAGACTTTAGCTTCTCAGGATCCATCTTGAGGCCTTGATCCGAGATGATGTAGCCCAGGAAGGGTAGAGAATTCTTCTCAAACACACACTTCTCCAGTTTAGCATACAGGCGATTCTCCCTTAATCGCAGCAGAACTTGACTCTCTGATGAGTCGTCGGATCTGGAGAAAAAATCAAAATGTCATTGAGATAGAACACAACACAGACATAGAGGAGATCTCGGAAGATGTCATTGATGAACTCTTGTAAGACACAGCGGACCGGAGCGGAAGTGAGCGCTGGCGTCTCCTGGGGAGGAGATGCGGGCCAGTGCTCAAAGATCCATGGCTGTGGCCACCGGGGGGTGTGTAATCCCGACGTCTGCGGCCATGGACGCTACATATATACTGATTTTAAAAGATCTATCTGTATACAGTACGCTTGTTTTATTCGAATTCCATACAAGGTTTCACTACATCAGTGTATGTTACTGTAATTATGTCACATATCCCTTCATCTCTGTTCGGTGGGCTGAGAGAATGGAACCGCTTGAGACTTCCCTTAAAAACCACAATCTACATAATTTCCACATTGTCTGACAGAAACAAAACAAAAACTGCATATCATCGTTGCTTACTCAAGTCGCTCACGTGTTGCCTAGCAACTGCACAGGGCAGAAGATTAAACCTTTCTACCAGATAAAGCAAGAAATACAGCTCACAGATGCACCCTACGTCTAACAGAGAGGTATATATTCCAAGATGATAGCCACTTTAAAGGGATATAAAACACGTTATTAACCATTGAGGAGGTGTTTATTGGCCTATGCCTTTGCCTTTATTGCAATTCCAATATAACTTGCTAAGCAGGACTGGTGCTTGAATCATTAATGCGATGGGGCATAGTGACAGTTTTACTGTGTAGCCAAGGACAGTGCTATGTCTAATGATCCAATTCTGATATAAACATATCCTCTTCTGTCTCTTAGGCCTCATAGATGGTGGACATTTAGGAATCTGTGAATTTTGCTTGCAAAGTAATTTTAAAGTTGTTGTACAAGATTAGACAAAAAGGGTCTGTTTTTTCATCTAGAAACAGCGCCACTCTTGTCTATGGGCTGGGTCTGATATTGCAGCTTTGCGCAATTCAAATGAACGAACAACACTTTTAAATATGGTGCTGCACTGAACTGCTGACCTATATAGCATGGTGCACTGCAATTAATGGAGCAGGGCAATTTATGTCATTAAAAGGTATCTTGGTCAAACCTGGTGAAGAAAAAGCACAGGTTGATTTTACTGAATACATGTCATCCATATTCAGATTCAGTATTTTTTTTATTGCAAATTATTAGGTCTGAAGTGTTGTGACTTTAAGTCATAAGCGTTACTTCACCCAGGGAAAAGATTCCCTTGCTGGCAAAGATTTCCTCCTGGCTTGATAGGGCCCCTCTGTGTAGAGAAAGGGCAATTCAAATATTTAATTAGTAAAGGGTTCTTTACAGTTACAGCAGTCAAACTTTGTAATGCTCTACCCTAAGAGGTGGTAATGGCAGATGCAATAACGGCTTTTAAAACAAAAGCTAGTAAATGTATCTCATGACTAATAGCATAGAGAGTTATCATTAATGTAGCGATGAATGATGTTTCATTGATTCAGAAAAATTATCTAAATGCCATGTGGGGTCAAGAAGGAATTTATTTTTTCCTCGTGAAGCAAAATTTGTCGAACAGTTGGGTCTGAGAACGGTTGAACTTACTGGACATGTGTCTTTTTTCAACCCAATTGTGTAGAATAGGCAAAACACATGATCTGAACCCCTTCTTTATTTTATTTCCAGTTGCTTATATAGCGTCATGATATTCAACAGCACTGTACAGAGATTTCTTAGGAAGCCAATAAACATACCAGCCTGCTTATTGGAGAATTGGAGGAAACCAGAGAACTCAGAGGACACCCACGCAAATACGGGGGGAACAAACAAACTTGCAGATATTGCTCTAGCACCCCAGTTCTGCAAGGCTCTTGAATATGTTATGAGGGTAGATGCTACGTGTTCAGGTTCTAGTAGAAGCAAAACTTCAAGCCAAGGATTTGCATAAGTAGATTAATAAATAATGTCGTCCTGAACAGACTGCTGATCTCCAGCTTCTTCTACAGATGGAAAGGTCCATGAACCATCCAACATGGAGATAACAATACTAGCTGGTGGTGGGCTTTGTGTAATGATGTTGTGAATGTTCTTGACACATATTAGGTCCCATAATACCATTTGAGACATTAATTAATGGCTACTATTATCTGGTCTGCACTGGATACTTCCATCAGGACAATGCACCATGCCACAAGGGTGGTATTGTCAGGGAATGGCTTCAGGAAGGGAGAAGGAATGAGCGGTGTGCAGTATGGCGGTATGATTATCTACTGTAACTTCTAGGAGTTCTTTTTTCTCTGTTACTAAAATGAAGAAAATTTTGTCCCCGTATGACTTTTCTGCTATTGGAATAACGTGGATAAAAAATCCAATTCATCTCTTGCTCTGCAATGACTCCAGAGAGCATTTCTTGAAGTTGCTACACAGACAAATCTTATTGTTCACTCCCAAGTTTTGCTGACAGCTTTATTATCCGTGTACCATGAAGATATAAAGAATATATTATTTGTCAATTTTCCTCATCCCAATGGACCTTATAATCTTGCTTCCCTATGACAAATGCCTACATTAGGGCCAATTTTCACAAAAGCCAATTTCTTTGTGGGAGGAATGGCCTTCAAAGAATGGCATTTATGAAATGCTTAGTTAGGGGCCATCATGCCCAATACCAAAACATAGTGAATTATAATTAAATATATTGACTCCATATAGAGGAAGTTAGACCCAATGTCCCGAAATTAACAATCAGTTTTGATTTTGAGCTAAATATCATACTACAATGTTACTATTACCACCAAAATTGCCCAATCAATACTCCCATACAGTACTAAATTCCACCATATAATCCCGTCATGGAGTGCTGAATTAATACACCGATACATTGCTCATTTAGTGCCACAATACAGCGTTCACAACCCCCCATAGTGCTCAATCTATTACCACTATGGATTTAGGGTAGGATTTTCAAAACCTTATTGACCTGACTTCAGATATCAGATGAAGAGGGTGATATGGTCTGAGAAAAGAAGGCCAGTTGATACCCATGAGCACTATGTCACAGCGATCGGAGTAACGAGCGCTTGTCCCCATACATACAACAAGCTGTCTCGTCGGTCAGGCCACGTAATATCACCTCAAGTATGACTTCAGAAGATTAGAAATTGACCTTTTTTTAATTTTCACCCCAATTTTTTTATTCTTTTTACAGTTTCCCTTGTCTTATCTGCTATACATCCAACTAGGATTACAAACATCAATTATAGGCATTGCATAAGTGCGAAGCAATGTAGGTAACAAGAATACTATCACCATATGCATAATAACAAAAAATCATTGCAACGTAATGCGAAATTTCTATAAATAAAGCTTTTCCTCTGCTGCTTAACCCTGCCATATCTTGTGCGGTCCATGAATTGATCTACTAATTGCAGAAAAGAAATGCTCTGCATAGCCTGGTGACAATACTCTATTAAGTTGTCCGTTTATACACGATAATAATTATCTGCTCATGTCTTGGAGCTTTATAATGCCCAGAACTCCTGGCGGCTGGTTAGAAGCCTTCAACTAAGTCTCTGGTCAATATGTTAGGATGGATAATAAACTTGGCTAATCAGACCGATAAAAAAAATTGGATGGTGACACATTAAAAGAAAATCTGTTCTCTTGATAAAATGTATTATTATTGGACAGGTTTTAAAGTGTTGAATCAATTTCACGTTATTATTGCTAAAACTGTAACATTAACAACAATTAGGTGAACATGTCCTATTTAGAGCAATTAAAAAATAAAACAGGAAATTAATATGTTAAAATTGTTTCAATTAAAGCAAAATATTTTCAAATGCATGGAGATATAGGACCATTCTTCCTGTCTATGGATTACTTAAAGTAGTTCTCCGCTTTGGACAATTTGTACTTGTTAGAAGAGGCCTTTGACAATAAGCAGATCACAAAGTGTCCCACTGCTGGAACCCCCAGCGTTCAACTGTTATCTGTGGGGGAAAATGGAACTAAGTGTTCAATTTCCCTGCAGCACCACCACAGGGGAAATTAAGCATTACACAGTTTCCATTCAGATCAATGGGTTTTCTGTGAAATACAGGACAGGACAGGTCCTCCAGAGCGAGAGACACTCTTTCTTACTGCTCTCCACTCTGGTCATGAGATGACAATACTGAACATAGGACTAAGAATTCCCTAATAGGGTATATGAAAATGGGTTTTCTAAAGTAGACAACCCCTTAAAGGCATTGATGATCGGACACAGTTTAGCAATGTCTGATATGTTATAATTAAATTTTTTACTATGGGCTGATTTAATGTTTTTTTTCCATGACATATACAGATTTGTTTTATATTATATTATCATCCTTAAGCATTCCAAAATTAAATTGTACCCCAAAGTCTTAAGGTTTACATAAAGGGGACTTGCCAAAAGGTCCCATACTCTATTGTAGGTTTGTCACGATACCAGAATTTGGACTTCGATACCGATACTTAGAGTAGTATTGCGATACTCGATACCAAAAAGATACTTTGCCAACAATAAAAATCTCACAAAAATGTCCTTCCGTTTTTTGATGTGCGGCACAGGGCGTTATCAATTTTGAACCTCCATGTGCCTCACATTAATTGTAATTAACCCCATCATGTACCTCACACATTAACCCAACGTTGCCCATTATGAGTGAGCGAGGTACTTGATGGGATCTCTTACTATAATTATAATGGGCAACATTGGGTTAATCTGTAAGGGACATTATGGGGTTAATTAATTTTAGGCCATATTCACATGGCTGTGTTTGATATATGGACCGTATGTCGCCCGCAATTCCTGGACCGCACACAGTTCAGAAAGGCCGGGCTCCTAGCATCAGCTATCTATAATGCTAGGTGTCCCTGCCTCCTCATGGGCCTACGGTCCTGTAATCATGTCTTCAGTACAGGACAGTATTCCCACGAGGAGGCAGTGACTCCTAGCGTCACTGATAACTGATGGTAGGAGCCCGGCTTCCTGAACTGTGTTCAGTCCAGGAAATGCGGGTGACATACGGTCCATATATCAAACACAACCATGTGAATAACACCTAATAGTAATTAACCTCATAATTTCCCTCACAGATTAAGCCAATATTGCCCATTATAGTAAGAGATCACATCAAGTACCTCGCTCACAGTACCTCGCGTTTTTTTTATGCGCCTATTTTTTTTAAAACGGACACGTAAAAAACGCCCCGTGGGAACGGAATGTCGTTTTTCCCATTGGAATCAATGGGCAGATCTTTGGAGGCGTTCAGCCCCAGCATTTTTAGCCATTTTTTGGGGCGTTTACAGCCTCTAAGAAAAACCAGGTTGCTTTACTGCCTGTGAATTGCGATCGTCAGGTCAATCGCGATTGTTAGGTCGATCACCGAGAGATCCCAATGGCTCCCTGCCCTGCTGTTCACCCTCATATGCCACAGGTCACCTTAGGCCTGTAGCCTCTGACATGGTGGACCTGCCGCGCAGGCAGTGCGATAATGTCATTGGATGATGCAAAATAGGACCTCTTATTTGTGCATGTTAATACCAACATCCTTCCTTCCCTTCTTCTCTTTGCTCGATGCCTTATAGGAGTGATGGGTGGTGTGACCTTTGGGCCATTTACTTCTTCCTTAGTTTGCCAACACTGACAAGGTTCACTGTCAAGGAGGATGGGGTCAACGTGACCCAGCCTCTGCCCAGGCCCCAAAGCAGCTGAAGCATTGTACTCTATGGTATATGCATCCTTTAACTCTAATTGAATGCAGTGTATTTCGGGAACATTACATTTAATATAACTGCATGCTCAGATAATGTGGAGCTTACAATCAACAGAGCCACAAGTAAATATGAAATCAAGTTATATGTTGCAGATCAATGATCCTACAAGAAGATGGTAAAGACTGGATGTTATTGGATTAATTATGCAATTTGAACCTCACCCTTTATTTCATATGCATCCTTGTAATCACACCCTTGACACCAAGCCTACTAACTTAGTTATCTTTAATGAAGACATTTTATTGACCCATGTAATTCAATGGTACTACTCACACATCCGTTTTTTTTCCACGGAGCGTGTGTCATTTGTAACAAACTCCCAGCATGTCTTAATCTGGTCTGTTTTTGCGGACCGATTAAAGTCAATGGGTGTGTGACATCCGTGTGCTGTCCATTTTATTATGGATCAGTTGCTAAAGAAATGCAGAAAATAAAAATTTAAACCAGGTAGTGTTTGCAGCATTGTTATGTTATGAGAAATGCACGTATTTAGTCAAATAGAAACGTTAGGAGAGTTGACAGGTTCTCTTTCAAAATCCCATTCACTACCATATATTATCTACGTAAACACCAAAATGTGAACTTGGCCTTGTGTTCCAGATTGCAGTAAAGCACATGTCAAAGTCGTGCTGTGGTGTAATATATATTCAACAACATGTCCCAGATGGCGAGGCTTCCTCAATAACGCAGCTCTGCATTGTCAATCTATTATAATAGCTCATATTCAGATAATTTGATTTGTTACGGGATTGGGAGTTTATGCACCTGCGAACCCTCAATCTCATGAGCTCATTAGCATGTTTCAGGTTACAAATGCAGCTGAATGTAAAACGGATGCGGGATGATGCCTGCCTTTAACCGCAATGACTTGGAAACAATTTACATCACTATGGGTTTAACTGTGCAAATGGAAAATGTAATCTGCAACAGTTAGCACCGATTAAGATTTTATGTTGTAAATCTAATTTTGAGAATTATTTGTAACGTCTGTATCGATGCCGCTTCACGAGTTTGATGTTGATGTGTAAGTCATTATTTCATCAACCTAATGCACGAAAAAGAGCAATGATATTCTCTCCAGCTAGATGGCGCCAAAGGTATCTAACACAATTTAGTTTGGCAGGAAATTTTACTAGATCAACCATCCGACTACTGCAATTAAGGGGAAATTACCAAAAAATGGGGGGGGGGGGGGGTTATAAAATGACGAACTATAGCGCAGCTAATGATCTGTCAACTGTTTACTCAATGAAATGCACTGTGAAAGGTAATTTAATTTGCCTTGCCATAGCCCCACCCCAAATAATTTGGCCTCATTATTGTATGCTGCTCCATAGATGTAACTTCCAGCCTTATTCTAATTGGGGTAATCCATTAAAAGGGTTTTCCGCTTTTGACAAATTAATGTTCATTTTAGCATAATTAAAAGTTATACAATTTTCCAAGATACTTTCTGTATTAATTCCTCACAAGATCTCTGCTTGTTGTCATTCAGTAGAAACATTCATAGTTTAATTCCAGTGGATAAAATTCTGTCCATGGTCATGTGATGGACACACAGGTGCACGGCTCGTTAGGCTGGGTTCACACAACCTATTTTCAGGCGTAAACGAGGCGTATTATGCCTCGATTTACGCCTGAAAATACGGCTCCAATACGTCGGCAAACATCTGCCCATTCATTTGAATGGGTTTGCTGACGTACTGTGCAGACGACCTGTCATTTACGCGTCGTCGTTTGACAACTGTCAAACGACGACGCGTAAATTGACTGCCTCGGCAAAGAAGTGCAGGACACTTCTTTGCAACGTAATTTGAGCCGTTCTTCATTGTAGTCAATGAAGAGCAGCTCAAGATTTCCGAGCGTCACAGACGCCTCGCATAATGCGAGGAGGAGCTTTTACGTCTGAAACGAGGCAGCTGTTTTCTCCTGAAAACAGTCTGTCTTTTCAGACGTAAAAGCCTCTCATCGTGTGCACATACCCTTACATGTATTCAGATGACCACTTGACACCTGGAGTACAGGAGTAATATATTTAGTGCCGAGTATGGAATTGGATGCCGTCAGGACGAAGCAGAGAAACCTAACTCAAGGGAAATATTTCAGAATGGTTTCCCTTATTTGTCCTGATGAAACCCTATCCTATTCTTGGCATTAAATATACACCCATATGGTTGTATGA
This sequence comes from Rhinoderma darwinii, assembly GCF_050947455.1. Lineage (NCBI taxonomy): Eukaryota > Metazoa > Chordata > Amphibia > Anura > Rhinodermatidae > Rhinoderma > Rhinoderma darwinii. The sequence continues at coordinate 379,503,188 of NC_134690.1, forward strand.
GACACTACAAAGAAAACATTTTTTAACGGTATTTGCTCTTTCAAAAAGTATCCAATCCCTGAATATTGTGGTTTTCTGATTTACTAGTTTCTCTCACCCAGTTGTCATGTTTGTTTGTTACTCTTGGTAGATTAAAGAGGACCTGTCACTAGGTCAGATAAGTTAAACAAATTTATTGACCTGAATAGCGCTGTCTCCCTGATTCCAGCGCTGTTTTCCTTTTTTTTCTTGTATCCCCCTGTTCCAGAGATATGGCCAACTGTTGTGTTGGCTCCCTAAATGCAAATTTGCTGTAGTTAGCCAACAGGTCATGAACTACCCTCTACCTGCCTCACGCTGATTGGTCAGCATTAGAGGCAGAGAAGCTAGCTCCACCTTGTTGGCTAACTACAGAAAATTAGCAGATAGGGAGCCAACACAATAGGAGGCCATATCTATGGAACGGGGGTCAAGGTAAAAAAAAAACACAAAAAACAGCGCTAGAATCAGGGAGACAGCACTATTCAGGTGAGTTAACCACGAATCCACGTGTGGCTCCCCGTCACAGTTTCCAGGCGGAATCCGCTTAAAAAGTGAGTTGTCACTACTTTTTTTTCTGTAAGGTGGAAAAATCAGACGGAACGCTGAAAACAATGGGATGCGGTTTTCAGGGAAGAATCTTAGTGAAAATTTAGCTGTGTAAACATGGTCTGAAAATGTTGTGCCATTCCTCTGCTATTCCTCCTAGAAATGTACACTACCGTTCAAAAGTTTAGGGTCACTTAGAAATTTCCTTAGTTTTGAAAGAAAAGCACAGTTTTTTTCAATGAAGATAACATTAAATTAATCAGAAATACAATCTATACTTTGTTAATGACTATCCTAGCTGCAAACGTCTGGTTTTCAATGCAATATCTACATAGGTGTATAGAGGCCCATTTCCAGCAACCATCACTCCAGTGTTCTAATGGTACATTGTGTTTGCTAACTGTGTTAGAAGGCTAATGGATGATTAGAAAACACTTGAAAACCCTTGTGCAATTATGTTAGCACCGCTGTAAACAGTTTTGCTGTTTAGAGGAGCTATAAAACTGACCTTCCTTTGAGCTAGTTGAGGATCTGGAGCATTACATTTGTGGGTTCGATTAAACTCTCAAAATGGCTAGAAAAAGAAAGCTTTCATGTGAAACTCGACAGTCCATTCTTGTTCTTAGAAATGAAGGCTATTCGATGCGAGAAATTGCCAAGAAACTGAAGATTTGCTACAACGGTGTGTACTACTCCCTTCAGAGGACAGCACAAACAGGCTCTAACCAGAGTAGAAAGAGAAGTGGGAGGCCCCGCTGCACAACTGAGCAACAAGACAAGTACATTAGAGTCTCTAGTTTGAGAAATAGACGCCTCACAGGTCCTCAACTGGCAGCTTCATTAAATAGAACCTGCAAAACACCAGTGTCAACGTCTACAGTGAGGAGGCGACTCTGGGATGCTGGCCTTCAGGGCAGAGTGGCAAAGAAAAAGCCATATCTGAGACTGGCTAATAAAAGGAAAAGATTAATATGGGCAAAAGCACACAGACATTGGACAGAGGAAGATTGGAAAAAAGTGTTATGGACAGACAAATCGACGTTTGAGGTGTTTGGATCACACAGAAGAACATTTGTGAGACGCAGAACAACTGAAAAGATGCTGGAAGAGTGCCTGACGCCATCTGTCAAGCATGGTGGACGTAATGTGATGGTCTGGGGTTGCTTTGGTGCTGGTAAAGTGGGAGATTTGTACAAGGTAAAAGGGATTTTGAATAAAGAAGGCTATCACTCCATTTTGCAACGCCATGCCATACCCTGTGGACAGAGCTTGTTTGGAGCCAATTTCATCCTATAACAGGACAATGACCCAAAGCACACCTCCAAATGATGCAAGAACTATTTAGGGAAGAAGCCGGCAGCTGGTATTCTATCTGTAATGGAGTGGCCAGCGCAGTCACCAGATCTCAACCCCATAGAGCTGTTGTGGGAGCAGCTTGACCGTATGGTACGCAAGAAGTGCCCATCAAGCCAATCCAACTTGTGGGGGGGGCTTCTGTAAGCATGGGGTGAAATTTCTCCTGATTGCCTCAGCAAATTAACAGCTAGAATGCCAAAGGTCTGCAATGCTGTAATTGCTGCAAATGGAGCATTCTTTGACGAAAGCAAAGTTTGAAGGAGAAAATTATTATTTCAAATAAAAATCATTATTTCTAACCTTGTCAATGTCTTGACTATATTTTCTAGTCATTTTGCAACTCATTTGATAAATATAAGTGTGAGTTTTCATGGAAAACACAAAATTGTCTGGGTGACCCAAAACTTTTGAACGGTAGTGTATAAATAAACTGGATGTTACCATTCCCCTTGTCAATAGGGTGTCTTTACACAGTCTGACACTGTCAGCACTAATTGGACTTTTTCATAGTATGCAGGGGGGCGACTCTTTGACAAGTGGAATGGTAATGCCCAGTTATCAATTTATACACGCATTTCCAGGAGGAATAACGCAGAAATGACACAATGTAGTTACAGATGTAGCAGCTGGACGCCCAGACCTCCCGCTGTTTATGAGAACTGGCGTTATAGCTCGTGTGAAAGTTATGGAGACAGTGCTGAAATAAAATGCTAGTAAAATATGCTCCTATCAGGGGACTTATTAGAGTAATCTCTGTCGAGTCCTCTGCTCCTGGTCTTGCAGCAACTGAAGTGCAGAAATGCTTATGGTTTGGATGGGTGTGGAAAGATTGGTCTACACTGTCTTGAATTTCCAGTTGGACATGTAGTAAATGACGACAGTGTCTCCCTTCACACCCTGGAGGCAGTCATTCTGAAGGCTCACTATGCAAGAAAATAAAAGCAATTCATCAGAAAGCCGTGACATCACTGGCAATCATCGAAGTCGCTTCAAGCTCCCTAACTGCAATTTTGTAAGTAATTTACTAGCTACTTTTTCTGATCATACAGATGAGCTTTAAAGGGTAACTAAACTTTAAAAAAAACTTTTGACATGTCATAGTGACATGGCAGAAGTTTTGATCGGTGGGGGTCCGAGCACTGAGTTCCTCACCGATCGTTAAAATGAATCGGCAAAAGCACTCAGGTGAGTGCTGTGCCACTTAGTTTATGATCAGTTTTCTATGGAATGCTGAGCGAGCGGTGTACGGACCCTAGACTTTCTTTTGAGCCCGTAGACCGCTCCGAGGAAAGCCGATCAGAAACTAATCGGCACTGCTCTCACCCGAGCGCTTCTGCCTATTCGTTTTAGAGACTGGTGGGGGTCTCAGTAGTCAAACTCCACCATGTGCAATGCCGTTCTGTGTGGCCTCCACCATCAGATCTTAGAAATGCATGTCTATGTCCCAATCGTACAAAAAGATGCAGTTGTGAAAAAACAGCTACAACTTACGAATTCAGAAAAAGGAGTACCGTCTGCTCTCAGCAGCTCCGATCTCTGCTTGCAAGACCCAGAAGAGACGCTGGCTTATGGGGTGGGATCTCTGGCTGTCACTGTAACGGAGGAACAGTGGCTGTCACTTTATTATGGACCAAAAATTATTAGCAGAGGGTCTGGGTCTGAGGGTCACATTACAGATTGTATCACTGTGAAGGGCTGCAATAAAACGTACTAGTAGTATTTTGGGTAAAACTGATAAATTGCATTTTGGCAAGTCCTGGTCCTGAGAAGCCAGTACAAGACACAGGGATTCAAAGAGCACGGAAAAGAGAACCGCCTCCTCAAGCCCTGCACTTGGCATAACACAGTGTATCAGTTTTGCCCAGAGTGCTCCTTTAAGTTGCAAAGGGGTTATGCGGGGACCAAAAATTATTAGCAATGTTCTTACTGCAGCATGTGAGTACACTCGCTAATATACATTATAGTTCCCTATCGTGCTGATTCTGAGATTTTCATAGATTTTTATAGCGCAGACGGGGGATCGGAAGTCTAGTTGCACAGCCTTCTTCTATGACGATACGACTCTTGGTCATGTGACCGATCCCGCTGTACTCAATGTATAAGCAGGAGCAGTAGTACAGCGAGTACATGGAGTTCAGCGGGGTCGGTCACGTGTTGTTTGCTCATTCATCTGCTGATCGTTCCCCTATTTACACAGGGCAATTATCGGCTACGCGCGTTCTACGATCGTCCTTTGTAAAACCCCCTTAACTAAACTTTCAGAAAAAGTTTTGATCGGTAGGGGTCCGAGCACTGAGACCCCCAACGATCGCTAAAACTAAGCAGCTGAAGCGCTCGGGTGAGCACTCAGCCGCTTGGTTTCGAATCGGCTTTTCTCTGAAAGCCAATGTAACGGTGTACGGACTCAATAGAAAGTCTATGGGCCCGTACACCGTTACATCGGCTTCCCAAGAAAAGCCGATCAGAAATTAAGTGGCTCAACGCTCACCCGAGCGCTTCTGCCACTTAGTTTAAGCGATTGTGGGGGTCTCAGTGCTCGGACACCCACCGATCAAAACTTCTGACATGTCACTATGACATGTCATAAGTTTTCTGAAAGTTTAGTTACCCTTTAAAGGGCCAAGGCCACTCCGCTCCCCTGGTAGTATCACTGATGTGGCATAGGTGGCATCTGTTACTGAAATGGCAGTGGAATAGCCTGCCTGATATTTTATCTTGTCCCACCTTACTATTCCATGTGTCAGTGTGCTCCATGATGCCCAAGAGCGTACATACCATAGTGACAGGTTATGTGGTTGCTGTGGCGTCATTTGAGAGAAGGAGCCCAGCCCTAGTTTGTACCCTTAGGGTAAGTCCAAACAGAGCAGTCCTGACACAGTCGCAAGGGTGTATTAATGAATAACTGCTAGATTTTGGCAGGTAAAGCGCCGTTTTACCCGCAATAATGTGCGGCCAGTAACAGGCTGGTTGACAGTCGCGCTAAACATGGTGCCAGCGCGGTTGTTGGCTGCGTTGCGACCATGTCAGGATTGCTCCATTTGGACTGAATTGTTAGCAAACAGGGGGTGGGGAATTAGCCCATGAGTCCTGAAAAGGGTTGCAGAGGGAAACCAACACCAGGCCCTTGTGTTCTGGGCTGCAAAACCATTCAAGTAGTGATATTTAACGATGTGGCTCATAGGACAAAAAAAGTATGTGCCCGCCAGCTCTAGATGTCAGTAGACATCTCCCTCCTTACCTTTTCCCATCTGTGGGTAATCAATAGATAGGTCGCATACACATTTTTGGAACTATACCCTTTGTGCCTGACTCAGACAGGTGAACTCATGTGATACTCATTATTTTTTTTTTTTTAACAAAACAGAGTGCACAAGTGCATGGGATCTACTAAAGACAGATGTCAGAGGGAGTAGGGGCATAGCTATAACGGGTGGAGAGGTAGCTGTTGTACCCGGACCCTAGAGCCTGAAGGGCTCCAAAAGCCCCTCAGTCGCATAGAAAGACAGCAGTATTATAAAGAATATATTGTAGGTGGTGGTCTTGTTTTAGATTGCATTGGGGCCTAAGAGATTGACGTTACGCCTCTAGGAAGGAGGAATCATAGGACAAGCTCTATCAGTATCAGCCCTCTTGTCTAAGAACTTGTTCCGTGTTTTTGACGGCAAGCATAGTCTGAGACACATTATAAGTCAATGGGATCCATTGGGATCTGTATTAAATGGATCTGTCCTACCTGTTAGGTCTCCATGAAGAAGTGAAGCCATGCCGGTACTATGAACATAGCCATATTCCAGCAATGGAAAGTGGTGGCACTCTGGTGGTGGACTTAACCTGCTTGTGATGTGCATTATTACAGTGAATGTACAGGGACACATGCAGATCTCCACAAGGAAACATTTATTTGGTACGGAGTTTGGAGGATCACATAATAAATAATTACAATTGGAAACTCCAGTTTTTATTGGAGTTTCCCTTGCATTTAAAGAGGGAAATTCAATTAAACTGATCTTCTGATACATCACAGATAAATGTGGGAAGATCGCATTGGTGAAGTCTGACCTCTGTTTTCCAGGATGAAAGGGCTCTATAGAACTTCATTGGCCTGTCTGAGAGATTTCTGGTCTAAACAAAGGACCATTTAAATCAAATTTTCCGCTATAAGCAATACTTCTAGGAGAGAATACCATACCACCTGTGATGGAGCACGCCACATTGTTTTTCTTGCGAATTCTCATGGAATACGTGAGAGAAAATTCTCTGTATGCCTCTGTAAAATCTGAGGGACATGGAGGCACATTATAGGCCCACAGAATTCTAGGACAAAGTAAATACAGCTTAATTATTGTTTAGTGAAAAGCAATTCACATTTTTTTATGTATTTTGTGTTTAAATTAGTCGCCATTGTCAAGATCTCTGCTTGCATTCTTGTTTACCTCCAGTGGTGAAAAGAGGTATAGACCTAATACCTTTTTTAGCTGACAGTTGGATACAACTGTCTCCAGACTAGGCAATCCTCTGTGAGCAAATGAGCCCGGACTCCAGGCTGATATACCTTAACTACACATTGTACAAAACTATTAGGCTACATTCAGACGAGCGTTTCTGATGTGCACGCGTAAAAAACGCAGCGTTTTTTTACATTTCATGTCCGTGTGCCATCAGTGTGCGTTACGTATTGGCATCAGTGTGCTTTGCGTGTGGCATGTGTTTTTCACGTCCGTGCAAGCACTTCTTTTTTTTTTTTTATTTCTCTGCATTTCTACGGGACTGATGAGTGAAACACGGACAGCACATGAATGTCGTCCGTGTGCTGTCCGTGGTTTTCACTGACTTCAATGGGCGACTAGGTGATCAAAAACGCACCAATAGAGGACATGCAGTGAGTTTTACGCAACGGACACTCGCTGCGTGAAAACTCACGCATGTCTGAATAGCCCCATTGAAATAAATGGGTCCGTGTGCTGTGAGTGATTTCAATGCACAGCACACGCACGAGATTCACGCTCGTCTGAATGGGCCCTTTCGAGAGGAGAGAGATTTGTGTTTCTGATGTGTTTTTAACACACAGAGGATTCTCTAGACTGGATATAATTGTAGCAAAGTGTTCACTGTGAAAAAAATATTAGGTCTGTCCGGGTTTTCAGCCTCAGGTTGTTAACAAGAAATATATTCACTGACTGCAAACAGAGATTTTATGGATGAATTGAAAAACAAAGTAGTTGGAAAGTACCAGTAGTCTTTATTATACAAAGATTAATACCCTTTTATCTACAGTAGGACTGGATGCATTCTTCCAAGTAATTGTACCATAAAAAATTAACCTTTAAATAAATATAAGATGTTTAATCCATGTTAGTATGGAATCATTTTGTACGCCTTTAAAAAAGATCAAGGGATTACTTCCAAATACCGCACCTTTGTTCACTTTGGTATCATGTACTGTGTTTTAACCTGGTCTGATAATGATTACAGGCATAACCGGTATGTAAAGCAATTTATGACCTGTGGACCCTACTAACGGGAGAGATAACCAGGTTTTACTGCCTAGGACTAAAGGGTGGTGACAAAGGTTGGACTGTATGTACATAGCTATGAGATAATGGAATGGGAGTAGAGTCACAAAGAATTCGCATACTCTAATTATCAATATTACTTAGGGTCCCCTTACACGGCCCGACATAGGCCGTGTAAATGAGAGCCGATCAACCAGACAGCTTGTTAATCGGCGCACGTTTGCTCCTTTCACAAGGAGCAATGTATGGGGACGAACGATCGTTACTATGATCGCTCGTCCCCATACATTTCCATCATGTCGGCAGCACATCTCCCTGTTTACACGGGGAGATGTTCTGCCAACAACGATAATATTTCAATAAAATATACAATAATATTATTAAAGGTTTTTCCATCCTAAAGCCCGTTCCTCCTTTTTCTGTTCCCACTGCCTCCCGGCCACTTCCTGACTTTATGGTGGGAGTTGCGCGAGCTACGTTGTTTCCGTAACTACCATTCAGTTCTATGGGACTTACAGAAACAGCGTAGCTCAGCGATTTCCTTCTTCATGGTCGGGAATCACACGAGTCAGCCAGAGCACAGAGCGGTAGAACAGGTTTTAGGGGGCCTTGTTCTAGAGAAAGGTGCGTGTCCCAGATGTGGGACCCGCATCTATCTGACGTTTATGCCATATACTGTGGATATGTCATAAATGACCCTGATGAGAAAACCCCTTTAAGCCAATCACAGGCTGCAGCGGTCACATGGGATGAAACGTCACCCCAGGAGGCCGGGCTGCAAGATAGCAGAGGGACCGTCGCCATGGCTACAGGTAAGTATGAAACTTTTTTCTTTTATGTGGAGTTAATTTGGTGCGGTTTTTCGGCCGGAATTCCCTGCGGTGACCAGGGCGGATATGCTGTGTACTTTTATGCTGCCCGGCTTAAACATGCCCTAATTAGCTTCCACTCCAGAGTGGGAGTGGTGAGCAACAAAATAGTCGCCCAGTTGATGATGCCAAAATCAAAATCATCCACTATCTTAGCCAGGACAGGGTTTTTCTTGGGTTTAAGAGAAATCTTGTGCAGTTCAGTGAATCTAGTATCCATGAAGCAGCCACTGGCCCCTAAGTCAAGGGTGGATTCGACGAGTTTCGGTTCTGGGACCACCAGAAGTAAAGTGATATGGTGAAATGAGACACAGAAAGGGAGCACGGAGTGGTACTGCATACAGAAGCAAAAATAGGCTTATCCACAGATTGCCTTGCTGTCGCCTACGAAGTGCCTCACTAGTCAGGACAGGTCAAGTTAGGCCAATCTGCATTGGTTTTGGTTCAGAAGAAGTAGAGACGTCAGTAGAGGGCCCTTAAAGATGGACAGCTGGTTGGACAACTGAATCATATCTTCCAGGGACTGGAAAACTCATGTGAGCTTGTATTGTCAGCATTCCTCCGACTACGGTATTCATCCAGTCAAAATGACGGAACCCTTGCACAACGGAGACAAACTGAAACACCGTATTGAAATCAATGGTGATGGAAACGGAAAACCACGGTTTCAGTTTGTGTCAGTCAGGGCTCCGACGGAAAGCTCAGACGGAACGGAGCCCTGACGCAGATGTGAACGAAGCCTTAGATACCCAGGTCGGGGTCATCAGGATAGTTCCCAATAGATTGTCGGGCTGCAGATGGAAGGTATGAAACATTGCATGGTCAAACAGATCCGGGTTTGTAACAGGCCGGCAGCATCAGAACTCGGATAAAAAAGATCTAGTGGAGTCAAGATGAAAACTAGGTCAAACCAAGGAAAACTATAGGAACAAACGCCAGGAAACTCACCGCCAAGGCTGATAACCCAGCGAGGAATTCATGGGCAGTTCCCCTTTAAAGTACTCCATCTGAGAATTTCACACGCCGCGGCCAGGTTCTGATCACGCAGGTGCAGCCACGCATTGCAAGAGGAGAACTGTGGCATTCACATGGTGACACCATGACTTCGGACAGGTGGACTAACTATAAATCTGTGAGAGATACAAGCTAGCTTAGATTCTTCAACCTCAGACTTACCTAAATATGGGCAAACAGAGGTTGACATTACTATAGTGCCCTGGGCCGAAGATTGTTCTATCCAAGTCTGTTTGTATTCAGTATTTAAGAATAAATTCTACCCTATCTGGATAACAATGCAGAGCTGTTGGGGCAATATACGTACGCACTGCAACAATTACCCTTCTCTCCAATGAATACTACAAGCTTTATACAACTAAAAGCTAGAAGATCAATTCTGACCACACCACATGCCGCATGACTGTGTCACATTGGAATTACGTTCCTATGATATAGTGATAAAAGCACTTAAAGAGGACCTGTCACTAGGTCATATAAGTTAAACTGGTTATCTGACCTGAATAGTGCTGTCTCCCTGATTCCAGCACTGTATGTATTTTTTTCTGGAAACCCCCCCCCCCCCCCCCCCGTTCCAGAGATATGGCCCACTGTTGTGTTGGCTGCCTACATGATCATTTGCTGTAGTTATCCAACAAGGCGTGAACTACCCTCAAGCTGCCTCGTGCAGATTGGTCAGCATCAGATGAAGGAAAGCTAGCTCCGCCCTGATGGCTAACTACAACAAATTAGCATATAGGGAGCCAACACAACAGTTGGCCATATCTCTGCAACGGGGGGTCCAGGAAAAAAAAAACCAGAGCTGGAATCAGGGAGACAGCGCTATTCATGTCAGCAAACCAGTTCAACTTAAATGACCTTGTGACAGGTCCTCTTTAATCATCATCCCGTCTTCTTTCTATGTTATGTCTGAATGGCTATATACGCAGCTCTCAGTCCTACCAGATGCTTTTAAAAACTGTAACAAAATACTAATATTATTCCAGGAGATCAATAAACAAAAAATGCTGTGGGAAAATTGGCCAAATGGATGCAGATGTAAAGAGTGATTTTCACCTACTCATGCAGTTAGTATGTATGGAGATATGTGGGTGGTGAGAAAGAAAGGAGTCACTAGAGCTAAACATAGCTGTGTAGAAGTGAGCTCAGGAAATGTCTTTCTTGCTAGCAGAATGGGGCTGATGATTAAGGGTATATTCACACGGCCTATTTTTGGACATTTTTCGGGTCGTAAACGCCCGAAAAACGGCCGAAAAATCGGAAGCAGAACGCCTCCAAAAAACTGCCCATTGATTTCAATGGGAAAAATGCAGATCTGTTCCGACGGGCCGTTTTTTTGCGTGGCCGTTTTGAAAAAACGGCCGTGACAAAGAAGTGCAGGTCACTTCTTGGGACATTTTTGGAGCCGTTTTTCATAGACTCTATTGAAAACAGCTCCAAAACCGTCCGTAAAAACACAGCAAAAAACGCAGTGAAAATCGCGAATGGCTTAAAAAACGTCTGAAAATCAGGAGCTGTTTTCCCTCCGTATTTTCAGACGTTTTTTGAGTTTGTGTGTGAACATACCCTAAGGGTATGTTCACACGAGGGCGTCCGTAACGGCTGAAATTACGGGGATGGTTCAGCCTGAAAAATCCCCGTAATTTCAGCCGTAACGGCATGTGCAGGCGCTGGAACGCCGCGTCAATTACGGACGTAATTGGCGCTGCTATTCATTGGAGTCAATGAATAACGGCTCCAATTACGGCCAAAGAAGTGACAGGTCACTTCTTTGACGCCTCGTGTGAACAGACAAACGTCTGCCCATTGCTTTCAATGGGCAGATGTTTGTCAACGCTATTGAAGCGCTATTTTCAGACGTAATTCGGGGCAAAAACGCCCGAATTACGTCCGTAAATAGGCCGTGTGAACATACCCTAAAAGTTACATTTGCCTTAGAGCTCTTCCGGCAGGCAGCAATATAATCCAGGTACAGATGCGACATTTAAAGCATGTATTCTCTCTACCATCTAGGGTATGTCCACACGTGGCGGATATGCTGCAGATTTTCCGTCTGGATTTGTGGGTGGAGAATCTGCATCAACAGTACTAACCATGTATAAGGCTGGGTTCACACGAGGTCATTACGTCCGTAATGGACAGAACGTATTTCGACCGCAAGTCCCGGACCGAACACTCTGCAGGGAGCCGGGCTCCTAGCATCATAGTTATGTACGATGCTAGGAGTCCCTGCCTCTCCCTGGAACTACTGTCCCGTACTGAAAACATGATTACAGTACGGGACAGTTGTCCTGCAGCGAGGCAGGGACTCCTAGCGTAGTACATAACTATGATGCTAGGAGCTCGGCTCCCTGCACTGTGTTCGGTCCGGGACTTGCGGCCGAAATACGTTCCGTCCATTACGGACGTAACATGCTCGTGTGAACCCAGCCTAACAGTAACAGCAAAATGGATGAGATTTTAGCAAATCTCATCCACACACTGCAGAAAATGTACATTTATGCTGGGTATTTTCATCACAGATTTCACTCCTTTCAATAAGAGAGGTGAAATTTACAGTCCAAACCGTGACAAAATCTGCAGCAAAATCTGCATATCTAACATGCGTATTCGTGGCGAAAATCTTTAGGCAAAATTTCACGTTCTGTGTGGACATACACTTAAATTCACTTTTCTGCACACAATTCTGGGAGGGAGCCATAGCACCGTTCATCCAGTGCTTTCTGAACGCATAGAGCTAAAATGACAAGTGCAAAAGTAACTTTCGATAACTCTAAAGACTCATACCCATTCAGCACTTGAAGAAAGCTGGGTGACTATCCTTTTACGCATTGTAAAAACTTCTATAGCGGTAGAGAAAGCAACTGTAAGATAAATAGAAAAAGCTTGAAATGAATGGTACATTTTGGATAACCCAGGTCCCCCAACTATGATCTGATCACGGGGAATCCTGAGAGCAGGCCCTCCTGCAATTATTATTTTTTATCGAAGAAAGCCACTGGAGAGTCCTCATTTACCTGCATTGTCCCCGATCTATTACATTTATATGTCCTAATAAGGCACGTGGATAGGGGATAGGGGATGTGTGTATAGACTTTTTTAACCATTTGCATTATCAGCAATTATTCCATAATATATGAAAGGGAGCAATTCAGATAAAAGAGCAGCAAGTGAGTTCTTCTCCTGTGGCTGCCGGTCACTGTCAGCATACAACAATCTTATTCTGCAGAGGGGCTGTTGCAATGATTGGCAGCATCTTCTGAAAGCCGCTACACTCTTTTCACTCAAAGGATTCTGGAAAAGGAGATTTGACGGCCTTGTTTCATTATTCAAATCATTCCGGCTTGAAAAGGCAGGGGGTCACTATAACTCAATGTCGGACCACTTTCCTACAGGCTTGTAGCCAAAAAATTGAGCCGTTCATACGGCCGTTGTTTCAATGGACCGTGTGAAGGGTCCGTTGAAATATAGAACATGTCCTATTTTATTCCGTTTTCACGGATCCCTCGATAGACTCAAGTCTATGAGTATCCATGAAAATGGGACCCACACCAGGGCAAATCGGACGTGAAAAATGTCAATTTTTCACGTCCGAGTTTCCCCAGGTTTGTCTGAATTCGGGCTTAGCGAAAGGATCATTATTTAAGGGTAACTAAACTTTCAGAAAACTTCTGACATGTCAGAAGTTTTGATTGGTGGAGGTCCGAGCACTGAAACCCCCACAGATCACTAAAAACGAACCAGCAGAAGTGCTCTGGTGAACGCTGAGCCCCTTGGTTTCTGATCGGCTTTTCTCAGAAAGCGGAGCAGTTGGTCTACAGGTTCAATAGAAAGTCTATGAGTCCGTACACCAACTGCTCGGCTTTCTGAGAAAAGCCGATCAGAAACCAAACGGCACAGCGCTCACCCGAGCGCTTCTGCCGCTTCATTTTAGCGATCGGTGGGGGTCTCAGTGCTCGGACCCCCACCGATCAAAACTTCTGACATGTCTCTATGACATGTTAGAACTTTTCTGACAGTTTAGTTAGCCTTTAAGGGACTTGTGAAGCTTGGCCAGAGCTACAATTGTAGTCGGACTTACACTTTCCCTGCAGGGCAGATAGGAGGAGCACCATGGCTGTGGAGCAAGTACAATAGGTAACTAGCTATGGCTGTTATTACTGTTGTGGTGAAACTTGGGCATACAAAATGTCTATGCACTATGTTAAATAGATCGGTGGAAAATGTTGAATTTACTGATTTGATAAGGTCCATTACATGAATTGGTAAATCACCTAACTCAGACTACATATACAAATGTGAGATCCCATACTACCCCTGTATTAGCGAATTGCTGATAATAGTCAAACTAGCAAGATGTGTCCCAAAGGGAGTCATATACCCTGCCACTGATTCATGTCTTTATTTTGTCTGGAAATTGGAGGAGAATAGAGAAGTTTACTGATGATCCTGTAAGCCTATCCCCTTAGCCTAGGTTGGAGTTACAGTGTAAGGTTACAGCAACGATATTCCATGTTGGGGGTTGTGTATTGGGATATATTACCTGTTTTGGCAAGGACTGTAAAGGCCCAAGGTCAATTCTCTTGTCTTCCAGATGTAGGAGATTGGACTGAAAAACGAAAAAGTCACCCCAGTGTGAATGCATTAGGCATACTGACTACATTAGCAATTATTAATCATCGGTGATAAATTACTCTTTTAGTTAATGGGTCATATTTCGCTATTATGATATATACTATTCATAAATGAATTTACAGTGAGTACTAAGTTCATAACTTCCGTCTACAGTTCTAATAGATAGTTGCCCTCAATCGCCTTATTAGTCTGTTACAAAATCCTGAAGAGGGCACAACCCAACTGTAGCCACCACAGGATTGCCAAGCGTCCGTAAAGACATTTTTCCCCAAAAACTTTTGCCAATCTGTGATTTTTAAAGTTGTTCAAATAAAACTAAAAAAGGGGTTGGCAACCTTGACCCACCATGCCAACTACAGATCCCCCAAAGTCACAACGCACAAAGTCAGTTTAAGGTTTGCTGACATCTTTGGTATGAAACTGTACATGGAAAATGACTGACGTAGGTTTAGGTTACATTACGCGGCACTTGTGCAGAAATATGCACTAAACCACAAGAGGAGGTTTTTGAAGGCTGTACACATGGATGTCTGCGATCCATATAGTTTTTTCATTGACCAACTATATAGTTAACATCGGAAAATGATATCCTCAAGTTGGAGAGCAAATAAAATACATAGAGAAATGGTGTTTAAAACAACAAAAAAATCAGTAAGAAGAGCTAAATAAAGTAATAAAAACAGAACAACAGCCTATTCTTGTAGCAGTTTTGTGTATGATCCTAGTTTCATACAAGTCTACTGACAGCTAAAACTTTAGTTATGTCCAATATATTTTACCCGCATACCCCCCCCCTCCCCAATTCAGACTCATAGGGGTCCTGGTGCTGTTCGGTAAGATCCTGACACTGTAGAGCTGGTGGTCACCAGGGAGTTTATTTCCGCTGCTAACAAAAGTCAATAAGATGGTCAACAGCTCTACAGTGTGAGGACCCTACAAAATTTCCACTAAATTATACTAACCCAAATTTTTTTTTAATATTTGCTTAATAAGATATAATGCTGATTAATTGGAATGGTTCAGGGTATAGTTAGTAACTTGCAGAAATGTTTT
Organism: Rhinoderma darwinii; assembly: GCF_050947455.1. Classification (NCBI taxonomy): domain Eukaryota; kingdom Metazoa; phylum Chordata; class Amphibia; order Anura; family Rhinodermatidae; genus Rhinoderma; species Rhinoderma darwinii. The sequence continues at coordinate 379,518,195 of NC_134690.1, forward strand.
TCAAAGGGGTTATATGAAATTAGGAAAAATAATACGCTTTTTTTCCCAGAAGCGAGGCTACTTGAAAACCTTACAGCTTACGTTTACATTATATAATGCAAACATGACAACCATGTTCTAGAGAAGCTGCCCTACATAAAAAGAGGCCGACGTTAAAAGGATGACAATGGTTAAAGAGGTCAATCACAAGCATGAGTATTATAAATTCTCACCATTTACATCATCAGCCCCTGTGCCCAATGAGGCTCATAATCAATTCCCTATCTCAGACACACAGACTAGGGCAAATTTCATAGGAAGTCTTATGTTTCTGAGTGTGGGTGGAAACCAGAGTATTATATATGACCAGGACTCTGGTCAAAATTAGCACCTTGTACCCATTGTGTCACTTCTCCCATTCCATTTAGATTGTAAATTCTTATAGACAGGAACCTCTGTTCTGCAGATTGTCAGCTCTTATGAGCAGGGACCTCGCTCCTGTAGATTGTAAGCTCTTATAGCCAGGGACCTCTCCCCTGTAGATTGTCAGCTCCTATAGCCAGGGACCTCTCTCCTGTAGATTGTCAGCTCTTATAGCCAGGGACCTCTCCCCTGTAGATTGTCAGCTCTTATAGGCAGGGACCTCTCTCCTGTAGATTGTCACCTCTTATGGGCAGGGACCTCTCTTCTGTAGATTGTCAGCTCTTATGAGCAGGGACCTCTCTCCTGTAGATTGTCAGCTCTTACGGGCAGGGACCTCTCTCCTGTAGATTGTCAGCTCTTATGAGCAGGGACCTCTCTCCTGTAGATTGTCAGCTCTTATGGGCAGGGACCTCTCTCCTGTAGATTGTCAGCTCTTATGGCCAGGGACCTCATTCCTGTAGATTGTCAGCTCTTATGGGCAGGGACATCTCTCCTGTAGATAGTCAGCTCTTATAGGCAGGGACCTCTCTTCTGTAGATTGTCAGCTCTTATGGCCAGGGACCTCATTCCTGTAGATTGTCAGCTCTTATGGATAGGGACATCTCTCCTGTAGATTGTCATTTCTTATAGGCAGAGACCTCTCCCCTGTAGATCGTCAGCTCTTACGAGCAGGGACCTCTCTCCTGTAGATTGTCAGCTCTTATAGGCAGGGACCTATCTCCTGTAGATTGTCAGCTCTTATGGCCAGGGATCTCCCTCCTGTAGAGTGTAAGCTCTTCTGGGCAGGGACCTCTCTCCTGTAGATTGTCAGCTTTTATTTGCAGGGACCTCTCTCCTGTAGATCGTCAGCTCTTATTTGCAGGGACCTCTCTCCTGTAGATTGTCAGCTCTTCTGGGTAGAGACCTCTCTCCTGTAGTGTAACCTCTTATGGCCAGGGACCTCTCTCCTGTAGATTGTCAGCTCTTCTGGGCAGGGACCTCTCTCCTGTAGTGTAAGCTCTTATGGCCAGGGACCTCACTGCTGTAGATTGTCAGCTCTTATGGCCAGGGACCTCTCTCTTCTGTCTCATTGTAATTTCATTTGTTTTATTTTCGTTTGTTACTTCCCCATTTGTAAAGTGCTGCCGAATATATTGGCGCTATATAGATAAAGATAAATATTATTATGATACATAAGTCATTATTCTATTTATGTTTGTATTTGTACACGGTACATAAAGTACTGCATACAAAGCCAACAACTGGGGTCCTATGGGAAGTTTGCCTTGAGGGTCTTCCTAAACTGAACTTCTCTCTCTGTTTAAGCTGCACCTATTACTTCTATGCTCAATCCTATTCAGGTATTTTGTACTTATGTCTCCTCCTGGAAATACTTAGTGACAAAAATAAGGCCACCATCATCGCTCCTACAGTGGTTCCCAATCTTTACCAGTCTCCTGAATAGCAAATGCCCAGGCACCATGACTTTACTGATAACACCTGTCGGAGATGTAATGACAGTGATACTGGATTCCACGCAGCTTTCCCTAAGCCATCTACAATTAAGACATCGCTGAGTAGGATTTCTAACAATATGACAGAGGGTAGACCTCCGGCACCTATACTAACTAGGGATTATCTTGATTTTAGGATGAGATTTTAGTTGAAACCATCACATGCTGCTGTTTATTATACTTGTTCTTCTTAAATGTCTCTTTTTGCAATATAGAAGGAAAAAATACATATTTGACATAACTTCCTCTTATGGATATTCCTCTTGAGTACAGCGATAGATTATATTATGCAACTTTTCTTTCTAATCTCCTCGGTAATAGGCGTTCTTTTCATATAGACAATCAGTAGATAAATTGTTAGTTATCAGTTCTGATCAGGACTTGTAAGGCTGTGTTCACATCAGCGTTGCCCTTCCATTGAGGGGTTCGGTCTGAGGTTTCCGCCGTGTTAACCCCTCAACGGAACGGCAAACTGAAACTAGTCGACTGCGCTATTGATTCCGTCAAAAACGGCAGAACCCTGTCACAACGGTGACAAACGGAAACCATTAGCCAGGTTTCCATCACCATTGAGTTCAATGGTGGGGGAAACTGAAGCCAAGCTTTCTGTTTGCCTTTCCGTTGAGAAGTTAACCCGACGGAAACCTCAGACAGAAACCCCTCAACGGAAGGGCAACGCTGATGTGAACAGGCCCTAAGCCATTGACTGCAGGACGTACAGTATGTATTTTCCCTTTTATAGTAAACACTATATTAAAAACATACATATTGTTTCTATGTACTGATAGTTTCAAAGATTACTATGGTTAACAGTTTGCATATCCACATCTAATCAACAGTTCACTGCGCTCGATTCTTAAGGCGCTTTCTGATCGAGCAAACAAGTGTTCATATCAGCGCTCGATCCCGATCACTGCCCCGTGTAAACAGGACAACGATCAGCCGATGAATGAGCAAACGCTTGTTCATCGGCTGATCGTATCTTTTATGCAGCACAAAATATTATCGTTGTCGGCAGCACATCTCCCTGTGTAAACAGGCAGATGTGCTGTCTCATTGATCGGCACCCGTTTTTACTGCCCATATTGGCTGGTGTAAAAGGACCCTTAAGGTACTTTTACACCGGCCAAGTTTGGCCGGAGCAGCAAGTGGCGATCAACGAGACAGCTCGTTGATTGGCGCTCGTTTGCTCCTTTCACAAGGAGCTAGTATGTGGACGAATGATCGTTACTTCGATCGCTCGTCCCCATACGTTTGTATCATGTGGACAGCACGTTTCACAACATGCTGCCCACATTATACAGATGCCCACAACGATATTATTTTACACATTTAAAACGATACAATCAGCTGATGAATGAGCGTTTGCTCGTTCATCTGCTTAACGCTGCCCTGTTTACACAGGGCAATTATCGGAAACGAACATTCATTGAGTGCTCGTTTGCCTGATAATTGGTCAGTGTAAAAGGGCCTTAAAGAGGCTCTGTCACCAGATTTTGCAACCCCTATCTGCTATTGCAGCAGATCGGCGCTGCAATGTAGATTACAGTAACGTTTTTATTTTTAAAAAACGAGCATTTTTGGCCAAGTTATGACCATTTTTGTATTTATGCAAATGAGGCTTGCAAAAGTCCAAGTGGGCGTGTTTAAAGTAAAAGTCCAAGTGGGCGTGTATTATGTGCGTACATCGGGGCGTTTTTACTACTTTTACTAGCTGGGCGTTCTGACGAGAAGTATCATCCACTTCTCTTCAGAATGCCCAGCTTCTGGCAGTGCAGACACAGTGTGTTCTCGAGAGATCACGCTGTGACGTCACTCACAGGTCCTGCATCGTGTCGGACGAGCGAGGACACATCGGCACCAGAGGCTACAGATGATTCTGCAGCAGCATCGGCGTTTGCAGGTAAGTAGCTACATCGACTTACCTGCAAACGCCGATGCTGCTGCAGAATCAACTGTAGCCTCTGGTGCCGATGTGGCCGACACGATGCAGGACCTGTGAGTGACGTCACAGCGTGATCTCTGGAGAACACGCTGTGTCTGCACTGCCAGAAGCTGGGCGTTCTGAAGAGAAGTGGATGATACTTCTCGTCAGAACGCCCAGCTAGTAAAAGTAGTAAAAACGCCCCGATGTACGCACATAATACACGCCCACTTGGACTTTTACTTTTAAACACACCCACTTGGACTTTTGCAAGCCTCATTTGCATAACTACAAAAATGGTCATAACTTGGCCAAAAATGCTCGTTTTTTAAAAATAAAAACGTTACTGTAATCTACATTGCAGCGCCGATCTGCTGCAATAGCAGATAGGGGTTGCAGAATCTGGTGACAGAGCCTCTTTAAGGCCTCATGCACACGACCGTGTTTTTGCGGCCGCAATTCCCCCGAAAATCCACGGGAGAATTGCGGCCCCATTCTTTTCTATGGGGCCGTGCACACGACCGTAGTTTTTGCGGTCCGTGCACGGCCCGGGAGCCCGGACCGCAGAAAGCACGGGCATGTCTTATTACGGCCCGGTTCTGCGGTCCGGGCTCATTGAAAACAATGGCCGCGGCCATGTGCATGTGCGGGCGGCCTGCGGCTGACAGTCCGCTGACAGTCCGCAGCCGGCCGACCCGAAAATCACGGCCGTGCACACGGCTACGGTCGTGTGCATGAGGCCTTAGACTGTCTGAATTAGCTAAGATTAGTTAGATTAAAAGAATATCACTGTATATACAATAAGGAGAGTCAATCTTCTAGTAATCTTCTGTTTCTTTTGTCCAAAATGTAGAGAAGTATAAGGAAAAACACTATAATATATTTGTGGACTGTTGTTTTTCTGCTGTTGGTCTCTTCTGGACCTGTAGGACCATGAACTTGCAGCAGCGATCTGCTGGTTGTGACTGATGGCATCAGAAAGTGCTGTAGCTCTTGATGACTGGTCCACCCTTCACCAGTTCCATGACGGAGGAAGCAATCACTGATCATGCCCAAGACACAGATCCTTTTAAAGCTGGCCATACACATAAGATAGCAATCGGCCAAGCCCTTGTTTAGTTGACCGCTATATACCATGGCTCTCCAAAACATGCGTGTTTATGTCAATGAGGAGAGGATAGGAAACTGCTTATTCCACATTTTAATATGCAATGTCGGCTGTTGCAGAGACAAGGAAACCCAATGTAGTCTATATCCTCTAGATTACAATGCTTCTATCTATAAACACGTGTGGTGAAATGGCCACCATTCTGAAGGCTTAAGCCACTTATGCAGCAACATTGCTTGCTGCCAATGATCTAGCAATGACACTGCCACTAATGTCACCATCCAGCCCTCACTTGAAATTGTGACATCAAACTGTATAACGTCCTTCATTGATTGTAAATATACTAAAATCTGCTAATCCTGTTTAGACTATACTAAATTATTTGTTGCCATTAGTCCCGTAAATCCAAAGGAAGTGCAATCCTTGAGCCGTGGTTCCCTAGAGGTTTCCTATGCAGGGGTGTTTTCCTCTCTTGAGTGCTCAATGATGACTCTTTGTGAGTCGGGGGCCATTTTCAATGTGGTCATGTGATTTTAATAAGGTTGTGGCCATTTAACACCCAACTAAAAAGTTTTGAGTATTTATTTTACATTCTTTGGTTCTGGGTCCATGACATATCACAAAGCCATAAGGCCAGACATCTGCTTCCCATAGCCAATAACCTACCCCGCAGTTGCGTTTTTTGCCTCAGTGGTTGCCCCAACTCTGGCAGAATAGAGCAGAGATGACAATCTCACATACTATAATTCTAATAAAGATTATTGAGTGTTTGGAGCCAGTCATTTCACAATTCCTTTATATAATTGATCACAGTCGGTCATTGAGAGGGTCGGTCATTCCTAAGCTGACGGCTCTCAAGTTCTCCATGCATAGATCATCACAATTTCACTTGTCTGACAACACAAATTTTCACATGTCAGATTAACTTAGGCTTCAGTGTTAGCCATTATTGTCAATTGAAAATGACGACTACAGGTCATTTACATGCAGTGATTATGTCTGAACTAATCAGATTGAATGAAAAATCTTACTCTGAAAACCCTAAAACTAAGAAAAAAGGGTGAGGCAATTGTGTAGCTGACTTATCTGACAATTTATGCAAATAATAAAATGACATGCAAATTCTAATGCTGTCCAGTGAATTATGATGCTTAAAATGAATCTTATTAATAAAAATAATGATAATAAATATCTTTATATAGCATCAACGTATTCCGCAGCGCTTTACAAATCAGAAGAACATGTACAGGCAAAATCAATCATTAAAGAGTGAAAAAACGAATAAACAATTAGTACTCCATCCTATAAAGTGGTGGCATATGGGGTTGTGCTGCAGTTCCCAGCACGGCCGGGTAGTGGGGAGCCCCGATGTGCAGGAAAAGTTTAGAAGGGGACGCAGCACTAGATCAGGATCTCAGGATCATTCTCAGGATCGGTAGGGGTTACAGAGGTCGGACCCCCACCGATCATAAAGTGATGGCATATATACCCTTTAAGACTTCCCAATCTCCCTTCAGTAACATGTGTTGTACTAGATTTTAATCAATACACATTCACATTTGCTGCAACAAACAGTTGGGCTGCTCCTGTATTGCCAAAAGGGACAAGTGAATGGGGTTAAACCTGCATGTTACTGTTAATTGCATTAGAAAAGTCAACAGGCCCTGTCAAAACTTTTCCAGGCTTATGCAGAAATCTTTCTCTGGGGTTCTGCGGTAAAGCATGCCATCTATCAGGAGACAGACTGCAGGATATATCACTGTTGACAAGCAGATACAACCAGCTCTGCGGGACACTGAAGGAATGGCGGATGATAGGAGCTGAGCTGTCAGTCCAGCCAGGTAACCACGTATCAATGTAATGCTGCACTGTTATTAAAAACACAGTGGAAGTAATCATTCTTCACTCATATGTCAAGATATACATAACCATACAGTATGCACTAGTCCATGAGAGCCCTGCAGAATTCAATAAGCAAGGGATCCTTAGTTTAAAGCTTAACTACTTACAAATCCTGAAAAAGGAGTGACTGCAGTTAGCACAAATCTGAACCCCCATTCCCCCCCCCCCACCTATAAATCACACTAACATATGCAGCGTTTTCTGAACTAATGTGGAGAAGCGGCATATGCTTTTAAATCGCCACTGAACAAGTGGTTCTAGGCTATGGAAAGATATTCTAGATCAATATCATTCTGGAAATTAAATCTGTGTTTAGATCAGGTTTTTATTATAAATATAGCGTGCAGCACTATTCTTCCCATCAAATCTAAGGGAATCTGCAATGGAAAAGCTAAATAACTGGTGACAACTAACACTCCAGTGTGAGGATCCTGCAAAACAACAGCCCATAGCTCAGCTTCTTGGACCCTTGTGAATGTGACATGTAGTTAGGATATTGGTTTAAAGGGAATTTCAGATGCTTTATGGCTACTAAGCTAACACCATCACCAGGTAGGGGACTTAAAGGGAATGTGTTGTTAGCAAAAAATGTATATTTTTTTTTAGTTAAACAATCAGTGTGTAGGTGATTAAACATTGTTCTAATTTTTTTTATTTTTTTCACGAGTCAGGAAATATTATAAATTGGATTCAATTTCATTCTAATTTATAATATTTCCCATTGCTGGTCACTAGATGGAGCAATTCCAAAAATTGCAGCATTGCATGTGGTAAAGCAACCACATTGCTTTATGCTGCAAAATTGGGAAAAAATCCCTCGCTCTAGTGAGCTCTCAGAATCCCCCCCTCCTTTATCCTGGCTAGTGCCGGGAGAAACGAAGGGATTGAACGGTCTAACCTCCTACACTGTGTGTCGCCATTTTTTGAGCTAACACACAGTGTAGCAGGTTAACATACACTAGTAAACACACAGTAAAACACGAACATACATAGAAATCACTTACCTGCTCCAGTCGCCGCCGCTCCCTCCGGTCCGTCCGCTCCGTCTGCTGCCGCTGCTCCATGTGCACAAGTCCAGAAGCCGCGACCGGAAGTAGTAATCTTACTGTCCGGCCGCGACTTCCGGTCCACAGGAAAATGGCGCCGGACGGCGCGCATTTCAAATTGGACTGTGTGGGAGCGGCGCATGCGCCGATCCCACACAGACGGCGTACACCATAGTGGATGGAACGGGCCCCGTTCGCATTCCCTATGGGACTGGAGCTGCCGTATTCCATGTCTGTATGTGTCGTTAATCGACACATACAGAAATGGAAAAAAAAATGGCAGCCCCCATAGGGAAGAAAAAGTGTAAAAATAAAAAAAAGTAACACACAAATAAATACAAACATTTTTAATAAAACACTAACATCAAACTGATATAAAAAATTTTTTGGGGGTGACACTGTTCCTTTAAACACATGTGCAAACATATCATTGTGGCTGCAGAAAGACTTAGCAGTGCAGATAAAAGTAACTTTGATTGCATATACAAATGAGCTTGCAAGTGCCCTTAGGGCATTCCCAAGCTAGGCAAGGGCTCCGGCTCTTATGAGGAAACCCTGCCTAATGCCCGGGACCACCACCGATCAGAGAGAACAGGGGTCCCGAACACCCTCCGTGCAATGAGGAGGAGCTTGAATGGTGCAGCGTTTGGGAATGTGCCTGCCACTCCATTCAATGTCTATACATTTTGCGGAAACAGCCGAGCTCTGTACTTGGTTGTTTCCGTTATTCCCATAGACTTTGAATGGAGCGGCAATGCGCATGCTCGACTGCCGCTCCATTCTATGAGCTCCTAACTGTGGTCGAGCAGTGAGGGGGAAGGAGGGTTTGGGACCCCAGTTCTCGCGATCGGTGGGGGCTCCAGTGATCACACAATTATCACCTATTCTCTGGATAGGGCGATAATTGTTGATTCTGGGACAATTAGCCTGACATCTGCAGGCTAATTGAGGTCACATGACAGGTGAGTTAGCATGTAGAGGAAGCTGCAAAATTATGTATATTAAATGGACTGTAACTTTTCAAACAACTTATGCTAATCTAATAGTATACCCGATATCGATCAACTTTCTAATTTACTTACTGTTAAAGTCTAGTTTTCTTATCCATGCAAATTTTGTGTAAAGTTACTGTCACTAGGTGTCTACCTTCCTGTAATCTGCTGTACACCCCCTGTTGTCAGGCAAAATCCATCCCTAATTACAGAGCAGAATTGACAGACTGCCGAAAGTGGGGGGTGTCTCTTGACCGCCTGCCCATACAAGTATATACCTATAGATAGTGCAAACTCTCCCTGTAGATAGCGCCCCACACACTCTGCCCTGTTGACAGCGCTACAACTCCCACTCCCTGTGGATAGCTCCATTGGGGCTCCCTCTAGCAGTGGAATCCCCAGCCAGAGCAATGCCGACGCTCTGGCCGGGGATTCTTCTGCTGGAGGAGCCCTCGAAGTCACTGTCCATATGGACAGTCACTTATGGGGCTCCTCCAGCCGAGGTATCCCTGGCCAGAGCGTCAGCAACGCTCTGGCAGGGGATCCGGTCCAGGAGGATCCGCTGACGTCATTGTCCATATATGGACAGTGACTTCAGGGGCTTCTCCAGAAGAGAAATCCACGGCCAGAGCGTGGAGGGATCCCCAATGGAGCTATCTATAGGGTGGTGGTACTATCTATAGGGGGTCTGTATGTAGCACTATCTATAGGGGGGTGTGGGGCATATCTATAGGGGTGTGTGTGTGGCACTCAAAGGACTGTGTGGCACTATCCACAAAGAGGTGTGTGTGGCACTATCTATAGAGGACATTGTGGCATTATCTACAGAGGGCACTGTGGCGCTATCTACAGAGGGCACTGTGGCATTATCTACAGAGGGCGTTGTGACATTATCTACAGAGGGCACTGTGGCATTATCTAGGGGGCGGTGTGGCACTATCTACAGAGGGCACTGTGGCATTATCTACAGAGGGCACTGTGGAATTAACTACAGAGGGCACTGTGGCAATATCTATAGAGAGCACTGTGGCAGTATCTAAAAAGAGGCTGCCCAATTTTGACATTCTTGTGTCTGTCAAATTCTACCAACTGAGCAGCCAGACTGCATTTAGCGACACTTAAACTAGAAAACTGGATTGTTAAAATAAGCACGTGGAGTAAACTCAGAAATTTCCGGTAAGTTTACACCTAGCGGTGTTATTATAGTAATGTAGTATTGTTATGGTAATGTAGTATTGTTATTATAGTAATGTAGTATTGTTATAGTAGTTCAAATAGCTAAATCATTAACAATAATTTTGTATTGTATAAAATGTGAAAGTAATGCGGCCCATTAACTTCAAATTTTTTCTTTGTGCAGCCCATTTACCCGGCCGAGTTTGAGACCCCTGCATTAGAATGATGTTGTATGAGCCTGCCAATTTCAACAGGATCAGCTAAACATCTAATGTGTATGGGGGCCTCCTGACTCTCCTCCGATGGCAGATGTCAGGTAAGGAGAAGAATCAAGCAGTTGGATTTCACCATGCCCGATCCTTTGGTTTTTAGGGGGGATAAGCTGCAGCCAGAGGTGTCTGAGAACAGGTTAGTCCCCTCTCCTTATTCAGAATACACACACTCCAAGTAGTGCCGAGTGTGCATGTGTGGGGGGATCAGGCAGAATAGCTGTCGGCTGAACCAGTGTACGGGCGACAGCTATCTACTGTATAGGCCTAAGAGTGCTAGAGAAGGGCAGTACCTCTAAGGAATAGAGAAATTCATATCCTATTAGATGGTCGGGACATGGGCATCTTGAGAAGAGACCTGCCAGTCAAAATCTCTCCTCCAATCAGTACTGCCGATCTCCAATAACAACAAGGTTGATCAGATGATGGCTACATGGTTCAGGTGGTCTAAAGTGCACATTGCAAGAACTTTGTTAATTACAGTATTTAAAGGGAACCTGTCATGATGGGTATGCAGTTTGATATTCTAGCAACATGTTATAGATCAGGAGAAGCTAAATTGAGTGAAGGCCCTTTTACACTGGGCAATTATCGAGCAGACAAGCATTCATAGAACGAATGCAGATAATTGCCCTGTTTAAACAGGGCAGCGATCAGCAGATGAACGAGCAAACGCTCATTCATCTGCTGATCGTATTGTTTTAAAAAACTGAAGTATTATCATTGTCAGCAGCACATCTTCCTGTGTAAAAAGGGAGACGTGCCACCGACATGATAGAAATGTATGAGGACGAGCGATCAGAGTAACGAGCGCTTGTCCCCATACATAGCTCCTTGTGACAGGAGATTCAGTATAACTTGTATTTTATTCATTTACAGTTAGGTCCAGAATTATTTGAACAGTGTCACAATCTTCATGATTTGGGCTCTGCTGCCACCACATTGGATTTTAAATGAAACAACTGAGATGCAATTGAAGTGTAGACTTTCAGGTTTAATTTAAGGGGGTGAACAAAAATATCCTGTGAAACTGTAATGACGGGGTAGGGAGACAGACAGGTGAGCCCTAATCTACCCGCCACTCAGTCCCTGCCTACTTGCAACGACCCATCCTAGGCGATGGGGTACAACTGGGCGACGGTCCCTACGCTCAGTAAGTGCACGACAGACAAACAGACACGGTACACAGAAGCTAGGGAAACGGGGAGCTGCCCACGGAGACACCGTGAGCAACGAGAGTAGTGAACGAGCCGAGTGAGCAACGAGAGTAGTGAACGAGCCGAGTCAAACCAGGAGTGCACGAGGTACAAAACGCTGAGCAGGAGAGTGGTCAGTAAGCCAAGGTCAATAACAAGCAGAGGATCAGTAGTTCAAGCAGCAGCAGCAGAGCCAGGAAACAAGCAGAGCAGAATCACAGGCAAAGGAGGAACAGGAAAGGCAGGTATAAATAGACAGTGGGCGGGAGCTAGCTCCGTCTGGCCAGGCTGTGATAGGCTCTCCCACTCCTAAGCCTGCCATCCTGAGTGGTGGAAGATGGAGTCAGTCTCACAGACATAGGAGCAGGTGCAGACTGATTATCCACGGGCGTCGACACAGAAGCTGTGTCTGACAGATCCTTTACAGAAACGTTTAAGAATTGCAATTATTTTTCTACACAGCCGCCTCATTTCAGGGGCTCAAAAGTAATTGGACACATTAACATTACCAGAAATAAAGAGGGTTTTTTTAATACTTTGTAGACAATCCTTTGCAGGCAATGACTGCCTGAAATCTGGAACCCATGGACATCACCAAACGCTGGGTTTCCTCCTTTGTGATGCTTTGCCCGGCCTTTACTGCAGCGTCTTCAGTTGTTGCTTGCTTGTGGGTCTTTCTGCCTTAAGTTTTGTCTTAACCCCTTCCCACCCAATCACGTACGTGATGGAAACTGATGTCTTAACGCCTTTTCACGTTACTGTACGTGAAGGAGATGAAGCTAGCTCAGGAGCTGAGCCCGCACCATGACCGCCGGGTGACAGCTGTATGTTACAGATGGCACCCTGATGTATCGGCCAGGACCGGAGCTGGCATCCGATCCGGCCGATTAACCCCTCAGATGCTGTGTTCAATAGAGATCGCAGAATGTGAGGAGTTTTTAGCCACCACCACCCTAGCAACGTGATCGCTGGGTTGCCGGTGGCTGCAAAGGCGATTGGAGGCCTAATACTTACCTCCCGATCTGCTAGCAACAGAAGCCTCCTATACCCCGCTCGGCGGCGGGGCCTAATAGGTAATATCGGCAAGATGGCGCCGGCTCAGCTTCCAGCTCAGAAGCTGAGCCGGCGTCATCAGCAGTGTGTGTCCGCTATATGTTACAGCGGACACCCCGATCTATCGGCAGGAACCGGAGCTAGGTCCGATTCCTGGCATTAACCCCTTCGATGCAGCAATCCATTGCGATCGCTGCCTCCTAGAGGTTTGTAGCAAATCGGCGGCAGTATGCCATGCGATGGCAAGGCTGGCGACTGCTACTATGGCAACAGGAGCCCTAACAATGGCCTCCTGTCTGCCATTACGGAAGCTGATTAGGCACCGCCCAGAGGCGGAGCCTGATCAGCTTGCTGTCAGTGAACAACTGACAGTTCCAATACATTGCACTACATAGGTAGTGCAATGTATTAGAACATCAAACAAACAGTTGGACCTTCAAGTCCCCTAGTGGGACTAAAGAAAAGTGTAAAAAAAAGTTTAAAAAAAAGTAAAAATAAAAGTTGTAAAACATAGAATAAAATTTTCAAGTAATAAAATAAAACACAATCTCCCCCTTTTTCCCTTATCAAGTCATTTATTATTGAAAAAAATAATAAACCATACATATTTGGTATCGCTGCCACCGTAACGACCTAAACTACAAAAATATTATGTTATTTATCCCACGCAGTGAATGGCGTAAAACAAAAACTAAAAAACACTGCCATAATTGCAGTTTTTTTGGTCACTTTGTCTTCCAAAAATTAAAATAAAAAGTGATCAAAAAGTCGCATGTATCCAAAAATGGTGCCTATAAAATCTATAACTCGTCTCACAAAAAACAAGCCCTCATACAGCTCCATCGACGAAAAAATTAAAAAGTTATGGCTCTCACAATATGGCGACAGAAAAAATACATTCTCTTTCCAAAAGTAATTTTATTGTGCAAAAAGTTATAAAAAAGTGCTATATATTATGTATCGCTGGAATCGTACAGACCCGCAGAATAAAGGTAACATGTAGTTTATAACGCATGGTGAACGCTGTATAAAAAAAACTAAAATTGCTGTTTTTTTGTCACCTTGCCTCCCTAAAAAAGGATAACAAGTGATCAAAAAGTCGCATGTAACCCAATATGGTACCAATAAAAACTACAGCTCGTCCCGCAAAAAAAACAGCCCTCATACCACTACGTCAATGAAAAAATAAAATAAGTTAAGGCTCCAATAAGTCAGGAAAGAAAAATATCCAGTTGTGCAGCCCGAGGGGAACATTTCTTCTGTTTCAAAAGGTGATGTATCAAGGCACTAAAATTAGGGAACCAGGAAGGGGAGGGCCCAAACATATCTGCTGGAAGCGAGGGTGCCCGTATTATACCAGGACAACACTTTCCCGGCAAAATTCCCCAAACTGCAAAGGTGCAGAGTGTGGACCAAAAGGGGAATAAGGAAGGACATTTATCAGTGCAACACCGGCCTGTGCAGAAAGGATTGCTCCACAGCTCCACACATCTATGGATTATTTTATTATTTTTTTTTACCTTATTATTATACCACCTGACTATGCCCCTGATGTACTCTGCCCAACTCACACATGCCCCACATTATAAACGGAAACACCAGTAAGACTCCAAACAAAACTATTACCAAGCAAATTCCACGCTCCAAAAGCCAAAAGGAACTCCCCCCCCCCCCTTCTGAACCCTACAGTGTGCCCAAACAGCCGTTTATGACCATGTGTGGGGTATTGCCATACTCCAGTGAAGTTGCTTTACAAATGTTGGGGTTCTTTTTTTCCTTTATTTGTTGAGAAAATGAAAAATGTTGAGCTAAAGCTACGTCTTATTGAAGAAAAAGGATTTTTTTTATTTTCACTGCCCAATTCTAATAAAATCTGTGAAACACCTGTGGGGTCAAAATGCTCACTACACCCCTAGATGGATTCCTCAAGGGGTGTAGTTTTCTCAATGGAGTCACTTTTTTGGCGGTTTCACTGTTTTGGTCCCTTAGGGGCATTGCCAATCTGACCTGGCCTCAGCAAACAATTCCTGCTAAATTTGAGATCCAAAAGCCAAATGGCGCTCTTTCCCTTCCAAACAGTCGCTTATTACCACATGTGGGGTATTGTTTTACTTGGGAAAAATTGCTTTACAAATGTTGTGGTGCTTTTTCTCCTTTAGTCCTTTTCTTTGAAAGAATGTAGATTTTCATTTTCACGGCCCACTTTCAATAATTTCTGCAAAAAACCTGCGGGGTCAAAATGCTCACTATACCCCTAGATAATTTCCTCAAGGGGTGTAGTTTCCCAAATGGGGTCACTTTTGGTGGATTTCCACTGTTTTGGCACCTCAAGAGCCCTTCAAACCTGACATGGTGCCTAAAATATTTTCTAATAAAAAGGCGGCCCCAAAATCCACTAGGTGTTCCTTTGCTTCTGAGGCCGGTGCTTCAGTCCATTAGCACACTAGGGCCACATGTGGGATATTTCTAAAAACTGCAGAATCTGGGCAATAAATATTGAGTTGCATTTCTCTGGTAAAACCTTCTGTGTTACAAAAAAAATAGATTAAAAATGAATTTCTGCAAAAAAATAAAATAAATTTGAAAATATCACCTCTACATTGCATTAATTCCTGTGAAACGTTTAAAGGGTTAAGAAACTTTCTAAATGCTGTTTTGAATACATTGAGGGGTGAAGTTTTTAAAATGGGTTGACTTATTGGTGGTTACTAATATATAAGGCCCTAAAAGCTGCTTCACAACTGTAAAAATAGCCTTTTGAAATTTTCTTGAAAATGTGAGAAATTGCTGCTAAAGTTCTAAGCCTTGTAACTTCCTAGAAAAATAAAAGGATGTTCAAAAAACTATGCCAATCTAAAGTAGACATATGGGGGATGTTAATTAGCAACACAATTTTGTGTGGTATAACTGCCTGTTTTACAAGCAGATACATTTAAATTTAGAAAAATGCTAATTTTTGCAATTTTTCACTAAATTTTGGTGTTTTTTCACTAATAAATATTGAATTTATCGACCAAATTTTTCCACTATCATAAAGTACAATAAGTCACGAGAAAACAATCTCAGAATCGCTTTGATAGGTAAAAGCATTCCCAAGTCATTACCACATTAAGTGACACATGTCAGATTTGAAAAAATGGGTCTGGTCCTGAAGGCCAAAATGAGCTTGGTCCTCAAGGGGTTAAGCAAGTGAAATGCAGCTCGATCGGGTTGAGATCTGGGGATTGAAAAAATTGGTTTGCCTGCCGGCAAAAGAAGCCCTGTTTTCCAACTCACAAAATTGAAAATAGAAAATAAAAAATATATTTATTAGGTTTATGCAACAAGAACAAACTACATAGATGTTAAAACAAGGTCCAATGCTGACTACAAATCGGCACAGTGCAGAGTATAAGGAGCCTGGAGTCAACGGCTGCAGCACGTTGCACTCAGCCCACAATTAGATTAGAGGAGTCAGCAGGACAAGTATTTAAAACAAGGAAGGAAGCCCCCCCGACATGTTTCGCTACGATGTAGCGTCTTCAGGGGTATCGGGGCTACTGACAGCGCGCGGCGAAAAGTCAGTGTTTAAATGTATCATAGAGTTGCTCCACGTGTCCCCCTGATTGGCCGCCGGCCAATCAGAGACGGGGCAGGGGACAAGCCCTCTGACAGATGATGGACATCCCACGCTACCAATGACTGACTAATTCAACTAGCCAATGTGGATAGAATAGAGCGCACAGGCGCATTGAGGTGAAAACAGGTAAGTTACTAACAATTACTTGCTATTGACGCGCTTGCGCAGCAGCAAGAATAGAGGTAATAGAGAAAAAATCCCACATTTCAGCGGCTGTCACAGTGGAATTACTGTCATAGTCATAATGGCCAATCAAAGAGGGGGCAACAGTCGAGCCCCCAATTGAGTAGTGGACGTCCCATATCACAATTGCCGATCACTCATAAAGCCAGCAAGATCACAGCAGGCGCACACTTGCATAGGGATAACAAATAAATAAATAATAAATAATAAACGTCACTGTGAGTGAATGCACGCCAAAACCATGCCTGCACCCAGAGACAGTGTAAGGAGATCAAATATGCCAAAGAGCTATATTAGTAGCCTGCCAGCGTGTGTAGTGACGATTTTTGGGAGCGGATGGAGCAACTATATTACTCTATAGCTAGAAGGTCTGGTAATGATGGCATCGACACGACTATGTCAGTTCCTAACGTAGAGCTAAAATTATGTAGGAGTAGTTGTTGCCTACAAACTAAAGTACATAGATCAGTTAGTAGAATTTAATGTAGAAAAAGTAAGATAAATGTTAGGTTCAAAAAGGGTCCTGTTTTATAAGAAACAGGTACCAAGATATCTAGTGATCATACATAGTACATAGGCAAAAAATGCCATTTTAGTGGCCAGTGGTCTAGATTCGTAACATGATAAGCGCATATGTTTTCATAGAAACGCGGCATAAGTGAAGCCCTCATTAAGACCTCCTGGGCTAAGAGAGCCCAAGCGATGAATCCAACGCAAGTGTGCGCCTGCTGTGATCTTGCTGGCTTTATGAGTGATCGGCAATTGTGATATGGGACGTCCACTACTCAATTGGGGGCTCGACTGTTGCCCCCTCTTTGATTGGCCATTATGACTATGACAGTAATTCCACTGTGACAGCCGCTGAAATGTGGGATTTTTTCTCTATTACCTCTATTCTTGCTGCTGCGCAAGCGCGTCAATAGCAAGTAATTGTTAGTAACTTACCTGTTTTCACCTCAATGCGCCTGTGCGCTCTATTCTATCCACATTGGCTAGTTGAATTAGTCAGTCATTGGTAGCGTGGGATGTCCATCATCTGTCAGAGGGCTTGTCCCCTGCCCCGTCTCTGATTGGCCGGCGGCCAATCAGGGGGACACGTGGAGCAACTCTATGATACATTTAAACACTGACTTTTCGCCGCGCGCTGTCAGTAGCCCCGATACCCCTGAAGACGCTACATCGTAGCGAAACATGTCGGGGGGGCTTCCTTCCTTGTTTTAAATACTTGTCCTGCTGACTCCTCTAATCTAATTGTGGGCTGAGTGCAACGTGCTGCAGCCGTTGACTCCAGGCTCCTTATACTCTGCACTGTGCCGATTTGTAGTCAGCATTGGACCTTGTTTTAACATCTATGTAGTTTGTTCTTGTTGCATAAACCTAATAAATATATTTTTTATTTTCTATTTTCAATTTTGTGAGTTGGAAAACAGGGCTTCTTTTGCCGGCAGGCAAACCAATTTTTTCAATGTAAACATATGCCCACCAACTACAAGGGTCCTTCTTCTGTATATATTGACTAATTGCAGGGTTAATCACCCATTCTGAGGACTCTCCATACATTGGAGGTATACAATTGCATACTATATCCTGATTATGGCAGGCTTCCTTAACAGGAGGTTCAATTCAGAGACAATCTCTGCAGAAGCCGCATATGTGTTTTCTACCGCCAACGTGCCATTACACCAATTTGATATACACACTGCGTTTAGGGATTTACAAAAAACGTACCAGAGGTATATTAGATCCTGCTGGGAAATTGTGAGTTTGGAGACATATATACAGCAAAAAATTGTATATAGGGGTCTTCGTATAAATATTACTCCAAACTCCTATCGCAGTGACCCAGAGTTCATCAAAGGCTGGGAAGAGCTCCTAACTGAAAGCTCTTTAAAATTATTACAATACCTCCTGGAATTTGAAAAGCGGGAATATAATAAAACTGCACAGCAACTTGAGAAAGAGATTGGCGACATTCAGGGTTTCAATTCCCTTAGTGAATTTAACAACTGTGAAATCCAATTGCAAAAAAACATTGAGAAATTACAAACTGAGATTAAGGAGAGGAAGCACCGTAAATATATCAGAGATCGTAAGGACTTTGATATTGGCCAAGTGTATTCATACAAAACACAATCACAATTCGTCCGTAAACGTGTGCAAGTCTTCACTGACTTCTCTGATTCGGAGGTATCTGGTACTGACGATACTGTACGGTCCCCCAATTCAAAACTGGGCACTAAGCGAAAAAATACTACCAATAGATTCAATTCTTCAAAACGTAGTACAGTACAAACGAGATCTAATACAAAATGCCAGTCACATCCGAACATCACCACCTCCTCTTACTCTCCTTCGTTATCAACTTTTTCAGTACCTATCTCATCTACGGCTGCAAGTGCACTCCCTACACCCCGCATCATTGCAAGCGGTTCCAGTCAAACCCCCATGGTATCCAAATGCCCTACGGGTACTACGACAAATATAAACGGACCACCGAACACTTTTCCTTTTTTAGGGACTACGAACCCACGATGGAATCTGGGCTAAGATTATCCTCTGTGTCACAGGCACAGAATATAAGTGACCAGATGCAGGTGTATAATATCTCCTCTGCACAATTAAGTGACTCTCAGCTGACACTGTTACGAAAAGGTCTGTCTTTCACCCCCACTCCACTATTTGATGAATTTACCTGGAGCAAAGATGTCAACTTATTTGTTAGAAAAATAGCTCTACATAAATACTTTAAAAATAATACCTTTAATATGGAAGACAGTAATAAAATGGAACGTGACACACTCATGGATCTTGAAAGCCTATTATACGAGAATGAGTTCGGACCTACTACAGCAATTGGTCCTTTCTCATCACTACGACTGAAATCCAAACTCACTCCACCTTTTTCACAATATGCCCACCTGGACGTTTTCACTAAACTGGTGTGTGCCGACTTGAAAAAAATTAGACCAGATAAAAAGAGAGCACTCTCTAATCTTGATAGTATGGAGAGAATAGCTCTGGATGAACTCCGAGACAATGAACACATCACCATTAAGCCCTCTGACAAGGGGGGCAATATTGTCATTATGGATCATGAAGACTATGTAGCCATGGTGCATAAACTGTTGGACGACACTACTACGTACCTAATTCTGGACAAAAATCCAACGGATCGTTTTTTGAATGAACTCTTTGTTTTACTCGATACAGCCAAGACACAAAATATGATAAGTAACGAGGAATTCAAACGGATTTATAATTCCACCCCTACGTTAGCAACCTTCTATGCTCTGCCTAAGATTCACAAGATGGTCCGCCCAATACCAGGGAGACCCATTGTATCTGGTAATGATAGTCTCACCCAGGGCATAAGCATGTACCTGAATGAGATTCTCTCGCCATTTGTCACCTCCCTCCCTTCCTATTTAAGGGACACCAAGGACACCATCAACAGGATCCAAGAGATACATGTCACTCCCTCCACTTTCATAGCCAGTATTGACGTTGAGTCACTTTATACGAATATCCAACACCAATTTGGTCTCACAGCTGTTGCACATTTTCTGGGTACTAAGGGTACACAATTCCATACACACAATAAATTTCTTCTAACACTTCTTCGGTTTCTCCTTACACATAATTATTTCTTATTTGACCATAAATTCTATCAGCAAATCAAAGGAACAGCAATGGGCACTATCTGCGCACCTACGTATGCAAATTTATTTCTGGGGTGGTGGGAAGATACTATGGTTTTCACTGACACACTGGCCTGTTACACCTGTCACATCCTATTCTGGGGGAGATATATCGATGATATTCTCCTCCTATGGGATGGTGACCTTAACACCTTTCATGACTTCATGCATGCACTTAATCTTAATCACATTGGCATGAAATTCACTCATGTTATTCACGAAAAAGAAATCACTTTTTTGGACCTCAAAATCTCCTTGGACCCTGTTGGTGGTGTCCATACTGACATCTCACGCAAATCTACGGCGACCAATAGCCTTTTACATTGGGATAGCTACCATCCCCCTGCTCTTAAAAAAGGAATACCTATCGGACAATATCTTCGTGCTAAACGTAATTGTTCCGATGAGGAGGCTTTTGAACGAGAGTGCAATGGCCTATTTATTAAATTCCTAGCACGGGGCTATCCTAGGAAATGGCTACACAAAGCCTATGCCAGAGCAAGAGCCACTAATAGAATTGATTTACTTTCTGAACACAAATCCGCTAGTATACAACACACTACCGCCGTTACTGGGTCCTGTGGAACTGCCAGTGTCAGATGTATTGGCACCTTTGATACTGGCTCCCAACAGGTTCGTAGTATTCTTGAACGCCATTGGCCAATCCTCTTGTCCGACCCTGACCTCCTGGGATTTGTACCTTCTGTCCCTACCATCACTTACCGCAGAGGTAGGAATCTACGTGACTACTTGGTGCATAGTCATCATACTGGACCATCCATTGTCTCCAAAAACTGGCTCAAGACATCGGTCATAGGCTCTCATCCATGTGGCCGCTGTTCCTTCTGTCACCTAATGCCTACCACCAAACAGTTCACTAATCCCATTGATAATAGAACTTATCAGGTTAGACAATTCATTAATTGTCGGAGTAAGGGAGTTGTATACATCGCCAAATGTTCCTGTCCCAAGTTTTATGTGGGCAAGACCATACAGGAGCTGAGGAGGAGAATATCCAAACACCTCAGCACCATTAATAACAGAGAGGATACACCTCTATCTAGACATATACGTTATGTTCATGATGGAGATATCAGTTCGTTGCAGTTTTGGGGCATCGTACAGGTTAAACTTGGCCCAAGAGCGGGTAATTTGGACCGCAAGCTGCTCCAGGAGGAGGCGCGTTGGATTCATCGCTTGGGCTCTCTTAGCCCAGGAGGTCTTAATGAGGGCTTCACTTATGCCGCGTTTCTATGAAAACATATGCGCTTATCATGTTACGAATCTAGACCACTGGCCACTAAAATGGCATTTTTTGCCTATGTACTATGTATGATCACTAGATATCTTGGTACCTGTTTCTTATAAAACAGGACCCTTTTTGAACCTAACATTTATCTTACTTTTTCTACATTAAATTCTACTAACTGATCTATGTACTTTAGTTTGTAGGCAACAACTACTCCTACATAATTTTAGCTCTACGTTAGGAACTGACATAGTCGTGTCGATGCCATCATTACCAGACCTTCTAGCTATAGAGTAATATAGTTGCTCCATCCGCTCCCAATAATCGTCACTACACACGCTGGCAGGCTACTAATATAGCTCTTTGGCATATTTGATCTCCTTACACTGTCTCTGGGTGCAGGCATGGTTTTGGCGTGCATTCACTCACAGTGACGTTTATTATTTATTATTTATTTATTTGTTATCCCTATGCAAGTGTGCGCCTGCTGTGATCTTGCTGGCTTTATGAGTGATCGGCAATTGTGATATGGGACGTCCACTACTCAATTGGGGGCTCGACTGTTGCCCCCTCTTTGATTGGCCATTATGACTATGACAGTAATTCCACTGTGACAGCCGCTGAAATGTGGGATTTTTTCTCTATTACCTCTATTCTTGCTGCTGCGCAAGCGCGTCAATAGCAAGTAATTGTTAGTAACTTACCTGTTTTCACCTCAATGCGCCTGTGCGCTCTATTCTATCCACATTGGCTAGTTGAATTAGTCAGTCATTGGTAGCGTGGGATGTCCATCATCTGTCAGAGGGCTTGTCCCCTGCCCCGTCTCTGATTGGCCGGCGGCCAATCAGGGGGACACGTGGAGCAACTCTATGATACATTTAAACACTGACTTTTCGCCGCGCGCTGTCAGTAGCCCCGATACCCCTGAAGACGCTACATCGTAGCGAAACATGTCGGGGGGGCTTCCTTCCTTGTTTTAAATACTTGTCCTGCTGACTCCTCTAATCTAATTGTGGGCTGAGTGCAACGTGCTGCAGCCGTTGACTCCAGGCTCCTTATACTCTGCACTGTGCCGATTTGTAGTCAGCATTGGACCTTGTTTTAACATCTATGTAGTTTGTTCTTGTTGCATAAACCTAATAAATATATTTTTTATTTTCTATTTTCAATTTTGTGAGTTGGAAAACAGGGCTTCTTTTGCCGGCAGGCAAACCAATTTTTTCAATGTAAACATATGCCCACCAACTACAAGGGTCCTTCTTCTGTATATATTGACTAATTGCAGGGTTAATCACCCATTCTGAGGACTCTCCATACATTGGAGGTATACAATTGCATACTATATCCTGATTATGGCAGGCTTCCTTAACAGGAGGTTCAATTCAGAGACAATCTCTGCAGAAGCCGCATATGTGTTTTCTACCGCCAACGTGCCATTACACCAATTTGATATACACACTGCGTTTAGGGATTTACAAAAAACGTACCAGAGGTATATTAGATCCTGCTGGGAAATTGTGAGTTTGGAGACATATATACAGCAAAAAATTGTATATAGGGGTCTTCGTATAAATATTACTCCAAACTCCTATCGCAGTGACCCAGAGTTCATCAAAGGCTGGGAAGAGCTCCTAACTGAAAGCTCTTTAAAATTATTACAATACCTCCTGGAATTTGAAAAGCGGGAATATAATAAAACTGCACAGCAACTTGAGAAAGAGATTGGCGACATTCAGGGTTTCAATTCCCTTAGTGAATTTAACAACTGTGAAATCCAATTGCAAAAAAACATTGAGAAATTACAAACTGAGATTAAGGAGAGGAAGCACCGTAAATATATCAGAGATCGTAAGGACTTTGATATTGGCCAAGTGTATTCATACAAAACACAATCACAATTCGTCCGTAAACGTGTGCAAGTCTTCACTGACTTCTCTGATTCGGAGGTATCTGGTACTGACGATACTGTACGGTCCCCCAATTCAAAACTGGGCACTAAGCGAAAAAATACTACCAATAGATTCAATTCTTCAAAACGTAGTACAGTACAAACGAGATCTAATACAAAATGCCAGTCACATCCGAACATCACCACCTCCTCTTACTCTCCTTCGT
Organism: Rhinoderma darwinii; assembly: GCF_050947455.1. Lineage (NCBI taxonomy): Eukaryota > Metazoa > Chordata > Amphibia > Anura > Rhinodermatidae > Rhinoderma > Rhinoderma darwinii. The sequence goes on from NC_134690.1 coordinate 379,541,620, forward strand.
TATCAACTTTTTCAGTACCTATCTCATCTACGGCTGCAAGTGCACTCCCTACACCCCGCATCATTGCAAGCGGTTCCAGTCAAACCCCCATGGTATCCAAATGCCCTACGGGTACTACGACAAATATAAACGGACCACCGAACACTTTTCCTTTTTTAGGGACTACGAACCCACGATGGAATCTGGGCTAAGATTATCCTCTGTGTCACAGGCACAGAATATAAGTGACCAGATGCAGGTGTATAATATCTCCTCTGCACAATTAAGTGACTCTCAGCTGACACTGTTACGAAAAGGTCTGTCTTTCACCCCCACTCCACTATTTGATGAATTTACCTGGAGCAAAGATGTCAACTTATTTGTTAGAAAAATAGCTCTACATAAATACTTTAAAAATAATACCTTTAATATGGAAGACAGTAATAAAATGGAACGTGACACACTCATGGATCTTGAAAGCCTATTATACGAGAATGAGTTCGGACCTACTACAGCAATTGGTCCTTTCTCATCACTACGACTGAAATCCAAACTCACTCCACCTTTTTCACAATATGCCCACCTGGACGTTTTCACTAAACTGGTGTGTGCCGACTTGAAAAAAATTAGACCAGATAAAAAGAGAGCACTCTCTAATCTTGATAGTATGGAGAGAATAGCTCTGGATGAACTCCGAGACAATGAACACATCACCATTAAGCCCTCTGACAAGGGGGGCAATATTGTCATTATGGATCATGAAGACTATGTAGCCATGGTGCATAAACTGTTGGACGACACTACTACGTACCTAATTCTGGACAAAAATCCAACGGATCGTTTTTTGAATGAACTCTTTGTTTTACTCGATACAGCCAAGACACAAAATATGATAAGTAACGAGGAATTCAAACGGATTTATAATTCCACCCCTACGTTAGCAACCTTCTATGCTCTGCCTAAGATTCACAAGATGGTCCGCCCAATACCAGGGAGACCCATTGTATCTGGTAATGATAGTCTCACCCAGGGCATAAGCATGTACCTGAATGAGATTCTCTCGCCATTTGTCACCTCCCTCCCTTCCTATTTAAGGGACACCAAGGACACCATCAACAGGATCCAAGAGATACATGTCACTCCCTCCACTTTCATAGCCAGTATTGACGTTGAGTCACTTTATACGAATATCCAACACCAATTTGGTCTCACAGCTGTTGCACATTTTCTGGGTACTAAGGGTACACAATTCCATACACACAATAAATTTCTTCTAACACTTCTTCGGTTTCTCCTTACACATAATTATTTCTTATTTGACCATAAATTCTATCAGCAAATCAAAGGAACAGCAATGGGCACTATCTGCGCACCTACGTATGCAAATTTATTTCTGGGGTGGTGGGAAGATACTATGGTTTTCACTGACACACTGGCCTGTTACACCTGTCACATCCTATTCTGGGGGAGATATATCGATGATATTCTCCTCCTATGGGATGGTGACCTTAACACCTTTCATGACTTCATGCATGCACTTAATCTTAATCACATTGGCATGAAATTCACTCATGTTATTCACGAAAAAGAAATCACTTTTTTGGACCTCAAAATCTCCTTGGACCCTGTTGGTGGTGTCCATACTGACATCTCACGCAAATCTACGGCGACCAATAGCCTTTTACATTGGGATAGCTACCATCCCCCTGCTCTTAAAAAAGGAATACCTATCGGACAATATCTTCGTGCTAAACGTAATTGTTCCGATGAGGAGGCTTTTGAACGAGAGTGCAATGGCCTATTTATTAAATTCCTAGCACGGGGCTATCCTAGGAAATGGCTACACAAAGCCTATGCCAGAGCAAGAGCCACTAATAGAATTGATTTACTTTCTGAACACAAATCCGCTAGTATACAACACACTACCGCCGTTACTGGGTCCTGTGGAACTGCCAGTGTCAGATGTATTGGCACCTTTGATACTGGCTCCCAACAGGTTCGTAGTATTCTTGAACGCCATTGGCCAATCCTCTTGTCCGACCCTGACCTCCTGGGATTTGTACCTTCTGTCCCTACCATCACTTACCGCAGAGGTAGGAATCTACGTGACTACTTGGTGCATAGTCATCATACTGGACCATCCATTGTCTCCAAAAACTGGCTCAAGACATCGGTCATAGGCTCTCATCCATGTGGCCGCTGTTCCTTCTGTCACCTAATGCCTACCACCAAACAGTTCACTAATCCCATTGATAATAGAACTTATCAGGTTAGACAATTCATTAATTGTCGGAGTAAGGGAGTTGTATACATCGCCAAATGTTCCTGTCCCAAGTTTTATGTGGGCAAGACCATACAGGAGCTGAGGAGGAGAATATCCAAACACCTCAGCACCATTAATAACAGAGAGGATACACCTCTATCTAGACATATACGTTATGTTCATGATGGAGATATCAGTTCGTTGCAGTTTTGGGGCATCGTACAGGTTAAACTTGGCCCAAGAGCGGGTAATTTGGACCGCAAGCTGCTCCAGGAGGAGGCGCGTTGGATTCATCGCTTGGGCTCTCTTAGCCCAGGAGGTCTTAATGAGGGCTTCACTTATGCCGCGTTTCTATGAAAACATATGCGCTTATCATGTTACGAATCTAGACCACTGGCCACTAAAATGGCATTTTTTGCCTATGTACTATGTATGATCACTAGATATCTTGGTACCTGTTTCTTATAAAACAGGACCCTTTTTGAACCTAACATTTATCTTACTTTTTCTACATTAAATTCTACTAACTGATCTATGTACTTTAGTTTGTAGGCAACAACTACTCCTACATAATTTTAGCTCTACGTTAGGAACTGACATAGTCGTGTCGATGCCATCATTACCAGACCTTCTAGCTATAGAGTAATATAGTTGCTCCATCCGCTCCCAAAAATCGTCACTACACACGCTGGCAGGCTACTAATATAGCTCTTTGGCATATTTGATCTCCTTACACTGTCTCTGGGTGCAGGCATGGTTTTGGCGTGCATTCACTCACAGTGACGTTTATTATTTATTATTTATTTATTTGTTATCCCTATGCAAGTGTGCGCCTGCTGTGATCTTGCTGGCTTTATGAGTGATCGGCAATTGTGATATGGGACGTCCACTACTCAATTGGGGGCTCGACTGTTGCCCCCTCTTTGATTGGCCATTATGACTATGACAGTAATTCCACTGTGACAGCCGCTGAAATGTGGGATTTTTTCTCTATTACCTCTATTCTTGCTGCTGCGCAAGCGCGTCAATAGCAAGTAATTGTTAGTAACTTACCTGTTTTCACCTCAATGCGCCTGTGCGCTCTATTCTATCCACATTGGCTAGTTGAATTAGTCAGTCATTGGTAGCGTGGGATGTCCATCATCTGTCAGAGGGCTTGTCCCCTGCCCCGTCTCTGATTGGCCGGCGGCCAATCAGGGGGACACGTGGAGCAACTCTATGATACATTTAAACACTGACTTTTCGCCGCGCGCTGTCAGTAGCCCCGATACCCCTGAAGACGCTACATCGTAGCGAAACATGTCGGGGGGGCTTCCTTCCTTGTTTTAAATACTTGTCCTGCTGACTCCTCTAATCTAATTGTGGGCTGAGTGCAACGTGCTGCAGCCGTTGACTCCAGGCTCCTTATACTCTGCACTGTGCCGATTTGTAGTCAGCATTGGACCTTGTTTTAACATCTATGTAGTTTGTTCTTGTTGCATAAACCTAATAAATATATTTTTTATTTTCTATTTTCAATTTTGTGAGTTGGAAAACAGGGCTTCTTTTGCCGGCAGGCAAACCAATTTTTTCAATGTAAACATATGCCCACCAACTACAAGGGTCCTTCTTCTGTATATATTGAGATCTGGGGATTGACTTGGCCATTGCAGAATATTCCACTTCTTTGCCTTAAAATAAACTCCTGGGTTGCTTTCGCAGTATGTTTTGGGTCGATGTCCATCTGTACTGTGAAGCGACGTCCAGTCAACCTTGCTGCATTTGGTTGAATCTGAGCAGAAAGTAAATCCCTGAACACTTCAGAATTCATCCGGCTTCTTCTGTCTTCAGTCACATCATCAATAAACACTTTGGCAGCCATGCATGCCCACGCCATCACACTGCCCCCCCCCCCCCCACGCCATCACACTGCCCCCACCATGCCATCACACTGCCTCCACCATGTTTTACAGAGGATGTGGTGGCTTTGGATCATGAGCCGTTCCAAGCCTTCTTCATACTTTCTTCCTCCCATCATTCTGGTACAGGTTGATCTTAGTTTCATGCTGTTACAGAACTGGGCGTCTTCTCTAGATATTGTTTGGAAAAGTCTAATCTGGCCATTCTATTTTTGAGGCTGATTAATGGTTTGCACCTTGTGGTGAACCCTCTGTATTTGTTCTCATGAAGTCTTCTCTTTATGGTAGACTTAGATACTGATACACCTAGTTCCAGGATAGTCTTCTTCACTGGGATAGATGTTGTGAAAGGGTTTTCCTTCACAATGGAAGGGATTCTGCGATCATCCACCACTGTTGTCTTCCGTGGACGTCCAGGCCTTTTGGAGTTCACGAGATCACCAGTGCGCTCTTTTTTTTCATGAATGTACCAAACTGTTGATTTGGCCACTCTTAACATTTGTGCTGACTCTCTGATGGATTTCTTTATTTTTTTCAGCCTAATGATGGTCTGTTTCATTTGCATTGAGAGCTCCTTTGACCTCATGTTGTGGGTTTACAGCAACAGCTTCCAAATGCAAATTCCACACCTGGAATCAACTCCAGACCTTTTACCTGCTTAATTGATGATGGATTAACGAGGGAATAGCCCATGCAGCCCATTAAATAGCCTTTGAGATAATTGTCCAATTACCTTTGGTCCCTTGAAAAAGAGGAAGTTACATAATAAACAGCTGTAATTCCTAAACCCTTCCCCAAATTAGGATGTGAATAGCCTCAAATTAAAGCTGAGAGTCTGCATTTTAAGTCCATATTGATTATATAACTGTATATTCAATATGTCTTGGTAAACAGCTAAAATGCCAAAACTTGTGTCACTGTCCAAATATTTCTTGACCTAACTGTATATAGTTTATTTATCAGTCAAACATTATGTGTGTGGAGAGAGTACTTCTACAAAACAATATATTATCGGTGGATATGTTTGATATGATCAATCATCGAGGACATATTGTACTTTTTATGCAAATGACATAAAGGATTATTATCCTATATTATATGATAACAAAATATTATGCAGACAGTTTAATCATTCATATCAGGCTCTGCCCATGGGAGCTTACACTCAAAATACCTGATTCTTATCTTCACCAGCAACAGGTTCTGACACTTGTACAAGCTGAACTACATTTAATATTTTCCAACCGTATTTGTAGATACAACACATGTAACATGACTCCGTTGTACAAGATCCTGTCACAGCAGGTTGACGCCATTGTCTTCAGGTGCATGGTTTCAATGTTCACCTGTCCCATATGCTCCTATTGTATTATATACAATACAATATAAAGGGTGCATCCTTAATGGGGGGTCTATTGTGGTGGGCAATACTTACACTATTGCAACAGAATTTATTGTAACTTGCAGATTGAGGGAATGTACAAAATAATAGTTTATATTGGTTGTAATGTCTCAAATGTGATCAATGCACGATCCCTTGAGGTATACCGAGGCTTTCCTTCACCTAGGGCCACAATTCAGTTCACTGCTCTAGCCCTGTGTCTAAATACAGAGGGGCAGATTTACTAATGCTAAGATTTAACACCCTTTTACATGGGGCAATGATCAGGTAAATGAGCGTTCCCAATCATTGCTCTTTGTAAACAGGGCAGTGATCAGCTGACGAATGGGCAAACGCTCGTTCATCGGCTGATCGCATCTTTTATGTGGCCAAAAAAATTGTCTGTCGACATGATACAGATGTATGGCGATGAACAATCGTAGTAACAATCTTCTCTCCATTTCAATGGAGCAAACAAGCGCCGATTGACAAGGTGCATTGTCGATTGGTGCTCGTTTAAAGGTGATGAGCAGGGTCGAATATCTGCCCATGTAAAATCACCTTTAGGCTAGATTCACACGAACATGACCGTTTTGCGTCCACAAATAACGCAGCATTTTTCCTGCGTTGCAGCTACGTGTGCCATCAGTGTGTGTTCCGTGTGGCATCCGTTTCTAATGTCAGTGTCGGCGCACATTTTTTTATCTGCTTTTCTTTAGCAACTGGTACGTGAATCACAGACAGCATGCGGAAGACGTCCGTGTGCTGTAAGTGATTTTCACGCACTCATTGAATTCAATAGGTGCATGATCCGCAAAAACGCACCAAAATAGGTCATGCAGTGAGTTTCACAGAAAACAGAAACGCACTGCGTGAAAAATCACGCATGTCTGAATAGCCCCATTGAGATGCATAAGTCCTTGTGCTGTCCGTTGTTTTCACGCACAGCACACGGACGTATACCATGTTTGTGTGAATCAGGCCTTAGACAGAGTGAACTTAGTCCAGGCAGGCAGAAGATGCACCAAACAGTGGTACTTTATGATAAACTTGGCGCATCTTGCTAGACACGTTAGACACTTTTCTCTTCCTCGTACCACGTCTTGGTTGGATTAGTTTCTGCCAGTTTTTTGTGCCAAAATTTTGTCGGTGCATTTAATCCCCGCCCCCATCCCACTAGACTACACCCCTTTAGTCTAAGCAATGCCCCCTTGTCAGATGAGTTGTAAAAAGTGTCTAAAATAGTTCATAAATCGAACACACGGCATATGCGCTAGAATTCTGACTTAAAGGGGCTTTCCCATTGTAGACATTTATGGCAAAATATCTGATAGATGTGGGTCCAAGCTCTGGGACCGACACACACCCCTGTTAAAATGCCAGGTTTTTGTCATGTTATAAAGTCTGTACAAGATGAATCATTTCAGAACTTTTTTCACCTTTAATGTGACCCATAATCTGTAGAATTCCATTGAAAAACAAACTTAAATATTTTAGGGTAGAAAAAAATAAATAAAAATAATGTGGTTGCAAAAATATGCACACCCTTAAACTAAAACTTCGTTAAATTACCCTTAGACTTTATGACAGCATTCAGTCTTTTTGGGTAGAAGTCTATCAGCATGGCACATCTTGACTTGGCAATTTTTGCCCACTCTTCCTTTCAAAAGAACTTCAAATCTGTCAGATTGCGAGGGCATCTCCTGCGTACAGCCCTCTTCAGGTCACCACACAGATTTTAAATGGGATTTAGGTCTGGGAACTGGCTGGGTCAGTCCAAAACTTTGATCTTCTTCTGGTGAAGCCATTCTTTTATTCATTTGGAGGTATGCTTTGGGTCGTTGTGCTGAAAGGTGAAATTCCTCTTCATCTTTTTAGCAGAGGCTGCAGGTTTTGTGCCAATATTGACTGATATTTGGAAATGTTCATAATTCCCTTCACCTTGATTCATAATGCTGCCTCCACCATGCTCCATAATGCTGTCTCCACCAGGCTCCATAATGCTGCCTCCACCGTGCTCCATAATGCTGCCTCCACCGTGCTCCATAATGCTGCCTCCACCATGCTCCATAATGCTGCCTCCACCATGCTCCATAATGCTGCCTCCACCATCCTCCATAATGCTGCTTCCACCATGCTCCATAATGCTGCCCCCACCATCCTCCATAATGCTGCCTCCACCATGCTCCATAATGCTGCCTCCACCATGCTCCATAATGCTGCCTCCACCATGCTCCATAATGCTGCCCCCACCATCCTCCATAATGCTGCCTCCACCATGCTCCATAATGCTGCCCCCACCATGCTCCATAATGCTGCCCCCACCATCCTCCATAATGCTGCCCCCACCATGCTCCATAATGCTGCCCCCACCATGCTCCATAATGCTGCCCCCACCATGCTCCATAATGCTGCCTCCACCATGCTCCATAATGCTGCCTCCACCATGCTTCATAATGCTGCCTCCACCATGCTCCATAATGCTGCCTCTACCATCCTCCATAATGCTGCTTCCACCATGCTCTATAATGCTGCCCCCGCCATGCTCCATAATGCTGCCCCCGCCATGCTCCATAATGCTGCCCCCGCCATGCTCCATAATGCTGCCCCCACCATGCTCCATAATGCTGCCTCCACCATGCTCCATAATGCTGCCTCCACCATGCTCCATAATGCTGCCTCCACCATGCTTCATAATGCTGCCTCCACCATGCTCCATAATGCTGCCTCCACCATCCTCCATAATGCTGCCTCCACCATGCTCCATAATGCTGCCTCCACCATGCTCCATAATGCTGCCTCCACCATGCTCCATAATGCTGCCCCCACCATGCTCCATATTGCTGCCTCCACCATGCTCCATAATGCTGCCCCCACCATGCTCCATAATGCTGCCCCCACCATGCTTCACTGTGGGTATGGTGTTCTTTTAGTGATGTGCAGTGTTGGCTTTGCGCCAAACATACCTTTTGGAATTATGGCCAAAAAGTTCAACCTTGGTCCAATCAGACCATAACACATTTTCCCACATGCTTTTGGCAAACTTGTTGTAGGTCTTTGCAAAACATAGCTGGGCTTGTGTGTTTTTCTTTGTTAGAAAAGGCTTCCGTCTTGCCACCCTGCCACACAGCCCAGACATATGAGAAAACGGGAGATTGTTGTCACATGCACTACACAACCAGTACCTGCCAGAAAGTCCTGCAGCTTCTTTAATGTTGCTGTAGGTCTCTTTATAGCCTCCCGGATCAATTTTCGTCTTGTCTTTTCATCAAGTTTTGAGGGACGTCCAGTTCTTGGTAATGTCACTGTTGTGCCAAATGTAATTCACGTCTTGATGACCGTCTTCACTACGTTACATGGTATATCTAATGCCTTGGAAATTCTTTGGTACCCTTCTCCTGACTGATGCCTTTCAACAATCAGATCCCTTTGACGTGTTGTAAGCTCTTTATGGACCATGGCTTTTACTGTCACATGCAACAAAGAAAATGTCACGAAAATCCTAATAGAACAGCTGAACTTTATATGGGGTTACTCAATCACTTTAAATAATGGCAGCTGTGTACTGACTACTATATAACACGGATTTGAATGTGATTGGCTAATTCTGAACACAACCACTTCCCCAATTATGAGAGGGTGTTCAGACTTATGCAACCACATTATTTTTGTTTTTTATTTTTCCCCTCTAAATGATTTCAGTTTGTTTTTTCAATGGAATTGTACAGATTATAGGTGACATCAAAGGAGGAAAAAGTTCTGAAATTATTCATCTTGTACTGACTTTGTAACATGACAAAAACTGTCATTTTATCAGGGGTGTGTAGACTTTTTATATCCACTGTATATCAATAACGGGGGTCTCACGACCCCTATATCGCCTGGTGCGGCGGCCGCTGGCCACAGAATTCAGTCAGGGACTAGTAGAGAGAGGCTCGCACGTGCGCGACACTCTCTCCATTCTGTTCAAGCAGCGCTTGCTTGTTTTTTTTCCAGAACTGACATTGAACAGAATGGAGAGAGCCGTGCGCACGCACGCACGACTCTCTCTCTCTAGTCCCCTTTAATTTAAGCCCCAATTATGGTACATTTTGAATAGTAAATCTGCCCCAGAGAACCTTGTTGGTGCTCCATCTGGAGCGCGTGCCCCATTAGCACCCCCAGCTACACCCATGAACTGCAATTGCTCCCACAAAGGGCCAGTCCTGAGCCCCGTTCTCCACCTTGGAAACAGGACTCCAGGAGTCACGCCCGAATATAAGTGCGTGGTGTATCCTCACTGGCATCTGATAAATGGCTGATGCGAATCACAGAGCGGAGGCGGTAAGTAATTGTGAGCCAACTGACTGACACTTTGGCGGAATATTTAATTCTCCCTCTAGTTTAGTATTATAAGGGCACTTAAGAGATAAAAGTGACCTCGCCCGACATTCTCCACTGCAATAGATGATAATATTGATAGACAGCCACCTACAGCAGATATAAGTATATCCTCATGCACAGTAAATCCAGGTCAGATCTGGGACTGGCTCATTATCAGTTATAATATGGTGATAAATGCAATTGTTGGTTTAACATGGGGCTGCAACTTGCATAGGGGCACCACATGGTGTAGTAGAGGGGGCGGAGCAGAATATGATGGCCCTTATAAATAACGGTTGCTTTTAATATTATCGCTATGGTGTTATGGGGCGTCTATATATACCATGTTTTCTACGGCACCTCGTATACACCTGTCGGTATATATTTAACGTAAACTTCTCCAGAACATGTCAGAGGTAGAGCAATAACCATTATTATAGCACGGTAAGGCTGCACTTAACTTGCACGGTGTATTTTGAGGTGACTGAGACTCGCTTATCATATATACGTCTAATAAATGTTGATATAAGTGAACTGCTGTCCTCTCCAGCCCTGTCTATGGCGTAAAGGCTGCAGTTGACAACTGCCTGTTACATTTGGATGGCTGACACTTGAACAGCATGTATAGGTATATGTTGCCTTCATTGCTGTATTAGTACTATTAGGTTCCAGTCTCCTCCCAATTGCTGCTGCGTTTATCAGCAGCCCTCGGTGCGCATGCGTCGCTGCGACCACAGTGTGCATGTCCGAGTGACGCATTGCAGGTACGGATCGACCAATCAACGTTCAGCTCATCACACTCGCACAAGCCTCGTCAGTCTTTAGTGTACACGCGCGTTGTAAAAATAGTCCCCTGCCGCAAGCGCACCACTTGTCACATTACTAATAATCCCATATTACTAAAAGACTCAGCACTTCCGATACCAGATTAGGTGATTTTTACCGACTCTCACTACTTCTATCTTTCGTACGAGAAGTTATAGTGCGGCTCATGTGTGCAGAGAAGCCGCGCCATCACTTTTTTCGTTAGGAGGGCGGGGTTAGCGCGTTGGCGGAGGAATTCAGGGCGGAGGGAGGTGTTTATGAAGAGCGGTTGGCGGCGGTTGAAAATTAGTCCGAGTTGAGCCTGCGAGGGGTGAGGTTGTGACTTCTGAGCTGCTGCTGGAGCTGCGCGCTAATTACATCCTTTGGAAATGGTGAGTATCGCACTATGGCCGCCTTGCTTCTTTTCGGGCTTTTATCCTTCGTCAGGCTAATCTCTCGGTTTTTTTTTTTCATTTCGCTGGCTGTGCATTGTCTTGGTTTTCCCGGAGGGCTTACTGCGTAGCTGCATTAATAAATCAATGCGGAACGTGGCTTCCAATGATCGCTCAGGCAGTAATGGAGGGTGTAGGTGATCGTTACATCTTGGCTGATACCTTGTTGCTATGCTGAGGATCTGCGTCCTGTCATATATTCTCTGTAGTGGCTGTACGCGATAGACTGCAGCGTTTCTTGGGGCGCACCTGTCAATCGTCAACTACTGCAGATCCTCTGGGTGGTAGACTGCTCAGCAATGTATGTTACGCCATGTGACTGGTGTTGGGCTTAAAATCTGCTCGTTGCTGCAGGCGTTTTGGGGTTAGACCTGTCAATCATGAAACATGGCTGCTGCAGAGCTTCTTGTGTTAAGGATTGCTAGGAATAGCACAAGAGCTGCAGAACATCTTGAGGTTGATACGAAAACACAATCATGACTGCTGGTATAAGCCTGTCAATCAACGCCTGGGTTACCAGTTAGACAAAGCATTGTGGCTGCTGCAGTGCTGCTTTGGGTAGATCTGTCTCAGATCCTGTGTCTTGTCTCGGATGTGTATGACTTTATGCTAGCGATGGATCTGTATTAATGTGTGTGTGTGTGGATGCTGTAAGGGAGTTCATTCATTGGAGCTGCTGTTGAATTCATGGGCTGGGTGTTGCTCCATATCTAGTTTCCAAGCTGAGCAGGGTTTGTACAGGGCTGCTGAATAATGCCAGGGCTGCCGCATGCAGATCTCCTCCTCCCACGCCCTGCTGATGACTGACAGGCTCTTTGTATCCAGAAGTGGCATTACATAATCTCTAACAACCTATGGGAAGCTGTGTCGTTCAGTACCAGGCAGGGCTGCAGGGTAACATGTGGCCTGAGCCAAGCTGCTGTTCGCAAAGTGGCAGATTTTTTTTCGGGTGATCTGCACAGTCATTAAGTGCACCCATTGCTTTATTTGGCATTAAAGGGTTACGTGCACTATGGCCTGCATGTAAATGATCTCCCCCCCCCCCCCCCCACCCCAATAAACGGGTCTGTTCATAGGTGCCCTGGCCAAAGTTCAGGCAGGAGGTGTCGTATATCCCGTATAGGGAGTTGGCGGAGAGATTTGTTACCCAGTGACAGGAGTTGTCGTCTCCTCCCTAGATCAGGGTGGGTCCAGCCGCATTGTGCTGCAGTTTCCGGAAGGAAGGGCTCGAGTCCTGCCCATTCTGACTTGTAGATATCCCGCAGGGCAGTTCTCATGCATACTTCCATATTTAATTTTTTTTTTCTCTTGGGAACATTCCTCTAAAACTGCCTTCACTGCGCTCTATTGACTAGTCCTTACAATGTGTTAGACGCGCCCTAAAGGCTAGTCGTGTTGGCGTTTGAGTCAACGCCATTCTTCGGCACGGTGTAAAATAAAATGTTTGTGTTTTTAATACTTATTTTTGTGCTTTCACAAGCTCCATGTTATCTATGGGCTCAGTAGAGCAGAGTTGTTTAGTTTTTGTTCCGGATAGGCGTGGCACGCGGACTCTTAGTGTTCCCCTGTCTGACATAACCGGTCCTCCCTACTGTAGCGGAGCGTGTAGAATAAGTGTCAGGGTTGGCTCTTCGTTTTCTTTGTAAGGGGCACTGCTAGGTTTACTGCGCCAGACTACCACAAGTATTGAGCTTAATGGATACCTGGCTCTGAAGACTGCTAGCGAGGCTGATCGGTTTGGTTTTACTGAATAGTGGAGCAAAGTTTTGCTTCCCCCTCTGTTTTATTGCTATGAGCCCAGATATTTAGACATGGCACCTTGCCAACTTGTGGTTCACATCCCATTGTGGGCATTGGCAGTTGCATGCATGTAGGGTATAAGACTGAAATGGGCAGGTCTTGCCAGGTAACGGTGTTGAAGAAAAGCTCTGAATGTGTAAGGTTTAGTTACGTTGATATAAAACCTTGTACGCCTTTTGTGAATAAGGCCAGCAATGCAAGCAGTGGAAGGCTTTTGTTCTGGAGCCTCTGTCCAGGCACATTGCTCTAATTGTTGCTACTTATGTAAACAGTGAAGCTGGACGTAACTATGGCAACAAGAATGACAATTGTATTTACATTACTGCCAGCATCCAGAAAATGAATGTAGCTTGTTGTAATACTTACTCCTTGTGATATGAGTCTCTGTATCTTCACGGTCAGGCTTGTAAAGGAAATTACGGTCGGGCTTCTGTTGATGGAAACCCTTGGTGTCACTTACCATGTAGATTATATTAATGTCCAAACTATGGGGTTTAAGGCATAGCAACATATAAGGGAATGGATTACAGTAATCTATGAAGCTTAGTCTTTCCCATTTAAACGGAGTGATCTACAAAAGTTCTCCCTATTGTCTCAGCAGATTGCAGGTGACCATTTATGGTAGTCTGTATTCTACCTATGGAACGGTAGGATTGCCCTCTTGCATGAAATTGCTAATGTTGCACATGGCAACCAATCCAGAGCAGGTTAGGGAATTATAGTGGTGGTCTGGTTGCTGAGACACTAAACAGTCTTGTATATGAGGCCCTGGATGTCCTGTTCTGTGCAGACTGAATTCTCTGCATTATTGCTTACTTGCAAGTACATTGACTTGGAGATTTTACATGAAAGACCTGAGTTACACTCCTTTTATGAACAGGAGCAAGTTTTTATTTAAACATGGATTTCATATTAGTTGGTAGAATGCAGGTTGCAGTTTACAGCAACCTGTATTCTGTGAATGGTGGCAGCCATGCACTTGTAACCTCTGGGATTTGAATTCCCACATCTGTATAAAGCCTCATGCACACAACACAGGCTGGGCAGTCTGTAAAAAAAAAAAAAAAAAAAGTCCTATTCATGGACTTTCTTCAGCCAATGCACCTTCCCGTAAATGTACAGCAAGTTATCTGTTGGCCATGGAAATGAATGGCTCAATAATTACAAAAAATCTGTCGTTGTGTGCATGGGGCCTTAGTTGACTATCTCAGGCAAAATTCACACAGTGGCTTGTCAATGGTATGCTCAACTAAATCCTGACAGTAACATTCAATCTGCAATGTATGTGTGGAGAATTTATACTCTTATTCACATGCTCAGGAAAATATCTGCATGGAATAATGAACATGCTACAGATTTGAACGTCCACAACATGCTCATTACAGCTGTGGATAACTTCAATAAACTACAATAGCGCTAATCCACGCATGTGCAACCAGTGGCCAACCCACAGCAAAAATGAGTTCTTCAGCTGCAGATTTTCTAAAAAAAATAAAGTCCAGTAGGTCGCCAATTGACTTGGGCATTGTCCCTCCCATGATTAGGAATGGAAATCAGCAGCTGCTGTGACACTGGCCTTCAACAGCAAATGGGAGCTGGCGTTAGCGGCCTTGGGCGAAAATAATTTCAGCTTTGAGAACATTCCATTGATAGATAGAAATGTGGGTGTCTCATTCCTTTCTATTGGCTAATGGGTTTGTGGGTGTAGGGCATTGAACTTGGTGTCTGGCTTATCTACTTACCGCAAGTTCTTTGAATAGAGGGCTAATGCTTTAGGCATAAAGTTGTAGGTTACACCTGCTGGTTTTCTATGGTTTTTTGATAAAATTGTGACAGCCAGTATGTGTGAATGTACCCGCAGGGCTATTACATTAATGGGGCTTTCATCTGACATAGGTGGCACAGCCTCGCAATATACCATCAATGTTAGATCAGTTGTGGTCTAACCACTAGAACAGTGGCAACAGTACCTCCATGTTCTGTTGGCACTGCTTGTTTTCCCAAGTGTGTGACCATTGACTATTTATTGGGCTTTGCCTAGACTCGTTGGCGTGGTGGCTTCCTAGTTCTGCTACTTTGAGTGGCAGGATTTAGTGGTTGGACCCTAGCCCATTGGATGGTGATGGCATGTCGTAACATGCTACCAATGTTTGTCCTCAGATTTCAGGAAAGGTGACATGACCTCTTTAGAGGAGTTCTGTTTTATGGGAAAGTTGCTTCTGTGGCAGATTTATTAGTTAGTCTACATTGTGCTATTCCTCTGTAATTCTGCCTAGAAATGTGTGCATAAATTGATAGTTGGGCGTTGCCAGATGGGGGTGGTACCTTCAGCACTGATTGGACTTTGTAGAGACACATCCCTTTGACTAGGGGAATAGGAACACCCAGTTGTCAATTTATTAATGAACTTCTTAAAGGAATGACCTAATAAGGCTCATTACTCATCTGATAGAACCCCTGAGGCTCCATCGCAACCACATCTGTGCTCTCCGCCACTATTTGTTCTGCTACAGCAACTGTCTATTATTTACACGTGTGATCGCTGCAGCCATTTGCTGCCCTCAGCAGTTTTGTGCTGTATACCACTGAGGCCTTTGACCAGCAATCATGTGGGTATGCTGGCTTGTTGTCCCTGCAGCACAGTAAGCCGTTGTGGGAAACTGTTGCACAGGAACACAGATCAGGTGAGTAACGCATCTTGCTTTCTGGCATTCCCACTTTGAATAGACTTCCTAAGTTAAAAGGGTTGTCTATGACCGGTCAAATGATGACTTGTCCACAGGATAGGACATCAGTATGATTGGTCAGGACCCCGCATCGATCAGCTGATCCAGATGTTTTGAATGGTATGCAGTAGTTGGAGCCAAAAGCAGATGGTTCAAACAGCTGTGTAGTGGCGGTTCTGCAGAACTGCAGCTCTGCTATTTGCGTTAATGGGAGCAGTTCTGCAGAATTGCCACTATACATCAGCTTCCGGCTCCAACTACTGCATACCGTTAAAACATCTGGAGGCAGCTGGAACCGTTGATGGGTCGGACCCGCACCGATCATATACTGATGACCCAGCCTGTGGATAGGTCATCAGTTGTGGACAACCCCTTTAAAAGGGGGTCTGTATAGTTTAGGCCTTATAATACAAGTCTTATCCTATGTAATCTAGCGGTTACCTGATGCCAATGCCCAACCACTTCCAAATTTGTATCCATTTCCAATCTGTTTCAAAAGCACAGGATTGACTGATGCCCCTGGTAATGCATCCAGTGGCAACAACATTTTGGATAGGTAAAAATCCCACCTGTCAGACCTTTCTTATCCCAATAGGCGGTGTTGGACTGGCGCATTAGGCATTTGTGGGCAGACTGATTTTGAGTGGAATTTACAAATGCCTTGGTGGTGTCTTGCTAGCCGGTTCGTGATTTTTTTCCTATTTTTGTGTGGCTAAGGCCTGTTGAACTCTAAGGCTATGTTCACACGGAGTATTTTGCAGGAGGAATATCTGCCTCCAAATTCCGTTTGGAAGTTTGAGGCAGATTTTCCTCTCCTTGCACGCCGATTTTCGTGGCGTTTTTCGCCCATGGCCATTGAGCGCTGCGGGCATAAGTTATATAAAACACTGCGAAATACGCTTTCTCTGCCTCCCATTGAAGTCAATGGGAGGTCAGAGGCGGAAACGCCCGAAGATAGGGCATTTTGCTTTTTCCCGCGAGGCAGTTTTACTGCTCGTGGGAAAAAGACGCCAACGCCTCCCATTGAAATCAATGGGAGGCATTTTCGGGCCGTTTTTGCAGAGTTTTGCAACGTGGTTTCCGCGTCAAACAACTTGTCAAAATACACCGTGTGAACATAGCCTTACGCTGGGTTCACAGCTTTTTTGCAGGCAGAAAATCTGCCTCCAAATTCAGTTTGGAATTTTGAGGCAGATTTTGCACTTCATGCAGATTTTTTTTTTATTTTTTTTTATATATTTTTATTTTTACCTGCAACCATTGAGCACTGTGCGCAAAAAAACACCACGAAATATGCTTTCTCTGCCTCCCATTGATGTCAATGGGAGGTCAGAGACTTAAACGCCCGAAGATGGGGCATGTCCCTTTTTTCCGCTTGTGGGGAAAACTCAGCCTCCCATTGAATTCAATGGGAGGCATTTTCGGTCATTTGTGAATGTTTTCTGATGCGGTTTGCGTGTCAACTCCATGTGAACCTACCCTTACCTCTTGACCTGTTGGAGCTTCGAGAACTATGACGAGCAGCTCACGTAAGCTGGAGAGATAGCTGTGATGTATGTTGGGGTGCTATTATAATCCATAAGGTGTACAGAACTCAACAACTGTATCGCCATTTGCTTCCAGCCTTTCGCTTGCGTGACCACACAGTATATGTTTGGAGCATACGCAGTGCTTGGCGAGTGTGGCGTTGGCAGGATGAAATAGTGGGCTTTGTTTCCATCACTTTAACCAATCTTTATCTATTTACTTTTTTTATGCTTTTTCCTCTTAGCATTGTATTGTCTATTATAATGCCTCTTGAGGACTTGTAGTTACAGCCATGAATTTTGCTGATATTTTAATCTAGGCATATATTATTTACGTCATTGCTGGTTTAAAGATATGGTGATGTCATACTTCAACTAGGCCAACATGCATCAAGTAATCTGTCTAGGTGGAGCATACATATCTTGCCGTCTGGGCTATTCTTGAGGGGTACTGGTGGGAAGGATTCCCTTTCATTTGCATCATGAATAGGTTCTATGTATGAAATCTATGACTAGCTACAAACATTTCTCCATAAAGTGAGTCAGCTGTTTAAAATGCTTTGCTATGGTAGATGTGATGTGTACATTAATTTAAAGAGGACCTATCTCCTGGATAGTGTTTTTTTTAAATTTTTTATTTAATTTAAAGTCTTTACCCCAAAAGAATCTAGTTCTTTAAAAGAAGAGAAAAAAATAATTTGCAGTTTTGTGCACATTATGTAAATGACCCTGCACATCATAAAAGTAGTCTGAGGTGCTGGTTAGGCAGCTACCACAAACATGCCCCTGATGCCCTTCCCATAATCTTTAGTAGCATAGTATTTGATGCTGTGCCAGAGCAGGGAACTTGCGTTCTGCCTAGTCAGTTAGGGCACCTTCTCTGGCCTATTCCAGAGCTGTGATGGGCTCACTCAGTGCAAAGGATTCTTCAACTTAAGCTTTAGTCTTAGGTGAATGTAGAAGTTTTCTATGTAACTTCAGGTTTGCTTGCCATATACATGCATCATTTAGGTTGTTTTTGTTGGTAGATGAAATTTTGCTTTTCTGACTTTTTTTTTTTTTTTATATGGTTTATCCATACAAAGTGACTTTTTTTTTTTTTCTCTAGTGTTGGTTAAATGTGTTTACAAGTTTCCTTGTATCAGTCCTATAAAGCTATTGTGTATATTGTGTTTTTTTTTCTCCTTTACACCTTTTTGGACTGAAGCTAGATAAGCTTACTAGGTATATTGTTATATTACACCAACACTCCCAATTTTGGAGACCTACTTTCTTATTTAGGGGCTTTGATCCTAATGACATTGGCTTCACTTCGATAGGACTGCGGGGCAATACCAGACAGGCCACTGACTACAGTGGCTGTTTGTGGATAAAGGCTTTTTTGTTCCTAGAATTGTAACCTTGCATGCTCCTAACATCTGACCGCTTGTGTAGTGTACCATCATCTGCATTGTGGAAGGTGTCATACATCTCTGTAAAGTGAGGCCATTCTAGCCACTACTTTAGAATGCTGCTTTAACCAGGCTGATTGTAAAGAAGTATTAGAGGTTGTCCACTTGGGACGACCCCTCTGTTAGAATGGTCTGTCAGTGGCACATGTTACAGATTGTGCTGCTTGAGCCCCCAGCAATCTGCTATAATCTTTCAAGAACAGTTTTCCCTGCAGCACCACCACAGGAGAAATAGAGCATTGCATAGTTCCCACTGAAATCAATGGAGTGTTGGTAATGCATCGACAGTCCTCCACAGTGAGACTTTGTAGCCACTCTTGGATCTTGCTTATAGAGGATGATCCTGAACAGGAGAGCTTCATCTAAGAATTCATTCAGAATTCTCAAATAGTACAATAAAAAAAGTTTTTTTAAAAAAACCAGAACACCCCTCTAAGTGTTTGTAGGGATGAACTGACATTGTTCTCTATGGCTTTTTTTTTATTTTTATAATATTGGTTACATTTTGAACTTGCATTGTCTTTTAATGGTTTAATTGGTTAATGATTTTATAACTCTTTTCATAGAGGTAAAGCACTTATGTACACCTTTGCTCACTGCATGATATTGGCCTAGTGACTTGAGCTGGCTTCCATACTGAAGACCGTTTTACACCGGCCAATTATCAGCAAACTATTCATAGGACGCTCATTGACTGATTGCCCTGTGTAAACAGGGAAGCGATCAGCAGATGAATGAGCATTTGCTCGTTCATAGGCTGATTGTATTGTGTTAAAGTGAAATATTATTGTGGTCATTGGCGCATCTCCCTGTGTAAACAGTAAGCCATGATGTATGGAGACAAGCGTCAGGAGTAAGGGGCGCTCGTCCCTATACTATAGCTCCTTGCGAAATGCGTGCCGATCAACAAGTTGTCTTGTTCGTCGGTGCTTGTTTACACTGCCCAGGAAGGGCCAGTGGAAACCACGTGACAAACGTCAAATGCCTCCTGTTGATTTCAATCAGAGGCGTTTTTTTCCCACGAGCTCGTGGAAAAAAGTGACATGCCCTATCTTCGAGCTTTTACGTCTCCAACCTCCCATCGACTGCGCTTTGATTCCGTCGGAAAAACGGAAACCTGCCGGAACGCTGACCATTAGCAATGTTTCCGTCACCATTGATATCAATGGTGATTCAGTTGCGTGGTTCCACGACGGAAACCTCAGACGGAACCCCTCAACGGAAAGCGAACGCTTATGTGAGCTGGCCGCAAGTCTGGGTTAACATGTTGTGGCTTTTTTTTTTTTTTTTTTTTTTTTTTTTATATTCCCTTCCCAATCAGTTTTGCAATTAATCTGTAATTACAGACCCATTCATTTCTATTGCCCAGACACCTTCCCATATATTTAGGGCTGTAGAAGTGATCCAGAAAAATGGGACGTGTCCTTTCTTTCATGGGACTTGCTCCCATACTTTATAATGGAAGCATGACTCGCAAATATAGGTGACAGTCTCCGGCCATGCCTGTAGTAAAGGACTGTTTACGGTCATGGCCGTGTGCAGGGGGAATCTTCTAGAAATAGGAGCAAAATAAGTTTCTTTTACCTGCATATTATGAATAATGCTGAAGTTCAGATTAAAAACTTACTCACACTTCTCTTGTTTTTCAGGCTGACCAACTGACAGAAGAGCAGATTGCAGGTAAGCTTGTTCTGTCACTTCTATCATTAAGAACCACTTTGGATACATCCAGATGTAGTGGAATATTTTGCCATGGATTTACACTTTTCATTGCAAATTTTAAACTTCACACTCGGAAAAGAATGGATGTGCTGTGGTTTTGAAAATCTGCAGCGTGCTCATTTCAATTAGTGTTTAACTCCAGCCTAATGGATATTTAATACAGTTACTGCACCCAAAATGTAACCATTTACAGTAAAATAAAAGCTGCCTGAACCTGTTGGTGTAAATACTCAGATGGTAGAAGATGGTAATGCATTTTTATCTTGAGTTTTGCAAGATGATGGCCGTAGGAGGTCATCCCTCTGGCAAAGTAGTTCCCATGTGACCTTTCCTCCGCTTTCTGCAGGGACACTTTATTAGGATTGAGCATTAATATCTACCTATGATTACACATGACACTTACAGCAATGCCCTGTACTTGGAAACCTGGTATGTAAGCTGCAGGCAGTCATGGGACGATCCTTATAAACAGGCCTATACTTGTGAGATCATGTGGAAAGGGCGCATAGTACTGCCGGTGGGTGGATATGGAATGTCTATTTCTAGATGGTTTACGTAACTCCAATTTTGTTTTCTTAGAGTTCAAAGAAGCTTTTTCACTATTTGACAAGGATGGTGATGGCACCATCACAACAAAGGAGTTGGGCACAGTGATGAGGTCGCTTGGGCAAAACCCCACAGAAGCAGAGCTGCAGGACATGATAAATGAAGTAGATGCTGATGGTATGAGACGTCCTCTGTGGGTTATAGTTTAAGCTGGCAATTGGTGGTTTGTTTCTAATCCTCCCTTTTCTTCAACAGGTAATGGAACAATTGACTTCCCTGAATTCTTGACTATGATGGCTAGAAAAATGAAAGATACAGATAGTGAAGAGGAAATCAGAGAAGCATTCCGTGTTTTTGACAAGGTATCAGCAAATTATTTTTATTTTTTTTTAAAAGGCTGCCGTTACTTTACTAATATGCCAATATATTTTACTTATTACAGTATTGCCTGGCTGTTTCAGTATTTTATGGCATATCTAGTCCAACCTCAAACTTGGGTTTGAATATAGGGTAACAGGCAGATCTTAATAGTACATGGGTGAAATTTGGGTTTGGCACTGCCATGTCATGGGTGCCAGTTTAGCATGTGGGAGTTTAGTTGGAAGTATAAACAAGATGAAACTATCCGAAGGCCTTCACACAGGATGGAAGTGCTTTTTAGATTTTCTGTCTGGGTTTCTTCACACAAACTGCAGCAGATTACAGAACCAGCCATGCGGCTGAGATGCAGCAGACCATTTTCTGCACAGAGTTCTGAGCGTGCAGTGGATTTTTAGATCTGTAGCTTGCTCATCCTGTGAGATGTTTACAGCAGATTTAAGCCTTTTCAATGTAGAAGGGGTGAAATCGGCATAAATTTCTGCCAGGTGTGGCGATCCTAAAAGCATGCATGTTGGGGTCTGTTCACATCAGCGAGCCGATTCCATTCAGCCTTTCCATTGGAGGAACCGAATAACGGAAACGGTTTCTGTTTGCATTACCATTTAGTCCAATGGTAATATCTCCATTTCAGTGTTTAGTACTTATAGAATAGCTCAGTCAATGGCACTTTCAGTGAAAAAAAACAACTTTAAGGAACGGAAACAATGTAACAGAGTTGGTTACAATGGTAATGCAAATGGGAGCGATAGTTTACGGTTCATCAGTTCTTCTGACAAAGGTAAAATGGAACCTGACCGCTGACGTGAACAGGCCCTTAGAGAAACTTTCACACTTTATGGACTCGTGTTCCAACAGTGTCAGAGTTCATTTAACTTGTTGTTTTTTTTAGTGTCCGTTTATTACCAAATGTATTACTTGGTGGTAGGAGCAATTGTATCTTAAGGGTGTTCACGCGGGCTATCTTCAGACTTTTTTGGTTTGTGAACGCCACCAAACATCTGCCCATTGAAAAAACTGCATTCCGTTCCCAGTGTTTTTACGCAGCAGTTTTTAAAAACTGGCGTGTAAAAAAAACACCTTGTAAAAAGTGCATTTCACTTGAGCCATTTTTCATTGACTCAGTAGAAAAACTGCTCCAATAACAGCTGTAAATACACCGCAAAACACAAGTTGCTTAAATGGCTCAATCAGGAGCAGTTTTCCCTTAAACAGCTGAAGATAGAACTGTTTAAGTGTGAACATGGCCTAAGTCAAAAGGCTGGAGCTTCAGAGATGGCTATGCACAATCGCATAGATGTGAATGAAGACTCAAGATGTCATCTGTCAGCTTTTAGATACATATAATCTAGCTGCTTTCTCTAGAAGGATGGATCTCCTAAGACCCTGTTCACATCGGCATCGAGTCATTCCGTTGTGCTGCTTTGTCAGAGGTGCAGAACAATGGAAAACGGAAACAATCGTTCTGCTGCACTACATACAGACCATCGGATGACTGAGCTCATTGACAGTTTCCGTTGGTGTCTGCGGTCTTACCGGAAACCATAGCGCAGATCTCTGCGACAGGCACCTAACAGCCTCCAATGCAGATGTGAATCAGCCCTAATAAATATCAATTAGCAACCACATTGATTAAGTTAGTCAGCATTCGGGAGGATTGCTGTGAATTATATGGAGACAATGGGGGTCCACCAATATACTAACAGGATTTGTTAAAACAAACATTTTGACAGATACAAACCTTCACAATCAGCCAGGTTGGCTGGCAGGATTAGACGGTCACTTTCCACTGGAGTCAGTGGTTTGTAGGGAGCCTCTGGGCTCATTGCACATATTTGCATATGGTTTGTTCTGCCGGGCAGGATTGACACACCATACTGAATTTTAGTTTGCATACAGCACAATCCCACTGGTAGAAGCACCTGTCTATAAACTGTAAAGGTGAGTTTCAAGAGTTGCATTTCTCATCCTGTGTAAAGGGCTGTATTGAGAACTTGATTTCTATTAACTGGTGTCTTCTAGTGTTACTGTGTGAATACTCCAACATAGCAGAAGACTTAAAGGACTTTTCCCAGTTTTGACACTTATGGCATAGCCACACGATGTGGGTTGAGTGGGAGTCCCCTGTCCTCACCTGAGTCTGGCACATCCAGGCAGAGACTTATTCACACGAGCGTTGAGTATGTCCGCGTGATGGCTGTTAGAACAGGACGCATGTTTGTCAATGGACTTTTTACACAGCTGTTGAACTGACCGTGTGAAGGGTCTGAAATATAGAAGCTGTCCTATTATCTTCCATTTAAACAGCCCTCCATAGGCTCAAGTCTATAAGGATCTGTAAAAATAAGACCCCCCACACGGGCACCTCGGACATGAGGCACGTTTTTCACATCAGTTTCCCCACGCTCTTGTGAATCTAGCCTAAAGGTGGCTGGGATCAGAAACTGCTGAGCTGGCTGTGCTATGGTTTCCATAACTCCCATTCACTTCTATAAGGGTATGTTCACACGCTAAACAAAACTGCTGTGAAATACAGAGCCGTTCAAGGGAACACACCCCCTGATTTTCAGCCATTTAAGAATCAATCGTTTATTTTTTTTTACAGCTGTTCTACTGAACCAGTAAATGGCTCAATAAGTGACATGCACTTTTTACACTGTTTTTACGCACTTTCAAACGGCCATGTAAAAAAAAAACACCCAATCTGAACAAATCTCCATTTTCCCTTTGAAAACAATGGGCGTGTTTGGAGACGTTCAGTTTCCGTATTTTCAGCCGTTTTACGGTGCATTTACTGCCCAAAAAACGGCTGAAGATAAGCCATGTGAACATGCCTCCATTAGAGGAAGCTTAGCCGAGCGCTGCTGTCTAATCCTGAGTTTCTACTTCACAAGGTGCTGTGGCCCCTATTAAACTGGCTACTTGGAATACATATATGCATAACGCTTCAATCAATGCCATTGGTGCACAAATGGTTAACTTGCTATGTGCTTATTCAGACAAGCATTGTTAAAACCAGTTTTTTTTACAGCCTAAGGCCCAGTTCACACATTTAATGTGGAAACTTCTGAGTCTGCATAAAAAAAACATCTGAAATGGCTTTTTTTTTTTTTTTCCCCCTATGGCAGCTTTTGGCAGTTTGCTAAACAAAAACAAAAGCTGCATGCCTTCTCTTGCTGCGGTTACCTCTGACCTCCCATTGGTACCAATGAGGCAGAGAAAGCGTTTTATCGCTGCATGACGGAAAACCACATCGCAGCAAGAAATTGCAGGCAGGTCAAAATTTCTGAAGGAATTCTGTGGCAGATATTTCTGTCTGCAAAAAAGAAAAAATTGGACAGCGCCGAACTCGGACAAGTTTGCATCAGCGTTTTTCTGTTTGGATGGCGTCTGTGGGGAAAAAAATATGTTAATTGTCCCAACCCATTAAACTCTCAGGATAATTACATGACCACAAATGCCATATAGCAAAGAGCATTGACCGTCTTAAAATATTTTGTCCAAAGCTCTTAGACCCCTGATGAGTACCAGTAGCTGACACAGCGGGTCAATTTAACCCCTTAGTGACCAGCGATACGCCTTTTAACATTCGTCACTAAGGGGCCTTAGGCTAGGCTGACGCCTTCTCACGTTCGCCTAGTCTAAGTCCTGCACGGGTCTCCCGTGCAAGCTGGCACCGGGGCTCAGCTGTCTGACAGCTGAGCTCCTGCTCCAACACCCATGCCGCTACCAATAGCGACCGCGGCATTTAACTTTTTTAGAGGGAGTGCGCTCCCTCTGTCACCCATCGGTGGCCCGCGAATGCAATCGCGGGTCTCCGATGGGGTGTCATGGCAGTCGAGGGGCCTGATAAAAGCCCCCAGGTCTGCCCTGGACATATGCCTATTAGGACACGCCAGATTTACACTGACAGGCAATAATGCTCTGGTATACGAAGCATTATATCAGCGATCTGAAGATCGCACAGTAAAGTACCCTAGTGGGACTAATAAAAGAAGTAATCAAAGTGAAATAAAGATTATTAATAAAGTACAGTAAAAAAAAAAATCTTTTTCCATAAAGTGGTTTTATTTAGTAAGTGTAAAAAAATAAATAATAGTACACATATGGTATCGCTGCGACCGTAATGACTCCATTAATAAAGTTAATATATCATTTAAACCGCAAGGTGAACGCCGTAAAAAAAAACACAAACTGGAGAAATTGCAGTGAAACACATAGAACAATTTTATAATATCCCCCCCAGTTAATAAACAAAATTATATGTACCCTAAAATGGTGCTATTAAAAAAGTACAACTTATCCCGCAAAAAAAAGTCCTCATACAGCTATGTAGACGAAAAAATAAAGTTATAGCTCTTTGAATGCGACTATAGAAAAACGAATAAAATAGCTTGGTCATTAGGGCCTAAAATGGGCTGGTCACTCGGGTTAAAAGCTTGAGCTAGTTTATAGGATCTGTACCTTTTTCTATACTTTAGCAGTGCAGGTGATGGACCAGATGGTAAACCAGTTATCTAGCCAATTTCTATCACTTGCGAGCTGTTAATGCAGGACGTGTTTTCAGTGATACTGGTCTTATATGAACAGTTATAACGGTGACATGCGTGAAGTCTTCTAGTGTTGGTGTAAACGCTATAGTTATAATCCATAAATAAGCTTCAGAATTCAGTCTAAAGCTGAAATTCACTAGTGAATTGTCAAGGGTATGCAGAGGCTATTTCGGGCCATAAACAGCCCAAAAAAAGGCTGAAATCAGAAGCAGAACGCCTACAAACATCTGCCCATTGATTTCAATGGGAAACACAGCATTCTGTTCTAACAGGGCGGTGTTTTTGGTTTTTTATGCCTCATTTTCCAAAAAAAACTAAAGTGCATTTCACTACTTGAGCCATTTTTGGGGTGGTCATTCATTGACCATAGAAATACCACTCGATAAACAGCCATGAAAAATGCTAGCTTGAATAAAAAAACAGCTGAAAATCAGGAGCGGTTTTCCTTTGATATATATATATATATATATATATATATATATATATATATATATATATATATATATATATACATAGCCTGTGACTTGTGTTCTGTCAGAACTAACGCTGTTTGCTATGGTATAGTGATTTATTACACTCCAATGTATAGAAGGCTAGTTACACTTGTTTCTATTGCAGTAACCTCTCCATATGCACTTAATAAACTGGCTAATCGGTCAACCTGTTTATATTTTGGGCAGTATCTTCCCTAAATCTCCTGCTGATCAGAATCACAAATAGTAACGAATACTATTGTAACTGCGCTCACACGGGAGCTGCTAAATATGGAGTTCTTTGGCTGGGAAGCAAATCGTCTGAGCCTGTCTTTATTTTCTGTAGGATGGAAATGGCTACATAAGCGCTGCTGAACTCCGTCACGTCATGACAAATCTGGGTGAGAAATTAACGGACGAAGAGGTCGATGAAATGATCAGGGAAGCAGATATTGATGGAGACGGTCAAGTAAATTATGAAGGTGGGTTCCAGTCTAACACTTGGGCTGACATTTCTGGTGATCTCGTTTTATGGTGGATGTAAATCTAGTGACATGGGCTAAGATGCAGTTGAAAGTTTGTAGAGAACTGCAGAAGTAACTAGATCGGCAGTCCTGGTTTTAATGAAGGGATAAGGGAAACATTACAGGGTTTTATTTAAACTAAATCCATGCACAGGTAGTAAAAACCTCCACATTCCAGACCGTTCGCAATTCATTTAATTCACAATATTCTGTGATTCTTCCACAGCAAAATCCACAAATTTGCAGATTTTACCCCTTCTACATTAGAAAGCAGCGTGCGGCTATCTAATGTGGAAAATGTTCTGCAGCGTGTTTGAAATGTGTTCAGCATTCAACCACATACCTGAGATGACTACTGTATTTTCTCTACAGAAAATCTGCAGCATTTCAGGCTTGTGAATCCAGCCTTGGTGTAGTAAGGGCAAAAAATGGCATCAAAATAACATATATATATATATATATATATAATTTTTACTTTCAGCCCACATTTATACCGCATGCCCTCTGCACCAGTGATGGGTATTTACAGTTTCCATATGGCTGCACTCTAAGCGGGGGAGGGGTCTTAAGCTTCACCTATCAAATTATTTCGCTTTGGAAATGTCATTCCATTAAATTGTGTTGGACAAAGCTTTTTGGTTACAAATGATTTTGCCAAGTTGTCTTTTTTCCAATGAGTGAGAATTGTCTCCCCTGTTCCTGCTGGCTGGATGCAAATGACAAGGCCTATTAAAGAGGCTCTGTCACCAGATTTTCAAACCCCTATCTCGTATTGCAGCAGATCGGCGCTGCAATGTAGAGAACAGTAAAGTTTGTTGTTTTTTTTTCAAAAACGAGCATTTTTGGCCAAGTTATGACCATTTTTAGATTCATGCAAATGAGCCTTTAGTACAACTGGGCATGTATTGTGTGTACATCTGGGCGTTTTTTCTAGCTGGGCGTTGTGACTAGAAGTGTATGGTGCTGACGAATCAGCATCATCCACTTCTCTTCGTTACCACCCAGCTTCTGGCAGTGCAGACACACAGCGTGTCCTCGCTCATCCGACGCGATTAAGTTCCTGTGGGAGGAAGTGAGTGACGTCACAGCGTGATCTCTCGAACACGCTGTGTGTCTGAACTGCCAGAAGCTGGGTGGTAACGAAGAGAAGTGGATGATGCTGATTCGTCAGCATCATACACATCTAGTCACAACGCCCAGCTAGAAAAACAAGTAAAACCGCCCAGATGTTACACACACAATACACGCCCAGTTGGACATGACTTTAAACACGCCCAGTTGTACTTAAGAAAGGCTCATTTGCATAAATATAAAAATGGTCATAACTTGGCCAAAAATGCTCGTTTTTGAAAAAACAATAACGTTACTGTTATCTACATTGCAGCGCCGATCTGCTGCAATACGAGATGGGGGTTTGAAAATCTGGTGACAGAGCCTCTTTAACGCCACAAAGAAAGCAAATCTGTTTAGGGTATTGAAAGGGTTGAAGGTGCTCGAATACTTTAAGGCTACATTCACATGTTGAAATAGTGTGCCTGCTTTGAAACACTTTACCACAAATCACCCGTTTTGTGATGCGGCAGACAAGAACATGCAGCGAGACGGCACACGTTTTACAATGTGGTGATTGGTGACAAGGCCGCAGCTTAATAGATGTAATGGGAGAACCTGCGACATGTGATATGAAATGATTTATTACTTGGGATTTCACACTTTTTTTTTTCTCTTTTCTCTTACAGAGTTTGTACAAATGATGACAGCAAAGTGAAGATTGTACAGAATGTGTTAAATTTCTTGTACAAAGATGTTTATTTGCCTTTCTTTGTTTGTAACTTATCTGTAAAATGTTTCCCCCCCCTTACTGTCAAAAAAAATGCATGTATAGTAATTTAGAATTCCATTCATGTTTCTCATATTCCTGTCACTGTCTTGTCTTTTCCTTTTTTTTTTTTTTCTTAAACTTTTTTTTATTTGTTTTCCATGAAGTTGATCAAGTAACAAATGCTGCATGTGGCTTTACTCTGGATTTTAACAAAGCCTTTTGTGCACATGGAAGACCTTCATGAATTTGGTCACACGGGAACATCTGGGCTCTTCATTTTTAAATTACACTTTTTTTTTTTTTTTTTAATTTCCTCCCCTCCAAGTTGGATTTCTTCAAGTAACTTGTCTGCTTGTTGGAATGTGGAGTAAACAACGACTCTAACTACAGATAGTTAACAATATTGAACTTATGTTGCACTAATGCAAAGCTGGTATATCCAGATACATGTCTTGTTTTTCCTACCACCCTTCCTGCCTTTCCTACTGTATTGTTTGCTCCAGACCTGGAACATCTTCACCATGCTTACTATCTTTTTTCTCTTTTCTTTAAATGACTGGGTGAGGGGTCTACATAGCATTACCCAGCAGTGAGTTGTAAGCTCCTTCACCAGTTAAAGGTTTACTTTGGTTTATCCACTTTTCAGAAGAACCTGCTTATGGCACAATTTGCCTCAAATCCATTCCAAGTTGTATATTTGTTTTCCAATAAAAACAAAAAAGTCAATCGTGGTGGTCATTTATTGTATGTTGGGGGGGGTGGGGGTGCTAATAAACATTGTTTAAAGGTAAGCATGCACCTAATTTTATTTTTCTAGTCCCAAAATTCTGACTATTGGGTCATGTGTATGTGTGTATATATATATATATATATATATATATATATATATATATATATAATTTTTTTTATATTTTTTTTTTGCCAAAGCACAGCTCTAATCTCCTGTGTATGGGAACAATTCACTTCTGAGTTCGATGTATGCAGTGAGCGCCACCTAGTGGCAATTGCAAGCAGCATTAATTTTAGCATGTAACTTGCACTATGTGGGCAATTTTGAGTTCTATATATAACGGGTTTAGTACCTTTTTGGAGATGTTAAACTAAGCACTGAATTTGACCTACAAATGACCTGCCACATGGGGCACTTGAACCTTTGTCCAGTTATATAACAGACACATTACATAAGTAGTAAGTAATCTAGATTTTGCTGGTAAGGCATACAGTTAAGGCCCTTTTATACCTGCCGATAAGCAGGTGGTGCAGCGAGCGGCAATCAGTAAGACGCTCGTTTACTCCAGTCACACGGAGCTATGGATGGGGATGAGCAGTCTGTACTCCAATCACTCGTCTCCATACATTATCATGTCGGCAGTGCATCTCCCGGTTTACAGGGATGTGCTGCTGACAACTATACGACCAGCAGATTGAGCGCTTGCTCGTTCCCCTGTTTACACAGGGCAGCTATCAGCAACGAGCGCTCATCTGCCCAATATTCGTTCAGTGTAAAACCCCCTTCAGTCTCAAGGAACAAATTACTTTGATAAATGTGACCTCGGGCTTGTGCAGGCAAACGGTTCCACTAGTTAATGATACATCTGTGTGAGGTCTTTCAGGTCTGCTCAGTCATAGGGGCAGAATAATGGTGAATCTGTGCCACCAGATCGTCTTGCGTCTAATGTCAATGCTTTGCCACATTTGACTTGCTGGACAGAATAGTGCAGTGGAGGCTTCCAGCAGAGCCTTCAATGCAGATGTGAACAGAGCATTATATGATATAGGACAAGGAAAGAGGACGGTTTCAGCTTCAAAAGCTCAGAAGGAAGTCCTAGAGTATCCTATGGGGGGGGGGGGCACCGCTGACCATAAAGGTGCACTGTACCATTGTATGACGTGTTTCATCTGTTCTACTTCAGTGTAACCAAATGGATGGTTACACTGGTCGGTGTGTAAATTGTACGAAGCAGTAGAAGCGCTCAGGTGAGCAATATGCCGCTTTCTGAGACTTTATTGATCACGCACGCTGCTCCGCGGAAAGACTGACTACCACTTGGCATTCTTTACAAAGCTGATTAGAAACGAAGCAGCACTCCCCTTTAAGTGATCAGTGGGTGTCTCAGTGCTTGGACCCCCACTGATCAAAAAACCTGACCAGTCCGTTTTGAAGTTTAGTTACCCATGAACATGTAAGCAAGTTGATGAATTGACACATACTTATGTGTTTGGCAATCTACCAGCAGTTGTCCTTGTCCAGCTTCATACTAGACTGACTTGGTGAATGAGTGACAGGCGGGGGATTTAGCTGCAGTTTCCCATTTAGTGTTTGTGAATGGGCAGAATGGAAAATATCTAATTGGCTCAGCACAATCTTGGATCATACCACTCTGCAAACATGGTGAGAAAATGGATTTACTTAAACCTGCAAATTTTTCGGTTTTCCCTCTGCTGGTTCTGACACGTCCCCTCTTGCAGCCTAAGGCCCCATTCACACAACTGCATTTTTCATCCATCCGCAAATACAGAGTCGTAGTCTTGGCTAATCTGGTGTCACATAGAAATGCTTCTAACTGAACGGCTATGGATGCACATCCTTAATTACAGAGGCGCCCATAAACTTCTATGGAGTAAGGTGTCTTGGTTTTTTAGATCTTAAATGGTTTTTTTTATGTGCTGTAAAAAACAAACTGCGGATGTAAAGGTCTGTTTATGCAGATTTCTTCCAGATCTTGCAGGGGTCTCACCCTTGTGAAGGTTGCATCTTAGCATAGCCTAAAAGCCTAATTCAGTGAATCCTATATTGGAATTCAAAATGCCTGTCTAATGGCATTGCCCCTAGTTTTTTTAATTTAAAAAAAATTAAAATTATAAACCAGAATTGACCTAATGAGGTCTTCATTTATATATTCTGTTTAGGTTCCTGGTTTTGGCTTAAAAGTACATATAAAATCTGCAGTGTCAATGCCTTACGTTTAAAAAAAAAAAAAAAAAAATAAATAAATAAAATAAATTAAAAAGTGTTCCTTCAGGCTTATAACCTCACTAAGAGTATGTTCACACAGCCAAATTACGGACGTTATCGGGTGTTTTACGCCTGGAATTACCTCCGAAATTACGGCTTGAATGCGTTGACAAACATCTGCCCATTGAAAGCAATGGGCTGACGTTTGTCTGTTCACACGAGGCGTATTTACGCATCTCTGTCAAAAGACCGTGGAAATAGACGCCTGCGCCAAAGAAGTGTCATGTCACTTCTTGGGATGTAATTGGAGCCGTTATTCATTAACTCCAATGAAAAGCAGCGCAAATTACATCCGTAATGGACGCGGCGTTCAAGCGCCTGCACATGCCGTTACGGCTGAAATGACGGGGCTCGTGTCTTCTGGAAACAGCCCTGTAATTTCAGCCGTTACGGACGCTGCCGTGTGAACATACCCTAAGGCACACGTAATATTTGAGGAAACCTGATGCAGCATGTAATGAAAACTGCTGCCACTTGTCAGATATATTCCTCTAAGGCCCTCTTCATATCTAAGAGGTGTCAGCTGTAGATTTTGCCAAAAATACCGGAGACTATAGCGCAGCATACTGCTAGGGTTTCTAGTCGATCCAGACAACCTGTCAGACCCCACAAGTCAATGGGTGTTGTCTCTGTTCAGCCTGCGCTTTTGGCACTTTTCTTCTGCTTCTCTGACAATGCAGATGTGAACCGGGTCTGGTGTGTTCTTTATACCAATGATTTGTGGTGCAAAAATTTGCATGTTAATGTCCATATTTTGATGACCGCTCTATTGAAACTGAAGTGTGAACAGTTTCTTAGTATAGAACACGGAAGGCTACATTATTTATTTTTTTTAATGCTTTTGTTACATTAAAGTTTTTGTATGAAGTCCACTAGACATACCTGCATTTTGATTTGTCTGAGGCAATTTCCCCCCCCAGCACAACTTTTTTTCAGATGGTTTCTCCGCAGGCTTCTCTATAGAATTAAAAAAATGCAAGTACTAGATTAAGTTCCTGATGCAGTTTAAACTGCCAGAAAAAAAACTGTGTGAAGCGGCTCAAGGGTATGTGCACACGTAGTGACCAAAAACGTCTGAAAATACAGAGCTGTTTTCAAGGGAAAACAGCCCCTGCTTTTCAGACGTTTTTGAGTAACTCGCGTTTTTCGCGGCGTTTTCTACGTCCGTTTTTGGAGCTGTTTTCATTGGAGTCTATGAGAAAACAGCTCCAAAAACGTCCAAAGAAGTGTCCTGCACTTCTTTTGACGAGGCTGTATTTTTACGCGTCGTTTGACAGCTGTCAAACGACGACACGTAAATGACAGGTCGTCTGCACAATACGTCGGCAAACCCATTCAAATGAATGGGCAGATGTTTGCCGACGTATTGTAGCCCTATTTTCAGACGTAAAACGAGGCATAATACGCCTCGTTTATGTCTGAAAATAGGTCGTGTGAGCCCAGCCCTAGTGATGGGAAAGGGCTGCAATATGCAGTCTAGACACTGCATTTGACTGATTGCAATGCTTAGGGACCCCCCCCCCCCATCCCATGGATTGCAGGGGGACTACTGTTGCATGGCACAAGCCTCTACATTACCACAGCCACCCCTATGCAAGCTGGGAGCTGGTGTAAATTTCTGCTATAATTTATGCTGCAAAATGCAGGTTTCAATTACAAGGGTATGTGCACACAACCACGGCAAATACGTCTGAAATTATGGAGCTGTTTTCAGGAGAAAACGGCTGAATTTCAGACGTAATTGCTCGTACTCATGTTTTTCGAGGAGTCTTTTACGGACGTAATTGGAGCTGGTTTTCATTGGAGTCAATGAAAAACTGCTTCAATTACGTCCCAAGAAGTGTCCTGCACTTCGTTGACACGGCCGTAATTTTACACGCCGTCTTTTGACAGCGACGCGTAAAATGACAGGTCGTCGGCACAATACGTCGGCAAACCCATTCAAATGAATGGGCAGATGTTTGCCGACGTATTGCAGCCTTATTTTCAGATGTAATACGAGGCATAATACGCCTAGTTTACGTCTGAAAATAGGTTGTGTGAACCCAGCCCTAGTGATGGGAAAGGGCTGCAATATGCAGTCTAGACACTGCATTTGACTGATTGCAATGCTTAGGGACCCCCCCCCCCCCCCCCCCCCATCCCATGGATTGCAGGGGACTACTGTTGCATGGCACAAGCCTCTACATTACCACAGCCACCCCTATGCAAGCTGGGAGCTGGTGTAAATTTCTGCTATAATTTCTGCTTCAAAATGCAGGTTTCTATTCTAAGGGTATGTGCACACAACCACGGCAAATACGTCTGAAATTATGGAGCTGTTTTCAGGAGAAAACGGCAGAATTTCAGACGTAATTGCTCGTACTCATGTTTTTCGAGGAGTCTTTTACGGATGTAATTGGAGCTGGTTTTCATTGGAGTCAATGAAAAAACTGCTTCAATTACGTCCCAAGAAGTGTCCTGCACGTCGTTGACACGGCCGTAATTTTACACGCCGTCTTTTGACAGCGACGCGTAAAATGACAGGTCGTCGGCACAGTACATCGTAAGACCCATTGCAAGCAGACGTATTGGAGCCGTCTTTTCAGGCGTAAAACGCCTCAATTACGCCTGAAAAATGGTCGTGTGCACATACCCTAACACTTACTGTTTGCTAAGCTCTGCGAGTGGTGTAAGCTGCCCAAAAGTCAATCATCTCTGAAAATTGCAAGTTTTGGCATAGAAAGGTTAATCAATTTCCCACAGACTTGTAGGCTCTGTGCTTAGCCAGTTCTTAGAGCTATTAGATCCATGGAATCTAATACGTTATATGGATGAAAGTATTGGGACGTACCTCTTAATCCTTGAATACAGGTGCATAAAAGCCCGCACCTCGCCATGCAGTCGCCGTTACACATTTGTGATAGAATGGGTCGTTCTAGAGATCACTGAATTCCAGCGTGGTCCTGTAATAGGACACCACCGTTACAACAAAAGATTTTGTGAAATGTCTTTCCTCTACAATATCACAGTTGAAAAATTTAAGAGTGGAAATGTTTAAGAGCCACAGCAACCAAGTGGAGACCACGTAAAGTTAGAGCTGAAGGCGCATAGTACATAAAAGTCACTCACGCTCTAACTCAAACTACAGAGCTCCAAACATCTGGCATTAACATCCGCATAAAATCTGTGCACCGGGAGCGTCATG
This sequence comes from Rhinoderma darwinii, assembly GCF_050947455.1. Lineage (NCBI taxonomy): Eukaryota > Metazoa > Chordata > Amphibia > Anura > Rhinodermatidae > Rhinoderma > Rhinoderma darwinii. The sequence goes on from NC_134690.1 coordinate 379,576,483, forward strand.
GCATGGGGCTGAGCAGCTGCATGCCAGCCTGGCATCACAATGCCAAGCAGCGGATGGAGAGGTGAAAAGTTGCCACTGGATGGAAATGTGTTCTGTGGATTGATAAATCACGCTGCTCTATCTGGCAGTCTGATGGGCGAGTCTGGGTTTGGTGAATGCCAGGAGAACGTTACCTGCCTGACTGCATTGTGCCAACTGTAACGTTTGGTGGAGGAGGGATCATGCTATGGGGCTGTTTTTCAGGGGTCGGCCAAGGTCCCTTAATTCAAGTGAAGGGAAATCTTAACGCTCCAGCATAAGACATTTTGGACATGTGTAGCTTCCAACTTTGTGGGAACAGTTTGGTGCTCGGTCCGTTTCTGTTCCAGGATGACTGCCCCAGTGTACAAGGTCCATAAAGACATGGTGTGGGGAGTTTGGTGTGGAAGAACTTGACTGGCCACACAGAGCCCTGAACTCAACCTCATCCAACACCTTTGGGATGAACTAGAACAGAGATTGTGAGCCTGGCCCTCTCCCCCAACATCAGTGTCTGACCTCACAAATGCTCTTCTGGATGAATGGGCAAAAATTCTGACAGACACGGTCCAAAATCTTGTAGAAATCCTTCCCAGAAGAGTGGAAGCTGTTTTACTGCAAAGGACGAACCAACTCCATATTAATGCCTATGGATTTGGAATGGGAAGTCATAAAAGCTCCTGTAGGTGTAATGTGTAGGCGTCCTAATACTTTTGTCCATATTGTGTATTTAAGATTTTACGGAACATAGAAATGTTTTGGTTGTACAGTTTGTCGTTCAGCCATTTTTTAATTTTTATTCGCTGAGCCAAGTGTGCACGTGGGAGTCGAGAGGAATAGCTGTCATCTGAACTATCATTCGGCCAACAGCTATCTAAAGGGTATGGCCAGCTTTAGGATAGGCCATCAATGTATAATTGTGGGGTTTCCCACAGCAGGACCCTCACTGATCTGCAGTCGATACAAGTGTGGCTGTGGCTGGTACTGCAGCTCAACCACGCTCATCTGAATGGGCTGAGCTGCAGTACCAGACAATGCCACTCGCGTATGGGCATTATTGGTTTGGGTACTGCAGTGAAGGGGCCACGATGCTTCCCCGATCATACATTAATGGTCTGTACTATGAATGTAATATCCTGGAAAACCCTCAATGTGTACAGAAATATTATATCCCTTACAGTCATTTAATGTGCTGTACCATGCTTTGTATCACTTACTATGTATTACTGACTAAGCCTATGATAATTTCACCTTGTGACTACATCAATCATTCAGGTTGCGCTTTTCTCCCTGCAGCCGGGTGTCATGACAAACACTAGCACTAGCGGTATGTGGAAGCTGCTGGGGGCCATTGGCTTGACTGTCCGGTTGGGCCACATGTCCGCGTAGTGTCGGTAAGTTTACTATACATTGTTATAGTTACTTAGGTTAGTAAAATGACTGCAGTGAAGATTAGAAGAAGCAATCAACAGATCACGCGCCATAAGAAGGTAATTCCTATCTAATATGTTCTCTTTTTACGGATGGTTGTAAATTGATAGTCTGTGAGTACCTATGATATATGATGTATGCTTCTGAAGTATGGAGGATGTTGATGAGGAAGATGATGGAGAAAGGTTTAGGCAATAGAATAACATTGCAGAATTTACTCGCCAGGTACTCCCCTAATATAGGAGACAATTGGAATAAGCTTGGAATCACACGTCCAGTTTTTGTAGCCGTTTTCTTATTTTTGAACCAAACAAAGGAGCAAATACAAAAAGAAGGAAAAGTATAAAGGAAAGTCTGATATATCTCCTCTCTTTTACATCCACTCCTGTGTTTGGCGAAAAAAAACGGCAGCAAAAACGGCATGTGTGATTTCAGCCTTAGGCCTCATTCACGCAAACAATTTTCTTTTATGTGTTTTAAATAATTTAAAAAAAAACAAAAACTCCATAACGTTCAAGATTTTTTTTCTTGCCTTTTTTAAGGCGGCGTTCACCTCTGCGTCAGGGCTCCGTTTCCGACGTTCCGTCTAAGAATTCTGTCGGAAAGGAGCCCTGACTGACACAAACGGAAACGAGAGGTTTCCGTTTCCATTACCATTGATTTTAGTGTGACTGATCTGGTGCCAATGGTTTCCATTTGTCTCTGTTGTGCAGGGGTTCTGTCGTTTTGACGGAATCAATAGCATAGTCAACTACGCTATTGATTCTGTCAAAACGCCGGAACCCTTGCACAATGGAGACAAACGGAAACCATTGGCACCGGATCCGTCACCATTGAAATCAATGGTGATGGAAACGGAAACCTCTCGTTTCCGTTTGTGTCAGTAAAATAGCAAACCCAGAGTATGCTGCGTTTTGAAAAAAAAAGTCATAATAAAGACACAAATCAAAACGCTTTATATGAAGCCTTTTCAATAATTCACTATAGACTGTAAAAGGTAACATCTGGCCGCAGCGGTTTTTTTAAGCAAAGCAATGGCCCACGAGAAACGGAACAAAATACCGTGTGAAGAATAACGGGGTTAAGGCCCCATGCACGCAACCGTAAATTTTGTCCGTAATTACAGTTTTCTGTCCCAGAATACAAGACATACGAGGGTTTACGATATCTTTTGAATAAACATTGTAGAGATAGAAGACGAGGGTTTTGTTTTTGTTTCGACATCATTCCTGCCAGCGGGAACATCCACCAATCTATCCAAAAATGTGTGAAATCAAGACAGGAAAATAGACCTCCCCGCTGATCAGAAAGACTTTACAAGAATGAATGGAAACACTGGAGATGAGTTCCAAGCATTGTTCCCTGTCATTATTGGCACACTGTGCACACAAAAAGTTTTTTTTACAGCTGCTCAGAATCTGAAATAAAATGTCTGTGCGCTGTTTGGTTAATGTAAATGCATCATTAGAAGCGCTACAAAATAAATAATAATTAGGATTTATCGATAATGAACACTGCAATTTACTAGGAAATTAGAGAACAATGTTAGCCCTTTAAAGGCTTGGAAATATGGGTGCTTCCTAGCCGTATTTATTGAGCTTGGCTGGGAAAGTGGTCCAACGGGGTGTCCCAGGTTTGGGTGTGAGAGTCACGTCATAAGCTACCACCCTTCAACACCCTAATCGACAAAATATATTTAGGTTCTACCAACAATGTTGTCTGGTGATTGCCATCTCATAGTGAAGGTAAGGGCCTTTTTACACCAGCCAATTATCAGGTAAACGAGTATTCACAGAACGCTCGTTCCCGATAATTACCCTGTGTAAACAGGGCAACGATCAGCCGATAAACGAGCAAACACTTGTTCAGCGGCTGATTGTATCATTTTAAATGCCGAAAATATTATCATTGTGGGCAGCGCATCTCCCTGTGTAAAGAGGGAGACGAGCTGCTGACATGATAGAAATGTATGGGGACGAGCGATCGGAATAAGGAGCACTAGTCCACGTCCATAGCTCCTTGTGAAAGGAGCAAACGAGCGCCGATCAAAGAGCTGTCTTGTTGATCAGTGCCCGTTTACACGACCCTTGTGGGGCCCTGTAAGACCACCCTTAGCAGCCCTATGTTATGATGGCAAAAGAGCAGTAAAGACATTAGTCAGCAGATTCTGATATTTCTTAGGTGTAAGTAACCACAACCATTTATCTTGGTGAAGTATCATAGGTTTAATGTGTGTAAAGAATAACTCTATAATACACATCAAATACAATTTTCCATTGATGTCTGTAAATAATATTTGTAAAAACATCACATTCTGATGTCAAACTGACGATTATACAGAGATAAGCGGCGCTACAAAAACACTACTGATCTCTTCCTGCAGATGCAGTCAGTTACAGGTCACTTTTGCAGGAAGTTCCTTCTCCTATGCCAAGCACGGATTGACCGACTTGTAGCCCTTCCTCTCCCTATAAAAAAAAAAAGAGATTCTTCAACATCTGCAGTATTTATTATACAGTTCTGTGTCCCACCTGCTGCAAAATAAAATATTACACACCTCAGATGCTAAAGCCGTTTTTATATGAATCAATGGTGGACAGGAATTTCCCTCTAACTCTCCAGAAGAGGTTCTGCAGCAGGTGAGTAGTGTGTTACGGGATTATGCATATTGTTAGTCATGCTGAATAAATACACTGTGGTAGGAATATTTATCTCCAAAGGAACAAAGGATTGGGCATGTTAAAATCCAACCAATGGCCGTGTCTTTTTTTTTCCCTGGCAGCTGGGTTGTTAAAGGGGTGAGATTAGATCTAGAATCAATAAAATGCCACTCTTGGGTTTTGTTTGGTATTGCAACTAAGCCCAATTCACTGGGCTAACCTGCAGCCCATGGGCAAGGGTGGCACAAATTTTTGGGTGAAAAAAAGCAAACCATTTTTTCTAATATTTAATGTATTTGACCAGATGTACACAGCACTGTGCCAGTATTTTCTACCCTCCTCAACGTCACTTCTCTGGCTTTTCCTTCTTAGGCCGCATTTACACCCCAGGGGAGAGCTTCATAAGCAATTGGTTCTGAAGAAGCTGGAGCAATGTTTCATGCCTACATTAGACACCCCAGCAGTTGCTGAACCTTGGGTTGCCACCTTTTCCACTCAAAAATACCAGCCAGATTTAGGCCTTATTTACACGAGCGTGTTAAACGTCCATGTGACGGCCGCCCCACGGACCTTTGTAATTCAATGTGGCCGTTCACACAGCCGTTGTTTCAATGGACCATGTGAAGGGTCCGTGAGAAAATAGGACATGTCCTATTTTTTATGCGTCACGCATCCCTCCATAGATCTATGGGGGATGGGTGACATCGCGTCCCGCAGCGCAGAGCATGGATGCACCTCGGACGTGAAAAACTTCAGTTTTTCACGTCCGAGATGCGCAACACTTGTGTAAATAAGGCTTAAGGGTGTATTTACACTTGCCGTTTTTGTCTCATTTTGTGGAAACGATTTGTAAATACAGCCCAACATAGACAAAAAGTGGGTGTATTTTCACGGACAGGACCTCACACGGAATGTGGTTTACCACTTAAAGGGGTCTTCCCGTCAGGGACATTTATGGCATATCCACAGGATATGCCATTAGGGTAGGAACACATACGGAGTGTTCATGGCGTATACGCTACGTCAAGCTGCACAGCATATCCACCCTGAACACAGCAGAAAATGGCATCCGAAAATCCGGAGTACACTGATGCGTTTTTTCGGGTGGAATTTCAGCTGTGGAAAGCAGCGGCGGAATAAAAAAAAAAAGCAAAACAAAAAAATAATCATACTTACCCGCTCCATCTCTTCTGCACTGGTCCAGCCTCTTGGGATGATGTTGCAGGCCACGTGACTGCTGCAGCCTGTGATTGCAACGTCATCGCAGGAGGTCGAACTGGAGAAGCATGGAACTCTGGGTAAGTATAATTTTTTAATCGCTGCGATCCCAATGCAAATGTCACAACACACACTACTTTGTTGCGGGTTTAAGCACCCCATTGAATTAAATGGGGAAAACCCGCAACAGAAGAGCAGCGATTTCGCAACATTAATTGACTTGCTGCAGCTGAAGAAACCGCACCGCAGGTCAATTTATGTGCGTTTTTTTCGGCGTTTTTTTCCTTCTGTGTGGTGATGAAATTTGTTGAAATCTCACCCACACTGCTGCTACTGTAAAACACTGCAGATTTTGCAGATTTTACTTAATGTCAGACTGATGTGGGTCCCACGTCTGGGACCCGCACCTATCTCTATAACGAGGCCCCCTAAACCCCGTTCTACCTCTCTGTGTTGCGGCTGAAGCATGTGATTCCCGACCATGAAGAAGAAAACAGCGTAGCTTGCTGAGCTAAGCTGTTTCCGTAAGTCCCATAGAACTGAATGGCAGTTACGGAAACAGCGTAGCTCAACGTGCTACGCTGTTTTCTTCTTCATGGTCGGGAATCACACGAGTCAGCCGGAGCACAGAGAGGTAGAACAGGGTTTAGGGGGCTCCGTTCTAGAGATAGGCGCAGGTCTCAGAGGTGGGACCCGCATCTATCTGACATTTATGACATATCCTGTGGATATGTCATAAATATCTAAGTCTGGGAGCCTCAGACAGTCAATGACTCCTTGTAACTAAGTCAGTATCCTCCTTTCCTGCGACCTCCGTGCTTGACTCCCGGGGCAGCAAAGGTTCTCTGCTGCAATCTCCCGCAGGCTCCAATCTCACACTTGACCTACTCTGACGCTATTGATGTTCCTAGGACTGGCAAAGGATGAGAATCGAATCCAAATAGGATGTAATCTGACTTAGCATTGTGTTGTTATGCAAAATTCACGTAACTTGATATTGCCTGTTAATTTTTTGTACTTATTTAGACGAACGTGTAATACGTCCGTGCAACGCGCGTGATTTTCACGCGTCTCGCACGGACCTATGTTAGTCTATGGGGCCGTGCAGACTATCCGTGAGTTTCACGCAGCGTGTGTCCGCTGCGTAAAACTCACGACATGTCCTATATTTGTACGTTGTTCGCGCATCACGCACCCATTGAAGTCAATGGGTGCGTGAAAATCACGCGCAGCACACGGAAGCACTTCCGTGTGACGCGCGTGATTCGCGCAACAGCAGTAAAAAGTATGAATGAAAACAGAAAAACACCACGTGCTTTTCTGTTTACAAATATACAGTGTCATAATGATGGCGGCTGCGCGAAAACCACGCAGCCGCGCATCATATGGGGCTGAGACACGGAGCTGTTAAGTGCCTTTTGTGCGCACAAAACGCACACGCTCGTGTAAATCCCCCCTTACTGGTCTTCCACTGTGAATGCCGGCTGGACTGGTGGTTCATCAGCCTGGTGGCAACCGCAGCTAAGCCCCTTTTATAAGAAAGAGGGGATGCTCAAATCAAAGATGTTCTGCAGCAGCTAGGCCACAGTATTACAGGGACGCTAACCCTAAGGCCTCATGCACACAACCGTAGCCATGTGCACGGCCGTGATTTTAAGGGGTCGATGGCCGTGGAGTGTCACCCGCACGCCACCCACAAATCGCGGGCCGTGCATTAATTTCTATGAGCCTGGACCGCAAAACAAAGCCGTAATAAGACATGTCCGTTCTTTTTGCGGTCCAGGCTCCTGAACATGCACGGACTGTGCAAACCACGGTCGTGTGCATGGGCCCATTAAAATTAATGGGGCCGCAATTCACCTGCAGATTTGCGGGTGAATTGCGGCCGTAAAAATACGTTGGTGTGCATGGGGTCACTTTGAAACATTTATTGTGCAGTTTAAAGCAATGTATTATATATTTACATTATAGTTTAATTAATTAGATGTTAGTCTGAAAAACATAAATAATGTGTGTGTTCTTTTTTAAAATGTTGTAGTTATTTATTTTGTATTTTTATAGAGCTTTATGGCAGCTGAAATAAATGAAAGTCAATTGGCAGAGAAATGTCCAGGAAGCGAGAGTACAGTCATCAGCCATATAGCATTGCTGTTCGTATTTTACCAAAAAATTAAAAAAAAATATTAAAAAAAGTGCGGTTCGAAGAGTGAAAGGCCTCTTACTGGTTGCTATGGATATATTGCCTAACAACTACAACCTTTTAAACGAGTTGTCCCTATGCAGAGAAGGGAAAGGAGCATTGGCTTCTGCCAAACCTTGTTTTCTATCTATTTATGCATTATTTTATTTTAATAGATTTAGGAGGGGAACCTCCTTACCAAATGCTGCCAACATTTAACACCACCACTAAACCCAGACTAAGGCCTTATTCACACATGTCCGTTTTGCACGCAAAAAAATGCAGCGTTTTTCCTGCATTGCGGTTCCGCATGGCATCAGTGTACGGCGCGCGTCTTGGTTTTGTACGCTCGTATGTCATCCATATGTCATGTGTTTTTTACGTCAGCAAACAAAAACTGAAGGAGTTTTTCTTATCATTTCTTTAGCAAATGTGCGTGATGCGCAAAAAACGCACAAGAATGGGACATGCAATAAGATAGCGGACACACGCTTCGTGAAAAACACTGAATGTCTGAATGGCCCCATTGAATTGCATAAGTCCGCGTGACGTCTGTTGTTTTAACGCACGTAACAAGGACGTAAAATACGCTCATATGAATAAGGCCTTACCTACTCTTCCGGATTTGTTAGGTGTCTCTCAAAATAGGGAAGATCTCCCATACTCCCGAGAGCAGGTCAGTCTTCTGCAAAGGTTGCTGGTGGCCACTATTAGCCCGAGCTGGCTTCACATGTATTTATATACATTTTTATTAACTTTAATGTCCCCTTGTGGTGGCTGCAGCCAACAAGAGTTTTATCATTTAATGGGGTCACTCTAAGGGTATGTTCACACGCTTAACAAACGGGAAAACAGCCCCTGATTTTCAGACGTTTTTTTGAGCAACTCGCGTTTTCTCTGCGTTTTTTACGGCTGTTTTTGGAGCTGTGAGTCTTTGAGAAAACGGCTCCAAAAACATCCCAAAAAGTGTCCTGCACTTCTTTTGATGAGACTGTTATTTTACGCGCGGTCTTTTGACAGCGACGCGTAAAATGACAGGTCGTCGGCACAGTACATCATAAGACCCATTGAAAGTAATGGGCAGATGTTTGCCGACGTATTGGAGCCGTTTTTTCAGACGTAATTCGAGGCGTAAAACGCCTCCAATACGTCTGACAATAGGTTGTGTGAACCCAGCCTAATGGTGCATAATGGAGGCACGTTGGATGTCATTATAAAGGGGGGGGGGGGTCTGCACTTGTGGGTGGGGTTTACATAAGAGTACATTTTGCAGCGCACAGAACCCACTCCATCTCAAGTCTCCCTGAAATCATTACTTAAAAGTTGGCACCTAGGACTAATCTGAGAAAAACTCCTATAAGGCCAGAATCACACACTCAGTTTCGATGCAGTTTCTGCGGCAGTTGTTGGGTCAGGTTTTCGAGCCAAACACAGAAGGGGATACCTTTATCTCCTTATGGATCCACTTCTGGCTTTGAATCAGAAAACTGAGCCAAAAACTGCATCAAAACTGTGTGTGTGATCCTGGCCTTAGGCCGGGTTCCCACATAGCGTAACCACTATTCCGCAATGGAATTCTGTGTGGAAATTCTGCAGCATTTACAGTAGCAGCAAAGTGGATAAGACTTACAAAATCTCAAGCCCACGCTGCGGGAAAAAACCACAGCGTAAACCTTAATAAATTGACCTGCGGTGCGGAATTTAATTCCGAAGCATGTCAATTTATGCTGTGTTTTAGTTGATTTTCCATTGCAGCTTTTCCCCATTGAATTCAGTGGGGATGCAAAGCCCGCAACAGAAAGCCAAGTGTTGTGACTTCTGCGATGTATTCGCAGTGATTACGGCGCAAAAATCGCAACTACGGAAAACAAAAAAAAATCATACCCAGAACGCCCTCCTTCTTCCTGGAGTCCGGCCTCCTGGGATGACGTTTCATCCCATGTGACCCCTGCAGCCAATCATAGGCTGCAGCGTCACATGGCCTGCAACGTCATCATAGGAGGCCGGACTACACGCAGAGAAGACAGAGGTGGTAAGTATAAGTGCTTACTTCTGCAGTGGAAATTCCGCTTGAAAAACCGCACCACAATGGTGTGATTTTTTCGGACGGAATGTACTGCGGGTTCCAGGTCGCATACGCTGCGCATTTTTTATGCAGCGTATCAGACCTGTGGAAACCAGGGATACACAAGCAGTTTGTTTATATGAGGGTTTTTTTTAAGTCCAGTCCTCAACAACCCCCAACAAGTCATGTTTTCAGGATTTCCTTAGTATTTCGCAGGTGATATCATTATTGTCAGTGCCAGAAATCCGTAATTGCAGTGATGTCATTCTTTGTATGGGATATTAGTTGTAAAGTGTTCGCAGCTCTGGGTGTGATTGTTGTGGAACATACATTTGTAGCGAGAAACAAGAATCACCTGAAGACAATGGTCATACGTGGTCATACGTGGTCATACGTATATTTATTACAGCTTAAGGCTGGGTTCACACGACCTATTTTCAGACGTAAACGAGGCGTATTATGCCTCGTTTTACGTCTGAAAATAGGGCTACAATACGTCGGCAAACATCTGCCCATTCATTTGAATGGGTTTGCCGACGTATTGTGCAGACGACCTGTAATTTACGCGTCGTCATTTGACAGCTGTCAAACGACGACGCGTAAATTGACTGCCTCGGCAAAGAAGTGCAGGGCACTTCTTTGCAACGTAATTTGAGCCGTTCTTCATTGAACTCAATGAAGAGCAGCTCAAGATATACGAGCGTCACAGACGCCTCGTATATTACGAGGAGGAGCATTTACGGCTGAAATGACGCAGCTGTTTTGTTCTGAAAACAGGCTGTCATTTCAGCCGTAAAAGCCAGCTAGCGTGTGAACATACCCTAAGGCAAAACAATGTATCATGATTGGTGTTGTCGTTTGTAGTAGTTTAGTACATTCTATTGTAACCTATGGAAATCTATAACATTTATGACAGCTCAACGGTGTATTTGTTCTTGTTAACAGAATCCAGATATCGAACAGGAAAAGCTGTTTACAGAGAGGGATGCCTGGTGGTTATATTCACTCAGGGTAAGCACGCATGTGTATACAAGTCATATATTACAGCGTTATGGGAGAAAAGGGGGCCCTATAACTTAAAAGGGTGCTCCCATCTTATCAAATGATGGGATATCGCTAGCACCTCTCCGGCTTAGGCCTCAGACAAGAATAGGACATATTCTATATTTTGCAGATCATTTCTACGGCCCTGACATACATCCGTAATTATATGGTGTCCGTGGTCCATAGAAATGAATGGGTCCACAATTTCATCTGTAATTACCTGATCCATAATTATGGAGGAAAACTACGGTTGTGTACGTGGGCCCTATTACATAGTTATAGGACAGCTATCATTGTCAGCAATATTAGCTCTTATGGGTCTATCTTGTATGTCACCTGGTCGCCAGTGGGCCCTGCCCCTCCCCCTCCCTCTCTCAGCTTGAATGAAACATAATTTCAGTGTCCACGTATTTAAAAAAAAAAAATAAATTCTTAGGCTCTGTTCACAACAGTGTCATGGCTTCTGTTTATAATGGAAACCACAACACTCTACTAGATACATCGTATGGCGGATACCACCAGCACCTGAAGGAACCCAATGACTTACAATGTATGTTGGGGTGTCCAACATTTTGAGGGGAAGAATAGCATTGCGTGCAGCACTATTCCTTCTATCAAATATGATGGAATTTTCTACAAAGCCCCCGACGCAAATGTGGACAGAGTAAAAAGTGTAGTTCAGCGATAAGAAGGAAGTAGCTAACTTCCTTTACTATTTTGGTTTGAAGTAAATTTTTTTGCTGAAATGCTTCCAAAATAAAAAAAATCAAACAGCTATGCAAAAAGTCTTGATTAGAAATATCCTATCATTTGTGATTGTGTATACAGGTACTATGCAGACCTATGTGTCCATGGTTACAGACTACAAACAAACCCTTTGTAGTCTGATCCTGCAGTTATAATTCCTTCCATCTGTCTGCAACATTCTGCTAACATACTGCATAGCCAATAGGTTAGCAAGAAGTAGGGAATTGAAATCAATGGGCAGATGTTTGGAGGCGTTCTGCTTCCGATTTTTCAGCCGTTTTTCGGGACGTTTATTTATAGTCATTATTTTTTGTGCCATCAGGAATCCCCTCGTCCAGGGACTTATAATGTCCGTGATTTTCTCGATGATGCAAAACGTAATCCTGTTCAGCAAACCTATAGCTTCAAAGGACAAGGACGGAAGAAGCCCTTGAGCACAGCGGGATCGGGAGAAGCTTTATTACCCGGCTGCTACAAAATTCCAGAATTCCGCGATCTGGTGGAAAAACTCCCACGTCTTTCTTCATTCCGGAATATCTCAAGAAGTGCTGTACTGCTTGGTGTGAGAGATAAGGTAAGGTAAACTGTTAACTAACAATGTTATTACTAATTTATATACTTCTTTAAACCCTATAAAATAGCACAGCGGGAGTGATTGAGAATGCTCTCTGGTTAGGAACATTCATTTAAATATGTCTATGCTCCTATTAAGCTAGTCCCTATTGAAATATATAGTCAGATTAAATTGATTTTAGATTAAAGAGCTCTCCGTTAGTGCAGCCTAGGGAAGAGAGAGGATAGTCGGTCATTTCTCTCTGCGATCCAGTAGAGTCCTCTGTATAAATGAGCCATATGTAGCTATGGGTTTAGAACTCCAGGTCTGGGAACCTTCCACATGTTGAGGTGCAGATAGAACTGCATCGGAAAAAACGTAGCCAAAAACTGCAAGCGTTTTTACTGCAATGTGATGCGTTTTTTCGATGTAGTTGCGGTAAAAACACAACCGCATTGAAAAACGCACAAAATTGCGGGAAAAAAAGTTCTGATCACTCCATGCTTGAGTACATATATGTTCACCTGACATATAAGGGCCTGACATAGAGTGTGCTTTTGGCATTCCTAGTCGTACCCCAATGTGGCGTTAACAGAGCCTTACAATGCCAGCCACCACCCGTGCCCACTATATTGTCACATGGTTTATCAACCAGTTTTCCCCATCTCCTGAACGGCATATTCTATTGTGTTATATTCTCACTGCTCTCTCTTCTACTCTTGTGCCTGTGTGTCAGTCCTTACTGCAGTTCTAGCATTCTATTCATGAACGAAGATGATCAGGAAATGCAGTGCATTAGACAGTGCAAGTAGACAAATAAAAGTGAATTAAAATGCTAAAATACATTTAAAAAAATAAAAAAAATGCAAACATCACCAGTAAATATTCTGCATCTGTACTTCTGGAATAGCTTCATACACTGGTTGTTGCATTGGAGTGATCCATGTTTGCTACACCAGCCCCTCCCCCCTTTATTTTGGACTGAGCAAACCTCTATAAAACATATTTCCTCTATTATTCCGTACATGATATACTGGATATATTTATATTTTATGTGGAGACTTCTACTAATGGATGGGTATTATTGGAATCAATAGAAAAACAACCTACAATTCTTCCGTTTATAAGAAAGCGCAGATATTGCAGCTCGTCGGGAACTCATTGACGGCACTGGACTCTATCTTTCATAAATTATAGATTTCTGTAGCCAAGGGCGATTTTACATTGCTGAGAGTCAGGTTGTCAACTCGAGCTGTATTAGCCGGAGAACCTCTTCACCTTTCCTTCCAGCGGATCCCCGTGTCCTAGTTCTCCTTTCACTTGGTAAATAAAAGACAGACATATTTAATGTCACCTCGTCCTCCAGGCTGAGCTACAAATATCAGATGCAAAGTGTTGCGTGCCAGTAATCCCATTTTATCGTTTGTGCCTGTTCTTTCCATTTTTCTAAATCAGCTGCTTATCATTTCTATACATATCAAGGGCGTAGCTATAGGGGGCACAGGTAGCAGTCACAGAGCCCCCTCTGCCTCATCACAAGACATTAGAATTATAGATGGCAGATTGGGGGGGGGGGGGGCCCTCTTGCAGATTTTTCATTAGTGCCCAGGAAGTTCACATAAGGCCTCGATACATACACTATATGGACAAAAATTTTGGGACACCTACACATTACACTTACAGGAGTTTTTATGACGTCCCATTCTAAATCCACAGGCATTAATATGGAGTTGGTCCCCCCCCCCCCCCCTTTGCAGTAAAACACCCTCCACTCTTCTGGGAAGGCTAGATACAAGATTTTGGGTTGTGTCTATTGGCATTTTTGCCCATTTATCCAGAAGAACATTTGTGAGGTCAGACACTGATGTTGGGGAAGAGGGCCGGGCTCACAATCTCCGTTCTAGATCATCCCAAACTTGTTGGATGGGGTTGAGGTCGGGGCTCTGTACGGACCAGTCAAGTTCTTCCTCACCAAACTCCCCCCACCATGTCTTTATGGACCTCGTGCACCGGGTACAGTCATCCTGGAACAGAAAAGGGCCGAACCCCAAATTGTTCCCCAAAATTTGGAAGCTACAAATGTCCAAAATGTCTTGGTATGCTGAAGGATTAAGATTTCCCTTCACTGGAACTAAAGGGCCTAGGCCAAACCCTGAAAAACGACCCCATAGCATTATCCCTCCTCCACCAAACTCTACAGGCACAATACAGTCAGGCAGGGAACATTAACCAAACCCAGACTCGTCCATCAGACCGCCAGATAGAGAAGCGTGATTCATCACTCCACAGAACACGTTTCCACAGCTCCAGAGTCCAGTGGTGGGGGCTTTACTCCACTCTATCCGACGCTTGGCATTGTGCTTGGTGATGTAAGGCTGGAGTGCAGCTGCATAGCCCCCATGCCATGAAGCTTCCAGGTCATAGATTTTGTGCGGATGTTAATACCAGAGGAGGTTTATACTCTGCAGTTATTGAGTGAGCAGAGCGGTGGCGACTTTTCTGCACTATGCGCCTCAGCACTCGGCAACGCCGCTCTGTATCTTTATGTGGTCCGCACTTTGTGGCTGAGTAGCTGTGATTCCTAAATGCATCTACTTTGTAATATTACCAATCACAGAATATCTAGGAGGGAAGAAATTTCAGGAACTGACGTGTTAGGGTATGTTTACAGACAAAACAAAAAACGGCTGTAAAAAAAACGGAGCTGTTTTCAAGGGAAAACAGCCTCTGATTTTCAGACGTTTTTTTTAAACCACAAATGTTTTTTGCGGCTGTTTTTGGAGCTGTTTTTAAAAAAAAATTTACACCCCGTCGGATCAAAACGCAGTTTTTTCTGATTGAAATCAAAGGGCAAATGTTTGGAGGCGTTCAGCTTCTGTATTTTCAGCCATTTTTCGGGCCGTAAAATATACTGGAATACAGTGACCTGTGGCAATGGGATTGAATAAAACACCTGAATTCAATGATTAAGGCCTTATTCTGACGAACGTGTCTGTTTTGCGTCCGCCAAAAAATAAGCGTATTCCATGCATTTCAGTTCCGTGTGGCATCAGTGTGCTTTCTGCGTAACATCAGTTTTTGACGTCCGTATTTCTGCGCTTCCTATTTTTTATTTTTTTTACTCATCTTTTTTTTAGCAACTGATGCGTCAAAAACGGACAACACATGGATGTCGTTCATGTGCTGTCCATGTTTTTCACATACCCATAAACTTCAATGGGCGATGTGGTTTGCAAAAACTGACCAAATAGGACATGCAGTGAGTTTTACGCAATGGACACACCATGCGTGAAAAAACACATGTGAATAGCCCCATTGATTTGCATGGGTCAGTGTGCTGTCCGTTATTTCAACGGACGTAAAATACAGTCGTCTGAATAAGGAGTTGTGTCCCAATACTTTTATACTTATAGTGTAAATCTATTCTATGTTATTTGTGTTACCTGAGAATATTCAAATCACCAAGTAACAACACAACTATATAGGAATATTGTATATCTACAGCTATGTTTACTGCATTGGCAAACTGGTTCCTACAATACCCAGAGAAACAACCCACCTGGCGGCTCAGTTAGGCCGGGTTCCCACGGGTCGGATAGGCTGCGTAAAAATAACGCAATGTATCCAACCTTGAACCTGCATGCAGCACCTTCCGTCCGAAAATCCGCACCATTTCTCGAACTGAATTTCTGCTGTAGAAAATGGCACTGAGGAGAAAACAAACTACCATACTTACCCTCTTCTCTGGGCGTTGTCCGGCCTCATGGGATGACATTGCAGGCCATGTGACGCTGCAGCCTGTGATTGGCTACAGCGGTCACATGGGTTGCAACGTCATCCCAGGAGGCCGGACTGCAGGAAGGAGAGACTTCTGGGTAAGTATATATATTATTTTTTTCCTGAGTTGTGATTTATGTGCCAGATTCGCTGCAACTTCACTGCAAAAGTTGCAACACTTGGCTTTCTGTTGCGGATTTTGCATCCCCATAGAATTTTCAGTCGCAGAAATTTCTGCAACAAAATCTGCCGCTTGTGACTGCACCTTATTAGGCCATGATCACACAGGGCTGATATGCTGCGTAAAAGCACGCATCGTATCCACCCTGGTCGCCGCAGGGAATTCCGGACAAAAAAACGCACCAAATTGTCATGTTCGCTGTGGAAAACTGCATGTTAAAAAAAGAAAGTTTCATACTTACTCGTAGCCGTGGTGATGCGTCCCTCTGCCGTCCTGCAGCTGGCCTCCTGGGATGATGATTTATCCCATTTGACCGATGCATCCTGTGATTGGCTGCAGCGGTCGCATGGGATGAAACGGCATCCCAGGAGGCCGGCCCTAACGAAGAAGCACAGAATCTGCTATTTGTTGCAGGTTTTACCACCCTATTGAATTCAATGGGGAAAATCCGCAACATAAAAGTGGCGATTACGCAAATACAATTGACATGCTGCGGATTTAAAAAAACGCACCGCAGGTAAATTTTTTTGTGCGTTTTTTCTGCTTATCATTTACGCAGCGTGTGCATGAGATTTGTTAAAATCTCATCCACTCTGCTGCTACAGTATTAGCGTATGTTCACACGCAGTGGCTTCAGACGTTATTCAGGCCGTTTACGCCTCGAATTACGGCTGAAAAAACGGCTCCATTACGCATACAAACATCTGCCCATTGCTTGCAATGGGTTTTACGGTGTTCTGTTCCCACGAGGTGTAATTTTACACGTCGCTGTCAAACTACGGCGCGTAAAGAGACGCCTGCGAAAAAGAAGCACAGGACGCTTCCTGTGACGTTTTCGGAGCCGTTTTTCATTGACTCCATTGAAAAACAGTACCAATAACGGCCGTAAAATACGCCGCGAAAAACGCGAGTAGTTACAAAAATTTCTGAAAATCAGGAGCTGTTATCGCTTGAAAACAGCTCCATATTTTCAGACGTTTTTAGTCTAGCGTGTGAACATACCCTTATGCTGCAGATTTCGTTGCGGAAAATCTGCAGTATTTACGCTATGTGTGAACTTACCCTAAGGCCTAATTCACACGAGCATGTTAAACATCCGTGGGACAGCCGTTGAAACAGCGGCCGTCCCACGGACCTATGTAATTCAATGTGGCCGTTCACACAGCCGTTGTTTAAATATACTATCTTTTCACGCATCACTCCATAGACTCTCATCTACGGGGGATGCGAGACATCGCGTTCCGCAGCGCCGAGCACGGATGCACCTCGGCCGTGAAAAACTGTTGTTTTTCACGTCCGAGGTGCGCAACGCACGTGTAAATAAGGCCTAAAGGGTTATTTCCATCACAGAAGGTGATCGTATATTGCTAGGATATGCCATCACTTTCTGATTGGTTATTAATCATTTGTTTTTTTCCACAAAAATAGATTTTAAATTCACACACGGCAGTAATGGCGCAGTGGAAAACGACACCAACCTCTCTCTGCAAAAACACATGTAAGCACTCATACTGCTCTGTGTGAATATACACTTTGGCCTCATTCACACGACCGTAAGAAATGTTACTGTCCACAAATACAGATTCGCAAATACAGATGCACATCCATAGCCATCCGCAATTGCGGAAGCACCATAGACTTCTACGGGCGAGTCCGTTCCGCAATTGCGGGCAAGAATAGGACATGTTGTATATTTTGCAGATAATTTCTACGGGCCGTACATACATCCGTAAATATACCGAAGGTTTATCGTGGTCTATAGAAATTAATGTTTCCGCAATTTCATAATTACCTGATCCGTAACTACGGATGAAAACTACAGTCGTGTGCATGGGGCCTTAGGGTATGTTCTAACGCAGTGACCAAAAACGCCTGAAAATACGGAGCTGTTTTCAGGCGAAAACAGCTCCTGATTTTCAGACGTTTTTGTAGCAACTCGCGTTTTTCGCTGCATTTTTTACGGCCGTTTTTGGAGCTGTTTTTCAATGGAGTCAATGAAAAACGCCTCCAAAAACGTCCCAAGAAGTGTCCTGCACTTCTTTTGATGAGCCGTCATTTTACGCGCCGTATTTTGACAGCGATGCATAAAATAAAGGCTTGTGGGAACAGAACATCGTAAATCCCATTGCAGGCAATGGGCAGATCTTTGTAGGCGTAATGGAGCAGTTTTTTCAGGCGTAATTCGAGGCGTAAAACGCCGGAATTACGTCTGAAACCACTGCGTGTAAACAAGGGAAAACAGCCCCTGATTTTCAGAAGTTTTTTGAGCAACTCGCGTTTTTCATTGGAGTCTATGAGAAAACGGCTCCAAAAACGTCCCAAGAAGTGTCCTGCACTTCTTTTGACGAGGCTGTAATTTTAATTTTACGAGCCGTCTTTTGACAGTGACGCGTTAAATGACAGGTCGTCGGCACAGAACATCGTAAAGCCCATTGAAAGTAATGAGCAGATGTTTGCCGACGTATTGGAGCCGTTTTTTCAGAAGTAATTCGAGGCGTAAAACGCCTCCATTATGTCTGAAAATAGGCCGTGTGAACCCAGCCTTATTGTTCTAGACTTTACATGGAAATCTCCTGGACTGTAATATACAAGGAGTATCCTATCAGGATAAATACATGGGGGTTTTTCCCTGCTCTCTGCTGGTACCATTACTGCCCTGTGTGAATGTACCCTAAGAAAAGGGCTCAATGATCCACCATCATTTTTGATAGTAAGTAAGTTTTTTTATTCATATGGAACCAAAAATGGAAAGCTGTGTAATGTTTTCTATTGGTAATAAACCCGTGTACTGTATTCTTGCATCTTATTAACAATTCCTATTTCGCGTCTCATTTGCAGGACATAGACACAGATCCCTGTCAGTACAATCTCATCACTCCACATGTAGACCATCAGCAATGCAAGTGAGTAGTAGATTTCCAATGGATAAGGCCCCATTCACACGACCGTAGATTTCATCCGTAATTACGTTCCCATTCATTGCTATAGCCGACGGACACCTCCCCTTATATTTAGGTGTCCGGGCCGTAGAAAGCTTTAGTAAGTAATAGGACATATCATTTTTATTTTATTTTATGGACTGTGCTCCCATGCTTCATAATGGGAGCACGGCCCGCAAATGCGGGTGACTGTCTGCAACCGGCCGTGCCCGTAATCACGGACCGTGATTATGGGCACGGTCCTGTGCATGGGCCTTACTTTGTGTACTCTAGACTATCATCGTAAAGTCTGACATGTTTCCTATCAGGAGGGTGACATTTGTCTGGTCCAGTATTGCCAGTCAGGGTGCAGTCACATGCGGCAGATTTTTGTTGCATAAATTGACCAGCGGTGCGTTTTTTTTTTACACCGCAGCATGTTAATTCATGCTGCGGAATAGTTGCTCTTTCTTTGCGGTTTACTCCATTGCGATTCTGCAGCAAAAAAACAACCCAATGCAAATCTGAAAGAAAAAATCGCTTTATCTTGTTTCAAATTAATAAAAAAAATCTTTACTTACCTCCCTGGCGTTTTCATAGTGTCCACACAGGGGGCCGGGCTGCCCACAGAGTTTTCTTCCCTTTTCTGCTCTGCTTTCCACAGTGGCCATTACGGCTGAAAATCTGCACCACAATTTGGGGCGGTCTTTTGGCCTAAATGCCGTGCGGGTTCTAGGTTGGATATGCTGTGTACTTTTACGTAGCGTATCCAAATTGTATGAACATTCCCTAATCCTGCATTTTCAACTGTATAGCAAACTGCCTTTTGCGTTTTCGTGTTGGGCTCAGAGTGTATTCCGCTTGTATGAAGCGTCCCATTGTTTTCAGCCAGCGGAATAAAAAATTCACCTATTGATGCAGTTTCCACAGCGTATTCCTCCACGAAAACAACGTTGGGTAGCCGCAAGCAGATTAGCCCCATTGGATGGGGTTAATCTGCGTTCAGAAACACAGCCGTTTTTGCTGCAATACGACGGCAGAAACCTTAGGGTCAGCCTCGGATTCCTACCACAGAATCTTGGCAAAATCCACTTTGAATTTTTCTTCAGGAAAAATCCTCAGTGTGAACATGACCTTACAATTCTGCCATACTGTCTAAATAACTGGCTCCTCTCCCTACATAGCTATTAAGAAATACAACAATATGATGTATCAGTACAGAGTCTTCAGTCTCGAGCAGCATCCTGTACTTGGAAGGATTATGAATTTCCAAAGCATGATGAATTATTCCGGCCTAACGCCACTCAATATTTTAAAACGTAGGTTTTACTGCAGCTACCCTCAACATCCCACTGCCTCCGCATGTTAGGGTATGTTCACACGACAACGCCAAATACGTCTGAAATGACGGAGCTCTTTTCAGGAGAAAACAGCTCCAGAATTTCAGACGTTTTTACAAGTGCACGCGTTTTTCGCGGCATCTTTTACAAACGTAATTGGAGCTGGTTTTCATTGGAACAATGAAAAACGTCTCCAATTACGTCCCAAGAAATGTCCTGCACTTCTTTGACGCGGCCGCAATTTTACGCGCCGTCTTTTGACAGCGACGCGTAAACTGACCGCTCGTCTGCACAGAACAGTATGTATGTATGTATGTATGTATGTATGTATGTGTATATATATATATATATATGTTCCACTCCCCAGCACACCTGCTACCAGACCCCACACTCTTAATTAACAAGCTGTTTACCTATGCTGTAAATTATTATACAGCAATGCAGCTCATGTCCTAAAACATAATGAAACACGTAGAAGTGATTTAGGCATCCTGCCGTTCTCCAGCTGTTGTTCATTGCCGGCCTCCGCTATAACATTTTGCTGAAGTTTTTTAAGCCAAAAAAATAAAGTTGAAATAAATTATCACAGTAGGCCAATAAAGAAAACTATTCATATATTTAATTTACAAAATAAAGTTGTCCAGGATTAGAAAAACATGAATGTTTTTTCCAAAAACAGCATCACACTTGTCCACAGATAGTCTGGTATTGCAGCTAAGACCCATTCACTTCATATGTAGCTGAGCTGCAATACCAGACGCAAACTGTGGACAGGTGTAGCACTGTTTCTGGAAGAGAACAAACAACAAACATGTTTTTCTAATTTTGTACAACTCCTTTAAGGCTTTGTTCACATCTGCGTCAGGGCTCCGTTCATGGGTTCCGTCGTGGGCTTTCTGTCAGGGGAACCCATGAACGGAATCCAAACTGAAACAAACGGAAACCATAGGTTTTCGTTTGCATCACAATTGATTTCAATGGTGACAGATCCGATGCAAATGGTTTCCGTTTATCACCGTTGTGTAAGGGTTCCATTGTTTTGACGGAATTAATAGCGCAATTCAACTACGGTATTGATTCTGTCAAAACCACGGAACCCTTACACAACGGTGACAAACGGAAATCATTTGCACCGGACCCGTCACCATTGAAATTAATGGTGATGCAAACGGAAACCTATGGTTTCCATTTGTTTCCGTTTGGATTCCGTTCATGGGTTCCACTGATGGAAAGCTACGACGGAACCCATCAACGGAGTCCCGACGCAGATGTGAACGAAGCCTAAGGTATTCCTTTAGCGTCTTTTCTATCATTTTTTTTTCGGTATTCTGTTCTAGTTTCCAAAATATGAAAAAGAATAAAAAATATTTATTGTGAAATTCAATAAAAAAAAGACATTGGGGGAAATTTATCAAACTTAGTGCAAAGGAAAAGTAGAGAAGTTGCACATAGCAACCAATCAGATTCCACCTCTCATTTTTCAGGGGCCTTTTGGACAATTAAAGCTTATGTCTAATTGGTTACCACAGTAAACTGCTTCATTTTTGCATTGCACTTGTTTTGATAAATTTCCCCCATTGTTTTTCCTGCTTCCTTAAACCCTCCCCATCCATTAATGACCACCAATACGCCTTTTCACGTCGGTCACTAAGGGGCCTTAGGCTAGGCTGACGCCTTTTCACGTTCGCCTAGTCTAAGTCCTGCACGGGTCTCCCGTGCAGCCTGGAGCCGGGGCTCAGCTGTCTGATGACAGCTGAGCTCCTGCTCCAAAGCCCGCGATCGAAGTTTACTTCGATCGCGGCCGTTTAACCCGTTAAATGCCGCCGTCAATAGCGACCACGGCATTTAACTTTGTTTACAAAGGGAGTGAGCTCCCTCTGTCACCCATCGGCGGCCCGCGAATGCAATCGCGGGTCTCCGATGGGGTGTCATGGCAGCCGGGGGCTTGATAAAAGCCCCCAGGTCTGCCCTGGACATATGCCTATTAGGACGCGGCGGAGACACGTCCTAACAGATTGCCTGTCAGATTTACACTGACAGGCAATAATGCTCTGATATACGAAGTATAACAGAGCATTATAGCAGCGATCGGAACATCGCACAGTAAAGTCCCCTAGTGGGACTAATGAAATAAATAATAAATGTGAAATAAAGATTAATAATAAAAATTACAGTAAAAAAATAAATAAAACCATTTTTTTCCATAAAAAGTGGTTTTATTTAGTAAAAGTGTAAAAAATAAATAAAAGTACACATATGTGGTATCGCCGCAACCGTAATGACTCCATTAATAAAGTTAATATGTAATTTAAACCGCAAGGTGAACACCGTAAAAAAAACGCAAAAAACAATGGCGAAATTGCTATTTTTTTCCATTGCCCCCCAAAAAAGTCATAATAAAAATGAATCATAAGTCGCATGCACCCCAAAACAGTACCAATCAAAACTATGTCTCGTCCCGCAGAAAACAAGCCCAAAAAATCACTACATTGATGGAAAAATAAAAAAGTTACGGCTCTTGGAAAGCGACGATGCAAAAACAAATAATTTTAGTTCAAAAGTGTTTTTATTGTGCAAAAGTCGTAAAACATAAAAAACCTCTACATATGTGGTATCGCCGTAATCGTACCGACCCATAGAATAAGGGTAACATATTATTTACGTCGCATAGTGAACGGCGTCAATTTAAAAACGCATAGAACAATGGCGGAATTTCAGTTTTTTTTTATAATCCCCTCAAAAAAGTTAATAAAAGTTAATAAAAAAATTATATGTACCCAAAAATGGTGCTATTAAAAAGTACAACTAATCCCGCAAAAAACAAGTCCTCATACAGCTATGTAGACGAAAAAATAAAAAAGTTATAGCTCTTTGAATGCGACTATAGAAAACCGAATAAAATAGCTTGGTCATTAAGGCCTAAAATGGGCTGGTCACTAAGGGGTTAACTTTCATACACGCAGTCTTAAAACTAAAAATAAACAAATACTTCTAAAACATAATAATGGAGGCCGGTGATCATCTTCTCCTGCTTAGTCCAGGAGTAAGGCCCCATGCACACGACCGTAAAATCGTCCGTAATTACGGGCCCATTCATTTCTATGGCCGACGGACACCTTCCGTATGTCTACGTGAGTGTGTCCATGTCGTAGAAAGCTGCCGAATAAAATAGGACATGTCCTATTTTTTTTAATTTTACGGACCGAGCTCCTATACCTTATAAAGGGAGCACGGCCCGTAAAAACGTCCGGCAGCTCGCGGCTTGCCGTGCCCGTAATTACGGATCGTAATTACAGGCACGGTCGTGTGCATGGGGCCTAAGGGCTTGTCCACACGTAACGGAATTGCTGCATATTTTCCGTCAGAAAATACACAGCAGAATACAGTGGCAGCAAAGTGGGTGAGATTTAACAAACCTCATCCACACGCTGCGTAACATTTCCTTGCAGAAATTCTCCTGCAGTGTGTATTTTTTTTGTATTGCAGCATGTCAATTCCTGCTGCGGAAAGTGGACTGAATTGCTGCGTTTTTCACCATCTCCCATCATTGAGAAAAATTCTGCACCATTTTCTGCAGTAAAAAACACAGGAAATGGTGTGGTTTTTCCACAGCATATTTTCTGCTAGTTTCTGCGGAATTGCTACAGAAATTTTTGTGTGAAAGTTACGTGTGGACAAGCCTTAAAACTGCTAGTGGTATTAACTCTACCAGTACGTCTACTATATGGAAGGTCTCCACACTTTATGGGGTAGTCTTGTTTAGAAAAAAAACATTTTCAAACACCCTATTAGGTAAAACTGAGTAAAAAGAGGGGAGTGGGTCACCAGTACAAGACTTTTATCTATAAGCCAGAGCAGAGAGCAGCTACAAAGGGCATCTCATGCTCTGGAGGATCCGGCAAGACTATGCAATGCCAGGACAGCCCGTTGATTGCAACAGGAACTGTGTGATGCTTAATTTCCCCTGTGGTGGCACTACAGGGAAACTGAACACTTTCTGTTGAGTCGCCACAGATTACAGCAGATCGAATGTGGTCACCTTCACTGGTTCCCAAACTAATTCATGCCCTGTTCACAGAGCCCTGTTATTAGGACATGTGATGGACTCATTACAACTTAGTTTTCCCTTACTTTTGAACTACTGAGATGCGTTCGTCACTCACCATTTTGGGTTTTGCTATATGGGCCTTAACAATAGAGGAAGCTGAATGTATGGAGTCGAGGTGCTGCTCTCAACCTGTGCTACCACCCTTATGGGCACCGTATCCCTGATATTTATATATGCTGATGTAACACCCTCTCTAATATCGGCAGTCTTTTCTGTATCAAGTCCCAAAATGACTGAGTCATTGATGAATGAAATCTATTTTTGTTGTTGCCATAACAGTGACAACCTTGTAGTCTAAGATTAATAACAGGTGTAGAGAATTCTTTACAAAGAGAGAAATGGAGGGTATGGCATGGAAATGCATTAAAAGACAATTGACGTGTTTGGTATGAGGATAGTCATCGTCTATGTGCCGCTATTGTATACACCTGTGTGTACGAAAATAATATCAACCTGGCGTGTTCTTTTTTTTATCCCTGCAGGCATTTTATGTTTCGTTCCGCAGTACAGAGATTTCCCACAACTTACTTTATTCCTGTAAGTACAATTAGATTATTTTTGTTTTCTTAGCGCTTGTACAACAAACCAGCTGCCATTGAATCTCCGGATATTGTAGTAAAACCTGTACCAGTGGCTATGAACAACCTGCACATATATAAGACCAATTATATTTCAGCGCAAAGTCTTACAGTGTAGTTATTATCTTATGTTTTCCCATTTCCTTCAGAAGTGTCAATCTACTCCATATAACATTAGCAATTAGGGTGGTACATAGAGGAGAATGGCCCTACAGCCCAGCGAGCCGGCGGTCCTGGTCCCTAAACCTGCACCAAAGTATATTTACGGTGCGGGTTTAAGCCGGCTGCCTGAGCTATTGTCGGGCACCCATCAAAACCTGGAGAGAAGGTTGCTGCTGCTATTGGTCCCGTGTTAAACCGGGATGTCGGTAATCTGGGTCTGACTAGACTCACAACAGCAGTAAAAGTGACATGTGACACTATAACAGGGCTAATTTTTCCTGTAACTGAGACTGGTTTGCAGCCCTCGTTACATTGGATAAGTATAGTGTAAAAAGGCAAATAAAAATAATTATGACCTTCTCAGGCACAGACTATTAAAAAAAACAAAAATAAATTAAATAAATGGTAGATGATGATGAACATGAATCAAAAGTCTATTTTAGTTTTAAACAAAATAGTTACCAGGAAAAGTAACGAAAATTATGTGTTTAAAAATAGAAAAAAAGGTCTCATTGTCACGGAAAAAAAACTCCACAAATAGTGGGAAATTACTAAACTGTGTCTGGCCCTGAAGGTGCAAAATCAGTGGTGGAACTACCACTATAGCAGCCATAGAGGCTACTACTGGGCCCGCGGCATGAGAGGGACTGTGCCGCCTGGTTCATAACATTTATGTGCCGGGTCGGACGGCACGAGCCCCCTCATGCCCGATAGCATCGCTGGCACCGGGCATCCGAGGCCCCAGAAGACTGCCACATTCAATTGTATCTGCATAGCAGAGATGACTGGTCCCATTTATGTCTGTAGAAGATAAATAATATGTTTGATTTTTTTAATGGAGAGAAATAAGATATTTGATTATTTTAATAAATTAAAAATTCTCCTTGGGGCAGCCATATTGGAGTCACACAATCCCATCCCATCCACAATCCCATCCTGTATAGAAAGTTTAGTGGGATGTATTTGCTTAATGGCAGCTAAAATAAATAGTAGTTAATAGGGTCAAAGGACCAATACAGTCTCCAGGTAGTGATGGAATTCAGTTCCTTCCCCAGAGACCAAGGAGTAGCAGAGAAGCTGCATACATAGTCTTATCTGTGTGTATAGAGTTGCTATCCTATCCTTCCTAAACTAGACCTCCAACAATACATAAAAACTGTCCCTAACTTCTAATAATAATGTGATGACTCTGTTGACCTTATCCTAGTCTACACAGCAAAGCTGAAAAGTGAACTGCAAAAAACTGAAAAAAGTACCACAACAAACATGATTTAAATAATACGTTATTTTCTGTTGATACATTCCCTTTAATAATACAAAATTATCCAGTTGCCTAGGGCTACATAGAAATTTTTATGACATTATGTAGTTTTGCTCTGCAGCAGCTGCCTGGCACTGGTTGCTACAGTTAAGTTTGCTATCCACATATCCCCAAGTCACTTTTAGGGTTTCTCAGTGTTTTATCATTTTTCTATGTTATAATAAAATTTGTTTTCTCATCTCTAATGTATAAATTTACATTTATCTACATTTAATTAATTTGCCACTTTCTATCCAAAACTCCTCCAACTACTCTGTAGTACAATATTTCTGTGTGAATTGTATTACAGAGCTTTATATCATATGTAAATATTCACACTGCACTAATAATAAATATATTGAAAAGAACTGGGCCAAATACTGACCCATGGGGTACCCCAATGCCTACCGTGCCCTAATTTGAATATGTTCCATTAAAAAACACCTTCCATAAACCAGTTATTAACCCCAGTATACACATGTCCAACTCTTTTCACACATTCTTATTTCATGCACCAACCATTTTTTTGTGGAGCAGTAACAAATACAAAAAAATCTAGATATATGACATCCCCAGCCTCACCCAGAACCAGCTTAGAACTGACAGCCTACTAGAAGCAGATCAAATTGATTTGACAAGACCAGTGTCTCATAAACTAATGCTGATCCTGTGGTATAAGTTTATTTTTTTTATATGGTGGTCATAGGGTGGACTTACTAGTAGTACTGTACCTGTAGGCAGGAGCAGCATTGCCCTATTTCCTTTCTATGTCCCTCTCTGTAAATCTGGAGCTCCTACTCCCATTATGAGTAAATTACGAGATTCATCCCAGTCTAGTCTGTACCTGCTCTATATGTAAATGACCAACCTCTGATTTGGACCTTAGAAGATGTTGGTCATTTGCTGTATAGACATCACAAGATATACCTATAGCTTTATTAGTAGGTCAATGCAATGCAGAAAAAAAATCATCCTACTATTGAAACAGATATTTCAGCAAATGTCATTTGTTTTGGTCAAAAGGGCCATAAAGCATTAAAGGGTTAGGGCCGGTTCACATCCGCATTCGCTTTCCGTTCAGGGGTTCCGTCAGAGGTTTCCGTCGTGGAACCCCGCAACGGAAAGTCAATGCAAAGGTGATGCAAACGGAAGCTGTGGTTTCCATTTGACTTTCCGTTGCGGGGTTCTCTGACGGAAACCTCCTATGGAACCCCTGAACGGAAAGCGAACGCTGATGTGAACCGGCCCTTAATTGTATATGTGTGTGTGTGTGTGTGTGTATGTATGTATATATATATATATATATATATATATATATATATACACACCGATGTAGCCATCTTTAACTGACACAGTGTCAAGAAACTTTAAGGCTTCGTTCACATCTGCGTTAGGGTCCCATTCTGACGTTCCGTCAGAGGTTTCCGTCAGAACGGGACCCTGAGCAGACACAGATGGAAACCAGAGGTCGACTACACTATTGCTTCCGGCAAAACCAGACACAAACGGAAACCATGGGCACCGCATCCGTCACCATTGAAATCAATGGTGATGGAAACGGAAACCTCTGGTTTCCGTCGGTGTCTGGTTTCAGTTTGTGTCTGCTAAGGCCTTATTCACACGACAGTGAAAAAAAATGTCCATTTAAAACTGATCAACTGTCAGTTTTTCATGGCCATTTTGCATCAGTTTGTCTCTAAATTTTCATCCATTTCAAGTCCGTCTGTCCGTTTTTAATGGCCGTTTGACATCCATTTTGCATCAGTTTTTCATGGCCGTTAAAAAAACTGATGAATTTCATTGGTCAGGCTTTTTTTGTCCCAACCCCCTGAAAACAACCAAAGGAAGGTCACATGTTCACCTAGACACTATTTACAGCCTCCCTGTATATGATGCCACACGCCTCCCTGTATATGATGCCACACACCTCCCTGTATATGATGCCACACACCTCCCTGTATATGATGCCACACCAGCCTCCCTGTATATGATGCCACACGCCTCCCTGTATATGATGCCACACACCTCCCTGTATATGATGCCACACACCTCCCTGTATATGATGCCACACGCCTCCCTGTATATGATGCCACACCAGCCTCCCTGTAGATGATGCCACACCAGCCTCCCTGTAGATGCCACACGCCCCCTGTAGATGATGCCACACGCCTCCCTGTAGATGCCACACGCCCCCTGTAGATGATGCCACACGCCTCCCTGTAGATGCCACACGCCCCCTGTAGATGATGCCACACGCCTCCCTGTAGATGATGCCACACGCCTCCCTGTAGATGATGCCACACGCCTCCCTGTAGATGCCACACGCCCCCTGTAGATGATGCCACACGCCTCCCTGTAGATGCCACACGCCTCCCTGTAGATGATGCCACACGCCTCCCTGTAGATGCCACACGCCTCCCTGTAGATGATGCCACACGCCTCCCTGTAGATGATGCCACACGCCGCCCTGTAGATGATGCCACACGCCTCCCTGTAGATGATGCCACACGCCTCCATGTAGATGATGCCACACGCCTCCCTGTAGATGATGCCACACCAGCCTCCCTGTAGATCGTGCCACACCAGCCTCCCTGTAGATCGTGCCACACCAGCCTCCCTGTAGATGCCACACCAGCCTCCCTGTAGATGCCACA
Source organism: Rhinoderma darwinii (assembly GCF_050947455.1). Lineage (NCBI taxonomy): Eukaryota > Metazoa > Chordata > Amphibia > Anura > Rhinodermatidae > Rhinoderma > Rhinoderma darwinii. The sequence continues at coordinate 379,605,416 of NC_134690.1, forward strand.
CCAGCCTCCTTGTAGATGCCACACCAGCCTCCTTGTAGATGCCACACCAGCCTCCCTGTAGATGCCACACCAGCCTCCCTGTAGATGCCACACCAGCCTCCCTGTACATGATGCCACACCAGCCTCCCTGTAGATGCCACACCAGCCTGCCTATAGATCGTGCCACATACTCACGGGTGCAGCGCCGTCTCTCCTCTTCTTCACTTGTGGTCACTCGTCTGCACGGGATCTGGCAAGGCAGTGCGACGGGGCGGTGACGTCATCGAGGCGCCTTCAAACCCGAGTGACCACAGACGAGTGACCACACCTGAAGAAGCGCCGCAAACGTGAGTATGCCAACGATAGCCAGCAAGGGAACTAGTAGTTCCCTTGCCAGTCCCCATGTAACAGATCCGTTTTTAACGGTTGTTACATGTATTGACAGCCGTTAAAAACGGATCCATTGACTTCTATGGGGGCCGTCAGGCCGTTAAAACGGCCAAAAATAGGACATGTCCTATTTTTTGACGGCCATTATTCACGGGCCGTTAAAAAAACGGCCGTGTGAATGCACCCATAGAACATCATTGTTCTGAAAACGGCCATGTGAAAGCCGTTAAAAGGACGGCCATCACATGGCCGTTTTTCACTGTCGTGTGAAAGAGGCCTAAGGGTATGTGCACACACACTAATTACGTCCGTAATTGACGGATGTATTTCGGCCTCAAGTACCGGACCGACCACAGTGCAGGGAGCCGGGCTCCTAGCATCATACTTATGTACGATGCTAGGAGTCCCTGCCTCGCTGCAGGACAACTCTCCTGTACTGAAAATATGATTACAGTACGGGACAGTTGTCCTGCAGAGAGGCAGGGACTCCTAGCATCGTACATAAGTATGATGCTAGGAGCCCGGCTCCCTGCACTGTGTTCGGTCCGGGACTTGAGGCCGAAATACGTCCGTCAATTACGGACGTAATTAGTGTGTGTGCACATACCCTAAGAGTCTCGTTCTGACGGAAACCTCCGATGGAAAGTCAGAACGGGACCCCAACGCAGATGTGAACGAAGGCTAACTTGACTTTTTCATGACTTTCCAATGACTTTTGTGTGATATCAAGCTGCAACAAGTTATCAGTCAAGAAAACTTGGCTACATCTGTGTGTGTATATGTATGTATATATATATATATATATATATACACACACACATATACGGTTTACATAATATGCATGCTGTAGTATGCTTTATGATAAACACTTTTTGTACCGTCGAGCCCATTGATGTCTTGCACACTCAGGGATTAGGTAAATAATGCATTGAAATTTTAGATTTGTTTGTCTTACACGGTTTAGGTTACATCCGCTTGATACGAGCGCAGTGTATCCATGGTTCCCTTTTCCACAACCTGTTGTTTGTGAGCTCGGGGAGGATTAGTTCCCTATTATCAGCACTTTAACTGGCTCAGAGGGAGAAGTCAATGGTGTAACGGTCAAGTATTATTTATAATCAATAATATGTTCATGAAACTAAGAAAACAAAGGGAAATCCCATTATACCTATGTTATATGGGAAAAAATGACCATGTTAAATAAGAAATAATATGTAGCTACAGTACAGGTCTACAGCCATGGATTATATTATTGAAAATGTAATTGTCTATCATAGAAGAGAGGGATTCTCCTGATGGTTAAACGGTTTTCATGCTGGTATATTTTAATATTTATCTACACTTTATTAAGTAGTAATAAAGGAAAGTTAAAGTGGTTCTCCATTTTTTTTTTATACTGGTAGCCTATCCTTAGGATCAGAAGGATGGCGGTCCGACTGCCGTCACCCTCGCCGATGAGCTGACTGAAGGGGCCGCAGCGACGAACCCCGTGGCCTCTTCAATCTTTACCAGGCACAGCACCGTACACATCTGTAGCCGCTGTGCCTGGGATTGCAGCTCTGTACCATTCGCTTGAATAGGACCGCAACTGCAATCCCAGGCACAGACGCTAGGGATGTGTACGGCACTGTACATGGTAAGCTATGAAGAGGCCACGTCATTAGGGCCCCTTCCGACAGCTGATCGGCGAGGGCGACGGCAGTCAGATCCCTACCAATCTGATATTGATGACCTATCCTAAGGATAAACCAGAAAGAGTAGCAAAAACACACGGCGCCAATAATGGTACAGATCTTCAGGTAGTTTGGGGTATAAAGCCGTTATCCAATTATGAAAAATCCATAGGACCGCTGCAGCCAGGAACACAAAATCCGGAGACTAAACAAAGTCACCGCTGGAGAGGATTGTAGATGAGAGAAAAATTACTTTTTTTGTGAAAAATTATAAAAAAAGTTGTGAACCGTAGTGGCGCTGCTGGTAAGGAGGTTTAGAAAGATGAGGAGAATATATGAAAAACAAAGGTTTTATTATGAGTGGCTACGCGTTTCAATGCCGGACCAGCGTCATCATCAGGCCAAAACCTTTGTTTTTCATGATTTGTGATTTTTTGGGGTTTGTTTTTGCAGAACGAGACGTAGTTTTGATTGGTACTGTTTTGGGGTACATGGGACGTAACTTTTATTATGACTTTTTGGGGGGGCAATGGAAAAAAATAGTAATTTCGCCATTGTTTTCTACGTTTTTTTTTACGGTGTTCACCTTGCGGTTTAAATTACATATTAACTTTATTGTTTGAGTCATTACAGTCGCGGCGATACCATATATGTGTAGTTTTATATATTTTATATACTTTTACATTTATATTTTTTTACATTTTTTACTGTAATTTGTAATGGTGGGGGGGGGGGGAACGGACAAGTGAGCCCTAATCTACCCGCCACTCTGTCCCTGCCTACTTGCAACGACCCGCCCTAGGCGACGGGGTACAACTGGGCGGCGGTCCCTACACTCAGTAAGTGCATGACAAACACGACAAACAAACAAGGGAATACAAGCAAGGGAAATGGGCAGTTGCTCGCGGAAACACCGTGAGCAACAGAGTAGTGAACGAGCCGAGTCAAGCCAGGAGAGTGCGTGGTACAAAGCGAAAAGCAGAAGAGTAGTCGGTAAGCCGGGGTCTGTATGGAGCAGGTTCAAAAAGTAGCAGGAGCTGTAGCTGGGCCAGGAAACCTCAAGGAAAGAAATCACAAGCACAGATGGACAGGAAGAGCAGGCTTAAATAGACCGAGGGCGGGAGCTAGCTGAGTCTGGCCAGGTTGCGATAGGCTCTCCCACTCCTAAGCCTGCCAGCCTGAGTGGAGGAAGCTGGTGTCTGTCTCAGGGATGTACACTCAGGTGTTGACTGATTAATTCTGGGAGTTAACCCCGAAGCAGTGCCTGGCAGATCCTTTACAAATTATTATTAATAATTTTTGTTTCACATTACTTACTTATTTTTTTATTTCCACTAGTGGACTTTACTATGCGATCTTTAGATCGCTGCTATAATGCTTTGGTATACTTAGTATACCAAAGCATTATTGCCTGTCAGTGTAAATCTGACAGCCAATCTATTAGGACGTGCCTCTGGCATTTGCGGGCTGCCAATGGGTGAGACAAGTTAAATGCAGCGGTCGCTATTGACGGCGGCATTTAATGTGTTAAACGTCCGCGATCTAAGTAAACTTCAATCACTGTCGTTGGAGCAGAGGCCCGGCTGTCATTAGACAGCCAAGCCCCGGCCCCAGCCTGCACAGGACACTCGTGCAGGGCCTAGCCTAAGGCCCCTTAGTGACCGCCGTGAAAAGGCATAATGGTGGTCATAAGGGGTTAAGGAACACTCCAGGCAATGCTTAGTTGTTAATGTTATGGCAGGGCCTGAGGGGGCGGTGAATGACACAGGAGATTCCAAGGACACCAAATAGCATCCCTGTGTCATGCACCGCCCCCTCAGGCCCTGCACGGCATAACATAGTATAACTTTTACCTGAAGTTTTCTTAAAGAAGAGAAAGCTGAAAGGGGACACATTTTGGTTTTGCTGTGGCCCGCCACTTCTTATTTTTACAGCACTTAAGTCTGCATCTGATTTTATAACTTTTCATCACTAAGGTCATTGACATTTTATGCAACTTTTATGGCTTCCTATGTCTGATTCTCTTTCATTTCAAGTTGTTATTTATATGGTATAAAGTGGCCATAATATGATATTATGTCTCCGGTGGCTCAGGATATATCATAATGAGTTTCTGCCGCTAATACTCGTGCTGCACAATCTCCTGTAACTTTTAACCATCAGCAAATGATGCTCTTCATTCAAGTAGAACACAAATCTCTTCTGGAATATTGCTTTTCTCACAATTCATGCCTACATACAAGGTACAACGCTTCCTCTATTCCCTCTATTCCCTTCAGTTATGTCTTTGAAATTAATTCTAAGGTTTTTTTTGTTCTTACTTTCATAGAAGACGAGTTAAAAAAACGTTTGTACCCTACTTCAGATCACATATTGTAATCAGAGCTGACATTTAACCAAGTGATATCATAATGTGATTAGAAACGCTAACTTTCAGAATAGAAAAGTTTTCTTAATGGGGACCTGTCACCTCTCCTGACATATCCACTTGTATTACCCATGAAATCCTAGTTCTAAAACATATTTTCTTAGAACTCTCTGTTGTGCCGTTCCTCCTTTATTCATCCTAGACATTTATGAATAAATTGACAACTGGGTGTTACCATTCTCTTTGTCAAAGGGGCGTGTCCCCACATAGTCAGACTGTGAGCACTGATTGGACATTGTCAGACTGTGTAAGGACACACCCCCAACCGGTAACACCCAGTTTTCAATTTACTGATAATTTTGTAGGAGGAATAACAGAGGAACGGCACAATGCTGAGTTCTAAGAATAGATGCTCTAGAATTGTTGTTTTATGGGGAATACAATCATTTATTAAAACAGACATGTCAGTAGAGGTGACAGGTCCTCTTCTATTGTAAAGACTAAACAAGAAAAAAAATACAATGGCGTTGTCCATAGGAACCATTCAGAATAAAGAATATTGACGACCAATGTGTCTACTTAAAATGTAGTTCCACCCTGAACAACATTTAAGCTGACCAAAGATACCAAGTTTTTCTAATTTGTCCTGATGTTTGCATTCCAACCTGTCCAAACTTTTTGTTTTCCATGAGATAAGCGTCATCAGGGGTGTCTGGGAGCCACTTATCCTCTCACCCTATTGAAAAATACAGTGTAAATCAAATGGTCAGATCATGGAGGATGCGGGTGATATTAGCTGTTTAAAAAAACACTATTAGACCTAGTTCACATCTGTGTTGGAGGCTCTGTTACGGGCTTCTGTCGCAGATTCCGCCAAAGATATCGGAAACGAAAGCGCAGCATGCTGTGCTATTTTATTCCGGTAACAACACAATGACGGAAATTCGAGGGAACCCATTAAAGTCAATGGGTTCTGTCGGTCGCCAGTGGTGCAGCGGAATTGTCGGTTTCTGTTATTCCCTTGTTCTGCTCCTCTGACGAAGCAGAACAACGGAATGACCAGCACAGGTGTGAACAGAGCCTAACATGTCTATGGCCAACTTAGCAGTTCACATATAGATTTGCCAGAATCCTAACCATAAGTCCGGATTCACACGAGCGTGTGCGTTTTGCGCGCGCAAAAGTTCAGTGTGGCATCTGTATATGTTGCGTGGCTGCGTGATTTTCGCGCAACCGTCATCATTATGACACTCTGTTTTTATGTTACGAAACAGTAAAGAAGGAGGGGCTTTTATGTTTCCCTTCACTTCTTTAACAACTGTAGCGCGAATCACGCACGTCACCCGGAAGTGCTTCCATGTGCCGTGCGCGATTTGCACGCACCCATTGACTTCAATGCGTGCGTGCTGCTCGAAACACGGGCAAGTATAGGACATGTCATGAGTTTTACGCAGCGGACACACGGTCAGTGCGACTAACGTGATTTTCACGTGCGTATCACGGACGTAATATACATTCATGTGAATAAGGCCTAAGAGTAAGCTTTGTACAGACAGTGATCAGGCAATGCTCAGCAACTTCCAGAAAATTATGACTTCCATTGTGTATTTAGTTTTTTTGTCCACCAGGACAGACAGGTTTAAATTAGGACTCCTGTAAGATGTGCTGCCTAAAGGCCCTTTTACACTGGGCGATTATCGGGCAGACAAGCGTTCATATAATGCCCGTTGCCGATAATTGCCCTGTCTAAACCGAGCAGCGATCAGAAGATGAACGAGCAAAGGCTTGATCATCTGCCGATTGTATCGTTTTAAAAAAGTTAAATATTATCGTTGTCGGCAGCACATCTCCCTGTGTAAACGGGACGCGCTGCCGGCATAATAACGTATGGGGAGGAGCGATCAGAGTAACGACCGCTCGTCCCCATACATAGCTCCGTGTGACAGGAGCAACCGAGCGCCAATCACTGATGTCTTGTTGATCGGCGCTCGCTGCACCAGCCGAATATCGGCAGATGTAAATGGCCCTTAAGGGTGGATTCAGACAGGATTTTTAGGAAACATGCCACGTTTTTAGTGGTGTTTTTCCTGGTGTTTTTTCCACCTTTTTAGCGGCAAACAACTCTGTGTTCAGATGTTACCTTGAAGTCAATGGGGAAATTGACAACGCCCTACAAACATGCCTTTTTTTTAATGTGTTTTAAAAAAAAAAAAAAATAATAATTTAACTTGCGTTTTTTGGGATAGTGGCTTTCTTCCAAAAATCACTACAAGCCTGGCTTGGGCAGTTTTTTTTGCATCATTTAGTGGTGTTTTTGTGCAATAGACATTCAAAGTTTTTTTTTTTTTCCTCTTTAAAAAAAACAACCCGCAAGTATCAATGTGTGTTGCAATTTTTTTATAGTGTTTTTGGTGTCATTTTTCAGAATATATCGTGTTGCAAAGAGGAATCTCTGCTCAAGCGCCTCCCGCTGTCAGTTTTCAACTTTGGACAGGAGATCCAGCGTGATTTATAGGTAGTGCTACGCTTTAAGTTTAGACCCAATATGGACCCTAATATTCTTTGTACTTCCAATTGGTGGAGACTCCATTTAAAGGGGTTTGTTAGGTTCTTAAAGGGAAACTGTTACTAGATTTTAGGGCACTAACCCACCAGCATTTCATTATGCTGTTGGGGTTCAACGTCATAAACATGTCCATTCTCAAAACGGTCAGCTTCAGCATTTTGTCTAAAAAGAATTTATAATACAGCGTGCGCCGTAGGTAAATTACCGGAGAAGTGTCCTGAGAGGAGTCCAACGGCATCCTGCACATTCTCGTTGCTAAGATGAAGCGGAGGCCAGTACACCTGGACTCATCTCTGGACTCTCTGACTATTTACATTCAGCGTACACTGTATTATAACTTGTTTTTCGACGCCATTCCCCAGCAGTATAACGACATGCTGGTGGTTTAGTACCCTAAAATCTAGTGACCGGTTCCCTTTAAACAAGATCTCTATTGCCATAAATGGTAAAAATAACCAATATACCCGCTATTGTGACTCCCTTTCATTCCCGCTCCGCTACTCTCTATGTCCCTGCTTTTCCTCTGTTTCCACTATAGCATGATGACATATCCTCCATACTAACGACAAGTCACGTGACTACAGCAGAACGTAATGGGACGCACACAGAGGACACACAATGCGGAAATGGGCGAGAATCACAGTGCTAAGTGTAATTGAATTAATATCCAATCAGCGTGACAAGATTGGAAAGATAGTTTAGACTTTCACATTTTAATTGACTGAGATGGATATACACATAATTAATTAATAGTGTTAATGGTAAAACCTCCTGTAATCTAATTGTACAGGTTTAACATATGCAGCTCATGAGTCAAGCCTTGTATTGATCCTGTCGACCTCTGACTCTGTAATAAGCTGTGGCCCAAAGGGCATTCAACCCATATTGTATTAACTCTATAATTCCCCAGCAGCAGTCATTGTAAAAGTCAACAGTCCACATAATGGGAATAACCCTGAGTGATGTGTAGAAAGATGAGCCATACAACCTATTATTTAGCTAAGCCCTTACTTAGAGGAATCCACTGTTGTAAATGTAAAAAATGCAGTCATGAAAAATTGGACCTTTTCCCAAAGAGCAGGAATAAAAATGTAGAGTATCTCGTGGTTTTATTCCTTATAGATATTCCTAGAATCCATTTGTATGAAATACTGCATTATCCTGGCAAAACAACACTCTGCCTCCCACTAATGTCAATGGGAGGTCAGAGACGGAAACGCCTAAAGAGAGAGCATGACGCTTTTTTTTGTTTCCCAAAATCAATTAATGGGAGGCGTTTTCGACCGTTTCTTTTCCGCGGTTTCCTCGTCAAAACCAGTGCCAAAAACTGTGTGAACATACCAAAGTGCTGGAGACTATGTAGTGTTACATAGCAGCCAAAACCACTGTGCTACTAAATTTGGGACAAATGCAGAAGGAAGTGCAGGAATATCTCTAACCTAAGTGCCATGGAGCAGAACAACAGAATGAAAAACGCAGATGTGAACAGGGTCTTACTGTTTGAATCCTTTTGTTCGAGATTTACAATAATAGGGGATATCTGAAGGGAGCCGAGGGATGCTCAGGATTGGATCTCCCCCTCCTGTATGGTTTTGTGTGTAGAGGTGGTGTGAATATTTGGCATACCGTACCACGCCATAACCGGGCAAATGTAAATCTAGTGTAAATCATATAAATTAGGAGAGAGATTACAGTCTAAAAGGAATAAAGGGCAGATACAAGAGGTGAGGAAATTATTTTACAACGTTCAACATTCCTGTATAGTCACATTTATTCAAAATGAACGTCATCCTTATCTCTCCCTTATCAGGGAAAACATATTCAGCTAAATGTGTTGTACTAGTAACTCTCATCCACACCCAGATATTGATGTGAAAGGCTGGAGTGGAAAATATGAGAAATTATTGGAATGGCATAAAAAAGGTTTGGTTGTTTGAGATTAGAAAATAACAATCTCTTTTTTATCCCAGGAACAGCGCCATGCTTATCCACACCTCACCCTAATGATGATGAGCTGCAATACCAGACACATCCCATGGATAAGTTTGGCGTTGTTTCAGAATAGAAAGCTAATCCTGTTTTCAGTGGCATCGCTAGTACCAGACTTTCGGGGCCCAAGCCCCGGAACTTTGGCCCGGTGCCCCAGATCCCCGGACGACTGTCACATAATGGCGTAGCTATAGGGGTCGCAGCGATTGCATTTGCGACCAGGCCCTTAAGCCAGGGGGGCCCGAGGGCCCCCGCACCACGTCTATAAACAGTTACTTTAGTAACTGGGGCCTATGTAATAAACTACACGGGCCCCTATACTATACTAGTATACTATAGTAACTGACAGTATACTTACCCTCCTCATTCCGGAGCTCAGTGGAGGTCCTGACATCTTATCGCTTCAAGATGCTGTGTGCCGCGCACAACATCACAACGCTGGATGGTGTCAGGATCTCCGCTGCATCCACAGCCGAAGAGGAGGGTAAGTATAGTGTTGCTGTCTGGTGGTCCCATGTATCTAAGACTCCCTTGTGGTAGGCTTAAATACAGGGTCTAACCAGATACAGGGCCCAGCAGACAGGATCACACATACTGTATAAAATTATGGTCTGCTGGGGCCTTGTATCTAAGCCTAACATTTCTGTAGATAGCTTGGATACAGGACCCATAAAACAGGATCACACATGGTGTGATCCTGTCTGCTGGGCCCTGCATCTAAGCCTACTACATGTTAGGTTACCACATAGGAGGCTTAGATAAAGGACCCCAGCAGACAGTAATCTTATACTATATATAAGATTACGGTCTGCTGATTATATAAGATTACGGTCTGCTGGGGCCCTGTATCTAAGCCTAACATGTGGTAGGCTTTGATAGAGGGTCCAACAGCCAGTATCACACATGGGCCCTGTATCTAAGCCTACCACATATGTTACTAATAGGATTTTTTGTGTTTGTGTTTTTTTACAGGTTTGGTTGTTGGACTACGTCGGATTTGAGGACTATTTCGATGACTGCTTTTTTCATTTTCAATAAAATGGTTAACGAGGGTTGTGTGTTTTTTTTTATTTCAATAAAATATTTTTTCTATGTCTTTTTTATTTTTTTCTAACCTTAGTATTGGCCGCCGGCTGATTGACAGCTTCCATTACTAAGGTGGGGCGTAGTTTTAGCCAGTGAAAAGGCTAACACTAACCCCCATTATTATCCCGGTACCCACTGCCACCAGGGGTGGCGGGAAGAGCTTTCCAGTGATTACAGATAATCGGGTACTGGTACTTTTCCCGGCACCCCTGGTGGCGGTGGGTACCGGGATAATAATGGGGGTTAGGCCTCATGCACACGACCGTAGACATGTGCACGGCCGTGATTTTCGGGTCGGCCGGCTGCGGACTGTCAGCCGCGAGCCGCCCGCAAATCGCGGGCCATTATTTTCAATGAGCCCGGACCGCAGAAGACGGCCGTAATAAGGCATGTCCGTTCTTTCTGCGGTGCGGGCTCCCGGGTCATGCATGGACCGTAAAAACTATGGCAGTGTGCATGGCCCCATAGAAATGAGTGGGGCTGCAATTCTCCCGTGGATTTTCGGGGGAATTGCGGCCGCAAAAGCACCTTCGTGTGCATGGGGCCTTAGTGTTAGCCTTTTCATTGGCTAAAACTACGCCCCGCCTTAGTATTGGACGCTGTCAATCAGCCATTGGCCATTACTAAGGCGGTAGTAATAAAGATTTAAAAAAATACAAGGACATAGAAAAAATATTTTAATGAAATAAGAAAAAACACACAACCCTCACTAACCATTTTATTGAGTAGTCCTCGAATCCGACGTAGCCCAACGGCCGAACCTGCAAAAAAACACAGACACACAAAAAAAATGAGTAACACATAAAAAAGCAAAACAATTAATATTCTTACCTTTCCTGGGTCCAGCGCTGGAGCCGCAATGTCAGCGAGCTGGGCCTTATATCTAATCCTATCATGTGTGATACTGTCTGCTGAGCCACTGTATCTAATCCTATCATGTGTGATACTGTCTGCTGAGCCAATGTATCTAATCCTATCATGTGTGATACTGTCTGCTGAGCCACTGTATCTAATCCAATCATGTGTGATACTGTCTGCTGAGCCACTGTATCTAATCCTATCATGTGTGATACTGTCTGCTGAGCCAATGTATCTAATCCTATCATGTGTGATACTGTCTGCTGAGCTACTGTATCTAATCCAATCATGTGTGATACTGTCTGCTGAGCCACTGTATCTAATCCTATAATGTGTGATACTGTCTGCTGAGCCACTGTATCTAATCCAATCATGTGTGATACTGTCTGCTGAGCCACTGTATCTAATCCTATCATGTGTGATACTGTCTGCTGAGCCAATGTATCTAATCCTATCATGTGTGATACTGTCTGCTGAGCTACTGTATCTAATCCAATCATGTGTGATACTGTCTGCTGAGCCACTGTATCTAATCCTATAATGTGTGATACTGTCTGCTGGGCCACTGTATCTAATCCAATCATGTGTGATACTGTCTGCTGAGCCGCTGTATCTAAGCCTTTCATATGTGATAACATCTGCTGAGACAATGCATTAAATTCTGTCCAGTGGTGTAGCTATAGGGGCCTTAGTCTTCTAGATATGCTATCTCTGATATGTATGTAAAAAAAACATATTGGTGGGAGGGGGGGGGGGGGGGGGGGTAAACATATGTCTCAGGGCTTGTGCCCCTGATCTTTTAAGGCCCCGGCCTGTTTTTCAGTCTCACACAAACCCTTTAATATTTTTTTTTTTTTAAATTGCTGGAAAGGAAAGGAAAAAGTTAAAAGAACTCCTTCTGGAACCCCTTTCCTAAAGGACTATTCACATGTGGCAGTGATGGTTCAGTAGCGGACTGCTCCATTACTGTGCCGCAGAAAATCGTGGGTAAATACATGTATTTTTTGCAGCGGTTTCATGTCTTATTCAGTAGAGTGCTGACCGACAGAAAGCAGAGTCTGTTAATCTCTAGTTTTTTTTTTATCCCAACCCCCTGAAAACACCACAATGCCCCTGTAGATATTGCGACAGTGCCCACTGTAGATAGTGCTCAGATAGATAGTGCCAGTGCTCACATATAACGTGCAAGTTCCCACATACTTAGTGCCTCAGTGCCCGTGTAGACAGTGTCCCCTGTAGATAGTACCCATGTAGATAGTTCCACACAACTCCTGAAGATAGCAACACGCACCCCACCCTGTAGACAGCAAGATTTCCCAAGACAGGAATCCCCGGCCAAAGCGTTTGCGATGCTCTGACCAAGAACTCTATAGTTGAAAGTCCTGACATCACTGTCCATATATGAAGATAGCGCCACCCCCCCCCCCTGTAGATAGCACAACCCCCTGTAGATAGCAGCACAGACCCCACCCTATAGATTGCGCTACACACCCCACCCTCCCTCTAGGAGCGGAATCCCCAATCAGAGCGTTGGCAACACTCTGGCCAGGGATTCCGCTCCTGGAGGGAGCCCCTGACGTCATTGTCCATATATGAACAGTGACGGTAGGGGCTTTGGGATGCCGGAATATATGAACAGTGTCGTTAGGGGCTTTGAGCTGATGGAATCCCCAGCCAAAGCATTGGCAACGCTTTGGCCGGGAAATCCGCTCCTGGAGGAAGCCCCTGATGTCACTGTCCATATATGGACAGTGATGTCATGGGCTTCCTCTAGGAGCGGACACCCTGAAAAGAGTGTTGCCAACACTCTGCAGGGGATTCTGCACCTTTTTAACGGCTGTCACAAGGATTGATTGAAAACGGCCATTAAAAACTGATCCATTGAACTCTATGGGGGACACCGGGCCCTGTAAATGGCCAAAAATAGGACATGTTCTATTTTTTGATGGTCAGTATTCACGGCTGTGTGAATACACCCATACAACTTCATTGTTGGCCGTGACATGGATGTTACCTAGGGGTGCCGTATTACAGCTGCCTTTTTAGTTACTGTTCTGAATTTTCATACAGTAAGGTCAGACATTTTCATACAGTAAGGTCAGACATTTTTTATCAGATTTTTATCCATAGCAATAATATGTACTTAAAGGGAATTTTCTCATGAAACACTTTTAGAGCATGTTCACACGATCAGGATTTGCCCTAGGCAGATTTTGAAAATCACACTATTAAAGTGAAAGTTATAAACAGAAACTGTCAACAAGCAGGTTAACTTCTATTGACGATCTTAGCAAATGTAAAATCTACCATCTTATACTGTAAATATATTGACCATATTTACTTTCAGTAAGAGTTATTGTTATTATTTATACAAAAATGACAAAATAGTTTCACATCTGCGTCGGAGGTTCCTTTAAGAGTCTCCATCGCAGATTTGAGGAGAATAGCGCAGCATGCAGCGCTTTTCTTCCCGTCAAACCAACACAAACACCTACACGGAATCCATAGACTCCATTATGTCAGAGGGGTTATTCGGTCGATATCGGTGTCTGTTTTGTGACAGTCCGGCACAATGACGAAGCAGAACAACGGAATTGACAACGCAGGTGCGAAATCGGCCTAACAGGATTGAAATGGGAACAGGTGGATAAAAAAAAATTCCGAATTAAAACAGTCGATACCAGAACAACCGATGCTAAACTATAGGATTTTACTAGCCAAAATTTTGCTAAATATGGCAGTGGTAGATGACAACCCTTAGATACTCCCCCAGGGTTATATGATGCCTTGGGGAATTGCAAAGATGTACCCCTGTCATCCCTGTGCTTTAGAGTCAGGCTTCTAAAGCACAATACTTCAATGCCCAAACAATGCACTCATAAATAACAAATTTAGCTCTGCTACATCTGTCATATACAATTTACATTACATTTTTAATCAATTGATATGTTGCAATATTATAATTAGCTCACAATATGGCAGCTGCCCCTGGGTCATGGTCTATTTTAAATGTATACATAGGCTGATAAGGATGAGAAGTCGCAACTCTTGTTTTTCTCTGATACATAATGGAGTTTGGTTCTTCCTGAATTGTTGCTCAGCAACATAATAGACCGCGTGTGTTGTCTAGCACAGCCGTATGGTTACACGCTGCGTACTGTGTACACGGGAAGAACTTTGCACTTATTAAGGTGACTAGTATAAACAGGTGAATTATTAAGTTATTACAAGCTCAGAACTCGCAGGAGATGAGCAGAGGAGTTCATTAGTTTAGCAGCGATGTCAATCTTAATGAATCAAGAAAGGAAATAGCAGCTAATCTACATGGGGACGGTAATGGTGCAGGCAGGAAGTCGCATACTAATTTATTGAGGAAACAAAATTAAAAATAAAAAATTTATTGATACACCCAGTTTACAATTTTTTTCACAAATCCGCACCAAAATTTGATGCATTTTTCAACACTTTATACACCCAGTAAGGGCATGGCCCCACGTGGCGTATTTCTTCCGCAAGTGTCCGCATCAATGCCGCACAGAATTTGCGTTGCAGATTCTGTTGCGGATCTGCCCAAAATGTGCAGTAAATTGATGCGGACTAGCCGTTGCATATTGAGGTGAAAGTACTTCCCTTCTCTCTATCAGTGCAGGATAGAGAGAAGGGACAGCACTTTCCCTTGAGAAAGTAAAAGAATTTCATACTTACGGGCCGTTGTCTTGGTGACGCGTCCCTCTTTCGGCATCCAGCCCGACCTCCCTGGATGACGCGGGCGTCCATGTGACCGCTGCAGCCTGTGATTGGCTGCAGCCGTCACTTAGACTGAAACGTCATCCTGGGAAGCCGGACTGGAGAAAGAAGCAGGGAGTTCTCGGTAAGTATGAACTTCTATTTTTTTTTACAGGTTGATGTATATTGGGATCGGTAGTCACTGTCCAGGGTGCAGAAACAGTTACTGCCGATCGCTTAACTCTTTCAGCACCCTGGACAGTGACTATTTACTGACGTCGCCTAGCAACGCTCCCATAATTACGGGTGCACACACGTAGTCACCCGTAATTATGGGTGCACACACGTAGTCACCCGTAATTACGGGAGCCCCATTGACTTACTCAGTCTGGCTGTAGACCTAGAAATACATAGGTCCAGCCAGAATGAAGAAATGTCATGTTAGTAAAACAAATATGCTCCGCAGCACACATAACATCTACATGACATCTGCGGACTTCATCGCGGAATTTAGAATCTCCATTGAAGTCAATGGAGAACTTCCGCAATGAGTCCGCAACCAGTCCGCCACACGTCCGCAACATCCATTGTATGCTGCGGACACCAAATTCCGCACCGCAGCCTATGCTCCGCAGCGGAATTTTCCGCATCGTCTAAACGAACCCTACTATAAAGCAGTGGAAGGCAATGGAGAAACGGGTCCGCTGCGGATTAACGCTGCGGAGTGTCCGCAGCGGAATTCCAGATCAATTCCGCCACGTGGGGCTTTGCCCTAAGGGCATGGCCCCACGTGGCGGTTTTCCTCCGCAGCTGTCCGCATCAATGCCGCACAGAATCTGCGTTGCAGATTCTGCGGCGGATCTGCCCAAAATGTGCAGTAAATTGATGCGGACTAGCTGCTGCGTAGTGCGGTAAAAGTGCTTCCCTTCTCTGTATCAGTGCAGGATAGAGAGAAGGGACAGCACTTTCCCTAGTAAAAGTAAAAGAATTTCATACTTACCGGCCGTTGTTTTGGTGACGCGTCCCTCTTTCGGCATCCAGCCCGACCTCCCTGGATGATGCGGCAGTCCATGTGACCGCTGCAGCCTGTGATTGGCTGCAGCCGTCACTTAGACTGAAACGTCATCCTGGGAAGCCGGACTGGAGACAGAAGCAGGGAGTTCTCGGTAAGTATGAACTTCTATTTTTTTTACAGGTTGCTGTATATTGGGATCGGTAGTCACTGTCCAGGGTGCAGAAACAGTTACTGCCGATCGCTTAACTCTTTCAGCACCCTGGACAGTGACTATTTACTGACGTCTCCTAGCAACGCTCCCGTAATTACGGGAGCCCCATTGACTTCCTCAGTCTGGCTGTAGACCTAGAAATACATAGGTCCAGCCAGAATGAAGAAATGTCATGTCAAAAAAGCAAGACGCATCCGCAGCACACATAACATGTGCATGACAGCTGCGGACTTCATTGCGGAATTTAGAATCTCCATTGAAGTCAATGGAGAACTTCCGCAATGAGTCCGCAACCAGTCCGCCACTGGTCCGCAACATCCATTGTATGCTGCGGACACCAAATTCCGCACCGCAGCCTATGCTCCGCAGCGGAATTTTCAGCCACGTCTAAACGAAGCCTACTAAAAAGAAGTGGAAGGCAATGGAGAAACGGCTCCACTGCGGATTAACGCTGCGGAGTGTCCGCAGCGGAATTCAAGAGCAATTCTGCCACGTGGGGCTTTGCCCTAAATCTCCCCAATTGATGGCATATCACTTGGACACGCCATCAATGTTTGATAGGTGGAGGTTCGACGGGTTTTGACATTGGAACGATATGGCAGCAGTGCTAGGACAGCCCAGTACCACTTTATCTCTTGTCGATTCCACCCAGCTTTTTTTCAGTGGCAGCATAGCTGTGATTACCTATAATTGGCTGCCCATGCGTCCTCTCAGTTGAGCTTTCATAGCACTGCTGCCACTAGTGATTGGCAGTGGTAACAGCGATCAGACCCCCACTGATCGGAAATTGATGGAATATGCTGGCGGTATGCCATCAATGTCCTTATGGGGACAACCTTTGTAGAGAGATACCCTGATATATTGGTATAGGTTTTCCAAAAGTGATCATACTCTTTAAATAATTTGTAGGAAACATTCATAAAAATGTCTTACTAAAAATCTTGATGTGGAGATGTGTCACTCTGTAATTAGTTGCTCTTTAACAGTAATTACATTTTGGTACAATGTGTCAACTTGGCAGTAAAAAATAGCAGATGAATCAACAACTAAAAAGCAGTGGAAAGAAAAACGAAAAAATCTATTAGGTCGGATTTACATGAGCGTGTGCGTTTTGCACGCGCAAAAAATGCGGCGTTTTGCGCGCGCAAAAGGTACTTAACAGGTTCGTGTGTCAGCCCCGTATGATGCGTGGCTGCGTGATTTTCGCGCAGCCGCCATCATTATGACACTCTGTTTGTATGTTTGTATGTTTGCACGTGGTGATTTTCTGTTTTCATTCATACTTTTTACTGCTGTTGCGCGAAACACGCGCATCACACGGAAGTGCCACCGTGTGCTGCGCGTGATTTTCACGCACCCATTGACTTCAATGGGTGCGTGATGCGCGAACAACGCACAAATATAGGACATGTCGTGAGTTTTACGCAGCGGACACACGCTGCGTAAAAATCACTGACAGTCTGCACTGCCCCATATACTAGCATAGGTCCGTGCGAGACGCGTGAAAATCACGCGCGTTGCACGGACGTATTACACATTCGTCTAAATAAGCCCTTATAGTAATATGACTGCGGGACAGTGGTATAAGGCCGGATTCACACGAAGGCTGCGCATCTCGGACATGAAAAACGGCAGTTTTTCACGTCCGAGGTGCATCCGTGCTCTGCGCTGCGGGACGCGATATCACGCATCCCCCATAGACTAGATATGTCCTATTTTCTCACGGACCTTTCACACGGTCAGTTGAAACAACGGCCGTGTGAGAGGCCACATTGAATTATATAGGTCTGTGTGACGGCCGTTGTTTCAATGGCTGTCACATGGATGTTTAACACGTTCGTGTGAATTAGAATGGATTTCAGGGCACCTCTTCAATACTACTCCAGAAACCTATAATAATTGTTTTATAAGAATTATTTACAATTCCCATTGGGTTTGATGCAGCAGATGTAGTAATACAAACACTGATGTGGTCATATAATAGTTACACTTAGGCCCCATGCACACGAACGTGCTTTTGCGGCTGTAATTCCCCCGAAAATTCACGGGAGAATAGCGGCCCCATTCATTTCTATGGGGCCATGCACACGACCGTAGTTTTTACAGTGTGTGCATGGCCCAGGAGCCCACACCGCAGAAAGAAAGGACATGTCTTATTATGGCCGTCTTCTGCGGTCCGGGCTCATTGAAAATAATGGCCGCAGCCATGTGCATGGCCCGCGACTTGCGGGCGGCCTGCGGCTGACAGGCCGATGCCAGCCGACCCGAAAATCACGGGCGTGCACATGGCTACGGTCGTGTGCGTGAGGCCTTAACCATCGGATTTCAGATTTAGGGCTTATAAACATGGCCATATTATGAATACACATTATACAGATCGGAAATATAGCACTCATACAAATCTATGGGCCCGCACTGTACCTCCTTGTGCCTCTGGTTTCATACAGTGGCCTATGGAGGTTATTTCACATGGATTTATAAAAAATCCATAAAAACTCGTAGCATGTCTTATCATACAACATATTACAAACCCATTGCTTCTAGGAGAGAATACGGTGCCATATGAAGGCACCATACAGCAACACACAAGACAACCCATGGCTCTATAATGGGTAGAGTAGTATGTTATCTCCAATAAGTGACATGCAGGATATGCAATTTCCTACTATGCCCTCTTTGTAATTTATTCCCATGGTTCTCCCTCTTATTAGAAGGATGTAAAATGTGTTCTGTAGTAATATCATCACTGAAAAAACAGCTGAGACCAATCTAGTGTCCCACAATCTCAATCACGACCAGAAAATGCTAAGTAGCCCAGCTCAGTAAATTTTGCAACGGCCTCATGTGGCACATCCTGAACCTGGCTCCAATAAAAATCGCCCCGTGCTGTACCTCTGGGTGTCTCCAATGGATTCAGTGAGAATCGATGAGAAAAAATCGTGACATACAGCATAGCACTCTATTTTACACAGGTATTCTAGGGGGCAAATTGGCGCCTCATGAAGGCACCAAACGGTGGCACATTCAGTGCCTATGGGTTTCTAACACAGTGCTCTAGCCATTTTTTGTGCTGTCTAAGGCCCCCTGCACTCCCGGTCCGTGATTATGGCTAGGGCCGGCCGCGGACAGCCGCGAACAGTCACCCACATTTGCGGGTCGTGCTCCCATTATAAAGTATGGGAGCACGTTCCGTAAAATAAGAAAATAGGACATGTCCTACTGTTTGCTGATCATTTCTACGGCCCGGACACCTTCCCGTAAATATACGGGAAGGTGTCCGTGTGCCATAGAAATAAATGGGTCCAGACTTTGATCCGCAAATACGGTCCGTAATTGCGGATCAAAATTACGGCTGTGTGCATTAGGCCTTAAAGTCACATGCACATGGCATTGCTATATGAATGAGGTCTAATGACATACAATCTCTAGCTGTGAAAAGGATTCTTTACTGTAAGAGCAGTAAAACTTTAGAATACTCTACCTCCTGAAGTAGTATAATCAAAAACAGAGGATTGCACCAAGGGAGGTGTAAATAGATTCTCAAAAACAAAATGAGGGGGGATTTACACGAGCGTGTGCGTTTTTGCGTACGCAAAAGGCACTTAACAGCTCCGTGTGGCATCACATAGGATGTGCGGCTGCGTGATTTTCTCGCAGCCGCCATCATTATGACACTCCATTTGGATGTTTGCAAACAGAAAAGCACGTGGTGCTTTTCTGTTTGCAAACATACTTTTGCCTGCTGTTGTGCGTATCACGTGCGTCCCACGGAAGTGCTTCCGTGTGGTGCGCGTGATTTTCACGCACCCATTGCCTTCAATGGGTGTGTGATGCGTGACAAACGCAGAAATATAGGACCTGTCGTGAGTTTTACGCAGTGGACTCACGCTGCGCAAAAATCACTGACTGTCTGCACGGCCCCATAGACTAATATAGGTCCGTGCGACACCCATGAAAATCACGCGCGTTGCACGGACGTATATCACGTTCCTGTAAATCCGCCCTAATATAAAAAGTTTCTAAATATTAAAATACGTAGTTGAACTTTGAACTAATCTGATTGTCGATGGGGGGGCAGAAATTATTTTGTCTTTTAACTAACTGTGGATAGGTCATTAGTATAAAAAACTTGTCAGTATAGAATGTACAACAGGGTGATTTTTCTTTATGTCAGCTACAATAAATTAGTTATTTGACAGAGAAATTTCATAAATTACATTTAGTCTCCAGAAAGTTATGGGGTACAGCTCCCTCCCCCAAACACCGGGAAGGGACAGGGGAGCTGCATACAGAGCCTTATCTTTGTGTATAGTGTTAGGGTATGTTCACACGAGGGCGTCCGTTACGGCTGAAATTACGGGGATGTTTCAGCCTGAAAACATCCCCGTAATTTCAGCCGTACCGGCATGTGCAGGCGCTTGAACGCCGCGTCAATTACGGCCGTAATTAGCGCTGCTATTCATTAGAGTCAATGAATAACGGCTCCAATTACGGCCAAAGAAGTGACAGGTCACTTCTTTGACGCGGGCGTCTATTTACGCGCCGTCATTTGACAGCGGCGCGTAAATATACGCCTCGTGTGAACAGACAAACGTCTGCCCATTGCTTTCAATGGGCAGATGTTTGTCAGCGCTATTGAGGCGCTATTTTCAGACGTAATTCGGGGGAAAAACGCCCAAATTACGTCCGTAAATAGGCTGTGTGAACATACCCTTACTTTCCTGCCTAACCTAATCCTCGAGCAGGACAATAGAGCTGTCATTAAATGGCATTCTAATGATAATGAGATGATTGCTTATTCTGTCCCAGTCTATACAGCAAAGGTGACAAGTGAGCATCAGAAAACAGGAAGTGTCAGTCTATTGTGACTGCTCTAGTGGCCAGTGTGAAAAATGGAATACTAATACTTCAATATATATATTAATAGTCACATAAAAAAAAATTCAGAATAATAACCTCCTCTAAATAATGTTACTTTCTGATTCTGATGTGACACATTTGTATTAAAATTAGAAAAGGCTACATTATATAATGCAGAATATCTAATGCTATTACTTGCAATTATTGTAAATGTTATTTCAATTGTCATTAACGCATAACGTAATAGTTAATGGATTTTGTTTGTGTTTCAGCGAGAAGGTCCAGGACCTGGCGAGTACAATGTGAAAAACACTGCCTCTCCTAGTATTTCATCAAGCTTCAAATCCAGTGTGCCCAGATTCCGCTCATCATATAGTGTAAGTTATGAGAATTCGACTTTAAAGGGATTTTCCAGCCACTAAAAATTGATGGCCTATCCTCAGGATAGGCCATCAGTAGCTGATGGGCCGGGATTCCGACTTTTGGGACCCACGGCGATCATCTGTTTTAAGGGGGCCGCAGCGCTTGTCCGAGCGCTGCTTCCCCTTCATTTCTTCTTGCTCACTGTGAATCTTTGACACGCATTTAGCGGCGATTCACAGGTATTGCAGCCTTTTCTCTTATTCACTTCAATGGGAGAAGGAGGTTGCAATACTTTTGAATCGCCGCTAAATGCTTTTCGACGATTCACAGTGAGCAAGAAATGAAGGGGAAGCAGCGCTCGTACGAGCGCGTGACCCCTTCAAAACAGCTGATCGGCGGGGGTCCCAAAAGTCAGACCACGACCCATCCCCTAGTGTTGGCCTATCCTGAGGATAGACAAAATAGATGAGGAGACAGCACTTCCAACATATGTCAGCTTTTTAATCACCCGTGCGACGTTTCAGTCCAGCAGGACCTTTCTCAAGCATGGCCATCAATTTTTAATGTCTGGAAAACCCCTTTAAATATATGTTTATCTATGGAAACCAATTTACAGTTTAAATCACTGAATAAAAAGAGTAACTTTGCAAATATATTACATTACTCTGCATATAGAGCTGCGTGACAATTTTGCAGGCTTCAAAGCTGCAATCTCCCGGCATACCTTGCTTATTCAGTGTCTGCCTGCTCTGATGATTTGCATTTGAGTACATGCAGTCTTTACATGAACAGTTATCTGATGTAGAAAAAACTGAATGTATTATAAGAGCTTAGCTAAGATGTTAGGGTGCACTCACACGTGGCAATTGTGCCTCGTATTTCTGCAGCGTAAAAATAAACTGTGGAAAATTACAATGCATGCCTATTGCAAAAATATTTCGCAACTCAGACAAATTTCTTTAGTTCTTACATTGTGGAATATTTTTCCCATAGGCATACATTCTAAAGTTTTAAGGAAATGTAAGGAACATACGACACCTGTGAGTGCACCCTTAGGGATTTGTTTATCATTGTTGTTTTGAACTATTAGGTTAGGGTTTCACGGCAAGATGAAGTCGCCCATGAATTTCTGTAAAATTGCAGTTTCAATGCAACTTCAATTGTTCACTATGTGAAAGAAAGTCACAAGCAAACTTGCAAGTACTTGTGATTGTCGCAAGTTCCCAAAAGATCTAAGAAAAAAAAATGGTTCTGAACAGGCTTTAAAGGGATTGTATCATCAGAAAAAAAAGGTATGTTCACACAGAGTTTTTTGATGCGGAAACCACGCCCAAAAATGTCCAAAAATGCCTCCTATTGATCTTACGGGGAAATGAAACATCATGCCCTTTCTTCAGGCGTTTCCGTCTTTGACCTCCTACTGAAATTAATGGGAGGCGGAGAAAGCCCTTTTCGCTGTGTTTTCTGCCCGCAGTACTCAATGGCTGTGGCTGAAAAATGCTCTGAAAAACGCCGCAAAAAATGCGGAAATGAGAGTGCAGGCAGGTCAAAATCTGCCTCAAAATTCCAGAAGGAATTTTCAGGCAGAATTTTGTGCCTGCAATAAACTCTGTGTGAACTAGGCCTTAAAATGTTTTTTTTTATTATTATAAACATACTGTTTTCTTTTTTGGTATTTTTATTATATGACTATCCATATAACAAAAAATTCTGAACGTTTTTACACACTTTTCACACTGGCCACCAGAGCACACACAATAGGCTGACATGTCCTGTTGTGTGTAACTCACTTGTTAGCTTTGCTGTATAGACTGGTGTAGAGTCAGCAGAGGGGATTTAATGATAGCTCTGTGGTACTACTAGGGGTGGGATAACAACGCTATACACACAGATAGGGCACAGATAAGGCTTCGTATGCAGCTCTTCTGTCACTTGGTTTCTGGGGAAGGGGCAGTACTCCATCACTTCTTGGAGTTTATTGGTCTATTCACACCTTTCTGACCATTAAGGCTAGGTTCACACGACCATGTTACGTCCGTAATGTACGGAACGTATTTCGGCCGGAAGACCCGGACCGAACACAGTGCAGGGAGCCGGGCTCCTAGCATCATAGTGACGTACGATGCTAGGAGTTCCTGCCTCGCTGCAGGACAACTGTCCCATAATGTAATCATGATTACAGTACAGGACAGTAGTTCCACGCAGAGGCAGGGACTCCTAGCGTCGTACATCACTATGATGCTAGGAGCCCGGCTCCCTGCAGTGTGTTCGGTCCGGGTCTTCCGCCTGAAATACGTTCCGTCCATTACGGGCCGAACATGGTCGTGTGAACCCAGCCTAACAAGGACCTGTTATTTCCTGGAGACTAATATTCTGTGACATTTCTTTGTCAATTAACTCCTATTCATTGCAGCTGCCATAAAGCACACAGACCCTGCTGTACTGTCTATACAGACAATAAAGGAAGGAAATGTGTGCTTCCAATATGGCCACCTCCAGGGAAGGTTTCAAAAATAAACAACTGCAAAGTGAACAATAATACCAAACACATTACTTCTCTTATACAGACTATATGAGCCATTCCCTTTAGTCAAGGGCATCTGCATGATATCTTATCATAGTTAAATTATAGAGCTCAACTGCATCCCTAAATGCTCTACCTGAACGTGCAAAAGTTGGTTCCACTTCATTTGTAGAAAAAAAAAAATCTGGGCTACAGAGAAGTCCTCAAGACTTCTCAAGGTTCTGCAGAATGGTTGAGACGCTTACAGTTGAGAGGGGAATTGTGTTTTCCAACCCCCATAATAATTTTTAGTTGGGCCAGTCCCTACTTGTTCTCTTTTCTGAAATTAGATTAGTCCGTCATCAGTAAATTTTTCTAAATTTCCCTTTTTACTCTACCGGTTTATTCAATCTGTCCAGAACATTATTTGCTTCCAATTACAACTAATTACAGTTGTACTTGGAGATATATTTGCATGTGGACCAATAATCCATTTATCATGATACTCTAGTCTTGGCGGAGTGCCTGGTCCTGGGCAGATGCCCTGGGTCTTCAATCCAGTACACTTGGTGTCAAGGCTGCAAGCACCATCTCTACTCTGCCTTCAACCAGATAAATAAAAACGAATACGATGGCTTCTCAACTGGTACAGGTGGTTGATGTCCTACTATAGAGGGGGATTTGCTAAAAAGGAGAGGGGTCTTCTTTTCCAATAGGAGATGTGTGAGATTTGCTCTAAAGTAAGGGGAGATGTTGGGCAATATGGAGGAAATATGGTATGATGTGGGGGGACAAATGCTGCAAAGGAGAAGAGCTGTCTCAGGACGTTTTTTTTTTTTACACAATTGTAATATGGGCGCATTTTTTTATAGGTCCCTTTGACACTGTTAGCAGTGGCGGATTATCATTAGGGCGTTTCGGGCGGTCGCCCGGGGCCCAAGGCTCCCAGGGGGCCCATGACCGCCCGAACCCCCTCATGCCCAGTGGCGTCGCTAGCACCGGAGGGAGCCCCGGTGCCAGGACCGCACCTGTCAGGCGAGGGGAGCTTTGCTTCTACTTAGCAGCCGTGGTCTGTGCTGCTTTAGAAGCTCCCCCTCCAGCCCCCCTTCCCTGCTCTAAACATCTCTCCTCTGCTGCTAGCTGTCGGGACATGGGGGAGGGGAGACTGTCGGCGGGCTCTGTGCTGTGAGCAGGAGAAGAGCTGCAGTGAAGACATAAAAGGTAAGTGCATGTGTGTTTAATGTCCATATTCATGTGTGTTTAATGTCCATATTCATGTATGTTTAATGTCCATATTCATGTATGTTTAATGTCCATATTCATGTGTTTACAAGGTGTACTTTGTGTATAATGTGCATACTCGTGTGTACTTTGTGTACTATGCATACTTTGTGTATAATGTGCCTACTGTGCGTACTTTGTGCATAATGTGCGTACTTTGTACTGTGCGTACTTTGTGCATAATGTGTGTACTGTGCGTACTTTGTGCATAATGTGTGTACTGTGCGTACTTTGTGCGTACTTTGTGCATAATGTGCGTACTTTGTGCATAATGTGCGTACTTTGTGCATAATGTGCGTACTTTGTGCATAATGTGCCTACTTTGTGTACTTTGTGCATAATGTGCGTACTTTGTGCATAATGTGCCTACTTTGTGTACTTTGTGCATAATGTGCGTACTTTGTGCATAATGTGCGTACTTTGTGCATAATGTGCGTACTTTGTACTGTGCGTACCCTTGTGCATAATGTGTGTACTGTGCGTACTTTGTGCATAATGTGTGTACTGTGCGTACTTTGTGCGTACTTTGTGCATAATGTGCGTACTTTGTGCATAATGTGCGTACTTTGTGCATAATGTGCGTACTTTGTGCATAATGTGCCTACTTTGTGTACTTTGTGCATAATGTGCGTACTTTGTGCATAATGTGCCTACTTTGTGTACTTTGTGCATAATGTGCGTACTTTGTGCATAATGTGCGTACTTTGTGCATAATGTGCCTACTTTGTGTACTTTGTGCATAATGTGCGTACTTTGTGTATAATGTGGTACTTTGTGCATAATGTGCGTACTTTGTGCATAATGTGGTACTTTGTGTACTGTGCGTACTTTGTGCATAATGTGCCTACTTTGTGTACTTTGTGCATAATGTGCGTACTTTGTGCATAATGTGCGTACTTTGTGCATAATGTGCTTACTTTGTGCATAATGTGGTACTTTGTGTACTGTGCGTACTTTGTGCATAATGTGCCTACTTTGTGTACTTTGTGCATAATGTGCATACTTTGTGCATAATGTGCGTACTTTCTGCATAATGTGCTTACTTTGTGAATAATGTGGTACTTTGTGTACTGTGCGTACTTTGTGCATAATGTGCCTACTTTGTGTACTTTGTGCATAATGTGCGTACTTTGTGCATAATGTGCGTACTTTGTGCATAATGTGGTACTTTGTGTACTGTGCGTACTTTGTGCATAATGTGCATACTTTGTGTACTTTGTGCATAATGTGCGTACTTTGTGCATAATGTGCCTACTTTGTGCATAATGTGCGTACTTTGTGTATAATGTGCGTACTTTGTGCATAATGTGCGTACTTTGTGCATAATGTGGTACTTTGTGTACTGTGCGTACTTTGTGCATAATGTGCCTACTTTGTGTACTTTGTGCATAATGTGGTACTTTGTGCATAATGTGCTTACTTTGTGCATAATGTGGTACTTTGTGTACTGTGCGTACTTTGTGCATAATGTGCCTACTTTGTGTACTTTGTGCATAATGTGCATACTTTGTGCATAATGTGCGTACTTTCTGCATAATGTGGTACTTTGTGTACTGTGCGTACTTTGTGCATAATGTGCATACTTTGTGTACTTTGTGCATAATGTGCATACTTTGTGCATAATGTGCCTACTTTGTGTACTTTGTGCATAATGTGCGTACTTTGTGCATAATGTGCGTACTTTGTGCATAATGTGCTTACTTTGTGAATAATGTGGTACTTTGTGTACTGTGCGTACTTTGTGCATAATGTGCCTACTTTGTGTACTTTGTGCAAAATGTGCGTACTTTGTGCATAATGTGCGTACTTTGTGCATAATGTGCCTACTTTGTGTACTGTGTGTACTTTGTGCATAATGTGCCTACTTTGTGTACTAGTGTTTAGGTAGTGTTAGCAATAGTTACGGCGCGGCAGGGTGGTGGTGGAGAAGGGGGGCCCAAGTTTGGGTAACAGCCCAGGGCCCATGGTCTTCTTAATCCGCCACTGACTGTTAGTAATATAATGTACTCATCTGAAAAGTAGAAAGATATGCTGCAAAAGTTTAAAAATGATGTGCAGAAGGGGTAAGGAAGAGCTATAGGTGACAATGCAACACACTTTTGAGAAAAAAAAGTCGTAGTTAAGAGAATCCTTCATGATGTTGTGGGCCAGATTGAGGAGAGAGGTAAAGCAAATTACTCCAATCAGAGAAGACATTGACTACCTGATAGAATCCCCATCGATCAGCTGTAAACTGTCAGGGAATCCGGCAGCAAATGTTCAATTTCTCTGAGGCACCACCACAGGGGAAATTAAGAATTACATGGTGCCCATGCCCATTGGGTCATCCAGAGTTAGAGACACTCTTTGCAGCTGCTCTGGCCCTGAATGTGGGACCGCCATCTATTAACTCAGAATGAACTAATAGGGTATTTGGAAATGTGTTTTCTAAATTAGACAAGCCCTTTTAGATTAGTATATTAAAGCCTTGACACACTATGATGTGCCGGTACGTTATGGTGTAGAGGTTGAAGTATGGAGCGGGCTCACGCGCTGAGTCCTGTAAAAATGACAATACACTGCGATACATTAGTACCCCCAATTTTTTTAAATTCCACCCCACATATAATTTTTTTTCAGTTTCCTAGTACATTATATGGTGCCAATAAAAATGACAACTCCTTCCTCAAAAAATAAGACTTCACACTACCCCATTGATGGAAAAATAAAAAAGTTATGGCTCTCGGAAGGCAGGGAGTGAAAAACGAAAATGAAAAAAAAACAAAAAATGGCTTTGACTTCAAGGGGTTAAGGAATTGCATGCTGGTGTAAAGGATCTGCCAGGCACTTCTGTGTATACGCCCATGGGTAATCAGTCTGCACCTGGTTCTATGTCTCTGAGACTGATTCCATCTTCCACCACTCAGGATGGCAGGCTTAGGAGTGGGAGAGCCTATCGCAGCCTGGCCAGACGGAGCTAGTTCCGCCCTCTGTCTATTTATACCTGCCTTTCCTGTTCCTCCTTTGCTTGTGATTCTTCTCGTGTGGTTTCCTGGCCTTGCTGCAGCTCCTAGCTATTTGACCTTGCTTCATACTGACCCCGGCTTTCTGACTACTCTCCTGCTCTGCGTTTGGTACCTCGTACATTCCTGGTTTGACTCGGCTCGTTCACCTCTCTTGTTGCTCACGGTGTTGCCGTGGGCAACTGCCCCATTTCCCTTTGCTTGTGTCCCCTTGTCCGTTTGTCTGTCGTGCACCTAATGAGCGTAGGGACCGTCGCCCAGTTGTACCCCATCGCCTAGGGCGGGTCGTTGCAAGTAGTCAGGGACTGAGTGGCGGGTAGATTAGGGCTCACTGTCTGTTTCCCTACCCCCCTGTCATTACAGCTGGATATAGTAGCAGCCAGCTTATTTGAAACTATATTGCTCAATAAAAAGTATACTGGATAGTTATAATTTGTAATAAAAATGGCAGCTTTCCTATGGTGAAGTATTTTGTGAGTACTGCAATGCTGTAAAAGTCAAGCTGGATTACTTATAAGGCGATGTAACTGGCAGTCGCCTGGATCTGAGGAAGTGCATTTGGTGGGATGCCAACATTTCGGGACTAGTTTACATGGAGTGGCCTTTATGCTGCGCTACGTTTAGTGGCACTGGAGACTGACAGCTGTTTTATTATCAGGTGCTAAGCCATTAGAGCAGCTGCAAATTACACATTTCCTCTGTCTGCCGACAAGCAAACAAGTTGTATGCCCTCGTAAAAATGATATAAAGTCTTCTGGCTTCTCCGTGCTACACACTGCCTTATATTTTGTTGTACGGTAAATTTTTGCCTGTTTCTGTACCAGCTTTATTTTTTCCTCCCATTCCAATTTCATGTCATTATTTCAGGTCATCTTATTTCTTATTTGTCAGAGATTATTTTGCAAAGAACCAGATTTATTTTTCTAACAATTTTTATTAGGGAGAGGTAAAGCCAGATCTAGCTCAAAGAACCCTAAGCACCCAGAGCCCTGTTTAGGCTGGGGGGTCGCTGACAAGGGGCAAGGAGGCAAACTCTTCATTGGCGATACATGAACGGAGGATGTATCACTGTCAATAAGTTGGAGAAAGTGGAAATGTGGAGGCCGTATCGGTTTTGAACCAATTATCCAGGAAAAAATAATAATATATATATATATTCAGAGTATATTACTAATTAAGATTGTATTAACAATCAGGGGATTGGGCACTCATATCCCATAGTAACCAATCAGTCTGATTATGTCCGGCTTTATTTTACTACTCGTATTCGAGCTCCATGAATGAACCATACATATTTAATGCCAAGGATGAGACTGAATCCCGTCTTGGGAGATCAGGAAAGCCTGTATCAAAGTCTCTCCATGTCAAAGGCTCTTCTGGATCTGTTCCCCTTCTTGGTATTAAAAAAAAATTAAATATATATATATATATATATATATATATATATATATAATATATGCATGGAACGCCAATAGGGTGGTATAAGGTGCCAGATATTTCATGTTCTTTTTCTTAAATGCCACTAAATACAACATGTGAACAAAGCCTACAGCATACTGCATGTTTGTTCTTCTTTTTTATTTTTTTCCCCAAAACTGGAATGGGATCAGATAGGAGAGGTATAAAGTTTCCAATTCACACGTTGCAGTTTTGGTGCAGTTTTTCCACACCTTTTTGGATAGAATTTGAATAGATGGAAAATGTGCCACAGCACACAGCCTAAGATATCGTGCCCACGGCTGCATTATTGCTCTGCATTACCTCTGTATTGTACTGAGCTGTAATACGATGCCCATTTAAAGAGGACCTGTCACAAGGTCATATAAGTTCTATAAGTTACTGACCTAAATAGCGCTGTCTCCCTGATTCCAGCGCTGTTTTGTTTTTTTCCTAGACCTCCCTGTTTCAGAGATATGGCCCACTAATTTACTGTAGTTAGCCAACAGGGCGTGAACTACCTTCAAGTTGCCTTGTTTTGATTTGTCAGCATAAATGGCTGAGAAGATAGCTCCACCCCGTTAACTAACTACATCAAATTAGCATATAGGGAGCCAACACAACAGTGGGCCATATCTCAGGAAAGAGGTGTCCAGAAAAAACAAAACAGCGCTGGAATCAGTGAGACACCACTATTCAGGTCAATAAACCAATTCAACTTACATGACCTAGTGACAGGTCCACCTTAAGTGCATGAGCCCTTACTATATCTCCTTATGCCTCCGATTTCATACAAATCTGACAGACAAAAAAATTCAGCATGCTCTATTGCTTTCCGTATGTTCAGAACGTAGTACCCGTCTGAGCATTATATAGTAGAACACAGAGTCCAATACAGGACTCCGTGTGCCGATGTACAGGCTCTCTGCCCTGTGTATGAGGACTAATTGTTAGGTCCCTTTGGGCACAGCTATTGCTCCCATTTCATCCAGGCAACACTACAAATAAATCATAAATTCATACTAAACTTGCCAACACAAAACCTGAACCAACGCCCCATGAGTCATCAAAGAGCAAGGGACAGGTGCAGCAGCAATTCGGACAAGTGCAGTGACTTGTCTAGTACAAATGTATTCATTTATGCAATATTACTAATATAAACACATCACCGCCGCGCACAACTACTCCTATTCTCTCTCTGCAGTATATAGCATTTAACGCAGGCCAAACAAAGGTGCAACATTAAATTATTACCCACAGTTATAAACATTAGTTGAGGGATTCGGTGTTAATTTGTGAGTTAATTATTGTTCAGTGAATTAATTACTATTTTATTATAATGGCACCAAAAAGTGAAAAAATTTATTATAGCATGGCGTGTGAACGGTCGGCAAACGTAAACATTTCTTTGATTCAGTTTTAATCGTAGGTTGTCTTTATTGGCAGGAAAGGTCTGGTAAGGGGAATTGTGGGAAGTGCGCCCTGGGCTTCCATTGTTCTAAAAGAAAAATCTTGGCAACAAAAGACTGAACTTCCATCATAATCACTATAATAGATACCGATGCAGCAGAGCTAATGTTTGTCATTTAGTATCATTGTAATATCAGAGTGTGTTGCCTATTGTTTAATCTCTATATTTGGCTGGAATCTAGGAGATCATATTAGCAGGACAGCATAGATATCAAAGTATACCTATAATTATTTTTTTTGCATAAATTATTATAGGGTCTTCCTCACCTTCCAGCAGCCTGCAGTTCTCCTTTCCCTTCCTGGAGGCACTCTGTAAATATTCAGAAACCTTCTCAGGTCACCCAAAAATTTGTCTAGAGTAAAACAGTGAACAGAAGGGGAAGAAGGGGGATGCAGCTGCAGCTTCTCACTCAGTGTTTCAGTGAAACAGCAGGAAGGGGAAAGTCAAGGAGGAGGAGCAGGGCGAGGCCACTGGTTGGCTCAGAGCACACAAAAGAGCTTGAACCAGGAAGAGCCCGCCCACTCAGCAAGTATGAAGAGAGCGAATGTACGTTGAAATATTAATTAAATAAATTAAATACCAGTAGAAAGAAGGAAAAAGACCCAAAATATGCAGGTTAGAGAAAACACTCCTGGCAGCAGAATGACATATTAATAGGCTATGTCTTTATTGACAGCTAAGACCAGAACCTCCAGTAAAGATAGGGCCTACTGACATGTTCTAAAACTATTATTTGAGAAAACCCTTTATTACATGATATCACAATAGCTGGATGAGGTAAACAAGGAAATAACCAGTCATATATTTAGTTACCGCTACTAGGTGGGCAAATGGGGGCATCCTTTCACTGTGATCAGCGGTGCTACCTCACTGGGTCATTGGGCAAAACACATATCATTACATCAGAAAATGCACACAAAATAGACCATTGGGATACTGGAGACTGGGTCACTAGAGTTTTGATAAAATGTATTGTAATGGGTCACCATGGGCTGGGCACAATAGTGACAATTTATTACGTTTAGAGTTTCAGCTACGAGGTGTGCATGCGGCCTAAGGCTACATCCCCTATTTGCAAAAAAACTGTCAACACCAGTTGAATACACTTGACTTGCAGATCTGGTCTGCAATCTAATCTAATGTTTCTTTGGCAACAAAACATAAACATGAAATCTTTGGAGAAAATGTCCATTGAGACAGACAATTTATAGCCCGCTCTTCGGAGACATGGCCAATAGTGACCTGAATGGTGGTCCGACTACATGTTCTGTACAGATCATGACCATTGAATAAGACACTAATAAGAAGCAAGGAGGGCAGTGATTCTTCTTACAAGCTGGCATGGAATGAGCCAATGACTTCGCCCTGGCCCAGCAATAATAAGTTCTTCCTCATTAACAGATGGGTATTCAGGCGGCACAGAGGCCAACCTGTTAATCCCTCAGCTGTCTGAAAACTTAGCAACAACCAGCAGCAATGTGTCCAAGCAATCTGACAAGGGAACAACATCGCTGTCGTGTTCTCTGCGCAAACAGAATAATGGAAAGGTTTTCTTGTACACTTTAGAGAATTGATAAATGGAACCAGCATAAAAGGAAATTTTGATTAAAATTTCAAGGATAACTAAACGTTTGACAAACCTCTGACATATCATAGTGACATGTCAGAAGTTTTGATTGGTGGGGTCTGAGCACTGAGACCCCCACCAATCACTAAAACGAAGCAGCAGAAGTGCTTGTGTGAGCGCTCAGCCGCTACGTTTCTGTTCGGCTTTTTCCGCAAAGCCGATGTAATCGGAGTACGGGCTCATAGACTTTCTATTGAGTCTGTACTCCGATAGATTGATTTCTGTAAGCAGCCGAACATACACGAAGCGGCTAAGCGCTCACACGAGCACTTCTGCTGCTTCGTTTTAGCGATTGGTGGGGGTCTCAGTGCTTGGACCCCCACCAATCAAAACTTCTGACATGTCACTATGATATGTCAGAGGTTTGTCAAACATTTAGTTACCCTTTAATTTAAAGTAAACATTTAAAAAAAATCATAGTAATGAAAGAAGGTTTTCTCTAATGGACACAAAACCTATAAAGATGGAGAACACATGGACTACCATCACTGATAGTCCAACCAGAAGCCATGTTCATTAGACAAACCAAAGTAGTGATGGTACATTGGTCGTACTAGATCTTTAAGAATTGACTCAAGATTATTACATTGAAGCTGTGGAGACCATCACGCCTATTGAGCCAACGGGCATAGGACACAATGCACTGGCTTAGAGTAAGAGATAAAAAGCCGTGTCACTTTGTGGAAACATCACATCCGATTGAACACCAAAGTGACTGCTAGTATCCGGTAGACATCCAAATATGGGTAAAAAAAAAAAGTGTTTTTCACTCTATGAACTGATGTGTAGACAGACATTGAAGTCTAGGACTACACATGGACTTTCATTACTGGTAGTCCAGACTAAAGCCAAACCGCATGGGGTAACCTGAAGGATTGGTGGGACATTAAAGGGTATCGGAGCTTTCAACATAGCACTAAGACCATTACATCTAGCCCATTCATGCACCATACATTAATATTAAACTAAAATATTAATGCATGCTGATAATTATTTTTTTTATTTTTTTTTGCTGATAATGTGCTCGATCACATGCTCAAAGATACTGTACAGCTATAGATTATATGATGCATACTTTTTACGTTTATAGGCTAGTAGCGTAATAATGATCATACAAAGATCGCTTAAAAACCCTGGGCCCATAGGTCACCAAGAGACCTATAACAACTCTGAGGGTATGTGCACACACACTAATTACGTCCGTAATTGACGGACGTATTTCAGCTGCAAGTACCGGACCGAACACAGTGCAGGGAGCCGGGCTCCTAGCATCATAGTTATATACGATGCTAGGAGTCCCTGCCTCTCTGCAGGACAACTGTCCCGTACTGTAATCATGTTTTCAGTACGGGACAGTAGTTCCACGGAGAGGCAGGGACTCCTAGCATCGTACATAAGTATGATGCTAGGAGCCCGGCTCCCTGCACTGAGTTCGGTCCACTACTTGCGGCCGAAATACGTCCGTCAATTACGGACGTAATTAGTGTGTGTGCACATACCCTGAAGGAAAAGCTTCTGTGGCTTAGACTTGCAGCTTTATGCTAAAGTTGCAAAATCAAAGTCCACAGTTGAAAAGAACTTGGTGTAATAAGCTTAAAGAGGCTCTGTCACCAGATTTTGCAACCCCTATCTGCTATTGCAGCAGATAGGCGCTGCAATGTAGATTACAGTAACGTTTTTATTTTTAAAAAACAAGCATTTTTGGCCAAGTTATGACCATTTTCGTATTTATGCAAATGAGGCTTGCAAAAGTACAACTGGGCGTGTTGAAAAGTAAAAGTACAACTGGGCGTGTATTATGTGCGTACATCGGGGCGTGTTTACTACTTTTACTAGCTGGGCTTTCTGACGAGAAGTATCATCTACTTCTCTTCAGAACGCCCAGCTTCTGGCAGTGCAGATCTGTGACGTCACTCACAGGTCCTGCATCGTGTCGGCACCAGAGGCTACAGTTGATTCTGCAGCAGCATCAGCATTTGCAGGTAAATAGCTACATCGACTTACCTGCAAACGCCGATGCTGCTGCAGAATCATCTGTAGCCTCTGGTGCCGATGTGTCTTCGCTCGTCAGACACGATGCCGGACCTGTGAGTGACGTCACAGCGTGATCTCTCGAAAACACGGCTGTGTCTGCACTGCCAGAAGCTGGGCGTTCTGAAGAGAAGTGGATGATACTTCTATACACAATGTCCAGCTAGTAAAAGTAGTAAACACGCCCCGATGTACGCACACAATACACGCCCAGTTGTACTTTTACTTTTCAACACGCCCAGTTGTACTTTTGCAAGCCTCATTTGCATAAATACGAAAATGGTCATAACTTGGCCAAAAATGCTCGTTTTTTTAAAATAAAAACGTTACTGTAATCTACATTGCAGCGCCGATCTGCTGCAATAGCAGATAGGGGTTGCAAAATCTGGTGACAGAGCCTCTTTAATAAAACCCCCATTATGGAGTTAGAGTATTATGTGAGCATTACATCTGCAACTGCATTGTTGGTTTATGTATAACACAGTAGGGGGTTATTGTTTTTTTTATGTATTATTCTTAAAAGAGTTGTCTGGTTTAGCAAACCCATTTTCAAATACCGTATTAGGAAATTCTGAGTTAATAGAGATTGGTCCCCTGTTCAGGACCATTATTTCTTAGCCAGAATAGAGAGTACAAAGACTCCAAAGATCACCTTTCACTCTGGAGGACCCAGTTAATCTGTGCATTACATGGACAGCTCCTTAATTTCAGTGGAAATATGCAATGCTTCCTTTCTCCTGAGGTGGCACTGCAGGAGAATAGCTGTCTAATCCCCCCACAGATTACAGCTGATCACCGGTGATCCCGGAAACACAAAACACTGTGATCAGCTAATCATGGGGGGACCCTTCTATCAAAAAGATATTGTTGAAAGCGGATTACCCCTTAAGAAACCAACTACTAAAATTAAATCCATTATTATATTAATGACCTACAAAAAAAATGAGGTTCAAGGGGCATGAATACTTTTTATAGACAAAGCTTGGACAGACAAAAATGGCTGTACCTTTATTGAACGCTCCATAGATAGAGAACATATCACAATGTCATTTATATAACCCAGTAACCACGTTTGCGTTATTACATTATCTAGTGAAGGTTAAAGTTGCTATTTTTATTTTACCTCTGATCTTCTCTACCAGTGTCAGCCAAGGAGCTGGATTTCTCAAAGGGAATTTATTTCCAGAATGCGGCTTCATTGCCCTCAGTATTAGTTGTTATTACATAGTAGTACATTGAGGGAGAACGAGAGACAGAGCCAAATATAGTCTTCGTTCTTTGGTGACTCACTCTCCTGTGTATCATTAGTTACTTAAAGTAAAGCTGCAGTTCCACTTTTCATGTGTCAGTTTAAGCATGAGGAAAGCGTCAGGAAATGTTAACAATAATGGTGAATGACATTTTAACTCAAGTACAGGGGGGTGCACGGATGTTTTTGCAAAAAAACGTACTACTGGTTGCTATTTTTATATAGGACAAAAAACAGAGATTATGTCATTCTCTCTCTTAAAGGAGCATGAGATGTAACGTCTACTCTACATTTACTGTCCAGCTGAATACAATCTATTGTTCCCCTGTTGTCAGCCATTTCCAGTCGGGCAGAGATTGACTGTAGTATTGTAAATTGGGATAGCTTTGTCCCCCATATCTTTAGTGTCTGAGCAGGGTTACTTGGGCCCATCCTCCGTCTATACAGAACATATGCACATCCATCGTAATCTCTGTTGTTCTCATTGTACACACGGGACACATCATCAATAAGGTCTAATAGGTTTTTTGTCCATGCACTCATAAAAAATAGACCCTATTGGCAAGTGATGGGCTCTAAAGTTACCTCCAAATGGGGTCTGTATTTATTTAGGGGGCTTGTTCTGGGGTCTGTGTTTGTTTACGGGGTCCGGTCTGGGGACTGCTATAGTTTAGAAGGTCTGGGGTCTGTATGTATTCTAGGAACCGGTCTGGGGGTCTGAATTTATTAGTCTGGGTAAAAGGGGTTGTCCGGGCACATGAATAGGTCATCAGTATGAAAAACTGGTCCGTGCCCCTTTAATGTATGGGCCTGGGCCTTGGTGTCTGAATTTTTGTGTTTCTATAGAGGCTGGAAATGGCTGTAGAAGCGAGGAGCAAAGATGTCTCATCAGGAGAAATCGCCATAACAGTCTGTGCCAGATGGAGAAGAAAAGAGAACGACTCCCATCAAAGAAGACGTCACTTGTGAGTCACTGGATATATAGAGGACCTGTCCCCTCTCCTGACATGTCTATTGTAGGAAATCATTGTATTCCACATAAAGTCTTTGTGTACCCAGGACTAATAGACAAATGAGTGTTACCATTCACATTGTCAAGAGGATGTGTCCCTACACAGTGTGATACAGTCAGTGATGTTTGGAGACTGTCAGTATGTAGGGACACAGCCCTTTGACAAGGGGAATCGTAACACCCATTGATCAATGCTCGCACAGAAAAGTGGTGTTCACTATAGACACGGCAGAGCAGTGGTGGGGAAGGGGGCCCAAGTTTGTGGAACAGACCAGGGCCTATGGTCTACTTAATCCGCCACTGACTACAAATCCTCTTACATAGAGGAAATCCAAATTATATAACATAATGGAAGAACTTCTGCTTAGGTGTTTCTGAGTAAGTACATAAGGCGAGGACCACTGACGCAAAGCCCGGAGCAAAACATTAAGAGCCAGAGAGGAAACAATGTATTCTATCATGGGAACTAATGAAACTCATCTCTAGTCACTTAATTTAGCCTGGATAGAGCCACATGTTATCCAGATCTCTGCTTTCTCAAGCGTTTGTGCTGCTGTTCGGATCACTTAACTCAAATTGTCTTTTTCTTCTTATTTTAGAAAACTCCCGGCCCAGGAACGTATGATCCAACGAGACAGTTACCGAAACAGCCACCCACAGTTGCCAGAATGGGTCGTATGCATGGCCTTTTCTTCCGTAATTCATTTGACTTTTAAATTGTGAATCACAGAACATAATTAGAGATCTGCTTCCTTCTGTTAAATGGATTCTGTTTCTCAAATGCTAAGGGACTAGGTATATAGCAGTCTACAGCTGGCAGCAGCTTATGACAAGTAATTTGTACTGTCCATGATATACTAACGTATCTGGTCAGTCTAAAGGTTGAGATGGCGTTCCCTTAGCTGCTGGTAAACAGCCATCCTAATGGGATAATAATTGTCCATGTGCCCTATTAGCGCATATGGACATCATAGAGAGGTTCCCTTGCTGGTGACCCCTCTCTGTGATGAGACAACCCCTTTAAAGCAAACGTCCACTTTTTAATAGCAGTGACTCTACGCACATATTAAATATAGCAAATATAGCATCTTTTTAATATATCTTCTTTACCATTTTTACATCTCCGTTTTTTTTTTTACTCTATATAGTAGAAAGAAAATTAAAATGATTGGAAACAATCAGCAAACAAGTTATCTGATGCTGACAGATCTTATCAAGGCTTTATTTGTCTTTTAATTATGGGTTGTGGACTTCTGACTAGGTTAACATATGAATAACTATAGATACACATGTGTTTATGAGCCAAGCTGCAGGGGGTATTAAGTTGTCTATAAAAGCGACAGACAATTCCAGCACGACACCATGCTGCACTCAAATGATTATATATAGATACATAATAAAAGATCTATGTTCATCAGCTTGTTGATGGTTTCTAGTTACCACTGTTCCAGGAGGCCTTCATAGATTATTGTACTGATGGTGATCACATGGTTTACTTAAAGGGAAGGTGTCGCGAAAAAAAATGTTTATATAAATTTTGTTTTAGTATGTTATTAAAATACATTTTATTTATTTGTGTTTTTGTGTTTTACTTTTTTCTTTTTTCTTACTTTTACTTCACTATGGGGGCTGCCATTTTTTTTCATCTCTGTATGTGTCGATTAACGATACATACAGAGATGGAATACGGCACATACATCCCCATAGAGAATGCGAACGGGAGCCGTTCCATTCACTATAGTGTACGCCGTCTGTGTGGGAACGGCGCATGCGCCACTCCCACACAGTCCAAAAGGAAGGTCTTCGGCAGAGCGACATCCGGCATCATTTTCATGTGGGCCGGAAGCCGCGGACGGACAGTAAGATTACTACTTCCGGTTGCGGCTTCCGGACATATGTTCCAGGCAGCGAAGACGCGAGGAGTAGGATCGGAGGCGGCGGCAGGAGCAGATAAGTTATGTTTGTGTATGTGATGTGTGTATTATGTTCGTGTTATACTGTGTGATTACCACTGTATCTAATCCTCCTACACTGTGTGCCGCCATTTTCTGAGCGAATGCACAGTGTAGGAGGATTAGAAGATTCAACCACCTCCTTCTCCTGGCACTAGCCAGGATAAGGGAGGAGGGATTGTGTGAGCTCACTAGAGCGTGTGTGTCTACACCAAATTTGCAGCATAAAGCAATGAGGTTGCTTTACCACATTGCAATGCTGCAATTTTGGGAATTGCTCCCTCTAGTGACCAGCACATGGAAATGTTATAAATTAGAATCTAATCTATAATATTTCCTGAAAATTAAAAAAATTAAAACAATGTTTAATCACTTAAATACTAACTGTTTAACTGGAAAAAAATAAAAAATTCTAGCGACACATTCCCTTTAAAGTGAATATCCACCTTTTTGTGCAACATTTTTTTATCTAAATTGGTCCAAAAATCGATACTGATTAATTTCATAATATATTTTAAAACACGAAATGCTGGCATTCTCCAAATATCACCGGGAAGAGCTTAGGATCTTACTGCATACAGTTATACATTACATTATATACATTATATTATATACTCAAGAATAATACCGTACACACAATTCTCCTAAGCTCCCCCTAGTGGCAGCTGCAGTCATCCAGAATTTTATCATTTAACTTTATGTCTATGTAGGGGATTTGGAGCTCTTTATAAAAAAAAAACAAAAAAAAAAAACATAGCTCCAACTGCCAGAAAGACACGATAAGATGGACATTCATTTATTAATTTTACAATTTTAATTCCAATTTTTTTTTTATCTGTCTTTACACAATTCCGTGCATTGTAACACCATCCTATCTGGGTCAGACTAATAGCTATGTTCATGAATAGAATGCCAGAACTACAATACAATACAACTTAGGCAGAGCAGTAAGAGAACTCCATACCCATCCCTTTCCCTATTCATAATAAATCCCAAATAATGTATAACATTGACTTCCACTGCATTGCAAATATGAGATTGTAGTGAGCACCAATATAGTGCTTTCTACTATTGTATATATCAAGTCTCTGTATCTAGCAGTCGTCTTTCAATTAAATACATGATGACTGGATCAATTTGAAGTTTGTTTTTCATATGTCTTATCATCTGGTTCACTATCTAGGCAAATAATCCCTAGAGATGTAATAAAATCTAATAGAAATATTAGGGGGTTTTGTCTAGTGACTGAGGGAAACCAAGAAATCTCAGGTTACTTCCTTCGTTCAAACACCACACCTTCTATAGTGCAACCTTCAACTATATCATAGAATGATCAAGCGTGAAACTACACCCGTTGTGTTGGGGGAAGTGGATTAGCCCACAGATTTAGAAAGAACTTTGTCACTCAAGATTATATATAACGTCACTTGAACATCGTCATCTCAGGTATCGGCCACTGCTTGGGCAGAAGACGTGAATTTTGCTTCATCAGATGGATTCCACTCAAGAGCAAAGGTCTCTCTTCTACCAAGCTGTGACTTCTACAAGGAGAAACAGACCTATTGTATAAATCAAGTTTTTATTATGTTAAACATATATACTTTTTTTCTATTTTTTGTGTTGGCTTTTTTTCTTCTTCATTTCATTATTTATATGTCATCAGGGATGTTGTGGTGCCAGGGCAATTTATTTGGGCTGACAGGGTGCTTTTAAGAAACCCCCTGCACCCTGCCACTTTCATCTATATACATATTTCTTGTGCCTGTAATATTGTCATTGGCTTAAAGGAGTATTCCTACTTCCACAGGATATGCCATAAATTTCGGATAGGTTGGAGTTCTACCTCTGGAACCTTATTCCTTCAGAAGAATGAGGCTCTAATGTGCGTACACGGCCTTCTCTCCATTTAGTCTGCACCTGGACGTGGCCGCTTCTCCTGTGGATATGCCATAAATGTCTTAGATGGGAAAACTCTTTATTCATTCTTATTGCAACCATGAGCAATAAGAATATAGAGTTGGGAAGCTGCATTCATTATAATTTTCCACAGCGATTCTGTAGTCTTCCTTGATACTTCCAAAATATGTACTAACTATCTATCTATCTATCTATCTATCTATCTATCTATCTATCTATCTATCTATCTATCTATCTATCTATCTATCTATCTATCTATCTATCTATCTATCTATCTATCTCATATCTATCTATCTCATATCTATCTATCTCTCATATCTATCTATCTATCTATCTATATATCTATCTATCTATCTATCTATCTATCTATCTATCTATCTATCTATCTATCTATCTATCTATCTATCTATCTATCTATCTATCTATCTATCTATCTCATATCTATCTATCTCTCATATCTATCTCTCATATCTATCTATCTATCTATCTATCTATCTATCTATCTATCTATCTATCTATCTATCTATCTATCTATCTATCTATCTATCTATCTATCTATCTATCTATCTATCTATCTATCTATCTATCTATCTATCTATCTATCTATCTCATATCTATCTATCTCTCATATCTATCTATCTATCTATCTATCTATCTATCTATCTATCTATCTATCTATCTATCTATCTATCTATCTATCTATCTATCTACACAAAAACAAAAGTTTTAACAGCACATTCCAACAAATTGAAACAAATACAGGTGCAACAACGCCTGTGACTACAAATTTATACAGCACACAAGAAAATGGAAACAACACACTGCGAACACTAATGCCACCTAAACCGCTAAATATAATTTTAGATTTACTTCATATGTGATCATATTGTACGTTATTACATATATAATCCTCTGTGTATCTTGACTCTTTGCCTTCTTCTATTAATCAAATAATAACATAGAAAGACCAACAAAATACTCTCAAGATATTCACATTACTGTCTCCCTAGATCTGTCTCTAGAGTTTTACGACAAGTAATGAAAACCTTTTCAAGTTTTGTTTTTTTCCGTTTGGAACCAGAGATTATTGTTACATAATTTATGAGCATGAAGAATTCACACAAGATAAAACATGTGTCGGTTTATTCAAATTTCTCTCGTCATCACTATCGAAAACTTTATAAAGAAGGAAAATTCTTCTGTACTTCTTCAGACCATAGTCAATCCTACAATATCAGTAACTACTAAGACATTACACGCCATTAGTTATCCATACATTTGCATGTACTGATAGCAGGGATAGTAGGGTGGCGGCGGCTGGCAGTATTACTTGTCCTTATTATTTTCTTTGAGGGATGCCACATGGACAGCAGTACACGACGCAAGTCATACTGTCACTGCAATAGTTGCGTGAGGGCCCAATAGCAAAATTGAATAAGACCTTAAATTGGCCAATGCTGTCCTAAGCTGGCCATACACCTGAGACAAAAGTAGGCCAGACCTTCCCGACGATCTAATGTGTGAGCATTCTCTTTGTTGGTCCTTGCAATTGTTAACATTTTTGTGAATATTGGATTACATTTCCATTGAATTGAAATATTTATAGGACTAATATTCTGATATTAATCATCTGGAATTTTTTTGCAACCACGCCACCTATACCTGGAACCCTTTCTAGTTGGTCAAATACCCTTTGCTACTGGGTGGTAAGAACCTGTGCAGAATGCATTGTTATAAATAAAATGGTTTGGGGAATTGGCCCATAGAAAAGGTGTAAAGAAGAAAAAACACCAGATCCTTAATTCCTGAGTGGCAAAAACCCAGCTTTACAATGTGGGGGCCATTTTGATCTCGTTATGGGGCCCCTTCTCTTCTATGTACACTGCTATAGGGGACGTTTATTAATAAACATGGAGTCTACGAGAGGAAATTCAGAAATGAAGAGTCATGGGGGATATCTACATTATTAAGCAGACAGATAACTGGGAGGTCTGTATTGGTGACACTGCTCCTTTAAAATACGATATCAGTGTAGAATATATACGCTTCATGTTTTACCTGTTACTAGAGCAACCACCGCCTTGAGGGAGAGCAGCGCTGGCAATGAGATACTTCATGTATTTTTATTTTAATTACTTTATACACAGTAGGACAGTAACGGAAATGAAATTATGCGCACAAGCAGCGAGAGGAAATTGATCTATGATAACCTCAGTGTTTATGGATTTGCTGGAGACTTAAAATAGCACAATTATTTTATCTTTATTTTCCTTCCATTGAGTCAATATGATAAAACAGGTCATTTTCACCAGACGGGCTGATACCATACTTCATTTACGTGATATCACATGTAACCGTTCCATTCTAGTTGGTGATTTTTTTTTCTAGTTGGTGATTTTTTTTTCTAGTTGGTGATTTATTGCAGGGCAGCATAATAATTTATCTATTTCATCAAGATTATTTCCACTCTTGATTAAAAGATTAATTACTCGCAAATGTCTACTAGCGTTATGTGGGCTCCAATTGTGTACCCGCTATAGGGGCAAACCATGCCATTGCTATCGGTCTGTGGGAGTTGCAATTCTCTACAGGATTCGGAACTCTAAGGTTACTTGTAATAGACTTCATAATTTCTAGCAGATGACACATTAGGGTATTCACGTCAATCAGTTATTAAATAACATGCCATGCTTCTTCAAAATAAGGGTTGGCAGCAATTGAAGTGTATATTATAGTGTTGGTGCCCGCCCCCCCCCCCCCCCATACAGGGCTAGCCACAGTGTGGCCCACTATACAGTGCAGGCAAGAGAGAACACCCAAAAAGTGTCAGCCACAATGTCTCCTAATATCAGCCATAATGATTTACAGTTTAACAGTTGAGGTGTGTATTACAGTGCCAACCACAGTGTGCCCCCAATAAAATGGCATGCGCAGTGTTCCTTCAGACAATGCCAGCCACACTTAATACCCAAAACACCACGTCTTACCCCCTCGCTCTGCTCCTATCACTCTCAATTGCTTCCCATGTGACCTTTGTTCACATCTACTTTGGAGGCTCACAGATCCTGCCCAAATTACCGGAAACAATAGTGCAGCATGCTGCGCTATTATTTCCGGTAAAATAATGGACACCCTGACGGAACCCATTAAAATCAATGCAATGGAACCGGCGCTTCCGATATTTTCTTTATTTTGCTCCTCTGATGGGTGCGGAGCAACAGGAACAGGCCCTTATATGTTTTTCGTTAGTTCTCTGGAGACTTTATCATCTGGCTCTGTTCCCTGATGACTACTATAATAAGGTGCTATCAGTTCATAGGAAATATTTTGCTAGAACTTGTATTTAAACTTTGAGCTTATTATTCAAATATAAAGCAAATATGTGCTACCTGTTAAAGTCATGTAAATAGTTAAACCATGAGACGGATGATAATGTCTAGGGGAAATGAGGTGGAATGATATCTCCCACAGGATTGTCTTGGATTAGTTGTAGACTAAAGGGACTGTTTGGCTATTTTTCAAG
Source organism: Rhinoderma darwinii (assembly GCF_050947455.1). Taxonomy (NCBI): domain Eukaryota; kingdom Metazoa; phylum Chordata; class Amphibia; order Anura; family Rhinodermatidae; genus Rhinoderma; species Rhinoderma darwinii. The sequence continues at coordinate 379,649,505 of NC_134690.1, forward strand.
AGCTAAAAGGGAAATCTCACTATATTGGTAAAAGTGAAATATAATAGAGGCCATGACAGCACCCAGAAGACCGCCATAAATCTGGTAACCCGCATGTGTTCAACCCCATGCAGGACAAGTATGTACCTAGAACTGTTCTTCTCCGATGGTTCAATCTATTAGACTAGAATCACACATGCAGTTTTTGTGGCAGTTTTTTGAGCCACGTACAGGAGTGGACACAAAAAAGAAACAGATCCATCTTTCCTTTATACTTTTCTTTTTTTTTTGCATTCTGTGCATTTAGGCGTTGGGGGGGGGGGGGATCCTCCTCCTTAGAGCACTGCACCAACTGTTTTAATAGATAGCGGCCGATTCTGACAATACCTATCTACCCCGCTTCTGCGCTCCTCTACAGCTCCAAGAGCCGTCGCTCTGGTTCCTGACGTCGTTCAGCATCAGAATGTAATGTGAGACGGCGTCACACTACGTCCTGGCACTGCCAGTATTAGGACCAAGAGTGCAGCCATGACAGCAGCTGAAGAGGAGCAGGAAGGAGGGTAAGTATATGACTGAGATTTGCTGGGGGTGGGTGAATGTACTAAATATACTCCTTTCTGGAATAACCCAGTCCTGTGGGAAATATACTGCTTGGAGGAAATATTAGGGTGCGAACATAAGGGCATATCACGGCTTAGTCAATTACACGAGGAGGACATCTTAAAATCCTTTCAACAATTGAAGGATGACTTTCAATTGGAGCAAAATATGTTCTACCAATATTTGCAGATACGGCATGCACTACAGATGCAATCTGAGTCGATGGACCTGAAGACACATGCATTGGGAATACTGGAATAGCTGATGGATGAAAGCTGATGGATCTAAGGGATTGATCTCTATGATGTATAAAACTCTATTGTCCAAACATCTAGGGGACCTTATGGAACCAGTCAGATTAAAGTGGGAACAAGATGTAGGTCGTATACCAAAGGAGCACTGGTTGGATATTTTGGTGTCGTGTAGCACTCTGTCCATAAACATTGCACAGAGGAGGTCTCAGCTTTTTCTGTTACATATGGTGTATAGGACTCCATGGGTTCTGCAAAAGATGGGGGTGAGGGAAGATTCTAGGTGCCCAGAGAAGAAAAGCTGACATCTTACACATGTTCTGGATTTGCAGGGCCCTGGGAACATTGTGGGAGGAGATATCTGTATTAATTGATAAGGTGTATGATCTAAGTCTTCCGACTGAATCAAGGGGGCTGCTTTTGGGGTATGTAAGTGATCTGGACGGCGATAGAATGGAGTGCTTGGTAATTGCTAAGATCTTGTATCAAGTCAGAAAAACAATAGCTAAATATTGGATGGATGCCGTACCCAAAACACAGAGCAAAATCACTGGGGCATTAAATCCTACCATCTTAATGGAACATAAAATATATTCCAAGCGAGGTAACGTTAAAAAATGTGAACAACTATGGGGCAAGTGGATTGAATGCTCAGGGCTTGTGTCTACGGAGGTGCTCAGGCTACGGTTGGGAGTTGGTGGTATATGAGAGAAACTGTTGGTGTTGGAGCTAAAACCTTTTATCGGGGTAAAGGATACAGATACATGTAGATATTTCGGCTAGGGATTCCTACAGAAGGACCAATCTCCTAAGGAAATGGGGACATATACTGGAACAGAATGTGGACAGGAACGTGATTTGCTGGGAGGATCCAATTGGGAATGACTATTTCCACTGTTTTACAAGATTATAAAGTATTAGCTAGAGGTATAGGTTAAAGGTATGGAGCTGTGCTGGGAGAGGGGGGGGGAGTTGGAAGGTCATGTTTGTTACTTGACATGTACATTATGCATTGTTTCAATGGTTGGACTTGCATATGCTTGATGAACATTGTATTGGGAAACTTTAAAAATAAACTTGAACAGATTTATTAAAAGAAAAAAAAAAGTATATTACTGAGATTGGGGTCATCTATGGGATCTGGTCTGAGATCTGGAGTCCTGTCTTGTGTGATCTGGTCTGGGGCAGTCTCTGGGATCTTGTCTGGAGTAGTCTCTGTGGTCTGTTCTGGGGTAGTCCCTGGGGTCTGGTGGCCTGGTGTGTGGACTGGGGTAGTCTCTGGGGTGTGGTCTGGGGGTTATTCCTCCTGGTAATGGATGAATAAGGCCTGCCTGCATGGATACTTTTTGTATTTAATCTGTAAAAGCGTAGCAATTTGTGTTAAAACCGCGTGTGGGTTTGTTGCGTTGTTACTGGCTGCTCGGCACACTGCCGCTACGAGTACAAGCAACCCATTGTTCCAATTAGTTGCATTCAATTAATTTGAAATAAATCCAGTGAATTGTTCACCCCTCTTAAAGGCTATGTACACCTTTGAAATGTTTGTTTTTTTTTAAAATAAAAATGTGTATCAATGTGTTTGGTGTAAATTTCTAAAACCTTTTTATTAAAAAAATATTGTAACTTTTTGAGATACAGATGCTTTGCATTCTGTATACAGAGCAGCTGTATCTTGTGCTGATACCTGAATGTGAGCTGAGATGTGATCGGTAACAGCTTGATCCTGTGTGTCTCTGCTGACACTGAACCCGTCAGTGCCGCTGACCGACAGATACAGGTTTCAGCGCTAATTACAGCTGCTCTGTATACAGGATACAAAGCAGCTGTATCTCAAAAAGTAAAAATAATTTTTAATAAAAAGCATTCAGAAAGTGGCACCAAACACATTGATACACATTTTTATTGAAAAAGTCAAAGGTGTACGTAGCCTTCACTGCAATATTGGGTGATCGGCTCAATGAAAACTCTCTCTCTATAACTATATGAAATTATACCATGGATCTTCACATGGGTTTTTAATCTTGAGCTTTACTGCATGTCTTAGGAATTTTTATCAAGTTTTCTGGTGTTAGCAGTTTCTCAGGTATTTTACAATCTTGAATTTCTGAGTGTTATCTCTGAATCTAAGGAATTTCTGCTCTTATTCTAACATTTGCAAAGGCATTCTGGCACAGAACTCTTGTTCTTTATCAGAGCATAGTTCTCATTCTTGACAACATTGGAAGTTACGGGATGGCTCCTTTTTTTTTGCTAGTAGATCCTCTCCCTAGCACACCCTGGACAGACTGTTAGCAGGGTTAACAATCAGATTTTTTTTAAAAACATTCTGAACATAATTCATGGACAGCCAACATTTTTTATGGACAAATTGGAAAACCAAAAACCAAATTGGAAAAACAAAACTAATGGTAAAGATGATAAGTGTTATGATCATAATTACAATACCTTGCACAAACACCAGTAGCTTAGAAAAAAATCACCTACACATTTTTTTTATGCACATTGGAAAAATGACCCCTATTTATATGGACTATCCATAAATTAATAGACGGTTGGCAACCATGGACCAGATAGATGGATGGATGGATGGATCTATAGATAGATAGATAGATAGATAGATAGATAGATAGATAGATAGATAGATAGATAGATAGATAGATAGATAGATAGATAGATAGATAGAACCTGGGATTCTCCTTTACTCTGGACTCATGCACAGAGTCGGTACGGCAGCACACAGAGGCCACATGGCTCCTTATTGTGGAAATGCATGGCCCTATATGCTCTATTGCTCCCCTTATGTAAAGAGATATTCTTCCTTAGAAGCAATTCATATAAAGTCGGAGGCATACGGCGTTACAGTAGAGGACTCATGCATCTTTATGGCAGCCCTATGACAGTTCCATAACAAAACAGAGCCATAATATGGCCGTCTGAATGAGCTTTAAAACATGCATAAGAAACATGCATAAGTATGCAAGTTCGTGGAGCATATACTGTGAATGTACGTTATAGTTTCTTTTAGCTGTAAAGGGTTAATTTCACTCACTGAGTGGAAACACTTGAGCGCTGCCAACATGCCAGTAGGCAGTATGTTAGATCCAACGTACAGAGAAAAGTTATAATTATTTGTGATGTATATCTGGAAATGAATAAATATTCACTGTGAATGAGGTGAGAAGAACCGACTTGTCTACTTTACTCCCAACTCCAGACGTCTAAACCCACTGGGGCAGACATAGTGACATCTATCTTATTTTAGGCAGGACAATGTATGTGAAATTGGAAATGGTTCCTTACATTCTACACTTTTATACAATAAAGTGACACTAGACCTTAAATCTATCTTATATTGTTTTGCTGTTTAGTTGAGTGAAATCGAATATTCTATGTTTTTGCCATTTCAAGCTGGAGGGAGGCCGACTGTAAAGTTCTTCAATAGGAGTACAGACAGTAAATGAGATAATATAATCAGATGATATCAGCAGCCCTCTGAAAAACTTCTGTAAGATTTGTACCGTATATTGTACGGTACGAAAATGGGCCCTGGACAAAAACCTAATCACCATTTTATGAGAGTTTTTGTAATACTTTCAAAAACTTCAGATACATATGCAATATTGACCTAAATTTTCATACCTCAATACTTCCATACACTGCCAACACAATACACTGTCCTTCAGTGCCCAAATAATATTGCCATACATTGCCTAATAGTGCCCACAACACTGGCATACATTTGCCACACAATACCGTCATTTAACGCCTAAATAAAATTGCTATTCAGTTTGCAAATAATACCATTATACAATGGCAAAACATTTAAGGATTTAATGGTATGGTCTAGTATAGTGTCAGGCTACTTGTTACTTATCTCTTTAGGCTATAGCGAATTTCTGCTTTAACCCCTTTCCGACGGCCCACTGTCTTATGACGGCACAAGGTGTAGGTCCCCAGTCTGCAGTGACGTCTTTTGGTGCTGTACTTAGAGAAGCTTTTTGAGTACAGCTGGGATAAGAAAAAATTCAGAACCCAGCTGTTTAACCCTTTGATCGCCACAGTCCGTGACCGCGGCATGATCAAAGGGGACTCCCCTCCCTCGATCCCCTCCCTCGATCGCGTCACCGGGTTTCCATAGATCATAGACTGGAGGAACCCTCAGCAGTCCTAGAAAGGACCCCAGGGCTGTCTGTTCTGTAGGCCTGCTGTTAGGACACACTAGATCTGCCCTAACAGCAGCCTGTGTCAAAGTGACACAGTATAATGTATTAGTATACAGAAGTATGCAATACACATGTAATACATTATAAGTAAAAAAAAAATAAGTTGTAAATAAAGTTATCCCTTCATGGAATTAAAAAAAAATAATTAACAATTTTTTTTCGCCAAAAAAAGTCATTATTTTGCATAAAATATATTTTTTTGCTCACACATTCCATAAAAACAAAAAACCTACACATATTTGGTATCTACATGACTATAATAACCTAAAGAATTAATTTAACAGCCTAAATAGGATAAAAAATAAACAAAAAAAATCTAATGCCGAAAATCGCTTTTTCCTATATTCATGCCGCAAAAAAGAAATGATATAACTAAGGCCGGATTCACACGAGCGTTGCGCATCTCGGATTGAAAAACTGTAGTTTTTCACGTCCGAGGTGCATCCGTGCTCTGTGCTGTGGGACGCGATGTCTCGCATCCCCCATAGATGAGAGTCTATGGAGGGATGCGTGAGGTGTTAAAAAATAGGACATGTCCTATTTTCTCACGGACACTTCACACGGTCCGTTGAAACAACGGCCGTGTGAACGGCCACACTGAATTACAAAGGTTCGTGGGACGGCCGTTGTTTCAACGGCCGTCACACGGACGTTTTTCACACGCTCGTGTAAATAAGGCCTTACACAGTAAATTTTTTCTACCCCCCCAAACCAAGCAGAAAAAAAATGTATATATATATATATATATATATATATATATATGTGTGTGTGTGTGTGTTCATGTATGTGTGGGTGTGTGTGTGTATGTGTATATATATGTGTGTGTGACAGGAAAACCTCGTCAGAATCAGCGCCAAAAAACTGAAATCCCCCCCCCATTGATTTCAATGGGAGACAGGTTTTTTTTTCCAGGTAAGCTTATGGCTGCTCGCGGGGAAAAAAATCGGCATGTCCTTTTTTGCCACGGTTCGCCGCCTCTGACCTCCCATTAAAATCAATGGGATGCAGAGAAAACCCGCAGCACTAGTTTCCAATAGTTTTTTTGCCCGCGGTCCTTGCATTAGCTAAAAAAACGCAGAAAAAAAGTGCATGCAGTTCAAAATCTGTCTCAAAATTCCTGAAGGATTTCTGAGGCGTATTTTTTCTGCCTGCAAAAAACTCTGTATGAACATCTTCACTGGAGTCCAATTCGGGCTCCAATTAAAGGGGTTGTCCAACATTTGAATAAATCCACCAAATTTGCACAACCAAATAGGAAAGTATAAAACAATTGCAATGCTGTTAATATTAAGCTCCTGCTTTTGTGGCCTGTGTATGGACTAGGCCTCAGTTATGTTGCGTCTATAGTGATGTCATTTCATGTGACTGTGTCTAATCATTTCAGATCAGAATAACGTTTCATCCATAGTGACGCAATGCCCCACGGCAATGAATGACATAGATGTCACGGCCATGTGACATTATCTCAGTATGGACACAATGTCATCGAGTGTACTATTGTATATATCAGCTCGATGGTGGATGGGGAGCATGTGGTGGAGCAGGACCAGAACAGAATTTTAAGTATATTACACATTTTTCTATTCCAAATGTAAAAAAAAAACAACTTTAAAGGGGTTGTCTGGTTTAGAAAACTAACTTTTACATATCCTTTGAAGTAATTGTGAGCTAAGACGTAGGGATACCCAGTTTAGGACCGTCATCGGCTACAAAGAGCGCCTCTCTGGCTATGGAGGACTTGTCTGTGAATTACACATACAGCCCATTGATTTCAATGTAAACTGTGCAACGCTTCATTGACTACAGCGTTGGTGAGACTAATGCGGCAGGGTTTAGACTGTTGATGTGATATTCCCTCTCTGCTCCTTCCCAACTCACATACAAAACTATTTTCAGCTTATTATCCAGGGAAGGAAAAAGATCAGACCTTCTCAATTCACACTCAGTGCAGAATTATGATCTCAACAGGAGATTAAAAAATGTGTTGGGTAATGGATTGCTCTGCTGTATACTGTGAAATATTCCAAGCATGAATATTGCTGTGTGTTAACATACCACTTCACGTTCCAGAAAAACATCTACACCCAGGAGAAATCTAGATCTATCCCAGACACAAAGTCGTTATCCCACTATTCAAAGTAGTTATCCCACTATTCAAAGTAGTTAAAATATAGGTTTAAATATGGGCACCATTGTACAGTTTATATATATCGCATCCTCTACATATCTCTCCTGCACTGGTCCTTCCTTATAGTCATCCAGAGCTGCATTCATAATTCAGCAGCATTCTCTGCTTGATCAGTGCTTTTATAGAGATTGCTCTGGTTTAGCATTCTAGGAAGTATATTTTACACCAGTATTCTTATGGTATTCTTCAGTTCAGCTTTATCAGGGTAATTTACAGATTACTTAATTTAAAGTGGCCTGTCCCAGCAACAGATTACCCTTAAAGGGGGTTTTCTTACGCCTCATGCACCGGCCGAGTCCTGTCAGTGATCCGAGGAAAGATAGAACATGTCCTATCTTTCCTCGGATCGGAGACTCGGATCATTTTTCACAGACCCGATTCACCCGCTAAAGTGAATGGGTCCGTGAAGACTATCGGGTGCCACTCGGATGTCGTCAAAATCGGCCCGAGTGGCACAATGGTCGTGTGCATGAGGTATTATCCTAGACAACCCTTATAATATCAGATCCCTTGCCACTGTCAGCTGATTTAGCTGGGTGTAGTTACCATCAGTTGCTCATCTTAAAAGGGTTTTCCACTTTCTGAAAACTGATGACCTATCCACGGGATAGGTCATCAGTATATGATCGGTACGTGTCCGCCACCCGGACCCCGCAATGCCTCCGGGCGCCGGACGATGTCACCGGAAGCAGATGGCTCCGGTCAAAGAATAGCGGCTGAGCTGCAGTATTTCAGCTCTGCTCCCATTCAAGTGAATAGGAGCAGAGCTGCAGTTCCACCGAACGGCCGCTATGCAGTGGTCGGAGCCATCTGCTTCCGGCTCCAACTACTGCATCCCGTTCCAAACATCCGGTGCACGGAGGCAGCCGGAGTTGCGGATCAGTGCGGGGTCCGGATGTCGGACACGAACCGATCATATACTGATGGTATGGTAGGTCATCAGTTTTCCGAAAGTGGACAACCCCTTTAATGTAGTATTAGATGGAGTCATCCACAAGAACTGCTGTACATGTCATACATGGATGGTCTGGGTCTGCCAGAGTGAGAACCACTGCTTGTTAGAATCTCTCTGCAATTGCTCAAAGGGGTGCTCTTCAGCATGGGACCCCCTCTATAACCGCCATATGTCCTAATAGGGATGATACAACCCCCTTAAAGCAATTTCCTAATATGTTCTGCAGATTACCCCTAAAGCTGAGTAATTTTGTAATTACATTGCTTTGCTTATTTTGTACTGAACCTGAGTTGCATTATAAATGGAAACCACATTCACAATCCTGCAGGCTGCTAAGCTCAAACCTCCCTAAATTCCTTCATGGTTTATATAATAGGATGTATAGTCTTTCGGTAACAGCAGGGACTGTGTAGCAATCTACTTTAGGGGGGAAAAAACTCTCCCAAAATGTAGAGCATCAGATTAGATTGCATTAGAGGAGCACAGCCAGGTTTTCAGGGGCGTGTCTGTCAACAAGCTGTCAATTGTTTCCAATAACAACCAGCAGAAGTGTGAATGCAGCTTACTAGATATAAAAATATGTAACTCTGTACAAGTAATGCAATATATTTGCAAATATACAGTGAAGGAAATAAGTATTTGATCCCTTGCTGATTTTGTAAGTTTGCCCACTGTTAAAGACATGAACAGTCTAGAATTTTTAGGCTAGGTTAATTTTACCAGTGAGAGATAGATTATATAAAAAAAAAACCAGAAAATCACATAGTCAAAATGATATATATTTATTTGCATTGTGCACAGAGAAATAAGTATTTGATCCCTTTGGCAAACAAGACTTAATACTTGGTGGCAAAACCCTTGTTGGCAAGCACAGCAGTCAGACGTTTTTTGTAGTTGATGATGAGGTTTGCACACATGTTAGATGGAATTTTGGTCCACTCCTCTTTGCAGATCATCTGTAAATCATTAAGATTCCGAGGCTGTCGCTTGGCAACTCGGATCTTCAGCTCCCTACATAAGTTTTCGATGGGATTAAGGTCTGGAGACTGGCTAGGCCACTCCATGACCTTAATGTGCTTCTTTTTGAGCCACTCCTTTGTTGCCTTGGCTGTATGTTTCGGGTCATTGTCGTACTGAAAGACCCAGCCACGAGCCATTTTTAATGTCCTGGTGGAGGGAAGGAGGTCGTCACTCAGGATTTGACGGTACATGGCTCCATCCATTCTCCCATTGATGCGGTGAAGTAGTCCTGTGCCCTTAGCAGAGAAACACCCCCAAAACATAATGTTTCCACCTCCATGCTTGACAGTGGGGACGGTGTTCTTTGGGTCATAGGCAGCATTTCTCTTCCTCCAAACACAGCGAGTTGAGTTAATGCCAAAGAGCTCAATTTTAGTCTCATCTGACCACAGCACCTTCTCCCAATCACTCTCAGAATCATACGGATGTTCATTTGCAAACTTTAGACGTGCCTGTACATGTGCCTTCTTGGGCAGGACCTTGCGGGCACTGCAGGATTTTAATCCATTACGGCGTAATGTGTTACCAATGGTTTTCTTGGTGACTGTGGTCCCAGCTGCCTTGAGATCATTAACAAGTTCCCCCCGTGTAGTTTTCGGCTGAGCTCTCACCTTCCTCAGGATCGAGGATACCCCACGAGGTGAGATTTTGCATGGAGCCCCCCCAGATCGATGTCGATTGACAGTCATTTTGTATGTCTTCCATTTTCTTACTATTGCACCAACAGTTGTCTCCTTCTCACCCAGCGTCTTACTTATGGTTTTGTAGCCCATTCCAGCCTTGTGCAGGTCTATGATCTTGTCCCTGACATCCTTAGAAAGCTCTTTGGTCTTGCCCATGTTGTAGAGGTTAGAGTCAGACTGATTAATTGAGTCAGTGGACAGGAGTCTTTTATACAGGTGACCATGTAAGAGCTGTCTTTAATGCAGGCACCAAGTTGATTTGGAGCGTGTAACTGGTCTGGAGGAGGCTGAACTCTTAATGGTTGTAGGGGATCAAATACTTATTTCTCTGTGCACAATGCAAATAAATGTATATAATTTTGAAAATGTGATTTTCAGTGTTTTTTTTAATACAATCTATCTCTCACTGGTAAGATTAACCTAGCCTAAAAATTCTAGACTGTTCATGACTTTGACAGTGGGCAAACTTACAAAATCAGCAAGGGATCAAATACTTATTTCCTTCACTGTATAAGCATTCATCAGATCCATCAGATTTAGTGGTAGTTTAACTAGATTCTAAGATTTCCATTGTCTCATTTTACATATGTTTAAATGAAAAGGAATCTATCAGCTTGTTCATGCTGCCCTAACTACGGAAATAGCGACTGGTCCACTGATTAAAGTGAACTATGTTTTAATCTGAAGCGCTGCGGAATTTTTTCAGAAAAGTTCTAAAAATTGCCGGGCTCAGTGAGAAGTGTCTGATGGGCAGCTGGCCGACACTTATTAAAACTATGAAGTATTCTCTAAAATGCCACCGTGCTTTAGAGTAAAACATAGTTCAGTGTAGTCATGAGTCCTGTAGCTATTTCATCCTGCCCGTGGTTAGGACAGTATAAACCTTCTGACAGGTACCCCTTAATATCAAATAATTGCTGATGACTATTTGATTCAATTACCAAGTAGCAAGGACCATGACGCAATGTGAAAAAGTGAAAAAAAAATTCCTGTTAATAGTTTTAAGCTAAATAGCAAAGATATTTTCGGAATATCTCAAAGTCCATATTCTTCTTACCCTTGGAAGATCTTATCCCGTGATCATTTGTTCCCACTGCTGAGAAATGCTTGTATGACTCACCAAGGGAAGGGAAGAAAGAAAAGTGACAACTATTCAAAGCACATTTTTTCAAACTAAGATAAATAACTTTACCAATACTACTATAATAATGCCCCCTATAGACAAGAATATAACTCACTCATATAATACCGCCCTGTGGACATGACTATAAAAACTATAATACTTTCCCTTATGGGCAAGAATATCACTGCTCCAATACTGCCCCCTATGAACAAGAATCTGACAAGTATAATACTGCCCCCTATAGACAAGAATATAACTACTATAATCATGCCCACTATAGACAAGAATATAACTACTATAATACTGCCCCCTATAAACAAGAATATAACTACTATAATACCGCCCCTGTGGACATGAATATAACAACTATAATACTGTCCCTTATGCACAAGAATATTACCACTCCAATACTGCCCCCTTATGAACAAGAATCTGACTAGTATAATACTGCCCATATAGACAAGAATATAGCTCATTTAATACCGCTCCTGTTGAAATGAATATAATGAATATAATACTGTCCCTTATAGACAAGTATATTACTGTTCCAATACTGCCCCCTATGAACAAGAATATGACTAGTATAATACTATTCTCTGAGTATGAATTTGACTTGAAATGCCCTTTAATGTTGCGCTTTTCCAGATTTAACAATATGCAGTGCTTTATTTTACTGATAATATTTTAATCCTAAAAATTACTACAAAAGGGAAACTAAGGAAAACACATTGGGATTAGTGACTGGAAGTCCAGAGAACTGACCCACATGATCACTAGATCTCTCCTGCTACATGTTATTCATCTACTCTAGGCAATGTTTAGTGAGCTAAACACAGTACCACTACAAAATTCTGGGTTGATTGCTCTACATTGATACATTGCAACAGCTTTGTGAACAGGATTTGGTAAGGTCAGGATATTAGCTACAGAATGTGAATATTGAGGAGTAGATGTATTAATACTGGTCTTTTTAAACACCAGTCTTAATCTGAAGTCCTTCGAGTAAAATTCATGACGGTTTTTAAGGGACGCACGCATCATGGTTTGTCCTAAAGCCAAAAAATGATTTCTAAGCCTGCGGAGGGTTTTTCGCCCCTCCTGCTAAACGCCACCCACTTTTCTAGACACTTTTCAAAATAGCAAGAGGAGAGAAAAGTTGCAAATTCGAGCACAAAAATAGCATGCACCGTAATTTGCGACTTTTCTACACCAAAATACCGGTGCAAATCATTTGATAAATTCCCCTCTTAATTTTTATATGCAAAGACATCAACTAAAGATGTAGAAATTGATTGAACGGATTGAAATACAAGTTTATTAGAAAGTTACAAAACTTTCTATTATACTGCGACAAAGCTGAGCTTACATAAAATGCGACAAGCCATGTATCTGGTAGAATAATGAGGAGATGTGATATTAGTCGCATGGCTTGCAGCCTAGTGCCAATGCAGTTACATATAGATGGTCCCGCACTGACAATTAGGCCTATCTACAAGTCGCTATCAGGTCAGGTTTAAAATTACCTGCATACATCATTTAGCTGAGTAATATAATCCACTCGACGCCAGCTGAGACAAAACACCATTAGACTCATAGATGAGTTGTCTCTTTAATTATAAACCTCATAGTGATCCATGTAACAAGCTGGCCTCTTAATTCCCTCTAGAATGGGGTTAAGTGCCCTCACTGCATTCACTGGGTCATCATCAATAAACATTATTTGTTTCTAAACCTATGTACAGAGTTGCGATCAATATGGAAAACAAGTATTAATATTGACACGTTTTTCTCCATAAAGGGGTTCTCCGATTTGGACCATCTCTACTTGTTAGAATGGTCCCTTGATAATAAGCTAATGACAAAGTGTTACCCATCTGGGAACCCCAGCGATCAGCTGTTATCTGGCAGTACATGTTCAATTTCCGTGCAGCGGCGTGATGATGTCATTGCGCCGCTTGCATCGTTGATTGGCAGGGCAAGGCACCCTGCCATTCAGCGCCTTTTAATGACGCAAGAGGCGCGATGACATCACCTTAAGGGGGGATTCACACGAACGTGTATTGGGTCCGTGCGGGCCGCGTGGTTTTCACGCGCCACGCACAGACCAATACAAGTCTATGGGGCAGTACAGACAGTCCGTGCTTTTTGCGCAGCGTTTGTCCGCTGCGCAAAAAGCGCGACATGCTCAATATCTCCGCGTATTTCACGCATCACGCACCCATTGAAGTCAATGGGTGCGTGAAAACCACGCAGGTCGCACGGAAGCACTTCCGTGCGAACCGACTGAAACAGCGCACCAGCTGTCAAAAGGATGAATGTAAACAGAAAAGCACCATGTGCTTTTCTGTTTCCAAACATCCAAACGGAGTGTCTTTGAGATGAGCGAACCCGGACAACCGAACCGAACTTCACCAGGTTCGGCCGAACTCGTTTTGGCCGAACCTGGCAAAAAAAATTCCGGTACGCGACGTCAGGAGATAGTCACTGTCCAGGGTGCTGAAAGAGTTAAACTGTTTCAGCACCCTGGACAGTGACTTCCGATCCCAATATACATGAACGTGTAAAAAAAAAAAGAAGTTCTGACTTACCGATAACTCCTGGCTTCTTCCTCCAGTCTGACCTCCCGGGATGACAATTCAGTCCAAGTGACAGCTCCAGCCAATCACAGGCCAAGCACAGGCTGCAGCGGTCACATGGACTGCCGCGTCATCCAGGGAGGTGGGGCCCGATGTCAAGAGAGGCGCGTCACCAAGGACGCGTCACCAAGGCAACGGCCGGGAGGGAAGTTCTCGGTAAGTACGAACTTTTTTTTTTTTTTTTAACAGGTTTCTCGATATTGTGATCGGCATTCACTGTCGAGGGTGCTGAAAGAGTTACTGCCGATCAGTTAACTCTTTCAGCACCCTGGACAGTGACTGACGTCGACTAGACTCATCTCTATGATGGCGGCTGCGCGAAAATCACGCAGCCGCGCATCATACACGGATGACACACGCAGCTGTCAAGTGGTTTTTGCGCGCACAAAACGCAGCGTTTTTTGCACGCGCAAAAACGCAACGTTCGTCTGAATCAGCCCTAACTTTGCTTTTGTTCCTGTGAAATGTCTAAAGGGTTAAGAAACTTCCAAAATTCCGTTTTGAATCATTTAAGGGTACGAACACACACGGCGTAAACACTGCGGATTTTCCGCAACGGATTCATTGTTAAAAATCCACAGCGTATTACAGTAGCAGCATTGTGGGTGAGATTTCAACAAATCTTGCCCCCACGCTGCGGAAAAATGCCACCGAAAAAAACGCACATAAATTGAACTGCGGTGCGGTTTCTTCAGCTGCAGCATGTCAATCAATGCTGCGTAATCGCTGCTCTTCTGTTGCGGGTTTTCCCATTGAATTCAACGTAGCGTTTAAACCCACAACAAAGTAGTGTGGGTTGCAACATTTGCGGTGCAAAAATCGCAAGTAAGAAAAAAAGAATAAAGTCTTTCCTACCCAGAATTCCCTGCTTCATCTCCAGTCCGGCCTCCTGGGTTGATGTTTCATCACCACATGACCTGCAACGTCATCCCAGGAGGCCGGCTGCATGCAGAGTAGAGGGAGGGGGTAAGTATGAACACTTTTTGTTTTTTTTCCGGCGCTGCTTTATGCAGCGGAAATTCCGCCGGAAAAACGTAGCACAATGTGGTGAGATTTTTCGGACTGCATTCCCTGTGGTGTTCATGGTGGATAAGCTGCGTAGTGTTTTTAAAATGGGGTGATTTATAGGGGATTTCTAACATATAGACCCCTCAAAGAAACATCAGAACTGATCCTAAAAAAATAGGTGTTGGAAATGTTCTTGAAACTGTGAAAAATTGCTGCTAAAGTTATAAATAAGCCTTCTAATGTCCTAGAAAAATAAAAGGATGTTCAAATAATGATGCCAACATAAAGTAGACATATGGGAAATGTTAATTAGTAACTATTTTGTGTGGTATAACATTGTGTCTTAGGCCAGTATCACACACACAATTTTGATGCAGTTTTTGTGGCAGTTTTTGGCTCAATTTTTTAAGACCAAAGCCAGAAGTGGAATCAAAAGGAAGGACAGTTTTAAAGAAAAGACTGATGCATCTCCTTCTTTTATGTTCACTTATGTGTTTGGCTCAACAACTGAGCCCAAATACTGCCACAAAAACTGCATCAAAACTGTGTGTGTATGATCCTGGCCTTACAAGCAGATAAATTAAAATTTTGAATAATGCAAATTTTCCTCATTTTCTCAAAATCTTTGTGTTTTTCACAAATAAACACTGAATGTATTGACCAATTTTTACTGCTAACATAAAGTACAATGTGTCACAACCCAACAATCCCATAATCTTTTGGATAAGAAAAAACATTCCAAAGTTATTACCATGTTAAGTGACTCATTTCGGATTTAAATAATAAGCCTCTCTTAGGAAGGTCAAAACTGGCTGCAGCGACAAACAGACCCTCCAAGCCCCCCCCCCCCCCAAAAAAAAAAAAAACAGTCACACTTGTAGACCACCTTCCCTTTCCTTGCACAAGCTAAAATTGCTGTTTATGGTGGAAAATGACAAGGTTGCTTAATAAATAACATCATACTCAACATCATTTCAGCAGCATTTCAAATGATGGCAACTATGCACTTGGGCCCTGGCCAAGGGCCCCCTCTGCTACATAAGAAGACACCAGTAGTATAAATGGCTCATGGTAGGTGATAACCGATGTTCCAGTTTTTGCAATGGGGTCCAGAAGCTTTAAGTTCCGCCACTGGTAAGGGTATGGCTACATTCGTGAGGCCTAATGGTCAATGTGAACACTTTTTGGATTAGAAACTGTGCTCCAATTACCCAAAGTTTTTTTACAGACATATCCTGTATAGATAAAAAAAAAAAAGCCAGTGTCCTACTTCTTTGTGATTTGGCGTGTTTATTTATAATCCACACAAACAAGGTGTTTTTTTTTGGTTTGCAAATGGATGAAATTTGCCAGGTGCAGTTATCATACGTAAGTAAAACATCCATCAGTTAATATGATAGAAAGATGCATTCAGTGCCAAGGTCTGAGCCACTGTGACAGAAAGCCCGGACTTGTGTTTTCCTGACCTCATTAGTCAAATAATTACAGTAATAGGGACTGAAATGTGAGCTGGACTGACATTTTGTTCCTACTGCAAATATCATCACGAGGAGAAGAATAATACGATTCTCATGAAAACAGTATACTCTAGGCATTATTGTAGCATCAAACGTATGCTCTGTTTTTGGAAAACTGTGTACCTTTAATGAAAAGTACTGAGCAAAACTGCAGACAAGAGCTTTACTTTCCTGACTCTATGCGTTATTACGAAGGTGTAAGAGAATGCGTCTCCCACTGGGCATGGGCCATCTGCAGCAATATTTGCATGAATGCGTTTATGATTGCAGAAGAGCAATCTGCAGGGAAATTGATCTGATAGGAAGACTTACGTACCTTTTACACGAGCCAATGATTGGGCGAATGAGCGCTCATATGAATGCCCGTTCCTGGATCATTGCCCTGTGTAAATAGGGCAGCCATCAGCTGATGAAGAATTCATTGGCTGATCTTATAGTTTATGCGGCCAAAAAATTGGTCGCTTGCCGGCAGCACATCCCCCAAGATGCAAAATGTATGAGGAACGAATAATCGTATTAACGAGCGTTTGTCCTCATACATTCCGACCATTGTTCAATGTAAGTGGAACTAAACGAGTGCCGATTGATGCGCTATACATATATAATACCGCTATACAGTGACCATAAAGTGGTCAGATACCAGAACTTCACTGGCGGTCTGCAGAGTATTATTATTATGCTAGAGACCATACAGTGAACTTATTGTGGTCAGATACCAGTTCTCCACAGCTCTCTGCAGAGTATCATCACACTGATGACCATACAAGATAATACAGCAGTGATCAGACGCAGTTACAGGCAGAATACATAGTAATTAAAGAGTATCTGTCACCTCTACCGACATGTCTGTTTTAGTAAATACTTTTCGGCGTGAAAGTGCCTTCTACCGGGGCACCCCGAAGCGAAACGTTCATCGGGATGGACACAGCATACAAGGAACTCCCGCATTCATTGGGGTCAGTTACCAGTATTTATATTAATATTAGTCATTTTTACTTTGCAATTCTTGCACTTTGCTTTTTTGCACTTTGCTTACTCATTGTCTTACTGCCCATTCACCCCGGCCCAACAGTGTGGGATACTCATCCATCTTTATATTGGGGTTTCTTGTACTGTCCACCGTTTACTTAACACGTGTTACACGTACTCTTTATATTGGATATGTACTACTCTATATTTACCATGACATGATTCCTTTGCTGTGTCTGTCTGCTCCATCTGTGGAGTCTCCTCCAGTTTTTAATGTTGTTTTACAATGTATGTTTTCAATAAAGTTTAAATAAACATTTTTTCGAAGATGGCTATATAGCATCATTTTTTCTTTAGGGTTGTATCTATATATGATCTGATGTAGCATTCATGATCTTCTATAAGTAGGTCACTTATGGCCGTGTTTATTCCTGTCATTTCCACAGTTGTTTTATCATTTTGATTGAGATGTTAGGATAGGTGACAACTCCTCTATAAATCCAGTGACTTAGTGGTGACGTCCACTCGGATTGTAGAAGTTCTCCTTTCTTTTCTTCTTCATCTGGCTCAGACCGACATGGCGACTACTTTGGACAACTGCAGAGTTTGCTGCTGAGTCGTCTTTTACTCCTCACTTCTGCAGCCATCCCCAGCCACTATAGCAACACAAATAAATTCAGATACCAGACCCCTAAAGAAGTTATATAAAATAAATAGGAGTCCACCTATAAATAGGAGCCCAGCCCTAATGTGTACGACACACAGTAATAGGGCCCCATTTAGACCCCAAATAGTAATAGTGCTCCTCTTAGTGACCCCCTTTGTGCTCCCACACAGCAATAATGACCCTTTTGCGTACCCACAAAAAAATAATATATGCCCCCTTTTTTCCCCTTTAGACAGTAATATTGCCCCCTTTCTGTCATGACACAGTAAAAAATGCACCCTGAAAAGTAATAATGCCACCCCTGTGTGCCCCATAGAAAAATATGCCCCCTAGAAAGTAATAATGTTCCCTGTGTGCCCCCTAGAAGAAAATAATGCCCCCTGTGTGCCCCTAAAAAGTAATAATGCCCCCGCCATAAACAAATTCTCCTTTGTGCCTCGTGAAGGGCAATTGTGCCCCTTTGTTCGCCAGAAGAATATAAAACTTTTACTTACTCAACCCAGCGATCATACGATGAGCCAAGCTGTGGTTGAGGCCTCTTCTGACCACTTTTACAGCACGTAAAAGTGGTCAGTGCGCCATCACATCATTTGCATTCTCCTGGCAACTTGTAGGCCATAGGCCTACAGTGGCCTGTGGCCTACAAGACAGAGAATAGCAGAGTAGGGAGCCTATTGCTCCCTGCTCTGTCAATGGTTTCAACTGTATCCGTGTCAGATGCTTTAAAGTTTGCTTTCGACTGGCGATCTGGTCGTTGGGCAGATTATAGTCCGGGCCTGTCTCTAATGACAGGTAGGGTTACAATGACAGGTAACATCTCTATTAAAAATATGGAGGCAGAGAATACAGGATCACACCATTGACAATAGGGGATGGACACAGTTCACCTCCTTTCTCTACCAAAACAGTAACCTCTGCACATGTCACATAGCAAGTCCATAACACATAGAAGTCAAAGAGGTGATTTTTTTTTAGAGAGGTTTTTACTGCAGATGTCTTGAGTGACCCGGTCAGGCAGTGTACTGTACATCCGTCTTGTACCACAAAGTGTTCTCCTACTGCTTTTAATGGTCATCAGTTCAGCGGTTTCAGAATTCCCATCAGTATTACCATTAAGTTGAACATATTTCTAGAAAGATATTTTGAGTTACAACTTACAACATTCCCATTTGTATGTTTCTCGGGGCCTGACGTGTGAAGGTTATTTCAAATTTAGTATTTGTTCCATTGTGGTCAGGATATGAATGTGCTAAAAATAGTCTAGACTCCAGAGAGCAATAGTTATAGAAAGATCTAATAATAATAAAAGTTACCATCTTTTTCTTTTTTACTGCAAATAACTGCAAAATGTAAAGACTGAAGCTTTTACTGTATTCAAAGCATACAAAATTGGTACTAAAACAACTATTAAAGGGTAACTAAACGTTCAAAAAACTTTTGACATGTCATAGTGATCGGTGGGGGTCCGAGCAGTGAGACCGGTACTGATCGCTAAAACAAAGTGGCAGAAGCGCTTGGATGAGCGCTCTGCCACCTCGTTTCTGCTTGGCTTTTCTGGGAAAGCCGAGCGAGCGGTGTATGGACTAAATAGAAAGTCTATGAGACTGTACACTGCTCAGCTTTCCAAGGAAAGCCAGTCAGCAACGATGCGGCCTGGCGTTTACCCGAGCGCTTCTGTTGCTTCATTTTAGCGATCAGTAAGGGTCTCAGTGTTCAGACCCCCACTGATCAAAACTTCTGGCATGTCCCTATGACATGTCAAAAGTTTTTTGAAAGTTTAGTCACCCTTTAATACAGATGATCAAAGTCGGACAAATCAGACATTTTCGGTGTGAATGACCGACCATCTAATGTGTATTGAGGCCTTTCCAAGGCAGATTTTGGGGCAAACGATGATTAGGCATATTGAATTTCAACATACCTGATACTTTATTCACATTGGAGATAAGTCGCTGCTTAGGGTCTCTGCCAGAGTTGGTGTTTCATTGCCCGCATAATAATATATAACTTATGATAAACTCATTTGTAACAACTTTAAAGGATGTACAGTAATAAATACAATAAATTTGTTCCGTATGCCCTGAATTTGTTGACTAATTTATGACTAGAATGTTTGCTCCCACTATCTTTCCTTCCCTCTTACCCTTACGTTTGTACTGCCCCCTAAAGTATTCTTCCTAGCATGCATCTCAGATCCTCACTCCACGACACATTGGCAATTGAAGAGGTTTTCCAAGAATTAATGAAAAAAAAAAAAAAGAAAATACGACATTATATAGTGCTTGACAATCTCTTTCTAACAAAACTGGAACCAGCCCTGTATCTTACATAGCTTCATAGATCTCCCTATTCATTGCTCCAATTGCTCTGCTAGACTTTCTTCAGGCTGGCAGATAAGTGGGCGTGTCCTTTCTGCTGCAGCTCCTCCCCCTACCTGTCATAGCTTGTATAGGCAAATCGTTCTATTTCACTGCTTCTGCTTCCGCTCTAGGAGAATCTTTACAAATGCCCCCATTACATGTCTTTTTAGAGGGAGAGCCCAGCCTTATATAACTGAGGAAGAGGGAGAGCCTGCAGCTTATATACAGTGAGAGGATGAGCATGAGAAGGGAGAGCTGAACGCTTATGTAAGCAGTGCTGTATGTAGGCTCTATTTTTGGACGTTTTTCGGGCTGTAAACGTCCGAAAAATGGCCGAAAAATCTTAAGCAGAATGCCTCCAAACATCTGCCCATTCATTTCAATGTGAAAAACGGCGTTCTGTTCCGATGGGCCGTTTTTCCCATTTCGGCCACGAAAAAGAAGTGCAGGTCACTTCTTGGGACGTTTTTGGAGCTGTTTTTCATTAACTCTAAATGCCGTAAAAAACGCCGCTAAAAACACGAGTTGCTCAAAAAAAGTCTGAAAATCAGGATCTGTTTTCCCTTGAAAACAGCTCCGTATTTTTAGACGTTTTTGAGTTTGCTTGTGAACATACCCTTACGTGTGCGTCTCCATCCACACTAAAAGCTGTGTTTCTGAATAAAAGCAGAGAAGACATTTTCTATTAAATGTTTGCAGTTAAAGAGTGGAACTGAGCATGTGCGTCCTCCCTCATTCAGCTCAGTAGGAGAACATGCACATTGCTATACAGAAAAAAACAACAGGGTTGCCAGTAAAATTAAGTAAAGGGAATATCTTGCAACTGGAGCATTTTTGTAACATAAGGTAAATTACAAAACAAATTCATTTTTAATACTGAATTACAATAAGATTAAATACTGGGGAAAAACCTTTAAGTCATTCATTTCTGATTGGGAAAAGTGTTGATGATAAAGACTTTCCATTAAAAAAAATAATTTTGCCATGAGTCTCCCGTGCTTCTCCAATTCTAGCAGAGACAAGGCAGCACAACTCCTCATGTAGGCGTAGGTAGGAGCACGCTCGAGGTGGACCGGCCACTCTCCATTCAAACAAGAAATATAAAAGATATAACAATGGAACAGTACTCCAAGTTTGGGGTATGCTTCAAGTGATTTTATTGACACATTATACTCAGTACCATGAAAACACCGCTGGTAAAATTAATCAATCATATGTCATGATCACGGATATCAGCCTGTAGTTACATAGTTACATAGTTACATAGTTAGTATGGCTGAAAAAAGACACATGTCCATCAAGTTCAACCAAGGGAAGGGAAAAGGAAAGGAAAAATTTCTACACATAGGAGCTAATATTTTTTTGTTCTAGGAAATTATCTAACCCTTTTTTAAAGCCATCTACTGTCCCTGCTGTGACCAGCTCCTGCGGTGACTATTCCATAGATTCACATTTCTCACTGTAAAGAAGCCTTGTCGCCTCTGCAGCTTGAACCTTTTTTCTCTCCAGACGGAGGGAGTGCCCCCTTGTTTTTTGAGGGGGTTTTACAAGGAACAGGATTTCACCATATTTTTTGTATGTGCCATTAATATATTTATATAAGTTAATCATGTCCCCCCTTAGTCGTCTTTTTTCAAGGCTAAATAGGTTTAATTCTTTCAATCTTTCCTCATAACTTAAATTCTCCATGCCCCTAATTAGCTTCGTTGCTCTTCTTTGTATTTTTTCCAACTCCAGGGCATCCTTTCTATGAACTGGAGCCCAGAACTGAACTGCATATTCTAGATGAGGCCTCACTAATGCTTTGTAAAGTGGTAATATTACATCCCTGTCCCACGAGTCCATGCCTCTTTTAATACACGACAATATCCTGCTGGCCTTTGAAGCAGCTGATTGACACTGCATGCGGTTATTGAGTTTATGATTTACAAGTACACCCAGATCCTTCTCAACAAGTGAATCCGCCAGTGTAGCTCCCCCTAGGACATATGATGCATGCAGGTTGTTGGTACCCAGATGCATAACTTTACATTTATCTACATTAAACTTCATCTGCCAAGTGGACGCCCAAACACTTAGTTTGTTTAAATCTGCCTGTAATTCATGAACATCTTCCATAGACTGAACTATATTACATAGCTTGGTGTCATCTGCAAAAATAGAAATAGTGCTATTAATCCCATCCTCTATATCATTAATAAATAAGTTGAATAATAGTGGTCCCAGCACTGAACCCTGGGGTACACCACTTATAACCGGGGACCATTCAGAGTAGGAATCATTGACCACAACTCTCTGGATACGGTCCTTGAGCCAATTCTCAATCCAATTACAAACTATATTTTCTAAACCTATAGTCCTTAATTTACCCATTAGACGTCTATGAGGGACAGTGTCAAATGCCTTTGCAAAGTCCAAAAACACTAAATCCACAGAGGCCCCTCTGTCTAGACTTCTGCTCACCTCTTCATAAAAACAGATTAGGTTAGTTTGACAACTTCTGTCCTTAGTAAAACCGTGCTGGCTGTCACTTATAATGCTATTTATTGTCACATAATCCTGTATATAGTCCCTCAATAGCCCCTCAAACATTTTCCCCACGATGGATGTTAAGCTTACTGGTCTATAATTACCCGGCGAAGACCTAGAGCCCTTTTTGAAAATAGGCACCACATTTGCGCTGCGCCAGTCCCTTGGCACTATACCAGTCACTAGAGATTCTCTGAATATTATGAAAAGGGGGACAGAAATAACTGAACTAAGCTCTTTAAGAATTCTAGGGTGTAACCCATCTGGTCCCGGGGCCTTGTGCACATTTATTTTATTTAATTTAGCTTGGACCATCTCTACATTCATCCAATTCAGTATATCAACTGATATATTAACAGCACCGGCACCGGCTACATCAGCTGCTCTTTCTTCAGTTGTATATACAGAGCTAAAGAACCCATTTAGTAACTCTGCCTTCTCTTGATCCCCTGTGATCAACTCCCCATTACCATTATCTAGGGGTCCTACATGTTCAGACCTTGGCTTTTTTGCATTTATATACTTGAAGAATTTTTTGGGATTTGTTTTACTATCCTTGGCCACCTGCCTTTCATTTTTTATTTTTGCTAATTTTATTAAATTTTTACAGATTTTATTAAGCTCTTTATATTTTACAAAGGCTACAGCTGTACCCTCAGATTTGTATTTTTTAAATGCCCTTTTTTTGTCATGTATTGCCCCTTTCACAGAAGGTGTAAGCCATGTGGGGTTTAATTTGAGTCGTTTATACTTGTTACCTATAGGAATAAATTTTGCACTATAATAACTCAAAGTAGATTTGAAAATCTCCCATTTATCATTTGTTCCATTATTTGACATTAGTTCTTCCCAGTCTATATCCTGAATTGCCGCCCTCATCCTGGGGAAATTGGCTTTCTTAAAATTAAATGTTTTTGCCCTCCCAGCCTGCGTTTGTTTTTTACAGTATAGGTAAAATGTAACTATATTATGATCACTGTTACCGAGGTTTTCACAAACATTGACATTCCCAACAAGATCTGCATTATTAGAAATGACCAGATCCAACAGAGCTTCACCTCTAGTCGGGTCTTCCACAAACTGGCCCATAAAATTTTCCTGCAACAGGTTGAGGAAATGTCTCCCCTTTGCAGTTGAAGCCGAACCATGACACCAATTAATATCCCGAAAATTAAAATCTCCCATTATCACTACAGTACCCGCCTGTGCAGCCCGCTCCATCTGTTTATATAGCTGAACTTCCATCTCCTCAGTTATATTGGGGGGTCTATAGATTACACCAAAAGTAATTTTTTCAGTGTTTACCTCCCTTTCTAGTTCCACCCACAAGGTTTCAACCTCCACACAGTCTTCACCCACTATTGTCTCTTTCACACTCGCCTTCATAGCATTTCTCACATACAGACATACACCACCACCTTTCCTATTTGTCCTGTCTTTCCGAAAAAGTGTAAAACCCTGTAGATTTACAGCCCAGTCATGTGAAGAGTCCAGCCATGTTTCAGCAACACCAACTATATCTATATTTTCTTCCAGTATCAAGGCCTCCAGTTCCCCCATTTTGCTTGCTAGACTTCTGGCATTTGTGAACATACACTTTAACTTGCCTGTCAGTTTTTCACTTTTATTATCAGAAATGTGATTTGACATTAATCGGGCCTTTTTATTTACACTGATGTTTTGTAACGAAAGGATCTCCTTATCTTGTTGTCTAGTCCTCTCCCCAGTCTATGTCTGTCACTCAAAAATGTGCCAACATTCGTTTAGACATCTAGTGTATGGTCAGCGTAAAATTTACTTATGGAAAGAAAATGCCTACTGGTCAATCTGCTGGTTTATGTCTAAACCTTAACCCATCTTGAGTCCAGAGTAGATCCAGAGAAGTTCAGAGAAAATGTATTTGATTGCTATGGATTAGAATGATGTTTATGCCCAGGATCAGCATATTTCTAAAGTGACTTGTATTCAGAATATTGTCTTGTGTTAGATTAAACTTTTAAGATTCAGCTCCCAAAGGTCAACAGTAAACTCATTGTCTGGTACCTGGTAATCATAGTGATTGTCTGGTATCTGGTGGTTAGTGGCACTCTCAGTTCCTAGGGTTGGTCACTGGTACAGTCAGAGTTCAGTCCCTGGTGTTCAGTGGTAAAGTTAGCATTTGGTCCATGGTGGTCAATGATACAGTCAACACCTAGTACCTTTTAGTGGTCCAGTTGCCTTTTAAAGTGCACAGGTCACTAGTGTAAATACCATAACTGACCAAATTCCACAGATCTATTTGATGGTTCTCATAGAGGGATTTTACCCTTATAAAAACTTTTTCTACAATATTTAGTTGCAAAGATGGCTTTGACTAGTGATGTGACTTTCTATGCCTTCATGGTGATATCACTTTGAGTAGCAGATCAGACTCGGAGTTCTAAAAATTTGATTCTTCTTGTAAAACATAAGATGGTCAATTCCACTGTCATCATCAAGTGAGGTTTACCACTCATTAGCATATTCTGGCTAGATACAGTCACCCACGGGAGAAGGAAGAGGGGATCCCAAGTTTTAAAATATAATAATAACTACCCTATTGCTATGCCACTGATGTTTCCTCTGCTTTGGTTTTCAGGATATCATCATTCTAGATTTCATAATAAAATGGTAGGAGGTTGATAATAAAATTATGCTTTCCTATAAGAAACTTTAGGCGTCATTGTTGATCCTTTTACTTGTAATAGTCCTGAATATTCACAGAACTAAGAGTGCTTTAGAAAGTGACGATAGCACTCCAGTTATATAAGTGACTGCAGCTATGGGGCCAGTCGAGGAGACTGCTGGGAGTCTGGAGCTCAATTGAGTCGCCACCCCCCATTATTCACCATCCCTACAGCCGAAGTTTCCAAGAGGTCATTCAGGGAACTATATGCCTGCTATTAGGCACATAGGATGCTCCGTTGTCATGCAGTATATGCCGGTTGATGATCGTGACGTGGGGACCAGGTGTGGAAATGGATTGATCCAAGACGCTATGGGTTGCCCTGGAAGACCAGACCGTCAGCTGCAGCATTGGAGACACCCAAGGATGCTTAAGTAGACACTGAGGCAGGTAGGAGGCCAGCACACCTTGGCAGCCTGTCGCATTGGGGTAAAAACCCGGGGAGGTGTAAGATAGTGGATCCCTCCCTTGGGGTGTATTTTTCTTACTGTGTATATGTTTCCAATTACGCCGTTTTTGATCTTTTCTTGTCAGCAAGGACATTACTTTTCCAGACACTGTTATTTAAATTTAATGTCTCATATGGGATGCCTTGTACATCTGACAAATGTATTTTCTTTATAGATCAGCAGCGACTGATTTGCACATAGATGTTTAGTATTTGACTGTTACTTTGATTATGTACATATTCCTTATTGTCTTACTGCTGGCACATGTGTGGTGGCCCTCCCTTAGTGGCACTAAAGGTTGATCAGTACTAGCCCCCATGTCAGTAGGCAATATGGCAATTGGGAGTTACGGCCCCGTGCACCATGTTGTGGGAGGTGTGGTCCTATGCGAATCCTTTTCTAATGGTAGCTCTGGTAGGGCGTGAGTTAGTAAGCCATGCTCTGTGTCTCTATGGGTGGGACAATGAAGTGTATATGGGGACAGGTTTTTGGCCCCAAGGTGGTGGGGTGTTAGTCTGTGGTCTGAGAAAGAGTCTCCCCTGCTGTTATTGAAACAGAATTTAGTGACGCATTTACTAAGGGAGCAAGGCTGTCCGAGAGGTGCAGAGAGAGAGAGAGTCTGGAGAGTCAGCGAGGGCTTCAGGAGTTCCAGGTTGGTGTGTGTCGTGTTTAGCGAGTGGCAGCACGTGTGAGAGAGACGCAGGTCGGGTGCCATCAGGACCAATGACCCGTGAGGTCTGAGTAACCAATATTACAGTACAGAGACCCTAAAGTATGCTGAGCGAGGTGGAAACCGCAGAATTGCCAAGGAAAACAAGTGTGTCAATAGGGAACACCACCACATCCCACCATGTACATAGGTTGTATACTATATACCAGAGGCTGTTCTGCCTGTTTCTCCACATCTCTTTAAGAAGTCAAGCCTCTGAGTAAAGTTGAGTTCACTGCCCTCTGTGTCTGCGACAATAGTCCCTATGAAGGGCGGTCTATACCCCCCACCCCACCACTCGTTTAGGTGTGAACTCCTTACACTGTCCCTGGTAAGCTATTATACCGTAACCAATTTCTGGCCACCCATGTTACATGGTGCATCTTTTTTCTGATTCCCAAACTAACATTACCCTCAGGTTTATGTGCAATCATAACCAGTATAGATTTTAGCCTCCACATCAAGGACATTGGTTATAATCAGATTTAAATCAAATATTATTTCCCAAAAAATCTTTCAATGCATTGAGCAGAGCAGCAAGAGGAATAGGCTGTCAATCACCAGATAAAATGGCAAAACTGAATTAATTGGTTTGTGGGTTGAGATTAATTTAAAAGATTCTTATTTCTAGAAATAATAGGGCCCTTAATATAAGATTGCTTTGTCTTAGCCATAAGTAGGCCAAACAAGAATACACATTGAAGATATATATCTTCAATGTAAATTGACACCAAATGAAATTACTCTTCTGAATACTGTGATTAAATAGAAATTGGATCTTAAAAAGTGATTGATTGAATTCTATTGCAAAAGGGGCCTTTTCTGAGTGTTTGTGATGTGACAAAATGATAAACCAATAATGAGACATTATTACAGCCATAAATAGCAAACAAGACATAATGTGCCAGATAAATAACATCAAAACTGGGAAACATTCTCTATGTTTTCTCAGCTTTATTGAATTGTATTTATATCTGCTCCACAGTTAATCTTCAAACACGACTTCCCTCTAAGAAATGTAAAAGAAACTCCCTGTATAAATACTTCTCATCTGTTTACTCTTCAATAATGGAGATTTTTTTCATATCATTTAGACATATTCTGCATAAAAACAAAAAAATTCTGGCGAGACTAAAGAGCCATTCCAAGTTGTTATAAGGGGTAGGGGATAAGGGGTAGGGGCTCAGGCAGCATATAAAGCAGTAGCGTACTGAGAGTTTTTCGCTCCTCTTACTTACTACTCGAGCCATGACACACTTGAGTTGGGAAAACAAATTACAATCGAGGAGCACTTATCAAAGGGGCTGTGCCACAGGACACTGCCCTAGTGCCTAAATGCTCGCCCTGGTTTAAAGAATATAAAAAGTGACACCTTGAATCTTAACGTGGCATAGACCACACAGGAACTAAAGTGTATAAGGTCTCTTGTTTGGGTGTCAAACATTGGGTAAAGGCAAAAATAAACAGAGTTGAGTGAAGAGTTTTTGGGAAATTTATATAGGCTACATATACAAGTTACTGAAATATTTTCTCACAGGCTTTTACTTTGCAGGGACTGGTGGCTCACAAGACTTCACTCATGGGGAAATAGGAAATATGTTAGGTTAACGTAGGTGGTTACTAGATGTGCAGCGAGGCTCAGCCTTGCTAGAGGGGACATTGAATGTGTGGTATTCCCATGATGGTATATCATTAGGATATGTCACCACTTATTGATCGGTGAAGGTCTGACTGACGCAACCCCCATCAATCCTCAGAATAAAATAAAGGGGCAGCAGCGTTAGTTAAGCACTGCTGCTCCTTCACAGTATTTTCTTGCATAGCGGCCCTCCAGGCTACAAGACCAAGATAACTGCAGTGCAGCCCCTGTGCAGGAATAGAGCTGAAGGGACCTCGGTCCCCCTGTGATCGGCATTACCTAGTGATAGGTATGATAGGAATACCCCTCTAATCCCACGTTGCGGCCTGGAGTAGCATATTGTACTCCTATGAAGTATCACGATATACTGCAATACATTATACTGCAGTATATCATGCAAGCGATCCAACGATCACTGGTTCAAGTCCCCTCGGGGGACAAGTAAAAAACAGTAAAATAAAGGTTTTTTAATAAAATTAAAAAATATCTATATTAAAAGTTAATTAAAAAAAACATTTCCCTCAAGCACACTGTAAAAAAATAATTATTTTTAACAATTAGTTTTTTTCTTGTAAAAGTAGTAAAACATAAAAAAACAACATAAATTTGCTATCACCGTAATCATATTGACCAGTAGAATAAAGTTAACATGTCATTTTTTGCCATATAGTGAAAGCTGCAAAAACGAAACCCCTCAAAAGATTGAGGAATCGCTGTTTTTTTCCTATTCCACCCCACAAAGAATATTTTTTCCGTTTCCCAATACATTATATGGTACAATAAATGGTGCCTTGAAAAACGACAACTCATCCCGCAAAAAACAAGCCCTCATATGGCTTTATCGACGGTAAGATAAAAAAGTTTTGGCTTTTGGAATGTGGGGAGGAAAAAATGTAAATCAAAATGTTAAAAAATTGCTGTGATGGGAAGAGGTTAATCTATTATTAATGAACTTGTGGATAGGATTAACAGTAAGGTGTCAGTTTTTGATGAGGGTACAAAACTTTATAGGATACTTGAAACTCAGCTTGACTATAAAATATTACAGAAAGACCAAGATAAGCTGGCATCATGGGCAAAAACATGGCAGTACATTTTAATGTTGATAAATATAAAGTAAAGACTAAATTATTAAATGGGATGGGAGGTCTCTCTTACAATGAAACGCTAGAAAATTGGGCTTGTTCAGCTTGGAAAAAAGACTTCTTAGAGGTCATCTTATTAACATGTACTATAAGTATATGTGTGGTCAGGGGCGTATTAAGGGTACCATGGGCCCCGCACACTTTTTCAAGTCTGATCCCACCCACCCCCCCGAACTCTTAAGACAGAACTCTGATGACAGTGTACCGTGCATTTGCAGATTTCTGGTTGGGCGGCCACAGATCCGGAACGGTTTTGAATTTGCTGTAAAAGCAGAACGAGCCATACAGAAGAGAAAAAGCAGAATACTTTGAGACGCTAAAAAGGTCAGGAGCTTTAAATTGTTTGTGGTTTCCGGAAAAAAACCAATCTGCTGTGCGTGAATATCACCTTAAAGAACCAGTGTCTGTTGTTTAACCCCTTAAAGTCCAAGCCATTTTTCACTCGCTGCCTTCCTAAAGCCATAACTTTTTTATTTTTAAATCAATCGAGTAGTGTGTGAAGGATTATTCTTTGCAGGAGGAGTTGTAATTTTTATTGGTACCATTTACAGTACTATATAATGGTTGAATTGGAAAAAACAGAGATTCCTCCATGTTTTTTTGGGGTTTAGTTTTTACTGTATATATTTACCTTCTCTTAACGTAAAAGTAGATTTAACATCTACTTTTACCTTAAGAACTACTTTTGCCCAAGAACCAAGCTCTGTACAAATATACCGCCCCAGAACCAAGCTCAGTACATATATACAGCCCCAAAACCAAGCTCAGTACATAAATACAATACCAGAACCAAGATTAGTACATAAATACAGCACTAGAACCAAGCTCATACATATATACAGTACTAGAACCGAGCACAGTACATAAATACAGAACCAGAAACAAGCTCAGTACATAAATACAGCACTAGAACCAAGCACAGTACATATATACAGTACTAGAACCGAGCACAGTACATAAATACAGCACTAGAACCAAGCTCTGACATAGATACAGCACTAGAACCAAGCTCATACATATAAACAGTACCACAACCAAGCACCGTACATATATACAGTTCTAGAACCGAGCACAGTACATAAATACAGCACCAGAACAAAGCTCAGTAGATAAATACAGCCCCAAAACCAAGCTCAGTTCATAAATACAATACCAGAACCATGATTAGTACATAAATACAGCACTAGAACCAAGCTCATACATATATACAGTACCACAACCAAGCACAGTACTTAAATACAGCACTAGAACCAAGCTCTGACATAGATACAGCACTAGAACCAAGCTCATACATATATACAGTTCTAGAACCGAGCACAGTACATAAATACAGCACCAGAACCAAGCTCAGTACATAAATACAGCAGTAGAACCAAGCTCAGTACATATATACAACACCAGAACCAAGCTGAGTACATATATACAGTACTAGAACCAAGCTTAATACATATATACAGCACCAGAACAAAGCTCAGTACATATATACACCAGAACAAAGCTCAGTACATATATACAGCACCAGCACAAAATACAGCTTTGTACAGAGATCATTTGCAAATTTAGTTTAACCCCTGTCATATAAGTTTGTATGGCATAAAACGACAGCTCCTGGTATAGCCAGAACAATGGTTAGGATATGCTGGGAGTTTTTGTTTCACAAAAAAAACAATACACCCATCATCGCGCTGCAGATCATAAGAGACTACAGTGCTGATCTGTCACAGGGAGAATAAACATTTACATTGAGTGACTCACAGGTGACGCTTCAGATTCTTTTTACTTCTTTTTCCCTTTTTTTTCTCCATCCGGTCCAGACCTCTATGATGACTTCTCCCGGCCACAACCATTTCTGCAGTTTGCCGCTCAGATGTCTTTGGCTCCTCACTTTTCAAACATTTCCACACCTCTAAACAAAGATAAAATTCTCATGGTGCCACACTCTATGCCGCTGAATATAATAGTATCATACACTGTGCCCCTGATTATAATAGTACTATACACTGTGCCCCTGAATATAATAGTACCATACACTGTGCCAGATTATAATAGTACTATACACTGTGCTCCTGAATATAATAGTACCATACACTGTGCTCCTGAATATAATAGCAATATACACTGTGCCCCTGAATATAATAGTACTATACACTGTGCCGCTAAATATAATAGTACCATACACTGTGCCTGATTATAATAGTACTATACACTGTGCTCCTGAATACAATAGCATTATACACTGTACTCCTGAATATAATAGTACTATACACTGTGCTTCTGAATATAGTAGTACTATACACTGTGCTCCAGAATATAATAGTACTATACACTGTACTCCTGAATATAATAGTACCATACACTGTACTCCTGAATATAATAGTACTATACACTGTACTCCTGAATATAATAGTACCATACACTGTACTCCTGAATATAATAGTACTATACACCTGAATACAATAGTACTATACACTGTGCTCCTGAATATAATAGCACCATACACTGTGCCCCTGAATATACTAGTACTATACACTGTGCCCCTGAATATAATAGTACCATACACTGTGCTCCTGAATATAATAGTACTATACACTGTGCTCCTGAATATAATAGTACTATACACTGTGCTCCTGAATATAATAGTATTATACACTGTGCTCCTGAATATAATAGTACTATACACTGTGCTCCTGAATATAATAGTATTATACACTGTGCTCCTGAATATAATAGTACTATACACTGTGCTCCTGAATATAATAGTACTATACAATGTGCTCCTGAATATAATAGTACTATACACTGTGCTCTTGAATATAATAGTACTATACACTGTGCTCCTGAATATAATAGTATTACACACTGTGCTCTTGAATATAATAGTATCACACACTGCGCCCCTGAATACAATAGTACTATACACCGTGCCCCTGAATATAATAACACCATACACTGTCTCCATGAATTAAATTGTGTCAAACACTGTAAAGTAAACCACCACACACACTGACAATGCCCCGTGTAGATAGCGCCAGTCACAATTCCCCCTGTAGTTAGCACCAGTCACAATGCCCCCTATAGTAAGTGCGGCAGTCTTAATGCCCTCTGTAGATAGTGCCAGTCCCAAATGCCCCTTGTAGATAGCGCGTCATAATGCCCTCTGTAGATAATGGCAGTCACAATGCCCTCTGTAGATAGTGCGTCACAATTCCCCCTGTAGATAGCGCCTGTCACAATGCCCCCTGTAGATAGCGCCAGTGGCCAGTCACAATGCCCCCTGTAGATAATGCCAGCCACAATGCCCCCTGTAGATAATGGCAGTCACAATGCCCCCTGTAGATAGCGCCAGTGGCCAGTCACAATGCCCCCTGTAGATAATGCCAGCCACAATGCCCCCTGTAGATAGTGCCAGTCACAATGCTCTCTGTAGATAATGGCAGTCACAATGCCCCCTGTAGATATTGCCCATTGTGGATATTGCCCATTGTAGATAGCGCCCCCAATGCTGCCCACAGAAAAAAAACAAAAAAAAACATTCTCACCTGTGCCCGCTCCCGCGCCGCCCTCCAGTGACAGCACTGGTCAGTAACCAGGCAGCGTCATCCGGGGGTAACGGCGCAGTCCGCGTGATGACATCATCACGCCGACTGCGTCATTGTTAAAGCGCTAAATGGCGAGGTAGGAACTGATGGTTCCCGTCTCGCCAGAGCAAATAGTAATAAATTGTGTCCGCGCCCTAAGGACGCGGATACAATTGGGTGAGAGGTCCCGCTTCACCCCAGTTTTCTGAACTGGCTGTAATTTGGGCCCCCTTTCAGCTTTGGGCCCTGGGCACATGCCAAGATTGCCCTCATTATAATCCACCCCTGTGTGTGGTCAATACAGAGAACTAGCACATGATCTGTTCCTTCCAAGGACTTTACAAAGTACCAGGGACGATTCATTGCGTGTGGAAGAAATACGTTTCAGACGGCGCGTAAACCACCCCCGTGGGAACAAAACCCCAAGAGGAAGTAATGGCAGATACCATGTCAGCATTTAAAAAAAGGGCTAAATTCTTATTTAAGGTTGAATGGCATTGAGGGTTATAACTAATCTAGCAATGAATGTTGTGTAATTTATTGAGAAAGGTTGAACTTGATGGACCTGTGTCTTTTTTCAGCCTATCTAACCACCAGTACAGAGCTTGCTTTTCAGTGTAAACCGGAAGTCATTCTCCCCGGTGCAGTGGACTTATTGTGAACTGCAGGATTACATCATCTATCAAATCCCTTCTGGCAGTTCTTAGACCCCTCCCCTGCCTATATAGGCAAAAAAAAAATAGCTGGAGTGCTTCTGTAATATGATTGATTGCCAAAAAGAGCCGAGGAAGAAAGGGGGAGGACCTTTCGGGGACAGGGGAATTAGTCCCATAAGAGCTAATATGGCTGACAGGAAGCAGCTGTCAGGTAGCTTCTTTCTGTCTTAGAAACTATAGGCAGGAGAAATCTGAAGTACAAAGTGCTGAGACTTAAAGAGGAAGATTACGCACAGTTACTACTCAGAACACAGTAAAGTTTCAATTTTTTACAGTACGCTGTTGTTTTTTTTGTATGTAAATATATAATATATAAATATATTCGCAAGGCAGTAGGTTCAGATCTATTTCATTTTTTTTTAATAGATAGATGTATCTTCTATTTTATTGTATATTTTTATATCAACTTTCTCCATCCGACATGAGAAGAGGATCTTGAGTTTTACTCTTCACAGATATTACCTTGAATAAGGTTTAATCGAAGTTCAGATTCAAGTGCAAAAGGTTGGCAGCTGCCAGAAAGATAGCACAAGATGTGAACTGGTGCATATACCTTTAATTTACAGCAGGCAGTGTTTATCTTAGATTGCTGCTCATAGAAGAGGCTTGTGCATTTAATTTATAGGATTGAATGGGCTTTTAATTTTGATCATGACATCATAAATGACACCACTGTCTACATAGGCTCGTATTAGAGTTGTTGTACCCATAGATTAGTGATTACTCACCACGTCCTGAATATCAATGGTTAAATGGAGTTCAATCTCCAAATCCCACAGCAGTAGCTGTACCAAGCTGTGTGGCGGGCAGTGCCAGATTTAAGCAATGAGAGCCAGTCTAGCAGAAAAGAAGAATAACTCATCTGAATTGAGGGCTCAGTGTGGGCCTGTGGTTGTGGGTTGTAGTCGTGGAGGAATTACTTAAAAGGGATAGAGGTGTTCGGATGAGAGTGGGTAAAGGCTGTTGGCCAGGCCAAAATGGACATGACTTGTTTATATTTCGATTGGGTCAAAGATACCTTTGTTGGCACTTAACTCAGAGAAACAAAAGGATCAGACGAGTTAAAAGCCAGAGAAATTGCAGAGGGGAATGCTGGTGACCATTCATATAAGATTGTTATTGAATTCTGCCAAAATCAACATGACAATCATGCCCAAAATAATGGGTGTAACGTCCATGGCCGCGGACCATCATTCCTACCCACCCCACGACGGCCGTGACCATGGCCGGCATCTCCTTCTTAGGAGACGCCAGCACTCACTTCCAGTCCGCTCTGCTGTGTCTCATAGGGTGCACGCTGCCTTATTACCAATTAGCCCATGATCAGCCTGGACTATAATAAGAGCTCTGTCCTTTCACTCCTTGCCTGAGCGTTGTTGTGCATTCCCATGTTAGTCTTAGCAAATGGTGCCTTAGTGTTATCCAGGTCCCGTTGTTCCCTTGCCCTACCTGTATTCTGTATCCCATGCTGTGTTTGTTCCTGAGCCTTATCGACTGTTGGAGTCGTTTTTTGCCACCTGTCACGCCTACTGTCATACACCACGTCTGGTGTCATCTGCCACGCTTGATATCATCTGCCACGTGTGACGTCATTTACCTTCAAGTTTCATCTGTGCCTAAGCCTCTGCTACTATCTGGACTATCACAGGTACTCTTGTACTAGGACTTTGTATAGACTGTTTTTTGTCCAGCTGCTACTGCGCTATGGCGGTGCGGCCTAGTGGGTCCACATACCCACGGATCGTGGCAATGGGCTTTATAGGAAAATTTTAAAAGGTTAGCTGAGTTCCACTTTATTATCTGTTCTTAAATGACCCATACTCATCTAAATCTTAATACATGGTTTGGGGAAAATTGCCTAGAATTCCTTAAAACCAAGCTTACTGGTACATACAAGAGTTTACCACCTTCTGCTGTGTAGGAGATAATGCCAGATGATTCTGTAAGATCACTTATCCATGTTATATTATATTATGCCATAGTACAACATTTTTATGTATGCTACCAGAAAAAGATTACTGCTTATACGTGACAACCTGTCTATTCAATACTTATCTCATTATTGTTCTAAACCATCCTTCTCCCAACATCTAGTGCTTTGCCCATGTCCAATTCCTTCTGGAATGGGGTAATAGTGTGTCATTGGTTTGATGCGGGCTAAACTACGGTACGGAGTCCAGGGAATCTCACTGTTCTTTACCCTAGAACTCCCACAAGAGAATATGACCTTTCCCGGATGGATTACCAGGTTGCGGTCCCAGAGTAGTCACCCATTATTGGTGGGTGTGCTGTAGAAACGTCTGGAGCAGGTGTAGGAGCAGAGTCCGAACCGAGCCAGGAGCCGACATGCCATAGTAGCAGACGAAGATATAACCAGCGGACTAAGCAGGGGTCAAAACCAGAAGGTTGAACTGCAATTACCAGTAGACATCCAGGAGCAAGATATAGGTGAAATCCATAGGCAGGCCTAATGTCAAGTTGAGGGTCAAAGTCGGGGTTAAAACTCAGAACAACTTGCCAATAAGGGAATATACCTCAATCCACAGACAAATGTATCCAGGAAAAAACTCTCTTTTAAACATCTGGTGGGTGACGTCATCATGGAGGCGGTTGCAGGTGTGAGAAGAGAGACGGCGGCCACGAGCGAAAGAGCAGCACTGGATCGGAATGAGGTAACATAGTGTAGTTGTAATGTAGTTGTCCATAGGGCTCATCACTTCATTCCTCCACGTAGAAGTGAATAGGGAAGGGAGCTTTTCTGGCCCAGGCCATTACAGACTAGAAGTTTGAATTTGACAATTTCACTTTAATTTTTCTATGCAATTTATGGATTCTAGAAAAAAAATGTAATCAATGAGAACCAGTACATTATCCGCTGTAATTATTCATCTCATGTTTTCTTTGTTCATCTAAATACATTTTCTTCTCATTTCACATAATTTTTTCCTGCAAAACGTGTTTTATGTAAAAAGAGAAAAAAAGAATCCAGAATGAATATGAGATTGACCTTGCAGAATAAGAAAGGAGGAACTGTCTAATTTTTAGCTGATTTGACGAGATGCTTATGTCTTTCCCAGACAATAAATCTTGTTGCCAAGAATGAAAGAAGTAATTAAAAAGCAGATTAAAAATAGCAATAAATACCTGTGGTGCCAAAACACCCTTTGTTTTAAAAAAAGATGAGAAAAACAATAAACAAAAAAGTAAGAAAAGATTAATCAGCTACGTCTGACAGAAGGAAAGCGAGGGAGGAGGTCCTGCTAGAGAACGAAGAAGAGTGTGCTGATGGTTGTCGCAATGGACAGTGCAGAGATCTTGTGGATTTAAAAGGGATGACTCAAGAAGCCACGGATCCAGTTGCTCTAATACTTGGAGATCAGCTGTGGTGGCCACTGCAGAGGAGATGCAGAATTATAGGAGCACCCTGTACATGGTCGTGCTGTCTGCAGGAGGTCTTACTCAACACTTGTAGATCACCCTTGCAACACATAGCACATGCTGCCCATTAGCAATCAGCACAGCTGTGCAGTGGCAGATCATCATAGCCTTTATAGGTGTCTGCCGGAGCCCGGCGCTCTCATGGCCACCCAGAGTACATTGCAGTTTTGTCGAACCGTGGCAAAAACCGCGACAAAACGGCATTGTGTATAATTTGCCAAAGGACCTGCAGACATAAGGTTACTGGTGAGAGACTTGCAGATCATATGACCGCAGTTCCTAGTACAGCAGCAAGAGTCCATGGATAAAATTGTGTGATGCTATGTAAGTATAAAGGGGATGGATTCGTTTAATGGGTCTGTGTTTAGGGGGTCTGTATTTAGGGTTTGTATTTAGGAGGTCTGGTCTATGTATTAGTTTAGAGGTCTGTATTTAGGGCGCCTGTATGAGTTTAGGTTATCTGTGGTCTGTATTTAAGGGTCTGTATTAGTTTAGGGGGTCAGGTCTGTATTTAGGGGTCTGGTTCGAGGTCTGTATTTAAGAGGTCAGGTCTAGGGTCTGTATTTATTTAAGGTGCTTGTTCTGCGGTCTGTATTTGTTTGGGGGGGGGTCTGGTCTGGGGACTGCAATCGTTTAGAAGGTCTGGGGTCTGTATGTATTCTGTATGTATTCTAGAGTCTGGTCTGGGGTTCGAATTTATTAGTCTGAGTTAAAGGTGTTGTCCGAGAACGGACCGGTTTTTCATACTGATGACCTATCCACAGAATAGGTCATTAGTATATGATCAGTGGGGGTCCGACACCCGGACCCCGCACCAATCATCTGCTTCGGCTGCCTCTGGACACGCTTAATGAAGATAGCTCTGGTCATAGTATAGCGGGCTTGCTGCTGTAGTGCAAAACGGCCGCTATACAGTGTATGGAGCCATTTTCTTCCAGTACTAAACACTGCATAACATCCGATGCCCGGAGGTAGCCAAAACGGCAGATCGGTGCGGGTTCTGGGTGTCAGACTCTCACGATCATATACTAATGACCTATACTGTACATAGGTGATCAGTATGAAAAATCGGTCCGTGCCTGGAGAGCCCCTTTAATGTATGAGCCTGGGGTCTGAATTATGGAAGAATTTAGGGGGTTTGGTGTTTGAATTTTTGTGTTTCTATAGAGGCTGGAAATGGCTGCAGAAGCAAGGGACAAAGATGTCTCATCAGGAAACTCTGCAGTCATCAGGAGAAGTCTCCATAATGGTCTTTGTCAGATAGAGAAGAAAAGAGAATAACTCCCATCAGAGAAGACATCACTTGTGAGTCACTGGATTTAGAGAGACTTTGTTACCTCTCCTGATATGTCTGTTATAGATAATCATTGTATTTCACATAAAGTCTTTGTATAGCCAAGGACTATACAAATGCGTGTTACCATTTCCATTGTCAAGAGGATGTGTCTCTACACAGTGTGATACTGTCAGCGATGGTTGGAGACTGTCAGTATGTAGGGACACAGCCCTTTGACAAGGGGAATCGAAACACCCATTTGTCAATGCTAGCACAGAAAGGTTGTGTTCACTATAGACTTGGCCCGGCAGGGTAGTGGTGGAGAAGGGGAGCCCAAGTTTGGGGAACAGCCCAGGGCCTATCTAATTTGCCACTGCATCTGTGCCCACCCAAAGTTCAACACCAGTGTTCCCCACTTCAGCAGTCACATCAGTGTTCCCCTCTCCCCTCCAGTAGTCACAACAGTTTCCCCCCTCTCGAGTAGTCACAGCAGTATCCCTCCCTTTCCAGTAGTCACAGCAGTATCCCTCCCTTTCCAGTAGTCACAGCAGTATCCCTCCCTCTCCAGTAGTCACAGCAGTGTTCCTCTTTCCCCTCCAGTAGTCAAAGTAGTATTCCTTCTCCAGACCTACAGTAGTCACAGACATGTTTCCCTCTCCCCTCCAGTAGTCACAGCAGTGTTTCCCTTTCCCCTCCAGTAGTCATAGAAGCTCTCCTAAGGGTATGGATTTTCTTCATCCAACGCATTAAAAAAGTAATGAGTAAACTATCAATAAAATATGAGATCATTTATCCCCTAGTGTAAATTATTAGTAATATTGAGTCACTCAGATATACAGTAACCATAAAAGGACAAGGCCGCATGCTACACATACATGGTCACATGGTCACGGAACTCTGAGGTAATTAATATTACATGGTACGTTATTTTCTATAATATACGCCTCAACTGCTGAAAAACCTTGTTTTGAAGAAGAAAGGGTGCTTTGTTCTCCGTAGAGGAATTGGAACACATTTAATAAACAAGTTATACTAGTCGCTGACATAAACTTCAGGATGAGCAACAAATTTGCGTTAAATTCATCTGATTCTTCATCAAATTTTAAAGGTGATGATAAAAAGGTCGGCGTTGTCTCCAAACGGATGTACTTTAGGTCAAATTTATTAAGTAAAATCTGTGAAAAAAAGCAAACTTCTGACACAAATCTATGCCTGCTCTTAGCAAGTGTGATTTTTCTGCGGTTAACAGGTCAAAATGCACCAAATTTATTAAGGGGTGCGTGCCTTTTATTACATTTGGTGCAAATCACTCAACTAACCTTGTACAATAAGACTGGCATAAAAACGATGCCAATGTCAGCCATTGCCTCTAGGGTAGAATCCAGCACCTCATGGATGCACAATACAGCGGCACACTGAGTACCTATGGCTTTTTAATAGGAATCCATAAGGACTCTGTCGTTCATCATTCAGGGTCTGTGCAAGTGGCAATATAGTTAGAACGCATCCTGTATTCTCACATGGATGCAGTAATAATTTTTAAGTTTTCAAATTCATTGAAAATAAAAGAAACATTTTTATTGCAGATTCCAGTCATTACTCTCTGCTTATCTGACATTCAAATCAAATAAAAAGTTAATGGTGATTGCAAATTGGGACTAGGTTCTAAAATAGCAACTTTGTTGCAGGATTTACCAAAAGATTAATTTATATCATAGCTGAATATTTATCTGGTGATACGAGGGGTCATACGGAGCACAACTGTATCTTGTTCTTCTGTGCATTGCATTCATGATAACATGTTCCTTGGACCAAAAACGTTCATGCGCCCTTCCTATACGGCATATATTGGTCATGTATATTCTTGCCTTATTTTGAATAAATAAGTTTTAGCCAGAGAAGTAACTTGTAGTTCCTAGGGTTGTCACGATACCAGAATTTGAACTTCGATACCAATACTTCGTGTAGTATTGCGATACTCGATACCAAAACGATACTTTGCCAACAAAAAAAAAAGTTCTTCCATTTTCTGATGTGAGGCACGTGGTATTATTACGGTTGAACCTACATGTGCCTCACATTAATAGTAATTAACCCCATCATGTTCCTCAGTCATAATGGAGAACATTGGGTCAATGTGTGAAGTACATGATGGGGTTAATTACTATTCATGTGAGGCATATGGAGGTTCAAAATTTATAATACCTCGTGCCTCTCATTAATAAGTGAAAGAAAGCAGTTTTTATTTTATTTTACAACAGCATTTATGTTTAATAAATGACACTATAAATTTATTACGGTCGCAACGATACCGAATATGTGTATATTTTATGTATTGAAACTTATTTTAACGTTTATTGTAAAAAAAATTTAGTTTTTTTTACATTTAACATTACTTTATTTTTTTTTAACTTTTTATTTTTAAACTTTAACGTACTGGCATATATCTATGCATGTACATTACCCTGTATACAGATAGTACACAGGCAGTTGTTAGGACATACCTAAGTATACCCTAACAACAGGAAATATGGTCAGACAGCCCTGGGGTCCTTCAATGGACCCTGGGCTGTCTGCCCATATATGGTATGTCCCTCGATACATCACAGGGATTTCCTGTGACGCGATCCAAAGGGCATCCCCCTTCTCATTTACCCCTTGAATGCTGCGGTCAGCTTTGATCGCTGTATTCAATGGAATAGGATGGGGATGAGAGGTTTCTCTGATCTCCGCCGTTAGAGCGGGACTGCGGCTGTGTAATACAGCCATTGCCCCGCTCCTGACAATAAGTGCGTGTGTTGTCGGCATGAGGTGAT
The DNA here is from genome assembly GCF_050947455.1 of Rhinoderma darwinii. NCBI lineage: Eukaryota > Metazoa > Chordata > Amphibia > Anura > Rhinodermatidae > Rhinoderma > Rhinoderma darwinii. The sequence goes on from NC_134690.1 coordinate 379,690,683, forward strand.
ACGGCCGGCGCTGCACTAATGAGCAGCGGCGCAGGCACTGAAGATAGAACATGGGGGTATTTTTCAGAGCACCCACCATGTTCTGTCTTCAGTGCCGGCACTTATTAGTGAGCACTGGTCGCATCACCTCATGCTGACCGCGCGCACTTGTCAGGACTCAGGAGTGCGGCAATGACTGTATTACACAACTGCAGCCCCGCTCTCATACATTCATGTGTTACAATGCTAAGCTGTGCGGCCCCACAGTTTAGTATCGAAATACATGAATTAACGGTATTGAACCGTTTGAGGGTGCACGGTATCGAAGTTTCGATGCATAATGCATCCCTAGTAGTTCCTAGGCCCCAAAGCAAAGCCTGAGACCAAGGTCCTCAAATTGAGTGCAATATAATGCACTCTCATTAGCTAATGTTGCAAAGGAATTGTGGGGCCACCTCAGGAGCGACTGCAACCTCTGAACCTCATTTACTTACAACCCTGAAAACGCACACCGCAATGTCATTGCACAGGAATAATTGATGTCACAGAACCAGGATAATGCACACGGTGATATTCAACCACAAGGAAAATAAATACAGTGATGTGACATTGTGATGTGCTGTCGTATAAAAAAAAATAAAGACATATATATATATATATATATATATATATATATATATATATATATATATATATATATATGTATATATTATACCAGTACATTATGCCTGTGAAGAATGCTATTGAGGTTTTTTTAGGCAGAGAAAATCCTCCATAGACAACTGTGAAGCCTGTGGCTCGCTGCTTGTTTTCTGCCTCCCATACAGTAGGTCTTGAGTTGCAGAAACCAGGTAAAATAAGAGGCTAAATAAAAAATAAAAATGGAGATGGATGACATGCTGGCCCTGTCTGGAACCGTGGCGTTGGTGATGTTCCATTATGTGTATTTTGGACAGAAAACTGGTTATTACTTTCAAAGTCTATTCACCTACTAATCTCACAAAGCTGAATATGTTCTAATGTTATAACCACTATATTATTAACCCCATATAAACCAGCATTTAAATCTGAGTGGAATTGTTCTTAAAGGGGTTTCCCACAAAAGTGATGACATATTTTTTATAACTTCCCGATCAGTGGGGATCCCACTGGTATGCCCTCACTAATCCTCGGATTGAAGATGCTGCAGAGCTAGTAAGGTATTGCAGCCTCTTCCCAATTTTTACCTGCACAACGATACTCCCGGCCACTCGCTGCAGGGAACTACAGGACAGCCCCATTCACGTAAACAGTCTGTGTTGCAGTTCCTTGCACAGTGAGTGGACAAGACCAGCACTATTCAGAAAAACTGCCCCATTTTTCTACAGATTAGCAGGGTTCCCAGAGGTGGGACCCTTAGGGTAGGAACACACACGGCGTATTCAGGGCGGATACACTGTGTCAAACTGCGCAGCACATACGCCCTGAACACCGCAGAGAATGCCGTCCGAAATCCCGCACCACACTGTGGTGCGTTTTTTCGGGCGTAAATTCCGCTGCGTAAATTATTGCACATACTTACCCCTTCCCTCCTCTGACGTTCGCTCCGGGCCTCCCTGGATGACGTTGTAGTCCGTGTGACCGCTGAAGCCTACGATTGGCTTCAGCGGTCACATGGCCTGCAACGTCATCCAGGGAGGCAAGACTGAAGTAGCAGGGAACTCTGGGTAAGTATAACTTTATTTTTTTTCTTTCTTGCGATTTTTCCAAATATTGCAATACACACCACTTAGTTTAAGCAACTGATTGAATTCAATGGGAAAACCCGCAACGGAAGAGCTGTGAATACGCAGCATTAATGTACATGCTGTGGTTGAAAAAAACGCGCCACAGATCAATTTATGTTTTTTTCAGCTGCATTTTTCCGCAGTGTGGGGACAAGAATCGTTGAAATCTCACCCTCATTGCTGCTACTGTAAAACGCTGCGGATTTTCCACAATGATTCCGTTGCGGAAAATCTGCAGTGTTTGCGCTGTGTCTATTCTTACCCTAATGATTATGAAGTGATGGCTGATGTGCCACCATTTCTTAAGATGTGAATATCCCTTCAAGAACATTTGGTCAAGTCAGATAAGTATATAATCATGGTCCCATCTACCCTCTATAGCCGTAAAGTTACATAGAAGATTGACAGGCTGATATGTAGGCCAGTATAGTCTGGTTGTAAGAAATTGCTTCTAGCGAAGTTCCCTTCTTCAAAGACTGACATTTCATATAATAATTGCCCAACTTCCTGCAGCTGAGGAGCGGTCATCGTTCATCACCCATCACCCTTCTTTATTTCTGCATTAACCATGAATGAAGTTTTAATTTCTTCAGAGTGTATTTTAAGTAAAGCAAGCAATAAAAATCTCACATAAAACTGTTGTGGGTTTATGATGATGCTGACAAGCGCTTCTCCCTGTATGTGAATGTCACGTGGTCCTGTGAATGCTGTTGTGCAAATAATGGCTCCAGGGCACATACTGGAAAAGTGTGGGAACTTTCCAAACTCTCACCCTGAAAAGGAGCAGACAGATCTGGGAAAGTTAGACTAAGAATAAATAAATGAAAGCAGCCAAGTTTCTGGGCATCCTGGACACAATTATTTTACATTCAAAGACAATGATCAAGGAATTCTTGTCACTTTCCTGAGGAGAATAAAGTTTATTTAATAGGTATTTTATATACACCGATTAGCCATAACATTAAAACCACCTGCCTAATATTGTGTATGTTCCCATTGTGCCATCAAAACAGCTCTGACCCATCAAGGCATGGACTCCACAAGATCTCTGAAGGTGTCCTGTGGTAAATGCCACCAAGACGTTAGCAGCAGATCCGTTAAGTCCTGTAAGATGCGAGGTGGGACCTCCATGGATAGGACTTGTTTTTCCAGCACATCCCACAGATGCTCAATCGGATTGAGATCTGTGAGTTTGGATGCCAAGTCAACACATTGAACTCTTTGTCATGCTCCTCAAACCATTCTTGTATTGTCTTCAATTTTTCCAGTGTGGCAGACCGCATGATCCTGCTGAAAGAGACCACTGCCACTAGGACATAATGCAGCCATGAAGGGGTGTACTTGGTCTGCAACAATGTTTTGGTAGGTGGTACGCGACATGCTAAAGTAAAATCCACATGAATGCCAGGATCCAAGCAGAAAATTGCCCAGAGCATTAAACTGACTCCGCCGGCTTGTCTTCTTCCCTTAGTGCATCCTGGTGCCATCTCTTCTACAGGTAAGTGGCCATAAGCACCCAGTCGTCGACATGATGTAAAATAAAAATTAATCAGACCAGGCCACCTTCTTTCATTGCTCCATTTTCCAGTTTTAATGCTCGTCGGTGAATGGGTCAGAATGGGCACTCTGACAGTGTGGCAACCCTGCCCCAAATGCAGCGAGCTGTGAAGCATTGTGTGTTCTGACACCTTTCTATCATAGCCAGCAGTAACTTTTTCAGCAATTTGGGCTATGGTAGCTCCTCCGTGGGATCAGACCAGATGGGTTAGCCTTCTCACCCCCATGTGCATCAAGGAACTTTGGGCACCCATGACGCTGTTGCCGGTTCACTTGTTGCCGTTCCTTGAACCCCTTTTGGCAGGGACTAAGAACTGACTGTTCCCTTGCTGCCTAATATGTCACCCCTTGACAGGTGCCATTGTAACAAGATTATCAATGTTATTCACTTCATCTATTATTGGTTTTGATGTCATGGCTGATCAGTGTATATAAGTGGCTGGCTGCCTGGCACAATTCATCAGCTAAGCTAAGCTTAGCTGATGAATTGAGCCAGGCAGCCAGCCCCTTCATCTGCATCATCGACACACAAACAGGAGGGGAGAGCTCCTTCCTGCCAGAGCCTGTGTCAGCGCGTCACCACAAGTATGACCGCTCTGAACCTCCGGGTCCATGCGACTGAAATCCTGCGATCTGTGCACTTTTGGAAAAGAAAGTATTTTACAAAGTTTATTCATTTAAAAAAGGAAAAATAATAAATCGTTTTTATTTTTGTTGGACAACCCCTTTGAATAAGACTACAATTAGCCTCCCCCAGCCCTAAATGGCTGATAAGATAGGACAATAGCTTGCATTGCACAGTAAATGAAGATAAAATAAACCTTAGGTTTAGTGACTATTTAAACTAAGATACTGGTTTAATGAAATCTCTCTTACACTCAGTGCAGAAATATTTTTTTACTACAAGAAAAGCTATGTAACATATGCGGCTCTTCACGTAATATAAACACAACTTCAGTGGAGCATTAATTTCTCAGGGTAACAGGATTTTTCAGATGCCTTCAATGGCCCATTCATAAACATTTGTAAAAAGTTTCAAAATCTTGACCCTAAAAAAAGGAACACTTAGGAGGGAGGGAGACGGAAAATATTAAGAAATGATTTCTAGGAAAATGTCTTCGAAAAGCAAACCGCAGTCTCATAATGCCAAAGAGGTGAACATGATAATAGTGTGTATTATATATTCTTTATGGACCTTACAGTAGCTGTGAACTTTAGGCTCAAATGTCAGGATTTATCATTGTAGTGTCAGGATTTATCATTGTAGTGTCAGCTAGTGCTCCAACCTCAAGGTTTCTGACCTGGCTGTGTCCATTTGTAAGTATGGCCTTTTTCGGTGGTTTTGTATATGTCCCCTTGTTTTTATCGGTTCTGTTGTTAGAAAGGTCCCCTAACAATAAGCTTATAACAAAGTGTCCTCCTGTTGAGACCACCAGCAATCGGCTGTAATCTGTGGCGAAACCTGGCAGTAATTGTTCAATTTCCCTGCAGCGCTACCACAGGGGAAATTAAGCATTACACAGTTCCCATTCATAGTAATGTGTTGTCTGCAAAATGTAGGACAGGTCCTCCAGTGTGAACGACGTTCTTTGCAACTGCTCTCCACTAGAGATAAGAATCCTGAACAAGGGACTCCCACTCTATTAATTAGAATTTCCAAATAAGGTATATAAAAATGATTTTTTTTAAACTAGACAACTCCTTTAAAGGGATTTACCCTCCAAAGACATTTATGGCATATTCATAGGATATACCATGAATGTCTGATAGGTGGGGGTTACACCTATCAGTAGATTCATAGTTACATAGTTACATAGTTTGTACGGTTGAAAAAAGACACATGTCCATCAAGTTCAACCAAGGGATGGGAAAGGGGAAGTGGGATGGGAAAGGGGAAGTAAAAAATTTCTACACATAGCAGTTAATATTTTTTTGTTCTATGAAATTATCTAAGCCTTTTTTAAAGCCATCTACTGTGTGTCCCCTGACCCCAATTTGCCTGGTAAGGTAAGCACCGGCCGCCACATCCATTTGGATAAGCTCCCTGTAGTGCCGGCTAAAGGCAGCCAGAATTTTATTATTTAACTATGCATAAAATTTGAAGCTCTGTATAAGAAAAATGGAGCTTCAGCCTCAATGAAGACCTTAGAAATGTATTAGGTTAGAATGCTCAGTGGCGGATCCCCATATGGGCGTTTCGGGCGGTCGCCCGGGGCCCAAGGCTTGCAGGGGGGCCCATAGCTTCCCACACCGCACACAAGTGAAACAAAACTCTCCAGGGCTGCTGCTGCCGGCCGCATTCTAGAGGCGGGGGGAATGTGCAGGGGGAGTCAATTGCGGCCAGGGAACAGGGGCACAGCACATCAGCTGTAGAGAGCAGACTGTCAGAGATTGTGATGGGCAGGTGCTGGAGTCTCCCTGACAGTCAGCTCCTCTGTGTTGCTGTACACTGTCCCTCCTGTCTAAACCTCCAGCAGCTGCCTGATAACGGCAAAACTGAAACTAGAGGGTGAAGGACCTGTGGTGACGTCACAGTCACATGATTAAGGTCCTGGAGGCTGCCAGAGACAAGCACCGCAGAGGAAGAGACGTGTGTGTGTGTGTGTGTGTGTGTGTGTGTGTGTGTGTGTGTGTGGTGTGTGTGGTGTGTGTGGTGTGTGTGTGGTGTGTGTGTGTGTGTGTGTGTGTGTGTGTGTGTTAATGTAAGTCTATATAGTGTGTGCTGTGTATATAGTGTCTATAATGTAAGTCTATGTAGTGTGTGTGTGTCATAATGTAAGTCTATATAGTGTGTGCTGTGTATATAGTGTGTGCTGTGTATATAGTGTGTGCTGTGTATATAGTGTGTGCTGTGTATATAGTGTGTGCTGTGTATATAGTGTGTGCTGTGTATATAGTGTGTGCTGTGTATATAGTGTGTGCTGTGTTTATAGTGTCTATAATGTAAGTCTATATAGTGTGTGTGGTTTGAATATATAGTGCGTGGTGTTAGTGTGAATTGTATATAGGGTGTTTAATCTCACATTTTTTGTGTGCAAAATAATTTCCCACCCATAGAGCCCTCTGCAGTAAGTCAGATGCTCAGAACACCCCCTGCAGTATAATCTCCCCCATGGAGCCCTCAGTAGTTATTATTCTGCGGGGGGGGGGTCAGAGCGTTTGATTGACTGTTCAGGGTTCTATAGGGGAATAACTCCTCCCCCCCCCCAAGAGCCATAAGGGCGGATTTACACAAACGTGTAATTCGTCCGTGCAACGCGCGTGCTCTTCACGCGCGTCGCACGGACCTATGCAAGTATATGGGGCAGTGCAGACTGTCAGTGATTTTTGCGCAGCGTGAGTCCGCTGCGTAAAACTGACGACATGTCCTATATTTCTGCGTTTTTTTGCGCATCACGCACCCATTGAAGTCAATGGGTGCGTGAAAATCACGCATGCCACACGGAGGCACCTCCGTGGGACGTGCGTGATTTGCTCAACAGCAGTATTGATTGACTGTTCAGGGTTCTATAGGGGAATAACTCCTCCCCCCCCCCAAGAGCCATAAGGGCGGATTTACACGAACGTGTAATTCGTCCGTGCAACGCGCGTGCTCTTCACGCGCGTCGCACGGACCTATGCAAGTATATGGGGCAGTGCAGACTGTCAGTGATTTTTGCGCAGCGTGAGTCCGCTGCGTAAAACTGACGACATGTCCTATATTTCTGCGTTTTTTTGCGCATCACGCACCCATTGAAGTCAATGGGTGCGTGAAAATCACGCATGCCACACGGAGGCACCTCCGTGGGACGTGCGTGATTTGCTCAACAGCAGTATAACTATGATTGCAAACAGAAAAGCACCAGGTGCTACAAACATACAAACAGAGTGTCATAATGATGGCGGGTGCGCGAAAGGCACGCAGCCGCGCATCATATGGTGATGACACACGGAGCTGTTAAGTGCCTTTTGCGCGCGCAAAACGCCGCATTTTTTGTGTGCGCAAAACGCACACGCTCGTGTAAATCCGCCCTAAGTGTCAGACACTTAGACCCTCCCATAGGGCACTCAGCAGTCAGTCAGATGCACTGGGGAGGGGTGTCTGACTGCTTAAAGGGTAACTAACGAAACTTTTTAAAAAAAATTACATGTCATAGTGACATGTCAAATGTTCTAATCGGTGGGGGTCCGGGCACTGAGACCCCACCAATCGCTGAAACAAAGTGGCAGAAGCGCTCAGGTGAGTGCTTTGCCACTTTGTTTCTGATCGTCTTTCCTCTGATAGCCGAGCATGCGGTGTATGGCACAACAGAAAGTCTATGAGTCCGTACACCACGACGAGGAAAGACAATCAGAAATGAAGTGGAACAGCGCTCACCCGGGCACTCCTGCTGCTTTGTTTTAGTGATCGGTGGTGGTCTCAATGCTGAGACCCCCATCAATCAAAACTTCTGACATATCACTCTCACTATGACACGCCAAATGTTTTTTAAAAGTTTAGTTACCTCTTGGGGACTGAATTTATTGGTTTGAGTTAATGTATGGGCCTGGGTCTTAATTTGCTTAGGGGTCTGGGGTATAAGACAATTTATGGTGTTTATTTCTGAATTTTTATGTTGCTATAGACGCTGAAAATGGCTACAGAATCAAGGGGAAAAGATTTCTCATCAGGAAACTGCAGTCATCAGGAGAAGTCGCCATAGCGGTCTGCGTCAGATGGAGAAGAAAAGAGAACGACCCATCAGTGAAGACATCTCCTGTGAGTCATTGCATTTATCTGTCCCCTCTCCTGACATGTCAGTTATCGGAAATCCTTGTATTCCACATAAAGTCTTTGTGTACCCAGAACTAATAGACACATGCGTGTTACCATTCCCCTTGTCAGGAGGATGTGTCCCCTACACAGTGTGATACTGTCAGCGATGGTTGGAGACTGTCAGTGTGTAGGGACACAGCCCTTTGACAAGGGGAATCGTAGCACTCATTTGTCAATGCTCACACAGAAAGGTAGTGTTTAATATAGACATGACGTGGCAGGGCGGTGGTGGAGAAGGGGGCCCAAGCTTGTGGAACAGCCCAGGGCCCATGGTTTACTTAATCCGCCACTGAGAATGCTGGACGACATTGTATTAAAAGTGGACATTTACTTTACATGTGTGGGAAGATATAGATATAGAAGTACTAAATTTATCATTTAAAAGGAGTTTTTCTACTGGACAACCCCTGTCCATATGCCATATGCATGCGCAGGCCCCTCTCTACTACTTTAAAATCTGGGATAAAAAGACGCATGATCAAGTTGCATGAAAATTGTGCTAAAGTCTCATGTGTGATTTTAATGCGCAACTGGGAATTGCGAGACCAATGTCACAAAGTCATCCTGTTTATAGCCTAATAGAGAAAAATATAGCAAGACTTGAAGCCTTCAGATTTACCAAAATAAAATAATTTCTCTCTCTCAGTTTTTCTCTTATTTTTTATTGTGGAAATATAAATAACAATTGTATAGGCTTTTTCTTTTTTTATTGCCTTGATTGTTTTGTAGCAGTCACATATATTTCCCTTTTCTCTGCTGAAAGCGGGACATACATCAGGTTAATGCGACACATTCAGTCCACCGGGCATGCGTAAATAAGGGTTGTCTTTATGAAGGGTCAGGAAGTCCCTGTAAATGTGGAATCTAATGGCCCAAACAATGAAACCGATCTGTCACCTCTTAAAATATTCTCTAGATAATGTCAGGTTTTCTTTTGTCCTCAGACTCCCTCCAGCTATGTCTGTTGGGCTCCTAGCAAATATGAGAAATTTTCTGAAACTTCACATTTTTCAAATTAAATATTAAATTAAACAGTGCAATACTTAAAGGATAATGTGTTCATCCAGACAAAAATGTCTTTGGGAGAAGAAAATAACCAAGTATAATAATAACAACAACAACAAAGTATAATATATAACATACATAATAATAACAACAAACTCTAATATATAATAATAATAATAATAACAACAACAAAGTATAATACAGAACATACATAATACTAACAAAGTCTAATATAGAATAATAATAATAACAGCAACAACAAAATTATTATATAATAATAATAATAACAACAACAAAGTATAATATATATAATAACGAAAGATAATATATAAAATAACAAGAAAGTATAATATATATAATAACAAAATATTTTATATATATATATATATATATATATATATATATATAATAACGAAGTATAATATAATGAAGTATAATATATAATAATAACAAAGTATAATATATAATTATGTATAGTAAATAATAACAACGAAGTATAATATATAATAATAATAATAATAATAATAATAATAAAGTGTAATATATAACATAAGGAAGTATAACATATAAGAACTAAATATAATATGTAATAATAATGAAATATAGGATACAATATAGTATAATATAACCACGTATAATATATCTAATAATAATTAGTCACTTATTCTGCCACAATCCTCTGATGTGAAGGATCCTTTGTTAAAAAACCATGCAAGCAAGAGCAATATGTTTTGGATGGGGTTACCTTTTAATTCTTGCACGATACCATGCATGTACATCATGGTGATCACATGGGCATAACAGCTGAGCCTGCATGATCATCAGCGGGAGGGCACTGTGAAGCCCCATAGACATGTGTTGCAGTAGTCCCTATCCCCAGCGTTAGTACTTAGTATGATAGTATAATTTTATTGGATATATTCGTCTCTCTGGATTCCAGCTCAAAGTGGGGGCTCGTGGACTCTTTGCCGAGTGTTGTTACATTTAGTTTTTTCCTTCTGTTTGAAATTATTTTGTACTGTTGTTACAACAACAATATTCCTAAGAGCAGATTAACCATAAATGTATAAAATCAACAAACAAGCAGTTATATATATAAAGCACAAAGACTAAATAATAAACGTGAGCATTGAATATATACACAGCCATTGACAGCGCCCAATGAACTGTCCGAACTTATGACACACGGCTAGAATGTTTTTTGTCCAGCACTAAACATGTTCTTTAATAACAGTAGTTTTAGAGTTTTTCTTTTAGGGCAATGCAAATATAAAATCAGGTTGATCAGTGGGATCGCTGACATGATAGTACTCGGCTGTGTATCAGTTTCTACAAGGGCACTGACTATTCATGTTAAATAACTCCACTTGCATGAATTTGTAGCCTGGGTGTTGTACCTTTTGTGGTGAAGGTTTTTCCCAGGAACTCTGGTCTAACATCAGTTGGCTTCCTGTGGTTCTAGTCAGTCCGAAGGGAAATGAGATGATTGTGCTAACCATAGCCTGATGCAGCTGCGTGTGACCTTTTTGAAAAATAACCATTATCTTTGGTGACAAAACCTTTCAACCTAGACACTTTTATGTAAAGCGATTGTTAAAGGAGTTGTACATGATTATAAAAACATGGCGGCTTTCTTCCACAAATAGTGCCAGGTAGGGGTACAGTGGTGTCAGATAATTTACCAACCCTGAGCCCATCGAACAAAGTTAGGGGAGTCCTGGTAGGCATTCCATGGCTACCATAAGATCCTTAATGCCTGTGAGGTCTTTCTTTCCGAGGCTATTATGTTTACAGTTGAGTGACATGGACAATCTATAACCGGGAATGCCTCACATTTTAAACAACTACCAGCAAAAAAAATGCTGGTGAATACTCTCAGACTGATGGAGCTGTTACTGAGAATGGTGGTTCTCAACAGGAATAGCTGGTCTTTTGGAATATAGTGTACCTAGCTACTCAAGACGCTATCTGGTGCCTTAGGTTTATTTCAAACCCAGGACCCCATAACTGCAAGGCAACAGTGCTATCTACTGAGCCACCATGGTGCCATTTAATTAAGTTTTGTGTTTCCTCAAATTATAATATACATTGTTTAGCCATAATATTAAAACCACCTGCCTAATACTGCGTAGATTCTCCTTGTGCTGCCAAAACAGCTCTGACCCGTCGAGGCATGGACGCCACAAGACCTCTGAAGGTGTCCTGTGGTATCTTTCAGCGAATTCCTTTAGTCCTGTAAGTTGTGAGGTGGGGCTTCCATGGAATGGATTTGTTTTTCCAGCACATCCCACAAATACTGAATCGGATTGAGTTCTGGACTAATTTGGAGGCCAAGTCAAGACTTTAAACTCTTTGTCATGTTCTTCAAACCATTCCTGAACAATTTTTGCGGTGTGGCAGGCAGGATATCCTGATAAAAGATGGCACTGCTATTAGATAGTACTGGTAAAGGAGTGTACTAGGTCTGAAACAATGTTTAGGTAGGTGGTACTTGTCAAAGTAACATCCAAATGAATGCCAGGACTCAAGGTTTCCAAGCAGAACGTTGCCCAGAGCATCACACTGGCGCCACTCGTCCACATGATGTAAAAGAAAAGTCAGAATAGGCAGGCCACCTTCTTCCATGGCTCCATGGTCCAGTTCTAATGCTCAGGTGCCCATTGTAGGCGCTTTTGGCGGTTGACATGGGTCAGCATGGGTACTCTAAACGATCTGCAGCTCCAAACAACAACAAGCTGCGATGCACTGTGTGTTTTGACACCTTTTTATCAGAACCAGTATTAAAGGAGTATTCCCATCTCCACAGCATATGCCATAAATGTCTAAAACATGCAAGTACCACCTCTGGATCCCATATCCATCTCTAGAATGGGGTCCCTGACCCCGTCCTACCTTTTGACGCTGAGCTCCGCCCACTGGCTGATGAGGCGGCAGGGATTTCCGGAAACAGCAGAGATTTTAAAATGGTAAGATATTAAAGAATGAAATTAGAAGAAAAAAAATATTAGAAAGTTGCAGAACTTATAATAACTTCTGAGTACACAATGATTAAGTGTTTTTTTTACATACAACCAGAAAACCCCTTTTAGTTTCAAATATTTTTAATATAATTCAGAACATTTACAGTATTAACAACTTTATTCTGTCGCGACCAGAGTTCTGTACATTCTCCACATCCGTTAGCCCCGTAAATAACCATATTCATTATAAAAAAAAATAATGAAGATATAAATAGTAATTATATTGATATTTTATGTTGGCAAATCACAGTACTGCAGCATCATTTTCACATGGCAAAATTAAAATTCTTAAAAAATATATTATTTGACTGAAATGTTCTATTTTTATTTAACTTTAAATACAGTTGTATTCTAATATTCATTATGTGATGATTCCTTACAAAATAGTTGATTTTCTCTAGTGGAAATCTCAATGACAAAACATCCACTAATTATTAACTAAAGTCTGTGCTGCCCTATGGCGCTTCTATACGACACCACATTGGTGAGAATACCTCAGTAATACGACGTCTGACAGATCATGCCATGAATCCGACAGAAAAAACGTACTCCTTTTTGCCATATTTTAGTTAAAGTTTTGTGTGCAGACATTTGTGATATAATTACTGCAGAGGAAAAACTGATCCCGTAGTTCCAAAAATTTTGAAGTATAAAAAGTTTCCTACTTATAGAATTTATTTTTTAAATTACAATAACATTTTCATCGTAAAATGATTTATGAAGATAATTACAAAATTAAAATCTCATTCAGGTATTGCAAAAATTCTTTGGTCTGAATAAATGGAATGTTCAGGGTTTTGGAGAATTCTTTACAGTTCACGAGGAATAATGGTGAACGGGGCTACTGGGCTGCTGGACTCCAGGTCTAGTGCAGATATAAAACATTCTACAGCATCTTCATGCTTCCCCTGATCTTGTAAAACCTCCCCCAGTCCATTCCAAGCATCATGTGAAGTGCTCTGAATTTGTACAGCATCTCGGAAATACTTCTCGGCCAGTGTGTTCCGACCAAGTCTATTCAGTATAAGCCCCTGGAAGAAAACAAAAACAGGACTTTATGAGGCAAAGTGATTTATGTCACTAGGGTTTTAACACCAACTTGACAATTAACCAGTCCAATATCTGCTTTTTTGGTGTTATTTATGAATCAGCCAACTCCTCATTTGTTGCCATAGCCCACTGTCCCAATTCTGGTAAATGACCAATAAAGTCTCGAAAAAATTGTAAGAGTAGTTTGAAGAAATTTGCAAGACTAGAATTTGAAAAGTGTAGATTTAACAGTTATAAGATTTTATTCTGAAATGACTTTTATTATTTTGGGCTGTCCATTACACTAGCGCTTGGTTTGAAAGATAAAAGACCAAGAATACTATGGACGAAAAAGAAGTGAATTTTTGATTAAACCAAAGGTTTTTTTTCATGGACTTTAATATTGATGACCTAGAATTAGGATAGACTAACAATATTTGATCATAGAGGTCTGACCCCCGTTGATCAGCTGGATGAAGTGGCCATGGTATCCTTGGGATTGAAATTAAAAAAGTGCAGAGTTGAAGAATAAAAGGACAATCATTACCAATTGGAACAAAAAATTGAGAAGCCTCAAGACCAAAACATTCTAGAGATGAATTCTCAACATAGTTTCACAGTATAACGTATAATATATATTCCATGATTTGCTCCACAATCAGCTTTATTACTGATCACTTACCTCATGGGTGGTGTTCCCCTGGCTACATCAAGGTCATAATTGGCTTTTTTTTGGAACCATTTACATGGATATAATTATTTTTTTATTATAATTGGGTAGACTGTTTTAAACTGCTAAATTTACTTGTCTATCTACCAACACAGCTGTATGGGAAATGTGTGGATATCTCCAGAACGTTTGACTGCTGAATAATAAAGGCAGACTGACACCCACTAGATAACCAGAATATCCATTTGCAAAGTTAATTAACTCCCTATGTTCTGCATTTACATGAACGTGCAGCCGCTCGCAGGTAGTTGTCAGTTTAAAATAACTCTTAAATTGACGAGTATTGTTCATCTTGTGCTTTCGGACCTGTTTCTCCGCAACTATAGCAGCAACATACGGCGTCATTTTGATAAATGTTCCTGTCCGTCTTGGCCTTCTTCTATGTCACTGCTTGTTAGAATTTAATATGAAGCAATTAGTGGTGTATTACTCGACACCAAAAATTGCAATTTGCTGGTTTGTTTCTCTGACAGTTCAAAGACCGAAATTTACTGTTTCCTGTAATAGATCAATAAATCGTCATGTGTTTTCAAGAAAGAAACCTGGGTGGATTAAAGGAATGCAACAAATCCAAGATTTGTCAGAAAACAAAAGATTTTTAGTTAAGGAATTGGCTAAATGTTTTAAAATTAGTGTAGATAAATTATATCGGATTCCTACCCTAAGGGTATGTTCACACGCGGCAGAATGATTGCAGAAATTTCTGCGACTGAAAAATGAATTCCATACATGGGAATAGGGATGTTTCTGCAGCATGTGCGTGGATTTCTGTAAGCCCTGTCCTCTCTCAGGTGCTGGTTCATGCCGTCTCAAACCTCGACTCCCTCATCGGGGACAGGATGGCCTCAGGGCTTGTTAACCTTTCTATGCTTATTGTTTGTTGGACATAAGGGAAGCAAACTTTGTGGTGCCTGTGGAAACTTAAAAACTAATAGAAACCCAAATCAAAATAATGACCCTTGCTTGTGCCATCTCACCCTTATTCCAGGAAATGATGACTAGAGCTTTTCGCCCCTTCCTCCAATTACTGTAAGGTCATTGGGTCACTTCCCCCTACCTTGTTTGCTATTGTTAATGTGCTCATAGAAGTGGTTCCTATGCAGGGGTAACCATCTATTGGGAAGGGTAATGGGTTCAACCAGAGATATTACCCCTTCTACTGGCCCCATGGCAAATTCAGATGGTCTACCTGAGGTACAGATGCCTTTTTACACATAATATGTAAATGCATTTGAAATACCAATCACAGGAGGGCATGATGCCCAAAATTCATTGGCTTATTAGATTGGTGATGTCAGCAGGACTGGTGCAAGAGATCATACAATCTAACACAATAATGGATGAACGTACAGTACACAACCGTTTAATGGATGCAAAATTTGCCGAAGGATCTGTGAAGATCCACCGTAAGATAGCAAGAGGTGTAGCGAAAAGGAGAACAATGATATAAAATAAATACAAACAAGTTTTGTTTTAGTTTCCTTATGTTATTGTTCGTAATTATATCCAAAAAGTATTTCATTTAAGCCATTATTCCACCCGGCCACGAGCCATTAGTGTCGTCACCACAATGGCCACAGTCATGTGTTTCGATGACACATCATCACCAGACATATATATATGTAACATGTCTGGTGGGCAATACTAAAAATATTCAACTCACCTTGAAAAAGTTACAAAACTGTAGTGGATCGTTCTTTCCTGTCGCAAGTTCATTTGTATTGCAAACCCTTGATATTCTTCATTCCTGCAATTTACCTCACTTTTCTTTTAATTAAGTGCATGTCAAATATAAGCTTTCTAATGCAAATGTTTCAGGGGCATTAATTTAATGCTATTCACGCCAGGCACAGTTCACCCATCTGATTATGTAACAGATAATAATGTCTGCCACTAGAATTAAGGGAAATTTATTAATACGATGGAAATGTAACGCGCATACCTCTCTTGACACACTGTCTCCAGACACCTATTAGACATGTGACGACTTTATAAAAGCACGTTTTATTCCATACAGATCACGATGATGTTGGTTTAATATAGAAACAGTCCAGAAGTATATGTATATGGTTCAATTTATGAAATAAGATTTTATTAAGAAATTTACAGTTTGTTATAAACAATCTATGCTTTAAAGGGAATGTATCATTTTAATATTTCATTAAAACTATATAGGGAAATCTGATTTTTCAATTGTATACTTTTTAAAAATTCTATTCTTCTACATGATTCTGGGGGCAGCCATCTTTTTTGAGCCGTAAGCAGCTATTCCAGACATTTGCCTTACAGTAGCCACATGGACATAAGAAACTTCAGTTGGAAAATTACCTATTGGCTTCTATGGAAGAATCACGGAGCCCATGGGATTTTCTGTCATGGGGCCAGCAGAGGGCGGTGTGAACCCACCTTGTCACCAAGGAATTTGGCGTGGGGCTAAACTGGGGAGCGGAGTCTCAGGAAACCACTGGTCCTTACCCTTAAACCCCTGTACAGGGATCTGGAGTTTGCGGCAGGGGGACACCAGGTCGCTACCCTTAGAGTAGTCTCCCTTGGTTGACGGGCAAAATAAAAGGTGAAGTGTTAAAGCTGTGGTCTGGTATGGCAAATGGTAAGGGCAGGTGGCAAGGTTCGTAACGGGACATGCAGCTAATGGTCAGGGCAGGTGGAAGAAGTATGTCACGGGTAACTAGTCAAAACTTCAAGGAAGATGGCAGGCATGGATGGTCAAGGTATAGACTGAGGTAAAAAGAATGGGAAATCCAATAAAGGAGATAGCTGAGACTAGTGGAACACTGGGAACACTAGAAGAACAAAATTGCTCTGGCCAAGAGCAAAAAAATAAGAGGAACTTAAATACCCAGGGAAGCTGCTTGAAAGTTATTTGGATGCATACTGGCCCTTTATGAAAGCAAGGGTCAGCGGGCGCATACCGGTTCCAGTGTATAGCGACGGGGCGAGAGCAGCCGCCAGATCCTTTGCAGGAAGGAAAGGATCGGCATGGACCAGGACGCCGGGTGAGGGTAGGTACAATGCGGGGAGCGAGGGACATTACAGGCACAAGTTTAAAAATGCTTGCTCAATAATATAAAGCGTGGTCTTTGGTTTCGGTTAGTAAGGGGTGGGGCCTAACACAGAAAGCACAAGCTTTCTATATCTACTTAGCCAATAGTAGGGCTCAGAAATTATTCATTAGTGAGACTGAAATAATATTATTCTTACTAATAATACAATTATTATTAATATGTTTTTCCTAAAGACGAGATACCATTCACTGTGACATATATATGCAATAACAGAGGACAACTGGAAGGGGGTGAATACTTTTTCAAAGAGCTCTATGTTTACAGGTCTGGTAATAACAATACATATTGAATACCATATTTAATTCATCGGAATGAAAGCCTGTACGGAGACAGATTAAACATGACTTTGAGGATATATTATTGAATTATGCTGTGATTTGCAGAACCTTCGGCTCAGGGAATGTAATCTACAGTGACAGGAGTGACAACCTGTTTTACTTAACGCGAACTACCTCTAGAACATGTAAATTGGTTAAAAGCTGAAACGACAGAGAGTGAACACGTCTGCTGCATGTGATAAAGGAAGAAGGCGAAATAATGGCGACTGACAAGACCTCTTACTGGTGCTGAATCATGCCCAGGCTTCGTTCTTGCAGGTCTTTTGTCTTTTATTCTGCGTTGGCTCTTTTATTGGTCACTTGTCTTATTACCATCCTGCTCAGCTCATTAAAATGACTCACTCTGACAGCATTGTGTCCCTTCTATGGGACTAAGCGAATTTTGTCACACATTTTATGAGTGCCCCTTTTTCACATATGCTGAGCAACAGTAACCATCATGATATACGTACAATACTGCAGGTGTCTAAACTGTCTGAGCCTGCATCTCTCTACTGCAATCTGATCTCATTTGCTCTTGGAAAATACAAATTAGCAAGTTTATCCATGGCGTAAAGGTATGCCTGCTTTTTTTTGTATTGATTTATCTACATAGGTCCAAAATACTGTTATTAGTTTTATACATATATATATATATATATATATATATATATATATATATATATATATACACTACCGTTCAAAAGTTTAGGGTCACTTAGAAATTTCCTTATTTTTGAAAGAAAAGCACCGTTTTTTTCAATGAAGATAACATTCAATTAATCAGAAATACACTCTATACATTGTTAATGTGGTAAATGACTATTCTAGCTGCAAACATCTGGTTTTTAATGCAATGTCTACATAGGTGTATAGAGGCCCATTTCCAGCAACCATCACTCCAGTGTTCTAATGGTACATTGTGTTTGCTAACTGTGTTAGAAGGCTAATGGATGATTAGAAAACACTTGAAAACCCTTGTGGAATTATGTTAGCACCGCTGTTAACAGTTTTGCTGTTTAGAGGAGCTATAAAACTGACCTTCCTTTGAGCTAGTTGAGAATCTGGAGCATTACATTTGTGGGTTCGATTAAACTCTCAAAATGGCTAGAAAACAGCCACTCGACAGTCTATTCTTGTTCTTAGAAATGAAGGCTATTCCATGCGAGAAATTGGCAAGGAACTGAAGATTTCCTACAACGGTGTGTACTACTTCCTTCAGAGGACAGCACACACAGGCTCTAACCAAAGTAGAAAGAGAAGTGGGAGGCCCCGCTGCACAACTGAGCAACAAGACAAGTACATTAGAGTGTCTAGTTTGAGAAATAGACGCCTCACATGTCCTCAAATGGCAGCTTCATTAAATAGTACCCGAAAAACGCCAGTGTCAACGTCTACAGTGAAGAGGCGACTCCGGGATGCTGGCCTTCAGGGCAGAGTGGCAAAGAAAAAGCCATATCTGAGACTGGCTAATAAAAGGAAAAGATTAATATGGGCAAAAGCACACAGACATTGGACAGAGGAAGATTGGAAAAAAGTGTTATGGACAGACGAATCGAAGTTTGAGGTATTTGGATCACACAGAAGAACATTTATGAGACGCAGAACAACTGAAAAGATGCTGGAAGAGTGCCTGACGCCATCTGTCAAGCATGGTGGAGGTAATGTTATGGTTTGGGGTTGCTTTGGTGCTGGTAAAGTGGGAGATTTGTACAAGGTAAAAGGGATTTTGAATAACGAAGGCTATCACTCCATTTTGCAAAACACATGCCATACCCTATGGACAGCGCTTGATTGGAGCCAATTTCATCCTACAACGGGAGAATGACCCAAAGCACACCTCCAAATTATGCAAGAACTATTTAGGGAAGAAGCAGGAAGCTGGTATTCTATCTGTAATGGAGTGGCCAGCGCAGTCACCAGATCTCCACCCCATAGAGCTGTTGTGGGAGCAGCTTGACCGTATGGTATGCAAGAAGTGCCCATCAAGCCAATCCAACTTGTGGGAGGGGCTTCTGGAAGCATGGGTTGAAATTTCTCCCGATTACCTCAGCAAATTAACAGCTAGAATGCCAAAGGTCTGCAATGCTGTAATTGCTGCAAATGGAGCATTCTTTGACGAAAGCAAAGTTTGAAGGAGAAAATTATTATTTCAAATAAAAATCATTATTTCTAACATTGTCAATGTCTTGACTATATTTTCTAGTCATTTTGCAACTCATTTGATAAATATAAGTGTGAGTTTTCATGGAAAACACAAAATTGTCTGGGTGACCCCAAACTTTTGAACCTTAGTGTATATATGGGTCAGTGCTAGGTTTTTCTGATGCAGAGCTCCAAATCCTCTGCTTCTCTTCACACAGTCAAAGCGTTAAATGCCGCCACTAGGGCGAGCTTACTGAAAGTGGATTTATACAGCTCACATTGAACTTTAGAATAAGTATTCAGTAACATGTAAAGCTCCCCCTAGTGGAGGCTACAGGCAGCCAAAATGGCAATGAGGGATTTTTGGGCACTAGCATTACATTATAAATTAAAGGGGTTGTTGGGTTTCAGCAAATTAATGTTATTTTTTGTACAATTAATGTTATAGAATTTTCCAATTTACTTTCTGTATTATTTCCTCACAGTTTTTAAGATCTCTGCTTGTTGTTATACAGTAGGAACATTCATTGTTTACTTCCACGTTCTCTTGAGATTCAGATCATGGACAGATGTCCTGACATTTTCCTGTAGAATTTGCTGGTATAATTCAGAATTCATTGTTCCATCAATGATGATGGCTGTCCTGGCCCAGATGCAGCAAAACAGCCCAGACCATGTTACTACCACCACCACCGTGTTTCACAGATGGTATGAGATTTTTATGCTGGGACGCAGTGTTTTCGTTCTCCAAATATCTTAAAAAGTTCTATTTTCTATATCAGTCCACAAAATATTGTTCCAGTAGTCTTTTGGCTTGTCCAGGTGATCTTTAGCAAACTGCAGACAGGCAGCAATGTTCTTTTTGGACAGCAGCAGCTTTCCCCTTGCAGTCCTGCCATGCACACCATTGTTGTCCAGTGTTTTCCTGATGAAGGACTCATGAATATTAACATTAGCTAATGAGAGAAAGGCCTTTAGCAGCTTAGAGGTTACCTTGGTTTTTTTTGTGAACTCACAGACTATTATACGCCTTGTTCTTGGCGTGATCTTTGTTGGTCGACCACTCCTGGGGAGGGTATTAATGGTCTTGAATTTCCTCCATTTGTACACAATCTGTCTGACTGCGGAGTGGTGAAGTAAACTTTTCCAGCCTGATGAGCATCAACAACTCTTCTTCTGAGGTCCTCAGATATCTCCTTTGTTCGTGCCATGATACATTTCCACAGACATGTGTTGTGAAGATCAGACTTTGATAAATCCTTGTTCTTTAAATAGCAAAGGTCGCCCGCTCACACCTGATGTCATCCCAATGATTGAAAACACCCGACTAATTTCACCTTCAAACGATCTGCTAGTTCTAAAGGTTCACATACTTTTTCTATCACAGATATGTGATATTGGATCATTTTCCTCAATAAATAAATGACCAGGTCTAATATTTTTGACTCATTTGTTTGATTTTGTTCTCTTTATCTACTTTTAGGACTTTGATGTAGTTTTAGGTCAAATTTATGTAGAAATATATAAAATTCTGAAGGGTTCTCAAACTTTCAAGCACCACTGTGTTATTCCGGCATCCCCTTCTTTACGGCAGCCGCGACCGCAGGACTGTGCCTCCTCTGCTCTGCTCTCGTGCCAGTTCTTAACCCCTTTCCACTCCTTGACGTACTATTAGGTCATGGTAAGCGCATCGTTCGCGCTCCATGACCTAATAGTATGTCACGGGAGGATCGGCCATTTTGGCCATCCTCCCGGAACATACAGGAGCTGTGACAACTGCTGTCTCGTACAGCAGTTGCCGCAGCTCCTTCAGCAGGGACCGATCGCAGTGTCCCCTCTGATTAACCCCTTAGAAGCCGCGTTTAATAGCGGTCGCGGCTTCTTAGGGGTTAAACCACCATCTACGTCCCGCTACATGATAGCGGGAGTCGATCGTTGCTATGGCAACCAGAGGCTATGCCACCTACGGAAGCCTAGTGGGTCCTGACTTTGACAAAGTCAGGACCCAATATGCTTGCTGTCAGCGAGTAGCTGACTGCTCTAATACACTGCACTACGCATGTAGTGCAGTGTATTAGAATTCGGATCACAGCCTCCTGCCCTCAAGTCCCCCAGGTGGGAAAAAAAAAAAAGGTTAAAAAGAAGTTGTGTAAAAATAAAAAAATTAAAGTTTTAAACTAATAAAAGAATAAAAACCCCCTTTTTCCCTTATCAGTCCTTTATTATTAAAAAAAAAATAACTCTACATAATGAGTATCACCACGTCCGTAACGGCCTGAACTATAAAAATATTTAGTTATTTATCCCGCGCGGTGAACGCCATAAAAGAAAATAATAATGAACCATACCAGAATCAATTTTTTGGTCACTTCACCTCGCAAAAAATTTAATAAGAATTGATCAAAAAGTCACAATTACCCAAAAATGGTACTGATCGAAACTACAGTTCGTTACACAAAAAAACAAACCCACACACGACTTTCTTGATGGAAAAATAAAAAAGTTATGGCTCTTAGAATAAGGCAACGCAAAAAGTAAATTTTGCATGGACTCCATCTTGTATGGAAGGCGTCCATTTTGGATCGTTGGAATCCATCTTGTGGCCTGAAGGAGCCATCTTGAGATTAATAAGTAAAAACTAATATATTAATCTAAGTCAGAAGTTGCCTTGAAACAATTCTATGTTATGTGTTCTTGAATTGAATTGAATGTTTTTATTATTCTTGTAAGGAGCAGATCATTTATCCTTGGTAGAATGGAGAATGACATTGTTTACCATAAGGGAGGGGGTCAGCCTTGAAGAAGGGATTTGTTTAAATGATTTAAAGGGAATGTGTTGCTAGCAAAAAATGCATTTTTTTTTTTAGTTAAACAATTAGTGTGTAGGTGATTAAACATTGTTCTAATTTTTTTTTTTTTTTCACGAGTCAGTAAATATTATAAATTAGATTCTAATTTATAATATTTCCCAGCACTGGTCACTAGATGGAGCAATTCCCAAAATTGCAGCATTGCATGTGGTAAAGCAACCACATTGCTTTATGCTGCAAAATTGGGAAAAAATCCCTCGCTCTAGTGAGCTCTCAGAATCCCCCCCTCCTTTATCCTGGCTAGTGCCGGGAGAAACGAGGGGATTGAACGGTCAAACCTCCTACACACAGTGTAGAAGGTTTACATACAGTAGTAAACACACTGAAACACGAACATACATAGAAATCACTTACCTGCTCCTGCCGCCGCCGCTCCCTCCGGTCCGTCCGCTCCGTCTGTTGCCGCTGCTCCAAGTGCACAAGTCCGGAAGCCGCGACCGGAAGTAGTAATCTTACTGTCCGGCCGCGACTTCCGGTCTACAGGAAAATGGCGCCGGACGGCGCTCAGTTCAACATGCGCCGTTCCCACACAGACGGTGTACACCATAGTGGATGGAACGGGCCCCGTTCGCATTCACTATGGGACTGTAGCTGCCGTATTCCATGTCTGTATGGGTCGTTAATCGACACATACAGAAATGGGAAAAAAAATGGCAGCCCCCATAGGGAAGAAAAAGTAAAAAAATAAAAAAAAGTAACACACAAACACACAAATAAATACAAAAGTTTTTTATAAAACACTAACCTCAAACTGATATAAAAATATTTTTTTTTACACTATTCCTTTAATGTTGTGCCATCTTATCTGCAGTCTTCATTCTCTAGTGAGATAAGAAGTAGAGATACATTAACTTGTGTATCTGAAATGTGTCTCCCCCATGTAACAAGGGACAAGCCACCTGGGGGGACCTTGAAGGGTGAAGAATCATTATAATGCATATATTTTGGCCCATGATTGCGTTAACAATATGGTATCGCCGTAATTGTATCGCTGTAATCGTAAAGTGAATATGTCATTTATAGCGCACGGTGAACACTGTAAAAAAAAAGAAATAAAAAACAATAGCAGAATTGCTGTGTTTTAGTCACCATGCCTCTTAAAAACTAGAATAAAAATGTATCAAAAAGTCGCATGCACCCCATGAAAACTACAATGAATTCCTCAAGGGGTCTAGTTTCCAAAATGGGGTCACTTTTAAGGGGTTTCCCCTGTACTGGTACCTCAGAAGCTCTGCAAATGCGACATGGCGCCCAGAAACCAATCCAGCAAAACCTACATGCCAAATAACACTCCTGCCTTTCTGAGCCCTGCCGTTTGTCCAACCAGCAGTTTATAACCACATGTGGGTTATTGCCATAATCGTAAGAAATTGCTTTACAAATGTTGGGAGGAATTTTCTCCTTTATTCCTTGTACAAAATAAAAATGTGTACCTTTTATCTGAAAAATTTAGATTTTTAATTTCACAGCCTAAGGCCCCATGCACACGAACGTAAAAACGCCCGTAATTACGGGCCATAATTACGGCACGTTTTTACGGGCCCATGGACTTCTATTGGCCGCGGGTACCTCCCCGTATGCTTACGGGAAGGTGCCCGTGCCGTTGAAAAATATAGAACATGTCCTATTTCAGGCCGTAATTACGGCACGGGCATGCCCATAGAAGTCTATGGGGCTCCCGTAATTACGGGTCACTACGTGTGTGCACCCGTAATTACGGGAGCATTGCTAGGAGACGTCAGTAAATAGTCACTGTCCAGGGTGCTGAAAGAGTTAAACGATCGGCAGTAACTGTTTCAGCACCCTGGACAGTGACTTCCGATAACAATATAGATCAACCTGTAAAAAAAAAAAAAGACGTTCATACTTACCCAGAACTCCCTGCTTCTTCCTCCAGTCCGGCCTCCTGGGATGACGTTTCAGCCCATGTGACCGCTGCAGCCAATCACAGGCTGCAGCAGTCACATGGACTGCCGCGTCATCCAGGGAGGTCGGACTGGATGTCAAGAGAGGTGAATTTCTTTTACTTTGTCTGCGGAAATGGCTGTCCCTTCTCTCTATCCTGCACTGATAGAGAGAAGGGCTGCATTGTACTGCAGTGTAATTTTGCAGCGAAAACGTGCCCGTAAATACGGGTGGAATACGGGTGACACCGGACCCGTATTTACGGGCACGGTTCTGTAAATACTGGTGCAATACGGGTCGAATACGTGTGACCAAGGACCCGTATTTACGCCAGTATTTACGGGAGGACAAAAATATATTCGTGTGCATGAGGCCTAATTCTACAAAATGCAGTAAAAAAACCTGTGGGGTCTAAATGCCAACTATACCCCTCGATAAGTTCCTTGAGGGGTGTAGTTTGCCAAATAGTGTCACTTTTGTGGGTTTTCCACAGTTTTGGAACCACGAGACCTCTTCAAACCGGACATGGTGCCTAATAAGAAGGAGGCCTCAAAATCCTCTAGGTGTTTCATTGCTTCTGAGGCCGGTGCTTTAGTTCATTACCACACAAGGGCCACATGTGGAATATGTCTAAAAACTGCAGAATCTGGGAAATAAATATTGAAGAACAGAAGAAAACTGTGATCCAGCGCCAGGTAATTTTAAAAGGAAGCAAGGTTCCAATTTTATTTTAAAAAAATTCTTAAAATTCCAGAAGTTTTCTTCTGTTCTTTGCTATTGCTACCGTGTGCCGTCACGAGGAACCGAGCGCAGTCTGGACTGAAGATTCGTTGTTGGTGAGCTGGAGGATTCCTCCTACCCCCCTTTCCTCTTAAATAAATATTGAGTTGCGTTTCTCTGGTAAAACCTTCTGTTTTACAGAAAAAAAAAATAATAAAAAGGTTTTTCTGACAAAAAAAAAAGAAACGTGTAAATTTCATCTCTACTTTGCTTTAAATTAAACACCTAAAGTGTTAAGAAACTTTCTAAATGCTGTTTTGAAAACTTTGAGGGGGTCTAGTTTTTAAAAAGGGGTGTTTTATGGGCTTTCTAATATAGAAGGCACTCAAAGCCACTTCAGAACTGAACTGGTACCTAAATAAAAGAGGCTTTTGAACTTTTCTTCAAAATGTGAGACACTTCTGTCAAAGTTCTAAGCTTTGTAATGTCCTAGAAAAATAAAAGTATGTTCAAAAATGATGCCAACATATAGCAAACATGGGAAATGTGAACTAGTCACTATTTTATGTGGTATTACTATCTGTCTTACAAGCAGATACATTTAAATTCAGAAAAATGCTGTTTTCCATATTTTCTCTAAATTTTGCTATTTTTCACAAATAAACACTGAATATATCGACCAAATTTCACCACTAACATAAAGCCCAATGTGTCACGAGAAAACAATCTCAGAATCGCTTGGATAGGTATAAGCATTCCAGAGTTATTACCACATAAAGTGACACATGTCAGATTTGAAAAATGGGCTCTGACCCTTAAGGCCAAAACTAGGCTACCTCCTTAAGGGGTTAAAGGGCCAGTGCGCACCAGTAATAATGTCCCCAGCCTATTCCTGCACACCCTTGTCAGTATAAGTGACCCCGCCCCTTTCCCTAGTGCGTAAACAAACCCAGTGTTATCCTGCAAAGGTTCCGTATCCTACTCTGCAGCTACTCAAGAAGTAGCGACCTGGCAGTCTCTCTGCAGCGAAGACCAGATCCCTGTAGAGGGGTTAAAGGTTGAATAACAGGGAGGCTGCTTAGACAATGCCCTTAGAGGTGGCCCATTGCCAATCCGGCGGTGTAGCCCAGTCGGTCCACAAACTTGCTGGTCGTTACACACTCTAATCTCTAGCCAAGACAGAACTGTGTAAAAATGTCTCATCTTTCAGCTAAAGAAATAAAGAGATTGTCCAGTGAGATAGGCCATCAATATCTGGTCGATGGGGGTCCGAGTCCCAGGACTCCCCCTTATTATCTTAAAATGCCCTAATAGGATATTTAACAAAGTGTCAACTCTATAAAATATATATATTAAAGTATTATATTATTCTTATTTTCAACAACTTCAATGCTATTTTTAAAACTTTTAAAGTGGTTTCACACTGATCTTGAACAGGATTACTAAGCGCATACAGGGCCGGAGGTAGAGTCATAGTGGGCCCCTTTATGCCTTGACTTTTTCAATCCACCTAGTATACTGTAAAACAAATGTCTCCAGTGAAGTTTCTGTCACGGTTTTTGCTTTTTTTTGTGTGTGTTTTTCAGTTTTAAAATGAAATAAAATACATTTTCCGGTCATTTTTACCAAAAAACGCAAAGAAAATTAAAAAAAACGGCACTTGTGAAAATACCCTAAGAAGAAAATAGGCAGCTTTATGCTTCAATGTTTGTAATTGAAACCTTTTATTGCTGGAGAATGTAGATGCTGCACTTGTTCCGACAGCCAGAAGAATTGTTTTTTATTTATTCATTCTTTAACGAATATGGAATAACAAGCTCTACTGTGGAGAAACGTGTAAATTTCATCTCTACTTTGCTTTAAATTAAACACCTAAAGTGTTAAGAAACTTTCTAAATGCTGTTTTGAATACTTTGAGGGGGTCTAGTTTTTAAAAAGGGGTGTTTTATGGGCTTTCTAATATAGAAGGCACTCAAAGCCACTTCAGAACTGAACTGGTACCTAAATAAAAGAGGCTTTTGAACTTTTCTTCAAAATGTGAGACACTTCTGTCAAAGTTCTAAGCTTTGTAATGTCCTAGAAAAATAAAAGTATGTTCAAAAATGATGCCAACATATAGCAAACATGGGAAATGTGAACTAGTCACTATTTTATGTGGTATTACTATCTGTCTTACAAGCAGATACATTTAAATTCAGAAAAATGCTGTTTTCCATATTTTCTCTAAATTTTGCTATTTTTCACAAATAAACACTGAATATATCGACCAAATTTCACCACTAACATAAAGCCCAATGTGTCACGAGAAAACAATCTCAGAATCGCTTGGATAGGTATAAGCATTCCAGAGTTATTACCACATAAAGTGACACATGTCAGATTTGAAAAATGGGCTCTGACCCTTAAGGCCAAAACTAGGCTACCTCCTTAAGGGGTTAAAGGGCCAGTGCGCACCAGTAATAATGTCCCCAGCCTATTCCTGCACACCCTTGTCCGTATAAGTGACCCCGCCCCTTTCCCTAGTGCGTGAACAAACCCAGTGTTATCCTGCAAAGGTTCCGTATCCTGTACGCGGAGTCTGTTACCTATTGGTTTCCTGTATCCTGAGCCTGTTACCTGTCGGTATCCTGTGCTTCCAGTAATCCGGCACCAGAGTGCTTACGGCAACAGCGTGCTTCCAGTAATCCGGCACCAACCTGCTTCCAGTAATCCGACACAAGCCTGATTCCAGTAATCCAGCACCAGCCTGCTTCCAGTAATCCAGCGCCTGTCTACTCCCACCAAGGTACGATCTGCCTGTCTCTGCCAAGCTTCTGTTTGGCCAGCAGCTACTCTGCCGGGGCCACCTCAAGAAGTAGCGACCTGGCAGTCTCTCTGCAGCGAAGACCAGATCCCTGTAGAGGGGTTAAAGGTTGAATAACAGGGAGGCTGCTTAGACAATGCCCTTAGAGGTGGCCCATTGCCAATCCGGCGGTGTAGCCCAGTCGGTCCACAAACTTGCTGGTCGTTACACACTCTAATCTCTAGCCAAGACAGAACTGTGTAAAAATGTCTCATCTTTCAGCTAAAGAAATAAAGAGATTGTCCAGTGAGATAGGCCATCAATATCTGGTCGATGGGGGTCCGAGTCCCAGGACTCCCCCTTATTATCTTAAAATGCCCTAATAGGATATTTAACAAAGTGTCAACTCTATAAAATATATATATTAAAGTATTATATTATTCTTATTTTCAACAACTTCAATGCTATTTTTAAAACTTTTAAAGTGGTTTCACACTGATCTTGAACAGGATTACTAAGCGCATACAGGGCCGGAGGTAGAGTCATAGTGGGCCCCTTTATGCCTTGACTTTTTCAATCCACCTAGTATACTGTAAAACAAATGTCTCCAGTGAAGTTTCTGTCACGGTTTTTGCTTTTTTTTGTGTGTGTTTTTCAGTTTTAAAATGAAATAAAATACATTTTCCGGTCATTTTTACCAAAAAACGCAAAGAAAATTAAAAAAAACGGCACTTGTGAAAATACCCTAAGAAGAAAATAGGCAGCTTTATGCTTCAATGTTTGTAATTGAAACCTTTTATTGCTGGAGAATGTAGATGCTGCACTTGTTCCGACAGCCAGAAGAATTGTTTTTTATTTATTCATTCTTTAACGAATATGGAATAACAAGCTCTACTGTGGAGAGTCCACCCAGTCGTGCAGGGCAGGCCCACAGGGACTCTGAGTCATATGAACAAAAGCATAAAAAAGACAAATAAACAGTAAAAAGCAACTAGATAAACAAAATCCTGCAACATGGGAAACACAAATAAAGCACGTCAACGTTGCAGCAACTTCACCAGAACAATTATTTTGTGTTTGCCTCCCCACATTCTAGTTATAACAGACATAACTTTTTATTTTTAAGTCAACGCTGCAATATGAGGTCTAATTTTTGCAAGATGAGCTGTATGTTTTCATAATTTTGCCATACACATAAGTAGTTTTAGTTATGGGCTAAATGTAGAAAAAAGCAATCGCGCAATTTTTATTTACGCCATTTACTGATCACCATAAATAATGTGTTCACCGTATTGTATGGGAAGTTACGAGGAATACCACATACGTCAATGTTATTTACTCTTTTGTGATGTTTATTTTAAAAAGTGTATTACAAAAATGTATTTGGTTTTTGTGTCGTTATTTTTTAGTAACTTTACCCAAAAAATTTTCATTTTTTACTGTTCACCTTTTTTTCCCCACCTAATATGTATGGATATTTAGATATATAGATCTGTATATACCGGTACATTATGCCTGCAAGGAAGAAAACTATTGAGATTTTAGACAGAGAAAATCCTCTCAGAGATACTACACAGAACATGTAAAGACAAGGTAAAGAGAGTAGTAGTCGGTCCTCCCCCTTCCAGTGGTTCCCGGCATCTGCCCAACCTCCCGGTGTTGTATTCAAGGGAGATGTCCAAGGACAGAGAGGGCAGGCAGCAGATGGCTTTTGACCAATCAGCATCATACACTTCTCTCCATTCATTTACTCTGCACATAGTGATCTTACTAGATCACTATGTGCAGTCACATACACACACATTAACGTTACTGAAGTGTCTTGAGAGTTAATAGACATCGCGTCCAGCCAGGACGTGATGTCTATTCAGAATCCTGACACTTCGGAAACGTTTGTGTGGGAATTATGGCACAGCAAGCGTAATCTCGCGAGATCACGCTGTAAATGACAGCTTACAGCGAGATTATGCTTGCTGTGCTGTAAATCACACACAAACGTTACCGAAGTGTCGGGAATGTGAATAGACATCACGTCCTGGCTGGAGGCGATGTCTATTAACTCTCAAGACACTTCAGTAACGTTAGTGTGTGGGTATGTGGCTGCACATAGTGATCTAGCTAGATCACTATGTGCTGAGTAAATTAATGGGGAGAAGTGTATGACGCTGATTGGTCACTGATTGGTCAGCATCATACACTCCTCTGTACAACGCCCACTTGGTCAAAAGTAAAAACACACCTAGTTGTCTATTAAGAAAGTCATTAGCATAAATCTAAAATAGGTCATAACTCCGTAAAAAATGATAGTTTTTCTAAATAAAAAGCACTGCTGTTATCTACATTACAGCGCCGATCACATCATGTAGAAGATGGGCCACTTATAATGCGGTGACAGAGCCTCTTTAAGCCTTACCCAGAGTTGCTGGAATTGTAAATACTGGCGACCACATAGCAACATCCCGTACAGAATGTTTTTTTAAAATTTTTTATTATAGTATGTTATACCCTTTGGTACCCCTTTAATTCAGTGCGTTATCACAATGGACAAAAATAAACTGCAAAATAACATTTTTAGCTCTGCTACATCTGTATGTCTAAAAGTGCCTTTAAATCTGATGCAGCACATTTTATACAACTTGCTGTGGTGTAAAATGAAACTGCAGACAATTATTTACCGGCGGCAAAGTACACACATGATCGATTAACAAACAAAGACGTTTTAGCAAACACACAATACCTAAAGCCTAGAGTAGAAGCCTGGAATAGAAGCTGCGAGCAAAGTTATAATTTATCAAAAGGCGCTGTAAGGGAAGTCATATCTACAAAGGGGCAAAAACCCTTTACCTATTATATCCTATAAAACCTAAGTGTAGTGTCAGCCTTCCAATTAAACCTTGAACCTTTTGCAGCTTGTGGTTGGGATGAGTGATGTGTTGGAGCCGTCTCCCCTCCCCGCGGCGCAGCCACTCACCATATAAGCTGTATTTATCTGTGACACGCTAATGTGACTTCTGCCATCTGTCAGCAGTTGTCTATTTACATGACAGGACCCCTTGTAATTA
The DNA here is from genome assembly GCF_050947455.1 of Rhinoderma darwinii. NCBI lineage: Eukaryota > Metazoa > Chordata > Amphibia > Anura > Rhinodermatidae > Rhinoderma > Rhinoderma darwinii. Next base: position 379,721,448 of record NC_134690.1, read on the forward strand.
CATGTTCCTTAACAGTATCTCTTCTACATCGCTGCCTCTCATTTGTGTTCATTGAACTACATGTCCCTTTGGTGATTAGAGAATCTGATGAAACATTGGACGACGACGTCATTATATTTTTCTACCTATGGGCAATAATACATTATTGATGAGGAGGTAATAACATATATGGGGGGCCATAGACGCGACAATTCCTATCCAACCGACTGCAATGAACACATAATTATTCCATAGATAAAAAAAAATCTACAGAACTCGCTTCTCAGATACTAGTCATTGTTGTTAAATGGGTTTTCTAGGCATAAACATTGAAGGCCTATCCACAGAATAGGTCATCAATGTGTGATCGGCAGGTAATGTATGATCGGTGGGGATCTGACTCCATTTATGTGAATGATCTGTAGTATCAAAAAGAACTGCATGAACGGATGCGCTGCGGTACACAGCGATCGCACGAGTGAGCCTGATCTTACTAGGTAGAGCTGGGACAGACCTCCCCCAATCACACATTGGATTGGCTATCAATGTGTATTCCTGGAAAACCCTTTTAAAGTGACACTTTGCCCACCCCGCCACAGAAATTCTCACCTACATGGTCCCAGACGTTCGTTCGATCCACAGGTATCTTCTAGAATGCCGCTCCTGCAGTCTGCCGACAAGTACAGGGGTTAGCAGTGAGTAATTCGTTATACAGGTTCCCAGGTGGGTCATGACTACCGCTCGTTGAGAACTACCTGCAAAACGTCATTATGAATCCTCTGATAGATGGGGACCAAGTGAGAATTTAGTGGTGGGATGAACGCCAACACTCTGGGCAAAACTTGGCTTTTCAACTTTTATTGGAATGTCACTGTAAGAACAATTGACCATGATTTTTGCATTTAATGCAATTGTTAAATCGTAGTAGAGGCAAGAAGGGAATAAAATACTCAGCAATTCCATAATATCCTTCCACTACTTCACATATGCATATACATTTTGCATGGCCCTCTCCTTTTAAATCCATGGGAGAAGGAGCTGAGCAAGTGTGGCAATTTTTCCAATGAATATTAAGAATGTGGCGGCTGTGAACATGCAAACAGGACTCGCGGGACCCCCGTTCTTCCAATAGGTGGGAGTTTCAGTGGTGGAACACGTAGCTATCAGGCTTTTACGCCAAATCTTGTGGAATACCCCTTTAATGACGCCAATGCTCTTGCATCCATCCTTCTATCTGCCTATATAAACAATCTCATGTTTTCTTTACTGACATGGTCCCCAGCGATGCCTTGTGCTGACTCTAGTTCCCTGTGCTGATGTTCCACACAATAAACACGGCTGGATTTCCCATTAGACATATAAGAGATGTGTCAGAAGGTGGTTTTCTATCATCGACCACAGACGGCAGCTACAATTTCAGCATATTCTGTATGAATTACTGTGTCTATAATAGTCCAGCGTTTTATAGGACTATACAGTTCATTTAGGTAAACATAGGCATTAAATATAGACATAGCAGAGTTAAACTTGTCTTGTACTCTTTGGGCCTGCATCACATGTGTAGCGATAAAATAGAGGGTTTACCCGCAGTTCAACGTTAACCCACAAATAACATATAGTATCATAAGGATTTGCACCACATGACCAAATCAGCTCTGCTATGTCTTTACAGATACAATATTCAAACACATATGGCTATATAATGTTGTCTTCTCTCCGTGGAACCCATATTAACATGAAGCCATTCCTATCACACAGGAAACATGCACACACAGCACTATGGCAAAGACGACACACACACTTCACAATCAAGGAGGAAATAACAGCACCAGAATGGTATAGAAATGCGGAGTGCAGAGCCCAACAGGACTGGATCCAACCATCCTAGTCACCAATGTAAAAAGAAGAGATCCAGGCAGCACATCCAAAGGAACAAAGATTTATTCACCCGTGAGACGTTTCAGCTACACAGAGCCTTTCTCAAGCAGCCCTGTTCACACAGTTTTTTGACGAGTTTTTTGGTGCGGAAACCGCTCCGCAAAACTCGTCAAAAACGGCCCGAAAATGCCTCCCATTGATTTCAATGGGAGGCAGACGAGTTTTTTTACCGCGAGCGGAAAAACCGCGTCGCGGTAAAGAGAAGCGACATAACCCATTTTGAGGCGGTTCCCGCCTCCAAACCCCATTTCAATCAGTCAGAAACGGGGGAAAAAGCCTCGACGAGTGTTTTGACGAGTTTTTGTCAAACTACTGTGCAAAAAACGTCTGGAGCAGTTTAGGCTGGGTTCACTCTGTGTTTTTTGACAAGTTTTTGGACGTGGAAACCGCGCCAAAAAACTAGTCAGAAACGGGCCGAAAATTTCCTCCCGTTGATTTCAATGGGAGGCGGGGGCGGTTTTCTCCCATGAGCGGTAAAACCGCCTCGCGGGAGAAAGAAGCGACATGCCCTATTTTCGGGCATTTACGCCTCTGACCTCCTATTGACTTCAATGGGAGGCAGAGAAAGCGTATTTTGCGGCGTTTTATGCCCGCGGCGCTCAATGGCCACGGGCAAAAAACGCAGTGAAAATCGACGTGCACGGAGAGGAAAATCTGCCTCAAACTTCCAAACGGAATTTTGAGGCAGAAATTCCGCCTGCAAAAAACTCTGTGTGAACATAGCCTAAGACTATGCAAAAAGTGACCAGTATTTAGACCTCCCACACACGAGCGTGTTTGGTCCGTGATATATGGTCCGTACGTCGGCCGCATTTCCCGGACCGAACACAATGCAGGGAGCCGGGCTCCTAGTACCATAGTTATTTACGACGCTAGGTGACACTGCCTTGCTGCGGGACAACTGTCCCGTACTGTAATCATGTTTTCAGTACGGGATAAGTTGTCCCGCAGCGAGGCAGGGACACCTAGCGTCATAGATAACTATGGTACTAGGAGCCCGGCTCCCTGCAGTGTGTTCAGTCCTGGAAATGCGGCCGACACACGAATCGTATATCACGGACCAAACACGCTCGTGTGTGGGAGGCCTTAAGGTGCAAAACCTCATTAACAATTATAAAACCAATAAGTATAAAATTAGTGCAAATACAGTGATAAAAAAGGTAATAAATATACATCATGTATCAGAGACTAGTGCAAATACAGCAATTGTATCGATATAAAAATCTAAATATATACAAAGATAAAGTGTTATATTAAGGATAGTGTAAACTATCAATTAGAAGACACATTAAAAAAGGAATTATTAACATATCCTGCAGGTGTGACTTACCCCTCGTGGAACCCAGCGTTCAACCATTCTAAGGGTATGTGCACACACACTAATTACGTCCGTAATTGACGGACGTATTTCGGCCGCAAGTACCGGACCGAACTCAGTGCAGGGAGCCGGGCTCCTAGCATCATAGTTATATACGGTGCTAGGAGTCCCTGCCTCTCTGCAGGACAACTGTCCCGTACTGTAATCATGTTTTCAGTACAGGACAGTAGTTCCACGGAGAGGCAGGGACTCCTAGCATCGTACATAAGTATGATGCTAGGAGCCCGGCTCCCTGCACTGTGTTCGGTCCACTACTTGCGGCCGAAATACGTCCGTCAATTACGGACGTAATTAGTGTGTGTGCACATACCCTAACTGCGCATGACATCTAAACTGTAAACCAATCAACAGCAGAGTTGTCATAAAGAGGTACCAACAAGGTGCGCATGCGTCAGACGCGTTATACGCACCTGCCCAATAGCAATGGGAGTATAAAGTTATCTTAAAGGAGGGCAAAAATACAGATGTATGTATAGTGTATAAATGTTACTATTCTGCCTTATCTAAACCTCCAGCAGTACAATAAAGCCGTCAGCATCCGTCCTCTGTTGACCTTGGCCCAGTCTACACAGCAAAGCTGACTAGTGAGCTACAATAAAACAGGAAATGTCAGTTTATTGGGACTGCTCTAGTGACGAGTATAGTCAAAATAAGAATATTTTTTAAAAAATGCCAAATTTTTTTTTATAAGATATCCTTATAATAAAAACCTGCCTTAAATAATGTCATTTTAGATTTGTAATGTAAGATACGGTCCCTTTGAACAAAAAAAAGGGATTCTTCTCTCACAATCTTCCAGATAGATTCTCTTTTCACTAACCTGCTTCCAGTCACACAGATGCAGTAAACCATGGAGTGCTTAAGTACAAGAGAATCCGTCGGCACTGCTGTGACCAGTAGTCCTTCTGGACATTCGGAAGTACACTTCCCACAGAGGCGCAACAGGGGCTGCGGTATAAGTCTACGAAGGCCCTGTGCTTCATAGGTAAGACCATATGTAACACAAAGCAAGTAGAGAGAAAAAAACATGGACTCGCCAATCGAAATGTCCTATGCTGTCGAGATCTGCTTAACATAGGTGATGTAGTGTACAATACAATACAATGGCGAACCATAAAGGGGTTGTCTCATCACGACAACACCTTTCCAAATGCCCTGATAGGGTATATTGATGTCATAAAGGGGTGTCCCCCATTAAGGTCTCCCTTTATGAGTCAGAGCGGAGAGCCGTTAACATGTACAGTCATTCATTTGAATGACCAATATGTAATACTATATTTCCCTTGCTTTACCTGAAAAGGGAAATCTTCATCAAAGAACCCCTTTAAATTGGCTGAGCGTCAATAGTGAACAATCCCATATGCTGTATAGATATAACACTGTCTTTTTTTTCTTTTTCTAGCCAGGTATCCTGATATTATTCACGTTTTCTAATAGGCCACAATCGCCAGCAGCCTCTTGCTGTTATTTATAGGACACGGATACTATGACAAGCTACATAATGTTTTTTCTCTACCCTACAAGATTAGATATAATGAGCGGTTTCCTCCATGTAATTGATTATAATCATTATTCACTGAACTGTAATAAGTATTAATACAAATTGTGCTCAGTGGAGGGAAAGTACATTCAGGGCTTTAAATAAGTATAATTTCTAGAGCTTGTACGGTGGTTCTTACTGCAGGATTATCTTTTGTAGCTAATAAAATAACATGCCTTCTTTTTATCTGATCTGTGGAATGTCACTTAGATGTAAAAATATAGTCTTGGAAATGTCTAAAAAGCTGGAAGCCATTAGGAGCACATGTCAAACAAAGAGTCATTCATTTACAGCCTCTTCTCTGTGATCGTAATTGATGGGAGGTTAAAAAATACCATTAGCAGTTCAAGTCGCTGTGTTAGATCTCTCCTTGTTAGTGGTCTTAATATGACTTATCCTTACTCGTCTCATCTTTTTCTCATGAGAGAAGTCTTTTTTAATGTTTTCTATCTAAGATCATCATTTAACTATCTTCACTACCTTCTATTTCATAAAAGGATTTAAAGGAAATCTAAAAGGACAGAGCAGCATATGACTAAAAGGTCATTCCCACCGTACATTCATGGCATATCCAGGGGATAAACCATAGGTGTCCGAAAGATGCAGGTCCGCACCCTAGAGCAAGCATGCTCAGTTGTTTCCATAACTTCGATAAAATAGAATGAAGAGAGACACGGCTATCCCTCCATTCATTCTCCGCCTGGATGCGGTGGCCAGTGGGCCAGATGACCCACATTCTGGAGATAGATGCGGGATTCCAGAGCTGGCACCTGCATATATCAGATATTTAGGGCATATCCTGGGAATATGCCATGAAGGTCTAAGGTGGTAATACCCAGGGCTGGCGTCAGCAGCCGGTGAACCCGTGCAAGTGCCAGGGCCCACTACACTTGGTGGGGTCCACTCGACCGCCGGGTGCTGACGCTGACGTCGTCACGGCATCACTGTCCATATATGGACAGTGATGTCAGGAGGAGAGGAGTCCCAGGCAGAGCGCTAGAAGCGGCTCTGCTCCGGGACTCCGTCTCTGGGAAAGCCCCCGACATCACGGTCTATATATGGCTAATGTTGTTAGGAGCAGAGCAGTGTCCCAGGCAGTGGCGTAGCTATAGGGGTCGCAACTGCGACCGGGCCCCTAAGCCTTGGTGACCCGCAGGGCCCCCGTTGCCGTAAAGCGCTGACCGCGCAGGTCCCGCTTCCAACATAATCTGCATCTGCAGGACGCACATTCAGTTGGGTTCAGCATTCACTGTAGTGACATCATCGCGCCTGTCTGCGCCGAGTCACTCACAACACAGTGCAGAGGAGAAGGATCTCCACCTGTCGTGGGAGCAGGGATAGGTAAGAAATTACGTTATTATTTTTCTATTAGGTAAATACATATGGGGGCATTATACTGGGTATGGGAGGGGGGGCTCATATGGTAGCTCTGGGGGGCATTATAATGTATGGGGGGCATTATACTGTATGGGGGGGCATTATACTGTATGTTACAGCTATGGAGGGCATTATACTGTATTGGGGAATTATACAGTATGGGGCAGCTATGGGGGGCATTATACTGTATGGTAGGGCATTATACTGTATGGGGAAGCTATGAGGGGCATTATACTGTATAGGGCATTATACTGTATGGGGCAGCTACGGGTGGCATTATATTCTATGGGGCATTATACTGTATGCCACAGCTATGGGGGGCATTATACTGTATAGGGCGGCATTATACTGTATGGGGCAGCTATGGGAGCATTATACTGTATGGGGGCATTATACTGTATGTGGCAGCTATGGGGGCATTATACTGTATGGGGGCATTACACTGTATGGGGAAGCTATGGGGGCATTATACTGTATGGGGGGCACTATACTGTATGAGGCAGCTACTGATGAAGCTATCTTTAATTTGATTCTGATAACTTGCTGCAGCGTGATATCAATAACGTAATTCAAGATAAGGGATCTAGCCATGGTTTATTTAATGCGTTAAAAGTCAAGGTAAAGACGGCAACATCTGTATGGTTGGCAATATACTGTGGGAGCAGCGATAGGGGCATTATACTGTGGGGGTAGCTATGGGGGCATTATACTGTGGGGGCAGCTATAGGGGCATTATACTGTGGGGGCAGCTATAGGGGTATTATACTGTGTGGGCAGCTATGGGGGCATTATACTGTGGGGGCAGCTATGGGGGCATTATAATGTGGTGGCAGCTATGGGGGCATTATACTGTGGTGGCAGCTATGGAGGGCATTATACTGTGAGGGCATACATGGGGTCTGTCGGTCAAGGTATCTAAGCATAGGCGTGTGCAGGGGTCTGGTGGTATTGGTGAGGGGTAGGGGTGCCCAAGCTGAATTCTTGCACCAGGGCCCATGAGCCTTTAGCTACGCCCCTGGTCCCAGGCTGAGTGCTAGTAGCTCTCTGCCCGGGACTATGGCTCTGGTGGTGCCCCTGACAACACTGTCCATATATGGACAGTGACGTCAGGGGCTTCTCCTGAAGCGGAATCCCCAGCCAGAGCGTCGGCAATGCTCTGGCTGGGAATTCCACTCCTAGAGGGAACACCAAAGGCACTACATACAGGGAGATCATTGTGTGGCACTACCAGGGAGGGGGGCTGTGTGGCACTACCAGGGAGGTGGGCTGTTTGGCACTAAAGGGCACTAAATTTATGGGGGTTCAAACTGGGGGCCTAACTTCTATATGGGGGCATAAACAGGGCCTAACGTCTATATAGGAGCACAAAGTGATGTTTTCTGCCATTTTCCTGCTGCCTTGAGTTCCTCCACAAAGGGGCCTACTAAGTCTGAGTCGCCCAAGGACCCACATAAACCTGGAGCCGGCCCTGGTAACACCCTTTAAGTACCAAATATGACATGCCAAGTAACATAAGTGTAGTTATTTTACTGTGTGATGCCTCCTTCTACTCCAAATGTTGTGCTTCTCTCTGCAACTGTCAATCAAATGACATCACTTCCTGTCTCAGTGACCATTAGTCTAGTCTAGTCTCCTAACAGACCAAACTCGTGGTCACAAAAAATAATTCACATAGCCAAAAGCAGTTATAGATGCAATACAAATGAGTGGAAAAAAATGTGATAATGTGCATAGAGTAGTAAAAAAAAACATCACCTACAATTACCCATTTCCATGATCCTATTACTCACTGACTCCAGAAAGATGGTAGACAGGAGTCAAATGATGAAGAGAAATTCAGGGTACAGGGCAGGGAAGTCAAAATTCACAGTGTGGAACTCCAAACAAACAGTATGACCTTTAGAAATAGAAAGGTCAGGCGAGTCTACACTCCAGAGTCAAGGGAGGTTGTCTTTAAATTAAAAACTACAACGCATTTCAGGACTGTACTTTTTTTCCCCCTACCGATAGTTTACAATATTAGTTTATCTGTCCTAATAAAATGTGTAAATTACATGTCAACATATTTGTGGGATAAATGCGTATAAATATTTACATGCTATACAAGACCTGATTACATCATGTTTATCGGGTAAATCAGAAGGATATGTTTGGATATCCAAAAAACATATCAAAATATATACTGTGACCTACCCATAGGTGCCCATGGTCCAAACGTAACCCAAAAGAGAGGCTGCCCATGGTTCCAATTCTAGTTCTATTGTCAGTGACTAATCATGTAATTTTTTGACTCTCCGTGCTTTCACTTACTAGGGCTTATTTACCTCAGTATATGTTCGACAATTACCTGATGTTAATCCTTTTCTCACTTTAGTAATAAGTAATTTATAATCTATTGCCTTCCGTGTGATCATGTAATGGGCTTGTGTTTATACGCAGCAGCCAATCTGAAGAGATAGAGCTGCAGTGGTGAGGGGGAGAGCAGGAGTCAGAACCAATGATGTGACAGGGGGTGTGTCTCAGACTACCTCAGACTCCATGTAGAAACTGTAGCTAAACTGGAGTCACAGATCACAGCTCTTAGGTAATGGAGTTTAGCTAAAAAGTGTCCAGCAGCAAGCACTAAGGAAGGTAACGAGCAGGTGAGCAGCACTTTACTCTGGACAGTACCTTTAATAATTCTTGCCCAAACTTTTCTCTAGGTTTTGTTTTTCTCACACAGATTCCCTTCCTATTTCAGGGATATTCAGCTATTTTAGAACCACAGTCATATTTTGTAGTTGTCCAGATACGATCAAGATCAAATCTGGTTGTACAAGAAGATGCAAGCCAGTTTAATTTCTATGGAAATATAATAACATTAATCTTCAGACAGACAATGGTGCCACATCAGGCAGTCTCAATGTCTCCTTACTGTCATGACCAAAGAGATAAATGATGTGAAAAAAAGACAATTGTAGAAGAACAACAAACATCGAAATGAAAGGACAGTGACATTTATTATTTTACTTTTGGACGTGTTGTGTAGATGTTTATGGTGACCTGAGTATATATGTGGACTGTAGAGGTGCCTCCAAACCCGTCACATCCAATGGCTACAAAATAATGTACTTCTACACTATCTTATCCGAAGGCAGAGGTCCAACGGGACTATACAAGGACCCAAGACATAAACGCATTTGTTTGTCTCATAATGTATGGATTTATAAGATTGTAGGGTGTCAGACGCAAAAACAAGATGCTAAGATAAAAACTATCAAATAAACAAATGGAGCAATCGACTCAGACAAATGTTTTCTGCAAGTCCTTTGGTTTCCTCCCACAATCCAAAAACATACTGATATGTTTTTGGATTGTGGGATTACTGATATGGCTCCCTATGAAATTAACCCTAGTGTGAGTGTGTCTGAGATAGGGAAATTAGATTGTAGATCCCATTGGGGACAGGGACTGATGTGAATGGCAACAATCTGTACAGCGCTGTTACGTTGGCGCTATATAAGCAACATAAATAAATAGTATAAAGGATAAATGGATAAACAGGATGTATTTGTTAGGTTGGATTTACATATATCAGTTGTTTTCCAGCTAAGCCGGACAGAGTGATGATAAAGTTGTGCACGTTGTACCCCTGTCCATAGCCGGACAGAGAAATTCTGAATGTACTATTTATCTGCCGGACTTTTGTGATGGAGCCCATAGGCAGGCAGGGCAACTCTTCTGAAAAACCAAAAGGATCAGATATACTACCGGTTGTTAGAAGAAAAAGAAAGTATCCATCGAAAGACAGACATATTACCAGTCATTTTAGTGTCCATCTCAAAGCTGTTAAAATACGACCCATTCCAAGTGAGCACCTGTGGCCACTTACCTGCCTGCTTGTTCTTAAACTGGTTTTTCACCTTCTGCAGGCAGGGAGCGCCATATGATGAGCGGCAGGCTGTTCACATGAAGGTTCCTGATCCTACACCAGTATCTCCCAACCAAGGTTTGAATCTGGTCATGGGTTCCGCAGAACACAGGAGCAGCAAGACCTGTCACTTTAACATAAAGATGGCAAACTGATGCATGCCCGCTCATAGATGTTTGGCAGGAGGCAGACAAAGCAGTCACAAAATCAGCCAAAATAAAGAATCAATGGATGTATTAGCCGCCCCTACACCAACCTTCTCTGTAGAAGGGATAAGTGTGACATGGGTGGCTGCCATTCTTTCATACCATTTGTAAGTTATGAATGATGGACAGACAGGTGGTAAGTTACCTGCTATCACATTATGGGGCAGATTTACTATTGGTGTTGCGCCAGAATTCTATTGAAGTTCCACACTGTGGCATAAGTTGCACCTTCTTTGTGAAACTCGCCAACATGGGGGCTCGGCTTATAGGGAAAGGGGCATGGTTTAAGATGCACAAAATTGCACCCAAATTTTGTTGCAAAAAACTTGGACTAAAGTAGCCTAGAGGTGGTATATCGTTGGACATAAATTTGACGCATCTAATCTAATTCTAAGTTATCTGAATTTAATATAGTCATAGCAAATCTGCCCCAATGTTCCAAGTGGTCAAAGGTGGACATTGCTGAGAACATGTCACCTCTCCTTACATGTCTGTTTCAGTAAATACCTGTATTCCCCATTAAAAATAATGTTGGAGCCTCTTTTCTTAGATTCTGCGTTGTGCGACTCCTCTGTTATTCTTCCTGGAAATGTATGAGAAAATTGAGAACGGGGTGTTACCATTTCTCTTGTCAATTGAGTATTTTGGAATGGTAACACCCAGTTGTCAACTTATTCATACATTTCCTGGAGGAATAACAGAGGAACGACACAATGCAGAGTTCTAAGAAAAGATGCCCCAGAATTGTTATTTTTTAGGAAATAAAAGTATTTACCAAAACAGACATATCAGGGGAGCTGAATGTTCAGCTTAAGGGCAGGATCAATGTTGGTCCCTGGGCAAAATAATTGGTGGGGACCCTCTCACCAGCAGCAGCGTCATATAATGCGTGGCTAGCTCACGCTGAACATGAAAATGAGTTAAAAGTCGGCAGATCCCACAGATTTCTGCAGGATTAGCAACAACGTAAGGCTCTGTTCACATCTAATTTTTCAGGCACGTCACAGATAAATGCCGGGAGTAATCCCCAACATAAACTCCGACATGCCTAGAGACCCCCATCCACCCAGCCTATGCAAAAAGAGTGTCCTTTTGTCATATACGCTGGGCCTGTATGTGTCTGTGTTCCTTTTTTTCCCTGTAAGAAAAGTGTTTGCCATACAGTAGAATACGTCAAAGGCATATGTCGGGGAATACTATCGGCGTATACCTCTGATGTGAAAAGAGCCTTATAATGAAAACTAAAGTACTATATTAACAAAAAAAGGCAACACAATTTAATACAAACGTAATAATGTACAGGGTAAATGAATACAAATCATGAATAACCACCTGACTATACACTACAAGCCAGATAATAGGCTACCATTGATGTAGATACAGACAAATACATTGGCAATAGTAGAGGAGCACACGACCAGAAGAATCTTCCACTTTTATAATAAAGGACAGCACCGCCTTACAAAAGAAGACATCCAGGGACGTATAAGAGCCGGAGCTGCAGACAGGGAGGGATATTTCTGCTGCAATATGACAGGGATGCAGACAGCGAGGGATCCTGGTGTAAGACGGAGATGCTGCTGTATTATGTATCACAGGACTGTGGCTATCTTCAGTCACTGCAGTGTGAACGCTCCTATACTGCAAAGAACACAGTGACCTGCCCACTCCCCGATTAGTCACCATTTACCATTATACTCAAACATTAAATTAAACTTCATATTACAATTTTAGAAAAATAGGGATTTTTAAATCTGTTCTTTTTTCCTAATTACTCTATTTAACGGGGTTGTCTGAATTATATAACCCATTGTTAAAAAGCCCTACAACGGGAATAACGGGGAGTCCCCTGCTCTGAATCTTCATTTATTGGCTAGAGTGGAAAGCGGCTAGAAAGAGTGTCTCTCTCGCTGGAGGACCTGGCACATTCGTGTATTACACTGACAGCCCGTTAATTTCAAAGAGAATTGTGTAATGCTTAATTTCCCCTGCAGGGGAGCTGCAGAAGAATTGAACATTTGTTGCAAGGATCCTCCACAGATGATAGGTCATCGGTGGGGATCACATCAGTGGGACACCTGTGATCAGCTTATTGTCGGGGACCCTTCTAATAAAGAGGGGTACAAAGCAGATTTTAACACATTTTTAATGCTGTCAGTAATATGATGATGATTTAAGTGCAACCCCTATAATTATACCCCTGACACTACTAAAGGATGTGCACCTGCAATGCCGATCCACAGTGGAGTGAATGAAAGGCAAAGTGATTGTGAGACACCATTGTAAGGTACAGAACCTGCAATCCCTCTGAGTAATGGGGCTAACCTTTATGCCAAACCTATTACCATGTACAGTGTCACCTTGGGCACCAGTATGGGTATGACGGCATCCTCATCTCAGTTGTTATCACTGCACACATAAATCAGATAACTAAAAAGGACTAATCCATAATCTGTCAAATAACCTCAAATAGTAATAAGACCCATCAGCAAATTGTGCTATTCATCTACAGATGGGTTTATCTGCTGAGCCCCATTATTATGTCAGAACCTGGGCCAACCTAAGGCGTTACTAACAGTGAATATAGTAAATGTCAGGTCTTTTTAGCAGCTTGTCTGTATTATTATTACGCACTGTGCAAAATATGATATTGCACGTCTCCCCCTCATATCATGCAGCTAAAAATAGAGTATAATAGAGTATAATAGAGTATAATAGAGTATAATAGTACTGCTTTCAGCTTAAGAAATGAATTAACATAAAATGTAATCAGGATTTTATTGTATTTCGACTCTTCTCATATACATGTATGATACCAGTATCAATTAAACTAGGTACATCAGCTGTCCTATGCACTGTATGTAACATAATGTTTTATGCATAAGTTAGGCACCAGAGTCGTGACTAGGATCCCCAACTTTACATGCAATTTATAGCACTGATCTACGTTATTTTGTTGGGCCACCTTAGTTAGTAGTTCCCAGATGCAACTGCAAAGTCTGTACCTCACATGCTTACACCCCTTAAAATGCACACAGTGATGATGTCACTACACAGGAATAATTTTTACAGTGATGTCACATACCTGGATAATGCACACAATGATATTCCACCACTGGAATAGTGCACAGTGATGTCACAGTACAGTACATAGATAATAAACACAATGATTTCACAATACTGAGATAACAAAGACAGAGACACCGCACCTGGGTAATAACCAGAGTCAAGTAACAGAACAGGCGTATTAGTCACAGTGATGTCACACTGCAGGGAAGATGCACATAGTGATGTCACAAAACAGGAAAAACATACACAATAATGTACATGGATAATAAACACAGTCATGTCATAGTACAGAGATAATAAAGACAGTGAAAGAGGACATGGGTAATAATCAAAGTGAAGTAACAGCACATGAGTAATAGTCACGGTGATGTCACACTGCAGGGATGATGCACACAGTGATGTCACAAAATAGGAAAAATGAACTAAATTTTGTCACAGTACATGGATAATAAACACTAAATTCTGACAGAAAAAAACCCTCTATATGCCTCTGTATAAAATCAGCATGCAGAGGTATAGCATAGCTCCATATACTCCTATGGGGGACGGATTATGGCTCTCAAGCGGAAAGAGAAGTTTATAAAAAGACATCTAAACGATTCCTGTTTGCAATTTCTATTGTCCAAAGTGTTATTTAGGCTAGGATCACACATATAATTTTGGTGCAGTGTTTGGCTCAGTTATTAAGAGCCAAAGCCAGACGGTATAAAGAAAAAACTGATGCATCGCCTTTCTTTTGTGTCCATTCCTGTGTTTGGCTTAAAAACCTAAGCCAGAAACTACCCAAAAAACTGCATCAAAAGTGTGTGTGTGAACCTGGCCTTAGGGAAAGCTGTCATCAGTTTTGAGGCCTCAAAACTGATGACAGAGCGATATAAAGGAGGGCATTGTAAACACGTTGCACTACAGAAAATCGATGTTTAATTCACCCGATGCTGCGGTCGCAAGTGCCACTGAGGCGGGCACTTGATCTGGCTTCCCTCACTACATGATGCCAGCCCTGCTGTCTGCTCCGAGCGATGGCTCTGGCAGTCTCCTGATTGGCCGCTAGAGCCGTCCCTCGGAGCAGAGAGTGGCACTTGCAACCACAATTTATGAACCAGGACGCCCTGGATGAACAAAGCTATAGGGCCCTCTCAGAATACAGAATGCTGCCTACCATGTATGGTGAACACAAGAGATTACTATTGCAATCTACGGGTATCTCCAGGAATTGGTCTTTAAATATTTATTTTTCTTAGAAAATAAAATTACTAGTTCCTTTGATAAGTCACATTTGTGCCAGGTAACTTCATCTCCTTAATGCAATTGTATATGACTTTTTTAAAGGGAATTGTTTTGTGTTGAACACCTGGTGTGCACGCCTGGAGGGCATGAGTTGTGCCACTAGCGCGCACGCACAGCTACATCACGGTGGAAGAGCAGAGTGGATGTTGCTGGGAACAGAAAAAAAAATAATTCGAGCGATTCCACCCATCTCTGCTGAAGACAAATGAGATCCATTGTCCCGAATGTTCACTCACAAATTGCTATTTTGCTTCATATGAAAAGGCTTAAAGTGAATTGCGATTGATGGAGCAACTCTGAGAAATATATTAATAAAAAGCAATTTATTGTTTTATTATCAGAAACCTGCCTTTTATCAGGGGCAAAGTTCCAATAATAACCTGCAGAGCTGTGGGTTATATATAATTCCCTGCAATATCCCGGTACACTCGGCTGCTGACATATTCTGCGGATAGGTCTGAAAGAGTTCATGGGGAATTTGACATTCCCTGTTTCCAGTTGGCCATCATTGGAGTGCTCCTGCAGGTAAAGGGACTCTAATAAAAGGTGCAGCTTTACATTAAAGATGATCTGTCACCTCTCCTGACATGTCTCTTTTAGTAAATAATTGTATTCCCCATGAAAAAACAATTCTACGTTGTGCCGGTCCTCTGTTATTCCTCCAAGAAATGTATGCATAAATTGACAACTGATAACGGAAAAAAAAAATGGAAAATCAGACAGCACTCCAAAAGCAAAAGTGATCCTTTTATTCCCACATGCCTCAGTTCAGCTCAGTGTGACACTTTCTCAAGAATTACATTGACAATAAATCAGTGCTGCCAGAATGAGACTATGTAAAGACACGCCCCTTTGTCAAGGGCAAAGGTAACACCCAGTTGTCAATTTATGCATAAATTTGTAGGAGGAACAACAGAGGAATAGCACATCATAGAGTTCTAAGAAAATATGATCCAGAATTGTTATTTCATGGGGAACCATTCACTAGAAAAAAGACGACAGGAGAAGTGACAAGTCCTCTTTAAAGGGAACCTGTCATGTCCATTTCTGCATCCAAACTGCTAAGCCTGTCATTTAGACTAAAGTAGTGATAGTCGGTCCTCATTAACTGTTTTTATGCACTATACCTGTGACATTTATGTCCAAAGAGTGGTCTGCGTCATTAGTGCTTTTTTTCAGCCACCACCCCGCTTCTCTCCTCTTAATTGACAGCCTTTTTTTCGACTTCTGTCTGCAGCCTCTCATGGGTCGTTGTATCAGTCAACTAGATGGAGGCAGAGTTGCTTCCCATGCTCATGAATATGCAGGACTCCTATATCTGGAATGCCCAGGGTTCTCCAAACTGCTGATTAACATTTAGTGCAGGAAAAGTTTGCTAGTGATTAGATAAGGTATGGGTACACTTTTATATGCTAAGATGGGGAACAAATGTTTTTTTTTACTGTACATGACAGGTAGCGCAGTTTGGGTGCCGAAATGGAATCAAATGTAATTTTTCAAACAACACAGAGGAGTGGATACAAAAAAAGGACATATATCAGTCTTTACTTAAGGGTTTATCCTTGGTAAAAAATTGAGGGGCTCCAGAAAATGGATGTGTCTTTTCACAGCCTGCCTATACATGTCTATGAAGAGGAGAGGGGGAGCAGGAAAAGGGATCATAGTGTGTCAAACACAAATTAACGTGCTGCAGCTTCCTAGTAAGTGTTATTTCTCACCACAGTGCTGGATTCTCAGCTACACTGCTCATTACTGCTGTATAATCTCCTCCATGTTGCTGCCGATTTTATAAATTGTATAATCTCCTCCATGTTGCTGTAGCTTTTATATATGTGATAGAGATAGTAGAGCAGGATTCTCCTCTTCTCTGTGTGCAGTGTATAGAAGACATGATAGCAGTTAGGCTCCACCCACTAGCTCAGGGAATACTGAGAATCAGAGAGATAGAGTCTGCAGTGAGCAATACTGCCAAAAAATGCAGAATACAAGTAATTACAAGTCATATAATGGCCAGAAATTGTTATTCCTCATGTACACACATTAGACAGATTATTTTGAAAAGTCACCTGAAAAGTTAGTCTCGCTTTAAATGATGCCGAGATGAAATACCCCACACAGCCCATGGACAAGAGTGGCACTGGAAGAAAGCAGCCATGTTTTTCTGATCAACTACAACCCTCTTAAACCTGCAAGACAGCCTGTAGGGAAATCAAATGTCCTTCTGCTGCCCTGAAGGCAATAACAGTAAAATACGAGTCCTGCTTATATCAGCCTGCAGTTCCAAGTCCCCCAAGTGAGACTAATAAAAAAAAGTTACATAAAGTTTAATAAAAAAAAAAAAAGAATCAAAAAAAAAAAAAAAATCCCTTATTACACTAAAAAGGATTTTATTTAGTAAAAATAGTAAACCATAAAAATACAGAGTCACAATTGTAACGACCCATAGATTGATAATAATATTATTTATCCCACATAGCGTTCTGTATGTAAAAAAACAAAACAACCAAAAAGATGGCTCAACAATAGCCCTCCCCAACCAATTACTAAATAAAAGACACATCCAAAATGATGGCCACAACAACAGTCTCTTTATTAAACATAAATTCAATATACTGTATAGTATGACATAAACTTCTGTTAACTTTATATAAATAATATCTAGCGACATGTAATGACCTCAAATATAACCAACTTGGAGGGAAATTATTTGCAGTACCAGTTGGAATGTCTACCAGCTGCATTACGCTGACTGGGGGGGGGGGGGGCAAATAGGTAATGGGTACTGCAAACTTTGAAAGTCCCGTTCCCAGGGACATGACCCAGTCGGAACTCCCACTTCATTAATATGAATGAACCACCTTATTCGACCCCAAAACACACCTTTTATAGGTGCCCTCCCTAGTGCTGGCTGCCATGACAAAAATGGGACTCCTCCCCCAACTATGAGAAACCCAAAAAAGGGTGGGCAGGTGAGATATGAAGCTGGTTCGGCTGGACTCTCCTCCTGTGGTTGGCTATGAAGGTACTGCTCCCCCATGTCACCACCTCCCAACTCCCTCCTAACTTTTTAACCCCTTAACAACCCTTTGTCTTACACTGCAAACGTCAAGCCGGGCCTCCTCAATTCTGTGCCTATCTCGGTGCCCTCACTTTCTATTGGGAAATTGCTATATTATTTCAAGTGGCCCCAACCCTATAATATACAGTGCTAAAGTTACAAGCCGACGTCTGCTCTCCATGGTAAAACTATGCTGTCACTTTAATAACAAAAAAAATCATCTTTATGGAGAATCTATGAAAAGTTATGAGCAAAACAAAAGTTGCCGCTTTACCTAAATGTATACTTTTTATTTTGGAGGGGTGAGAGTAGTTTAGCTCATCTTTGGTAGGCAACAACCGGAGAGAAATGTCAATTATTTCCCTGATACATATCTTGCTCTGCGCTGCTTATCATGCATTACTGTCAGCGACGTGATAGCTCAGACACTTACATGGAGCTTATCAAGGATAGGAAGTCTGTGTCGCTGCCACGGAGGAGTATGCCCCAGGTGCGAGCCAGCATTATCAAGAGAAATAGCAATGCAGATGAAATTCTCTCTGTGCCGGAGCCAATTTGCAAAGACTTTCCTCATTTACAATGTTCTGCTTTATCAGTGCTATTTTATCCTGTGATAGGCGCATTTCATCAACAACCCGCTACGGCTCTTTGGAACTATTTAAAAGTATTAGGAATATGCGATTTGAGTTTACCAAAGGATAAAGAGAATAAATACTCATAACACTATGTGCGCTATAGCCCAAATCAAAAGTGGATCCGAAACAAAGGAAAAGTATTAAAGAGATTGTCCCCCCACAACTTATCAACTATCCATAGGATAAGTGATGTGTTTGATCGCTGGGGGTCCCACCGCTTGGACCACCACCGATCAAGAGAATGGGGGTCCCAAGTCCCCTTTATGAATGGAGCGTGCATTCTCTATGGGACTGTCGGAGATAGCCGTGTACGGCACTCACTTAGCCCAGGTTGCCTGCTTCGCTTATTTTAATGTGTGGTGAAAACCTGTGCAGGAATCCCCTCTACAAGCCCGTCAACAAAAGCAAACAAGAATGTGGGAATCAACCCAACGATCATGGAAAAGAGATGGGAGGTAAACAAGCATCAAGTCCTCCTGTCCCAGGTGGTCAGGGGTATGTGTGGTAGTGTTAGCCAGCTCCAGAAGGGGGCACCGTTTTAATACTTGTATGGGGTCCCATCACCTCTACGACAACGTTGAATAAAAAATAGCATATAATGTTCTACTAAAACATTTACAATATAATTTAATATATAGAAAATGTAATGTGTCACTCTGCATTTGTCTAATTCTCAGTAGGAGGATATTAATAAGGAATAATCTGTACTTGCTTAAAGCTTTAGAAAACATAATTAAGGATTAAGTGATTTAAGGCATATGTATAAGTAATAACGACATAAGCTCACAAAGTAGAAGATTGTCCCTGCTCTGTTACAAACCTCTGATCCCCTGCCCAAATTTATATGGTCGACTAAGAGATTATTAATCTGGTCTGGTGCTGTATTTGATGGAACCATTACCTAGAATACTGTACATGCACCACATCCAGTGCCTCCTGGACCAGCACCAGTCTCCTTATAATATCTAGAATAGGAAAGTTTGGATTTTGTACACTCGCACCCCAAAAGAAGGGAGACGTCATCATTTATGGCCTCCCCCTCTTATTTCCTGACGCTGCAGTGATGGTGACGAGGGATGGGCGTCCTATATTGTTTTGCATAGGTCTGGGAAAAGGGATGGAATATGTCGGTGCTAGTTGTTATTATTATTATAATATGTGTCAGCTACTCTCGACTTTTAGATGTTTTGCTATTAGCATTGCTCAGAGGGTTCTGCTTATAACAGCTGTGTGTGTGTAATGACATGCCAAAATGTACGCAGGTCTAATTCTGTATGTTTCTTAAAGGGGTTTTCCAAAACGTAACCATTGATAGCAGCGCCGCGGCCCCTTAATTGTTAACAGACAAATCGTTGTACTTGAATGGCTCTAAGCTTCCATACCAAGAACATTCGCCTGTGCTAGACCGCTGCAGCCTCTTCATTCTGCTGATCGATGGGGATCAAGGGGATTGAACCCACACGAATCAAACATTGATAGCCTATCCCATTAATGTTTAAAGAGGTTGTTTGGGTTTAAAAAAAAAAAAAGAATCTGCTTTCTTTTCCCAGAAATGGGGGAAAAAGCGGTTTTCAGATGGACAAACCTTATAAGGCTGGGTTCACACGTGGCGGAATTTCACTTGAATTCCGCTGCGGACACTCCGCAGCGTTAATCCGCAGCGGAGCCGTTTCTCCATTGACTTCCACTTAAATTTAGAAGTGTTCGTTTAGACGATGCGTAAAATTCCGCTGCGGAGCATAGGCTGCGGAGCGGAATTTGGTGTCCGCAGCATGCTCTGTCTGTTGCGGAGCAGTGGCGGACTGGTTGCGGACTCATGGCGGAATTTCTCCATTGACTTCAATGGAGATTCTAAATTCCGCAATGAAGTCCGCAGCTGTCATGCACATGTTATGTGTGCTGCGGATGCGTCTTGCTTTTTTAACATGACATTTCTTCATTCTGGCTGGACCTATGTATTTCTAGGTCTACAGCCAGACTGAGGAAGTCAATGGGGCTCCCGGAATTACGGGAGCGTTGCTAGGAGACGTCAGTAAATAGTCACTGTCCAGGGTGCTGAAAGAGTTAAGCGATCGGCAGTAACTGTTTCTGCCCCCTGGACAGTGACTACCGATCCCAATATACAGCAACCTATAAAAAAATAGAAGTTCATACTTACCGAGAACTCCCTGCTTCTGTCTCCAGTCCGGCCTCCCAGGATGACGTTTCAGTCTAAGTGACGGCTGCAGCCAATCACAGGCTGCAGCGGTCACATGGACTGCCGCGTCATCCAGGGAGGTCGGGCTGGATGCCGAAAGAGGGACGCGTCACCAAGACAACGGCCGGTAAGTATGAAATTCGTTTACTTTCACTAGGGAAAGTGCTGTCCCTTCTCTCTATCCTGCACTGATAGGGAGAAGGGAAGCACTTTTCCCGCAGTCCGCAGCAGCTAGTCCGCATCAATTTACTGCACATTTTGGGCAGATCCGCAGCCGTAATCCGCAACCCGGATTAGGTGCGGCATTGATGCGGACAGTTGCGGAGGAAATCCGCCACGTGGGGGCATGCCCTAAGAAGTGCAGCTCTGGAGCATAAACTGCTACTTTCATAATGTGCATGGTTAGAGAAGAGGTAAATTCCTTATCATTTGGACAGAGAAGCTATTTTATCGCAAGTTGCTTTTCTTTTCTGAACACCATATTGTAAAGGCAGAAAATTCTGAAATCTAAACTGCACATAAATAAGTGTGTTTTACTTCTGTTTAGACAGGAACCATCAAACGCTCCTCAATTATCATGTTCTGGCAGGATTGTTAATGTAGATGGATGTGAGAGTAGAAAAGCATTATCTACGCCGGATATTTGTGGTATAAATGATCTATTTATGAAGTTCTACAATCCTGTTTTATCAATATTCTATGCGTTCATGTTACAAAACAGAACCTTACGTCTGGCCAAGTACTTCCATACAATAAATCTAAGTTGATGAGAGTTGAATACCAGTTTAATGTTCTAGTCCAGTACCCCAAACATGCTAAGCCTTGAGATGTCCTGGTTTGGAGACAATTAGGAAAATGATTTATACTCAATCCATGTAAAATGAAATTGTGCAACCACATAGACTTTATGGGACACTTAGGGAGAGGGGGCCCAGACATGTTTGGTCTCTTCCCAATTACCTGCAAACGCTGATGCTGCTGCAGAATCAACTGTAGCCTCTGGTGCCGATGTGGCCGTCACGATGCAGGACCTGTGAGTGACGTCACAGATCTGCACTGTCAGAAGCTGGGCGTTCTGAAGAGAAGTGGATGATACTTCTCTTCAGAGCGCCCAGCTAGTAAAAGTATTAAAAACGCCCCGATGTACGCACATAATACACGCCCAGTTGGACTTTTACTTTTAAACACACCCACTTGGACTTTTGCAAGCCTCATTTGCATAACTACAAAAATGGTCATAACTTGGCCAAAAATGCTCGTTTTTTAAAAATAAAAACGTTACTGTAATCTACATTGCAGCGCCGATCTGCTGCAATAGCAGATGGGGGTTGCAAAATCTGGTGACAGAGCCTCTTTAAGTCTATGTAAATGAGTTGAGCAGACTAGACAAAACAACTACAAACCAGGAAGTGGCTTTTCACTTTCTGAGCACATGCGCACAGTTTAAACTGACATCTGCGGCAATAGTAGTTTTTTTACCTGTAAAACCACCCAAAAACAACAAACACGGGCCAAAGTGTGAGGTAACGTGAAATCTTGATGCGAACATGTGCTCACAGCAAGCAGGTGTTGGAGAAGGTGTCTTTTTGTAGGCTGCCCTCTCCATTACTCCACCCTCCGTTGTTTTGACGCGCGTAAAAAACGCATGCCATACGCGCGTTAAATACGCTATCACGCTGCCCAAACGGATGCCACACGCAACTCCAACGCAACCGAAACGGCGCGTTTTTCACGCGCGCAAAAACGCAACGTTCGTGTGAATCCAGCCTTAGTATACCAGAGCATATCAGGCTCCCGGCTGCCATGACACCCCATCGGAGGTGCACGATTTCATTTGCGGGTCACCGATGGATGACAGTGGGAGCTCATTCCCTCTGCAAATGATTTAAATGCCGCGGTCAGTAATGACTGCAGCATTTAATAGATTAAACGTCCGTATCGAAGTAAACTTCGATCGCGGCTGTTGGAGCAGGAGCCCGGCTGCCATCAGACAGCCGAGCCCCGGCTCCAGCCTGCACGGGACACCCATGCAGGACTTAGACTGGGCCCCCGTGAATAGGCGTATTGGTGGTCACTAAGGGGTTAAATGTCCACCAGTGCTGCATCTAGCATCACTGCTCAGTGACAAACCTCTCTGGATATTAATATCCTAAGGAAATTAGATGACACAAGATTTTAGTGCTACTGAAGGATAATAGCTCTTTTCTTGTCAACCTTTAAATCTGTGGTCACACTCCAACTAAGCAAAGGCTCTCACACCATTCCTTCCAGAATCGCATTTATCTGCAATGCAGCTGGAGTCGGACACAGACCGGAGGATGTTATTTTTTTCTTTTAACAATGGCAATGAAGAGAAAAGCCAATGAGGTGAACAATACATTTAGACACGGCTGCATTATCAGCCGCTACACACAACCCCTATATAAGATAGTGTACAATATGCTGACCCTGAGACCAGGCACATTACTCGGCACTATTCTTTTGTTATTACTACGTGTACATTATTGTAATGAATATGGTTTCTCAGAATAATAATAATTTGTACTATTAATATACAACATTCTGTGCGCCAATTTGTCTCTTACTTTGTGTTTTCATGTCAGCAAATTATCATGATATCTTTCTCTTCCTTCATTATGTTCCTTACCATCCAAAAGATGAAAAAAATACAAAAAAGCACAAACTATTAGGGCTCGTCCACACGTAGCGGAATTGCGGACGGAAAACACGCAGGAAATGATGCGTTTTTGCCGCAGCGGAAAGTCTGCTATTTTTAACGGAGCACTGCAGAAATTTTCTGCAGCAATTCCGTTAGGCGTGGACAAGCCCTTAATGTAGTTTCCACGGCAAAGAAAGAATGGTGGTATTTTGCCACAATTTCGCAGTAAACGTGGCAATAAAAGCAACAACTTTTCTAATTATTGAGTTCAGGTGTTTCCGCCACACCCATTGCAAACTGGTGCATACAATCAAGCACACAGCCATGCAATCTCTATAAACAAACATTGGTAGTAGTATGGGTCGTACTGGAAAACTCACTGACTTTAGATGTGACACTGTCATAGAATGCAGTCAGTTTGCGAAATTTCTGATCTGCTCTGGTCACCTGGAAGCGTCTAGGAGTAACAACAGCTCAGAAACGAAGAGGTAGACCACACAAACTGCTGAAGCGCGTAGCGCACAAATATCACCTATCCTCTGTTGGAACACTCACTCCAGAGTTCCAAACTGCCTCCGGAAGTGACATCAGTGCAAGAATTGTGCGTCCAGAGCTTCATGAGATGGGTTTCCGTGATCCAGCAGCTGTATGCAACCCATAATCATCATGTGCAATGCCAAGCGTCAGCTGGAGTAGTGTATAGCATGCCGCCACTGGACTCTGGAGTAGCATGTTCCCTAAGTGATGAATCACCTTTCAGTATCTGGCAGTCTGATGGAGGAATCTAGCTTTGGTGAATGCCAGGATAAGGCTACCTACCGGAATGCATAGTGCCTGCTGTAAAATTTGGTGGAGGAGGGATAGTTGTCTGGGGGTGTTTTTGAGGGTTTGGACTAAACCTAAATGCTATTGTTTATGCTATCCCTGTGCACAAGGTCCATAAATAAATGGTTGGGGGAGTTTGGTGTGGAAGAACTTGAGTAGCTACACAGAGCCCTGACCGCAACCCCATCCAACAACTTTGGGATGAATTGGAACGTAGATTACGAGACAAACCTTCTCATGCAACACCAGTGTCTGACCACACAAATGCTCTTCCGGCCGTATGGGCACAAATTTACACAGACACACTCTAAAATCTTGTGGAAAGCCTTCCGAAATGCGTGGAGGGTGTTATAGCCTGAAAAGGGGGCCACTCTATATTAACGCAAATGGTTTTGGAATGGGATGTCCAACAACCTCATATAGGTGTGATGGTCGGGGCTCTAACTATTTTTGGCCATACAGTGTACCTACAAGAGGAGATTAGATGTTTAAAAAAAATAAAAACAATACTTGTAGGAGTCTCAGGTAGGGAGGAGTCCCTGTCCGCTTCACATGTGCAGCTTTTCAGCCAATCCCATCATAATTAAAGTTGCTTATTGGTTGAAGAGCTGCACATGACATAGTGGGACTCTCTCTGTCTTGTGGACATTTTTCTGGACTTCCTGTTGAGCTAATCTATATTCTGATTCTTGCAAGCCTGAAATGGTTTGCTTAGAGAAAAAAAACCCTGAATTGCATTGGACTACTAATTGCCTATAACCTACAATTTATATTCAATGTGCCTTTAAGGCTTCATTCTTATATCATTCGAGCTTTACGTTCGGGGAATACGCGGGGGAAATTTCCTGGCATGTGTCGAACGTAAAGCTCAGACATATAAAACTATGCTTTTCTGGACAGTTGTAAAAAAAATGGTATGCCGGCAAAAAAACAAACAAACACTATTTTGCATACGTCGGATAAATGGATGAGTGTAGATTTTGCGTCAAGCTTTTCTGGCCTATACGCCAAATGTAGTTTAAGAACGTGATGTGAACATAGAAGATTGTTAGTCTCCTGCATAAAATAATAAATTTACTAAAGGCTCCCAGATCCATTGCTGCAACAACCAATCTTTTCCTAGTTAATCAAGCCTTGCATAGGTCAAAATAGCAATTCCTAATCTTCCGGTGCAGTTTGAGAAGCCGTACAGCTTGAATATTAATTCAAATGCATTATATTCGTAAATGAATTAATCTTTTACAATGGGTTGGTAAGGTCACATAAACCTGCCTATGACTTAATATAAAGTGACAAACTTATTGGATTCCTGGAAGCTGAAAAACAAAATCCGCTTCACACTCCTGCAAAGGTTATCTCGTTGAAGGCCAGGATAACTCCCATCAATGCCCCTCGAAGAGCTGGTGTCATATTCTCAGAATATTAAAACACGTTTGCCCTTTAACAATGCCGCTGATGGTTAGAGACAGAAAGTTTAATGGGCATAAGTGGTTATTCAACACCAAAATGACTTGCGGACACAAAAGGTATTAAGCTGGTTTCTATAATGAACTGTATTCCGTAACGTTAATTGTCTAACACAATTGGAGGCACCTGATGGTTGACTTGTTACCTGATTAATGCTTAGTAACCTTATGGCACAGGTTCCGGTATCTCGTATGATATGAAACGCGCTCCCACATAAATGTTTTATTACCACTGCTATCACTTACTCAATTATGAAAGAAGCAAATGAAGCGGTGGGCCTCACTTCACCTCGTAATACACGGAGGAAACCAAATATTGAACAAAGTTTCGGAGCAGAGAGCTTCAGTAGAACTCATGGGGCTATTTTAAGCCTTGTGATGAAATGACACCAGGCAGAAATAGTTGCGCGTTGAGTAACTTTATCTGACCAGGAGATGGACAGGAGTCCGAAAGGTTACACCTTGTATAATATTGACTATCCAGACACATTCATAAAATGTAAAAAGACGTAACGTGAAAAGCGTAATCTCCACACAAAAAATAGTGAACGAATTCACCAAATTTTATCACTCATTATATAATTTGCGACTCTCACAAACCAATGAATAAGCTAACATACATGAGGAGGCATTTAACTCTATTATATCCTCTGTGACCATCTTCTCATTAACTCAAGGATGAAAAATCCTCCATTCTTAAGTCTGTAACTGAGAAAGCCAGACTCATCCTATCCTCAATCTCCGATGGTAAAGCACCTGGGCAAGATTGGTCTCCCCATTATTTACTGTAAAAACTTTAAGGACATACAACTTCGCTATTTTACCACCCTCTGTAATTCCCTTCTAACGGGTAATAAATTGCCGCCACCAGCTTTAGAAGCATACATAACTGTATTACATAAGGAGGACAAAGATGTCAATTGGTGGTCAAAACTCTTATCCCACAGAATCACCCAGCTTCTACCTAAACTCAATGGTCCTGAACAGGTGGCTTTGTACCTCAAAAAAAAAGGAAAAATGCAATACCACGAGGGTAATTAACGGCATATGTTACGCTAAACATCATAAAATCCCATAAGTACTTCTCGGCACTAAGGCCAAGAAGGCTTTCGATAGGGTGAATTGGGAATTCATGCATCATACCCTTATGAAATTTGGCTTTCCTCCTGATTTTATACAAGCAAATTTCTCCTTATACAGCGCACACAAATAAGAATTAACGGTACACTCACACTGACATTTCATATCAATAATGTCAGGGGCCCCCCAGGCTATTGCCTGGGGGACACATGGTCGCACGGCCCCCCATAAGTTGTTAATAAAATATGTTTTTTTGCTTGGTATGTTTTTCTCTCCCCCTTTCCCTCTTTTCTCCATTTGTTATTTTATATTAGAATGGTACTTACCATCGTGGTGTCCCCCGGGTAAGCTGTGCTGGTGGCACGAGCCGGTTTCCAGATGTTTCTGTCTCTGGGCAGTTTGGAGTTGGTCCCAGCTGATTGGACCTAGGTCAGCTGTGCAATTGCATGAGCAGGTTCTGGCAGATTCTATCTCCAGGCAGTTTTGTGGAAGGCCAGCTGATTGGTCATTGATAAAATCCTAAAGGCGGGAAAATTGGACATAAAAGGAGCAGTTCATCGTGGTCAAGCAGCCAGTTTTTGAAGATTGGACCGTCGCCATGGATGTCCTGCTGATGGAGCTGATCAGAAGAGCGGAGTCGGAAGGAGGAGAAAACTGGCTGAGGCAATGCCTAGCAGCAGCGCCGTCGAGGGAAGAAGCGAACTTACTGGGCTGGAAGACGACATAGAGGAAGCAGTGTCTCCTGCTGGGTCGTCGCTCGAGGTGCCGTCATCAGCTGCAGCCAAGAGGATGAAGTCTGCAGCAGAGTCATCACTGAGGGTGGAGCGCAGTTCCGGACGTTCGCTCCAGGTGCCGGAGCTTGAGAGGAGGCGGCCGACCGTGTCATCAAAGAAGGTGGCGCACAGTGCCGGAAGTGCGCAGCAAGTGCCGGCGCAATTGGCTAACCCGCTGGCCAGAAGTTTAGTCAGAGAACGGGAGACAACAGGTTGGTCGGGTACCCCCTCCTGCTCCAAGGATGGTGTGGAGGACACAGCGGAAGCGCCGGCCTCACTGGTTTTAGAGGCGGCGCAGGACTTTTCTTCAGAGCTGCAACCGAGGAAGAGGAGCCGGAAGACTAGGGTGGCTTATTCCCCACCCCCGCCAGTATCAAGGAGAAGAAGAGGTCCCAGGAGTCAACTTTCCTGTCAGCAAGTTTCCCCAGGATCTACAGGCACGCAGCAGGAGGTAGCAGAAGTGGTGCACGACCCAGGACAGGTGGAACAGAGTGGTGAGATGCCAGCTACCCCTTATCTGTCCCACCCCATCCCCCCTCCCCTCAATTCTAATGTAATGTTTGATATTTTAAAATTATTAGCTGATTTGGTCAGTAAGTCGGCTGTTCCTGCTAGTTCCCCCGCTGATGTATGGAAGCATAGTAGTCAGCATTTACAGAATGCTGGTTTTAGTAATATTCCTGTTTTAGAGAAAGGAATTGGTGTTTCGGAAACTTGTTGTAAGGAAGTGATGTCTTGCGATATTTCGCCATTAGGTTTTCATTTACAGCCAGCAATTAAGGAGCGTATTTGGAGGAACGAGTTTATAGATTTATTTTCTTTATTACCATCCGCGAAGGAGACTCTTGTCAAGCAGGATGGTAAGTCTGATAAAGATGAGGATAAAAAACGTTCTCCTCCTAAGTCTTTCTTTAACTGGCTACAGGCGTTCTGTATCTATGCTTCAGTTTTAGGGGAAAAGTCTTTCATTAATTCTAGTAATTTATTTCAGCATGTAGACATTATTCTTGAGGCTTACCGCCAGTTTGGTGGTTTAGCATGGTACAATTATGATGAAATGTTTCGCCAGAAGATGGCAGTGTACCCTTCATTAAAATGGGGCACTAAGGATGTTGGTTTGTGGCTTAGTTTAATGCTTCCACAAAGGTCAGTGCCCAAGCAGCAGCCTAGTTCTCAGAATACGTTGAGGAAAGGAGTTTGCTTTGCTTATAATGAAGCTCAGTGTAAATGGTTAAACAATTGTCGGTATAAACATGAATGTTCCTTTTGTGGGGGTTCGCACCCAATGTGTCGCTGTTTTAAAAGAGCAAACCAGTCTCAACCCCCTAGTTCCAAAGAACAGTTATCCAAAAGCATGGACGCCAGTGAAATTAATAAGAATGGCGCCTTGGCTAGAAATGTTCCCAGACAGGGAGAAAGCTAATTTAATTTTTAACGGTTTTAAGTTTGGTTTTGATATCCCTTCTTTCAAAGGATCTGGTTGTTGCTGGGTGGATAATTTGAAATCCATCCAGCAGCATAAGGATATTGTGCATCAAAAAATCCTGAAAGAGCTTGAAACTGGCAGGATCGCTGGTCCTTTTATACATCCGCCGTTTACAAACTTTAGACTTTCACCTTTAGGAATTGTCCCTAAGAAGGAATTGAATTCATTCCGTTTAATACATCACCTTTCTTACCCGTTTAAGGCTTCATTAAACGATGATGCTGACAAGTCTAAAGCGACAGTACACTATGCTTCGTTTGATCAGGCTGTCTCTTTATTGAGACAGTTTGGTCAAAATGCTTTTTTAGCAAAAGCTGATATCAAATCAGCTTTCCGTTTACTACCAGTTAACCCTGCAGGTTTCAACTCTCTAGGTTTTCAATTTGAAGGTGATTATTTTTATGACAAATGTTTACCAATGGGTTTTTCTTTATCTTGTTTCTATTTTGAGGCATTTTCATCCTTTTTACATTGGGTAGTGCAGAAGCAAATTCCGGATGGAGGTGTTCTGCACTATCTTGATGATTTTTTGTTTATAGGTGATGCTAGTTCTGAGTTATGTTATTCCTTATTGTTAAAATTTGTCGAGTTTATGAAATTTTTTGGTGTTCCGTTAGCTGAAGAGAAGACTGTGTTTCCATGTAGGTCATTAGAATTTTTAGGTATTAGAATAGATTCTGAGAGAATGGAATTTAGTTTACCAGAGGAAAAATTGTTAAAGTTAAGGGTTTCTTTAGTCAGTATGTTAGCTAGGAAGAAATGTTCATTACGTGATATGCAGTCACTGTTAGGGTTGTTGAGCTTTGCCTCTAGAGTTATTCCTATGGGAAGAGTTTTTTCAAAGCGACTGTATTTTTCAACAAGGGGTCTTAAGTCACCTAGGTCCCATATTAGGTTAACGGTTCAGATAAAAGAAGATTTAGCTGTATGGCTAGAATTTTTATCTAAATTTAATGGACGCAGTTGCTGGCAGTTTAATTTTGAGGATTCTGACTCTTTGTCTTTATTTACGGATGCAGCCGGTAGTATGGGCTACGGGGCATTCTTTAATGGTCAATGGTCGGCTGAGTTATGGCCCAGTGCTTGGCGTCTAAGCAAAGTTACTTCAAATATTGTCTTATTGGAATTATTTCCGGTTTTGGTAGCCATAGTTGTATGGGGTCATTATTTTAAGAATAGGAGAATTTTGTTGTTTACGGATAACAAAGGTGTGGTCTTTGCAATTAACACATTATCTTCAAAATGTGAATTAATAGTTAAGATATTAAGACATTTAACTTTATGTTGTCTGAAGTTGAACATCTGGTTGAAAGCTAGCTATATAGAAGGAAAAAAGAATGATATAGCAGATTCATTATCTCGTTGTCAGTGGCGGAGGTTCAGAACGATGGCACCAGAAGCGGAGCTTTGTGGAATTCCGTGTCCTCCTCATTTATGGAATCTGATTTGGGACTAATCTATGTTAATATTCAGAGATCCTTGGCTCCAAGAACATGGGCTGATTATTCAGCTGCTTGGAACGAGTGGGTTAATTTCTGTGTTAATGAGAACTGTAATTTCTTTCATAATGAGGTAGGTCTAGTTTTAAAATTTGTATGTAGCCTGATTAGTAGGAGGCTGTCATTTGCCTCCATTTCTAAGTCTCTGGCAGGCATCTCTTTCTTTCTTAAATTAAACAGTTGTCCGGCTATTTCTTCGCTCTTCCCAGTTAAGCAGCTTTTGAAAGGTTACCATAGGTCAGCTCCGGTTGTGGAAAGACGAAGGCCTATTTCATTAGATTTGTGGTTAAAATTATTCAATGTGTTACATTTAGTTTGTTTTAGTAATTTTGAAGTGTGTTTGTGTTAATGTTCTTTGCAGCCTTGAGAATAAGCGAACTGGTGGCAGAGAGTAAAGTTTCAGTCCCGGGCCTTTCATTTCAGGATGTTAGTTGCAAAATTGACCATGTTTTGTTATTGTTAAAAAAATCTAAGACAGATCAATTAGGAAAAGGTCGTTTGGTTAGAATTAATCAGTTTTCGGGTTCTGTTCTTTGCCCAGTTTCTAATGTTAAACATTGGTTGTCAATCAGGCCGAGTCTTGGGGTTGCTTTCCTGATTCATCAGAATGGGGATCAGCTGTCCAGATTTCAGTTTAACTCTGTTTTAAAGAAATGTTTGAAGTCCCTGAAGTTGGAGCATTTAAAAATATCCTCCCATTCGTTTAGAATAGGTGCAGCTACGGAAGCTGCACAGTTAGGAATTGATGAAGGGATTCTAAAAAGAATTGGAAGGTGGGAGTCTAATAGATTTAAACTTTATGTTCGACCAGACTTGTTAGTAGTGTAATTATATATCCACAGGTAAGCGTTTGGTTGTTTGGATCCTTGGCCACTCTTTTATATTTTGGGCACAGAAGAGAGCCGCGAGAAGGTCCTATACAGAAAATTTGTCTATGGATCCGCTAGTTTTTTCGGTTTTTTGGCATGGGGTAAGGGGTTTGCAATGGAAGAACGTGTTTTCTTTAGTTAAATCACTGAGTTCTTATTGGCCGGATCCGAATTTAATTATCATCCATGCTGGAGGCAATGACCTAGGTAAAGAAAAGACTTTGGACTTACTTTGGGAAATGAGAAGGGATATAGCCTTGATAAAATGTCTTTTCCCTGACGCTACTATTTCCTTTTCAGAGATTATTCCAAGACTGCTATGGTCCTCTGGAAATTATAAGTTTTTGAATCGAATCCGTAAAAGGATTAATAGAGCCATGTCTAAATACATGTCGGTCCTCGGTGGTCTTTCTTATAGACACAGTGACCTTGAAGACCTCACAGACGGGCTGTTCAGAAATGATTGTATACATCTTTCTGATGTGGGTATCGACATTTTCAATTTGGGCCTGCAGAATTTAATTGAAGAATGGCTGCGGTGTTTTGGGGGGGCCATGTCTTGGTAATGTCATGGCTTGTGGGGTTTGTCACCCAGCTAATGCTGGGCGGACTTGGTTTTTATTGGTCAAAATATTTATATTTTATTATTTATTCGATTATTTATGGTTATTCTCTTCGAATTATTTTATCTTAGGTTACCCTTAATAAACACCGTGGCCATTTTTATCCAAAGAAACTGTTGTCATGTTTTATTTCATTTTGATTGAGTATTGTGGGGTTTGTGCTACCATGTCAGGGGCCCCCCAGGCTATTGCCTGGGGGACACATGGTCGCACGGCCCCCCATAAGTTGTTAATAAAATATGTTTTTTTGCTTGGTATGTTTTTCTCTCCCCCTTTCCCTCTTTTCTCCATTTGTTATTTTATATTAGAATGGTACTTACCATCGTGGTGTCCCCCGGGTAAGCTGTGCTGGTGGCACGAGCCGGTTTCCAGATGTTTCTGTCTCTGGGCAGTTTGGAGTTGGTCCCAGCTGATTGGACCTAGGTCAGCTGTGCAATTGCATGAGCAG
This sequence comes from Rhinoderma darwinii, assembly GCF_050947455.1. NCBI lineage: Eukaryota > Metazoa > Chordata > Amphibia > Anura > Rhinodermatidae > Rhinoderma > Rhinoderma darwinii. The sequence goes on from NC_134690.1 coordinate 379,753,750, forward strand.
GTTCTGGCAGATTCTATCTCCAGGCAGTTTTGTGGAAGGCCAGCTGATTGGTCATTGATAAAATCCTAAAGGCGGGAAAATTGGACATAAAAGGAGCAGTTCATCGTGGTCAAGCAGCCAGTTTTTGAAGATTGGACCGTCGCCCACCCTCCCGCCCTATTGTTCTTAAATTCCTTCACGTCACGTTGTTTGTTAGAGGGGTTTGTCACCCAGCTAATGCTGGGCGGACTTGGTTTTTATTGGTCAAAATATTTATATTTTATTATTTATTCGATTATTTATGGTTATTCTCTTCGAATTATTTTATCTTAGGTTACCCTTAATAAACACCGTGGCCATTTTTATCCAAAGAAACTGTTGTCATGTTTTATTTCATTTTGATTGAGTATTGTGGGGTTTGTGCTACCATGGGACATGACAAGGGTGTCCACTTTCCCCTGCTCTATTTGTACTGGTCATTGAAACCCTCGTACAAAAGATTAGACAAGACCAACAAACCTAAGGACTAAAAATTGTCTCCTTTACCCACACAAAGGCAGCAGTCACTCATGACCTGCTCATCCTATTAAAAAAAACCATACAAGCTTCTCAAGACTGATTTTCATCTACGATTAATTCAGCAAGGTCTCAGATTTTAAAGTTAAAGGGGTTTTCCCATAATCAATATTTATCAACTATCCCCCACTGATCACAAGAACGGGCTTACCTTGTCGTACCTGTGAGCCCCATATGAATGGAGCCATATTGTGCATGCTCGGCCACCACTCTTATTATTTCTATGGGGCTTCCGAGTGCTATCTTTGGCAGCCCCATATAATGAATGGAGTGGTGGCAGAACATGCACAGTACCACATCAATCATATGAGACTCACAGAAACGGCAAATTAAGCCTATTCTCGTGATTGGTGGTGGTCCCAGCGGTCGGAAACACCACCGATCCATATATATCACCTACCATGTGGATAGGTGATAAATATTGATCATGCGAAAATCCCTTTAATTATAACAAATCTGAAGCAATCAACATCTCGGCTCCACTAGAAATTGAACACAAACTTAAAAATGATCTCCCTTCCTGTGTCCTTCTACAGTAATCAAATATTTAGGAAACTATATCACTCAATATCCAAACCTTCTATATTTAAGCAAACTATATTCCTCTTGTCTCTAAAGTGAAAAGCCTATTATATTAGATAGACTCAAACTATTTGTTTTTTGGATAGGCAAAAAAATATATTTTAAAACATATGTACTCCCCCAGTTCTTATACCTCTTACAGACAGTACCATCCAAAACCCGATGACTTACTTCAATAAAATCAGAAGTCTTTTCACCCGATTCCTATGAAATAATAAGTCTGAGGACTGCCTAGTATCAGAGGCTTTTCCCTTCCAGATCTTCACGCTTATTATAAGGCCAATCGCCTCAGCATATGTTTGAGCCTAGTCTCTTATAAACCATCTTCTTTGCAGCCACACATTGAGATTAAGCTAGCTCTACTGAACTCACACAACTTAATAACTCTTTGGGAATCTGACGCTTCCAAAGCAAACACCACCAATATTAGTCTGCTCACAAAGGGAACAATAAATGTTTACAACGCCCTTGTTAAAAAAAAACTAGGTAATTTTACCTCTTCTTCAGCTACAATGCCAATAGGCCTACACTCCACCTTTTAAAGGAAGGGTGTCGCGAAAAAAAAATAATTAAGATCAATTTGCTTTTAGTGTTTTATTAAAAAAATGTTTATTTATTTGTGTGTTTGTGTTTTACTTTTTTTTTTCAAACTTTTTCTTCTCTATGGGGGCTGCCATTTTTTTTTCATCTCTGTATGTGTCGATTAACGTCACATACAGACATGGAATACAGCCCCATAGAGAATGCGAACGGGAGCCGTTCCATTCACTATGGTGTACGCCGTCTGTGTCCATTCAGGCCCTACACTTATTTGAGTTTATTAACATCAGGTATGTGTACAGCTCAGTTCTGTTATTTTAGGAAGATACTAAAATAGAATTCAAGTGTGACATATATGCAAAAATAGAAGACATTTTTTACAGAACTGTACATACAAGTGTGGCTGTTCCTGGTACTACAGCTCAGCCTATTAAGTGAAAGATTAATACCATTGAAAATAATGGAAAGCCCGACTATGGACACCTTTGCAGGCATTGTTTTTTCATTGCACTGTATGTATTTTATTTTTTTTTAACCTTTTTATTGAACATTTTTTCAAACAATGAAGTTTGTGGGGGAAACAGAAGGAAAGAAGGGGAGGGGGAACAATGTAATACTAACAATAGTCCAGAGGATCATTGAAATTTCCATTAAACACCAATTAATCATTACCAAAAGTTGACCTAACTGGTCGAGCATAATAAATAGATGAGAGGGGGGGAGGGGAGAAGGAGAGGAAAAAAAAGAAATGAAAACAAAATGACTCTAATTTTTATCTCGCTGTGCTTATAAAGGAAACAATGCAGATGCAACACTCACGTGCATATTAAATTGTAAGCAATTCCCCACCCCATTGAATTTAATTGCAATATGGCTTTCGTCCCCGCCGCCGCCGCCACATAATGCAGCAATTTGTGTGCCCCGGGGGAACACCCGTGAGCTTCAGGATACATGTACCCAAACACCGCCCACAATATCGTATCTGGGACAAAATTAGCGAGGTGAGTAGTAGTGAATGTACGTATACGAGACCAAAATACACAAATGCGCGGGCACGACCACAAACAATGGTAGAGATTGGCTGCCGGTGCCTGACATTTGAAGCAACACGATGATGTGTAGATACAAATTTTATACTCCAAACTTGGAGTCAAATACGACCTGTGGGCAATCTTAAGTCGCATTTCCAGAAAGCGGGCAGAGGGTAGAAGTTTATGTGCCTGCTCTAGAGCCGCCAGTATCGTGGTGGGAGTTAGTCTGATCGTCACCCTGCCATTTAGTTAGAGGGGTCTGGGATTGTGAGTAATCAAGGGTAACATGAAGAAATTGATCATTTTTAGATATTTGGCCCTTCGGGGAGTTCGGACTGGAGAATTTTAGGAGCAAATAAGGATTCCATTCCAGGTCTGGCAGTTGCGGTAAAACCTTTTTTTATATAACTGTCAACTTGAAGAAAACTAAAATGATCGATGGGTAACTCGGGATATTTAGAGCGGAGTTCCGAAAGTGTAAGAGCCCGACGTTCGTCCTGATGTACAAGCTTTTTGAAGCAGGTGATTCCTAACGTGTGCCACCTGTGGAAAATTGCCCGTGGATTACCATCCTGAAAATTATTATTACAGATTAGTGGCAAGTGGAGAGATAACAGAGGAGAAAGCTGGTGATGGCGATGGATTTTCTGCCATGCTTTCCAAGTTCCACAAGTAGTGGGTTAGCTCTAGTCTCCACAGATAAACCTTCATATGGGAGGTGCAGTAGTCCCGACAAAGCCCGTCCAGAAAATAATCTGGAATCCAGATTGTACGAAGTATAATATAATGAGCGGTGCTCCCAAGCCAGTCCGAGACATAACGGAACAAGGCCGCCAGGTTGTACTGCTTAATGTCGGGGAAATTAATGCCCCCATTGGCTCTTGGTTGTTGTAAAATCTGGTAGGCTATGCGGGATCTCCCCCCCCCACACATGTCCTGTATAAATAGTTAATGCGTTTTTCATCTTTAGGGGTGAGATATATTGGGAGGGTATGGAAAATATATAGAAGACAAGGGAACTTCAGAGAGTCTTTTCTAAGTCCTCTATATAACGTGCTATATTAAGTCTGTAGAGTTTAGCAGGGTGTCTGGAGATTTGGACTCCTAAATATTTGATCGCCTGAGTGTTCCATTTAAATGGAAAGGCGGCCGCCCAAAGGGGTCTAGAAGGCCCTCGCAACAACAGTACCTCCGTCCTGTCCCTATTCAAATAGTATCCCGATAATCGGCCCACCTGGTCTAGTTCTTCAAGAAGGGGAATTAGTGTCCGCTTAGGGTCTGCAACTACCAACAGGATGTCATCCTCAAAATCGGCTAATTTTAGTTCTAGATCCCGTATAATAAGGCCCTGAAAAGTTGAGGTTTTGGAAAGGTGACGCAGTAAGGGATCTATGGAAAGATTAAACAGAAGGGGGGAAAGGGGGCCTCCCTGCTTGGTGCTGTATGTATTTTATTAAATTAAATATATATACAAATAGTTTAGATCAAACATTTTGGACCACTTGTCTTTTTCAGCTTGTACGTTTTGCAATGCAATATAAGCCGCTGGATGCCATTCAATGTTCATCCCATCAGACGAACTTACTGTCAGGTCAGTCTCCAGGCCATCTCTCTGCTCTCCTGAATGTTAATCTAAGCTGATATTTTTACATCACAGAAAATCAATTTAAATCAAATAAGATGTCAGATTCCAGTTTAGATTTCAAAATCAATTAAAAAAGTCTAGTATCCCTTTAAGGACGATGGGTGGTTCCTATTTGGAGAGAATTCTAACCCAAATCTAAAACATAACTTTTATTAACTAAATAAATAAAATAAAATGTGTTCCTAGAAATAGGTAATAAGTACCCAAAACAGATGAGTGCATGATGGTCAGTCCTGTGGAAGCACTGAGGGCAGGCACAATGGACCTTTAAAACCCTGAAGTGTCACTATTAAACCATGTCCTAAACCCTACCATGTGCCTGACCAAGTGTCCCTAGATTTCCTTAAATTACTAAGGTAATTATTTGGTATTAGATACCTATGAGGTTGATACAGAAAAAGATCTACCCTTGAGAAAAACCTGGCAAAATGGCGGCACTAGATGCAGTTGTCTAAAAATTAGGACACGTTTTGTGGACAGATATTAGTGAGAATGCAATTTATTAATTTACTAGGTGTGTTTTAGAGATACTACCAGTTCCAAATAAATGGGCTATACAGAACAACTAAAAATTTATTTGGCCAACAGAATGGCTGCCACTACTATACTACATGTTGGTTACATGTCAACCTTAGGAACACACATTTTGTGCACTGACGTCTATTTACTAGGAATACCTCATAAGGATGCGTCTGTACTACGCCTCATATTTTGCAAATCTATAGGTTGCCCCTTCATAAAATAAGTCAGGCAAAAAAATGGCTGCCTCATTTGGGTCTTGATCGTAGGACACACTAAGATAGCTATTTGCTGACCTAATATTTATTCATTATCCACAGCCTATCAATGCAGTAGGTGATGCCACTTCCTCCAAATGAATAGATGGTCTTCTTAAAATTTGGCTCAGACTACAAAATGGCCGCCATCACAGGGTGTTGGCCAAGAATCCACTTTAAATAAGGAATATGTGTCATTTCTGATTAATTTCCTTGAGGGCTTAACATTTTTCCAACTACTGTACTGCTACGAAATCTAAAATAATTTATATAAAAATAAAAAATACTCCTTCTAAAAATAATGACTTAATATTACCGCACAATCAATGCAACAATGGAGCCCACAGCTGCAGTCTGAAAACACTTACACAATGAGTGGCGCTAAGAACCCACAAACTTACCAGGCTGTGCATAATTTTCACTCCATCTGGATTGACTGTTAGTGCTTCATTGTATATCTGCTTTGCCTCCTCCAAACAGCCTTTCATCTCCGCGAGCTTCCCACGCATGTACAGCACAGTGTGTGATGTGGGGAAAAGGCTGGCTGCCTCCTGGATACAAAAGCCTGCTTCTTTCATATGCTGTTGTTCCATAAAGAGTTCAGCTACACAATAAAGAAAAAAAAGTACAATAAATAACTCATTATTTTTAATTTCGACCAATTTTCACTGCTCTCTAAATGTGTAGGGGAACCAATGTTGACTACCTACGTGATTGACAGGCTGTCATACAACATCTGTATGCTCTGTAAGAATACAAACAGCAATAATAATAATAATAATAATAATAATAATAATAATAAAGCATAGTAGTCTGTAAACTTCCCAGCATTCCCGATGATAAATTATAGTAGATACAGTACTTCAGGCCTGACCATGGACCAGTGATTGCCAACCTTATTACTATTACTATTACTACTCCCAGGGAATCCTATTCTTGAGGGCTTAAGATTTTTCCAACTACTGTACTGCTACGAAATCTAAAATAATTGATATAGAAATAAAAAATACTCCTTCTAAAAACAATGACTTAATATTTATTTGAAACTCAAAGGCGTTTGGAGTACTGTAATGCATGCGCCCTTCAGCTCCATTCAAACCCTGCCAAGCAAACGGTTTTGATGCTGGGGGGAAAACGGGGAAAAGGGACCTCCTTTCTAGAAATCAGATGGGGGTCCCAGCGGATAGGTGATAAATTGTTACCCCTTTAATTATTGTTATTAATTATTGTTACCCCTTTAATTATTTTCATTGTTCCTTAAAACTGAGGTTCTCCATGCCCCTTATTAGTTTAGGGGCTCTTGTTTGTATTTTTTCCAACTCCAGACCATCCTTACTATGAACTGCATATTCTAGATGAGGTCCTTGCTCCTAAAGGCTCTTGCTTGGTCTTGTTTTAAAGTCAAGAAACTTTTATTCATGTTATCACCATCACCTCTAATCAATCAAAGTGCATAATGGTTGCCTAAGGGTAAGGCCACACAGAGCGGCCCTGACACGGTCGCAACGCAGCTAACAACCGCACCGGCACCATGCTTGGTGCGGCTGTCAAACAGCCTGTTAGTGGCTGTTTGTTAATGCGGGTAAACCGTCCCTATATCTGCAAAATAGTGCGGTCATGAATTAATACACCCTTTATGGCCGCACTATTTTGCAGGTTACAACAAGTTACCCCTATTCATTCTCTATGGCAGCGCCAGAAAAAGCAGAACACTGCACTCGGCTATCTCCGGCGCTCCCATAGGGAATGAATGGAGCGGCGGTGCGCATGAGCGTGTAACCAGAATACCGCAGGATATGTCAGACAGATGTTCTATCGGAGTGTTCTATCGGAGTTACGGAAACAGCGCAGCTCAGTTAGCTACGCTGTTTCCATAATTCCTGGTCGGAAATCACACGATTCAGCCACAACACAGACCAGTAGAATGCGGTTTAGGGGACACCGTTCTAGAGATATGCGGGACCCAGAGGTGGGACCCGCATCTATCTGACATTTCTGACATATCCTGTGGAAAACCCCATTAAGGTACACAATAGAAGAACCTCTGACAAACTTTCCTACTTTCCTATTTCGGCGGGACTCGCCGACCATCTATGGTGTATGGTGGTGTTCTGACTATCCCTCGACGGCAAAAAGGCTATGCATTCATAGCAGGGGCATAGCTATAGGGAGTGCAGAGGTACGAGGAAGCGGCTTCACCAGACAGAGGTCAAGAGACCCCTGTTCTAACAGGTGTGGGGTTCCAGAGATGCTATGATTGTCTACAGTGGAAATACATCTTTAGATTTAGGTGACCCCTTATAAGCATGTCTGATAATGGACAGTAGCCCCCATGCTGCAGTAAAAATGCATATATTGTGTGTTATATTTGGGTCTATAGGCCTGATCAGTTCTTTGAGTCCCCCTTTATAATTGGTTATTCAGTCAATGTGGTGGCACATGATCTGTGATCTGTATTATTCTTCACGTGAGATCAGTACGTAACTATACTGTTATGCACGTTGATCATGAAAAATGACAGATATACTGTTTTTATCTATACCTTTACCCCCACTGTAGCCTGTTATTTTTTATTTTACGCTCGGGAAAATAATTGGCATGGTGCTGCTGTGTGACTGTCAGCAGAGCTACAGAATTCAATTGTCGGGTACACAACGTGGATCAAAATGCAAAAATATCAAAAGAATTCAACAAATGACAAGACCCACAACAGAGAATTGCAATGATGTGCAGAAGAGAAGGTTAACCCACTGGGTTCCCCATTTCTGTATTCCTCACGTAACATATGACTATGAATTCACCTACAATGGATGCCACACAGTGGTCAGTGCATACCGATTATACCAACAATATGAATAAAAGCAGAGATAGTAGGATTCATCCCGCTTAGAATTTCCTTGACATAAAGAGTCCTTGAAAGCAAAACTATCCAGAGTACAATGGACTTACTTATTATGAACATTGAATGGTGCCCTCTGATCCTCGGAGAGTTAACATAACTCATGTATGGGAATTAAAGGTGAAAAACAAACGGATAAACTGGCCGCTTTTCATGGCCGTTTTGCATCAGTGAATCTACACATTTTCATCCATTTCCTGGCCGTCTGACCCTTTTTAACGACCGTCTGCCATCCATTTTTCAGTGTCGTTAAAATGGATGAATTTAATTTGTCAGTTTTTTTTTGTCCAAACCCCTGAAAACATGGAAGGTCGTATGATCATGTCCATGTAGATAGTGTCACAGTGCCAATGTACAGAGTGCCACACAGTGCACACGTAGATAGTGCCACACGCACCTGTCCATGTTCCTGTGCCGTGCTCTCCCTCATCGATGCCGGCCTGGTCTCTTCTGACCAGGCCAGTTCCAGCAGAACGACGCAGGCGGTGCAATGATGTCATCACTCTGCCTGCATCACAAAAATGCGCTGAATGGCAGAGAAAGGTACCAATGGTTCCTGTACCTTGCTCCTTCATGACATCCCTGAGCAGAGCTTATACTAACGCTCTGCTCTAGGACTCCTGCTCTGAGGAAGCCCCTGACATCACTGTCCATATATGGACAATGATGTCAGGAGCAGAGTTGGAGTCCCAGTCAGAGTGCTAGAAGCGGCTCTGCTCCGGGGCTCCGGCTGGGGAAGCCCCTGAAATCACTGTCTATATATGGACAGTGATGGCAGGAGCAGAGATGGAGTCCCAGGAAGAGCCCTAGTAGCGCTATGCCCGGGACTCCGGCTCTGGGCTTGCCCCTGACATCACTGTCCATATATGAACAGTGATGTCAGGAGCAGAGATGGAGTCCCAGGCAGAGCGATAGTAGCGCTCTGCCAGGGACTCCGGCTCTGGGGTTGCCACTGACATCACTGTCCATATATGGACAGTGATGTCAGGGGCTCCCCAGAGCTCTGGAGCAGAGCCTATACTAGTGCCCTGCTCTGGGACTCCGGCTCTGGGGTTGTCACTGACATCACATACCGGTCCAGGAGGATCCCCTGACGTCACAGTCTATGGACAGTGACGCTAGGGGCTCCTCCAGCAGAGGAATACCCAGACTAAGTGTCAGCAATGCTCTGGTTGGGGATTCCTCTCCTAGAGGGAGCCCCAATGAAGCTATTTACAGGGGTGTGTGTGTGTCTCTATCTATGGGGGGTGTGTGTGTGTGTGGCACTATCTACAGAGGGCACCATGGCATTATTTACAGAGGGCACTGTGGCATTATCTGGGGGAGGTGGCATTATCTACAGAGGGCACTGTGGCATTATCTAGGGGGGGTGGAATTATCTACAGAGGTCACTGTGGAATTATCTACAGAAGGCACTGTGGCATTATCTAGGGGGGGTGGCATTATCTACAGTGGGTATTATGGAATTATCTACAGAGGGTATTGTGGCATTATCTATGGGTGGGTGTGTGGCAGTATCTACAGATGGCACTGTGGCATTATCCACAGAGGGCACTGCGGAACTATCTAAAAAGGGGCTGCCCAATCTTGATATTCTTGTGTCTGCCAAACTCTGCCAACTGAGCAGCCAGACTGCATTTAGTGACACTTAAACTGGAAAACTGGATTGTTAAAATAAGCACGTGGAGTAAACTCGCAAATTTTCATTAAGTTTAAAGGATAAACTCGCCAAAGGATATGCCATAAATGTCAGATAGATGCGGGTCCCACATCTGGGTCCTGCACCTATCTCTAAACCCAATTCTGCCTTTCTCGGCGGTTTCCCGGCCACTTCCTGATTAGATGGTCGGGAGTTAGGAAAACAGCAAAGCTCGCTGAGCTACGCTGTTTCCATAACTTCCATAGAAGTGAATGGCAGTTACGAAAGCAGAGTTATAAGGCCTTGTTCACACGGCGCTAGAAAAAACCGACGTGTAAACTCGTCAAAAACGCTAGCGTCTTTGCAAAGCACTTTTTAAAGTACAGACGTTTTTTACGTATTAGCGGTGGTATTTTACGTGTTTTTGGTGCATTTTTGGCCGCGCAATTTTGACTCCCATTGACTATGGGAATTAGGCGCATTTTCAGCGCGTTTTACACGCCAAGAATTGACTTGACCCTTCTTATTTTACACAACGCATTTTTTAAACACGTGAGCGTAAAAAAACGCGTCGTGTGCACTACACATTGTGTCATTGATGTCAATGAAAGCTTAAAAGCGTTTTTCCGCATGTAAAACGCGGAAAAAACGTGTTGAATACACGCCATGCGGACAAGGTCTTAGAAAAGCAAGTATTTATTTTAAAAAATAATTTTTTTTTACTTTTCTGTTATCACTTTCATGGTTCAGCACTATTGCATTCCTATATGTGAAGTATCGCAAGTTAGTCCTGCTTGATATGTGACAGTGCAATGAGCAAGATAAAGTCATTACACCTGAGTGCTTTGTGTTAGGCCGGATTCACACGAGCGTGTGCATTTTGCGCACGCAAAAAAAGCGGCGTTTTGCGTGCGCAAAAGGAACTTAACAGCTCCGTGTGTCATCACCATATGTTGCGCGGCTGCGTGCTTTTCACGCAGCCGCCATCATTATGACACTCTGTTTGGATGTTTGTAAACAGAAAAGCACGTTCTTTTACTGCTGTTGCGCGAATCACGCGCGTTCCACGGAAGTGCTTCCGTGTGCTGCGCGTGATTTTCACGCACTCATTGACTTGAATGGGTGCGTGATGCGCGAAATACGCACGAGAACGGACATCTCGTGAGTTTTACGCAGCGGACTCACGCTGCGTAAAAATCACGGACTGTCTGCACGGCCCCATAGACTAATATAGGTCCGTGCGAGGCGCGTGAAAATCACGCGTGTTGCACGGACGTATATCACGTTCGTCTGAATAAGCCCTTATACTCATTTGTTGAATATGGAAATTATTTGCATTATTTATGTCTGTTACTTGTGTTCTAAACTAGTAATAAAATGTGCAATATAGATTTGTATCATTTTATATGCGCACTGACGTGGTTAGGTTATGGGGGGTCACTGTTACTTATGGCATTACTTTTCAATTGGGTCCTCCAACTTGGAAGATTAAACATGAAATAAGCAGGAAGATACTAAGGGTATGTTCACACGCACTAATTACGTCCGTAATTGACGGACGTATTTCCGCCGCAAGTACCGGACCGAACACAGTGCAGGGAGCTGGGCTCCTAGCATCATACTTATGTACGATGCTAGGAGTCCCTGCTACTCCGTGGAACTGCTGTCCCGTACTGGAAACATGATTACAGTACGGGACAGTTGTCCTTCAGAGAGGCAGGGACTCCTAGAATCGTACATAACTATGATGCTAGGAGCCCGGCTCCCTGCACTGTGTTCGGTCCGGGACTTGCGGCCGAAATACGTCCGTCAATTACGGACGTAATTAGTGTGTGTGCACATACCCAAAAAAACATGAAAGTGACATGTAGTAGAGGTAATTGGGCTGACTTGTGCATAGCTGATGATAAAATATTGCATTTTACCGTAAGTCACCGCGCTCCTTTGGCGCCGCAAACGATGTCAATCTCATTTATCTGCAGCAACTATAGATGTCACTGCAGAAATCTTTATTTTTACTTAAGTTCTCATGTACTGTTCTGCATAAAATGAGACTGGACCTTAACTAGGACAGGATCGAAATCAACATTCTGTCAGCATTTTAAAGGTTGCTGCAGGCACAGCTAATGCAGGTATTCTGAATAAATCTGAAAATCCTCCTTTGACAGACCATATTACTTGATAAAAAATGTGCACTTTAATATCATAGTTTGTTGAATCGGTAAAAAGCAAGAATTTGATGTAAATGCAACATAATATTAATACTACCAGCAGCAAACACTCACAGCTAGGCCAGTAAACGACCTTGTGCCAGTGACCTTCTCTTCTGTATGTAACCCGGAAGTTGTGGCCATACAATGCTCATCAGAAACATAAATAAGGCCTCGTTCACATCTGCGTTGATATTACCATTGTTCTGCTCCATCCGAGAAGCAGAAGAACTTAAAGTGCCCACTCCGTTGTACAATGGACACCATGGGAGTGAGACAAAAATTATTGGCTTTAATGGGTTCCGTCGGGGTGTCCATGGTTTTTACTGAAAACAATAGCGCAGCATCATGCGCTATTGTTTCCGGTATTTGCGGGCGGATCTGCGACTGAGGCCCCTAGATGAATTATTTGTTGAGAAAATGATTTTTTTTTAACTAAAGCTACGTCTTTTTGCTCACTACACCGCTAGAAGAATTCCTTAAGGGGTGTCGTTTCCTAAATAAAGTCACTTTTGGGTAGTTTGGTACCTTAGGGGCTTTGCAAATGCGACATGGTGCTGAGAAACCAATCCAACAAAAGCTGTGCTCCAAAAGCCAAATGGCACGCCTTCCCTTCTGAGCCCTGCTGTGTGCCCAAACAGCAGTTTATGTCCACATATGGGGTATTTATGTACTCTGGAGAAGTTACTTTACAAATATTGGGGGAGCGTTTTCTTCTTTATTCCTTGTGCAAATTGTTTTCTTTAAGCTAAAACGACATCCTACTGGACAAAATAAAAATGTTTCATTTTCACATCCAAGTTCTTATAAAATCTATGAAACACTTGTGGGGTCAAAATTCTCAATACACCCCTAGATTAAATTCTTGTGGGTGTAGTTGTTTTGGGGTGTTTCCTTAGTTTTGGCATCACAAGACCTCTCCAAACCTGACATGGTGCCTAAAATATAATCTAATAAAAAGAAGGCCCCAAAATCCACTAGGTGCTCCTTTGCTTCTGAGGCCGGTGCTTCAGTCTATTACCACACTAGGGTGACATGTGGGGTATTTCTAAAAACTGCAGAATCTGGGCAATAAATATTGAGTTGCGTTTCTCTGGTAAATCCTTATGTGTTACAGGGAAAAAATGGATTAAAAATGAATTGCTGCAAAAAAAAGGAAATTTGTAAAGAGAGTTGAATACTTTTGAGAGAGCCGTGTTAAAAATGTGGTGATTTATGGGGTTTGTATTGTATGGGCCTCTCAAAGCCACTTCACAACTGAACTGGTCCCTGTAAAAATAGCCTTTTGACATTTTTTAAAATTGTTTTGAAAATGTGAGAAATTTCTGTTAGGGCATGACCACACATGGCGGAATTCCTCCGCAACTGTCCGCATCAATGCCGCACAGAATCTGCGTTGCAGATTCTGCAGCGGATCTGCACAAAATGTGCAGAAAATTGATGCGGACTGGCCGCTGCGGACTGCAGGAAAAGTGCTTCTCTTCTCCCTATTCAGTGCAGGATAGAGAGAAGGGACAGCACTTTCCCTAGTGAAAGTCAAAGAATTTCATACTTACCGCCCGTTGTCTTGGTGACGCGTCCCTCTTTCGGCATCCGGCCCGACCTCCCTGGATGACGCTCCAGTCCATGTGACCGCTGCAGCCTGTGCTTGGCCTGTGATTGGCTGCAGCCGTCACTTACACTGAAACGTCATCCTGGGAGGCCGGACTGTAGACAGACGCAGGGAGTTCTCGGTAAGTATGAACTTCTATTTTTTTTTACAGATACATGTATATTGAGATCGGTAGTCACTGTCCCGGGTGCAGAAACAGTTACTGCCGATCGCGTAACTCTTTCAGCACCCTGGACAGTGACTATTTACAGACGTCTCCTAGCAACGCTCCCGTCATTACGGGAGCCCCATTGACTTCCTCAGTCTGGCTGTAGACCTAGAAATACATAGGTCCAGCCAGAATGAAGAAATGTCATGGTAGTAAAAACAATACGCTCCGCAGCACACATAAGATCTGCGGACTTCATTGCGGAATTTTGACTCTCCATTGAAGTCAATGGAGAAATTCCGCCATGAGTCCGCAACCAGTCCGCCACTGCTCCGCAACAGACAGAGCATGCTGCGGACACCAAATTCCGCTCCGCAGCCTATGCTCCGCAGCGGAATTGTACGCATCGTGTAAACGAACACTGCTAAATTAAAGTGAAAGTCAATGGAGAAACGGCTCCGCTGCGGATTAACGCTGCGGAGTGTCCGCAGCGGAATTTAAGTGAAATTCCGCTATGTGTGAACCCGCCCTTAAAGTTCTAAGCCTTGTAACGTCATAGAGAAATAAAAGGATGTTCAAAAAACGATGCCAATCTAAGGCTAAGTTCACATGGAGTTTTTTGCAGGCGGAAATTCTGCCTAAAATTTCCGTTTGGAAGTTTGGGGCAAATTTTCCTCTCCCTGCACGCCGATTTTCGCTGTGTTTTTCGCCCGTGGCCATTGAGCGCCGCTGGCATAAAACTCAGTGAAATACGCTCTCTCTGCCTACCATTGATGTCAAGGGGAGGTCAGAGGCGTAAACGCCCGAAGATAGGGCATGTCCCTTCTTAATTCCGCGTGACGGTTTTACCGCTCGCGTAAAAAAGACGCCTCCGCTTCCCATTGAAATCAATGGAAGGCATTTTCGGGCCGTTTTTGACGAGTTTTGCGGCGCGGTTTCCGCGTCAAAAAACTCAGTGTGAACCCAGCCTAAAGTACACATATGGGAAATGTTAATTAGTAACTATTTTGTGTTGTATAACTATTTGTCTCACAAGCAAATACATTAAAATTTATAAAAATGCAAATTTTTCGCTAAATTTTAGTGTTTTCCCAGAATTAAATACTAAATGTATCGACCAAATTTTACCAGTAACATAAAGTCCAATGTGTCACGATATCAGAACTTGCTTGGATAGGTAAAAGCATTCCAAAGTTATTACCACATAAAGTGAGATATGTCAGATTTGAAAAATAAGGGTATGTGCACACACACTAATTACGTCCGTAATTGACGGACGTATTTCGGCCGCAAGTCCCGGACCGAACACACTGCAGGGAGCCGGGCTCCTAGCATCATAGTTATATACGATGCTAGGAGTCCTTGCCTCTCTGCAGGACAACTGTCCCGTACTGTAATCATGTTTTCAGTACGGGACAGTAGTTCCACGGAGAGGCAGGGACTCCTAGCATCGTACATAAGTATGATGCTAGGAGCCCGGCTCCCTGCACTGTGTTCGGTCCACTACTTGCGGCCGAAATACGTCCGTCAATTACGGACGTAATTAGTGTGTGTGCACATACCCTAAGGCTGTCAGGAAGGTCAAAAGTGGCTGCAGGGGGAAGGGGTCAGATTATCAGTAATGGAAATTGCCTTGGTACGTTCGTCAACACCTGAAGGCAGTGTCGGGAGGAGAGGTGGGCAGAGTAGACGGATGCCAAGGCCCATTTGAGAAAGGCACAATTTAGGGATCTTTTTAAAAAAATAATTATTGTCACTGATTCAATAGGCCGTGCATTAAGCGGCAGTGTTTGTGTGTGTATATAAAGAGGTGAGGAATGGAGTCGAATGAGAGATAAATGAAATAAATAAGAACTATTGTACTAAACGCCAGGGACCAAGGAGGGAGGAGTGATTGTACCGTCCTTGCCTAGAAGGACCTCTCAATATTTAAGGCAAACCTGTGTTATGGATCTGGAGGCAACATGCTATAGATCACGAAAAGTTAAACAGATAAAGATTTGTGGGAATAGATTCAGTTTTGGTTTAAATCCCTGCTAATCCTTGTTATACGCCACAATTGGCTACTGTGAAGACGGTTTCTTGGCATTAAAGCGCTACAGAGACTATTATTAAAAACAATGGACTATATGGCTATCCATTAATTAAATGCCTAGTCATGTTTTGCAGGTCCCCCGACAACAGGCAAATTGGGGGCACCTTCCGATGGAGAGACCCCTAATCACTGCCTGTTATAAGATGTTGGTCAGCCAATGCCAGGTCAGACCAGGAGGGCATTGCATAAACTTTTTCCTAAAGGGCACAAAAAATGAAGTCTCACGTAAAAATGGCGCCATTTTTGCCAATGGCAAACAGTAGGCAAAGGTGCAAATTGACATCCTTGAGGCATGACCAATACATCTTATATTCATCTCTAAAGCAGGGTCCACAAATAAGGACAGAAAGGTCTGCGCCATACACTGCTAACAGGGGGGAAAACAAAGGCTTTGAGTTGCACAAAATGTCATACATCCAGCAAAAGGCAAAGAAAACGGCAAAAAAACGGAGCCGTCCAGACATTCGAATCTGAAATTACTGGAGTTTAGGTCCAATTTCATTAGAAGTCGTATAAAGCAGTTATGTTTTTGGCAGGGGCTGCAGTAAACTGTATACACGATTAATGAATTATATATGTGGTTTCCTTTGTTTCCGTCATGTGAGCGTAATAAATAATTAACGCCCGCTCCTGGCTATTAGGAGAGCTCTGTTGCTTTGTAGTTCAATGGATGATGATAAAATTTATGCCCAGTGGTTAAATATCCAAACAAAGACAACTTCATAAATCACTATAGGAACCTTGATATAGACGATATCGCCAAATGGCATTTGACATTTTTCAAGCACTTACCTGCTTGTAGCCATATCTTCTCTAGGGTAACCCACTGCTTCATGGGGCCCTGCTTATGCACACTGCTGTGAAAGCTTATTTCTGACATGGCTTGTTCCATGCGAGATGCTGCGATGGAAGATGCTCGTTGGGATCCTAGATAAAGATAAGAATTTATATATATATATGAATATTCAGTGCTATATCTGGTTCCTGTACATTTCATGTAAATTTCTCCATCAAACTGGCTGGGAAATGGAGTAGATGCTATATGAAGGGGTTGTCCCATTAAAGAGGACCAGACAGCTCTTCTGACATGTCTATTTTAGTAAACACGTGTATTCCCCATGAAATAATTTTGAAACATACGTTATACATTTCTAGGAGGAATAACAGAGGAACGGCACAACTTAGAGTTATAATAAAAGATGCTCCAGAATTGTTATTTCATGGGAATACAATTATTTACTAAAACAGACATGTCAGGACAGGTGACAGGTCCTTTTTAAGACAGTCCCTGCCCATATGCAGTATCAGAGCATATTTACGTCAAAGAGGGGTGTCCCCCGCTCGGGACTCCCATCTTTTAGCCAGAGCAGAGTGGCTCCTGTTCTGGAGTACTCAGTGCGACAGTGTATAATATGGCTGCCCAATCATTCACAGGAGAAATGTGCAGCCACCCACAGCTTCCCCTCCGGGATAACACAGCTTCGGAGGTTCCAGGTGCCGGGGTCTGCAGCGATCAGCTGATTGCCAGTAAATCAACAGTTAATAAGACCCCACGCACACAAACTTATTTTTTTCCTCCCGTAAATACGGGTCCTTGGTCACACGTATTCGACCCGTATTGCACCAGTATTTACGGACCCGTGCCCGTAAATACGGGTCCGGTGTCACCAGTATTTCACCCGTATTTACGGGCACGTTTTCGCTGCAAAATTGCACTGCACTAATCGGCAGCCCCTTCTCTCTATCAGTGCAGGATAAACAGAAGGGACAGCCCTTTCCGCAGTACAAGTAAAAGAAATTCATACTTACCCGGCCATTGTCTTGGTGACGTGTCCCTCTTTCGACATCCAGCCCGACCTCCCTGGAAGACGCGGCAGTCCATGAGACCGCTGCAGCCTGCGATTGGCTGCAGCGGTCACATGGACTGAAACGTCATCCCAGGAGGCCGGACTGGAGGAAGAAGCAGGGAGTTCTGGGTAAGTATGAACGTCTTTTTTTTTTTTTTACAGGTTGATCTATATTGTGATCGGTAGCCACTGTCCAGGGTGCTGAAAGAGTTACTGCCGATCGTTTAACTCTTTCAGCACCCTGGACAGTGACTATCCACTGACGTCGCCTAGCAACGCTCCCGTAATTACTGGTGCACACACGTAGTCACCCATAATTACGGGAGCCCCATAGACTTCTATGGGCCTGCCCGTGCCGTAATTACAGCCTGAAATAGGACATGTTCTATATTTTTTATTATAAGCATACGGGGAGGTACCCGTGGCCAATAGAAGTCCATGGGCCCGTAAAAACGTGCCGTAATTACGGGCGTTTTTACGTTTGTGTGCATGGGGGTTATCCAGATGGGATAACCTCTGTAAACTCCTTATCAAAGTTGCCACCAATCTTCTTTCCTTATTTTTAGTCTGGGTTCACATGGTGCGTTTTTATTTAATTTTTTGCATGAATTTTTTTATTTTGGTAAATAAACTCCTATGTCTCTCACTGGGAGGTTATCAGCCAAAACGAAAAAAAAAAAAAAAATGCGTGCTAAAAACACAACAAAAATGTACCACGTGAACCCAGCCTTAATGTCTCTCTTAAAGGGGTCCACAGGATATGTCATAAACGTCAGATATATGCCGGTCCCACCTATCTCTAGAACGGGGTCCCCTAAACACTTTTCTAGCTTTTTGTGCTCACGCTGCCTCCCAACCAGTTCTGATTACATGGCTGGGAGTTACAAAAACAGCGTAGCTCAGCGAGGGAGTCAGCGTGAGCACAAAAAGCTAGAACGTGGCTAAGGGGACCCCGTTCTAGGGATAAGTGCGGGTCCCAGTGGTAGGACCCGCATCTATATGACATTTATGACATATCCTGTGGATATGCCATAAATGTCTCTGATGGGAAAAACCCCTTTAATTCTTTGTCTTTGACTTACAAACTAATTAGTCTTTGGAACTAATGAGTGAAATGTGATTAATTTCACATCCACTATTTTGTTAGAAAATAAATAACTACCTGCCCCCCCCCCCCCTCTATCTAAGTTCTGCAGACACAAGGGCCGCTCCACAATGTAAAGATGCTACATACAGCAGGCGACATCAATACTCCCAGGACTCTTGTGTGCCTCACCTAGGGAATTGTGATGAACTCCCCTGAAACCTGAATTGTCAGATTCGATTGCTTTAAAGGAGTTATACGAAGAAGATCGACATTTATCACCTACGCACAGACAGATGTCTGATCGCTGGGGGACCCCCCCAATGGAATTCCCACAGATATCTAGAACACGGGTCAGGAGCTCCCTGTTCCTACTAACTGCAGTGAGGGGGAGTTTGTATGGAGCATGGTACTTGATTATCTCCGTCAGTCCCATAGACTTTGAATGGAGCGGCAGCGTGCATGCTCGACCATTGCTCCAGTCAAGCGCCTCTTCACTGCGGTCAGGACCTGCGTTCTAGAGATCTGTGGGGGTGCCAGTGATGGCGTCTCCACCGATTAAACATTTATCACCTATTCTGTGGATAGGTAATAAATGTCAATATTGGCAGAACCTATTTAAGGGTGCTCCCCGATGTGGCGCACCTGCCTTGTATGCTATGGCAAAAATATTCCACAACACAAGAACTAGAGAAATCAGAATATTTTTCCCAGGGCATACATTGTAGTTTTCCGCAGCCTATTTTAATGAAAGTACGCCACGTGTGAGCGCACCCTAAATCTAAACTTGTAATGAAAAATGTTAGTGCTCGTTTTATGTTTGATCATGGTGGTATGCCAAATAACTCTTGTTCCAGCAGGGTACGGCCACATTTCACATGTTATATTTCTATACATCATTAGTAGCCGCTTTATGTTTATTTGTCCTTTAACAAGACTGAGCGCTCCGCTGAGAGTGTTACCGCACAAAACACGTGAAGAGGTCTAGAAGCCAAAGCTTTAACCTACCTACTGAGCCAGGACATTAGTGAACAGCTGGGTTAGCAGCTGTTAATCTGATAAACACTGATACCATTTAATTCACGGCAAACTCCTGACCTTTGCATACATTAGTTATGCTGGAGTTTTCTTAAAGGAAAACAAATAATGAAAACAATTGCATGAAAATATTATATGTGAATATGCAAATGTCGTGTGATTGTCTCATATGTGCATTCAAATAAACAGATGCTTTTCTAACGACAATCTGAAACCATGACAGCTCAGGCCTCCCAAGTGTCCCTATATTCACACCATAGCCATGATGCCCCCTGTTTATCTGTTTCTGGCTAGATATACATATGTAAAAGCATGCAGCGTATGTGGTAGAGTTTTTCAACCAGAATGTCCGCTGCGGAAAACTGCAGCACTTAGGCTGGGTTCACACGTGGCGGAATTTCACTTGAATTCCGCTGCGGACACTCCGCAGCGTTAATCCGCAGCGGAGCCGTTTGTCCATTGACTTACACTTTAATTTAGCAGTGTTCGTTTAGACGAGGCGTAAAATTCCGCTGCGGAGCATAGGCTGCGGAGCGGAATTTGGTGTCCGCAGCATGCTCTGTCTGTTGCGGAGCAGTGGCGGACTCATGGCGGAATTTCTCCATTGACTTCAATGGAGATTCTAATTTCCGCAATGAAGTCCGCAGCTGTCATGCACATGTTATGTGTGCTGCGGATCCGTCTTGCTTTTTTAACTTGACATTTCTTCATTCTGGCTGGACCTATGTATTTCTAGGTCTACAGCCAGACTGAGGAAGTCAATGGGGCTCCCGTAATGACGGGAGCGTTGCTAGGAGACGTCAGTAAATAGTCACTGTCCAGGGTGCTGAAAGAGTTAAGCGATCGGCAGTAACTGTTTCTGCACCCGGGACAGTGACTACCGATCCCAATATACATGTATCTGTAAAAAAAAATGAAGTTCATACTTACCGAGAACTCCCTGCTTCTGTCTCCAGTCCGGCTTCCCAGGATAACGTTTCAGTCTAAGTGACGGCTGCAGCCAATCACAGGCCAATAACAGGCTGCAGCGGTCACATGGACTGCCGCGTCATCCAGGGAGGTCGGGCTGGATGCCGAAAGAGGGACGCGTCACCAAGACAACGGCCGGTAAGTATGAAATTCGTTTACTTTCACAAGGGAAAGTGCTGTCCCTTCTCTCTATCCTGCACTGATAGGGAGAAGGGAAGTACTTTTACCGCAGTCCGCAGCAGCTAGTCCGCATCAATTTACTGCACATTTTGTGCAGATCCGCAGCAGAATCTGCAACGCAGATTCTGTGCGGCATTGATGCGGACAGTTGCGGAGGAAATCCGCCACGTGTGGTCATGCCCTTAGCCGGCCGGCCTCCTGAGATGATGTTTCATACCATGTGACTGTGATTGGCTGCAGCGGTCACATGGGATGAAACGTCATCCCAGGAGGCCGGCCTGGAGGAAGAAACAGACTCCTGGGTAAGTATAAGATTTATTTATTTTTTTCTAAGTTTAGTTTTTTGCCGTAAAACACACAACAACTTCTATTTGTTGCAGATTTTACCTCCCCATTGAATTCAATATGGAAAACCCCAACAAATAAGCAGCGTTTACGCAAATACAAATGACATGCTGCAGAGTAAAATTCTGCACCGCAGGTCCATATCTGAGGTTTTTTTTCCCTCAGTATTTACGCAACGTGTGAACTGAGCCTAATGGTGATGTGTCGTCCATTAGTTTCGGGTTTGATGTCCACTTAACTTTATTTTTCTAGGGACTGTAAAAACTCCTCTAATGTTTTTGGAGAAACAACTGAAATCTAAGCAAACTTTTACAATTTTAAAGTGAATATTGTCCACCAGAGAACACCACTTTTTTGTTCTTTATTTAAATAGGTTCCAAATTCTGCTCTGATTAAATTTATAATACATCTTTATGCCAGTCACAGCTCTGATTTTCTGATGCAGAGCTCCAAATGCCCAGATTAAAAAGTTAAATTTCTGGCTATCTGCAGCTGCCACTAGGGAGAGCTTACTGTATACTGTTATATATTAAACTCAATAGTAACATAGTATGCAGTAAGCTCCACAGCTCCCTCTAGTGGTGGTTATCTTTTTTTTTTTTTTTTTTTAAATCTATGTCTATGCAGGGGATTTGGAGCTCTGTTTGATGGAAAAAAGCTCTGGCTGCTATGATGATAAAATAAGATGTTATTTCAGCACAAACTTAAAACAGCATGATGATTATATATAAAATGACATATAGATTGCATAATGAAAAGTTATGCAACTTCTTGAGAAACTTTGGGATACATTTGCAAAGCAGTTTATAACGGTGTTTGCCGTAAACTGCAGCTAAAAAAAAGTCTGAAACGGTGACTTGTGGCAAAATTTGAAGTTAAATTTGCCACTTTTTTAGTCACTCGCCATACTTGGAAAGTGATGAGGGATTGTGTCTGGTATCTAGGAAGGCGTTGTTCAAGCCACATTTTAAGAAAACTAAGTTAAAATGATCTGCTTAAATTTTAACACAAATCTGCACCTGCTCATAGATTTGAATGTACTAAATTTATTAAAAGGCGATATTTCAGTGGCTGCATAATTTAGATTACTGACAATTGCTTTGCGGGGGACCCGGCTCTGCGGCGTATAAAGACAAACTGTGACTTTTGGGCCCTTTTGCGACTTTTTTTACTAGGTTGATAAATTCCCGCCTCTCTGATTATCTTATTTTCAGGGAACAACACCTTTAATTTATGTTCCATCCAATCCAGGGTTTGCACATCAAAATTTTGACCTCAATCAAACCGATGCTCGGATGATTTACTATTGGGATGATGGTCTGGTCTGCTGATCTAAGGTGCCCATACACATTAGACAAAAGTTGGCCGAGTTGTGTTTTGGGGCCACCCGTGAAAATAAACTTTATTCCCCATAGATGGAGGTACCAAAATGTATCTTTTTAACATTTTCCCAGCAGCTCAGGACATTTTTTAATCTTTTTGCCTATTTTTAAAAACAATAATTTGGCCCATTTGTGACCCATCATACTGTCACATCATTACAATATGTTGTTTTTGGTTGATTTGTAAAGAAAATCCCTATGTTCAAAGCCAGCCTTATCCATGACTGTACCAGTAAGTATGTATGGGTCATGTCTAGGCCGAAGTAATACACAAAGCCCTGATGTTTGACCCCAAAATTCCACCAAAAACCTGTAATATATTCCTTTAGGGTATGTGCACACGATGAGAGGCTTTTACGTCTGAAATGACAGACTGTTTTTAGGAGAAAACAGCTGCCTCGTTTCAGCCGTAATTGCTCCTCCTCGCATTTTGCGAGGCTTCTCTGACAGCCGTAAATTTTGAGCTGTGCTTCATTGAGTTCAATGAAGAACGGCTCAAATTACGTCTGAAAGACGTGTCCTGCATATAATGTATATAAGTGTCCTGCATATAATGTTTATAAGTGTCCTGCATATAATGTATATAAGTGTCCTGCATATAATGTATATAAGTGTCCTGCATATAATGTATATAAGTGTCCTGCATATAATGTATATAAGTGTCCTGCATATAATGTATATGTGTCCTGCATATAATGTATATAAGTGTCCTGCATATAATGTATATAAGTGTCCTGCATATAATGTATAGAAGTGCCCTGCATATAATGTATATAAGTGTCCTGCATATAATGTATATAAGTGTCCTGCATATAATGTATATAAGTGTCCCGCATATAATGTATATAAGTGTCCCGCATATAATGTATATAAGTGTCCTGCATATAATGTATATAAGTGTCCTGCACTTCTTTTGACGAGGCTGTATTTTTACGCGTCGTCGTTTGACAGCTGTCAAACGACGACGCGTAAATGACAGGTCGTCTGCACAGTACGTCGGCAAACCCATTCAAATGAATGGGCAGATGTTTGCCGACGTATTGTAGCCCTATTTTCAGACGTAAAACGAGGCATAATACGCCTCGTTTACGTCTGAAAATAGGTCGTGTGAACCCAGCCTTATGGGAAGAAATCGCCATAGGAATATTAAATAAAATTTAGATCCAACATATAATAAATGTTAGGTCTTATATACAACCTTTATTGAAACTTTTTTAATTACAGGATACATTAAATCTGCCAAATAAAATGTTAGGGTGAAATATCCAAGTCAAGGTTATTCCTGAAATCCAGATGAAATTATAGAGAATTACACACCCCGGGAGCATTTGGTAAGCTGACATCATACTAGCAAATGCTATAAAAAGCCATTATTAGGGATCATCACGACTGAAAATGTCTAAAGATAACACATTCATCAAGGGAACATGCATTTTTATCATTCTAGGTTACTGAAGATCAATGCTGCACAGAAGAATATTGGGTCTTGTCATTTGGGAGGATTTATGGTGGCCTGCAGCAACCAATCTGAATTTGTCAGGTTTATTAGAATTAGGCATCATTTACACGAGCGTAATATACGCGCGTGCGACGTGCATGCTTTTCATGCGTGTCGTACGCACCTATATTAGGCTATGGGGCAGTGCAGACAGTGCGTGAGTTTTGCGCAGCGCGAGTGCGTTGCGTAAAACTCACGATATGTCCTTTCTTTGTGCGCTGTTCGCGCATCACGCACACATTGAAGTCAATAGGTGCGTGAAAACCACGCAGGTCGCACGGAAGCACTTCCGTGCGAACTGCGTGATTCGCGCAACAGCTGTCAAACTCTGAATGTAAACAGAAAAGCACCACGTGCTTTTCTGTTTACAAACATCCAAACGGAGTGTCAAAATGATGGCGGCTGCGAGAAAATCTCGCAGCCGCGCATCATACACTGATGACACACGCAGCTGTTAAGTGCCTTTTGCGCACGCAAAACGCAGCTTTTTTTGCGTGCGCAAAACGCACACGCTCGTGTAAATCAGGCCTTACAGTAGAAAAAACATGGAAAAACAGCCATACAACATACAAAGTGTATGACATTACCAGTGGCACCAGGAGTTGTCCAGCATTAGAAGAAAATATTTTTATTTTATGTTTTCCAAAAACAGCACCACTCTTGTCCATGGGCTGTTTCTGGTATTGCAGCTCAGTCCCATTGACTTGAATGGGGATGAGCTGCAAAACCTGACACAGCCAATTGAAAAGAGTGGCGCTATTTATAGTATATCTAAAAACAGTAGATAATTTTTCTAATCCTGGACAACCGCTTTTAGGTCAATGCATACGATGCATATTACGTGCGGTTTTGCCGTGCGCATTTGCGTGCGTCAAAATCGCAGCGTAATACAGTACCGGCATAGACAATGAGATTCCATGGAATCTCATGTCCACGCTGCAGTATTTTTCGTAACGGAAATTGACCCGCGGTGCGTATTTTCAAAACCGTGGCATGTCAATTTATCCCGCGATTCCGCATGCGAATTCTACCCCTGTAGTTTTACAGAAATACGCAGCAAAACCTGCAGCATTAAAACGTTGCGATTTACGCTGCAAAACTTAAAAACCACACTGCACCTTCGGGTGCGTTTTTTTGTTGCGCATTTCTTGCGGTTTTGCTGCGTATTTTCCACAGCAAAATTACACAAGGCTTGCATGTAGCCTAAGAGAGAAGTAGATAAAAAAAACATAATGTGTATCTAAAACTGTCTGTATAGGGGATAAATCGCACATTTAGGAAAATATGGGGTCCAACTGTATCTCTGCCATGAAAGATGGATGTTGAAAAATGTAAAGTAATGTACCTAGGCCGCAGTAATGTTACTGAATATACATTAAATTGAATAAAACAACAAGAGAAGGTCTGGATATTCTGGTTAAGCAGCAGTACTCAATGTCAAGCAGCAGTTTAAAAAGCAACTTCAATTTTAGAGTGTATAAAAAGAGAGATAAAAACCTCTAATCCCAATGTAATATAACCCCTTTATAAACCTCCTGTAAGACCACATGTCGAATATGGCATTCATTTTTGGGCTTCACAATGTAAAAAAGACATTAGAGAGCATGAGAGGGTCCAAAGGCGGGCAACTATTATAAACCGCTTCTCGCCCACATCATGTAAATTATCGGGCTAAGGGACTGGTCTTTGTGCCTGCAGCTTGTTAATTTACGTGCTGTCTTTCATGGCACTGTATGCTTCTGCACGCGCCGTCATCGGCAGGTTCGGACTGTCAGTGTGATCCTGTACTTTGACAGGGAACTGAGATAATCACAAAAAACCTGAACACAGCGTTCATGTTGAGTGCTGTGTTCCCGAAAGCAGAAGCTGCTGCTTCTGCATTCGGCTGGTTGCTAGGGAGCCCCATGATGTCAGTAATGACGTCACAGAGATTTCCTGTAAATAGAGAACTTGGAGGGAATCAGAGAAGACGCGATCTGTGTCTTCTCTGCATGTCTGGCTATACTGATCACTGGTAACAGTCAGCTAATGGGCTGTTACCATTATACGATTGTTAGGGTATGTGCACACACACTAATTACGTCCGTAATTGACGGACGTATTTCGGCCGCAAGTACCGGACCGAACTCAGTGCAGGGAGCCGGGCTCCTAGCATCATAGTTATGTACGACGCTAGGAGTCCCTGCCTCTCCGTGGAACTACTGTCCCGTACTGAAAACATGATTACCGTACGGGACAGTTGTCCTGCAGAGAGGCAGGGACTCCTAGCATCGTACATAACTATGATGCTAGGAGCCCGGCTCCCTGCACTGTGTTCGGTCCGGGACTTGCGGCCGAAATACGTCCGTCAATTACGGACGTAATTAGTGTGTGTGCACATACCCTCACAAATGATTTGTATACGGGGACATCAGGGAACACATAGATAATGTCTGCTAACCGATGCCCCAATTGTGGAATTTTTTTTATCTATCGATCTATCTATCTATCTATCTATCTATCTATCTATCTATCTATCTATCTATCTATCTATCTATCTATCTATCTATCTATCTATCTATCTATCTATCTATCTATCGGGCTATTAGGGGCTCGCAGCAACTGCTGGAGCCGTAGCTATAGAGGTTGCAGCGGTCGCAATTGCCATAGCCAGGGGTGCCCGCGGCCCCCCGCACTATGTCTGTTAAAGGTTACTATAGTTAACTGGGGAATATGTAATAAACTACACGGGCCCCTGTTACAGTGACAGCATACTTACCCTCCTCGTTTCCAGGGCAGTGGACGTCCCGATGTCTTTAACGTCATGACGGCGCAGCGCTTGATGGCGTCAGGACCTCCAATGCGAGGAGCCAACGAAGGGGAGGGTACGTATAATGTTACTGTCTGCTGGGGCCCTGCATCTAAGCCTACCATGTGGTAGGCTTAGATACAGGGCCCATCAGACTGGATCACACATGGTAATCACACAGGATCACACATCACTACAGGCTTGGATTCACGTCATGGTGTAAGCAAGGTAAACAGAGATGACTGGGGACAGGCGAGAATGGCACAGAATTACTAAGACAAGTACATAACAATTTGATCTATTTTCAACTTAAGGTCCTATTAAACAGATTTTAATATCTCAGAAAACCCCTTTGAAAATCCTTCCCCAGTGGTCGCTGCTTACTATGCTTCCCGCTGACCATTCTGCTCACTTCCCTCACTTTAAAGGCTCAAACGGTAAACCCCCAGGGGCCCTGACCAATCTCACTGTATGGGGCCCCAACATTTCTGATGGCGGCCCTGTATCTATCTATCTATCTATCTATCTATCTATCTATCTATCTATCTATCTATCTATCTATCTATCTATCTATCTACCTATCTATCTATCTATCTATCTATCTCATATCTATCTATCTATCTATCTATCTACCTATCTACCTATCTATCTCATATCTACCTATCTATCTACCTCATATCTATCTACCTCATATCTATCTACCTCATATCTATCTACCTCATATCTATCTATCTATCTATCTATCTACCTCATATCTATCTATCTATCTATCTATCTATCTATCTATCTATCTATCTATCTATCTATCTATCTATCTATCTATCTACCTCATATCTATCTATCTATCTATCTACCTCATATCTATCTATCTATCTATCTACCTCATATCTATCTATCTATCTATCTACCTCATATCTATCTATCTATCTATCTATCTATCTATCTATCTATCTATCTATCTATCTATCTATCTATCTATCTATCTATCTATCTATCTATCTATCTATATATCTCATAACTATCTATCGTTTTCCCATTTCAGGCAATAGCCCGGATGGAAGTTACTGTGATATAATTATTTTTGCAGGACAAAATGTGAATGATACAAATATAAATAATGAAGCATGTTACTAAATTACCATCCATCATTTCCTAAATAATAACCGTTGTGTAAATACTTTGCCTTCCACCCTATTAAACTGGTTTTATTGTTTAATAATTTATTTCAACTGTATTCGGTAACATTATCCACTGCAGGTGGATTTAAATTCTTTCCATGAAACCATTCAGTGACCTGCCCATCCAGGGGATATTTTCCAGTGGATGTCAATATGAGGAGCTCAGGAGCATCTGTAGAACACTATGGAAAAGCAAACAATCTACAAAATCACACGGCAGCCAAATAAAATAGCCCGGTCACCTGAAAAGAGTCAAGAGAAATGTCTAATAAAGTTCTTTTCTAGGATTTAAGGGCTAAGAAAACCTTGATGAAATGTTTTTTTATGTAATGTATGTATTTTAGGATGCTAAACACTTGTAAAATACTTTTAGTAAAAATGTTGCTTGTTTTTGGTTCTGCAGCTTCCATGTATTCTGCGTGCCAGTGACACCTTATCTAACCCTAAGGGTATGTTCACACACAGAGTTTTTAGACGTATTTCTGGGCATAAACACCTCAAAATACGCCTGGAAAAATGATAGCTAAACGCCTACAAACATCTGACTATTGAATTCAATGGGAAAAACTGCATTTAGTTCAGAAGGGGTGTTTTGTTACGCCGCTGTTTTAAAAAAACGGTGTGTGACTTCTTGAGCCATTTTTGGAGCTGTTTTTTATTGTGTCAGAGCAGGCGACTA
Organism: Rhinoderma darwinii; assembly: GCF_050947455.1. Taxonomy (NCBI): domain Eukaryota; kingdom Metazoa; phylum Chordata; class Amphibia; order Anura; family Rhinodermatidae; genus Rhinoderma; species Rhinoderma darwinii. The sequence goes on from NC_134690.1 coordinate 379,782,470, forward strand.
CAGCCGCAAGAACCAAAGTGTGTGTGGGGGGGGGGGGGGGGGGGCTTGCTGCATTAAACTGGGCACCCTAGTTATCAGCTGTAATCTGTGGGGTAAACTGTCAGCAAGTGTTCAATTTCCCTGCAGCGCCACAACAGGAGAAATAAAGCATTACACAATTTCTATTGAAATTGATTGGCTGGCCGGGTCCTCCAGAGAGAGAGAGATGCTGTATGTAGCTGCTCCGTGCTTTGGCTACGAGTACTGAACAAGTCCCCCTCCCCCTCTATTGCCTCAGAATAACCTACATAATGGAGTGTTTGAAAATTGGTCATCAAAAACCAGACAATTCCTTTAAGCAAGCCCAATGTTTTTTCTTACCATTTTCAGGATCATGAGCATTAGGAATTGCAAGGTGTAGACCACTGTGTTTTCTCGTCAAGGGAACATCAGCCAAACTGTTTTCCTTCTCAGACTCACTAAAACAAAAAGAGCTTTATTAATAAATCATGGTAATATAATTGTAATCCGGTGCTGAGTAATGTCGGTGTGAGGCTGGATTCACACCAGCATGTTCGGTCCGTAAAGGACGGAACGTATTTCGGCCGCAAGTCCCGGACGGAACACACTGCAGGGAGTCGGGGCTCCTAGCATCATAGTTATGTACGACGCTAGGAGTCCCTGCCTCTCCGTGGAATTACTGTCCCGCACTGAAAACATGATTACCGTACAGGACAGTTGTCCCGCAGTGAGGCAGGGACTCCTAGCGTCGTACATAACTATGATGCTAGGAGCCCGGCTCCCTGCAGTGCGTTCGGTACGGGACTTGCGGCCGAAATACGTTCCGTCCTTTACGGACCGAACATGCTCATGTGAATCCAGCCTTAGGATTTACTACGAAAGCGCAGTTGGGAGAATGACTTACAAGTCATGCCAATGCAGTTCCAACAGCAGTACCAGCTCCTGGCGATAGGCAAGGGAGCACAGGACAGGTGATAAATGTATGATCGCTGTGGGTCCAACTGGACCCCCAGTAATCATGAGAATGAGGGTCCAGAGTTTCCTGTTTGAATTAAGTGGTGGACACGTGTGCGCACTACCGCTCATTCTCTATGGGACTGACCGAAATAGCCGAGTACACTGCTTTTTCCGTCAACTAGAACAACCCACCCTAGACCAAGGCGCTTCCACATATTTAAGTGGATGCTGCAATACCAGACACAGCCCATGCCATGGACAGAAGTGGCGCTGTTTTTGTAAAAAAGTAGCCATGTTTTTATCATCTGATACATTCTGTCAGATGCTCCATAACAATGCACTAAAAACTGGCACTTTGCCGGCATGTTACTAAAAAACTTTGTCGTCTCTTGCTAAGAAGAATTTAACCCATTGACACTGCATCCTAGCCTGCTGAGGAGCACCCCAAAACTTACCTTAGTTGTGAACAGTTATATAGTTTCTGCCATAGGTACAGCATATGACGGCATGTTATCAGAGCCTCCTCTGGTCCTTCGTGTACCCACTGCAGTTTAATTTTGGTAAATAATATACTATAAAAAAGACAGAACAATATGAGTGAACTTTGGGGATACTAGAAATGATAACAATGCACAGAATAAATGCAGTGAAAGTGATAGCAACTATTATATTTGCAGTTTTATCAATATAAAGTGGACATGCCAGGTTTACTATGATATGATAAATATATACAGAAACGATATATATCAGATCAAATCAGACCAGCACCATTCTTTTCCATGGTCTGTGTCTGGTTTTGAAGCTCATCCCATTGAAGTGAATGGGGATGAGCTGCAATACCAGAGACATCCCATACACAACAGTGGCGCTGTTTCTGGGGAAAAAAACACAAAATTGTTTTCTAATCCTGGACAACCCTTTTTTTTATTTTTTATTTGGTCTGGTTAGGAAACAGAATTTCCACCTAAATCTTAAAAATGGCAAATATATCGGTTAATCAGTGGTTAGAGCTATTGTTAAAATTTGTCAAATATGTTTATTTTTTTTTACTCACATGGATATTCTACATTTTCTATTCAGTTGTGGTGGAAATTTTTACCCATGACAAAGAATCAGCTGTCATATTGAATTTTAATTTTGATTTAGCTTCCCCGCCACCAATGGCTAACTGGCAGTGGCACTATTATTTAGAGAAACATGGCTGCTTTTTTCAGTCTGTTTTTGAAGCTCAGCTCCATTTAAGTGAATGGGGCTGAGCTGCAATACCACACACAACCTGTGTACAGGTGTGGTGCTGTTTTTGGAAGAAAGCAGACATTTTTCTAATCCTGGACAACCATTTTAACTGTACATACTGAGAATCCTAATTTAATTGCAAATACTATGTCATGTAGGATAATGATGAATATTGGATTGCTTGTCACATCGTGGGTGGGACATTAACACCTTGTATTAAAACCTCTGTCTAGTAATTTAAGTCAAATATTGTAATGTAATTGCTTGATCTGCGTTGCCACTTCTGCATTCACGTGGTACATTCCTGGCACACCAAAATTCTGCCCATATGTTTCACCGTTCATTGAAGGCAACATAAACTATGCCCCATTATCCCTGTAATGTTCCAGCTCTGTTTGGAATCCCTTGTTGTATCCGGTAGACAACCTTCTGTCAGGTTATTTAATAAACGAGCCAGGGCCGGGGAATGAGACATGACATTAATTCCCTATGTGTGCACTATCCAGATTCTGTCCAGCCATACAAATCAATAGTAATTCAGTTCAGATACCAATACAGAATGTAGATCATTTGGAAGAGGAAGTATCACTGTATGATAAAATCAGGAATAGAGAAATGAAAAGCAGGCTGATTTAGGATATGCTTAACTTGTTTCTTTTCTCAGAAAAAGCAATCCCTTAATCCGTCCACGCAAATAGCTTTTATGAGCAGAGTCTGATATGTGCACAGCAGAAGCCTCCGAAAAAAGGAATAGGGAAACAGGACTCCACCTAAATAGATTTATTCCAAACAATGACCTTGCAACTCAGCCTATTCTCAGGAGTACTGAGGTTTTACAAAGGTGGGATTTGGGACTTTGTTGCAGTTCAGGACTTCACATAGGAGGAGTAGATTCCACATTTAGGGACGGACATACCATAAGGCCAGGATCACACACAGTTTTATTTAGTTTTTTGGGCAGTTTTTGGCAGAAGTGGACACTAAAGAAAGGAGATGCATCGGTCTTTTCTTTATACCTCTCCTTCTGTTTGGATCCACTTAAGGCTTTGGCTAAAAAAAACTGAGTCAAAAACTGCTTCAAAACTGTGTGTGTGATCCTGGCCAGGGGCTAAGCGCCTAGTTATCCAAGTCTCGCAATTACTGGTAAATTGGCACACTAAGGGTACGGTCCAATGTAGTGCCATCCGGATGCGGCCAAAACCAGGCTTACTTGCAGAGGCCAATGTCTGGATGATTGTGCCGGGTATTACCAGCGATATCGTGCGGCCATTGGTCACCACATGAGGGTGTGGTTTCAGCCGCGTGCGGACGCAGCTACGTGGGACCGTACCCTGATGAGAAATGTTCTGGAGAGCAATGAATAAGCTGGTCTATGACTAACAATCACATTAGCAGTTAGAAAAAAAAGTGGCAATATACTGTATTTGCACAAGGACCCTCTCATGTCGGTAACCGTGGCTGTCCACATTTATATAGTTAAAGCGACCCTACAGTGAAAAGTAAAAATTTGACTATACATTGCACATGTGTAGTCAAAATACCTGGTGCCCTCCTCCTGAACGTTCCTGCCACCGTTCCTGCGCTCCAATCCCTCAATGTCATATTTCTAAAATGGCCAGTGTCAAGACTTTCCTATGCAGAGTGTTCTTAGGAAGTCGGAGACCAGACCCCCATCTCCACTGCCTTCGGATGGACCACCGCCGATGACAAAGGGGATAAATATTCTATAGGCCACTGGCTTCTTATTATAAAATGAGAACTACAAGTGGAAGATATCTCTACATACAGTGGAGGAAATAAGTATTTGATCCGTTGCTGATTTTGTAAGTTTGCCCACTGTCAAAGTCATGAACAGTCTAGAATTTTTATGCTAGGTTAATTTTACCAGTGAGAGATAGATTATATAAAAAAGAAAAAGAAAATCACATTGTCAAAATTATATGTATTTATTTGCATTGTGCACAGAGAAATAAGTATTTGATCCCCTACCAACCATTAAGAGTTCAGCCTCCTCCAGACCAGTTACACGCTCCAAATCAACTTGGTGCCTGCATTATAGACAGCTGTCTTACATGGTCACCTGTATAAAAGACTCCTGTCCACAGACTCAATGAATCAGTCTGACTCTAACATCTACAACATGGGCAAGACCAAAGCGCTTTCTAAGGATGTCAGGGACAAGATCATAGACCTGCACAAGGCTGGAATGGGCTACAAAACCATAAGTAAGACGCTGGGTGAGAAGGAGACAACTGTTGGTGCAATAGTAAGAAAATGGAAGACATACAAAATGACTGTCAAACGACATCGATCTGGGGCTCCATGCAAAATCTCACCCCGTGGGGTATCCTTGATCCTGAGGAAGGTGAGAGCTCAGCCGAAAACTACACGGGGGGAACTTATTAATGATCTCAAGGCAGCTGGGACCACAGTCACCAAGAAAACCATTGGTAACACATTACACCGTAATGGATTAAAATCCTGCCGTGCCCGCAAGGTCCTCCTGCTCAAGAGGGCACATGTACAGGCCCGTCTGAAGTTTGCAAATGAACATCTGGATGATTCTGAGAGTGACTGGGAGAAGGTGCTGTGGTCAGATGAGACTAAAATTGAGCTCTTTGGCATTAACTCAACTCGCCGTGTTTGGAGGAAGAGAAATGCTGCCTATGACCCAAAGAACACCGTCCCCACTGTCAAGCATGGAGGTGGAAACATTATGTTTTGGGGGTGTTTCTCTGCTAAGGGCACAGGACTACTTCACCGCATCAATGGGAGAATGGATGGAGCCATGTACCGTCAAATCCTGAGTGACAACCTCCTTCCCTCCACCAGGACATTAAAAATGGCTCGTGGCTGGGTCTTCCAGCACGAGAATTACCCGAAACATACAGCCAAGGCAACAAAAGAGTGGCTCAAAAAGAAGCACATTAAGGTCATGGAGTGGCCTAGCCAGTCTCCAGACCTTAATCCCATCGAAAACTTATGGAGGGAGCTGAAGATCCGAGTTGCCAAGCGACAGCCTCGAAATCTTAATGATTTACAGATGATCTGCAAAGAGGAGTGGGCCAAAATTCCATCTAACATGTGTGCAAACCTCATCATCAACTACAAAAAATGTCTGACTGCTGTGCGTGCCAACAAGGGTTTTGCCACCAAGTATTAAGTCTTGTTTGCCAAAGGGATCAAATACTTATTTCTCTGTGCACAATGCAAATAAATATATTTAATTTTGACAATGTGATTATTTTTTATTTTTTTTTATATATAATCTATCTCTCACTGGTAAAATTAACCTAGCCTAAAAATTCTAGACTGTTCATGTCTTTGACAGTGGGCAAACTTACAAAATCAGCAAGGGATCAAATACTTATTTCCTTCACTGTATATTCTCTACATATAATAAAATTGTAAACTTTGCGTGTCTGTACATTAAAAATATTTGCGAAAAAACAGTAATAGGGGGGGGTGAAGGATAAGTGATAGAATGCATTAAGATCATTTTTAGAATTTTTGTCTGTTTGTCTGTGTACGCATCACGTAAAAACTACTGACCCAATTCGGATGGAGTTTTAAGAAAATCATAGGGGTCAACTTGAAGTAACATTTAGTTTTTATTTCACCACAATCGGTTCTCTCAATCAGAAGATATGTGAATTTAATGTTTTAACCCCTTCCCGACGTTTGACATATCCATACGCCAAAGTCGGGTAGGGGAAGTATGTTACAGCCGACACTTCAGAGTAACTAGCGGCATATGAGTTAAATAAAGTTTTTTTTGGTGTAAAAAAAAAAAGTAAAGTTCAAAAAACCACCCTTTTCCCATTTTCCCCCTAGAGCATAGTAAACAAATAAATAAATACACATAATTGGTATCGCCGTGTCCGCAAAAGTCTGAACTATTACAATGTCTATTTTTTGGTCACCTAATCTCCCACAAAAAATGAAATTAAAAGTGATCAAACCGTCGCATGTACCCCAAAATGATATCATTAAAAACTACAGCTTATCCCGCCTAAAATAAGCCCTCATACCACTTAATCGACGGAAAAATAGAAAAAGTTGCGGCTCTCGGTATTTGGCGACGCAAAATAAATTTTCTTTTTTACACTTAGGTTTTTACATGTAAAAGTAGTAAAATATAGAAAAAACGATATATATTTGGTATCGCCGTAGTCCTATTGACCCACAGAATAAAGTTAACATGTTGTTTTAATTGCACAGTGAATTCCGTAAAAACGGTGCGCAAAAAACCATGGAGGAATCGCTGTTTTTTTAATTTTCTACCCCACAAATAATTTTTTTCCCCTTTCCTAGTACATTATACGGCAAAATAAATGGTGCTACGAAAAACTACAATTCGTTCCGCAAAAATCAAGCCCTCATAGTACTATATCGACGGAAATACGTTATGGCATCTGGAATGTGGGGAGGAAAAAACGAAAATGAAAATCGGAAAGTTGTTTACGACAGGAAGGGGTTAAAAAATTAATTTACATTGCATTAGTACAACAAACACATGGCAACCCATCACATATTTACTTTCATTTTGTATTGTCTTGGAAAAATAAACCCTAGTAGGTTGCTATGGGCAACTGCTCCAAATTTCATCTATACTGATTGTTATATAAGAGAGAGGTTGCAAACAATGGATGCGGCGCAGGTGATAGCGTTTTTATACCCCGAATCCCCCTCATTCCAAATAATTTTCCCTTCAGTTTTAAACGTGTACAGTTTCCTGTCATCTTATGTTACGCTATGACCATCAACATAGCGCAGGGCCAAACGCTGCGCGTAGCGGGCATGGACCTCAGTGTCAGCTGATTTGCGCACGGCCAGCTCTATATGGCTCTCTCCCGTGTTAGCAATTCCACCAATCTTTATGCAGACATCGCTGGTGGTTCTACTGCTAACATTGTTTACAGGGAAGCGTTGTCATAGTGAACCTGAATACTGAAAGAAAACTATTTTTAATTGAAGTTTGTTTATTGTCTGTTTTTTTTTTCACTTTGTTTTGAGTATGGTCCAAGGCTAGGAGTATACATATATATAAAAACGGCATCGGTACGTTTTTCAGTGGTCTGCGCGTACAAAGTCGCGGGCACAGTTTTTCAGTGGTCTGCGCGTCCAAAGTCGCGGGCACAGCTAGTATATAATAAAAAAGCCAATACATAGTCGGTTACAGGGCTTGGCTATCCTATATAGATCAGGTCATTGGAGGGGTGCAGGAAAAAAAATAATAAAATTAAACATGCGCGATGCCTTTTTATTGTATATCATACTTAACAAGGCTTTTGAATAGTATTAATATATATATATATATATATATATATATATATATATATATAAATAAAATTGTGGCTAAATATACAAGACACTTTTGGCAAAGATTTGGATAATAAAAGTATATGGGCACAATGATGTATATGCCAAATGTAGAGCCCACAAATAATGTGAACAGAGCCTTTAAGGGGGTGTCCAGGAAATGTATCTATGATGTTTTAATTTTTACATAAATAGGTTGCTACAATCTACATTGATTGATATCCTATTTGTACTAAAATTGTCATACTCAAATATGTTAGGTATAAGTAATACGCATTAGATAAGGATGTAAATAAGTAAAGCTGCATATAATAAGTAAGGCCTAATGCACACAACCGTGCAGGATTTACGGTCAGTTAAAACCGAACGGACGGGCCGCGGACTGTCATCCGCATTTGCGGAACGTGCTCACAGTAATAAGTATAGGAGAACGAGCCGTAAATGCAAAAAATATACGTAAGTATACGGGAAGGTGTTTGTGGCCAATAGAAATGAATGTGTCGCTATTTTATCCACAATTACGGTCGTGTGCATGAAGCCTAAAAGTACATCAATAAAAAGGATGAAAAGGTGCACACTTGTCCTAATATAAACTTTATATGTATATTTTTTCATTGAATACCAAATATTATTGCTCTAAATATTCTGCTCTATGTAAATGTATTAGAAGTGGTTGGGAATAGTATTGTCTTGAAGCCTGGGCTTGGTTGGCTCGGTTGGCTTGGTTGGCTTGGTTGGCTCCTGCGTAAGGTTAAGGCTATGTTCACACGCTTAACAAAAACGGCTGAAAATACGGAGCTGTTTTCAAGGGAAAACATCTGATTTTCAGCCGTTTTATTAGCAACTTGCGTTTTTTTATGGCCGTTTTTGGAGTCAATGAAAAGCAGCTTTTATTAACGGCCACGTAAAAAACGCCCCGTGGGAACGGAACGCCGTTTTTCCCATTGAAATCAATGGGCAGATGATTGTAAACGTTCAGCCCCCGCATTTTTAGCCATTTTTCGGCACGTTTACAGACCGAAAAACGGCTGAAAATAGCCCGTGTGAACATACCCTAACACGTGACACTGTGGGGCCGTGCTCTGGAACGCTGGGCTACATGGAGGTAATTCCAACTATTATAATTTTTAGGTGTTGCGGCAAGTCCCTAGTTAAATAGTGTAGTACTTATTGGTTGCTTTACCCCCGGTTGAAGTGAGGCTGAAACGTGAATTGGGGTGCAGTGCTCTATCCTGGTCTGTATGTCTTTTGCCTTGCTCCTTTTATTGTATCCTCTCCATCTTGTACACACTTTTGTTTTATCATTTTTATGGGGGTGCTTTTACTTATTGTATGCAGCTTTACTTATTTCATGTTTATCTAACGGGTACTACTAGTATTTATCATATTAGGCCATGGCATTTGTACGGATACGATACCAAATTATCCTGCTTGATTATCTGACTATATTTAAATCTGCTTTTTTTATTTGAGATACCTCAATAAAGATAAATTTGCATTGGTACAAAAGTCTGTTCTGTGTCTTCTCTCTTTTTGGGGCGTGCATTCTTCATGCGACACAGGACATTTCCTTTGTGAGTTATAGGCCCAATTTTGTTAGGCTGAAATTGAACCCTACATTGTAAGAAAATGTTCCTGTACAATAGCAGCGACCTCTGACAGACCGGGCGCTGTACAACTCATAGCGACTAGGTCACTCGACTGTTGTATGGATACATTTACCTTACAATTTAGGGGGTGGGAGGAAGAAAAAAAAAATGTTTAGTTACATTTTTATTACCTTCAAGCAACATGTTAATAAAAAAAATTACAATTTCCGACAACTCCTTTAAGAAAATAGGGTCGATCCCAGGCAATAAAAAATTCTTCACACAATATTCACTTCGGTTCCGTTGCATGACGGACACCATCGGCGCCCGATGGAACCCATTGACTTTAATTGGTTCTGTTAGGTTTCCATCATAGTGTCAGTGGTTTTACCGGAAACAATGGGAGGTCAGAGGCAGAAACTGCAAGAAGAGAGAACATGCTAAGTTTTTTTCGCCTCTGCCTCCCATTGAACTCAATGGGGGGCAAATTTGGCAATTTTTAGGAATTATTTCTAGGCTTGATCAGTGCCAAAGAACTGACCCTTAGAAATGCCGTGAGAATGGGAGAGGAGGAAATTAACTTCTTTGGCGAACTGGCGGTCCAGCTTCTTGGTAGGTCAGCTTCTTAGGCAGACTCTTGTAGCCCTTTGTATAACCTAGAGAATGATTTTAGGGGGAGCTTGGGAAGGAGTAAGAAGTTTTCCAACCAGTTTTGATTGCACAAGGAAATATTCACCAGTCTTCCGAGAGATATACAGTGCTGGAGAAAGGAGAGACTGCTACTTGCTGAGTCAGGGAGGATGTCTTTGATATCTATTAACTGGTCATCTCTAAAAGACGATCTTGCATAGAGTATTAGGGTTGCATTTGTTTTGCCGGTCTCCTAAGTAGATATGAAGGGACCAGAGAGGGGGGCTACAGAGGTGATGGAGAAGATCAGGATATTTACTGTGTTTGAGTGGATTGCCACTCCAACTAGGTGTCTCTTATTATGTCTCTAATAATTTGTTGTTGAATGGAGGAGATAGATGGGAATTTCCTTATATATCTTTACAGTGGTTGGAGCTCCATTTATTCTGATAATGAGTTTTTAAATCCCCTGCATAGACATAGATGTAAAGAAGATCTCCAGTGGAAACACAACTTTCCATGTCTGCATTCCCCACCTGACTATATACCACACTCTACACTTCTTTTATGTATACTGTACTTACTTTCTGAACTGCTGCCTTGTCTGCGCTTTAAAAAAGCCTCCATCTTGATTCATAGATTTCCGCAGCTTTCTCTTCCTCTCTGCTTTGCTATCAATCCCATGATGCTTCAGCACAGTATCACATGACCAGCTAAAGAACATACCATTTCTGCATGCTGGGGGACACTGTGAATATCATTCTCTCTATATTCTCCTAAATAAACTGAGAAACTATAAGTATACAGACAGGGAGGCTGTATTATATTCTTCTACATTATACCCGTGTGACAGGAACCTGTCTAAGTATCAGTGGCAGCTGATGATAGAAGTTTCTGCCCCCCCCCCCCTGTGTATAACTAGTGTGGTACAGGAACTCCTGAAGCCTGTGATGGGTGACACATAGATCTCCATAGACTCAAGTAGAGACAGAGTGTCACTGAGCCTGATCCACACTGCTGCTAAGCAACCATCCCAGTCTGATATATAGAGATAGAAGCAGCAAGAAAAATAACAGGTGAGAGACTGACACATGGAATACCATAAGGGTACACATGGAAAAGTTTAGTTTTGGCTGGAGTGTCACTTTAAAAGATACCAATCAGAGCCAGCACAAGAGGGAGTTTAGGGCCTTACTGCATACTTTTATACATTAAACGCAAAAACAGTATGCAGTAAGCTCCTAAGCGCCCTCTAGTGGCAGGTACAGACAGATAAAAATGTTACGTTTTAACTCTAGGTCTATATAGGAGCTCTTCATCAGAAAAACAAAACTACCCCTTATAGAGGTATATTAAGAAATTAACCAGCACAGAACTTTGGACCTTTTTAGATGAAAAAAACCCCCTCTCTTTTAAGACTTAATGTAATTCTAATATTACAACTATAGGTAATAATAATCATAAACGAGGCCATTATTGCTGTTTTATAACCAGTCTGTAAAGTTTGCATTGATTTACAATCACCTATGCCATCAGCTGAGGGGTTCACTTATTTATGATTTTACAGGGAAATCATTCAATTCATTGTTGGATATGCCAAACCGGCCCTAGGTAAGACATCTGCTATTAAAGATATCAACATCTCTTTCCCTAAAGGAAGACTTTATTTATTACCAGAAATTCCTAATGCAAAGTGATGCGTTGTATGTGGAATATAAACAACTTTGAAGTCATACGAGGATAAAGCCGGCTATCTGCAATATTAAATGTTTCCCGTATAATTGGAATTTATTTAAATCCTAACAAGGGCGGCAAATGTGCCGGTTCGAAGAATCGCGAGGTAGATTGACACAATTGATGCACTGCGTTTTAATCTACTGTGTATCTGTTTACACAGCCTTATGAAAATTCCTGTCAGCGGAAGAGATTCTGCATTACCTCTAGAGAATTTCACCCTTCAGCCGTGTACTTGAAATGCAGCTCCAGTCACCGCTAGCAGCAATGACTTCTGCGTGGCTGGAGCTATTGCACCCAGCGAGCGGCTATGTCTTATTATCATGCTATAAACCTAGTACTGCAATTTAGGTTCTCTATGCCCTCTGACAAAAAAAGCGAAGGTTGCAGCATGAAGTAATCTAGTTGTAACCACAAGCACTTTCTTGGCAATAATGACCTTCCCTCATTCACTTAAGCATCATCTCTGGTGACCTACTTTTACACTGAAAGAACTATTGATGTCTGCAAGGATCTGAATGCAAATCATCATCATCTCTTACCGGTTTCGGGCAGGGGCGTTTATAATTTTCATGGGAATAGCCACAGGTACTGTTTGCTATAAATATGTGTTTTCGGGAAAGATAGTATTTAAATGATCATATTAGGGAATGGAAGTAGTCATAAAGCTGGAGATGCTCAAGAAATGGATGGAAAGGAATCGTCATGCCGTTTTAATAAGAAATGGAATAATATTTAAAAGGGATAGAGCCATTGGGCCATGAAGAGATATCAAGCGCTTCAGAGAATCCAAACTCTCAGTATTGGACATGTTGAAGTTCGTCAATGAGGAAGATCGTACCCTCATGGGTGAAAAAGGAGGTAGGGCAACTAAAAGACGTCTCAACAGTTATAAGCTGGGCCAGGCTTATGTTGAATGGTACCTTCTGTATAAATGTATAAATACCCATCCTATACCGTGCATAATTATATGCGCCATACAGTATGGTATCCAAATAAGACTTCCATACAGTAGCCTATATACTATAACAATGTTATAGAGTGGTGGGTGACACCACCATACACTGCAAAAAGATAAACTGTATAATGCCCAAGTAGCAGTGCCACACAATGCCTAAGTAAATACCACCATACAGTGCTAAACAAAACTACCAACATACAGTGACCAAATCCCCCCATACATAAAGAGATCACTACTAAAAGTACGATGCAATATCTAAATAAAACTGCTATACAATTAATAAGATTGTTGGTGGTTGAAAGGTTTTAGTGCCAAGCTCCCTGTGACGCTCCCTGCAGATGCGACCTGAAAGTGCAACTAGCCCTGATCTTAAGGATAGTGCCAGTTTTAGGCCCCATCCTCACGCCGAATAACGGATCCGTGGTGTATGGATCCATAATGTGGAATGCTCCACAAGCGCTGTTCTGTTCATGGCTGCTGTCACCATGCCCAGGTTACCAGAAGGTTACATACTGGGGAGGGGACGACGACAAACTACCTGTCCAACTGCACAGGGGCCGGGAGAGCAAGGGGGCCAGTGGCCAATATGTGTATTGCGACAGAACATTAGATCTTAACTCTGCTTATTACACCCACCAAACGGTTGATCTTCAAGGCTTGACTCTCATTACTTCCCAACTGAGTTGTTTTGTAGAGAATGAGGGTGCCCTGACAGAAGGACCTTTTGATAAGCACCCCCCATTACTCTCTACAACTCAACTGCTGAAGAACTAACAGCTCATACACACTTCTTAAGTTGTGGCCCTCTGCTGTCTATGTCCACCATGGTAGACATTATATGTGAAACCCCATCCCTCCCTTCTGTCATCACTCTTGGTCCTCGATGTCCAGTGCCAGATAAAGATCTAGAAGCCCGTAGCCACAGGTTTTGTTGAGTCATACTCACCACTTCCCAGCTCTGTTGAGGATGATGCAGTAGGAACTTTTAGTAATATGGTGGAGGCCTATAATCTGGTCTTGTAACAGTCTAGGAAGGCGCCTGAGGCTACAATAGCACTGCTCTGCCAACTGGACTTTCGTTACGGCTGAATTAATCAAGCGACATGGTACCGTTGTACCAGCCTTTATATTACCCATTAAGTATGAAGACCAAGTGGAATAGTAAAAGGTGGTATAAGGTACCTCCATACCAGAGGCAGAATAGGGCGCAAAAATTAATGTAGCTATATTACTATTCCTGGCGAACAATAAAAGTAATCGAAGCATAAAGGACTCTGGAATAATACATCTCATATTAGTCTGTTCACACCTGTGCCGGGGGTTTCCGTTATTCTGCTCCGTCAAAGGAGCAGAACGGGGAAAACTGGAAGCGATGGTTGCACTGCCCCACGGACACCACCGGAGACTCCAACGCAGATGTGAACAAGGCCTTAATGAGATTATCCGTATTTATTTACATAAAAGGACTAGAAGCACTGTAAGAAGCATGCTAATGTAAAAATATAAAAATACACATAAAACCTACCCAGTTATAGGTTCTCCAAATGGTTGGCAAGAAGTCCATCCTACATCAGCAACAATAATGCCAGAAAGGAAAGGTTTTCTTGCTTACTATTCTCTTCTCAGCGTCATCTATCATTTCTATAGCCCATACAAAGAGCTGATGTCAATACTTGGTGAATTATGTTACTGAACAACTAATTATAGTAATTACATTATTGGTTAGCCCTAGCTTGCAGAGTCACCGTTTATAGCCAATTAATGTAATAAGTCTAAGGAGCAATATTCAAGCAGAAACATATTTCTTGAGACTTCTCTTTGTGTAGTTTGAATAAAGGAGAGGCAATGTCTGCGAGTACTAAATACTGGCTAAACCGTGGGGCTGTGGCTCGCTTTGAGGTGCTCCATAAAATGTAATTTTTTCATGTTATTTAATGCATTTCCTAGAGGTAATGGTGCGTTCACATCAGGCTTCCGTTAATCGGTTTTGTTTGACCTTTCCGTCGGAGGAACCGATGAACGTAAACCGTAGATTCCGTTTGCATTACCATTGATTTGAACGGTAATGCTTCTGTTGCAGTTTGTTTCCGTTTTCCCTGACTGAGAGCAGTGTTTTAACACTAAGGCTGGATTCGCACGAGCATATTACGTCCGTAATGGACGGAAGGTATTTTGGCCGCAAGTCCCGGACCGAACACACTGCAGGGAGCCGGGCTCCTAGCATCATAGTTATGTACGACGCTAGGAGTCCCTGCCTCTCCGTGGAACTACTGTCCCGTACTGAAAACATATTACAGTACGGGACAGTTGTCCGGCAGCGAGGCAGGGACTCCTAGCGTCGTACATAACTATGATGCTAGGAGCCCGGCTCCCTGCAGTGTGTTCGGTCCGGGACTTCCGGCAGAAATACGTTCCGTCCATTACGGACGTAATGTGCTAGTGTGAATCCAGCCTCAACCACCACAAAACCAAAGGAAACCTTATTTCCATGAAAACCTAAATAATACCAGAGAGGACATGCATAGTCCATGCAGTCACAAATTTTATTATGACTGCTGTTCAACCCATGACCCCAGTGCTATAGTGCAGCAGTAGTCACAATCGAAAATCATTACTTTCGAAAGTCCATTAACATGATTATCATTTTGGAGTGTATAAAAAAAACTAGTATCTGGAGGACAAACACGAGGAGAACATACCGACTCTATGCAGATGTTAAAGGGGTTTTCCGGTCTGAACAAATTAATTGCCTATCTTCAGGACATGACATAAACTCTCTCATCTCTAAGGGTATGTTCACACGCACCGTTTTCAGACGTAATTCGGGCGTTTTACGCCTGAAAAAACGGCTCCATTACGCCTACAAACATCTGCCCATTGCTTTCAATGGGTTTTATGATGTTCTGTTCCGACGAGGTGTCATTTTACGCATCGCTGTCAAAAGACGGCGCGTAAAAAGACACCCGCGTCAAAGAAGTGCATGTCACTTCTTGGGCCGTTTTTTGGAGCCGTTTTTCTTTGACTCCATTGAAAAACAGCTCCAATAACGTCCGTAAAATACGCCGCGAAAAAAGCGAGTAGTTACAAAAACGTCTGAAAATCAGGAGCTGTTTTCAGGCGAAAACAGCTCCGTAATTTCAGATGTATTTTGCTACTGTGTGTGGACATACCCTTACACCTCTTTCACACGAACGAGTTCACGCTGTGAAAAACGGTCCGAGTGTCAGCTGGATTTCCCAGCCCAACCGCAGTCCAGGTAAACGGGACTCCTGGCATCATAGACATTTTATGATGCTAGGAGTCTCTGCATCCCCACGGAACTGCTGTTCCGAACTGAAGAAAATGATACAGTACGGAACAGCCGTTCCGTGGGGAGGCAGGGACTCCTAGCATCATAAAATGTCTATGATGCCAGGAGTCCCGTTCACCTGGACAGTGGTCGGGCCGGGAAACTCAGCCAACAATCGGACCGTTCATGGCCCAATCTCGGTCGTGTGCAAGTGTCATGACCATGGCCGCGGGCCGCCAGGTTTTCTTACCTCCTAACGGCTGCAGCCATGGATCTGTGAGCGCTGGTCCCCATCTCCTCCTCAGGAGATGCCAGCGCTCACTTCCGCTTCGCTCTGCTGTGTCCCGTAGCGCTCATGCCCGCTCTTAAAGGGCCAGTGTGCGCACCTGAATTAGAGACCAAATTAGCCCATGAGCACTCTGGACTATTTAAGAAGGGCTCTGCCCCTTCCTACATTGCCTGAGCATTGTTGTCGTTACCCTAGTTTGTCGCCGCAAATGGTCCCCTAAGTGTCTTTCAGTTCCCAGTGTTTCCCGTTCCTGCTACCCGTAACCTGTATCCCATGGTATCCTTTTCCAAGTGCCGTATTGAGTTGGAGTCGTGCTGCCCTGTGTTCCACGCCTGTCCTGCTACACCACGCCTGTTACTTGCCTGCTGCCTATTCCCATCCGAGCCTGTCTTGCTACTGTCTGAAGCTACCACTGGTACACCTATACGAACTATAGACTTTCACCTGCGTCCTGTTGGCCAGCTGCCATACCATTAAGGGGGTACGGCCTATGGGTCCACGCACACTACGTGACAGCAAGAGGTATTACTCTTGACAGGTAAATACATTGTTTCCTCACTCCCCAGTGCATTCAAGCCGGCAATTTATGGTATTGTCTAGATGGGTGGTCTCCCACCCATTTTTGTACAACATGTATATGCCATGATATCTCTTGTAATGAATGTCTTGTATAACCTATAAGTTATGCAATTCTCATTTGAAGTGTTTCTGTTCGTGTTCTCAGTTGGTTACTGGGGGCACATCTAAAGGTGGTTCATTCCATCTTTTCACTTATTGTGGTGCTGTGTGATGGTGCCATTTGCCGTGGAGCTGCACTAGTGGGGGGATGTGGCACAGAGCCAAGGTTGGCTCCCTCTGCGGTTACGGTATTGTGGTGGCTGGCGCTATGCAGTGCTGCAACCAATAGAGTAGGGACCCACTTGAAGGAGGTCGCCGTGAAGCGGCAAGTGGGCTTATACAATTTGATCAAAATGTTAACAAAGAACCTCACGTTCATATTTACTGATTAATAGTGTGGCTTTCTCCTCTTCGATTTTATGCCACTGTATATGCTCCTATGCTTACCCCATGTCGTCCCAACTATACTATGGGATACCCCGTATATTGACACATATTCTAGACTGGAATTTACCCTACCTATAATGGGTTTCCGTGATAGGCTGCCTATCTACACCATAACCCTCAATGATGTTTTTTCCTTGATAGGCTGCCTATAACAAGTATTTATCTTATTACTATTGAAATTGACCATGGAGAGATCTATATATTTACATTTATGTCATATACAGTTATGATCACATTTTGATTCATTTATTGATATGTATTTTCTGTATCACATTCACAGCGACACTGATGAAGGCCTGGGACAGGCTGAAACGTCAGGATAATCGTCGCAAATACGCATGTTGTAATCATCCTCTGTATGAATACAATATATGAATAAATTCACAACTTAATCAGCAAAAAAACGCTCCTTCTTGTGTGTGCTGGGGTTATGTTGAGACTATATGTGGGGAATCCATCCCAACCCTGAGAGAACAACACCATAAGCCAGGAGTACATCCCATTAATATTTTCTATAAATGTGCAGGATAATAGCCAAAAGATTTACTCAGGACGATGCTACTCTCACACACGACCACAGACGGCAACACAATACTTCTTAAGATACACGAAAGGCTCAGTCTCTGGAACACGTTTCATCTCAACTTGGTGCAGGTAATGATGGCTGCTAACCACTCACGGGCACTCCTCCCTGATACAGGGGTACATCCTTTTTAAATCCAAGTCCTTGCCTGACCAATATGGCCTATCCAATTTGCTTGCGGGGAGTTTCCTGTCACTGTCACCCGCCAAACACGCTGTCTCCTGCCCATCAACCGAACGACCAAATTCCACGCACGTGGCGAGGATTCTGTCCGTCACCCACCAATGCTTCCTCCACTCAGAATCTGGGCCTCACGTAACACTAGTACCCTCTGACACTACGCAGCAATACCACTGCTGTCAATAAGCCGTAGCCCGCGCACTTAACCCCTTCAGGCGGGAACATCCACTTTTAAAATGCTAAGCACCGCCCCAGCATGAGGACGCAGCGTAGCCGCATTTTGTCAAATCCCCAACACTGTTATGGCACGGCAAGACATCCTAAGGGCCTGTTCACATCACCGTTTGCTTTCCGTTCCCGGATTCCGTCGGAGGTTTCCGTCGCATGAACCCCGCAACGGAAAGTGAAACCACAGCTTCCGTTTCAGTCACCATTGGTATCAATGGTGAAGGAAACATCGCTAATGGTTTCCGTTCGTCACCATTCCGGCAGATTACCGTTTTTCCGACAGAATCAATAGCGCAGTTGATTCCGTCGTTAAAACGGAAACCTGCCGGAATGGTGACGAACGTAGACCATTAGCGATGTTTCCGTCACCATTGATATCAATGGTGACTGAAATGGAAGCTGTGGTTTCACTTTCACATTCCGTTGCGGGGTTCACCCGACGGAAACCTCAGACGGAACCCCGAAATGGAAAGTGAACGGTGATGTGAACAGGCCCTTACTAACATGTGTTCTGGACCGCTTCTCCCGGTTCCACATGCCTTAAAGCTACAGTACCAAGTAATCATTACTAGTGAACCAAACAACAATATACATGACAGTACAAATCACAAATGCAATATACAGCAGGAACAAGTCTTCCTCCAGATTTTCAATCCTGCGGAGAAAACAAATATAGCCACAAACACAATGCAACTAAAGGCACAGTATAATTTACATAGGAATTCATATTTACTATAAGTATAGTTAGGGACCCATTAAGGATGGGGTACCGCCATGCCCCTATTTTTTCGTGGATTGTCATTCGTATTATAAAATTAGTTTGGCCCCAACGTAAAGACATATTTATTCCTGTCATTCTTTCTAGTGAGATTTATATTTCCAATGTACTAACTTTAATGCTCTACAACAAATGCCTTGGCCTGTAAATGTCATTGAGGGTGCTGGTGCAGCAGATCAGTGGACATGCTCTGGTACTGGCCCAGGGAACTGCAGAGTTAGATGTAATGTTGGGATCACTCGTTCTATTTTCATTGCCTGCTCAGATTCGCAGCCTGCAAAGCCTAGTTTCCGACACGCTGCAGTCTTGCTGCAGGTCTAAGCAGCCAATCAGGAGTTACAACCCATCTAGAAATGAAGCATTAATGCGGTGGGTTAGGATGGAGAGAGAAAAAAAACCACACACGTATAATGGAAAGCCTTAGTAACAATTGCAGGGAGTTCAATTATAAATGCAACATCTCCAGAAATGACTCCGCTTAATTGTTCTTCCAATTAAATCTAGCGGCAGTAGCAGCGGAGCTGTATACAATCATTGCTGGAGTCACTTAGGCTGATGCAGTATTAAAGCCTCGGTCAGCTACTGTTTGAAGAAGACAAGCAAAGAAACATAATTGCCTTCATTAATTCTTAAACCGATTTACTGCTGCACTAACTAAATCACGGGCGTGTAAAACTGCACAAAAATTCAATGTTTTCAGCCCATAAAATTCGATGGCCAGTCCTCAGGTCTCCGCAGAATTCTCCATTGTGGCTTTAAGACCGGGTTCACATAGGGTCACTGAGGCTGCTGCATTAGTTAAAGGGAATGTGTCACCTTATTCTAAAAAATATTTATAATGACATTCCGTTTTCTATTATCTGATTGTACTGTATATTTTTATATTCTCTTTTCTGTACATGATAATGGGGGCAGCGAGCCTGCCCGAGCTGCCGGAAAATCGCGTGCAGATACTTGTTTTACAGTAGGCATCTGGACAAGAAAAGTCAGAATATTACTCATTGACTTCTATGGGAAAGTGTTGGGGAATCTCTGCTTGCAGTCAGTGAATGCAAACATCGTTTACATAAAGGAGGTTAAAAACCTATTTTGACCAAGCGTTGCTGACACAATTGCGAATGCTCACTGGCTATGTTCACACATCGCAATTTGTTGCAGATCTTTGAGCCAAAGCTAGAAAAGCTTTCAAAAGTTATGGGAACTTATACTGTTCCTTCCTCCTGGATCCTCTTCTGGCTTTGGCTAAAAAATCTGCAACCAAATCACGATGTGTGAAAATAGCATTAGCGTAAGTTCATATGAGCAGATTTGTTGTAGAAATGACTGCAACTGAAAATCTGCTCCATTTATCTAAATGCGGTGGTTTCCGCAGCATGTACATAAACCCTTAATGTGTCCCTCAAATTCCAATCTCCAGCCCAATCTGACATGGGTGTGTAGAGACGCTAGTGGACACTGGGCAGTACAGTTGCCGAGTGGAAATCCGTAAATTCGCATTATTGTGGATGGATACCTTTAAAAGGGGTATCCCTTTAACAACCCCTGTGTATATGCCCAATTAGGGCATATGGACATTATAGAGAGAGGTTCTATGCTCGGAACCCCCTCTATAGGCCAGAACGGAGTGCTGCTTTAAAAACAGTGGCTCCCGTTATGGCAGACTCTAACTGTCTATGTATTACAAGGATGACCATTAATCTGAATGGGGAAGTGCCTGGCTTACCGTAGAGCATTTTGCTGGGGGTGTCGGGAGGGGGGCCAACAGCTTTTTGCCCCAGGGGCCAAATTCTATTCGCCCCATGGGCAGCATTGACTCTCATGAGACAAGTCCTTTAAATAATCTATATTAAAGTAGCACTCTGGACATTTTTATTCTAGCAGTGTCATTTGCTTCTTCCCAGCTCAGTTACATTCATGTATTTTGGACCCTTTCATTATAGGCAGCTGTGTCATGTGATCTCAGTCTGACCACCACAATAGTCCATGCTCTCATGTGTAGACAGGGGGTCACTCTACTGTGTGGCTGACTTCCTGTGAACTACAAGAGATCATCACCTATCAAATCCCTCCTGACAGCTCTAAGACTCCTCCCATCCACACCCAGCTCCACCCTCCTCGTTCCTTTGTATGCCCCCTCCCTCCACCATATACATATAGTGCTGCGAGATTATTTCTGCCCAGGAGGGACCAGGAGTATCACAGCTGCAAGGATTCGTTTTGAAAAAATGCCACTGACCCAAAAAAACACAAGATAAAATAAAAAACGCCACAAAAAGCGCATTCTTTGTAGTGCTTTTAATAATTCCCTATTGACTACCAGCTAACATCTTGTCACAGCGTTTTTTGATACAAAAAAAGCCGCAAAATCGCAACAAAAAAGTAGAATTTTTTCCTAAAAAGGTTGTTTGTAAAGTCCCGAAAAAGAATGGCTGTGAAAAACCTGAAAACCCTAAATCCAAGTTCAAACTTTGCATTGTGGGAAGGCAAAATGCATTTATTAAAGGGGTTCTCTGCTTTGGGCAGTCCCCACTTGTGAAAAGTGTCCCTTGACAATCCCCTGTCACAAAGTGTCCTCCTTCTAGGACCCCCACTGATTAGCTGTAATTTGTGGGGAAACCTGGCAGAAAGTGTTTAATTTTCCTACAGCGCCACCACAGGAGAAATAAAGCATTACACAGTACCTATTCAAATCAATGGGTTGGTTGTCTGTGTAATGCAGGACAGGACAGATCCTCCAAAGTGGAGCCCTCATTGGAAACCTGATGAACCCATAGGGAAATTGGATCCATCAAAATTTGTCAGGATCTATTTGAAAACTAATAAGGCTCAGTTACGAACCATGAACCTAGTGTGGACAGAGCCTTAGCTCCCTTGTTTTTGTCCCATTTGACCTGCCTAATAATTATCTCTTACTATAAGCTTTACCCTCTCTCATGAAGAAATCTCGTCATCCGAAAATAATTCTGCCCAGTGAATATTTAGGTTGATATGTTTTGCCGTTTGAAAATTGTGTCTTAATTAAGGGGATATTCCCACTTTAGACATTTATGGCATATCCACGTAATATGCCATAAATGTCTGATAAATGGGACCTGCACCTAGCTTAAAGATAGGGGTCATCGACCCCGTCCCGCATGGTGAGACAGCCGTACGGAGAATGAATGCAGAGATGGGCGCACATGTGCACGACTCTCTTCATTGATTCCTAAGTGAGTTACCAAAAGAGCAGCTCAACCCGCATCTTTTAGAGATTCATGGCATAGCCCGTAGATATGCCATAAGTGTTTAAGGTGGAAAAACACCCCTTTAAAATGTGTATATTGTACAGTATAACTTTTAATTAGAATCTCTTATCACCTTTGGGTGACATCGAACCCAATGTAAGGATTCAATTAATCCTGATGGTAAGGTTTGCGTCTTTATCCTCAGTCTGGATTTAATTTCCCCATCACAAAACCATTACTAAAACCAGAACCATAAATGGGACTAACTGTACTGTCCTATATGAAGACTGGTTCAGGAATCCGGCCATGTAGACAATAAAAAACACTCTATATCCCCAAGGCGTACAGACCTCAGTGGCAAACCATGCGGATGCTATAGGGCCCATGGAGAAAGAAGACCCAGTCCTGTTTGATGCCACCCTATTTACTATTTGGTGGGGTAAAACTGAGCAGGATTCCTCTCCCCAAAAAAGCTGAATTGTTAACAGGGAATTGGCCCAGGAGTTATGAAAATGGCCTGGAGGGGGAAAAAAACACAATGTCCTTTTGTCCTACGTGGCGAAAGCCCAGTGTAATCTTTGCTATAAGGCCGGATTCACACGACCTATTTTCAGACGTAATGGAGGCGTTTTACGCCTCGAATTACGTCTGAAAAAACGGCTCCAATAAGTCGGCAAACATTTGCCCATTACTTTCAATGGGCTTTACGATGTTCTGTCCGGACGACCTGTCATTTTACGCGTCGCTGGACGGCGCATAAAAATACAGCCTCGTCAAAGAAGTGCAGGACACTTCTTGGGACGTAATTGGAGCCGTTTTTCATTGACTCCAATGAAGAACAGCTCCAAATTACGTCCGTAAAAGACGACCCGCAAAACGCGAGTACATGCAATTACGTCTGAAATTCAGGAGGTGTTTTCTCCTGAAAACAGCTCCGTAATTTCAGACCTAATTGCAGTTATCGTGTGCACATACCCTGAGGCTTCCTCTCTTCTATGATACCACTGCACACCCCACAAATAAATTCTCCAATTCAGAATTTTACGGTGATGGACATGTTCTCATAGAAATTAGAAGGATGTGGTTCTCTATTCACATAATTCATGGTCAGGCAGATTGATCACCGACCATTAGTGTAAGAAGGATTTCTTCATATCTATGGTCGCCGTCAGGGCCGCACCTGCCATGAGACGAGGTGAGCCTGCTGAAGGATAATCCTGCCCTCACTAATTTAAAAGTGGCGTTGGGGGGGGGGGGGTATTATACTGCAATGGAGGGTCTGAGCATCTTGCTAACAGCAGAGTACTGTGTGGAGGGAATAATCCCCCCATATGGTCTGAGCATCTGACTGACTGCAGAGAGAACTATGGGGCTCAGACCCACTGCTGTCAGCAAGATGCTCAGTAACACCCCCTCCCCTTGCTGTATAGTAACTACTGGGGGCTCTATGGGGGGATTATTCCCTCCACAGAGCTCTCTGCTGTCAGCAAGATGCTCAGACCCCCCCCCCCCTTGCAGTATACTATACACCCCCCCCCCCCACCCACAGCCCCAGCCGATCACTTTTAAATTAGTGGGGGCAGAAGGCTGAGTGCAGTACTATCCTTCCCCATAGTCAAATGCTCAGCCCTCATCCCCCACAGTGTAATCCCGACCATAGAGCCCTCAGTAGTTATTATACTACAAGGAAGGCGTTCAGAGCATGACTGCCTGCTCAGAGCTCTATGAAGGGGATAACCCCCCCCCCCCCACAGAGCCGTCAAGAGTCAGACGCTCAGACTCCCCTTGCAGAGGCAGATGCTCAGACCCCCCTTGCAGTATAATTTCCCCCATAGCGCCCTCAGTAGTTATTATACTGCAAGGCTGGGTGGGGCGAGGAGTGTCTGACTGCTTCAAGTGTAACTAAACTTCTAAATTTCTGACTTGCCATAGTAACATGTCAGGAATTTTGATTGGTGGGGGTCCGAGCACTGAAACCCCAATTGATTACTGAAACATTTCTGATCGGCTTTCCTTGGAAAGCAGAGCAAGTGGTGTACAGACTCATAGACTTTCTTCTGTGCCCGTACACCACTCCAAGGAAAGCCAATCAGAAATGAAGAGGCAGCGCTAACCCGAGCACTTCTCGCTTCGTTTTAGCGATCAGTGGGGTATCAGTTTTCGGATCTCCACTGACCAAAACATCTGACATGTCAAAAGTTTTTTTTAAAGTTTAGTTACACTTTAAAGAGGATCTGTCACTAATTTATTAATTCCCTGTCTCCTAACTAAACTAATAGGCGCTATGATGCTGATAACTACAGTGTGAATTGTGTTTCAAAACGTTTATTATTTGAAGTTATGAGCTTCTTGCTAAATATGCTAAGGAGGCTCTACTTGCCAAATAGGAGGTGACTCTTTTCTCTCTGGGCGGTGTCATGTTTTCTGTATGACGCTGTCCAATCAGCTTACAGCTTCTCCTCTTTCCAGCCCAGCAACACAGCGTCTTTCGATTTAAAAGGGTGAATGATCCATTAGAGGTTGGCTACTTGGAGTTCTTATGATTTTTTTGCGGTTGGGGTTGGGACGCCATTTCAATTTTCGCCTCAGGCAGTGGAAAATATAGAATCGGCCCTGGTCGCCGTTATCATTTATCCTAATTTTGGGTACAAAAATAAAATGAAGCAGAACTTCTTCTCATATGCAAGTTTGCAATATTAACCCTTCTGTGCTCTCTTTCTTGTATATGGAGCCCTGATCTTCAGGTACGTGTGTCATGCTGCCACCTCTTGGACAGTCACGATCTGTATTCAGCTGGAACATACAGTAGATTGATTTACGGTTTGCAATGACCTGAATAGGAGCTGTAAATAAATCTACATTCCGAGTGAACACAGATAACAGCAGCTTCAGGGGAAGCAGAGCCGAGAGCATTCTGTATAGAGGTAAAGATGAATCCAGTGTATTACAGATTTACATATAATGCTACATCTTTATTTTTGTACCAAAACGCCTACTTTGAAGGGTACACTGGACGCGAGTGGAAATGAGCTTTGCAGAAGAGGCTTTTGAAAGAGGTTTGCTGTGTTGCCACTTTTAACCCCTTAATGGGGTTGTACCAGAATAGACAAATATACTTTATCCACAGGATAAGGGCTTATTCAGACGAACGTATAATACGTCCGTGCAACGCGCGTGATTTTCACGCGCCTCGCACGGACCTATGTTAGTCAATGGGGCCGTTCAGACTGTCAGTGACTTTCACAAAGCGTGTGTCCGCTGCGTAAAACTCACGACATGTCCTATATTTGCCAGTTTTTCGCGCATCACGCACCCATTGAAGTCAATAGGTGCGTGAAAACCGCGCACGGCACACGGACGCACTTCCGTGTGCCGCGCGTGATGCGCGCTACAGTAGTCAAAACTATGAATGAAAACGGAAAAGCACCACGTGCTTTTCTGTTTACAAACATACAAACAGAGTGTCATAATGATGGCGGCTGCGCGAAAATCACACAGCCACGCATCATATGCTGCTGACACACGGAGCTGTTATGGACCTTTTGCGCGTGCAAAACGCAGCGTTTTTTGCGCACGCAAAGTGCACACGCTCGTGTGAATCCGACCTAAGTTATAATTGTCTGATCCGTAGGGACTTTCCCTTATGGGACCCCCACTGATCGTGAGGAGGAGATTGAGTAAAGCTGCGATCGAGGATACGCCCGCCGTTCCAATCACTGCACTTGAGGAGGAACATAGGGTCCTGGACTTCTGTTATGGCGATCGGTGCATGGGCCCGGCGGTGGGGCCCCTTGCGATTATAAAATTATCAGTTATTCTGTGGATAGGTGCTTATTGTCAACTCTGGGAAAACCATTTTAATGATAAATAGGATGTTCTATGCAGCCGTTATTCTAGACCGCCGAGAAAACATGGCGCTGTAGAATAACGGCTGCACATAACATCCTATTTTACCTTTACTGAATTACTGATTGTTGTATACACAGCACTCGTATGAGCGCTGTGTATATTGTAAAATGAAGGTAGTGGCACCTCTGCTGCCTCCATTGGTCTTGGCGATCATCTGATTACTGTGTATCTGACTGTGGTCATGGCTAGCAAAAAAAGAAACGAATAAATAATAAAAATATAAAACCCCTCCTTTTTATATATGAAGCCCTGCCTTCGACGTAGTGACCCTAACTAGAGCCTGTTATATATTAAAATAACCATTGGACCGTGATGGAAAAAAATATCTATTTGTCTATAACAGCTATTTTAGTGGTATTTTTACATGATTAATTATTATTTTTATTTTTTGAATTTTCCCACATTAAAGGGCCCATATTTTTTTTACAGCAACTGCTATTTGGTAAAAAAAAAAGAAAATAGAAAAAAATTTGTTGTGAAAAGGACAAAAAACAGATTAATAACCTAAACAATAAAAAAAAATTCTAGCTGTTTGACCAGCACATGCGAAAAATTGCAAAAATTGTTCTGATCTTTAAAGGCTTATTCCCAAAATAGCCCAGGTTAAACTTCTGGTGCGAAGCGCTGCTGCCATCATCCTTGGAGGTAACATTTAAGACATCCCTACGGATGTAACGGCACCGTACAACCAAGAAGCTGTACAGTCTATGAGGCCATACTGTACCTACGGAGGTATTCCATATAAATTAGTGGCATACTCCATCGGCCGCCACATTACAAAGCTATTCTTTCCTCGAAGCGTTGAGTCCTAAGGAGAATATCTCCATAATACAGAGCTGTAGGACCCCTGTGCCGCTAATGCAGGACATTTTCCATAATCTGCAAAAAATAACCTAATAAAAAAAGCAACGTGTAATTATTATGATATATTATAACCGTATTTCTCCATTTCACACAATAAGGATATTTAGTTAACTAGATAAATATGTGAGAGAATCTGGGCCCTCGGTTCCATTTAATCGGTAATATGTGACATATACTAAATATAGAATGTCATCCCTGTTCAATATTCTATGCCCTAAAGCAGGTTCCCAGCCAAGTGCGGCTTCCTGGTTGCCCGGGTGATGTCTGATGCTTTCTGATTTACGGAGACGCTTGATTGGATACCAGGCTGCGTTTAAAGGCTGAACGCACATATTCTCATTGGGTCAGACCTCTCATTGTCGCTAAGGGAAAGATACAGTAGCAGATCAGTGAAGAGACTGAGTGATACTGTGAAATAATGCTATTACGCTCTGCAGTCACTGTAGATTTAGGCACAGAACCTGATAATGCATTCTACAAGCTTTGCAGACACTTGGGAGATATATACGATGGTATGGCCTACATACAGATGTAGCAGAGTCAAATATGTCATTTAACTCTTTAGGGCAGAATTGTTTGTGCATCGTGATCCTCTATTATATCATCGCCTATATGCACAGTTCTGTAACGCATTTCTGTAACCCGCTTCATCTGCCTGCATACCATGCTGAAATGCCTCACCCTAGCGGAGGTGGCGTCACGATGCAGCGCTCGCCATTTGCTTTGGATGTCTTACTATGGAAGAGTCATGCGTAATCCTCAGTCGTTGGCTGCCCTGTCCACATTTATACTAGTGACGGTGACGGAGGACGAGGCAGGGGACATGAGCTGGAAAGCAGCGCTCACCATGACTATGGTATTTTTGCAGGCAAGCGGAAGGACTTCACTATCGAGCAGGTCACATGATCCATCGGGACCATCTCATCGCCAAGATAAAAATTCAGAGGAAGGGGAATGGGAAAAATTCAACAGGATCCGGTACATTGAGAATGCATTTAAATATTTCTGCAGTCCTATGTAAAACCAGAGAAAATGGGCTATTTAAAGGGGTATTCCACTTTAAGAGACACTCCAGCTAATTATTTTTTTTGATGGCCATCGTTTGTACAGTACACCTTGGTAAAAGGTTGGGCAGGCCATCCTCTTACCAGGCGCTTTGTTGCAGAATTATCCCGGCCGCAACTCGGTCACGTGACTGGACTGTGACCGGTCGATTCCTACAGCATTACTGCAGCAATAATACAAAAAAATTGCTGTAATAGCTCTGATAACTGTACTGTAACGAGCCTTGCAGCTGTGTGACCATCACATGACCAGGACAGATTTCTTTTATCTCCTGGAAATAAGCGATAAATGTTCCTATTGTGTGACAGCAAGCAGAGATCTTGAAAGCAGTGAGGAATTCATACAGAAAGTATTTTGGAAATTTTGAGAGAAATTACGTGAGATTTTACATTCGAACTAAAAAATGAGCCAAATGAATACAAATGTGGATATATTTAGAAGATCTTTTATACATGCAAAGGTGACAATGCATTGCTAGAGGAATTTAGGATACATAATAATTGATCGTTTCTTCTCAGATCACAAGCTGAGCAATAATGAAGCGTAATATAGAATCTCTACAGAGCACTTCTGATAATGTACAAAAGAAGAGAAATCCTAAAACAGCTACAGTGCCATCTGATGGATATAAGGAGAAACTACACTTAATTAAATAACCCCATAACTCTTTACGCATAACTACTGATTGTTGCTGCTCCTAGTAAAACAGTGAAGAGACGTTTCTGCAATTATAGAGGATGCACTTGCAAGATTTGTGTAGAATTTAAAAACAAAAAAAAATGTTTTCAAGGGAAAACAGCTTTTGATTTTCAGCCGTTTTTTAAACAAACTTGCGTTTTTACGACCGTTAGACTCTATAGAGTCAATGAAAAACGGCTCCAAAAACATCTCAAGAAGTGACATGCACTTCTTTTTACGGGGTGTCTTTTTACGCGCCGTTTTTTCAAAACGGCCGCGTAAAAAACCGCCCCGTTGTAACGGAGCGACGTTTTTCCCATTGAAATCAATGGGCAGATGTTTGGAGGCGTTCAGCTTCCAATTTTTTGGCCGTTTACGGCCCGAAAAGCGGCTGAAAATAAGCTGTGTGCACATACCCTTTATATGAATTTTATTTAACAAAAACAAGAACTAATAAATCAAAGACCCAAATATAATGATCACATAGCATGTGGCCGGAATATGTAAATATGACATTGATATAAAACACTGAATTGGAAAGAAGGACAGAACTTATTTATTTATATAGCGCCAACAGATTCCGCAGCGTTGTACAGAAGTTGTCATCACTTACTGTCCCCAGTGTGGCTCAAAATCAAAATTCCCTATTAGGGGTAGTTCACACTTTTTCGGAGCTGGTTCCAATGCGGAAATCGCCCTCCATTGATATCAAAGGGAGGCAGAGGGTGGTTTTTTCCACGGGTTTTTTCAACGGCTAAAAAAAAAAAGCCCCCCCAAAAAAAGCATAAAAAAAGCCTGCTAAAGGTAAGATCACACGTAGCGTAAATACTGCGGATTTTACGCAACGGATTATGTTGCGGAAAAACCACAGAATAATACAGCAGCAGCGCAGCATAATACAGCAGCAGCGCAGCATAATACAGCAGCAGCGCAGCATAATACAGCAGCAGCTTTAATTTTAAATCTCATCCACACGCTGCGTAACTGCTAAATGTAAAAAACGCTCATAAATTTACCTGCGGTGCCGTTTTTATATCCACAGCATGTCAATTGTTTTCGTGTAAATACTGCTTATTTGTTGCAGGTTTTCCCCATTGAATTCAATGGGGAGGCTAAACCCGCAACAAATAGAAGATGTTGTGTTTTTTCTGTGGTGGAAAAGAACTGATTCCGCCGCAAGAAACGCAACTCTGAAAAAAATGATCTTATACTTACCCACAATTCTGTGTTTCTTCGTCCAGGCCGGCCTCCTCGGATGACGTTTTACCCTATGTGACCGCTGCAAATATAATACACTTACCAATTTACATTCAATTCCAAAATTGCCCAGGAAAGCAGCATTGATGTCCAGAGACCTCATCGCCCAGCCGGTATTTACATCCTAAAGCAGTGGTCACAGTTTTTCTCTTCTCTGTGAGTCCACAAAATAGGAAAAGTCACTGTCCATGTGACCACAGGCCTCTGCACAACGTCGCCCACCTAGAGAATCGTCACCGATCACATGACGAGTCCTTTCTGCTTTGCTATGCCCATTTATTTTTTACACAATATTAAATTTTGTTGCATGAAGTCGCCCATAATGTGTAAGGTGTCTACTTTCATAAAATGTATGAGGGTATAATATGATGTTTTTATTTTTTTATTTAGGTTTTATTTGTTAGTGTCGAAAGAGTGAAAAAAATTTCCAGTGACAGCACATTTTTTACCTTTATAACCTTTCAGAAAAGTTAGGTGGGGTTCCACTTGTGAGACCCCACTATTGCCCAAAACTAGGGGCTCCTAATTGCCTTATTGATAACCTCTATCAAATAGCCGAAATGGGCTCTAGAGGGCGGCTTCAAAATTGGTTATTAGGGCATATGAATATCATAGACGTCCCCTTCTCAGTGGACCTGCCCCATCCATGTATTAGATGGTCGCTATTCATTTGAATGTCTACCTTTAAAACTACAGTGGACCCCCGGTGATCTGCTGGTTGTAAAATAGTTTGGCTTCATGAGACAACTCCTTTAAAGATTAACAAATTAAAACATATCTTCAATGATCTACTTATATAACTCTTAGGATATTCTGCTCAGCGTGTAAATTAAAGTTTCTAAAATAAATCAATGAGTGCTGCACTAGCTTTCTGCCCTAGCCCGATACCTCACGACCCTGGCAAAGTTAGAGTGGCTTATTGGCATTCCACCTGAAACCCAGCACCCGGGTCACATGCCCCACCAGCTTCCCCAAAGTTGCACCCCTGGTGACTTAGGGCGGGTTCACACATAGCGGAATTTCACTTAAATTCCGCTGCGGACACTCCGCAGCGTTAATCCGCAGCGGAGCCGTTTCTCCATTGACTTTCACTTTAATTTAGCAGTGTTCGTTTACACGATGCGTACAATTCCGCTGCGGAGCATAGGCTGCGGAGCGGAATTTGGTGTCCGCAGCATGCTCTGTCTGTTGCGGAGCAGTGGCGGACTGGTTGCGGACTCATGGCGGAATTTCTCCATTGACTTCAATGGAGAGTCAAAATTCCGCAATGAAGTCCGCAGATCTTATGTGTGCTGCGGAGCGTATTGTTTTTACTACCATGACATTTCTTCATTCTGGCTGGACCTATGTATTTCTAGGTCTACAGCCAGACTGAGGAAGTCAATGGGGCTCCCGTAATGACGGGAGCGTTGCTAGGAGACGTCTGTAAATAGTCACTGTCCAGGGTGCTGAAAGAGTTAAGCGATCGGCAGTAACTGTTTCTGCACCCGGGACAGTGACTACCGATCCCAATATACATGTATCTGTAAAAAAAAATGAAGTTCATACTTACCGAGAACTCCCTGCGTCTGTCTACAGTCCGGCCTCCCAGGATGACGTTTCAGTGTAAGTGACGGCTGCAGCCAATCACAGGCCAAGCACAGGCTGCAGCGGTCACATGGACTGGAGCGTCATCCAGGGAGGTCGGGCCGGATGCCGAAAGAGGGACGCATCACCAAGACAACGGGCGGTAAGTATGAATTTCATTGACTTTCACTAGGGAAAGTGCTGTCCCTTCTCTCTATCCTGCACTGAATAGGGAGAAGAGAAGCACTTTTCCTGCAGTCCGCAGCGGCCAGTCCGCATCAATTTTCTGCACATTTTGTGCAGATCCGCTGCAGAATCTGCAACGCAGATTCTGTGCGGCATTGATGC
Organism: Rhinoderma darwinii; assembly: GCF_050947455.1. NCBI lineage: Eukaryota > Metazoa > Chordata > Amphibia > Anura > Rhinodermatidae > Rhinoderma > Rhinoderma darwinii. Next base: position 379,814,222 of record NC_134690.1, read on the forward strand.
GGACAGTTGCGGAGGAATTCCGCCATGTGTGGTCATGCCCTAACAGGGAAGAGGGCAAGAGTGACAAGTGTAATGTGAACAAGCAGGCTTGTAGAAACGGTGACTGTGACCGGAATGCAGCTCTACTGTATTGTTAACATGGCGGACAATGATAACTTCCTGTTAGGGAAGCAGAAAGAAGAAGGAAGGAGAGGTCTGCAACACAAACAAGTGACCTTCGAAGGGAAAGGCTGAACAAAGATACCGTACATGACTATATAAGAGTACTGCAAAGTTTACATTTTATTCTATATAACGTATGCGACATATGAATTTGTTTACTTATACTTTGATATGTTTTCTTTAGCCGTTCGCAACAAACTATAGCAGAAAATCACTGGGATATATTTGCAATGTGTAGAGACTGATTAATTAGCTGTACTTTATTTCCTTATCTTTTCGTATTTACTTTCTAAATTACAGCACCAGATATACATAATTCATGTAACTCAAAGTGCTACATCAATGTCTCATTGATGTCACTGGTGACTAGAAAACTGCATTACAAATATGTCTACCTCCCCATGTATAAGACCCTTCAGGGCTTGTCCACACACAATGGAATTGCTGCATAAAATTTCTGCAGCAATTCCGTTGAAAGTCAAAGGCTTTCCGCTGCGGCAAAAACGCACCATTTCCTGCGGTTTTTACGGCAGAAAATAGTGCGTAAATTGCTGCGTTTTTCCCAATGTTAGGAGATGGAGACGTCTTCTCTGAAAAATTACATACCGCAGGTCAATTTCTGCTTGGAAATTCTACGCAGCATGTGGATGAGATTAGTTAAATCTCATCCACTATACTGATGCGTTTTTTCCGTCCGAAATTCCGTCCGGGAAAAAACGTGGCAATTCCGCAGCGTGTGGATGAGCCCTTAGTTGTGAGTAGCAGGGCGAACTAACATTAAACTTGACTGCGGCTGGACCTCCCAACTACATTGTGCAACTGAAGGTCTGCATTATCTAAAACACAAAGTAGCATAATCTTCATTTATTACTTGTGATTTTTATAGCACCAACATATTTTGCAGCGGTGTACATAAAACCGGTGTTTCAGTTAGGGCTCGTCCACACGCTGCGGAAATGCTGAATTGCAGACGGAAAAAACGCAGCAGAATACAGTAGCGGTATAGTGGATGAGATTTAAAAAAATCTAATCCACAAGCTGCGTAAAAATTCCGAGCCCTTATACTCCAATGCCTAATATACAATCTAAATGACTCTACATATAAACAGTAAGGGTCAGTTGTCACCACCATTGCGGGGGGTGCCTGTTCTTCCATTTCGTATTTTTCTCAACCAAAACAGGAATAGAACAATTTGTTTTCTGAAATCTATTTGTAAAAACAGAAGGTATTTACATGCTCACTTCCATCATATCCACACAGCAAAGAAATTAATCCTCATTCTGGGATAGTGGGCAGAGACCTGCAAATTGTGCCCCTAGTGGCCAACTGTGCATCCAGCACCACGTGTACAGAACAGATACAGCCTAATAAAGAACAGAGCCATTTATTATAATGTGCATACAGCTCTTTCGGACTTATTAGCCTACATTACTGCCAGATATGGAAACCATGGCTATATAGTGGTAGGACTTGGAAGGTCCTAATCCAGCGCAGGTAGCAAGGTCAGGGTGAGGAGGGCTAAAAGCAAGCAAACATCCCCTTACTCAAGCAAATTGGAACACAACATTGCTTGAAAAAGGCCGGGAAGGCAGGAGGCTGTATGACGGCCCACAGCAATGCTTCTAGGGGAGAATAGCTCCATACATATGGCATCCAATGAAGCAAGCCACAACTTATATATGAGGTATACATAGGTACATTAAAGGGGCTTTCCCATGAGAGACATGTATGACATATCCACAGGCCGTCATCTCTAGAACGGGGCCCCCTAAAAGACATTTTGCCTTTGTCTGATCTCGCTGCCTCCCGGCCACTTACTGGTTATATGGTCAGGAGTGAGGCTGGGTTCACACGTGGCGGAATTTCACTTAAATTCCGCTGCGGACACTCCGCAGCGTTAATCCGCAGCGGAGCCGTTTGTCCATTGACTTACACTTTAATTTAGCAGTGTTCGTTTAGACGAGGCGTAAAATTCCGCTGCGGAGCATAGGCTGCAGAGCGGAATTTGGTGTCCGCAGCATGCTCTGTCTGTTGCGGAGCAGTGGCGGACTCATGGCGGAATTTCTCCATTGACTTCAATGGAGATTCTAATTTCCGCAATGAAGTCCGCAGCTGTCATGCACATGTTATGTGTGCTGCGGATCCGTCTTGCTTTTTTAACTTGACATTTCTTCATTCTGGCTGGACCTATGTATTTCTAGGTCTACAGCCAGACTGAGGAAGTCAATGGGGCTCCCGTAATGACGGGAGCGTTGCTAGGAGACGTCTGTAAATAGTCACTGTCCAGGGTGCTGAAAGAGTTAAGCGATCGGCAGTAACTGTTTCTGCACCCGGGACAGTGACTACCGATCCCAATATACATGTATCTGTAAAAAAAAATGAAGTTCATACTTACCGAGAACTCCCTGCTTCTGTCTCCAGTCCGGCCTCCCAGGATGACGTTTCAGTCTAAGTGACGGCTGCAGCCAATCACAGGCTAATAACAGGCTGCAGCGGTCACATGGACTGCCGCGTCATCCAGGGAGATCGGGCTGGATGCCGAAGGAGGGACGCGTCACCAAGACAACGGGCGGTAAGTATGAATTTCTTTGACTTTCACAAGGGAAAGTGCTGTCCCTTCTCTCTATCCTGCACTGATAGGGAGAAGGGAAGTACTTTTACCGCAGTCCGCAGCAGCTAGTCCGCATCAATTTACTGCACATTTGGTGCAGATCCGCAGCAGAATCTGCAACGCAGATTCTGTGCGGCATTGATGCGGACAGTTGCGGAGGAAATCCGCCACGTGTGGTCATGCCCTTACGAAAACAGCATAGCTCGCTGAGCTACGCTGTTTCTGTAGCTCCCATAGTAGTGAATGTCAGTTACGGAGGCAGCGCAGTATGCGAGCTACGCTGTTTCCGTAACTACCATTCAGTTAATGGGACGTACGGAAACAGTGTAGCTCAGTGAGATACGCTGTTTTAGAAAAACTCCCGACCATGTAACCTTTTTCATGGTCGGAATTCACTTGCTTCAGCCGCAACACACAGCGGCAGAACAGGGCTTAGGGGGCCGAATCTAACCTGTGGATATGTCATAAAGTGTATCACATGGGAAAACCCCTTTAAGGCCCCATGAACCTCTACGGCCATGTACATGAGGTCTAAGGGGACGTTTGGTTACTTTTCGCCCTCCTCACCCTTCATCTTTATATTTTTTTGTGGTTAAATCTAGAAAAGAAAAAACGATAGGGTGTATGGATGCCTCAGATGCTATCCAGAACTGATGAGCGTCTTATATCTCTATTTATCAGAGCTCTAAAAATTCACTCTGTGTTTAGTCTCGGTTCCAGATTCAATACAATCTTCCCAGGAAACAGTTAATAATTCCAATATGTTACTCCAGGTGCACCACCAGACTGCAAAGTGGAATTAATAGGCTTTAAAATGTAAAAATTTCCTGTGGCAAAAATTGTTATCACTGAGGGAAAACTGGGACACGCAGCGCCCCTAAACATAAGAGAGGAGAGGCTTCTCTGTCATCCTTGTAGCTGACTGCAAATTAACATCTCTGCTTTTTATGGAGCAAATTCTGTGCTACACAGAAAATAAAAAACACGACAATATCAGCTTAAATGGCGGCTCCAGCTGCATCGGGTGAGGAAAAACATCTGTCCGGGAATAAGACATTTCTCTGGGCTGGAATAGGTAATGTAATGAGGACAAGATTCATGCACTAGATATTGTTAAACAGGGAAAGCATTTTTGGTTCCATATTAGAAAGCTGCCAGAACGAGCTGCTATGGAAACGCTCGCTATATACACCACACGCAGGAACTGAGAAGCTTTTATTAGCAGGGTATTGCAGGGGTGACACCTAATAAACCACAATTCTGTATGTATGATGTGCTCGTTTTTACTGAATTGAACAATCAGGGTATGTTCACACGGCTTACTTTCGGCCGTTTTTCAGGCCATAAACGGACAAAAAAATCAGACTGGCCGTTTTTTTACGCGCCCGTTTTTCAAAAAAGAAGTGCAGGTCACTTCTTGGGCCGTTTTTGGAGCCGTTTTTCAGAGACTCTATAGAAATCAGCTCCAAAAACGGCCGTAAAATACGCCGTTTTAAACGCTGCGAAAATCGCGTGTGGCTTAAAAAACGTCTGAAAATCAGGAGCTGTTTTCCCTTGAAAACAGCTCCGTATTTTCAGACGTTTTTGCTTAAGAGTGTGAACATAGACTCAGGGTATGTTCACACGTAGTTTTTTCAGGTCTATTTCTGAGCGTAAACGCCTTGAAATACGCCTGGAAAAACACTAGCAAAACGCCTACAAACAGCTTCCTAAATCAGAGGCTGTTTTCTCTTGAAAACAGCTCCGTAATTTTCGCCACTTCTTTTTGTGCGTGTGAACATACCCTCAGCGTCACTAAAGATAATAACATTAACAAATGTTGCAGAAAAATGTCGCCAGACATCCACATGGTTTCCGCATTTTATATATGGATTTAATCCACTCAATTGAATACCCATTTGAAATGCACTATATGGCAGGGGCTCAGCTAGGGGGGGGGGGGGGCATGCAGAGCATATGCCCTGGGTGCACCCCTATAGCTACGCCCCTGAAAGGACATGCTGTGGATCTGAAAAGTAGCAGATTCTAAAATATGTGCCGAATTTTTTCCACAGCTTGTGAATGGAATTTGTAGAGTCTTTATTTGGAAAATGTTTGCTGTTAGCTTTCAATGCATCTGCATGAAAAATTCACACCAAATCCATAGTGTGACCCTGGCCTTGGTACAAGGAGTAAACACATGCAAAAACTTCTTTAACTCATATGTACACATAATTGGTTTCATTCTCATAGCCAGCCATTTTGGAAGCTAATGAGGGCTCTCTTTGGTCACCCAGTCACTCACTTGCAAATAAAGCATACACAGGCACTTCCCTGCTACCTCCTCCCTCATTTCCATGGCTGTGTACATTACTTCCATAGCCATACTTCTGCGCCTTTTGTGTTTAGTGTGATAAAGGCAACCACATGATAGCCCATACATACTGCTGGAGCTAAGAATGCTCAAAAACATGCTGAAAATATTGCACCCTAGAGCATACCTCTTCAAAAAATCTGCCACAAATACAGTAACTGGAAATAAGATTCAAAAGTATATATATATATATATATATATATATATATATATATATATTTATATTTATTTATGAACGAGGGATAACTATATGTTGAACCAGCGCCGATCGCCGATAGTTACAGGACAATCATGGCTCATTTATAGGCCCTTTACACGGACCAATGTAAACCGTATTGCTAATACAATGTTGGCAGCACATCCGATGTTTACACAGGGACTTGTGCTGCCGACAACTATAGTTTTCAGGGCAGCATAAAAGATTAAATAAGCTGATGAACAAGCAGGGCAATAATCGGGAACGAGTGTTAGTTCGAATGCCTGAAATGGCATAGATGGGCCTTTAGTAGCCCAGGGTAACCCAATACCACACATTTTACAATTCTAATTTCCAGGGAAAATAATTGAATCCTATCTGTATGGTGATATAAGCCATCAAGAGAGTGCCTTAAAGCTTCCATTAACATATGTTTCAAAGTGGGTTTTACGAACAAAAACAAAGGATAGGACTTGGCTTCTAAACTGACAAGCCTCAGACTCCTATGTTGCTACTTTACAACTCTTAGTAGGCATGTCATGTGGGCTGAAAACCCATTGACCTACCTGTCAGCAGATAAGGGAACAACTCATCGCTCAGAGACTAGATCACACGGATCGGGAGCTTAGGCCAATTTTTTGCTGTTGCCAACCTTGGCAAAATCTTGCCAAGAAAGTAACAACATTTTTTTAGGTAAAACTTTGAGCCAAAACCACTGAACACCAAGGGTGAATTGTAATCCAATGTAGACCCCTTCTTAGGGTATGCTCACACGGCGTAAACGCCCTGAAAAATGGCTGAAAATACGGAGGCTTAACGCCTCCAAACATCTGCCCATTGATTTCACTGCGTTTGGTTCCCACGGGGCCTTTTTTTACGCGCCGTTTTTGGAAACAGCGCATAAAAAATGGCCCGTAAAAAAGAAGTGCACGTCACCTCTTGAGTCGTTTTTCATTGTCTCTATAGAAACACAGCTCCAAAAACGGCCGTAAAAAAACGCTTCAAAAAACGCTAGATGCATAAAAAATGGCTGAAAATCAGAGGCTGTTTTCACTTGTTTCACCATGTTTCACCATGTTTTACAGCCGTTTTTTGTTTAGCGTGTGAATATAACCTTACTGTGCGGGATCCTTTCATTACAAACATATTACAAAAATTTACTTATGCTAAGACCCAACAATAGTGATAATTGATGGGTGTGAGTGGGCAAAAAGATAAGATTTTTTTTGTTTTGTCCAATCACTATCCAATCATCATTACAACTACACGATGTAAATCAGGACGTACATTTTTAGAAAATAACTCATAATAGATGAATTTTTCTTGTCATCAGCGATATTGGGAATGACGGGGAAATGATTGGGAAATTCCAATGGTAGCAACATATTTCAGTGTGTGTGTGTGTGTGAATGGGCAGATAAAATATTGTCCAAAAACTGCATCACATGGGGCCAAGATTTTAATGAGTAAATTCTCAGACATAAGCATCAATTTAGGCTCCCATCTGCGCCGCGGATTCTGTTTGTAACAGAAGCCATGACGCAATGCTGGATCCATCGTAAGGCGGATAACCCTGTTGCCCAACGGATCTCATTAACATAACGGGGTCCATCAGGTTCCATTAAGGTTTCCGACATTTCCAAATTTGACAAAATTTGCCACGAAGGCCGCAAATTCAACCCAAATATGGGTTAAAAAAAGTCTTGAATAAGAAAAGTAGTCACAACCTTTTTTTCTATATTATGCAAAATTTTCCAGTTCCCTGACTCCAGTCAATAATGTAATCAAAGTTTTTTTTTTTTATTCTGGTTGCCAAGACTACACCCAGATGCCTGTATATAAATCTTCATACATAAATAAAAGAAACAATTACAGCCGAGATGTATACATGTACCTGGACTTTGCCATGGCAACCAGAATGAAAACAAATATTGGTCTGTAATGATCAGTGACTGAAACTAAGCTGCATTATTTAAAGGGAGTCTGAAGTAGTCGGAAATCATTGGTCTCACCAGTGGCTTCTCCCTCATACTTTACACTGCCACTCACAGACAGAATGATAAGAAAATACAAGCAACTAAAACGATTATGAGGTACCTGTCAAAGGTATAATGTACTGAGGTAAATGAGCCTTTATGAAGAGGAAATAATGTATATAAGGAGCGCTTCCTGTAAAAAAGAAAAAAATACACCATTCTCTGTGTCTTCCTCTTCTCTCATGTTCAGCCCTTTCTATATTATATCTATTAATCTGGAACATGAGAAGAAACCAATATGTCCGCCATTGCAGCTTCTACTCAAGCTTTACCAGACTCCTGAATGGCAGATATAGGAAGTTATGTACATCCCCTGCTCCCATATCACATATAGACAGAATTGCCATGAATAATTCTTGCGATAAGGGTATGCTCACATGTAGCGTAAATACTGCGGATTTTCCGCAACTTATTTCATCGCGGAAAATCCACCGCGTAATACAGTAGCAGCAGAGTGGATGAAATATGAACAAATCTCATCCACGCTGCGTAATAATTCATCTGAAAAAACTTTCATAAATTGACCTGTCGTGCGGTTTTTTACGTCGAAACATATCAATTTATGCTGCGGAATCGCTGCTTTTCTGTTGCGGGTTTTCCCTATTGAATCCAATGGGAGGTAAAACACGAAAAAAAATCGCAAATGTTGTGCTTTTTTGCGGCAGAAAAGTTGCAAATCCGTTGCAAAAAGTGCACTCAGAAAAAAAGGTACCCAGATCACTATGCTTCTCCGTGCAGGCCAAGCTGCTGGACATCAGAGGGACGTGTCACCATGACTACGGGTAAGTATAAGTTTTTTTTTTTTTTTTACCTGCTGTTTTCTGCAGCGGACATACAGCCCGAAAAACTGCACAACAACTTGTTGCATTTTTTCTACCTCAATTCCCTGTGGTGTTGAGGGCGGATACGCTGTGTACTTTTACGTAGCATATCCACCCTGTGTGGACGTACCCTAAGGGCAGGTTCACATGCAGCAGGTTTGTTGCAGAAATTTCTGCGACAGTCCCATTCATCTAGAGGTATGGAATGGATTTTCTAATCGCAGAATTTTCTCCAAGGACTCTGTCGCGTGTGAATATACCCTAAGAAAGCTAAGTGATAGTCAATGTTGTCACTGTAATGGCAGCCCTGTTAGTTGTCACCTAGCTATTCCCAGAAACATATGTTGCACTTCTTCTTTACACAGCAGAATTGCTAAAGTTAATCTAATTGGAGAACACAGTAGCGAGACTAAGGGTCATGTTAATTTATACGAAGATTTAAAAAAAATAAAAAAATGACTGTATTCTTATATTAGATACATTTCTGCTTTTCGGTATTATGGTATGGCAGAATCTTGCAATGAAGTAGCTTAAAAAATTAACTGAATACCAAGTAGGATTATGCCTTGGGGGGATAAAAAGCAGTGCACGCTGTATTACTAGTGACATTTTGTCACATCAGGCTATAAGTATTTTTCCTTCAATGTGTGATCTTAGGTCGGTTCGCTTTATGGCACTTAATGTCAGAGCGTCCGAGGAGAATTGAAGAGATTTTAATGATTAGTGTAAAGACAAAGCACGATCAGAATCTGACTGTGCAGCTAGCCACGAGGTTTTCTCATCTCTTGCCTAATTAGCAGGAGGAACTAGGGGAGATCTGCCTAGGCGAGATAATACCCCCTCTGAAAAACAACGTGCTAAAACCAAAATAAGCTAAGTGATAACATTCTGGAAATAATGACTTCGCTAAAAAACATCTGCCTACAATTTCATACACAAAAACCTCTGCATATTTCCATATAATGGAGCCCTTGGGTGCCCTATTAGAATTTAGTACAATTTAAAAAAAAAAAAAAAAAAGCTTGACAATGATCAATGGACAACTGATCTACTTTTTCCCTGCACTAGTTTTTATACAATTGTGCGTCGGGTGCTTCATGAAATGGGTTTCCTTGCTCAAGCAGCTGCACACAAGCCTAAGATGCCCATGCACAATACCAAGAGTCGGCTGGAGGGTTGTAAAGCACGCCGCCACTGGGAGCAGTGAAAACGTGGTCTCTGGAGTGATGAAGCACGTCTCGATGTTGGACAGTCTCATGGACAAGTCTGGGTTTTGTGGATGCCAGGAAAACGCTACCTGCCGGAATGCATAGCACCTACTAAGGTGGACGAGGGATAATGGTCTGGGTTGTGGGCCCCTTATTTCCAGAGAAGGGTAATGTTAATGCTATAAAGACAAGCAGAGGTTTAGCCCTTTCAATTTGGGATTCGGCCCTTTCTTGTTCCATAAAGACATGGTGTGACGAGTTTGAGTGGAAGAACTCGAGTGGCTGCACAGGGCCCGGACCTTAATCCCATCAAACAGCTTTTGGATGATTTGGAACACCGATTGCGAGCCAGGCCCTCTTCTACAACATTGGTGCTTGACCTCACTAATGCGCTTTTGGCTGAATGGGCATACATTTTCCAAAGACACACTCCAAGATCTTGTAGAAAGCAGTGCCAGAAGAGTAAAGGCCAAAATAACCACCAATGGGGGCCAACTCCATAACAACGTCCATTACTTTGGAATGGGATGTCCAAACACGTGTGATGATCAGGTGTCCACATTTATGGCCATATAGAATCACCATGGAAACCAAGTATGGATGGCATTAATTGTTTCTATGGTTACATATGTCATTAGGTCAGGTCAATTATTTGATGGAGGTAGAAATATAGTCAGGCATTAAAGCTAGCCATACAGATGTCAGCCAAACACGCATGTTAATTCCTATAGGGAGAGAGAGACAAGTGAATGCCAGACACGTCTGCCACTGATCTCTTGGGAATATGTAAAAACCGACACGACTAATCCTTGTCACCCTAAACAGCAGGCATGGGAGAACAGTCCGGCTGTTGGAGGATCCAGACGACATATAATGTCTATGGCCAGCTTTCGGGTGGCCAGTGACAGACAGATGAGACATCTGCCTATCTTAGGAACCCATAAATGGTGAACGACAAGATTTAAGGGAAAAATTTGTACATTTCATAGATATTTTTCAGTTTACTAGAAGGTGCCCAGCACAGAAACTAAACCAGCAGGGGACTCCGTATGAATACATGCAGACTGACTAAAGAATCCAGACAAAAAAAGATGTGAATGAGTATAAAATGTTATGTAATTCATGAATATATTTTTTTTTGTATAAACAGGACTCTGTATACTTTCCTACACGGGCCGTGCATGAGTCCTTAGGTAAGGTCATGAGCAGCCCGTGTTTGGTAACCTTGCATGGCTGTGAAAATGGGAACCCTGCATGGATTCTCACCAATCCTCATATTAAGGTATGCAGCCAACTTGGGCTGGAACCCCTTTATTTCAGGGATCCCATAGCAGTAACCTACTCTTACTGGCCCACACTAAAAGTTGACAACAAATAACGCAGCATCTGAATATACTAAAAGCAAACATTCTGCAAGTAGTTGATCAGAATTTTCCATTCTTTGTACAGTATTTTTCATGTATCAATACAGTTATGGCTTAAAAAAACAATGTGTACCTGAAGTTTTCTGGATACTCAGCTAGGGCCATGTTGATGACGTCAATTGCATGTTTATACTGTTTTTGCGCTGATAATAGTAGAGCCAGCAGATGCAGACAGTGCAGATCATCCTTCCGCAGTTTCATCGCCTCCTGGAGATGTTCTATTGCATCCGATATCTAATTAACCAAAAATAATTGTTATTTGACTTTAGATCATACTACACTCATGTATGTTAATATACTGTGTATATGGTGCTGGCAGCATCATGCTGTCGGGGTGTTTTTCAGTGGATGGGACAGGGAGACTGGTCAGGGTTGTGGGAAAGAATGGAGCAAAGTACAGAGATGTTCTGATCCAGAATGCTCGGGACTTCAGACTGGGTCGAAGGTTCACCTTCCAACAAGACACAGCCAAGACAACACAGGAGTGGCTTAAGGACAACTCTGTAAACGTTCTAGAGTGGCCCAGCCAGAGCCCTGACTTTAACCCAAACGAACATCTCTGGAGAGACCTGAAAATGGCTGCCAACCAACGGTCCCCATCCAACCTGACAGGGCTTGAGAGGATCTGTAGAGAAGAATCGCAGAAAATCCCCAAATCTAGGTGTGCAAACCTTGTGGCATCATATCCAAGAAGATTGGAGGCTGTTATCGCTGCCAAAGTTGTTTCAAAGTCCTGAGTAAAGGGTCTGAATACTTACAAAAAAACGTGATTTTTTTTATTTTAGCACAAGGCCTCAACATAACAAAATGTGAAAAAATCTAAAGGTCCTGGAGACTTTACGAATGCATTATATATATATATATATATATATAATATATATACACACACACACACACACACTCTTCAACATTGAAATTGCAACACCAAGAAGGAGAAATGTTTGGAATTGTGGAAACCACAGGATCGATAGACATGTTAATAATATGCAAATAATAATGAAATGGAAACAAAATATTCCAAACATCTTGATTTTTTCAGTATCGAGTATGAGCGCCACACACAGAAATACACGCACTTACACGACTTGGCATGCTATCAATGAGGTTATTAATGGTTGTCTGAGGAATGTTATGCCACGCTGAATGCACTTGGACACGTAAATTATCTAGATTGGCTGTGGGCAGCTCCCTTTGCAATTGCCAACCAATGACATCCCAGATGTGCTTACTGGGAGACATGTCCGGAGATGCTGCAGGCCATGGTAGCATGTTTAGGCCACGCAGGCAGTTCACAGTAGGGAGAGCAACATGCGGTCTGGCGTTGTCCTGTTTAAAAACGGCTTCTGGGACACTTTGGAGAAATGGCCGCACCACTGGTTCCACGACCAAATCAATGTAACGCCGAGCTGTTAGTGTACCTGAACTGAAGACTAGAGGGGTCCGGCTAACGTACATTATGCCACCCCACACCATAATCCCGGGAGTAGGACCGGTGTGATGTTTCCTTGTGAAGGCCTCTTCACGTTGTTGCCCACGTGGTCTCCAGACTAATCTCTGTTTATCATTGCATCCTATACAAAAGCGGAACTCATCACTCAAGAGGATAGACCTCCATTGCAGCCTCCTTTACCGTCTTGCTGTGAACCATGATAGCCTTTGAGAGCGGTGGCGTGTGGTCAATGGAACACCTGTAGCTGGATGTATGGCTCGTAGACCAATGTCCTGCAAACGCCTTCTGATGATTTGTGTCGACACTGGTTGCTTCCCTAGGCTTCGGGTGTGACGTCCAATTTCACTTGCAGTACAGAATGGATCACTACGCGCCATTCTTCCAACCAGTCGATCCGTCCATGCAGTTGTTCACCTCCGCGCACCTCTTGCTGTCATTCCCATTTGTTGGTGTACTCCCAACCTCCGAAATACGCAACATTGAACAGTGCTGACATCTCGGCCTAGCAATCTGCTGGAGTGATAAACCAAGGTCTCTCAGTTCAAGGATTCTGGCCCTCTCAGTTTGCGACAAGTTGCGATAACTGGCACGTCGGCGAACAGAGAACATCGCACAATCATCCCACACCACGCGATCCGATTATTGAGGTTTCATGTGGCTAAAAAACTTTGCTTTCAATCTGGCTATTATGCCCCTCACATGCCACAGATTGGAAAATTTGATCATTTGCAGATCTTAGACACCTGATACTTCCTCGATTTGTATAACCTTACGGCTTGTCCTTCTTGGTGTTGCAATTTCAATCTTGAGGAGTGTATATACAGCGTTCAGCCATAACATTTTAACCATTGACAGGTGAGGTGAACAGCATTGAGAGCTGCCAGGTGCTGCTAGAGCTCCTCTGTTAGGCCTGATTCACACGAGCGCAATGTCATGCATCCCCTATAGTTGAGAGTCTATGGAGGGATGTGTGATGCGTGAAAAGAATGGACATGTCCCATTTTCCCACGGCCCCGTCACACGGTCCGTTGAAACAACGGTTGTGTGAACGGCCACATTCAATTACATAGGTCCGTGGGACGGCCGCTGTTTCAACGGCCGTCCCAGGGATGTTTAACACGTTCGTGTGAATAAGGCCTTATAAGAATCTTGGGACAGTCAATTCATAAATGACTTCCAGTGTTAATTTTTTATTCATGACACACTTAATATCTGATGCTAAAGATTCTACAACATCAGCACAATCCATTTCCAACATTATAGGTCACTGAATATTATGCTGCCAATAAAGATTAAATATGTGATATTGCTGAGATCAGATCACAGAATTCAAAGAGGACCTGTCACCTTTCCTGACATGTCTGTTTCAGTAAATACTTGTATTCCCCATGAAATAACAATTTTAGAGCATCTTTTCTTAGAGCTCTATGCTGTGTCATTCCTCTATTATTCCTCCTAGAAATTCATGAATAAATGTACAACTGGGTGTTACCATTCCTCTTGTCAAAGGGGCGTGTCCCTACACAGTCTGACACTGTAAGCACTGACTGGACATTATAAGTCTGTCTAGTGACACACCCCCAACTGGTAACAACCAGTTGTCAATTTATTCATAAATTTCTAGAAGGAATAACAGAGAAATGGCCTTACAAAGAGATATAAGAAAAGAGACCTCAGAATTGTTAACACATGTAAAATATAAGTATTAAAAAAAGCTCTGTCAGGAGAGGTGACAGGTCCTCTTTAAAGTGCACTCCGATACTAACTAAAGAATTAACGTATATCGGGCAAACTAAGACAAATATACAACCAATCTCTAAGTGATGAGGATATGGTGATGCCAACAAGTCTTGTATGCAGAATAAATCCCTGATCAGATATGATTTTTTTGCCTGCTGGCACAGTTGGCAGTAAAGGCCCTCTTTCATTGGGCAAATCAATAAACTGTGAAACGCTTATTTGTACTGTACTAAATTTGATTGGTATAGATAAAAAAATAATAATCGTTATTCACGTCTAAGACTATGTTTACACCTGAGTCCAGCCTTTCCGTCACGGCTACTATTGCCTCTGAGACTGCAGTAAATAGTCTTATTTAAATTGAATACTGAGTTGAAAATTATTGCAGAGCAGAGAGCTATTGGCTTCCTGCCCAGCCATTTACTCTCGTAGGCCACAGACTGATTTGGCCTGCGGCCTGCAAGGTACCGGGAGCACGTTTAGGAAGTCAGCCGTCCGTCACAGGCGGTGCGATGACATCACTGCATCCCGCTGTCTGCTTTGAGCCGCTCACAAAAAAAAACCTAACTTGTTATGGGATTGCCGGGTTAGGTGAGAATAGGCTTTTTATCTTTTCAAGGGTGCAAAGGGGGACTATTAATGGGGTGGCATGAGTGGGTGGCTTGTGTGGGGCAGCAAGAGGAGCACAAGTACACTATTACTGTGTAGGGCAGTAAGAGGAGCACAGTAACACTATTACTGTGTGGGGCCACAAGAAGGCACTATTACTGTGTGTGGGGCACTAAAACGGAGTATGTGTGGAGTTGGGGAGGGGTGCTTGAGAATCAAGGAGCCAAAGATGTATGTATGGAAAATCCTGCAGATACAAGTTGTGGTCATGGCGGTCTGTGTCATGTGAAGAAGATGGGGAAAGTGAATGACTCCAATCAGAGAAGATGTCACCTGTGAGTCATTGAATGTACCTAGACTTCCGGTGTGGAACTGGTATCTACCACTACATGGTCACTGTAACGGCCGCAGCGTCTTCTCTCACCCCTCGACGGCCGCGACTGCAGACCTCTGTCTTCTAGCCAGCGTCTCCCTCCTAGGAGAAGCCAGCACTCGCGGATGCTCTGCTCTGCAGTGTCCGCTAGGGTGCGCGCGCTCGTTCTCGGCCTTAAAGGGCCAGTGCGTGCACATGCAAACAATTACCAAATCATCCCCAGATCACCCTGGACTATAAAAAGTGTCCTTTAGTGTTATCCTGTTCCCAGTGATCCTGTATCCTGCTTCCTGTGTCCCGTGATGTTTGTTCCTGTGTCTTATCTAGTGTTGGACTCGTGTTGTGTCACCTGCCACGCCTGCGGTAATACATCATGTCTGGTGTCATCTGCCACGCCTGCTATAATACACCACCACTGGTGTCATCTGCTACGCCTGCTGTATATACCATGTCTGGTATCATCCGCCACATCTGGCTTCATCTGCCACATCAAATTCCATCCGTGCCAAAGCCTCTGCTACTGTCTGGACTCTTACAGATACTCTTGTACTAAGGACTTTGCATAAACTTTATAGACTGTTGTTTGGCCAGCTGCTACTCCACTACGGCGGTGTGGCCTAGTGGGTCCACATACCCACAGATCGCGACAGTCACTGTATGGTGGTAATATTGGTCTTTGTATAGTGTGTTTTAGTCAGTAACAATATGGTGGTATTATTTAGTCACTGTGGTGGTAATATGTGGTTATGGTGTGGTGGAATTTTTTGGCCCCCATATAGTGTTATTGGTAATGTTGGTCTTGGTATAGTGGGTTTTGTTCAGTAACAGTATGATGGTAATAAATATGTTGATAATATTTGCTCCTTGTATAGTGGTATTATTTGGTAACTGTATGACTTTATTAATTAGTTATACCATTATACATGCACTGTATGGCCACTTTTTTAGAGACACCCATTTAGTAGTGTGTTGGTCATTCTTTGGCCTTCTGAACCACAGCAATTTGTCGTGGCATAGATTCCACTAGATGTTGAAATTGTTCTGCAGGTGTATTGGCCCATGCGGCCAGGAAAAATTCTCGCAGTTGCTCCTAAAGTGTCTTTTTGCCGTAGGGTAAACAGCTGCATTGAAGGGATGAGCTTGGTGGGCCACAATGCTTAGGTGAGCTCTACTGTTCAAACGTCCATCCACAGGCACCTGAGGACCCAGGGTGTGCCAAGAAAACATTCCCCACACCATTACTCCAGCTCCACCAGCCTGAACTGTTCACATCTGACAGGAAGTATTTATCAATTCACGTAGCTTGCGCCAAATACTAAAACTCACATCAGCATAGTGCAACAGAAATCTGGATTCATCTGGTCAGGCAATGTTTTTCCACTGCTCAGTGATTACATTTTTGCGTTCTTTTGCACACTGGGGTCTTGCCTGTTTCCCTTAGACAACAATGGCACTCAAACTGGTGGTGTGCTGTTATAGCCCATCCGTGCTAAGGAATAATGAGTTGTGCATTCAGATATGTTAGTTGGAGGAGCACCAGCATTGTATTCGGCTGCAATATGCTTGACTGTGCACAGATTTTTCACATCCTCCTCTGACACCTTTCGTCGAAGTGTTGTTGACGTCAACAGGATCATTCTCGGTATACTTTTTTTTTTTAAATCAAACCAGTTTTTATTGATATTACAACATACATTATAAATCTCATGTACATCAACTCAATTCCAACAGTCAATACATTTTTGGTTTTGTACATCATATACAGTTACATTTAACATAACTCCCCCTTCCCTCCATCCCAACTCCCCCCCCCGCAGTACCTCCTCCTTTCCCTGACTCGTATAACCATTCTCTCTCCTGCCTCATACTTATATTTCAATAATCGCCTCCTGATCATTTCACCTTACGATGTTTCCTACCTCCCTGCCGTGCCATAATTGTGTACCCATTTTCCCCATTGCTTATCATGTTTGTGTGTTGCCCCACGTTTTAGATATATCCGATGTTCCAATGCCACCGTGTGATTAACGTATCCCACTAGTTCAGACACCTCCGGGGGATCCGTATTCAGCCAATATTTTGCTATTAATTTCCTAGCATGATACAAAACCTTTTTTATGGCCAGTAATTCAGCTCCATCTCCTCCTTCTTCCCCCATACAACCCAACACATAGATCTTAGGTTCTAACGGAAAATCTCTCCCAAATACCCTCTCTACCATGCCTCCAACCTCCTTCCAGTAATCATTCAGCTTCGGACAACCCCAGAACATATGCTTTATGTCTGCCCCTTCAAACGAACACCTGGGACACTCCTGCGTTGGTCTGAGCCTCATTTGCATTAACACCTTAGGCGTCCTATACACTCTATGTAGGAGAAAAAGTTGTGACCTCCTGTGTGCTACATTAATGGAAAGCATTTTGGGCGATTCCAGTATCTCCTCCCACTCATCATCAGTTATATTCCCCACATCCTCTTCCCATTTGCATCTGATCTCCCCCATCGGATCTCCAAGGAATTTTTTGAAAGTAATGTACCATAGATCACAGAAATAATCCCTTTAGTGTCCTTTGCTCCCAATACCTGTTCCATCACTCCCATAGTAGAGCAGCTCAAGTCCACCAACCTACCCTGGGCCTGCGCCGCGTGACGCAACTGAAGGTATTGATAAAACATCCGATGTGGGAGACCAAACTCCTCCTGTAGCTGTGAGAACAATTTGAGACTTCCCCCCTCATATACCTGGTATACATATCTGACCCCAGCTTGTTCCCACTCCTGAAAACCGTCCAAGGTATTGAATTCCCATAAGTATGGATTCTCCCATAGAGGCATATAATTGGAGCATCCAGTAACGCCCAGTATTTTTTTGCCTTCCCACCAGACCCTATGTATCAATAGCAAAGTCGGTTTCTCTTTCGCCTCCCTCCTCAGTTTATGAGACTCCATTGCCTCTAGTATATCCGTGCACCGACTCAAATAATACACCAGTTTCCCACTAGAACCCCACTCTTCCCTATTCTTCCAACCTTTAAAGTGTTGCGATTGGGCTGCTAAATAATATATCCACGCATTTAGAATAGCTAATCCTCCCTTTTCTGTTGGTAATTGTAATTTTTCCAATTTAATCCTGGGGATCCCCCTTTTCCACACTAAGTCTCTAAACAAATTATGTATTCTCCTGAACCAGTATTTAGGCAACCACACTGGGGCATTATGCACCACATAAAGAACCTGAGGCATCAGAATCATTTTGATCAGGTTTGCTCTTCCTAGCGCTGAAAGTGGTAGCCCAAGCCATATTCTAGTCTTATCTTTTAGTTTGTCCAATAATGGTTTCACATTCAACGCAACAAAATCCTGCACCCTCACCGAGACCTTAATCCCCAGATATTTAAATTCCTTAACACAAGGTACAGCAATTCCCCCCACCACCAGTGGCACCTCCAATGGTTTGAGTGGCAGCAATGCCGATTTGCTCCAATTAATTTGCAACCCTGAAAATTTACCAAACCGTTCCAATACCGTCATTATCACCGGCAGTGACCGAACTATCTCTCCCAGGAATAGTAAAATATCATCCGCATATAATGCTATGCGTTCCTCCAGCTCCCCACATCGAAATCCTTCTATACCCGGATGCTGCCTTACCATATTTGCCAGAGGTTCGATCGCTAGAGCGAATAATAGCGGGGAAAGTGGACATCCCTGACGCGTCCCCCTCTCCAGTCTAAAGGAATCTGACATCCGCCCATTGGCTCTAATCCTAGCCACCGGTTCCTTATACAGCAATTTTACCCATGTTATAAAATTACTCCCAAAACCAAACCGCTCCAGAACAGCCCACAGGTACCCCCACTCCACACTGTCAAATGCCTTAGCCGCGTCTAAGGACAACACTGCTCTACACTGTGTATCTGCAGCCTCTGTCTGCAAATTCAAGAATAATCTTCTTAGATTAACCGCTGTAGATCTTGATGGCATAAATCCCGACTGATCCGGGCCCACTACCTTAGTCACCACTCTTGTCAGCCTATTAGCCAGAACCTTTGCCAAGATTTTTACATCAGCGGACAGCAGGGATATTGGTCTATAAGAATCCGGCTGTGTTCGATCTTTCCCCTCTTTAGGAATGACTACTATTGCCGCTTCATACATAGTCTGCGGCAGTCGCCCCCTGGTAAAACTATCTTGGAACACCTCCAATAACTCTGGCAGAAGCTCCCCCCCATATGTTTTGTACAGCTCAGTAGGTATACCATCCATCCCTGGAGCCTTTTCATTTGCCATAGAACTCACTGCTTCCTGCAGTTCCTCCAAAGTAATTGGCTCCTCCAGCCACTCCTTCTCCTCCTCCCCTAAGGTAACCCACTCCATTTCCTCTAGATAGTCTGTCAGAAGATCTTCCGAGTAATCTACCCTTGTGCGGTACAGCTCAGTATAAAAGGACTTCAACACACCCAGTATATCCCCTGTTTCTCCAACCAGTGTCCCCTCTTTGTCCTGCAATTGGTGGATGAACGCACCCTCCCGCTGAGGCCTAGCCATATTTGCCAACAATCTGCCCGTCATTTCCCCCTCCTCATAGTATTTTTGTTGCAAAAACAACCTTTTATTAGCTGCTTGTTCCAGCTGATGTTCCTTTAGTAATTTTAGGGCTACCTTCCACTGGGCCATCGTTTCTGCTGTATTATTAGCTACATGGTTCTCCTCGGATAACGTCACCCTTTCCAGCAGATGTTCTCCCACCTGTCGTGATCTATTCTTTATGGTCGTGATTTCCCGAATATACACCCCCCTGATATTTGCCTTCATAGCGTCCCATAAGATATCCATAGGAACCGTACCTTTATTAAACTCAAAGTACTCCTGCAAGCTCGCAGTTATTATCTCCTCCCCCACTAGTCGGATCCAGAACGGATTTAACCTCCAATGCAGTCTTAGCCCCCCTATCTGCGGACTAGTTCGGACCTTCAATATCATTGGGGAGTGATCAGACAGTGACCTTGGCAAATATTCCACCCCTTCCACACACTCAATCCCTAACCCGTTACTAAACATCAAATCTATTCTAGACAACGATCCATAAGTAGATGACACACAAGAATATTGCGTAGTAGATGGCCACTTTGCCCGCCAAACATCCGTGTACCCAACCTCCATCATGTACTTCCCAAACCGCGTCAGAACAGCCTCTCCTACCCCCCCCCCCCCTTTTGGAAATTTATCACGTCTTATATCCATTACATTGTTGAAATCTCCCATAAGTATAGTCGGGACCACCGGCCAACTAGCCAGCCTTTCCAACACTTCTCTTATTGGAACCACCGAGTATGGGGGAGGTACATACAGTACCACAATTATACATTCCCAATTAAACATTCCCTACATATCTGCCCTCTCCATCTCTAAAGGAAGCCAAACAGCAAAAAGGTACATCCCTATGAACCAGGAGACTAACCCCCCTTGAGTATGTGGAATGAAAGGAGTGAAAACTGTGTCTAATCCACACCCTATGTGCCTGTTGCACAGTATCAGCGGTAAGATGCGTTTCCTGTAGTCCCATCACTCCAGCAGACTGCCCTTTCAGAAAATCAAATATAGCTCGCCGTTTTGTTGCCTCCCCCATACCTCTCACATTCCAGGACAAAAGATTTACCCTGCCCCCCATCTATCCATTTCTTTTATCTGACAGAGGCCATTACCCTTGAATCCAGTGCCAATCAGAGCGTACTGCATTTCCAACTCCCTTTCCCTCCAAAACATGTTCCTCCCTCCACCCCCCTCCCTAGCCCGCCCAACATTCCAGAAACTTACCCTCCAAAGAGGGCCCGGGCTGGTGAAGAAATCTCCACCAATGTGACTATTCAGCTTCCCATTCACACTGCAGAAACACATCTTTTCCCGCAATATAAACCTGAGAACCACAAACCTCCCGCCACCTTACTACCATAGACATATAGCATTTTAGTGACTCCAACAACTGATGCTTCAATTAAACTGACATCTCTGTCTTCCCTTCAGCATTATAAACATAGAGGCTGCAGCCCCACATTAGAACAGAAAATAAATGCAGAAAAACAATGCCTTATTCCCCTGTGCAGCTCATCCTCCTCCTTTTTCATAATAAGCAGAGTCCCCTCTTCAACCATCCACCTGATGATCACACAGCAGCTTCCTCTCGATTCTGATGAAGGCGATCCTCGTGACTGTCCAGCCTTCTTAACGCATCTTTTGAGTTCTCAAAGAATTGTACGGATCCCAGCGCCGCAACCCGAAGTTTCGCCGGGTACAACATGGAGTATTGAACACGCAGATTCCTCAGTCGTCGTTTGATATACAGAAATTGCATCCTTCTTTTCTGGACCTCTACAGAAAAATCCGGGTAAAATGACACTTTCACCCCATTCACCCGTATATCTTGCTTTTCCCGGGCCTGCCGAAGAATTAAATCTCTGTCTTTATAATGAAGCAGCTTTACCAGCACAGGTCTTGGCGGCCATCCAGGTGGACCCGGGCGAGTTGGTACTCTATGGGCTCTTTCCACCGCAAACAATGGTGTCAACGACTCCTTACCAAACACCTCCAGTAGCCATTTTTCGAAATAGGAATCCGGATTGGACCCTTCCACTTTTTCGGGTATTCCCACTATCCTCACGTTATTGCGACGTAGACGATTCTCCAGGTCATCCGTTTTAGATAACAGGTAAGTAACATCCACAGCTACCGCATTTACATCCCTCCTCATGGGCAGCATTCTGTCTTCCACATCACTGACTCTACCTTCCACCGCTGTTGTACGCTCCGACACCTTCTGTAGATCGTGCCGTATTATGGAAATATCCTCCTTAATTCCGCCCACCTGGCAGGTGAGTTTAGCTAGCGTGGCATTACATAGATTTACCGCCGAAAAAACATCCGCCAGCGTGGGCCCAGGCTTATTTGAACTGTGCGAGCCTCGATCCGGCCCTCCTCCTGAGCTGCCTGCAGCATCTTCTCCATTCTGCTCCTCTGATTCCATCTGTGCCCGCAGCGGTTCATATCTGGACCCGGAGCAGCCTGCCTGCTCTTTCCCTCCACCTGTCATCTCTCCTCCAGCATCTGCCTTCATGGGTGTCTTTCTGGCAAAGCGCTCCAGTCGGGATGCCGCCGCCCCTCTCAGGTCCCTGCTCTCTGCCATCATGCACATGTCGGCGCCATCTTGTAAGCCCAGCTCACCTTCCTCTGCCGCCTTAGACTTTCTTGAGCGGGTCATTACAGCCTCCAGATTCTGCAGAATCGTGTCACCAGGTTCTCCTCCTTCTCCCCTCTCTGCACAGGTATGTCTCCGTTAGGAGAGTTCAGCCTCAGGATGTGTATCAGGATATCGGCAGCGGGAGCTCCGGTTCCTGCGTCCGCTCACATATGCCGCTAAGCCACGCCCCATTCTCGGTATACTTTAGACACCTTTGCCCAAGAGAACCCCACAAGGTTGGCAGTTTTTGTAATACTGGCCAAGGCTGGTCTAGCACTGATGACCATGCCTCATTCGAAGTCGCTCAAATTGCTCGATTTTCCCATTCTAATGTGGATTCACACTAAAACTGATCCACGGAAAACTTGCTCACTTCATTTGTGCTGCTCTCTTGGGTCACTTGTCTAATTTTCATACAAGGAAGTTCCAATCGTGAAGGGACAAGTGTCCATTCAGTGTAGATTAGTGATATTGAAAAGGAAAATTATTTGTAGGCCCCACAATTCCGATTTTCAATATAAAGTATACCCGGGAACACTATACTGCTGAGGCAGTATATCAAAGCCTGTCATGTATTATAAATGTTATTTACTTTTTTTGGGGGGGGGGGTGGACATATGCCTTGGGGCTTGTGCCCCTTATCATTAAAGACCCTAGCAACACCCCTGTCGGCCCGACACACAATGTCCTGACTAGCCAGCATTAGAACACCCTCTACAGAGCCCAGTCTGGCACACAAAATTAGGATGCTAGCCAATGTCGGGAGTTTTAGCACGGTGGCGCCAGAAAGTGAAATGGACAGAGAAGACCTAAGACTGGTAAGTATATTGGGGTCTGGTCTTGGGTCGGAAATTTCCTATTTTCTTTTTGTCTGGTGTGGGGTCTGTTAATTTAGGGGCCTAGCATGAGGTCTGACAATTTAGAGGTCTGGGGTCTAATTCAGGGCTACGGGGTAACATAACATATCAGTACTTACCGTAACTGTTTGTTACATTTTTCCTAAACCTGTAAGTGAGAGGGCACACTTGGCAGCCTCGTTGTAGTTTTTTAATGCGACTCGGCAGGAAAGAGTGTCCTTGCCCTAACTTTAATATGGTGCTTGTAGATGTTCATGATTAAGGGGGGACGGGGACATTGAAATGTTTGCTATGGGCCCCAGCCTTTTCTAGTAACGCCCCTGCATACTATAAAAATCTCCTTGTAATGATGGCGTCTTTCCCTATTTATTTCCAGTAGTGTCATTGGCATGGTAGGAAGTTGGAAAATAAACATGTCTCCCTGATCATAGGTGATGGTGGGACATTTTACAGTGTATGGTACATGTATATCAATATCTTCCTGGCAACGATTATAGGCATTAAAGTCAATGAAAATAAAATGTCAGAAAAAACAAACACCACAGAAACATTATAAAATACAGAAGAACCTATAAATCACCCAAAAACCACCGGGAACCAAGAAACCCTGCCACCCGATATTTGTCCAAAATGTGCATTTCCAAAGGCTGGACTCTGCCATTCTATTTGGAGGTGTCCTCAGGTCCAGAGGTTCTGGCAATTAGTGGTTCTGTTTATAAACTCTGTACTGGACCAATTTGTAACTCTTAGGCCTCATGCACACGACCGTAAAAACTCCCGTTATTACGGGTCGTAATTACGACCCGTAATAACGGGCTCATAGACTTCTATTGGCGACGGGTGCCTTCCCGTTTTCTCACGGGAAGGTGCCCGTGCCGTTGAAAAAGATAGAACATGTCCTATTTCAGGCCGTAATAACGGCACGGACAGTCCATAGAAGTCTATGGAGCTCTCGTAATGACGGGTGGCTACATGTGTGCACCCGTCATTACGGCAGCGTTGCTAAGCAACGTCAGTAAATAGTCACTGTCCAGGGAGCTGAAAGAGTTAACTGATCGGCAGTAACTCTTTCAGCACCCTGGACAGTGACTACCGATCAGTATAAACCTGTAAAAAATAAAAATAAAAGACGTTCATACTTACCGACAACTTCCTGCTTCCTCCAGTCCGGTCTCCCGCCCGTTGCCTTGGTGACGCGTCCCTCTCGACATCCGGGCCGACGTCCTGGATGACGTTTCAGGCCATGTGACCGCTGCAGCCAATCACAGGTCAATCACAGGCTGCAGCGGTCACATGGACTGCCGCGTCATCCAGGGATGTCGGGCTGGATGTGAAGAGAGGGACGCGTCACCAAGACAACGGCCGGGTAAGTATGAATTTCTTTAACTTTTATTACAGAAAAGGCTGTCCCTTCTCTCTATCCTGCACTGATAGAGAGAAGGGGCTGCCGATTAGTGCAGTGCTATTTTGCCGCCAAAAACGTGCTCGTAAATACGGGTGGAATACGTGTGACACCGGACCCATATTTACGGGCACGGGTTCGTAAATACTGGTGCAAAACGGGTGGAATACGTGTGACACCGAACCCGTATTTACGCCAGTATTTACGGGTGGGAAAAAATACGGTCGTGTGCATGAGGCCTAAATCCCTGGACCCTTGTCTTTAACTCTGATTTAGAATTATACAAAATGGAAACCAGGAGAATTATCTCTTTAATTACAATGACAGCTAAGAAAAACATTTTGAATTGATCGTTAAAACTGGGCACACCGCCCTATTCAGAGTTGTTGAACACTCTTCAATTTTTTAGTACCTTAGAATGGCTCCATATCTACCAGAAACAAGGGAAAGGTTAATGAAACACTTGTTTGACAAACAAGATATATATAATTATTTTGATTAAAATAATAGGCTTGCTTCCGTGGGCTCAATTAAGGGTGGGGTTCTGTCTTTTTAAATCTGAGGGAAATTAATATATTTATCTTCATGACCTATGTGTTAATATATGTAATTTTGAATATTGACAGAATAAACGATTTAAAAGAAAAAAAAACAACAAAAAAAAAAAAACTATAAATCCTTGTGGTTCAATATTTGAGCGTATCATAAGGTTTTTTTTTATAGAATTCTATTCGCACATGTAACACCCGGCTGCTGCGGTGAACAAATAAGCATCTTTACCCAAACTAGGCATGGATTACACACATATTGATTCACAGTTTACGGACAAGTACTATTTCTGCAGCATAAGATAGCGCCTACACTTAGTGGATAAACTAATTTACTGTAAGTAAGCTATTGGAAGGCTCCGTGTGTGTCCATAAATCAGCGGCTCACCATATACTTCAGAACATTTCAAGAATTTATCATGTAAGCAATATTATTGTGTAATATGTCTTTATACTGTATATTCACGCCAAATATATACTCTAGATATCTCTTCCAGCTGAACCGCTGCCTAGAAGAATAACTCTTCAGTATAGGAAAGTTTTATAACCACATCCACTACATAAAAGAACAGCACAGCACAATAGTTCATCACTCGTGAGTTGATTTACAGATTTTCTCTACCTCAAAGTCACATACAAGAATATGAACACTGCAATATGCAAATGATTATACAGCTGCAAATACAGCAATATCCATATAAAAATCATTATATTGAAAGGTATACATAATCTGGACTTCAAGGGGTTGTCTTATGAGGACGACCACGAACCACATGCCTTATTTGAGCATATAAATGTCATTGAGGGGGTCCCTATCCTTGCCCTGCACGGATCCCAATAACGGCAGTGCAAGGCAGGAAGAGGAATCTTAACGAGACCACCTTCCTGTCATAGCTACAATACTTGAGTCGGAGAGGTGAGTAAGCCATTGCATACCAGGTATGAAACGTTAACGTTTTCACATTTTCGACAACCAGGTATGAAAAATTAACCTCTGAACTGCCCTAGACCACCAGGGATACTTACATTATCCCTGGGGGGACCCCTGCACTACCCTATATCACCAGGCTGAGGTTAACCCCACTTATATTAACTTTTTCACTGGCCTAGACTATGAGGGATGCTAACATTAACCTCTTCACTGCCATAAACCACCAGCGATATTGACATTAACCTCTACAATAATGTTGGCAGTGACCCCTTCACTACCCACTACCCTAGAGAACCATGGATGATCGCCTTAATTAATCCTTCAGTACTCTAGACCACCAGGGAAGTAGGCATTAATCATTTGACTATCCTAGATCACAAAGGAAGTTGTCATCAAACCCCTCACTCTTCCAGACCATTAGTAATTTTGATATTAAAGAGGCTCTGTCACCAGATTCTCAAATTCCTATCTCCTATTGCATGTGATCGGCGCTGCAATGTAGATAACAGTAACGTTTTTTTTTTTTTAAAAAGTTGGCCAAGTTATGAGCTATTTTATATATATATATGCAAATGAGCTTTGAAATGGACAACTGGGCGTGTTTTTTTTCGTTTGTCCAACAGGGCGTGTAATGAATACACATGACCTCCAGCCTGGACGTCATGTGTATTCAGAATCCTGACACTTCTGAATCTTTTCTGTGAGATTCCAGCAAGACACGCGTAATCTCGCGAGATTACGAGGTAAACGAGATTTCGTTTCCCTTGCTGGAAATCTCACAGAAAAGATTCAGAAGTGTCAGGATTGTGAATACACATGACGTCCATGCTGGTGGTCATGTATATTCATTATCAGAACACTTGTGTATGTGGCTGCACATCGTTCTAGTAAGAACACTATGTGCTGTGTAAATGAATGGAGAGGAGTGCATGATGCTGACTGGTCACTGATTCGTCAGCATCATACACTTCTATTCACAACGCCCAGTTAGTAAAACAAGTAAACACGCCCAGTTAAAAACACAATACACGCCCAGTTGGACATACGAAAAAAAAACACGCCCAGTTGTCCATTTAAAACCTCATTTGCATATATATATATAAAATAGCTCATAACTTGGCCAAAAATGAAAGTTTAAAAAAAAACAAAACAACGTTACTGTTATTTACATTGCAGCGCCGATCACATGCAATAGGAGATAGGAATTTGAGAATCTGGTGACAGAGCCTCTTTAATGCTTTCAGTACCATAGACAACGGTCGTGACTATTACTTAACTACCTTAGACCACCAGGAATATTATCATAACCCCTCAGCCCCAAGGGCAAAATACTAAGGCCTTATACACAGGACCGTAGTTTTGCGGCCGCATACTATCCACAACTGCGGATAGTATAGGACACATTCTATCTTATGGGAGAATGCACATGACGGTCCGTGCATTGTCCGGGAGCCCGGATCGACAAAAAATAGGACAAGTCATATTATGGGCCGCATTTGCGTCCAGGCTCCTTAAAGTCAATGCACATCTTTGTGTGTGCACGATCCGTGGCTACGGACGGCCGGCAGATGACACTCTTCAGGCTATCCGTGCCGTAATCACGGACCGTGCACACAGCTAGTCACGTGCATGAGGCCTTAGAAATTCTATGTGCTGTCAGATTTTCTTGGGCTCTGTATGCAATATTTATTTGGACATTGTTTATCTGGCTGCTGTGGGGCTAACTATTTGGTAGCTATACATCAATATTTATTTGGTCTTTTTTTGAGTCGCCCAGCTTAGAGGCAGCCGTGGCCGTTATCTAACTGCAGTGCTCATATGGCTTAGATGAAATATTGCCTGTAGGGCCTTTTTTTTATTTTTTTTATAATGGAATGAAATACCCTGGTGACCACCTCGTTTCCTCTGTGTCTGTTCTGTAAGAATAGGGCCAGCTTAAGAAGTTCTGCAGTTTAACCCTGTAATGAACTCCCCAGATCTCAGCTTCCTGGACACTAGTAATAGAACTGGACTGAATAGAATATTCAGGATGGCTGGAGTTAGGGTTCGGCGATTAATCAAATTAATCGGATAAATTAGCCATTTTAAGGCCTCACGATTTGGAGTAGAAGCCCCGGCACCTACCACACACACTGTCATTGGCCCCATGACAGCGTTATGATGCTGGGTACTGTACATACTGCACAGTTATTTCAGAGGAGGCAGCGTAGCAGATTTTTTGATTCCTTGCTGTGTTGTTATATCCCAATACCGTGGGATATACCATTATGTCACTGGTTCCCATCCGCATTGCCTCTTTCCTTCACCTCGTTCAGCGCATGCAGGCTGTACTAGGGGGTATTATCAGTGCCCTACGTAAACTACGTTTTATCTGTGAGTAGAACGTAAAATATACCAGTGTTCGTAAATTCAAGAGGCTGTGGAGAGGGTGTTCGAGCAACAAAAGGGTAAATAAGGTTGCAGAAAACAAATGTTGACGAACATGGTTTGGTTTGGTCGTTCAATGCACGAAAAATGGACTATCGATGGACGCCAACCTGTTTTATTGGCAGTTCAAAATCACTAGTCTATGGCTCCCTTATCTATTTATTCAGGGCGGCCTTTGGAGTGTGCAATCTGAAGAGGGCGCCACGAAAGGCCTGGTACTCGAGGCTTCTGACCACCACAGATCTTATCTGTATGGCAGTTTTATTTACACTTTATGTAGCATTATTATTAGATTACTTGATGTATAAAGCTGTTATTTGGTCACTGTATGGTGGTATTATTTGAGCACTGTGTGGTTATATTTACGTAGGCCTTGTGTGACCATGCTACTGTACAACAAATGCTTTTTAAGTGTATAGTGGTGGCAGTTTTTTTAGGCAACCGTATGGAAAATTATTATTATATATGGCACTGTTATTTGGGCACCATCCTGTATGGAACTTATATTAGACACTGTAGGTTTATTTGTATACTGTATGACGTATATCTCATATCTATATGTCTTTCATATCTCTCTATCATATCTATACATCTACGTATTTGTTCTTATCTAAAATGCATGTCATCCCTTTAGTGACACAGGCAAATAAATAATAGGATTTCATGCCATACAGTCTATGTAAATCCTATAATTTGTCTAGCACTAGATATCATTCTTCATTTCCACAGGAACAAACAGCCAAGTATCTATTGACAGATGTCACTGCTTATTTCAGAGCCGGGTAATATGAGGAACATGGAAGTTTGCTTCCCAGATGGTGTGCTGAAACTCCGGGACCCGGGCTCATTTGCCAGCTTGAATTCCCAGCCAGTGCTGAGCTCTGCAGCAATTCTGTATCAGATGGACTGCCAACTCTTTTGGGGCTTACAACAGCTATGCGCAGTTATCGTGTTCATCGGCCAGTAGGTTTAGTACATGAACGTATCTGATGTTACGTACTGTACGGTCGACCGTGGTGAAGGACAAGACTATAAAGCAATATGCCATTAAAGTACTGACACGGCATTAAAAATGAACTGTGCCGTATAAAATTCAGGGGTTAATGATCCATGCGTTATTACTAATTTTGTGGAATTGCTGCCACTGCTCCTTGCCAAGAACAAGAAAACTTCCGCATAATCAAGTTTAATGATTACTCGCAGTGCATAGATCTGGTTTTGAAGGAACAACCGTAAAGACTTCACCTCCCCAATTTCTTAGCGTCTCTTTTATAATTGGAATTGAGGAGAAAAAAAACATTTGTGCATAGGAGGCTATAAATGAACTACAGGCTTACAATCTGGAACTTTATCTAACAGGATATAAAAATATAACTATAACCAAGAAACAAAACCAACAGGGTGGCAGAACGACTGAAGAGGACGTCCAAATATGTTACTGAGATAAAGCTAAAATCAAGGAAAGGATGCGATGAATGGATTGCCTACTTTTGAGAAACAACTTAAGGGAGAAACCGTTAAGATTTATGCGTCATCTACTAAAATATAGGATAAACTCCCCAAACTCTCCCAACCTAATGCCCTAGAACACATAACAGTGCCAGCCACAGTGCCCCCATAACCGTGCCAGCTACTGTTCTCCCCATAACAGTGACAGCCTTTGTGCCCCCCAAAAATGATAGCCACAGAGCCTCCATAACAGTATGAGCCACAATGCCCCCATAACAGTATGTCACACTTAAAAGGTATAAAAACTTTTTATTATTATCTCCCATGACGTTGCCCTATGACTGTGCAACTAGCACCTAATGTCAGTGTCGGGATAAGGAAACATCATTTGGACGTGTTACACATATCCCGGAGTGGGAAAATGTCTGTCATTGAAATAACAACCATTAACTGCTATAATGTAGAAACCATACTGTAACAACAAATACAAATTCTTCAGGTTATGACGGTGGTGTAGATACTTAATATGTGTAGGTTTATTGTTTTCTTGTAATGTATGGGCAATATAATATATTTTATACTGAACATAATGTAACGAGCCATGCACCTGTGTGTCCATCACATGACCATGGACAGAATTGTATCCACTGGAAGTAAACCATGAATGTTCCTACTGAATAACAACAAGCAGAGATCTTGAAAACCGTGAGGAAATAATACAGAAAGTATATTGGAAAATTGTATAACTTTTAATTATACAAAAAAATAACATTTGCTGAAACTGGAAACCCCTTTAACTGCTCCAGAACAGGCAGCATCCTAAACGATGGTTTCATTCACATGGACATACATCATTATAATCATACCGCAATTGACATACTCCGTTGAATGTTCAGTAATCTTTAAAGTGATATGCAGACAATGCCCTTCTCACAAACACAACAATAATTTAGATCAAGCTATACTCCGTTAACTGTGAAAAGCAACTGTAAATACAATCTGCTCCATGTGAAAATATCCAAGTAATCAGGGCTCTGTTAGCCAAGAATCCTACATACTGTACTCAGTTTTATTTTTGGGGAGCTGACAACGGGAAAAAAAGGAAAACATGAAAACATGTTCAGAAAAGAATAGCTGATCCAAAAGTAAAATACAAAAGCTACCAACGTACCACTAAACGTAACGCTAACTGACAATATTCTTTAACTTTTCAGGCACAATTCAATTAAATTAACTTAATAAAGTAGCAGGGTAATAGACTTGTCCAAATTTAAAAAAACAGGATTTTTTCGAGTGCTTATTGTAAATCCTTTTCTCGTCCAGTTCATTGTGGGACACAGACCGTGAGTATATGATGTTGCCACTAGGAGGCTTGACTAAAAAAGTGGCTCCTCCTACAGGATATACCCCGCCCACAGACACTCAGCTATTCAGTCTGTCCACAAGCAATAAGAGAAGCACAAACAAGGTAAGAAATGGTATGTCAAACAATAGAGGAGAATCCCACAATCTGACAACTATGAAGAAAAAGCTTTGAAACCACAATCGGTGGGAGATGCTTCCCTTAATGAACTGGACGAGAAAAAGATTTTACAGAGAGTATTCAAAAAATTCTGTTCTCTTGTTTGTTACACGGGGGGACAACGACACACAGACCGTGGGAGGTCCTAGAGCAGTCCCTAAGGACGAAACAGAACAAAGGACATGGTCATCTATTTCGCAGATGCCTGCAAGACCTTGTGACCCAGTGAAGCTGAGGCAAAGGTGTGCACCTGGATAAACTTGAAAAAAGTGTGGAAAGAAGCCATGGCCAAGTGGCCGCATTGGATAGCTGAAGGGCAGAGGCCTGATGGCGCACTATCCTGGAAGCTCTAACCGCTCTGGTAGAGTGGGCAATGACCCGAAAAAGGGGGAGCCTTGACCCGAACCCGGTAAGCCTTGCGAACAGTCATTAGAACCCAGCAAGCAATAGTGGTTTTAGAGGGCGCCAACCCCTTCCTGGGACCCTCCTGGAGGACGAATAAGAACTGGAGTCTAACCTCCGAAAGGAAGCAGTGACAGAAAAGTAAGTCCGCATAGTGCAGACAACATCCAGGTTTGTGGAGGGAACGCTCCCTTGAATGACTGGGAAGTTGACAAAAGGACGGCAAAGCGATGTCCTCATTCATTTGAAAAGCCAAAACAACCTAAAAGGAAGGCACCGTGCGGAGCATCGCCTTGCCCCGATGAAGCGTCAGATGTTTGTCATGGCAAGCTTTGAGCACCACATACGCATGTCCCCAGTAATTTGGCCAGCTAAATTACCTCCTGAGATACCGGTCATGGGGATGAAGAATAGCTTGCTCATGTGACACACCGCTCTGCAACTTTGACTCCAAAAATAGTAAATGTTATTTCTAAGGTGTTGAAGACACAGTGTTTGCTTTTTTGGACCCCTAGTGGGTCTTTTATTAAGTAAAAGTGTACAAACTTGTTATCTTTTATACATCATTTTACAGATGCGCGAATCTAAAGGAAACCTATACTGTGACAACTTCCCTTTAAATCACCAGGAACATTAACAACAGTAAAAAGGTTATAAATCTATAAAAAGATTTCCAAATAAAGCCGACCAGTATTGTATGTACTTATATAATATCAGCCCTCTGGCATCATAAAAATGTCACAGTGGTACACATACATGACATACAGTAGTAGGGGATGGGCCAGTCTGCGTTTGTCCTGTCCCTCAGGTATCAGATAAGATAGCATGATCTGACCATGTTTGTCTAGCATGATGGAATATTGTAAGTCCAACAGGAAATCCCAAAAATATCACAGTGTAGCACTCTGTTCACATCAAGTTTGTGACGTTAGCTTATCGTGTACGCCAGGAAAGCACCCGACTATAAACGCTAAACGCGCCTATAGGGTTACATTAGCCCGACGGAGGCTAAAACAATGTCCTTTTTTCCTCCATTGGGCCAGTGTACTGCAAAAAAAGCGTATGGAGTAGCGTAGAAGACTACGCTATACCATAAAACGGAATCCCATACAAAAACATATACTGTGCATTACTTTTTTTTAACATAGGAGCCTATAGGTGACATATACCACGTATGACATCCATCACACGTATGTGTCATAAGCTTTTTATGATGTATACGTTAAACGGATGACATAGTAGACTATGGGTGACTGATGCCACTTAAAGGAATCGTTCACAGCCACCGGTTATTGCATACGTCGAAAGCTTTGTGAATGGAGACTAAGATTTCTGTTTGTCATGACTTCTACTTCTATACTTTGTTGGTTAAAGAAGTGAACATTTGCCAAACAAGGTCCTCAACCTACTCAATTCCCAGATCATCGAAATGTACAATTATCCATTTGTCAGTACAATACTTCTTGTACTACAATGTCTTGTGCGTGCAGACTTTTGGTGGGACCAGCCAACTATCCAATGTGTATGGCGGTGTCCTGACCCTCCCTCGATGTCAGGGGGAAAAAAAGGATCGGGCATGTTAGATTTCAACAATCCTTTACCCCTGCAGGAGAGTAGTCTGTGAGCGGCTTATTCCTTTCTCCCTAGTAAAAACCACATGTACAGATGTAGCCAAGTTTATCTTGATTCTAATAACTTCCAGCAGCGTGACATCACACAACAAAAGCCATTGAAAAAGTAAAGGTAAAGTTTCTTGCCACTGTGTATTTCATGCATTAAGAGTCAAGATAAAGATGGCTACATCTGTATGCTCGAATTTGGGGGTGTGTGTGGGCTATGGGGCAGTCGGGAAGAAAAGCTGTTGGCTAACGAGCGTTCGTCCACCAGCTATTGTTATTGTATGGCAGCTTACGTCAGTGTTGATGGAAGACTTTGGGCATTCACTTTACATGTTCATTTGAAGCACTCACCTGTCTTACAAGCGCCAGCTGCAGTGATAGATATAGGATAATCTGGGGGTCCTCTGGATCTATTTGATGCGCCCTGTAACCACATAACTTGCTCAAATTAGTATCAACCCATAACTAGACATGTTCAGTGCAAAGGGCTTCAGCACTTATTAGTTATAGGTAAGACTCTGTTCACATTTACATGATGCATTATTCTATATAGCAAAAGAAAACCCAAAAACCTAATGTACCCATTATAAATGAATGGAGGATTATAATGGACACGTCAAACAGATTATAATGGATCTTGTTGGATATGGGTATGTTCACATGATGGGAGGCATTTACGTGTGAAAAGACAGACTGTTTACAGCTGCCTCGTTTCACACGTAAATGCTCCTCCTCGTAATTTACGAGGCGTCTGTGACGCTCGTAAATCTTGAGCTGTGCTTCATTGAGTTCAATGAAGAACAGCTCAAATTACGTGGCAAAGAAGTGTCCTGCACTTCTTTGCCGAGGCAGTCAATTTACGCGTCGTCGTTTGACAGCTGTCAAACGACAACGCGTAAATTACAGGTCGTCTGCACAGTACGTCGGCAAACCCATTCAAATGAATGGGCAGATGTTTGCCGACGTATTGCAGCCCTATTTTCAGACGTAAAACGAGGCATAATACGCCTCGTTTACGTCTGAAAATAGGTCGTGTGAACCCAGCCTATCTGTTATGGATATTTTAGAAACAGAATCCATAACGCCAATGTGAACAAAACCTAACAAACTTCAAAATGTATTAATCTACAATAACATATCATATTCAGCAAAGTATTGAGGCCTCATGCACACAACCGTGTTTGGTCCGTGATATACCGTATGTCGACCGCATTTCCCGGACCGAGCAGAGTTCTGTATCATGCTAGGAGTCCCTGCCTCTACTGTCCCATACTGGAAACATGATTACAGTACGGGACAGTATTTCCACGGAGAGGCAGGGACTCCTAGCATCATACAGAACTATAACGCTACGAACTCCGGCGCCCTGAACTGTGGTCGGTCTGGGAAATGCGGCCGACATGCATCAGGCCTTACTGTTATAGCTGTGAGTTACCTGAACACACTACTGAATATAAATCTTCTACACCATCCTGATTTTTAATCCTTCTTAGCTGGGACCTCACAGAGAAAGCCTGTGAGTCTTGCTTCTCCCACCCACACACAGTGATTGGCCACTTTCCTGTATGAGTTTGTATACAGGGAGATCTGTGTATCACTCTCTGGGTGCGCGGGGGGGGGGGGACGGGGGGGGGACGGGACAACAACAGGACTCACAGGCTTTCTTTATGAGTCCTGGAAGCATTTAATCATCTTTTTAAAATACTGGATCATATCATAGAAAATTATATATCGCAGAGCTCAGCATCTCCCCCTCTATCCTATACTGCGCTCAGATAGGGGAGCATAGGAAACCTGACAGAACCGCTGCAGGACAGGGCTCCATGTAAGAGTAGTACGGTAGTACTGTGACTTGATTGATTCACTATGCAAAAAAAAGTTGCCAGCAATCTTGTAACAATTTTTTGGGATGATTGCAAGCTCAGATGAGACTTTTCTCTATATTAAAGGTTGTATGGCGTTCAAGTAAATTGACTTTAATAGACAGCCGCTTGTGAAGTAAGGATATTGATATACGTTTTACATGGCGGTTGATGGTTTAATATCAAATATCCCTAGAGGTCCATGTTGCATTAGTAGTTATCTTTTATATTATATTGTTTAGGATGGTGCAAGCCAGGGATCAGTGGTGGTTTCGGGTAGGAAAGTATTGCTATAATTTAATTTTATTTAATATATCGGTCCAGAATTGGGACAAATTGGGATTTTATAAAGAACTCCAAATCCCTTGGTTCCCTTCAAACATCCATAGTGTAACATGATAGAATTCTATCTTCCTGTAGCTGCCACTAGGGGGAGCTCACTGAACAGGAATTTTTACAGCTCTCTTTAAACTCAATAATCAATTCATATGCACTGAGCTCCCCCTAGTGGTGCCAGAAAGAATATCCGCCTTTAATTGCATTTTTTTCCCCCTGAACTGCAAAGAGGAGGGTTTCCAGGCCGAAGGAGCCCCCTCAACCCAATTGGACCCCTGACTGCAGTGAAATATAACAATTGACATAGCGTTTTTTCCATAGTTATCAGCTGTGTAGATCCCCCAGCAGCAATCACAACTCCCAGGATAGGCATATCACATAGTAGGCAAGTAACATATTCCAACTGCCAATGTATAGGTTATAATGTAGCTCTCCTAACCTCATTATAATCTGGAATATAGTCCTTATTCAGTAGAGATTTATCTTCCCTGAGCTAAAGAAATGGATTCAGAAAGTTTTTGTGTCTGGTTCCACTTTAATATTGCTTCTACAAGGTCTCATTATGTCGATTTATTTTACGTCCAATATTATGACATTAATTCCATGCTTACTTTCAGCTCCACAAAACGAGCGTGATTGAAGAACATGTAATAATCATTTTACCTTTGTAACGCCTGCAGAGCTTTCTTACTCCAATCATCCTGAGTGCTTTTCTGAGCAGCTACAACAAAAAGAAAAAATTTTCAGACTAACTAAATACAATAAATTCTCACCAGGCTAAGAAAAGACTTAAAAGTTATAGAGACAGTAATTCACCGGATAAGTATTTATATTGGAGGAGTGCGGAGTATAAACATGCGGACACCGTTTTTACACGGTGAGTTATAACATTATCCCCATGCCAGATGTACAAGAGGAATTCTTCTTTGCGGTATCTGAACAGGTTACGACTAGTTTACAATGCACAGAATAAAATATGAATTTCCACGTTTGTAAAACACCCAATCTATGCCCAAAAACACACGAGTAGTGTATGGCTTGAGCGCCACATAGCCCCCTAAAGGGCATTTTATGCAGAACATGCCCAAAGGACAGCAGTGACAGGGGTGGCCAGCTAACCACTTTTGAAAGCCATAATAATGGATGGTGGCCAGTCAGGAGCCTCAGTCTTTTTTTATATAAGCACCACCTTTAGTCTGTGCCCTCATTACCATGTCTATACCTCCAAAACAACCCTAGTTATAGTCAAATCGGAGTGACGAGATCTTTTTACACCATGACGCAAAAAGGTTTTTAATGTTTGCAGTGCCAAGGCAGATTAGTGCCATCCTGCAGGTATTCCACCCCAAATAGCAGTGCCACCACACAATAACCACACAAACTTATTTGGGTATGTTCCCACGGTGTTATTTGTCAAGCCAAAAAAAAATCTGCCTTCAAATTTAATTCTGGATTGTGGAGGCGATTTTCGACGCAGTTTTTGAGATGGACTTTTGCACCTACTGACTTTTTTTCAAATGTCAAATCCGCTAGTAATTTTATGACAAAAAAAATAGCCAAAAACCGCATTAATTCACACGGCACATTTTGTTTTCCACCTCCACACTCCAATTCATTTAAATCGGAAGTTCAAAAGCGGAATCTGCCCCAAGCTAGAGCCAGACACTATTTTTTCAGTGAGCAGAAAAAAATCTGTTGTGGAAAAAAACGCGTCTGGGTCCCATTGAAATCAATGGGGGCAGATTTGGGTTTTTGATGAGTATTCTGACGTGGAAAACACGTAAAAAAAACACTGTATGAACGAGGCATCAGCAAAACTTCTTCCTCAATGCATGGGCAAGTCTGAGACAGACAGGAAGCGACATACAAGAAAGAGTTCAGCATCCTGGAGAGAAGATGAAATAAAACTCAACTTCAATGAAAGTCTTATTTATTCTTCACCTCCGGATGCTGGCCGCTTTCTTGGAGACCACACAGAATTACCCACACGTTTGCAGACAGGAGTCCAGATACTGCAGGATGTGATGCTGCTTTGTCGTGACATTGCTGTCTGCTGATATCTAGCAATAAAGACGTAACTACAGCAAAAAACAAAGTCTCATACTAGCTACACTGAATAAAAAAAATGATGATTTTGAGGAAAAATGGAGGAAAAATCCAAAAGTTGTTCTGATCCTTGAGGGGTTAAGCTACAGGTACCGGATACCATTGAGACTACCCATATTCAGTATTTCCATGCGATCAGACTGAAGAAATTATGGTACCGGTTCCCAACGCTAACTGGTTAACCACGGTGAGAAAATAGACACATATTCCCATCAGGGACATTTATGACATATCCACAGGACTCATGTCATTCCCGACCATGAAGAAGAAAACAGCGTAGATCGCTGAGCTACGCTGTTTAAGTCCCATAGATCTGAATAGTAATTACGGAAACCACTTAGCTTGGATGCTACGCTGCTTCCGTATCTGCCATTCACTACTATAGGAGTTATGGAAACAGCGTAGCTCAGCAAGCTACACTGTTTTCTTCTTCATGGTGGGAGATCACACGAGTCAGCCACAACACAGAGCGGTAGAACAGGGTTTAGGGGGCCCCATTCTAGAGAAAGGTGCGGGTACCAGAGATGGGACCCGCATCTATCCGACATTTATGACATATCTTGTGGATATGTTATAAATGTCCCTGATGGGAAAACCCCTTTAAGGCCCTGTTCACACAGAGGTTTTTTTGAAGGCGGAAAAATCTGCCTCAAAATTTTTTCAGTCATTTTGAAGCAGATTTTGTCTTGCCTGCACTCTCTTTGCCGCGTTTTTCTGGTGCGGCCATTGAGCAGCGCGGGCAAAAAACGCAGCAAAATCAGCTTTTTCTGCCTGCCATTGATGTCAATGGGAGGTCAGAGACGGAAACGCCTAAAGGAAGGGCATGACTCGCAGGAAAAAAAACACCTCCGCCTCCCATTGAAATCAATGAGAGGCAATTTCGGACATTTTTTGGCGTGGTTTCCAAGTAAAAAAACGCACCAAATACTCTGTGTGAACAGGGCCTTAAGGGTTCATGCACATGGCAGAGCTGTGTACTCGGAGGTAATATGCAGGCCGCACAGCCTCTGTGTGCTTCTAGGGGAGAGTACCTCTGCACACACAGCATTTGAATGAGTATGCCATGATTTTTCATCCGTCAAATTCGTCCCGAATCTGACAGACAACCCTCTATATACCTCCGTATGAAATTGGTGGCATACAAAGTTACAGTAGAGGCTGCAGGTATCTCTATGGGATCTCTATTATGTGCATGAGGCCTAAAGGGGAGTTTTCCACCAAAGATGTTTATGGCATATCCACAGGCTGTCATAAATGTCCTATAAATGTCTGTTGTGTTATTGCGTCCACAAAAGGGTCTCTTGGAGTGTCAATTAACCCCCCACGGTGAGCTGTTTTTGCAGAAAGCAGCTGTCAGAGCATCCTGGGAGTTGTAGTTTTGCAACTTCTTGAGAGCCGCAGGTAGGAGAACAGTGCTAAAGATCCTTTGTCCTTAAACATCCTCTGCCTAATCATGCCCAAAAGAATAATAATATATAATCGTATCTTATTAAATGCGTTAAAAGATTATCACAATAAAACCTCATTGTAATAATAAAGCTTTTCACGACATGATATCAATAAATCTGATATTATGTTATTATGATCGAACACCTTGTAACACAGAACGTGAATATAAGAAGACAATTAAAAGTGAGATATATTTATGCCTCATAAACTGTGGTCGTAGCTAACTTGGGATTGGAAAATATGCATCAAGTCTCCAATAGTATAATAGTCTCCATCGACCCACTCAGTCCCGGGGGTTTAATTACTACACATCTCCTTTGACTACAACATATAGGCATTGTATTAAAACAAACAAAATCACTGTAATAAAAATGTTACATAATGGAAAATTCAACAACCGGTGCTCTTACGTTAAATGCGATTAGAATGTGTGACACAACATGCAATGGTCCTGCTAAGTCAACCACATCTGTGATCCATTCTGAGAGGGGGAGTTGGTAAAATCAATATTGGGTGTTGGTAATATAGAGACATTACTAATGTTGTGCTGATCCTGAGTTACAACCTGTATTATAGTTCAGAGCTGGATTCACAGTTCGCAGGCTTCAGAGCTGAAATTTCCCAGAATACCTTGCTGAGTGCTCTGGAGAATTTTTATCATTTTTTTATACCAGGCACTGTACAGTAATGTAACTACCTTTTCTGTATAAGCAGCAAAATAGTGTTCAAAGGTGGACCTTTAAAATGTAAAAAATAAGCATTGAGAATGAAATTGACTGAAATAATGAGAAAGTAATGAGTTTCCTTTTTGGCAACAAAGAACATTCATTTTCAACTCAGCCAGGTAGACACATACCTCTGTGGCCCTTCAAAGCATCTCTATTGTCGATAAAATGAACTTTAATACGGTATGCAAATGAGCCCGCAAGTGCTCCGGGTCCTGCATGGTAACCCTGTCCAACTCCTCCCCCCTTAGTGTTGATTGACGGTTCCAGCAATGTGCTACTTGCTATACATTATGACGTAGCACAACGCTGGAGCCGTCAATCAACACCAAGGGGGGGGGCGGGGTGGAGTTGGGCATGGTCACGAAGACACAAAGCACTTGCCGGGCTTCTTGGGACAACCCCCCCCGGGGAACATTTTCAGGCTAATTTGTATACTGTATTATAGTTAATTTTATTGGCAATGTAGATGCTATGAATGGACATTAAGTTTTGTGACCTTATGTTTTTAAAGTTCCTATCAAGTGTTGGGAGTAATTTAGTGGGGTTAAAGGGGTTGTCTGGGCACGTACAACTGAAAACCTATCCACAGGATAGGTCATCAGTATATGATCGGTGGGGGTCTGACATACGGACCCCACACCGATCCGCTGTTCTGGCTGCCTCTTGGCACCGGATGTTATGCAGTGTATGCAGAGTTCGGAGCCGGAAGCAGTTGGCTCTGTGCGTTGCATAGCGGCCGTGCTGGAGAATTGTAGTTCTGATCCTATTCACTTGAATAGCAGAAGAGCTGCAGAAGTGCAGCTCAGCCGCTAATCTGGACCAGAGCCATCTGCTTCCGGCATGGATATCCGGTGCCCAGAGGCAGCCGGAGCAGCTGATCGGTGTGTCGGACCTCCCCAATCATATACTGATGACCTATCCTGTGTATAGGTCATCAGTATAAAAAAACACCCAGTCCCCGGACAACCTCTTTAATTCTGATGACCAATTTCCTTTATTATGCTCATAGTAATGCGCTGCACCTGCCTAACGGTGTTCTAAATTACCATATGTTAATTACGGCGCTTCCTGGAGCCGCCACTTGGTGCCTCTCAGCTGGTCAGTGGGTGCAATAGAAGGAGAGCCGCAGGTCGCAGACCACTGGTTTATAGATTCAAATTGGATTGGTTGGGTTTACACACTGGTAAGACACAAGCCACCAACATATTAATTAGACTACCTTGACTAATGCTTATTGTCAATTTGCCTGGAACTGTATTGAAGGTTATTAGGGCTTATTCAGACGAACGTTATATACGTCCGTGCAACGCGCGTGATATATTAGTCTATGGGGCAGTGCAGACAATTGCGTGATTTTTCCGCACCGTGAGTCCGCTGCGAAAAAGTCACGACATGTCCGTTCTTTGGGTGTATTTCGCGCATCATGCACCCATTGAAGTCAATGGGTGCGTGAAAATCATGCGCATCACACGGAAGCACTTCCGTGGGACGAGCGTGATTCGCGCACCAGCTGTGAAAAGGATGAATGAAAACAGAAAAGCACCACGTGCTTTTGTGTTTACAAACATCCAAACGGAGTGTCATAATGATGGCGGCTGTGCGAAAAGCAGGCAGCCGCGCATCATACGGGGCTGACACACGGAGCTGTCAAGTGCCTTTTGCGCGCACAAAACGCAACGTTTTTTGCGAGGGGAAAACGCACACGCTCGTGTGAATCCGGCCTTAGTTTAAGACAATTTTACAAAGCTCACATTTAAGAAATAATATACTTTTTTTAAATTAATTCCTGTAATGTCCTAAGCAGATAAGGATATCATTATTAGAAATACATTTAGGAATGGTAAAGTTAGAATCAGAACAAAAGAGAGATATTAGGACATTAATAACAGTTAGTTGGCTGAAGACCATA
The DNA here is from genome assembly GCF_050947455.1 of Rhinoderma darwinii. Classification (NCBI taxonomy): domain Eukaryota; kingdom Metazoa; phylum Chordata; class Amphibia; order Anura; family Rhinodermatidae; genus Rhinoderma; species Rhinoderma darwinii. The sequence goes on from NC_134690.1 coordinate 379,855,987, forward strand.
GGATGGTTATGTGGTTACAACTTGCGATGGTATCAACAATAAGAAAGTTTAGTACAAGCTGATCACAGGTTGAGCCCAGTGATCAGCTGTAAAATGTGGGGAAACCTGGCAAAAAGTATTTAATTTCCCTGCAGCGCCACCACAGGTGAGATGAAGAATTACACTGTTTTATTTAAATCAATGGGCTGTCCGTGTTATACACAAACATGTCGAGTCCGCCAGACAAAGAGAGGGACACTTTGCAGCTACTCTCCGCTCTAACAAATTGAGGTTCTGAATGGGGGATCCACCACTCCTCTATTAATTCAACTCCTGGTTTTGGCTTATAAATACGAATACAAAATACCAACCAAAATACTGCCGTGTGAAGGTGGCCTACATGTTGTTGGGATATTATCCATATTATGCTAGCATTTTCTGATTATACTAAAAGGAGACTGACCAGATCTCATTGAATATGATTTCTTATGCCAGCGTTGAGCAATGTGTTGTTCAGCTTCAGACACGATGCATGTAGTGTTATAAACGGCATGTGAACATGTATATTGATTATTTTCCCTACATGCAATAATACATAGGCTTCGTCTGCTGGCTACTACAGGGATATTAATGTAATTGTGCCCATCATAGATATTCTATCGTAATTCACTGCAACAATTTTACTGCTGTGATGTGAGAACTGTGGCAATGTGTGAATATATTCTAACCTTTCCATTTTTATTGTACTGGAAGTGAAAACTATTGAGAAGTCTCACCATCAGTAGCCTGGAGGCTATACACTAGTCCCAGCGCAAGATATCCTTTCGCAAGTGATTCTCCAGCTTCTTCTCCCATCTCCGTTACTTGTTTAGCAAAATGTTCTCCTTCTTCCAACTGCAAAATAATAAAAGTATTAAACAAAAGGTCAACATTTCAACATTCATAGCCACAGCTGAAACTTTTTTTACAATTTATAAAAAGTTGAATAACATTGTAAATCCATTGCATTGCATATCTTATATTGATCATCAGTACAAATATATAGGGCTGCAGCTCTGCTGGTCGATATAGGGAACAGACACAGACCGAACAGCTTAGCTGAGCTCCGATAACGCAAGGGGGCAGTTACTTTCTCTTAAAGGGCTTGCCTATTGAAGATAACCCTTGTCCATATGCACTGTTAGGGCATATGGACGTTATAGAGGGCTTGTCCATATACACTATTAGGGCATATGGACGTCCCCCCATCGACACCCCCTTCTATGAGCCGTAACGCAGAGCCACTAGGTAAGAGGGGCTCCAGACTCTTTTAAATGGCCGCAAATTAATTCTGAATATATGCCATGTAATACTACATTTCCCCGGCAGAACAGGAAATGTCTGGCTGGCTGCGGCGTCCCCTAGTAAAATCGGCTGTTTGCTGGGGGTGACGGGATCTGGACCTGCGACGATTAGCAGCTCGCTGTTCCAGTGCCCATATGTGATGAGAGAGTCTCTTTAAATCAGATCACTGTTCAGTGTCTAGTGTGAAGACTATACCTTCTAGAATGGAAATCGCCAGTGCAAGCTTTGTGCAGACACTGATCAAGAAGCGAATGCTGTGAGATTTCAGCTCTGAAGGCTGCAGAATTATGCATACAGCTCTAGTCTATAATAAAGGCTGTAACTCAGAAGCATTACAAGATAGGTAAAGAAATATATTTACAAGTTTACTCAACTCTTTTAAGAACATGTGCATAAATGATGCTGTTATCAATGTGCACACTGGTCATACTATTAGTCAATTATAACGCGTTATTTGTGAATCGACTCCATTAGAATTCTCTACAACAGCAAGTTATGGACTCCAAATGGGGCTGTCTTCTGCTGGACCTTTGTGACTCATTATTGCGTGAGGACTTGGGCCCAGGGATGGGGATGTTGAACCCCCGCAGCTGCCTGATCCCCATAGAAGATAGCTTGATAGCTTGTCACTGCAGATATTGCTGTAAAAGAGCATCTATAATGAAGAGCTATACTATAAAGATCTTATATTAGGAGGGATGCAAGGGAGTGACCAGGCTCTGAAAACACAGAGGATCTTGGAGGACTGGTTTACCGACCGTGCAGGGGGGAAAATTCAAGATGTGGCTACAATTAAAAGTGGTGGTCGCCGGTCTGGCACACCAACTGGGCCACGTGAGCCCAGGCCCAGCAATGCCACTGGAGTGATGGCAGATATTCATTTAGACACCAGATATTCAATAATAATATTTTTTTTTAGCAAGTAAATTAAAAGACACTGGATATAGAAGGACTTTTCAATGAAACACTTGTGTCTATTTCATGAGCTTTTTTACATGACACAGGAGGCCGACCTATGAATAATACAACTTAGGCGTGCTGCTTTGTGTGAATGTAACTGCAAATTGTTAGGTATGTCTTTATACAGATTTTAATGCTTTACTATTACACTCTATGCAGCATATAAAATAATTATGGTGTAAAGCATCTCCTTTATATTGGTTCTGCTTCCCCTCGTTTATAATTTGGGCATTCTGTTGAGTACAAGCACTTCTGAATACCGAATATTTATTAGGCTCTGTTCGCATCTTGTTATTTAAATATATACCTGGTATGTGGCAGGAAAATTATCGGTGCATGCATCGTACCTATCCATAGGGCCCTATGCACCCGGCATATGCCATTTTGGCATACACCGGCTAGTATGTGCCAACAAACCTTTTTTATAACTGTATAAGACAGCTTAGCCTGCTGCCCTTTTATACAGAGGGATACAGTAAAAAATTGTATACCGCGCGTTTGTCAATGGACCACATATGTCACTGTATGGCTTAAACAGTGGCATATGTCGTAGCTTTCTGTCTGAGGTATACATCAGATAATACTCCTGAAATAAACATCCGATAGAAGGAAAAAACAAGATGTGAACAGTGCCTTAATGACTATGTGGATCACAGTGGCAATGTTCAAATAAACACATTATAAAAAAATGTTCTGATCCAGCAAAACCTAAGTTCCCAAAGGCTGGGTTCAGACGTGGACAATTTTTTTGCAAATCTGTAGCGAATCCGCAGGATAATAGGCATGCCACAAATTTTAAATCCGCAGCCCGCCCTCAAATCCTCAGCAACAAATCTGCTAAATGTAAACGCCGTTTTTGATCACGTGTCCGCTAGTCGTAATAGATCTGGCATTGTACAAATATAACACCAGATCTATGGAATGATGCGGCCACGTGACGTGGACACATTGAAGAGGACAGCGAGGCAAAGTATGGGCTGAGCCAGACAACGTGGGTAGGGGGACATAGCGGCAGCAGAATTTTTAATACAAATAAATTAGACCCCTTTGGATCACGGCACAAGGACGACGGGAAACATTCCCTATAGGGATCTCATGTACATGATGTGAAAGGGGCCAAATTTATTTGTATTTAAATGGTCAAAAATGGCCAATACAATTTTTATTTGTTTTGATACTGATTAGAATAGGAGCATTTAAAGGGAATATGCCCCCAGTACTATAACATAAACATGTAAGAGGGTGCTACTGCACCCACTGATCGGCCTCACTGGCTCTGGTTTTGGGTCACCAGTAGTGGCCGTATATCATGGAAAATAAAAGCTCCCCTTAGCCTGATTGGCCCAGGGAAGACCATGAGGCTTATTTGAAGAAAGGATTAAGGACAGGGAAATACAATAATACATGTGTTTTTGTATGTGAAAAGAGTTTGTAGCACATCATGAAGGACACATGGGAATGTATAGCATGTGAGGTATGGGTGTAAAATACTGAGCTCTCCGCAACACATGTGAATTTTGGTAAAGTGGTAAATAGCTGACCCAGCTGTCCAACATAAGTGGACTAGAAATAGATGTCAAGTATATTCCTCATGAGGTTATATGAAGCTACTACCATAGTTCCCTGCAGAGGATTAGTTTATATGTCCTCCACCTAACCACCAATGACTTCAATTGCCACAATATCACATGATGACATGCTATACAAAATCTAAAATAATGATAAAATATATGCATTAAAGGCTATGTACACCTTTGAAATCTTTTTTTTTTTTCATTTTTACTTTTTGAGATACAGCTGCTTTGTATCCTGTATACAGAGCAGCTGTATCATGCGCTAAGACCTGAATCAGTCAGATCCACAGGACTGACGGGTTCAGTGAAAGCGTGTGGATCCACCTGTAAGGGTATGTGCACACACACTAATTACGTCCGTAATTGACGGACGTATTTCGGCCGCAAGTCCCGGACCGAACTCAGTGCAGGGAGCCGGGCTCCTAGCATCATACATATGTACGATGCTAGGAGCCCCTGCCTCTCCGTGGAACTACTGTCCCGTACTGAAAACATGATTACAGTACGGGACAGTTGTCCTGCAGAGAGGCAGGGACTCCTAGCATCGTATATAACTATGATGCTAGGAGCCCGGCTCCCTGCACTATGTTCGGTCCGGTACTTGCGGCCGAAATACGTCCGTAAGTTACGGACGTAATTAGTGTGTGTGCACATACCCTAATCGATCACATCTAAGTTCTGAACTTAGATGTGATCGATAGCAGCTCCATCCTGCCTGTCAGAGACACGCAGGACCCGATGCCGCTGAACCCGTCAGTGCCGCTGACCTGACAGATACAGGTTTCAGTGCTACATACAGCTGCTCTGTATACAAAGCAGCTGTATATGAAAAAGTTAAAATAATTTTTTATAAAAAAGTATTTAGTAAGTTGCACCATCACACTGACAGAGATTTTTATTAAAACCAAACTAGAAAAAAAAACAGTTTTAAAGGTGTACTTAGCCTTCAATATAATGATAAAGCTCAATCTAGAAAAAGGAAAAACTTCTCATCCCAAATTCTTATGTGGGTGACTGGTCTATAGGCCCCCATAGAGTTGGCACTAGGTTGCAATGCCGTTGGCTCCATGTCATGTCTTATACATATACCTTGTATGTCTATTGTTAGGAAGCGTCTGTGTCTTTATGATCTCCATAACTACTGATCTAGCTTCTGTTTACTTCCTGAGCCTATCCCACTTCTCTATCTTCTTCCTGTCAGGTGTCAAATTACTGTACTGACTGATCATAAAATCCTGACTTTTTTAGAATCAGCCAAAAGTCTTAATTCCAGACAGGCTAGGCGGGCCTTGTTCTTTACCAGGTTTGACTTTATTGTAACCTACAGACCCGGGTCTAACAATGTCAGGGCTGACGCATTATCTCAAAGTTTCTGTTCCTCACAGGTCCCCGACATTCATCCTGAACTTATTCTATCTAAAGGGATAGTGGTTACTGCAATATCACCTGATCTTGCAACTGAGATTAGAGAATGTCAACAACTCGCTCCGAAAACCATTCCTGCGGGGAGATCGTTTGTACCTCCTCAGTTCAGATTTTGTTTGCTCAATGAGTTACATGATTCTGTTTTGTGTGGCCATCCAGGGATAACTGGGACAAAAAGATTAGTCTCGCGGCCTTATCGGTGGTCGTCTGTGGCTCGAGATGTGAGTTCCTATCTCTCTGCTTGCGATGTTTGCGCTCGCGCTAAGACTCCTTGAACTCGTCCTATGGGTGAACTGCTGCCATTGTCTGTTCCACAGAAACCTTGGTCTCATCTGTCTATGGATTTTATCACCGATTTGCCTCCCTCGAAAGGGAAAACTCTCATTTGGGTTGTGGTGGACCGGTTCAGTAAAATGTGTCATTTCATTCCTTTGCCTGAACTCCCTGATTTCAAGACTTTGTCTAAATTATTTATTGATCTGGTGGTTAGTCTTCATGGTATTCTGTAAAATATTGTCTCAGGTAGAGGTGTACAATTTGTGGCTAACTTCTAGAGAGCTTTCTGTAAGAAACTTATCTTTCTTTTCTGCATTTCACCCTGAGACTAATGGACAAACCGAGCGCTTTACTCAAACCTTGGAACAATATCTTAGGTTTTATATGGCGAATAACCAGGTTAAAAGGGTCTCATATCTTCTAGCGACAACCCTAAGGTGGAAGTTGAATCAAATAAACTGTGCACAGTTTGGGCTCTGGTTCAATTGAACCTGAAGAACTCCCAAGTTACTCAAAGAAAAATGCTGACAAAAAACGTACAGTGGGTCCTGTGTTTGGTGTGGGGCAAAGCGTGTGGCTCTCTACTAAAAATCTCCAACTGAAAGTACCGTCTCGAAAATTCGCTCCTAGGTTTATTGGCCCATATGAAATTGTTGAAATTATTAATCCTGTATCTTTTCGTCTGGCTCTTCCTCTGTCTTTTATGATTCTTGATGTTTTTCCACAAATCTCTCCTTAAAACTTTTTTCCAAGGAGATGTGGAGTTTGAGGTTCAGAGCACTGTGGATTCCGGAAGGGTCAGGGGTACTCTCCAGTACCTGCTGCACTGGAAGGGGTATGGGCCTTACAATACACCTCTAAAAGTTTTGTGAAAAACTGTCCCAAATCCCCTGGATTTCAAAGGCTCTTTTCTCTTGAAATCAGTCTCGTATTTTTCAGTCTGAACATATGGCGTGTGAACACAGTCTAATGGTTAACGTTTTTCATTAGTGGAATGCAATTCAAAGCTCGGGGATCCTAAATACTGTAGGGAAGTCCCGCTTGCCAAGTTTTATCCACTTAATAAAGTGATAACCAGCTTCCCAGTGAAATGTGTAACTGATTATTGAGTTATGCGAGACTTACCGTTCATGCCTTAGATTTCCCCAGGCCCCCGAATGTTCAACCTGGGACAAAAAACTTTTGCTTCCAACCGTTCCACTTAATTTACCAAGGCAGTTATCGGGGATAAATGAACTAAATGATGTCGTGTTTTCATACATTAATGTGAGATGCTTTGTGTCTGTTTCATACTGAGTGACACTGTCACATATACTGTAAGTACCAAATTCAACTACTCAGACTCCATGTCCTGTTTCGACATTATACATATTGTATTAACGTCAGGGTCAGATTTACCTATAGGCCCTGTAGGCCTGTGCATATAGGCAGTCTTGGGGGAGTGTACATATAATAATATTGAACAGGTAGTATTCATCTAGTGTTCTCTCTCTCTTTTAAATAGTATTTTATAGAATAACAAAACAATTAAGTACAATTTTTTATATGCTCACATTGGCGGCCCTCATTATTTACACATTGCTGTAATCTAGTTTTCACACTCACACTTTGGCACGAAGTTCTTTGTTGGCATTCATTTCTTGGCTGCTTCTTTTATGAACTGAATCATGTTATAAACCGTGCGTTTTTTTCTTGTATATACTTTATCTTTGATAACTCCCCAAAAGAAAAAGTCCATCAGTTTAAAGTCTGGTGATCGTGGTGGCCTCGTCTATCTATCCACCTATTGGGTAATTTTTCATCAAGAAAATGACGCACCGCTAAAGCATAAAGAGGAGGGCTCCATCTTGCTGAAAATAGAAGCCTTCATTCTCATGCTCCAACCGCGATTTTGGTATTACCTTTTCTAGCAGCATGCTAAAGGGTAACTAAACGTTCAACAAACTTCTGACATGTCATAGTGACATGTCAGTAGTTTTGATCGGTGGAGGTCCGAGCACTGAGACCCCCACCAATCGCTAAAACGAAGCGGCAGAAGTGCTCGTGTGAGCGCTCAGGCGCTTAGTTTCTGTTCGACTTTTTCCGGAAGTCAATGTACATCAATGTAATTGGAGTACGGGCTCAATAGAAAGTCTATGAGCCCGTATGCCGCTACATCGGACAAAGCCAAAAAGAAACTAACCGGCTGAGCGCTCACACGAGCAATTCTGACACTTCGTTTTAGCAATTGGTGGGGGTCTCAGTGCTCAGGCCCCCACCAATCAAAACTTCTGACATGTTACTGTGACATGTAAGAAGTTTGTTGAAGGTTTAGTTACCCTTTAAGGTACAGATCTGAGGTAACTGTTGTATTGTAGAAGATAGGTCCAATTACCCCATTACATGTAAGGGCCGCTCAAACTGTGACCCAGGGTGATTGAACTGTTCTTCAATTGTTGTAAGGAGGTTTTCTGTCGCGTAAAAAACATATTTGTGCCTATTAACCGCTTCCCGACCGCCCACTGTATATTCACGTCGGCACTTGCTGGGCTCTGTGCAGTGCTGACGTGAATTCACGGTGAGTGTTAAAAGCACGATCCGGGTGTCTCAGAGTAGCGCTGACACCCGGATCGCGCTATTATCACCTGCCTCTGGTCCCGGAGATATGATCGGGACCTGATTAGTTCAGGTCCCGGTCATGTGATCGCAGGGAAAGTGTGTTGTAGCAACGAACTTGAAAGTTTGTTGCTATAACAAACTGGAAAATTTGTTGCTACAACAAACTTTCCCGGGGACCGATTGCGGGTGCTGCAGTCGGTTATAAGGCAGAACCGGAGGCTATATAACGGCCCCCGGGTCTGCCATGCACAGCAGCCTATGAGAACCAGCCGGAGGCAGGTCCTCATAAGCTTCCTGTCAGTGTGACTCTCAGCGTCACACTGACCGTTTATAATACGTTACACTACCTAGGTAGTGTAATGTATTATAGCAGCGATCAGTGCTGCCAGTCTTCAAGTAAAAAGTAAAAAAATAATTAAAAAACAATGTCAGAATCACTTTTTTTTGGTCATCAACCCTCCCAAAATATAGAATAAAATGTGATCAAAAAGTCGCATGTACCCCAAAATAATACCAATAAAATCTACAACCCGTCCCGCAAAAAACAAGCCCTTACACCGCTTTTTTGACGGAAAAATAAAAAATTATGGCTCTCAGAATATGGTGACACAAAAAAGAAATAATTTTATAGAAAAGTGATTTTATTGCGCAATCGCCACAAAACATAAAAAACCTATATACATATGGTATCGCCGTAATCGTACCGACCCGCAGAATAAAGTAAAATGTCATTTATACCGCACGGTGAACACTGTAAAAAAAAAAAATACAAAAAACATTGTCAGAATTTGTTTCTTTGTCACTTTGCTTGCCAAAAAAAATCTAATAAAAAGTGATAAAAAAAATCACATGTACCCTAAAATGGTACCAATGAAAAGTACAGATACTCCCGCAACAAATAAGCCCTCACACGGCTCCGTTGGAGAAAAAATAAAAAAGTTCTGGCTCTCAGAATATGGCGATGCAAAATGTGCAGTGTTCCAAAAGCGGATAAGATCGGGCGCCATTTATAATACAAGTGCAACACCGGCCACATATCTGCGGATTATTATTTATGTACCCCATTATTATACCCTCTTATTATGTCCTGATGTTCTCCGCACAGGTTACATATGCCCCCACATCATAACTGAAATACCAGCAAAACCCCAAACAGAACAGTTACCAAGCAAAATCTGCGCTCCAAAAGCCAAATGACGTTCCCTCCCTTCTGAGCCCCACAGCGTGCCCAAACACCAGCTTACGTCCACATATATGATATTTTATATCCGGGAGAACCCGCTCAACATTGTATGAGGTATTTGTCTTCAGTGGCACAAACTGGGCACAACGTATTGTGTATTAAAATGGCATATCAGTGGAAAATTTACATTTTCAATTTGCACCATCCGCTGCACATTAACGCCTTCGCGCACCACGACTTAATAGCATGTCGTGGTGCGGGGGGTTATATATGGAGCGGGCTCATGCGCTGCGCCCGGTCCATATTCTGCAAGTGTCAGCTGTGTATTACAGCTGACACCCGGGACTAACGGACAGGAACAGCGATCGCGCTGTTACAGGAGCCTGTAAAATGACATTATACTGCAATACATTAGTATTGCAGTGTATTGTACCAGCGACCTAATGATCGCTCGTTCCAGTCCCCTGACGGGACTTTTGGGAGGTTTCCACTGTTTTGGTACCTCAGGGGCTTTGCATATGCGACATGATACCCGAAAACCATTCAAGCTAAATTTGAGCTCCAAAAGCCAAATATTATTCCTTCCCTTCTGAGTCCTGCCGTGGTTCCAAACAGCAGTTTATTACCACATATGGGGTATTCCTGTAATCAGGACAAATTGCTTTACAAATTTTGGGGTGATTTTTCTACTTTATTCATTGTAAAAATTAAACATTTCTATGTTTTTTCAGAAAAAAGATTTTCATTTTCACGGCCTAATTCCACTAAATTCAGCAAAAAACCTGTGGGGTCAAAATGCTAACTATACCCGTAGAAAAATTCCTTGAGGGGTGTAGTCTTCAAAATGGGGTCAGTTTTGGGGGGATTCCACTGTTTTGCTCCCTCCAGGGCGTTGCAAACGCGACATGGAACTGAAAACCAATCCAGCAAAATCTGCACTTCAAAATCCAAATGGCGCTCCTTCCCTTCCGAGCTCTGCCGTGGGTCCAAACAGCAGTTTATTACCACATATGGGGTATTGGCGTCATCGGGAGAAGTAGCTTTACAAGTTTTGGGGTGCTTTTTAATCTTTATTCCTTGCAAATATTTTTTTTTTTATATTTTTTCAGAAAAAAAGTTGATTTTCACTTTCACAGACATACTCCAATAAATATAGCAAAAGACCTGTGGGGTCAAGATGCTAACTATACCCCTAGATAAATTCCTTGAGGTGTGTAGTTTCCAAAACCGTCTCACTTTTGGGGAATTTCCACTGTTTTGGCACCACAAGACCTCTTCAAACCTGACATGGTGCCTAAAATATATTCTAAAAAAAGGAGGCCCCAAAATCCACTAGGTGCTCCTTTGCTTCTGAGGCTGGTGTTTCAGTAAATTAGCGCACTAGGGCCACATGTGGGATATTTCTAAAAACTGCAGAATCTGGGCAATAAATATTGAGTTGCATTTCTCAGGTAAAACCTTCTGTGTTACAGAAAAAAATGTATTACAAATGAATTTCAGCAAAAAAAAGAAAATTTTTAAATTTCACCTCTACTTTGCTTTAATTCCTGTGAAGCACCTAATGGGTTAAGAAACTTTCTGAATGCTGTTTTGAATACTTTGAGGGGTGCCGTTTTTAATATGAGGTGATTTATGGGGTCTATCTAGTACATAAGGCCCTCAAAGCCACCTCAGACAGAACTGGTCCCTGTAAAAATAGCCTTTTGACATTTTCTTGAAAATGTGAGAAATTGCTGCTAAAGTTCTAAGCCTTGTAACGTCCTAGAAAAATAAAATAATGTTCAAAAAACAATGCAAATATAAAGTAGACATATGGAATATGTAAAATAGTAACTATTTTGTGTGGTATTACTATCTGTTTTACAAGCAGATACATTTAAAATGAGAAAAATCATAATTTTTGCAAATTTTCTCTAAATTTTGGTGTTTTTCACAAATAAGCAATGAATTTATTGATCAAATTTTTCCACTAACATAAAGTACAATATGTCACGAGAAAACAATCTCAGAATCGCTTGGATAGGCAAAAGCATTCCAGAGTTATTAACACATAAATTGACACATGTCAGATTTGAGAAAATGGGGCTGGTCATGAAGGTCAAAATGAGCTCGGTCTTGAAAGGGTTAACAGCACCTGAAAGTTTGAAATTGACTTCATCGGACCAAGTTATTTTTCTAATAATGCCGTCTCCTTGTGTTTCTTCATTCAAAATTGCCTCACAAAATTGTAATTAGGCTATTTGAAAAATCACCCCTTGTATACCTGCTTATGCACCGCCCTGTGTATATATATATATATATATATATATATATATATATATATATATATATATATATGCATATATATCCTTACAGCGATCACAGTTCTTCTTTTCTGATACAGAGCTCCAAAACCTTTGCATATTCATAGAAGCTCTAAGGCTACATTAACATGCTGTGTTGCTTGATGTGGAAAATCTGAATCAAAACCACAGATTAACGCAGGTAAGTCCGCAGATAAAATCCGCACCTAATATTGCATTTTTTTTATGTGCGGATTTTACATTTTGATGCGGAAACAGGTACAGATTTTACGTCGCGTATTTTGGTGCGTCTACTTTAAAAACTTCTGAAATTGAAACGCAAGCTAAAGTGACATGCTGAGGATTTTAAAATCTGCACCGCAGGTGAATTTATGTTTGGAAAAATTCTGCAACATGTAGATGAGAGTACTACAAATTTCAGTTACTTTGGTGGTACTATATTACGCTGCAGGAAATACGCGTGGCAAATCCGCACATAATACGCATCGTGTGCATGTGGCCTTAAAGAGGCTGTCACCACATTATAAGTGGTCTATATTGTACATGTGATCGGCGCTGTAATGTACAGTAGATTACAGCAGTGTTTTTTATTTAGAAAAACAATCATTTTTGACGGAGTTATGACCTATATTAGCTTTATGCTAATGGATTTCTTAATGGACAGCTGGACGTGTTTTACTATATGACCAAGTGGGCGTTGTACAGAGGAGTGTATGACGCTGACCAATCAGTGACCAATCAGCGTCATACACTTCTCTCCATTCATTTACTCTGCAGATAGCGCTATAGCTATATCGTTATGTGCAGCCACATAAACACACTATAACATTACTGCAGTGTCCGGACAATGAATATACATTACCTCCAGCCAGGATGTGACGTGTATTCATTCTCCTGACCACTTCTGTAGCGTTTTTCTAAATAAAAAACACTGCTGTTATCTACATTACAGCGCCGATCATGTACAATATAGGCCACTTATAATGTGGTGACAGAGCCTCTTTAAAGAGATGTAAAGAATGATGTGCAACAAAATGACAGGAAACTTCTGCATCTAAAACTGTTATTTTCCCATTTTAATCATAAAGGAATAAGGTGCAACAATCACATCATGTCCCAGCTACATACAATTCTATTATTCCATATGAGTTAGCGGTGGGACAAGCTCTTTTGGTGCCCAAGGAAAACCTAGCAAAATGTAGTCCCCTCAAAAGGGCAAATTCAGACATGGGGTCATAGTGGATCTCTCAGCTGAACCTGCTTGTAAGGGCTCCTTCACACGAGCCGTTTTCCACGTCCGAGGAGGACCCGTGCGGGACGCGTTGTCACGGATCCCCCACAGACTACAGTGTATGGAGGGATGCATGACACGCAGTAAAATAGAACATGTCCTATTTTTTAACGGAGCGTTCACGTGATCCATTGCAACAACAGTCGTGTGAACGGCCCCATTGAAATGCATGAGTCTGTGTGATGGCCGTTGTTTTAACGGCCGTCACACGGATGTGATTCACGCTTGTGTGCATGAGGCCTAAGGAGGTGCTTTGCAAATGTGCACTCGTACTGTCCCCTCACTGGTCAGGGACCTCTCTCCTGTAGATTGTCAGCTCTTATGGGCAGGGACCTCTCTCCTGTAGATTTTCAGCTCTTATAGGCAGGGACCTCCCTCCTGTAGATTGTCAGCTCTTATGGGTAGGGACCTCTCTCCTGTAGATTGTCAGCTCTTATGGCCAAGGACCTCTCTTGTAGATTGTCAGCTCTTATGGCCAGGGACCTCTCTTGTAGATTGTCAGCTCTTATAGGCAGGGACCTCTCTCCTGTAGATTGTCAGCTCTTATGAGCAGGGACCACTCTCCTGTAGATTGTGAGCTCTTATGTGCAGGGACCTCTCTCCTGTAGATTGTCATCTCTTATGGGTAGAGACCTCTCTCCTGTAGATTGTCAGCTCTTATGTGCAGGGACCTCTCTCCTGTAGATTGTCAGCTCTTATGGGCAGGAACCTCTCTCTTGTAGATTGTCTGCTCTTATGTGCAGGGACCTCTCTCCTGTAGATTGTCAGCTCTTATGGGTAGGAACCTCCTTCCTGTAGATTGTCAGCTCTTATGGGTAGGGACCTCTTTCCTGTAGATTGTCAGCTCTTATGGGCAGGGACCTCTCTCCTGTAGATTGTCAGCTGCTATGGCCAGGGATCTCCCTCCTGTAGAGTGTAAGCTCTTATGGCCAGGGACTTCTCTCCTGTAGATTGTCAGCTCTTATGGGCAGGGACCTCTCTCTTATACATTGTCAGCTCTTATGGGCAGGGGCCTCTCTCCTGTAGATTGTCAGCTTTTATGGCCAGGGACCTCTCTCCTGTAGATTGTCAGCTGTTATGGCCAGGGATCTCCCTCCTGTAGAGTGTAAGCTCTTATGGCCAGGGACTTCTCTCCTGTAGATTGTCAGCTCTTATGGCCAGGGACCTCTCTCCTGTAGAGTGTAAGCTCTTATGGCCAGGGATTTCTCTCCTGTATATTGTCAGCACTTATGGGCAGGGACCTCTCTCCTGTAACTTGTCAGCTCTTATGGCCAGGGACTTCTCTCCTGTAGATTGTCAGCTCTTATGAGCAGGGACCTCTCTCCTGTAGATTGTCAGATCTTATGGCCAGGGATCTCCCTCCTGTAGAGTGTAAGCTCTTATGGCCAGGGACTTCTCTCCTGTAGATTGTCAGCTTTTATAGGCAGGGACCTCTCTCCTATACATTGTCAGCTCTTATGGCCAGGGACCTCATTCCTGTAGATTGTCAGTTCTTATGGCCAGGGACTTCTCTCCTGTAGATTGTCAGCTCTTATGAGCAGGGACCTCTCTCCTGTAGATTGTCAGATCTTATGGCCAGGGATCTCCCTCCTGTAGAGTGTAAGCTCTTATGGCCAGGGACTTCTCTCCTGTAGATTGTCAGCTTTTATAGGCAGGGACCTCTCTCCTATACATTGTCAGCTCTTATGGCCAGGGACCTCATTCCTGTAGATTGTCAGTTCTTATGAGCAGGGACCTCTCTCCTGTAGATTGACAGCTCTTATGTCCAGGTACCTCTCCCCTGTAGAAATGCAGCTCTTATGGGCAGGGACGTCTCTCCTGTAGACTGTCAGCACTTATGGCCAGGGATTCTCCTCCTGTAGATTGTCAGCTCTTAAGGGCAGGGACCTCTCTCCTGTAGATTGTCAGCTCTTATGGCCAGGGATCTCCCTCCTGTAGAGTGTAAGCTCTTATGGCCAGGGACTTCTCTCCTGTAGATTGTCAGCTCTTATAGGCAGGTACCTCTCTCCTATACATTGTCAGCTCTTATGGGCAGGGACCTCACTTCTGTAGATTGTCAGCTCTTATGAGCAGGGACCTCTCTCCAGTAGATTGTCAGCTCTTATGGTCAGGGACCACATTCCTGTAGATTGTCAGCTCTTATGGGCAGGGACCTCTCTCCTGTAGATTATCTGTTCTTATGGCCAGGGACCTCTCTCCTGTAGATTGTCAGCTCTTATGGCCAGGGACCTCTCACCTGTAGATTGTCAGCTCTCATGGGTAGGGACCTCTCTCCTGTAGATTGTCAGCTTTTATAGGCAGGTACCTTTCTCCTGTAGATTGTCAGCTTTTATGGCCAGGGATATCCCTCTTGTAGAGTGTAAGCTCTTATGGCCAGTGACTTCTCTCCTGTAGATTGTCAGCTCTTATGGCCAGGGACCACATTCCTGTAGATTGTCAGCTCTTATGGCCAGGGATATCCCTCCTGTAGAGTGTAAACTCTTATGGCCAGGGACTTCTCTCCTGTAGATTGTCAGTTCTTATGAGCAGGGACCTCTCTCCTGTAGATTGTCAGCTCTTATGGCCAGGGACCACATTCCTGTAGATTGTCAGCTCTTATGGCCAGGGATATCCCTCCTGTAGAGTGTAAACTCTTATGGCCAGGGACTTCTCTCCTGTAGATTGTCAGCACTTATAGGCAGGGACCTCTCTCCTGTAGATTGTCAGTTCTTATGAGCAGGGACCTCTCTCCTGTAGATTGTCAGCACTTATGGGCAGGGACCTCTCTCCTGTAACTTGTCAGCTCTTATGGCCAGGGACCTCTCTCCTGTAGATTGTCAGCTCTTATGAGCAGGGACCTCTCTCCTGTAGATTGTCAGATCTTATGGCCAGGGATCTCCCTCCTGTAGAGTGTAAGCTCTTATGGCCAGGGACTTCTCTCCTGTAGATTGTCAGCTTTTATAGGCAGGGACCTCTCTCCTATACATTGTCAGCTCTTATGGCCAGGGACCTCATTCCTGTAGATTGTCAGTTCTTATGAGCAGGGACCTCTCTCCTGTAGATTGATAGCTCTTATGTCCAGGTACCTCTCCCCTGTAGAAATGCAGCTCTTATGGGCAGGGACGTCTCTCCTGTAGACTGTCAGCACTTATGGCCAGGGATTCTCCTCCTGTAGATTGTCAGCTCTTATGGGCAGGGACCTCTCTCCTGTAGATTGTCAGCTCTTATGGCCAGGGATCTCCCTCCTGTAGAGTGTAAGCTCTTATGGCCAGGGACTTCTCTCCTGTAGATTGTCAGCTCTTATAGGCAGGTACCTCTCTCCTATACATTGTCAGCTCTTATGGGCAGGGACCTCACTTCTGTAGATTGTCAGCTCTTATGAGCAGGGACCTCTCTCCAGTAGATTGTCAGCTCTTATGGTCAGGGACCACATTCCTGTAGATTGTCAGCTCTTATGGGCAGGGACCTCTCTCCTGTAGATTATCTGTTCTTATGGCCAGGGACCTCTCTCCTGTAGATTGTCAGCTCTTATGGCCAGGGACCTCTCACCTGTAGATTGTCAGCTCTCATGGGTAGGGACCTCTCTCCTGTAGATTGTCAGCTTTTATAGGCAGGTACCTTTCTCCTGTAGATTGTCAGCTTTTATGGCCAGTGATATCCCTCTTGTAGAGTGTAAGCTCTTATGGCCAGTGACTTCTCTCCTGTAGATTGTCAGCTCTTATGGCCAGGGACCACATTCCTGTAGATTGTCAGCTCTTATGGCCAGGGATATCCCTCCTGTAGAGTGTAAACTCTTATGGCCAGGGACTTCTCTCCTGTAGATTGTCAGTTCTTATGAGCAGGGACCTCTCTCCTGTAGATTGTCAGCTCTTATGGGCAGCGACCTCTCTCCTGTAGATTGTCAACTCTTATGGCCAGGGATTTCTCTCCTGTATATTGTCACCACTTATGGGCAGGGACCTCATTCCTGTAGATTGTCAGCTCTTATGAGTAGGGACCTCTCTCCTGTAGATTGTCAGCTCTTATGGGTAGGGACCTCTCTCCTGTAGATTGTCAGCTCTTATTGGCAGGGACCTCTATTCTGTAGATTGTCAGCTCTTATGGCCAGGGACCTCATTCCTGTAGATTGTCAGTACTTATGAGCAGGGACCTCTCTCCTGTAGATTGTCAGCTGTTATGGCCAGGTACCTCTCCCCTGTAGAAATGCAGCTCTTATGGGCAGGGACCTCTCTCCTGTAGACTGTCAGCTCTTATGGCCAGGGATCTCTTCCCTGTAGATTATCTGTTCTTATGGCCAGGGACCTCTCTCTTGTAGATTGTCAGCTCTTATGGCCAGGGATTTCTCTCCTGTAGATTGTCAGCTCTTACGGGCAGGGACCTCTCTCCTGTAGATTATCTGTTCTTATGGCCAGGGACCTCTGTCCTGTAGATTATCTGTTTTTATGGCCAGGGACCTCTGTCCTGTAGATTATCTGTTCTTATGGCCAGGGACCTCTGTCCTGTAGATTGTCAGCTCTTATGGCCAGGGACCTCTCTCCTGTAGATTATCTGTTTTTATGGCCAGGTACGTCTCTCTTGCAGATTGCCAGCTTTTATGGGCAGGGACCTCTCTCCTTTTTTCTGATTGTTTGTTTATTTGTCATTTTACTTATTTGTTAGTTCCCCAATTGCAGCACACTGTGGAAAATGTTGGCGTTATATACACAAAGATGAATATTATTATGATATTATAAATGTGTCTTTGATGTTAGAGGTTATTAATAACAGGAAGCACCCAACATCAGGCAGGATTAAAGCCAGCGTCTTCATCTTCTGACCCTTAGCTAGTACTCAAATTTATTAACAATTTCCATTATTTAGTGAAACCGCTCTATCAAAAGAAGAGATTTTATTTGGAATATTATGGGTTAAAGGGTAGAAAATCTGAGCAAGGCCACATGCACACCATGCGTATTATGTGCAGATTTTCCTGCGGCAAATCCACAGCATAATACAGTAACGGCAAGTAATCTCATCTGCAAATTGCTGCATTTTCCTGGGTGAAAATTTACCTGCGGTGCAAAGTTTAAAATCCGCAGTATATCAATTTATCTTAGGCCTCATGCACACGACCGTAGCCGTGTGCACGGCCGTGATTTTCAGGTCGGGCGGCTGCGGACTGTCAGCGGACTGTCAGCCGCGGGCCGCCCGCAAATCGTACGACATGCACATGGTCGCCGTCATTGTTTTCAATGAGCCCGGACCGCAGAAGATGTCCGTAATAGGACATGCCCGTTCTTTCTGCGGTGCGGGTTCCCGGGCCATGCACGGACCGTAAAAACTACGGTCGTGTGCATGGCCCCATAGAAAAGAATGGGGCCGCAATTCTCCAGTGGATTTTTGGGGGAATTGCGGCCGCAAAAACACGTTCGTGTGCATGGGGCCTAACTCTTCCGTCCCAGAATTGTATCAGACAAGTTTATAAAAAACGCAAAAAAATCTGCAGCATATAATCCACGCCGGTTTATTGTTAGGGCATGTTCAGACGGGGCGGAATTCTGCAGACACTGTCCACATCAATGCCGCACATAATCCGCGTTGCAGATTCCGTTGCGGATTTGGCTAAAATGTTAAGTAAAATGCTGCGGATTAGTCGTTGCGGATTCAGGTGCAGATCACATCCTGCTCTCTTTCAAACATTCCATCTCAGTCTGGCTATAGACCTCGACACACATAGGTCCAGCCAGAATGATGAAATATCCTGTTCCTGAAAGCAATCCGCAATGCAACACACATTACGCCATGAAATAAGAAGATGTAATTTTGAAACTCCATTGAAGTCAATGGAGAAATTCCGCAACAAGTACGCAACAGACAGTGTATGCTGCGGACAGAAAATTCTGCACCGCAGCCTATGGTCCGCAGAGTAGTTTTCCGCAACATCTGCACGAAGATAACTAAAAAGGTGTGGAAACCAATGGACAAACTGTCCGCAGCGGAATTCCACATCAATTCCTCTACGTCTGAACGTGCCCTTATGCAACGGATTTAGAGTTTCCGGTATTCTCGTGGTTTTGCTCTAGAACAACAGAACCCGGAACACAGATGTTTACAGAGCCTTACTATATTTGCCAAATATACCAAAACAGACCTCAATATAAAGATCAGGAAAAATAAGGTATAGTAAATGTTGCAATAAGAGCTCGGTTATTCTGAAATGGGTGATAATAAATAAATATTGGCTGATAATAAATAAATCTTCCCCCCAAAAAATTAATTTTAAAACAATTAAAACAGTAAATATTTGTATCCAGTACTTGTCCTGTGAAGTGTTTTACTTGTGAACAATATTAAACATATTAGTGTAGTTTTGAGTCAATGGCCCTTTAAGGGAAAAGTTCTACAGGTCCGGCTGATGTCATAGAAGCGTCATGGTGAAACTATTGTATTAGAACTTTGCTTGCTGAGTGCTCTGTACATTGCTGGACTTTCCCTACAGAGAGAAGCAGTGATATTGGTGTGCGCACCAAGTGTTTTATATAATTTTTTGGAAGATGTGGGCAGAAGACTCCTTTGACTGTAGTAGCTCGGTAACATCCAGCTCAGATTCTGACCTCTCAGATATTTCCTCCATCTGTTATGGCATGAATCACAAGTACAGCCTAGGTGACAACTTTGCTGACTACCGGGATGTGGCGGCTCAGAGAGTGCTGGACAGGTTGACCAGCAATCTTCAATTGAGAATCCCTGACAAACATCCGCCATCTGGTGACTGTGGAAAAAATCTGGGTTGGAAAATCCCTAACACCCCAGAACCACCTAAAAGGCCCAAAAAAGCCACAGAAAAAGAGGTCACCAAGGAAACTGGCCCAAGATATAAAAAGTATATTGCAGCAGCGGAAAAGACCTTGGAAGAACTCAGGAATATGAACAACGGGAGGAATTCTCTCCAGGCGCATCCATCAAAACCTTTACCAAAAATAACGCCTGTGAGTACGGTGCAGTATAACAATTCCTATTTACATCAACGGAACCAGCATGATGAACCTCCTGCACCTGAGAGGAAGAAGACATCTGTATTACCATCTATAGGACCATCATCAAGTCATCATGCAGTCCAAAGCCATAAAGCAACGCACAATAAACAACCAAAGAAGATGTCCCAGTCCAAGATGACCGTTGCTGACGCCTTAATCCTGCTGGAAAACGAGGACTGGGAGAAAAAGATTCGAGGCATTGACACCATCTCATCCTTGATATCGGTCCATCCTGAAGCTGCTGTTCTAATAATACAAGACCTGAGGACAGCAGTAATGAAGGAAGTGACCAACCTGAGATCCGCAGTGTCCCTCTCAGCGATCAAGTGCCTGGACATGATGTTCACAATATTGCAGGCGAACATGGACTGCGACCTCCAGCAAACTGTCCGGGTGTTGCTACACAAGGCCGGGGAATCCAACACCTTTATCCGTGAAGCAGTGGACAGCGCTCTGACATCAATGGTGGAAAATGTCAGCCCAGGTCGCGCTCTGACAGCCCTAATAGAGGGAGGACTCTGCCACAACAACAGCAAAGTCAGATCCACCACAGTCAAGCATCTGGTAGGTTTGGTGGACAGAATGGGCCCAGACTTCTTTCTGTCTGGTAGAAAAGGGATCACAGATAGGGCAATACCGGCTGTAGTCAAATCTTTACAGGACCGCTGCCCCGAAGCCAGGATGTATGGCAGGCAAATCCTGAGCAGTCTAGCTCCACACCCTAGGCTGGGCGCAATGCTGGCAAGGTATGTGCCACCTAAAAACCTAACAGCCATAAAGTTCCTGCTGAAAAATGTTTCCAACTAATCTTTTTGTAACCAATGAAAACATTACATGGAGGAGAACTATTACTAGTTACTTATATAAAAAAGAACTTCAAGAACAAACAATAAGTCAAAATTGCTTGTTGGACAAATGAACATGTGGAGAAGAGACCCAACCTACAGTGTCCGGAGTCATAATCCAAGAACAGCCCTGGTATTACCGGCAGATCCCACTGGCAAGGTACGTGGAATTGGGAAGGATTTATGTCTCGTTACTTTGTCTTACATACATTTATATACAGTAGTCGTTGCAGTTGTTTTTTTTGGAAAAACCCATGTTCGTTACTTTGCCCAAAGTCTATTCCTGTCTTATTTTCTTTTCTCCACACATTATTTATTGATTTAATTGGTTACTATGATCACAAAAAAAATCTTATGAGCTTTCGGCTCCCCACTGAATGTAAAAACAGTGTTCCCGTACCCCCTGTTACTAATCACTGCACCCCCCACAGTGTAGAGGAGCTTGATTGGTGCTGCGTCGAGCATGCGCCATCTGTTCCATTCAATGTCTATGAAAATGACGGAAACAGCTGAGCCCTACACTCAGCTGTTTCCACCATTCCCATAGACTTTGAATGGAGCAGCAGAACGCATGCTCGACCGCCGCTCTAATCAATATCCTCCTCACTGCTCAACCGAAATGAGAAGGACATTGAATAGAGCGGAGGATTCAGGTTCCCCGTTCTAACGATCAGTGGAGGTCCCAGCGGTGGGGCCCCTAACCATAAGGAAATGATCACCTATTCTGTGGATAGATCATAATTTTTGACTCTTGTACAACCCCTTTAAGAAAGTTTTCTACTGATATACAACTATAGGTTGACAACTAGACAGCCATTAAAGTGTGATTGGTGACCACTGAGAGCCCCACTAATCTCAAAAACACGGTTGGCCTGATCCCCTTTTTCTTTGCACAGATGGCCACATGTCACTCTTCATTGCAACCCCCTCGCTCTTGCAATACGAAGGGGGGGGGGCATTAATATTTTCTTTGCAGTGCAATGCCAGAATTACCCAATTGAATCAATATTTATAATAGAATATATGACATTCTGTGTAAATGCTGCTGTACCTGTCTGCTCCATGTAACCTGATCCTCTATCCACAGGTCTCTCAGAAGCTTTGAAGCCACACACTGGACCTCCCATCACAGCCGGAGACTTCCAGATGTCCTGGAGGATATAACTAAGGAGTAGTCACTGGATCTGCACGCTGCTGCCCCAGTGTGAGATGCACCTGCCGCAGCCTTTCTCCATCAGACTATATCTATCATTACCATCTAGAGAAAAGAAGCCCCTCCCCCTCTGGACTATTTTTTTGTGACTAATAAATTTTCCTTTCGGCAGAAAAGAGCGTAATATATTGTATAGTATAATAACCAAACGCTAATACTAAAATGTGAACCATCCATCTCTTGTAAAAATGCCAGCCGTCATGCCAGAGATTTCTCTACTATCTGTCAAGAGATCATTGTCATAGTACAGAGCATATATATATATATATATATATATATATATACACACACACGTCTAATATTTTGAATTTTTATTAATAGGGCCAGATGTTGGGGGAAACACTGCAGTGTCGTCCATAAGTCTGAATTATTTATTTGCAGCTGGTGCATTTACCCACTGAGCCAGGTTGCTGCTAGAAGCTGTAGGTAACAGGGCAGGTGGAAAATCTGCGTGATGTCACTACTGTTACATTGGTAGATAGGACTTGATCATGATAGTTGATTATTACAACTATAATATCAGTACCGCTATATCATAAACTCTTAGTTTGGTACCACTTGTAGCTGAGACCCTAATACATGTTACAACCAGCAATCTATGAACCCGCTGTCCACAAATGTCTGTATAGAGCTCTGTCCAGTGGTTAATAATCTGTTAACTAGCAATGAAACTAAGGCCGGCTTCACACGAGCGTGCGCGCGCAAAAGGTACATAACAGCACCGTGTGTCATCACCATATGATGCGTGGCTGCGTGATTTTCGCGCAGCCGCCATCATTATGACACTGTATGTTTGTAAACAGAAAAGCACGTGGTGCTTTTCTGTTTTCATTCATAGTTTTTACTGCTGTTGCGCGAATCACGGGCGTCACAAGTCAATGGGTGCGTGATGCGCGAACAACGCACAAATATAGGACATGTCGTGAGTTTTACGCAGTGGACACACGCTGCGTGAAACTCACGGACAGTCTGCACGGCCCCATAGACTAACATAGGTCCGTGCGAGGCGCGTGAAAATCACGCGCGTTGCACGGACCTATTACACGTTCGTCTGAATAAGCCCTAACAATGGACACTGATGGTGGAATAGCACGGGGGCGCAATGAGGACATGGCCATTAATAATATTATATAACAGTCACTCATCTTCTTTATGGTGGATCTTCACCAAAAATACAATATTTGCTGAGCAATAGTTCCTGTCTCGCTCTTTCCTACAGTATCCCCAGTGGCGGATTATCATTAGGGAGGTTCGGGCGGCCGCCCGGGGCCCAAGGCTCCCGGGGGCCCATGACCGCCCGAACCCCCTCAAGCCCAGTGGCGTCGCTAGCACCGGAGGGAGCTCCGGTGCCAGGACCGCACCTGTCATGAGACGAGGGGAGCTGCTACTTAGCAGCCGTGGTCTCTGCTGCTTTAGAAGCTCCCCCTCCAGCCCCCCTTCCCTGCTCTACACACCTCTCCTGCTGGCTGTCGGGACATGGGGGAGGGGAGACTGTCGGCGGGCTCTGTGTCGTGCTGTGAGCAGGAGAAGAGCTGCAATGAAGACTCACAAATCTCCTACAGAAAAGGTAAGTGCATGTGTGTTTACAATGTGTTTAATGTGCATATTCATGTGTGTTTACAAGGTGTTTAATGTGCATATTCATGTGTGTTTACAAGGTGTTTAATGTGCATATTCATGTGTACTTTGTGTATAATGTGCATACTCGTGTGTACTTTGTGTATAATGTGCATAGTCGTGTGTACTTTGTGTATAATGTGCATACTCGTGTGTACTTTGTGTATAATGTGCATACTCGTGTGTAGTTTGTGTATAATATGCATACTTTGTGTATAATGTGCGTACTTTGTGTATAATGTGCATACTTTGTGTACTTTGTGTATAATGTGCATACTTTGTGTCTAATGTGCGTACTTTGTCTAATGTGCGTACTTTGTGTATAATGTGCGTACTTTGTGCATAATGTGCGTACTTTGTGCATAATGTGCGTACTTTGTGCATAATGTGCGTACTTTGTGTATAATGTGAATACTTTGTGCATAATGTGCATACTTAGTGTATAATGTGCCTACTTTGTGCATAATGTGTGTACTTTGTGCATAATGTGCGTACTTTGTGTATAATGTGCGTACTTTGTGCATAATGTGCGTACTTTGTGTGTCTGTGATAGAGATAGTGTATATATACATACATATGTATAGTGTGTGTATGTGTGTATATATATATATATATATACATATATATAATATATATTTCAGCAGCAATTCCGCAGAAACTAGCAGAAATTCCGCTACAGGAAAAAAATCACCATTTCCTGCATTTTTGCTTCAGAAAATGGTGCGTATTTTGCTGCGTTTTTCTCAATGTTGGGGGATGGTGACGTCTCCTCTGAAAAAACGCAGCAATTCAGTCACTTTCCGCAGCAGGAATTGACATGCTGCAGTACGAGAAATACGCACCACAGGAAAAAATGTCTGGTCGGAAATTTTACGCAGCGTCTGGATAAGATTTGGTAAATCTCACTCACTGTGCTGCTACCGTATTCTGCATATTTTCCGGGCAGAAAATACGCAGCAATTCCGTTAAGTGTGGACAAGCCATAATACAGTAGCAGCAGAGTAGATTAGATGTGAACAATTCTCATCACACGCTGCGTAAATGATAAGTGGAAAAAAAGCTCAGAAATTGACTTGCGGTGCGGTTTATTATTCCGCAGCATGTCAATTGTATTTGCGTAAACGCTGCTCATTTGTTTCGGGTTTTCCCCATTTAATTCAATGGGGAGGTAAAACACGCAACAGATAGCAGATGTTATGTAAAAACGCAATTTAGAAAAAATAAAAATCTTATACTTGCCCAGAATTCTGTTTCTTCGTCCGGACCAGCCTCCTGGGATGACGTTTCACCCCATGTGACCGCTGCAGCCAATCACAGGCTGCAGCAGTCATATGGGATAAAATGTCATCCCAAGGCTGCAGCGACGCTGTGTAGCACTATATACAAGGGGGGGGGAGCGCTGTGTGACACTATATATAAGGGGCGGGGCGCAGTGTGGCACTATATACAAGGGGGAGTGCTGTGTGGCTCTATCTATAGGGGGCTGTGTGATACTATCTATAGGGGGCTGTGTGACACTCTCTACAGGGGTGTGTGTGTGTGTATGGCGCTCTATCTACTTGGGTGTGTGTGTGTGGCTTTATCTACAGGGGGGTGTGTGTGTGGCTTTATCTACAGGGGGGTGTGTGTGTGGCTTTATCTACAGGGGGTGTGTGTGGCTTTATCTACAGGGGGGTGTGTGTGTGTGGCTTTATCTACAAAGGGGTGTGTGTGTGGCTTTATCTACAGGGGGGGGGGGTGTGTGTGGCTTTATCTAAAGGGGTGTGTGTGTGTGGCTTTATCTACAGGGGGGTGTGTGTGGCTCTATCTACAGGGGTGTGTGTGTGTGGCTTTATCTACAGGGGAGTGTGTGTGGCTCTATCTACAGGGGGGTGTGTGTGGCTCTATCTACAGGGGTGTGTGTGTGTGGCTTTATCTACAGGGGAGTGTGTGTGGCTCTATCTACAGGGGGGTGTGTGTGTGGCTTTATCTACAGGGGGTGTGTGTGTTAGCAATAGTTACGGCGCGGCAGGGTGGCGGTGGAGAAGGGGGGCCCAAGTTTGGGTTACAGCCCAGGGCCCATGGTCTTCTTAATCCACCACTGAGTATCCCTTCCGGTTATCTCTGCAGTTACAGGTTATAAATGGTAACAGGAAAGAGAATATGAATTTGAAACCTTTTTAGGGGTGGCCGACTTGATGGGCAGAGTCTAATGTGCCAGTCAATCTGTGTCTTCAGGTTCCTGAGATATAAATCCAGCACTGATGAATATATAATATATCATTGCTGTATTACAGTGCATTGTCCCATTGTACAGAACATACTATTCTTGCAGATTCCACAGATCAGTGATTGTAATTGCATTATAATTCTATAATTTTTTTTTGCAAAAATCCAGTATATTAGTGAAAAAGTGAATTGCACTTTCAGCTGTCCTCGTTTCAACCCTCTCCCACATGTGCTGGGCTTTCAGAAGGCTCAGTGTGAAATATGCAACAACACAGCACCTAGGAACATCCTGTATGCCAGATGCACATTAACGTGGTTGAGATATAAGCCACTACAACTGGAGCATGAAATCCAGACATTAATTCACCTTTAACAAGCAGTAATCATTAGAACGGCAGCTTACAATCCCGGCCTCTGCAATGGCTCAGATCAAACTTCTCCGAGATCTTATCTACAGGAGATATTGAACATTTTTGCAATTTCATGAAATAACTCTATCCCGGTATTACCAATAATAGAGTACAAGGCTGAGAGTGTCAAATGTTCACAAAATTCTTAATTATATATCATTGTTGTTGTTATTAGCAGGTAAATGGGTATCAAAACTACATACAGGAATATCTGCTACATTGATATCTCTTAAAAGATACATACATCTTAGATGACCAACCAGCCGACTAATGTCTATTACCAGCCTGACTCCCCCCGATGACTGATATTAGGGAAAAGGATCAGGCATATATATATATATATATATATATACACATACATATACACACACACACATATATATATATATATATATATATACAGACACACACACACACATATATATATATACACACACACATATATATATTATTTTTTTTTATAAATACGACTGAGGCTAAGCAGTCGCAATTCATACTGCCAGTTATTTGTACAAACAGACCTGCCATACAGACAAAGTCGTAACTTGAAGCTTGTTGTCTGTTTCCAATGACAACGAGCAGAATTTAAAGTACACGATATGGTTATTGTATGTATAGTATGTATGCTTGTCTGTAACCTAAAATTAACAGTATCCAAAGCTGGAGTGCAGAACTGATACATCAATGTCAAATACTCTTTGCCAGCTTTTATATACAGAACACTGGTGGTCTATATTCACATGCCCCGTCAGCCCTCCCCTGCAGTCCTTAAAAAAAAAGATAAATTCAAAATATATATTCGCAAAAAGACAAAGTTGGCAACAAGATCCCGTTAAAAATCATATATTTCATTCTGTCCATGCACTGATCTCTAGAAGAACGTGAAGCTAGAACGGCTTAGGGCACGGACAGATGTGGCGTAATTGTTGTGGGATTCCGCTGCGGACAGTCCGCAGTAGAATTCTCCAGCGGCCGTTTTTTATAGTTGTTTCAATACATTTTTTAGGCAAGTTAGTTCAGACGTGGCGGAAAACTCAGCTGCGGACCATAGGCTGCGATGCTAAATTTTCCCTCCGCAGCATGCACATTATGTTGCAGAGAAGCAGCGGAATTTCACTGCGGATTTCAGCCTTTGCAATGCAAAAACTGAAATCTGTGGCAAGTCCGCTGTCTTTTCTGCAACGTCTGAATTACCTGTCAAATATGCAAATGATGGTGCGTAATTGCCCCAAATCTGCACCAACATTTGCAGCGGAAAAACTCTGCCACGTCTGTCCGTGCCCTTACCATAAGCAGCACACAAGCAAATTAACGCAGTTAAAATGTTTTTGGGTAAAAGCTAATGCTGCTTCTTAGTTTATCATCATGTCCTCTTAGCCTCTACATTTAGATGGTATAAAACACAAATCGCTATCCTTTGACTTCATTTTTCAGTACAAGGGCAGATGTTAAAGCGGACATTGAGCAGATGTGCCTGGTGGTTTGACAGTTTGCAGAAAAATGTCTGATCTAAGGGTATGTGCACACGCTTACTAAAAAACTTCCGAAAATACGGAGCGGTTTTCAAGGGAAAAATTTAAGCCACTCGCGTTTTTCGCTGCGTTTTTTAAGGCCGTTTTTGGAGTTGTTTTTGTATAAAGTCAATGAAAAACATCTCCAAAAACTGCTCAAGAAGTGACATGCACTTCTTTTTCGCTGGCATTTCTTTACGCGGCCTTTTTTCAAAACGGCCAAGTAAAAAAATGCCCCGTCGGAACAGAACGCTGTTTTTCCCAATGAAATCAATGGGCAGATGTTTGGAGGTGTTCTGCTTCCGATTTTTCGGCCGTTCAAAAACGGTCGAAAATAAGCCGTGTGAACATACCCTAAGGGCCACTGACTGCACTAGGCTCACACCAGTACTTAGAGGGATAACAAAAAGAAAAAAAACAACATCTGTTCAGCCATGTAACAATACATTTGGGGCATTTTCTGTCTGCTTTGTCAAATTTTAAGCTGCCTAAAACTTAAACAGTAGTTTAGTAGGTTATTAAATCTAATTCACTGTCTCACTCCTTGTCTTGCCAGTTTTTTCCTCCAAAAGCCATTATCTTAGGCGGTTGTCTAAATGGGAATGACCTAGAATATAGAATGAAAGTCTCCTGTGCAGCTGATAGAACTTTCTGTGATCACTTCTGAATATGTGTCAATTATGGTCGCCCAGTTAGTTAATTGCTAGCAACCACTTTAGGCCCTGTCACATTACGTTTTGTCCCTACGTTTAGCACGCACGTCGTGAAAGCTCCCTACGTACATGCTAAACGTGTCCATAGGGCTCCACTAGCCTGACGGAGTCCAAAAGAGTGCACAGCAGCCCCTGATGTCACTGTCAATGTATGGACAGTGATGTCAGGGTCTTTCAACTATGGAGACCCTGGCCAGAGCATTAGTAGCGCTCTGGCCGAGCACTGCGGGACTGGAGAAGTCCTTGACATCATTGTTCATATATGCAAAGAAGAACAAGAGGAAGAGGCAGCGCTTCAAGTGGAAAATATAAATTAAATGGATTTATTCTCCCACATGTGCAGTAAACTAGTGCAACGTTTCAGCTGCTTGACAAAGGCTGCAGTGGTCAGCTGAAACGTTGCACTACTTTACTGCACATATGGGAGAATAAATCCATTTATTTGATATTTTTAACTTGGAGTTCTGCCTCTTCCTCTTGTTTGCATACTGTGGGGTATAGACGGCTACATCTGTACATGCAACCTATGATGATAGATGCAATGATATCAGAACATGACTGACAAAGACTCAAAGAGGTTCTACAGAAGCTAGAGAAGGTATTTTATGGTGCCTTATTAGCTTCAGAATCTCATTATAGACACCCAGTTGCTGTAGAACTTCTTTTAAAAGAACAGCAGGAGCTTCTAGGACTTAGAAAATTTACTGTAAGGGCTGATTCAGACGACCGTGAATTGCGTCCGTGCAGGTCGCATGGTTTTCACGCGGCACGCATGGACCAATAGAAGTCTATGGGGCAGTACAGACAGTCCGTGCTTTTTGCGCAGCGTTTGTCCGCTGCGTAAAAAGCGCGACATGTTCAATATCTCGGCGTATTTTGCGCATCATGCACCCATTGAAGTCAATGGGTGCGTGAAAACCACGCAGGTCGCACGGAAGCACTTCCGTGCGAACTGCCTGTTTCGCGCAACAGCTGTCAAAAGGATGAATGTAAACTGAAAAGCACCACATGCTTTTCTGTTTACAAACATCCAAATGGCGTGTCATAATGATGGCGGCTGCGCGAAAAGCACGCAGCCGTGCATCATATGATGCTGCCTCACGGAGCTGTCAAGTGGCTTTTGCGCAGACAAAACGCCGCGTGTTTTGCGTGCGCAAAAACGCCACGGTCGTCTGAATCAGCCCCAAGATGAACACGATGAGAGTGATGAAACAAAGAGAGTGAAAGGGAGGGCTGGATAGATATTAGATAGATAGATACATAGACAGACAGACAGACAGACAGACAGACAGACGGACAGACGGACAGACAGACAGATAGATATGAGATAGATAGATATGAGATAGATAGATAGATAGACAGACATTAGATAGATAGATAGATAGATAGATAGATAGATAGATAGATAGATAGATAGATAGATAGACAGACAGACAGACAGACATGAGATAGATAGATAGATAGATAGATAGATAGATAGATAGATAGATAGATAGATAGATAGATCTACAATATCTCACATATGAAATTGGGGGAAGTTTATAGCAGCTCATATTACAGCAGAGGTTTTGGCACAAACAAGAAACTAACACGGCTAAATATACTTTTCATTTTTGGACTAAATTCCGAACTGCTACTTTTGAACCGAGTCTCTACAAACATGACACGTAGTCATTTGCTGTGTGCGCAGTGAAATGTTCCGGAAAATGTGAACATATCTGTAATTAGGTTTGTCCAAATTACAGTTTTGCTGCAGAAGTTGCGGCACAAAATTGTTTGTCAAATATCAAATAGTATAACAAAACATAAAAGCAAATGGAAGGAGGTGCCAACTGTGAGTACAGGGCACAGCAGGGGTTACTGAGACACATGGCGCCAAATGTTACAATGTCCATTTACATAGTGGAGACATAGTTTGGTTTCACAGGTTTACTATAATGTTTGTGTATAAGAAGTGATTATGTTATTACACACTTAGGGCTTGACCTCCCAGGAGAATGGGCAAGTCTCCCAGGGGCAGCGCTGCTAAATGAAAATAATTATTACTCTTGTTGTGTCACTAAGACGCCGGGGACGACGCATTCTGGTAGAGGCGTTGGAGGATGGATTCATCATCTTCCGCCAAGGAAGGAAAAAATGTTTCAGTAGCGTCTGAGATCTCTTGAGATCTGAATTAGTTTGGGGGTCTAAAGTCTGGGGTCTGAATTCATTTTGGGGGCTGATACACAGGTCATTGAACTACTGATGATTCAAGGTCATTAGATTGGGGGTATTTGGGGAGACATGGCCTATAAAAAGGGGCAGAACATATGTCTGAAAAGTTTGTGTGGTGAGTAGAAAAGTATGTTTTATTATAAAGTCTTTTTAGTGCCACCCATGGAATGGCGAATCGAAACAGAGAGTTAAGCACCCCTACCCCAAGCACTAGTTCCATACGGCCCCGTTCACATGTTCAGGACTTGACACGGCCACGGAGAAAAAAAACCTGTGAGTTTGAGTGAAATTATACTTATTTCCATGGATTCCGCACAGAAAAATTTAATGGGGCTAATTGTCTTACGGATCCAAAGTAAATCATACTGCACATCCGTGTCAGAAATACGAGAGTCAGCTTAGAAGTTCTGTGGCAGCTCCTGTAGTAAATAAGTGTCAAACTTGCCTATGGCAAATCGGACACGTGTGAACATAGCCTAAGACTTTATGGCATGTTCTTCTTTATACGACAATGATTCATGCAATAGAGTTCGTTCTTTTCTAGAAACAGCGCCACTCTTTTCCATAGACTGTGTCTGGTATTGCAACTCAGCCACTCGAACGCGGGTGAGCTGCAATACTAGACATAGCCTATGGACAAGTTTGGCGTTGTCTGTAGGAAAAGAGCATACCTATTTCCTAATGTCAGACAACCCCTTGAAATTAACCTGTGGTTTTAAGGTCCCGCATAGTATGAACTTTAGTTTTGAGTAAAAAAAAATATTTCTTAGTTTCCAACGTAATTGAAAAGGACATTTCTATCTCATTTGTAACTGTCAGAAAAACCTTTCGCGGTCACCTCATCATAGTAACGACACCGAATATTGGTGCATAAATGGTGTGATGTCATGTCAGCCCTGATACAGATGGCATTGCTTAGCACCAACTGTCCAGTTAGATTCATAGGAATCAATTAGAAGCTGCTTATTATGCTCTTCTTAATGTTGTTCACATCCTGGATCATAGATTGCGCTCATTAAAATGCTGGAAAGCCACACTTTACAACCGAAAAACAGGAACTTGAGCGAATTAGGCCGAGACACCAGCTTAATTAGTCAGCAGAAGCGGCTGTCTGACACTTTGTGTCAAGGGAATTCCTTTTCATCTTTGCATGGTAAAAATTATACTTTTTCTTTTGTTTTTGTTTTTTTCCTAATTTCAGTAACGGTTCACCAGGTGTACATGCTGGAGCAGGAATTCTGTGACTATTTTTATGCTCTGTGGCACCCTACCGCTGTGCTTAATGCATTATGTAAGAGTCATTACTTCAGCTTACTTACCCAATGCAGTGGCCCAATGCAGACCTTGGCAGCAAGAAGCAGAACGGTCGGGTCTGTAGGACGCATCTTACAGCATTCCTTCAATACTGATACAGCGTAGGCAAACTAGGGGAGCAAAGGAAAAGGCTTAAAAACCAAGATCTGGAGAGACAAATATTCTAGTTTATAATATATTTCATTAAATGTAGACTCATTTTTTAACTCTATTAAATATTAAAACTAGGTGCAAACGAGTCTAAGAGGTTTGTACCTCTCTGAACAAGTCTATGGGGTGAAGCTTGTAGGTTTTTATTCAGTGAGAGCTTCGACCAACCTTATTCAAGTCTGACTTGCTAATTTGAATGTATGTTAGCAAGAAGTAGGGGACAGATAGAAAGGAATATGATTGCAGGATCAGACTACACAGGGTTTGTTTGTTGTCTGTTACCATGGAGATGCATAGTGGAGACTATTTGTAAATGGCTTCATTTTCCTTTTAGTAGAATTAGAAAATTAAAAAACTTGGTTGCAAAGGAGGACATATTCTTTAAAGGAGTCCTTTAGGACTTAAGCATTAATAGCCTGATAGGAGATAGTCAGACCTTCGCCCCCCCCCCCCCAGCATCATGATCATCACAAGGAAGGGTCCGCAGTGCTCGCAGGATAGAGTAAGCTGCAGTATCATGGAACATGCTGCAGCACTAAACCAAAAGAAAAGGCAGCAACATACAGACTTCAATGCAAAATGATTCTGGTTTATTTAACCCAATGGGGGGAATTTACTAAACACTATACGCCAGTTTCCTGGTGAAGAAAACTCATAATTTGCGCAAAGACATGCTTATTGCACAAAAATGTATCAACTTTTACAGTTTCACGCCGCTGTCGCAACTTTTTAGAAGAAGTGGGTTGGATTTAGCGGTAGGGGCGGGGCCACTGTGGCCCAATAAATGTACTATTATTAAGCTAAATTCTACGGCAGCTCAAAGCTCATTTTGACTTTCTGGCGTACGAATGAGCAGAGATGGGCGTAATGTATTAAGAGGCGTGTGCCTTTTAATAAATTAGGCGCATCGTACTCTAGCGTTTTTTAGATTAAGACTGGCATATATGACGTTTCAGCGCAATCTAGAACCTTTATCATGCAATTAATCTAAGCATTCATAATCAATCCATATACAATTATCATATAAACAATCCATCATTTTAAGTGTGTAAAATTGTTCATAGTGACGAGTCCATAATACAGTAATTAAAACTTCAACTGCAAACTTCATATATATCAGTGTATCAAAACTTGGAAATCTACATGAATTATTATTACTATACAATAATCATCTGTCTGTTTAACAACTATCCATCAAAGTGTTTAGAAAATTACTCAATGACCGCTCACTCTGCTTTCCACTCTCAATAGTGCACATGTCCTTGGCACAATCCGGGCTGTAGACATACAATTGGCCACATGGCGCATGTCCAATAATAACCCAATAGTTACTGTTACCTGACGGCTCTGAAATCACGTTACCATATTCCATCATTTTGACAGAATCAATGCCGTAGTTGACTACGGTATTGATTCCGTCAAAACGACGGAACCCTTGCACAACTGAGACAAACGGAAACCCTTGGCACCGGATCAGTCACCACTGAAATCAATGGTGATGCAAACGGAAACCTATGGTTTCCATTTGTTTCAGTCGGGGTCCCATTCTGACGGGAAGCCCAGACGGAACGTCAGAATGGGACCCTGACGCAGATGTGAACGAAGCCTTAGCTCTTCTCGCGATTGACTTACGCCTCATGCACACGACCCGCTAAAGTGAATGGGTCCGTGAAGACTATCGGGTGCCACTCGGATGCCGTCAAAACCGGCCCGAGTGGCACAACAGTTGTGTGCATGAGGCGTTAAATACTTTTCCTAAAACCTTCCAAAGAATACTACAACATGTTCTTATAACTACTAGACAAATTATCTCCTAACTTAGAAAGAGAACTCTTCTATCTATGTAAACGATAACTGCTGGTTTGAATGCATGTCTGTTTCAGCTCTCCAAAAAAAGGATTATTTCCTTAAAACTTGGGATACATGAGTAACTATAACAAGTCAACCACTACCTCTGGTACCTGATCTGATATACTTGGATTTGATAATACATCGAAATAATGGTTTTCTCTTGAAACAAATAATTGTTCGTTTTGTTCTTTGTTTATTTTACTTTCCTTTATTTTACAATATTTAACTGTGCTTCATGTGTCATTTGGTGATATAACCGTATCATTATGTACAGTTTTTGTATTTCTCTAAAAAATATGTAATAAAAATGTAATGTTTAAAAAAATATATATTACAAATGATATTGAACGGGCGTCGGAACCCCACCGATTAAACACTGACAACCTATCCGGGTTCTCTGTTTTGGACAAGTCCTACTTGTTAGATGGGACCCTTGACAAGATCACAAAGTATACCCCTGCTAGGACCCCCAGAGATTAGCTATAATCTATGCAGAAACCTGCCAGTAAATGTTTAATATCCCTGCAGCGTCACCACAGGGGAAATTCAGCATTACACAGTGTGGCAAAAGACGCACTTTGTAACCATTCTCCACTATGGTCAAGAGATGATAATTGTGAAAAGAAGACCCTCTCTATTAACTCAGAATTCCCTAATAGGGTATATGAAAATGTTTTTTCTAAACTGGACACCCCTTTAAGTCATGGAGAGCCCCTTTAAGAGACACAGTCGGATGTATGTGCAGCAGACTTGAAATATTGAACATGGAACAGTTAAGGGCCTGTTCACATCAGCATCACCCTTCCGTTCATGGGTTCTGTTAGACCTTTCCGTCGGAGGAACCCATGAACTAAAAGCCAAACGGAAACCCTAGCTTCTGTTTGCATAGTCATTGATTTCAATGGTAATGCTTCCGTTGCAATTGGTTTCCGTTTGTTTCCATTCCGTAAGGAGTCTAGGGTTTTTGAGCGGAAACAATAGCGTAGTCGACTGCGCTATTGCTTCTGCAAAAATAACGGAAACCTTCGTTTGTCTTTCCGTTCATGGGTTCCTCCAACTGAAAGGTCTAACGAAACTCGTGAACGGAAGGGTGACGCTGATGTGAACAGACCCTAAGACCTATGAAGTACAGTCATGCAGAAACTAAGCTAAATGAGGAAAAGCTTGGCATAATAATATAATTTGTTTTTACATTTTAAAGGGAATGTTGTAGCTATTCATTTTTTATTTGTAAAAACCTTCCCTGGGGGCGGCCATATTGGAGACACACACTTCATTTCTGTACTTCCTGTACAACAAGGTGTATGTGCTTTATGGCAGCTGAAATGAATGGGAGTCAATTGACAGAAAAATGTCAGATTATTATAGTCTCTAGGGAGAGATGGAGCAGTACCCCTCCCGCAGAGACCAGGGGAGATGAATACACAGCCTTATTTATGTGTATAGTGTTACTATCCTCCCTTATATAGGTTTCCAGTAATACAATAAAGCTGTCATTAACATTCTCTAATGAAGGGATGATTTTTCTCATCTTGGGCCTACGGAGAACACAAAATATCAGCTTTTTGTGACTGCCCTAGTGGCCAGTGTGAAGACTGCAATACTTTAAGATTGTTGTTACGTGGATAGTCACGTAAGAGATTAAAAAAACACAGCCAAAAAAAATAAAAAATATGTAACATAATATGATTTAAATAATAAAATAATAAGTCATTTTCTGACAATACATTCCCTTTAACCTCAGTTCCTTTTTGCCTTGTCCATTATTTTTGCTAATTACACTCCTTTATTGTTTTTTCCGAATGAAATGCAAACCCATAACGAAGAAAAATGTAATGTCATCCACCTAACTTTGGTCTATTCAGACCTCATGATCAGAGAAGAAGACAAACAACTTTTCTCATCAGGATACAAGAGGTGACGTAATGGCTCAGATTATGTACTCTGCTGTAAGATCAAAGTCATAAGCGATAAAAGCTTTTTCCTTTTTAACTGTTAATTACAGATAAGGCTTTGTTCACATCTGCGTCAGGACTCCGTTCATGGGTTCCGTCAGAGCTTTCCGTCAGGGGAACCCATGAACGGAATCCAGACTGAAACAAACAGAAACCATAGCTTTCCGTTTGCATCACCATTGATTTCAAAGGTGACGCATCTGGTGCAAATGGTTTCAGTTTGTCACCGGTGTGTAAGGGTTTCGTCGTTTTGATGGAATGAATAGCTCAGTCGACTACGGTATCGACGGAACCCTGAAACAACGGTGACAAACGGAAACCATTTGCACTGAATCCGTCACCATTGAATCAATGGTGATGCAAACTGAAACCTATGGTTTCCGTTTGTTTCAGTTTGGATTCCGTTCATGGGTTCCCCTGACGGAAAGCTCAGACGGAACCCATGAACGAAGTCCTGACGCAGATGTGAATGAAGCCTTAACACAACAATTTTGGTCCATAATTTTTCCTTGTTTATGATGTTTGTGAACATAAAATACTCAATATTGCCTATATTTAAAATAGGAAACATATGCATTGGTCGGAGAATGTGAATCAATTTGCCTTGGCTTGGGCTAAAATTATAAAAAAAACGTTGGTTTAATGTAAAATAGAAAACGGTCCAAACACAACAAGGTTCCACCAGACAGAAATGGGGCATTTTATAGATGTAACAGACAGGCTAACCTGCAGTCCTATGTAAAACTACAGATAACCCATTGTGATATTAAGATTAGTTGTGCCAAAAAATAAATCTTACATCTGCTATCTCATAAAAACGTAAAGGGGTTATCCAGATTTAGAAAAATAGGGTCTGTTTTTTTTTCTAGATACAGTGCCACTCTTGTCCATAGGCTGTGTCTGGTATTGCAGCTCAGTCTCATTCACATTAGCAGTGGAAATAAATAAAAGTGGACCGAATCAGCTCACATACCTCATATTGCGACCACCAGCTCATGGCTGCCTGGAGTGCATGGGATGGTTGAAGATTATAGTGGGACCCTCATATTTTTTTTAATAACTTAAAAATGGGCAACTCAGTCCCTACCTGCAATCTCTAAACTCACAAGGGAACTAAGTCCCCCATGGTCTGGTTTTTATTATAGGGAGACCAAAATTTGCAGAACTCCAAGTGGATAAAAAAAAAATAGCCTAGAGTGACCTCTTCAAGGATATCCAGAATCGGTGGGCCATTTGGTAAGTGCTTGTAAAACTAGTCCAATACGTAGAACTATATATTTTATCTCCTGTGTTAAAAATATATCAGATATTTGTTGTATTTTTTAGAGACTCCTGTATATCTCAGGATGAAATCCACGTCAAATCAGCAGCAAAATCTGCATGTAGTACATATGGGATTTGTCGTGGATTCGCTGCAAATTTGCGGCAAAATCTGCTGCAGAAAAGCCGTAGCACGTCTGAATCCATACTTATAGTCTCCAGAAAGTCGTGAAGTACAACCCCTCCCACCATAAACCAAGAGTTGGATAGACAGGGGAGTTGTATAGCGTGTGTATTCTCTGTGTGTATAGCGTTGCTAGCCTACCTTATCTGAGCCTTCAGCAGTACAATAGAGCTGTCATTAAATCCCCGCCCTCTGCTGACTGTGTCCCAGTCTACACAGCAAAGCTGACAAGCTGTGGAAAACAGTAAGGGTATGTTCACATGCACTATTTACGGACGTAATTCAGGCGTTTTACGCCTGAAATTACGGCCGAAAATACTGCTTGAAAGCGTCGGCAAACATCTGCCCATTCATTTGAATGGGTTTTACGATGTACTGTGCAGACGGTCATTTTTTTTACACGCCGCTGTCAAAAGACGGCGCGTAAAAAAGATGCCCGCGTCAAAGAAGTGCATGTCACTTCTTGGGACGTAATCGGAGCCGATTTTCATTGACTCCATTGAAAAACAGCTCCAATTACGTCCGTAATGGACGCCGCGAAAAACACGTGCACTTGCAAAAACTTCTGAAATTCAGGAGCTGTTTTCCCTTGAAAACAGCTCCGTATTTTCAGACGTTTTTTGTTAAGCGTGTGAACATACCCTAAGGGTATGTTCACACATGCACGTCCGTTACGGCTGAAATTACGGAGCTGTTAGGAAGGAAGGTCAGTTTTATAGCTCCTCTAAACAGCAAAACTGTTTACAGCGGTGCTAACATAATTGCACAAGGGTTTTCAAGTGTTTTCTAATCATCCATTAGCCTTCTAACACAGTTAGCAAACACAATGTACCATTAGAACACCATTGGAGTGATGGTTGCTGGAGATGGGCCTCTATACACCTATGTAGATATTGCATTAAAAACCAGATGTTTGCAGCTAGAATAGTCATTTACCACATTAACAATGTATAGAGTGTATTTCTGATTAATTTAATGTTATCTTCATTGAAAAAAACGGCTTTTCTTGCAAAAATAAGGAAATTTCTAAGTGACCCTAAACTTTTGAACGGTAGTGTATATATATATACCCTTTAGAGCAATTAATAAAATTCTACCGTATATGGAAATGCAACTTTCAACAATTAGATCCATTTTAACTCTGAGATCACTAGTCAGATCTAGAACTTTTTTTTCATGTCAGGCCCCTAAAGTTGCTCAGTGAATACTATCGTAATTATTTCACTAATTTAGATCCAAAAACCTATGGTGGGGTTCATAGCAGTTCATACTGTAGCAGAACTTTTTTATTCTTACTTTTCTCCATTAAAATGTACAGACTTTTGAATTCTAATACAATTCTTTAAGTGATCCCTTCTCCTCAGTCATGTATTACTAGATAATCATGTTATTTGCATTCTAAATATGAACTAATGTCTTTGTGGAAGAGCTATAACCCACATTTAATATGTAACACACAGCTATGTTATACAATTACCAGCATACATTTATTTCCTCACTAAAAGATCTCTAAAAGTTCTGTCAATTCCAGCCATAAGTCATTAACGGCAGAAGAAGTCATTATTTTTCAAAGGCTTCGCTGTGAGCGTACTTAAGAAGGCCGACCATTATAATCACATCGTTCACCAAAGGAAACAGTTAATATTTTAAAATTTTATTCCCTCGATGATTCTATTTAGGGAGCCATATGAGGAATCTTCTCTCCCAAGGCTCCCAGCCATCAGGCAAAGACAAACAGACTTCTCGAACGCTGGTTTCCTAGCAACTGGTCTAAACTAACGAACAAGACGGAAACCCAATGTCATACACTTCATATGTTGTTCTAATAGAATGATGTGCTGCACAATGTAATTATGACATTTATGCTTTAGTAATGTGTTTAGAGTTGCCCCGAGCACAGACTTTATGTCCATTCATAGTCTGACATCTATTGCAAGACCTGGCGTGGTGTTCCGATGCGGTGCGGCACATGTGGGTGTGAGGCATCAGAAAACATCATAGAATCGGAGAATATGGTTGGATTAGGATGTAGTGATTTCAATTCTAACTCAAAATGTTGGTAGATAAATGCAAAAAAAACAGGTGATTTTTTTTTCTTCATTTTTCTGAAATTTGATCTTTCTAAGTCGCAGGAACAGAGACGTGCTGCCGTATAGCCTGACTGAGGGCAGGGATTGGTTACTAATATAGACGGCACTGTGGCTGCCTGTTACTGATACAGGGGGCACTGCGACTATTTTTGATATGGGTGGCACTATGGCTTTAAAGAGGCTCTGTCACCACATTATAAGTGCCCTATCTCCTACATAAGGAGATCGGCGCTGTAATGTAGGTGACAGTAATGCTTTTTATTTTAAAAAACGATCTATTTTCACAACGTTAGGAGCGATTTAGGTTTATGCTAATGAGCTTTCTTAATGCCCAAGTGGGCGTGTTTTTACTTTCGACCAAGTGGGCGTTGTACAGAGGAGTGTATGACGCTGACCAATCGGCATCATGCACTCCTCTCCATTCATTTACACTGCACTAGCGATATAGTTATATCACTATGTGCAGCCTCATACACAAGCCCTAACATTACTACAGTGTCCTGATAATGAATACACATGACCATCCAGCCTGGACGTCATGTCTACTCAGAATCCTGACACTTCTGAATCTTTTTTGTGAGATTCCGGCAAGTGAAACCAAATCTCGCGAGATTACGGAGCTAAACGAGATTTCGTTTCACTTGCCGGAATCTCACAAAAAAGAGTCAGAAGTGTCAGGATTCTGAGTACACATGACGTCCAGGCTGGATGGTCATGTGTATTCATTATCAGGACACTGTAGTAATGTTAGGGCTTGTGTATGAATGGCTGCACATAGCGATATATCTATATCGCTAGTGCAGTGTAAATGAATGGAGAGGAGTGCATGATGCTGATTGGTCAGCGTCATGCACTCCTCTGTACAACGCCTACTTGGTCGAAAGTAAAAGTACGCCCACTTGGGCATTAAGAAAGCTCATTAGCATAAACCAAAATCGCTCCTAACGTTGTGAAAAAAGATCGTTTTTTAAAATAAAAAGCATTACTGTCACCTACATTACAGCGCCGATCTCCTTATGTAGGAGACAGGGCACTTATAATGTGGTGACAGAGCCTCTTTAAAGTTCACATGGCGTATTTGCCGCTGATTTTGATGCGCAAACCGAATCAGAATCAGCGCCAAGAAACGTCACAAGTCACCCCCCATTGATTTCAATGGGAGGAAGCAGCATTCTCATTCCTTGAGCGGTTTCCACATCTGACCTTCCATTGACATCAATGGGGGACAGAAAAAAGACTGCATGTGGAGCTTTTTTTTTAATGCGGTTTTTGTATTAGATACATACAACCGCAAAAAGCGTGGAACAAAAACACTGTCCTGAAGGAATTTTGAGACCAATTCGTTTTCTGCCTGAAAAAAACAAACCGCTGCGTGAACTTCCCCTTAATAACTGGTAAATCTGACATTCACACTGTGGGAATATCATATGTGTAAAGTTAAGATGTATTCAACCGTTATTTTTGAGGGTTCTGTCACTTTAAGGAAACATGTAATCTTATTGGTCTGTTTTGTTTTTTAAATACCTGTGTAAATGCACCTCCTGCACGATATGACTAAGAACCGGAACAGTCGAAACGCGTAAGCGAGGGAGAGAGCACTATTATAATTGTTTGTAACATGTTTTAACGGATTACAAATAATATTCAAAACTTTTACATGAAGAGCTGCTGGATGATTTGATCCTTTTGTTATACCGAATGTTACCAGTGCTAACATTAAATGAATAGAAATCAGAACAACGTCAGAACAAGTAAAACACTTGCATTGTCATTTATAAAACTGTGTACTTGTTGTGTTGTGAATGGGCATTGGGTATGATTTCTCCACACTCTTATGTAATGACTTACAGTCAGAGCAGCGACAGTGCCAGGAAAAATAAAGCTTTGATAGAGAGGGTGGGAGTAAGAATAACTGGGCTGAAATGCTGCCCAAAAAGGAATGAGTCTGCCCAATGCTATTTTATTTATTTTAATTCTGCCCTACTTGAAACATAGATATTTCTGACAGCTATAATTGTGCTGAAAAAATTAAATAGTAGCTGTTATGACGACTGCGACCACATGGCTCATCCCATGGTAGCCACGGAGTGACGTCACTGCCACCAGCCAAAAGTTCCTGCATATAGAAACTTGTAGAATTAAAGGGGTAACCAAACCTTTCAAAAACTTTTGAGATGTCATATTGACTTGTCAGAAGTTTTGATCGCTGGGGGTCCAAACATTGAGACCCCCAACGATCGCTAAAACTAAGCGGCAGAAGCGCTCAGATGAGTGCTGTGCCACTTAGTTTCTGATCAGCTTTCCTCGGAAAGCTGAGCGAGCGGTGTACGGACTAATAGACTTTCTATTGAGATCGAACACAGCTCGGAGGAAAGCCAATCAGAAACGAAGCAGCAAAGCGCGCACTCGAGCACTTCTGACGCTTCGTTTTAACGAATGGTGGTGGTCTTGGTCTCGGAACCCCACCGATCAAAACTTCTGAGATGTCACTATGACATCTCCTAAGTTTTTAAAAAGTTTGGTTACCCTTTAACAATGACTATAGATTAATAGAGGCAGGAGTACTGCTGTCTATACACAAAAGTCAAACAATTGTTCCCGCTACTGTTATGAGGCTGGCTCAACCGGGCATCGATTGCATGTAATTTTAATAAAGGGTGTAGATAAGGGGCTCTAAGACAGGCACCATAGTCTCCTAGAGAACAAAGAATTGGACAGGTTTAACTTTCACCCCCTTGTTTCCCCGGATGCATCATAGGACAGTGGGTTTCTATCCATGCCCTATCGAAATCACGTGACCCTCTAACAATTCCCAAGTGCCTATGATTAGATTAAAGAGGACTTTATAACTCTCTTAACAGGTCTGTTAGAAAAAAAAAACTTGTATTCTACATGAAATAACAATTCTGGAGCGTCTTTATTACAACTCTACATCGTACCATCTCTCTGTTATTCCTCCTGGAAATGAATGGATAAATTGACAAATGGGAGTTATAATTTCCTTTGTCAATAGGGTGTGTCCCTACACAGTCTGGCTCTTTTACCGCTGATTGGACAGCGTAGGAACACATCCTTTTGACAAGGGGAATGATAATATCCAGTTATCAACGTATTCATACATTTCCAGTAAGAATAACAGAGGTATCGCTCGATGCAAAATAATCCTGCTCCAGTATTATTTTATGGGGAACACTAGTATTTACTAAAACAGACATGTCAGAAGAACTTCAAAGAAATCTAATCAAAATGATCTTTTGGGATGTCAAAGAAACGTGTAAGAACATCACAACACTGATTGTCAGAATAGAAGGTCTATAGAGCCGCAAACACCGCAATTCTGGGTGGACGTTTCAAATAGAAGACTTTAGTCCCTGTGGTTACAAGGAACTGAGTGGCTGCTATAGTTTCCACTGATCTAACTGTGTCTTCAGAGATATTTCCACACAAGTAAACTTGGCAGGAGGCACAATTGACACAATCATGTTTCTTCACTTTAGTCCGCAGAGGCTGCCATGTTTATAGACGTCTGTATTCCATCAGAGATCTTGGTAAAATTAGCAGCCACTGGAGATACATATTTAGAAGATATTAACCCCTTTAAGGGTGGAGGTTGGATCTTAATGTTGCAACTGAGGACTAATTCAGTCAATTACGTCCGTGTGCTGTCCGTTGAAATAACCGACCGCACACTGACCCATGCAAATCAATGGGGATATTCCCACATGCGGGATTTTTCATGCAGCGCGTGTCCGTTGTGTGAAACTCACTGGATGTACTATTTTGGTGCGTTTTTGCGAAACTCCCCTATTGAAGTCAATGGGTGCGTGAAAAATACGGACAGCACACAGATGACATCTGTGCGCTGTCTGTGTTTTTCACGCACCAGTAGTTAAAGAAATGATGAAGAAAAAAAAAACACCACCAAAGGAACACTGATACCACACAGAAAGCACACGGATACCGCATGGAACGGAAATACAGTCCGTTTTTTTTGACGCAAAATGGACATGTTCGTCTGAATCAGGCCTAAGACACTTTCTTGTGTAACCTGTTAGTTTATGTATTGTTGCCTCAAACAAACCCAAAGCTTTCATTGTTTAGCATTTTATTATTCTTAAAGGGGTTGTCCGGGACATTTAAAAAACTGTCTGGAGGCAGGGGATGTGCTAAAATAACAAAATATGTAAGGGTATGTTCACACGCAGTGTTTTCAGACGTAATTCGGACGTTTTACGCCTCGAATTACGCCTGAAAAAACGCCCCTAATATGCCTACAAAAATACGCCCGCGAAAAAGAAGTGCATGTCACTTCTTGGGACGTTTTTGGAGGCGTTTTTCATTGACTCCATTGAAAAACAGCTCCAAAAACGGGCGTATAATACGCAGCGAAAAACGCGAGTTGCTACAAAAACCTGTAGAAGGTCAAGTTCAGGTCAGCGGTGCCCCCTCCCCCACTTGGTCTTGGCACGCACAGGTTCTGGAAAATTCTTTATGTGGCAGAAAAACCGGTGTTTTCATTGCTTCCTTTTGGTAAAACGGCGGGAATTTTGAATATATATTCCCAGGTTTTGGAGTGGTCTGCTGCCCGTCCCAGTTGGATGAAGAAGAGGATCATTATCGCCCCGCCCCCCCTCCCTTGTGTTGTCACGGTATCTTGTTAGTGGGGGGTTAGTCGCCCAGTTTATGGGTGGACAAGGTCATGAATTATTGGTATAATATTTATTGGTTTTTAATATTTATTAAAATATTTGGTATTTATTACAAGTTTAATATTTATTTATTCTATTTATTATCTAACCCCTTAATAAATACCGCGGCCATTTTATTCCATCTGAATTGTCTCTTGGTCTTTATTTATTAGTTATGTTTTTAGTATGTGTGTTTTGAGGGTTGGGTGGCGCTTGTGTTACCATGTCTAGGTGTGTCTCATGTAATTTGCCAGCAAGAATGCCAAGGCCCATAATGCATCTGCCCCCAAAATGTCTTCCGCCCTTTACCATGGGACATACATGGCCCATCCATGCAGTACTAATAAAGCCAGCAGGATCCAGTTTCACAGCAATGAAATAATGGTAACAGCAGGGGGCTGACAGTTGTGTGGGATTCTGAATGTACACGTAGACACAAAGGGCAAAGTTGAAATTCTCCTGTCTCTTCACCCGCTGGATTTTATTATGAGTGATTACATCCTGTCCTAATACTTTCATCGGTAGATATGAAGCGCGCTGTATGGCCTGGCTTCCAAGAGCAGGATGACGCATTGCAGA
The DNA here is from genome assembly GCF_050947455.1 of Rhinoderma darwinii. Taxonomy (NCBI): domain Eukaryota; kingdom Metazoa; phylum Chordata; class Amphibia; order Anura; family Rhinodermatidae; genus Rhinoderma; species Rhinoderma darwinii. The sequence goes on from NC_134690.1 coordinate 379,900,717, forward strand.
GACTACGACAGGAATCCTTTGGGACTGCATATGAAATACTGCACAGAGGGGGATCGTGGAGCATAAGGAATCCCCTCTTATCCTTACAAGGCTTTGACTATTTCCAGCTCAGATCAATTTTCAAAACCATTTCACTAGTTCCCAGACAAATGTATGAGCTGGGAAAGCAAATGGGATTATGTGGTTTAAAGGGAAGCTAATTATTCAATACACATTAAAAGAGCAAGGAGTTAATCCAAACATGAAGATGCGATATCAAACCCTGTGTAATACCGAGCGGCATAATACAACTAATAAAAGTGTTTACATACTTGAGTAAGTCACTCAGGCGTGGTACCTGTTTCATCACTGCTGTCATCTCAGGCTTAGGCCCTACTACTAGTGTGTACATGGGATAAAGCACCAGACGTACACGATAAACGTGTCCTTTTGGCTTCCGTCAGGCCAGTATACATCTATATACCTTTTTTTGGGAGTATGGAATAGCGTAGTAGACTACATTTTTCCATAAAGAGGGACCCCGCGAATATAACATATAACGTGCGGCATACATGGGGAAGGGTGACGTATGCAACTGTATGCCATACGCCGCAGTTATACGTTTAATATATACATCATGGGCTTTTAAACAGCCTTTCATTATGTATACGTTAAACAGATACCATTAAGGTTTATGGGTGAGGTATGCATTAAACGGATGCCTAATAATGGAGGACGTCAACCATAAACTATAATGGAATTCATTTAACATATACTTCATGAACAAGGTCATGACATATAGGTTTAACGTATAGCAATAAACTCAGTGACAGATGCCACTGTTAAGGCATCCGTCAGCCTACGTTTAACGAATAAGTCAGGTGTATATGTTACACGTAGGTCTAAGACGTGAAGTGTTTCGCAGTCTTCTAGTTAACAAATGCTGCTCAATAATTTTATGTACAAAACCGTCAGTCAGTGTATCATTTTCAGACTGCGAAAGGAACATTTAAAAGCCCCCTGAAGGTCTCATTGGGTCTTTATACAGGAGGCTGCTTGAGGCCCACGAAGTCCCTGTGGCACTGTACTACGGAGCTATAGATACTCCATGTGCCCCCCGTATGGTGTTATGTACAGCGTTGTGCTATGGGGTTATTGTATGGGGTTATAGCTCGGTAATATGGCATCAAATGGAACATGCCAGACTTTTTTTCCTTGTAAATCCTCCATATGCATCTGTATGAAATCAAAGGAATACAGCAATAAAGCAGGGCCCCAAATAAGTCTATTGGTGCCCTATTACGGCTCTATATAACTTAGTGGTTTTATGGATTAGTAATACATGATTCCTTATGCATAATACATTTAAATGGGCAGATATTTTGTTCGGTAGAGAGGAAGAGATGAGGAGGAGGGGTGGCTGCGCATAAGTGCGACTCTCCATTGTAGTTTATGGAAGTTGTGAAACGCTTGATTATTTTCGTAACTCCCATAACCTATAATTGAGATACCCGTATTTACGCGCGGCCACCTCGTCTCCTCCTCTCTATTGTTCAAAACTGGGGAGCAGGGGACCCCCATCCTCCTGATAGGTAGAAGACCCAAAAGTGGGACCCCACCCTATCAAACATTTCTGGCATGAGAATACCCCTTTAAGTTTTACTACGGTCCTTGGTAGTGATATAATCTGAAAATGTGGCAAATAAGGTTGTGCACCGCTGTGGATCTGCTGGTTCCTCCACGCGCTCTTCTCTGACTAATAGTTATGAATAAGGTATTCCCACTTATAAGGGAAGGGAAATGTTGCTATGCTCCTATTCTATCAAACAACGTGATGTCTCTCTGTGAGTCCGCCTGCTTTTTTATGGCATCATCTAGATTTAAACAGCAAGGTGGAGGCACTCATACAATTTAGCATTACATCTAGAGCCTAGAAATATTAGTACTGAGGAGTTGCTCTCTGAGCTATATACAGGAATGAACCTAAATAAATAACACTATACATATACACTGTTCAGCCATAAAATTAAAACCACTGACAGGTAAAGTGAAAACCATCAATCGGTGAAGAAAATGCAAACCCATTTGGACCAATCCCACAACAATACTCCCTAACGGCAGTGGCGTCTTTCAGAAGGATAATGCGCTGCCACACTGCACAAATTGTTCAGGAATGGTTTGAGGAACATGACAAAGAGTTCAAGGTGTTGACATGGCCTCCAAATTCACCAGATCTCAATCTGGTGGAGCATCTGTGGGATGTGCTGGAAAAGCAAGTCCGATCCATGGAGGTCCCACCTCGAAACTTACAGGACTTAAAAAATCTGTTGCTAACCTCTTGAGCAGTCCATGACTTGACAGGTCAGAGCTGTTTTGGGTGCGTAAGGGGGACCTACACAATATTAGGCAGGTGGTTTTAATATTATGGTCGAACAATATATATATGCACTAGTCCTTCTCAATGAATTAGAATATCATCAAAAAGTTTATTTCAGTAATTCAATTCAAAAAGTGAAACTCATATATTATATAGATTCATTACACACAGAGGGATCTATTTCCAGCACTTTTTTCTTTTAATGTTGATGATTATGGTAACAGTTAATGAAAACCCAAAATTTTGTGTCTCAGAAAATTAGAATATTATATAAGCCCAATTTCAAAAATGATTTTTAATACCGAAATGTTGGCCTACTGAAAAGTATGTACAGTATATGCGCTCAATACTTGGTCGCGGCTCCTTTTGAGTGAATTACTGCATCAATGCGGCATGGCATGGAGGCGATCATCCGGTGGCACTGCTGAGGTGTTATCAATGCGGCGTGGCATGGAGGCGATGAGCCTGTGGCACTGCTGAGGTGTTATCAATGCGGCGTGGCATGGAGGCGATCAGCCTGTGGCACTGCTGAGGTGTTATCAATGTGGCGTGGCATGGAGGCGATCAGCCTGTGGCACTGCTGAGGTGTTATCAATGCGGCGTGGCATGGAGGCGATCACCCTGTGGCACTGCTGAGGTGTTATCAATGTGGCGTGGCATGGAGGCGATCAGCCTGTGGCACTGCTGAGGTGTTATCAATGCGGCGTGGCATGGAGGCGATCATCCTGTGGCACTGCTGAGGGGTTATCAATGCGGCGTGGCATGGAGGTGATCAGCCTGTGGCACTGCTGAGGTATTATGGATGCCCAGGTTGCTTTGATAGCGGCCTTCAGCTCGTCTGCATTGTTGGGTCTGGCGTCTCATCTTCCTCTTGACAATACCTCATAGACTCTCTTTAGGGTTTAGGACAGGCGAATTTGCTGGCCAATCAAGTACAGTGATCCTGTGGTTATTACACCAGGTGTTGGTACTTTTGACAGTGTGTGCAGGTGCCAAGTCCTGCTGGAAAATGAAATCAGCATCTCCATAAAGCTTGTCAGCAGAGGGAAGCATGAAGTGCTCTAAAACTTCCTGGTAGACGGCTGTGGGAACCCTGCCTAATTCATTGAGAAGGACTAATATATATGTTCTTTTTTTTTTTTTTTTTGCCAAATAACATTTAAACTACATCATGTTGTTTTTTAGGAATTCCTGGTTCAAAAGATAAACAATAAATAATGAGTAATATAAAGGATGCTGAGCGATTTTTATTCTTTAGATAAGAGACAGTCTATACATTTATAGGGTGTCCCATATTCTGCAGGGGCCAAAGAGCTTCTCTTGTCCTACAAACATACTTGTTCTTCTACATTAAAAAAAACTCCACTGTCAATGCAAATTAGGAACATTAGGCAGTTATGGTCCCTTGTCCAAAAATCTCCGTTTTATTCGCTGGAGGAGCGCTGGTTTTCATTGTCTTTTTGTCAAATCTGATGTGACGACTGTAGCAATCCTGATTCCAGGATAACATAATTTATGAGAACATGGGTGTATTGGATTCCTGCGGAACTGTTATTTGTGGGGAGTTATTTAAACCCTGCAGTGGATGATATGACATCAAATGATTCATTGTGTCATGTTCAGTTAATGAGAGTGCAATAGGCCAACACTTGGCAAAGTGACATCAAATAGCAATCGCGGTATTTTGAGATACAGCTCAGTTTCAGTTTTGTCTCAAATTTCACCCACGAGGAAATACAAACTTCACATAGCACATCAGCTGTAACGTAACTTTAGACATAAAAGTGATTTATTTTTATTTCTTCCAGTAAAAAAAACTAGAAACGCGGTTTCTACAACTTTCAGCACTGATGTTTGTTATGAAGGACATACTTTTATAATGTCTTAGCTCTATTCACACGACAGGGTCCGAGTGTCGGCCGATAAAAACGGCCATGTTGGTCTGTTTTTCTCGGCCATTTTGCATCCGTTCCGTTTCCGTTCCGGGCCGTGTTTCTATTTTCAACGCCCGATTTTGACCCGTTTTGCATCAGTTTTTTTCCCTGTCCGTTTTAAAAACGGATAAATTAAATTTGTCCATTTTTTATGCCACACAGCCCCATTGTAGATAATGCCACAGCCGCCCTGTAGATAATGCCAGAAACTGGCCTCTACAGATAATGCCACACTGCGGTCCCCTGCTCCTGAAGCGGAATTCCTGGCCACAGAGGCGCGTCGGGAGGTGATTCCGCTCCAGGAGAAGTCCCAGACTTCACTGTCCATATATTGACAGTGACTTCTCCTGGAGCAGAATCAGGGGCCACAGCTGTGTCGGGAAGGCTGTGAACGGGGATTCCGCCGCAGGAGAAGTCCCTGACGTCACTGTCCATATATGGACAGTGAAGTCTGGGACTTCTAAGGGAGTGGAATCACCGGCCACAGCGTCGGCCGCTGTGGCCGGGGATTCCGCTTTAGGTCCCTGACGTCACTGTCCATATAAGGATAGTGAAGTCAGGAACTTCTCCTGGAGCGGAATCTCCGGCCATTGTGGCCGGGGATTCCACTTCGGAATTAGGGGACCGCTCCAGGAGAGGTCCTTGACGTCACTGTCCATATATGGACAGTGAAGTCAGGGACTTCTCCTGGAGCGGAATTCCCGGCCACAGCTTTGGCAACACTGTGGCTGGTGATTAGGATTCCACTCCTGCAGGGAGCAGAGAAATCTCCTCCTCCTCCTCACATGCACTGCGCACTGTGAGGAGAAGAGAGCGAACGAGCGGCAGAAAGCACGGCCGTCACTCGGTTCACATCCAAGTGGCAGCTGTGTTTTACTCGGCCCCATAGACTTCTATGGGAGCCGTTCGACCGGGAGAATGGGCCAAAACAGGGCACGTTCCATTTTGTGATGGTCCGGTTTACCGGGTTGTCAAAAAATCGGTCGTGTGAATAGACCCATTTGAAGTCTATTGTCCCTACTGCGAACGTGTGACAGCAGTTTTTTTGAAGGACCGTCAATTGGCAGGGAATCCCTGTCGTGTAAATAGGGCCTTAGTGGAATAGCTGCACTCTGTAAAATCACAGAATCACTTTATAAACAAGTGAGCGGAACAATGTCTCCCTGGTAATACAAAAAATTATTATATAACTTCATATATCATTGTGGCCATTGCAGTATATGAAGCACTTGGCTGAGAGAGGAGGAAGAGGGGGCGCTGCATGACACGAGCTGGGGGAGTATGGTCTCATCATCTCCAGTCTAGTTGCATTCTACAAACAGTTTCCTTACCCCTCCCCCCGTGCTTAGTTCAGGTCAGTTAAGGCCGAACAAAGGAATTTTTCTATGCGGTTGTCGCTGACGTTTTTGCAAATATGACAAAGCCATTTACGATCTAGTATTGAATCGAAACATGCCAATATCTGTGTAAGGCTCAGTTCACATTCGGAATATTAAAAAAGATACAATTTTTGCAAACATAACACTCAGCTTATACGAGAACGGACAACTTTACCTTGCCACAAGATATCATGGATAATGCCAACTGGTACCACAGATGAAATTCTCCAAATGCAAATTTCATAGCTCTCTCCAAACACTGGAAGACAAGGAGAATAAATATTATAGAATGTTTCAAGTTAAAATCTAACATCGTCATAATACACGGACATCACTATTTGCTATGTTTTTACTTCTTTTTAGTAATTTTTTTTATTAGAGCTGATATCTTTACTATGTGCCTCTACGTATTAGGGTATGTTCACACGACAACGCCAAATATGTCTGAAATTACGGAGCTGTTTTCAGGAGAAAACAGCTCCTGAATTTCAGAAGTTTTTAAAAGTGCACGCGTTTTTCATGGCATCTTTTACGGACGTAATTGGAGCTGGTTTTCATTGGAGTCAATGAAAAACGACTCCAATTACGTCCCAAGAAGTGTCCTGCACTTCTTTGACGCGGGTGTAATTTTACGCGCCGTCTTTTGACAGCGACGTGTAAAATTACAGCTCGTGTGCACAGAACATCGTAAGACTCATTGCAAGCAATAGGCAGATGTTTTCTGACGTATTGGAGCCATCTTTTCAGGCGTAATTCGAGACGTAAAACGCCTCCATTACGTCTGAAAAAAGGTCGTGTGCACATACCCTTAGAATGCATAGGAGTGACTTGACACATGCTGGAACACACTGGTTGCGTGCCGCGTGTACAAGAAGCATAAGGGCATGTTTAGACGTGGCAGACAATTTCCGCTGCCGATTTTGCAACAAATTTCTAAACGGATTGCGTCAAAATTTGCACATGAAACATGCAGATTTATTGCGTATTTAGCGCCCGATTTGCAAGAGGTTTCAGCTTCTGCATTGAAAAGGCTCAAATCCGCAGTGAAAATCAGGTGATTCTCCGCAACAGACTGAGCATTCTGCAGAATTGAAAATCCACCACATGCCCCTCTTTCACTGCAGATTTTCTCCGATACATGTGGATGGGGGTTTGAAAACCCCCATCCACATGTATTGTCCCGAAAATTGAAGCGGTATCCGCAACGCAAATCCACAGCAAATCAGCCACATCTGAACATGCCCTAAGGCAAAACTGTGTGGGGTTTTACCACAAAGTGGTTTTTGGCCAGCGCAGTTATTATAGGTCATATATGTGTTTAACTTGTTTCATTTGTAATTACTGTGCAGCCAAAACTGAAAAGAAAAAACAAGATAATTAGCATTAAAAATGCATTGCACATTACTGGTGGTAGCATGTGTGGATACACCCTAAGGCCAGGATCACACATGCAATTGTGATGCAGTTTTTGGCTCTGTTTTTTGAGCCAAACACAGAAGAGAACACGAAAGAAAGGCGATGCATCAGTCTTTCCTTTATACCTTTCCTTCCTTATGAATTCACTTCTGGCTTTGGCTCAAAAACCTAATTTAAAAATTGCATCAAAACTGTGTGTGTGTGATTTTGGCTTTATGGTCGTAAATGGTCATTGGCTCTCCTCCTGAGGAAATGGACTTAAAGAGGCTCTGTCACCAGATTTTGCAACCCCTATCAGCTATTGCAGCAGATCGGCGCTGCAATGTAGATTACAGTAACGTCTTTATTTTTAAAAAACAAGCATTTTTGGCCAAGTTATGACCATTTTTGTAGTTATGCAAATGAGGCTTGCAAAAGTCCAAGTGGGTGTGTTTAAAAGTAAAAGTCCAAGTGGGCGTGTATTATGTGCGTACATCGGGGCGTTTTTAATACTTTTACTAGCTGGGCGCTCTGACGAGAAGTATCATCCACTTCTCTTCAGAACGCCCAGCTTCTGCCAGATCACTGCTGTGACGTCACTCACAGGTCCTGCATCGTGTCAGACGAGCGAGGACACATCGGCACCAGAGGCTTCAGTTGATTCTGCAGCAGCATCGGCGTTAGCAGGTAAGTAGATGTAGCTACTTACCTGCAAACGCTGATGCTGCTGCAGAATCAACTGAAGCCTCTGGTGCCGATGTGTCCTCGCTCGTCTGACACGATGCAGGACCTGTGAGTGATGTCACAGCGTGATCTGGCAGAAGCTGGGCGTTCTGAAGAGAAGTGGATGATACTTCTCATCAGAACGCCCAGCTAGTAAAAGTAGTAAAAACGCCCCGATGTACGCACATAATACACGCCCACTTGGACTTTTACTTTTAAACACACCCACTTGGACTTTTGTAAGCCTCATTTGCATAACTACAAAAATGGTCATAACTTGGCCAAAAATGCTTGTTTTTAAAAAATAAAAACGTTACTGTAATCTACATTGCAGCGCCTATCTGCTGCAATAGCAGATAGGGGTTGCAAAATCTGGTGACAGAGCCTCTTTAAATGAGTTTTCAGACTTTTGAGACCCCCACCTATCCTGAGTAGCGCTCCTGGCCACCCGCTGTGCAGGGAACTGCAGCATAACTCCATTAAAGTGAATGACGCCATGCTGCAGCCCCCTACACAGCCAGTGTCTGGGAGTGCCGCTGTCCAGGGAAAAACGTAGAAATCTTTACCGCTGCGGCCCCTTCAATCTAAGGATCTGAAGGTTTCCGACACACAGGAACCCAATCAAAAAGTGATGATATGAACTAGCGATATGTCATCACTTTCGGTGACTGGAATAACCCTTTAATCACTGTATAATATGAAATCCTACTAATTTCTAATATACCTTATGTTTACATTTTTCACCATTTTTAACATCTCTGCTATAGTGGATGCAAACACTTGTTTACTTCCAGAGGCAGACAAAAACCCGTAAATACTTAAGAAGTGGCAGAGATTTAAAGAATATTTGTGACGCTCAAGAAAAGCAAGATCCCCGAGCCTGGAAATGTGTCACCTCCATACACTTTATTCATATCTCCTCATAAAAAATAGAGTAGCTCTGGTCTAGAGACCACCAAGTGAGCTGGCCTGGCAAACTCGGCACATAAAGCACTTAGATTATTTGACAAATGTCCCATATTTCCCAGGATATCCCAAGGAGGAGATTTACAAGGCAAAAGGTGGCAGAAATTGCGCTACAAAACTGGCGTACATTGTGTGTGCCAAATGTATTATGTGCTTCAGTCACTTTTTGCACCTCTCTGCAGTTAAAAAAAAGTGTCAAGAAAATGTGCCAAATTTATTTGTGATGTGTGCCATTCTTTTGGTGCGCATTACTGGTGCAAGGCCCCAAAAAAAACTCAGCAATTACGGACCCGACCGGTTCCATTGGCCGTGGACACCTTTCCTTATCGCTACGGCTAGGTCTCCGTGCCGGGAATTATGAAGCATGTCCTACTTTTCAATTTGTTCAAAATGCGGCCCGCGGCAGTCGGCTGTGCTCAAATCGTGAGCCGTGATTAAGGCCAGCCAAGAGGTGGTGTAAAAAAGAAAAAAAAGTGTCTAACACGTCTAGCGAGTTGTGCCAAATTTATCATACAGTGCATGCTATTGTGATAAATTTGGCGGTTTCTGGTTTAGTTTTATCCTGTCTTAGTTTAGGACAGTACTAGTAAATCTGACCCAAGGTGTCCAGTAAGGTCTGTCACGAGATCCACCTCTGTTGAAGAGTAGTGCAGGATTTAAGGGGAAAGGAGGAAAAGAGACCAAGTGTTGAAGGTGTTCTGTATTTAACCTGAGATGTCATGGCATTCAGTATGAAGAATTCTGTAGCCAGGATCAGACACTCTTCTTTGCATAGCCTTCACATCCTCCCTTGCAAAAGCATTAAAGGTTATGTACATCTTTGAAAACGATTTTTTTTTAAATTATTTTTTATAAAAATGTGTATCAGTGTGATTGGTGCAATTTTTTAATTACTTTTTATCAAAAATCAATTTTACTTTATCAGATTCATCTGCATTGTATCCTGTATACAGAGCAGCTGAATCTTGCACTGAAACCTGTATCCGTCATGTGAGTGGGACTGACGGATTCAGTGTCAGCGTTTCTCTGACACGCAGGATCCAACTGTTACCGATGTAAAGTCTGTGGTCGCTGACCACGAACTCATTCCATCCAGTCGACGCGCCTCTCTCCAGAGATGTCTGCACATGCGGCCGTCCTATTCCACAGTGACCACCAGGGTGCCATAGCGTGGTCTGTCTAGACAAGGAGCCAGGTCGCACACAAGTGGGAGATTGAGCTGATTGCTCCCAGAGAACCCTGGACTATAAGAAGGGCCCAGCCCCTTCCTGCCATGCCTGAGCCTTGTTGTCGTTATCCTAGTATGTCTGTGCAAATGGTCTTCTAAGTGTTTTCCACTTCCCAGTGTTCCCCATTCCTGCTACCTGTATCCGGTACTATCCTGGTCAAGTGCCGTTTTGAGCTGAAGTTGTGCTGTGCTGTGTACCATGCCTGTCCTGCTGCGCCACGCCTGGCGCCTGCCTGCTGCCTAGTCCCAGCCGAGCCTGTCTTGTAACTGTCTGAGCTATCACAGGTATACTATACGAACTATAGACTGTGTCGTGTCCTGTTGGCCAGCTGCCATACCATCAAGGTGGTACGGCCCAGTGGGTCCACATACCCGACGTGACAACCGATCACATCTAAGTTATGAACTTAAAACTTAAATGTGATCGGTAACGGCTAGATCCTGTGTACACATTTTTATTTGAAAAAATAAACGGTGTACATAGCCTTTATCATCTTAAGGCAAGAATGAAAACCTAAACTGAAAACTGTCCTCAGAATTCATCAGTATAAGCCAAATCTTAATTTGAAGTTACAGATCAGTGTACAGATGTTTTTGCAAACAAGCTATAAAACTGATGGTAATGCCTGCGATTATCCAGCGCTGTACTCGGCTGTTTCTGTCAGTTCCATAGAGCATGAATGGAATGGCAGTGCGTATGCGTGAACACCGATCCATTTAAATGGGGACAAGGGACCCTCATTCACGTGATTGCTGGGTGTCACAGTGGTCGGAGCCATAGAGATCATACATTTATCTCCTATCCTGTGGATGTCCTGAAATGTTTTTTATGGGCAGCTATGGGGCATTATAATGCATGGGGCAGTTATGGGGGCATTATACTTTATGGGGCATCTGTGTGGGCATTATACTGTATGGGGCATTATACGATTAGAATATGTTTAAAAGATGACATTTTGCATGGACTCCATCTTGTATGGTAGGCGTCCATTTTGGATTTCTGGAATCCATCTTGTGGCCTGAAGGAGCCATCTTGAGAATAATAAATAAAAACTAATAATAATATATTAATCTAAGTCAGCAGTTGTCTTGAAATAATTCTATGTTATGTGTACTTGAGTTGAATGTTTTTATTATTCTTGTAAGGAGCAGATCAATCATCCTTGGTATAATGGTGAATGACGTTGTTTACCATAAGGGAGGGGGTCAGCCTTGAAGAAGGGTTTTGTTTAAATGATTTAATGTTGTGTATCAGCCATCTTATCTGCAGTTTCCATTCTCTAGTGAGATAAGAAGTAGAGACACATTAACTTGTGTATCTGAAGTGTTGCTCCCCCCTGTAACAAGGGACAGGCCACCTGGGGCCTTGAAGGGTGAAATATCATTATAATGCATTGAAATATTCTCATTGGCTGAATCAGAGTCATTATTAAATTTTAGATGATTGGCTGAAATCAAAGCCTACACCTTTTCTGTCATCATACTTATATACTTGCTTGGATCAATAAAGATCAGAGAAGGATTTTGAGCATACAAGCATGGTCTCTTATGTCATCTTTTCTCTCAGAGATTTATATATCGATCACCTATGATTTGGAAACTGGACAAATCACTGGAGGGCGGGTATCGGTTGACATACCCATTACAAATTTCAGTCTGATATATTTTGGCCCATGATTGCGTTAACATACTGTATGGGGCAGCTATGGGGGATTATCCTGCATGGGGGCAGCTATGGGGCATTATGCTGTATGAGGGACTTTTTTGGGCATTATACTGCATGGAGCATCTGTGTGGGAAATATACTGTATGGGGGCATCTTTGTTGGCATTATACAGCATGGGAGAATCTGTGGGTATTGTACTATTGTACTGTATGGGGGCATCTGTGTTGGCTTTATAGTGTATGGGTGCATCTATAGGGGTATAATACTGTATGGTGGCAGCTATGGGGGAATTATACTGTATGGTGGCAGCTATTTGGTATTATACTGTGTGGGAGGCACTATGGGAGAATGATACTGTGTCGGCTGACCCGGGTGTGTATGGGGGGGATTGGGTGGGATTAGAGGCGTGGTTTTAAAGGAAAAAAAATTGCTGCGGCGCACTAAGCGCACCGCAACGGTTGTCACTCTTTGTGATACTTGAAAGTTGGGAGGTATGCGTACAGCATTTATGCACGTGGCTCTGCTGTGTGCATGAGACCTTACTCTTAAACATGTCATATTATATGTCTGGTGTACCTGAAAGACTAGAACTGATATAACAGAAAAGGATGTATCTTCTTGGAATAGAGTACAGTACCTCAGACAGCATGGAATACTGCCCTCTCCTGGCCATTGTGATACTTAGAAGATCGTACACTGCAGAGGCATTTTGAAGGCTTACAGCACGGTCTTCCTTCTGGTCTGGAGCTCGGCTGATAACAGCATCTTGGTTGGCCTGTTGTAACAGATGAAATGTAAGAACTTGTTATTGATTAACTAGAAGATATATGGAAGCAATTTTAATCAACTCATTTGTTCTAACAGAACTGTGACGCTGCAGTTTTTGTAAGCGATGAAATGCTAAATATACGTGATTCAGCAAGAAAACTAATATGCGAGGCAGTGTTGATGTTTGTAACCACTGCGACATAGCGACACTCTGATACTGCATACACCAGCACTTTATATTAGATGATATATTATTTATAAAATGAGGCCACTTAGCAATATAAAGTTATATGTCTGTCCACCAGCTGTGCCCCCTTCCTGCTTGCGGTTAAAGAATTCCATACATCGTCACATGACACATCCTCCAATAGATATATGGTGCTATACTCGCACAGCGGCAAATCTATATCAACCAATTGACGGGTAATGTGCAGAGCCGCAGCGTACGGACCCACAACTACAACTTTGAAATGCTGCTGTGGGCATGCAGGAGAACAGGCCAAAAAATTTTATAACTTTATACCGATAAGTGGCCTGATTTGCTATTACGAGCACATTTCTGACCTAATCTTAGACAGCCCCTATAAGTAAGGAGTCTTTTAGCATTCTGGTAATATACGTGGGTCGCTGCAGATACATCTGCGCCGTTGCCCTGTAAATCTGTCAGCAGACACACAGTCTTATGCCAGAACCCCGGAGTTCAAGGAATGCCATAAACAAGAGCGTCAAATTTGCTCATGGATTTTCCAGGGCAACAGAGGAGAATATCTCATCATTATTAACCCATTAAAAAAATGGGCAATTTTGGCCTTGAGAACCAGAAGAATTTTTTTTGTTATTGCCTGTCGGCATCCCAGTGGTCATAACGTTTCTAATTTTAGGAAGACATAAGGGTGTTTTGTTGGACTATTTGTACTTTTTTGGGTAACCATGTTCGGGTACATGTATGTTGGTGTTTAATTTATATTACTTTCCTTTTATTTATTTTTTTATGCCATTCACCAATCGCCTTAGATAGTCTTAAAGATTTAGTGCAGGTTGTTATGTGTATTACTTGGTGTTTGGTAACGGCCATGTTATAAAATTTTCTAAATGTACAAATACTGTATTTGCATGTTCAAGAAAGACTCTGGGCAAAACTGATACGTTGTGTTATGCCTAATGCAGGTGAATGACTTCTGTCCATGGGCTCTTGCACATGACCGTGTGTGATGCCTGAGTCCCGTCAGTGATCCGTGGTAAGATAGGACATGTCCTATCTTTCCCCGGATCGGCGAGTCATGTTTCACGATTCACCCACTGAAGTGAATGGGTCTGTGAAAATTATCAAGAGCCACTCGGATGCTGTGAAAAACGGTGGCACTCGGTCATGTGCAAGAGCCCTTAGTGTTCTTTAAATCACTGTGTCATGCCCCACTCACACCTTGCTTTAGGCATAGCACAGCAAACCAGCTTTGGCTGGAGTGTTCCTTTAATGTTGGTTTAGCTTATAACGTTACGATCCCTTGCAGATCATCCTCATTCAATGGTCTGCCAATTGTCTACACAAAGAGGTTTCCGCTCAGAAGCCATGCGGAGAGTTCATCAAGGAGTAAAATGTCACTTCTTTTTTTTTTCACGACGCAGATTTCAAATACGTGGTGGAAAAATTCTTCTTAATGCCATGTCTACCTGACAGATTTTCATGTGAACATGGCATAAAAGTATAGAGCTTAGCTATTTGCCTTTTTTGAACATGGTTTGGTATTTCTACTCTTCCAATTTATTAGACACCTTTATGAAAAGTGGTGCAAATATAAATTTCCATGAAAATGTGAGCGATGAAGCATAAAACATAAAACATATCAAACGCAGGTTGTCAGTGACTGTTTAAGAGTATTAAAAAATATGATATCATAAACCAACAACACATATGGTGGTCACGCTTCGTAATACACCTTAAACATCTGGAATCTGATTGGCTGTTTTGATAAATCTTTGTCATTGTGTTACGATTCGGCCTCGGAGTGCTAACTTTGAGGTACCAGGACTATTGCGGTACTGTAGATAGGCTCTTTTTAGTGATCAGATATTTCCATAGACAGATCTACGTATGTATTCTTTATGGACTACACGTATATAAAGTGTAACACTATGCCCATATTAACGGTTACAAAGAGCCAAATATACCATATATTATAATAAGTCTGTAGCTGTCAGGTCATGCTGGAACCTGTGGCTTTCCAACAGTTGAAGAGTCACTGGTTTAGGTGTAAACATGTTTCTTACAGAGTTTCTTACATTGTATTCTGGAGAATTTAGCATCAGCTTACAGACAATCCTATATGAAAAAAGCAGCAAATAAAAATAATTTGTGTTACCTGGAAAACATCCAGCAGTGTTCTGCTCCTTAATCCAGAAAATCCTCTGCTATGTGTGTTGATTATTATGTTATATAAGAAACAGTTTAACAGGGCATATTCTTGTACACCAGTAATAGGCTTACAAATTATTAGGATATTACCGTATTCAGAAACAAATCCTGTGTTATTCAAGAAATGGTACAAAACGGAGATAGTGCGACAGTAGTATAAGGACATAATAAGGGGAGAATATCTCTGTAACTCAGCAGGTGATGGAGCGAAATCCAGACAGAAAAAAAAACCTGTATATGCTTAAGGCTGGATTCACACGACCATGTTAGGTCCGTAATGGACGGAACGTATTTCGGCCGCAAGTCCCGGACCGAACACACTGCAGGGAGCCGGGCTCCTAGCATCATAGTTATGTACGACGCTAGGAGTCCCTGCCTCTCCGTGGAACTACTGTCCCGTACTGAAAACATGTTTTCAGTACGGGACAGTTGTCCTGCAGCGAGGCAGGGACTCCTATCATCGTACATAAGTATGATGCTAGGAGCCCGGCTCCCTGCAGTGTGTTCGGTCCAGGACTTGCGGCCGAAATACGTTCTGTCCATTACGGACGTTATGTGCTCGTGTGAATCCAGCCTAAGTCTATGGGTGCCCAATAATGGCTCCATACCACTCCGAGATTGTAAAGAGCCATAATGCAGCCCTGTTCAAGAGGCTTAACTCAGAGGGGTTGTCCCAACCAGATAACCCATGTCTACAGAATTTTTTTAGGGCCCATAGAGAAGGGTCCCCCACTTGGAACCTCCTCTATTAGCCTGAATGGAGAACCATTGCAAAAAGAAGCTCCGGCTCTAGTAGGCTTAGCACGACCATAAATTACATGGACACCCATTCATTTGAATAGGCATTGTGTAATCCTTTGGCGCCACTGACAGTTTTCTTTTTTCTTCTTTTTTTCTTTCCCACATTCCCATAACTTTTTTGTTTTTTTGTCGACATATCCATGTGAGGGAATGAGTTAGTTGTATTTTTTAAAGGCACCATTTAACATACCGTATAATGTACTGAAAAAAAAAATTATTTGTAGGGTGGAAAGGAAAAGTCCATTGTTTGATGTGTTTTGTTTTTACAGCGTTTACTGTGCGGTAAAAACTACAAGTTAACTTTATTCTGCGGGCAATACGATTGCGGCAATACCAAATTTATATCAAAAAATGTTTCTAGAAAAAAACATTTGAAAAAAAATTATTGTTTTGTGTCGCCATATTCGGAGAGCCATAACTTTTTCCATTGATTGAGCGGTGTGAGAGCTTTGTATTTTGTGGGGCGAGCTGTCGTTTTTATTAGTAACATCTTGGTGTACGTGTGACTTTTTGATAACTTTTTATTTAAAAAAATAATTTGGGAGCTAAGATGACATCAGGGCTTAATATGAGCAGAAAGATAGCAGACCTGGGGGTCATGGCAAACATCGGCATACCGTGATCGCGTTGCGGGGGGCGGGGAGTGCAATAGGCTAACAAAGTGGGTCACCACCCCCTCATTTTAACAGCTGTCACTATTGACCGTGGAATCTAAGTGGTTAAACGGCTGCGATCAGAGTTATCGCCGATCCCCATCGCTGCAGTGAGGTGTCGGCTGTAACATACAACCAACACCCATGGAGTATGGAGCACGCTCCATACTCGCCCTTGGCAACTGTGACGTACAGTTATGTCACATATCACCAAGAGGTTAATAAGGGTTTTGGAACGTGGCTGTGATGTTCCATGTCCATTCAGCCACAGCGGCACTGATGTTGAGAGCAGCAGTTCTAGCTTGCCGAAGGCATTACAACTTATCCCATAGGTTTTGTATGACATTGATATCAGGGATCCACAGGATCAGTCATAAATGTCTGATAGGTGGAGGTTCTACCTATCAGATCTCTTCCGATCAGGAGAATGAGGGTCCCCTGACCTCTATTCTGCCAGATAAGGGAGCACGGCTGGTCTGTAATTCTAATAGACTTGAATGGAGAGAGCCAGTACATTCTCCATTCACTCTGCACCTACATGCTACAGCCAGTGACGACGCTGAATGTCATTGGACCTTACTTTTCCAGCTATCAGACATTTATCCGGTGGATATGTCATAAGTGACTATGGTGGAAAAACCCATTTCAGGTCCTATGCACATTATCGTATTACTGATCCGTGTTGTATGGTTCCATAATATGGCACCTGTAGAAATCTATGGACCCATATTGTAGCACCGTGTACCTTCTATTTTATACAATTCATACAGAATGTGCGAGAGAAAACTTTAGTATGCTTTATCGCGTGCTGTATTGAAGAAGTAGTCTCCCCTATAAGCATTGCCCCTAGTGAAGAATACTGTGCCTCCCGGAGGCACGTTATGGCAGCCCACGGGTCCATAATACAAAAAACAAAATATGTCAGCAAGATCTTTTTGTTCAGAATAGGACAGTAGGCAAAACACACTGCAAAGGGTGGTAAGCATTGAATTAAAGGAATGCTCCGGCCAAAACTGTTATGTCTAGTGCAGGGCCTGAGGGGGCGGAGCATTATATATGGATTCAGTGAGCACAATAGAGAGAATCCCAGTGTCATGCTCCGCCCCCTCAGACCCTGCACTAGGTCTATCAGTCTATCTTGTCTACCTGAAATGTTCCTTTAATTTGCCACACAGTGTACTTTACCATGATGATGGGCAGATACGTACAAACCCAATAGAGTTACAATGGACCATGTTGACATTGCTGCATTTAGTCAATAAAAGAGAAAATGAGCGAATCAGGAGGAATTACAATAAATAAATTGGAAATCATTATTTAGAGACCCCCTCATAGAAAGGAACGTTACATTTGCTCCCACATCTGTTACATGTAAACAGGATTGCTCAGTGCGACATGCCACACTAGAGACATTTGGTAATCTATTACCGGGCACAAAAATATTCAAACACTGCTAAATGTAATATTACAGTATGGCAAACATATGTGCTTATAAATATATCTCCAAGGTGACGATTCCGCTAACAGAAGCTTGTGTATAGTGGGGAAAGTGCTGACAATCTACTCCCTATGCCATATTGTGTGAATCTTGCTAATGTCACATACTTCAAAGTGGCATATTGCTGCGGAGAGAATATCACTACGGATGTAGTCATCTTTATCTTGACTCTGATAACTTGCTGCAGCGTGATATCACACAACAAAAGCCATTGAAAAAGTCCAGTTTAAGGTTCTTGCCACTGTGTATTTAATGTGGTAAAAGTCAAGATAAAGATGGCTACATCTGTACATCATTGAACTAGTTGATATGACACGAGCCAAGGGTAAAAATTCATCTTAAATATGGTATATTTGCTTGTAATAGCAACTTCACTTGTCTCATCAGCACATATACAGTAGAATTCCATTAATCCGGAAACAGGAGTGTATTACCAAATATTCTGGATTAACAGATTATGCTATTTTTTAATTACTTTTTTCAATTACATGCATGTAAAACACTAGCTCCAATACTGTAAGCAGAGAACTGGTTATGTGACATGCAAAATCTTCACTGTTCCATTTGCACTCACATGACAAATATCCTAAAATACATAAAACTGTATATAATACAATGTACACAAAAAAAAATTATATTTCATGGACATGTGTCTTTTTTCAGCCGTACTATGTAACTATGTAACTATATGTAGATTGCATTGGGACTGATCTGAACAAGACCTTCAGGATAGATTAAGTCCTCTAATTTTGGATTAAAGTCTTCCATTACTACAGTTGACCAATTGCAGATGTAGCAGAGTTTAGTGTGTCATTTGGCACAACACAGTATAAAATCACTGGTTTTACTCAAAATTGCAGGTAAGCCTACGGAGTCACCTCAATGCAGGAACAATGTGGGTTCAAAGAGTCAATGATAAACGACTATCCCTATAAACCTGCACTGCAGTAGGCTTACACGGGCATTTATGTATTACTGATACCTACAGATTGAATGTAGATTATTATATTGCATCTGGCTTTCTGTTGATGATTAAATGAAGCTTGCGCAGGGTATAAAAGTCGTATCGGTTGGGCTGGTAATAGCTTACCATTGATTCGCTGATCAAAAGAAGCAGGAGAGCCTCCTCGATGTTGTCCTGTGGGCAGTACAGGCTATAAACAAAGACAAGTGAAGAATTAGGTTATACACTGAAGTTACACAACTGTTACATTGAGAGACCAGTAACAGAAAACAAGCCATGCATGATTCATGTGCCACCTAATACCTTCACTGGGCATCACATACCTAACACCTGGTAACAGTCTGCACCATGGCAATGGTGAATTCTCATTATATTAGCTCAAGGTGATTTACCTTACAGGTGCTCGGGGGAGGAAAACCATCTCTCTAGTGCCACCTATCGGGGGCAGCTTCCCTGTACGTCAATACCTGACCTGGGTTTCTGCCCCTCATCAGTAAGGGGCGTGTTAATGGCTTGCAGGGTGAGAGGCCTTTGATCTAGTGCTGGGGGGGGGGGCTGGTTCTCATTAAAGAGACACAGCTGATATTGAGTCTTACAGGCAATGCTCCATGGGGAAAAAATATTCCTATTTTTTCACGCATCCCTCCATGCGCAGAGCACGGATGCACCTTGGACGTGAAAAACTGCCGTTTTTCACTTCCAAGATGCGCAACGCCCGTGTGAATGCGGCCTTACAGGGAAGTTGTCCCCCGATAAGTGGCACTAGATATTTGGTTTTCCTCCTCCTGAAGGGGACTAACTGAAAACCTACAAAAATACTGGTTTACTCTAAGGCTGGGTTTACACACCCTATTTACGCACGTAATTCGGGCGTTTTAGCCTCGAATTACGTCCGAAAATATGGCTCCAAAGCGTCGGCACACATCTGCCCATTCATTTGAATGGGCTTTACGATGTACTGTGCCGACGGTCATTTTTTTTACGTGCCGCTGTAAAAAGACGGCGCCTGTCACTTCTTGAGACGTAATTGGAGCCGTTTTCCATTGACTCCATGGAAAAACAGCTCCAATTACGTCCGTAATGGACGCTGCAAAAAGCGCCTGCACTTGCCATTACGTCTGAAATGCCGGAGCACCGTAATTTCAGGCGTAACAGAGGCTGCCGTGTGAACATACCCTAAGGATACGTGCACATGAGGCGGTAATGGTAGAAAATCACATCATTGCTGGTCCGGAAATTACTCATCTCTTAGAAAGGAAGCCATTCTGGGAAGCTGTTCCTAGACTGTTTCTACAGAAAACCACATTTTCTTACACACGGTTTTCAATGTTTTTTTCATAAAAATTAACCGTGGCATGCCCTGAAAACCATAGTTAGTAGGAATTCATAAAATCCCATTGAAAGTGTAATAATTGTCCGCTGCACTCATTTACATTGCAGAGCATTTTATTCATCAGTAAATAATTGCCCTTCAGTCACCTTGACATTCTGGAAAGCTGTGTCTGTTAGGGTATGTGCACACACACTAATTACGTCCGTAATTGACGGACGTATTTCGGCCGCAAGTAGTGGACCGAACACAGTGCAGGGAGCCGGGCTCCTAGCATCATAGTTATGTACGATGCTAGGAGTCCCTGCCTCTCTGCAGGACAACTGTCCCGTACTGTAATCATGTTTTCAGTACGGGACAGTGGTTCCACGGAGAGGCGGGGACTCCTAGCGTCGTACATAACTATGATGCTAGGAGCCCGGCTCCCTGCACTGTGTTCGGTCCGGGACCTCCGGCCGAAATACGTCCGTCCATTACGGACGTTAATGTGGTCGTGTGAACCCAGCCTAAATATAAGGCTGTATTCACACTGCATTTAGAGTTTAAGGGGGAGTTCACACTGAGTGTTTTTGACTAGTTTTTTTACGTGGAAAAAAACGTCTGAAAATGCCTCCCATTGATTTTAGTGGGAGGCGCAGGTGTTTTTTTTCCCGCGAGCGGAAAAACCGTCTCGCGAGAAAAAGAAGGGACATGCCCTATCTTCGGGCGTTTACGCCTCTGACCTCCCATTGACATCAATGGGAGGCAGAGAAATCGTATTTTGCAGAGTTTTTGCCCGGGATCCTTCCCATTGTATATGCCAAACATAGAGCCCCATTGACCTAACATGTGCCAAAACAGTGTACTTTTGGCATTTACTGTATTGAATAACATAGTCAATTTCTTAGAGGCATCCAGTAAAAAATGTATAATACGCAAACTATGTTTTTTCACAATGGGTGACGTAAGTCACTATATGTCTATACAGTGGCATACGGTGGCACCTTCTGTCGAAGGTACATGTCGGGAAATACTCCTGACGTATCCTCCAGCGGGAGGCTCACATTTTAAAACAGCCTAGACATGGCCTTGCCTAAAAAAAACACTGCTGCTGTCTTGTCAAAGCTCATCAGTGTATTCTAAGTATTATTGAGGTGATCTAGCAAAAAACAACACAAATATAATAGAATTTTAATAAAATAAGTTACTGCGTGTGGTACCAAAAGATTCTTACTGGTCTCCAGAATGGATCTGAGGTTTGTGACTAAGGACCTCGTCAGGGAAAGAACTTTCATATTTGTTCACCATCAGTTCTGGTAAAGGACTTTTCAAGGGGCTCCAATAACAGTTCTCACTTAAGGAATGGAGCAGAACTTCTGCCAGCTGCCTGCTTGCTGCCTGGTAAACAATAAAAAAAAAAATTAGGAAAACAAATGTAATGAATGTATAATCCTCGGAGCTCCGAATAATCTTCTGTGCTCATTTATTGTGTGTAAGCAAATGATCATGTTTAGAGATTGCTTTGTGTGGAACCTCAACCCCGACTAAGCCCCTAATAATAGCCGGGATATGAGATGATCAAATCCTATTCAATTTCAACACATGTAAATGGTTACCGGCAGTGGGAAAAGAAGCCACAGCCGCCAAAGTTACATTCAATACTCATTCTGCATTACAAATAAAATGTAATCTAAATATACCCACAAAGCAGAAACGCAAGTGACTAATAGGCCTTGTTCACACAGTGTAGCTTTGATGCAGATTTTGCATGTATTTTTTTTTTAAAGTAAAAAAATAATGATCAGAAGATTCAGAACTGTCATTTACACACAGCGATTATCGGTATAACTTGGCTTTCTTGGTCAGAACACACACAAAAAAAAAAAATGCAACAACATTTTATAGTTTATAAAAAAAAGTGGTGTAACATATCCAGCACAGCTGCATCTACACTCTGAACATCTTCAGCTGCCAAGAAACTGTAAGCAGTCAATGTTGGCGCATATTTTGGGTACTGTGCAGACATATTTAATTTAAGACTTCAAGGTTATGTACACCTTTGGAGAACAATTTTTTATTTTTTTTAATAAAAAGTTCAGTCAGTGTGATTAATGCAACTTTCTAAATAATTTTTTATTATTTTTACTTTTTGAGATACAGCTGCTTTGTATTCTCTATACAGAGCAGTTGTATCATTCACTATGATCTGAATCTGTCAGTCCCGCGGACCTGACGGGTTCAGTGTCAGCGGGTCCTGCGTGTCAGAACTTAGATGTGATAGATTACAAGTAGATACTGCATGTCAGAGACACACAGGTCCCGCCGTCACTGGACCCGCCGTCACTGAACGCGTCAGTCCTGACGGGAGCAGGCTTTAGCACTAGATACAGCTGCTCTGTGTAGAGAATACAGAGCAGCTGTATCTCAAATAGTAAAACAAATTTTTCATAAAGACTATTTAGAAAGTTGCACTAATCACACTGACACCAAGGTGTACATAGCCTTTAAAAAATTATTTTGTGGATGACGCCAAAAAAGCAGAAACAGAATGGGGGAGGGGGGTTCTCCCTGGCATACTTCTGGCCACCCCTAAAGAAAACTAATTTTTTTCTGACCTTGGGGGTCACAGAAATTAGGCCTAAATTCCATTATTTTAATTGTTTTCAGGTATAAGAAAATGCCTAATTAAAATAAAGTGCTACATCTAAAAAATGAATACAGGTAATATTCCCTATGCACTAGACTTTATTTGCTCTCTCTTGATCGTCCTCATGCCGGCGCCATTCTATATTGTTTACATACCCTATAGCTGGGAATGCTGTGGTCTAATCTTTAATTTCAGATGGAGACAATAGTAGCTGTGTACTCAATGTCCACCAGGAGACCACTTTACGGAGTACAAGTACACACAATTATACAAAATAGCCCATTTATTACCTTTTAAATAAGAATAGTGAATGGTGATAACGGTTATGAGAAACACCAGATAATGCGGAATTTCCGGGGGAATATGAAGAGCCTTTGTCATCGTTTCCTTAAAAGTTGAATTAATTACAATGTAATAAAAACTGTTTTTAAATGTTGGAGTGTAGACTCTGGCCGCCATCATACACTCTATAATCCATACCTAACACCTCTTAAACTGCCCATACACATTAGAATAATGTTGGTGGATCCCTCCATAATTGATGGGGTTGGCTGACAGTCTAAAATGCCTCCCAGGAGAGATAGATGTTGGCCGATCGGGTGTTCCACTGACAGCTGTCTTTTCTGTAAGGAAAGCTTCAAGGTGGACCTGATATTAGATTGACCGATTCTGATAACTTTGGTATGATATACAAACAATCTACAGACGTAGTCCAAGTAAGACATAGAAAAGTTCAATAAAGCAGTGTCCACAAGACCTACCTACCCTACTCTCCTTATTTCTGTCAGTTGCACCATTTTCTTTTCCCATTGGAAAACGCCCTGAAAGACCTGCTAGTTAGCTATCCCTCTTCTGACTCCCTAGATCAGGTTATGGCTTTAGCGGTAGGACTTGACCGACGTCTCAGGGAACGACGACTTAACGTTTTTGTGCCTTCTCCTCTGACTCCCCCATGATGCCTCCCGAGGTTCCGTTGCTTCGTTCTTCCGCGGAAAACTCGGATGAACCAATGCAACTCGGGGCCTCCGTGTCCCCCCAACAACGTAGAGAGTCCCGCAGGAAGAATGATCTCTGCTTCTACTGTGGGGATGACAAGCATCAAGTGAACAACTGTCCTAGGCGTAAGAATAAGCAGCCGGAAAACTTCCGCGCCTAAGTGATCATCGGGGAGGTCACTTGGGCGCACAGGTATTTCCCGTAAAGATGAAACCTAATAAAATCTTGCTTCCCCTTCAGGTCTCTTTTGGTGGTAGGTCTGCTACCGGCAGTGCCTTCGTGGATTCAGGGTCTTCTGCTAATATTATGTCTGTGGAATTTGCTATGTCTCTAGCTATGCCATTGATTGATTTGCCTAAACCTGTCCCGGTAGTGGGTATCGACTCCACTCCTCTTGCTAATGGTTATTTTACACAGCAAACCCCTGTTTTTGAACTCCTTGTTGGCTCCATGCATTTGGAGCAGTGCTCTCTACTGGTGATGCAGGGATTATCGTCCGATTTGGTTTTAGGCCTTCCCTGGTTGCAGTTGCATAATCCCACGTTTAACTGGAATACTGGGGATCTTATCTAATGGGGTAATTAATGCATGACGTTATGTTTTTCTCTTAATTCTATTTCTCTCCCTGAGGCGGTGAACACTCTACCTGAGTTTGTTCAGGACTTCACTGATGTTTTCTCTAAAGAGGCCTCCGAAGTGTTACCTCCTCATAGAGAATACGATTGCGCAATCGATTTGGTACCAGGAGCTAAGCTCCCTAAGGGTAGGATATTTCATCTCTCTTGTCCCGAACGTGAAGCCATGAGAGAGTATATCCAGGAATGCCTGGCCAAGGGTTACATTCGCCCATCTACTTCTCCGGTAGGTGCTGGCTTCTTCTTCGCAGGGAAGAAGGATGGTGGTCTTAGGCCGTGCATCGACTATCGGAACTTGAATAAGGTCACTGTAAGGAACCAGTACCCCCTTCCTTTGATTCCTTATCTCTTCAATCAGGTTCAGGGGGCCCAATGGTTCTCTAAGTTTGATCTACGGGGGGCTTATAACCTTATCCGCATCAAAGAGGGTGATGAGTGGAAGACTGCGTTTAACCCGCCCGAAGGTCATTTAGAATACCTCGTCATGCCCTTTGGGTTGTGTAATGCTCCCGCGGTCTTCCAGAATTTCATAAATGAGATTTTAAGAGACTACCTGGGGGTATTTCTTGTAGTGTACCTTGATGACATACTTGTGTTTTCCAAGGACTGGTCCTCCCACATTGAGCATGTAGGAAGGTGCTCCAGGTCCTTTGGGAAAACAAATGTGTGTTTGGGGTGCAAGAGATACAATTTTTGGGTCAAATCCTCACTCCTCATGAATTCCGCATGGACCCCGCCAAGGTCCAGGCTGTGGCGGAATGGGTCCAACCTGCCTCCCTGAAGGCGTTACAGTGCTTCCTGGGATTCCCTAATTATTACAGGAGATTTATTGCTAACTTCTCGGTCATCGCTAAGCCTCTTACGGCTCTCACTCGCAAAGGTGCTGATCTCCTCCACTGGCCTCCTGAGGCTGTCCAGGCTTTTGAGGTCCTTAAGAAGTGCTTTATCTCGGCCCCAGTTGTGGTTCAGCCCAACCAAATGGAGCCATTCATCGTGGAGGTTGACACCTCCGAGGTGGGAGTGGGTGCTGTCTTGTCCCAGGGTACCAGGTCCCTCACCCATCTCCGTCCCTGTGCCTACTTCTCCAGGAAGTTTTCGCCCACTGAGAGTAACTATGATATTGACAACTGCGAACTCTTAGCCATTAAATGGGCATTTGAAGAGTGGCGCCACTTCCTGGAGGGGGCTATGCACCAGGTAACGGTCCTTACCGACCACAAGAATCTGGTTTTCTTAGAATCTGCCCGGAGGCTTAACCCGAGACAAGCTCGATGGGCGTTATTTTTTACCAGATTCAACTTTTTGGTCACCTATAGGGCTGGGTCTAAAAATATTAAGGCTGACGCACTGTCGCGTAGCTTCTTGGCCAGCCCTCCTTCAGAGGAAGATCCTGCTTGTATTTTGCCTCCAGGTATAATAATTTCCTCTATTGATTCTGATTTAGTCTCCGAAATTGCGGCTGATCAAGGTTCAGCTCCCGGGAACCTTCCTGAGAACAAGCTGTTTGTTCCCCTGCAATTCCGGCTAAGGGTACTTAGGGAAAATCATGACTCTGCACTATCTGGCCATCCAGGCATCCTGGGTACCAAGCACCTCATTGCCAGAAACTAAAGTGGCCTAGGTTGCTTAAAGACGTTAAGGCCTACATCGCCGCTTGTGAGGTTTGTGCTAGGTCCAAGACTCCCAGGTCCCGACCAGCGGGATTACTATGTTCTTTGCCCATTCCCCAGAGACCTTGGACCCATATCTCCATGGATTTTATCACCGATTTGCCTCGATCTCAAGGCAAGTCGGTGGTGTGGGTTGTAGTAGACCGCTTCAGTAAGATGTGCCACTTTGTGCCCCTCAAGAAACTACCCAATGCTAAGACGTTAGCTACCTTGTTTGTCAAACACATCCTGCGTCTCCATGGGGTACCTGTCAATATTGTTTCTGACAGAGGGGTACACTTTGTTTCATTGGTTTGGAGAGCCTTTCTGTAAAAAATTGGAGATTGATCTGTCCTTCTCCTCGGCTTTCCATCCTGAAACTAATGGCCAAACGGAGAGGACTAATCAGTCTTTAGAACAATATTTAAGGTGTTTTATCTCTGACTGTCAACATGATTGGGTCTCATTCATTCCCCTCGCCGAATTTTCCCTTAATAACCGGGTCAGTAACTCGTCAGGGGTCTCCCCCTTTTTCTGTAATTTTGGGTTTAATCCACGGTTCTCCTCCGTTTCACCTGGTAGTTCCAACAATCCCGAGGTAGATGTCGTTCATCAGGAACTGTGCCCAGTTTGGGCCCAGGTTCAGAAGAACCTAGAGGCATCCCAGAGCATACAAAAGACTCAGGCAGATAGAAGACGTTCTGCTAACCCCTTGTTTGTGGTCGGGGATCTGGTGTGGCTATCTTCTAAAAATGTGCGCCTTAAAGTCCCGTCCAAGAAGTTTGCTCCCCGGTTTATAGGGCCGTACAAGGTCATTGAAGTCCTTAACGCTGTCTCCTTCCGACTGGAGTTGCCCCCGTCTTTTCGAGTGCACAACGTCTTTCATTCCTCCCTCCTTAAACGCTGCTCCCCGTCCTTGGCTCCCTCGAGGAAACCTCCGGTCCCTATTCTCACCCCTGAGGGGGTAGAATTCGAGGTGGCCAAGATTGTGGACAGCAGGATGGTCCAAGGCTCCCTCCAGTACCTGGTCCATTGGAGAGGATACGGGCCTGAGGAGAGGACTTGGGTACCCGCCCAGGATGTTCACGCTGGGGTATTGCTCAGGAGGTTCCACCTTCGTTTCCCCAATAAACCAGGTCCACCTAGAAAGGGTCCGGTGGCCCCTCATAAAAGGGGGCGTACTGTAAAGGATTTGCCAGACACAGCTTCTGTGTCTACGCCCATGGGCAATCAGTCTGCACCTGCTCCTATGTCTGTGAGACTGACTCCATCTTCCACCACTCAGGATGGCAGGCTTAGGAGTGGGAGAGCCTATCACAGCCTGGTCAGACGGAGCTAGCTCCCGCCCACTGTCTATTTATACCTGCCTTTCCTGTTCCTCCTTTGCTTGTGATCCTGCTCTACTTGTTTCCTGGCCTTGCTGCTACTGCTTGTACTACTCATCCTCTGCTTGTTATAGACCTTGGCTTTCTGACCACTCTCCTGCTCAGCGTTTTTGTACCTCTTTCACTCCAGGTTTGACTCGGCTCGTTCACTACTCTGGTTGCTCACGGTGTGTCCGTGGGCAGCTGCCCCGTTTCCGTAGCTTCTGTGTACCCTTGTCTGTTTGTCTGTCTTGCACTTACTGAGCGTAGGGACCGTCGCCCAGTTGTACCCTGTCGCCTAGGATGAGTCATTGCAAGTAGGCAGGGACTGAGTAGCGGGTAGATTAGGGCTCACCTGTCTGTCTCCCTCCCCGTCATTACACTCTTTTTGCACCCTGGACATTGACTATTTACTGACGTCGCCTAGCAACGCTCCCGTAATTACGGGTGCACACACGTAGTCACCTGTAATAACGGGAGCCCCATTGACTTCCTCAGTCTGGCTGTAGACCTAGAAATACATAGGTCCAGCCAGAATAAAGAAATGTCATGTTAGTAAAACCAATACGCTCCGCAGCACACATAACATCTACATAACATCTGCGGACTTCATTGCGGAATTTTGACTCTCCATTGAAGTCAATGGAGAAATTCCGTAATGAGTCCGCAACAAGACAGCTACATGTCCGCAACAGTCAGTCTATGCTGCGGACACCAAATTCCGCACCGCAGCCTATGCTCCGCAGCGGAATTGTCCGCAACGTGTAAATGAACCCAACCACAAAGCTGTGGAAGGCAATGGAGAAACTTGTACGCTGCGGATTTCCAGAGCAATTCCGCTACGTGTGGTCATGCCCTTATTCATGGGGAATGCATGCTATTTTTTGGGGAATATAATTATTTACTAAAACATGTCAGAAGGCGTGACTACTCCTCTTTAAGAATGCCATATATATGCCATATATATATATATATATATATATATATATATATAGATACACACATACATGTCACTATTTATGAGGATATGGTCGCCTCACACAGCAACATATGTTCAGTTGGCAGGGGACATAAAAATCTATTAGATTATGTTCCTGTTTTACTGTACAATCTGTTCCATAATTATAATGCTTTTCACTAAGCTGATATATAAAAAAAAACTCATCGAAAACTAAGGAAAAAAAAACATCTGTGAAAAGTATTAGGTCTGTATAAGCTTTTAGTCTCCAGCTACAAACAAGAATGTTTCCAATCACTGACAGCAAGCCGAAATGTTGAGAAAATGTTGAGAATGATGAAAAATGACAAAACAAAGATATTGGAAAATATATATAAATAGATATAGGGTGTGCACCTCAGTTTCTAAACTAGAATTAAAAAAATTATTCTCTATGCTTTTTTTTTATCTTTATTCACTTGCAGGCTTCACACTCTATTCATTTCAGTATTGGTCACATTAGGAGGAGACTTGAATTACTGCAGCCCTTTACTTCCTCTCTGCTGTCAGCTGCAGGGAAACAAAAACAAACAAAGACATATAGAAAAAACTTGCATACCTTACCCAAACAGGGAATTACAAGCTATTTGTGTGTCTGTAGAAAGAACTTGCTACATAATAAAGTTGTGTAGTTACAGCAGCATGAGAGGAGTGATAGGTTGCAAGTGTAGTGAGTGTTGGCAGGCTTGTAGAGACAGTGACCGGTGACCGGGCTGCAGCTCCAGTGTATCTGTAACATGGCAGACAATGATAACAACTTCCTAATTAGTGAATTAGGAAGAAGGAGATGTCTGCAGAATAAACAGTTAAGCTTTGAAGGAAAAGGCTCCACAAAGGTTCTGTACATGAGGATCTAAAGCTGGCCATAAACATTAGATGTGTGTAGGCCGAACCCGCAATTTCGGCGCGATCGGATGGCACATGTGTATGGCGGCATCCCGACTCTCGCCAACAGCAGATGTCGGAGAAGAGAGGGGTCGAGCATGTTGAATTTCAATATGCTCGATCCCTTTGTTCAGAGTCTGAAGTCTTGGGGGAGTCTGAGGGAATAGCTGTTGGCCGAACGATCATTTGGCCTAAAGCTGTCTTAGGCTGGGTTCACACAACCTATTTTCAGGCGTAAATGAGTCGTTTTACGCCTCGAATTATGGCTGAAAACACGGCTCCAATACGTCCTCAAACCCATTACTTTCAATGGGTTTGCCGACGTACTGTGCCGACGACCTGTAATTTTACGCGTCGCTGTCAAAAGACGGCGCGTAAAATAACAGCCTCGTCAAAGAAGTGCAGGACAATTCTTGGGACGTAATTTGAGCCGTTTTTCATTGATTTCAATGAAGAACAGCTCCAAATTACGTCCGTAATGGACGCCTCGCAAAACGCGAGTACGAGCAATAACGCCTGAAATTCAGGAGCTGTTTTCTCCTGAAAACAGGTCTGTTTTTTGAGCCATAATTGACGTTATCGTGTGCACATACTCTTATGAAGTGGCATAACTACCGCTGTAGCAGCCGTAGCGGCTGCTGCTACGGGGCCCGCGACATGAGGGGGCCCGTGTCGCCCGCCGGCACGGGCCCCCACCATGACCGGAGGCTCCGTTAGCTGCCGCTATGGCTACTACAGCGGGACGCCACTTAACACTATGGCAGAGCAGGGAGGTATCTCCCCGCTCTGCCATTAAAGGGGTTGTTCCTACATAAGACATGTATCCCCCTCTCCACAGGACATGTATCCCCTCTCCACAGGATAGGGGATACATGTGTGATCGCTGGCAGCGATAGGGAGAATGGGGGACCGAAAGTCCCCTGAAGTTCTCCATCACAAACCTCGGACTTCCGGGGTCTGTGTTGGCAGCTCCGTAGAAATGAATGGAGCGCCGGTCGCGCTTGTGCGAATGCGTGACCAGCGCTCCTTTCATTTTTATTGAGCTGCGCAGACGCCGGAAGTCAGAGGTTAGTCATGGAGAACTTCGGGGGACTTTCGGTCCCCCGTTCTCCCTATCGCTGTCAGCGATCACACATGTATCCCCTATCCTGTGAATAGGGAATACATGTCTTTTGTAGGACAAACTATTGGTCGGATTTTTTTGGGGGGTTGGGGCTGTACGGCGTTACCTACAGGGGGGCTGTATAGCGTTACCTACAGGGGGGCTCTATAGCGTTACCTACAAAGGGGGCTGTATAGCGTTACCTACAGGGGGCTGTATGGCGTTACCTACAGGGGGGTGTATAGCGTTACGTACAGGGGGGGTTGTATAGCGTTACCTACAGGGGGGCTGTATGGCGTTACCTACAGGGGGGCTGTATAGCATTACCTACAGGGGGCTGTATAGCGTTACCTACAGGGGGGCTGTATAGCGTTACCTACAGGGGGGCTGTATAGCGTTACCTACAGGGGGGCTGTATGGCGTTACCTACAGGGGGGCTGTATAGCATTACCTACAGGGGGGGTGTATAGCGTTACCTACAGGGGGGGCTGTATAGCGTTACCTACAGGTGGGCTCTATAACGTTACCTACAGGGGGGCTGTATAGCGTTACCTACAGGGGGGCTGTATGGCGTTACCTACAGGGGGGGCTGTATAGCATTACCTACAGGGGGGCTGTATAGCATTACCTACAGGGGGGGCTGTATAGCGCTACCTACAGGGGGGCTGTATGGCGTTACCTACAGGGGGGGCTGTATGGCGTTACCTACAGGGGGGCTCTATGGTGCTATTTACAGGGGGGCAGTATAGCGTTACCTACAGGGGGGCTGTATGGTGTTATCTAGAGGGGGGGCTGTATAGCGTTACCTACAGGTGGGTCTGTATGGCGTTCTCTACAGAGGGGGCTGTATGGCGTTATCTACAGGGGGGGTCTGTATGGCGTTATCTACAGGGGGGGTCTGTATGGCGTTATCTACAGGGGGGGTCTGTATGGCGTTATTTACAGGGGGGCTGTATGGCGTTCTCTACAGGGGCTGTATGGCGTTATCTACAGGGGGGCTGTATGGCGTTATCTACAGGGGGGCTGTATGGCGTTATCTACAGGGGGGGGGTTCTGTATGGCGTTATCTACAGGGGGGGGCTGTAAAAAAGGCACTATCTACAAGGGGGGGTTGTCTGACACCCAGGGGAGGGGGGGCCCCAGTCAAAAGTTTGCTATGGGGCCCAGTCTTTCCTAGTTACGCCCCTGCCCTTATGTGTATGGGCAGCTTAAGAGAACTGGGAAGGTATTTTTCACCGGAGGAACGCTTTATTTGGCATTTTTATGCAGTATGACATCACCACTCTCTTCTGTAATGGCTTTGTGTGTTTTAGTCATTCTGTTCATGAATCAGAAGGCTCAAGATGAACCGTCCTACAGCTCCTTCTCAGATGGGAGAGTGCTGCAGTGCATGGCATCACGCAGAAATTTTAATGGTAAATTTAATTATTTAAAAATGACTTGTAGTCGATGTTTTTTTTTATGCATTTCTCAATTGTAATTAGTTTATAAAGCAAGTAAAAGCCAGATGCCTAAATTAACATTAACAGTTCCACAAAACTAGATAAATAACAAAGGTCTGTATCTTCCCTTTCTAAACAGATAATGCACGGCATCTCTTCCTGCCGCGCCGTCCTCTTCCTTCAGGCCATTTTACCTTTGTGCTTTCATATTCACAAATGACAGAAAGCCGGGATAAGAGCGCAAACTACTCTATGGCTGCATGCCTCCAGTTCTCTGGTATTAGCCAATATTGTTTTATCATGTCAATATGAAATTATTTTGGCAGCTTCCCCCCTCGGGACTTGAGTCTCCTACATTTCTCTATGGCCTAAAAATAAGAGAAAGAAATCTGTGCATAGTATCACAGTGATCCCGGCACCTCAGTGTGAGCATATGAGCAAAAATACTGACGTAAAATCCGCCTTAAAGGGACACTAAACCTATAATTGTAATGAGAAGACAAAAAAATAAGAAAGCAAACTCTTATTCATCAGTCTGCAAGACTTTCTGCAAGCTCCTGAAACTAGTAAAAAGCTGGTCTTCTCTCCGGATATGCTAAAGAGCTGGGGCTTAAAGGGGTTGTCTCACGAAGCCAAAGCTTTCTTGTGAAGCTGGCCTGTACATCAGCTGATCGCAACGGATCAAGCATCGAAAAACTGGCGATCAGCTGTTACCGCTGGGGTAATGAATTTCTCCTGTTGCAGCCGTCTATGCAATACATAGATGGACAGAGTCGGCCAGAATAGTACCCGATGATACTTAGAATCTCTCTGCTTTGGTTTAAAGATAGGGGTCCCTTGCTATGATGGCCATATGCCCTAACGAGGGGTGAGACTTTACAATCCTATTACACGGTCCGACGAGGACCATATAAACGAGCGACGATCAACAAGACAGCACATTGATCGGCGCTCGTTTGTTCCTTTCACAAGGAGCTAGCATGGGGACGAGCACTCGTTACTACGATCGCTAGTCCCCATACATTTCGTCATGTCGGCAGCATGTCTCCCTGATTACACATGGAGATGCGCTGCCCACAACGATAATATTTTATGCTGCCTAAACGATACAATCAGCCGATTAAAGAGCGTTTGCACGTTCATTGGCTGATCATTGCCCTGTTGACGCAGGGCAATGATCGGGAACGAGTGTTCTGTGAATGCTCGTTTGCCTGATAATTGACCTGTGTAAAAGGGCCTTTAGATTGCTTGGTCTCCACTGCAGACAGAGCCATAAAAGACCCTAAACTTTAACCTCCTTTTCATAATCCCTGTTTTACATGCACTACCACTGGAAGGAGGATACGGGGCTAAGAATGGATGCCAGCTGATACATATACAGAAGAACGATATCATGATAAATGTTGTATTTGTTTTTGCCCCTTTAATAAATGGAAAAACTTTTATGTATTTGATGAATTCATTGTTCAAAAGAATATAACGTCAGATTCTCTGTTCTTTAAACATCAGCAAAGAGCGAAATCCTGTCCTGCTACACAAAATGTTCTCTCATCAGCACATCATGACATTATCCCTCCCAAATGATGACAGAAATGCTGACAATGCTTGCAATAAGCATTACATAACGTAACAAGAAGAGGTGAACAAAACATAATTAGTAAGAAAACTAGAAGTGTAGTCAGCGCAGATCGACATTAAAGGGACGGTCTGGGTCAGAAAATCCTTTTTTCACACTATTAGGGAATTCTGAGTTAATGAAGGGGAATCTCTCATTTAGGACCTTCATCTATTCACGAGTTGATAGAGGGGCTACAAAGAATGTCTTTTTCTCTGGAGGACCCAGTACATCTGTAAATGACATGGATAACCCAATGATTTCAATGGGCATAATTTAATGCTTTATTTTCACCTGTGGGGTCGCTGAAGAGGAATTTGTCGCTTGTTGCCAGGCTCCCACTCAGATTGCAACAGTGGGAAGGTCCAACTAAATTTTACTGATACAGAGCAACAAATCCACTGCATAGATTTAGTTAATGATTCAAATCTGTCTGCCTGTAGCTGCCACTAGAGGTAGCTTACTGCATACTGTTTATACATTGAACTCAATAATAAAACAGTATGAACCAAGCTCCTAGGCGCCCCCTAATGGTGGCTGCCGCCAGTCTAAATTTTATCATTAGTTTCTATATGGGGGATTTAGAGCTCTGTACCAGAGAAATGGAGCTTCAACCGCTGTAAAGATATATTAAGACGTTAATCAGCACAGAATGTTGTGTCCCAATTTCGGGCATTTATGGTGGTGGTGCCATAAATGCCTTCGATGTGTATACTTCCTTAGGGCAATAGACACATTTACATTTGGTATGAAGAGAGGGTCGCAGCCTCTGCTCCACCCTATTGATCGGGCAGGCAAAGGACAATAACTGGGCCAAAAATGCTCCAACTGAAGACGTCTATAGGGGCAGATCTCTGACACACAGCACACAGTCCTACTACTTTTTGGCTGGCTAATAGCACAGTAGTCTGCAATACTGACATAAGAGAATGGTGAACAAAATTTTGCTGTGCACTAGACATGTCGATTCCAGTGGAGGCGAAAAACATTCCTAAAGGGAGCGATTCAGTGGGGAAAAACAATAGTGATAACCTCTTCCCTTCAGTAAATTTTTTTCCTAATGTTCTATTGTCACACATAGTTACATAGTTACATAGTTACATAGTTAGTACGGCTGAAAAAAGACACATGTCCATCAAGTTCAACCAAGGGAAGGGAAAAGGGAAGGAAAAATTTCTACACATAGGAGCTAATATTTTTTTGTTCTAGGAAATTATCTAACCCTTTTTTAAAGCCATCTACTGTCCCTGTTGTGACGGCTCCTGCGGTAGGCTATTCCATAAATTCACCGTTCTTACTGTAAAGAAGCCTTGTCGCCTCTGCAGCTTGAACCTTTTTTTCTCCAGACGGAGGGAGTGCCCCCTTGTTTTTTGAGCGGGTTTTACAAGGAACAGGATATCACCATATTTTTTGTATGTGCCATTAATATATTTATATAAGTTAATCATGTCCCCCCTTAGTCGTCTTTTTTCAAGGCTAAATAGGTTTAATTCTTTCAATCTTTCCTCATAACTTAAATTCTCCATGCCCCTTATTAGCTTCGTTGCTCTTCTTTGTATTTTTTCCAACTCCAGGGCATCCTTTCTATGAACTGGAGCCCAGAACTGAACTGCATATTCTAGATGAGGCCTCACTAATGCTTTGTAAAGTGGCATTATTACATCCCTGTCCCGCGAGTCCATGCCTCTTTTAATACACGACAATATCCTGCTGGCCTTTGAAGCAGCTGATTGACACTGCATGCTGTTATTGAGTTTATGATTTACAAGTACACCCAGATCCTTCTCAACAAGTGAATCCGCCAGTGTAGCGCCCCCTAGGACATATGATGCATGCAGGTTGTTGGTACCCAGATGCATAACTTTACATTTATCTACATTAAACTTCATTTGCCAAGTGGACGCCCAAACACTTAGTTTGTTTAAATCTGCCTGTAATTCATGAACATCTTCCATAGTCTGAACTATATTACATAGCTTGGTGTCATCTGCAAAAATAGAAATAGTGCTATTAATCCCATCCTCTATATCATTAATAAATAAGTTGAATAATAGTGGTCCCAGCACTGAACCCTGGGGTACACCACTTATAACCGGGGACCATTCAGAGTAGGAGTCATTGACCACAACTCTCTGGATACGGTCCTTGAGCCAATTCTCAATCCAATTACAAACTATATTTTCTAAACCTATAGTCCTTAATTTACCCATTAGGCGTCTATGGGGGACAGTGTCAAATGCCTTTGCAAAGTCCAAAAACACTAAATCCACAGCGGCCCCTCTGTCTAGACTTCTGCTCACCTCTTCATAAAAACAGATTAGGTTAGTTTGACAACTTCTGTCCTTAGTAAAACCGTGCTGGCTGTCACTTATAATGCTATTTATTGTCACATAATCCTGTATATAGTCCCTCAATAGCCCCTCAAACATTTTCCCCACGATGGATGTTAAGCTTACTGGTCTATAATTACCCGGGGAAGACCTAGAGCCCTTTTTGAAAATAGGCACCACATTTGCCCTGCGCCAGTCCCTTGGCACTATACCAGTCACTAGAGATTCTCTGAATATTATGAAAAGGGGGACAGAAATAACTGAACTAAGCTCTTTAAGAATTCTAGGGTGTAACCCATCTGGTCCTGGGGCCTTGTGCACATTTATTTTATTTAATTTAGCTTGGACCATCTCTACATTCATCCAATTCAGTATATCAACTGATATATTAACAGCACTGGCACCGGCTACATCAGCTGCTCCTTCTTCTGTTGTATATACAGAGCTAAAGAACCCATTTAGTAACTCTGCCTTCTCTTGATCCCCTGTGATCAACTCCCCATTACCATTATCTAGGGGTCCTACATGTTCAGACCTTGGCTTTTTTGCATTTATATGCTTGAAGAATTTTTTAGGATTTGTTTTACTATCCTTGGCCACCTGCCTTTCATTTTGTATTTTTGCTAATTTTATTACATTTTTACAGATTTTATTAAGCTCTTTATATTTTACAAAGGCTACAGCTGTACCCTCAGATTTGTATTTTTTAAATGCCCTTTTTTTGTCATGTATTGCCCCTTTCACAGAAGGTGTAAGCTATGTTAGGGTATGTTCACAGGCAAACTCAAAAACGTCTGAAAATACGGAGCTATTTTACACCCCGAAAAACAGCCGAAAATAGGCCGTGTGAGCATACCCTCAGTGTTATTGACAAAAGGTTAGATTTTAACCCCTTAATGACCGCGCCTGAAAAGGCCTTAATGACCAGCTACATTTTTCTGTTTTAACCTCTCTGCCTTTCAGCAGCCATAACTTTTTTATTTTTCCATTGACATGGGCGTATGAGGCGTTATTTTATGCGGGAGAAATTGTATTATTTTTTTTCGCAGTTTGGGGGTAGGAAAAAATATTTTTACGTCATGAAGATAGGAAAAAGCGATTCTTGGCATAGTTTTTCTTGTTTATTTTTATCTCATTTACGTTTCAAGCTAAACAACCTATTTGAATAATTCTTCAGGTTATTACGGTCGTTTAGATACCTAATATGTTTAGGATTTTTGTTTTTATTTAATGCAGGGGCAATAAAATATATTTTATGCAAAATAAGACTTTTTTTGGGACATTTTTTTTTATTCATTCGTTTTTTTTAATCCCATTATTGGATAACTCTATTTTTTACTTATAATGTATTAGAATACTCTTGTAATACATTATTCTATGTCACTATGACACAGGTTGCTGTTAGGGCAGTACATAGTGTGCCCTAACAGCAGGCAAACTGAGCAGACAGTCCTGGGGTCCTTCCTAGGTCCCCAGGACTGACTGCAGTGGGATTCCCCGGTCTTTGATCACATCACCGTGTTCCCGATGACGCAATCAAATAGGGACTGCGGCGATCAAAGGGTTAAACAGCTGGGGTCCGAATGTTTTCCGACCCCAGCTATATTTAGCAGGCTGCTCCAAGATCAGGAGCTGTAAATTACAGCTCCTGCTTAAGAGGATAAGAACTCACAAGAGCGCTCATCAGCCTCTTCTACAGCGACGCCAAAAGACGTCGCTGTAGACGAAGCACCTGCACCGCCTGCTGTCAAAATACAGTGGGCGGTCGTTAAGGAGTTAATCAAATATTGCTACATAACGGGTAGTTTGGAAATAGGGCTTTTTATGCATATTTTTGGAAATTAGATAATATAACTTTTCAAGGGGTTGGGTCATGTTGGCGACATCATTTGTAGCCTCCCTTTTTCCAGATCTGTAAATTTGGATGCTCTACGGATGCACTATGGACCGTATTCTACTGCGAAAATACTACAGCAATAAAAAGAGTTTTTACTTACCCCGGCCGTAGTCAAGTCTCTTCTGAGCGCAGCTCGGCTTCCAGGGATGATGCTGTAGTCCATGTGACCACTGCCTTAAATGGCTGAAGCAGTCACCGGGCCGGGCTGCGCTCAGAACAGAGGATCGCATTGCTAGAACAACAGGAGGGTGGTAAGCAAAATTTTTTTTATTAATTTTAACTAAAAAAAACTTTTTTTTCTCTTTCATTTGCAATTTTTATGGTGGAATTGCAGCGTTTCTGCCGCAAAAGTTGCAACACATGTTTGTTGTGGATTTAACCTCCCCATTGAATTCAATGGGGAAAACCCGCAACAAAAAAACTACCGCAGGACAATTTATGACAATTTTTTGGCAGATTGTTTTCGCAGCCTGTGGATGAAATTTGTTCATAACTCACCCACACTGCTGCTACTGTATTACACTGTGGATTTTCCGCAAAGCAATCCGTTGAGGAAAATCTGTAGTGTTCATAATGTGGTGCCATTTTCCGGACGGCATTCCCTGCGAGTCTATGAGAGTCTATGGAGGGACGCGTGATGCGCGAAAAGAACGGACATGTCCTATTTTCACACGGACCCTTCACACGGTTCGTTGAAACAACAGCTGTATGAACGGCCACATTGAATTACATAGGTCCGTGGGACGGCCGCTGTTTCAACGGCCGTCCCACGGACGTTTAACACGCTCGTGTAAATAAGCCCTTATACACACTGCAGCTACTGAAAAACCTAGATTTTTTTTTTAAAAAAGAGAGCGCTACACGTCAGTCAATCAGTGGTTGTCGCAAGAGAAGGAACTTCCTACAAAAGTGATCAGTCACTGACTGCTTCTGCAGGAAGAGATAAGCAGTGTCTATGTAGCGCCACTTATCTCTGTATAATCGTCAGGTTCTGACATCAGAATGTGATGTTTATACAAATATTATTTACAGACATCAATGGAAAATTTCCATTACTGTCACCACCGGCCCCACTGTTCTCATTATTAATTGCACAATATATAAAACATGCCGAATGGCAGGCAGCCAAACACTTCTGTAATCTCACCATCTTGAAGGCCTGCGTTGCCTTTGTTTCCACGACCCGTAAAACATCTCGGAGCTCTTTGATTCCTTTTAAAATATTTCTGTAAAATAAAAACAACACTGTAGTAATGATGAAAATGTGGTTACAAAGTATCACATACAAGTACTACACACATTACAGGTCACTAAGATAAGACAGGAAGATGGACCGTAAATGATATCAAATTTATCATAATTGGGCATATGGAATTATTTGGCGCATGATTTCACTAGACATTGTACTACATTATTTTGCGCCAAAAAATAGCACAAATATCCATTAATTTGCTGCATTTTATGACTCCTCTTAGCCACGCCACATTTTCAAATCTGTCAAGATGGCTGTTAAAAGTGTCTAAGACATGTAATATATTTGGCGCACACCATGTAATCTGCCTCAGAATTGCTTCAGGAATTTTGAGGCAGATTTTGACCTCCCAGCGTTTTTCGCCTACGGCCATTGAAGCTAATGCAAGGACCGCAGGTAAAAACGAGCGCCGCAGGTCAGAGGCGGAACCATGGCAAGAAAGGACATGCCGTTTTTTTTCCCCACGAATGGCTAGAAGCCGCCTGGGGAAAAAAAAATGCATCGGCCTCCATTTAAATAAATGGGGATGATTTCGGCCTTTTTTTGGTGCTGATTCGGACACGGTCTCTGCATCAAAATCAGCGCCAAAAAACTCAGGGCCTGAGACGAATTTTTGATTTGCCAGCGTTGTTTGACGCTTTTTTTCCGTGTTTTTTTGCAACATTTTTTGCCAAAGGCTATCGAATCTAATGCAAAAAACCACGGAAAAAAAACGTCCCAAAAAAAGGCTCCAAAGCAGTCCTGCAGGTTTTTTTCTGCCTCCCATTGCTTCTCCATGAAAGGTCAGAGGTGGAAAACGATCGAAGAAAGAAAATGGCGCTTTTTTGTTTTTCCCAGAGCAGCCAGAAGCCGCCCAGGAAAAACGCCTCTGCCTTCCGTTGAAATCAAATGTTTGGCGATTTAGGCAGTTTTTTTGCACTGATTCCGACGTGGTTTATACGTAAAAATCACCGCCAAAAACCTCCCGCAACAATGTACTGTATAGTAAACATCCTAAACTGTTATATCCAAAAACATATATAAACTTAATAACCCATTTATAAAAGAGTATACGTGCAGCATACGATACGGAAACAGGAATGGACATCCAGCTGACTTCTGCACTCGCCGTCAGATATTTCTCAGTATACAGAAGCAATGCTGGATATTTTTAGATATAATTCGAGTTAGTTGGGGAAAGTTTTTTCTTTTTTGTGCATGATGTGCATTATGTCTCATGCTGTTCCCACTGGAAAAACCATTCTAAAGTCACGACCAAACTGACGTCACTAGTGATTGTCTGTCCCGTTAACTAGTCCAGCATGAAAATCATCGCCCATTTCAGAAAGCTCTAAAAGGGGAGAACGGCGCAACTGGCACGGGAATGCTGAACATTTAAATGGGTTTTCTGGGACCTTAATATTGAGAGCGTCTCCTTGATTGGTGGTGGTCTAACCCCCTATTTGCAGAATAAAGGGGCTTGCAGGAGTGCCATTCCCACTTCGTCGTGTACACAGGCACATGGCCATACCTAGAGCTGTGCCTGTGCCTGGTACTGTGACTCATTTTCATTCACATCGATGGGACTGATATGCAGTACCAGGCACAGTCAGCCGACCAGACGAGATGTTGTGCCAGTATAATCAGGAGCGCCACTGCCCCTTTATTCTGCAGATTGATAGGGGTCGATCAAAGACTGATCAGTAGGATAGGACAGCCATGCAAAAGTCCTGGAAAACCCCTTTAAACAGTGAGTATGTATCCTGTTGTATACAGTAGATTAATATGATGATCATAGATAAGAGCCGCTACCGTACCTTGATAATCCGTAAGAAAAAAAATGGTGGCAAGCTCCATTGCAAACTGCATTATGCAGGTATTGTCCCAGGTAACATTGCTCAGAGAGGCGCAATATGGCGGCACACGTCGTGCTTACTGGTACATAATACGGACCAATAATGGCTCCGTGTGCTGACGTAAACGCCATCAAAATTGTCCATAGGCCTAAAGGCCGTAAATACAGTGGAGGAAAAACATCACCTACAAAATATCAATTCTTATCCTGCTGTAGGAAAGCGTGTCCGCCTCTTAATGTGTACACAGCCGAATATTAACAGAAGGGCGAAGGCCTTACTGCAGGAAATTGGTTTGCAATGAATATTTCAAAGAGACTTTTGCTTTTAGCTGCTTTCAATTATTAAACGGGTACAGTTAACACTCATTACAAGACTGACGTTACAATATAAACAGACGGTAAAATGGTCGGGACTGCTGTGAAGTATCTGGGGGAAGGGACTCAAGCCTCGTAGCACCCGGATGAAAACGACAGAGGTTTTCTTCCTATGTATAAATTTAATAATTACTTTTGTGTTGACTAAACTGCACATCCCAACTTTAGGGACATCACATATAGGGCCCCTGCAGATGTAGCGCATTTGTTGCAGATTTTCTGTCCGGAATTGCAGGCGGAAAATCTGTAGCGGAAGACAAGTTGCAGGCAAGTGGATGAGATTTATAGAATCTGATCTACATGATGCGAATCTTCAAATCCGCATCATGCTCATTCTGTTCTACATGTTCACTGCGGGTTTCAATCTAGAAAGGGTGTGACGTGCGAACTTTGCTGCAGAAAATCTGCTACGCGTGTGGCTACTCTAAGGGCTTATCCACACGCTGCGTAAAATTTCCGACCAGAAATTGACCTGCGGCGCGTATTTTTTGTACTGTAGCATGTCGATTCCTGCTGCGGAAAGTGGACTGAATTGCTGCGTTTTTCTGAGGAAATGTCACCATCTCCCAACATTGAGAAAAACGCAGTGAAAAACGCAGGAAAGTCTGCAGCAATTCTGTTACAAGCTCTTAAGATGCATCCAGACGTGGTACACTATTTGCTTTGCAATATTTTGCTGCGGGTTTGCTGCAAGTGCATATGAAGTCCATGGTGAATATCCGCTTCTTTTCTGAACAAGAATGATTTAAAAATCTGCAGCATGCTCTGCTTTCAGTGCGGATATTTTCTGCTACATGTGGATGAGGTTTTATAAACCCCATCCACTTGTCTTGTACTGATAATTGCTGCGGATTTGCAAATCCAAAGCAAGTCCACCGCGTCTGGATGCATCCATACTGTTTTAGGTGCATTTAAAGCTGGATATAGTGTGTGAATTAGGACTTAAGTATTTATTTATTTTTTAAAATGA
This sequence comes from Rhinoderma darwinii, assembly GCF_050947455.1. NCBI lineage: Eukaryota > Metazoa > Chordata > Amphibia > Anura > Rhinodermatidae > Rhinoderma > Rhinoderma darwinii. Next base: position 379,942,760 of record NC_134690.1, read on the forward strand.
ACGCCATGTGGCATTTTTTAGTCAATTTTTCAGCATCAAAATCAACAAAAACCCATGGGCAAGAATGGCACTGTTTCTGGGGGGGGGGGGGGGAGCCTTTTTTCTAAGCCCACACATTGGCTCTAAAATATTTGTGGGAATTTATTAACCTTGCTACACCGGTTTAAAGTAGAAAAGTCACAAAAGGGCAAAAAGTCACAATCTGCAGGATAAACTGTGACTTTTGGCATTTTAATCTGACCCTCGGAACTTTTAAGAATAGGTGTGTGGTCTAACAAAGTGGACGGAGCCATCTGTGGCCCAACAGATTTACTATAATTTACGCTAGAAAGTGTCAGAAATTGTAGTTGAAATCTACGCCATCTCCTAGCTGGCATAGATTTACCTCTGTGGGGCGTAACAATGTAAAGGCCCATGCCGGATCCTTTTTTACTTGTCCCCCTCCCATCAGACGACACTCCTTTCCCTTAGACTATCCAAACAGTTTGCGGCTCTTACAAGATACTGACGCCAAGCAGTGACGGAGCGCTCAGGACATTGAATGCTGCGTTGCATATAAGGCCCTGATGCAGCTTGGCGTCAGTACCTTGTAAGAGCGGCGGATTGCTTTGAGAGTCTAAGGGGAGAAGCGGAGCGGTGAAGAATTTTATGTGGATTGAGCCCGCCTGGTTCACACTCCCTGTGACCGCGATTCGTATTGGAATAATTGTGACGCATGGCAAGCCGGAAAATGCAACACATTTATTAAGAGGCTGAAACCAGACAAAAAAAAAGGCGAGGATGTTCATATTCCCTATTAGCAGCTCCTGCTGTGGTGGACCCGGCGCTATTTCCATACAATACTACATTTTCACCTGCAATGTCACTACAAAGGAAATGATGATAAAAGCTGATGGTGGAGTTCAAGCAGCCGCACCATTCTGATCCGTTCACAGTTCGGCGGAGGAGTTGCAATTAAAAATGGGGTTGTCCAGATAGAAAACCCCTTTATCATTATTAAACAAGCATGACAGGGTAATAACAGAACGAGTTCACAAAAAGAATGATCATTTTATGTATCAGGAAGCAAATGGTGAACATCACGTCAGTTATATATTTCATCAGGTTATATTTCATTCATTCATTCAGATATTACAGTACGCAACACTGTTTTACATGAGCAAGGTGCACCCTCTAGTGTTCGATTGGTATTACTGCAAGAGTTCACTGCTGATCTTTCTTACAATTGGTTTGATGAATTATGTGTGATATTTCATGAGTGATGCAAGCAAACTAATGTATTTACCACAGGTACTCAATTAGCTTTAGTAAAGATTTACGTGCAGTCATGTGAAGGTCCGAGATGAACGACACCAGTTAAGATATCATCTTGTTAATGTTGCACAAACTTTGTAGAACTATTTACATTAAGATTTACTATCAGTTTTTAGTGGAAAAACCAGATCAGACCCCTAAATTAATTCAGACCCCCGATCAGACCCCTAAACTCATTCAGGCCACAGACCAAACAACTTAACTCATTCAGACCCCAGATCAGACCTCTAAACAAAATCAGACCCCAAACCAGATTAATTCAGACTCGAGCCCTTAAATGAATCAGTCCCCAGACCATTCTCTAAAATTAATTCAAACTCCTTGAAAAAAGACTTGCAAGACTAGACCCCTGAAATTAATTCAGACCCCAGATCAGAACTCGAAAATGAATTCAGACCGACCAGACAAAAGAAAACCCAACAATATATACTTACCAGTTGCCACTCCCGGGTCCTATTCCCTTCCAGGCCCCGCCGCACACAATGTCCTGGACACTGGTCAACATGAGGACTTTGTGCGCCGGGGCCTTGGTGGTAATTCCACTCCTGACGGCAGAACGGCCAGCAAAGATGCATTGGAAAATATACTGCCCCCTCTAATGCCTATATGACGGCAGGTCTGCAGGATCCAGGCAGCTGGCACGCCTGGTCCGGATTTGGACCTCGGTTCGTTACTTGAGGACCGCTGATATATGAATAAATATATTTATAGTATTTAGCAATAAAAAGTGGAATTCTGACTTTTGTGTAGATGTGGAACTATGGCTAAACCAAGATCAGTTAAAGCACTCCGAATTGTGACGACCCCAACTGACAGCTCCTTATATCTCAGCTTTCTGTGCCCACCTGTAAGTACGACATTGGAGACATGGGATATTGGCATTAACTGCCGTCACATCCGAATTTACAGGTTTTGAGTTGAGTTTGGCTTTAAATGCCCATTTACATGGCTGGATTTGAGGCCTTTGCCTATTTTTTTGTGAAAAATGTTTTATTTTTTTACAACTTCTGGGATAAAATCAAATTTTTGGAGAGAAGAGAAAACACCTCAGATACAGCACACGAGTCCTAAGAGATACCCCATCTAAAACATTCCCCTAAGGGTATGTTCACACGCTTAACCAAAAACGTCTGAAAATACGGAGCTGTTTTGAAGGGAAAACAGCTCCTGATTTTCAGACGCTTTTTATTCAAAGTCGCATTTTTCGCAGCGTTTTTTACGGCCGTTTTTGGAGCTGTTTTTCTATAGAGTCAATGTAAAACCGCTCCAAAAACAGCTCAAGAAGTGACATTTTCTGAAAACACTACGTGTGCACATACCCTAAAGCTTGCAGCAGGGCATTGCAGCATGAGGAGGCTGTACTGCAGCACAATTCCCTATGGTTCATATAACAGGTCTGTAGACACTCTGTGCTGCTGTGTGGAGCCTCCATGATACGACATGCAGTGAAGCATGCATTTTTTTTCTTACTGATTTTCATCAAATCTGTGAGGAACATTATGCACCGTATTATGCAATCCGTACCACACAGATCCATAATATGTCATGTGCATGAGCCATAACTGCTGCTCAATTTTCACAGTCCCTCTCCATATTTTTACCAGTAAATTCTCTTGTTCCTTTAGATCTCTCTATATGATGAAAAATGTGATCTCTCCAACTCTAGAATAAACCTCCAATAAATGTCCCTGAAGGTTGTCACAACAGCCGCTGACATTAGTTGGTGACAGCAGTTTAGCCAAAGGGATAAAACACTATCGGGAAAAACGTCTCTGTTAAAATCAATGTTATCTGACGCAAGACGCATTCACAGCTATAAAGCAGAGATTTTCAGCTTCCTTCTATCTTAACAAGTCAAATCTGAGAATAGGCAGTGACCCAGGGGGCTTTATCTGTCGTTTTCAGCCGTGGAAACTAACGAAAAAAATATCTCGTGACACCGGCTTTACCATTCATCAATTTCTAAATCATGAATATCCTTCCTTTGGTTCCATTTGATGTTCTCATGGGACACACAGTATATCGGCAGAATAATGCGCTGCGGTACACTGAGAACAACAACGAAAGCCGACGAGGAACAGAAATAAGAATTCCTCCTTAATAATCGCCTGTAGCTTTATTTCTGGGAAAGCTGGGTGACAACCAATGTGGCACGGCTGCTATTACAGCACCCGGCTCTCCCAGGCGAGTCTGCATAGATATGTTGTGAAACACTATACACATATCACTGAATAACTAAATAGAAGTGCCTTTCAGGGCTGTAAGAAAGTTGGGGTGAGAGCAGAAATAGGAGTAGTGTGAGTTTTCAGCCTCCTTTTCCAGATTAGTGCAGTGATATGGTGAGCAGGGCATGTATTACAGCATTACTAGGCAGATTTGCTATACATAAGCCAAAGCGAAAGTCCATATTTATAGTAGCAAAAACGAATATCAGAGAACGCTCTCAATAGCACATATATAACCTATAAAAACTCGAGCTTGAAAATCTCATTAGTATAAGGCCACGTTCAGACGTGGCGGAATTGCTGTTGAATTTCGCTGAGGACAGTCGGCAGTGGAATTCTGCAGCAGCCGTTTTTTGCATTTGTTTCTATACATTTTTAGGAAAGTTAGTTCAGACGTTGCGGAAAATAACTGCGGAATTTAGGCTGCGGTGCAAAATTTCCCCTCCGCAGTATGCAAATTATGTTGCGGAGAAGCAGCGGAATTTCACGGCGGATTTCAGCCTTTGCAATGCAAGAACTGTTATCTGCGGCAAGTCCGCTGTGATATCCGCAACGTCTGAATTACCTGTGAGATATGCAAATGTTGGTGGAGATTCGTAGCATAATTGCCCCGAATCTGCACCAACATTTGCAGCGGAAAAATTCTGCCACGTCTGAACGTGGCCTAAATCTTTATTCAATACATAGCGTTAAAAATACACAAACACATAGCGGATGGATGATCCTAAATATAAAATGGAGCATGCAATAATACATAATAGTAATTAGCGTAAAAATCTGATGCCATATACTGTCCAATTGAGCAGTGTCCCCCAAATTTACCACAACGTATAACGGGGAAGTGGGGTATTATACTCATAATTTATGTCCAGTCACGTGGTAAAGGCTGGTCGCGAATCAGTAGATTGGTAAAACAAATGGCAGCCGCGGCAGGAAACAAAGAAACCAGTCAACAATGTTTACAAGTAACGCACAGAAATCAAAAGTTTACTTCTGAAGCCTTAGCTTAGGACGGCGTGACTGGGGGAAAGAGCGGTGGACCTTACGTAGAGAACCATATCCAATCGGCTGCTAGAAAAAGTTCCCATGTGACTAGCTGGGACGTGTAATGCATCACAGGTGTGTGGTGCATATAACCGCCGGCCCCGCCCACTCCAGCGGCTACGGCTTCGCACCCTGGAGATCGCCTGTGCAAGGACGACACCCCGGAGACACATCTCCCTGGGTGAACATCCTCATCCATGCGCTGTCCCCTTGGTGACAAAGCAGGAGCCGTGAGCGCCACCCCGAGCGGACATGTGCACCTCTGTAATAGGGATGTAATATGATGGTGTGCGGGGAATAAAAGATTTAGGGCATAGATTACTACAGCCACAACTAATAACCTCAAACCATGGAACAATCAGCTTCATTCATGGGGATGACTATTTATGTAGATATCTACATTAAAAATATTAAAATAATACAATACACATAATTGTTATATAAATACGGTAGTACAAGTCAAACGGGAGTAAATGCCCAGGAGGAGGATACCCAGGTAAAGTGAATGAGGGCATTGTAATAACATAGTGTAAAATCAATACATACCAAACATGCATTAATAAATATAAAGTACACTATAAAATCAATATCTCCAAACATAAAACTATTTAAAGTGACCATGCTAAGAAGGTGCTAGTGCTATTTGTAAAACTGAGCCAAGAATGGCTATTGTAATGCCAGTGGCAGGTCCTGTTCCTGACAGTGGTCCCCGCCATCGGGTCTCACACCTTCACCTCCAGCAGACTGGATATAGGCTGGTAGCGGATGACTGGATACCAACCGGAGGGCCCACGTGTGGACTAAGGACGCAAGCAGAGAACACCAGCAGAGGCCGGCGGGCCTGGAGGAGGGACAGGCCGCTGGCCTGTGCTGTTGTCCTCCGCTTGCGTCATTAGTGCACGCATGCACCTTTCCGCTGGTATCCAGTCATCCGCTACCAGCCTGTATCCAGTCTGCTGTTGCTGACTGTTGTTAACCAGTATCCATTCATCCGCTACCAGCCTTAATCTAGTCCACTATTGCTGCTTGTTGTCAGCCAGTATCCAGTCATCTGCTATCCACCAGTGTCTAGTAATCGGCTATCAGCTTCCATCCAGTTGCCTGTTAACAGTCTGGCTCCTACTGTCGGTGTCAAGCCTGAATTTTCCATCCATTAAGGTACCATCTGCCAGTACCTGTTGCTAGTCCGCTCGGCTATCTCAAGAGGAAGCGACCTGGTAGCCTTCCCGTAGCGAAGACCTGAACCCTGTATAGGGGTTGAAGGGTGAAGACTGGGGACGCTACTTAGATAACGCCCTTACAGGTGGCCCTAAGCCAAACTGGTAGAGTAGACCAGTGGGTCCACAACCTGCTGGTCAGAACAGCTATATTATAATTATCAGTCAAAATATTGACATGCGATAGATAGATAGATAGATAGATAGATAGATAGATAGATAGATAGATAGATAGATAGATAGATAGATAGATAGATAGATGTAAACCTTAATTTTAGGATCCAGATTACGTCTACAAATGTACCATTACAGTTTAACATAGAAAGACAATTTTTATCTCAGACACAGGAATAAAATTCGAACACATTTTCTAAACCCTTATGACTCACCCATTCCCTACTTCACGGAATACTTGTAATTCCTCATATCCTGTAAGTGATTCATGGATTAAATGTAATTAAAGAGAACATTTCATATATACTGCAATGTGCCCGCAGTATTCTGCTGAGTGCTTGACTGGGTGTTTGACAAAATGTTAAAACAAAAATAAAAGAAAAATTCCCAATGAACATGTAAGGGTATGTTCACACGGCTTATTTTCGGGCCGTTTTTCGCGCCTCCAAACATCTGCCCATTGATTTCAATGGGAAATACTGTGTTCTGTTTCGACGGTTTTACACGGCTGTTTTTTGGGAAAGCTGGGTGAGAACATTGATCAATATACGGCTTCCATGGTGGTTGTGACCCAGCTTTCCAAAAATACTGAACTTTAAATTTGCCTAGTTATACCAGAGCAGGGAATGTGTCACTAGATTTCTCATTCAGTCTAGCAAATCTGGATGACAACACCTCTAGGCGGCGTAATGGTGAACAGATAAGAAATATTCCTGAAGTGTAACTAAACTTTGAAAAAAACTTTTGACATGTCAGAAGTTTTGATCAGTGGCGGTCCAAGCACTGAGACCCCAACCGATCGCTAGAATAAAGAGTCAGGTGATGTGCCGCTTTGTTTCCGAGTCTGTGAGGCTTTCCAAAGAAAGACGATCAGAAACGAAGCAGCACAGAACTCACCTGAGCACTTCTGCAGCGTTTTAGTGATCGGTGTGGATCTCAGTGCTCGTAGCCCCACCGATCAAAACTTACCCTTCAATGGGGTTATCCGCTTTGGACAATCTCTTTTTGTTACAATGGTGCCTTACAAAGTATCTGCACTTTTTCAAAACATTTGATATGTCATAAAGACATATCAGAAGTTTTGGTCAGTGGGGGTGGGTCTGTGTGCTGGGACACCCACCATAGTCCGTATGTTGTCTGTGGTTTTCACGCACCCATAGACTTCAATGGGCGACTAGGCGCGCAAAAACGCACCAATATAGGACATGCAGTGAGTTTCACGCAACGGACACTCGCTGCGTGAAAACTCGCGCATGTCTGAATAGCTCCATTGAAATGAATGGGTCCGTGTGCTGTCAGTTATTTCAATAGACAGCGCACAGACGAGTATTACGCTCGTCTGATGAGCCCTTATTCTTTAAGAATAAGCTATTCACGGGGACCTCTAGAGATCAGCTGTAATCTGCATTGGAACCTGGTAGGAAGTTTTCAATTCCCCTTTAGCGCCACCAGTGGGAAGACTAAGCATTGCATGATGCCGATTGAAATCCAGAAAACAAGATAACCCCTTTAATTCTGAACATCTTAGGTCATATGCATACAGGCATTTTCTTACTTTGTACGAGCTCTGTTTTAAGACTGTGTTCACATGTGGTGTTATTTTTATTTAACTAAAAAAAGCAACAAAAATTTGCAGCAAAAACTCCACACGTGAAAAAACCCTAAGGCCCTGTTCACACCGAATTTTTTTGCAGGAAAAATTTTGACCAGCCTGCACTCTCTTTGCCGCGTTTTTCGTGGCGTTTTTTGGCCGCGGCCATTGAGCGCCATGGGCAAAAAACGCTGCGAAAACAACTTTCTCTGCCTCCCATTGATGTCGATGGGAGGTCAGAGACAGAAAAGCCAGAAGAAAGGGCGTGGAGCTTTTTCCTGCAAGCGTTTTTTCCGCTCGCGGTTTCCGCGTCAAAAACGCGCCAAAAAACTCAGTGTGAACAGGGCCTAAGAGTACCTGATGTCTATTCAGGCTCTAACAGGAACATAAACTTTGGACAGCTTAACGGTCCTAATGACACATTTTAGTTGGTACTCTATTTCAACAAACTGGGCTGTAGACATGTGCTGCCAGACACTGCGAATTGACAGTACCATAGAGAAATATGGAATACATGGTTTTCCAACAAGAATCGTATGTTGTCTCTTGTGTCATTTTGTGATGTCACGGTTCTTTTACTCGCTAAAGGGTTATGTCCATCTCAGAAATTTATGGCATATCCCTTTGGGACCAACACCTATCTCTAAAGCGGGGCTCCCTGACCCTCCCGTCTGCTGTCGCTGAGCTCTGCCCACTGGTTTTACGAAAACAGCTGAGCACATTTTGCTCCGCTGTTTTTGGAACTCCCGTAGAAGTGAATGGAAGTTGGGGAAATAGCGTAGCACAGGGAGCTACACCGTAGCTCCTGAATTCCAGAAACAGTGTAGATCACTGAGATACGTTGTTTCCGTGACTCCCATTCACTTTTATAGATGTTTTGGAAACTGTAGCAAAACGCACTTGGCTGTTATCGGAAAACTCGGCCAACTCGTATCTCAATGGCCAGAGCCGAATGGAATGAACACTGCGAGCTCAGTGTGAATAGGCCTTTACACAGTCACTTGTTAAAGATGTTGTCCTCTTTGGAAAATCTCTTATTATTAGATGGGTCCCCCGGAGATAAGCTTATCAAAGGGTTACTTGCTGCTGGGACCCCCAGTGATCAGCAGTAATCTGTGGCGGAACCTGGAATCAAGTGTTCAATTGCTCTACAGCGCCATCCCAGGGCAAACAACACATTACACAGTTCTCAAATCAATGGGTTGTCCGTGTGATGCCCGGATGTGACAGTTTCTCCAGAGATAGAACTTGTGGTAGATTTACTATTGCTGTCGTGTCAGACATCTGGCCTAAGTTGCACCTTCGTTTTGCCGCAAATCATTTTAGACAAATTCATTAATGGATTTAAAAAAGAACAGAAGTTTGCGACTCGCCTCACCAGGGGGCGTGGCTTAAGAGGCGCCACAATTTTGGTGTAAAAAATAGGGTCTAAAGTAAGCCAACCAATGGTATGCATTTAGACAGAATGTCTATATGTGTAATGACAGGGATAGGGAAACAGACAAGTGAGCCCTAATCTACCCGCCACTCAGTCCCTGCCTACTTGCAACGACCCGCCCTAGGCGACGGGGTACAACTGGGCGACGGTCCCTACACTCAGTAAGTGCACGACAGACAACAGACAAGGAAACACAGAACAAAGGGAAACGGGGCAGTTGCCCACGGCAACACCGTGAGCAACAAGAGTAGTAAACGAGCCGAGTCAAACCAGGAGAGTACGAGGTGCCAAACGCAGAGCAGGAGAGTAGTGAACAAGCCGAGTCAAACCAGGAGTGTACGAGGTACCAAACGCAGAGCAGAAGAGTAGTCAGTAAGCCAGGGTCAATTCGAAGAAAGGAACAAATAGTTCAAGAAGCTGCAGCAGGGCCAGGAAACCAACAGAGAAGAATCACAAGCAAGGAGGAACAGGAAAGGCAGGTATAAATGGACAGAGGGCGGGAGCTAGCTCCGTCTGGCCAGGCTGTGATAGGCTCTCCCACTCCTAAGCCTGCCATCCTGAGTGGTGGAAGATGGAGTCAGTCTCACAGACATAGAAGCAGGTGCAGACTGATTACCTATGGGCGTGGATACAGAAGCTGTGCCTGGCAGATCCTTAACAGTACCCCCCCTTTTATGAGGGGCCACCGGACCCTTTCTAGATGGACCTGGTTTATTGGGGAAACGAAGGTGGAACCTCCTGACCAATACCCCAGCGTGAACATCCCGGGCGGGTACCCAAGTCCTCTCCTCAGGCCCGTATCCTCTACAATGGACCAGGTACTGGAGGGAGCCTTGGACCATCTTGCTGTCCACAATCTTGGCCACCTCGAATTCTACCCCCTCAGGGGTGAGAACGGGGACAGGAGGTTTCCTCGAGGGAGCCAAGGACGGGGAGCAGCGTTTAAGGAGGGAGGCATGAAACACGTCGTGTATTAGAAAAAATGCCGGCAACTCCAGTCGGAAGGAGACAGGATTGAGGACTTCAATGACCTTATACGGCCCAATAAACCGGGGGGCAAACTTCTTGGACGGGACCTTAAGGCGCAAGTTCCTAGACGATAACCACACCAGATCCCCGACCAAAAACAAGGGGTTAGCAGAACGTCTTCTATCAGCCTGAGTTTTTTGTACGCTCTGGGACGCCTCTAGGTTCTTCTGAACCTGGGCCCAGACTGTGCACAGTTCCCGATGAACGACATCTACCTCGGGATTGTTGGAACTACCAGGTGAAACGGAGGAGAACCGTGGATTAAACCCAAAATTACAGAAAAAGGGGGAGACCCCTGACGAGTTACTGACACGGTTATTAAGGGAAAATTCGGCGAGGGGAATGAATGAGACCCAATCATATTGACAGTCAGAGATAAAACACCTTAAATATTGTTCTAGAGACTGATTAGTCCTCTCGGTTTGGCCATTAGTTTCAGGATGGAAGGCAGAGGAGAAGGACAGATCAATCTCCAACTTTTTACAGAAGAAAACAAAGAAACAAATTGTACCCCTCTGTCCGAAACAATATTGACAGGGAGCCCATGGAGACGCAGGATGTGTTTGACAAACAAGGTAGCTAACGTCTTAGCATTGGGTAGTTTTTTGAGGGGCACAAAGTGGCACATCTTACTGAAGCGGTCTACTACAACCCACACCACCGACTTGCCTTGAGATGGAGGCAAATCGGTGATAAAATCCATGGAGATATGGGTCCAAGGTCTCTGGGGAATGGGCAAAGAACGTAGTAAGCCCGCTGGTCGGGACCTGGGAGTCTTGGACCTAGCACAAACCTCACAAGCGGCGACGTAGGCCTTAACGTCTTTAGGCAAACCAGGCCACCAATAGTTTCTGGCAATGAGGTGCTTGGTACCCAGGATGCCTGGATGACCAGATAGTGCGGAGTCATGATTTTCCCTAAGTACCCTTAGCCGGAATTGCAGGGGAACAAACAGCTTGTTCTCAGGAAGGTTCCCTGGAGCTGAACCTTGATCAGCAGCAATTTCAGAGACTAAATCAGAATCAATAGAGGAAATGATTATACCTGGAGGCAAAATATAAGCAGGATCTTCCTCCGAAGGAGGGCTGGCCATGAAGCTACGCGACAGTGCATCAGCCTTAATATTTTTAGACCCAGCCCTATAGGTAACCAAAAAATGTAATCTGGTAAAAAATAACGCCCATCGAGCTTGTCTCGGGTTTAGCCTCCGGGCCGATTCTAGGAAAACCAGATTCTTGTGGTGCCTAGCCCCCTCCAGGAAGTGGCGCCACTCTTCAAATGCCCATTTAATGGCTAAGAGTTCGCTGTTGCCAATATCATAGTTACTCTCAGTGGGCGAAAACTTCCTGGAGAAGTAGGCACAGGGACGGAGATGGGTGAGGGACCTGGTACCCTGGGACAAGACGGCCCCCACTCCCACCTCGGACGCGTCAACCTCCACGATAAATGGCTCCATTTGGTTGCGCTGAACCAACACCGGGGCCGAGATAAAGCACTTCTTAAGGGCCTCAAAAGCCTGGACAGCCACAGGAGGCCAGTGGAGGAGATCAGCACCCTTGCGAGTGAGGTCCGTAAGAGGCTTAGCGATGACCGAGAAGTTAGCAATAAATCTCCTGTAATAATTAGCGAACCCCAAGAAGCACTGTAACGCCTTCAGGGAGGCAGGTTGGACCCATTCCGCCACAGCCTGGACCTTGGCGGGGTCCATGCGGAATTCACGAGGAGTGAGGATTTGACCCAAAAATGGTATCTCCTGCACCCCAAACACACATTTTTCGGTCTTCGCAAACAGTTTGTTTTCCCGAAGGACCTGGAGCACCTTCCTGACATGCTCAATGTGGGAGGACCAGTCCTTGGAAAAAACAAGTATGTCATCAAGGTACACTACAAGAAATACCCCCAGGTAATCTCTTAAAATCTCATCTATGAAATTCTCGAAGACCGCGGGAGCATTACACAACCCAAAGGGCATGACGAGGTATTCGAAATGACCTTCGGGCGTGTTAAACGCAGTCTTCCACTCATCCCCCTCTTTGATGCGGATAAGGTTATACGCCCCCCGTAGATCAAACTTAGAGAACCATTGGGCCCCCTGAACCTGATTAAAGAGAATAGGAATCAAAGGAAGGGGATACTGGTTCCTTACAGTGACCTTATTCAAGTTACGGTAGTCAATGCATGGCCTAAGACCACCATCCTTCTTCCCTACGAAGAAGAAGCCAGCACCTACCGGAGAAGTAGAGGGGCGAATGTAACCCTTGGCCAGGCATTCCTGGATATACTCTCTCATGGCTTCACTTTCGGGACAAGAGAGATTAAATATCCTTCCCTTAGGGAGCTTAGCTCCTGGTACCAAATCGATAGCGCAATCGTATTCTCTATGAGGAGGTAACACTTCGGAGGCCTCCTTAGAGAAAACATCAGTGAAGTCCTGAACAAACTCAGGTAGCGTGTTCACCTCCTCAGGTGGAGAAATAGAATCAACAGAAAAACATGACGTCAAGCATTCATTACCCCATTTGGTAAGATCCCCAGTATTCCAGTGAAACGTGGGATTATGCAACTGCAACCAGGGAAGGCCTAAAATCAAATCGGACGATAATCCTTGCATCAACAGTACAGAGCACTGCTCCAAATGCATGGAGCCAACAAGGAGTTCAAAAAAAGGGGTATGCTGTGTAAAATAACCATTAGCAAGAGGAGTGGAGTCGATACCCACTACCGGGACAGGTCTAGGCAAATCAATCAAAGGCATAGCTAGAGACATAGCAAATTCCACAGACATGATATTAGCAGACGACCCTGAATCCACGAAGGCACTGCCGGTAGCAGACCTACCACCAAAAGAGACCTGAAAGGGAAGCAAGATTTTATTAGGTTTCATCTTTACGGGAAATACCTGTGCGCCCAAGTGACCTCCCCGATGATCACTTAGGCGCGGAAGTTTTCCGGCTGCTTATTCTTACGCCTAGGACAGGTGTTCACTTGATGCTTGTCATCCCCACAATAGAAGCAGAGACCATTTTTCCTGCAGAACTCTCTACGTTGTTGGGGGGACACGGAGGCCCCGAGTTGCATAGGTACCTCCGAGTCTTCCGTGGAAGAACGAAGCAACGGAACCTCGGGAGGCATCATGGGGGAGTCAGAGGAGAAAACACATAAACGTTCACGTTGTCGTTCCCTGAGACGTCGGTCAAGTCGTACCGCTAAAGCCATAACCTGGTCTAGGGAGTCAGAAGAGGGATAGCTAACTAGCAGGTCTTTCAGGGCGTTCGACAGTCCCAACCTAAACTCGCACCTTAAGACAGGGTCATTCCCCCGAGAAGCTACGCACCACTTCCTAAAGTCAGAGCAATACTCCTCAACAGGTCTCTTACCCTGACATAAGGTCACCAGCTGACTCTCGGCAAAGGCAGTCCTGTCAGTCTCGTCATAAATGAGTCCGAGAGCAGAAAAGAAAAGATCAACGGAGGAAAGTTCAGGGGCGTCAGGAGCCAAGGAGAAGGCCCATTCTTGGGGCCCTTCCTGGAGCCAGGACATAATTATACCCACCCGCTAGCTCTCAGAACCTGAGGAGTGGGGCTTTAAACGAAAATAGAGCCTACAACTCTCCCGAAAGGAGAGAAAAGTCTTCCGGTCCCCTGAGAACCGGTCAGGCAACTTGAGGTGGGGTTCAAGAGGTGAGGTGAGGGGCACTACCATGGTAGCATCAGGCTGGTTGACCCTCTGAGCCAGGGCCTGGACCTGTAGGGAGAGACCCTGCATTTGCTGAACCAGGGTCTCAAGGGGGTCCATAGTGGTGTGAGGGACCAGGGTAGAGTAGATATATGGGCTTGTGATTATGTAATGACAGGGATAGGGAAACAGACAAGTGAGCCCTAATCTACCCGCCACTCAGTCCCTGCCTACTTGCAACGACCCGCCCTAGGCGACGGGGTACAACTGGGCGACGGTCCTTACACTCAGTAAGTGCACGACAGACAACAGACAAGGAAACACAGAACAAAGGGAAACGGGACATGTGTCTTTTTTCAGCCGTACTAACTATGTAACTATGTAACACCGTGAGCAACAAGAGTAGTAAACGAGCCGAGTCAAACCAGGAGAGTACGAGGTGCCAAACGCAGAACAGGAGAGTAGTGAACAAGCCGAGTCAAACCAGGAGTGTACGAGGTACCAAACGCAGAGTAGAAGAGTAGTCAGTAAGCCAGGGTCAATACGAAGCAGGGACAATTAGTTTAAGAAGCTGCAGCAGGGCCAGGAAACGAACAGAGAAGAATCACAAGCAAGGAGGAACAGGAAAGGCAGGTATAAATAGACAGAGGGCGGGAGCTAGCTCCGTCTGGCCAGGCTGTGATAGGCTCTCCCACTCCTAAGCCTGCCATCCTGAGTGGTGGAAGATGGAGTCAGTCTCACAGACATAGAAGCAGGTGCAGACTGATTACCTATGGGCGTGGATACAGAAGCTGTGCCTGGCAGATCCTTAACAATATGAGTGTTCAATTTATGATCCAGCATGAGCGACTGTGATAAATTTGGCACATCTAGTCTAATTCAACGCTGTGTAATTTAAGACCGTATTACTAAATTCGTTCTACTCTTCGTAGCCACTCGCCACTCTGGCTATTTGATGAGGGTCCTAAATGGGGGACCCTTCTTCTAACTCATAATTTCACAATAGGGTATTTGTTTTTCTAAACCAGACAGCCCCTTTAATTACACCAATCACTAAACTGTATGGCCCAAAAGTGAATTACAGTGTCCACTTGGTGTATGCGCCGGGAAATCTCTCGGCACATACATCAAATGTTTCCATATGCCCCCATTCACACAACGAAGGCCAAAAGCATGTCATTTTGGCCGACCTTCGGGCTGATATAAGTCATTCTACCTTTTTTTCATCTGTAAGGAATAGCGCAGTCTGCTGCACTATTCCATACATAGGCATCGCGCAGTATACATGGGAGCCCATGGGGGATGGATGCCACTATATGCCTATACAGTGGCTCCCATCAGAGGTATACATCGGGATATAACCCCCCCTGTATACCCTAGTGTGAATGGACCCTTAGACAATCATTGCGTTGTGTTGCAGTGCTTGCGCTGATGACTGATGAGTACATGATACCATAATCTGGTCTGTGCTGGTCCTTATTGTCTATACCTCGTCTCCATGTCACTAGCTTTAAGTTTTTAAAATGTAAATACTATTAGTATGAAAGGTTAGATATTTTGAGCCTGTGAAAGCATAGCAATAACCTTACTTTGACCACTTACCCCCTCTTTAAATGTGCTGCGTATGCTCCCCGCAGTGCTGCCTCCAGGAAGTAGCTGAGCTCAAAGTCATGACAAGGAAAGCTGCTCTTGGGATTTCTTGAGTGAGTACTGTTCATGCTCTGAGGAAAGATAATAAAACGAAAGAAGAAAATAAATGAAAGAAATTGTCTATCTCGGAGTTTAATAAAACCAATAACTACCAAATGTGGGCAGCATACTATTATATGAACGGACGCATGCGTACAATCATTTCTTATTATGGAAAGTATTCCACAGGTGATTTCCCAGTCTTCCTGTGTTTGCACGCTAAAAAAAACAAAAGATAGGTTTATTGATTTCCTATGAAATTGACCCGTCTGGGATAGGTAGCTAGATTGTGAGCCCCATTTGGGACAGGGATGGATGTGAATGATGAAAATGACACCTCCTTAGCTGTAAAACCGACAGCAGAATAGGGGCAGTTCCCTCTCTTGCCCTCTTTGTAGATTCCCCAATCTGCAGTATAATGCCAATATCTCGCGTCTTTGAATGCTCGCGCCATTATTTTGCCAGCAGAAGTCAGAGTTCTCTATGCAAGGTGTCAACCAAAAAAAACAAAAAACACCCTATATATAGACCCTATGAAATTGCAAGTTGTGTTGCGGTTTGTTCAGAGATTCCGCAGCGGAATTGCAGTAAAAACTGCAGAAAATCGACGGGTGCACATAAAGTTTGCTATAACCAATGCTTCGCACTTAATTGGCAGGTAAAACCGCTGCAAAAATGTGTAGCGTTTCCACAGCAATAAGATGCGGATTTCTGTGACTGATTTACGCGCAGATTTTTTTAGATACAGCAGCAGGTTTTCCATTGCAGAAAATATGCAGTGTATCCTGCCTGTGTTAATATACCCTTAAAGTTAGACGGAATAAAACAAGAGCAGACGGGCAGAAACTGCAGCAATGTTATCCCAGTGGTGCACACTGTATAATACATTTGGTGCATCCTGCTAGACATGTTAGACACTTTTCTCTTCCTTACACCACCTTATGGCTAGCGCACTTTACTCCAATATTTTGTGTTAGTAGTTCCGCCAAGTTTTTAACGTCTTGTCTTACCACAGGCTTAGGCCGGGTTCCCACATAGCGCAAACGCTGCGGAATTTCTGCAACGGAATTCTGTGCGGAAATTCCGCAGAATTTACAGTAGCAGTAAAGTGAATTAGATGCCATGGCCACGCGAAAACGTTCATAAACTGACCTGCGGTGCGTATTTCAAATCAACAGCATGTCAATTTATGCTGCGTTTTCATTACTTTTCTGTTGCGTGTTTTCCCCATTGAATACAATGGGAATGTAAAACCTGCAACAAATATCCAAGTGATGCGACTTGCAGTGACTCCACCGCAAAAAATGCAACTCAGAAGAAAAGAGAAGCTTTTTTTTGGTTTAAAATGACTAAAAAAGCTTATACTTACTACCCAGGCGTTGTCATTGTGACGCTTTCTTCTGTTCTTATTCCAGGCCGGCCCCATGGGATGATGTTTCTTCCTATCTGACTGCTGCAGCGGTCACATGGGCTGCCGATTCATCCCAGGAGGCCGGACTGCACGGACAACGGGGGGACGCGTCACCATGAGCACGGCCAGGGTAAGTATGAAAGTTTTGTTTTTTTCCAGCTCTGCTTTTTGCAGCGGAAATTCCTCCTGAAAAACCGCAACACGGTACGGGTTCTAGGTTGGATACGCTGCAGTTTTGTGTTATCCGACCCATGGGAACCCGGCCTTACTGCAGCTCTGCAGAGTCAGACTGGCTGCTGTTTATAAGTGCCCCATCACCAGGACGTCTTTGTGGTTTGCATCATAAGAAGGACAGAATTGTTATAAACTACAAGCAATTATAAAGATACTTAAACTGTGTGTGTAACATTAGGCTCTCCATAATTAGAGAACGATAATCGTCTCCCACACGTCACTGTATCCTAGAGAATCAAGAGACAATATGGACACTCTGATCCACAATACATCTGCTACACTAATGGGAAACTGAACATTTTCGAAAAAACGATTATAACTCTCTCCTCTGTAGGGTTATTATAAATCTTGGGTTATTACGCACCTTGTCTAATTCTTGTAAGAAGACTTGTGCGATCCAGCTGGCCTTCTCAAAGCAAGCAACAGCTTCTTCTTCCCTCTCCGACAGACGAGCGCGGGAGGCAATAGTCGCTGTACAGCGTTCTAATGACAAACCTTAAGGACGGCAATAAAACCAATAACTGAATATAAGACTTTATTTTACATTTTTATTTTTAAAAAAAATATATATATATATATATATATATATATATATATATATACTGAGTGACCCTTATAATAAAAATGTTGGAAATCTATGAGTTGTTCTCTTGTGTGCAGTCTGTACATTTTATTCAGCTTTTGCCTCCTATATTGTTACAGAAGCTAAATAAATACCACTTGTGGCAACCACTATAGTGCAGCTTTCCACAGACCCTGAAATACATACAAATCTGCATTATTATAAAATATTCACATAGGAGAAACGATCAGGGACTTTCTTTTGATTTTTCCAAAAGTTTTCAAATTTCTTCTCAAAATGTTTTTCAGAATAGATTACACAGATCGGGCAGTAGAGACCTAAAGTTCTACCAGCCCAATAACAAATAATATAGCCAGATTACACCGATCGGGCAAGAAAGACCTAAAGGTCCACAGGCCCAAAAACAAATAATATAGCCACTTAGCTCAAAACAGAATAATAATTTTGTCACTCAGGGTTTAGCCCATGCACTGACCATGTCTCTGTCAATCCCCTGCAAGTTGGGGACATTCCTCCATGGAGGACTTTTGTGAGCCTGGCTGATCGTGGAAGAATCCTCCGCTGGGGAAACTCCTCTAGACTGGCAGGTCACGCGGGGTCCGTAAGACCCGGGATCTGATTGCTCGTAATTTCTGGTGGCCCACGCTGCCCAAGGACATTATGGACTTTGTTTCTTTCTATTCAATATGTGCAGCCAACAAGGTTGCTCACTCCAGACCTGCTGGTCTGCTCCAGCCATTGCCTGTGCCCAATGCTCCCAGGCAGCATATAACTATGGACTTTATTACGGATCTGCCTCTCTCTGCCGGATGCAGTACTGTCTGGGTGGATCGATTTTCGAAGATGGCCTACTTTGTTCCTCTGACCGGTCTTCCTTCTGCTGTTCCTCAGCTGGCCAAGCTGTTCATCCAACACATCTTCCGCCTGTACGGCTTGCCGCAGAATATTGTGTCTGAATGGGGGGTTCAGTTCACCTCGAAGTTCTGGATAGCCCTCTGCGGACTCCTCAGTGTGAAGTTTGACTTTTCCTCAATCTACCATCCTCAGTCCAATGGTCAGGTCGAGAGGATCAATCAGATCTTGGAGAACTACCTACGCCACTTCATCTCCAAGCAGCATTATGACTGGGTGCAGCTGCTTCCGTGGGCCGAGTTGTCATATAATAATCACACCAGTGAGTCCACAAGGAATGCACCGTTCTTCATTGTCTACGGCCAACACCCACGAATTCCTCTCCCGGTGCCCGATACTTCCGAGGTACCAGCGGCTGTCTCCGCTTTTAGAGACTTCCTGCAGATCTGGCAGCAGACTCGATCCTCCATCCTAATGGCAGTCGACCACATGAAACGGAAGACTGACAGAAGGAGAAGAGAACCTCCTCAATTTCTCCCTGGCACGAAGGTCGGGCTGTCTTCTAGGAATATCCAACTAAGGGTGCCGTTATGCAAATTTGCTCCCAGGTTTCTCAGACCCTTCGAGATCCTACAGCAGATCAACCCTGTCGCCTACTAGCTTCGGCTGCCTCCTACCTTCAAGATCCCCAACTCCTTCCATGTCTCCCTCCTAAAGCCGGTGGTTCTGAACCACTATACCAAAACTCCTAGCCCTGCGGTTGCCTCCAGTGGTCGTTCAGACACCTTTGAGGTTAAGGAGATCTTGGACACCAAAAAAGTGAGAGAAAGGACTTTTTATTTGGTGGATTGGAGGGGGTTTGGTCCTGAAGAGAGGTCCTGGGAGCCAGAGGAGAACCTCAATGCTCCTACTCTTCCCAAAAAGTTTCTCTCTCGCTCTGGTCCCAAGAAGAGGGGGCGTAAGAGGGGGGATACTGTCATGTCCATGGCTGCGGGCCATCTGCGCCACTCTCCCCATGACAGCCGCAGCCACGAGTCGGCGAGCGCTGGCCCCAGTCTCCTTCCCAGGAGACGACGGCACTCGCTTCCACTCACCTCAACCGGATCCCCTCTTAAAGGGGAAGCGCGCACCGGACTTTGATGTAGCATCAGGCCGTGAGTACCCTGGACTATAAGAGGGGTCCAGCCCCCTGCTTCGATGCCTGCGCGTTGTTGTTGTTGTTGTTTCCCTAGTTTGTCTATGCAATGGTCTCCTAGTGTGTTCATTTTCCCTGCATTCCGTACTATCCTGGTCGAGTACTATGCTGAGCTAAAGTCGTGCCATGCTGTATACCACGCCTCACCTGCTTCACCTCGCCTGAAGTCTACCTGCTGCCTAGTCCCAGCCGAGCCTGCCTTGCTACTGTCCGAGCTGCCACAGGTACCCTATACAAACTATAGACATTGACCTGCACCCTGTTGGTCAGCTGCCATACCGCCAAGGCGGTACGGCACAGTGGGTCCACTAACCCTACGTGACATCCATGTAGCTGGTGTAAAGCATATCTCTGAATGCTGTTAGAAGAGCAGCAGCTTGCACTGAATAACAAAATATTTTTGTAGATAAATGGGCCGAATAAGATCAAATAAACATAGCTGATTTCTTCCAAAAACAGTGCCACTCTTGTCCATGGGTTGTGTGTGGTATTGCAGCTTAGATCCATTCAAAGGAGTAGAGCTTAGCTGCAATACCAGACACTGCCTATAGCTGTTGAAAACGAATCTAATACAAACTCTTTAAGCTGAATTCACACTTCTTAATCAAAATATGTAATCTGAGTGCAACGTGTGAACCCAGCCTTTATTACCAATCTTTCTTAGTTGCCTATGAAAGTTCCTGGGGTTTAATAGCTTCATAAACTTCTATAGGGATCATACTGAGAGGTTTTTTGGCTTACTAGCATGTACAGTATATGTGTGATATATGTTGATTTGAGTTGGATATACCACGGTACATTATTCCTCTATGTACAGCGATATCAAATCAATCAAAAACGTACACAGTAGTGACGCAAATAACGTTGATTAAAATTTCTAGGGAAAATGCAAAAATATACCAAGTTGAATAAAAAGGTCCCTGAGACTGTTAGGCCGGATTCACATGAAAATGTTCGGTCCGTAATATATGGACCGTATGTCGGCCGCATTTCCCGGACCGAACACACTTCAGGGAGCCGGGCCCCTAGCATCATAGTTATCTATGACGCTAGGAGTCACTGCCTTGCTGCGGGAAAACTGTCCCGTACTGTAATCATGTTTTCAGTACTTGCAGGTACTACTAAATGAAAGATCTTTACCAGAAGTCTCGATGAACTAATGCTGAGATCTTGGCAGAGGGAGGGCATGAGATGGGAAGTTTATAGGATGACACTGTATATGTGGGTTCCCTGGCTGTGACTGATACTGTATATGTGGCTATTGTTGACACTGTAAATGAGGGGCTTGTGTCAGTTACTGAATGGATGATAATGTATATGGGGAAGTCTGTGTTTGTCACTGTATATGCAGGTCCCCTGGCTGTGGCTGATACTATATATGCCTGGCTATTGTTTACACTGTAAACGAGGGGCTTTTAGCTGTCACTGTATAAGGGGGAGCCTGTGTCTGTGATTGTACATTGGGGTCCCCTGGCTGTGGCTGATACTGCATATGTGCGGGTATTGTTGACAATGTAAACGAGGGGCTTATTACTCTCAATGTGCAAGGGGGCCTGTGGATGACAATATATATGGGGGCCAGTGGCTGTCACTGTATATGGGGGTCCCCTGGCTGTGGCTGATAAGCGACAATTGTTGACACTGTAAACAAGGTGTTTATGTCTGTCACTGTATATAGATGCCTGTGGATGAAAATGTATATGGGGGTCTCCTGGCTGTGACTGATACTGCATATGTGCGGCTATTGTTGACACTATAAATGAGGGGTTTGTGTCTGTCACTGCATGGATGACAAAGTATATGGGCGGCCTGTGGCTGTCACTAGATATGGGGGTCTTCTGGCTGTGGCTGATACTGTATATGTGCAGCTATTGTTGACACTGTAAATGAAGGGCTTGTGTCTATCACTGTATATGAGGGATTGTGGAAGACATTGTATATGGATGTTTTTTGTTGTTTTGGTAAATTGGATGTCCGTGCCTAACACTGTACATGGGGGTCTTTGCGTGTTACAGTATATAAGGGGACTGTGGCTGACACTGTATATTGGGTCACCCTATGGCTTTTACTGTATTGGGGACCCGGTGGCTGTCACTGTATGGGGTGGCTTGAGGCTATAATTGCATACACAATCAGTATATATATACCCCGTGTCTGTCACTGTATGTGGGACCTGTAGCTGGCATTAGGGTCACCAAACAACCCAGAAAGGCAAAAAATAAGGCTTTTGCCGTAGCATGCATATTAATGCCCCTCTTACTTCAATCTGAAAGTTGGAAGGTGTACCACGGGTTATCCCTAGTCTTGTACAGACCCTTAATAGCATTAAAATCGACAATGGCGAGAGGTCCAGCTCACTCTTAACTGAAGCAACAACATTCGCAATTACAAATGACATTACTTTACATAACAACTGCCTAGTGGTTTGCTGGGGAGTCATGTATAACATGCAGAATTTCCGGGGGTCATTACATACCATTTGATGAGTTGTGGTGATGGGAGAAGTCTCTAGGTAGATGCAGCAGAGAGTAAGGAGCAGCAGATAAGGAGCAAGATTATAGAGATATTCTCAAAAGAATCAGACTCGATTGGTTTGGAGACATCACAAGCAGCATCTGACAGTAGCGCAATTCCCAAAGCAGCAAAGAAAAAGAAGACAGAAGACAGTTAAGCTTCAGAGAGTCGAACACCGACCCTGGCAGCTGCATATTTATGTAAAAGAGAATTATTAAAGAACATTTTCCCCAAAAAAATCATCCTTGAGTTGTCCTTTTCTATGAAGTTGATAGCATTTTCCTACACCTGTTTAAAAGTTGACTGCATCTCATGTCCACAAAATGTCTGTAATGGTTTAATATATTGGGTACCCACCAAAATGTTTTTGGAAAGTCCAGTTCATTCAGATCAAACTAGGGCAGAATCACCCACTCAGGACCCCTCTTTAGGAGCCAGGACAGAGCTGCTCTGTAAGAGTGGCTTCCGCTCTGGTGGACTCATGCTGTCCGTGTGGCTATTCATTTGAATTGCCGCCATGTAATACTATATTTCACCTGCAGTGGCTGATGCAGGTCAAATGTCTGGCTGGGCTCGGCTTCCAGCGGCACAATCAGATGTTTGCCACGCCAGCTCTTCTATTATAGGGGTTGTCTCATCACAGACTAAGTTTTTCCTCTAATCTTTTGCTTAAGATTCAATCTTGTTTTGACTATGAAATTTTTTTGCACCAAATGGCATTGTGTGAACACGGCCTAAATAACAATCACAAAAGCACAACAAGAAAATACTTATTCTCCACACATAGGGTAATTCCTTCAGATTTTGAAATAGCAGTGCTTTTTGACGCCTTCTTTGCTGCATATTTTTAGCCGTTTTGTAAAATGAATCCAATGCAAAAAACACAGCAAAAACACTTCAAATGACGGCGCAGGTTTTTTCTGTCTTCCATTGATTTGAATAGAGGTTCAGAGGTGGAAACCGCTCCAAAAAATGGCATGTCACTTTTTCTTTCCTGTGAGTGGTCAAAAGCCGCATGAAAAAAAAACAATGGGGGGAGATTTGTGTCGATTCAAATCAGCGCCAAAAAACTCTGTGTGAACTGGACCTAACATTCACAATAATAAAAGGTTTTGTATATCGAAGGTTTCCAGTAAAAAAAACAACACAACATTCCAAATTTCAAAAACAATTAAAAAAATAAAATAATCTCACATAACGACATATTAACCCCTTGGTGACATAGTTGTTGTTGCCAAGGTCTTAAGGCATAGCGACATAGCGCCCAAAAATCAGCAAGATCTGCATGCCAAATAGTGCTCCTACCTTTCTGTGCTCTGCCGTGTGTCCAAACAGCAGTCTAAATGCTCACTATACCCCTCAATAAATTCCTTGAGGGCTTTAGTTTCCAAAATGGGGTCACTTTTGGGGGGTTTTGATTGTTTTGGTCCCTCAGGGGCCTTGCAAATGCGACATGACACCCAAAAACTATTCCAGCAAAACTTAAGCTTCAAAAGCCAAACGGCGCTCCTTCCCTCCTGAGCCCTGGAATCAGGATAAATTGCTTTTCAAATTTTGGGGTGCATTTTCGCCTCTATTCCTTATAGAAATTGAAAATGTCCACATTTAATCAGAAAAAATTTAATTTTCAATTTCACAGCATAATTACACTAAATTCTGAAAAAAAACAGTGAGGTCAAAATGCTCACTATACCCCTCAATAAATTCCTTCAGGTGTGTAGTTTCCCAAATGGGGCCACTTTTGTGGCGTCTCCACTGATTTGGTCCCGCAGGGGCTTCGCAAATCTGACATGGCGCCGCAAACCATTCCAGCAAAATTTGAGCTCCAAAAGCCAAATAACGCTCCTTCCTTTCTAAGCCCTGCTGTGGGTACGAACAGCAAATTATGTCCACATAGGGGTATTGCCGTGCCCAGGAGAAATTGATTTACAAATATTGGAGTGCTTTTTCTCCTTTAGCCCTTGTGAAAATGAAAAAATCTAAGCTTAAACTACATTTTATGGGAAAAAATTTAGATTTTCATTTTAACTGCATACTTCCAAGTAATTCTGCAAAAAAATCTGTGGTGTCAAAATGCTCAATATAACCCCTAGATAAATTCCATAAGGGGTGTAATTTCCAAAATGGGGGTCACTTTTGGGGGGTTTCCACTGTTTTTGTCTCGCAGGGGCTCTGCATTGCGAATGGCACCTGAAAACCGTTCCAGCAAAATTTGAGCTCTAAAAGCCAATTGGCGCTCTTTCCCTTCTGAGGGCTGCCGTGTGTTCTAACATAAGATTATGAGCACATATGGGGTATTTCCGTAATCGGGAGAAATTGCTTTACAAATTCTAAAAATTAAAACGTATGTTTTACTGGAAAAAATTTAGATTTTCATTTTTATGGCTTAATTAAAAGAAATTTAGCAAAAAAACTGTGGATTCAAAATGCTCACTATACCCCTAGAATTAATCCTTGGGGGTGTAGTTTCCAAAATTGCGTCTTTTTGAGGGGGTTTCCTATGTTTTGTCACCACAAGACCTTTTCAAACCTGACATAGTGCCTAAAATATATTCTAATAGAAAGGAGGCCCCAAACTCCACTAGGTGCTCCTTTATATGTGGGATATTTCTAAAGACTGCAGAATCTGGGCAATAAATATTGAGTTGCGTTTCTCTGGTAAAACCTTCTGTGTTACAGGAAAAAATTTATTACAAAAGAATTTCGGCCAAAAAATAATAAAATTTGTAAACTGATTTATTGGGACTTTCTAATATATAAGGCTCTCAAAGCCACTTTAGAACTGAACCTGGCTTTGAAATTTTCTTAAAAATGTGAGAAATTGCTGTTAGGCTGGGTTCACACGACCTATTTTCAGGCGTAAACGAGGCGTATTATGCCTCGATTTACGCCTGCAAATACGGCTCCAATACGTCGGCAAACATCTGCCCATTCATTTGAATGGGTTTGCCGACGTACTGTGCCGACGACCAGTAATTTACGCGTCGTCGTTTGACAGCTGTCAAACGACGAAGCGTAAAATGACTGCCTCGTCAAAGAAGTGCAGGGCACTTCTTTGAAACGCAATTTGAGCCATTTTTCATTGAATTCAATGAAGAACAGCTCAAATATTCGGCCGTCAAAGACACATCGCAAAATGCGAGGAGGAGCATTTACGTCTGAAACGACGCAGCTGTTTTCTCCTGAAAACAGTCTGTCTTTTCAGACGTAAAAGCCAGTTCTCATGTGCACATACCCTTAAAGTTATAAGCCTTGTAACGCCCTAGAAAAATAAAAGAACGTTCAAAAAACGATGAAAACATAAAGTACACATATGAGAAATGTAAACTGGTAACTATTTTGTGTGCTATTATTATCTGTCTTACAAGCAGATACATTTTTCCATATTTTCTCTCAATTTTGGTGTTTTTAAAAAAATAAATCTTACATTTATCAATCAAATTTTTTCACTAACATAAAGTAGAATATGTCACGAGAAAACAATCTTAAAGAGGCTCTGTCACCAGATTTTGCAACCCCTATCTGCTATTGCAGCAGATAGGCGCTGCAATGTAGATTACAGTAACGTTTTTATTTTTAAAAAACAAGCATTTTTGGCCAAGTTATGACCATTTTTGTAATTATGCAAATGAGGCTTGCAAAAGTCCAAGTGGGTGTGTTTAAAAGTAAAAGTCCAAGTGGGCGTGTATTATGTGCGTACATCGGGGCGTTTATAATACTTTCACTAGCTGGGCGCTCTGAAGAGAAGTAACATCCTCTTCTCTTCAGAACGCCCAGCTTCTGACAGTGCAGATCTGTGACGTCACTCACAGGTCCTGCATCGTGCCGGCCACATCGGCACCAGAGGCTACAGTTGATTCTGCAGCAGCATCAGCGTTTGCAGGTAAGATCGACTTACCTGCAAACGCTGATGCTGCTGCAGAATCAACTGTAGCCTCTGGTGCCGATGTGGCCGTCACGATGCAGGACCTGTGAGTGACGTCACAGATCTGCACTGTCAGAAGCTGGGCGTTCTGAAGAGAAGAGGATGTTACTTCTCTTCAGAGCGCCCAGCTAGTGAAAGTATTAAAAACGCCCCGATGTACGCACATAATACACGCCCACTTGGACTTTTACTTTTAAACACACCCACTTGGACTTTTGCAAGCCTCATTTGCATAATTACAAAAATGGTCATAACTTGGCCAAAAATGCTCGTTTTTTAAAAATAAAAACGTTACTGTAATCTACATTGCAGCGCCTATCTGCTGCAATAGCAGATAGGGGTTGCAAAATCTGGTGACAGAGCCTCTTTAAAATCGCTTGGATAGGTAAAAGCTTTACCAAAGTTATTACCAAAGTATAAAGTGACACATGTCAGATTTGAAAAAAATAGGCTGTGTCCACAAGACCAAAACTGTCTGGGTCTCCAAGGGGTTAATCACAATCGTCCTATTATGTAACGTAAGGAGATTGTAATGTCTTACGATGCAGAACTTTAAGAACGGTTTTTAAGGAGCACCTGTCACTTTGTGATTTACTGTTACATTTTATTAAACTTTGTGAAGAACTTTCATTATGCATAGAACGGTTTAACCCTTGTGGTTTTCGCATGGGCCCTCTCGAGACACCAGATATAGTTTTAGCCTCCAGCTATGCAGCTGCCGTGAGCTAAAGCGGAGACACAAACTGATGGCTACTGATTCTAAACATAAAGCCACATATGTCTAAATATAAAGCTAATGAGCCTATCATATAAACATTCTCAAACCTTGTAAGTCAATGGGGTGGGGGAGTCATAACAGAGGTATTACGGTTTTAACATTGAAATATAATGAAAAGTTATACAATTCTCCAATATATTTTCTGTATCAATTCCTCACAGTTTACAAGATTTCTGCTTGATGCCATTGAATAGAAACCATTATGTGTAATGACCGGGGGGTAGGGAAACGGACAAGTGAGCCCTAATCTACCCGCCACTCTGTCCCTGCCTACTTGCAACGACCCGCCCTAGGCGACGGGGTACAACTGGGCGGCGGTCCCTGCACTCAGTAAGTGCACGACAAACACGACAAACATACAAGGGAATACAAGCAAGGGAAAGGGGCAGTTGCCCACGGCAACACCATGAGCAACCAGAGTGGTGAACGAGCCGAGTCAAGCCAGGAGTGTGCGAGGTACCAAACGAAGAGCAGAAGAGTAGTCAGTAAGCCAGGGTCTGTATGGAGCAGGAACAAAATAGAAGGAGCTGTAGCTGGGCCAGGAAACCACACGAAAAAGAATAACAAGCAAGGAGGAACAGGAAATGCAGGTATAAATAGACAGAGGGCGGGAGCTAGCTGAGTCTGGCCAGGCTGCGATAGGCTCTCCCACTCCTAAGCCTGCCAGCCTGAGTGGTGGAAGCTGGAGTCAGTCTCAGGGATGTAGATTCAGGTGCTGACTGATTAATTAAGGGAGTTAACCCCGAAGCTGTGCCTTGCAGATCCTTTACATTATGGTTATCCGTGTGTCTTGTAACGAGCCGTGCACCTGTGTGTCCATCACATGACCAGCACAGACCTTTATCCACTGGAAGTAAACAATGAAGGTTCTTATTAAATGACAGGAAGCAGAGATCTTGAAAACCATGAGGAATTAATACATAAAGTATATTGCAAAATTGTCTAACTTTACGTTATAGAAAGAATAGCCATTATTTCCAATAATAAATAAGCGATTCAGCAAGCGCTGTAAGCTAATAATGGCATCTCCCAACCTGATTGGCACCACATGTTTGCAGCCACAGTAACTCTCAGCTAAATTGCTTAAGTTAGCCAACAGGGCATGAACTACCCTCAAGCTGCCTCACACTGATTGGTCAGCATCAGAGGCAGGGAAGCCAGCTCCATCCTCTTGGCTAACTACAGCAAATTTTCCTATAGAGAGTCAACACAACAGTGGGCCGTATCTCTGGACCAGGAAAAAAAACAACGCTGGAATCAGGGAGACAGCACTCATCAGGTCAGATAACCAGTTCAACTTATATGACCTATTGACAGGCTCTCTTTAATATTTTGCGCCCATATTACGACTGCAAATCCCCGTCCGACCACAGGTCTAATGGCCCAAACTAATAATATCATAAGAATCTATGATACTGTTATGGCATATTGCCTGGGTCTCACATAACAATTTCAATGATAGGGGTCCACATATCCACATTGACACTACTCAGCCAGGAACAGACACTGGGCATCCCATACTCAGGATCGTGTGGATTCCAAATGGTCGCACCCCAACTGATCAGATTTGTATGGCATGTCCATCAATATGCAACAAAACTTTATGGTGGGAAAAAAAACCTGTTAATCGTAAATATCAGGCATAATATTTGATGGTGCCGTATACTGTACAATATGTAAACATCGAAATAGTATATATTTATAACCGTTTATATGTAAGCCTGAGCTCAGGCATCTGTTCCGCCTATACTAAGCAGGTCATAAAAGCAGGTCATAAAACGTATGTACAAAAAACTGTGGAACGGCCAAATGATTCCCTGAACGTTCTCCTTCAAATAGTTAACTGAGTCTTGCTGAAGAAGTTTGAGTTAAAACAGCATTCCAAACAGTAAGATCATTTTAATAAAGTCACTTTTAAAGAGCACTTCCATATACAGTTAGGTCCAGAATTATTTGGACAGTGACACAAGTTTTGGCATTTTAGCTGTTTACCAAAACATATTGTATATTCAGTTATATAATCAATATGGGCTTAAAGTGCAGACTCTCGGCTTTAATTTGAGGGTATTCACATCTCAATTTGAGGAAGGATATAGGAATTACAGCTCTTTAATATGTAGCTGCCTCTTTTTCAAGGGACCAAAGGTAATTGGACAATTATCTCAAAAGCTATTTAATGGGATGCATGGGCTATTCCCTCATTAATCCATCATCAATTAAGCAGGTAAAAGGTCTGGAGTTGATTCCAGGTGTGGCATTTGCATTTGGAAGCTGTTGCTGTGAACCCACAACATGAGGTCAAAGGAGCTCTCAATGCAAGTGAAACAGATCATCGTTAGGCTGAAAAAAATTAAGAAATCCCTCAGAGAGTCAGCACAAATATTAGGAGTGGCCAAATCAACAGTTTGCTACATTCTTGAAAACAAAGAGCGCACTAGTGATCTTGTGAACTCCAAAAGGCCTGGATGTCCACGGAAGAGAACAGTGGTGGATGATGGCAGAATCCTTTCCATGGTGAAGGAATACCCCTTCACAACATGTACCCAAGCGAAGAACACTCTCCTGGAAGTAAGTGTATCAGTATCTAAGTCTACCATAAAGAGAAGATTTCATGAGAGTAAATACAGAGAGTTCACCACAAGGTGCAAACCATTAATCAGCCTCAAAAATAGAAAGGCCAGATTAGACTTTGCCAGACAACATGTAAAGAAGCCGCCCAGTTCTGGAACAGCATGAAACTAAGATCAACCTGGACCAGAATGATGGGAGGAAGAAAGTATGGAGAAGGCTTGGAACGGCTCATGATCCGAAGCACACCACATCCTCTGTAAAACATGGTGGAGGCAGTGTGATGGCATAGTGGAGGCAGTGTGGTGGCATGGTGGAGGCAGTGTGATGGCATGGGCATGCATGGCTGCCAAAGGCACTGGGTCACTACTGTTTATTGATGATGTGACTGAAGACAGAAGCAGCCGGATGAATTCTGAAGTGTTCAGGGATTTACTTTCTGCTCAGATTCAACCAAATGCAGCAAGGTTGATTGGACGTCGCTTCACAGTACAGATGGACATCGACCCAAAACATGCTGCGAAAGCAACCCAGGAGTTTATAAGGCAAAGAAGTGGAATATTCTGCAATGGCCAAGTCAATCACCAGATCTCAACCCGATCGAGCTGCATTTCACTTGCTTAAGACAAAACTTAAGGCAGAAAGACCTACAAACAAGCAACAACTGAAGACGCTGCTGTAAAGACCGGGCAAAGCATCACAAAGGAGGAAACCCAGTGTTTGGTGATGTCCATGGGTTCCAGACTTCGGGCAGTCAAATTGCCTGCAAAGGATTCTCTACAAAGTATTAAAAAAAAAAGTCTTTATTTATGGTAATGTTAATTTCTCCAATTACATTTGAGCCCCTGAAATGAGGCGGCTGTGTAGAAAAATGGGTGCAATTCCTAAACGTTTCTCGGGATATTTTTGTTCAACTCCTTGAATTAAACTTGAAAGTATACACTTCAATTGCATCTCAGTTGTTTCATTTCAAATCCAATGTGGTGGCATGCAGAGCCCAAATCATGAAGATTGTGTCACTGTCCAAATAATTCAGGACCTAACTGTGTATAGTATACATGCAACATTATAGGTAATGTAGGAAGAAATGAGTGAATGAATGAATGAATTAGTACTAGGACAAGAGCCAAAACTAAGCATTCTAGAATGGACAGGTCTTGCTCTAGCAGATCTACCTTGTCACTTCTGCAGACCACCAATATTTAAACGAAAATGTCCTAATTATTTAATTTAATTTTGTTTAATATAAGTCTATAGAGGAGAAATAAGGCTTTGTTCACATCTGCGTCAGGGCTCCGTTCCGTCGGAGCTTTCCATCGGAACGGAGCCCTGACTGACACAAACTGAAACCGTAGGTTTCCGTTTCCATCACCATTGATTTCAATGGTGACGGATCGGATACCAATGGTTTCAGTTTGTCTCCGTTGTGCAATACGACTACGGTATTCATCCGGTCAAAACGACGGAACCCTTGCACAACAGAGACAAACTGAAACCATTGGCACCGGATCCATCACCATTGAAATGAATGGTGATGGAAACGGAAACCTACGGCTTCAGTTTGAGTGAGTCAGGGCTCCGTTCCGACGGAAAGCTGAACGGAGTCCTGACGCAGATGTGAACGAAGCCTAATGTGTTTGTTATTTATTTATTTTTAAATGTTGCAAGTATTTTTTATTTTCAAAAGCTTTCCTGGCAGCAGCCATATTAGAGACACATACTTCCTTCCTGTATTGTCTGTATACACAATGCAGCAGAGTGTGTATGCTTTATGGCAGATAAATGAATAGAGAAATTTCAAAGGTAATTACAGTCTCTAGGGAGTGATGGAGTACAGCTCCTTCCCAAAAGACCAGTGGGGTGTATGGTAAATAATGCTGATATCCTTCCTTATCTAGGCCTCCAGCAGTACAACAGAGCTGTCATTAACTTACCTATCCTCTAAAGATAATGAGAAGACTCTGTTCATTCTCCCCCAGTCTATACAGCAATGCTGACAAGTGAGCCACGGAAGACATGAAATGTCAGCATTAATGTTTCTGATCTAGTTGCCAATGTGAAAACTGGAATGTTTCAAGATTTTTTTCATGTGGATAGTCAAATAAAAAAAGAAAAACCCCACCAAACAATTAAAAAAAATATGTTTATAATAAAAACTTGATTTAAATCATATGTCATTTTCTGATGATACATTACCTTTAATTTGTTTTCCAGGGCTCAAATTATTATTTTTGGGGGATCCAAAACATTAAAATAAAAAACTCTGAAATTGATATACCTTACCAATTCTTCTATAGTCATGTCACTGCTGCTGCCAGCACAAGGAGCAGTAGGAGGCACAGGAAACAATTGAGTCATCAACTTTGGACAAAATTGGGGGTTGCCATAAAATAAACTGCTGAGTAGCTACTGATACCTGGCTAGTCACTCCACTGTTTTTCAACCTGTGCATGCCGCAAAAAATGTTCTTCTGCAGGGAGAAGGCTAAAAAAACTACTGAGTATCTACAACAGAACCCTCTGCAGTCACTAAACCATAAAAAATCCTAATCGAGAAGAGCAACATAGGGACTGTTCACATAACGCTTTTTTTTAAACTTTTATTGTGTACATCGAGAAATCTCCCTACGTACACACTAAAGAAGCGTCCATGGGGCTCCATTGTCAGTTGGAAGCCAAAAGAGTTTCCTTTTGGCCTCCATCAGGCCAGTATACGTCAGAATATCGCAAATAAAAAAGGTAAGGAATAGTATACTACCCTATTCCATCCCGCAGAGTCCAGTAAAAAAAGTATATGTTAAATATGGAAATTATTTTAAGATAGTAGCCTATGGGCGACGGATGGAATCCATCACTATCAACTGTTAAACAGATACGTTGTGAGCTTTACAAAAGCTTTTTATGACGTATCCATTAAACGGATACCAATTTAGCCAATGGGTGACGGATGCCACTGTTAGGCATACGTCAAAGCTTACGTTTAACGTATATGTTGGGACGGGAGTATACTTCAAATGTAGGCAAACTAAAATGTGACGTGAACAGCCCATTATAATATAGTGCTGCTCCAAAAATTGAGTTTTAAAGGGGTTATGTGGGGACCAAAAATTATATCTAGATGCACAGCCTTCTTTGATGACGATACGACTCTGCGTCACGTGACCGACCTCGTTGTACGCTATGTACTCGCCGTGCTACTGCTTGTATATAGAGTACAGCGGGGTCGGTCACATGACGAAGAGTCGTATCATTATCAAAGAAGGCTTTGCAACTAGACTTCCGGTCCCCCTGCAGCACTATAAAAATCTATGAAAAGTTCAGAATCAGCGCGACAGGGACCAGAATGTATATTAGTGAGTGTATCACATAATGCAGTGACTACACGGATAATCATTTTTGTTCCCGACATAACCCCTTTAAGAAAATGCAATGTGAATGAGAACCAATGGTACAAATGTGCAACATTAAGTGATCGAGGGTGGAGTTGCTCTTTAAATGAGACATCTACAACAAAACATGGAACTTTTGAGTTTAGTATACAATAAATAGTTTATGTTTTAAGAATACATATACAATATATAGTCTCTTTATAAAAGTGTTCTCCTGCAATATGCACAGTTTTTACCTTTGATAACATAAGCTTCTGCGAAAAGCCGCATCTTATACAGAGGCTCATCATCTAAGGATAGGTGCTCAAATCCTGATTTGGCATACATACTGACAGCATCCCGGTAAGTTCCTTCACAATAATGCAACTTCCCCAGTAACAAGAGCGCTTCTGTCATGTAGTGAGGCTGCAGAATAGAATAGGTTATTGTAAGTAACAATCCTTTTAACAAAATATAAAATGTGTAACTTTGTTCAGATTTAGTCTGTTTTCACCTCTCCAAAGTTTCCAAAGATCTAACCTTCAAGCAAGCTTTGGTGGAGAATGCCCTTTACTATGCCCAACGATATTCCCAACAGTCTTCATACCAAAAGCAACCACCTGCCATTTCACATATATTGAGAATAATCCGCCAGCAGGAGAAGAGTGTGTTGGTTTTGTGGAAAGCAGTGACCTTTCCAGTCTTGTGATCATGTTTATGAGAACAAGGGTACAGATAACAGAGACAGTGACCTGAAGTGGGCAGGTATAGAACAACCTATAACCTGTCACTATATGGTAATGATAACAGCTAATGATAACAGCAGCAGGAGGGGAGTGTGCTCATTTTGTGGGAGGTAATGATCCAATGACCTGTCCAGTCATGGCATCAAGGGCATGACTACCAGTGTAGTAGGCATATCGGCCAAGCAACTGAGGG
This sequence comes from Rhinoderma darwinii, assembly GCF_050947455.1. NCBI lineage: Eukaryota > Metazoa > Chordata > Amphibia > Anura > Rhinodermatidae > Rhinoderma > Rhinoderma darwinii. Next base: position 379,976,522 of record NC_134690.1, read on the forward strand.
GGCCAACTTCTCTCTCACATGACCAAATGTAACCTAACTACAGATCAAGGGAAACTGGAGTAGCAGGTTACGGGGTGCCTCCACTGTCAAAGGGAGACTCGGAGGTGAGGGGCACTTTCCGTGAGAAGGCAAAGCACCGAGACACCAAGGAAAGGAAGAAAGACTAAGAGGACAAAGTGATAGGGATCATTGCCTTTCAATTCTCAACATGTTACTAATAGTGGTCATGGTGGAGTGGGCCCATGGTTACTTGTTGTGCCCCTACATGGGATTATTGTAATGATTTTAGGGCGGCATGTGGGAGGGTCAGTGTTATGATGTTAGGAAAGGAATGGAGACAAGTAGGCAGCCACAGACAGATAAGAAATAGTGTCCCTCAGCACGTCTAGGTGCCAAATCACTGCAAAGTCCCATGACCTCCTACACAAACTGATGATGATATATCGGTACACGCAAGCTGCCTCTGATAGGAACCATGTTTAAACCCTTTCTAAAAAGCAACAGACTTGCACCCACGTAGTCTGACTATTAATACATGCTGTAAAACCTCAGCCTACTCACCATACATGAGCTTTCATTTACCTTGGCCTAGTGCAGGAAAGGATAAGTTACTCAAAGAAAATGTACGAGAAAAAAAATAAACACTGTGTCTGGTTAAAAACTCCTATCCATAAGAATGTATTAGAGGGAGTCCCATGTTCAGTCCTCCTCTAGTCGACCAGGCGAATGCGTGGATTATTCAGAAGGCCAATTGCTTTCGATGGGCACCCTGGAAATAAGGACCAGCTTGTTGTATGTCCAGGTGATTACAACTAATCTTAGGGGCTTCTACTAGTAGGACCCCCTCAATCAGATAGTCGTCAGAGGCCACTTCTAACAAATAGCGGTTGTCCAAATCATTTCTAGAAGAGTCATATCCTCCTTAACCTTGTGTGAAATGGACACTAGTAACCAGGCTTTCTGTCCCATGAAAATATCAACATAGTTACAAACAGTACCGATTTTTGTGGGACTTTTCCATGAAACTGATGGCCAGACAGGTAGCATTTACTCTAGCATGGCAAAAGGTGTGTTTCTTGGTGTTTTGGGGCATTCGCAGGCAATGCTCTGGGGCTCCCATGGTGGCATCAGAAGATGGCTATGTTCACATCTGCGTTCAGTATTTCCGTTGCTCTGCTCCATTATAGGAGCCGAGTGACGAAAATACCAGACACACCGGTTCCATTGCACTACGGACACCACCGACGGCCAACAGAACCCATTGACTTTAATAAGTTCTGTCGAGTTTCCGTCGGGGTGTCTGTGGCTTTATTGGAATCAATAGCATGCTGTGCTATTGTTTCCGGTAATTTCGACCAGATCTGTACCTAATGGAGCCTCCAACGCATATGTGGACGAGGCCTAACACTTCTGTGCATGGACTGCCTGTCAAATGACCTCCACTTTTTTTAATGTGTTCTTTTATGTGGAGGTCACATGACGTTAAGTTAATACACAGCATTCGTATCTTGATGCTACCATGGCAACCCCAGAGCAAGCACAATACTTAAATTATTGGAGATAACAAAAAGGGAAGTAACAAAAGATAGAAGATAAAATTAGGTATATAATACACACTATTCTTCATATAATGAATTTACCCCTGGAACTTGTCGTTGCAATTTTTTAAGGTCCAATAATGCAAGAAATGTGATGAAACCATTCAGTCAGCAGAGTAAATGACTTTGGGGCATAAGTATCATCACGTCATACTAAAAGGGCCTGTTCATATCAGCGTTGGTTTCCGTTCATGGGTTCCATTGCAGCTTTCAGTCGGAGGAACCTGTGAACGGAAAGGCAAACAGAAACCATAGCTTCCGTTTGCATTAATTACCATTGATTTCAATGGTAATGCTTCCGTTGCAAATGGTTTCCGTTCATCTCCGTTCTGTAAGGTTTAATATTTTTTTTTTCGCGGAAGCAATAGCGTAGAAACAGAAACTTTATGGAACGGATACAAACGGAAACCATTTTCAACGGAAGCATTACATTTGAAATCATTGGTAATGCAAACGGAAGTATTGGTTTCCGTTTGAATTTCGGTTCATGGGTTCTTTTAACGGAAAGCTGCAACGGAACCCATGAACGGAAACCAAAGCTGATGTGAACAGGCCCTAAATTGTAGGAATGCACAATGCAACTTGAATGACATATTTACATTTCTACACAGTATATTATGAAATTGTAAATTTTACAAATGTCATGTCTTACACGGTCAGACTACGCCCTATGGCCTGAATCATGTCCTCCTCAATAATACACTCCCCCTCAACAAGTCGTAGAAAACAGAACAACTAAGAAAAGTTTGCAGCCGGAGCATTCACTAACACCTCTCCTGGCAGAGCTTGCAGAAATTTGGACGAAATGATGACAGGACACATTGAAGAATATTAAACAATTTAGGTAAAAATAGGCACAACCCACCCTAGTAAAATCACAGGTTTACAGTGAAACAAACTTACTGGTAATTTGCCTCTGTGTAGAATGCCTGTTAGATATTTCTTGGCTTGATGAAGTTTTGGATCCTTGCTTTCCATTAATGGAATGGAGTATTTGAGTTTGGCAACGTTGTCCCTTAAAGAGAGCTCCAGCAGAGCCTCAGCGAGCAGCAGGTTCGTAAAGTCATCTGTAAGACAAGAGTTAAGGCAGACGTCAAAAAAAAAATTGAATTCCCTTATAAAGAAGGATCTGATCCCGGAACATTACAACTAACTGACTTCACACACGGTCCATAAAAGAAAACAAAAAAAGTCATTTGAGCAAATTAGAAAGTTAAAGAGGTGCTTTATTCTGTTAATCTGTAAGCGAGCACTTCCTCCTAACGGTGCAAATGTTCCTTGTCAAGCTACTGACTTCAACCTGGCAGGGTCAGTTCACACGGAGCGTAAATACTGCGGATTTTCCACAATGGATCTAGTTGCAGAAAATCTGCAGCATAATACAGTAGCAGTAAATTGGATGAGATTTCAATAAATCTCCTCCACCCGCTGCATAAATGTGAAGAGAAAAAATCCCGCTCAGAAATTGACATGCTGTATTTTAATCTGCAGCATGTCAATTGTATCTGCGTAATTGCTGCTTATTTATTGTGGGATTTCCCCATTGAATTCAATGGGAGGTAAAAACCCACAACAAATAGCAGATGTCGTTTCATCCCATGTGACCGCTGCAGCCTGTGATTGGGAAACGTCATCCCAGGGCTCCAGCGCATTATGACATCAGGATGTCGAGGGAGGCGTGGCCATGGTAAGTATTCATTTTATTTTTCTGAGCAGTTATACGCAGCGGACATTCCGGATGAAAAACTGCACCAAAATTCCGTGCGGCGCATACGCTGTGTGCTTTTACGCAGCGTTTCCGCCCTGTGTGAACGTACCCTAAGGCCTCCTTCACACACACTTTTTTTTCGGCATTTTAAAACGCATGTAAAAAACACCAGAGATTTCAAGTCCCAATTCCTCTGTGTTTAATAATAATTATCCACTGTACCGAGGGTCGTGAAGGTATACACTACCGTTCAAAAGTTTGGGGTCACCCAGACAATTTTGTGTTTTCCATGAAAACTCACACTTATATTTATCAAATGAGTTGCAAAATGACTAGAAAATATAGTCAAGACATTGACAAGGTTAGAAATAATGATTTTTATTTGAAATAATAATTTTCTCCTTCAAACTTTGCTTTCGTCTTGGAATGCTCCATTTGCAGCAATTACAGCATTGCAGACCTTTGGCATTCTAGCTGTTAATTTGCTGAGGTAATCGGGAGAAATTTCACCCCATGCTTCCAGAAGACCCTCCCACAAGTTGGATTGGCTTGATGGGCACTTCTTGCGTACCATACGGTCAATCTGCTCCCAAAACAGCTCTATGGGGTTGAGATCTGGTGACTGCGCTGGCCACTCCATTACAGATAGAATACCAGCTGCCTGCTTCTTCCCTAAATAGTTCTTGCATAATTTGGAGGTGTGCTTTGGGTCATTGTCCTGTTGTAGGATGAAATTGGCTCCAATCAAGCTCTGTCCACAGGGTATGGCATGGCGTTGCAAAATGGAGTGATAGCCTTCCTTATTCAAAATCCCTTTTACCTTGTACAAATCTCCCACTTTACCAGCACCAAAGCAACCCCAGACCATCACATTACCTCCACCATGCTTGACAGATGGCGTCAGGCACTCTTCCAGCATCTTTTCAGTTGTTCTGCATCTCACAAATGTTCTTCTGTGTGATCCAAACACCTCAAACTTTATTTCGTCTGTCCAGAACACTTTTTTCCAATCTTCCTCTGTCCAATGTCTGTGTGCTTTTGCCCATATTAATCTTTTCCTTTTATTAGCCAGTCTCAGATATGGCTTTTTCTTTGCCACTCTGCCCTGAAGGCCAGCATCCCGGAGTCGCCTCTTCACTGTAGATGTTGTTACTGGCATTTTGCGGGTACTATTTAATGAAGCTGCCAGTTGAGGACCTGTGAGGCGTCTATTTCTCAAACTAGAGACTCTAATGTACTTGTCTTGTTGCTCAGTTGTGCAGCGGGGCCTCCCACTTCTCTTTCTACTTTGGTTAGAGCCTGTGTGTGCTGTCCTCTGAAGGGAGTAGTACACACCGTTGTAGGAAATCTTCAGTTCCTTGCCAATTTCTCGCATGGAATAGCCTTCATTTCTAAGAACAAGAATAGACTGTCGAGTGGCTGTTTTCTAGCCATTTTGAGAGTTTAATCGAACCCACAAATGTAATGCTCCAGATTCTCAACTAGCTCAAAGGAAGGTCAGTTTTATAGCTCCTCTAAACAGCAAAACTGTTAACAGCGGTGCTAACATAATTCCACAAGGGTTTTCAAGTGTTTTCTAATCATCCATTAGCCTTCTAACACAGTTAGCAAACACAATGTACCATTAGAACACTGGAGTGATGGTTGCTGGAAATGGGCCTCTATACACCTATGTAGATATTGCATTAAAAAACAGACATTTGCCGCTAGAATAGTGATTTAGCACATTAACAATGTATAGAGTGTATTTCTGATTAATTTAATGTTATCTTCATTGAAAAAAACTGTGCTTTTCTTTCAAAAATAAGGACATTTCTAAGTGACCCTAAACTTTTCAACGGTAGCGTATGTTTAAACAATTTTAATCTAAGTAGGCTCATGATTGACTAAAGAAGATGTCAATCAAGTATGCCTTTAAAGGACGCCAGAATCAGACCAATCCCGCCCCTAGAAGAAGCTGACTGACGTCAGCGAAATGTATGTCAGGACGAACCCGGCAATAGATTCGGGACAGATAAATTCAGGGAAAGCTCAGAGTATTAATTGCTGCACCAGAAGCACTGCAGTGGGGAGACCATCTCTCCTCCAGCAGCGAATAACTGTGGCCATACATTAGAATCGCGTTTGTGCTATCCGCTGAGCGAATACGTTTTTAAACACTAAAAAATTATTGAAACTTGTAGCTCGGCGTATACATAGACTATAATGGGTCAAACGGAGACCAAAATAGCATCCGTTTGGTCTGTTTGTCATGGTTTACGTCGGGATACTGTTTTTTGAAAGTACTGAAAAGCGTAGTCTGCTACGCTATTCTGGACTTCAAAAAAAGATATTCGCAACGTGACGTTTTTTTAGCATTGATCTCAATGGACAACGTATCAAACCGAATGCTATACGTTTGTATCTGTTTACATACAGTAAATCTATCTATTTTTTGTTTTGTTTTTTCTATCAGTGTTCACGTTAAAAAAAAAAGTATACTTTTTTTTAGGTAAAAAACATACAGAAACCTATACCGACGAATGAGTATACGCTAAACGTACACGCTATAAAAAACACAGACGTAAACAGAAAATGGTACACGTTTTTACACGTTTTCAATACTCCACGTTTTTATAAAGAAAACGTATACGCTTGGCGGATAGCAGAAACGCAATGTGAATGGGGCCTTACGCCCTGTTCACTTGGCATAACTTTTGCGGTGGAATCCACCGCGGATTCCACTGCAAAGTCCCGCCTCTCATTCATTTCAATAGGAGTCAGACGCTTCTTTTTCCCGCTAGCTGATTCTTTCAGCTAGCGGGAAAAAGAAGCGTCCTGCCCAATCTTCGGGCGGATTCCGCCCAAACCCCCATTGAAGTCAATGTGAGGAAGAATAATTCCTCGGCGCATTTTGCGGCGGGATCTGCCATGCAAGATCCGCCATGTGAACTGACCCTTAATGTTGTACAGAGAGGGGGACACGGATACCATACAGAGTGTACGCTCTCACAGATAGCACTAAGCGATTCATGTGTGAAACTATTTGCTACATTTTGCTGGTGCAGGTTTCAATAGCAACACATGTAACACAAACTTTGTATCATCAAACAGAAACTTGTTACTCCACTACAAGAGACAGTGCACCATACTATTAAAACACAAAAGGATATGAACAAGATGATATTTGTACAAGCTCTGTTTTTTTTTATGTTAAAGGGTAACGAAACGTTCCACAAACTTCTCACGTCATAGTAGCATGTCAGAAGTTTTGATCGCTGGGGGTCTGAGCACTGAGACCGTCACCAATCGCTAATTGCGCTATTGTTTCCGGTAAAACTACGGACACCCTGACGAAATCTCGACGGAACCCATTAAAGTCAAAAGGTCCTGTCGGGCAGCCATGGTGCCCTTATTTGGATGGCTGGCATGTAATGCTACTGCAGGGGTCATATGCAGCTGGAGGGGTAGATGTGATTGCCAGGGGTGGGGAAGTGGGATCTACAGAAAACAGCTGATCGACAGGGGACAACCCCTTTAAGGAGATAAGTACAAAAGGATAAGCTTTTAGTAAGTTTTTCATTTTTTTCAAGTATAGAGCTAAAATGACAGGAAATGTTACTATTATATTTAATTGGACATAAAAATAAGATAATAAATATTGGTTTATACATTCAGCAGAGGGCCCTTATATGAAAAAAAACAAATGGGGGAAATTTATTAACCAAATTTCACCATAAAAATGGAGCACATAGAGGGATATAGGACCATTTTCCTCAATAAATAAATTACCAGGTCTAATATTTTTGACTCATTTGCTTGATTTAGTTCTCTTTATCTACTTTTAGGACTTGTATAAAAATCTGATGTAGGTTTAGGTCAAATATACGCCGAAATATAAAAAATTCGGAAGGGTTCACAAACTTTCAAGCACTATAGTATTTGCACCAAATGTATTATGCCAAGTGAACCATTTTAATACATTTGGTCCAATTTGTGCAAAAGAGGGAACATTGCTGCTACCATTTTACTGCTGCTCCATTCTGTATGATCAGAAGAATAGGCTGCCATTTCAAAGCTGCTCCATTCTGTAGGATTAGGGTATGTTCACACGGCCTATTTACGGATGTAATTCAGGCGTTTTACGCCTCAAATAACGCCTGAAAAGAATGCTCTATTACACCTACAAACATCTGGCCATTGCTTTCAATGGGTTTTACGGTGTTCTGTTCCGATGAGCCTTAATTTTACGCATCACTGTCAAAAGACGGCGCGTAAAATTAAGCCCGCGTCAAAGAAGTGCATGTCACTTCTTGGGACGTAATTGGAGCCATTTTTTATTGACTCCATTGAAAAACAGCTCCAATTACGTCCGTAATGGACGCCGCGCAAAACGCGTGCACTTGTAAAAGCTTCTGAAATTCAGGAGCTGTTTTCGCCTGAAAACAGCTCCATAATTTCAGACACATTTTGCGTTGCCGTGTGAACATACCCTTAGAAGAATAGGCTGCCATTTGACTGCTGCTCCATTCTGTAGGATCAGAAGAATAGGCTGCCATTTGACTGCTGCTCCATTCTGTATGATCAGAAGAATAGGCTGCCATTTGACTGCTGCTCCATTCTGTATGATCAGAAGAATAGGCTGCCATTTGACTGCTGCTCCATTCTGTATGATCAGAAGAATAGGCTGCCATTTCAAAACTGCTCCATTCAAACACATAAGGGGAAGCAAGATAGATCTCTGCAACCTCAACTGCCTAATCCTTCCCAATCCCTTGCCCCTGTGGTGGGCCACCTTGAGTTTAGATGGTAATGCTGCCTATTCAATGACACTCCTCAGTTTTCTGTGTTTTTTATATTTGGAGCTATCCAACCTGTCCTTAAAATCTGCTCTAGCTCTCTGGTTTTAGAATTATGTACTTTGTACCCAAAAAGCGGCAACAAAAACAAACTTTGCAATCTGTGAAATGCAAAAGTAATAAAATAAAAACAGTCAAAAATACCAGGAGATAACACAAAGAATGTCATTCGATGGGCCCTTACCTGGCAAAATAGGAGTTAAGAAGGGCAGGGCGTTTCAGAGTAATGAACTGATCACCGCTCGTGTAAATATCCAAAGTTCACTCAACCTAGTCACTGTTTATATTGCAAATTTAATGCTGCCATTGGATCAAGGGTGAAATATATCAACTGATGTCAATGGACTGTTTACACACTTTAAAATCCCAAGCAAAAGCGTGGAAAATCCCCCTTCATTGGTCGCTGTGAGGGATTTGTGAAGAAAATTAAAACTTTTTTGAGAATTTTGGTCTGAATCTTTCCCATGACAGCTCTACACACGAATCACTCCTTCACAGGCCGCGGATTCATTCATCAGACTGTTATTACTGCTCTCCCTGTACGTGCAAAAATATTTCCACAGCAGTTCCCAGTTTATCCACAGCTTCCAAATGTAAAACATGTGAACTCACTCCGTCTGCTTTCCTCAAAGAAAAAATAAGAAAAAAATAGGACTCAGCCAAGAGATGTTTATACCTCGAGAAGCCTGGAAAAATCGACGAGTCTCATGTTTTCCATAGTAAGTACTGCACAGCTACTGGGACTATAATCGGTGAAACTAACATGTACGTCCTAAAGAAAATGTGAAAAATCCCCTTAAGGCCATGTTTACACGGCATATGTTTAAGCTGAAAAATACGAGACTGATTTTTAGAGAAAACAGTCTCTGAATTCAGGCGTTTTTGGAGCTGATTTTACATTTTTTAGTGTATTTATCTGTATTTCGGAGCCTAATATGAGCGTTTTACGCTCCGAAATACGCTTGAAAAAATGCTAGGTGAACATGGCCTTAGGATACTCGCCCGATTATCCGCACCAACTCTTGCTTATTCTGTTGCAGATTTTTGGGCGGATGTACCGCTGTGGAAAACAGTCGGAAAAAAAGACTATACTCCCATATACTCCCTGTGATTGGCTGAAGTGGTAATCACAGGAGGCCGGCTGTACAAAGAACAGGTCAGGGACCATTTCCTGTGGCTGCGCCGGGGGAGGTGAGTATAGTCATTTTTGTACTTGCGGATTTGGCTGCGGATATGCAGCTAATCCGCAGCAAAATCTGAAATAATTGGTATTTGTTGCGAATTTTGACTGCAACAAATCTACGGTGATACCACAACATGAATTGACATGATGCAGATTTAAAAATCCACACTGCAAGTCAATTTACGCAAGTATTCAGAGCTGATTTTTTCCGCAGCATGGGGATGAGTTTGGTTCAAATCTCATCCACTTTGCTGCTACTGTAAATGCTGCGTTTTTCCCACGCGGCCTAACCGCCTGGTGTGGACTTACCCTAAGTTGTTAAAAATTCTATCTAGCTGCTTTCGGGAAAGAAGGGAGACAAAACAATAAGGCTGCCATTAAAACTCTCATAAAAGGTGTCACCCAGCTTTCCCAGAATCCTAAATGGCAATCATTTCTACCTATACAGCAATATGGGATTGGAGGTGTATCATTGCAAAATACGGCCTCATGTACAGAGCTTCTGTGACGGCACATAATAGTCCCTACAGTTCCGAACTACAGAGCCAGAGGCATTCTAATTGCCTGCATATGGCACCATAATACGAAAACCATAATACAGCATCCGATAGAACATGGCAGTATTTTTTCTCATGGGATCCATCGAAGATTGTACAGAGGTGTAAAATGGCCTCATGCACGCGGATGTCATTTCACAGGGAGGGCTTTTTCTGTTGGATTCCAAACCTGGAGAACCATTCGGCGGCACACTCTCCGCATTAGGCCTTAGACAAATGTGCCATTCATAAGACTGGGAAAGCTGGGTGACAAAACCCTGTGGGAGCTGTAATGGTGGCATATTGGTTGCCACTCAGCTCTTCCAGAAACTAATAGAAGTAAAAAATGGGTAAACATTGGAATTATCTTTTAGAAAAAAAAGGTTTTATCTACACAGACTGCGTGCTTCCACATGTTACATAGTCACTGCCAGATTTACAATGTAGGTGCCCCTAGGCAAGTACGTGAAGTCCAATGGGTGGAGATGTTACCATGTGCCCATTCACTGAAATACTCTTGGCACTGATACCCAGATCTTTTCTAGATATATTCATCACTCCAACCGGAATTTTCCACCCACCAACACAGACTTCTACAGAGCTCATCACATCTACTGTTCTACTGAGATATAAAAGATACATAGTGCCCTAAAAAGGCTTCTGAAAGTGGCAACGTCATGAGACATTTGACGCTTTTATTACGCGTGTTTAATGCCTTTATGGGGTTAAACCAGAGTATACGCAGAGTGGCCACTCTACAGCCCAAGGCCAAATGCACACAATGCCCCTTACATGTTGATTTGGCGCGCAGATTTTCCTGCAGCAAATCCGCAGCATAAAGCCGGGTTCCCACGTAGCGTAAACACTGTGGAATTTCCGCAAGAAATTCTGCGTGGAAATTCCACAGCATTTACAGTAGCAGCAAAGTGGATGAGATTTTGAAGATCTCATGCCCACGCTGCGGAAAAAAAATTCAGCTAGAACATTAATAAATTGACCTGCAGTGCGGAATGTAAATCCACAGGATGTCAATTTATGCTGCGTTTTCGTTGCTATTCTGTTGCGAATTTTCCCTATTGAATTCAATGGGGATGGAAAACCCACAACAGAAAGCCAAGAATTGCGTCTTTTGCAGCGGAATCACGGCGATTATGCTGGAAAAATCGCAACTCCCAAAAAAAATAATTCATACTTACCCAGTTCTCCCTGCTTCTTCCTCCAGTCCGGCCTCCTGGGATGACGTTTCATCCCATGTGACTGCTGCAGCCAATCACAGGCTGCACCGGTTACATGGGCTGTAGCGTCATCCAGAGAGGCCGGACAGGATGGGAAAGGAGGGACGCATCACCATGACAACGGCCGTGTTAAGTATGAACATTTTCTTTTTGTTATTTCTACGCTGCTTTCCGCAGCGGAAATTCCGCCTGAAAAACCGCAACGGTGTTTCGGACGGAATGTGCTGCAGGTTCCAAGTCGGATACGCTGCATCGTTTTTATACAGCGTATCAAACCCGTGGAAGCCCGGCCTTATACAGTATGTAGATGAGATCCCAAGTAATCTCATCTACACGTAGAAGAATATTTCCACACGTAAATTGACCTGCGGTGTGTATTTTAAAATCTGCAGCATGTCAATTTAGCTTGCGTTTCCGTTTCAGAATTGTATCTGACAAGTTTATAAAAAAACGCACTATAAGCCACAGCATAAAATCTGCACTTGTTTCCACATCAAAATGTAAAACGTATAAAAAACACACTATTGAGTGCAGCCTTTACCTGCAGAATTACTTACGTTTATCTGCGGTTGTACTTTTTGCACCGAATTATGAAACGTGTGCGTGTAGCCTAAGTCCTCATGCACACAATCGTATTGGTTTTTGTCTGCAAAACCACGTGTCCGTTGCGATCCGTCGGACCGGAAAAAAAAAACTTCTTGTGCATCCGTGTGTCATCCGGACTCAAGGATCCACAACAATTCACCAGTATTAGTGAATCCGCAAATCTAGACCGTAAAATGACGTGTCCTGCGCTTTTGCGGTCTGGATTGCGGCCCCCACACCGATCCATGTAAACCACGGTCGTGTGCATGGGGCCATAGAAAAGAATGGGTTCGCCATTTATCCGAACAAATGTAGATACATTGTGAAAAAAAAGGAACGTTTTTACCGCTCAACGGCACTGCAAAGTGAGTCCAACGTGTAGTTTATATAAACAAGAGTTTCAGTGGGTAGCGACAGACAATCCACGAACTAGTGTAAGTATAGATGGCACCGATGGTACTAGTAGTTCCACATGTATGCAGTCGATAAATCGACGTCTTCCAATCTGGAAAGAACCTATGTCACCAGTAGGGAAAGAAGGAGAACAATAGTGCAATACCGTACAACACAATGTTCGTCACGCAAGTTTTATTGCATACTTACAAAACAGGACAAGTATTCAAGCTCATAAGATAAAAAACATGTGCGTGCCGCTGTAATGATGGGGGTAGGGAAACAGACAAGTGAGCCCTAATCTAACCGCCACTCAGTCCCTGCCTACTTGCAACGACCCGCCCTAGGCGACGGCGTACAACTGGGCGACGGTCCCTACACTCAATAAGTGAACGACAGACAAACAGACAAGGGAACACAGAACCTAAGGGAAACGGGGCAGTTGCCCACGGCAACACCGTGAGCAACAAGAGTAGTAAACGAGCCGAGTCAAACCAGGAGTGTACGAGGTGCCAAACGCAGAGCAGGAGAGTAGTGAACAAGCCAGGGTCAATATGAAGCAGGGACAAATAGTACAAGAAGCTGCAGCAGGGCCAGGAAACCAACAGAGAAGAATCACAAGCAAAGAGGAACAGGAAAGGCAGGTATAAATAGACAGAGGGCGGGAGCTAGCTCCGTCTGGCCAGGCTGCGATAGGCTCTCCCACTACTACTGCTACTGTTTGTACATGGAGTTCAGAGGGGTCAGTCACATGACAAAGAGTCGAATCGTCATCAATGAAGACATTAAATGCGGCTGTGTCAGGATTTGCCTTAGCCTGCCATCCTGAGTGGTGGAAGATGGAGTCAGTCTCACAGACCTAGAAGCAGGTGCAGACTGATTACCTATGGGCGTTGATAAAGAAGCTGTGCCTGGCAAATCCTTTGCAGCCGCATTTAATGTCTTCATTGATGACGATTCGACTCTTTGTCATGTGACTGACCCCTCTGAACTCCATGTACAAACAGTAGCAGTAGTACAGCGAGTCCATGGAGTACAGCGGGATCGGTCACATGACAAAGAGTCGAATCGTCATCAAAGAAGGCTGTGCAACTAGAATTCCGGTCTCCCGACAGCGCTTTAAAAATCTATAAAAATCTCTGAATCAGCGTGACGGGGGACCGGAATGTATATTAGGCAGTGTACTCACATACTGCAGTACCGTATAACCCCTTTAAATATATAAGCTCTGCCTTGTTGCTACAAAGAATGAATGAAGTTAAGAAAAAACATTATATAAAATCTCCATTACTGCACGTTAACGTTTTTTTACTATCATATTCCTGTGTAAAGTCTCCCTATGACAAGATTTTCTGTCATTTCAGCCTTGTCACAGTCACACTGTATAATTCCATCATCCACATCAATGTCCACATACTAATAGCTTGAACAGCATTATGTCAATATGTTTCTTTTGCTGTATTGTTTTATGTTTCATCTTCAGTGTCCTTTTTATCAACCTTTCTACGCTAGTTTTCTGTTGTAGAAAAGTCGCAAAAGGGCCCAAAATGTGCAATTTGTGTTGCATGGCTTCGGTGGCCGTGGCTTCTCAAAAGGTAGGATTTGTGTTGCATGGCTTCCAAACGGGACAATTTTTTTTTCATAATTGACACCACAAAACTGGCGTAAATTACAGTGGAATGGAGCTGGCGTATATTTCACTCTGTGTGGCATAGCAAGGTAGAGGCCCATGCCAGGTCTCGTGCCGCGCCCCTTCATCAGACTATCCCCCATCAGAAAAATAAATAAAAAAGTATGCTCACCTCACCGCTCCTCTTTTTTTCCTCCGGGTCACCTCAGCATGCTGCGGCTCATACAAGGTCCTGACGTCGGGCAGCGTCAGTACATTATATATAATGAAGCATGCTGAGGGGACCCGGAAGGAAGAAGAGGAGCGGTGACGTAAGAATACTTCTTTTTTATTTAATGTCCGATAGGAAGGAGGGAATGGATGGCGCAAGGCTACAGTTCGCCTCCTAATAAATGTGTCGCATCTTACTCAAAATGTCTTTATATTTACACTGGTGTATGAAACGCCAGTCCTAATAATCCCTCACTATATTGTAGTGATAAGAACTGATTGAATACTTTTGCCGATACTCCAGATTGCTTTGGCACTAACACATCATGCACACGACTGTTTCCATTTTGCGGGACCGCAAAACAAGGATCCTAGTGGCTTCCGTGTGCTGTCTGTTTATTTTGCGAAACCATACACTACGGACAAGAATAAGACCTGTTCTATCATTTGCGGAACGGACACACAGATCTGCAAAAAAAACAAAAACGGCTAAGTGCATGGCCCCACCCATAGAAGTGAATGGTTGAGTATGCTATCCGCAAAAAAATATATAGGACACTGAAGAAAACTATGGTCGTGAGGAAGAGCCCTTATATTTCTCGGACTACTCGTTACGCTCAGACTGGTCAGTTTATGAGATTTTGGCAACATCTAAAAAGAGTATCTATAATAAATCAGACAATAAAATGTCTGGTGACATGCCATAAAGTAAACAAATAAAACTTATATGTATATTATAAAGCTGTCACCTCAATGTTCTGTTATATATCCATTTTATTAGGATGAAAATCTATCCAGGGGAATTAAAGTTAAAGCAATAGTAGACTGAATAGTGATAGTCGGCCTTGACATTTTATTTATATACTGCAGTATATAAATAGGGGTCAAAGGGGTCGTCCCTTCAGGGACACATGCCACATGCCCTGTTAGGATAAATGTTGAGAGTCACTAGAAAAAGAAGCTCCTGCTCTTGACAACCCCATATGTTACAATTAAAGGGGGAAATATAATATTCAGTTTTCCATGGCATTGTCAGATGATTGCTAGGGGATTCAGTAGCCAGATCCGTGGCGATCAGCTGATTACCAGGGAAGGCCTTTGATTTGAGGAGAGATTGACCTAATTAGACTACCACTTTAAGGGTATGTTCACAAAGAGGAATTTTGCAGGCGGATTCCGCCACCCATTCATTTCAATGGGAGTCGGACACTTCTTTTTCCAGCTATCTGATCATTTCAGCTAACGGGCAAAAGAAGCGTCCTGCTCGATCTTCGGCTGATTCCTGCCTGAACCTACCATTCATGTAAATCGGAGGGAGAAATCCATCCTACCATCGGCAGGATTAGTTCCGCGGCGGATTTTGCGGCAGGAGCCGCTACGCAAAATCCACCGAGTGAGCTAACCCTAAGACTAAGCATAGCTCATATTGAAGAATATGACACAGACAGCACAGAGAGGATGATGGACAAACACCAGTCCCCAGTGCTGAAACATGTAGGGCCAGGCAAAGCAGAAAATGAAGGGACAACTGAAGAAGAGGTGTCTCCACCTTCCTGCAATGTTTCATTAAGGGCTATGCAAACCATCTCTTTAGTGCCACCTATTGGAGGCAGCGTCCCTGTAAATCAATGTCCGACCCATAAAAGAGTCTTGAAACACGACTATGGATATCAAGGTTCTTTTATGGGTCGGACATTGACTTAGAGGGAAGCTACCTCCAATAGGTGGCACTAGAGAAGTGGTTTACCTTCTCCGGGAGGAGAGCATAGTCCTTAAATGGACACTAACTTTTCAAACAACCTATGCTAATCTAATAGTATACTTGATATAAATCAACTCTGTAATTTACTTACTGTTAAAAATTTAGCCACTAGGTGTCTCCCTTCCTGTAATCTGCTGTCCACCCATGGTGTCAATCAAAATCCGTTCCTAGTTACAGAGCAGAATTGAAGGACTGTAGAAAGTGGTGGGATGTCTCTTCACTGCCTACCCATACAAGTCTATGGTCAGGGGAGGAGGAGAGGAAGGAGCAGAGAGAAAAAAAAACAACAGACACACTGCCCATAGAAGTCTATGGAGAGGGGAGGGGGTAGGAGGAAAAAGGAGCAGGAGAAGAGAGACACAGACACAAACACATAGCCAAAACAAGGAGAAGGGAGGAGGGAGCATGAGCAGAGTAAGAAGAATGCACACAAACATGCTGCAACTTCCTGGTAAGTGTTATATCTCACCCCAGTGCTGGATTCCCAGCTACACTGCTCATTATTGCTGTATAATGTCCTTCATGCTGCTGCAACTTCTATATATGTGATAGATAGCGATAGGAGAGCAGGATTCTCCTCTTTTATGTCTGCAGTGTAAAGAAGACATGATAGCCATTACAGTAGTGATAGAGCCTACAGAGGGGAAAACTACTAAAAATGCAGAATACAAGGGATATAATGGCCAGATAAAGTGTTATTCCTTATGTACACACATATGACAACTTATTCTGAAAGGTCATCTGAAAAGTTAGGTACGCTATAAGTACAGTACAGTATTACTGCTCTGTACAACCTCTGAGTATGCCTCTTATTTCATACAGAGGCAAACGGAGGTGCATGTTCCATCAGACGGCGTAATTTGGAGGTATTTTTTTAGGGAGTAATGTGTCCTTAATATGGCACTGTATGGTGGCACAATACGGTTGCGCATGCTTCTGTTTGCCTCCATGCACACAGCTCTGCCATGTGTGAAATATTGAGAAGGTGATCCATGCTATCATTAAAGGTGAAGCTCAGAAGAAATGACTTCCATTGTGTCTGAAGCTTGAAGAGTTATTGAGACATGTTTGATTAAAGTAAAACAAACAGACTCTGGTGCCGGCAGCTGGTAATGCCAGTCTGAGAGGAAGCTGGTAGAAGCCAGGTAAACAGGGCTGAAGCAGACACCAGCAGGAAATACCTGCTTAGAAGTATTGAAATATCACACTATTTATTGCAAAAATATATATGTTTATCAATGAAAATAATTCCTTTTTCCATTTAAATGTACGTCCTTCTTTGGTGAGCCTACACTAATATAGTAGTGCGCTGCACAAATAGCCATTCCCTACTATACATTATATATGTATTTTCAGAATTTATGAGCAGGAAACATTTTGATACTAGAACAGAGAATCTGTAGGTAGATCAAATTCACCATACTTTGGCGTGGTTCCCCTCTCATTCCTAGTCCTCAGCATTGCTCCCCGCTCATTCCTAGTCCCCAGCATGCCCCCCCCCCTCTTATTCCTAGGCCCGAGTATGGCTCCCCTCTAAATCTTGTTACCCAGCATGGTTCTTCTGCTTGGGCTCCAGCATGGCTCTCCCTCTCATTCCTAATCCCCAGCATGCCTTTAACTCTCATTCCTAATCCCAAGCATGGCTTTCTCTCTCATTCCTAATCCCCAGCATGGCTCTCCCTCTCATTCCTAATACCCAGCATGGCTTTCCCTCATTCCTAATGCCAAGCATTACTCTCCCTCTCATTCCTAATTTCCAGGATGGCTCTCCCTCTCATTCCTAATCCCCAGCATGGCTCCCCTCTCATTAATAATCCCCAGCATGGCTCCCCTCTCATTTTTATACAGTACAGTATACCAGCATGTCTCCCCTCATTCTTAGATCCCAGTCAGGTTCCACTCTGCATATCCCCCCTCACTATTATTCTTGACACTCCAGATGCAGTCTGCAGGCTCCTTTGCTGAGAAATACTACAAGCTGCTAGGTGCAACATGACGCTTGCAGCCTCCTCGCCTTCTATGACAGCCTCCCTCCTCCTCTCTTCTTTCCTATGATGCGCCGTGGTGCTGGAAATGCTCCTCCTCGTCCCTCTAATCTAGTGATGCGGGCTGCATCCACATCCAGATAATTTACAGCGCATGTAAGTCCAAGTTGCGGTTTTTCAAAGGAGTTCCCACTGAACAATTTGCTCAAAAAAGCTGTCCTTGGTCAGAATAGTGTGGTCTGCTTGTAGAGGGGAAGCTTTAAGAGACTGTAATAGTGGGGAAAATCGGTCATAACACAATTCTGTCTGGACGGGGGTCGTCTTAACGGGTGGTCTTCTGGGGATGTTTCACAGTACTTATATTACCTGGAGCATCTTTTCCCAGAACGGTTACCAGTTGGGAGGTGTCCCTAAACAGACTGACCATGTCCAATCAGTGCTGAAAGAGTAAGACTATGTAGGAACACACCTCTTTGACAAGAAGGAATGGTAACACCCAGTTGATAATTTATTAATAAATTTCTAGGAGGAATAACAGAGGAATGGCAAAACGGAGAGAATTGTTATTTTATGGGGAATACAAGTATTTACTAAAACAGACATGTCAGGAAAGGTGACAGGTAAGGGTTGTGTCTGTTGACAAGCTGTTGACAGGTTCCATTAGCAACCGGCAGAAATCTGATGCGCAGCTCGCTGGCTATAATACAGACTTGAGATCGGTACATAATAAGTAAAGCAATATGTTTAGAAAGTTTTACAACTTTTTGAGTATTTTATTGATATTTAATGTTCCAATAATGAACACATAACAGAATACTCATTAGACCTTTATGTCTACACCGGTGAAATGATACAGTGGGTAAACATCTGTCCCGCTCTGTAGTCATTCTGCTCAGTATAAATGACACCCATCATTTTCAGGAAGTTACTCAGGGTCCTGCTGAAGATGCTGTCAGTCCTGTATAATAACCTCCTTGTGCTTAACGGGTGGTCTTCTGGGGATGTTTCACAGTACTTATATTACCTGGAGCATCTTTTCCCAGAACGGTTACCAGTTGGGAGGTGTCCCTAAACAGACTGACCATGTCCAATCAGTGCTGAAAGAGTAAGACTATGTAGGAACACACCTCTTTGACAAGAAGGAATGGTAACACCCAGTTGATAATTTATTAATAAATTTCTAGGAGGAATAACAGAGGAATGGCAAAACGGAGAGAATTGTTATTTTATGGGGAATACAAGTATTTACTAAAACAGACATGTCAGGAAAGGTGACAGGTAAGGGTTGTGTCTGTTGACAAGCTGTTGACAGGTTCCATTAGCAACCAGCAGAAATCTGATGCGCAGCTCGCTGGCTATAATACAGACTTGAGATCGGTACATAATAAGTAAAGCAATATGTTTAGAAAGTTTTACAACTTTTTGAGTATTTTATTGATATTTAATGTTCCAATAATGAACACATAACAGAATACTCATTAGACCTTTATGTCTACACCGGTGAAATGATACAGTGGGTAAACATCTGTCCCGCTCTGTAGTCATTCTGCTCAGTATAAATGACACCCATCATTTTCAGGAAGTTACTCAGGGTCCTGCTGAAGATGCTGTCAGTCCTGTATAATAACCTCCTTGTGCTGATTTACACCTCCTTCAACTTCCTGTATTGCATCTGAGCTCAGATATTTACACAATCATGTCATGGAAGTGGCTGTGTTATTATTATGCCAAGTCACCTGCTCCCATGTAACTCACCTTGAGACTGGAATCTTTTATTGCACTTACAAAACCTGCCTGACTCCTTACAACACTGATCACACTACAACTCCCAGTGCAGGAGGATAAGAGTTGTAGTATAGACTCACTAGTTGGTGCACCATCCGTTTATATGAATTGCCACTCACCACTGTTGTCCTGGACCTTGGGTGCTAGCTGCCTGACCAGAACTTGAATCTTCTCCCATTGGCATTCAGCCCGGCAGCGCTCAATCTCCGCCTCCAGCTTCAGGTGAGACTGGGACAGCCGAGAAGCCATAATATGTCATTACACAGTGTAGGGAATCCCGGGTCCGTGTAGCAGATCACACGCGGGTGACAACTGTGCCTCCTGTGCAACAACTCTCAGCCCGCAGCTGCTCACTCCTCCCACTCTGGTCCACAGCGCCGGCTGATTGGCTGCTAACGCTGTGAGACGAGCGCTGATTGGTCAGCGCTTATTTCCTTGGCCAGACACCTTGTAGTTGTAAGTGTGGCTGATCTGTGTCACCGTGCAGAGTTCTTACTGTATATGAATCACATGTCAACGTATAGAAACCAAGAATATAATGATAGATAGACTGGCAGAAGAACCAAGCTTCCTGTACCACAAGACCAACCATGTACAGGTATACAAGGGTAGATAGATAGATAGATAGATAGATAGATAGATAGATAGATAGATAGATAGATAGATAGATAGATAGATAGATAGATAGATAGATAGATAGATAGATAGATAGATAGATAGATAGATAGATAGATAGATAGATAGATAGAGATGTGAGAGATAGATAGATAGATAGATAGATAGATAGATAGATAGATAGATAGATAGATAGATAGATAGATAGATAGATAGATAGATGGATGGATGGATGGATGGATGGATGGATGGATAGGTAGGTAGGTAGGTAGGTAGGTAGGTAGGTAGGTAGGTAGGTAGATAGATAGATAGATAGATAGATAGATAGATAGATAGATAGATAGATAGATAGATACAAAGAGATATATAAAAAATAAATATGAAACAGATGAACATACATGTATAGATAGCAAATTGTGGCAGGTGGGCTCTCACAATTTGATCAAAATGTGCGCTAAGAACCTCACTATTGTAAGTAGATTTAGCAGCAATGCATATTTATTTCTTTTTAGTGTTTAGGTGCCATTGGTGTTTGCAGAGTGCTGTCACCATTTTTGGATATTTCTATTGTTTGCAGTCTTAGGGCACATTCACACGTGGCGGATTTGCTGTTGAATTCTGCTGAGGACAGTCCGCAGTGGAATTCTGCAGCAGCCGTTTTTTACATTTGTTTCTATACATTTTGTGGAAAGTTAGTTCAGACGTTGCAGAAATTAACTGTGCGGAAATCAGGCTGCGGTGCAGAATTTTCCCTCCGCAGCATGCTCTTTCCATTGCGGAGAAGAAGCGGCATTTCACTGCAGATTTCAGCCTTTGCAATGCAAAAACTGAAATCTGTGGCAAGTCCGTTGCGATATCTGCAACGTCTGAATTACCTGTCAAATATGCAAATGTTGGTGCAGATTCGTTGCGTAATTGCCCCAAATCTGCACCAACATTTGCAGCGGAAAAATTCTGCCACGTCTGAACGTGCCCTAAAGGTTCCTTGCACCTGTATACACGTTTTGTATCATTTTGCTGGAATGTGCTGATCAAATTTAGTTGTCTCTTATGTACTGCATACATGTGGGGTTAGTAACTGCCTCCATTTTTTGATCTTGCACTCGTCCCATTCTGCCCTGGGTGATTTTAATTAGTTTAATGCTGGTTCCTACCATGTAGGTTTAGTCCCAGTTCTGGGTGTATGAGCAGCATTAGTTAGGGACCCAGAGGTCGCCTTGTCATGGAAGATGGCCTCACACAACTTGATCAAAATGTGCACTAAGCACCTCCCTATTGTAAGTAGATTCAGCAGTAATGCATATTTATTTATATTTAGTGTTTAGGTGGCATTAGTGTTCGCAGTGTGCTGTCACCATTTTTGGATATTAGATAGATAGAGAGAGAGAGAGATAGATATGAGATAAGTAGATAGATAGATAGATAGATAGATAGATAGATAGATAGATAGATAGATAGATAGATAGATAGATAGATAGATAGATAGATAGATAGATAGATAGATAGATAGATATGAGATAGATAGATAGATAGATAGATAGATAGATAGATAGATAGATAGATAGATAGATAGATAGATAGATAGATAGATAGATGATAGATAGATAGATAGATAGATAGTTAGATATGAGATAGATAGATAGATAGATAGATAGATAGATAGATAGATAGATAGATAGATAGATAGATGATAGATAGATAGATACAGGGGCGTAGCATGTGCCCCGGGTGCAACTTAGAGGGGGGCGCCACCGCCACCCCCTCCTGCACTATAATTGTACCTGCGTCTATAGGACACAGGTACAATTAGAAGCAATGAATGGCCGAGTACGTTCCTTTTCTACGAGTGAAGCGGTATCGCGCTTCCGTCGTTGAAAGGCGCTGACTGACAGGGAAAGTCATTCTGCCCAGCCAATCAGCGCCTTTCATAGACGCTTCGTTCAACCCCAGGAGACCTGCGCAGAAGAGAGCAGGTCTCCATGGCTGCCGGCCGGCGTGGGAACGGGATTAAGGTGAGTTTGAATAGTTTGTTATTTTATTGTAATAAAAAAGTGTGTGGCTTTATCTACGGGGGTGGCTTTATCTACAAGGGGGGCTTTATCTACGGGGTGGATTTATATACGGGGTGGCTTTATCTACGGGGGTGGCTTTATCTACAAGGGGGGCTTTATCTACTGGGATGGCTTTATCTACAGGGGGCTTTATCTACAGGGGGCTTTATGTATGGGGGGCTTTATCTACATGGGGGGCTTTATCTACGGGGGTGGCTTTATCTACAGGGGGGGCTTTATCTACAGAGGGCTTTATCTATGGGGGGGCTAATCTACGGGGGGGCTCTATCTACAGGGGGGCTATATACGGGGGTGGGCTATCTATGGAGCACTATATACAGGGGTGGCCTATATCTACAGGGGGGCTATATACAGGGGTGGGCTATATCTACAGGGGGGCTATATTCAGGGGTGGGCTATCTATGGAGCACTATATACAGGGGTGGCCTATATCTACAGGGGGGCTATATACAGGGGTGGGCTATCTGTGGAGCACTATATACAGGGGTGGACTATATGTGGAGCACTATATACAGGGGTGGGCTATATCTACAGGGGGCTATATACAGGGGTGGGCTATCTGTGGAGCACTACAGGGGTAGCTACTTGTGGGACACTATATACAGGGGTGGGCTATATGGGGGCACTATCTACAGGGGGCTCTATGGCAGGCACTATCTACAGGGGGTACGGTGTGTGTGTGTGTGTGTGTGTGTGTGTGAGAGACACAGTGTATGGTGCTATTATAATTAGAGGTGCAGTGTATGGCGCTACTATATATAGGGGCGTAGTGTGTGGTATAATGAGAACTTTATCTTTATTTATAGGTGTAGAAATGTTGGAAAAGTGAGAAGCTGAAGACATCTGAGCGGCAAACTGCAGAAATGGTCTGTGACCGGGAGAAGTCATCATAGAGGTCTGGACCGGATGGAGAAGAACAGAACTAGAATCTTAGACGTCACCGGTGAGTCACTTAATGTAAATGTTTATTCTGCCTCTAATCAGCACTGTAGTCACTGTATGATCTGCAGCGAGATGATGGGTGGTATGATTATATGATTTATTTTTTGTGAAACAGCATCTCCCAGCATATCCTCACCATTGTTTGGGCCATGCTGGGAGCTGTAGTTTTACGCCGTACATACCTATACGACAGGGGTTGCACTAAATTGAGCTGTATTTGTGCTCGTGTTGTATTTATGTACTGAGCTTTGTTCTGGTGCTGTATATATGCACTGAGCTTTGTTCTGGTGCTGTATATATGTACTGAGCTTGGTTCTGGTGTTGTGTATAGAACTATATTGCTTGTAAAATGTACAAATGTTTTTATGCTCGAGTTACATAAAAAGAAATGTGGAAAAGAAATGACACGTCATTGATTGGTAGAGAAAACAAACATGGCGAGGGGGAAGGAGATGTCGGGAAAGAGGTTGGGGGGGGCGCCAAACTGAATCTTTGCCCCGGGTGCTGGAGAACCTACCTACGCCTCTGGATAGATAGATAGATAGATAGATAGATAGATAGATAGATAGAGTAGCGCGTAACTATAGGGGTCGCAGCGGTCGCAATTGCAACCGGGCCCCGAAGTTAGGGGGCCCGCGGCCCCCCGCACCACATCATTGAAAAGTTATTGTCGTTCAGGCTCCGACTCCCTGGACCCCTGCCAATCAGCTATTTTGAAGGGGGTGCAGCGCTAGTACGAGCGCTATTTCCCCTTTATTCCGGACACTTTTTCACACTGTGAATTGCTGACACAGACGTGTCAGCGATTCACAGTGTGAGCAAGTAAGGGAAATGAAGGGGAAGCAGCGCTTGTACGAGCGCTGCACCCCCTTCAAAACAGCTGATTGGCGGGGGTTTCGGGAGTCGGACCGCGACCCATCAGCTATTGATGGCCTATCCTGAGGATAGGCCATCAATGTTTAGGGCCTGGACAACCCCTTTTAAGCCTACCATGTGGTAGGCTTAGATACAGGGCCCCAGCAGACAGTAATCTTATACTGTATAAGATTATTGTCTGCTGGTCCCTGTATCTAAGCCTACCCTAGGCTTAGATACAGGGTCCAACAAACAGTATCACATATGGCCATGGGCCCTGTATCTAAGCCTAACATATGTGTTAGGCTGTGTTAACATCACCGTTGCCCTTCTGTTGAGGGGTTCCGTCGGAGGATTCTGTCGGGTAACCCCGCAACGAAACGGCAAACTAAAACCTCAGCTTCCGTTTCCCTCACCATTGATCTCCATGGTGACGGAAACGTTGCTAAAGGTTTCCATTTGTCACCGTTGTAACAGGGTTTCGTTGTTCTTGACGCAACCAATAGCGCAGTCGATTGCACTATTGATTCCGTCAAAACAACGGAACCCTGTTACAACGGTGACAGACGGAAACCATTAGCAACGTTTCCTTCACCATGGAGATCAATGGTGAGGGAAACAGAAGCTGAGGTTTCAGTTTGCCTTTCCGTTGAGGGGTTACCCGACAGAAACCTCAGACGGAAGGGCAGCGGTGATGTGAACAGGCCCTTACTAATGTTTTTTTTTGTGTTTGTGTTTTTTTAAAGGTTCAGTCACTTCAATGACAGCTTTTTTTTATTATCAATAAAAGGGTTAATGAGAGTTGTGTGTGAAGTTTTTATTTCAATAAACCAATTTTTTCTATCACTGTATTTTTTTAAAACTTTATTACTACCGCCTTATTAATAGCTGCTGGCTGATTGATAGTGTCCATTACTAAGGCGGGGCTTAGTGTTAGCCGGTGCAAAGGCTATCACTAACCCCCATTATTACCCTGGTACCCACCGCCACCAGTGGTGCCGGGAAGTGCAGGGTATGATCCAGTACCCGACCATCTGTAGTTATGGTCGGGCACTGGGGCGGCCGCAGGCTGGTGTTATTAGGCTTGGAAAGGTCAAACACAGTGGCCCTTCCCACCCTGGTAATGCTGGCCTGCTATGTTGTATCTGGCTGGTTATTAAAAATGGGGGGGGCCGTTTTTCGCCCGCGGCCATTGAGCGCCGCGGGCATAAAACAGCGAGATATACGCTTTCTCCTGCCTCCCATTGAAGTCAATGGGAGGTCGGAGGCGGAAGCGCCCGAAGATAGGGCATGTCGCTTCTTTTTCCCGCGAGGCAGTTTTACTGCTCGCGGGAAAAAGACGCCGACGCCTCCCATTGAAATCAATGGGAGGCGTTCTCGGGCCGTTTCTGCCGAGTTTTGCGACGCGGTTTCCGCGTCAAAAAACTCGGCAAAATACCCCGTGTGAACATAGTCTTAAAGGGGTTGTGTCATGACAGACATTTATGGAATATCCACAGGACTTCCACCCATCTCCGGGAGGGGGTCCGCCTCTGGCACCGCATCCAGAGGAGAAGCAGAGCATAGCAGGATGGGCTAGTGCCGAAAAACCCATGGTGCTGTGAACTGATGCTCCACCTGGATGTGGGACCGGGTTGGGGGACCCCCGTTTGGGATATAGTTGCGGCTCCCACATCTTCAGACATTTATTGCATATCCTGTGGACATGCCATAAATGTCTGTCATGACACAACCCCTTTAACACCGTACATTTGGTGTGTACGTCGGGAAAATCTCCCCACATAGATGCCAACGTGTCCATAGACGTTTGTAATATAATTGGCCTGTACAAGTGGGTATCCCGCAGCCCCAAATGTATTGATATGTAGTCGACATTTCAATACAAATAGATGCAAAAAAAATGTGTAACGTGCAGTATGCAGTCTCTTTTTATGACTGTGGCCGACATATGCAACTGAAAAGACATATATCTATATAAATGCAAACAACGAATGTGGCGTAAATTTAGCCTCAATTATATGGCAAAACATGGTGTGAACAGAACCTAAATGTTCAGGGTCGTGGGGGATGCGGCATGATAGTTAGGTCAGGGCCTCACAGAGAAACCCATTGGGCCATACAGTAAGACACAGAATGGGCCCCACTGAGAGATCCACCTAATGTACCTGTAAAAGTACCTGTATTAAAGGGTAACTAAACATTTCACAAACTTCTGACATGTCAATGTGACATGTCAGAAGTTTTTCTTGGTGGGAGTCCAAGCAGAGACCCCCACCAATCACTAAAACGAAACGAAACGAAACGAAACGAAACGAAACGACAGAAGCGCTCGTGTGGGCACTCAGCCGCTTAGTTTCTGTTCGGCTTTTTCCAGAAAGCCGATGTATCGGAGTACGGTCTCATAAACTTTCTATTGAGCCCGTAATCCGATACATTGATTTCCGGAAAAAGCTGAACAGACACGAAGTGGCTGAGCGCTCACACGAGCGCTGCTTCTTCCGCTTCGTTTTAGCGATTGGTGGGGGTCTCAGTGCTCGGACCCCCACCACTCAAAACTTCTGACATGTCACTAGGATATGTCAGAAGTTTCTCAAATGTTTAGTTACCCTTTAAAGTTAATGCCCTCATTTCATTTTAAGGTCCAACATTTTGTGCTAATTAATTTTATACTTTATCTGTATTGTGAACTGTTGTTTTTTATTTTACTTGATAAATAACCTGCAGCCACCACTAGAGGGAGCTCACTGCATATGGATTTATGCAGCTAGTAAAGAATTTAATAGTAACTATATATATCTGTAGGCATTAAAGAGGCTCTGTCACCACATTATAAGTGCCCTATCTTGTACATAATGTGATCGGCGCTGTAATGTAGATAACAGCAGTGGTTTTTGTTTAGAAAAACAATCTATTTTCACCAAGTTATGACCTATTTTAGCTTTATGCTAATGACTTTCTTAACCCCTTCAAGACACAGCCTGTTTTGGCCTTCAGGACACAGCCAATTTTTTCAAATCGGACATGTTTCACTTTATGTGGTAATAACTTCGGAATGCTTTTACCTATCCAAGCGATTCTGAGATTGTTTTCTCGTGACACATTGGACTTTATGATACTGGCAAAATTTGCTCGATACATTAAGTATTTAATTGTGAAAAACACCAAAATTTAGCGAAAAATTGCAAAAATTAGCATTTTTCTAAATTTATATGTATCTGCTTGTAAGACAGGCAGTAATACCACACAAAATTGTTGCTAATTAACATCACCCATATGTCTACTTTAGATTGGCATAGTTTTTTGAACATCCTTTTATTTTTCTATGACATCACAAGGCTTAGAACTTTAGCAGCAATTTCTCACATTTTCAAGAAAATTTCAAAAGGCCATTTTTACAGGGGCCAGTTCAGTTGTGAAGTGGATTTTAGGGCCTTATATATTAGAAACCCTCGATAAGTCACCCCATTTTAAAAACTTCACCCCTCAAAGTATTCAAAACAGCATTTAGAAAGTTTCTTAACCCTTTAGATGTTTCACAGGAATTAAGGCAAAGTAGATGTGAAATGTTCAAATTTCTTTTTTTTTTGCAGAAATTCATTTTTCATCTATTTTTTTTTGTAACACAGAAAGTTTTACCAGAGAAACGCAACTCAATATCTATTGCCCAGATTCTGCAGTTTTTAAAAATACCCCACATGTGGCCCTAGTGCACTTATTGACTGAAGCACAGGCCTCAGAAGCAAAGGAACACCTAGAGGATTTTGGGGCCTCCTTTTTATTAAAATATATTATAGGCACCATGTCGGGTTTGAAAGGCTCTTGCGGCACCAAAACAGTGGAAATCCCCCAAAAGTGACCCCATTTTGGAAACTATACCCCTTGAGGAAATTATCTAGGGGTATAGTGAGCATTTTGACCCCGCAGGTTTTTTGCAGAAATTATTGGAAGTAGGCCGTGAAAATGAAAATCTAAATTCTTTCAAAGAAAATGTAGGTTTAGCTTATTTTTTCTAATTTCCACAAGGACTAAAAGGAGAAAATGCACCACCAGTTTTGTAAAGCAATTTCTCCCGAGTAAAACAGTACCCTGCATGTGGTCATAAACAGCTGTTAGGACACACGGCGGAGCTTAGAAGGGAAAGAGCGCCATTTGGCTTTTGGAGCTCAAATTTAGCAGGAATGGTTTGCGGAGACCACGTCGCATTTGCAAAACCCCTAAGGGACCAAAACAGTGAAAACACCAAAAAAGTGACTCCATTTAGGAAACCACACCCCTTGAAGAATCCATCTAGGGGTGTAGTGAGCATTTTGAACCCACAGGGGCTTCATAGATTTTATTAGAATTGGGCAGTGAAGATAAAAAAAATCCTTTTTTTCCAATAAGACGTAGCTTTAGCTCAACATTTCTCATTTTCTCAACAAATAAAGGAATAAAAGAACCCCAACATTTGTAAAGCAACTTCTCTGGAGTATGGCAATACCCCATTTGTGGTCATAAACTGCTGTTTGGGCATACGGCAAGGATCAGAAGAGAAGGAGTGGCGTTTGGCTTTTGGAGCACAGATTTTGCTGGATTGATTTCTTGACACCATGTCACTTTTGCAAAGCTCCTAAGGTACCATTACAGTGGAAACTCCCCAAAAGTCACTCGATTCACGAAACTACACCCCTTGAGGAATCCATCTAGGGGTGTAGTGAGCATTTTGACCCCACAGGTGTTTCATAGATTTTATTAGAATTGGGCAGTGAAAATAAAAAAAATCCTTTTTCTTCAATAAGACGTAGTTTTAGCTGAAAATGTTTCATATTCTCAACAAATAAATGAAAAAAAGCTCCCCAACACTTGTAAAGCAACTTCTCCTGTGTACGGCAATACCACATATGTGGTCATAAACTGCTGTTTGGGCACAGAGTAGGGCTCAGAAGGGAAAGAGCGCCATTTGGCTTTTGGAGTACAGATTTTGCTGGATTGGTTTCTGGTCGCTATGTCGCATTTGCAAAGTCCCTGTGGGACTAAAACAGTGGATCCCCCCCAGAAGTGACCCCATTTTGGAAACTACACCCGTCAAAGTATTCACCTAGGGGTGTAGTGAGCATATTAACCCCACAGGTGATTGGCAGAAATTGGTGTGCACGCGATGTTGCAGAGTGAAAAGGGTTTTTCAATAGATATGCCAATATGTGGCGCCCAGCTTGTGCCACTGGAGACACACACCCCAAAAATTGTTAAAAGGGTTCTCCCGGGTATGGCGATGCCATATATGTGGAAGTAAACTGCTGTTTGGGCAAACTGTAGGGTTCAGAAGGGAGGTAGAGCCATTTGGCTTTTGGAGCGTGGATTTTGCTTGTAGTAGTTTTGTTTTGAGTCTTACTGGTGTTTCCGTTTATAATGTGGGGGTACATGTAAGACGGGCGGAGTATATAAGGGGCATAGTCAGGTGGTATAGTGGGGTAAAAAAAAAACAATAAAATAATCCATAGATGTGTGTTATGCTGTGACTTTCTGCACAGGCCGGTGTCGCACTAATAAATGGTCTTTACTTAGTCCCCTTTTGGACCACACTCTGGACCTTTTCAGTTTGGGGGATTTTGCAGGAAAGTGTTGTCCTGGTATAATACGGGCGCCCTCACTTCCAGCAGATATGTTTGGGCCCTCCCCTTCCAGGTTCCCTAATTTTAGGGGCCTTGATAATTCGCCACTTGAAACAGAAGAAACGTTCCCCTCGGGCCGGCACAACTGCATATTTTTATTTCCTGGCTTATTGGTGCCTTGACTAATTTTATTTTTTCATAGACGTAGTGGTATGAGGGCTGTTTTTTTTTGTGTGTGACGAGCTGTAGTTTTTATTTGTACTATTTTGGGGCACATGCGACTTTTTGATCACTTGTTATCCTTTTTTTTTGGGAGGCAACGTGACCAAAAAACAGCAATTCTGGCATATTTTTTTAGTTCTTTTTATACAGCGTTCACCACGCATTATAAATTACATGTTCACGTTATTCTGCGTGTCAGTCCGATTCTGGCGATACCAAATTTATAGCACTTTTTATGTTTTACAACTTTTTGCACAATAAAATTACTTTTGTAAAGATAATGGATTTTTTCTGTCGCCAAGTTGTGAGAGCCATAACGGTTTTAATTTTTTCGTCGACGGAGCTGTATGAGGGCTTGTTTTTAGCGAGACGAGTTATAGTTTTTATAGGTACCATTTTTAGGTACATGCGACTTTTTGATCACTTTTTATTTCAATTTTTGGAAGACAAAGTGACGAAAAAATAGCAATTATGTCAGTATTTTTTAGTTTTTTTTTTACGGCGTTCACTGCGCTGGATAAATAACATAATATTTTATAGTTCAGGTCGTTACGGTCGCAGCGATACCAAACATGTATGGCTTTATTATTTTTTTCAATAATAAATGACTTGATAAGGGAAAAAGGGCGATTGTGTTTTGTGTTATTATTTAAAACTTTTATTGTATTTTTTACAACTTTTATTTTTACTTTTTTTACACTTTTTTTTACACTTTTCTTTAGTCCCACTAGGGGACTTGAAGGTCCAACTGTTTTATTGATGTTCTAATACATTGCACTACCTATGTAGTGCAATGTATTAGAACTGTCAGTTGTTCACTGACAGCAAGCCGATCAGGCTCCGCCTCCGGGCGGGGCCTAATCGGCTAACGTAATGGCAGATAGGAAGCCATTGTTAGGCATCCTGTTGCCATAGTAGCAGTCGCCAGCCTTGCCATCGCGTGGCAAGGCTGCCGATTGCATACAAACCACTTTGATGCAGCGATTGCATTGAATCGCTGCATTGAAGGGGTTAATGCCAGGAATCGGAGCTAGCTCCGGTTCCTGGCGATAGATCGGGGTGTCCGCTGTAACATACAGCGGACACCCACTGCTGATGACGCCGGCTCAGCTTCTGAACCGGAAGCTGAGCGGGCGCCATCTTGCCGATGGTACCGGAAGCCTCCTGGGCCCCGCCGACGACGGGGCATAGGAGGATTCCGTTACTGGCGGACCGGGAGGTAAGTATTACCCCTCCGATCGCATTTGCAGCCACCGGCAACCCAGCGATCACGTTGCTTTGTCGCCGGTGGCTATAAACTCCTCACATGCTGCGATCTCTATTGAACGCAGCATGTGAGGGGTTAATCGGTCGGATCGGAGGCTAGCTCCGGTCCTGGCCGATACCTCAGGGTGCCAGCTGTAACATACAGCTGTCACCCGGCGGTGATGTCGCTGGCTCAGCTCCTGAGCCAGCTTCATCTCCATCACGTACAGTTACGTGGAGATGCGGGAAAAGGCCATCTCCCATCACGTAACTGTACGTGAAAATGCGGGAAGGGGTTAATAGACAACTGGGCATGTTTTTACTTTAGACCAAGTGGGCGTTGCACAGAGGAGTGTATGACGCTGACCAATCAGTGACCAATCAGCGTCATACACTTCTCTCCATTCATTTACTCTGCACATAGTGATCCTGCGTTGTTCGCTATCTGCAGACACATACACCCATATTAACGTTACTGAAGTGCCTTGAGAGTTAATAGACATCACCTCCAGCCAGGACGCGATGTCTATTCACAATCGAGATCACGCTTGCTGTGCTGTAAGTCCCACACAAACGTTACCGAAGTGTCGGGATTGTGAATAGACATCACGTCCTGGCTGGAGGTCATGTCTATTCACTGTCAGGACACTTTAGTAATGTTAATGTGTGTGTATGTGGCTGCACATAGTGAACAACGCAGGATCACGCTGATTGATCACTGATTCGTCAGCATCATGCACTTCTCTCCACAACGTCCACTTGGTCAAAAGTAAAAACACGCCTAGTTGTGTATTAAGAAACTCATTAGCATAAAGCTAAAATAGGTCATAACTTGGTGAAAATAGATCGTTTTTCTAAATAAAAAAACACTGCTATTACCTACATTACAGCAAGATAGTGCACTTATAATGTGGTGACAGAGCCTCTTTAAGGACAAATTTTTGGCAGCCACTATGATAGTGTCGCTGCAAGCAGAGGGATGATGTTCAGTATTTTCTCCTCCTCACCACAGGCTCAATAGAAGTTGTGTGCGGTGCCTCTTTGGTAAATACATCACATGCCACAGTTCCGCCAAAGACAGCGACCATCAGAATGTCCAAATAATGATAGCCAGAGTCCCCCCCATGCTGATAGTGGCATGCACAGTGAACCCACAATGACCAGCTAGGCGCCGAAACGCGCGTCGGGTGTGACGTCTCTCAGTGTGCTGAGTGAATTCCATGGGTAGGTAATCTGTTCATTTCCTCTTTGACTTTGTTCTTTGTCCATATCTATGTTACATCATTACTATTTTGAGGAATGTTCACACCATTGCTGCATTGCCAGCTACATGCTTATTAATTGATAGTAAGTTGATATGTACATTTACTATCCAGACATTGTGGTTTGGATTGTATGGCTTCACCCATGGTTGCTATTTAGTGTTTTCACCTTGCTCTTAGCACAGAGGGACGTCCTGCTCATGCTCAGCATGACTCGCTTTTATGCTTTTTATTGTCTGTACCTTGCTTAATAAAGATTATTTGTTTCTCTATTCATGATTACTGTGTGTTAATTGCACCTCATACTCTGTAGGTATATCTTGTTTAAATTTTGGGGTCAATACACCAAGATTTACTTGGTTTATACATGTTTTTGTCCCTTTCTGGGTTACAATTTTCTAAACCATACTTTAAGGTCGACATTAACTTTCCTGAATGTACCAATAGGTGTTTGTTGATTCTCATGGCAGTCCGGCGGCCCAATGGCGGCTTAAAGGTGCTTTCCACGACCAATTAACTCATTCCTAGTTAACTGAACATCTAAAAGCAATGCAGTGTGTAATATACTTGCGTTTCCATAGTTGTTCCTAATGCCGTATCTCACAGTCGGTCATGTGATGTGTCGCCCACAGTAAATCCGAATTTTCACTGCTGCCCCATACATGAGCTATCACTTACCTCCTACGGCAGGCTCAATATACGGGCACATCATTCCTGATGTCACTGTACACTGTGGGAAGGGGTGGACCGGATATCTGCCTCCTCCGTCTCTGAGCATGCGTGGTTGATATACAAACAGCAGGGGCGTAACTAGGAAAGACTGGGCCCCATAGCAAACTTTTGACTGGGGCCCCCCCTCCCCTGGGTGTCACACAACCCCCCCTTGTAGATAGTGCCTTTTTTA
Organism: Rhinoderma darwinii; assembly: GCF_050947455.1. Taxonomy (NCBI): domain Eukaryota; kingdom Metazoa; phylum Chordata; class Amphibia; order Anura; family Rhinodermatidae; genus Rhinoderma; species Rhinoderma darwinii. The sequence continues at coordinate 380,009,678 of NC_134690.1, forward strand.
CAGCCCCCCCCTGTAGATAACGGCATACAGCCCCCCCTGTAGATAACGCCATACATCCCCCTGTAGAGAACGCCATACAGACCCCCCTGTAGATAACGCCATACAGCCCCCTCTGTAGATAACGCCATACAGCCCCCTGTGTAGATAGCGCCATACAGCTCCCCTGTAGATAACGCCATACAGCCCCCTTTGTAGATATCTACAAAGGGGGCTTTATGGTGTTATCTACAGAGGGGGCTGTATGGCGTTATCTACAGGGGGGCTGTATGGCGTTCCCTACAGGGGGGCTGTATGGCGTTATCTACAGAGGGGGCTTTATGGCGTTATCTACAGAGGGGGCTGTATGGCGTTATCTACAGGGGGGCTGTATGGCGTTCCCTACAGGGGGGCTGTATGGCGTTATCTACAAAGGGGGCTTTATGGTGTTATCTACAGAGGGGGCTGTATGGCGTTATCTACAGAGGGGGCTGTATGGCGTTATCTACAGGGGGGCTGTATGGCGTTATCTACACAGGGGGCTGTATGGTGTTATCTACAGAGGGGGCTGTATGGCGTTATCTACAGAGGGGGCTGTATGGCGTTATCTACAGAGGGGGCTGTATGGCGTTATCTACAGAGGGGGCTGTATGGCGTTATCTACAGAGGGGGCTGTATGGCGTTATCTACAGAGGGGGCTGTATAGCGTTATCTACAAAGGAGGCTGTATGGCGTTATCTACAAAGGGGGCTGTATGGCTAACGCCATACAGCCCCCCCTGTAGATAACGCCATACAGCCCCCCTGTAGAGAACGCCATACAGCCCTCGCCTGTAGAGAACGCCATACAGCCCCCCCTGTAGGGAATGCCATACAGCCCCCCCCTGTAGGGAACGCCATACAGCCCCCCCTGTAGGGAACACCATACAGCCCCCCCCTGTAGGGAACGCCATACAGCCCCCCTGTAGGGAACGCCATACAGCCCCCCCTGTAGGGAACGCCATACAGCCCCCCCCTGTAGGGAACGCCATACAGCGTGCCCCCTCCCAAAAAAATGCGACCTACAGCGTGTCCTACAAAAGACATGTATCCCCTATCCACAGGATAGGGGATACATGTGCGATCGCTGGCATTGATAAGGAGAACAGGGGACCGAAAGTCCCCCGAAGTTCTCCATGACTAACCTCTGACTTCCGGCGTCTGCGCAGCTCAATAAAAATGAAAGGAGCGCTGGTCACGCATGCGCACAAGCGCGACCGGCGCTCCATTCATTTCTACGGAGCTGCCGACACAGACCCCGGAAGTCCGAGGTTTGTGATGGAGAACTTCAGGGGACTTTCAGTCCCCCGTTCTCCCTATCGCTGCCAGTGATCACACATGTATCCCCTGTCCTGTGGATAGGGGATACATGTCTTTTGTTTAATGGCAGAGCGGGGAGATACTTCCCTGCTCTGCCGTAGTGTTCAGTGGCGTCACGCTGTAGCAGCCATAGCGGCTGCTAGCGGAGCCTCCGACCATGGTGGGGGCCCGTGCCGGCGGGCGACACGGGCCCCCTCATGCCGCGGGCCCCATAGCAGCCGCTGACAAACAGTGTTCACCACGCATGGTCAAACCTCTACTCTCACAGCTCATGCGTGGCTTGTCCCCCCCCCCCACACCCAGGCGATGCTGAATTCCCCATTGCGCTAGGCATATTGGGATGTGTAGGCTATGACAATACAGGAAACGGGAGAGTAGTGGTAGTATCCGATGTAAACAAAGCGGAGGTCGGCCACAGCACTCTTACAGTGAGTAAAATAAAAAGTAAAAAAAGCTGGACAGTATTGTTAAACTGGACCTAACCGGAATATCCGACCCCCCAAAAAAATGTTTCATCGATATCGGAAAACCCCTTTAAAAAGAGCCAGTAAAAATCACAATATACCGCAATACATAAGTATTGGAGGGTAATGTACCAGCGATCATATGAAAAAAAAAAATAAATATTGCTAAAAAAAACTTTTTGTAATATACCAATATTAAAAGTTAAAAGAAAAACCTTTCCCATTTTTCCCCTAAAATAATGTAAAAAATAAAAAAACAAACATAACTGCTATGGCATAAAAGTCCAAACTATTCTAATGTAATATTATTTAACCCGCAGGGTGAACGCTGTTAAAGTAAAAAAAAACAAAAACAGAATTGCTGTTTCTTGGTCACATAAAAAAATGGAATAAAGAGTGACCAAAACGTCAAATGTATCCCAAAATGGTAAGAATAATAACTAAAGCTCGCCCCACAAATAGTGTTTTCTTTGTAAAAGTAGCAAATTATAAAAAAGTTATTAATTTTGTATCACCGTAATCGTATTGACCTGCAGAATAAATGTAACATTTTGTTTTTACCGCACATTTAACTCCGTAAAAACGTAACTTAAAAAACAATAAAGTAAATATTTTACCACACAAAGAATTTCTTTTCAGTTTCCCAGTACATTATATGGTACAATAAATGGCGCTACAACTCGTCCTGCAAAAAAACAAGCCCTCATATGGCTATGTCAACAGAAAAATAAAAAAGTTATAGCTCTTGATAGGTGAAAATGAAAAAAGGAAAATGAAAAAACTAAAGATGGCCGCCAAACCGAGTTGTTAAACAGCAAGAATGTTACCATTTTATGCACGTAGTTTAAATGTAGACGTCAGATATTGTGTGGGTTGCCTGATTTCCTTCTTTTTTTTTTACCTGGGTGGGTAAACCTATTATTTATGTTGAAATGTTGGATGGGTTGTAGTTAAGAAGGTTGTATTTATAACCCAGTGCCTATTACAGTAATATCCATCTATTTGCTGACCCATTGACTTTGGATACCTTCCATTTATGTTTTTCATGAGACGGTCCCAAGAACGGGACCTCAGACGGGTGGAGCTCGTGCAGATTTGCATTAAAAGTTTTCTTTGAAGTTTTGGGGAAGTTCCAAGTTGTGATTCAAGTGTTGGGAGGTATTAATTTAGGGCAGCTTGGATATTCTAACAAAAAGTAGCTAGCCAGTGCATCTAGAAAAATAAAACAAATCAGAAAAGCTGCCCCGTTCCCGCTGATTCCATAGGATCACCATATATACTGTTGGTGGCGGAGGGTGAAGAACTGCTATGTGCCCAAAGTCTCATAACAATTGTATCACATGCTTTTTGTTTTTTTTCTCATTATATTCAGTAATTCCCTATTCATCCATATTGGTCTCCTTATATTTCTAGACATTTTGTTACCGGTGGGTATAAACTTACTACACGATTCATGTAATATATCTTTAAAAGCTCCACATTTATCTTCAATATCCCTATTTACCATTACATGATACCAGTCATCAAGACTAAGTGCTTCCCTCAGTCGATCAAATTTTGCTTTCCTAAAATCCCAGGTTTTTGTTGCTCCCCTTCATATTGTTTTATTAAAAATTATATTAAAACTTACCATATTGTGGTCACTATTGCCTGAATGCTCCCGGACCTCCACATCTATAATTGTGTCTAGTCTATTAGATAAGACTAGATCCAGAACATTATACCCTCTGGTTGGTTTATTAACCAACTGAGCGAAATACTTGTCTTGAATTGTGTATAAAAACTTCCAGCTTTTAGCACATCCAGCGGCCTCTATGTCCCAATTAATGTCAGGATAGTTATAATCCCCCATTATAAGGACTTTAGCTTCTTTCCTAGTTCCCTAAAATAATTTTTAAGGACCTTCCATCTCCCACTGACTTTGTCATTGGTACCGATGTGTACCGTGACCGCCGGGTCTTCCCTAGCCCCAGCCAGCAATCTGTCTATTCGATCCACAATATGCCGAACCCGAGCACCCGGCAGACAACACTGTTCGGCATTCATGATCGCGGCGACAGATGACCCTATCTGTCCGATAATAATCAAATCACCTACCACCAGCATCTGTCTGCACTCCTCTCCCATCCTTCCTACAGCAGTCCTTGTCCTGGTTGCTGGGAGCAATGCCCTGCTGCAGTGATGCTGGCCCAGGACTTGTATCCCTCATATCAGCCAAACAGGCATATTTACTAGGTTGTGCCAGTTCAGGACTAGCCTCCCTCGCAGTTTTTCCCCTACCCCTTCCTCTAACTGTTACCCAGCTACCAATCCCCGGATCCTGAGCTTGCCCCCCTTCACCCACCTCCATCTCATTGGCCCCAGCCAGTGTTTGCTCAGTGAGCTCTAAACTCAATGTGCCATTTTTGTGGCGTAAAATATTGGTGTAAAGTAAGTCAGCCAAGAGGTGGTGTAAGGAAAACAAAAGTTTCTAGCAAGATGCGGAAATTTTCTCATACAGCGTGCGCCACTGTGATAAATTTGGCTTCACATGCACCTCAGAAGTTTCCACTAAGTTACAGTACAGAAGATTCACTAAGTCAAGGGGATCTGGCATTACAGTCTTACATTTTCTGAACAAGACAGCTGGGTTTAAGGAGATTCTTACTGTCTGACAGCTGAAGAGGAACAGAAAACAAGGAAAAGACATCTCGGTAGAAAACAAACGTTCCCCTCTTCGAGAATTAGAGTCACTGTGTAAACAGCGTCTTCTTCAGTCATTATTACCTGCTGGAACACGCACCGTATTGTCTCCACATGATCTATACAAGGCCTTACTGGAGTCTTAAAGATAAACTGTTTATACTTTACTTCATCCCTGTATAACATTTAATGTCTTCACTGTGAGTTACGGTATATTGTTTACTTGATAGACTTCTTACGTGTGTTAATATGTGCTAAACTATACAGACTTTCTTCACAAAAGTAATATTAATAGAATACACAGACAATGTATGAATACTTTGATGGGAAGAAAAAATAATATAGAAGAATGTTGCAGAAGAGGTTCAGCAAAAGTAGAACGTTTTCAGATATAAGTGCTTCGAAATAAAAAATAAAAAAGTCTATCGGGAGTGTTTGAAATCATGAGACCTATAAAATAACTTCTATATATAAATTATTGCAGCTTTTCCCTGAGGTATTTTTACTACTGACCTATGCTGCTGCAATTTGGGTACAACAAAATATAGTTTGCAGCTAAATTTCTCACATATGTGAGTGTAACAACCACAAAGTCCAACAAACCTAAAAGAACAGAGTGGACTGAACACATAGATACCCCACACATCTACCATTGCTTAACAAAAATAGTACCCATGCGCTAAGTTTACCCTGGTTTACCAATGAATTTTGGGAGTGGTGACGTCTAGTGGAGGGGTCTCGAATTTGGGGACGTTAGATGACTAGCTGGGTATCTGGGATTGCAAGTGCTTGTGCTGCTCTCTTTTGGTAGCTCTCAAAGCTTAAAATAGTATAGGATATGGCGTAAAAGTCTGATATGTGGGGACAACACCTCGGGAACCACCACCTTTCAGGAGAACAGTGGTCTGTTGACCACATTTTGCAGTACAAGTGCATTACTTTTCATCACAATTTATTATACTCTGTAAATATTTTTTTTTGCAGATTGTTTTCTATATCATACATTGACATTGCAGGAGGGGACAGTTGGTCAGATTTAGATTTGGTGAAGGGGGACAAATTGACAAACTTAGATATGGAAGGAAGGGGATTTGATGGTTGGCAGTCTTGGATATGGCAGGGGGGACCATTAGAATGTACCCGACAGAGCAGGCAGGGGACAACTGGCAAGACATAGATATGGCTGGGCGACTTGGTAGGGGGACCAGTTGGAAAGAGCCTGACATAGCAGTAGGGTACATTTTTCCAGATTTGAGGTAAAATTGTCAGGGTGACAGAGTCAAACTTAGATATTGCAGGGGAGAGACAGACAGTGGTCCGGACTTGGATGTGGGGTGGGGGCTGTTTGGTCCAGCCCGGCTATAGAAGGGGTGGGCAGACATTGCAGGGGGGACAGTTGGCAGTCTTGGATATAGCAGGGGGAACAGTTGGATAGACTTGGATATGGCAGCGGGTCAGTTGTGCAGACATGAATGTAGCAAGGGGGACTGTTAGACAGAATTGTGGGACGTTTGCACTGACTTGTATTTGAAAGAGGGGGATGGTGAGACAGAATTAAAAATTGCACTGTTGGACAGGGCCAACATGGCAGGAGGAAACAGTTGAACAGACTTGGATAATTCAGGAGGGAAACAGTTGGTGAATCTTGGATATGGAAAAGACCGATGCACCGACTTGTACATGGCAAATGGACAGTTGGACAGGGCCCAATATAATGAGGGGGGAAGGGGACCAGTTGGCCAGACTTCTATATTGTGAGGAGGACAGTTAGATGGACTTAGATATGACAGGAGGTACAGTCGGACATATTTAGAAATGGCAGAGGGGGGCAGTGGACCAGACTTGGCGGAGGGGCAGTTGGACTTCACCCTACATGGTATTGGGGGACAGTCAGCCAGATTTGTACATGGCGAAGGGTACCTGGATATGGCATAGGTGGACAGTTGTCCAGAGTTGTCCTATATCCTCATACTCTACCTCTTCTTAAATAAGAACCCCCACAAAAAGTGAAAACAGATTTAAAGGAGTATTATACTGTATTAAAATGTTACCCAAGAACTGGTACCCCAAACTATGATGGGTGTAATTGTTATCTTACACCTCGAGTCTGTGTAAGTAAAATAGGAAATGGAAACATCTGATCTCTCTGTTCCTGGTCATGATTAATCAAGTTTCCTCTATGATCAGGTGATGGTAGGGAATTTGTTAGTTACCATATGCCATGAAGTATTCATTTACATTTTTTATTACAATAAAATGTACAAAAAAATTCCAAAAACATGGAAAATATTGTTATTTTTTTTATTTTATTGTTTAGAAATCTACTATTAAGCTTGACCATGGGATTCCATAGCTTGTCCCGTCTGCATGTTGATATCCTATTCCTGTTACTATGGCCCATCCCCTTTATTATCCCAACTCAACTCACCCCTTCCAGTAAACACTCCGAGACCTTGGGTTGGATAAAATTGGCCACAGCAGCCAGTTTATTAACAAACATACATAAAACAACCATTATTTTCATCAATAAAATACACAATGAGAAAGGGGAGTCCTTGGAACTACAAAACTCTGGTGCCAAACTGCCCACCATATATATGTTTACCCCCAGCCGTTTCCCCACAGGCTCAGGAGCACCGTTATAACCGCAGTTGGCTTGCCATGAGTGTAAACCACTCCCCCAGGACACCACCCAGCAGGAGCCCAAAATAAGCCAGACTGCTGACCAATTATATAATTTGGGAGAGACCATACCCACGATGAATCCCCCTACACCAATTTACCACCAACTCCAAGGACACACTGATCCGCCCAGCCACCGTGACTCCATCTTCGACAAACCACCACCAGCTACGTACCTGTGAAAACAGAAAAGAAAGAGCAAAACAGAACCATACTGAGAAAATGCAGCATATATCAAAAACAGGGAGGGAGGGCGGGACAATTCCTGTGCTGACTGCCCGTTAATGGCCCTCCAGTCGGCGTCTAGTTACTCCTGGTGAGACATTTTGAGGGTCCTCCCCCTTTCTCAAACGTGCCGAAACATTGCACCAGGCATAACTAGATGCCGACTGCTCCTCCACGTGGGTCTCTGCCAAAGTCCTTCAGGATTTTACCGGGAAAAAATTATGTCTTACTGGCTTCTCTGAAAGAAAGGACTTCAGAATATGGGACAATACCTTTTAAGAGGGAGTTCACACAAAGTTTTTTAGCAAGTTTTTTTACGCGGAAACCGCACTGCAAAATGCGCCAAAAAACTGCTGAAAATGCCTCCCATTGATTTCAATGGGAGGCGGAGGCGTTTTTTTCCCGCGAGCGGAAAAACCGACTCTTGGGAAAAAGAAGTGACATGCCCTATCTTCGGGTGTTTACGCCTCTGACCTCCCATTGACATCATTGCCCGCGGCGCTCAATGGCCGTGGGCGAAAAACGCAGCGAAAATCGGCACGTAGGCAGAGGAAAATCTGCCTCAAAATTCCAAACAGAATTTTGAGGCAGATTTTCCGCCTGCAAAAACTCCCTGTGATACCAGCCTTAGGCTATGTTCACACGGGGTCTTTTGCCGAGTTTTTTGACGCGGAAACCGCGTCGCAAAACTCGGCAGAAACGGCCCGAGAACGCCTCCCATTGATTTCAATGGGAGGCGTCGGCGTCTTTTTCCCGCGAGCAGTAAAACTGCCTCGCGGGAAAAAGAAGCGACATGCCCTATCTTCGGGCGCTTCCGCCTCCGACCTCCCATTGACTTCAATGGGAGGCAGGAGAAAGCGTGTTTTCTGCCCGCGGCGCTCAATGGCCGCGGGCGAAAAACGGCGCGATCATTGCTATTCACACGGAGTATTTTGGGGGAGGAATATCTGCCTCAAAATTCCGTTTGGAGCTTTGAGGCAGATATTCCTCCCCCAAAATACTCCGTGTGAACATAGCCTTAGGCTATGTTCACACGGAGTATTTTGGGGGAGGAATATCTGCCTCAAAGCTCCAAACGGAATTTTGAGGCAGATATTCCTCCCCCAAAATACTCCGTGTGAATAGCAATTATCGCGCCGTTTTTCGCCCGCGGCCATTGAGCGCCGCGGGCATAAAACACGCTTTCTCCTGCCTCCCATTGAAGTCAATGGGAGGTCGGACGCGGAAGCGCCCGAAGATAGGGCATGTCGCTTCTTTTTCCCGCGAGGCAGTTTTACTGCTCGCGGGAAAAAGACGCCGACGCCTCCCATTGAAATCAATGGGAGGCGTTCTCGGGCCGTTTCTGCCGAGTTTTGCGACGCGGTTTCCGCGTCAAAAAACTCGGCAAAAGACCCCGTGTGAACATAGCCTAACACTTTCACACTATTGCCATAGTGTTTTGTATATCACAAATTTGCTACAAAGATTATACCTTTTTGACCTTAAAAGTTGTTGTCTCTCAGTTGTATACGTGCCTGAAAATTTTATACCTTGACTATTTGAGATTACGAAAGCATTTCTTCAGCACGTTACACCCCTATGCTAAACAAGGTCTATCAACTACTTTTCCTAAGACAGGCAGTTACACCACACAAAATAGTTGCTAATTAACATCCCCCATATGTCTACTTTAGATTGGCATTGTTTTTGAACATCCTTTTATTTTTCTAGGACGTTACAAGGCTTAGAACTTTAGCAGAAATTTCTCACATTTTCAAGAAAATTTCAAAAGGCTATTTTTACAAGGACCAGATCAGTTGTGAAGTGGTTTTGAGAGGCCCATACAATACAAACCCCCATAAATCTGTGCGGAGTACATCAGGGTATATGTAAGCTGTGCGGAGTACATCAGGATATATGTAAGCTGTGCGGAGTACATCAGGGTATATGTAATCTGTGAGGAGTACATCAGGGCATATGTAATCTGTGCGGAGTACATCAGGGTATATGTAAGCTGTGCGGAGTACATCAGGGTATATGTAAGCTGTGCGGAGTACATCAGGGTATATGTAAGCTGTGCGGAGTACATCAGGGTATATGTAAGCTGTGCGGAGTACATCAGGGTATATGTAAGCTGGGCGGAGTACATCAGGGTATATGTAAGCTGTGCGGAGTACATCAGGGTATGTGTAAGCTGTGAGGAGTACATCAGGGTATATGTAAGCTGTGCGGAGTACATCAGGGTATATGTAAGATGGGTGGAGTACATCAGGGTATATGTAAGATGGGTGGAGTACATCAGGGTATATGTAAGATGGGTGGAGTACATCAGGGTATATGTAAGATGGGTTGAGTACATCAGGGTATATGTAAGATGGGTGGAGTACATCAGGGTATATGTAAGATGGGTGGAGTACATCAGGGTATATGTAAGCTGTGAGGAGTACATCAGGGTATATGTAAGCTGTGCGGAGAAAATCAGGGTATATGTAAGCTGTGCGGAGCACATCAGGGTATATGTAAGCTGGGCGGAGTACATCAGGGTATATGTAAGCTGTGCGGAGTACATCAGGGTATATGTAAGCTGTGCGGAGTACATCAGGGTATATGTAATGTGTGCAGAGTACATCAGGGTATATGTAAGCTGTGAGGAGTACATCAGGGTATATGTAAGCTGTGCGGAGTACATCAGGGTATATGTAAGCTGTGAGGAGTACATCAGGGTATATGTAAGCTGGGCGGAGTACATCAGGGTATATGTAAGCTGTGCGGAGTACATCAGGGTATATGTAAGCTGTGCGGAGTACATCAGGGTATATGTAAGCTGTGCGGAGTACATCAGGGTATGTGTAAGCTGTGAGGAGTACATCAGGGTATATGTAAGCTGTGCGGAGTACATCAGGGTATATGTAAGCTGGGCGGAGTACATCAGGGCATATGTAAGCTGTGAGGAGTACATCAGGGCATATGTAAGCTGGGCGGAGTACATCAGGGCATATGTAAGCTGTGAGGAGTACATCAGGGTATATGTAAGCTGTGCGGAGTACATCAGGGTATATGTAAGATGGGTGGAGTACATCAGGGTATATGTAAGATGGGTGGAGTACATCAGGGTATATGTAAGATGGGTGGAGTACATCAGGATATATGTAAGCTGTGCGGAGTACATCAGGGTATATGTAATCTGTGAGGAGTACATCAGGGCATATGTAATCTGTGCGGAGTACATCAGGGTATATGTAAGCTGTGCGGAGTACATCAGGGTATATGTAAGCTGTGCGGAGTACATCAGGGTATATGTAAGCTGTGCGGAGTACATCAGGGTATATGTAAGCTGTGCGGAGTACATCAGGGTATATGTAAGCTGGGCGGAGTACATCAGGGTATATGTAAGCTGTGCGGAGTACATCAGGGTATGTGTAAGCTGTGAGGAGTACATCAGGGTATATGTAAGCTGTGCGGAGTACATCAGGGTATATGTAAGATGGGTGGAGTACATCAGGGTATATGTAAGCTGTGCGGAGTACATCAGGGTATATGTAAGCTGGGCGGAGTACATCAGGGCATATGTAAGCTGTGAGGAGTACATCAGGGTATATGTAAGCTGGGCGGAGTACATCAGGGCATATGTAAGCTGTGAGGAGTACATCAGGGTATATGTAAGCTGTGCGGAGTACATCAGGGTATATGTAAGCTGTGCGGAGTACATCAGGGTATATGTAAGCTGTGCGGAGTACATCAGGGTATATGTAAGCTGTGCGGAGTACATCAGGGTATATGTAAGCTGTGCGGAGTACATCAGGGTATATGTAAGCTGGGCGGAGTACATCAGGGTATATGTAAGCTGTGCGGAGTACATCAGGGTATGTGTAAGCTGTGAGGAGTACATCAGGGTATATGTAAGCTGTGCGGAGTACATCAGGGTATATGTAAGATGGGTGGAGTACATCAGGGTATATGTAAGATGGGTGGAGTACATCAGGGTATATGTAAGATGGGTGGAGTACATCAGGGTATATGTAAGATGGGTTGAGTACATCAGGGTATATGTAAGATGGGTGGAGTACATCAGGGTATATGTAAGATGGGTGGAGTACATCAGGGTATATGTAAGCTGTGAGGAGTACATCAGGGTATATGTAAGCTGTGCGGAGAAAATCAGGGTATATGTAAGCTGTGCGGAGCACATCAGGGTATATGTAAGCTGGGCGGAGTACATCAGGGTATATGTAAGCTGTGCGGAGTACATCAGGGTATATGTAAGCTGTGCGGAGTACATCAGGGTATATGTAATGTGTGCAGAGTACATCAGGGTATATGTAAGCTGTGAGGAGTACATCAGGGTATATGTAAGCTGTGCGGAGTACATCAGGGTATATGTAAGCTGTGAGGAGTACATCAGGGTATATGTAAGCTGGGCGGAGTACATCAGGGTATATGTAAGCTGTGCGGAGTACATCAGGGTATATGTAAGCTGTGCGGAGTACATCAGGGTATATGTAAGCTGTGCGGAGTACATCAGGGTATGTGTAAGCTGTGAGGAGTACATCAGGGTATATGTAAGCTGTGCGGAGTACATCAGGGTATATGTAAGCTGGGCGGAGTACATCAGGGCATATGTAAGCTGTGAGGAGTACATCAGGGCATATGTAAGCTGGGCGGAGTACATCAGGGCATATGTAAGCTGTGAGGAGTACATCAGGGTATATGTAAGCTGTGCGGAGTACATCAGGGTATATGTAAGATGGGTGGAGTACATCAGGGTATATGTAAGATGGGTGGAGTACATCAGGGTATATGTAAGATGGGTGGAGTACATCAGGATATATGTAAGCTGTGCGGAGTACATCAGGGTATATGTAATCTGTGAGGAGTACATCAGGGCATATGTAATCTGTGCGGAGTACATCAGGGTATATGTAAGCTGTGCGGAGTACATCAGGGTATATGTAAGCTGTGCGGAGTACATCAGGGTATATGTAAGCTGTGCGGAGTACATCAGGGTATATGTAAGCTGTGCGGAGTACATCAGGGTATATGTAAGCTGGGCGGAGTACATCAGGGTATATGTAAGCTGTGCGGAGTACATCAGGGTATGTGTAAGCTGTGAGGAGTACATCAGGGTATATGTAAGCTGTGCGGAGTACATCAGGGTATATGTAAGATGGGTGGAGTACATCAGGGTATATGTAAGATGGGTGGAGTACATCAGGGTATATGTAAGATGGGTGGAGTACATCAGGGTATATGTAAGATGGGTTGAGTACATCAGGGTATATGTAAGATGGGTGGAGTACATCAGGGTATATGTAAGATGGGTGGAGTACATCAGGGTATATGTAAGCTGTGAGGAGTACATCAGGGTATATGTAAGCTGTGCGGAGAAAATCAGGGTATATGTAAGCTGTGCGGAGCACATCAGGGTATATGTAAGCTGGGCGGAGTACATCAGGGTATATGTAAGCTGTGCGGAGTACATCAGGGTATATGTAAGCTGTGCGGAGTACATCAGGGTATATGTAATGTGTGCAGAGTACATCAGGGTATATGTAAGCTGTGAGGAGTACATCAGGGTATATGTAAGCTGTGCGGAGTACATCAGGGTATATGTAAGCTGTGAGGAGTACATCAGGGTATATGTAAGCTGGGCGGAGTACATCAGGGTATATGTAAGCTGTGCGGAGTACATCAGGGTATATGTAAGCTGTGCGGAGTACATCAGGGTATATGTAAGCTGTGCGGAGTACATCAGGGTATGTGTAAGCTGTGAGGAGTACATCAGGGTATATGTAAGCTGTGCGGAGTACATCAGGGTATATGTAAGCTGGGCGGAGTACATCAGGGCATATGTAAGCTGTGAGGAGTACATCAGGGCATATGTAAGCTGGGCGGAGTACATCAGGGCATATGTAAGCTGTGAGGAGTACATCAGGGTATATGTAAGCTGTGCGGAGTACATCAGGGTATATGTAAGATGGGTGGAGTACATCAGGGTATATGTAAGATGGGTGGAGTACATCAGGGTATATGTAAGATGGGTGGAGTACATCAGGGTATATGTAAGATGGGTTGAGTACATCAGGGTATATGTAAGATGGGTGGAGTACATCAGGGTATATGTAAGATGGGTGGAGTACATCAGGGTATATGTAAGCTGTGAGGAGTACATCAGGGTATATGTAAGCTGTGCGGAGAACATCAGGGTATATGTAAGCTGTGAGGAGTACATCAGGGTATATGTAAGCTGTGCGGAGAACATCAGGGTATATGTAAGCTGTGCGGAGCACATCAGGGTATATGTAAGCTGGGCGGAGTACATCAGGGTATATGTAAGCTGTGCGGAGTACATCAGGGTATATGTAAGCTGTGCGGAGTACATCAGGGTATATGTAATGTGTGCAGAGTACATCAGGGTATATGTAAGCTGTGAGGAGTACATCAGGGTATATGTAAGCTGTGCGGAGTACATCAGGGTATATGTAAGCTGTGAGGAGTACATCAGGGTATATGTAAGCTGGGCGGAGTACATCAGGGTATATGTAAGCTGAGCGGAGTACATCAGGGTATATGTAAGCTGTGCGGAGTACATCAGGGTATATGTAAGCTGTGCGGAGTACATCAGGGTATGTGTAAGCTGTGAGGAGTACATCAGGGTATATGTAAGCTGTGCGGAGTACATCAGGGTATATGTAAGCTGGGCGGAGTACATCAGGGCATATGTAAGCTGTGAGGAGTACATCAGGGTATATGTAAGCTGGGCGGAGTACATCAGGGCATATGTAAGCTGTGAGGAGTACATCAGGGTATATGTAAGCTGTGCGGAGTACATCAGGGTATATGTAAGATGGGTGGAGTACATCAGGGTATATGTAAGATGGGTGGAGTACATCAGGGTATATGTAAGATGGGTTGAGTACATCAGGGTATATGTAAGATGGGTGGAGTACATCAGGGTATATGTAAGCTGTGAGGAGTACATCAGGGTATATGTAAGCTGTGCGGAGAACATCAGGGTATATGTAAGCTGTGAGGAGTACATCAGGGTATATGTAAGCTGTGCGGAGCACATCAGGGTATATGTAAGCTGGGCGGAGTACATCAGGGTATATGTAAGCTGTGCGGAGTACATCAGGGTATATGTAAGCTGTGCGGAGTACATCAGGGTATATGTAATGTGTGCAGAGTACATCAGGGTATATGTAAGCTGTGAGGAGTACATCAGGGTATATGTAAGCTGTGCGGAGCACATCAGGGTATATGTAAGCTGTGCGGAGTACATCAGGGTATATGTAATGTGTGCAGAGTACATCAGGGTATATGTAAGCTGTGAGGAGTACATCAGGGTATATGTAAGCTGTGCGGAGTACATCAGGGTATATGTAAGCTGTGCGGAGCACATCAGGGTATATGTAAGCTGTGCGGAGCACATCAGGGTATATGTAAGCTGGGCGGAGTACATCAGGGTATAATAATGCGGTAAATAAATAATCCACTGGTGTGTGGCTGGTGTCGCACTGATAAATGGCGCCCAATCTTAACCGCTTTTGGACACTGCACATTTTGTGTCGCCATATTCTGAGAGCCAGAACTTTTTTATTTTCGTGCCAACGGAGCTGTGTGAGGGCTAATTTCTTGCGGGACAATCTGTAGTTTTCATTGGGGTACATGCAATTTTTTGATCACTTTTTATTCCATTATTTGGCAAGCAAGGTGACCAAGAACTAACAATTCTGCCAATGTCTTCTTTTCTTTTCTTTAGTGTACACTGTGGGCTATAAATGACCATTTTACTTTATTCTGCTGGTCGATACGATTACGGCGATACCAAATATATATAGCTTTTTATGTTTTGCAGCGTTTGCACAATAAAATTACTTTTTTTTTTATTATTTCTTTTTTTTGTCACCACATTCTAAAAGCCATAACTTTATTACATTTCAGTCCAAAAAGTTGTCTAAAGGCTTATCTTTTGCGGGACGGGTGGTAGTTTTTATTGGTACTCTTTAGGGATACATGCGACTTTTTAATCACTTTTTATTCTATGTTTTCGAAGGGGTGGTGACGATAAAATAGTGATTCTGGCAAGTTTTTACAAACTTTTTTTTGTCCTACTAGGGGACTTGAGGGCCTGCACCTCTGATCGTTACACTAATACATTACACTACCCACGTAGTGCAATGCATTAGAGCTGTCAGTCATGCACTGACAGCAAGCCTATTAGGGCCTGTCTCTGGGCAGGGCCTAATAGGCTATCGTACGTGGCAGAACAGGAGGCCATTGTTAACCCTCCAGTTGCCATAGCAACAATCGGCATCCTCACGATGACTTCATGTAGGTGCCGATCGATACAAACCACTAAGATGCCGTGATCGCTTTTGATCGTGGCATCTAAGGGGTGAACCCATTAACGCCCTGTGACGTACTATTACGTCACGTGCATTGGCCTAACAGGCTACTGTGTCTGCAGACACAGTTTTAAAGCAGTGATAGCTTAACGCTATCACTGCTTCAAGGCCAGGACCGGAGCTAGCCTCCGATCCAGCTGATTAACTCCTTAGATGCAGCGTTCAAAACCGAGCGCTGTATCTATGGTGTTTACACGCAGATCGGAATCTCGCAATACAATCGCAGGGTTCCGATGACTGCTCTGAAAGACCGGAGGCCTAACAATGGCCTCCTGTCTGCCAAGTACTGAAGCCTGCTAGGTCCTGCCAAAAGGCGGGGCCTAAAATGCTTCTGGCCGCCAAAGGAAGATGGCGCAGCCTTCGACATCAGCCGCGTATGTCACATCGTGCTGTAACGGCAGGGAATGGAGCTAGCTCAGATCACTGCCATGAATACCATATTTTAAACATGGATTCTAATTGCAGCAAAGGAGAAATATAATAGGTAAAATAATAAAATAACCAATATTTAGTAGGATCATCCAACTAGTATATACAGGTGGTTTGAGACTGCAAAAATTCCAAGTTCACATCGGTCCTTTTTTTTACTTTGTTACTGCATAAAATCTGTAACCAAATGACACATTTTTCTTCATTCAATACAAAACAAGCATATATTTACAGTTATTTATAACTACTTAATTATCTTAATAGTATCTCTTTATTCTAAGGGTATGTTCACACGAGGGCGTCCGTTACGGCTGAAATTACGGGGATGTTTCAGCCTGAAAACATCCCCGTAATTTCAGCCGTACCGGCATGTGCAGGCGCTTGAACGCCACGTCAATTACGGCCGTAATTAGCGCTGCTATTCATTGGAGTCAATGAATAACGGCTCCAATTACGGCCAAAGAAGTGACAGGTCACTTCTTTGACGCGGGCGTCTATTTACGCGCCGTCATTTGACAGCGGCGCGTAAATATACGCCTCGTGTGAACAGACAAACGTCTGCCCATTGCTTTCAATGGGCAGATGTTTGTCAGCGCTATTGAGGCGCTTTTTTCAGACGTAATTCGGGGCAAAAACGCCCGAATTACGTCCGTAAATAGGCCGTGTGAACATACCCTAAGGGAAAAAAGAAAGGGGAAAATGGGATGATGAATTAGAGGAAATACACGCATTACTAAAATACTCCACCAGATGGCAGTAAATAGCAAGTTGTAAAATAATATCCAGCTTTGTTTGCATTGATATAAAATCGTGTCAACCAATGATGTGAAATAAGGTCAGTAAAAAAGCAAATGTCAACGCGAATATGATATATAACTAAATAGAACATTACTGTATGGTCCATTGTATTTATAAAAGTCAGTAGGCGTATAGATTTAAATTATTATTAGCATCATATTCTTTAGGGTGAGAGATACAACAGCTTTACATTGTACCTCAAATACTCCAATTAAAAAAACTAAACATATGTGTACATTGTTAGTTTATTTATTAATGAAATATCATCCACTATTCCCATATGTCTATCTATATAAATCTATATCTATACACACACACACGCACGCATCCCGTGGAATGTCTATTCACTGTCTAAACACTTCAGTATTGTTAATGTGTTAGTATTAGACAGCACATAAGGATCTAGCAGGATCCCTATGCGCTGACTAAATGAATGGAGAGGAGTGCATGATGCTGATTGGTCAGCGTCATACACTCCCCTGTACAATGCCCACTTGGTCTAAAGTAAAAACACGCCCACTTGTGCATTAAGCAACTCATTAGCATAAATCTAAAATCGCTAAAGTGGTGAAAACAGATCGTTTTTTTAAATAAAAAGCACTGCTGTCACCTACATTATAGTGTCGATCTCTTTATATAGGAGACAGGGCACTTATAATCTGGTGACAGAGCCTCTTTAAGCATACCCCATGAATTGGGCGGCAGGGAGCCAAGGGCAGCTGTAGTGCAAGGTGAGGGTCATGTCTGCTTTGGCTGCTCTTGCTATGGACCGTGTGTCCTGGTTCTCTTCCTGTTCGCGCCTCTTGCTTGGCTGCTCGCACAGAACAATGGCAGAATTGTTTTTCTTTTCGCCTTTCCCCCAAGAAAAAAACGAATAAAAGCTGATCACTACATTATATTTACCCGGGGTCAAGACGTTGTCTGTGGTGGTAACCCGGAGTGAAAAGGACTGCAGGAACGAGCAGAGGTGAGTATCAGCAAAGTGTGGTCAATGGTCTGTGTTTAGGTGGTCTTGAGTCTATATTTATTTAGGGGGTCTAGTCTGGGGTTGGTATTTATTTAGGGGGTCTAGTCTGGGGTTGGTATTTATTTAGGGGATCTGGAGTCTGCAGTTATTTAGCGGGTCTGGTCTAAGTGTCTGTATTTTTTTAAGGGGTCTGTTTTGTGGTCTGTATTAAGGGTTGGTATTTATTTAGGGGGTCTGGAGTCTGCATTTATTTAGGGCGTCTGGTCTGGGGTCTGTATTAATTTAGCGGATCTGGTCTGAGGATCTGTATTTATTTAAGTGGTTTGTTTTGTGGTCTGTATTTAGGGGGTCTTGAGTCTTTATTCATTTAGGGGTCTGGTGTCTGAATTCATTTAGGGGTCTGGTGTCTGTATTCATTTAGGGGGTCTGGTCTGCTTTTATTTTGGGGCGTGAAAAAGGCCGTCATATACACTATTTGGGATTCAAAAGACGTAGGTTGGGGCATGTCCTATGTAAATGGGCGGGGCATACAGTAAAAAAACTTCATACGAGGCTTTTCAAAATCTCCCTGATGTCAAAAGTTGGCTTGTATGACTAAAAATAGGGTTGCTGCTGCGGTTTTCTTAATCTACTGTTCTCAAATGCAACACTAGTGCCGGGTTTTTTCTTTTCCCCGGCCTAAAAAAAAGGGAAAATAAAACATAAAAACTATCTATTTAAAATTCAAAGGGTTAATTAATCATTTGCAAACATTTACAGGAAAATAGCAATTAGAGCAATATTCTTTATATTCTATTTAGTATTGACGGTTCTGTCTGTATTTAAGGATTTAATCCATTTTCCGTGGCCTAGAGCTTCCTTACTACTAAGTACATTCTGTTCCGTCAGTCATTTCATTGGGCCTGTGAATAAAGTGGACAGTGATGTAAAAAGCAATTAAACTTGTTAATTGACTGACTAATCTGCTTAGCCGAAAATCAAACTTCACTCTGAGGTTTATATTGATCTCTTGCTTTCAATAGGAGAGAATTTAAACAGAAAATTGTGCTTTCAGCCTTCGAGATTTCTACAACAAAAATCTAAACCCCAAAAAAATGTTTGTGTTTTTTTTTCATCTTTTTGTGTCCCTTCTATATGAGATGCCAGCTGTAGAACAAAGAAAGCTAAGATTATAGCCATAAAAAGCTACTGACTCTCCATAGGACACCGTTGCCTTAATAAAGATTTGGAAAAGGTTTTTCTGTGGTAAAAAATGTATGTAGGTCAAATATTCTTACATACCTGCATAAGGATCTCGTGGACTCCTCCTTCCGGATCATGACACCTTTAAATATACACTATATGCCAAAAGTATGTGGACACCCCTCCTATAATATGAGTTCAGGTGTTTCAGCCACACCCATTGTAAGCAGGTGCATAAAATCAAGCACACAGCAATGCTATCTCCATAGGCAAACATTGCTAATAGCATACCTCCCAACTTTCAAGTATCACACGGAGGGATAACCGATGTAGTGCGCTGCAGCGGTTTTTTCTTATAAGCCACGCCTCTAATCCCACCCAATCCCCGCCCATACACACCCGGGTCAACCCAAACAGTATCATGCTCCCATAGTGCCTCCCACACAGTATAATCCCCACATAGCTGCCATCATACAGTATAATGCCCCCATAGATGCACCCATACAGTATAAAGCTAACACATATACCCCATACAGTATAATGCCCACACAGAAACTCCCATGCAGTATACAGTATAATCCCCACACAGATGCCCCCATGCAGTATAATGCCCAAACAAATTCCCCCATACAGCATAATGCCCCATAGCGGCCCCCAAGCAGCATAATTCCCCCATAGCTGCCCCATACAGTATAATGCCCCCATAAGTGCCCCATACAGTATAATGCCCCACAGCTGCCCCATACAGCTTAATACCTCCGAAGCTGCCCCTAGTGCCAGTGCCCACATATAAAGTGCCACTGCCCTTGTAGATAGTGCTACAATGCCCATGTAGATCGTGCCTATGTTGATAGTGCCCCTATATAGTGCCACAGTGTCCATGTTGATAGTGCTAAACCCCCCTTGAAGATAGCACCACCTCCCTGAATATAGCGCTACCCCCCCCTGTAAAAAGCGCCATCCCCCCTGTAGATAGCGCCATTGGGAATCCCTCTAGGTACGGAATCCCCAGCCAGAGCATAGGGCGGGGATTCTGCTCCTAGAGGGAAGCCCTGAAGTCACTGTTCATATATGGACAGTGACGTTAGTGGCTACTCCTTGTGCGAAATTCCCATTGCCGACTCTGGTCGGGGATTCCGCTCTAGAAGGAGCCCCTGACGTCAATGTCAATATATGGACAGTGACCACAGGGGTTTCCTCTAGGAGCGGAATCCCCGGCCAGATCATCTTCAGCGGGGATTCCGCTCAATCAGTAGCCTCTGACATCACTGTCCCCGAGCACAGCGCTTAAAGTAGTGCTGTGCCTGGGGAGTCCTCGGCCAGCGGAGGAGCTCCCTCTGCTCCTCTGCTCTGAACTTATTCTGAAACAGGGAGCTGATGGTTCCCTTATTCAGCATTGGGTTCAACTGTATCTGCATCCTGAGAACACAGATACAGTTGACAGCTGGAAATACCCCCGGCCGCCCGGGAGAGCGGGACACCGCCTGGAATCCGGGACTGTCCCGCTGAATCCTTACGGAATGAAGACAAACGGAAGCCATTAGCAACGGAAGCATTACCATTGAAATCAATAGTAATGCAAAAGGAAGCTATGGTTTCCGTTTGCCCTTCCGTTGATGGGTTCCTTCGACAGAAAAGTTTGACGGAACCCATCAATGGAAATTTTACGCTGATGTGAACAGGCCCTAAGATATGTCTCTTTGCAGATTACATATTTCTCATCACACCATCATTTCACCCCTGACCTCCATACATAATCTTATCTGTGACTTGAAATTGTCCGATGCAATTTCAGGGCTGACGGTCAATCAGTCAAATTCTCAGGTCCTTAATATTACGTTGCTGCCCACACAGTTTTAAAACTTGATTTCCCTTTCACATTATCTACTTCCCACCTTGACTACCTGGGCATCAAACTCACCTCCTCATTGTCCTCTTTGTATGAAACCATCTACCTGCCACTTCTCAGGTCGCTCTGGGATGCCTAAAACAATGGTCTTAATACCACATGGAGAATCCCACGTCCTGAAGATGACCTTACTCCCGAAACATCTTTACCTCTCTCTCAGGTTCTCACCATGCTTGCCACAGCTAATTTCTTAGTTAATGTCCAATGTGTGCTCTTGCAGTTTGTCTGAACGTCTGATCACCTTTTGAACTGCCTACCTTTCTGATCAAGTGGCCCGTGTTTTCACTCAGTTTACCACCCTACTGTATTTGATACCTTAAATCTTAATTTGTTATCATTGTCTGTAATATCCGCCACTCCCTGCCACCCTGCTTTACTCAGCTGCTCCCAGCATCCTCCTTCTCATGGCTGGCGCTGCTCCTACTGTCTGAGGTCCGTCCGACGCTCTGCCCTGGGTCCTAGTTAATTTGGTGTGCTGGCCCTTTAAGAGGGTGGGATAGAGCATTTACCAAATTCATTTAACCAGTTTACCCTGGGTATTTAAGATCCGTCCTTTCCTTCCTTTTTTGCCAGAGCAATTTGGTTTTTACTAGTATTTCTCAGCTATATTATCTATTGGATTGCTGTGTTAAGACCTCAGCCTGTACCTTTTACCATCTTTGCCTGCCGCCTGCCCTGACCTCTTCTTAAGTAACCAGTGAGGAACCTCTGCCACCTGTCCTAAATACTTGCTACGTGAGCCGTTACGAACCTTGATCTTTTGCTATACCAGACCATGCTTACTGACACTTCACCTTTTACGTTGGCCATCACCAAGAGATACTACTCTGGGGGTAGCGGGGTTCCCCTGCA
Source organism: Rhinoderma darwinii (assembly GCF_050947455.1). Taxonomy (NCBI): domain Eukaryota; kingdom Metazoa; phylum Chordata; class Amphibia; order Anura; family Rhinodermatidae; genus Rhinoderma; species Rhinoderma darwinii. The sequence goes on from NC_134690.1 coordinate 380,031,586, forward strand.
GCGATGTCCAGATCCCTGTATAGGGGTTAAAAGGTAAATACCAGGGGTTCTCTTAGACTTCGCTCCCCGGTTTAGCCCTACATCAAATCCCTTTGTGACAAAGTGGGTTTACACCACCCCCTGCTGACCCCATGACAGCATCGTCATGGACCTCGTGACATTGTTCTTAAAAATATGAATAAAATTATTGTTCAAAAAAAAAAAGTTAAGAATATTGTAGACACTGAAGCGCCTAGGGAGAGTGTCAGGGACTGCAAGGGGTTAAGAAAGGATGGAACGGTTTAAAATAATGCCCAGGATCAGGATTGGTCAACAAGGGGTAAGAGGGGCGTGGTTAAGAAGATATAAGGCAGAGGTTTGGAGCAGGAAGCCCTCTTACCTTCAAGCTTCAGTGGAAGAAACACCTTTGCTGCTGCTGTGGAGTTTCAGAGCGTGGTCGTTAAGAAGATGGCAGAAGAACTGTTGCGGAAGGTGGCACAGCGGGTAGCGGCAGAAGGGCCTGCCTGGCTGGAATCCCTGTTGGAGGAAGGAGAGAGGCGAGGAGCGGAGCGGGGCACGGAACAGTCGGGAGCGGCTACCCGAGGTAGGCCGCAGAGCGTTACACGCCCTCCGGTTAGACTAAGCCCTAGCCCTGTTGCTATGAGGGGTGCTGTGACTGCTGCACAGTCATGCGGTGGTCCCAGCAGGTCCCCTAGGCCTATGTCGACGGGTGCTTCGTCGGTCGACATAGTGCCCCCCTCCCCCCCGTCCACTCGTCGCGCTGGCGTCCTTCCCCATGGCGGTAAGAGGGCGGCTGTTAAACCGGCACGGGCACGGTACAACCCGCCTCGAGCTGCTGATGCGGGCGCGGAGGCAGCGGCCGACTATCGTGACAGTGGGGTGAATATGGCGGACTCAGGCGACTGGTCCGACATGGTCGCTTACCATGCGGCATGTTCACAGGAGCTGGGACTTGCTTCTGGGGCCTGTGTGCAGCCGGGGTCGGCGCCATCTTTCCCCGTGCTGTTCTCTACGCAGCCAGAATTGGCGGCGGGGGGAACAGGGGCGGGACGTCCTGGCAGGCGCAGTGCAGCCAGGACACAAGATGGCGGCGCACGAAAAAAGAAGATGGCGGCGGGTGCGGGGAGGCGGACGGTGAGCAAGCAGCCCAGCCAGGGGGCGGGGGCTTCTGCGGTGCCTGTCGCTTCTCCACCCCGGTCCCCCCCGGGCCCCTGTCAGCACGGGTCAGGGGCAGGGGGGGAGTGTGCTAGGAAAGATAGGAGTGAGGGTGTTTTGGATGCTATTTGCCCTTCTCCTGCCTTGTCATCTTTCTCTCCTGCAGGTCCAAGAAGGGAGCGTTCCAGGCGAGGGAGGAAACGCCGGGCTGGTGGACATCGCCGGCACGGCCATCATGGACGTCGCAGGTCAGGTGACGGGAAGAGGCGTGGTCGACGGTATTCCTCGTCTTCCAGCGATGGTTTCTCCTCCTCGTCTGCGACGACGTCCGCATCATCCGGATCATGGAGGAGGTCGTCGAGGAGATCCTCACGGCCGCAGAGACGCAGTCGACGCCGGGAGGTGCAGCGCTTGTCGGTGGATCAGGAGCAGCTGTCCCAGGTTGTACCTCCCGCCGGGCCGGTGGAGGAGGTGCAGGCCGTGGTTCCAGTGCCGCGGCAAGTGGCTGAAGGACCCTCTGGAGTCGGTGGGACCTCTGGGTGCGGTGAGTCGGCCTGCGGTGACGCATGGCTTAATAAACCTAATGCAGCGGGTGCGGATTTGATTTCTGTTTTAAAAGCCGTGGTGGCTGGGTTGAAAGTGAATGAGGGAACGTCGTGTCCCTCTGTGCCACCAGAGGGAGCTATGCCCCCGTCTGAGAAAGAGAATGCTTTAGCTAGTTTGACGTTTAGAGATTCATTGTTTTGTGGAGTCGCTCCTCTCGGGACTCATTTGTCAGCTGAGGTCAAGGACAAGATTTGGAGGAATGAATTTGTGGATATTTGGTCCTTGGTCTCGGTGGAGCAGGTGACTGTCGACAAGGAGCGGGGCTTTGAGAGAGGTTCGGATAGGAAAGCAAAAGTAGCGAAAACATTTGGCAACTGGGTACAGTGTTACGCTACACTGGCTCATGTTATTTGCCAACGCTATCCTGGGAAAGGGGCCGAGTTGTTTGTCTATTTTGACACAATTTTCAGCGCCCACAGGCTGCACGGTGGTGCGGCCTGGTGGCGATATGATGAAGAATTTCGGCGACGTTTGGCTTTGTCGCCTGATATTAGTTGGGCGACGAAGGCAACGGACGTGTGGTTGCAGCTTATTTTAGCGCAAGGGAGTAGGCAACAACGCCCCTTTCCCAGTGCGGCCGCAGCACCGGGCCCCGCCCCTGGAGTTGCGGCCGCTAGGCCCACAGGTGCCTGTTGGCTCTACAATGAGGGCCACTGTCGTTTCTTTGCCACGTGCAAATTTCGACATGAATGCTCCATCTGTGGGGGCGCTCATTCGGCGCTCCGGTGTTTCCGGAGAGGTAAGCAGCCGGTCAAGGCACCTCCTTCCGGCGCAGCGGAGAACGCCGGTGAACGTGCTCGAGATGGGCCCATGGTTAGAGCGGTACCACAGGAGGCGGGAAGCAGAGGTGCTCACTAACGGGTTTTCGTTTGGTTTTGAGATTCCTTTTGAATATTCTGCGACATTGTCATTGGCTGACAATTTGAAGTCGATCAATGAGAATGTGGGCATTGCGCGGTTAAAATTAGCTAAAGAAGTGGAATTAGGAAGAATGGCAGGTCCATTCAGCGAGCCGCCGTATACGAATCTGCGAGTTTCCCCCCTTGGTTTAGTTCCAAAGAAGGAACGAGGAAAGTTTAGGCTGATTCATCACCTTTCTTTTCCTCGCGGTGGTTCTGTTAATGACGGTATTTCTAGGGCGGAGGCGGCGGTTTCGTATACGTCTTTTGATGTTGCAGTAAGGTTGGTACAGGCGGCTGGACAAGGGGCGTTGTTAGCCAAATCTGATATTGAAGCGGCCTTTCGTTTGCTGCCGGTTCATCCGGAGTGTTTTCACCTGCTGGGTTGTTGTTTAGACAAAGGGTTTTACGTGGATATGTGCCTTCCTATGGGTTGTTCAATATCATGCAGTTACTTTGAGATGTTTGCGTCATTTTTAGAGTGGGTAGTTCGTTTGGAGTCTGGTTGTGACTCGGTCATTCATTATCTGGATGATTTTCTTTTTGTGGGCCCGGGGGGCTCTGGGTTGTGCAGCACGTTGCTGAGAGTGTTTCGACAGGTGATGTCGCGTTTCGGGGTACCTATTTCCGAGGATAAGACGGAAGGTCCTGTAACGGTTTTGTCATTTTTGGGTATCGAAATAGATAGCGAGCGGATGATTTTTCGGTTGCCGGATGATAAATTGGCAAGGCTAGTGACGCAGGTTGACCAGGTCATGGGGTCGAAAAAAGTGACGTTAAAACAGTTACAGTCGTTAATGGGATTGCTGGTGTTTGCTTGTCGTATAATTCCAATGGGTCGTGTTTTTTCTAGGCGTTTGTCTTTAGCCACTAGAGGTATCTCGAAGCCAAATCATTTTATCAGGGTAACCTCTTGTATGAGGAAGGATTTGTTTGTCTGGCATTCTTTTTTGAGTTCGTTTAACGGGAGGTCGGTGTGTCAGGACGCTGAGTTGTCTAATGTAGACTTGGAATTATTTACGGATGCAGAGTGATGGTTTTGGAGCAATTTTGGGCCGAAGTTGGTGTAGATCCCCTTGGCCCTTGCATTGGAGTGATTTGGGAGTCTTACGTAATTTAACGCTATTGGAATTGTTTCCTATTATAGTTGCAATAGAGTTATGGGGTAGCGTGATGGTGAATAAGAGGATTGTATTTTGGACAGACAACATGGCGGTGGTGCATGCGGTGAACGGGTTGTCGTCTAGTTCGTTGCCGGTATTAGCTTTATTAAGACGGTTGGTTTTGAAGTGTTTGCGTTTGAATGTGTGGTTTCGTGCAAAACATGTTCCGGGTGTCAGTAATGTGATGGCTGATGCTTTGTCTCGTTCACAGATGTCCCGGTTTCGGGAATTGCACCCGGCAGCTTTGGCAGAAGGGGTGTCCCCCCCCCTTCACTTATGGGCCCTGGTCGAGGACAACTTATGAGACTGTTGAGGGGTTCGGTGGTACCGGCGACTTGGAAGAGTCATTGCAGAGCGTGGGATCGGTGGTTGGAGATTGCGGGGAATGACTTCCCATCACAGGAGGGGTGTCACCTGGACGTTACGATAGCAAGTTTGGTACAAATACGTCAGGAAGGGGGTAGTGCGGCCACGGCGAGCAAGTTTTTAGCAGGAGTGGCCTTTATGTTAAAATTGTGGGGATGCAGAGATGTTACAAAAGAATTTGTAGTTCGGCAGTCTTTAAAAGGGTGGAAAAAAGAGGCGTGTTCAAGGGACACGAGGCGGCCAGTATCTTTTTCACTTTTGGGTCGGCTTCTAGCCGTTTTATGTTTTGTGTGTCGGGATGAATATGAAGTGTCCTTGTTCGGCGCGGCGTTTTCGTTGGCTTTCTTTGCCGCTTTGCGAGTTAGTGAGCTGGTTCCGCACAGAGTAAGTGCGAGCGGTGGTCTTCTCGGATCGGATGTAGTAACGTTGGGAGATTCTCTCAGGGTCTGTGTGCGGAGGTCAAAGACTGATGTGGTAGGAAAGGGGGCTTGGCTGTCGATTGGGAGGATTGGGGGGCAGTATTGCCCGGTAAAATGGGTCCAGGAATTCGTGTTGGTCCGAGTGCCCGGGACGCAATTCTTGATCCATCAGGATGGATCCGCGATGTCGCGTTTTCAATTTGAGGCGATTTTTAAGGCCGGCTTGAAGTATCTAGGTTTGCCGCCGGGCGAGTTTGGTACACATTCATTTAGGATAGGTGCGGCAACTGAGGCGGATGCCTTGGGTTTGGATTCAGCGGCTATCATGAGTCTGGGTAGATGGCGCTCTAATAGCTATAAGTCATATGTGCGACCTGATCTGGTTTTAAAGATGGTGTAAGCTGGAAGTTTTCATAAGAAAGGTCGCCCCCTCCCCTTCCCCCCCCCCCCCCCTGTTTTCCTTCCTGTTATATGGAGTGTTATGTTAACCCTGCCTGTAATTTTCATTTGACCGGAATGTAGCTTAATTTCTTTGTTAGGGTTGCGGCGCTCCCAAGTGTGGATCTTGGGGCATTCGTATGTGCATTGGGCAGCGGTTCGAGCGGGTCGAAGGCCATTAGGTCCGAATTTGGGCCTCGCACAGGCCGACGTCCATTGGAGAGGTGTCCGGGGATTACGGTGGGTGCAGTTACTGCCAGAAGTAGTGGCAGTTACAAGGCACACGTACGGACCTGTTGTCCTAATCATCCATGCGGGTGGAAATGATATCGGCCAAGTGAAAATGGCTGAGTTATTGTCAATTATACGAACTGATTTGGCGCGTTTTCGGGATCTGTTCGCCCGTTGCGTGATAGTTTGGTCCGAAATAGTGGCGCGCACGGTGTGGCGAGGAGCGAGGAATATGGCAGCTTTGGAGAGAGTGCGCAGGTTAATTAATGTGCGGGTGTCGCGGTTCATTCGCTCTATAGGGGGGATCGGGTTGCGACACCAATCCCTGGAGGGGGATAATGCAGATCTGCTGGCACCGGATGGAGTGCATCTGAATGATATCGGGCTCGATATCTTTTTATTGGATCTCTTGGATGGTGCCGAGAGAGGGCTGGCGTTGCTTGGTGGGGGTGGTCGGGGGACTGAGTAGGTTTCTCAGTTCCCCCTTCTTGGCGGAAAGTACGGCAGATGAAGACGGAGGTAGCACCCTACATGCCTGATGGAGAGAGGGAGCATCGGCATTTCAGGAGGAGAGGAAATAAATAAATATATATATGTCTTCATGCCGATGGTTGTAAATAATAATAAAGCTGTGGCCACTTCCACATTTGCATAAAGAAGGTGTTGGTGTGTTAATTCAAAGAAGGATGGTTAAGGTCCTGGGCAGGTAAAGTGGATAATGGGTCCTTGCAGTCTTGTAGACACTGAAGCGCCTAGGGAGAGTGTCAGGGACTGCAAGGGGTTAAGAAAGGATGGAACGGTTTAAAATAATGCCCAGGATCAGGATTGGTCAACAAGGGGTAAGAGGGGCGTGGTTAAGAAGATATAAGGCAGAGGTTTGGAGCAGGAAGCCCTCTTACCTTCAAGCTGCAGTGGAAGAAACACCCGCCCTCCCTCCCCTGGTGGTTTTGGTTTTGTTTTTTAATAAATTTTTTCTACGGTTATATTCTTGTTCTGGCGTTTTTCTGGTTTTTTCGTAGATGTCACAGCTGGCGGAAAGTACGGCAGATGAAGACGGAGGTAGCACCCTACATGCCTGATGGAGACAGGGAGCATCGGCATTTCAGGAGGAGAGGAAATAAATAAATATATATATGTCTTCATGCCGATGGTTGTAAATAATAATAAAGCTGTGGCCACTTCCACATTTGCATAAAGAAGGTGTTGGTGTGTTAATTCAAAGAAGGATGGTTAAGGTCCTGGGCAGGTAAAGTGGATAATGGGTCCTTGCAGTCTTATAAAGTTGTTTTGCTTTTGAAGATTGTAAGCTTGTAAGAACGTATACTTTAGGTTCTGAAACCCTTAAGCCCAAGAGCAGGTAAATGCCCAATAAATATATTATTCTGGGGCCCTCCATCTATAGTGAACAATCCTTTTATTTTAATGCAATTTTGAGCAACATTACTAATAATGTAAAAAATGGGAAAACCGTAATAATTTTCAAAAGGGAAAAAAAATATTTAAACTCCACAGCCGGATGAAAAAAAGTTTGGCTTGTTCAATTATATGAAGAAAGAAACTCCTCATCTTGACTTTGCACGGAATAAATAGGTTACACATTCTCACATGGTGCCCTCGCCTAGACTCGAGACACTTAATACACAGTACTGTATAATAGACAAACAGTGCAGCTCACTACAGGATTGTACTCGTGACGTCATGTCACCAATAGCTGTATTAAAACCTTACAAACACTGGCAAGAGGTAGCTGAAACCTGAAGACAATACTTAGAATACCGAGCTTTGGCCTCCTTTGTCTTGAGTCTCAAACGCACATAGTTTTGCTGATCTCTGCAGATCAGGTCGACCTAAAGACTCCGAGAAAATTGCTTATTTCTAATTTGTCATTTAAACTTCAAGCCTTGACTGAAATGCCAGCGTTTCCCCCTCCGTCTGTGGATTAGAAGTACTTTCACAAAGTTCTCCTAAATGGTAAACTGATCACTCACTGGTTTCACTTCCAATAATTTAATATCGTGAGAAAAGACGTGCAGATCATAGCGGTGGTGGCTGACAATAGGACTAATTTATCTAGAAGGCAGTCTGGATTTAAGGAGTTTTGATTAGGAATAAGTTTAGAAGGTAGTGACCTGGGAAGAAAATCGGACTGATTGAAAAGCCGAGCCAAAACAAACAGGCACTTTATACAACAGGCCGCTTCTTGTGAATCAACTCTACGGGACGAGAGGTTTCGAATTTTACACCCCCCCCCCTTCATCCAGCATCTGCCCCTGTAACCGTGGATTTTGCTTTTATTTTTTGCTCTTCCTGCCCAAAGTTAACGCTTTAATACGTAATTATTTCTGATTGTGCCTAAATGTATTTGACCTGTTTCACAGCAACACATGTAGATCTCCAGGTGGGCACCATTCATGAGACTGGGTACCATCTTCACCTCAGATAGCAGCCTACCCTGACAGTAGGGAGGCAGCAGACACTGTGAGGCCCCATGCACACGACCGTAGATGTTATCCGTAATTACAGACCCATTCATTTATATGGCCGACGGACACCTTCCCGTATATTTACATGAAGGTGTCCGGGCCGTAGAAAGCTTCCGTAAAAAATAGGACGTGACCTATTTTTTTAATTTTACAGACCGTGCTCCCATATTTTAGGCCCCATGCACACGATCGTGCCCGTAATCACGGTTCGTGATTACGGGCACGGCCAGCTGCGGACACTGATCTGCATTTGCAGACGGTGCTCCCATTATAAAGTATAGGAGCACGATCCGTAAAATATAAAAATAGGACATGGAAGCTTTCTACGGCCCGGACACCTTCCCGTAAAGATACAGGAAGGTGTCCGTCGGCCATAGAAATGAATGGGTCCGTAACTACGGTCCGCAATTACGGATCGTAATTACAGACCGTAATTACGGATAAAATCTACTATCGTGTGCCTGAGGCCTTATATCGTGTGCACGGTCCGCAAACGCGGATGACTGTCCGCAGCGTCTGTGACCAGAATCACGTACCGTGATTACGGGCACGGTCATGTGCATGGGGCCTAAGGTGGCGTATAGTGTCTCTTTCTGTCTGTATTATGGTTTGTGTGCCACCATATAGTGACATCATGAGGTACTTAATTCTCTTCTTGAAGCAATGCCTACGTAATACGTCACGATTTTTATAAATTGAGGCAAGCAAAGGCTTTTTCTCATGGATTCACACAAAACCCATGAGAAAAATCCTTCCTTTGTTTTCCTATGAATTTTGGACACATGGAGGTACAGTATGGGCCTATAGCAGGCTATGGGTGTCATATTACGAAACCATACAACACATATCCATGAAATGGCCATGTGCATTAGACCTAAGTCTGGGCTTATCATCATAGGTGGGGGTCTGATTTCTGGAACCCCAACCAACCTGTTGTGCAGAGAACTGCGACACAGACCCATTCAAGTGAAAAGTTGTATTACGTGTATAATACTGGAGTGGTGATGTGCAGTCACGTGAAGGGGCTGCTGTGCTTCACGAGCTTTGTGGCCACTTCGTTCTAGTAATCAGTGGGACTACCACGATCCTAAGTGATACAAGTTGTTTAGTGCATGCAGCAGCTTTTAGAGAGCAAAGCATGTTCTAGGGAAGGCGTTTCAGTAGCAATTAAATATGGACATACAGATTTTCATGAAGAAATGTGATTTATGCTGCATTCTTTTGCTGCGATAGTGGTGCAGTTTTTTACAGCCACGTTATCACCCTTCATGGCCAATGTGTGAATGAGGCTATAGGCTGCAATAACACGTCTGTAATTTGGTCCATATGTATATTATCCCGTCAGAGAAAAGTAGATAACAGCTGGTCATAAGGCAGTAGCCATGAACGAGGGGCTTGTCCGAACTTCTTAAACTGTACATTGACTATTATGAGCTCATTGAGCTGTAATATGGCAGCATTTTAGGGTTCTATGTTGATCTACGTTCAAATTCAGTAGAAACGCGGGGGATCCGGGTATTTTTGCCGTAAAATGGACACAATACCATATTGGGACCATTGAAAACCAGTCAAATAGAGAACAACAGCTGAGAGCAATTTAAATTCCTAGTGACTACTCTAGTGGTTACCGCCAGTAAAGGCTGTGGGTGACTGGTTGGGTTTGGGAAATGAGGAACTACTCCACCAAATAGACCAAGGGATATTTTTCCGATGGGACCTGACCAGTGAGGTTGTCAGATAATTTGCCACATAGCAGGGTAACCTATTGCTCATGCTCATTCTGGGCTTCGGAGGTTCATTATGCTTTTCTCCATCTTTTTCCCCATCACATTCACCGTGCTATTTGCTCAGTTATAGTATGTGATGCTACCAAATAACAAAGGTTGTATTTATTTTAGATTTCTCTTATGATCTAGAGTTACAGGTAATTAATAATTAGCTACACACGCCACTATGCAGCTCCAGGTCCTAAACACAGTCCTAACAGTCCTTATTACCAATGTTTCTTAGATTCCTGGATGGCAAATTCTGCCTAGTAATACATTACCGCACAACTAGGCAGGTCTGACATTCAGGAGTCCAGGTAAGTTGGGTGGCCATACTGGTGAAAGCAAAAATGGTAGCCATACTTGTTGTCATTTTCAAAACCACGTACTGTATATCTAAAAAACAGCTGAATGTAAGTTGACCAAATCCTTCTTCAAAGGTAGCCACTAAGGCGATCAGCTGATATCAGTGGGGGAAGCTGTGGGCGTCCACATATTTCTCTTGCATCAGCCACTGCAGATAATATGTAGTATTACATGACGCCCATTGAAATGAATGGTCGGCCATGGTTGAGCCAAATCTTTCATTACGACGGCAGCTCATTCTAGCGGTCCTCTACTATGGCTTATAGGAGGGACTCCTCATTATCATGTCAATATGCCCTCAGGGCCGGGACAATATGGAGGCCAGAGGCAGGCGAACGCCTAGGGTGCTACCTCTGCTCAAACTGGGGGGGGGGGGCTCAATTTTAATGAAAAAAGTAAATTTTTCTGCATATACTGATGATGATTGCTGCTTGCTCCATTCACGTCACATCAGGAGCGTTGCGCTGCCGACAACTGTACTGCGAGCGCAGCACTCCTGCAGTGACAAGACACTGACAATGAAAGAAGCAGTTGAACCTGCCAGTACTGTACGGCTGCGGTGCTGATCGCCACTGTGGCACTCGCCGAGACGTTAGCGTCCTCAGTGACACTGACAATTGGCCAATGAGCGCCTTTTGGTAAGACGGTGAAAGTGCTCCCGGGTGGTCACAGTGTCATGTGTCACTGAGCTGAGCGATACCATCGATTCTGAGGAGGAAAGTGCTCATTGGCAAGAAGTGAAGCCCCCTCTTGATCTGACTGGCTGCAGATGTGAGCATGAGAGCCAGTCAGGACACCAAAACATCAAAAATGCATCCTGTGCCACTCTATTGATGAGCTGCCAGGTGCATTGGCGCCACACACTACAGATTGTAATTGTAAATGGAAGGGAGGTGGGTGGTGGTGCTCTAAGGGGGATCTAAAGCTAGTCAGTGTCACTGGCACTACCTGGTGGGGAGGGGGGGTAATCCCTCACAAAGAGTCATGGCTGCCGTCAGGAATTTTGGGGTACACATATTACAGGAAAATTGATTTGTCCCCCATAAAGTTGAATGCCCCCTTAGTGGCCTCACACATTATAATGCCCCCTTAGTGGCCTCACACAGTACAGGGTGGGCCATTTATATGGATACACCTAAATAAAATGGGAATGGTTGGTGATATTAACTTCCTCTTTGTGGCACATTAGTATATGGGAGGGGGGAAACTTTTCAAGCTGGGTGTTGACCATGGCGGCCATTTTGAAGTCGGCCATTTTGTATCCAACTTTCGTTTTTTCAATGGGAAGAGGGTCATGTGACACATCAAACTTATCGAGAATTTCACAAGAAAAACAATAGTGTGCTTGGTTTTAACGTTACTTTATTCTTTCATGAGTTATTTACAAGTTTCTGATAAAGATAGTGGGGCCATTCTTCATCAATGGAAACCTCAAGGCCACGGGATATCTGAAATTGCTACATGATAATGTGTTTCCCTCGTTATGCACTGAAGCTGGCACGTTCCCTGAGTTTTTCCAGCAAGATGGGGCACCACCACATTATGGGTGTCAGGTCTGAGCATTCCTAGATGAACAGTTTCCTGGAAAGTGGATTGGTCGTCGTGGGCCAGTTGAATGGCCCCCTAGGTCTCCCGATCTGACCCCCTTAGACTTTTATCTTTGGGGTCATCTGTAGGCAATTGTCTATGCTGTGAAGATAAGAGATGTGCAGCAACTGAAACTACGGCTACTGGAAGCCTGTGCTAGCATTTCTTCTGCGGTGTTGCTATCAGTGTGTGAAGAGTGGGAGAAGAGGGTTGCATTGACAATCCAACACAATGGGCAGCACTTTGAACACATTTTATAAGTGGTCAGAAACTTGTAAATAACTAATGAAAGAATAAAGTAACGTTAAAACCAAGCACACCATTGTTTTTCTTGTGAAATTCTCGATAAGTTTGATGTGTCACATGACCCTCTCCCCATTGAAAAAACTAAAGTTGGATACAAAATGGCCGACTTCAAAATGGCCGCCATGGTCAACACGCAGCTTGAAAAGTTTCCCCCCTCCCATATACTAATGTGCCACAAATAGGAAGTTAATATCACCAACCATTCCCATTTTATTTAGGTGTATCCATATAAATGGCCCACCCTGTATAATGCCCCCTTAGTGGCCTCACACAGTATAATGCCCCCTTAGTGGCCTCACACAGTATAATGCCCCCTTAGTGGCCTCACACAGTATAATGCCCCCTTAGTGGCCCTCACACAGTATAATGCCCCCTTAGTGGCCTCACACAGTATAATGCCCCCTTAGTGGCCTCACACAGTATAATGCCCCCTTAGTGGCCTTACACAGTATAATGCCCCCTTAGTGGCCTTACACAGTATAAAGCCCCCTTAGTGGCCCTCGCACAGTATAATGCCCCCTTAGTGGCCTCACACAGTATAATGCCCCCTTAGTGGCCCTCACACAGTATAATGCCCCCTTAGTGGCCTCACACAGTATAATGCCCCCTTAGTGGCCCTCACACAGTATAATGCCCCCTTAGTGTCCTCACACAGTATAATGCCCCTTAGTGGCCCTCACACAGTATAATGCCCCCTTAGTGGCCTCACACAGTATAATGCCCCTTAGAGGCCTCACACAGTATAATGCCCCCTTAGTGGCCCTCACAGTATAATGCCCCCTTAGTGGCCCTCACACAGTATAATGCCCCCTTAGTGGCCTCACACAGTATAATGCCCCCTTAGTGGCCCTCACACAGTATAATGCCCCCTTAGTGGCCTCACACAGTATAATGCCCCCTTAGTGGCCCTCACACAGTATAATGCCCCCTTAGTGGCCTTACACAGTATAATGCCCCCTTAGTGGCCTCACACAGTATAAAGCCCCATTAGTGGCCCTCACAATGTATAATGCCCCCTTAGTGGCCTCACACAGTATAATGCCCCCTTAGTGGCCCTCACACAGTATAATGCCCCCTTAGTGGCCCTCATAGTATAATGCCCCTTAGTGGCCCTCACACAGTATAATGCCCCCTTAGTGGCCCTCACACAGTATAATGCCCCTTAGTGGCCCTCACACAGTATAATGCCCCTTAGTGGCCCTCATAGTATAATGCCCCTTAGTGACCCTCACACAGTATAATGCCCCCTTAGTGGCCTCACACAGTATAATGGCCCCTTAGTGGCCCTCACACAGTATAATGCCCCTTAGTGGCCCTCACACAGTATAATGCCCCTTAGTGGCCCTCATAGTATAATGCCCCTTAGTGGCCCTCACACAGTATAATGCCCCCTTAGTGGCCCTCACACAGTATAATGCCCCTTAGTGGCCTCACACAGTATAATGCCCCCTTAGTGACCCTCACACAGTATAATGCCCCCTTAGTGGCCTCACACAGTATAATGGCCCCTTAGTGGCCCTCACACAGTATAATGCCCCCTTAGTGGCCCTCACATAGTATAATGCCCCCTTAGTGGCCTCACACAGTATAATGCCCCCTTAGTGGCCTCACCCAGTATAATGCCCCCTTAGTGGCCCTCACACAGTATAATGCCCCTTAGTGGCCTCACACAGTATAATGCCCCCTTAGTGGCCCTCACACAGTATAATGCCCCTTAGTGGCCTCACACAGTATAATGCCCCCTTAGTGGCCCTCACACAGTATAATGCCCCTTAGTGGCACTTTGTGGCACTGAATATAGATCAATGCAAGTCAGGGGGACTTTGCAAACTGCGCTCTCTGTCTGTGCAACTCCACCGCTATACAATTACTGGGTGATGAGATCTGGATTTTGGGTGACCAGGTATTCAAGGGAGGTGAAGTCGACACCTCTGGGACATGTGACCCTCTTTACATCTACAAAACCCCAGAAGTAGAATGATTTCTTTGTTCATTTGTTTTTCAATCCATCCAATATTTAGCTTAAAGGAGCACTCCCACAATTTTTTTTATTCTCTGGCTCATTATGTAAATTGTGGTGAAGGTAATCTTCTTAGCGGTGGCTGTATTTGTGAGTTATCCCCTCCCTTCTGGTCCTCAGCGGTGTCATGTGACCAGTAATAGGAATCTCCAACTGCCACAGCGTCTCATGTGTGGACAGGAAGTCAGTTTCTCTATTCATTACTAGCACAGCCTCGATGTGAGTCTCATAGGAATGAATGGAGAAACTGACTTCCTGTCCACACATGACACAGCTGAGAACCAGAAGGGAGTAGTGGATAACCCACAAATACAGTCACCGCTAAGAAGATTACCTGCACCACAATTTACATAATGTGCCTTTCCAACGGGCCAGAGAATAAAAAAAATTGTGGGAGTGCTCCTTTAAAAGTCATAACATCTGAACTCCTCAGAGTTCTACCGAACGGAATTTAGATCACCATAAAACCCTAAGGTCTTATGGTCGTAATACAAAGGTTTAAATGCGACTATATTACAGTTGTGAGACATGGGCCCTGAAGGCACGGATGCCAACTTTCCATAAAATGAATTGACAGGTGTTTATTCCCTGACAAAGCACTCTGCAGGGTGTTGCAGGAAAAAAGAAACCTGTCCTTAAAGGGGTTGTCCACTACTGGACAACTGATGATCTCTCCACCGGACAGGTCATCAGTACATGATCTGTGGGGGTCCGACACCCGGACTGTTAAACCACTCTGGCTGCCTCCGGGCACCGGACGTACCTGCCGGAAGCAGTTTGCTCCGGCCACGGAATAGAAGCCAAGCTGCAGTTCTGCAGCACGGCCACTATGCTATGTACGGAGCCAACTGCTTCCGGCTCTGTACATCGCATAATGGGCATTAACATCCGGTGCCCGCAGGCCACCTGGGCGGTGTATTGGTGCGGGGTCTGGGTGTCGGACCCGCACCGATGATGGATAGGTCATCATTAAAAACTGTGCCAATACATGACATGCACATTGTAAACAAGGGACATCCAAACTGGCCGCATCATGTAGAGGGCGGGGGATTCAAGAAAGAGAGAGGATGGGGATTATTTGATCCTCCAGTCCCCTCTCTCTCTCTCTGGCTCAGCCAATCAGTGAGCTCCCCGCCCAGCTCGAGCTGTCCCGCTGTAAGTAAAAAGCAATGTACAAAGTTTATAACGCAAACCATGAGTGGTCGTTTGGTTTTAAATAAAAATTTAAGCGGAGGGAAGTCTGAGTTGGAGTCCTTGTCAGCTTACTCCAGCGCCAATGATCCAGTCGTCCTCGTTTTTTGTACATGGCAGCAACGATGACATCCTGTAACCCAAAAAATGATTGTTGTGTGTTGATGCAGCTGTGTGAGAGCTTGTTTTTTGCGGGACGAGCTGTAGTTTTTATTAGTAACATTTTGGGGTACATGCAACTGTTTTATCGGAATTTATTCCATTTTTTTGGGAGGTAAAAAAAACACAAATCTGGCAGTTTTTGTTTTTTTCCGAAATTCACAATGCGGGATTATAGACAATAGACATTTTTTTGGATGCAGCGACACCAATGATGTGTCATTTTTTTAATTATTTACATTACTGTAGGGGACAAATATATATATTTTTTTAACTTAATATTTTTTTAAATATTCCTAAGAACTTTATTTAATATTACATTTTTTTTTAGTCCCACTAGGGGACTTGAACATGCTTTTGTTAAAGCGCTTGCACAATACACAACAATACTTATCGTATGTCTTGCAGTGTATTGTGCTTTTTGTCATCTCCTATTAAGGCAGCCCAACATGGCAGAACATAAGGCCCCCGGCTGCCATGACAACCAACATCACCCCCACAATCGCATCACGGGAGGGCCAATGAAGTGACAGAGGGGGCCTCCTACTTCAACGGCTTAGATACTGCAGTCACTATTGACCGTGTCATCTAGTCGGAGTTATCTTCAATCCCAGCCATTGCAGCAGGCGTCAGCTGTAATATACTGCCCCACCCACTATGACGTAAATGTACGTCAAATGTTAGGAAGGGGTTCAGGGTATTTTAAACACCCCATATTCACATGTATTGGTGTAATAGTGGGGGCAGGGGTTTCACTGTACCCCAATTTATTGTCCCCTGCAGCGATGCCTGCTGCCAACTCATCATGGGAGGGACCTGTCATGTCAGCTGCTGTTTGGTTGCTAGGGGCAACAAGTCCAGTTTCAATACATAAGCCGCATATTAGAGGTCAAAATTAAACTGGTATCTGATTGGTTGTCAAGATTATCACTGCTGCTTATAGACCCCACCATTCAGCCTTTATTTATCGCGTCACGAAGGCTGCGCAGCCCTCCCCCGCCGCTCAGGTGTCATCATCCCCTAGTAAGATAGTTACACGTCTCTTCACTACAAACAGACTGATGAAAAAATAGGATAACTGCTAGCCGCTATTGCGCATGCCCAAAAGATCCCAATGCAGGCCAGAGTAGCAGAGCGCCGATTAATCAATAGCATCCTCGCCAGAGTTTGTATATGTACTCGGAGCTCAGATTGTACGGTCTGCAGGGTTACTGGCTGAGCCTGAAGTGAGCGGTACAGCCGGGTGAGAGGAGATTTGCCCTGTAGTTACACTGAGCGCTGTGCTGTACGGTAGGTGCGTCACTGTGGGCAGGGAATGGGGCAAGTGGTGTTTTGTATTCGCAGTGAGCTTGATGCATTACAATATATATATGTGTACTGCTGATGCGGGGCATCTCTTACATATACTTAGTAGCAGCTGTTCAGACCCTAAAACTTGGCGATCATCAGGTTCGTTTCAGAACTTGACCAAGGATTATTACGGCTGAGTTCACACCTTAACGTTTCCATTGTTCTGTTACATCATAGTTGCTGGATCTGCCACCTTACGCACCCCATGGACTTATAATAGAGTCCTGGTGTCCAAAGTTGTGGTGGAAAGTATAGCGCTGCATCCCGCGTTATTCTTTCCGTCAAATATGACAGATTTTGCACCGGCGCCTCCTACGCAGATGTGAACACGGCCTAAAGCTGACTTTATACGCAGATGTGTATATATATATATATATATATATATATTTAATGCCCCATTCAGAGGAATATACCATTGTGTAATTAATTCAGCAATGCAGAGATGTGATAAAGCCGTATGGCGGCATGCAGAATCCCTACGGTCCCTTATTACAGAGCGGGGGATCCCTACATGATACTTCTGTCAGGCACCATGTTCTCCCCATAAGTGATTCCTCTAGGAGCGAATATCTCCATGTCACTATTGTTTATAGCTTCTGTATGATATTGGAGGCATATGGAGGTACAGCAGGGCCCTATACACTTGTATGGGAAGGTTGTACTGTAATATGGCCATACACTCCTCTGTACAACGCCCAGTTGGTCGAAAGTAAAAACACGCCCACTTGGGCATTAAGAAAGTCATTCGCATAAAGCTAAAAATCGCTCATAAAGTGCTAAAAATAGATCGTTTTTCTAAATAAAAAGCATTACTGTCACCTACATTACAGCGCAGATCACATTATGTAGGAGACAGGGCACTTATAATGTGGTGACAGAGTCTCTTTAAAGGAAGGAGCGGGGCCACTCAAAGCCCAGTAAATTTCTGCTAGTAACTGGCGTAAATTATAGCACAGAGAAACCTATGAAAATGCCTGAAAATAACGCCATCGCAAAAAACACACCAAAAGTGAGAAAAGACAGCACAAAAAACTGCACTATTTGTAGTGCGTTTTATATTTGCCTATTGACTTACAGCAAACATCTGACTGCAGCATTTTTCTGGGCAGTGATTGGAAGCCGTCAGGTCTCTTCTTTCATTTCTATGGGCAATACTGCCAATTTTTGTTTGACCACTTATCCTTGTGTGGATGCAGATCACCATCTACATCAATGTTCACATCCTTACTGGCTTTAATAGTAGCATTTATGTGTGAACATTGATGTAGATCAGGGGTCTCAAGCACGCGGCCCCCGGGGCTGTCATCTGCGGCCTGCGGGACACCGAGCCGCTAGTATCGGCTCTGCTCCGAGACTCTGGAATTCCCTGACATCGCTGTCCACATATGAACAGCGATGTCTGGGGCTTCCCCAGAGCCGGAGTCCCAGGCAGAGTGCTAGTACAGGCTCTGCTCCGGGACTCTGTGGAATTGCCTGACATCGCTGTCCACATATGAACAGCGATGTCTGGGGCTTCCCCAGAGCCGGAGTCCCGAGCAGAGCGCTGGTGTCGGCTCTGCTCCGGGACTCTGTGGAATTCCCTGACATCGCTGCCCATATGTGGAC
This sequence comes from Rhinoderma darwinii, assembly GCF_050947455.1. NCBI lineage: Eukaryota > Metazoa > Chordata > Amphibia > Anura > Rhinodermatidae > Rhinoderma > Rhinoderma darwinii. The sequence continues at coordinate 380,049,696 of NC_134690.1, forward strand.
AGTGTGTCAGGGTCTTCCCCAGAGCGGAGTCCCGGGCAGAGCTCTATTATCGGCTCTGCTCCGGGACTCTGGGGAAGCCTCTGACATCGCTGTCCATACATCGACAATGATGTCAGGGGCTTCCACAGACAGGAGCCCAGCTGGAGTCCCAGGAAGAGCCTACTAGCGCTCTGCCCGGGACTCCAGCTCGTGGGTTGCCCCTGACATCTCTGTCTATATATGGACAGTGATGTCAGGAGCAGAGCTGGAATCCCAGGCAGAGTGCCAGAAGCGGCTCTGCTCCGGGACGCCAGCTCTAGGCAAGCCCCTGACGGCACTGCAGCAGCATCAACGGAGGGCACACTGCGGCAGCATCAACGGAGTGCACACTGCGGCAGCATCAACGGAGTGCACACTGCGGCAGCATCAACGGAGTGCACACTGCGGCAGCATCAACGGAGTGCACACTGCGGCAGCATCAACGGAGTGCACACTGCGGCAGCATCAACGGAGTGCACACTGCGGCAGCATCAACGGAGTGCACACTGCGGCAGCATCAACGGAGTGCACACTGCGGCAGCATCAACGGAGTGCACACTGCGGCAGCATCAACGGAGTGCACACTGCGGCAGCATCAACGGAGTGCACACTGCGGCAGCATCAGCGGAGTGCACACTGCGGCAGCATCAGCGGAGGGCACACTGCGGCAGCATCAACGGAGGGCACACTGCGGCAGCATCAACGGAGGGCACACTGCGGCAGCATCAACGGAGGGCACACTGCGGCAGCATCAGCGGAGTGCACACTGCGGCAGCATCAGCGGAGGGCACACTGCGGCAGCATCAGCGGAGGGCACACTGCGGCAGCATCAGCGGAGGGCACACTGCGGCAGCATCAGCGGAGGGCACACTGCGGCAGCATCTGCGGAGGGCACACTGCGGCAGCATCTGCGGAGGGCACACTGCGGCAGCATCTGCGGAGGGCACACTGCGGCAGCATCTGCGGAGGGCACACTGCGGCAGCATCTGCGGAGGGCTCTGCGGCAGCATCTGCATTTAGCGATACTTAAACTGGAAAGCTGGATTGTTGAAATAAGCACGTGGAGAAATATCTCAAATTTTAAACCTAGCGGTATTATTATAGTAATATAGTGTTATAGTAGTTCAAATAACTAATTGATTAACAATAATTTTGTATTGTATCAAATTTGAAAGTAATGCGGCCCGTCAACTTCCCATTTTTTCTATATGCGGCCCACTTACCCGGCCGAGTTTGAGACCCCTGATGTAGATGTTAGATTTCCAGTAGCACTGAATACTTCAAGCATTGACAGTCACTCCTTTGCCATCTATTCCTCCTGACCCCCTCATACACTTGCACCCTTGGCCGAGCGTGCATGTCTTCTCAGTTGGTAATCGGAGTTGCTGCTGCCAGTCACCTCTGGCAGCAACTTATCTCCTTGCAAATAAAAGAATTGGGATTGTTGAAATCCAACTTGCCCCCTCCTTCTTTACCGCAACGTCTGCTGTCAGGAGAGTCAGGACACCGTCACACACATTAGATGGTTGGCTGGAATTGGCGGGTTCGGACGACATCTGTCTAATGTGTATGGCCACCTTTCGCTTCTGCATTGTGCACTTTTGTAATGCTTTTTAAAGGGGTTGTCCCTTAACACCCGCGATCAGCTTTGTCTTGCCATACATTTCCCTTCAGCGGTCGAAATGTAGTATTGCATGGTGGCAATTCAAATGAATGACCGACCACGTAATGCATTTACGGGCAAGTCCAACCAGATCGGGAACCTCACTTAGGCCCCATGCACACGACCGTATTTTTCATCAGTAATTACGGACAGTAATTATGGACCCATTCATTTCTATTGGCCACGGACGCCTTTCAGTATTTTTACTGACGGGTGTCCGTGCTGAAAAAATGATAGAACCTGTCCTATTCTTGTCAGTAATTACGGCAAGGACTCTCCCATAGAAGTCTACGTGAGCTTCCGTAAATACAGATGGCTACGTGTGTGCATCCGTATACCGTCCGTATTTACGGAAGCGTTGCTATGCAACTTGTTGATGACATCATTTGCATCCCCCCTCCTTTTTTTACGGATCCGTATGTACGGACACCCTTCTGTATATACGGATCCGTAATTACGGACAGTATTTCGGGATAGATGAAAATACAGTCGTGTGCATGGGGCCTTACATAGCGGCTGTAGCTCAAAGAAGGGGGTCTTTTAAATGGGAACCCCCCTTTTGATGTCTATATACCCTTATAGGGCTTATATACAGTGGTTGTCACCGTGAGAGGACCACTTTAATATTCTTTCTGTCCAACTGCCTTGCTTGTGTAGGCATTATGGTTTATGGTAGTTCTGTCAATCTATTCATGAATCAGGAGGCTCAGGATGAATAGGGGTATATGGTTTGCCCAGATAGGAGAGCGCTGTAGTGCGGTTGTGTAAAGTCACAGATTCTCACCTGTAACTGCAGCGTATGGGGAATAGGTTTGTAATGGCGTTGAATTGTAAATTGTCACAGACGTGTCATTGTTTGGTCAAGTGTTTTCACATTTGCAGAAATAACTCGCACTCTTGTATCCGGTATTTCTGCAGCGTACATCACCGGTAGAGTGGGCACAGGCTTTACTATGCATCACTGGCTAGATATGTCCAATTCATTCTCCCGTAAATCGTTCACAGTGGAGTAACATAATCCCGATTCTCTTATACAATTTTACTTTTTTTTGCCAAACAATTAAATGAAGCTCACAGAATCCTTTGCTCTGAAGTGTTAACTGTTTGCCAAAGTAAATTTGTCAAAGTATTTGCACCGGCGATTGGCTGCTGTCCAACTCAAAGAATGCGAATCTGAACATATTCCTGCTAGTTTCTCCTATACTTTACCTAACTGACCTATCCGAAAACGATTTAGCCTAGGTGTCTTATTAGGAAAAGAGGGAACAAATATAAAATAATAGATGGAATGTAAAATGTTTGAAATGATAGGGTTAAGAAGGATCCCGTCACCTCTCCTGACATGTCTGTTTTAGTAAATCCTTGTAATCCCCATGAACTTAAAAAATTCTGGAGAAATGTATGAAAAAACGTCTAAGTATAAAATAAAGTTGGTCAAAAGTTATCTCTTCATGTGCTTAAAAAGGAGAAAAATATCATCAAAAAGTCATTATTTAGTATAAAATATACATTCGGTATCTACATGACTATAATAACTTGAAGAATTTAACTGGTTATTTAGCTTGACACAAGAACGGTATAAAAATAAACAAAATAACAATGGCGAAAATCGCTTTTTTCTATATTGCAGCTACAAAAATAAATGACACCGTAATTTATTTGTGCCCCCAAACTGAGCAGGAAAAAAAAATACAATTTCTCCCGCATAAAACAAGACCTCACATAGCCACGTGAATGAGAACATAAAAAAAATGATGGCTGCTGAAAGGCAAAGAGGCAAAAACAAAACATTTAGCTTTTCGGGCCCGGTCATTAAGAGGTTAATGCTTTAGTAGGGAGATGTGCGTCCCTTTTCTTGAATCTCTGTTTGTCCTCTTAGGAACACAATGTGGTGCCACAAGATCTACACATCCTGTCTTTTCCGTTGTCTGGTTTCTGCAGTTTTAATATTGTCCGCAGTAACAGAAGACCATGCACATCCGAAAGTGCAAGAGGAGACGCACACAGGCAGTCGTTTTGATAAAAATGTGGTACATGATAAAGGGTAAGTACATTGACCTAAAATAAACTTAAATGATATATTAAAGGGGTTGTCCAGGTTCGGGCCTGTTTTTTTTCATACTGATGTCCTATTCATGGGATAGGTTCTCAGTATATGATCAGTGGGGGTCCGACACCTGGTCCCTGCACCGATCAGCTATTCCGGGTGCTGGAAGCTATACAGGGTTCGATGCCAGAAGCAGATGGCTCCAGTCACAGTATAGCGGCCGTGCTGGGTTACTGCAGGTCTGCTCCTATTCAAGCGAATAGGAGCATAGCTGTAGTAAGCCAGCGTGGCCCTAATACATTGGTCGGAGCCATCTGCTTCCGCCTCCGACCATTGTATAATATCCGGTGCCCAGAGGCAGCTGTAATAGCTGATCTGTACGGGTGTCGGATCCCCACCGATCATATACTGATGACCTATTCTGTGTATAGGTCATCAGTGTGAAAAACAGCCCCAAACCTGGACAACCCCTTTAATAGAACTTTAGGACATGTATATGTAAGTGAGTACACCCCTTCTAATATCAACAGTTGCAAAGAGTGGTCCTTTCTCTAGAGAACTTGGCTCATTCCAGAAAATCCTATTTATTTCAGTCGGCACCGTGCAAAGCTTCATTTGCTTAGCTTAGATTTTATAATGCAAAGATGTTTGCCGTACTGCATTCTCAGAGTTGTAGCTTTATTTTGAATCCATGTTTGGATAAAAGAGGAACTGTCACATCTCCTGACATGTCTGTTTTAGTAAATACTTATAGTCCCTATAAAATAGTGATTCTGGAGCATCTTTTCCTAGATCTCTGCAATGTACCATTCCTCTGTTATTCCTCCTACAAATGTATGAATAAATTGATAAATGGGTGTTACCAGTTGGGGGTGTCCGTACACAGACTGACATTGTCCGGTCAATGCTCACAGTCTTAGACTTTGTAGGGACAGGTCCCCATTGACAAGGGGAATGGTAACACCCAGTTGTCAATTTATTCATAAATATTCATAAATTTCTAGGAGGAGTAACAGGAATGGCACAGTACAGGGTTCTAAGAAAAAATACTCCAGACTATTGATTTTATGGGGAATTCAAGTATTCACTGAAACAGACATTTCAGGAGAGGTGATAAATACTCTTAATACTACATGTTCTGTATAGATAATGAACCAGCAGGGGGCTCCTGGGAGATGTGAGCTCAGAGCTAAGCAAAGATTTGAAGGTTGTTGTGTGTGTGTGATCGATGCAAATCCAATTCGCTAAAGCAAGTTATTTTCAGAGTTACTCCCCATAATGTGTAGATTATATCTAGATGTAGATGGTAAAGTGGTGGTATGGGATTGGCTCTTGGCTGTAGATGCAGGTAGCAATGGGAGGCCATGAGCTATGATTCCATGTGGGAACATTTATATTGCATGTATTCTGGTTTCAGCATTGTTGGTTATTAATATATCGGTATTCATTGTTTTCCGTAGCCACATAATGGAACACTTGGAAGGAGTTGTTGAGAAGTCTGAGGCAGAAATGTCCCCCCAGGAGCTGCAGCTTCATTATTTCAAGATGCACGACTATGATGGCAACAATTTATTAGACGGCCTTGAGTTGGCAACTGCAATTTCCCATGTGCATAAAGAGGTCTGTAATCAAAATCAAACCAATGTCCGCAAAATGTGGCTTCTCGCATGAAATTTCCACTAACCTTTTCTTCTAAGACAACGTGTCTATGAATGGACATACATGACCTAGAACTATTACCATGTTACAGACTCGCACACTTACATTTCATCCTGAGTAGTATCACTTAAAGCGTAGCTAAACGTTCAAAAAACACTTGACATATCACAGTGACGTGTCAGAAGTTTTGAACGGTGGTAGTCCAAGCACTGAGACCCCCACCGATCACTAAAACGAAGCAGCAGAAGCGCTCGGGGGAGCGATGTGCTGCCTAGTTTCTGATTGTCTTTCCTCGGAAATTCGAGCGAGCGGTTCACGGAATAATAAACTTTCTAGAGAGCCCATACACCACTCCGAGGAAAGCCGATCAGAAACAAACCGGCACAGCACTCGCCAGAGAGCTTCTGCCGCTCCGTTTTAGAGATTTGTGGGGTTCTCTGTGCTCAGACCCCCACCGATCAAAACTTCTGACATGTCACTATGATATGTTAAAAGTTTTTTGAAGGTATTGTTACATTTTAAAGTCAACTAGTCACCACATTGTCTACTACGAAATAAAAGTAAGGCAGTGTACAGGTCATCTAGACCAGTAGTTCCAGAATGCCCTTCCCGCCCAACTTAATTCCTCAGTAGTGCTAATGACCCCGACACTGATTAATACCCCAAAAATTAATTCAGACCGCAGACATCAGGCACTAATAAACCCCAGAGACCCTGTCGCAAAACTCTGGATTTCCACAGAACCCAGTTTGGGAAACACCGCTGTAGACAATGCAAATGGCTCAACCTTATTTATAAATTGCCGTATTGGGGAGATTGAAGTCCAAAAATGTTTCCTGCTACCGATATAAATTCTGTTCGGAGGACAATATAGAGAAGAAGTTCTAGCAGTTGAGGATTCTTCACCAGATATGTAGAGTTGCTTATAAGGCATGTACATGATAATGCCACCAGAGTAAAGCATCGAGATCTGGCTATGTGGCCACCACCTTTTTAGATAGGCTGTAATACTGTGAACTGCTGCTACAAGTGTGTCGGCGTTGGACAGTATTGAGCTTTGTGAGAGATAAAGGGGAAGCAGCGAGAGTCAGAACCCCACTATTCAGTTATTGATGGCCTAACCTGAGAATAGGCCATCAAATTCTCTCTCCAAAAAACCCCTTTAATGTAATTTAAATAATAATTTATTTTTTTAAATCATAATTATGTCACACATTATAAGTAGTTGAAGTTACAGGCCTCCTGTTAAAAGTGCTTTGGCGCCTATGACAACTCTTCCTGTCACTGTACTCTGACCGCTCACTGTTATTATTGCACACTTAGATATTTATTGATTAAAGGGGTATTCCCAGAATCGACAATTATCACCTATCCACAGGATAGGTTATAATTGTCTAATCGCTTTGACCCCCACCGATCGCAAGAACAAGGGTCTGAAACACTTTGTTCCTTACTAGTCGATCGCAGTGAGGTGGACATTATATGGATTGGGGTTTAAACATGCGCGCTGCCGCTCCATTCAAAGTCAATGGGAATGACGGAAACAGTTGAGTAAAGAGCTTTGCTGTTTCCATCAGTCCCATAGTCATTGAATGGAGCGGCGGGCGCATGCTCGTCAGCTGCTCCGTTCAAGCGCCTCCTCACTGCAGTGAAGAGGAAAAGAGGGTTCGGGTCCCCCATTCGTTAGGGGGTCCAAGCGATCAGACAATTACCAATTATGGTACAACCCCTTTTAATATAACACTTAGCCCCATTATGATAACACATAGGGGAATTAAGTGTTGTCGTGTGGCAAAGAAGCTCTTCTGCATTTTACCTATAGTAAAGGGGCTTTTATAGAGATCAGACGTACCACAACTTCTCCACCAGCAGTGAAAAAGGAACTGCCCCTGAAACGTAACAACTGTTGGACCAGCTAATCCAAACTTACTTTGTGTTTTTCTTTTAGAATAGTCTTGAGCACCCGCGGACAATATCCGAGCAAGAACTAATGGTCATGATAGATGATGTTCTACGGGATGACGATATCAATAATGACGGATTCATTGATTATGCAGAATTTGCTAAATCGATGCAATAAAGACTTTTGCCCGATGGACGTTTTTTCCCCTCAATGTGACACTGTTTATATCTCTGGGGTATATCTTTCTATATCGCACAGTTGTCGGTAATTTGTTGTGGGTACACAGTTGTGATTTCCTTTGGTCATTGACTATTGGTCATTTTATACAGATTAATGATGAACCACAAGTATTAAAGGAGAACTGACTGTCCTATCTATCTCACTCTCTATCTCCTATTTCTCAATCTAGGTTGCTATCGGGTCCAGTGTCCTTATGATAACTCTGAATTGCCGAATGATATGGCAGGCAGTGTTGTCATGGAGAAAAGCTCTCCTTATATTAGGCCTTGTAACTTTTAATGTCTGATCATGAATAGAGGGATTGAGAGTAAGGGCATGTTCACACGTGGCGGAATTGCTGTGGAAATCCGCAGCAGACAGTCTGTCCATTGGTTTCCACACATTTTTAGTTATCTTCGTGCAGGCGTAGCGGACAACTCTGCTGCGGACCATAGGCTGCGGTGCCGAATTTGTTGTCCGCAGCATACACTGGCTGTTCCGGACTTGATGCGTACTTGTGGCGGAATTTCTCCATTGACTTCAACGGAGTTGCAAAATTACGCAATGAAATCCATAGATGTAATGTGTGTTGCGGATTACTTTCACAAACAGGATATTTCATCATTCTGGCTGGACGTATGTGTTTCGAGGTCTATAGCCAGACTGAGATGGAATGTTTTAAAAGACAGCAGGAAGTACTCTTCACCTGAATACACAACGGCTAATCCGCAGCAATTTACTTCATATTTTAGGCAAAGGCGCAACGGAATCTGCAATGCAGATTATGTGCGGCATTGATGCGGACAGTGTCTGCAGAATTCCGCCACATGTGAACATGCCCTTAGAGTCCTTTTACACAGGCAGATTTTTTTTAGCCGTAACGATAGATGATCTAGCTAATCGATCAGCACTCATTTCGCTCCATTTACATGGAGCAATCATCAGTACTGTATGTGCCAGAACGATTGTTAGTGCAATCGGTCAGGCACATACAGTTTCATTATTTTCAGCAGCACATCCCTATTTACACGGGGAGAAGTGCTGCCGACAACCCATGATTTTTATGACCGTATAAAAGATGCATTAAGCCGTCAAACGAGCATTTGCTCATTTGTCATCTGATCGCTGGGCATGTTTACACGTGGCAATGATCAGGAATGAGCAATCGAAAGTGCGCTCGTTCGCCTGATCAGCGGCCCGTGTAAAAGCGTCTTAGGATATTTAAAGCGCAAGTTCACACATCTTCTCTATAAGCTTCCACAAATCAGTATGAAACGAAATGTACATGCCTGAAACACTCTTGTCCAGTACTGGGGCCCAGCGTCCATCTTCTTCGATGTAACACAACAGTGGTGACTGAATCTACAGAAGAGTGTGCAGGTCCAGAGTGGTCACGTCTGACTGTTGCAGCTTCCTGGACTCATTTGGGCACTGCCTGGCTAGCTCTGCTCTTACAGAGCGTACATAGTTACAATTAAAATCTCTCTTTCTATCTTCCAGTACTTCTCCTTTAATACAATTCTTAAGGCCCTGTTCACACAGTGCAGATTTGCATCTATTTTTTTTACAAAACCATATAAAGGAAGGCCTTACAGGTCTCCGCTCCTGGATCCAATTCTGGGTTTGGCTTAAAAAAATGCATTCATAATCTGCAGCAATTCTGCACTATGTGAACAAAGCCTTAAGGAACACTAAACTATCGTAAATGCACAAAAAAATAAAAATGTATTTCTGCACTACATCTCTATCTCCTCCCCTGCTTTAATCACATTTGTTTCATATTGCAATTAAAACTGAGAAATATATAAAGAAATCTCTGCGTTCCAGGAGCTCAGCCCTTTCCCAACTCCTACTCACCTGCTTCAAAGTTGTGTTTACATCTGTCTCAGGGCTTTTTGTTGTTCTGCTTCGTCATAGGAGCAGAGCAACGAAAAACTGGAGCTGTTGAATCCGTCACATGCTGAAAACCAATAGTGCCCGACAGGACCTGTCATGTTGTCCATCGTTTTGCCGGACAAAATAGCACAGCATGCTGCACTATTTAGTCCGGCAAAAACGATGGCATCTGAGATAGATGCTCCTAAAGTAGCTTCCGACGCAGATGTGAACAGAGCCTAAGACAACTGACTGGAGCAGGAGCCTCCCCATCTCCCGTCTGCAGTAGGACAAAAAAAATAAGTCTCGCCCAGCTGTTCCCCGGCTGAAGATGGAACAGATCAGCAGGAATCTGACCTCTGTGTTCTCTGCAGGATTTCTACAAGACTGTTTCAAGAACATGTGGAAGATCCTACAGAATGACAGAGAGTCGGGGCAAATATATCTCCTGTTTACTGTGATCTTTCATTTCTAGTTTTAGTGTTTCTTTAAATGCTAGATCCAACTTCGCAACCCATTCTTTTTCCTCCAATGCACCTTAAAGAGTGACTAAACTTTCAAAAAACTTCTAACATGTCATAGTGACATGTCAGAAGTTTTGATCGGTGGGTGTCCGAGCACTGAGACCCCAACCGATCGCTTAAACGAAGCTGCAGAAGTGCCTGTGTGAGCCCATGCTGACCCGCTTAGTTTCTGATTGGCTTTTCTCGGGAAGCCGAGCTATTGGTGTACGGGCACAATGTAAAGTCTATGGGCCTGTACACCAACTGCTCCACTCAGAAACTAAGTGGATCAGTGCTCACCTGAGTGCTTCTGCGGCTTCGTTTTAGCGATCGTTAGGGTCTCCGTGCTCAGACCCTCACCGATCACAACTTATGAAATGTCACTATGACATGTCAGAAGTTTTTTTTAAAGTTTAGTTCCCCTTTAAATAAATAAAAAAGCAGTTTTGCACATAATCTTCATTAAAAATGTCATACCGTTTTGCGTCCATAGCTTCTCTGCAGATATATGCTTCTCCATGGTAACAGACACGAAACAACCCCTGTGTAGCTTGATACTGCAGTACCATCCTCTTCTATTTGTCTCCTACTTCTTTCTGACATAAATTTGGTAGATTAGCAAGATGTAGGGGACAGATAGAAGGGAGTATGACTGCAGAATCAAGCTACACAGGGTTTGTTTTTTGTCTGTCACCATGGAGACGCAAAGATCTGCAGATCAGCTGGACACACCAAACGTTTTAATATAGACTGTTTGCAATGTTGCCTTATTTTTCATTTTAAGATTGGGATGAGCAATAAAAAAAATAGTTGTGTAGGTGGATTTAGCCTTTAATGATCTAGGTTTGCAACCAATTGTTTGTTTATTTTTTTTATTGTTCCAATGCATCTAAAATTATTAAAAAGGTAGTCGTTTTGTGTCTGCAGTTCCTATGCAGACCTATATGTTTTTATGGTAACAGACTACAAATAAACTCTGTAATCCTGCACCTGCAGTCAGACTCCTTTTAATTATTATTTTTTTCTAAATGAATCGGAACAATCACAAAAACATTTGGTGGGGAAGGTGTGTTTCTCATAACATTTTCAGTGCACTGTTTGTAACATATATTGTGTACTGAAAATACATTTATTTTGTATGCTTATAACAAGGCCAAATATCCCATTTTGCTGCTTTTTATGTAAAATGTTACCCTGTGCAGTACTGAATTTTTACGTTCATTTTATATTAGGCAGCAGCTGACATAAAAGCCACTATTAGAGTCACTGGATTGGTGCGAAGACTGACCGTCAAGCTCCTTCTAGCATTGTAAACTGCTGCTCAGGATCAATAAGTTAAAATAAATCTCTTGTTGACTATACACTGCTGAGAAAGCCAATTAGTGGGAATTTGTATACATGAAATTTAAATACAGTGCCTCACCAGGCGAAACAGGGCTTGGATGACCACCGTTCTTCATATAGGTGCGGGTCCCAGAGCAGGGACCTGCATCTATCAGACATTTATGGCATATCCTGTGAATATGTCATAAATGTCTAAATGGGGAATAACCCTATAACGTTCTTCTGTTTGGTTTATGATGAATCTTAACTTGGAAGCCGTGTTATTGTGTCTTTAACAAAGCCCTAAGTGTTCTTGTTATCCATCTGTACTCCATGCTGCTGATTATCCTCATCATTGTGCAGCCATTTTCTCTTTTATATGGAACTTTGTAATATTTTAGGGCTCATTCACATGGTACAGTCCAGTGAGGAGAGGCTATATAGTTCCTTAGCCTTTCTGGGGTAAGTTATAGTAAAGTTATCGTGATGTAGATGGCCCAGCTCCCTCCACTAAGCCCAGCGCACTTTTTCGAACTGGCGTAAAAGGGTTAAAAGTAAAACATGTTTGCAGAAAACAGCTGTGAACCTTAAATTGCAACTTTTTTTCGCAACTAAAGGGGTGTAAGGTTTTTGATACAGATTTAGCCGTCTTTACCTTGACTTTTAACGCATTAAATAAACAACAACTGTCTTTTACCTTGACTTTTTCAATGGCTTTTGGTGTGTGATATCAGGCTGCAGCAAGTTATCAGAATCAAGTTAAAGATGGCTACATCTGTAAATTCCCCCCGTAGGCCGGATTCACACGAGCGTTGCACATCTCGGATGTGAAAAACGGTTGCTTCCGCGCTCTGTGCTGCGGGACTCGTTATCACGCATCCCCCATAGACTAGCGTCTATGGAGGGATGCGTGAAGTGTGAAAAATAGGACATGTCCTATTTACCCACAGACCCTTCACACGGTCCCATGAAACAACGGCAGTGTAAACGGCCCCATTGAATTACATAGGTCTTTGTGACGGCCGTTGTTTTAACGGCCGTCACACGGACGTATAACTTGTTCATGTGAATCAGGCCTTCGGGTCTGTTCAGATCATTTTTGTTCTGTACGTTCGACACATGTAGGGAAAATCTACTGACGTATGCAACTGTATACCACTGCAGTATAAGGTATTTGTTTGCTTTTTTTTACGGTGGCCAACTATATACGAAAGCAAAGCCCGCTTTCCTATACAGTAAAAATAATTATCCCAAAGTATACCTGCCCAGTGGATGTCAAGATGACACTCTTGGCCTTTTTTGGGCCCACGGGTCCATGGACCACACCACATCTTAAGCTATATTTCTACTATGTCTGTGGTGCACACAAGCCAACGAGCCCATAGACTTTAAAGGGGTTGTCCACTACTGAACAACTGGTGAACTATCCAGCGGATAGGTCATCAGTATAAGATCAGACCCCCGCAGAGCACCGATCAGCTGCTACGGCTGTCTCCGGGCACCGGACGTCCATGCCGGAATCAAATGGCTCCGGTCACGAAATAGCGGCCGAGCTGCAGTACTGCAGCACTGATCCTATTCAAGTGAATAGGTGCAGTTCTGCAGCACGGCCGTTATGCAATGTATGGAACCATCTGCTTCCGGCTCCGTACATTGCCTGCAGGCAGCTGATCAGTGGATAGGTCATCAGTTGTCCGGTAGTTTGGATAGCCAAACACATGCCAAAAGAGTGACCTTTTAGTATATGTTTGACCAGTATACGTTGGAATCTTGCAGCCTCAACAGGATTACAAACTGCATATGACTTTTCACTACAACTCTATACAAAATAAACCAAACTAATACCGTGCTGTATCAGGGGCGGACATACCATTGGTGCAACCTGTGCAGCTGCACATGGACCCAGTAGATAAGGGACCCACTGTCAACTTAAAACAGACCTCCTCCATCTATTCGTTTGCATGTAAATGCCTGAGCTAAAGAATTTTATGGCTAAGGGTATGTTCACACGCTGAGTCAAAAACGTCTGAAAATACGGATCTGTTTTCAAGGGAAAACAGCCTCTGATTTTCAGGCGCTTTTGAAGCTGAAAATGAAGCTTCTTTTAATTTGGAGCTTCTTTTGAGGCTTCTTTTCAGGCGTTTTTTGAGGCGTTTTTCATAGTGTTCAATGGAAAATCAGCTCCAAAAACGCCTCAAGAAGTGACATGCTACTTCTTTTTACGGAGCATCCTTTTATGCTCCGTTTTTTAAAACAGAGGCGTAAAAAGACGCCCTGTATGAACTAAATGCTGTTATTCCCATTAATTGAATTGGGAAGATGTTTGTAGGTTTTCAGCTTCCGTTTTTCGAGGTGTAAACGCCCCAAAATACGCCTGAAACCACTGCGTGTGAACATACCCTAACAATTACGGATAGACTTACCAAGACATACAGTAAGGCCATGTCCACACAGCTTGTATTTATACGTGTATTTTGGCGCGTTTCACGCACCAAAATGCGCGTCAATAAATGCTTCATTAAAGTTCCTATTTAAATCAATAGGAAAGTGCAGTTAGGACATACAATAAATTTTTTTATACAAGCGTCTTTAAAAAAAACAACAAGTCGTGTAAAAAAAAACAGGCGTCAGGTCAATCCTTTGATGCGTAATACGTGCCGAAAACACGCTAAATGTTCCCATAGTCAATAGGAGCCCTAATGGCGCACAAAAAAAACATGTGGAAAACGCATAAAAAAGCCTGTGTTTTAAAAAGCGCTTCACAAGAAACGCTATCGTATTTGACATGTTTGCACATGTTTTTTTTTAGCTCTGTGAAATTGCCCTAAGGCTGGATTCACACGAGCATGTTCGGTCTGTAAAGGACGGAACGTATATCGGCCGCAAGTCCCGGACCGAACACAGTGCAGGGAGCCGGGCTCCTAGCATCATAGTTATATACGATGCTAGGAGTCCCAGCCTCGCTGCAGGACAACTGTCTCGTACTGCAATCATGTTTTCAGTATGGGACAGTAGTTCCACGGAGAGGCAGGGACTCCTAGCGTCAGACATAACTATGATGCTAGGAGCCCAGATCCCTGCAGTGTGTTCGGTCCGGGACTTGCGACCGAAATACGTTCTGTTCTTTACGGACGTAATGACCTCGTGTGAATCCAGCCTAAGGGTTATTTATAATGAGATATTGGAGATCAGGGGACCATATACTGTTCTTGCACAGAAGCCCTCAGCTTTCTGTGTCCGCCCCTGTCTGCATCATATATATTGTTTTAATGGCAGTCAATGGGCATATATTTAGCGGATATGATGTGCACCTGCTAAAAGTCAATTGTGGACACGTATGGCAACGCAACCGATTGGAAAAGACTGCAGCCATGACCTGAAACATCAGTGATCTCTATAGCAGAAATGGCACATAGATATATATTTATAGAGTATACAGATAGCCTTGTGTTTTACACAAACCATACAGGTCATACATTTTAATAATGAATCCATCCATGATATGTATCAGCGTTCATTTACACAGAATTAAAAAGGGCCCTAGATTCCAGACAGGGCATAGTCATATAAATGGAGGATGACGGTGTCGGATTGATGTCTCGCTCATTGTGTACATTGCAATAAAAGAACAAGCGTTCCTATAAGCCAGCTATTTATTGTCAGCATTATACCAGTTAAGTTGTAAAACATAGATCATAACAGTAGCAAATTATATTATGGCAGGCAATCCAGATTTAGAATTCCTGTTTCTAAAACAAAAATACATTTAAAGGGACTGTCCAGTTTCTAGTATTGTATAATGCATTCAACACTCTAATGAATCTTGTGTGCATATTTCTTGCCATTATCAAGATCTCTGTTTGCTTTCAGTGAATGAGAACATCATTGTTTATATTCAGAGTCTGGATACAGTTCCTGACCATGTCCTGCCTTCACAGCTGCATGCATTTACAATGTATTAGTCTAGGCAATGCTGTACGGAATATACGCAGCAAACAAATCTCTCCTATTCTGGATTCCATACCCAAATCGATTTTAACTACGCTGATACATTGTAACGAATTAGCAGATATGTGAGCAGCACTAGGTAAGTACCTGTTATCAGCCTGCGAGTGTAAGCGATAGGGGAGATTTATCAATGCATTTACACTAGTTTTCTGTCTTATGTACATTGAAAATATATATACAGGTCAAATGCCATATGTATGCAGCCCCTGCGCCACAGCCCCATGTCAGGAAAAGTGATCAGGGCTTTGTGTGATGCTTGGCTCATATCTGGGGACTTCCTGCCACTTTTCTACTTGTTTTTAGCCTGCTCCAGATTCTTCAATAGGGTGAACACCCTGTTGGTGAACCTGGCGCACGCTGCCAGGGAGAAAGATACGGCGCACCGCTTGCAGGGTGCACCATTATAATAATGGGGTATATCTCTCCCATTGGGTCTTAATTATTAAAACTGTCTAACAGAAGAACTGTCCTAGTTGTCCATAGCAACCAATCAGAGCTCAGCTTTCATTTCTCAAATGGCGCTGGAAAAATGAAAGCAGCACTATAATTGGTTGCTATGGGCAACAAGGCAAGTTTTTTGTAAGACAGTTTTGAGAAATGAGGCCTGTACATTTTTCATTCACTGGTAGCACGTAAAGATCTTGAAAATGATAAAGAAGGGCAACAGAATGTATATTAGGCCATGTTCACACGGAAGATAAATCCCACGTGGATTTTGCCGAGATTCCACTGCAGGAATCCTACACTGACCCTCTGAATTCTGCCATGGTTCTGCAGTAAAAACTGCTGAGTTTCTGCACACAGAGTAGCCCCATTCAATGGTACTTATCCGCCTGTGGCTACCTGATATTATTTTCACGGCAGAATATGCCACAGAAACCGCGTCAAGAAGTGACGTCACTTTTTTTTTTCTGTGACGCAGTTTTCAATTCCGCTTGCTGAGAATTCCGTCTTGTATAAACAACAGGGCGGTTTCCCATTGAAATACAGCGTGAATTTTCCTGCCATGTGAACAAGAAAACTTTTCTTTATTTACTGCATTTTTAAGCACTTGAAAAACCTTTGAAGAGATTATATCGAAGCGTGTCTCAACTCAACACCTAATTTACGTAACCGATTATTAATTATCTTTTATTTTGGATATTAGGTATAGTCTATGGCGGAGCCGCCCATGAACACTGAAACTAAAGCTCAAAATTTCAGCTTGATCGCAGGCCTACCAATCTGTCCGCCATTAAATACCTAGAGAGTGCAGTTGATCTCTGGTGATTTCGGTTTAGCGTTTCGCACCACAAGAAATTGCCAGCGAAGCTTCATCCTAAATGTGTATGAATGCAGGAAACACCTCCACTCCTAAAACAAAAGCGCGTTAGTCTTGCCTGTGAATAGTTGTTAAGATCAGAAGAAGACGAAGCAATTCTGCATTTGCATTACATCTCATTGATGTTTACTCGAGTCCATAGATTTCTGGTCGTAAGCTTGGCGAAGTTTAACTCCAGTGAGTGGGTGGATCTAATGCCGCCATCGGTGCTAAGGTTATCATGGATGATGATATTCCAGTGCTTGGGGAATTGATAGACCGAAGAGAATTGTACCAGTCATCATGCTGGCGGGAGGGAGGGGCCGCAGATGGTAAATGAGGGTGTGTGCTCGAACACATGAACTGGCCGACAGATGATGGGGTCTGATAACCCGTAGGGGCCATTGTTGTGAACCGGGGAATGTGGTTTAGTGTGTGGGGATATTGGTATTGACGAGACGCTGGGGACATAGAACATACTCCTGGCATAAGGCTGCTGCATGCAATCATGCCACTTGCGGTCACGGATTTCTGGTTTGTCCTTTCGTGTTTGCGATGTTTCGCTCTCCGGTTTTGAAACCATACCTGTAATGTAGAAAAATGAATGTAAGAGTTTTCCAAGATCCCCCAATAAAATA